>NC_064637.1:40663396-43230519 GCF_023864275.1 Schistocerca cancellata
TTACCCATTGCGTTCCAAAGGGCACTACGATAACAGGTGCATCCTACGAAAATGTTTTGAAGAACAAATTCCTTCCTGCACTGCAACAAAAACGTCCGGGAAGGGCTGCGCGTGTGCTGTTTCACCGAGACAACGCACCCGCACATCGAGCTAACGTTACGCAACAGTTTCTTCGTGATAACAACTTTGAATTGATTCCTCATGCTCCCTACTCACCTGACCTGGCTCCTAGTGACTTTTGGCTTTTTCCCCGTGGCCGCACATTCACCAGCCGTGCTGCTATTGCCTCAGCGATTTTCCAGTGGTCAAAACAGACTCCTAAAGAAGCCTTCGCCGCTGCCATGGAATCATGGCGTCAGCGTTGTGAAAAATGTGTACGTCTGCAGGGCGATTGCGTCGAGAAGTAACGCCAGTTTCATCGATTTCGGGTGAGTAGTTAATTAGAAAAAAAAAATCGGAGGCCTTAGAACTTGAACGCACCTCGTAATTCGTCAAGAACGCTACCATCAGAGAACTGTAAGACTTCTCAGCCCAGAGTAACCTGACACTACTGCTGAAGATTACGAATAGTAAAGTGGCCGAAACGTTAGACACTGCCCGACACTCTGCCGTGATGGTTTCGTAGGTTCACCTCTCTTGATCGAACATGTTCTTCCTGCCCTGAAACACACAAACGCCTTACACACAGAAACGAACTGTGTACCAACCGCACCGCTATCAGGATAGTGTTGTGTTTACTGAATACACGGTTTCTACGATGTCAAGAGCTGGTTATTTCCCTGACACCCGTATCACAGAAGCAAACCACCAGGCCTGTTAGTATTTACCTCCAGAACGTTTCAACAGCCGTTTGTTTGCCCTCCCGTGTCAACTGCGACGAGCTACCTGCCGTCCACATTATCACTCTCCCGTCCACTGTTTGCTTGACGAGTTTTGGGCATTTTCCAACTGCTGCTGTCACCGATTTCCGTAAGAGTTGGAATGCGTTTCCACCGTGCTAGCCGTAGATGGTCGTTCGGTATTGCTGCTAACGAATGGCAGAAATTGCCACTTGATTCAGCATCTCTCCAGCGGAGGATGCTAAGTTCACCGGATTTGGATACGATGTGACGTCATTATGACGTATACACGCTACATCGAAAACGGTAGAAACCGCATATCGACTATTCGACTTTTGTGAACTTTCGAGAGGTTGTGACAGGGTAGCGCTGTGCTCTGCGCCATTCGATTGTGAACAGTAGACTCCAAAGCTGAACTGAGTATATGATGACCAAACACATTGGTTCTCCGAGTAAGAGACCTTTACTGGCGCCATCTTCTGCAAGTTGCATCCAGCAAAAGTAACGAGACTTCTGCATTGTTTAAGGTATCCACTCATGTTGTGATGCAATTCGTATTTTGCATAATCTTGTCTTAGCAAATTATACTGCTGACATAAACCACATTGACATGGCCAGGTACATGCTAAAAGTATTGTGGTTGTATACATGACATAATATACAGTACGTCTGGTTTATCATACCACTATAGAATGCTTTGACACTGCATTCAATCATTTCATACGTCAATCAGTACTAGACACTAACCTTTGGTTAAGATTACATTGAGAAATCCACTTCCCCTCCTATTTCATCTACGTCTACGATTTTTCTTCAACAATGCCTCATATTTTTCTTTTTAAGTTCGAAATTCGATCGTCCTACACACCAGTCATTACTGGACACTAAGGTACCTGTCTCTGCGGTCCGAGTGTAAAATTACTTGGAATTATGGTTGATAAAAGACTATCTTGGGATGGACATATAAATTACTTAGCTAACGAACTTGCACGAGTTCTCTTTCAGCAGTATAAATTAAGAAAAAAAAGTCAGCAAAAGTACGCTGCTACAATCTAATATGTACTGACAAGACCAATTGTATGAAACCATACTAAAATGTTGATAATAAATAAATATTATTTTCGGCGTAAGCATTCAATACAACAATCACACAATCTAATCTGGTCGGGACATAAGAAGACTTCACTTTTTTACGAAACGTGTAGTCCGTGGTGTTTTCAAGGCCACGGTCAGGAATATTTCTATTAATATCCAGCTCTTTTACTTTTATTTTGGAGAAATACATATACGCTGCCACACTGAGCTGTTTTCAGAATCGCACGTGTCAAAACAAAACTAGCTGACGACAGTTTAGTATCTCGAACGTTCGTAAAAGTCGATAGGTGTGTTAATCGACTAAAGCGTATATGCGTCATAATGACGTCACATCATATCCAGGTTGGGTGAACTTAGCATCCTCCCTCTCCAGCATTAAACAAGTGACAAAAGCTACGTATGGATATCAAGGTCTTCTGTGTATAATAAATGAAAAGCACCAGTTTGCTTTTGTTCTACAATATTATAGAACAAGAGCAAACTGGTGCTTTTCAATTATTATAATGTTGTTCTACCAAGAACACTCGTCGCCGTGAAGAAATCATCGAAAGAACCGTCGTAGGCACGTGAGGGACATGTTGGGACAAGATGAGAATCGGTCTCTTGTTGCGCACCATAATGAAACAGTGGTTCAAATGGCTCTGACAAGGGAACCTCCCCATCGCACCCCCTTCAGATTTAGTTATAAGTTGGCGCCGTGGATAGGCCATGAAAAACTGAACACAGATCAATCGAGAAAACAGGAAGAAGTTGTGTGGAACTATGAAAAAAATAAGCAAAATATACAAACTGAGTAGTCCATGCGCAAGATATTCAACATCAAAGATGTTGTGAGCTCAGGAGCGCCGTGGTCCCGTGGTTAGCGTGAGCAGTTGTGGAACGAGAGGTCCTTGGTTCAAGTCTTCCCTCGAGTGAAAGTTTAATTTTTTATTTTCCGACAATTATCAAAGTTCAGGCACTCACACATAATAAACTTCGCTCTCCAAAATTCCAGGACCTGTTCAGATTTGCTTGGACATATGCAGGATTTGACGGTCTACACACGGAAAAATTTGAAAACGTTTAAGACATATGTTTTGACAGAGCACAGGGAAAATTGTGCGACTGTGAAACTGTTGCATTCATTTGTTGCAGTTTATGTGACAAACTCTTATGTTTTCATCACTTTTTAGGGAGTGATTATCACATCCACAAGAAAACCTAAATCGGGCAAGTTAGAAGAATCTTTTTACCCATTCGCCAAGTGTACAAGTTAGGTGGGTCGACAACATATTCCTGTCATGTGACGCACATGCCGTAACCAGTGTCGTATAGAATATATCAGACGTGTTTTCCTGTGGAGTAATCGGTTGACCTATGACCTTGCGATCAACTGTTTTCGGTTCCCATTGGAGAGGCACGTCCTTTCGTCTACTAATCGCACGGTTTTGCGGTGCGGTCGCAAAACACAGACACTAAACTTATTACAGTGAACAGAGACGTCAATGAACGAACGGACAGATCATAACTTTGCGAAAATAAATAAAGTAAACTTTTCACTTGAGGGAAGACTTGAACCAAGGACCTGTTGTACCGAAGCTGCTCACGCTAACCACGGGACCACGGCGCTCCTGAGCTCATATGATCCTTTATGTTGCATATCTTGAGCATGGACTACTCTGTTTGTATATTTTGCTAATTTTTTCATAGTTCCACACAACTTCTTCCTGTTTTCTCGATTGATCTGTGTTCAGTTTTTCAAGGCCTATCCGCTGTGCCAACTTATAACTAAATCTGAGGGGGGTGCGATGGGGAGGTTCCCTTGGAAGTGTTACGGGACTTAACATCTGAGGTCATCAGTCCCCCAGAACTTAGAACTATTTAAACCTAACTAACCTAAGGACATCATACACATCCATGCCCGAGGCAGGATTCGAACCTGCGACCGCAGCAGCAGTGGTGGTGAGCATTTTCACCACTTGTAGCGATTGTCTGCACACCGTCCATGGTCCATTCAGATGTGGTTCAAGATAGTCCAAATTGCCCGAGACTCTTCGAATCCAGGGGGTTTCTTCTGCGTACAAGGCAGCTTCAGACATTGTGGGGGGAACAAAAATGGTTAAAATGGCTCTAAGCACTATGGTACTTAACATCTGAGGTCATGGGTACCCTAGACATGAAACTACTTAAACCTAACTAAACTAAGGACATCACACCCATCCATGCCCGAGGCAAGATTCGAAACTGCGACGGTAGCAGCAGCGCGGTTTCCTACTGAAGCGCCTAGAACCGCTGGGCCACATCGGCCGGCTGTGGGGGAACAGCCAGCATTTCCATTCATCGATGACATTGAATTCATTTTCCATCAGAGTCCTGGCTGTGAAGAGAGTGGGATGTGTTGATCTCAGCCTATTCACTTCGCAGGAAATAATTCGTTAAATATTGGAATGTCGCTGTTATTAGTAATTTTGTGATATTCTCATAGTAGCGCGCTCTTCCGTCTCGTATCAAAAGGTGGCATGTAGCTCAGGATAGGTAGGCAGTATGTGGTAGTTGATAGTACTGATCCACAAACAATTCGCATACCCAGAACGAGATTTTCACTCTGCAGCGGAGTGTACGCTGATGTGAAACTTCCTGGCAGATTAAAACTGTGTGCCCGACCGAGACTCGAACTCGGGACCTTCGCCTTTCGCGGGCAAGTGCTCTACCACCTGAGCTACCCAAGCATGACTCACGCCCCGTCCTCGCAGCTTTACTTCTGCCAGTACCTCGTCTACATCCCAAAGTTTTACAGAACCTCTCCTGCGAACCTTGCACAACTAGCACTCCTGGAAGAAAGGATATTGCGGAGACATGGCTTAGCCACAGGCTGGGGGATGTTTCCAGAATGAGATTTTCACTCCGCAGCGGACTGTGCGCTGATGGTAGAGCACTTGCCCACGAAAGGCAAAGGTCCCGAGTTCGAGTCTCGGTCCGGCACACAGTTTTAATCTGCCAGGAAGTTTCACATCAACGCACACTCCGCTGTAGAGTGAAAATCTCATTCTGTAAACATCCCCCAGGTTGTGGCTAAGCCATGTCTCCGCAATATTCTTTCATTCAGGAGTGCTAGTTCTGCAGGGTTTGCAGGAGAGCTTGTGTAAAGTTTGGAAGGTAGGAGAAGAGGTACTGGCAGAAGTAAAGCTGTGAGGACGGGTCGTGAGTCTTGCTTGGGTAGCTCAGTTGGTAGAGCACTTGGCCTCGAAAGGCAAGGGTCCCGAGTTCGAATCTCGGTCCGGCACACAGTTTTAATCTGCCAGGAAGTTTCAAATCGCATACCCTCGTTAACTTGTACGTCTATTGCAGACAGGCAAATACTGTATCTAAAGTCAGATAATGTCAAAAATCTCCTGGCTAAAATGAATTTATCACAAGACTGTCAAAAACGGCATGGATTCTGAAGAAATCGTGGGAGTGGGTGGGCGGTGACAAACTTGCGGGTCACGGTGTAGGTACCTGTGACGGAGCGCGACTTGCGGGCCGGGCTGTAGCTACCTGTGGCGGACCTCGCCGCTCGCCGCCCTCGCCCCGACGTTTCCCGTCGGCGTCATCTGAGGCAGGTGGGGGCGGGGGCGGCGTGCTTTGAAGCCCCGCCCGTACCACCAGGGAAGAATTCACGCCCCCCTGCGACCTTCGTCTTTCACCTCCAGCCGGCTGCCATTGTTCCAGCTGGAAACGTTTCTGTGTGACCTACCCAGTGCACCAGTGTTTGTCCAGACCGGCTTTGTACTTGGAATTTAGCCTCGGTTTAGAAGAATAGCACTTGTACTTTGTCTGCCTCACGCACTCCGTCAGTTTCAACTTAAGTCCGAGGGTTTGAAACAAAACGCCTCGAACGACTAACATTTCGCGACTGTAGGGAAGGTTGTCGTTCCCAAATCCGCACGTTTCATCTCCATTCCCAGAGGACGACGTCACACGCTGTTATCCATAGCTATGAAAATGTACTTGCAGAAGCGCCTTCATCGTTAATGCCGAAACGAAAAATATTGTGGAGAAATTACTGAGAGGCATAGGTACTAAAGCTCTTTCATTCTTATGGTTGTACAGTTACTTAAAGGACGCAAAATTCTGTCTCTGCAACTACTCAAAAGCCGGCCGGGGTGGCCGAGCGGTTCTAGGCGCTACAGTCTGGAACCGCGTGACCGCTACGCTCGTAGGTTCGAGTCCTGCCTCGGTCGTGGATGTGTGTGTGTCCTTAGGTTAGTTAGGTTTAACTAGTTCTAAGTTCTAGGGGACTGATGACCACAGCAGTTAAGTCCCATAGTGCTCAGAGCCATTTGAACCAATCTGGATGTCTGGGCGGGAATTTGAACTCTTCTCATCCCAAATGCAAGGTGCCGACAGCGAAAATTAGGCCAAATTGTGCGCTAGGCCAATAGTAGCGCACATTTTATTTTTCCACAAGCTCTGTTCAGATAAGCAAGCACTTGCTAATTAATTAGTTTTACTGTTCCCAACCGAAATGATCGGCGCTTAGATACTCCGAGTAGAATATCAGTGGTAGGTGATTATTCGTTACGTATCGTACTTGCTTTAAGTAATAGCGGATATTCAACGAAGTGAATAAGTATGACCACGTTTTCTTGTTGTATTGTAATTTTTCTTTTTGTCTTCCAGACGGCTTTCACCTACTTCGCTTTCAAGTCATCATCAGTGGGTTCTAGAATGGTACAGTTTTGATATGATATGTGTTAATTGTAGATTATAAAACAGTTCGTTCACGTCTTGTTTTTTGTGTAAATAAATGATTAATTAGAGTTCTCCCCGTTTTTGGTTAGCATCTACTCACAGGGTCCGTGAAATTTCACCGAAAAGCGCGACGCAGTGCGACGTTTTTGCCAGTAGCTGCTGCAGAAATACTCACCGGTTGTTTGTGGAGCAAAACGGGCGGGACTGTAAGGTTACGGGCGGATACACTCCGAAAGGCTCCTTCCCACAGGTACGCGGTCCCAGCTCAGGTGTGGGCCGATGCGCTGCCACGGCATACCTGCGCGCCGCTGCGCCCCCATTGGCTGACCGCTCACCTGCGCCCCACTCCCATTGGCTAACGCGAAACAGGTGCCGATCGCTATCTCAGCCAATTCCGTGTAACTACGCCGCATGGGTCCCTCAATAGTGTAGCAGCAGTTACGACTCCGGTCATCTTAAATGTGAATATACGAGGTGCATTCAAGTTCTAAGGCCTCCGATTTTTTTTCTCCGGACTGGAAAGAGATAGAAACACGCGCATTGTATTAAAATGAGGCCGCGTTCATTGTCAATACGTCCCAGAGATGGCAGCACCGTACGGCAGATGGAATTTTACAGCCAGCGGCGAGAACGAGAACGGTTTTAAATACTTACAATGGCGACGTTTTCCTTACTTGAACAGCGTGCAATCATTCGTTTTCTGAATTTGCGTGGTGTCAAACCAATTGAAATTCATCGACAGTTGAAGGAGACATGTGGTGATGGAGTTATGGATGTGTCGAAAGTGCGTTCGTGGGTGCGACAGTTTAATGAAGGCAGACCACCATGTGACAACAAACCGAAACAACCTCGGGCTCGCACGAGCCGGTCTCACGACATGATCGAGAAAGTGGAGAGAATTGTTTTGGGGGATCGCCGAATGACTGTTGAACAGATCGCCTCCAGAGTTGGCATTTCTCATTTCTGTGGGTTCTGTGCACACAATCCTGCATGACGACCTGAAAATGCGAAAAGTGTCATCCAGGTGGGTGCCACGAATGCTGACGGACGACCACACGGCTGCCCGTGTGGCATGTTGCCGAGCAATGTTGACGCGCAACCACAGCACGAATGGGACTTTCTTTTCGTCGGTTGTGACAATGGATGAGACGTGGACGCCATTTTTCAATCCAGAAACAAAGCGCCAGTCAGCTCAATGGAAGCACACAGATTCACCGCCACCAAAAAAATTTCGGGTAACCGCCAGTGCTGAAAAAATGATGGTGTCCATGTTCTGGGACAGCGAGGGCGTAATCCTTATCCATTGCGTTCCAGAGGGCACTACAGTAACAGCTGATTCCTACGAAAATGTTTTGAAGAACAAATTCCTTCCTGCACTGCATCAAAAACGTCCGGGAAGGGCTGCACGTGTGCTGTTTCACCGAGACAACGCACCCGCACATCGAGCTAACGTTACACAACAGGTTCTTCGTGATGACAATTTTGAAGTGATTCCTCATGCTCCCTACTCACCTGTCCTGGCTCCTAGTGACTTTTGGCTTTTTTCAACAATGGAAGACAATCTCCGTGTCCGCACATTCACCAGCCGTGCTGATATTGCCTCAGCGATTTTCCAGTGGTCAAAACAGACTCCTAAAGAAGCCTTCGCCGCTGCCATGGAATCATGGCGTCAGCGTTGTGAAAAATGTGTACGTCTGCAGGGCGATTACGTCGAGAAGTAAGGCCAGTTTCATCGATTTCGGACGAGAATTTAATTAGATAAAAAATCGGAGGCCTTAGAACTTGAAAGCACCTCGTATATCTGCATCTAAGTCTACATTTATACAAGGTGAAAATGACAACTATACGAAATAAAATCGTCATAACTTTTGAACTGTTTGCGTTAGGACGTTCCAACTGAACTGTTGTCCGCAGGGCGTGATGGGCATTATATTTAATTTAGTCTAATTTTACACGTTCTCATGGAACAATGGAAAGTTTTTCCACTACCAGAACATTGTCCTGAACACCACATGCGTGATGTTATTCGTTTGGCATGCTGTTGCCTTCCCCCTAACTTTGAACTGACTGACGCAGCCAGTTACAGGGGGAAAACTACAGGTCATCGTATCTGCGACACACGGTACAACTTGCCATTTTCCAGATACATAAACTGCTGCCCGATGTGCAAGAAGCAATAACTGATACAAAAAAAAAATACTGTACCCGCACTGAGTTAAGGTTTGTAGTCGTGACACTCAGCCACGGAGATGTGCGCATATTTTCTTACTTTCCTGTGGCTCAAGAAAATCTACTAGTCAGTGCAATGAAGCTATGAGGACGTAACCCCTGCAGAGATGTACGCATGCAGTTACCAGTATGTATAGACACACGTCTGATTTTATCATGACGTAGGATATAACTGATCCAGCATTTAACACACTGTTTTTATAAGGTAACGTGCACAGTTCCAGGTATTTAGTGTACACCAAATATCAGTAGAAAGGACGCCACACATCTGCAGATGACATGTCGTCGTTTCTAAATAACGCCGGCTCTGTCCCGTAGATCAAGTACACATTGTTTGTAGCAGCGTACTGTGAGACCAATTAATAATTTGTCACTCGTGTCGTTCGCAGAAGAGTTTATGTGAAGTCTGGAAGGTAGGAACGAGATACTGGCAGAAGTAAAGCTGTGAGGGCGGATCGTGAGTCGTTCTTGGGTAGCTCAGATGGTAGAGCACTTCCCCGCGAAAGGCAAAGTTCCCGAGTTCGAGTCTCGGTCCGGCACACAGTTTTAATCTGCCAGGAAGTTTCATGTCACTCATATATTCATCTGGAGGGTCAGGAGCCCTTTTGTGTCCGTGTTTTCTCACAAATAAATTTGTTTTCGGGTAGTTTCCGTCTTGGGGAAACGCACTGCGTTTTTCTTGATCCTACTCAGGCATGTTTCGCTGACGTTACAGCATCATCAGTGTTCCATTTATTTTCTGTCTTTTAAATAACAGGAAAATGGCTGTCTATGACTTATACATGTAGAAATTTCAGTTTTTTAGAAAAGCATTTACAAATTTGAAAACAGCAAAAATACTTTTGTTACCACGTGCCGTGGTTTGGTCTTTCCCTTATTTTGCGTTATGGCTGTTTTTGTTTCACAGTTCAGGGTCTGCAGCCGTGGAGCAATTAATTTACAAAGTTATTTACATCGAAAATTTACGGCAGAGAAAGTTACGGTTATCATTATCCTATTATATCGAGTGATCGAAAAGTCAGTATAAATTTGAAAACTGAATAAATCACGGAATAATGTAGATAGAGAGGTACAAATTGACACACATGCTTGGAATAACATGGGGTTTTATTACAACCGAAAAAATACAAAAGTTCAAAAAATGTCCTACAGATGGCACTTCATCTGATCACAATAGCAATAATTAGCATAACAAAGTAAGACAAAGCAAAGATGATGTTCTTTACAGGAAATGCTCAATATATCCACCATCACTCCTCAACAATAGCTGTAGTCGAGGAATAATATTGTGAACAGCACTGTAAAGCAGGTTATGGTGAGGCATTGGCGTCGGATGTCTTTCAGCATCCCTAGAGATGTCGGTCGATCACGATACACTTGTGACTTCAGGTAACCCCAAAGCCAATAATCGCACGGACTGAGGTCTGTGGACCTGGGAGGCCAAGCATGACGAAAGTGGCGGCTGAGCACACGATCATCACCAAACGACGCGCGCAAGAGATCTTTCACGCGTCCAGCAATATGGGGTGGAGCGCCATCCTGCATAAACATCGTACGTTCCAGCAGGTGTTTATCAGCCAGGCTAGGGATGATGCGATTCTGTAACATATCGGCGTACCTCCCACCCGTCACGGTAGCAGTTACGCTGTCCAGCGCCATCTGTCGGACATTTTGTGGTCTTTGTTTCTTTTTGGTTCTAATAAAACCCCCATGTCATTCCAAGCATGTGTGTCAATTTTTACCCCTCTATCTACATTATTCCGTGGTTTATTACGTTTTCAAATTTATACTGAGTTTTTGATCACCCGGTATGTGGAAGAGTGTGTGTGTGTGTGTGTGTGTGTGTGTGTGTGTGTGTGTGTGTGTGTGTCCGTCCGCAATACGTTTAACATTGTCAGTCGTAAATTTTCGTTGCAAATAACTTCGTACATCAAGTTGCCTTAGGTTGCAGACGACGAACTTTGAAACAAAAGCAGCTATATTCCAAAACAGGGTAAATGACAAAAAACAAGCTACATAGAAAAAAGGTTTCTGTTTTCGCATTTGTCATTGCTTATCCTACGAAGTGAAATGTCTGTGGATACAGCAGTTTTCCTTTTGCTTAATAGATAGGCAACAAAAAATCCGATGATCCTACTGTACCTTCAACGAAGCAAGCTTGGGGTCGAAAGAAGTAAAATGTTCTTAGTTGAAGGTGGAACCTACTCGAAAACAAATTTATCGTGCCTTATGACGCAGTTTCTACGTCACGATCATTCACAACTTCTTTAGTATGACGTAGTCAATAGGCTTGCGGTAGTTAAAAATTCGAGAACGGCAAGATACTGCGCCCCGGCGTGTTTCAGCCACCGGCTAGGAGTGGGGAGAGCGGTTTCGCGGCCTCCCATTGGTGAGCTGGCTCGGCCCGCCCAGGTGAGAGCAGCGATCAACAGGTGAGCTGCGCTGCGCACCCCCCACCACTCCTCCCAACCCCCCACCCAACTAGCTGGCGGTCAGGTGCGATCTTCGGCCTGCTATTGGCTGCCTACTCAGCCATTATCTGTTCACGGAACGCTTCTCCACAGGTGAGTCATCACCCAATTACACGCAGCCACGGCATGCGGACAGCCATCAAAACTTATTTGTATCCTGCAATGGCAGAAACCTCGGTTTGCAATTTATCCCCACAGTGCACTGGATGGAAACTCCAGGCATTAGGTTCCGTTTTGACAATTTTGAATAATACATTGCTATGGCGGCTAATGAGCGTTCATATTATAACACTGTATATGCCACTAGTCCAATAAAAAAATGTTAATAATTCATGTAGTGTTTGTCTAGAATGATTATGAGGATGCGTGTCACATACTAGCCACCTATTACCGCCGAGCTCCCATATATAAACCGCTTTTTATATCAAAACGTGTTCATTTTGAGTTGGAACTTCGTGCCAAGTCGTTATATTAGTGGCTAAAATGCAGCATATTATACATGGGTTCGTCACAGAACATTTAACACAAAAAAATCTACATTTTAGCGTTTTATAACAAAACTTCTAGAATTCGTGAAGATGCTACAGCGAAGTCTGTCGAAACCAGCTGTTGTAAATGAAGAGATATTTACGTGATCTTCGCTTTAGAAAGTTTTTACCAAGTATTACTGATTTATCAACATGTGAAAATTCAATCATATTAGAAAGCGGCTGATAGTTGCGAAGTACAAAAAAATAATAAAAAATATTTGCATGTTATTCACATATTGAAAGTGGGGATTGATGCCGTTTCCCAGCAGTTTTTTTTCAAATTTTAAGTGCATTGGCCATAATACGAGATTCCATTAACTAGAACACATAATTTTCAGTTTTCACTGAAGCTTCATGAGCATTAACTACTTTTCCGAATTTGAAGAATACTGCCTTATATATGCAAATGAACTCTGACGAGTGCTAACATTAAATTGACGGATGCAGCAGCGAAGCTATTTACATCATTTTAACAATTTGAAGACAGTCTCAGCCGGCCGCGGTGGCCGAGCGGCTCTAGGCGCTTCAGACCGGAACCGCGCTGCTGCTACGGTCGCAGGTTCGAATCCTGCTTCGGGCATGGATGTGTGTGATGTCCTTATGTTAGTTATGTTTAAATAGTTCTAAGTCCTAGGGGGACTGATGACCTCAGATGTTAAGTCCCATAGTGCTCAGAGCCATATGAACCATTTCAAGACAGTCTCAGTATAACTAATACTACAGTTGTATAAGACTTGCACAAGATTGTGCTGGAATGTAATGCCTAGAATTCTTTTATGTGAAATCTCTTAAAGCGTTTTAAATATAACAAACTTCATTAACATTCTGCATTTCTGTTCTTCATGTCTGCATATTTATTTCTCAACATAGTCACTCTGATTGTTGCCAGCATCATATTTAAAGTACCAGGGAAGCAGGTTGCTAGCCTTAGTTGCCCCGAGTCCCAATGAGTTTTACCCCTAACGGCTGAGGGACTAACCGGTGGATTTGGTAGTCTTTGCCGTATGAGCACAAAGGTGACCACGACTCAGAATATGTGCAAGTTGCCCATCCTTATTCCAAAGTAACTGGTATCCCGACTGTCGGGACCACTTACTTGGCCACTCGTACGTTGCCCGTGGTTCATGAACTAGGACATGACTACAGGAACCCACACCATGAGCCACAGGGCGAACAGGCTTAGATGGTGGGGTCATGTTACACGCATGGGAGAAGCAAGGTTACCCAAGAGACTCATGGATTCAGCAGTAGAGGGTAGGAGGAGTCAGGGCAGACCGAGGAGAAGATACCTGAGGTTCGTTTGAGCAGTTACCAGAATGCGCCAGACAACAGGCTGTACTGCGCATGCGCAGCTACGATGACGTAGGCAGCCCGTGCTTGGTGCTTGCTCTGCTCATACGTTTTTCGTCGTATTTCTGGTGGGGCATCACGTGACCATGTGTAGCCGTGCCGCCCGTGCGGCATGTTGTTGAGAGGACATAATGAATTGTACTTAGAGCAATTGTTTTATCATATTCCACACAGATAAAAGATGCAAATAAGGAAGCAGTTCTTGGCTTTTGAGTCATTTCAAAATTAGACTCCACTGCTCGAAGTACCATAAAATTTTTGACATTTTTTATTTAATTCGTACTCTGCAATGTTGTTATGTAGCATTTCCAACACGTTTACATCTACACATCACTGCAAAAAGCTACTAGGATGGAATACAAATTACTTGCAACAAAAAAAAGAGAGAGTTTCTTGTGTAGCTTACACCGGAATAAAGGACAATAAATTTCATGACCATTTCAAAATGTGAAAAAATTAACATGGTTGTCTATGAGGCAAAGAAACTGTACAACTGACAGTTTATATTCTACTCTAGGAATAAATATGAAGCCATGTGGGGAGTTAAAACGATAAAACATGGTATGCACCCAGTCTAAAATTTAGCATAGAATGGCATTCTATAAATTTAAGACGTAAACACAAATTAAGAAATAACTTCAGGCCCAGAGGAAGTACGAGACAAGTGCCTTGTGATCGAAAAACACTTTCACAGAAGGCAGATCTATAAAATTCTGATACAGCTGTCATTATATTCGAAACAAAATATTTAGTTCAAAGCCACTGACCAAATTTGCCTACTTAGCTTCAAGTCAATGTTTACGTATGTTCGTACGTATATAGCATTAAGAGATCTTACAGTGTCATACAAGGAACAGGACATCAGAGACTACTCCAGCAGCATCGGAATTCCATAAACCATACTAAATGCTTCATTCCGCTCTAATTGCACATTTCTATGTCTAGATGGACTCTGAAGTTCCTGATATTCAGCTTTTCATGTGGTTCTCGTGATACAAATTTTCTTGGAGGTCCAGTACTGTATTCTCATATTTGGTTCTTTATTATGGTATAACGTTATTCGTCCCAGAAAATGAAAATTTGCACTTTAAATTGAACGAGGTTGAAAGTAGTCAATAGCGCGGAATGAAACACTTCGTTTCGTTTCAAATAAACTAACTGCCTCAGCGGAAAAAAAAAATTAACTGAAGCAAATTTCTCTATAAAACATACAGAAATAGCTTCATTAAGACATTAATGGTTGATTACTAATAACCTGGAAATAATATAAAATCAAAAAATTGAAACTACTAACTTATTTTGGTCTTTCATGGTTATGAGAATGTGTATTAATTCACTTCATGGCTCCCGGCCACAGAAATCTATTTTGTATTCATTTGACGTGGGAGCTGTAAACGAAGACACGGCCACGGGTCACGTGAGGAAGGACCCCCCACTATAACTCAGCTTGCTCTGCGCATGCGCGAATCTGGCAGCTTGGGCGCGCCAGGAAAAATTTTCCGGGTAGCTTCTGGCTACTTGCTGCTACTGCTCGTACACCAAACAGCCACGCTCCAAGTAGCCAGAAGCGGGAGGAAGGCACTGCTCATACGCGAATTCAGCTCTGCGCATGCGCACGAGCCCGCTGGCAACTGCTCATACGAAGCTCTGGATTCGGTTAAGAATGGTTTTGAAGTAATGGGTTTAACATCAGAAGAGGCACCAAAGTTAGCACTGAATAGGGGATCATGGAGGAACTGTATAAGTGGCGCTATGCTCCAGACTGAACGCTGAAAGGCATAATCAGTCTTAAATGATGATGATGATGATGATGATGATGAACATAGTCACTCTGCCGAGGAAAACATCTCTCCCACTGAGACGCCAGTTTGTTGATACCGTCACTATAGAATGTTTGACTTCATTGTCGGAGCCACAACCTCACCTCTGCTTGCACCGCATCGTCAAAGATAAGTCCTCTAAGGTGATCTTGAAGTTTTGGAATCGGATGAAAATCGGATGGGGTCAACTGGGACTGCATGGAGGATGATGGATGACAGCGAACCCGAGGCGTCACGTTATTGCAAATGTCGCCACGCTCGTGTGTGGTCTGACCTCGTCACGCAGAAAGAGAGATGGATTTCAATTGGAGGGACGTTCTCGGCCGTCAGAAACTCGATTACGGTGCGCTGTCTCTCTTTCTCACGCACCGTTCCACTCCGCCATGCTACACGCTGCGCTTCGGAGCCCTGTAGTAGCAAAGGGCTGCAGTAATATGTAAAAGTTAAGAATAAACATGTTAATGTTGATAACGTCTGTTTTATTTAAAAACGCTAAACAGTTTTCACGTAAAGTACTTACGAAAGTTAGTTACAGATTAGATAGAATGCACCATTGCATACATACTGCATCGTAAGCAGTTACATAGGCGGAGAAAATACGTAAGCCTGGTTTGATGCTCGCAAATTTCTCATGAAAGCCTATAGACGAACTGCGTATATACCGGGTGATCAAGAAGTCAGAATAAATTTGAAAACTGAATAAATCACGGAATAATGTAGATAGAGAGGTAAACATTGACACACATGCTTGGAATGACGTGGGGTTTTATTAGAACTACCCCACGTGACCGAGCGAGGTGGCGCAGTGGTTAGACACTGGACTCGCATTCGGGAGGACGACGGTTCAATCCCGCGCTCCGGCCATCCTGATTTGGGTTTTCCGTGATTTCCCTAAATCACTCCAGGCAAATGCCGGGATGGTTCCTCTGAAAGGGCATGGCCGACTTCCTTCCCCATCCTTCCTAATCCGATGAGACCGATGACCTTGCTGTCTGGTCGCCTTCCCCAAACACAACAACAATCCTAGACACGTGAAAGATCTCTTGCGCGCGTCGTTTGGTGATGATCGTGTGCTCAGCCGCCACTTTCGTCATGCTTGGCCTCCCAGGTCCCCAGACCCCAGTCCTTGCGGTTATTGACTTTGGGGTTACCTGAAATCGCAAGTGTATCGTGATCGACCGACACCTCTAGGGATGCTGAAAGACAACATCCGACGCCAATGCCTCACCATAACTCCGGACATGCTTTACAGTGCTGTTCACAGCATTATTACTCGACTACAGCTATTGTTGAGGAATGATGGTGGACATATTGAGCATTTCCTGTAAAGAACACCATCTTTGCTTTGTCTTACTTTGTTATGCTAATTATTGCTATTCTGATCAGATGAAGCGCCGTCTGTCGGACATTTTTTGAACTTTTGTATTTTTTTGGTTCTAATAAAACCACATGTCATTCCAACCATGTGTGTCCATTTGTACCTCTCTATCTACATTATTTCGCGATTTATTCAGTTTTCAAATTTATACTGACTTTTTGATCACCCGATACATGAGTTTGTAGGGAACCTTCATAGCGCAAGTCCTACAAGCTTTTGTCCAATTTTTTTAATCGCGTTTCAGCCTGTGTAAGGAAGACCACGAGATGGCTATTTTTTTATCATTACCTTGACACTTCTGGAGACCTCTTTCTCTTCCACAGAACGAGATCTTTCCTCTTCATGTGACAATTTTATGCTAGTTCATTTCCTGGAAAACTTTTGAACATGTTGGCTCCTAATCTGAATTTGTTGAGTAAGGCCTCCTGTTCTATCTGCATTTCTTCAAAGCCCCTTTTTGTCTTGCTTCGCCACACACTTTCTTTAGCTGTTGGATTGTCTTTGTTAATCTGTCTTTCTTCTCTCTAGATGTCGACTGTGTGTAACACGTCTTTAGCTGATCCCATCTGGGCGGAAAGAGTGTATTTTGTTTCTTGGCGTCGAAAGTAAATTGTCATCCTTGTTCTTCAAAAATGCTTCAAATGTCTCTGAGCACTATGGGACTTAACATCTGAGGTCATCAGTCCCCTAGAACTTAGAACTACTTAAACCTAACTAACCTAAGGACATCACACACATCCATGCCCGAGGCAGGATTCGAACCTGCGACTGTAGCTGTCGCGCGGTTCCAGACTGTAGCGCCTAGAACCGCTCGGCCACTCTGGCCGGCTCTTTGTTCTTGGTTGGACCAAATATTTTTGGCGGATTTTTGTTTACATCTTTTAGAGATCTTCTAATGCCATTTTGTTGCATACAGATAAAAGTAGTATTTCCGGCCCATAGATGACTTCTTATTTTACAACTTCATTTTAATGCCTTAATTTAACATGTTTAGGAAAATAGTTTTTTTTTGTTGTACTGGTGCCTCACTGTTATTCAAGCTCTTCTCATGTTTTCAGTTATGCATTTAATTGCTTCTTTTTCATTTTTTATGTCTATATTTTCACCAAGTATTTCGACGCGCAAGTCGCCGAAGTGGCGCCAAATCGAAACACTTGCACCTGGCGAACGGTCTACAGAACAGGGGGCCTAGTCACACGACTAGAGAGAGAGAGAGAGAGAGAGAGAGAGAGAGAGAGAGAGAGACCCAAGTATTTAAAGTTGTCTGTTTTCTTGATGTTACAGTTCGGTTTTAGGATTGGCTAATTACAAAATAAAGAGAAGTTTCGAAAACAAGATAAATACCGTATACTGGTTGTTATTTAGACATGAAGCACTGTCAAGTCACTGTACAGATGAAGCGTTACGGTGCCGCGGTGTCGTGTCGGGTCCCGCCAGTAAGACCGCCCACAGTGTCCGTGAGGGATGTCGTCTACCGCCCCACCCTCCACCCCCACTCTGCCCCCACCCCCGCTTTTGTCCACACGGCTCCTCTGTGGGCCAGATGCCGGCCCCTCAGTACTCAGCCGTGGGAACGTCTCACGTGTTCGCCAGGATGGCAAATCGTTTGCGTCCTTGCAAATGTGTCTGCTCTGTGGCGCGGCTCGATCACAGTCCCTGGTAAACAGGCGACGTTACCGGTGGCAGTAATTGTGGCACGTGTGTACAATGCAGACGACCTTGTCGGTTTAGCAGGAGAACAAGGTATAACGCCCCCCTCCCCGCCCCCCCCCCCCCCCACCCGTATATCAGCACCGATGTCTGCTCGCGTACGTCACCGGTGACGTCATATTTCATTGGATTTGTGAACAGGATGTAACATTGTTACTTTAATTTGCTATGAAAGCGGTACTGATGGACAATAAAAGCGGGTTAGAAGCTGTGAGCTGTCTGGGGAAGTTAATCTTGCATTACTAAGCAACTGTTTCACCAGGTATTCTGTCTAGCTTACCAAATTCCCAACCAGACGAACATTAATTATAATCTTTTAATAGTCATACGACAACCGGTGATATATATATAAAAGAGAGAATTTAAATAAAAAGAAATAAATCAGTTTATATTTGGAAATTTATTTTAACATTGATCATTGAAATTTCAGCATATTAAAATTGATTCCTAACTAAACTGGTGCCTTATTTAGGATTGTAAAAATGTGAAAATGTGAGATCGCAATCTTACGGAACACATCAATTATGGAGCCAAGATTGGGAGACTGCATACACCACTGCATTCATAAAACAACACAAGAAGAACGTTGAAACGTATGCAAGAGAAAGTTAACCACTACCAACTGATCCAAATTTTCACCCAAAGAAATTACGTTCGTAGCACAATCCTGTCCGTCATGTAATTACCACACACTGGTACACTAAATTCATATTAACTCTGTGACAACTTGGCGAAAAGAATAGCTGAGGGCTACTTTGATGATTACACCACATGCTTCACGTGGTCAACTTGGTTTACACAAAGAGTGTAACTCCACAATAATTTTGATAATTGAAATAAATTAGATCGAAAAGCAATTTACAAAAGAAAAATCTCGAACTGGTTACTAACGTCTTAACCTGACGGGTTAAACAGTTATAATAGCACGTGGTACTGGTCTCGCAAGGTACACCCCACGTGGGTTGAACATAAAGTTGCTATATTGAAAAATATTGTCAAGACGAGACGTTATAACCTCACGCACATTCGCATTTAAGATTGATGATCTTAGTTAGAGTTACTGATCAACACGTGGTTCCACTTTACTCACAAAGTAGTGACAAAGCAACTACCGGAAGATATTCTGAACTTCACACGCGAATTACACTGCGTTGCAATTTAAGATAACATTAGATATTTTAGAGCTAAACCTGAAATAAAGGTGATTAAATTTTCAGTTAGGCTGAACTTAAGAAATCCATTGTCCTGCAGAGTTAGCAGACACGCGCTTAGCCGGAGATCTTACCACTTCAGACGCTTGCCACGGACAGACTGACCTGGTCCCTTCCTGAGGGTGGCTCACAAATACAAACGGAAGTGGCCAGAGGGGCAGCTTCCTATACCAACATGACAAGGGACAGACAGGACCATACTAAGAGTAGAAACCTCTCTGCTTTTAGAAAGCGTAGCTACCTGTTCCGACGTTGGTCCTACTGTTCTCTAGCAGACAGGCTTGTCTGCTACCCTCAAGCATGCAACTAGAAATACATTTGCTCATTCATCCTCTCACACAGAAGGGAAGGGGGATGACAGTATCTTATCGTATACAGTATATAAAAGAAAGCGGATATAGGTTCCGTATGAGACTGTGTGACATGAACTACATATAAACTGTGTTTTAAAGTGTAGTAGTGTGATAGATCGTTCTTGTTTATGTGTAAAAGTAACACGTTCCACTACTGTCTCCTCCCAGATAGAAACGCCACAGTAAATTTAGAAAAAGAATTTATGCCGTAAATGACAACAGATTTAAGAAATTAACATGAAAGGAATCCAACAGAGACCTTTCAAGGAACTTCCCATTAGTATGATTCTCATTGCTGGTATTCCTATTATTCCGGATGACTATGTTGAACTAGTCACTCAATGAACAACTTTCCCAATTTTCACATACGAGCTAGCTTTCGGTAGCACTTCGTAGCTCACTAGTTACTCCTTCCGTCGGGAATTTTCAACGATCTATGATCCACGATACATGAGCTGGCCTCGGCTTAGCTGCGGTTGTTCCTTCACGTTTCATTTTGACAGCCGCAGTACTACAGAATAAAACGCTTTTTTCTTGGAACAGTTTTAGTTCCAAAATGAATATATATCCATATCCATTTATTTTGTTGCTACGGTCTGGTGAATCTAATAAAACATGTCCCAGACGTGTATCTGAAGTAGTAGACGAAATTAATAACAACATATCATACATATCTCATTTTGAAAGCAAACCATGAAATGGGCTCCCCGATCACCACATCTCACCCCGTGTGACTTTTTTCTCAGGGGACCATTAAAGATCTGGTGTGTACCGCCTCTGCGACGTGATGTAGCAGAGCTCCGGGAGAGAATACGGGAAGCGACTGCCACAGTCGACGATGCCATGTTGGGACGGGTGTGGCAAGAATTGGATTACTGTATCGACGTCTGCGGGGTCACTCATGGTTCCCGTATCGAACGTCTGTAAAAAAAAAAAAAAAAAAAAAAATCAGTTTCTCTCCAAAAGGCAATATGTATGACATCTGTACAATATTTAGTTCTTGTGCAATAAATAATTAAAAGTGTTCACGTTCTTTACGTACACCCTGTATATGGCGTAAATTTTAAGTTGACAAACCAGAATAACTCGAAAATAATCTAGAGACGAAAATCTGTGTAGAATCCAAAGTTGATTATTTTCGAGGGGGACATCTGCTAGAGCTAAAATTAGCCCGCCGCCTCAGACCCGCCGGTCTGTGTGGCCGAGCGATTCTAGGCGCTTCAGTCTGGAACCGCGCGACCTCTACGGTCGCAGGTTCGAATCCTGCTCGGGCATCGATGTGTGTGATGTCCTTAGGTTAGTTAGGTTTAAGTAGTTCTAAGTTATAGGGGACTAATGACCTCAGACGTTAAGTCCCATAGTGCTCAGAGCTATTTGAACCATTTTGAACCCGAGCCCCGTTGGGGTGGGGCGAGAGGCAACTATAGAATTTCAAATGGGAACCCCATTCTTTTATAGCAGAATCAGATTCTACGTAAAAAAACTACGTACATTTTGTCTTAAACATTTGTCTTGATTATTAGTAGTTGGCGCTGTAATTCAAGAAAATCCATGTTCTCATTTTCCCTCACTTAGTCTGTTACTTTGTTTACTCTGTTAGTTAATGAGTTCACTCGTTAGTAAGTAGAATATTTGCTTCGTTAGTTAGTTACTCAGATGATTTGTTTGATAATTAAAAGTTGTACGGCCTCATGACTCGAAACAAACAAAACGTATCCGAATCTGCGGAAAAAAACTAATATTTGGGTCAACATTCGTAAAACTCTAATTCCTCTCTCACAAACTCCACCCTATTGGAAGAGAGGGAGAGTTTTAGTTTTAGCGATTCAAAATTTACGAAGTAAAAGGTCTTTTTTTATTTATCCGTAACGATTTTCCACCCAAAAATGAGAACATGGAGTTTATTCAATTACAGCGCCAACAATGAACACAAACGTTTAAGACAAAATGTACGTAGCTTTTTAATGTAGAATCTGATTCTGCAATAAGAAATAGGGGATTCCACTTCAAATTTTAAAGTTGCCTCCCGCCCCGACCCCAGGGGGCTGGTGTAACGGGCTAAGTTCAGCATCAGCAGATGTCCCCCTCGGAAATAATCAACTTTGGATTCTACACATTTTTTCGTGTGAAATTAATTTTCGAGTTATTCTGTTTTGTGAAAATTTACACCCTGTATATCTCTCTCTCATATATATAGTGACCATTAAAATTGCTGCTCCAAGAAGAAACGCAAATGATAAACGGGAATTCATTGGAGAAATATACTGTACTAGAACTGACATGTAAACATTTTCACGAAATTTGGGTGCATAGATCCTGAGAAATCAGTACCCGGAACAACCACCTCTGGCCGTAATAACGGCCTCGATACGCCTGGGCATTGAGTCAAACAGAGCTTGGATGGCGTGTACAGGTACAGCTGCCCATGCAGCTTCAACACGAGAGCACAGTTCTTCAAGAGTAGTGACTGGCGTATTGTGACGAGCCAGTTGCTCGGTCACCATTGACCAGACGTTGATTCGGCCAGGGCAGCAGTCGAACATTTACTGTATCCAGAAAGGCTCGTACAGGACCTGCAACATGCGGTCGTGCACTATCCTGCTGAAATGTAGGGTTTCGCAGGGATCGACTAAAGGGTGGAGCCACTGGTCGTAACAGATCTGAAATGTAACGTCCACTGTTCAAAGTGCCGTCAGTGCGAACAAGAACTGACCGAGACGTGTAACCAATGGCACCCCATACCATCACGCCGGGTGATACGCCAGTATGGCGATGACGAATGGACGCTTCCAATGTGCGTTCACTGCGATGTCACGAAACAGGGATGCGACCAACACGATGCTGTAAACAGAACCTGAATTCATCCGAAAACATGACGTTTTGCCATTCGTGCACCCAGGTTCGTCGTAGAGTACACCATCGCAGGCGCTCCTGTGATGCAGCGTCAAGGGTAACCGCAGCCATGGTCTCCGAGCTTATAGTGCATGCTGCTGCAAACGTCGTCGTACTGTTCGTGCAGATGGTTGTTGTCTTGCAAACGTCCCCATCTGTTGACTCAGGGATCGAGACGTGGCTGCACGATCCGTTACAGCCATGCGGATATATCTACTGCTAGTGATACGAGGCCGTTGGGATCCAGCACGGCGTTCCGTATTACGCTCCTGAACCCACCGATTCCATATTCTGCCAACAGTCATTGTATCAGGACCAACGCGAGCAGCAATGTCGCGATACGATAAACCGCAATCGCGATAGACTACAATCCGACCTTTATCAAAGTCGGAAACGTGATGGTACGCATTTCTCCTCCTCACACGAGGAGTCACAACAACGTTTCACTAGCAACGCCGGTCAGCTGCAGTTTGTGTATGAGAAATCGGTTGGAAACATGTCAGCACGTTGTAGGTGTCGCCACCGGCGCCAGCCTTGTGTGAATGCTCTGATAAGCTAATCATTTTCATATCACAGCATCTTCTTCCTGTCGGTTAATTTTCGCGTCTGTAGCACGTCATCTTCGTAGTGTAGCAATTTTAATGGCCAGTAGTGTATAAAGATTTTCAGAGGCGGAACGAAGTGTTGGCGGGGGGGGGGGGGGGGGGGGGGGGGGGGGAAGAGAGAGAGATCGCACGCTAGTAATGGTGGTCTGAAGTGTGGTCCACCGGGTCACGTAGAGAATACGCTTAGGAGCTTCGGTAGACGTGAGGGCGCATACCTGAGCAGTCCTAGGCTAGGATAGGACAGCTGAAGGACACACAGAGTACTGCGGTCGCGCGCCATCGGTCTCGCTGTGCAGGTAGAGAGAGACCCTGAGGCCCACCCACCCTAGCTAGCGGCGTAGGAGGGGGAGGAGGGAGTGGAGAAGAGGACAGGTCGCTTTTTGTGGTCCGCCGGTCGGCAGGTAGCGCTGGGAGAGCAGATGCCCCTATCTCTCTCTCTCTCTCTCTCTCTCTCTCTCTCTCTTTCTCTTCCCCCCCCCCCCACGCCCCCGCCAAACAGCCACACCCCCCACCACTCCTACCCCCTCCCACCCACACCTGCAACACCGCGGTCTCGTAGCCACAGTCAGAGTAGAGCACAGTACTGCCCGTGTGGTACCAGCTTCGCCGCCTCACATGCTGGACCTCGAGCCGTTCACCCACTGTAAGTACACTCACCGCTGTCTCTTCAGCCCTTCTCTTCTCAGGTCACAGCCCGAAAATCGATTGGCAGCAATTATTTACTCTGCACTCCTCCCTGTTCCATGACAGCCTTTTCGTTTCGTCGTACGAGCTTCCTCCTGCTTCATAGTTCGTCTACTTAGCTGGGTTTCAGTCGGTACGGTAGCTAAGCGTATTCGGTCAGAGAGTTAACTGTCTTCCGTAATAATAATAAAAAATAACTGAGTTAATAGCTTAAGGATGAACTTAAAAATGCGTCATGGGACGTCCGTCCAGAACAAATAGATCGAACAATAACGAAAAAAGTGGTAACGTGCTTGCCTACGATGCAGCAGGCTCGGGGTTCGATACCCGGCCGAGTTGCCCATTTTCTCCGCTCGTGGGCTGGGTGGTGTGTTGTTCTCATTATCATTTGAAGGGCTTATTTCAAGTCCAATTACCTCCACTTTCCTGTCTATAATGCTTCTGAAATTAATGGTCGAAACAAACAAAAAATGGTTCAAATGGCTCTGAGTACCATGGGATTTAACTTCTGAGGTCATCAGTCCCCTAGAACTTAGTACTTAAACCTAACTAACCTAAGGACATCACATACATCCATGCCCGAGGCAGGATTCGAACCTGCGACCGTAGCGATCGCGCGGTTCCGGACTAAAGCGCCTAGAACGACTCGGCCACACCGGCCGGCATTCCGCAGCTATCTCAACTTCATAATTATGTGTGTTCTTCACACATCTACATCTACATGATTACTCTGCAATTCACATTTGAGTGCTTGGCAGAGGGTTCATCGAACTACAATCATACTATCTCCCTACCATTCCACTCCCGAACAGCGCGAGGGAAAAACGAACACCTAAACCTTTCTGTTCGAGCTCTGATTTCTCTTATTTTATTTTGATGATCATTCCTACCTGTGTAGGTTGGCCTCAACAAAATATTTTCGCATTCGAAGGGAAAGTTGGTGACTGAAATTTCGTAAATAGATCTCGCCGCGACGAAAAACGTCTTTGCTTTAATGACTTCCATCCCAACTCGCGTATCATATCTGCCACACTCTCTCCCCTCCTATTACGCGATAATACAAAACGAGCTGCCCTTTTTTGCACCCTTTCGATGTCCTCGGTCAATCCCACCTGGTAAGGATCCCACACCGCACAGCAATATTCTAACAGAGGACGAACGAGTGTAGTGTAAGCTGTCTCTTTGGTGGACTTGTTGCATCTTCTAAGTGCCCTGACAATGAAACGCAACCTTTGGCTCGCACTGTCTTATAAATGACGAGAGATACTGGTGTCATTCGAACCACAGGCCTGAAGAGAACGCGAGTGGAACGTCGAAACTGGTTACCTAATGAAACAATATCAGAATAATGGTTATTGGTACAGTATTACCACAGTTCATCGACCACCCGCTGTCCCAAGCTCCTGATCCCAAGATGGAGTCAGCATTAGCCGGGTTACAGCCCGGGTATTTTGAGCGCCGTTAGATGTACAGGCCGACATGGTTCCTTACAGTAATACTTGTCTTGCAGTGTTATTGCGTCTTAACGAATAGTTTAGGACAGCAGTTTAAATGAAAATTTGTGGCACTTTAACTTGCCACGCAGTTTCAAATCAGTTCGCACTCCGCTTCAGACAGAAAATTCGTTCCAGAAGCGTTGTAAATGTTAACAATTAATTCGTGCAATAAGCTGCGGTATTGTTGGCTGCCGGGCGGTGTGGCCGAGCGGTTCTAGGCGCTTCAGTCTGGAACCGCGCGACCGCTACGGCCGCAGGTTCGAATCCTGCCTCGGGCATGGATCTGTGCGATGTCCTTAGCTTACAGAATGAGATTTTCACTCTGCAGCGAGTGTGCGCTGATATGAACCTTCCTGGCAGATTAAAACTCTGTGCCCGACCGAGACTCGAACTCGGGACCTTTGCCTTTCGCGGGCAAGTGCTCTACCCATCTGGAAGGTAGGAGACGAGATACTGGCAGAAGTAAAGCTGTGAGTACCGGGCGTGAGCCGTGCTTCGGTAGCTCAGATGGTAGAGCACTTGCCCGCAAAAGGCAAAGGTCCCGAGTTCGAGTCTCGGTCGGGCACACAGTTTTAATCTGCCAGGAAGTTTCGTCCTTAGCTTAGTTAGGTTTAAGTGGATCTAAGTTCTAGGGACCGATGACCTCAGATGTTGAGTCCCATAGTGCTTAGAGCCATTTGAACGATTTTTTTTTAATTGTTGGCTCATTGTTACATCTTGACATGTTAGGTTATGATTAGCTGAGTGGGAGCTAGTAAACTGTAATAGGCCTATAGTTTTTAATACTTATATCACTCAGGTGTGATTAAATTAATATGGCGTTTGTATATTTTAAATACTGTTTATACGTGCAATAATTTTTGAAAAAATGAAGCAATGTCATCTTTACCTGCGCTGATTTCGTCCCGAATATTCAAATCTGCTCACAGTAAGCTAAATAATGGACTGAACCCAAATTAAACCGACCAAACCGATTATACATTTAACAGTCATTTTTTAAAGTCCAGTGAATCGTTTGTTTAGGAATAAAATTTAAAGGGATAAAATGAAGAAGAAAAATGCTAATTACTGTATTTTACGATATCAATGATTTTAAAAGCATAACACAATTTAAATCGTAGCAAAACTGATTACACAAAGCTGCCCCGTTCAGGAACAGAAAATAGCTTTCTTTTATAGACTTTTGGAGTTCGTTTATTTTGCACAACATCTTCCCAGCGCCGTCACTTGATAACGTTGAACAGTGGCTCCTACTTTCCTCTAGCTATTCTAAGAATGCTTCTCCTACCGCGTCAGCTTCATTTTCGTTCATTGGTACGCACTTAAAAAGCTCTTTTCTGTTTAGTGGCACAATTGTGCACGTTTCAAATCTCGAGATGAAGTCTTGGGCCATGGTGCATTTTAGGCCCTTCATCAGCCAAGGAAATACGTGTCATTTTAATGGGAAAGAATTCTGTTTAAAGGATTACGTACTGGTAGGTAACAAAATGAACAAAACTTCAACCTAAATTTGCTCGGGCCGAAGTTACCCCAGAACGTGGGAAAATATTAGCCCATTGTGAAATCCTATAGTCATCCTTTCATACTAAAATTAAGAATTATAAATTTCTTGTTGTACACCTGAGCCAAAAAAAAAAAAATGGCTCTGACCACTGGGACACAACTGCTGTGGTCATCACTCCCCTTGAACTTAGAACTACTTAAACCTAACTAACCTAAGGACATCACACACACCCATGCCCGAGGCAGGATTCGAACCTGCGACCGTAGCAGCAGCGTGGCTCCGGACTGGAGCGCCTAGAACCGCACGGCCACCGCGGCGGCCACACCTGAACCTAAAGCAGGGTTTCCCAAACTGTTCCGCGAGAAGCGAACAAGTCCTCCGGGAAAAAGTATTAATAAAATTTTTTGTTATTTTTTAAAAATTTCATTATGATTTATGTTTAGTAGCTAGGATTTAACATTGAAGTGAAAGTTAGCGAACCCTTGGTCTAAAGAAAGTGAAACAACAAGAAAAACTAACACTGAAATGACTTCAGTAACAGATGAGCATATGAAAGTTGGACCACTACTATCCTGCCTCGACTAAAAGACGAGTCAGGTAACCAGTACTGATGCAACAGCACATACGTTGCCTACAGAAACGTTGCACAAGAAACGTAGGTGCTTACCTTTTAAGGGTTCAAATGGCTCAAATGGCTCTGAGCACTATGGGACTTAACATCTATGGTCATCAGTCTCCTAGAACTTGGAACTACTTAAACCTAACTAACCTAAGGACAGCACACAACGCCCAGTCATCACGAGGCAGAGAAAATCCCTGACCCCGACGGGAATCGAACCCGGGACCCCGGGCGCGGGAAGCGAGAACGCTACCGCACGACCACGAGCTGCGGACTATCTTTTAAGGGAAGAAACACAAATTTTCGTTGAGGTGTGTATGAGCAGCGAGCCAGAGAACCTTTTTTTTTCCTGTGGCCATTGTCTCCCGCGAAGGGCTAGTGTTGCACCGGCCGGCGGCAGAGAAAAACCTGAATATCGTTACTCTGGAAGCCGTTTAGATAGACAAGCTGCAACTACGATCTTGCACCTTGTTGTCATACACTACAGGTCTGTGCCTTGTCTTCGTCCAGGACGCCCCTGGTACCCCTGGAGGCGTTACCACGCGCTAGCCGCTAGCTAACACCTGTCGTTCTCTCTCTCTACAGTCCCCTTACCGGCGGCCCCGACGGCGAAGGAGTCGGAGCTGTTGGCCGCCACCTCCGCGTCGGCCGCGGCGCCCTCCGCCTCCGCCGCCCCCGCGGACGCGACGTCGCCCCCGCTGCCCGCCTCCGGCGCCGCCCCCGCCGACTTCTTCCACATCGAGTGCCCGCAGTGCCGCAAGGCCTACCCGGGCTTCCAGGCGCTGCGCGAGCACGTGGAGGCGGAGCACCCCAGGAGCGCGGCCTCCGCCTCCGCCGCCCCCGCCGCCATCTCGCCCCCGACGCCGACGCCCGGCGGCGCCTACCCCTGCCCCCAGTGCAGCGTCACCTTCGCCACCAGGGACCAGCTGGAGAAGCACGAGCTCCTGCACTCGCCCAACGCCACAGTCGTAAGTACCCTCTGCCACTCACTCACCGTGTCTTGCTGCTGGCGCGCGCGAACCTGTAGCTCTGATTTTGTCGCACTGTTCGTCAGATTCTGTGCAGACTTTTTTTTTCCACTAGCTGCTTATATTTTATGACCCACCGTCTAATTTCTTATGGTGGGTAGCATGTTGCCACTTAGCCGCTGTGACTGGGTCCGGGGTCCGCAGTGACTGAAAGTAACACCACACCGGCTCCCGTCCCCACTCACACCGTTGCCCGTGTCCCGCCACGTGGAGGCGGGCTCTGTTTAGATCCATTTGATATTTTTTTTGTGCAGCATTAGAAAAACGTATAACTAATACAAAATCAAGTAAGATATTAACAAACAAAACGAAATTAAATATTTAGAAAGAAGGAAGGAAGAGAACTGAATAGAGAAGTTATAGGTATAATATTGCCCGTCACCTGGTTGTGGGCGGCGGCCCGGGTCTTGGAATGAACCTCAAGACGCTGGCCGTCGCTCACCATGCCTTTAACACCTACCATCCTAAAAACTAACTTAACTAGAAGAGATTAGAGTACGTTAAAGCTAGAAACTAAGACTAAGACCTTCATGTCCAGCCTGCTAAACTATTTACGATATACAGTAGAGAGGTAACTGATTTTTTGCTTGGCTCAAAGTTGCTGTGCAGACTGTGTGAGACGTCTAAGCA
Organism: Schistocerca cancellata; assembly: GCF_023864275.1. Lineage (NCBI taxonomy): Eukaryota > Metazoa > Arthropoda > Insecta > Orthoptera > Acrididae > Schistocerca > Schistocerca cancellata. The sequence continues at coordinate 40,692,554 of NC_064637.1, forward strand.
ATGTCAGGAAGTGTTTCGTTCGGACCGGCATCGTCGGGGTCGGGAAATCGCTAGGGATCGTGAAACGGCCGCGGATAACATTCGCGCCACAAGACTCTATCAACACACGACATCATTTTGACGTAACACGCAGTATCGAAGACAACAGGAACTTTGGTTAGCATTCGATGTGAGGTGCTTGGGAGTTACCATATTGAATTACGCATCACAACCTGCGTGTTATCGTTCAATATACAGGGTGAGGCACCTAACGTTACCGCTGGATATATTTCGTAAACCACTTCAAATACTGATGAACCGATTCCACAGACCGAACGTGAGGAGAGGGACTAGTGTAATTGTTTAATACAAACCATACAAAAATGCACGGAAGTATGTTTTTTAACACAAACCTAAATTTTTTAAATGGAACCCCGTTAGTTTTGTTAGCACATCTGAAAATATAAAGAAATACGTAATCAGTGCCGTTTGTTGCATTGTAAAATGTTAATTACATCCGGAGATATTGTAACCTAAAGTTGACGCTTGAGTACCACTCCTCCGCTGTTCGATCGTGTGTATCGGAGAGCACCGAATTACGTAGGGATCCAAAGGGAACGGTGATGGACCTTAGGTACAGAAGAGACTGGAACAGCACATTACGTCCACATGCAAACACCTTTTTATTGGTCTTTTTCGCTGACGCACATGTACATTACCATGAGGGGTGAGGTACATGTACACACTTGGTTTCCGTTTTGAGTTACGGAGTGGAATAGAGTGTGTCCCGACATGTCAGGCCAATAGATGTTCAATGTGGTGGCCATCATTTGCTGCACACAATTGCAATCTCTGGCGTAATGAATGTCGTACACGCCGCAGTACATCTGGTGTAATGTCGCCGCAGGCTGCCACAATACGTTGTTTCATATCCTCTGGGGTTGTAGGTACATACCGGAACACATTCTCCTTCAACGTACCCCACAGAAAGAAGTCCAGAGGTGTAAGATCAGGAGAACGGGACTGGCCAATTTATGCGTCCTCCACGTCCTATGAAACGCCCGTCGAACATCCTGTCGAGGGTCAGGCTAGTGTTAATTGCGGAATGTGCAGGTGCACCATCATGCTGATACCACATACGTCGACGCGTTTCCAGTGGGACATTTTCGAGCAACGTTGGCAGATCACTCTGTAGAAACGCGATGTATGTTGCAGTGCTCTCCGATACACACGATCGAACAGCGGAGGAGTGGTATCAATCGTCAACTTTAGGTTACAATATCTGCGGATGTAATTAACATTTTACAATGCAACAAACGGCACTGATTACGTATTTGTTTATATGTTCAGATGTGCTAACAAAACTAACGTGGTTCCATTTAAAAAAAACGTGTTAAAAAAACATCATCCGTGCATTTTTGTATGGTTTGTATTAAACAAATACACTAGCCCCTCTCCTCACGTTCGGTCTGTGGAATCGGTTCGTCAGTATTTGATGTTGTTTTCGAAATATATCCAGCGGTAACGTTAGGTGACTCACCCTATATATATATATATATATATATGAAGGTAGTATCTGTTCCCGAAAGAACAATTACCGTTGATGGCCACGCAGCTTTCGTTAGAATGAAATGATAATTAAGTGGACACCATAGTTGCAAACAGGCATTGATATGGTTCATTGGGGACAAGTTGAAAATAAAATGTATATCAACGCCTGTTTGCTGCTAGGGTGTCCATTTAATTATCACTTTATTCTAACGAAGGCTGCGTGGTCATCAACGGTAACTGTTCTTTCGGGAACAGATACTACCTTCATATATAGTTAAAATATGCCTTCCCGGCCATTGACCTTCTTGTGCGAACGCACACGCTATGCCCGAACTCGTACGGGACTTGGTAGATTAATCTGCCACGAGTAATGAGTATGATGGGCAAACATCTATTAGGCGCACTACGAATGTAGTGGTGTGGACATGTTGGGAATGTGGGTCTCACGGGAAGCGGGCGAGGGATAAGTCCCTGCAGACGCACTATCCTCTGTGGCTCAGATGGATAGAGCGTCTGCCATGTAAGCAGGAGATCCCGGGTTCGAGTCTCGGTCTGGGCACCCATTTTCAACATGTTTCCAAATAACTATATCAATGCCTGTATGCAGCTAGGGTGTCCACTTAATTATCATATATATATATATATATATATATATATATATATATATATGTGTGTGTGTGTGTGTGTGTGTGTGTGTGTGTGTGTGTGTGTGTGTGTGTGTGTGTGTGTCGGAATTTCCATCCGGCTTTTCGGGGATGATGCTGTAGTAAACAGAGAAGTTGCAGCATTAGAAAATTGCAGCGAAATGCAGAAAGATGTGCAGCACTTGGTGCAGGGACTGGCAACTGACCCTTAACATAGACAAATGTAACGTATTGCGAATACATAGAAAGAAGGATCCTTTATTGTATGATTATATGATAGCGGAACAAACACTGGTAGCAATTACTTCTGTAAAATATCTGGGCGTAAGCGTACGGGCCGCGCGGGATTAGCCGAGCGGTCTTGGGCGCTGCAGTCATGCACTGTGCGGCTGGTCCCAGCGGAGGTTCGAGTCCTCCCTAGGGCATGGGTGTTTAAGTAGTGTATAAGCTTAGGGACTGATGACCTTAGCAGTTGAGTCCCATAAGATTACAGGCACATTTGAATATTTTTTATGCGTACGGAACGATTTGAAGTGGAATGATCACATAAAATTAATTGTTGGTAAAGCGGGTGTCAGGTTGAGATTCATTGGGAGAGTCCTTAGAAAATGTATTCCTTCAACAAAGGAGGTGGCTTACAAAATACTCGTTCGAGCTATGCTTCAGTATTGCTCATCAGTGTGGGATCCGTACCAGATCGGGTTGACGGAGGAGATAGAGAAGATCCAAAGGAGAGCGGCGCGTTTGGTCACAGGGTTATTCGGTAAGCGTGATAGCGTTACGGAGATGTTTAGCAAACTCAAGTGGCAGACTCTGCAAGAGAGGCGCTCTGCATTGCGGTGTAGCTTGCTGTGCAGGTTTCGAGAGGGTCCGTTTCTCGATGAGGTATCGAATATATTACTTCGCCCTACTTATACCTCCCGAGGAGATCACGAGTGTAAAATTAGAGAGATTCGAGCGCGCACGGAGCCTTTCCGGCAGTCGTTCTTCCCGCGAACCGTACGCGATTGGAACTGGAACGGGAGGTAATGACAGTGGCACGTAAAGTGCCCTCCACCACACACCGTTGGGTGGCTTGCGGAGTATAAATGTAGGTGTAGAAGTAGCCGCTCCGGTACCGTAAACTGACAAAACAGCCTGGAAAGCGGTATGCTGATCACGTGCCCCTTCATATCTGCATCAGTGACGCCTCTGGATTGAGGATGACACGGTGGCCGGTCGGTACCGTTGGGCTTTTCCAAGGCTTGTTCGGACAGAGTTTTACTGCGTCACGTACCAATAAATGCCCCACGAAGTATTCAATGACGCGGTGGGTGGAAGTCTGAACAGAGTAACAGCATATGGACTATCAGACCAATTGTGTGAGTGGATTGAAGAGTTCCTAGATAACAGAACACAGCATGTCATTCTCATTGGAGAGAAGTCTTCCGAAGTAAGAGTGATTTCAGGCGTGCCGCAGGGGAGTGTCGTAGGACCGTTGCTATTCACATTACACACGAATGACCTTGTGGATGACATCGGAAGTTCACTGAGGCTTTTTGCGGATGATGCTGTGGTATATCGAGAGGTTGTAACAATGGAAAATTGTACTGAAATGCAGGAGGATCTGCAGCGAATTGACGCATGGTGCAGGGAATGGCAATTGAAGCTCAATGTAGACAAGTGTAATGTGCTGAGAATATATAGAAAGAAACATCCCTTATCATTTAGCTACAATATAGCAGGTCAGCAACTGGAAGCAGTTAACTCCATAAATTGTCTGGGTGTAGGCATTGGGAGTGATTTAAAATGGAATGATCATGTAAAGCTGATCGTCGGTGAAGCAGATGCCAGACTGAGATTCATTGGAAGAATCCGAAGGAAATGCAATCCGAAAACAAAGGAAGTAGGTTACAGTACGCTTGTTCGCCCACTGCTTGAATACTGCTCAGCAGTGTGGGATACGTACCAGATAGGGTTGATAGAAGAGATAGAGAAGATCCAACGGAGGGCAGCGCGCTTCGTTACAGGATCATTTAGTGGCTCTGAGCACTATGGGACTCAACATCTTAGGTCATAAGTCCCCTAGAACTTAGAACTACTTACACCTAACTAACCTAAGGACATCACACACACCCATGACAGAGGCAGGATTCGATTCTGCGACCGCAGCAGCCTCGCGGTTCCGGACTGCAGCGCCAGAACCGCACGGCCTCGATCATTTAGTAATCGCGAAAGCGTTACGGAGATGAAAGATAAACTCCAGTGGAAGACTTTGCAGGAGAGACGCTCAGTAGCTCGGTACGGGCTTTTGTTGAAGTTACGAGAACGTACCTTCACCGAGGAGTCAAGCAGTATATTGCTACCTCCTACGTATATCTCGCGAAGAGACCGTGAGGATAAAATCAGAGAGATGAGAGCCCACACAGAGGCATACCGACAATACTTCTTTCCACGGACAATAGGAGACTGGAATAGAAGGGAGAACCGATAGCGGTACTCAAGGTACCCTCCGCCACACACCGTCGGGTGGCTTGAGGAGTATGGATGTAGATGTATATTCCGATGCAGACGTAGGAGGCGGCCGCACAGCCTTTTAGCCTTTTAACCTGCTCGCGCGACCCGCCGTCTGACAGGTCCTGTGTGACGCAGCTACTTGCCGGCCGCGGGACGGAAGTTAGCCGACAACATCCTGCAGCTTTACAGTAGTTTTACTGCCCGCCGCACGCGCCATTCGTCCGCCGGCAGTCAGGAAGTCTGTGTCCGGTCGTAGGCGACCTTTCGTTTCTTTTTCTCTCCCTCCCCCCTCCCCCACTCCCCCTAGTTGCAGGGACACTTGCTCCGGCGTGTTTATTTACCGAAACAAACACGGCGACGCGACACGGCGCACATTCGCGCTATAAACGCGAGCGTTCTATTTACATTCCTGCGCCCGTCGGCACTTTGCCCTATGACGCCATCTTCCTGCAGGCGCGCCTGTCTCCGACGCGAAGTCGGACGACCGCGATGTCGGCCCACGTCGAGTTTGTTCGCCGCGCCGCGTCTCTGCTTTGCATTCGCCTCTCTTTGTGCTGGACGGGCAAAGCTTACACTAAACGATCTACCTAACGACGCTGCAACCGACGGAAGAATCATCTCGATCTGTAAACCGGCAGCTTCCTCTGCGCTGACGACACAGCACGTCTTTATCTTCTCCGGCATGACTGGATGCTTTATCGAACGCCTACGAGTTTATACATGATACTGTGTTGTGGTTTTTGCGTTTCCATAGCCAGAAACTTTGTATTACATGTCGTCAAGCAGCATAACTCAAGGCGCGCAGATTATCAACACTACATTCACCTACACTGCTGGCCATTAAAATTGCTACACCACTAACATGACGTGCTACAGACGCGAAATTTAACCGACAGGAAGAAGATGATGTAATATGCAAATGATTAGCTTTTCAGAGCATTCACACAAGGTTGGCGCCGGTGGCGACACCTACAACGTGCTGACATGAGGAAAGTTTCCATTCAATTTCTCATGCGCAAACAGCAGTTGACCGGCGTTGCTTGGTGAAACGTTGTGATGCCTCGTGTAAGGAGGAGAAATGCGTACCATCACGTTTCCGTTTGATAAAGGATTGTAGCCTATCGCGATTGCAGTTTATCGATCGTGACATTGCTGCTCGCGTTGCTCGAGATCCAGTGACTGTTAGGAGAATATGGAATCGTTGGGTTCAGGAGGGTAATACGGAACGCCGTGCTGGATCCCAACGGCCTCGTATCACTAGCAGTCGAGATGACAGGCATCGTATCCGCATAGCTCTAACGGATCGTGCAGCCACGTCTCGATTCCTGAGTCAACAGATGCGGACGTTTGCAAGACAACAACCATCTGCACGAACAGTTCGACTACGTTTGCAGCAGCACGGACTATCAGCTCCGAGACCATGGCTGCGGTCACCCTTCACGCTCCATCACAGACAGGAGCGCCTGCGATGGTGTACTCGACGACAAACCTGGGTGCACGAATGGCAAAACGACATTTTTTCGGATTAATCCAGGTTCTGTTTACAGCATCACGATGGTCGCATCTGTGTTTGGCGAAATCGCAGTGAACGCACATGGGAAGCGTGTATTCGTCATCGCCATACTGGCGTATCACCCGGCGTGATCGTATGGGGTGCCATCGGTTACACGTCTCGGTCACCTCTTGTTCGCATTGACGGCACTTTGAACAGTGGACGTTACATTTCAGATGTGATACTACCCGTGGCTCTACCCTTGATTCGCTCCCTGCGAAACCCTACATTTCAGCAGGATAACGCACGACCGTATGTTGCTCGTCCTGTACGGGCCTTTCTGGATACAGAAAATGTTAGACTGCTGCCCTGGACAGCACATTCTCACCAATTGAAAACGTCTGGTGGCTGAGCAACTCGCTTGTCACAATACGCCAGTCACTATTCTTGATGAACTGTGGTATCGTGTTGAAGCTGCATGGGCAGCTGTACCTGTACACGCCATCCAATTTCTGTTTGACTCAATGCCCAGGCGTACAGGCGTATCGAGGCCGTTATTACGGCCAGAGGTGGTTGTTCTGCGTACTGATTTCTCAGGATCTATGCACCCAATTTGCGTGAAAATGTAATCACATGTCAGTTCTAGTATAATTTATTTGTCCAATCAATACCCCTTTATCGTCTGCATTTCTTCTTGGTGTAGCAATTTTAATGGCCAGTAGTGTATATAATACGTTTAGCTTTGGTACGGAGATTTCTTTACGAAAAATATGTTCTCGGTGGATTCAGCAAAATTTGACCGAAGCTCAAAACCCAAACAGCTATAAATTTGTTTCGGTTAGTGCGACTACTGTTGTGAAACTTTTCTCTGGACCTTTCCTTTTTGCTTGCCGGATAGTACATTTTCCCACACCACACGCCACGCACTCACGCGTGTTTCTCTAAGAAGCGACGCTTCTTCGGTAGTCGAGACCACCCTGATCCAGCTACCGCTAAGTTGTCTACTTCAATAGCGGCGGGTTGTACCGTATAATACTACGCGTGGCTTCGCTTAGCTCCGCTGCACCCATGGTATGTGTGGTAACTGGGAGCGCCCGCTCTGCTGACGCACAGGGTTACCGCCCGGCCAGCCGTTTGTGGTTCCGTTCGCGTGCGCGCACACGCACCTGCTACTGACGTCAGCGCTCTCCTCCTCGTACGCGATGACCACTGAAATCTTCCCGTTAGACACGTGGACTGCCAGATCAAACGTGGCAGTCCCAGTGAAAACAGGCAATTGATTACTTCGCGAGGTACCACGCGCAGATCGGCAACAGCGAGAGGCTCGATTAACGCAGCAGAACATTGTTGCAGAAGTAGCCACTGCATAGTGAAATTCCACCGGCTGTTCCGTGTGTTGCTGGTTACGCCCAGAACTGCTGTGGGGCCCTGTGGTTAAAATAAACTAAAGAGATGAGATCGATGTCTCTGTCCAAAACCGTCCCCATCCGCTCTTTCCTCACATGCCTCCTCCATCACATCGTGCTCATGCTCAATCTTCTTCTTATACTTGTCGTTCTCCCCCTCTTCTTCCTTCTACTTATTCTTGTGCTCCTCTTACATCCCTGCTCCTCCTCCTTTTTCCCTCCTCCTTTCCTGATCCTCCTTTTTCTACTTCTTCTACTTTTCTTCTTCTTTTATCATCTTCTACCTCCTCGCCTTTTTTCTTCTTCCTCCCACTTCTCCCCCTTTTTCTATTGCATCCTCCTAATCCTCCTGTTTTTCTTCCTCCTTGGTCAATCTCCTCCTCCTTTCCCCCCTCTCCCTCTCCCTCCTCCTCCTCCTCCTCCTCCTCCTCCTCCTCCTCCTCCTCCTCATTATGTTCTTCTCAACAATGTCCCCTTCTTTTTATCCTCATCCTATTTCTTCTCTTCCTCCTTATCCTCTTTTTCTCCTCCTCCTCCTCTTTCTCTTCTACTACTCTTCCTCCTCCTCCTCTTCTACTACTCTTCCTCCTCCTCCTCCTCCTCTTTTTCATCTTCCTCCTCATTTTTTCTGGTCCTACTACTCCTTGTCTTCCTTTTTTCTGCTCCTACTCCTACTTGTCCTCCTTTTTATGGTCCTCCTCCTCTTTCATCTCTTCCTCTTCCTCCCCCTCATCCTCCTCCTCCTCCTCCTCCTCCTCCTCCTCCTCCTCCTCCTCCTCCCCTTCCTCCTCCACCTTGTGCTCTTCATCATCATTTTTCTTCTTTTCCATGTCATCCTTTTTATCGTCCTTTTGTATCATCCTCCTCCTCCTCATCTTCCTCCTCCTCTTTTTCATCTTCCTCTTTCTTCTCCCCCTCCTATTTCATCTCTTCCTCCTCGACCTCTTTCTTTCTTCTTCTCCTCCTCCTCCTCCTCTTTTTTCTATCCTCCGCCTTGGTCGAGAAAGACGTTCTCCAGGACGCCACGTGTGTATTCGTATAGATTTCGCGAGAATATGAATCGCAAGGGACAGGCGACAGCACGCGGGGCAATGGCTAAACACGTTCCCTTCGAGCAGGATAGACACTTGCAAAGAAGCTCTCTCCCTCTCACTCTTTGTGTGTATGTGTGTGTGTGTGGGGGGGGGGGGGGGGAGAGAGAGAGAGAGAGAGAGAGAGAGAGAAGCGTGAAAGGGCGATATGCCGACCGCTAGCTGGAGACTTGCCGTGTCTGGAGGGGCAGCAGTGGAGGCAGAAGGTGTTCCCGGGTGACGCGTGTCACAGCCACACGTGTGAGGAGCAGTGAGCACAGCGGCAGGCGAGCCGAGCAGCGAGGCGGGCGCAAAAAGCGGCAGGCACGCATGTGCGTGTGATTGTCTTCCCACGGGGATCGCCGCACGGCGCGCCGCCAGAGGTCCCAGACCCCGCGCTGCCTGCGAAACGCACCACGGCGCCGGTGCGTGCGTGGGCGTCCTTACTGTACACGTGGCACGGCTGCAGGAACCTCGCAGCCGATACCGTCCGGCGGTGACGAAGCGAGCCTTGCCAGACAGGCGTACCTGACCAGCAGCGCCGGCCAGCTCCTCGCACCACTCCGCCACGGGACAGGACGTCACGCTGGTTTATATATGACGGTAGCATCTGTTCCCGAAAGAACAGTTACCGTGGATGACCGTGCAGGAGATCCCGGGTTCGAGTCCCGGTCGGGGCACACATTTTCAACACGTCCCCAATGAAGTAGATCAACGCCTGTTTGCAGCTAGGGTGTCCATTTAATTATCATTTCATGTCAAGCTGGTTTGCTGTGCGTTTCGAGCAGCGACCATTCGTAGCCGTCAACTACGACAGCTTGCTCCGAGCCCAGTCTAGCCTGGACTCTGGCCGTGGCGGTGGTTGTAGTGGTGGTGGTGTTGAATAGGAGCGGGAGGAGAAGAAAACGAAACAGGAGTAGAGGAGAGAGCAGGGTGGCAAGAACAAAAAGAAGGAGCCCTACAAGTGCGAGTACGACGTGCGCTCTGAGGTTTCCTACAAAATTATCTCTATACATATGACCCAAATATTAATTTTTTCCGCACACTCCAATAAGTTTTGTTTGTTTCGTGGTCAACATTTGTAAAAGTAATTCCTCTCTCTCTCAAACCCCACCCTATGGGGAAAGTGGGAGAGTTTTAGTTTTAGCGAATGAAAATTTACGAAGTAAATAAGTATTTTTTTCCAGAATGAGATTTTCACTCTGCAGCGGAGAGTGCGCTGATATGAAACTTCCTGGCAGATTAAGACTGTGTGCCCGACCGAGACTCGAACTCGAGACCTGGCTGTGGCTAAGCCATGTCTCCGCAATATTCTTGGTTTCAGGAGTGCTAGTTCTGCAAGGTTTGCAGGAGAGCTTCTGCAAAGTTTGGAAGGTAGGAGACGAGGTACTGGCAGAAGTAAAGCTGTGAGGACCGGGCGTGAGTCGTGCTTCGCTAGCTCAGATGGTAGAGCTCTTGCCCGCGAAAGGCAAAGGTCCCGAGTTCGAGTCTCGGTCGGGCACACAGTTTTAATCTGCCAGTAAGTTTAAAGTATTTTTTTTATTTCTGACGACATTGGACCCGCGGCCGCCCAGCAGCGCTCAGCAGCTAAGTCCCGTTCAGGGTCACACAGAGATAGATGTCTCACATGGAGTGCCCAACAGAGCTTGTAGGTTTTTTTCTTTTTTTTTTGTCATAGAAAGGATGTCAGGACAGGACAGGAACTTTATTAATTTCTATAATAGTGAGTCAGATCACCTACAATAAGAACATTGTTACAGTTCCCTGAGCTTTTAGCCCAAACACATACAGACTCAGTCCGCCGCTCGTGGTCTCGCGGTAGCGTTTTCGCTTCCCGAGCACGGGGTCCCGGGTTCGATTCCCGGCGGGGTCAGGGATTTTCACCTGCCTCGAGATGACTGGGTGTTTGTGTTGTCCTCATCATTTCATCATCATCCAGGAAAGTGGCGAAATTGGACTGAGCAAAGACTGGGTAATTGTACGGGCGCTGATAACCACGCAGTTGAGCGCCCCACAAACCAAACATCATCATCATCACATACAGACTCCTGTTCACCTACTTTATGGTGATTTTTAGTCCTTTAAACAAGAGGCATTGCAGAGATAAAATAGGACGATCCCGTACCTCTGTTAACCACTTCAGCTATATGATATGTACGACACGCAATAATGTCTCCACCACTAAAAGCGTCAAGTCCTTCAACCTTGGACACTTTGCCCCCTGGGTGCCGTACAATTCCTACGGTCACCCATCCATTGCCAGGTCCAGTCTGATCATTATTTTGTAGAGTGAAATTAAGCACTGCTCCACAAAAAACAGATGCGCCATGGAAAAACACCTGTCCGTTAACATTATGAACATTAATGTCAATGTTGTCAACGGCCTTATAGACTGTGTGGCGTAAACCGCTGCTCCTCCTGTAGTAACGCGGCATCTCCGTTGCTCCGTGCGGCTGCTCGACGACTGAAGCCGTCTTCTGACAAACCTTATTCCTGCAGCTGCTGTTATCAAAACACAGCAGGAGCTGGCGTTTACGCCACGCAGTTTATAAGGCTATTGACAACATTGACATTAATGTTCATAATGTTAATGGGCAGGTTTTTTCCATGACGCATCTGTTTCTTTGTGGAGCAGTGTTTAATTTCACTCTACAAAATAATGATCAGACTAGAGCTGCCAATGGATGGGTGACCGTAGCAATTTTTTTATCAATTTTCTACGCAAAAATTAGAACATGGTGTAACTAACCTGTTTCTACGGGTTATTACGTTATTATTGGGGATGTAAATACTTATTGCTTGGGAAGTTAACGTGAGAAGATTAGGGTCGCCACCGACTCTAACCATACAACTAATCGAAGGTTTGGTCGAGTCGGAAAATAAATTAATTTGATCACAGACCAAAAATTCACAAAAATGCATACGTTGTGATGTCGCTCATAGCGGATACAATGTAATTAATAGTATTGCCCGCGCACTGTTCACGACAGTCAAACATTTAAAATAAAATAGAAAATGCATGAACACTGCATAAGATCAGCTCCCAGAACACACCTGAAAATAAGACTTAATCTAAAGCACTTGTTTTAAAATAAAGAAGTAAACTAATCACTGGACCTGTGCGTAAGGAAACGCGTTGGATGCGCAAACGGGAAACCTATGAGGTGAGTGGCTTAGGTGCAAAAACGTAACCTCGGAACACAAGAGAAAATTCTGCATAAAATCATTTATTCCTAAGACATTAAAGAAAAGCATCGATACATTCACCGTTATAATCTAGTCCTAAAATCATTGGTGTGAATCATTCATACCACTGCTGTTGCCTGATCGCAATAACTCGTAAAGCGGTACACGTTTCGTGTACAGGTATCGTGTCCAAGTTGCAACAATATCACATCACACAATCATGAGCGCTTAAAGTTCTTTAAAACAAGCATGAGACCGGACAGTTAAGTGATGACGGTAGCCCAACAAAACTTTAATGTTCAACCACGTGGTCGGCTCCCCACGGACGAAAGATACATAAAGCAAGGAAAATTTACGAGAAGGCAAAGCTATTAATATTTAGAAAGGTGAAAGCTTATGCAGACACAGCTGAAGGCAAACAGACATTCATACAGAATCGAGTGCTCACTTCTTATCGACACCTTTGTGTGGCGCTCTTCCAGCGGATCCAAGTCTGCTACAGAAATTTACTAAAAGAAAAATATGCCAAAGTTTTGCATTCCTTGCAGCGACAAGGCAAAGCGAGACCAAAAGCTAACAGCTCTCCCCTCGCCAAGTAACAGCGCGCCACGCGGTCAGTCTAACTCACCCTTCTCCGACTGGAGCACAGCTGTGGACGCTTCCCGTACCGGCGGCAGACTGCCTCCCGCTTCTCCAGCCTCTTCCACGCTCCGCGTGGCCCGGAAAATCCAAAGATGCCATTTCCGCCACCAACCTAACGCAGGTGGATTTCTCACAAGTAGCGAAAATCTCTTTGCCGACTTGACCACTACGAGAGTTGGCTATTCTGTACCACTGCTGCTGAATCTGTACGACTATCGCAGACTTTTCTGCAGCAGACTACGCCACCGTCCAGCAACGTGACACACAACCACATTCATTCAATCACACCACTATGATAATTATGGGAAAAGAGAGACAAGGAAGGAAAGAGAAATACTAGTGAAAATGGGCTACCGGACTAATGAAAGGTGGCTACAGGACCCTTTCAATGGAATTTATTGAATTACAGCGGCAACTAGCAAGAATCAAAACAAATGTTTAAGACAAATTGTAAGTAGTTAATGTAGAATCTGATTCTGCAATAAAAAAATGGGGGTTCCCATTTGAAATTTTAAAGTTGCCTCCCGCCCCAGCCCCAGGGAGGTGGGGTTCAAAATGGTTCAAATGGCTCTGAGCACTATGGGACTTAACTTCTGAGGTCATCAGTCGCATAGAACTTAGAACTACTTAAACCTAACTAACCTAAGGACGTCACACACACATCCATGCTCGAGGCAGGATTCGAACCTGTGACCGTAGCGGTCGCGCGGTTCCAGACTGTAGCGCCTAGAACCGCTCGGCCACCCCGGGCGACCTCGAGGTGGGGTGGCGGGCTAATTTCAGCACCAGCAGATGTCCCCTTCGAAAAGAATCAACTTTGGATTCTATACATTTTTTCGTGTGAAGCTTATTTTTCGAGTTACTCTGGTTTGTCAACTTAAAATTGACACCCTGTATTTGCGACATTTTTGCCTAATGTAAGGATGACAAGTGTGGCTATACGAGCGTGATGAAGCTGCGGATTTTGGTACCACCAGTGAAACGAATGCCGTGCGGTAGTGAGTGGAGCAGGCTGTCTGTGACGTGAGGCGCGCATTGCATATGCTGGTGGTGCCAGGTGCGGGGTGAGACCCGCTTCGTCCGCACGGCGCGCGCTTTGTGCTGTGGTGTGCGCAACGGGAGAGAGCAGAACCCGACACCTGGAGGCCCCGCAGGTAGCAGAGGCGGGCCGAGGCGCGTGGCTGCGGGTGCTGTGCGCGCCCACCGAGGCGGCTCGGGTATCCCTGCCTGCGGGCTGTCTGTGCGGCTGTTCTGCCGGCCTCTGTGCGCTGCGCCGATGCGTTGCGAACCCGCGTTCTAACGGCTGCGATTCCCGGCGCCTCGCATAAAAAACCGAATCGAGCGTTCTCCCCTTGTCTGCTTTGCCGTCTTCACTGCAGTGGAGTAAGCTTGATGACATCACTGGAGAAAATATTGTAACGTTGTTACTTTAATTTCTTCTGAACGCGGTGCTGATATTCAAGACCATAAAAGCGTGTTAAAAGCTGTGAGCTATGTGTGGAAATTAACCTTGCATTACTGCGCAACTGTTCCACCAGTTATCCAGTCTAGCTTACCAAATTCCCAACCAGACTAACATTATTTATAATCTTGTAATAGTCATACGACAACCGGTGAGATATATATATATATATATATATATATATATATATATATATATATATATATGGAGCCAAGGTTGGGAGACTGCATACAACACTGCATTCATAAAATAACACACAAAGAACGTTGAAACATATGCAAGAGGAAATTAACCACAACCAACCGATTCAATTTTCACCCAAAGAAGTTACGTTCGTAGCGCAATCCTGTCCGTCATGAAATTACCACACACTAGTATACTAAATACATACTAACTCTCTGTGAAATCTTCCCGAAAAGAATAGCTGAGGGCTACTTTGATGCTTACACCACATGCTTCACGTGGTCAACATGGTTTACACAAAGCGTGTAACTCCACAATAATTTTGATAATTAAAATAAATTAGATCGAAAAGCAATTTACAAAAGAAAAACCTGGAACTGGTTACTATCGTCTTACTATTAACCTGATGGGTCAAACAATTGTATAAGCACGTGGTACTGGTCTCACAAAGTACACCCCACGTGGGTTGAACATAAAGAAAAGTTGCTATATTGAAAAATATTGTCAAGACGAGACGTTCTAATCTCACGCACATTCGTATTGAAGATTGATGATGCTAGTTAGAGTTACTGATCAACACGTGGTTCCACTTTACTCATAAAGTAGTGACAAAGCAACTACCGGAATATATTCTGAACTTCACACTCGAATTACACTGCGTTGCAATTAAAGATAACATTAAATACTTTAGAGCTAAACCTGAAATAAAGGTGATTAAATTTTCAGTTAGGCTGAACGTAAGAAATCCATTGTCCTACGGACTTAGCAGACACGCGCTTAGCCGGAGATCTTACCACTTCAGACGCTCGCCGCGGACAGACTGACCTGGTCCCTTCGTGAGGGTGGCTCACAAATACAAACGGAAGTGGCCAGAGGGGCAGCTTGTTATACCAACATGACAAGGGACGGACAGGACCATACTGAGGATAGAAACCTCTCTGCTTTTAGAAAGCGTAGCTACCTGTTCCGACGTTGGTCCTACTGTTCTCTAGCAGACAGGCTTGTCTGCTACCCTCAAGCATGCAACTAGAAATACATTTGCTTATTCATCCTCTCACACAGAAGGGAAGGGGGATTACAGTATCTTATCATATACAGTATATAAAAGAAATCGGATGTAGGTTCCGTATGAGACACTGTGACATGAATTACATATAAACTGTGCTTTAAAGTGTAGTAGAGTGACAGATCGTTCTTGTTTATTTGTAAAAGTAACACGTTTCACTGCTCAGTCTCCTCTCAGATAGAAACACCACAGTGAAATCAGAAGAGGAATTTATGCCGTAAATGACAACATATTTAAGAAATTAACATGAAATGAATCCAACAGAGACCTTTCAATATACTCGCGAAAAAATTAGTGCACCAGGAAAGACGACGTCGAGTTTTATCCGATGACGCCATATACCATCTAGGGGATAGGAGATGTCCTCATAATGTTTCCAACGTCGTCTGCCAACACACGTCATGTTGGCGTAGCTGGCCGTTGTGGCCGGTTCTGGGCGCTTCAGTCCGGAGCCGCGCTGCTGCTACGACCGCAGGGTGGAATACTGTCTCGAGCATGGATGTGTGTGATGTCCATAGGTTAGTTAGGTTTAAGCAGTTCTGAGTGCTTGGGGACTGAAGTCCTCAGAAGTCAAGTCGCATAGTGCTCAGAGCCATTTGAACCATTTGAACTGCTATGTGGCCTCAAGTACCGCGTAATTCAGACATAGGTTTTGTATCGAGTGCTATAATACAGATTGGTATCGGCTATACTGGATATTTGCCTTTTCCCTCCAGATTCATTTCAGTGCCCCGACGCTTATAATAGAACGTTACTGTTGTGAAAGATGTATTGGCTCGCCCAAACAACATCCAAATGTACACTAAAAAAGTATCCGGACACCTGCCTGAAAATGACTTGAAAATTCGTGGCGCCGTCCATGGGTGATGCTGGAATTCAGTATGGTGATTACGTAAGCTTTCCCGGCGTAATAAGTCTTGAAAATCTTTTCGGGTTTGCTGCCGGATCCTAAAATCAACTTGACTCGATATTTCGGCGATCCAACTGTTCGCCATCTTCAGGAATGCTGCTTCTGCTGATGAGTCCCGCTGAGAACTCATCAGCAGAAGCAGCATTCCTGAAGATGGCGAACAGTTGGATCGCCGAAATATCGAGTCAAGTTGATTTTAGGATCCGGCAGCAAACCCGAAAAGATTTTCAATTCAGTATGGTATTGGCCCACCCTTACCTTGGTGACAGCTTCCACTCTCGCAGTCATACGTTCAATAAGGTGCTGCTAGGTTTCTTGGGGAATGGCAGCCCATTCTTCACGGAGTGCTTCACTGAGGAGAGGTATCGATGCCGGTCGGTGAGGCCTGGCACGAAGTCGGCGTTCCAAAACATTCCAGAGGTATTCTATAGGATTCAGGTCAGGACTCTGTGGAGGCCAGTCCGTTACAGGGATGTTATTTTCGTGTAACCACTCCGCCGCAGTCCGTGCATTATGAGCAGGTGCTCGATCGTGTTGAAAGATGCAGTCGCCATCCCCGAATTGCTCTTCAACAGTGGAAAGCAAGAAAGTGCTTAAAACATCAATACCGAGCGAAATGGCGCAGCGGTTAGACACTGGACTCGCATTCGGGAGGGCGACGCTTCAATCCCGTGATTTCCCTAAATCGCTCCAGGCAAATGCCGGGATGGCTCCTTTGAAAGGGCACGGCCGACTTCCTTCCCCGTCCTTCCCTAATCCGATGAGACCGATGACCTCGCTGTTTGGTCTCTTCCCCCAAACAACCAACAACCAACCAAAACATCAATGTAGGCCTGTGCTGTGATATTGCCACGCAAAACAACAGAGGGTGCAAACCCTCTCCGTGAAAAACACGATCACAACATATCACCACCGCCTCCGAGATTTACTGTTGGCACTACACAATCTGGCAGATGTTCACCGGGCATTCGCGATACCCACACCCTGCCATCGGATCGCCACAACGTGTACCGTAATTCGACACTCCACTCAGCTGTTTTCTACAGTTCAATCGTCCCATGTTTACGCTCCTTACACCAAGAGATGAGTCGTTCGGCATTTACCGGCGTGATGTGTGGCTTATGAGCAGCCGCTCGACAATGAAATGCAAGTTTTCTCACATCCCGCCTAACTGTCATAGTACTTGCAGTGGATCCCGATGAAGTTTGGAATTCCTGTGTGATGGTATGGATAGATGTCTGCCTATTACACATTACGACCGTCTTCAACTGTCGGCGGTCTCTGTCAGTCAACAGCCGTGGTCGACCTGTACCCTGTTCTGCTGTACGTGTCGCTTCACGTTTCCACTTCACCATCACATCAGAAACAGTGGACCTCGGCATGTTTAGGAGTGTGGAAATCTCACCTACAGACGTATGACACAAGTGACACCCAATCACCTGACCAAGTCCGTGAGGTCCGCGGAGCGCCCCATTCTGCTCTCTCCCAACGGCTAATGACTACTGAGGTCGGTGATATGGAGTACCTGTCAGTAGGTGACAGCACAAGGCACCTAATACACTCCTGGAAATGGAAAAAAGAACACATTGACACCGGTGTGTCAGACCCACCATACTTGCTCCGGACACTGCGAGAGGGCTGTACAAGCAATGATCACACGCACGGCACAGCGGACACACCAGGAACCGCGGTGTTGGCCGTCGAATGGCGCTAGCTGCGCAGCATTTGTGCACCGCCGCCGTCAGTGTCAGCCAGTTTGCCGTGGCATACGGAGCTCCATCGCAGTCTTTAACACTGGTAGCATGCCGCGACAGCGTGGACGTGAACCGTATGTGCAGTTGACGGACTTTGAGCGAGGGCGTATAGTGGGCATGCGGGAGGCCGGGTGGACGTACCGCCGAATTGCTCAACACGTGGGGCGTGACGTCTCCACAGTACATCGATGTTGTCGCCAGTGGTCGGCGGAAGGTGCACGTGCCCGTCGACCTGGGACCGGACCGCAGCGACGCACGGATGCACGCCGAGACCGTAGGATCCTACGCAGTGCCGTAGGGGACCGCACCGCCACTTGCCAGCAAATTAGGGACACTGTTGCTCCTGGGGTATCGGCGAGGACCATTCGCAACCGTCTCCATGAAGCTGGGCTACGGTCCCGCACACCGTTAGGCCGTCTTCCACTCACGCCCCAACATCGTGCAGCCCGCCTCCAGTGGTGTCGCGACAGGCGTGAATGGAGGGACGAATGGAGACGTGTCGTCTTCAGCGATGAGAGTCGCTTCTGCCTCGGTGCCAATGATGGTCGTATGCGTGTTTGGCGCCGTGCAGGTGAGCGCCACAATCAGGACTGCATACGACCGAGGCACACAGGGCCAACACCCGGCAGCATGGTGTGGGAAGCGATCTCCTACACTGGCCGTACACCACTGGTGATCGTCGAGGGGACACTGAATAGTGCACGGTACATCCAAACCGTCATCGAACCCATGGTTCTACCATTCCTAGACCGGCAAGGGAACTTGCTGTTCCAACAGGACAATGCACGTCCGCATGTATCCCGTGTCACCCAACGTGCTCTAGAAGGTGTAAGTCAACTACCCTGGCCAGCAAGATCTCCGGATCTGTCCCCCATTGAGCATGTTTCGGACTGGATGAAGCGTCGTCTCACGCGGTCTGCACGTCCAGCACGAACGCTGGTCCAACTGAGGCGCCAGGTGGAAATGGCATGGCAAGCCGTTCCACAGGACTACATCCAGCATCTCTACGATCGTCTCCATGGCAGAATAGCAGCCTGCATTGCTGCGAAAGGTGGATATACACTGTACTAGTGCCGACATTGTGCATGCTCTGTTGGCTGTGTCTATGTGCCTGTGGTTCTGTCAGTGTGATCATGTGATGTATCTGACCCCAGGAATGTGTCAATAAAGTTTCCCCTTCCTGGGACAATGAATTCACAGTGTTCTTATTTCAATTTCCAGGAGTGTATGAAAAAAGTATGTTTTTGGGGGTTTCCGGATAATTTTGATCACATAGTGTGATTTGGTATTGAGTGCCGTAATAAAGACTGGTATCGACTACTACAGTGATGGAAACTTGGCTACCCCTTAGATACGTTTCAACGTCCCCTTAGCTACAGCAGCCAGCGATTGCTGCGAGGGGTGTACTGTCTCGTCCCGACGTCTTTCATTATGCTAGCGGGGGCAGCGGCAGACTTCCACAGTCTGTGACACACCAAAAAACTTTGAGTAGAGCGGTGGGGAGGGCGAGGGAGGAGACTGGCGGGGGGGGGGGGGGGGAGGAGCTGCATTCCTGTCCCGCGGCTAACAGCCGGGGTTAACCAGCCGTCTCGCCCATCCCAGCTCTCTCTGCCTTCCTGAGCAGCAAGCCAGCCGCGACACGGCAACTAGCGGGACCACAGCCACACTTGTTCCTCTGCTCGCGTTACCTGCTTTCCTGGTTGTCTGATGTGGCGCAGTATCAAAGCGACGGTTTGTCTCCGTCTGGCCATATAGAAAGGTTTCGTGTGATTTCCGTGCATCATGTAAAGCGACTGTTGGAACGGTTCCTTTTGAAAATAACACGGCCCTATCCTCTTCTATTCCTCAGTCCGTCATCGACTATGTTGACCTTGCCGTCGACAGCACGTTAAACACTAAACTCCCATTAATTGTCTTGCTTCGCGAACCTTTACACCAAACAGCATGTCGCGTTTCGGCACCAGAACGAAATCTTCCGTTTCGGCACCAGAACGAAATCTTCCGTTTCGGCACCAGAACGAAATCTTCAGGTCCCCGTTACGCCTTTAATTTGTCTCTGTAGCTCAATGTTTTACAGAATACTTGTTGGGTAAAATATTATCGGTGTTCTTGACGCGTCAGATTGGAATAAACACAGATCCCGATAGTAAATTCCGTCTTCGTAAGTCCGCGACAGGTAGCCTACAAAATGGTTCAAATGGCTCTGAGCACTATGGGACTTAACTTCTGGGGTAATCAGTCCCCTAGAACTTAGAACTACTTAAACCTAACTAACCTCACACACATCGAAGCCCGACGCAGGATTCGAAGCTGCGACCGTAGCGATTGTGCGGTTCCAGACTGAAGCTGCTAGAACCAGTCGGCCATACGGGCGGCTGTTGTATTCCCTTTAGCCACTTTTATATTATCTCTGTAGAGCTTTACCATGGGAAACAATGATGATGTTGGTTGGTGGGTGGTGTTATCGTTCTATAACACAGACTGCACAAATTAATAACTGGGCTCTTTATTGATAAACGACAAATTATTTAAGTTTCCATGTGCTACACTACAAGCTCTCTTCTGTAGTCCACATAGCTTGAATGCTGTTGAAGTAGATGTCCACTTTGTTCACTATAAGGTTGCTATGTGCTGCCTGTCTCTGTGCTAGAGGCTAAGTCTGAGTGACATGCTGGAACCCAATGGCGTGCAGACTCGAACTAAGTGGCTTAATTCGAATGAACTAACTGGCTAAACTGACTGGCTATCTCAAATGAACTGGCCCTCCAGGCCGCATCGGCTACCTTAAATACTGAAAGCCGAGAGGGCGGCGGCGTGTTCCCAGCGAGTCTTGTCATTGGCCTCTATCTCGTAACCTGTATCCCGCGTGGTGTGCTGGCACCAGTGTGTGCCATCGCAGTTTTTGTAGCAGCTGCCAGTTGCTTTGTGGTAGCTGGCAGTTGTTTCCTGGCTGCTGTCAATTGTTCTAAGGGAGCTGTCAGTTGTCCAGTTGTGGCAGTCAGTTGTTCAGTGGCGGCTATCTTCTGCCAGTTGTTCGGTGGCTGGTGTCGGTTGTTCGGTGGCTGGTGTCGGTTGTTCGGTGGCTGGTGTCGGTTGTTCGGTGGCTGGTGTCGGTTGTTCGGTGGCTGGTGTCGGTTGTTCGGTGGCTGGTGTCGGTTGTTCGGTGGCTGGTGTCGGTTGTTCGGTGGCTGGTGTCGGTTGTTCGGTGGCTGGTGTCGGTTGTTCGGTGGCTGGTGTCGGTTGTTCGGTGGCTGGTGTCGGTTGTTCGGTGGCTGGTGTCGGTTGTTCGGTGGCTGGTGTCGGTTGTTCGGTGGCTGGTGTCGGTTGTTCGGTGGCTGGTGTCGGTTGTTCGGTGGCTGGTGTCGGTTGTTCGGTGGCTGGTGTCGGTTGTTCGGTGGCTGGTGTCGGTTGTTCGGTGGCTGGTGTCGGTTGTTCGGTGGCTGGTGTCGGTTGTTCGGTGGCTGGTGTCGGTTGTTCGGTGGCTGGTGTCGGTTGTCCGGTGGCTGCTGTCGGTTGTCCGGTGGCTGCTGTCGGTTGTTGCCGGACAGCTATCGGTTTTTCCTTGGAAAATCTCAAGTGATGAATTAGCATAGATGTGTAAGAAACATTCCTGAACGTTTGGCCATACCTTTTGTTACAACCTGAGAGTGAGAACCCTTTAAGCACTTTTGCTTCTCTCCTATAGCATATTATGCCCTGCATCGCCAACAGAGTGCGTTCGGTGTGACGGTGGACAGCGGTAACGTGGTTTTGTCTTGTTACCGAGCGCTACAGACAGCGATAATTGGGCCACCCAGAGCGCGGCCACGCTGTCCTGTCCTGTCCTGTCCTGTCCTGTCCTGTCGCGGCCAGCTGCTTCGCCCAGCGGGCGGTGACCCGGCAGTCGGCAGTGTGGAAGCCAGGGCTGTGTTTTGGCGGCGGACACCTGTCGTCGCGCTCCCGCCCACCAGACAGGCTGGGAGTACACGGCGAGAGAAAGGCGGCCGGCAGGTGGGAGGATGGGGGAGGGCGGGGGCAGGAAAAATTAAAAATCGATGGGCGCCAGGCGCTGTCCAGGAATAAACGCGTTGTGACCCGGATTCCGCGGCCGGCCGGCACTTAGCGGGGGGCCCCGCTTGGCAGCAGGTGCGTAAACACCGAGCACCGCCAGCCGGAGGTGCGCCGCCATTCACCTCCGGCGGCCGGGCCGCAGCACGAGACTGCCACGGCGTACGGGTGGCGCCGGCCCCTGCCCGCCCACTGTGCAGTGCAATCTACATCTATCAAACGAAGGTGTATACACTACTGGCCACTGACATTGCTGCATCACGAGGATGACGTGCTGCAGACGCGAAATTAAACCGACAGGAAGAAGGTGCTGTGATATGCAAATGATTAGCTTTGCAGAGCATTCACACAAGGTTGGCGTCGCTGGCGACACCTACAGGATGCTGACAAGAGGAAAGTTTCCGACCGATTTCTCATACACAAACAGCAGTTGACCGGCGTTGCCTGGTGATACCTCGTTGTGATGCCTCGTGTAAGGAGGAGAAATGCGTACCATCACGTTTCCCACTTCGATAAAGGTCGGATTGTAGCCTATCGCGATTGCGGTTGATCGTACCGCGAAATTCCTGCTCGCGTAGGTCGAGATCCAATGGCTGTAAGCGGAGTATGGAATCGGTGGGTTCAGGAGGGTAATACGGAACGCCGTGCTGGATCCCAACGGCTTCGTATCACTAGCAGTAGACATGACAGGCATCTTACCCGTATCGCTGTAACGGATCGTGCAGCCACGTCTCGATCCCTGAGTCAACACATGGGGACGTTAACAAGACAACAACCATCTGCACGAACTTTTCGACGACGTTTGCAGCAGCATGGACTAACAGCTCGGAGACCGTAGCTGCGGTTACCCTTGACGCTGCTTCACAGACAGGAGCGCCTGCGATGGTGTACTCGATGGCGAACCTGGGTGCACGAATGGCAAAACGTCATTTTTTCGGATGAATCCAGCTTCTGTTTACGGCATCATGATTGTCGCATCCGTGTTTGGCGACATCGCGGTGAACGCACATAGGAAGCGTGTATTCGTCATCGCCATACTGGCGTATCACCCGGCGTGATGGTATGGGGTGCCAATGGCTACACGTCTCGGTCACCTCTTGTTCTCATTGACGGCACTTTGAACAGTGGACGTTACATTTCAGATGTGTTACGACCCGTGGCTCTACCCTTCATTCGATCCCTGCGAAACCCTACATTTCAGCAGGATAATGCACGACCGCATGTTGTAGGTCCTGTGCGGGCCTTCCTGGATACAGAAAATGTTCGACTCCAGCCCCGGCCAGCATATTCTGCAGGTCTGTCACCAATAGAAAACGTCTGGTCAATGGTGGCCGAGCAACTGGCTCGTCACAATACGCCAGTCACTACTCTTGATGAACTGTGGTATCGTGTTAAAGCTGCATGGGCAGCTGTACCTATACACGGCATCCAAGCTCTGTTTGACTCAATGCCCAGCCGTATCAAGGCCGTTATTACGGCCAGAGGTGGTTGTTCTGGGTACTAATTGATCAGGATCTATGCACCCAAATTGCGTGAAAATGTAATCACATGTCAATTCGAGTATAATATATATGTCCAATCAATACCCGTTTATCATCTGCATTTCTTCTGGCTGTAGCAGTTATAATGGCCAGTAGTGTAGTTCCAGAGACGTTCTCAAGTCTGACACCTATGACATATATAAGCAGACTAAAGTGACGAATGAAAATCTGTGCCGAGGCCGGAATTCGAACCCAGAGTCCTGCTCACCATGCAGATCCGCTGATCACTACCGAGTGAGCTGAGCCGCGAATGGGAATTTTGATTGAGGAGCGAGGCGTGCTAGGGTAGTTCGTGCAGCTATATAAAGCCACTGTGCCAGGTTGGTGGTGTTCAAATCAAATGGCTCTGATCACTATGGGACTTAAGTTCTGAGGTCATCAGTACCCTAGACTTGGAACTACTTAAACCTAACTAACCTAAGGACATCACACACATCCACGCCCGAGACAAGATTCGAACCTGCGACCGCACAAAAACGAAACAAATAAACTACAGGCGCTGCTTCATCTGAAAACAGTCTACTGGAGTAACTGAGGAATAAAAACGAGGAATTGTGGTGAACCTACAGTCGTGGGCTTTTGACACCGTGTGTTGTATTTGTTCCTTTTTTCCCTTTTCTTGACTTCCATGTTTCCCGATCATCGTGGGACATCACTTTCTGTAAGTAAGTGGCCGAATGTTTATTTATACGACTTGGGTACACTAATTAAATCGTTACCTTTCTACGAGGGTCGGAACTTAAATACAGTAGAGTCTTGATATTTCGAGTTACGGAATTACGAGTTCCCCGTAAATGCACTGTACAGCGTATCAGTCTTTGAACATTTTCCCCAGCTGCTCATAGCCCAATACCTCTCGAACTACTCCCTCCCCTTCGTTCTGTTTGTGTGAATGAGCCCAAGCATACATTTCTTCCGGTTTTTAATTGTTTACATAAGCACACCCTTTGCTGAAAGTGGTCATTTAGGTTTGTCATTATCGGTACAGTACTGTGTCACGTTTCGTTTTCTTTTTGCTGACTATTTTTGTTTGTACGGCAAAACATGAGTGCTGTGACGAAGAAAAGCAAAATTTGTGGCTTTGAATGTTAAGTTAGAAGCACTGAAACGACTTAACGAAGGATAAACAATAAAAAAAAAGTTGCTCTCGAATATGGTGTCGACGGGGACTTGGCGAAGGAACCGACTTACAAAAGAACAGTTGTATTCAGTGAAATGGTTCAAACGGCTCTGAGCACTATGGGACTTAACATCTGAGGTCATCAGTCCCCTAGAACTTAGAACTAGAACCGGAGAACATCACACACATTCATGGCCCAGGCAGGATTCGAACCTGCGACCGTAGCAACAGCGCGGTTCCGGACTGAAGCGCCTAGAGCCGCTCAGTCACAGCGGCCGGCTTCAAGGAAATGCTCCGAAGAATTTCTCAACCGAAAAACTGTAAAGAAATCGGGGTTCATGTTATTTGTTAAACATCGTTTTACTTCTTTTCCCATATAAATATCACTAGTCCGTCTTCTGAATAGTTCGAAGCGGTCCCTATCTCGCTGACCTCGAATTATCGGGACTCCACTCTAACGGGAACTATTCATTTACAACTTACGGAAAATAAGCAGTTATGCGGACCACTACACCACCAGCCGGCCACAGTGGACGAGCGGTTCTAGGTGTTTCAGTTTGCAACCGCGCGATCGCTACGGTCGTAGGTTCGAATCCTGCCTCGGGCATGGACGTGTGTGATGTCCGTAGGTTAGTTATGTTTTAAGTAGTTCTAAGTTCTAGGAGAGTGATGACCTCAGATGTTAAGTCCCATAGTGTTTAGAGCCATTGTGCTTTGTATGCTGTTCTTACCCTAATTGTGAGCGAACAGGCCGCAGTGCTAAGCTGCTTCTTAGGAATGCGTAATGTTAGCGGGTGGCCTGCATTTCCTGCTGTGGAAAAATTCGCCGCCTTCCTCCTCGTCTCAATTGGTGCGGGTCTGCTGCAGCCCAGCCCAGCTCGGCGCGCGTCACGGCGGAACCCGAGTAGATGGCGCGGCCGCGACCTGTCCACTTGAGGCGCGGTTCTTCCCCTGGCCGGGTCACGTGGTCCGGGCCAGGCTGGCCAACTGCGGGGAGTACCCGCTCCCAGTGTCGCCCTCTCTCTGGGTGCCAGAGTTCCTAACAACTTCTCCGGCGCTACCCTTCTGCATTTTTGATAATGTTAATCTCATTGCTTGCTTGAGCCCTCCAGTAGCTGTGTTTAGGAGGAGCCTACTTAATACGCTTTAACGCAGCCATCAGCTAACAATTCCCTATGTGACCAAAAGTATCCGGACACCTGGCTGAAAATGACTTCCGTAGCGTCCTCCATTGGTAATGGTGGAATTCAATATGGTGTTGACACACCCTTAGCCTAGATGGCTGCTTCCACTCTCGCAGTCAGTTCAGTCAGGTGCTGGAAGGTTTCTTGGGGAATGGCAGCCCGTCCTTCACGGAGTGCTGCACTGAGGAGAGGTATCGATGTCGGTCGGTGAGGCCAGGCACGGCATTCCAAAATATCCCAAAGGTTTCCAGAATGAGATTTTCACTCTGCAGCGGATTGTGCGCTGATATGAAACTTCCTGGCAGATTAAAACTGTGTGCCCGACCGAGACTCGAACTCGGGACCTTTGCCTTTCGCGGGCAAGTGCTCTACCATCTGAGCTGCCGAAGCACGACTCACGCCCGGTACTTACAGCTTTACTTCTGCCAGTACCTCGTCTCCAACCTTCCAAACTTTACAGAAGCTATCCTGCGAACCTTGGAGAACTAGCACTCCTGAAAGAAAGGATATAGTGGAGACATGGCTTAGCCACAGCCTAGGGGATGTTTCCAGAATGAGATTTTCACTCTGCAGCGGAGTGTGCGCTGATATTGGTAGAGCACTTGCCCGCGAAAGGCAAAGGTCCCGAGTTCGAGTCTCGGTCGGCACACAGTTTTAATCTGCCAGGAAGTTTCATATCAGCGCACACTCCGCTGCAGAGTGAAAATCTCATTCTGGAAACATCCCCCAGGCTATGGCTAAGCCATGTCTCCGCTATATCCCTTCTTTCAGGAGTGCTAGTTCTGCAAGGTTCGCAGGAGAGCTTCTGTAAAAGTTTGGAAGGTAGGAGACGAGATACTGGCAGAAGTAAAGCTGTGAGGACGGGGCGTTAGTCGTGCTTGGGTAGCTCAGTTGGTAGAGCACTTGCCCGCGAAAGTCAAAGGTCCCGAGTTCGAGTCTCGGTCGGGCACACAGTTTTAATCTGCCAGGAAGTTTCATGGATATAGTAAGTAGGTCAAATGGATATATGTTGCAGTAATTAATGTGTAGACGAAGAGATTAGTCCAGGGCAGACTACCAGAGAGAGCCGCATCGAATCAGTTTTCGGACTAATACGACACCGACAGACACGTAGCCAAGCTTGTCCGGAATTGAGGCTACGTGGCGTCTTAGACGGCGGCGCGCTGCCAGGGTAGAGGAAGTGGCGCCCTACCGCCCTAGGCAGGGTGCCCGCCGCCCTTTGTCCTCCGCGTAAACAAAGACACCTCCCCTCCCCTCCCCCCCCCTCCACCCGTGCACCCCTTAGCAGCTCCGGCCTCCCTCAGGTCTCCCGACTTTTACGTGCGTGTTTACCTTACGGAAGCTTTCTGCCACTCCTCCGCCGAAACAGAAAAATAATAATAGACGGCCGGGCGCAGTGTGGGAGGGAGGGAGTGAAGGCCGTGGGCCACCTCGCGGCCGCCCGCGTCACGTCTGCCGGAGAACCTGACGTGCCATTTCAGTTTAGTGCCGTATATTTTTTTCGGCGCGTAAACATTCACCCCTTCCCGTGTCGGTCCTAACATCCTGTCCTCGGCGCCCCCGCTAGGGGGTGAGGGAATATAAGTTGCAGCCGGGGGTGTCTGCCGTCTTGTCCGGCGGCTCTTCGGGGTCGAGACTTTCGGTAAATTCACAAATAAAGCTTTTTTTTTTTTCTTCCCTCTGCTCCCGAAACGAGGGAAGGCCAGCCTTAACCAGCCTCTGGAGGCGCCCCTCAGCCCTTCGCGGAATCTGAGACTCGTCACAGCGAGTTCGGTGACAGGAAACGTACGGTGAATACTGTTTGTGTCACGACCGAGTGACTGCGAACGACGAATGTTGGCTTTTGACGTCCCGTCCACGCCCAGATCATTACTGACGAAGAAGCGGCAATGGGGCGATAGCTTTCAACCTTGTTGCTGCGTTTGCCAGGTTTCAGAACAGATATTATCTTCGCCTTTTTGAACTCCAATGGAAGTTGACCAGTCAGCAGGATGTCAGTGAAGAATTCTGCCAGCCATTTCTTAGCTTTTCCTCCCATATGTATCAGGAATTCTGGATGGATACGATCGAATCAAGGCGCCTTAAGGGGAGCCGGAGGTGGTCAAATCCAAAAAAATTAAGATTTTTTCTTTTTTTTTTTTTTTTGCTACCGAAAATTAACTGGAACATTCCTCTTTAATGTAAACTTTGAATTATTGTTCTACTTGCCCTAGAAGTGGAATTACTACCATTTTCCCCCACGCCTGCAGAGGAAATGGGCGGCCGCTGAATGCATCTAACACCCTCTCGTGACTTCCTGGCGAACTGCTTGGGATTTTCTCAGCCTTTTACGCATACAGCGAGTGTGCAAGGCTTGGCTACATTGTTTTCTGTGACAAATGAAGCGCTAAGAGCACGGAATGTCGTCTCTTTGCTGTTAACCGTTTCGGCTTCGAAGGCTCAAACAAACTTTGGGTTCAAGTTAGCTCAGTGATGGAGGGAGAGGCAGGCTTACTGATGAGGTGATTGAACGTCTACAGAGATACAATGGGTATACTATAAGGCAAAATACTAGTAATGTTAGTGACATGCGAAAAGCAGTGTGGGCATTGTTCCTTCATACTGCTTCTTCCAATGAATACCCTCAACACAGCCTGTGCCAAAAAGATTCCTGGTGCAAATATAATGCAAAAAAAGGACTATGATCACAAACATGGTTTGCCAGCAGCTGTGATAAATGCAATAAAACCAATTTTTCATGACTTAGCACAGCCAGAATTGTTATACAAATGTCTACAAGGAAAGACGCAGAATCCTGATGATAGCGTAAACAATTTGATTTGGAAAGCGATTCCTAAAGAGGTGTTTGTAAGCATAAAAACACTGCACTTTGGCATTTATGCTGCAATAGCAACCTACAACCAAGGGAATAGTGTGAAGTGTGAAGTTCTGAAGGCATTAGGATTTACAGCTGGGGTGAACACTGTACGAGCACTAAGAAATATTGACAGAGAAAGGATAAGAGGAGCAGAAAGAAGAGAGAGGCATACGAAGTATGATGGAACAACAGACCAGAAAATAAGACAGAAGAGGAAGCTTTTGGAGGATGAAGAAGACGACCCTGATAATCCATCCTATAGTGCAGGAATGTATTGAGAAACTTTGATAGCCGTTTCCCGTAAATTAGAATTTTTCGAATATAAGGAATATTTTCTCAAAATCCACTCAAGCTAGAGAGATGAAATTTTTATACAGCGCTCCTAGTGGTCAAACTTACATTGTAACACGGCCATTTGCCAATGTGTTCAGTAGTTTCATTTCAGTTTAATTATAAAGCAATTATTTGTAAAAAAAATTTGGGTCATTAATAAAAAAATAATTGGAAGGAAACTAGAAAAGATACTCCAAAATCCCTCTCTCATAACTGCAATACTAAACCACTCTATATGTAAAAAAAATTCAAAATTTTCTATTTGGTAGCTTATTCATAAATGTTACTCAAACTCAGTGATTTTAACATGGGCGTCATAGCCACCTCCGGCTCCCCTTAAGAGGTTTGAGGTCCTTCAGTCCAGAGTCAATGTCTGAAGGGATGGGTATACTCAGATGAGGGAGATGCCTTCTTCTTCAGGTCACGAAGCAGTCGTCTGATATGTCTTGTACGTTTCTTGGCAGGAGGTACTCTTGAAGTAGTAATGATGTGGGAAGCAATTTGGTCTGGTGTTACTTCGGAATTTTTTCTGCATGCTGGTGCACTTCCTTCCAGTTTTCTCAGAAGACTCCAAGCTTTCCTGCTTGAGTGGGTAAACACCATATTTTCGACTGTTTCTGCCATTTCTGCCTCCGAGACATGTCCCAGCTGGACAATAGTTCCGTAGCTATCTGTGGATTTCAAAACCTCTTGTAGAATGGAAAGGTCGGTGGGAAGCAGTGACAGATGTGCACCTCCATAACCTCCTCTCAGGTGCTAAACTTCCAAGTGGATTCGACCGACCACGCAAGACCTGGTCTACTCTCAACAGAACCCGTACCGGCCATGGCCGATGCAGGGATGCTCTCTTTAAGTGGAAGAAGCTGCCTGGTCCAGCTTGTGACTGCGGGGCTCCATACCGGACTGTTCACCACACTGTCAGTGAATGCAGGATTCGAGCCTATCACGGCGCCAAAGAGGACTTCCTGCTAGCAACTCCAGATGCAGTGCGCTGGATTGAAGGACTGGATATTCAGTTGTAAAGACAAACTTAAGTTTCTTGTCTGTCAATATATACATATGTATATGTACGAGGGCAGTTCAATAAGTAATGCAACGCATTTTTTTTCTGAAACAGGGGTTGTTTTATTCAGCATTGAAATACACCAGGTTATTCCTCAATCTTTTAGCTACACAACACTATTTTTCAACGTAATCTCCATTCAATGCTACGGCCTTACGCCACCTTGAAATGAGGGCCTGTATGCCTGCACGGTACCATTCCACTGGTCGATGTCGGAGCCAACGTCGTACTGCATCAATAACTTCATCATCCGCGTAGTGCCTCCCACGGATTGCGTCCTTCATTGGGCCAAACATATGGAAATCCGACGGTGCGAGATCGGGGCTGTAGGGTGCATGAGGAAGAACAGTCCACTGAAGTTTTGTGAGCTCCTCTCGGGTGCGAAGACTTGTGTGAGGTCTTGCGTTGTCATGAAAAAGGAGAAGTTCGTTCAGATTTTTGTGCCTACGAACACGCTGAAGTCGTTTCTTCAATTGCTGAAGAGTAGCACAATACACTTCAGAGTTGATCGTTTGACCATGGGAAAGGACATCGAACAGAATAACCCCTTCAGCGTCCCAGAAGACTGTAACCGTGACTTTACCGGCTGAGGGTATGGCTTTAAACTCTTTCTTGGTAGGGGAGTGGGTGTGGCGCCACTCCATTGATTGCCGTTTTGTTTCAGGTTCGAAGTGATGAACCCATGTTTCATCGCCTGTAACAATCTTTGACAAGAAATTGTCACCCTCAGCCACATGACGAGCAAGCAGTTCCGCACAGATGGTTCTCCTTTGCTCTTTATGGTGTTCGGTTAGACAACGAGGGACCCAGCGGGAACAAACCTTTGAATATCCCAACTGGTGAACAATTGTGACAGCACTACCAACAGAGATGTCAAGTTGAGCACTGAGTTGTTTGATGGTGATCCGTCGATCATCTCGAACGAGTGTGTTCGCACGCTCCGCCATTGCAGGAGTCACAGCTGTGCACGGCCGGCCCGCACGCGGGAGATCAGACAGTCTCGCTTGACCTTGCGGCGATGATGACACACGCTTTGCCCAACGACTCACCGTGCTTTTGTCCACTGCCAGATCACCGTAGACATTCTGCAAGCGCCTATGAATATCTGAGATGCCCTGGTTTTCCGCCAAAAGAAACTCGATCACTGCCCGTTGTTTGCAACGCACATCCGTTACAGACGCCATTTTAACAGCTCCGTACAGCGCTGCCACCTGTCGGAAGTCAATGAAACTATACGAGACGAAGCGGGAATATTTGAAAATATTCCACAAGAAATTTCCGGTTTTTTCAACCAAAATTGGCCGAGAAAAAAAATGTGTTGCATTACTTATTGAACTGCCCTCGTAATTTAATTTCATGGTATGTCTGTATTAGCCATACGCTAAATAAATAATACTGACGAAGTGCGAACACGAATTAGATGCGGACAGAGGAGCAAATCGTCCTCCTCCGTAGATTAGGTGGCCTCCATGTGGAGTATCCGTGTTCGACTCCCGTTACTGCCAAGTGGGAGGACTGATACGAGTGCACTCAGCCCCGTCATGTCAATTGAGGAGCTCCGTGACAGAATAGCAGCAGCTCCACGGTCTGGAAAGACTGCGAAACGGCCCCACAATACCGCATCCAAGTAACGCCGGAAGGCAAAGGATGACACGGCGGCCGGTAGGCATCCCTTGAGCCTTCACGCTCTGGACGAGGAGCAGAGGAACAAATCGGTCGCAGCCATATTTAAGAGCAGCCTCCATCTCGTGCGATTTGCGGATTCGGTGGAAAGGCGTAGTCACTGCAGACACTTTTACGGTGTAAAATGCAGTCGGCCGTTGTGACCGAGTGGTTCTAGGCGCTGCAGTCCGGAACCGCGCTGCTGCTATGGTTGCAGGTTCGAATCCTGCCTCGGGCATGGATGTGTGTGATGTCCTTAGGTTAGTTAGGTTTAAGTAGTTCTAAGTTCTAGGGGACTGATGACCTCCGATGTTAAGTCCCATGGTGCTTAGAGCCATTTGAACCATTTTGTAAAATGCAAGTCTGGTTCTTGACCTCTGCCCTTGTTCTCGTGGTCCGATATTTCTAAGATACGATAGCAACGGAAGAATTGCAGGGCTTCTGACGCATCGGCGATTCAGCAGGACTGGGGTACGGTGGTGTCGCTTATGACTTCTACAGTTGAGACAATGACAAAAAAGCTTTTAGGTCATTCGAAGTGATTTACAAACACTGCTTACAGCTGATGCGATTTGGTAGTCAGTTGTGAAGTCCCTACTACAAGTTTGATGCTTATAGAAGTGGAGTAACCATGAAAAGACAGGTGGTGGTTCAAGACAGGAAAGGAAGAGGTAAGGCAGGAAGAGTTAGAGGGAAAGATAGAATAAGTAAAAGAAGTGCATAGGGAAGGGTCACCAAGCGGGGAAGAAAGGAAAGGTGGCAGAATGAAGTGAATGGCACAGCGGATGGTAGGAATATTAGTTAGCTAAAGCGGTGAAGGATCAAACCTCAATGAGAGGACAGAGAGAGAGAGAGAGGGGGGGGGGGGAGTGATGGAGGTAACAATGAGTGAAGGTGGGAAAATAGCAGACAAGAGGAGAATGAGGCATAGAAGAAGATAGCGATAAGGAAGAGGAAAAGGGTTGGCAGTGAAGGAGAAACCAGATCAGAAGAAGTGTCAGGAAATGGAAGAGGACAAGAAATATTATCACACAATATTTACAGAATTGTCGTAAATATGGTTCAAGTGGCTCCGAGGACTATGGGACTTAACATCTGAGTTCATCAGTCCCCTAGAACTAAGAACTACTTAAACCTAACTAACCTAAGGACATCACACACATCCATGCCCGAGCCAGGAATCGAACCTGCGACCGTAGCGGTCACGCGGTTCCAGACTGGAGCGCCTAGCACCGCACGGCCACACCGGCCGGCCAACATTGTCACAGTTTCTGCATAATAGTAAGTGGTATTATATGAAATTGCGATGAATTCAAATATAAGCTCATATAACTGACACTGCAGTGCACATAAAATTTTCTAGTTACTTGCTTCTTCTTCTTCTTCTTACGCTTCTCCTCCTCCTCCTCTTCCTCCTCTACTGTCTCTCTTTCTTTTTCTTGTACATTTTTATGTCTGTAATTATTACTTCTTATATTGATTCTCCATTTTTCTCTCATCTTCTCCTTCTCCTCCTCCTCCTGCTACTACTACTACAATATCGTCTTCTTTCTCTTCTGTATCCCTGACTTTGATATTTCCTGTTTGGTTTCCCGTCTCTTTTTCTTCTTACCTTCGCTTAATATCCTAATCAAAATCTATTGCAATTTCCTGCCAAAGGGTTCAATTATTTGTCAATATTCCTAATAACTTGTGCACATGTGTAGATATATTCACTTTCAGTGGCTCAAAAATGTAGCTGCAAAAATATTAATCTAACACTAAATGCCGATAAAATCAAAATTATGAAATAGTTATCCCAATGAGATAAAGTAAATTAGCAAAAGTAACCTGCCACGTACCAAGAACCATCTTTACATGTTTTTAGCGGTGCATGCAAAATCTTGACAGCCATTATATCTGACATATGTCTGGAGTGTGTCAAGGAATGAGTGGTTTCTTACAAGTTAGGATAGATACGGGACTGACAATCTGTATTGTATGATACCTACTGCGTACTTACTGAGGGCATCGAACTAGACAGAGAGAATGTGGCAATAGACGAGCTATTCGCAGTAAGGCGATATCCTACTGTGGAAACCTGTTGCTTGTAGACCGCTGTACCGTAGAGCTCAGGAGAGCAGGGGCCGTGGGAAGCTGTGCTTGGCGCGGCTTGTTTTGGCTGCGCCGTGTCGTGTACACAGCAGGGACGCGTGCAAACTGGCGCTTTCGCCACCCACGCCGAGGTGGCAAAAAAGTTGGCCGCGGTGGGACCTCGGCTGCCGTGAGCTCTGCTGGCTGGGAACAGCTGGGTGCCCCGTCAGCAGCGCTGGCCCAGCTGACGGTGACGTCGACGCCCCCCTTCCAGCGCCGAGGAGGAATCTCGCACGTCGGCGTGGAATCATCATCTAGGGCACCGTGTTTGGCCCAGTGGGGAGCTTAGCAGTTTATCCTTGGTAATGGTGGTCTAGCTCCATGACTGTGGATGATAGTACTTCAAAAAATTCAGAAACCGACAACTTTTTATGGAGCTTTTTTTCCCTCACGGCGCGTTTCGGGTCTTCACCCATCTTCCGCCGCCGTAATATATTTTTATCTTCGACTTTATTACGTTTTTGTTGACGGAATTTTTAACGCTGCAGCCGTCCTGTACAAAATAGTAGTACCTGAGTTGTATATTTGTGTTTGTGTGTGACGGCCAGAGTGGCCGAGCGGTTCTAGGCGCTACAGTCTGGAACCGCGCGACCGCTGCGGTCGCAGGTTCGAATCCTGCCTCTGGCATGGATGTGTGTGATGTCCTTAGGTTAGTTAGGTTTAAGTAGTTCTAAGTTCTAGGGGACTGATGACCTCAGAAGCTAAGTCCCACAGTGCTCAGAGCCATTTGAACCATTTTTTTGTTTGTTTGTGTGTGTGTGTTTGTGTGTGTGTGTGTGTGTGTGTGTGTGTGTGTGTGTGTGTGTGTGTGAGTGAGAGAGAGAGAGAGAGAGAGAGAGAGAGAGAGACCTCGCCATAGCCAGTCTACATTTTATATCCTCTCTACTTCGACCATCATCAGTTATTTTGCTTCCCAAATAGCGAAACTGATTTACTACTTCAAGTGCCTCATTTCCTGATTTAATTCGACTACATTGCTTTATCCTCGTTTTTGCTTTTGTTGATGTTCATCTTATATCCTCCTTTCAAGAGACTGTCCGTTCCGTTCAGCTGCTCTTCCAGGTCCTTTGCTGTCTCCGACAGAATTACAATGTCATCGGTATATATAACTATAGTTAACAATCGTTTAGCCGGCCGTAGTGGCCGAGCGGTTCTAGGCTCTTCTGTCCGGAAGCGCGCTGCTGCTACGGTCGCAGGTTCGAATCCTGCCTCGGGCATGGATGTGTGCGATGTCCTTAGTTTGGTTAGGTTTAAGTAGTCTTAAGTCTCGGTAAGTGATGACCTCAGATGTTAAGTCCCATGGTGATCAGAGCCATTTCAACCATTTTGAACAATCGTTTAGTTCAACCCAGTTACATTTTCACTGTTGGCTAGTGAAATCGGTGTGAAGTATGTGGCGGAGGAAACTCGACACCGTACCTCGTGTTATATAGAGTTTATTATCTAACGATAATAAACTCCGGCCGGCCGCGGTGGCCGAGCGGTTCTAGGCGCTTCAGTCCGGAACCGCGCGATTGCTACAGTCGCAGGTTCGAATCCTGCCTCGGGCATGGATGTGCGTGATAGTTCAGTTCTAGGGGACTGACCTCAGATGTTAAGTCCCATAGGGCTCAGAGTCATTTTGAGCACCGAACAGAGGAAGAATGACTTCGAGAGTTCATGATATGTCGTCCAACCACTGTACTCTAGTTACCCCCTCCCATACCACTATAAATGATTAAGGGGCTCCGGAACGCCCTATACTTGCAATGTTAAAATAACGCTTATAAATTACATCTTTCCTCACAAAGTATTTGAGGTAGGAAGTTGAACTTTTTACAGATTATTTATTGGAATATGGGCTACAACTTAACACAGGGATTTTACAAAATTTTAGTTCAGTTATTAAAGATGATTTTTTTCAATTGTAATGAAAATTCACAACATTTTTTTGCAATTTTTTATTTATATATTCAAAAATATACAGTTTTTTGGAAAAAGGCTGTGTTAAATTATGCAGAAGGTACTGTTTAACATTTACTGAAAGTTTGAAACAAATATGTTTGGAAGATCCTTAGAAAACATGTAATTAGTATGAGAAAATAAAAGTTTTGGGAATCGAGCGACAAAGATTGGATTAACTTTTTAGTGCATTCCAGGTCCATAGGATGGATTATCTTCATCCTCTGCAAACTCCTCCTCCAGCTTCCTCTTGTTCCTCCTCCTGTTTACTCTTGCTTGTATTTGTAGACTCTTTACAGCCCTGTCTGCAGCCCGAAGGCGTTCCTTGTCTAAAGCAAGCATCGCTCGTACTATGTTAGAACCTATCTTCATTCCCATATTTCTAAATACCTTGCACCTTACAATGTTGCCATCATTGAAAGTCGCAACAGCATCATACACACCAAAGTGAAGTGTTTCTATTCCAACAAATACAGTCTTGGGGATTCTCGATCATATAACACTATTTACACTTTCATTGGGGTTTTGAGTTTTTCCGTGAATACACTTTTTCAACAGTTCAGGTGCTGCTAAGTCTCTGAAAATAGGTTAGCCACAACACATACTTTATCTCACATCACTAAAATGTACCTCATGAACACGGACGTTAATAATAACACCACTTGACAGCAGTTTAACAGCGCCACAGTGGGTCACGCCCATGTAGACCACATTTCAAAAAAAATTTTAAAATAGTTGTAGTCTTCGGAATTGAATAAATTATATATCTATTAAAAGGTAATAGTCTGCAGATTCAGAAAACGCAAAAAGTAAAAATTGAACTCCGCGCGCGCACACACACACACACACACACACACACACACAGACACACACACACACACACAGAGAGAGAGAGAGAGAGAGAGAGAGAGAGAGAGAGAGAGAGGCAGGCTCCAGCCTAATAAAGCAAGCCCGGCCTGGCGAGTGTTCTGCGCTCCCCTCCCCTCTTTTCCTTGTATGTATCGCGGCAGCCGCTAAGCAAAACAGGCGCAAGTGAAGCCCTAGAGGCGCAGCGAGCAGATCAAAGAGCGCTGGCTGTTCCCAGAACGCTCGCCGGCCTAGGCTGGGCCGGCCTTCCCCCTGTCCCCTGTTCTGGGAAGCAGCAGGTGCCGCCGCCTCTTTTTGTGGCCGCCGCCATCTTTGTCGCACACCTGTTACGCCCCCGCCGCCCCCCACCTGTTTTTGTCTCCTGTTTGTTTGTCGCTTTCCCGGGGCGGCCGACCGAGGGACCGTACGCTGCGCCTTCACTTGTCTGCTCTGCTCGCTCGCAGGCTGTGGCTTCTCCCACAAGCACTCTTTCTGCTTCGGCCTGGTGGTGTGTGGCGGAGGGTATTTGCACCTCTCTTCCCTATTTCATCGGCCAACGACTGTCCGCAACCTCACAAATCTTCCGTCAGAACTTGAACACAAACATCCATCTACCCACCCTCGACTCTTTAGACAACCGAGTTCCCATGTGGAAACAGCTCTGTTTGTTAGCTTTTCCCGGCCGTAGTGGCCGAGCGGTTAAAGGCGCTACAGTCTGGAACCGTACGACCGCTACGGTCGCAGGTTCGAATCCTGCCTCGGGCATGGATGTGTGTGATGTCCTTAGGTTAGTTAGGTTTAAGTAGTTCTAAGTTCTAGGGGACTTGTGACCACAGCAGTTGAGTCCCATAGTGCTCAGAGCCATTTGAACCATTTGTTAGCTTTTCACGCATCTCGGTCCTTATGACGTCCTGTCTCCTGAACTTGAAACATTTATGAATGATTGTGCTGATAAACCCCTTACGTTATTTGGTTTCCAAACAGCTGAGCAAAACTGAACGTACTCAGACATTTCTCTCTTTACTTATTCAGATCAACACTAAACTGACACAATATTTTTAGCGCAACGCAGTCTGACTTTCAATAATCCCTACAAAAGAATGGCGCTGACTGACAATAACCTATACCTTTCATGAATCACTTACCTCACAAAAATCTTCGTTACTCGTAACTACTGCAATACAGCGAGCGCCACTACTGCCAGCTAAACAAAAGATTCAAACTACTGAAGGCACTAACTACTTATAGGCATAGTTAGCAAATGAAGGATTTTGATAGAGAACAAACAATGTATTACCTCAATAGTGTTCAAAAGTGATCGTATAAGTCCATGACATCCAGTCTTACAAATTTACTCTTTCTGACGGACACACGTCCAGATCGTCCGCTCTCAAAATTCTGCCATCTGTCTCCCCACATCCACCACTGCTGGCGGCTCACCTCCAACTGCGCAACGCTACGCGCTGTTCACATCCAACTGCCCAACACTACAATAGCGAATATTCCAACAATGCCAACGAGCCACAGACTGCACACAGCAGTCAGTGATTTTTATACGGAGCGCTACGTGGCGTTACCAACATACACTCCTGGAAATTGAAATAAGAAGACCGTGAATTCATTGTCCCAGGAAGGGGAAACTTTATTGACACATTCCTGGGGTCAGATACATCACATGATCACACTGACAGAACCACAGGCACATAGACACAGGCAACAGAGCATGCACAATGTCGGCACTAGTACAGTGTATATCCACCTTTCGCACCAATGCAGGCTGCTATTCTCGCATGGAGACGATCGTAGAGATGCTGGATGTAGTCCTGTGGAACGGCTTGCCATGCCATTTCCACCTGGCGCCTCAGTTGGACCAGCGTTCGTGCTGGACGTGCAGACCGCGTGAGACGACGCTTCATCCAGTCCCAAACATGCTCAATGGGGGACAGATCCGGAGATCTTGCTGGCCAGGGTAGTTGACTTATACCTTCTAGAGCACGTTGGGTGGCACGGGATACATGCGGACGTGCATTGTCCTGTTGGAACAGCAAGTTCCCTTGCCGGTCTAGGAATGGTAGAACGATGGGTTCGATGACGGTTTGGATGTACCGTGCACTATTCAGTGTCCCCTCGACGATCACCAGTGGTGTACGGCCAGTGTAGGAGATCGCTCCCCACACCATGATGCCGGGTGTTGGCCCGTGTGCCTCGGTCGTATGCAGTCCTGATTGTGGCGCTCACCTGCACGGCGCCAAACACGCATACGACCATCATTGGCACCAAGGCAGAAGCGACTCTCATCGCTGAAGACGACACGTCTCCATTCGTCCCTCCATTCACGCCTGTCGCGACACCACTGGAGGCGGGCTGCACGATGTTGGGGCGTGAGCGGAAGACGGCCTAACGGTGTGCGGGACCGTAGCCCAACTTCATGGAGACGGTTGCGAATGGTCCTCGCCGATACCCCAGGAGCAACAGTGTCCGTAATTTGCTGGGAAGTGGCGGTGCGGTCCCCTACGGCACTGCGTAGGATCCTACGGTCTTGGCGTGCATCCGTGCGTCGCTGCGGTCCGGTCCCAGGTCGACGGGCACGTGCACCTTCCGCCGACCACTGGCGACAACATCGATGTACTGTGGAGACCTCACGCCCCACGTGTTGAGCAATTCGGCGGTACGTCCACCCGGCCTCCCGCATGCCCACTATACGCCCTCGCTCAAAGTCCGTCAACTGCACATACGGTTCACGTCCACGCTGTCGCGGCATGCTACCAGTGTTAAAGACTGCGATGGAGCTCCGTATGCCACGGCAAACTGGCTGACACTGACGGCGGCGGTGCACAAATGCTGCGCAGCTAGCGCCATTCGACGGCCAACACCGCGGTTCCTGGTGTGTCCGCTGTGCCGTGCTTGTGATCATTGCTTGTACAGCCCTCTCGCAGTGTCCGGAGCAAGTATGGTGGGTCTGACACACCGGTGTCAATGTGTTCTTTTTTCCATTTCTAGGAGTGTACTAGTTCACCTTTCTACCACTGTTTTGCGGAGCGCACAAGCTGCTCACGTCACTTGTTAGATATTAGTTCGCCATTACATGGTATAAGTGTACTTCGGCAGACAGATCCGGAAGCTGGAGAGATATTTAGAGATTGAATAAGTGTCCCTAACCGTCGTTCCACCAACCTGTCGTCTTCTGAAGTTGTGTCCCCAGCGCAGAAGACAGCTCGTCTGTCGTGGGATCTTCTTCGGCGGAGGCCGCTATGCTGTCATCTCGAACCTGAACCTGTGGTTGTGCTTTTTATGGGATGCCACCTGCCGAGGATAGTTTCTCTTTCTACAGAAGACAAGATCTGCAGTATTGACAATGATGGTAGGCGACACTTCTCATTAATGTGTCCTGTTTGTTTATCATTAAAATATTCGCACATTTACTCTGTCCTTTACAACACTCGACATAGCTTTCTTAATTGTATGGTAACTTCTCCGTCCAACTTCCGAAATATGATACACATGTTCGGCTCTTGTCTACGCACTAGACAGAGTGAGTATTACAGATCCACAAATAAGTAGCGCCCTACAAAGAGTACAACATGTGCGGCTCTGAAGAACACCCGAAACACAATGACTACTACATTTCACATATAAGTAATGCAGATACTGAGATACGTGTCCGGCTCTGAAGAACACCCGAAACAGAGTGACTAGGGCAGCCAAAGTACTTCGTCTCCCAGGCGCGCCAAAGAGACCCGAAGGTGTCCGAAGCACTTCGGTTGTAATATCGTTACTTTTATGTTTCACAAAACTAGTCAAATTTAATAAACAAAAACGATAGACTAGTAGGATAATCTTGAGAGGTTGTCATACTAAAAACTGGACTAAATACAATGAAAGGTATTTAAATAATTAAGAAGAGATGTTAGGCGTTTTGGCGGCTAGCACCTGAACGTGCCGATCAATCAGAAGCAAGTTGGCGGTCTCTCCCACGGGACTGGTACGTTCTGTGCCACCTGTCGCTTGTACCTCACTCCACTTTTGTACCATATGCTACTTCACGTGTATGAAGCTGCATCAAGGCCAGCTTTCAGGAAGATGAAATACTGGCGGCCACAGGAATATCGACAACAGGAAAAGTTTTTATATTGTGCTATGTTTCTCGCAATTTCTTCTAGGTATTCACAAGTATGCCTTTCACTGACGTGAGAAAAGTCATGGGATACCCAGTTATACGAGGTGCATTCAAGTTCTAAGGCCTCCGATTTTTTTCTATTTAACTACTCACCCGAAATCGATGAAACTGGCGTTACTTCTCGACGTAATCGCCCTGCAGACGTACACATTTTTCACAACGCTGACGCCATGATTCCATGGCAGCGGGGAAGGCTTCTTTAGGAGTCTGTTTTGACCTCTGGAAAATCGCCGAGGCAATAGCAGCACGACTGGTGAATGTGCGGCCACGGAGAGTGTCTGTCATTGTTGGAAAAAGCCAAAAGTCACTAGGAGCCAGGTCAGGTGAGTAGGGAGCATGAGGAATCATTTCAAAGTTGTTATCACGAAGAAACTGTTGCGTAACGTTAGCTTGATGTGCGGGTGCGTTGTCTTGGTGAAACGCGCAGCCCTTCACGGACGTTTTTGTTGCAGTGCAGGAAGGAATTTGTTCTTCAAAACATTTTCGTAGGATGCACCTGTTACCGTAGTGCCCTTTGGAACGCAGTGGGTAAGGATTACGCCCTCGCTGTCCCAGAACATGGACACCATCGTTTTTTCAGCACTGGCGGTTACCCGAAATTTTTTTGGTGGCGGTGAATCTGCGTGCTTCCATTGAGCTGACTGGCGCCTTGTTTCTGGATTGAAAAATGGCATCCACGTCTCATCCATTGTCACAACCGACGAAAAG
The DNA here is from genome assembly GCF_023864275.1 of Schistocerca cancellata. Taxonomy (NCBI): domain Eukaryota; kingdom Metazoa; phylum Arthropoda; class Insecta; order Orthoptera; family Acrididae; genus Schistocerca; species Schistocerca cancellata. Next base: position 40,734,007 of record NC_064637.1, read on the forward strand.
AAAGTCCCATTCGTGCTGTCGTTGCGCGGCAACATTGCTTGGCAACATACCACACCGGCAGCCGTGTGGTCGTCCGTCAGCATTCGTGGCACCCACCTGGATGACACTTTTCGCATTTTCAGGTCTTCGTGCAGGATTGTGTGCACAGAACCCATAGAAATGCCAACTGTGGAGGCGATCTGTTCAACAGTCACTCGGCGATCCCCCAAAACAATTCTCTCCACTTTCTCGATCGTGTCGTCAGACCGGCTTGTGCGAGCCCGAGGTTGTTTCGGTTTGTTGTCACACTGTGTTCTGCCTTCATGAAACTATCGCACCCACGAACGCACTTTCGACACATCCATAACTCCATCACCACACGTCTCCTTCAACTGTCGATGAATTTCAATTGGTTTCACACCACGCAAATTCAGAAAACGAATGATTGCAGGCTGTTCAAGTAAGGAAAACGTCGCCATTTTAAGTATTTAAAACAGTTCTCATTCTCGCCGCTGACGGTAAATTTCCATCTGCTGTACGGTGCTGCCATCTCTGGGACGTATTGACTATGAACGCGGCCTCATTTTAAAACAATGCACATGTTTCTATCTGTTTTCAGTCCGGAGAAATAAAATCGATGGCCTTAGAACTTGAATGCACCTCGTAATATCCTTAGTCTTATGTTTTACAAAACTAGTGAAATTTAATAAACAAAAACGGGAGACTCGTAGGGTATGCTTGAGAGGTTGTCATACTAAAAACTGGATTAAATACAATTAAAGGTATTTAAATAATTAATAAGAGTTGTTAGGCGTTTTGGCGGCTAGCACCTGAACGTGCCGATCAATCAGAAGCAAGTTGGCGGTCTCTCCCACGGGACTGGTACGTTCTGTGCCACCTGTCGCTTGTACCTCACTCCACTTTTGTACCATATGCTACTTCGCGTGTATGAAGCTGCATCAAGGCCAGCTTTCAGGAAGATGAAATACTGGCGGCCACAGGAATATCGACGACAGGAAAAGTTTTTATATTGTGCTGTGTTTCTCGCAATTTCTGCTAGGTATTGACAAGTATGCCTTTCACTGACGTGAGAAAAGTCACGGGATACCCAGTTATATCGTGACGAACCCGAAGTAATGCAGAAATTCGACGTGGCATGCATGGACTCAGCAAATCGTCGAAAGTCCCCTACTCTAATAATTTAGCCACTCTGCGTGTACAGCCGTCCGTAATTTCTAAAGCGCTGTCGGTGCAGGGTTCAAAAATTGTTCAAATGGCTCTGAGCACTATGGGACTTAACATCTGAGGTCGTTAGTCCCCTAGAACTTAGAACTACTTAAACCTAACTAACCTATGGACATCACACACATCCATGCCCGAGCGAGGATTCGAACCTGAGGACCGTAGCGGTCGCGCGGTTCCGGACTGAAGCGCCTAGAACCGCTCGGCCACCGCGGGCGGCACTTCTCGTTGGGAAGACAGTGTCGAAAGCGAATATGGCGCTGACTGCGTAGTCTTGAAGTATGATAGACTGGTTTTCCAGGTCGCGGTCAGGTATTCGCTCACCGTCTTGTGTGTGTGTGTGTGTGTGTGTGTGTGTGTGTGCGTGTGCCCGCATCACGCTTCCTTGATATACGTAGCATCCAGGAAGCTGCGTTCTGCGTAGGATATCACTGTCCGGTCGCAGAACAACAAAGCGTGTCTGGCGACCCCTTCGAAGCCGTGTCGTCGCTATAAGGGGTTGCGATATTTTTTGCTTTGCTGACCATGTGGAGGGGTGCGGTGCTCACGGCATTGGAGCGAACGGAGCGGGGTCCGAATCCCGAACAGAGGGACTAGCGGAGCCAAAGTACTTCGTCTCCCAGGCGCGCCAAAGTGACCCGAAGGTGTTCGCAGCATTTCGGTTGCAATATCCTTACTCTTATGTTTCTCAAAACTAGCACTGGCAGGACACTGCTCTCAGATTCGAAAGTATACCGCTTCGAATCTCAGACGGCCGATTTTCATCCGCACTGTTATACAGGAGATAGCGAAATGGTATCGCCGAAATTTTGTGAAACATTCTTCACGAGTAGAGAAATCAATGGCGTTACGTGGCGGTCGCTCCGGAAACGCTTTATTTCCATGTTAGAGTGCATTTTCCACTTCTCTTCAGATTCACATTAACTACAGGAAACGCACAGAAACAACGTACCAGCAGTACAACAAATCCAGAATGAGATTTTCACTCTGCAGCGGAGTGTGCGCTGATACGAAACTTCCTGGCAGATTAAAACTGTGTGCCCGACCGAGACTCGAACTCGGGACCTTTGCCTTTCGCGGGCAAAAGCTCTATCAACTGAGCTACCGAAGCACGACTCACGACCGGTAATCACAGCTTTACTTCTGCCAGTACCTCGTCTCCTACCTTCCAAACTTTACAGAAGCTCTCCGAGTGAAAATCTCATTCTGGAAACATCCCCCAGGCTGTGGCTAAGCCATGTCTCCGCTATATCCTTTCTTTCAGGAGTGCTAGTCCTGCAAGGTTCGCAGGAGAGCTTCTGTAAAGTTTGGAAGGTAGGAGACGAGGTACTGGCAGAAGTAAAGCTGTGATTACCGGTCGTGAGTCGTGCTTCGGTAGCTCAGTTGATAGAGCACTTGCCCGCGAAAGGCAAAGGTCCCGAGTTCGAGTCTCGGTCCGGCACCCAGTTTTAATCTGCCAGGAAGTTTCATATCAGCGCACACTCCGCTGCAGAGTGAAAATCTCATTCTGGAAGATTTACGTCGATTGCTTCATTATTGTTACCAAAATAAAATCGTAAACTTCGCTTATTTCATATACTGACCAGAATGGGCCCTCAAATGTCGATAGAGACACCAGGTAGCGGTGTTACAGTCTCTGCCTTCCTTGTGACGTCACGCACGTTAGCCAATCAGCAGCCGCGAGAGCCAGGCAGTAGCGATTAGCGGCGTGCTGAGCCGGCCTGTCAGCTGCCAGCCGCTGCCACGTCATCGCGCCGCCGGCTCCTGATTGGCCAGCGCTGTTGTGTGAACCCTTGCCCCGTGGCCGCCGTCGCTGTCTGCGTCAGTCGTGCTCGCGTCTTCCGCCACACAGCAGACGAATCCCTCTTATCACCGTTCCTGTCTCCGCTAGTTATCTCGGCCGACTGCACATAAGGCGCATACCGCGCTCTCCACAGACTCTTCCCCTCTGCCGCTGGTGAACTTTGCTACTTCACCAACTCTTAGAGGGGCAAACATGGGGCAGGGCGACGGTGTTCGATTACAGCTCTAACACAAAGGGGCCACAAGGATGAGGCGCGATGTGGGCAGTGTCTCATTCAAGAGAAGCGTCCCAGCATTCCGCTCAGCGATTCAGTTAGGACCGTTTTGAAATGTCACTGAGTTAAGACAAGGAAGTGTGTGGACGCCATATAGAGACAAACTGCTGCTTAAAGTTTTTACGAAAAACTTCAAAAAGCTCTTGACTTATTTACTTAATAATTTTAGGTGATAGAGTAAGAAACATTCAGATGGACATAAGCTACATACAGGGTGGTCCATTGATAGTGACCGGGTCAAATATCTCACGAAATAAGCGTCAAACCAAAAAAAAACTACAAACAACGAAACTCGTCTAGCTTGAAGGGGGAAACCAGATGGCGCTATGGTTGGCCCGCTAGATGGCGCTGCCATAGGTCAAGCGGATATCAGCTGCGTTTTTTTAAAAATAGGAACCCCCATTTTTTATTACATATTCCTGTACTACGTAAAGAAATATGAATTAGTTGGACCACTTTTTTCGCTTTGAGATAGATGGCGCTGTAACAGTCACAAGCATATAAGTACGTGGTTTCACGTAACATTCCGCCAGTGCGAACGGTACTTGCTTCGTGATACATTACCCGTGTTGAAATGGAGCGTTTACCAATTGCGGAAAAGGTCGATATCGTGTTGTTGTATGGCTATTGTGATCAAAATGCCCAACGGGCATGTGCTGTATGTATGCTGCTGGACATCATCCAAATGTTCAGACCGTTCTTCGGATAGTTACGTTATTGAAGGAAACAGGAAGTGTTCAGCCACATGTGAAACGTCAGCCACGACCTGCAACAAATGATGATGCCCAAGTAAGTTTTTTTAGCTGCTGTCGCGGCTAATCCGCACATCAGTAGCAGACAAATTGCGCGAGACTCGGGAATCTCAAAAACGTCGTGTTGGGAATGGTACATCAACATCGACTGCACCCGTACCATATTTCTATGCTCCAGGATGGTGACGACTTTGAACGTCGTGTACAGTTCTGCCATTGGGCACAAGAGAAATTAAGGGGTCGATGACAGATTATTTGCACTCGTTCTATTTAGCGACGAAGCGTCATTCACCAACAACGGTAACATAAATCGGCATAATATGCACTATTGGGCAACGGAAAAACCACGATAGCTGCGAGAAGTGGAACATCAGCGACATTGGCGGGTTTATGTATGGTGCGGCATTATGGGAGGAAGGGTAATTGGCCCCCATTTTACCGATGGCAATCTAAATGGTGCTATGTATGCTGATTTCCTTCGTAAAGTTCTACCGATGTTACTACAAGATGTTTCACTGCATGACAGAATGGCGATGTACTTCCAACATGATGGATGTCTGGCACTTAGCTCCAGTGCGGTTGAAGCGGTATTGAATAGCATATTTCATGACAGGAGGATTGGTCGTCGAAGCACCACACCTTGGCCCGCACGTTCACCGGATCTGACGTCCCCGGATTTCTTTCTGTGGGGAAAGTTGAAGGATATTTGCTATCGTGATCCACCGACAACGCCTGACAACATGCGTCAGCGGATTGTCAATGAATGTCCGAACATTACGGAAGGCGAACTACTCGCTGTTGAGAGGAATGTCGTTACACGTATTGCCAAATGCACTGAGGTTGACGGACATCATTTTGAGCATTGCATTAATGTGGTATTTACAAGTAATCACGCTGTAACAGCATACTTTCTCAGGAATGATAAGTTCACAAAGGTACATGTATCACATTGGAACAACCGAAATAAAATGTTCAAACGTACCTACGTTCTGTATTTTAATTTAAAAAACCTACCTGTTACCAACAGTTCGTCTACAATTGTGAGTCATATGTTTGTGACTATTACAGCGCCATCTATTACAAAGCGAAAACAGTGGTCCAACTAAAACATTCATATTTCTTTACGTACTGCACAAATATGTAATAAAAACGGAGGTTCCCATTTAAAAAAACACAGTTGATATCCGTTTGACGTATGGCAGCGCCATCTAGCGGGCCAACCATAGCGCCATCTGGTTTCCCCCTTCAGGCTGGACAAGTCTCGTTCTTTGTAGTTTTTTCGTTTGACGCTTACTTCGTGAGACATTTGGCCCGGTCACGATCAGTGGACCACCCTGTAAATAAATACATAAATATACTGTATATATCACAGACTCAAGAGCCAAAGAAACTGGTACACCAGCGTAATATACACTCCTGGAAATTGAAATAAGAACACCGTGAATTCATTGTCCCAGGAAGGGGAAACTTTGACACATTCCTGGGGTCAGATACATCACATGATCACACTGACAGAACCACAGGCACATAGACACAGGCAACAGAGCATGCACAATGTCGGCACTAGTACAGTGTATATCCACCTTTCGCAGCAATGCAGGCTGCTATTCTCCCATGGAGGCGATCGTAGAGATGCTGGATGTAGTCCTGTGGAACGGCTTGCCATGCCATTTCCACCTGGCGCCTCAGTTGGACCAGCGTTCGTGCTGGACGTGCAGACCGCGTGAGACGACGCTTCATCCAGTCCCAAACATGCTCAATGGGGGACAGATCCGGAGATCTTGCTGGCCAGGGTAGTTGACTTACACCTTCTAGAGCACGTTGGGTGGCACGGGATACATGCGGACGTGCATTGTCCTGTTGGAACAGCAAGTTCCCTTGCCGGTCTAGGGATGGTAGAACGATGGGTTCGATGACGGTTTGGATGTACCGTGCACTATTCAGTGTCCCCTCGACGATCACCAGTGGTGTACGGCCAGTGTAGGAGATCGCTCCCCACACCATGATGCCGGGTGTTGGCCCTGTGTGCCTCGGTCGTATGCAGTCCTGATTGTGGCGCTCACCTGCACGGCGCCAAACACGCATACGACCATCATTGGCACCAAGGCAGAAGCGACTCTCATCGCTGAAGACGACACGTCTCCATTCGTCCCTCCATTCACGCCTGTCGCGACACCACTGGAGGCGGGCTGCACGATGTTGGGGCGTGAGCGGAAGACGGCCTAACGGTGTGCGGGACCGTAGCCCAGCTTCATGGAGACGGTTGTGAATGGTCCTCGCCGATACCCCAGGAGCAACAGTGTCCCTAATTTGCTGGGAAGTGGCGGTGCGGTCCCCTACGGCACTGCGTAGGATCCTACGGTCTTGGCGTGCATCCGTGCGTCGCTGCGGTCCGGTCCCAGGTCGACGGGCACGTGCACCTTCCGCCGACCACTGGCGACAACATCGATGTACTGTGGAGACGTCACGCCCCACGTGTTGAGCAATTCGGCGGTACGTCCACCCGGCCTCCCGCATGCCCACTATACGCCCTCGCTCAAAGTCCGTCAACTGCACATACGGTTCACGTCCACGCTGTCGCGGCATGCTACCAGTGTTAAAGACTGCGATGGAGCTCCGTATGCCACGGCAAACTGGCTGACACTGACGGCGGCGGTGCACAAATGCTGCGCAGCTAGCGCCATTCGACGGCCAACACCGCGGTTCCTGGTGTGTCCGCTGTGCCGTGCGTGTGATCATTGCTTGTACAGCCCTCTCGCAGTGTCCGGAGCAAGTATGGTGGGTCTGACACACCGGTGTCAATGTGTTCTTTTTTTCCATTTCCAGGAGTGTAGTATGAGGCCCCAACGAGCACACAACGGTGCCGCAACACGACATGCTTTAACTTGCTGCAACTCTGCTTTACAAATTTTTTGACATGAAGCTTCTTTCTTGCTTTATAAGGCACTGTTACTGTAGAACTGGTGGCCTATTAAAAGATTTTATTACTAACGGAGATAGAAAAGGTTGACTACCCTTTTTGTAGAGTACCTGTGTGTACCTGGCTACCGGTTTTTCATGCGATGTTGAAGGTATCTCCTCTATCCGTAGCGTTCGTCAGGTTTTAACTGTGGTATCAAGCGCAGACACCACACTTGCTAGGTGGTAGCGTTTAAATCGGCCGCGGTCCGCTAGTATACGACGGACCCGCGTGTCGCCACTGTCAGTGATGGCAGACCGAGCGCCGCCACACGGCAGGTCTAGAGAGACTTTCTAGCACTCGCCCCAGTTGTACAGCCGACTTAGCCGGAGATGGATCACTGACAACTACGCTCTCATTTGCCGAGACGATAGATAGCATAGCCTTCAGCTACGTCATTTGCTACGACCTAGCAAGGCGCCATTTATCCTTTGCTATGTATCTAATGAAGCACGAACCATCAGACCGATGTACTCCAATTGTGGATTAAAGTTAAGTATTATATCAAATACGTACTTTATTTGCTACTATTAATTCCCTTAACTGTTCCAGACCTCACGCCAGTCAGCGTGTAATTAAACGCGTGCATTTCGGCTTCCTCCAAACCCCGTGAATTGGCTCCTGCCAATTCACAACATTAACCAAGCGAGCACTACGCTTGTTCGTCCTCTGCTAGGTCCGCAGCTCGTGATCCAGTGGCTAGCGTTACTGCCTCTGAACCACGGGGTCCCAGGTTGGATTCCCGGACAGGTGTGGGATTTTCTCTGCCCAGGGACTGGGCGCTTGTGTTGTCCTCATCATTTCGTCATCATCATCACTCGTGATAGTCGCTAGATTGGATTGTGTAAAAAGGTTGGACTGTGTAAAAATTGGGATTTTGTACGGACGCTGATGACCGCGCAGTTGACAGATCCACAAACCAATCATCATCATCATCATCATCATCATCATCATCATCATCATCATCATCCTCTGCTAGAGTATTGCTGCGCCGTATGGGATCCGCGTCAGAGAGACGAAGAACATCGAGAAAGTACAGCTTGTTCTGCATTATCGTGAAATAGGGAAGGTAAATGTCACGGATATGATACGCGATTGGGGGTGGCAGTCATTAAAACAAAGGTGTTTTTGTCGGGTATTTCCATGAAATTTCGATCGCCAACTGTCTCTTCCGAATGCGGAAATATTTTGCTGGTGCAAACCTACATAGGGAGAAAAGATCACCGTAATAAAATAAGAAAAGTCAGAGCTCGCACGGAAAGATTTAAGTGTTCGCTTTTTCTCACGGAAATAGTGAGAATGTGGTTCCATGAACCCTCTGCCAGGCAGTCGACTGTGAGTTCCAGAGTAGTCATGTAGATGTAGATGAGGTGCTCACTCGAAGAGTGACGTCATATTTTCCCTGGAAAGGATACTTGGTGAAAGGTCTTAACCCGAAAGTCTTTCTTCGGCCCATTACACACTTGATGATGTCTCTTTTTTTTTCACGTCGGGATGGGAGAACCTGGTGAAGCTCATCTGATGAACTGCTCTGTCTCGGAGGATAGCAAGAAACCGTGAGGTCACTGGTTTCCCCCGCCGCGTCCTGTGGTTAACCACGCTTTCTAGAGAGATAAAGACAAGCAACTTCACTGCCTCCCGGTGCACGGCATGTAACAGCGATAGCTGCATCCATACTCCGTAACAATTCTGTAGTTTCTTAAGTACGATACCCAGCGGCAGTTGTTGGCAAGAGGCTGATGTTAAGACACTGCCAACGACATCCGTCATCATGGTGGTGGTGGTGGTGGTGGTTATAATGTACTTAAAATTTTCTGTAAATGTACTGGGTGTTCAAAAAGTCTCTCCGCAGTGCCGTATGATTGTTATCTGCGGTTGCAGTATGCCGCAGTGAATATACCGAAGTGAAATTCAGTGAAATACAAGTTATTAATTTATTGAATATTCATTTTTACTTACAAATTATCACATTAAATGTTGAAAGTGTCACCCCCTGTTGTTGAATATACAATTCAATTCGTCTAATCGTGTTTCCAAACACGAGCTGTAACATTTCTTCTGTAACAGTAGCAGTAAAAGTGGCTATTGCAGTTTTCAATTCATAGATGGATTTTGGACGGTTTTTATAGACAGCTGCTTTCGCTGCACCCCAGAAGAAAAAGTCAGGTGGTGTTAGGTCAGGCGATCGTGGAGGCCAAAGTCCCTGTGAAATAATGCGATCACCAAAACCATCAGCAAGCAGTGACACTGAAACGCGAGCTGTATGCGCGGTTGCACCATCTTGTCGGAAATAACCGTTCAGTATTTCAGTTAACACATTTCTAACTTAACTTGTTCGGACTCACAGAAATATCGAGAGTTTATCCTCAAACAAAACGCTAGGACGACGATTGCCCGGTGCATCTATCACTGAATACGAACTTCGAAATTTGTTAGTCAAATCTCGCACAGTATCGCGATGTGGGAGTGTTGTCTCCGGAAAAACTGGATGAAATGTTTGACGAACTGAAACTGTGCATTTACCGCCAGCTTTGAACACTTGTTCGACTATAAACACGCGTTAGCATTTTAAGGGGCTCCGGAACGCCCTATACTTGCAATGTTAAAATAACGCTTATAAATTACATCTTTCCTCACAAAGTATTTGAGGTAGGAAGTTGAACTTTTTACAGATTATTTATTGGAATATGGGCTACAACTTAACACAGGGATTTTACAAAATTTTAGTTCAGTTATTGAAGATGATTTTTTTTTCAATTGTAATGAAAATTCACAACATTTTTTTGCAATTTTTTATTTATATATTCAAAAATATACAGTTTTTTGGAAAAAGGCTGTGTTAAATTATGCAGAAGGTACTGTGTAACATTTACTGAAAGTTTGAAACAAATATGTTCGGAAGATCCTTAGAAAACATGTAATTAGTATGAGAAAATAAAAGTTCTGGGAATCGAGCGACAAAGATTGGATTAACTTTTTAGTGCATTTCAGGTCCCTAGGACGGATTATCTTCATCCTCTGCAAACTCCTCCTCCAGCTTCCTCTTGTTCCTCCTCCTGTTTACTCTTGCTTGTATTTCTAGACTCTTTACATCCCTGACTGCAGCCCGAAGGCGTTCCTTGTCTAAAGCATCGCTCGTACCATGTTAGAACCTATCTTCATTCCCATATTTCTAAATACCTTGCACCTTACAATGTTGCCATCATTGAAAGTCGCAACAGCATCATACACACCAAAGCGAAGTGTTTCTATTCCAACAAACACAGTCTTCGGGATTCTCGACCATATAACACTATTTACACTTTCATTGGGGTTTTGAGTTTTTCCGTGAATACACTTTTTCAACAGTTCAGGTGCTGCTAAGTCACTGAAAATTGGTTTTATCACCTCCATTATTGCATGAGGCAGACTATGCTTATGAGTGTACACTTCACCAGTTAGCAATCCTTTATTATATTTACACCAACTGTCTTCTTCTTTGGGACACAAGCTATGTTGGGGATTTTCATCGGTTGAAGAAGTATGAAAACAAGAGAGCCCAAACAGCCTTCTTCATTTCATCGACACTTTGTGTATTTTGCCTAATAGCCATTCCATAATAGTTCCGTATTTTGTCAATTACACTGTCAGTTAACCTTCGCTTCCCATCCAACCCTTTACCATCACTGAGTTTTTGTTTTTTTACGAAGCTTTCAGTCGCTGAAGTCTTGTTCCCATTCGCTTCTGTACGTGTTCAATACACTCAAATTTCTGCACTACAACATCATCACCATAGGGCTTCAGTCCTTGAACATGTTTGAAACTTTTGGAATCACCGTCACCAAGGTAATTAACATATCGCACAGCGCCACAGTGGGTCACGGCCATGTAGACCACATTTCAAAAAAAATTTAAAAATAGTTGTAGTCTTCGGAATTGAATAAATTATATATCTATTAAAAGGTAATAGTCTGCAGATTCAGAAAACGCAAAAAAGTAAAAATTGAACTTTTCATGATTTTGAGCCTTTCCGGAGCCCCTTAACAGCGACAAAAACAAGCAAAGGAACTAAACTTAAACGTTCACGTCAACACTTATGGACACTAACCAATGATACTACTGACGCTGGCTGAGATAAACGACACAATGTTGGGAGAGTCCACTTGAAGGGAAGTAACCCAGGCAGGCGAACAATCATACGACACGCGTGGTTAACAATAACACGGCACTGCGGAGAGACTTTTTGAACATCCCGTATACGTAGCGTAATTACAAAATTCGTTGAAACATTTCAAAAGTTGGCATACAGAGAAGTGGCCAAGAATAAAGTTACAAATGTTACAGTATACGGCAGACAAACCCCTTTGTAATGGCTTGACCTCGGCTGTGGGCACTTTCAGTGTGGTGTCTCGCTATCTGCAGAGAAATGGCAGGCTATTCGTCCTCGAGTCGAAACCAGAGAATACAGTGGTATTGGACTGCAGGGTTTAGAGCGAAGTCTACGTTCCAACGCCGGTTCAGGTCAACACTCTGCGCAGACCAGTCTGTCACTGGCACAGACCATTACCTCACAAATTCTGCTTTGTGACGGGGGCCCCAGTCACATTGATACACTCAATTATCACATTCTCGACTGTGCGCAGTACACAGCACTGCAAAGTGGCTTTATACACGTACATACTTAACTTTACCTTAAGAGCGATAAGAGATCTTACTCTAACCACTAAGGACGCCCCCATATCTAAAACCACTCCCACAGCGCGTGGTTCCGCCGAAAGCGATCTTGCGAAACTGAGCACTTTCTTTAGTGTCGTCACATATGCATCAGAATTTATGGTGGTTCCACTTGGCATGATGTCCACAAGCTAGACTCCTTCGGAATCGAAAAACACTGTAGCCATAACTTTTCCAGCAGAAGGTGTGGTTATGAAATTTTTTTCCTTGGGTGAATTTGCATGATGCCACTCCATTGATTGCCTCGTCTCTGGTGAAAAATAATGGAGCCATGTTTCATCACCTGTCACTGTTTTTGCAAGAAATTCATCTCCATCATTCTCGTGCTGTTCCAAAAGTTCGGTGCATTCCGTTTTTCTTGTTTCTTTGCGAGCCACTGTCAACATTCTTAGGAACCCACCTGGCACAAACCTTTTTTAACGCCAACACTTTCAGTATTCAGCAAACACTTCCTTCCCCTATCACATTGTCTGGAGTGTGTGCAGTACGAGGCCTGCCGCTGCGAGGACAATCCTCAATACTGCCGTGCCCGCTTTCGTCACGTAACCTGCTTGCCCACCGACTAACTGTACTGCGATCGACAGCACCATCTCCTTTTTCAACCTCTTGTGGATGTTTCCCACTGTCTCGTTTTCACAGCACAGGAATTCTATGACAGCACGTTGCTTCTGACGAACGTCAAGTGTAGCAGCCATCCTGAAGACATGCTGTGACGGCGCCACTCACTGGAACAGGTTGAACTAAGTTTGAAAACAAGCGGGAAGGCTGCATCTACACACGGTAAAACTTACACACATGCAGAATGAAAACTGAATTTTTACAAAAATATAGTGTATTTCTTTTGGTGTGACCCTCGTCATTCCCATCATGCCCCGCGGCCAATCGTGCAGTTTGAATGTCCAACGCAAACCGTTCAGAAGTGTGACGATTTTATTTCATATAGTTCAGTAATTGACACCCTGTATCTACCGCCACACAACTATTAGGTGGATTGCAGTGTGTGATGCAGATGTACGAGGTCCATTCAAGTTCTAAGGCCTCCGATTTTTTTTCTCCGGACTGGGAAGAGATAGAAACATGCGCATTGTTTTAAAATGAGGCCGCGTTCATTGTCAATACGTCCCAGAGATGGCAGCACCGTACGGCAGATGGAATTTTACCGCCAGCGGCGAGAATGAGAACTGTTTTAGAAACTTAAAATGGCAACGTTTTCCTTACTTGAACAGCGTGCAATCATTCGTTTTCTGAGTTTGCGTGGTGTTAAACCAATTGAAATTCATCGACAGTTGGAGACATGTGGTGATGGAGTTATGGATGTATCGAAAGTGCGTTCGTGGGTGCGACAGTTTAATGAAGGCAGAACATCGTGTGACAACAAACCGAAACAACCTCGGGCTCGCACAAGCCGGTCTGACGACACGATCGAGAAAGTGGAGAGAATTGTTTTGGGGGATCGCCGAATGACTGTTGAACAGATCGCCACCAGGGTTGGCATTTCTGTGGGTTCTGTGCACACAATCCTGCATGACGACCTGAAAATGCGAAAAGTGTCATCCAGGTGGGTGCCACGAATGCTGACGGACGACAACACGGCTGCCCGTGTGGCATGTTGCCGAGCAATGTTGACGCGCAACGACAGCACGAATGGGACTTTCTTTTCGTCGGTTGTGACAATGGATGAGACGTGGATGCCATTTTTCAATCCAGAAACAAAGCGCCAGTCAGCTCAATGGAAGAACACAGATTCACCGCCACCAAAAAAATTTCGGGTAACCGCCAGTGCTGAAAAAATGATGGTGTCCATGTTCTGGGACAGCGAGGGCGTAATCCTTACCCATTGCGTTCCAAAGGGCACTACGCTAACAGGTGCATCCTACGAAAATGTTTTGAAGAACAAATTCCTTCCTGCACTGCAACAAAAACGCCCGGGAAGGGCTGCGCGTGTGCTGTTTCACCAAGCAAACGCACCCGCACATCGAGCTAACGTTACGCAACAGTTTCTTCGTGATAAAAAGTTTCAAGTGATTCCTCATGCTCCCTACTCACCTGACCTGGCTCCTAGTGACTTTTGGCTTTTTCCAACAATGAAAGACACTCTCCGTGGCCGCACATTCACCAGCCGTGCTGCTATTGCCTCAGCGATTTTCCAGTGGTCAAAACAGACTCCTAAAGAAGCCTTCGGCGCTACCATGGAATCATGGCGTCAGCGTTGTGAAAAATGTGTACGTCTGCAGGGCGATTACGTCGAGAAGTAACGCCAGTTTCGTCGATTTCGGGTGAGTAGTTAATTAGAAAAAAAAATCGGAGGCCTTAGAACTTGAATGCACCTCGTAGATGTTAACTGTATGCGCGACTTCTGCAGTGGTCGTAATCTGGTAAGGGCTCTACAGGGGGAGGAGGGAGACGCATCATTGACCAGAAGACGGTCGCTTTATCGCCTGGTGACGGTGCGTGGGCGGTATCGATAGAGAGCGGTGGAGATCCGGCCGCGGTGGCGCCTTACCTCCGCGTGTGTTTTGGCAGGTGCACAATGGAATCGGCCGAAATAGCCCGCCACCGACGCCCGCTGCCTGCTGCTCCTGGAATCCTGAGGGAGGGAGACGGAGACCCGCGGATGGGCGGTCCCCTGTGGCAGGGGAAACCGATCGCCCTGGCCGGCGCGCATCCATTAAACCTTAAAATTAGTATCGTCTTGTTCTGGCGGTCCGCGCAAGACTAATGTTTGGGTAGAAGCGGCGGCAGAAAAACACGACGAGCTCGCTTAGCGGACGCCGTTGTGTTGCCAGCGCGGTCGCCGCTAGCTGTGTTTGTTCTGGGCGCGCAAATGTTTGCAGCCACCGACACCCGGGGCACTGCTGTAGCGTGTAGCCAACCTGCCCCGTGTCTGTGGCGTTCCTTTACATTAGCTTAGATCATCGTAAAATGTGTGTGATAATCCTTCGGTAGGGAACGTAGGGTCTCACTAGGAAAGCGTCCAGTTTGAAGTTCTCAAGCGTTACCCAAATGTAAACTGACTCCATGAGGTGCCCCACAAGGTTCTATCTTGTAACCCTTACTTTTTATCGTGTACGTGTATCCTACTCAACGGGTAAAACGGTGCACGATATACACTACTGGCCATTAAAATTGCAACACCGAGAAGAAAGGCAGATGATAAACGGTTGTTCATTGGACAATTATACTATAATTGATATTTGATTACATTTTCACGCGATAAATCCTGAGAAATCAGTACCCAGAACAACCACCTCTGCTCGTAATAACAGCATTGATACGCCTGGGCATTAACACAGTTCGGATGGCGTGTACAGGTACAGCTGCCCATGCCGCTTCAACACGATACCACAGTTCATCAAGAGTAGTGACTGGCGTATTGTGACGAGCCAGTTGCTCCGCCAAAATTGACCAGACGTTTTCAATTGGTGAGATATCTGGGGAATGTGCTGGACAGGGCAGCAGTCGAACATTTTCTGTATCCAGAAAGGCCCGTGCAGGACCTGCAACATGTGGTCCTGCATTATCCTGCTGAAATGTAGGGTTTCGCAGGGATCGAATGAAGGGTAGAGCCACGGGTCGTAACACATTTGAAATGTAGCGTCCACTGTTCAAAGTGCCGTCAATGTGAACAAGAGGTGACCGAGACGTGTAAACAATCGCACCCTACACGACCACGCCGGGTGATACGCCAGAACGGCGATGACGAATACACGCTTCCAATGTGCGTTCACCGCGATGTCACCAAACACGGATGCGACCATCGTGATGCTGTAAGCAGAACCTGGATTTGTCCGAAAAAATGAGGTTTTGCCATTCGTGCACCCAGGTTCGTCGTTGAGTAACCCATCACAGGCGCTCCTGTCTGTGATGCAGCATCAAGGGTACCGCAGCCATGGTCTCCGAGCTGATAGTCCGTGCTGCTGCAAACGTCGTCGAACTGTTCGTGCAGATGGTTGTTGTCTTGCAAACGTCCCCATCTGGTGACTCAGGGATCGAGACGTGGCTGCACGATCCTTTACAGGCGTGCATATAAGATGCCTGTCATCTCGACTGCTAGTGATACGAGGCCGTTGGGATCCAGCACGGCGTTCCGTATTACCCTCCTGAACCCACCGATCCCATATTCTGTTAGCAGTCATTGGATCTCGACCAACGCGAGCAGCAATGTCGCGATACGGTAAATCGCAATCGCGATAGGCTACAATCCGACCTTTATCAAAGTCGGAAACGTGATGGTACGCATTTCTCCTCCTTACACGGGGAATCACAACAACGTTTCACCGGGCAACGCCGGTCAACTGCTGTTTGTGTATGACAAATCCGGTGGAAACTTTCCTCAGGTTGTAGGTGTCGCCAACGACGCCAAACTTGTGCGAATGCTCTGACAAGCTGTGTAGCAATTTTAATGGCCAGTAGTGTATTATCCCAATTGCAGGCTGTCTGTCTAACGCCTACCAGGGGCAACAAAAATTTGATTTTCCGTAATTCATATAGGCACTAATTACTGATCGAGTTTAAAAATTCTAAATACCGTCATAATCTGTCCATCAGCAGGTATAATTTTACATCCTGTGTGTACGTCTTAAGGCAGCGCAACTCATGGTGCGCAAATAATAACCATTTAGTTTCAGACAGTATTTCAGAATGAAAGATTTTAACAGCTACCAGCTTACTTTACACGTAATTTCGAAACTTTTTCTCGCAAGACGAAATATATGGTCCGCTAAAGACTGAAATTTCTAACCTGTAGTCGTTATACGAACTCAGAAGAGAGATCGAGCTATTTTTTAGAGTGGTCCCTGGTCAAAAACAGATTATGTTCAAATGGCCCTGAGCACTATGGGACTCAACATCTGTGGTCATCAGTCCCCTAGAACTTCGAACTACTTAAACCTAACTAACCTAAGGACACCACACACATCCGTGCCCGAGGCAGGATTCGAACCTGCGACCGTAGCGGTAGCGCGGTTCCAGACTGAAGTGGCTAGAACCGCTCGGTCACACCGGCCGGCAACAGATTAGGAACCACTGTTGTAGGGTAAGGCAGAGACTGGAATATAACAAACAACTGAGGACGTACGATTGAAAGGTGGCTACACTGAGCCACAGCGCCAGAAATCGCGCCAGAGAGTATTGTTCCGCCGCCTCCACTGGCAGTGATTATTGAGACGTAGCGGCAGGCAGTTCTCGCCGAGAAGTTGTCGTGGACACTGCTTGTAGGTGAAGTCAGAGTGAGATGCGGTAGTGGAGAGTGTTGTTCCATGTTTATGCAGTTATTTGATGGGAGAGATAGCAGATGTTGTTCCAATGGAGATATTGTAATGATCTGAGTGCTTTTCGTCAATATAAATTAAGGTAACTAACTACTGTTCTTTATTTTCTTATTATTTGTGTGTCCTGAATAATGCTTCATTACAGGTTCAGTCAACAAAGCATCTGGCGTGTGTTCTTGTATTAGAGTGTAATTCTGGTTTCTTGCGCAATTATAGTATTTCTAATTTTCTTTTATCACGTCAGTATAATCGGTATTTAAAAATTCTTGTCTTGTTGAAGAAGAACCGTGCCAGATGTGCGTTGAGTCATACTACCACATACAGAACAGCTACACTTGTGTTTGTTGTTTCGTAGGTTTTATAGTTGCTGGGGACTTAATTAATTGATTGTGCTAACAGAAATTTTCTTACATTCTTGTTGTCATTCTAAGCAGTCAGATTGCGTACTAAAACTAGTCAGGGCCAGCCGTTTACGAGACTTGCGTAATCGGACATACAGCTAACAAAAAAATATTTGCATTCTATAAATATAAAATAAAGCCCCCATGCACGATGCTAGTGCTATTATGAGATGAATAGATTCACGCAAGTTAGTAATTCGCAGCGGGCTGCATCGAACCAGTCGGAAGACTCATGAGTGAAAGAAGATAAAATACCAGTACCCTTGCACACGGCGTCTAATACGTTCGCACGAACCTAGTAGCTGGTAGGTACCATCTGTGCTTGCTCTCCGCTCCGCACCTAGCTTCCATCCAAACACCTTGCCACCCGGAGCACACGTGTTCTCCCTCCCCTCCCCCCCCCCTCCTCTCTCCCTTTCCTCTGTCATACGCTGCCCTTCTGAGAAGACGCACTCTGCTCGTCGGACGCTCCGGACATATTACTTGTTTGCCTCTCGCGAAAGCCGAGCCACACGCGCGCACCGCCGCCCGGACGGTTTACGCTGCGAGGAGATTTCTATCCGGCGGGAATGACGGCGCCACGGCAGCGGGGCGGCGGCCACACGTGTGCCACACGTGTCGCGGCCCGCCGGACACGTTTCACCTGGCCCCGGCCGTGCCGGCGCCCGGTAAACACGCCAGGGCAGCACAGGCGCATTCCGCCCGCCGCCAGCTCTTCTCTACTCTTCCCTCGCCAGCCACCACAACGACGTTTCTCTAACGTAACAGACGCCATAAATATTCCGAATGACTCAAAAACAATGAACAGGACTCAGTATTCAATTCCAAAGATTCAGATTGGTGGACGAGTTCGTAGCGTTTTTCTGTAAGTTTGATAAACGCAACAGATACACGTAATACAGACTGAAGTCATCAATAATACACTGAAGCGCCAAAGAAACTGGTGCAGCCATGCGTATTCAAACACGGAGATATGTAAACAGGCAAATACGGCTCCGTGGTCGGCAACTATGTAAGACAAGTGTATGGCGCAGCAGTTGTTACATCAAAAATGCTTCAAATGGCTCTGGGTCTTAACATCTGAGGTAATCAGTCCCCTAGAACTTAGAACTACTTAAACCTAACTAACCTAAGGGCATCACACACATCCGTGCCCGAGGCAGGATTCGAACCTGCGACCGTAGCGGTCACGCGGTTCCAGACTGAAGCGCCTAGAACCGCTCGGCCACCCCGCCTGCCCAGACAATCAATCAGTATTAAATATACAATTATGAGTATATATACAATGCGCAGCCTATTTTTATAGGCTCTTTTGTCGGTAGTGTCGCCTTCGATATATCGATCACCTGTCGATATATCGACGCGTCTTACCATTTTTAATTATCGATGTAGAGGATTCCCGATATTTTTAGAAATATGAACAGTCCTAGTCTAGAAGTGGCGTTACACGTGATGTCTGCTGCAGGTGACTAATTCATTGATCGTTGTGCTTACAGAATGAACTGTAATGACTTGCTTGCCCTTCTTAGCCCAGGCTGTTGCCGGGATACTAGCGTCTGTTAATTCCTATCGGTACAGGTGTTTTTTTTTTCGGGTGAGTCGGGTGTTACATTTTTTGCCTGTTCCCGGCGAGACAGCTCAGTCCGGACGCGATAGTGGCACACGTGGTCGTGCGGTGTCAGATAACGCTCATCCGCCCCCGCAACACACGTGTGAGCACTGACACTCACACCTCTCGTCCAGTGAAACATCCCGACACGCCGCGATCCAGTTAACTGTCCTCGGTCATGTTCCAGCGTGTTAGCAGCAGTTTTTATCGCAGCCGATTGCGGCATCACGAAGAGGCATCCATCTCAGTACTCCAGTTCTGTTCTCAGTTACCGCTACAAGTGGCCTAATATATTCATACAGCGTATTTTGTTCGCAAATGTACATTTTGAAGAAGAGCTTCTTGGTTCAAATGGCTCTGAGCACTATGGGACTTCTGAGGTCATCAGTCAACTTAGAACTACTTAAACCTGACTGACCAAAGGACATCACACACATCAATGCCCGAGGCAGGATTCGAACCTGCGACCGTAGCGGTCGCGCGGTTCCAGACTGAAGCGCCTAGAACCGCTCGGCCACCCCGCCTGGCCAGACAATCAATCAGTATTAAATATACAATTATGAGTTTATATACAATGCGCAGCCTATTTTTATAGGCTCTTTTGTCGGTAGTGCCGCCTTCGATATATCGATCACCTTTCTCGGTATATCGACGCGTCTTACCATTTTTAATTATCGATGTAGAGGATTCCCGATATTTTTAGAAATATGAACAGTCCTAGTCTAGAAGTGGCGTTACACGTGATGTGTGCTGCAGGTGACTAATTCATTGATCTTTGTGCTTACAGAATGAACTGTAAGGAGTTGCTTGCCCTTCTTAGCCTAGGCTGTTGCCGGGATACCAGCGTGTGTTAATTCCTATCGGTACAGGTGTTTTTTTTTTTTTCGGGTGAGTCGGGTGTTACATTTTTTGCCTGTTCCCGGCGAGACAGCTCAGTCCGGACGCGATAGTGGCACACGTGGTCGTGCGGTGTCAGATAACGCTCATCCGCCCCCGCAACACACGTGTGAGCACTGACACTCACACCTCTCGTCCAGTGAAACATCCCGACACGCCGCGATCCGGTTAACTGTCCTCGGTCATGTTCCAGCGTGTTAGCAGCAGTTTTTATCGTAGCCGATTGCGGCATCACGAACACGCGTCCGTCTCAGTACTCCAGTTCCGTTCTCAGTTACCGCTACAAGTGGCCTAATATATTCATACAGCGTATTTTGTTCGCAAATGTACATTTTGAAGAAGAGCTTCTTGGTTCAAATGGCTCTGAGCACTATGGGACTTCTGAGGTCATCAGTCAACTTAGAACTACTTAAACCTGACTGACCAAAGGACATCACACACATCAATGCCCGAGGCAGGATTCGAACCTGCGACCGTAGCGGTCGCGCGGTTCGAGACTGTAGCGCCCAGAACCGGTCGGTCACCCCGGCCGGCAAGAGCTTCTTTCTGAGGGCTTCGGTATCGGAGCACTTGATGTCAACTACACAAAAATGCATTCCTGCGAGTTTTTGTTGCAAGTGTGCTAACAACGTCAGGTTACGTACACTCGTAACAGCACACTGCTGTCAGCTATAACTGATCATTAAGGCTAACAAATAAAGAAATTTTCCTGACTTCTCAGAAGTTCAGCGATGTAGACAACGGCGCTGCGGTGGATGCCGTGTTCCTCGACTTCACGAAGGCATTTCACACCGTCCCGTACGGCCGGTTAGTGAAAAAAAACTTACCGAGTATCGGATGAAATTTGCTACTGGATTCAAGAGCTCCTTGCAGAAATAACTGTGCACGTCGCCCTTAACGGAACGAAACAGATTTCTCGAGTACACCAAGAAAGTGTGGCGGCACCATTAGTGTTTACAGTGTATATAAATGATGCAGTAGAAAGTGCCGGGAATTCTTTGGGACTGTTCGCAAATGATGCGGTTGTCTATAAGGAAGTAACAAGGTAACATGTTGCGCGTACATAAGGAAAGAAATCCATTACTATACAACTATCCTATTGGTGAGAAACTGCTGGAAATTGTATCCACCGTAAAAGATTTTGGCGTAGCCGGCCGTTGTGGCCGAGCGGTTCTAGGCGCTACAGTCTGGAACCACGCGACCGCTACGGTCGCAGGTTAGAATCCTGCCACGGCAAGGATGTGTGTGATGTCCGTAGGTTAGTTACGTTTAAGTAGTTCTAAGTTCTAGGGGACTGATGACCTCCGATGTTAAGTCCCATAGTGATCAGAGCCATTTGAACCATTTTTTAAAAATATTATGGCGTAACTATCCAGCGACACAAAAAAGAAATAGCAGGAAAATTTCATACCAGGCTGATTCATAGGAAGAATCGTAAACTCATAAACAAAGGAAGCGGCTTATAAGGTTCTGGTTCAACCGATTCTTGAGCACTTTTCATTAATATGGGAGCCTCACCGGTTACGACTGATCGGGAGAGAGAGAGAGAGAGAGAGAGAGAGAGAGAGAGAGAGAGAGAGAGAGATGATGATGATCCAAAGAAGAGCGGCACATTGCTTCACGGAATCGTTTAGTCGGCGCCACAGCGTTACCGAGATGCCCAACAAACTCCATTGGCAGACGTTACAAGAGAGGCGTTTTGCATCACGGACAGGTTTACTATTTGCGAGTGAATACTTTCCGGGAAGGGCCGGACGATATATTACTTCGTCCCACATGCATCTCGCTGAATTACCACGACGAGAAAGTTCAGTAAATTAGAGCCAATCCAGAGGCTTGCCGACAATAGTTCCTCCCACACGCCATTCGCGAGTGGAACAGGGAAGGGGTGTTTCATATCAGCGCACACTCCGCTGCAGAGTGAAAATCTCATTCACGGAAGGGGTGATCAGTCGGTGATAGCAGAAATACCCTCCGTTGCACACCGTGAGGCAGCTTGCGGAGAAGTGATGTACATAATCACCTGCGAAACTTACAGCACTCTTGGGAAAAAGGACATTGCGTAGACATAGCTAAGCCACAGCCTGAGGAATGGATTCCAGATTGAACTTTCTCTCTGGAGCTGAGTGTGCACCGATATGAAACTTTCTGCTAGATTAAAACTGTGTGTGTCAGACCGGGACTCGAACCCGGGACCTTCGCCTTTTGGGTGCAACTGCTCTACCTCCAGATTAACCCAAGCCCTACTCGCGGCCCGTCCCCACTAACGCTGTTGATAAAATATCGATATATCGGTATTTTTCCCAAAAACATTTTATATCAACTGTATTATTTCCGACAATATGTCTGTATCAAAATGGCAATATCGAGTGCCGATATTTTTATTTCATATTGCAACTTTTTCACAGTTTTCGGTAAACATTTCAAGTTGTTCTTTTGAAATTGTTGTAAAGCACAAATTTACTTTCACTGTGTGAAGGGGCCTTACTACTGTTTGAGCGTTCATCACATCTAGTGTTCCTCTTTAACTATGTGAAGCAAGTAGAGGTGGCACAAAAGAAGAATTCCGATTGCTCGGGGGGGGGGGGGGAGGGGGGGATGGGGAATGGGGAATGGGGAGGCGTAACGGTTGAATGAAAAAGCAATTTGTGCGCCATTTCTTCACATCGGCATTCTTCAAAAATAGTTGCTGAAAATGGTGATTAAATATCTAAATGACAAGACTGGTTTTGCGGTGGACGGAAACGTGCGAAGGGGAAATGCTGACGTAGTCGGCGCTCGGCGGTACCAACAGAAACTGCAACTTTTAGCTAGGTGTCTGGCGTTAGCAGAAATGTAAAAAACAGGGATGCCGACATAAAGTGTTGCTGATAAATCCGATATGCGACGAAACCGAACGTCGGATTCGTCGGACACATTTTGTTGTGCCGGCCACATTCACCTACCATTGTTAGCAAAGTGGTTATTGCCAAGCGTGAACGTGCATCATTTTACTTTCAATTTTCGCTCTAAGGGGGTAAGCAGACTGCTAGCTTGTTGGTACACAGAATATCGAATAATAAATACTTAAATATGCAGTTATAAAACTAACAGTATATTTTCAATTTATTCGGGGATGGTGATTGCATCTTTCAAGGCGATCGAGCACCTGCTCATAATGCACGGCCTGTGGCTGAGTGGTTACACGACAATAACATCCCTGTAACGGACTGGCCTGTACAGAGTCCTGACCTTAATCCTACAGTACACCTTTGGGATGTTTTGGAACGCCAACTTCGTGCCAGGTGTGGTTGGTTCAAATGGTTCTGAACACTACGGGACTTAACAGCTGTGGTCATCAGTCCCCCAGAACTTAGAACTACTTAAACCTAACTAACTGAAGGACATCACACACATCCATGCCCGAGGCAGGATTCGAACCTGCGACCGTAGCAGTCGCCCGGTTCCAGACTGCGCGCCTAGAACCGCGAGACCACCGTGGCCGGCGTGCCAGGTGTCCGGACACTTTTGATCACATATTGTGCACCTTCCGAAGTTCACATAAGTTCTCGCCGGCCGAAGTGGCCGTGCGGTTCTAGGCGCTACAGTCTGTAGCCGAGCGACCGCTCCGGTCGCAGGTTCGAATCCTGCCTCGGGCATGGATGTGTGTGATGTCCTTAGTTAGGTTTAATTAGTTCTAAGTTCTAGGCGACAGATGACCTCAGAAGTTAAGTCGCATAGTGCTCAGAGCCATTTGAACCATCACTTAAGTTCTCCGGCGAAACTTGCAGCGACAGCATTACAGTCAGGTAGGAGATGAGGTGCTGGCGGAAGCAGAAACTCAGTCGGTAGAGCACTTGCCCGCAGAAGATGAACTTCCTGGGTTCGAGTCGCGTCCCGACACACAGCTTTGCCACGAAGTTTCAAAGAAATTCTGTTTATGGGGCGAGTATACAGTACAGCAGCGAGAATAGATTTGTAGGATATCGGGCGGATATGCAGGGTGCAGTCCTTGTTCTGGTAGCAACCGATGATAAACCACGTGCTGGCGAGCAGAGCGGACCAGCTGATACCAGTATCGAGATGTCAGGGCTTTTTTTTTTTTTGGTTGCTGCGTGCCTTCCTCGTTCTGCAGACAGAGACGCCGCGGGAAGTGGTTCGTGCTGCAGCCGTATCGGCGTGCGAAACCGACTATCTTGCCCGGCCGGCTGCGCTCTGCGGAAGCGCCGGAGTCGTCGCGTGGGAACGCCCGCACCGACAGAGGCCGGCTGGTCTCGTTTCCTTATCTCGCGCTCTCCCTGTGTCTCTGCCTGCTATTCTGGGGCGCTATCTCCATCAGAAACGGACCGCAGCATCCGCGTCGCCAAACTCGGAACTCCGCTCCCTGGGACAGACTGCTCCTCTCTCAATGCGACTGTCTCGCGTGGCATGCTCCTTGCCCTAACTTACCTCTCATGGAACTCTCAGGATTGCTTCTAACAGAACGAGGATGTGTCCCTTCGTTATCGCTCTCAACAGTGTTAAGCGCTCCTTACTCGACAAGCGAAGGACTCGTAGTGTAGATCAGGTCAGGGACGCCACCTTTATTTTACAAACATCGTCCTATTATACACTACTGGCCATTAAAATTGCTACACGAACAAGAAATGCAGATGATAAACGGGTATTCATTGGACAAATATATTATACTAGAACTGACATGTGATTACATTTTCACGCAATTTGGGTGCATAGATCCTGAGAAATCAGTACCCAGAACAACCACCTCTGGTCGTAATAACGGCTTCGATGCGCATGGGCGTTGAGTCACACAGACCTTGGATGGCGTGTACAGGTACAGTTGCCCATGCAACTTCAACACGATTCCACAGTTCATCAAGAGTAGTGACTGGCGTATTGTGACGAGCCAGTTGCTCGGCCACCATTGACCAGACGTTTTAAGTTGGTGAGAGATCTGCAGAATGTGCTGGCCAGGGCAGCAGTCGAACATTTTCTGTGTCCAGAAAGGCTCGTACCTGACCTGCAACATGCGGTCGTGCATTATCCTGCTGAAATGTAGGGTTTCGCAGGGATCTAATAAAGGGTAGAGCCACGGGTCGTAACACATCTGAAATGTAACGTCCACTGTTCAGAGTGCCGTGAATGCTAACAAAAGGTGACTGAGACGTGTAACCAATGGCACCTCATACCATCACGCTGGGTGATACGCCAGTATGGCGATGACGAATACACGCTTTGAATGTGCGTTCACCGCGATGTCGCCAAACACGGCTACGACCATCGTGATGCTATAAACAAAACCTGGATTCATCCGAAAAATGACGTTTTGCCATTCGTGCACCGAGGTTCGTCGTCCAGTACACCATCGCAGACGCTGCTGTCTGTGATGCCGCGTCAAGGGTAACCGCAGCAACGGTCTCCGAGCTTCGGGCGCTAATGACCAAAGCAGTTTTGCGACCTAAAACCACAAAAAAAAGGTCTCCGACCTGATAGTCCGTGCTGCTGCAAACGTCGTCGAACTGTTTGTGCAGATGGTTGTTGTCTTGCAAACGTCTCCATCTGTCGACTCAGGGATCGAAACGTGGCTGCACGATCCCTTACAGCCGTGCGGATAAGATGCCTGTCATCTCGACTGCTAGTGATACGGGGCCGTTGGGATCCTGCACGGCGTTCCGTATTACCCTCCTGAACCCACCGATTTCATATTCCGTTAACAGTCATTGGATCTCGACCAACGCGAGCAGCAATGTCGCGATGCGATAAACGGCAATCGCGATAGGCTACAATCCGACCTTTATCAAAGGTGTCACCGGGTAACGCCGGTCAACTGCTGTTTGTGTATGACAAATCGGTTGGAAACTTTCCTCATTTTAGCACGTTGTAGGTGTCGCCACTGGCGCCAACCTTGTGTGAATGCTCTGAAAAGCTAATCATTTGCATATCACAGCATCTTTCTCCTGTCGGTTAAATTTCGCGTCTGTAGCACGTCATCTTCGTGGTGTAGCAATTTTAATGGCCAGTAGTGTATTTGTAGTACACTCCACCTGCTTAGCTGGGAGGTAACGTGCTCGCCTCCTATACAAGCGGGCCCGGGTTCGATTCCCGGCCGGGATTTTCTCCGCTCGTGGACTGGGTGTTGTGTTGTCCTCGTCATCATTTCATCTGCACCACAGGCGCGCAAGTCGCCCAATGTGGCGTCGAATCCGCTAACAAGGGGACCCTCCTTACTGTAAACCACGGATTTTGATGCGCTCCAAATATGTTGTAGAGGCATTTACCCTTAGTACCTGTCAATCTGGTTTTTTTTAGCGACAGACCTTGGATTTTGAGAAAATCGATTTTGAAGTTCATTGCGCGATTTGTATATGCGTAACATTAGGTGCATTCCGAGCAAGTCAGAGTAGCGTAGTGGCAAAAGTTCACGGCTACTGCGCTGAGGGTACTCATGTAAATAACTTCACACCTTTCTTTAGTCAGGGTCAATTACCACTTTTCGCACCATGCAGATATCTTATCTAAATCATACTGCAATTCGTTTTCGTCATCTGATGACTTCACAAGACGATAAATGACAACATCATCTGCAAACAATCTAGGAGCGGTCAGTCAGATTTTCTCATACGTCGTTAATATACACTCCTGGAAATTGAAATAACACCGTGAATTCATTGTCCCAGGAAGGGGAAACTTTATTGACACATTCCTGGGGTCAGATACATCACATGATCACACTGACAGAACCACAGGCACATAGACACAGGCAACAGAGCATGCACAATGTCGGCACTAGTACAGTGTATATCCACCTTTCGCAGCAATGCAGGCTGCTATTCTCCCATGGAGACGATCGTAGAGATGCTGGATGTAGTCCTGTGGAACGGCTTGCCATGCCATTTCCACCTGGCGCCTAAGTTGGACCAGCGTTCGTGCTGGACGTGCAGACCGCGTGAGACGACGCTTCATCCAGTCCCAAACATGCTCAATGGGGGACAGATCCGGAGATCTTGCTGGCTAGGGTAGTTGACTTACACCTTCTAGAGCACGTTGGGTGGCACGGGATACATGCGGACGTGCATTGTCCTGTTGGAACAGCAAGTTCCCTTGCCGGTCTAGGAATGGTAGAACGATGGGTTCGATGACGGTTTGGATGTACCGTGCATTATTCAGTGTCCCCTCGACGATCACCAGTGGTGTACGGCCAGTGTAGGAGATCGCTCCCCACACCATGATGCCGGGTGTTGGCCCTGTGTGCCTCGGTCGTATGCAGTCCTGATTGTGGCGCTCACCTGCACGGCGCCAAACACGCATACGACCATCATTGGCACCAAGGCAGAAGCGACTCTCATCGCTGAAGACGACACGTCTCCATTCGTCCCTCCATTCACGCCTGTCGCGACACCACTGGAGGCGGGCTGCACGATGTTGGGGCGTGAGCGGAAGACGGCCTAACGGTGTGCGGGACCGTAGCCCAGCTTCATGGAGACGGTTGCGAATGGTCCTCGCCGATACCCCAGGAGCAACAGTGTCCCTAATTTGCTGGGAAGTGGCGGTGCGGTCCCCTACGGCACTGCGTAGGATCCTACAGTCTTGGCGTGCATCCGTGCGTCGCTGCGGTCCGGTCCCAGGTCGACGGGCACGTGCACCTTCCGCCGACCACTGGCGACAACATCGATGTACTGTGGAGACCTCACGCCCCACGTGTTGAGCAATTCGGCGGTACGTCCACCCGGCCTCCCGCATGCCCACTATACGCCCTCGCATAAAGTCCGTCAATTGCACATACGGTTCACGTCCACGCTGTCGCGGCATGCTACCAGTGTTAAAGACTGCGATGGAGCTCCGTATGCCACGGCAAACTGGCTGACACTGACGGCGGCGGTCCACAAATGCTGCGCAGCTAGCGCCATTCGACGGCCAACACCGCGGTTCCTGGTGTGTCCGCTGTGCCGTGCGTGTGATCATTGCTTGTACAGCCCTCTCGCAGTGTCCGGAGCAAGTATGGTGGGTCTGACACACCGGTGTCAATGTGTTCTTTTTTCCATTTCCAGGAGTGTAGATCACTAACAATAGAGGGCCTATAACGCTTCCTTGGGGAACGGCGGATATTACTTCTGTTTTATTCGATCACTTTCCGTCTATTACTACGCGCAATTTTGGACGTCAGATACATCGCTCCGTTTCCGCTTAATAACAACGACTGCACTATTTTCGCTTTTCCGGAAACGCTTTATTATCCCCTCCACTGCTAGTACTGCCACGGAGTGGTCGAAGTGACGTCGAAAGTAGGCAGCGGTCACATGTATGTGACGGGACGGTGTAGTTTTACAGTCCTGTATAATATTGTGTGAGTTGTACCGAGGCTCGGCCGACGCAGACACACGTGGTAGATGCGAGATGGCAGGCAGCTGACACGGCAGATAAGAAAAACAGCCGGAGACGGCGACGCCTCGCGACCGGTGATGAAAGCGACTAAGCGGCGCAGCAAAAAAACCGAGGAGGAAAGGTTAAGGAAAAAGGAGCGCAGCGGGCTAATGACGGGGCTGCGTGACGCAATGGGCGCCCAGTGTCGCGTTGCGTGCGAACCCAGCCGCCAGCGCCGTGCCCGCCGCACATCGCTGCCGTTAAATGTCCGCGAGCGGCTGGCGTGCGCGAGCTTCCGCCGGTCGCCGCTAGATGGCAGGAGCTGTCCACTTCACACTTTCGCTACAGAACCTGGGCTTTCTTTTCTGTGGATCCACTTCTGGAAAGGTATCGCGTATGTCTACATCTACATCTATACTCCGAAAATCAGTTTAGAGCGAATGGCAGGGGTTACTTCCAATTATATCAAGTTCTAGAGTTTCTTCTCGCAGGGATGATAACTACATAAAGGGTTTTATGTGCATTGTAAGAATGATGTCATTGGGTCTGATTTGTGTGTAACGCTGTCGTCTGTGTTCATTACTCTCAGTGGTAATGCAAGGGCGGTACGTAAGATATCCATCTCACGCTCCAGGACAAGAATGAACTTACTGTAGATAACTGCACGATTATGTCGATCGTCCGAGGTTCAAAAAGTTCAAATGGCTCTGAGCACTATGGGACTCTACTGCTGAGGTCATTAGTCCCCTAGAACTTAGAACTAGTTAAACCTAACTAACCTAAGGACATCACAAACATCCTAGCCCGAGGCAGGATTCGAACCTGCGACCGTAGCGGTCTTGCGGTTCCAGACTGCAGCGCCTTTAACCGGATCGTCCGAGGCCAGTAGTGAGGTATTGCGCAATACTCGTACATGAGTAGCCCAAAGTTCTGAAAATTAGAGCACAGCTCTAACAGTTTGCATATCTGTCCGGGAAATCCCGGGTCTTCTCGATATTTCGATCGCCCTGCAATCTGATGACTTCTGTTGTTACTACACCGCGACGAATCCTGGCGTTTTTATGTGCTGTGGATTCCCATAATATTAGGTTGGTGGACAAGTTTGTAGCTTTTTGTTTTGTTACTCCGGTTGGTACGAATTTATTTATCGATTGCCATTTCTTTAATCAGTAGTTCACTGTCGCTATTTGAGTTGACATACCGTCATTTTGAGATGGTGAGTGGAGCCGTGGCACTAGAAAATGGAGTGCCAAGTGGTGAAATCGGAACATGTCCGACACTTTATTCTGTTTGAGCACAGTAAATGGAATACAGCAGTGGAGACAGCCAGAAACATTTGCGCCGCGTATGGGAATAATGCCATTGGACAGAGCACGACAAGAAAATGTTTTTCCTCATTTTACAGAGGATCGTTTTGGCAAAAGAGACTTTCCACCTTCAGGAATGCCTTCGGAGTTTGATGAAGACTGATTAAACACAATGATACACGTCAGTGTATTCGAGAACTAGCAAATGTGATGAATTGTGATCATTACACCATCGTGCGACATTTGCAAGCACTGGAGAAGTTCCAAAACAACAAAAATCAACAGGTGATCATACGTATATTTCTGCTCGGTCGGCATCAGTTGTCTCGTGGAGAACACCGTTACTGGCGACGAGAAATGGAGTTTTTGTGCTAACATAAGGAAGAAAAAGGAATGGTTGAGCCCATACAGAGCAGCAACTCCCCGAACAAAGTCCTGCCCGCATCCGCAAAAGAGTCCAAGAACAACGGCCAGGAAGACTACGTGCAGTGCCAAGAAATGTCGAAAATTATTATTCTCGTCAAATAATTCTGTGTTCTTCATTGCGGAAACAATTTTTATTAAAACATCTGTATCTACGGGTATTTTCGTTCTTCTTGATGCATAGAGTAGACTTTTTGTCTGTAAAGCGTAAATACGTTTAGCTTTCAGGTATTTCGTCTCTCTTGTAGGAGTACACTAGTAGAAAAAATACCGGGACATTGCGCAATGTCTACAGTGAGTCACGACAACAAAGCGAACAGCAGAACAAAATCCCTTACTGTAACAGGAGTGAACTCTGCCAGAACAGGTTAAAGGGATGACGCCACAGAGGCCTGTTTCTGCACATTTGTAGTGTGCAGCATGCTCCGACACTTCGACCTGCACACTCCGAACGATCTATAGAACACTGACGTCAGTTGGTCACAGTTATTTAGTCAGTCACAGTTGTTCAGTCACTACGTCGTTCAGTCACTACGTCGTTCAGTCACTACGTCGTTCAGTCACTACGTCGTTCAGTCACTACGTCGTTCAGTCACTACGTCGTTCAGTTACTACGTCGTTCAGTCACTACGTCGTTCAGTTACTACGTCGTTCAGTCACTACGTCGTTCAGTCACTATGTCGTTCAGTCACTATATGTCGCGTTCAGTCACTATATGTCGCGTTCAGTCACTATATGTCGCGTTCAGTCACTATATGTCGCGTTCAGTCACTATATGTCGCGTTCAGTCACTATATGTCGCGTTCAGTCACTATATGTCGCGTTCAGTCACTATATGTCGCGTTCAGTCACTATATGTCGCGTTCAGTCACTATATGTCGCGTTCAGTCACTATATGTCGCGTTCAGTTACTATATGTCGTTCAGTTACTATATGTCGTTCAGTCACTCAGTTGTTCAGTCACAGTTGTTCAGTCACGTTTAGCCACTCATTCACAGTTGTTCAGTTGCTCAGTCACTGTTATTCAGCTAATCACAGTTGTTCAGTTGCTCAGTCACTGTTATTCAGCTAATCACAGTTGTTCAGTTGCTCAGTCACTGTTATTTAGCTAATCACAGTTGTTTAGTTGCTCAGTCACTGTTATTCAGCTAATCACAGTTGTTCAGTTGCTCAGTCACTGTTATTCAGCTAATCACAGTTGTTCAGTCACTGTTATTCAGCTAATCACAGTTGTTCAGTTACTGTTATTCAGCTAATCACAGTTGTTCAGTTGCTCAGTCACTGTTATTCAGCTAATCACAGTTGTTCAGTTGCTCAGTCACTGTTATTCAGCTAATCACAGTTGCTCAGTCACTGTTATTCAGCTAATCACAGTTGTTCAGTCACTGTTATTCAGCTAATCACAGTTGTTCAGTCACTGTTATTCAGCTAATCACAGTTATTTAGTTACTCAGTCACAGCTATTCAGTTACTCACTGACAGTTATTTGATCATTGAGCCATAGTCATTCAAGTCAGTCGGTCACTCAGTTCAGTAGTTGGAGGAAGGCTGTGGCATACCATCTCTAAGAGGAGCAATTACAGTACAGCACCGAGCTTTCGGCTGATGACAACTCTCACGTGTCGTACTGTGTGATCTCTAAGAAGCGTCCAGCATCCTCTTCCCAGACTTCCGGGCGCGAGGACCGCGGCGACTAAACGGCGGAAGCGGCAGCGGCGGGGACCTGTGGCGTGTGGCGACAGACTGCCGCCACATCCGCGCATCTCGCAGCAACCGCGATGGCGTCTTCTCACCTCACGGTGGCGCCGTCTTTCTAGACGCTGTACTGCTGCCAAGCGCAGTAGACCGATGTCAAAATACTGCCAGCGCTCACTGTTCGATAGTTGCTATGAGGCACCTAACACGTGCAGATCCTGTAGTTCGATGTCATTTATACACTATATGATCAAAAGTATCCGGACACCCCCAAAAACATACTTTCGTCATACTAGGTGCATTGTGCTGCCACCTATTGCCAGGTACTCCATATCACCGACCTTAGTAGTCATTAGACATCGTGAGAAAGCAGAATAGCCGGCCGTTGGTGGCCGAGCGGTTCTAGGCGCTTCAGTCTGGAACTGCACGTTCGAACTGCAGGTTCGAGTCCTGCCTCGGGCATGGATGTTTGTGCTGTCCTTATGTTAGGTTTAAGTTGTTCTAGGGGACTGATGACCTTAGATGTTAAGTCCCATAGTGCTCAGAGCCATTTTTTGAAGAAAGCAGAATGGGGCGCTCCGCGGAACTCACGGGCTTCGAATGTGATCAGGTGATTGGGTGTCACTAGTGTCATACGTCTGTACGCGGGGTTTCCACAGTCCTAAACATCCCTAGGTCCACTGTTTCTGGTGTGATAGTGAAGTGGAAACGTGAAGGGACACGTGCAGCACAAAAGCGTACAGGCCCACCTCGTCTGTTGACTGATAGAGACCACCGACAGTTGAAGAGGGTCGTAATTTGTAATAGGCAGACATCTATCCAAACCGTCACACGGGAATTCCAAACTGCATCAGGATCCACTGAAAGTATTATGACAGGCGGGAAGTGAGAAAACTTGGATTTGATGGTCGAGCGGCTGCTCATAAGCCACACAACACGGCGGTAAATGTCAGACGACGCTTCGCTTGGTGTAAGGAGCGATTGGGCGATTGAACAGTGGAAAAAAGGTTGTGTGGAGTGACGAATCATGGTACACAATGTGACGATCCGATGGCTGGGTGTAGCTATGGCGATCAATAACAAATGCAACACATTTTCTTTCTCGCCCAAATTCGTTTGGAAAAAAATGCAGAATTTGTTCTAGGACATCAAGGAATACTTCCGCTTCGGCCCCTATAGTTTCATGAAGTTCCGTAGGTTGCGAC
The DNA here is from genome assembly GCF_023864275.1 of Schistocerca cancellata. Lineage (NCBI taxonomy): Eukaryota > Metazoa > Arthropoda > Insecta > Orthoptera > Acrididae > Schistocerca > Schistocerca cancellata. The sequence continues at coordinate 40,766,877 of NC_064637.1, forward strand.
GCATCACGTAGCCTTCAATATGGCGTCGGTAACGGAGGTGCGATCCAAGCAGAGAGCTGTCATTGAGCTTCTCTCTGAACCGTAGAGAACGAGGCCGCCCTCAATAGCTACGAAAAGTGTACCGTGGCTCCATGTAATGCCACCCCAGAACAGCACTCCACCACCATTTTGTTGCATCTACATCTACATCTACATCCATACTCCGCAAGCCACCTGACGGTGTGTGGCGGACAGAGCATTTAAGGCGGTCAATATCACCAAACTGACACCAAATACGTTGTATGCATTTATCACGGTACAAACAGATCAGGACTTCGTCAGTAAACGACACCGCCGGCCGGAGTGGCCGAGCGGTTCTAGGCGCTGCAGTCTGGAACCGCCCGACCGCTGCGGTCGCAGGTTCGAATCCTGCCTCGGGCATGGATGTGTATGATGTCTTTAGGTTAGGTTAAAATAGTTCTAAGGTCTAGGGCACTGCTGACCTCAGCAGACTCGACAGCAGACTGAGGCGCCCATTCCGCATAGTTTGTCGCCCTTCTATGTTGTGTTGTATGTCGCGATGGTCGTCGGGAATGGAGATCATGCAATGGTTTCCTAACACTTTAATGCTACACACGACGTCCCGTAGCGTCGTCGACTGCCGAATTCAGTTCTGGAGTACGCAGTCCGCGGTTCCTTTCACTCAAAAGGCGTAGCTATCGATCATCATGCGCATCTATCGAACGTGGACGACCTATATGATGTCATATACTTATATAGATATAATTCTAATTTCGTTCTAGACGGCTGCAGACATGTCCGGAAGATGAGACACCATATCCATATACAGGGTGAGTCACCTAACGTTACCGCTGGATATATTTCGTAAACCACATAAAATACTGACGAACCGATCCCACAGACCGAACGTGAAGAGATGGGCTAGTGTAATTGTTCAATACAAACCATACAAAAATGCACGGAAGTATGTTTTTTAACACAAACCTACGTTTTTTAAATGGAACCACCTTAGTTTTGTTAGCACATCTGAACATATAAACAAATACGTAATCAGTGCCGTTTGTTGCATTGTAAAATGGTAATTACATCTGGAAATATTGTAACCTAAAGTTGACGCTTGAGTACCACTCCTCCGCTGTTCGATCGTGTGAATCGGAGAGCACTGCAACATACATCGCGTTTCTACAGAATGATCTGCCAACGTTGCTCGAAAATGTCCCACTGGAAACGCGTCGACGTATGTGGTATCAGCATGATGGTGCACCTGCACATTACGCAATTAACACTAGGCTGACCCTTGACAGGATGTTCGACGGGCGTTTCATAGGACGTGGGGGACGCATAAATTGGCCAGCCCGTTCTCCTGCTCTTACACCTCTGGACTTCTTTCTGTGGGGTACGTTAAAGGAGAATATGTACCGTGATATGCCTACAACCCCAGAGGATATGAAACAACGTATTGTGGCAGCCTGCGGCGACATTATACCAGATGTACTGCGGCGTGTACGACATTCATTACGCCAGAGATTGCAATTGTGTGCAGCAAATGATGGCCACCACATTGAACATCTATTGGCCTGACATGTCGGAACACACTCTATTCCACTCCGTAATTGAAAACGGAAACCACGTGTGTACGTGTACCTCACCCCTCATGGTAATGTACATGTGCGGCAGTGAAAAAGACCAATAAAAAGGTGTTAGCATGTGGACGTAATGTGCTGTTCCAGTCTCTTCTGTACCTAAGGTCCATCACCGTTCCCTTTGGATCCCTACGTAATTCGGTGCTCTCCAATACACACGATCGAACAGCGGAGGAGTGGTACTCAAGCGTCAACTTTAGGTTACAATATCTCCGGATGTAATTAACATTTTACAATGCAACAAACGGCACTGATTACGTATTTGTTTATATGTTTAGATGTGCTAACAAAACTAGCGTGGTTCCATTTACAAAAACGTAGGTTTGTGTTAAAAAACATACTTCCGTACATTTTTGTATGGTTTGTATTAAACAATTACACTAGTCCCTCTCCTCACGTTCGGTCTGTGGAATCGGTTCGTCAGTATTTGATGTGGTAACGTTAGGTGACTCACCCTGTATAGTTCTGTCAATACCGGCCATGACCTCCTTCTTCTGTGTGGATGCACACACATTCCCCGAACTCTTACGGGACTTCGTAAGAATGTCTTCCACGAGTAAATACTGTGTTGGGGTGGGACACTACGAATGTAGTGTGTGGACATACAAGGTGAGAATGCGGGTCTCGCGGGAGGCGTGCTCGAGATAGTGCCTGCAGTCCCACTGTTCTCTGTGCCCTCGATGGCTCAGATGGACAGAGCGTCTGCCATGTAAGCGCGAACCGAGCGGGGTGACGCAGTGGCTAGCACACTGGACTCGCATTCGGGAGGACGACGGTTCAATCCCGCGTCCGGCCATCCTGATTTAGGTTTTCCGTGATTTCCCTAAATCGCTCCAGGCAAATGCCGGGATGGTTCCTTTGAAAGGGCACGGCCGACTTCCTTCTCTGTCCTTCCCTGATCCGAGATGACCTATGACCTCGCTGTCTAGTCTCCTTTCCCAAAACAACGCCAATGTAAGCACGAGATCTCGGATTCGATTCCATGTCGAGGCACACATTTTCACCTGTCCCCGTTCATATATATCAACGCCCGTGAGAAGATGACGGTATTAATATAATTCTAATTTCGTTATATGATGTTAGTTCCCAACACGACCTGTCAGCTGAAACAGATTCCATGTCCGCACCATACGATTCCCGTGCGCAGGCCGAGCAACTTCCCCTGTTGACAAGCCTACTGCGCGTAACATGATGATGATGACGAGCCCGTCTTTCTTCACGTGAGTGATGATCATTCTACTGTTCCACAGACGTCTCTAATGGGTCCCTACTGGAACTGATATACTGTAATCCACTCGAATCTGCCATTCTACCCGTGAGTACCGCTCATGGCAGTTTTGTGCGTGTTTACAAATAACACCAGGAGTCACCTTCTGATCAGTACATGAACCATCACAATAGCAACACACCTGCACGACGTATCTAGGTAATGCGAAACTTTTGTTGATGTGTGTGTTATTTTTTCGCTGAGCTTATTTACATCACGCATCAGATGAATCCGCAGTTGCGAATAATGACTTCCATCAGCTGTAGAATGGAATTACGACAGTGAAAATTTGTGACCTGCCGGGACTCGAACCCGGATTCCTCGCTTATCGCGGGCGGTCGCCTTACCATTTGGTTATCCGTGAGCGACTCAGGGCCACACACAAACTTTCATAACCAAATGGTAAGGCAACCGCTCCCGATAAGCGAGGAATCCGGGTTCGAGTCCCGGCAGGTCACAAATTTTCACTGTCGTAATTCCATTCTACAGCTGATGGACGTCATTATTCGCAGTTGCAGATTCATCTGATGCGTTTCGTGACAGCTGCGGTCGCCGCAGTGCCTTGTCATCGGAAAAACGCAGGCACTGAAATATCGCTTATTTACATCATTCTTGTCCTTCGATCGTATTTGTTTAAAGGATGATTACTTCATAAAAATCTAGCTTGTTAGTAGCAGCCCGACAGGCAGAAGATTGCAAACAGTGGTTCCGCTATCTCGTAATTGGCGTGCTGAGAGAACATGAATGTACACTACTCGCCATTAAAATTGCTACACCACGAAGATGACGTGCTACAGACGCGAAATTTAACCGACACGAAGGAGATGCTGTGATATGAAAATGATTAGCTTTCCAGAGCATTCACACAAGATTGGCGCCGGTGGCGACACCTACAACGTGCTGACATGAGGAAAGTTTCCAACCAATTTCTCATACGCAAACAGCAGTTGACCGGCGTTGCCTGGTGAAACGTTGTTGTGGAGCCTAGAGTAAGGAGGGGAAATACGTACCATCACGTTTCCGACTTTGATAAAGGTCGTATTGTAACGTATCGCGATTGCGGTTTATCGTATCGCGACATTGCTGCTCGCTTTGGTCGAGATCCAATGACTGTTAGCAGAATACGGAATTGGTGGGTGCAGGAGGGCAAAACGGAACGCCGTGCTGGATCACAACGGCCTCGTATCACTAGCAGTCGAGATTTCTCCGCATGGCTGTAATGGATCGTGCAGCCACGTCTCGATCCCTGAGTCAACAGATGGGGCGTTTTCAAGACAACCACCATCTGCACGAACAGTTCGACGACGTTTGCAGCAGCAGGGACTATCAGCTCGGAGACAGTGCCTGCGGTTACCCTTGACGCTGCATCACAGACAGGGGCGCCTGTGATGGCGTACTCAACGACGAACTTGAATGCACGAATGGCAAAACGTTATTTTTTTGGATGAATCCAGGTTCTGTTTACAGCATCATGATGGTCGCACCCGTGTTTGGCGACATCGCGGTGAACGCACATTGCAGGCATGTATTCGTCATCGGCATACTGGCGTATCACCCGGCGTGCTGATATGGGGTGCTGTTGGTTACACGTCTCGGTCACCACTTGTTCGCATTGACGCCACTTTGAACAGTGGACGTTACATTTCAGATGTGTTACGACCCGTGGCTCTACCCTTCATTCGATCCCTGCGAAACATTTCAGCAGGATAATGCATGTTCCAGGTACTGTACAGGCCTTTCTGGACACAGAAAATGTTTGACTGCTGCCCTGGCCAGGAAATTATCCAAATCTCTCACCAATTTAAAACGTCTGGTCAATGGTGGCCGAGCAACTGGCTCGTCACAATACGCCAGTCACTATTCTTGATGAACTGTGGTATCGTGTTGAAGCTGCATGGGCAGCTGTACCTGTACACGTCATCCAAACTCTGTTTGATTCAATGCCCAGGCGTATCGAGGCCATTATAACGGCCAGAGGTGGTTGTTCTGGGTACTGATTTCTCAGGATCTATGCACCCAAATTGCGTGAAAATCACATGCCAGTTCTAGTATAATATATTTGTCCAATGAATACCGGTTTATCATCTGCATTTCTTCTTGGTGTAGCAATTTTAATGGCCAGTAATGTACTCTTGTCGGAATGCTCTCGTGGACAGGGCGTACCAATGCCATAACGGTAGGCGCTCGTTCTCGTCTGGTTGCACTGCTGTGAGGTAGCGTAATACCTAGGTCGGTTGCCCGCTATCTGCGGGCCTGTCCCGTTAGCTCTTTCCGCTCCGGAAGGCGTAGCTGTCGTTTTGCAAGATGAGTGCCGGCCAAAGGTTTGTCCTTCTCGGAGGCGAGGTTGCGCAGCGCCGTTGGGCAACGTCGGATCTGCCTGCGTCGCCGCAGACCACCTCGTGTTCCTGCCGTCCGGTCCAGAAGCCAGCATCTGCGTCGCTAAGTGCCCAGGCGTCGCTGCGACACTCCGCTCCTCTTCCAGCACGAGTATTGCGCTCGCTTTTGAGACTCATGTTTCTTTCAGTTCCACGGGGCACAATCTCAGGTCCTTTCTTTTATAAATTACTAGCTAACCCGGCGAACTCTGTTCCGCCTTAAGGGGCTCCGGAACGCCCTATACTTGCAATGTTAAATTAACACTTATAAATTACATCTTTCCTCACAAAGTATTTGAGGTAGGAAGTTGAACTTTTTACAGATTATTTATTGGAATATGGGCTACAACTTAACACAGGGATTTTACAAAATTTTAGTTCAGTTATTAAAGATGATTTTTTTTCAATTGTAATGAAAATTCACAACATTTTTTTTGCAATTTTTTATTTATATATTCAAAAATATACAGTTTTTTGGAAAAAGGCTGTGTTAAATTATGCAGAAGGTACTGTGTAACATTTACTGAAAGTTTGAAACAAATATGTTTGGAAGGTCCTTAGAAAACATGTAATTAGTATGAGAAAATAAAAGTTTTGGGAATCGAGCGACAAAGATTGGATTAACTTTTTAGTGCATTCCAGGTCCATAGGATGGATTATCTTCATCCTCTGCAAACTCCTCCTCCAGCTTCCTCTTGTTCTGTTTACTCTTGCCTGTATTTCTAGACTCTTTACAGCCCTGTCTGCAGCCCGAAGGAGTTCCTTGTCTAAAGCAAGCATCGCTCGTACCATGTTAGAATGTTATTATTTACAGTAATAACACATACCTTTGGCTTTCCAACATTTCTCCTTTTCTTAAAAGCCTTCAGAGGATTTCTAATAACTTTACTTTTACTCATTATTATACTTCAACAAAACAAAGACTCAAGAAACAGAATTGATTACGAATATTTTCGAGATAATGACAGAGTAAATAAACATGAAACAATCGACAATCACACCAGCGATATATATTGAACCATCACAGGTTAGCCACAACACATACTTTATCTCACATCACTAAAATGTACTTGATGAACACGGACGTTAATAATAACACCATTTGACAGCAGTTTAACAGCGCCACAGTTGGTCACGCCCATGTAGAACACATTTCAAAAAAAACTTAAAAATAGTTGTAGTCTTCGGAATTGAATAAATTATATATCTATTAAAAGGTAATAGTCTGCAGATTCGGAAAACGCAAAAAAGTAAAAAAATTACACTTTTCATGATTTTGAGCCTTTCCGGAGCCCCTTAAAGCCAATAAATAATCTGATTTTGGATTTCAATTTTTATTAGGTTCAAAAAGGCTCTGAGCACTATGGGTCGAGTACTTCTCGACCCATCATATACCACATGTGGTCAATTGGAGCCAAGTCCAGAAATCGTGCTGGCCAGGGAAGTTGGTGCACGTCTTGCAGAGTACGTTGAGTTTCACGGGCAGTGTGTGGGCGAGCATTATCCTGTTGGAACTACACATCACCTTCCTGTTCAAATGGCTCTCAGCACTATGGAAGTTAACATCTAAGGTCATCAGTCCCGTAGAACTTAGAACTACTTAAACCTAACTAACCTAAGGACATCACACACTTCCATGCCCGAGGCAGGATTCGAACCTGCGACCGTAGCGGGCGCGCGGTTCCAGACTGTAGCGCCTACAACCGCTCGGCCACCACGGCCGGCTTTTTATTAGGAAATACAAATAAAAAAATTAAGTATTTTAATGATTCTTTATGTTTTTTGGTGCATAGCTTCCACTCTTCAATGAAGTACCTTCTGATACACGAAATTATTTGTTTTATTATGAGGCGCAAGAAGAAACAGCGCAGAACGTGCCACATATATTGACCACGTGAAAAACATCCTTCTTACTTTACGACTTTGTCTAGAAATATTAGATCGTCTTGGTCGCGGCATTGTTAAAGATGATTCAAAGAAAATACAAATTATTTCTTTAAATTTTTGATTAATGATATGTACTGATACTTAACGATAGACGTTTAGCTTTCATTTGCGTTTTGTTATTCCATGCCAGATGCGTTTTTGTTATACCACGTTTTATAGTGACGTTTTGCTGACATTTGCGTTTTGTTATTCCATGCCAGATGCGTTTTTGTTACACCACGTTTCATAGCGGTCGAACGGGATAAAAAATATCCTATGTCCGTCTCCTGGTTCTAAGTTACCTCTCCACCAATTTTCAGCCAAATCGGTCCAGCCGTTCTTGAGTTATAAATAACTAACACGACTTTCATATATATATATATATATATATATATATATATATATATATATATATATATATAACAAACAATAACTCTCTGGAATGCCGTATTTTCTTCTACCATGCTCGCATTCGATGGCTGTACTTCTTTCGGTTCCATATGGGTGTTAGATCCTTTCTCTTTCTTGTCCATATTAAGCGACTATATTACTGTGACAAATCACTGTAGAAAGGTTAATTACAAACATTAACTTGCTGCACTGCAGTAATTTCTTCTCTGGTGTATATATGCAGACTTAGGCGATGAATGAAAATTTGTACCGAGTTCGAGATTTGAACCTCGGTCCCTTGCTCACTAGGCAGATGTACTAACCACTACCATTCTGGCACAGTGCCTTCGCACAAGTGCATGAACTACCTTGGCACAGAATGATATTTGCGCTCTGCAGCGGAGTGTGCGCTGATGTGAAACTTCCTGGCAGATTAAAACTGTGTGCCGGACCTAGACTCGAACTCGGGACCTTCGCCTTTCGCCGGCAACTGCTCTGCCATATGAGCTACCCAAGCACGACTCACGCCCCCTACTCACAGCCTCACATGTGCCAGTACCTGGTCTCCTACTTTCCAAACTTCACAGAAGCTCTCCTGCGAACCTTGCAGAACTAGCACTCCTTAGCACATTTCCCTCCTCAATCCAAATTCCCATTCACACCTCCTCAACCCTCTTGATATTTCTCCTTAACTCGAATTTCTTACACTTATAGCACTTAGCAGCCCCATCAGTCAAACAAATCAGTAACAACTTGCACCGTACGTGCTTGACCATTGTCCTGCAAAATGATGGTCAGGTCCTGCAGAAAGTGTCATCACTTCTGTCTCTAAGCTGGTCGTAGGTTGTGTTCCAAAAATGAACAGCATAGAAACAGAAGTGATGACACTTTCTGCAGGACCTGACCATCATTTTTCAAGACAATGCTCAAGCACGTACAGTGCAAGCTGTTACTGATTTGTTTGACTGATAGGGCTGCTAAGTGCTATACCGCCTACTGCACTCACCTGACTTAAATCCTCGTAAGCTCAACTCGATTTCTAAATTGAAGGAAACACTTAACGGCATTCCCTTCAGAACTGCTACAAAGTCGCCGGACAATAGACCGCGCCGCTCGAACTGTCAACACAACTGGCACTGCTAAGAGTATCCTACGACTTCCACATCGCTGGCAACGGGTTATAAACAATGCTGGTGACTACTTTGAAGGTCAGTAAAACTTTGAAACACGTATCTACTTTGTACGATCTGTAAATAAATAGTTGCTACGATTAAAGTTCCAACTCTCTTCCTGGTGACGTCGCCCTGAACCTCATGAACGAAGCAAGTAATTACTGTGTTATTAGATGTGTGGGTGGTGACTAAGGGCGTTAGAACTGATGCTAGCAAAGCGTGCGGCTTTCGGCAAATATGAACAATGTCACAATATTGCACATTTTGTACATTACATGGCGTACGACTTTGTTACAAAGCTGCAAATAGGGTAGGTTTCTCTACTAAGAGTCTTCCAATATTTAATGGGAATTTTGACAGCAAAACATAGCAGCCACAAAAGTAGCATCAATATATGTATCATGAAGTCTTTGTCAGTAGGAGACAAGTGTTAAGGATTTAGGAGAAAAAAGTGGTATTATCAGCCACATTCGAATTTACTAAAACTTAGAACCGAAATCACTGGAAGACACATGAAGAAGTGGGAGAACAATGAAGTCGTCCAAGGTGACCGAGCGGTTCTAGGCGCTACAGTCTGGAACCACGCGATCGCTACGATCGCAGGTTCGAATCCTGCCTCGGGCATGGATGTGTGTGGTGTCCTTAGGTTAGTTTGGTTTAAGTAGTTCTAAGTTCTAGGGGGCTGATGACCTCAGAAGTCCCATAGTGCTCAGAGCCGTTTGAACCATTTTAGAACAATGAAGTGTGTCCCAGGAGGAATGATCAGTATTCTGTAATATGGCAGGAACGATTATGCGAAGCAAACAGGTCTAGTAAACAGAATGAGATTTTCACTGTGCAGCGGAGTATTCGCTGATATGAAACTTCCTGGCAGATTAAAACTGTGTGCCGGACCGAGACTCGAACTCCGGACCTTTGCCTTTCGGGGGCAAGTGCTCTACCAACCGAGCTACCCAAGCACGTTTGGAAGGTAGGAGACGAGGTACTGGCAGATGTGAAGCTGTGAGGACGGGGCGTGAGTCTTGCTTGGGTAGCTCAGGTGGTAGTGCACTTGCCCGCGGAAGGCAAATGTCCCGAGTTCGAGTCTCGGTCCTGCACACAGTTTTAATCTGCCAGGAAGTTTCAAGTCTAGTAAACATGGCCTCTAAAATGCATACCTTAAGAGCGATGAGCACATGTTCATCTTCGATACTGTGAAGCAAATCTCTTCTACTGCAAACTCTTTGCTTTTCATATTTTGGGAGGAGGTAGTATGGACCAAAACAAAACAAAATTGTCTAATAAACATGGGCTCTGAGACGCGAGAACTTGTTCTGTGGAAGAGTTGTCTTTCTGATCAGGGAAGATTGCTCTTTGCTCTTAATGCCAGCATCTTAGTGTTCAAGTTTACTAGACTTTTTTTTTCTTCTTCGAATTATCATTCACATTACATCCCTGAATATTGTTCATTCCTCTTGAGACACCCTTTACAATATTATGGCGATGGTGATAATGTGGAGGCGATTATAGGAGAATGAGCATAAGTGTACTGGTGATGGAGGTGGTGGTGTTATGTTGTTGTTGTTGTTGTTTTTGTTGATGATGTTGGTGGTGATTGGATGGAGATAACGATGGTAAGCTTGGGAAGTGATAGGATAACTTCTATAATAGGATACAGATGATCAGTCGGACACCGAATGTATAGAAATTTGTAGACATACAGGCCTGTAGGCAATAATTCGCGAAAATCATCGTCATTGTGTCATGGAGTGAATGATACCGTAATGTCTGCAGTCCAACACTCCTTCTGTGTAGGCCTGTCTTCTTTCCTCACAGTTGTTGCGTTAGCCACACAGTATCCTTTGCTGGCCGACTTACTTCGAGAAACCTTGCCTCCGCGAACTGCAGCGAGGTGTTCACAAGTAGGCTAGGTGCGGCAGAGCCTCCATGTTCTCCACTCGTGGAAGGAGGAGTCAGATACGAGAGATGTTCCCAGAAGTGTCGGGACGGCGGATATCCAAAAGCAGCGTTTGCGGCCGCGCACGTGCGTCATCTCATCCTGAAGGCGAGTGTGCTAAACCAACACCAGAACAGTCGCTATCTCCGTATTAATAGACTACTACACAGCCAGGTACGCGAATTACAACATCTCTAACATTTATCACTCTCTCTGGAACTACTTATTTGAATTGCAAATACCTCATACTGATCGTTATCGGTTTGCGGTTTCGTCACGTGTTTACAAGATTTGCCGGCTGATTTCCTAACCTATATTAGTCCAAGCCAATGTTGCACCCACTCTTTCCTTTTTCCTTTCCTTTCCTTCCCTATTCTTTCCCCTTTTTCACTCTTTTTCTCCCTTCACTCTTTTTCTCCCTTCACTCTTTTTCTCCCTTCACTCTTTTTCTCCCTTCACTCTTTTTCTCCCTTCACTCTTTTTCTCCCTTCACTCTTTTTCTCCCTTCACACTTTTTCTCCCTTCACTCTTTTTCTCCCTTCACTCTTTTTCTCCCTTTACTCTTTTTCTCCCTTCCCTCTTTTTCTCCCTTTCCCTTTACAGTTTTTCATCCTCCTTTATCGCTTTTCCATTTGATATTTCTTCCTTCCCATCTACTCTTTTTTTTCTTTATCTTCTCCTTTTTTCTTTCTCCTCAATCCCTTTTCTCCTCTGCCCTTTCCTTCTTCACGTGTTTTCTTGTTTCGCCGTTTTTCTCCTTTCTGTTTTTTCCTTTTGCCGTTCTTCTTTCTCCTCTTTGTTTTTCTCCTTTCTCCTCTTTGTATCTCTCCTTTCTCCTCTTTCGTTTTCTCCTTTCCCCTCTTTCGTTTTCTCCTTTCCCCTCTTTCGTTTTCTCCTTTCCCCTCTTTCGTTTTCTCCTTTCCCCTCTTTCGTTTTCTCCTTTCCCCTCTTTCGTTTTCTCCTTTCCCCTCTTTCGTTTTCTCCTTTCCCCTCTTTCGTTTTCTCCTTTCCCCTCTTTCGTTTTCTCCTTTCCCCTCTTTCGTTTTCTCCTTTCCCCTCTTTCGTTTTCTCCTTTCCCCTCTTTTGTTTCCTCCTTTCTCCTCTTTTGTTTCCTCCTTTCTCCTCTTTTGTTTTCGTCCTTTCTCCTCTTTCGTTTTTGTCCTTTCTCCTCTTTCGTTTTTGTCCTTTCTCCTCTTTCGTTTTTGTCCTTTCTCCTCTTTCGTTTTTGTCCTTTCTCCTCTTTCGTTTTTGTCCTTGCTCCTCTTTCGTTTTTGTCCTTTCTCCTCTTTCGTTTTTGTCCTTTCTCCTCTTTCGTTTTTGTCCTTTCTCCTCTTTCGTTTTTGTCCTTTCTCCTCTTTCGTTTTTGTCCTTTCTCCTCTTTCGTTTTGTCCTTTCTCCTCTTTCGTTTTTGTCCTTTCTCCTCTTTCGTTTTTGTCCTTTCTCCTCTTTCGTTTTTGTCCTTTCTCCTCTTTCGTTTTTGTCCTTTCTCCTCTTTCGTTTTTGTCCTTTCTCCTCTTTCGTTTTTGTCCTTTCTCCTCTTTCGTTTTTGTCCTTTCTCCTCTTTCGTTTTTGTCCTTTCTCCTCTTTCGTTTTTGTCCTTTCTCCTCTTTCGTTTTTGTCCTTTCTCCTCTTTCGTTTTTGTCCTTTCTCCTCTTTCGTTTTTGTCCTTTCTCCTCTTTCGTTTTTGTCCTTTCTCCTCTTTCGTTTTTGTCCTTTCTCCTCTTTTGTTTTTGTCCTTTCTCCTCTTTTGTTTTTGTCCTTTCTCCTCTTTCGTTTTTGTCCTTTCTCATTTTTCTTTCTTCTACTTTCTACATTTTCTCTTTTCTCCTCTTTGCGTTTTCTCCTTTCTCCCTTTACATTTTGCCCTCAGTACACTCTGCTTTTTCCCCTTTCTTCTCCTTACATTTTGTTCTTTCTCCTCCTTATTTTTACACTTTCTCCTCCTTACTTTCTCCTTTCTCCTCCTTGTCCGTTCCCCTCCTTGTTCTTTCTCCTCTCTACTTTCTGTCCTTTCCCCTCTCTACTTTTTGTCCTTTAGCCTCTCTACTTTTTGTCCTTTAGCCTCTCTACTTTTTGCCCTTTAGCCTCTCTACTTTTTGCCCTTTACCCTCTCTACTTTTGTCCTTTACCCTCTCTACTTTTTGTTTGCTTCTTCTACTTTCTTCAGTATAAAGCATACTGGGAATGGCAGTGAACTAATACACCTGATACAAGAAATATGTTGCAGATAAATATGTGAATGTCAGTGATGTGATGAGATCTGAACTGAAGACTGTTATTTTGAATTCTGGTGGTCAGATAAAACTGCACAGGACATAACAGAGTTGCTCACCGGCATCCTGTTCACCAGTCTCTTAATAACTGAGTTATTGATGTTGCCATTGGTGACATTTTGTTAACGCGGGTTATGAAGCTCAGAAGACAGCTTACTGTTGTTCGAAAGCAGTAGGCTATCTACAAATACTAGAATGCACACTTTTCCCATCTTTGTAATCAGGTTACATGTATTTGTCTACAATTCGCAGTCTCTCCATTTCATACGGATAAAATCAACTCCGCGTCACAGTGACTTATATCATTACGCAATGGAGTACATCGTTTATGATAACATTATTATCATAGAGAAATCACAGCGAGTGAGATAGCAGCATGCGCAGGATTGTATTCTGGGAGAAGCGATGTTCAAATCTCATTGTGGTCATCCAGATTTCGGTTTTGCATTGTTACCGCATATCGCTCGAGAGCGTTTCTTCAGGAGAGACATGCCAGATTGCTTTTTCTATCTTGGTCCCGTACAACTGACAGTCCGTCGCTAATCTTCAGCTGCTGTGGACCAGAGGGAGTTGAACTGGGATGAAGGATTAAGGCTCTGGATATTGACCTGCGGGCAGTTCGTGTTGACGCCCCGTAGCCACACGGTGTTGACTCTTGCCCTCGTGCCTATCTTTGTCAACGTGTTCGGTAAATTAACGGGCGGGCTCCACGGGGGGAGGAAAATACGCCGTAATCTCGTGTTTGGTCGCGTCCTCCGGATGTGTGCTGACGTCTCTCCGTACGTGGGTGGTTGGCTGCCGAAGCTGGAGCGCTCCGGCGCTTAGCAGCGCAGCCAGCCGAGGTGCCGCAGTGGCTGGCGCGCGCGAGGGCGCCGGTTCGAACCCCCTCGCTCCCAATCACAAGACGGACGCGGGATGTTTCCTTTGAAATATAAATGGTTCAAATGGCACTGAGCACTATGGGACTCAATATCTGAGGTCATCAATCCCCTAGACTTAGAACTACTTAAACCTAAGGACATCACACACATCCATGCCCGAGGCAGGATTCGAACCTGCGACCGTAGCAGCAGCAGCGTGGTTCCAGGCTCCTAGAACCGCTCGGCAACAGCGGCCGGCTTTGAAATAGACTCCGTTATTATTCCCCTCCCCTTATCCCCCCCCCCTTGCCTTCCCATCCCATCCCCCTTCCACATTGCAACTAGTGGTCTGTAACTGACGACCTCGTCCTAACGTTCATTCTTTGAACTTCGGTGGAACGCGCATTGCCTCGGCGCTTTCGTACCTTCGCTGCATATAAAGGTTCCGTCGTTCACGGTTTCAATGAATTATCGGCGAGAGTGGCTTAGCTCTTCTCACCTGGATGGCAGGCAGGTGGACCACGGAAATATTCTGTGCAGATGACGGTTTGATCCGGCTGAAGGCCTGACAACAATTTTTTCAGAACTTTGTAATCATTTGCAACATTGTTGTGGTCTTCAGTCCTGAGACTGGTTTGATGCAGCTCTCCATGCTACTCTATCCTTTGCAAGCCTCTTCATCTCCCAGTACGTACGGAAGCCTACATCCTTCTGAATCTGCTTAGTGTATTCATCTCTTGGTCTCCCTCTACGATTTTTACCCTCCACGCTGCCCTCCAATACTAAATTGGTGATCCCTTGATGACTCAACATATGTCCTACCAACCGATCCCTTCTTCTTGTCAAGTTGTGCCACAAACTTCTCTTCTCCCCAATTCTATTCAATACCTCCTCATTACTTATGTGATCTACCCATCTAATCTTCAGCATTCGTGTGTAGCACCACATTTCGAAAGCTTCTATTCTCTTCTTGTCTAAACTATTTATCGTCCATGTTTCACTTCCATACATGGCTACACTCCATACAAATACTTTCAGAAACGACTTCCTGACACTTATATCTATACTCGATGTTAACAAATTTCTCTTCTTCAGAAACGCTTTTCTTGCCATTGCCAGTCTACATTTTATATCCTCTCTACTTCGACGATCATCAGTTTTTTGCTCCCCAAATAGCAAAACTCCTTTACTACTTTAAGTGTCTCATTTCCTAATCTAATTCCCTCAACATCACCCGACTTAATTCGACTACATTCCATTATCCTCATTTTGCTTTTCTTGATGTTCATCTTATACCCTCCTTTCAAGACACTGTCCATTCCATTCGACTGCTCTTCCAAGTCCTTTGCTGTCTCTGACAGAATTACAATGTCATCGGCGAACCTCAAAGATTTTATTTCTTCTCCATGGATTTTAATACCTACTCCGAACTTTTCTTTCGTTCCCTTTACTGCTTGCTCAATATACAGATTGAATAGCAAATTGTAAATAGCCTTTCGCTCCCTGTATTTTACCCTGCCACCATCATAATGTGAAAGAGAGTATTCCAGTCAACATTGTCAAAAGCTTTCTCTAAGTCTACAAATGCTAGAAATGTGGGTTTGCCTTTCCTTAATTGTATTTGCAACATGTAATAAGTTAAAAATTAAAAACGAACCTGTTGTGTAAAAATAGTTAATAGATCTAAAGGTAGTCATAAATAAATGTACTTTGCATTAAGGTTGCTTCATATCCCGTTCCCCACTTCCCGTCAATCCTGTTTTCCTTCGCTTTTCCGTTGCCTCCCCCTTACTCCATCTTCGCCTCCTCTACCTTTCCATTCCCTAATGGTACTGTTCGTAAGTCTCCACATGGCCTCCATTTTAACGCGTTATGCTCATTATATGCGACGCAGTGACGGGGGGGGGGGGGGGGGGGAGTGAGGGGAAGTAGATATTTGCCTCACTTTTCTTTGAATGTCCCCTATCGTTATTTCAGCAGTAACCATTCAACTCTTCTCTTGCAGCATCTACCATTGCAGTTTGATGGGCATTTCGATAATGCTCTCTTTTACAAGTAACTATACGGACTAATCACCAAACTAAATATCTCTCTCTCTCTCTCTCTCTCTCTCTCTCTCTCTCTCTCTCTCTCTCTCTCTCTCTCTCCCTCTCCCTCCCAACCCCCTCCCCCCTCCCCCTGGATGTAGCAACTAGCAGAACAATAAATTTGTGTGCTTTCTTTGAAGCACTACGGAGTTACAGATAGAGACTTCTAGGGCAGGCGGTAGGCCTACGTGTCTCTCTAGATGTGGCGTATGATCGCTTACGTAAATGCAATCATATGGTGTGAGAGAACAGTGCCGTGCGGGAAGGGAACCTTTAGACTCCATCGGCGGTACCTACAGAGACGTGGACGGGCAAACAGAGCCACTCACCGTGTTGGCCCTTTCGGGAAACGAAAATGTTTGCTCTTCTTATCGTGAGGCATGCCCCAAGCGAAGGAATACTTCAGCGGGACTGAAACCGCGTGTGCTACATTCGTGGCTAGTCAGCCGGACGAGTTGGACACGCTTGCAGGTTGTAGCGGCTGTTTTTTAGTCAAGTGGAGGCGGCAGGTGCAGAGCGGCGCGAACGCGGCAGGCGAAAGGGTTGCTCTCTTGATCGCTCATTGAAGTTCTTTCGCGACGTCGTCGAAGCGCGGGATACACACACACGACCACGTGGCGAGTCGAGACTTCCATGTGTTTAGCTCCAAGAGAAACGCCTCTGCGACTCGTTTTAGAACTTCCCAGTTAGAGCCGACGCGTGGTTACCCATGTACCGTCCGGTTCCCTTTCTCGAGAGCATATTTACGACATTACAGGTACGTTCTTACAATTAGCCTTGTCCACGATGTCTTTACTGCCACTGCGGTACGAAATTTCGTGAGATACGCTTAACCCGATATTCTTCAGAATCTCAGAAATCCTTGAAAGACTTCATATTATTTCTTCCAAACACAGCTGCGGAATTCGTTTATAGTCGTTATTGGACACAGTGTGCCAATCCTCGAGGGAGACGTTTCGTTCAACATACGCCACCTGTGAAGCATAAGAACGATTCTAAACGAATTCTGTAATTGTGTAACCGAATACTATGAATTCATGAAAAATTAGCTACATAAACGAAAAGTCATTTCTTACTTTTTGTTACAAAAGTCACTGCTAGGATCCTTCCCTTGAATACGGCGCGGTCGATTTACATCCCATCCAAAATATCTCCAATGACTTCTCTCAGCAACGATGCGTGTAATCTAAATCTACCTTCCATCCCTTACTCATTCTATCCTTAATCCGTTTTAATAACTCCAAGAATACTATTTATGATCATATTATTGGCTATTACGATAATACAAAATATTCTGTTGTCGCTATTGCTGTGTGCGTTTTGTAAGATCTGAACACGCTTTGTTTTATTTTATCCTTTATGAAGTGGTCGATGAAGGCCTGCCACTGCAAAAATAATGATCTTTTTGTTATTTTACAACACCTGCTGTAGCCCATCAAGGTTTTCTTTATTCTTGGCACAGTGCATTTCGAGAATTAATTTGCATTGTAGTGCGCGTGTACTAAAACATTTTTAACCGTGATGTTTGCGATATCCGTGATGAAGCATTATTCTCAAGAGTTTATCGTAACATGAAGACGTGCAGTTTTTTAGTTACTGGTGTACGCTTTGCCGTTACGTGTAGGGAAAGATACAGTAATAATTAGAAGGCCAGCCGGGGTGGCCGAGCGGTTCTAGGCGCTACAGTCTGAAACGGCGTGACCGCTACGGTCGCAGGTTCGAATCCTCCCTCGGTCATGGATGTGTGTGATGTCCATAGGTTAGTTAGGTTTAAGTAGTTCTGAGTTCTAGGGGACTGATGACCTCAGAAGTTGAGTCCCATAGTGCTCAGAGCCAATAATTAGAAAATTACGCGTGGGACTGCAGTTGACAATATGTGATGTTCATCTTACTGGCAGGAGTGGAACACCCAGCATCTCGAAACAGGTGAACAATTTTAGGCTTCAATATTTTTGCGAATGCCTGACATCTGCGTGACATGAGCTGGCGTAAAAGCCGTGTTTTTGTTTACTAGGTACCTAACTACTCCTACCTTCTGTCCTTTTTTTGATTTTTAATATATACGGATTGTTCCTACTCATAGATAAGGCTTATCATGCAGAATTTTATTATTTTGCATTTTCGCCCTTAATGCGGACCATAATGGGAGCATGCTCATTTCACCTGTTTCTAACTTTTCCGCGATTTTTCTCCCGTCCTTCATTCGGGCCCAATGTTTCTCTCTCGTTTCAACATTCTTCTTACTCCAAAGATTCTGCCTTATTTCTGTAAACATTTTAGATTCTTGTAATACGGTCTTTAACGCTCCACACCTATCTTCTTGCAGAACACCGACTTAACTTTTGTCACGACACGCCAAACGCTGACGGAAACTGGGTTCATGTATTCTTCCGTACTTCGTAATCCATGAAAAATATTTTTTGTTTCTAAAAACCCGTATTTGTCTAATTTTTAGTTCCCTAAACAGCCAAGCTCCCTTTGCTTCATTCAGTTTTGATCAGTTCTTTCAAGAAACCCATGTAACGTAATTGGTGTTTGGGTTGTGTAAATATTTCAACATTTGTATCTCTTTCATTTTTGCGTCGCTTTTCCTGCATCGTTCGGCCCTAATATTTTGCTTGGTAAAATTTATGATATAATTTCAATATGTTTTGTAGTCACCTGCTTGTTCAAGGTATGGCATTCTGATGCGTAAAGTACCTCTTATTGACAAGTGTTGCTTTGATTTTGAATGTGTATGCCTGTGCAGTGAAGTGACGAGTGTTCCTTTGTTTTGTGCCCGCAGTCGTGCAAGATCTGCAACAAGACGTTCGCGAACGTGTACCGGCTGCAGCGGCACATGATCAGCCACGACGAGAGCGCAGTGCTGCGCAAGTTCAAGTGCCCCGAGTGCGACAAGGCGTTCAAGTTCAAGCACCACCTCAAGGTACGTCTCACCTTCGCTACGCTCTAACCATCCCCCTGCTGGGAAACCCAACGTTACTTGTTCTTGGGTGTACAGCTGCATCACACAGGGTGGGCCAAAACTCACTACCCACCGTAACCTATGTTGTTGTTCTTGTGGTCTTCAGTCCTGAGACTGGTTTGATGCAGCTCTCCATGCTACTCTATCCTGTGCAAGCTTCTTCATCTCCCAGTATCTACTGCAGCCTACATCCTTCTGAATCTGCTTAGTGTATTCATCTCTTGGTGTCCCTCTACGATTTTTACCCTTCACGCTGCCCTCCAATACTAAATTGGTGATCCCTTGATGCCTCAGAACATGTCCTACCAACCGATCCCTTCTTCTGGTCAAGTTTTGCCACAAACTTCTCTTCTCCCCAATCCTATTCAATACTTCCTCATTAGTTATGTGATCTACCCATCTAATCTTCAGCATTCTTCTGTAGCACCACATTTCGAAAGCTTCTATTCTCTTCTTGTCCAAACTATTCATTGTCTATGTTTCACTTCCATACATGGCTACACTCCATACAAATACTTTCAGAAATGACTTCCTGACACTTAAATCTATACTTGATGTTAACAAATTTCTCTTCTTCAGAAACGCTTTCCTTGCCATTGCCAGTCTACATTTTATATCCTCTCTACTTCGACCATAATCATTTGAACACAAACCAAAGTAATTGAACACTTATCGACGTTGCAGAATTATTTATAACATTATATCTCGATTTTTCCATTTTTTATACATTTCGTCAGACGACCTGGGACACTCAAGTATACTTTTTTTACACAGTCGTTAATTAGAATCAGTATCTTCAAATATAATATATATAAAATATTAAAATCCATGGAGAAGAGATAAAAACTTTGAGGTTTGCCGATGACATTGTAACTCTGTCAGAGACAGCAAAGGCTTTGGAAGAGCAGTTGAACGGAATGGACAGTGTCTTGAAAGGAGGGTATAAGATGAACATCAACAAAAGCAAAACGAGGATAATGGAATGTAGTCGAATTAAATTAGGTGATGCTGAGGGAATTAGATTAGGAAATGAGACACTTAAAGTAGTAAAGGAGTTTTGCTATTTGGGGAGCAAAATAATTCATGATGGTCGAAGTAGAGAGCATATGAAATGTAGACTGGCAATGGCGTGGAAAGCGTTTCTGAAGAAGAGAAATTTGTTAACATCGAGTAGAGATTTGTCAGGAAGTCTTTCTGAAAGTATTTGTATGGAGCGTAGCCATGTATGGAAGTGAAACGTTGACGATAAATAGTTTAGACAAGAAGATAATAGAAGCTTTCGAAATGTGGTGCTACAGAAGAATGCTGAAAATTAGATGGGTAGATCACATAACTAATGAGGAGGTATTGAATAGAATTGGGGAGAAGAGGAGCTTGTGGCACAACTTGACTAGAAGAAGGAATCAAAATGGCTCTGAGCACTATGGGACTTAACTACTGAGGTCATCAGTCCCCTAGAACTTCGAACTACTTAAACCTAACTAACCTAAGGACATCACACACATCCATGCCCGAGGCAGGATTCGAACCTGCGACCGTAGCGGTCACGCGGTTCCAAACTGACGCGCTTAGAACCGCACGGCCACAACGGCCGGCAAGAAGGGATCGGTTGGTAGGACATGTTCTGAGTCATCGAGGAATCACCAATTTAGTATTGGAGGGCAGCGTGGAGGGTAAAAATCGTAGGGGGAGACCAAGAGGTGAATACACTAAGCAAATTCAGAAGGATGTAGGTTGCAGTAGGTACTGGGAGATGAAGTAGCTTGCACAGGATAGGGTAGCATAGAGAGCTGCATCAAACCAGTCTCAGGACTGAAGACAACGACAACAACATCTTCAAAAGCGTTATAAACAGCTACTTTCAAGCCCTTAATTGTTCACTATTTTATAGCATATAATTTGTCTTTAGCATAACCTCAAAAGAATCACATTGCTGTAAGGTCAGGTGGTCTGGGTGACATTTCTGTTGCCTCTCGCCGTCAAATGGCTTTCACACCAAACACCTCATCAGTAGATTAGAATCAGTGATGAAAAATGTCAGATATGCCTCACTTTGGCACAGAAAGGGGTGAATTACGCTGCTACAAAAATCTTTGCTCATTCGCCAAATAACATTAAAAATCTGACAGATAGCCAACCAACATTTAAAAGCAAACTAAAAGAATTTTTGAATGACAACTACTTCTATTCAATTGATGAATTTTTAAATATGAAGTAGTAACTGTAAAAAAAGGTTAATTAATTATTTTGTGTAAAGAATACTTATGTATGTAATAGTAGTGCACCCTGGCGTTGTATCTATAATTGTCTCAAACAAACATGACTAACTTAATATTTTAGATGGGTTACGATGGATGTGACTTATTGCCCACCCCATACTTGAAACTTTTGTTTGCAGCTTGTAAGTTTGAGTTTTGTTAGAGGACCTTACTGTTATAGTACTATTTATAATAACTTTTTACAGCAGATACAAACACGGCCAATGACATTTTCATCAAATCATACTTAAATCCGAAATATTTGCAGAAAATACCTCATAAGCGAAGTCATAACCACATCAGAAGGACATCCATGTCGCCGGAAGAAAGTTAGGGTGTCGAGACATTATCGTGTATGCTAAGAGCCGGTGAAACTGTAACGAAGGTCGCACGTACAACGAATCGCCAGATAATGTCTCCTTTTAAAAAAAAATCCGGAAAAGTGCGAATAAGATTCTCACTCTGAGGCTTCCGTACAAACTTAATTATATAGGTGAATGGTTCATCAATGCGTTTTGATGAGTGAGTTTTCGAGCATTAAAATATGTGACGTAAATGGCCGTATACTTCGAATTCATTGACTTACAAGGATAAATTTTTTTGCAACTCCAAGGGCTTGTAGACCTGAGTATTAGAGTTAATTTCTACTCATACGCTGTCCGTCCCTGAGAAAGAGGGGACTTGACACACAGCTGGACAACAAATGAAAATAAATTTTTTTATGTTATATGATTACAAATTAAGAATTTGCGGATTTTTTCCCTTCGCTTGTATTGCTAAACGTTCGTTCTTTCCAAATTTCATGATTCTAAGTCAACGGGAAGTGCGCACAGATTTTGATAATTGAGTTTTCGAGTATCGAAATCCGTAACGTACATGGCCGTCATTCACATATCTTCACTCGTTCAATCCAACAACGAATGTCACATTCGGTTTAATTTGATGATCACATAGTCTATACAAAGGACAGTAATTTTCATGTAAGCTTTGCCTCCTCGTTCGGGGTTCTCAGTGTGGTTCAAAATGGTTCAAATGACTCTGAGCACTATGGGACTCAGCTGATGAGGTCATTAGTCCCCTAGAACTTAGAACTAGTTAAACCTAACTAACCTAACGACATCACAAACATCCATGCCCGAGGCAGGATTCGAAGCTGCGACCGTAGCGGTCTTGCGGTTCCAGACTGCAGCGCCTTTAACCGCACGGCCACTTCGGCCGGATTCTCAGTGTGCTCTGCTGCAAAGATATTCATAAAGCAAAAGACTAAGAATCTCAATGTGTTCGGTAGAAAATTAAGGACATACCTCTTCAGCCACTCATCTTACAAATTACCAGAATATCTACATTGAAGGTCTCTAAATTTTTGTAAGGTCCAAGGACTGTAGCAGTGTTCGCTGTAAGGCTACATGAGAAGACGTCATCTACTGATTATAGGACTCATATTTTTCTGATATCCGTAATTTTCTTTGAAAACTGCTGGTACTGCCTAGTAAATATTAAGCTTGCAATAGAAGCTACAGTGCAGGCCAGTCGTGTAACTAAAGATGTTTCAACGTTTTTTCTTTTCTTTTCAAATTAGCAGTTATAGTTTTTGGTAGAGCAAAGGTCCCGAGTTCGAGTCTCGGTCGGGCACACAGTTTTAATCTGCCAGGAAGTTTCATATCAGCGCACACTCCGCTGCAGCGTGAAAATCTCATTCTGGAGTTTTTAGTCAGTTTGCATGTTTAAATTTAGGCTGCATGAGCGTGAGTAGCATTAAGCACTATAGTGATAGGTTATTATTAACAAAGTGATGCAGATGAAGTTTCTGTGATCTTGCCTATCTTCTGTACATGTGTACACTGGTTCGTCTTACGTCCATAGAATTTTTTTTTTCCTTCCTTCGATCTGCGGGACTGAATGGATGGATGGATTGATGGATATCCTTTAAAACCGAATCACCGCCTTTGTTGCGCATTGTATGGATCTACTTCAGTGCAACATAGACTGTGCCATTCGAACATCGCTGTGGCCGTATGGATAAAAGCCGATAAAAATATTGTGAAGCTGTTACTAAAAGTGCAGCGTTTGAATGCTTTGCACCTTGACGTGAGGGATATGACAAAATGACACAAATTGAGCTATGTAACCGGTCAACGGAAGTTCAACTATGTTGAACAGTTGGTAATTCAGATTTCAACAAATAAGAGTCTTTAATGAAGGCAATAAAGGCGCTGAAATACGTCTGGGCACAAAAAGTTACATAAGAAGAATTGTACACAAACAGGCTGACCCATTAGCAAACTGAGATTCTGCTCGTTTCTTGGCGCTTTAGTCCGAAACCGCGCTGTTGCTATGCTCACAGGTTCGAATCCTGCGTCGAGCATTGGTGTATGTGATGTCCTTAGGTTAGTTAGATTTAAGTAGTTCTAACCGAGGGGACTGATGACCTGATGTTACGACCGATAGTGCTCTGAGCATTTAGAGATTCTCCTCGCATTCAGCAAGAGAATCACAGAGTTGTTGCTTTACGTCTACATGTGTGCAGTGCACCGCGAAGGGTACGTTGGACTGTAATTCAAAAATGGCTCTGAGTACTACGGTACTTAATATCTGAGGTCATCAGTCCCCTAGAACTTAGAACTATTTAAACATACCTAACCTAAGGACATCACACACATCCATGCCCGAGCGATCACGCGGTTCCAGATTGAAGCGCCTAGAACCGCTCGGACACAGCGGCCGGCCGTTGGACTGTACGCGGAACCTTTGTGAGCGTGGTGGTCCGATTACCTGTGGGGTGGATACCAAAAGCCCATTCTACTCTGCAATACGACGGGGAATATGTACCGAGTTTCCTTGATCGTATTTTCCATTTCGAGTCCCCGTTACGAACTGACCTGTCCGGATATCCGCGTACGTTAGCCTCCCGCTTCCGGGACCTGGTGAGGTGCCCTGGCCCGAGATCCAGTCTGCCGGGATTGGATTAACGACGAGTGCAGCGTGGATGTGGATTTTAGGCACCCCACTAGGTAGACACGGGGCTGGTTCCTACGTTCAGCGCTTTTTTCCTATCAGGCTGCTCAATATATCCGCCGCCATCGTCATTCTCCGTATGCCATCTGCTCTGATACTTTGAGCGCCATTCAGAGTCTCCGTGAACCATATTCGGACCACCCTCTCGTGCCACAAATTCAACGGTCCCTCCAGTCGCTAGCTGATACCGGCGCTCGTGTCCTTTTTTTGTGGTTTCCCGACCACGTCGGTGTGCCTGAGAACGAAGCTGCTGACGTTGCGGCCAAGGCTGCTGTCCTCCTGCCTCGGACAGCTTCCTTTTGTGTCCCATCAGCTGCTGTTAGTGGGGTTCTTTGTCGGCGCGTTTCATCATTGTGGCACGAGGCTCGGTCCTCTCTCCACGAAAACAAGCTTAGGGTCACCAAACCGATTCCGACGGCGCGAACGACCGCCTCACGCCCTTCCCGGCGAGACGAGGTCATTTTGATCAGGTTGCGGATTGGGCACTGCCGATTTAGCCCCAGCTACCTGCAGCAGCGGTTGGGAAGGGAGTGAGATAGGGTTGTACCCTGTCCCCGATGTTATTCAATCTGTATATTGAGCAAGCAGTGAAGGAAACAAAACAAAAATTCGGAGTAGGTATTAAAGTCCATGGAGAAGAAATAAAAACGTTGTGGTTCGCCGATGACACTGTAATTCTGTCAGAGACAGCAAAGGCCTTGGAAGAGCAGTTGAACGGAATGGACAGTGTCTTGAAAGGAGGATATAAGATGAACATCAACAAAAGCAAAACAAGGTTAATGGAATGTAGTCCAATGAAGTCGGATGATGCTGAGGGAATTAGATTAGGAAATGAGACACTTAAAGTAGCAAAGGAGTTTTGCTATTTGGGGAGCAAAATAACTGATGATGGTTGAAGTAGAGGGGATATAAAATGTAGACTGGCAATGGCAAGGAAAGCGTTTCTGAAGAAGAGAAAATTGGTAACATCGAGTATTGATTTAAGTGTCAGGAAATCGTTTCTGAAAGTATTTGTATGGAGTGCAGCCTTGTATGGAAGTGAAACATGGACGATAAATAGTTTAGACAAGAAGAGAATAGAAGCTTTCGAAGTGTGGTGCTACAGAAGAATGCTGAAGATTAGATGGGTAGATCACATAACTAATGAGAAGGTATTGAACAGAATTGGGGAGGAGTTTGTGCCACAACTTGACAAGATGGAGGGACCGGTTGGTAGGACATGTTCTGAGGCATCAAGGGATCACAAATTTAGCATTGGAGGGCAGCGTGGAGGGTAAAAATCGTAGAGGGACACCAGTTGATGAATACACTAAGCAGATTCAGAAGGATATAGGCTGCAGGCTGCAGTAAGTACTGGGAGATGAAGAAGCTTGCACAGGATAGAGTAGCATGGAGAGCTGCATCAAACCAGTCTCAGGACTGAAGACAACAACAACAACAATAACAACAACAACACAACAACCTGTTGTCCGGTGACCCCGCCCCGCAGTGCCCCTGTGGTCATTCATTGACGGTGCGCCATATTCTATTGTCCTGTCCACGCCTTATTCACTCTCGTGTTGTCCTGTGTCTGCCGTCTACGTTACAGGAACTTTTAGCTGATGACGCTCGTGTCCTTCGATTATTACACTGACGGACTTGTCGAAAAAGATCTACCTCTTTTATTTTGTTTATCTGTGTCTTTGTAAGTACTTTCTGATGTCGCCCCCCTTGCGTTTTTTCTGCGCTATTAGTGCACTAACGTTTGTGACTGGGCGCTAATGACCTTAGTAGTTGTGCGCCCTGTACAAAAAAAAAAAGAGAAATAACCTACGTTCTGCGTCAGTTACGCGATTCGCAAACATTCAGAAACTGTTCCCACATTTTATCATGGCGTAACACTAAACGCAGGCACATGGAGTACACAAATTTCGTCACGAGGCGTGGTGGGTAAGGCCAGGAAAAAGAACAGGAACGTATTTATTTCGGATCATCTTACACGTCTCGCCACAATGTTCGGATGTAACATTTTCTTCTTCGTGTCTTATTTCAGTGATCTACTTAAATACGCTATTAATGTAACTGATACGACCGAGATTCTGATATGCTGTCGCTGGCGGGCTAAGTATCTGGCTGTCCGCTGTCGTCAGACGAGATAAGCCGGTGTTGGGGATCTGAGCTCACCGGCCGCTTTCACAAGGCGCGCGCGCCGACAGAGGCGATCGGGAGAATCGCGGGAGGCGCAAACATTTGCCGGCGCCTTAATCGCCGCGGCCGCCTTTGATAGGCAGCTTTCCGGCCGCGGAAGGCGCGGGAAGTGGCCGAGCAGCACCGCCTTCCTGTGGCACCCGCCGGGCACGGACGAAGGCGCTGCGCTATCGCTGGCGACCGTGACAGGAGCCAGATACGCGCCAGAAGGTCCCTGTCCCGCCTGCCTCATCTCTTGCCGGCATCGGTCACGTGACCCTATGCTACGTCTCACTTCACGGCAGGACTCGATGGACCGATTACGTGACAATAAGAAACTTCCTGACAAATTAAAACTGTGTGCCGGACCGAGACTCGAACTCGGGACCTTTGCCTTTCGCAAGCAAGTGCTCTACCAACTGAGCACCCGAGCACGACTCACGCCCCGTCCTCACAGCTTTACTTCTGCCAGTATCTCGTCTCCTACCTTCCAAACTTTACAGAAGCTCTCCTGCGAACCTTGCAGAACTAGCACTCCTGAAAGAAAGGATATTGCGGAGACATGGCTTAGCCACAGCTTGGGGGTATTTCTAGAAACGTGACAATATGTCGCTTCCTCCCACATTCTCTCTCTCTCTCTCTCTCTCTCTCTCTCTCTCTCTCTCTCTCTCTTTCTATCTCTCTCACCCTCCCTCCATCCCTCCCTCCCTCCACCTTCCTACCTTTCTTTTCTTTCACTGGTGCCATGTCCCGCGCTGACGCAGGGTCGGCATTGTTAGGAACGGATTTGGCAAGGTTAGTGGTAAGGGGTGGCAAGATGCCCTTCCTGCAACGACCCCGTACCCCCTGGGACGGAATTAGTGTACCCCTGCTGTCAGCGTCTAGTGTAATTCATGGAATAGTGCGAATGTGTTCAGATGTCTGCGAGTCGTGTAACTGAGGCGGAACGTGCGGACCAGCCCGGTATTCACCTAGCGGGATGTGGAAAACCGCCTAAAAACCATATCCAGGCTGGCCGGTACACCGATCGACGTCGGTAAGCCGCAGGGCGGATTCGATCCCGGGGCGGTGCGCCTAAACGAGTCCAGGAAGCAGCGGATTAGTGCTCTTGACTAACCTGGCAGGTGTCTCCCTCCCTCCCTTCCGCTCTATTTACAATGGTCAGCCAGAACATTATGACCACCTACTTATTAGTTGGTATGTCCGTCTTTGTCGTGGATAACAGCGACGACGTGTCATGGCATGGAAGCATTGATGTCCTGGTATGTCGCTAGGGGGAACTTACTCCACATCTGCACACACAAGTCACCTACTTCCCATAAATTCCGGGTAATGGGGCGATCTGTTATGACACCACATTCAATCACATCCCAGATGTTTTCAATTGGGTTCAGATCAGGAGAGTTGGAGTATAGCACATCAACTGCAACTCGCCACTGTGTTCTACGAACTACTCCATCACACTCCCGGCCTTGTGGCATGGCGCATTATCTTGTTGAAAAATGCCACTATTTATCGTCCATGTTTCACTTCCATACATGGCTACACTCCATACAAATACTTTCAGAAACGACTTCCTGACACTTAAATCTATACTCGATGTTAACAAATTTCTCTTCTTCAGAAACGCTTTCCTTGCCATTGCCAGTCTACATTTTACATCCTCTCAACTTCGACCATCATCAGTTATTTTGCTCCCCCAAATAGCAAAATTCCTTTACTACTTTAAGTGTCTCATTTCCTAATCTAATTCCCTAAGCACCACCTGACTTAATTCGACTACATTCCATTATCCTCGTTTTCCTTTTGTTTATGTTCATCTTATACCCTCCTTTCAAGACACTGTCCATTCCAGCCGGCCGAAGTGGCCGTGCGGTTAAAGGCGCTGCAGTCTGGAACCGCAAGACCGCTACGGTCGCAGGTTCGAATCCTGCCTCGGGCATGGATGTTTGTGATGTCCTTAGGTTAGTTAGGTTTAACTAGTTCTAAGTTCTAGGGGATTAATGACCTCAGCAGTTGAGTCCCATAGTGCTCAGAGCCATTTGAACCACTGTCCATTCCGTTCAACTGCTCTTCCATGTTCTTTTCTGTCTCTGACAGAATTACAATGTCATCGGCGAACCTCAAAGTTTTTATTTCTTCTCCATGGATTTTAATACCTACTCCGAATTTTTCTTTTGTTTCCAAGAAGATGTGTGAAAATCAAATTTTTGGGTCAAATAGTTTTTGTGAAATCGAATGATAAGTGTGTCAAAGCAGTCGGAGCACCATGTGTCAGCACAGGCGAGCAGTGCAGTGATGACAAAATCGCGCACAGCGCGGAATGCGGGGAGCACGTCTCTGTAGCAGCGAAAGGGTTAATGCGGCCGTAGTGGCTTTACTTCATAAACTGCGCGCTCCCCCCTAAACGTAAGCTTGCGAACTACACTATGGCGCTGCTTCTCTTGGCGCGTGCGTCATTTGCAACTGGCAACGCAGCAATCTCCCGCGTCTGGGCGGGCATACGCGAGCCGCCAAGATGAAAGATTTGAACTATAGTTTTTAGCAATGACGCGGCATAATACCCAGAAGAATTTTTAATCACCTCGAGTGTCCGGCGTCATTCGCGTAGAAGAAACAGGATAAATCTTCTGATTATTACCTGCTGGATTGTGTTACTGGAAAATTCATCGGCGTAGCCGCGTCGCATGTGTGTCCGTGTGATCTACACGAGGGCTTCCCAACCTTTTTTCAGCTGGCGGACCCCTTCTTCAGTCGAAAATCCATGACGGACCCCTAGTCAGTCAAGAGCACAGTAACTTTAAATTTCAGAGCGAAACCCGTGGGAACTGAAAGCTTCTTAATGCAAGTGCCATGTTCCCAATGACCCTCCCCCTCTCCCCGAAGTATCAATGGTCTTTGGTTTAGAGATGAATGAAAACGACTTGAAATTAACGATCCAATTTGAATTCCCACTTTATCCAGACACTTACTAGTGGATTTACGCCATTTGTTCAGCACACTATAGCCTTATTAAAATTACTTGGTAATTGAAATTTCACACGATGGAGCTGTCTTCCTCCAAGAGCAATCAACGTCACGTCCAAACTGTTCGCTGTTGAGAAAGCTGCCGCTTATGGTCTGTTCACTTCCGCTATTTGGCTACTGTTGTGTAAGGAGCACGCATATTTCGTAACAGTCGTGTGTGTGTGTGTGTGTGTGTGTGTGTGTGTGTGTGTGTGTGTGTGTGTCGTTTTTCGTGAAATCCGAAGAAAAATCAAATTTTTGGGTCAAATACACTCCTGGAAATGGAAAAAAGAACACATTGACACCGGTGTGTCAGACCCACCATACTTGCTCCGGACACTGTGAGAGGGCTGTACAAGCAATGATCACACGCACGGCACAGCGAACACACCAGGAACCACGGTGTTGGCCGTCGAATGGCGCTAGCTGCGCAGCATTTGTGCACCGCCGCCGTCAGTGTCAGCCAGTTTGCCGTGGCATACGGAGCTCCATCGCAGTCTTTAACACTGGTAGCATGCCGCGACAGCGTGGACGTGAACCGTATGTGCAGTTGACGGACTTTGAGCGAGGGCGTATAGTGGGCATGCGGGAGGCCGGGTGGACGTACCGCCGAATTGCTCAACACGTGGGGCGTGAGGTCTCCACAGTACATCGATGTTGTCGCCAGTGGTCGGCGGAAGGTGCACGTGCCCTTCGATCTGGGACCAGACCGCAGCGACGCACGGATGCACGCCAAGACCGTAGGATCCTACGCAGTGCCGTAGGGGACCGCACCGCCACTTCCCAGCAAATTAGGGACACTGTTGCTCCTGGGGTATCGGCGAGGACCATTCGCAACCGTCTCCATGAAGCTGGGCTACGGTCCCGCACACCGTTAGGCCGTCTTCCGCTCACACCCCAACATCGTGCAGCCCGTCTCCAGTGGTGTCGCGACAGGCGTGAATGGAGGGACGAATGGAGACGTGTCGTCTTCAGCGATGAGAGTCGCTTCTGCCTTGGTGCCAATAATCCTCGTATGCGTGTTTGGCGCCGTGCAGGTGAACACCACAATCAGGACTGCATACAACCGAGGCACACAGGGCCAACACCCGGCATCATGGTGTGGGGAGCGATCTCCTACACTGGCCGTACACCACTGGTGATCGTCGAGGGGACACTGAATAGTGCACGGTACATCCAAACCGTCATCGAACCCATCGTTCTACCATTCCTAGACTGGCAAGGGAACTTGCTGTTCCAACAGGACAATGCACGTCCACATGTATCCCGTGCCACCCAACGTGCTCTAGAAGGTGTAAGTCAACTACCCTGGCCAGCAAGATCTCCGGATCTGTCCCCCATTGAGCATGTTTGGGACTGGATGAAGCGTCGTCTCACGCGGTCTGCACGTCCAGCACGAATTCTGGTCCAACTGAGGCGCCAGGTGGAAATGGCATGGCAAGCCGTTCCACAGGACTACATCCAGCATCTCTACGATCGTCTCCATGGGAGAATAGCAGCCTGCATTGCTGCGAAAGGTGGATATACACTGTACTAGTGCCGACATTGTGCATGCTCTGTTGCCTGTGTTCATCTGCCTGTGGTTCTGTCGGTGTGATCATGTGATGTATCTGACCCCAGGAATGTGTCAATAAAGTTTCCCCTTCCTGGGACAATGAATTCATGGTGTTCTTATTTCAATTTCCAGGAGTGTAGTTTTTGTGAAATCGAATGATAAGTGTGTCGAAGCAGTCGGAGCACCATGTGTTTGCACAGGCGAGCAGTGCAGTGATGACAAAATCGCGCACAGGTCGTCCTCCCTCCTCATTCATTTCAACTGGAAACTTCCCTTGTTGTGAAGACGATGGAGAAACTGCACCCTTCTTCAATGATCCTGACTTGAGCCACAGATCCATGTTAGAAGTAATAAACTGGTCAAAAATCGACTTATGGAGTAGGTAATGCACTGACAAAGCGAGTTTAACATTTAATGATGCCTGGGGCCGCATAGGTGTCAGCAAGCGCTGTGATTGGTCGACAAAGCTCGCTCCGCGCATGCGCAAAAGGTTTCACCGCATCTAGCGCCGTGAACCGGGGCACAAATGACCCCCGTATTGCATAAAAAGTTCTCGGTTTACTTGCCGCGTCAAATTTGGATAAAATCCCAAGCTTTCGATGACTACCTCCGTCATCTTCGTCAGGGGTAAAACTGACTGTCGTGGACCGGTGAGGCTTCCGCTTTTTATAAGCAGTGGACGACTTCTCATTGGCTGGATGACGTCACGGTGAAACCGATGCGTACTGAGGTGGCGGCCTCTATATCCATAGATTTTGTTTGCGCGCTTTATCCAGCGTTGCTTGCAGCGCCATCCATCGCAACAGGCGGAGAACTGCGAGGAATGTAAGAAGTCTCCCTCTGCGCTCTTTCTATATCAACTGCGCGCTTCCATGCATTGCTGAGTGCATAACCGGAATCTCTGTTGAAATTATTTTCACAGAGTCTAATTTCAACTGCTTCCCTGATGACAGAGTCCCAATAGTTTGAAGCGTGAGCAAGTAGTCTTGTTTCATCGAATAAAATCTTATGTTTATTTAACAAACTGTGCTCAGCCACCGCTGATTTTTCTAGATACCTGTATTTCAGGTGACGCTCATGTTCCACACTGCGATCGGCGACAGTTCTTATAGACTGGCCCACATAACTTTTGCCACACTCGCAAGGAATGCTGTAAATTCCCGGTACTCTCACGCCGAGATTATCTTTCACGGGTCGCAGCATTTCCTTAATCTTCCTGGGTGGCCGGAAGACCCCCGTACTGTTGCTAAACAGTCGATCAGAGAAGCCGCATTCTCCGGCACTAGACTGTGTACACGTTCTCACTTAGGAACCGGAAAGGCTGCTTGGGGATACGACCTGAAGTAAAAGTACACACGTTTTTCACACGAAAAAAAATAGTTATGATTTTCACATTTTTATTCAATAATTTTACTCATTATTTTACACGATTTGTTGAAAGGTGGCCGTGGACCCCCTAGAAAGAGCCGGCGTTGGGAAGCCCTGGCCTACTCCGTGGGGCGGGTAGCAGCTGGGCTTTACAGAGAGGGACACAGATGGAGGTTAACAGCAGGGACAGGCGTACAGGGGGGGCTGGATGGCGCTGACTCACCTCACCTCAGGCCGGCCCGCCTCACCGCGGCAGAAGAGGGCCGTGTTTTTCTGGCCCTCCCTGCTAAGATTGATGGCTTTGGAGTGGCTTTCTCTTAAGAGTCCGGCGCAGCCTGCCGGACCCTTTCATTTGCATCCGCGCCCCGCCGCTGCACTACACAGCCCCCCCCCCCCTACCAGCTCCCGGTTTAATTACTGTACGCCAGCGTGCAGCGTCGCGCCTTTCTCCGCACCCTCCACTCCGCCGTGTGTTGACGTCACGCTGCCAAGATTCCACCCCGCACGGGAGGTGGGGAGGGGAACACACACCTCCCCCCACCCCCACTTCTAGCGCCTCCCCCGCCCTGACTGAGTCCTCTCCCTTCGCCCCCCACTAACTCTCCTTTCACGTCTGCCACAACGGTAACAATGAGATGATTTATTACGTAACAAAGAGGCAGGCACTGCGGGTTGTTTTTGGGGTCGCAGACCGGCCTTGATGGCGGCGCCGGATCTGGCTGCTGCCGTGAGAGGGGGTGGGGGAGGGAGTGTGGGGGTGGAAGAGTGCTGGTTGTTGGCGGGGGGCGCCCTGTCTGCATGCAAACATCTCCCCTGTGAGGCCGGCCTCTTAGCAGAAGCCGTCTGCCTCCGATCCGTCTCCAGAGGACTTCGTGGCACCTACATCCATCACACGAGGTGCTGTTTAATAACTAGCTGTACCCGACCACGAATTGCTGTGCCGCAGTTTATTTAAACGGAAAAGGAAGAAACGAAAAAGTATACGTTTCTAATATACAGGGTGTCCCAGCTATCTTGTCCACCCAAAATATCTCTGGAACAATAACAGCTATTGCAAAACGACTTTCACCGGTATCAATGTAGGGCTGGGGCCCATGAATGTACATATTTGGAAACATTCCAAAACGAAAGCATATGTGTTTTTCAACACAAACTTATGTTTTTTTAAATGGACCTCCTATATTTTTTTCTTCAGCAATCCATAGCATGACAAAGCACATACACAATGGCGTTGATTGCATCGCAATATTCCCATTACATCCCGAGATATTGAGACGCGAAGTTGACGCTTGAAACACCCGACATGCGCTGCTAGCGCACGTCCTGAGGCTCAGGCGTGAACCCCATGCTGCCCGTAATCGCAGCAGGATGGCAGCAGACCGTATTATTCGTTTCGGACCTCTTGATAAGTATCGAAGTGTGATTACGCATGTCAATCACATCGCGATTACGGGCAGCATGGGGTTCACGCCTGAGCCTCAGGACGTGCGCTAGCAGCGCATGTCGGGTGTTTCCAGCGTCAACTTCGCGTCTCAATATCTCGGGATGTAATGGGAATATTGCGATGCAATCAACGCCATTGTGTATGTGCTTTGTCATGCTATGGATTGCTGAAGAAAAAATATAGGAGGTCCATTTAAAAAAACATAAGTTTGTGTTAAAAAACACATATGCTTTCTGTGATGTCACCGCCAGACACCACACTTGCTAGGAGGTAACTTTTAAATCGGCCGCGGTCCGCTAGTATACGACGGACCCGCGTGTCGCCACTGTCAGTAATTGGAGACCGAGCGCTACCACAAGGTAGGTCTAAAGAGACGTACTAGCACTCGCCCCAGTTGTACAGCCGACGTTGCTAGCCATGGTTCACTGAGAATTACGCTCTCATTTACCGAGACGATAGTTAGCATAGCCTTCAGCTACATTTTGCTACGACCTAGCAAGGCGCCGTATTCAATTGCTATAATACTTCTGTATCGTCAAGAGCGATGTTCTACAAATGTGGATTAAAGTTAAGTATTCCAGAAGCTACGTACTTTTCTTTATAGCATTCATTACGTATCCTGTTTCAGACCTCACGCCAGACTACTTGAGTTTAACGCGTGCATTTCGGCCTTCTCTAGCTATACAACACTTTCGTTTTAGAATGTTTCCAAATATGTACATTCATGGGCCCCAGCCCTACATTGATACCGGTGAAAGTCGTTTTCCAACAGCTGTTATTGCTCCAGAGATATTTTGGGTGGACACGATAGCTGGGACACCCTGTATATGTTAACTGGGTGGTGATGACGAAGTCCCATACTCCTTAACAGAGCGTAGGGGAACGATGCGGGAGACCCGCACCGCCGTACTAGGTAAGGTCCTAACGCAGGTGGTTTGCCATTGCCTTCCTACGACCGTAATGGGGATGAATGAAGATGATGAAGACGACACAACAGCACCCAGTCATCTCGAGGCAGGTGAAAATCCCTGACTCCGCCGGGAATCGAACCCGGGGCCCCGTGCTCGGGAAGCGAGAACACTACTGTGAGACCACGAGCTTGGAACTCAGTGTATGTCCTGATCTCGTTTTCACACCTGTCTGTCCAGTTACGCGTCCCCCTTTCTTTCTCCTCCTCCTCCTCCTCTTTCGTGCTCTCTCCCTCATCACCTCTTCCATGCCCCCCCCTCCTCTCTCTCTCTCTCTCTCTCTCTCTCTCTCTCTCTCTCTCCCTCCCCCCTCTCCTCCTGCATTCTCTCTCCTTCCTCTCTCAGTTCATCACCTCCTCTCCCATTTCTCTGTCAATCTCCTTCTGTCCTCTCTCTCTCTCTGCCCATTTCCTGCGTCCCTTTCCATTTCCTCCCACCCTTGTGTCCATCTTCCCTTCACCCCTCTTTCTGATCTTCAGCCTTATTTATTGTTACTGCAAATTCAGATTCTCTAATCATAAACCAGTAAGCCATAAATACAACTTCCCTGTTCGCTAGCGCCGGCTTGTGTGGCCGAGCGGTTCTAGGCGCTTCAGTCTGGAACCGCGAGACCGCTACGGTCGCAGGTTCGAATCCTGCCTCGGGCATGGATGTGTGTGATATCCTTACGTTAGTTAGGTTTAACGGGGGTAGGACGTCAAACGGGCCGACTTGGAGCAGGAGAGGCACCACAGGACATTTTACTTTCTACTGTCTGTACTTTTACAAATAAATTCATAAAACTTTGTCAGCATGACCAGGAAGGATTCAAAAAAAAAAAATGTTCAATTGTCTCTGAGCACTATGGGACTTAACTTCGGAGGTCATCAGTCCCCTAGAACTTACAACTACTTAAACCTAACTAACCTAAGGACCGCACACACATCCATGCCCGAGGCAGGATTCGAACCTGCGACCGCAGCGGTCGCGCGGAAGGACTCAGGATTCACACTCATAACAGTGGAAGTGCAAAAACATAACTAAATTTTTTTGATATGAAATTTCATCATTTTGTCACTTACTGTTGGCTGCATTTGTTGCTATAGGTACACTTTTCTTCACAAGTAAGAGAGATTCTTTGATGAATTTTGCACAGCATACAAACCATACTTACAGGTGTATGAAACTCTAGAATTTTCCAAATCCATTAAAAACTGTGGTAAAATTTGAGATAATAAACTACAAAATTTGATTTTTTTCTAAACAAAGTTTAAAACGTAACGGCTCATTCATTTTTTCATAAGGTAAATAGATTCTAGAGTTCCAGACACCTGTAAGTAAGGTTTGTATGCTGTGCAAAATTCATCGAACAATCTCTCTTACTTATGAAGAAAAGTGTACCTGTTGTGTTGGCAGAAGAGCCAACACCATGTTACGAATGGAGGCCGAAATGCACGCGTTTTAGCTCACGCAGGCTGGCGTGAGGAGGGAAGGACTATACTGACGTGAGGTCTGGAACATGACAAGGAATTAGAATTCAGAAAGCGGACGTAATTAGTTTGATACTTAACTTTAATACATTAATGATGAACTTCGCTCTTGACGGTACATGATTCACAATATTATCTGTTCAGATTATAGTAACTGAATATGGCACCTTGGTAGGTCGTAGCAAATGACGTAGCTGAAGGCTATTCAAAACTGTCGTCTCTGCAAATGAGAGCGTATGTAGTCAGTGAACCATCGCTAGCAAAGTCGGCTGTACCACTGGGGCGAGTGCTAGGAAGTCTCTCTAGACCTGCCGTGTGGCGGCGCTCGGTCTGCAATCACTGATAGTGGCGACTCGCGGGTCCGACGTATACTAACGGACCGCGGCCGATTTAAAGGCTACCACCTAGCAAGTGTGGTGTCTGGCGGTGACACCACAGTACCTATAGCAACAAACGCAGCCAATAGTAAGTGAAAAAATGATGAAATTTCACATGTAAAAAAAAATAATTTTGCTATGCTTTTGAACTTCGGCTGCTACGAGTTTGAATCCTGAATCCTTCCTGGTCATGCTGACAAAGTTTTATGAATTTACTTGTAAAAGTATAGACAGTAGAAAATAAAATGTCCTGCGGCGCCTCTCCTGTTCCAAGTCAGCCCGTTTGACGTCCTACCCCTCTTAAAAACGATAGAATGTGCGTGTATTTTTCAGAGGTAAGACATGTCGATTTTACTGTACCCTACTGCGCTCTACGGAGTGGTTGCCCTAATGCAGCAGATGGCCTGGTGTGTGGGGGACATTAAGTTCCAGCGCTCATATCCAATCCCTCCCCCCTTCCCCTCCCCCACCCACCCACACGGGGCGAACCAATAACATTAGCACATTCCCGCGCGGGCCCGGGCGACTATTATATATTCGTTGTTAAAACGAGCCGTCATCAGTTCGGCAGCCGGACCGGCTGTGTTTAATGCTAGCCAAACTGAATTAGCAATCGGCCGCCATTATTTTCCAAAACTGAAGTGGAATGCAGCCGCGATGTTTGTGCGGTACCTACACACAAATCACCACCGTGGCCGCCGCTGCCGCCGCTAGCGTAAACACAGAACGGCCCCTGGCTGTGCGGTATTTATATACCGTAGCGTTCGCAGCCGCCACCTAGCCCCGCAAATATAGTTTCGGAAATTCTGCACGCCACGCCAGTTTAGTGGCTACTGACTGGCAATTCCATTCCGGCGCGCATCGACATCTCTCTCTCTCTCTCTCTCTCTCTCTCTCTCTCTCTGTGTGTGTGTGTGTGTGTGTGTGTGTGTGTGTGTGTGTGTGTGTGTGTGTGGCCGGCCTCTCGCCGTGGTCTCGCTGTGTGTCTGTAAAGCTTGCTTGCGAATATGCATATATTTGG
Organism: Schistocerca cancellata; assembly: GCF_023864275.1. Classification (NCBI taxonomy): domain Eukaryota; kingdom Metazoa; phylum Arthropoda; class Insecta; order Orthoptera; family Acrididae; genus Schistocerca; species Schistocerca cancellata. The sequence goes on from NC_064637.1 coordinate 40,804,418, forward strand.
TGCGGATGTATACAGCGAGCGCAAAGTAACGGACGGTGGCTCGCATTCACTGGGTGGGGGTGTCCGGGGTGGGATGCAAATCCGAAGTGTACAATAACACAGGGGGCGGTTACGCAGAATTTACATACCATTCTGTCACTGGGATGCGAGGCAGATGAAAGAAAAAAAAAATTCCCGCCCATTCGAGTCCCGGCGGAGGTGTTACTTCCCGAATTTGGTTCAAATGGCTCTAACAAGGGAACCTCCCCATCGCACCCCCATCAGATTTAGTTATAAGTTGGCACAGTGGATAGGCCTTGAAAAACTGAACACAGATCAATCGAGAAAACAGGAAGAAGTTGTGTGGAACTAGGGAAAAAATGAGAAAAATATACAAACCGAGTAGTCCATGTGCAGGATAGGCAACATCAAGGATAGGGTGAGCTCAGGAGCGCTGTGGTCCCGTGGTTAGTGTTAGCAGCTACGTTAGCGTCAGGTGATGAAATATAATCAGTCCTCATGTATCGGTCTATCTTTGTTATATACCTACCTATAAACTAGTATATATATGATCATATTAGGGACAAAAAAGCAAAAAAAAAACGAAGAAAGTTAGAGAGAGAGTAACTGAGTAATAGGATGCGGTTCCACTTGAATTATTAAAAAAACAAAGAATAATAAAAATAAAAAGATATAAAAAAAGTAACAAGAAAAAAAAATACACCGGTTCTCGTCCGATCACCGAAGTTAGGCAACATCGGGCCCGGTTAGTACTTGGATGGGTGACCGCCTGGGAACATCGGGTGCTGTTGGCTCCCCTTCATTTTTTTTTCTTTTTATACAGCCACCCCTGCCAGCCCCGTTTCCATACCACCTTTCTGAAGTGACAAAGATACTTCCTTAAGCATTTTAAACTAGTGTAATGACCATGAGGTACGAAATTGCAGTAAATATCTCAGTTTGAGGGAGAATGTGCTAACCAACTTCGCCAGGAAGTCTTTGAAAAAAAAAAAAGAAAAAGAAAAAAAATACACCGGTTCTCGTCCGAACAAAAAAAAAAGAAGGAATGAGAGGTCCATGGTTCAAGTCTTCCCTCGAGTGAAAAGTTTAATTTTTCAGACAATTATTATCTGTCCGTCCGATGCGAGGTGATCGTGTGTCAATTATCAAAGTTCAGGCGCTCACACATAATCAACTTTGATCTCCAAAATTCCAGGACATGTTCAGAAGTGCTTGGACATATGCAGGATTTGACGGTCTACACACGGAAAAATTTGAAATGGTTAAAAACATATGTTTTGACAGAGCACCGGGAAGCTGTGCGACTGTGAAACTGTTGCATTTATTTGTTGCAGTTTATGTGACAAACTCTCATGTTTTCATCACTTTCTTGGGAGTGATTAACACATCCACAAGAAAACCTAAATCGGGCAAGGTAGAAGAACCTTTTTACCCATTCGCCAAGTGTACAAGTTAGGTGGGTCGACAACATATTCCTGTCATGTGACGCACATGCAGTCACCAGTGTCGTATAGAATATATTAGATGTGTTTTGCTGTGGAGGAATCGGTTGACCTATGACCTTGCGCTCAAAAGTTTTCCGTTCCCATTGGAGAGGCGCGTCCTTTCGTCTACTAATCGCACGGTTTTGCGGTGCGGTCGCAAAACACAGACACTAAACTTATTACAGTGAGCAGAGACGTCAGTGAACGAACGGACAGATCATAACTTTGCGAAAATAAAGAGGTAAACTTTTCACTCTAGGGAAGACTTGAACCAAGGACCTCTCGTCTACAGCTGCTCACGCTAACCACGAGACCACGGCGCACATATGCTTACATTGTCCTTGATGTTGCATATCTTGCGCATGGACTACTCAGTTTGTATATTTTGCTTATTTTTTTCATAGTTCCACACAACTTCTTCCTGTTTTCTCGATTGATCTGTGTTCAGTTTTTCAAGGCCTATCCACTGTGCCAACTTAAAACTAAATCTGAGGGGGGGTGCGATGGGGAGGTTCCCGTGTAAGTGTTTCGGGACTTAACATCTGAGGTCATCAGTCCCCTAGAACTTAGAACTACTTAAACCTAACTAACCTAAGGACATCACACAGCCGCGCGGGATTAGCCGAGCGGTCTAGGGCGCTGCAGTCATGGACTGTGCGGCTGGTCCCGGCGGAGGTTCGAGTCCTCCCCGGGCATGGGTGTGTGTGTTTGTCCTTAGGATAATTTAGGTTAAGTAGTGTGTAAGCTTAGGGACTGATGGCCTTAGCAGTTAAGTCCCATAAGATTTCACCCACATTTGAACTTTTTTTTTTTGTCATTACACACATCCATGCCCGAGGCAGGATTTGAAGCTTCGACCGTAGCAGTCGCGCGGTTCCGGACTGGAGCGCCAAGAACCGTTCGACCACCGCGGCAGGCTTACCGAATTTGTCGTCAAAGAGTGCTGTAAACGGTACGTCTACATCTACATCATAATGCGCAAGCCACGTAATGGTGTGTGGCGGAGGGTACTTTCGTTACGACTATCTGATCCCTCCAACCCTGTCCCACTCGCGAATAGTGCGTGGGAAGAATGATTTCGGTAAGCCTCTGTATTGGCTCCAATTTCTCAAATTTTCGCCGCGTGTTGAATACACGAGGTGTATGTGGGGGGGGGGGGGGGGGGGAGTAATATGTTGTACGACTCCTTTTGAAAAGCCGGCCTAAGTGGCCGTGCGGTTCTAGGCGCTGCAGTCTGGAACCGCGAGACCGCTATAGTCGCAGGTTCGAATCCTGCCTCGGGCATGGATGTGTGTGATGTCCTTAGGTTAGTTAGGTTTAACTAGTTCTAAGTTCTAGCGGACTAATGGTCTCAGAAGTTGAGTCCCATAGTGCTCAGAGCCATTTGAACCAGCCTCTTGAAAGATTTGTAAGTAAAGTGTTTAGGTTTTTATGTTCAGAACGCCACGTAGCGCTCTGTATGAAAATCACTGACTGTGCTGTGTGCAGTCTGTGGCCGGTTTGCATTGTTCGAATAGTCGCTATTGTAGTGTAGGGCAGCTGGATGTGAACAGCGCGTAGCGTTGTGCAGTTGGAAGTGAGCCGCCAGCAGTGGTGGATGTGGGGAGAGAAATGGCAAAGTTTTTACAGCTGACGATCTGGACGCGTGTCCGTCAGAAAAAGGAAATTTGTAACACTGGATGTCATGAACTGATATATATATTGTTACTTTTGAACACTATTAAGGTAAATACATTGTTTGTTCTCTATCAAAATCTTTCATTTGCTAACTATGCCTATCAGTAGTTAGTGCCTTCAGTAGTTTGAATCTTTTATTTGGCTGGCAGTAGTGGCGCTCGCTGTATTGCAGTACTTCGAGTAACGAAGATTTTTGTGATTTAAGTGATTCATGAAAGGTATAGGTCATTTTTAGTCAGGGCCATTCTTTTGTAGGGACTATTGAAAGATTGCATTGCGCTAAAAATATTGTGTGTCAGTTTAGTGATGATCAGAAAGTAAAGAGAGAAATGTCTGAGCATGTTCAGTTTTACCCAGCTGTCTTTGTATAAAATAACGTAGAAGTTTACCAGACAGTAATACATAATTTTCCAGAGGGAACGTTTCAGGTACTGTCCCGAAATTTCAGTATTAAATCTCTCCGTGGTGCTCAACGCCTCTCTTGTAAAGTCTGCCAGTGGAGTTTGTTTAGCACCTCCGCCAGCTAGACAATCCCGTGACGAAACTCGCCGCTCTTCGTTGGATCTTCCCTATCTCCTCTATCAGTCCTACCTGATAGGGATCCCAGGTACATGATCAGTACTCAAGAATCGGGCGAACAAGTGCCTTATAAGCCACTTCTTTAGTGGATGAGTTACATTTCCTTAAGATTCTTCCGATCAATGTGAGTCTGGTATCTGCATTTCCCACTATACTCAAATGGTCGTACGGGAAAATCCCCACTTCATCACTACCTCGGAATAGCTTTGTCCCATCGCTCGTGCGACGACTATAACACCACGTTGAAACTACTGCGTCAGACAGTTGTTGTGTTACATTGGCTTTGGCAACCATAGCGCCGTAGTCTACCTGTTTACACATAACTGTATTTGAATACGCATGCCTATACCACTTTGTTTGGCGCTTCAGTGTATATGAGGAGTGGATTATATATATGGTGGTCCATTGATAGTGACCGGGCCAAATATCTCACGGAACAAGGATCAAACGAAAAAACTATAAAGAACGAAACTTGTTTAGCGTTAAGGGAGAAACCAGATGACGCTATAGTTGGCACGCTAGATGGCGCTGTCACAGGTCAAACGGATATCAACTGACGTCCTCGCATTTCTTTCTGTGGGGAAAGTTGAAGGATATTTGCTATCGTGATCCACCGACAACGCCTGACAACATGCGTCAGCGCATAGTCAATGCATCTGCGAACATTACGGAAGGCGAACTACTCGCTGTTGAGAGGAATGTCGTTACACGTATTGCCAGATGCATTGAGGTTGACGGACATAATTTTGAGCAGTTATTGCATTAATGTGGTATTTACAGGTAATCGCGCTGTAAAGCATGCGTTCTCAGAAATGATAAGTTCATAAAGGTGCATGTATCACATTGGAACAAGCGAAATAAAATGTTCAAACGTACCTACGTTCTGTATCTTAATTTAAAAAACCTACCTGTTACCAATTGTTCGTCTAAAATTGTGACTATTACAGCGCCATCTATCACAAATCGAAAAAAGTACTACACAAATATGTAATAAAAAATGGTTGTTCCTAATTTAAAAAAAACGCAGTTGATATCCGTTTGACCTATGGGAGCGCCATCTAGCGGGCCAACCATAGCACCAACTGGTTTCGCCCTTCAAGCTAGACAAGTTTCGTTCTTTGTAGTTTTTTCGTTTGACGCTTATTTTTTGAGATATTTGGCCCAGTCACGATTAATGGACCACCCTGTATACTGGATTATATATATATATATATATATATATATATATATATATATATATATATATATATATATATGGTGGTCCATTGATCGTGACCAGGCTATATATATATATATACCCTGTAAAATATGCTATGTGGACATGTGTCCGGAAACGCTTACTTTCCATGTTAGAGCTCATTGTATTACTTCTCTTCAAATCACATTAATCATGGAATGGAAACACACAGCAACAGAACGTACCAGCGTGACTGCAAACACTTTGTTACAGGAAATGTTCAAAATGTCCTCCGTTAGCAAGGATACATGCATCCATCCTCCGTCGCATGGAATCGCTGATGCGCTGATGCAACCCTGGAGAATGGCGTATTGTATCACAGCCGTCCACAATACGAGCACGAAGAGTCTGTACATTTGGTACCGGGGTTGCGTAGACAAGAGCTTTCAAATGCCCCCATAAATGAAAGTCAAGAGGGTTGAGGTCAGGAGAGCGTGGAGGCCACGGAATTGGTCCGCCTCTACCAATCCATCGGTCACCGAATCTGTTGTTCAGAAGCGTACGAACACTTCTACTGAAATGTGCAGGAGCTCCATCGTGCATGAACCACATGTTGTGTCGTACTTGTAAAGGCACATGTTCTAGCAGCACAGGTAGAGTATCCCGTATGAAATCATGATAACGTACTCCATTGAGCGTAGGTGGAAGAACATGGGGCCCAATCGAGACATCACCAACAATGCCTGCCCAAACGTTCACAGAAAATCTGTGTTGATGACGTGATTGCACAGTTGCGTGCGGATTCTCGTCAGCCCACACATGTTGATTGTGAAAATTTACAATTCGATCACGTTGAAATGAAGCCTCATCCGTAAAGAGAACATTTGCACTGAAATGAGGATTGATACATTGTTGGTTGTACTGTAGAGCAATGAGTCGGATGTCAACACAAGCACCGAAGTCAACATTACCTTCCTTCTATTGGGCCAACTGGCGGTGAATCGAGGAAGTACAGCACATACTGAAGAAACTAAAATGAGCTCTAACATGGAAATTAAGCATTTCCGGACACATGTCCACATAACATCTTTTCTTTATTTGTGTGTGAGGAATGTTTCCTGAAAGTTTGGCCGTACCTTTTTGTAACACCCTGTATATAGGGTGGTCCATTGATCGTGACCGGGCCATATATATATATATATATATATATATATATATATATATATATATATATATACGGGGCTATTACAAATGATTGAAGCGATTTCATAAATTCACTGTAGCTCCATTCATTGACATATGGTCACGACACACTACAGATACGTAAAAAACTAATAAAGTTTTGTTCGGCTGAAGCCGCACTTCAGGTTACTGCCCCCAGAGCGCTCGAGAGCGCAGTGAGACAAAATGGCGACAGGAGCCGAGAAAGCGTATGTCGTGCTTGAAATGCACTCACATCAGTCAGTCATAACAGTGCAACGACAGTTCAGGAGGAAGTTCAACAAAGATGCACCAACTGCTAACTCCATTCGGCGATTGTATGCGCAGTTTAAAGCTTCTGGATGCCTCTGTAAGGGGAAATCAACGGGTCGGCCTGCAGTGAGCGAAGAAACGGTTGAACACGTGTATCTGGACATGCTGGAAAATTGGCTCATGCCACAACTGGAGACCGACAGCGCCGACTTCATGTTTCAACAGGATGGTGCTCCACCGCACTTCCATCATGATGTTCCGCATTTCTTAAACAGGAGATTGGAAAACCGATGGATCGGTCGTGGTGGAGATCATGTTCAGCAATTCACGTCATGGCCTCCACGCTCTCCCGACTTAACCCCATGCGATTTCTTTCTGTGGGGTTATGTGAAAGATTCAGTGTTTAAACCTCCTCTACAAAGAAACGTGCCAGAACTGCGAGCTCGCTTCAACGATGCTTTCGAACTCGTTGATGGGGACATGCTGCGCCGAGTGTGGGAGGAACTTGATTATCGGCTTGATGTCTGCCGAATCACTAAAGGGGCACATATCGAATATTTGTGAATGCCTAAAAAAACTTTTTGTATGTGTGTGCAAAGCATTGTGAAAATATCCCAAATAATAAAGTTATTGTAGAGCTGTGAAATCGCTTCAATCATTTGTAATAACACACACATATATATATATATATATGTATGTGTGTGTGTGTGTGTGTGTGTGTGTGTGTGTGTGTGTGTGTGTGTGTGTGTGTGTGTGTGTGTGTGTGTACAGTTTACAGTGGTGGTGATGGCGAGAGAAATGTGAGGAACGGTGGGGTGGGGGAGGGGGGGGAGTGTGAAGGAGAGCCCTCCTGCCAAGATCTCGGAGAGCAGAGGCAAGCTCACGCCTGCTCTGGTGATCGGGCCGCGGGCACCTCCGCCCCGGATACTCCGCGGCCCTGAGTGAACGAGCCCGGGTTTCAACTCTCGCTGTCTCTGCCTGTGCAGGAGCACATCCGCATCCACAGCGGCGAGAAGCCGTTCGAGTGCGCCAACTGCGGCAAGCGCTTCTCGCACTCCGGCTCCTACTCGAGCCACATGACGTCCAAGAAGTGTCTCGTGATGAACCTCAAGGTGGGCCGCGGGGGCGGCCGGGGCCCGGCTGCCGCCGCCGCCGCCGCCGCCTCCGCCAACAACGCCGCTGCCTCCGCCGCCGCCGCTGCCGCCGCCGCCTCCATCATCGAGAAGTGTAAGTCCACATCGTCTCCTACCATTCCTCCACGCGCACTGCTTTTCCAAACTGCAGCCACTCGTATTACCTGTTACCGCCTGACACCTGTCTGTCTATCTATCTGTCTATCTTCTCAACGATCACAGGCCCTGTAGACCACGCGCTGCATCAACGATCTGCTTCCCCCGCCCTCTATCTCTCGCAGCCTCTCTCCACCCTGCGGAAACTCCTAATGCTGCGATGTCCTTTTCTATGTCATCTTTCCGCCTTGTACGAGGTCGGCCCAATGGTCTTGTTGCCCGAAGAGTTCCTTCACATGCTTTCTTGGTGATCCTGTTGTTTTCCATTCTGGCCATATGTCCAGCCCATTGCAGTCTCCTACTTTTTAGAATGAGATTTTCACTCTACAGCGGAGTGTGCCCTGATATGAAATTTCCTGTCAGATTAAAACTGTGTGCCGGACCGAGACTCGAACTCGGGACCTTTGCCTTTCGCGGGCAATTGCTCTACCAACTGAGCTACCCAAGCACGACTCACGCCCCGTCCTCACAGGTTTAATTCCGCCAGTACCTCGTCTCCTACCTTCCAAACTTTACAGAAGCTCTCCTGCGAACCTTGCAGAACTGGCACTCCTGAAAGAAAGGATATTGCGGAGACATGGCTTAGCCACAGCCTGGGGGATGTTTCTAGAATGAAAGTTTCACTCTACAGCGGAGTGCGCGCTGATATGAAACTTCCTGGCAGGTTAAAACTGTGTGCCGGACCGAGACTCGAACTATCTGGCGGAATTAAAGCTCTGAGGATGGGGCGTGAGTCGTGCTTGGGTAGCTCAGTTGGTAGAGCACTTGCTCGCGAAAGGCAAAGGTCCCGAGTTCGAGTCTCGGTCCGGCACACAGTTTTAATCTGCCGGGAAGTTTCCTACTTTTTAATTTCTGGATGATAGTGGGTTGCTTCATTAACTGATAAATTTCATTGTTCTTTCGAACACCTTTTTCTTCTTCTGACACCTACCATACCTTAAATGGAGACCTCGGCTGCAAACAATTTTAACTGACTGTTTCGAGAAATCACGCAGTAAAGTTTCAAAAAATTCTCATAAATAAGCTATTACATGCACATCCAATGTGTTTTTTTTATCCAGGTACGTAACTGTTGTTGATGTTCATGTTGATGTCCATCTTATATCCTTCAACAAAAGCAAAACGAGGATAATGGAATGTAGTCGAATTAAATCAGATGATGCTGAGGAAATTAGATTATGAAATGAGACACTTAAAGTAGCAAAGCAGTTTTGCTATTTGGAGAGAAAAATAACTTATGATGCTGGAAGTACAGAGCATCTAAAATGTAGACTGGCAATGGCAAGGAAAGCGTTTCTGAAGAAGATAAATTAGTTAACATCGAGTATAGATTTAAGTGTAAGGAAGTCTTTCCTGAAAGTGTTTGTATGCAATGTAGCCATGTATGGAAGTGAAACATGATCGATTAATAGTTTAGACAAGAAGAGAATAGACGCTTCCGAAATATTGTGGTACAGAGGAATGCTGAAGATTAGATGGGTAGATCATGTAACTGATGAGGAGGTAAAAAGCACTCCGTCGTCAGGCCACGAGTGGCCTACTGGAACCAGCCGACCGCCGTGTCATCCTCAGTGGAGGATGCGGATAGGAGGGGCGTGGGATCAGCGCACCGCTCTCCCGGTCGTTATGATGGTATTCTTGACCGAAGCCGCTGCTATTCGGTCGAGTAGCTCCTCAATTGGCATCAAGAGGCTGAGTGCACCCCGAAAAATGGCAACAGCGCATGGCGGCTGGTCACCCATCCAAGTTCCGACCACGCCCGACAGCGCTTAACTTCGGTGATTTCACGGGAGTCGGCAAGGCCTTTGGCAACTAATGAAGGGGTAGTGATTAGAATTGGAGAAAGAGGAATTTGTGGCACAACTTGACTAGGAGAAGAAGGCGGTTGGTAGGATACGTTCTGAGGCATCAAGGGATCGCCAGTTTAGTATTCGAGGGAAGTGCGGAGGGTGAAAATCGTAGAGCGAGACCAAGGTATGAATACGCTAAGGAGATTCAGAAGGAAGGATGCCGTAGTTACTCGGAAATGTAGAAGCTTGCACAGGATACATCAAACCAGTCTCTGAACTGAAGACCACAACAACAACACGTAACTGTTATTACATATACACACCAAGACAAAAAAACAAAACGACGCACGACGAAAGAATTATACTAACTGGACGGAAATCGCCAGATTTCACCTGCAAATCACAAATTTCAGAGTAATTGGATCATTTATTGAAGAGAACGATCTCCACGAATTGAGGAAGTCAATAACGTGTTGGCCCACCTCTGGCCCTTATGCAAGTAGTTAGTCGGCTCGACACTCACTGGCAGAGTTGTTGGACGTCATTTTGATGGATATCGTGCCAAATTCTGTCCAATTGGACAGAATCGTCAGAATCCCGAGCTAGTCGGAGGGACCTGACAATAATGCTCTCAGTTGGGGAGAGATTTGGCGACTTCGCTGGCCAAGGTAGGATTTGGAACCACGAAGACAAAGCAATAGAAACACTCGCCGTGTGCGGGCGGACATTATCTTGCTAAAACGTAAGCGCAGGTAGACTTGCCGACTGAGCTATCTAAGGGAGTACATGAGATGAATTCTCAGTTGTGTATAATGGCTACCGTCGCCTGTAGAATGGAATGACGACAATGAAAATCTGTACCGCATCGGGACTCGAACCCGCCTTACGTTTTGGCTATCCGTGCACGATTCAGAGCCATAGCCAAACTTCCCTATGTCGTTTACCATACGTCTACGATCTGTGCTCGCACTTCCATTGTGTGTATTCCCGTACAGATCAGACGTCGTACCTGAAAGTCACATGCTCGGTATCGACATTACTGGCCATTAAAATTGCTACACCACGAAGATGATGTGCTACAGACACGAAATGTAACAGTCAGGAAGAAGGTGCTGTCTTATGCAAATGATTAGCTTTTCAGAGCATTCACACTAGGTTGCAACCGGTGGCGACACCTACAACATGCTGACACGAGGAAAGTTTCCAACCGATTTCTCACACACAAACATCAGTTGACCGGCGTTGCCTGGTGTAACGTTGTTGTGATGCTTCGTGTAAGGAGGAGAAGTGCGTACCATCACGTTTCCAACTTTGATAAAAGTCGGATTGTAGCCTATCGCCATTGCGGGTTATCGTATCGCGACATTGCTGCTCGCTTTGGTCGAGATCCAATGACTGTTAGCAGAATATGGAATCGGTGGGTTCAGGAGGGTAATACGGAACGCCGTGCTGGGTCCCAACGGCCTCGAATCACTAGCAGTCGAGACGACAGGCATCTTATCCGCACGGCTGTAACGGATCTTTCAGCCACTTCTCGATTCCTGAGTCAACAGATGGGGACGTTTGCAAGACAACAACCGTCTGCACGAACAGTGCGACGGCGTTTGCAGCATTATGGACTATCAGCTCGGAGACCATGGCTGCAGTTACCCTTGACGCTGCGTCACAGACAGGAGCGCCTGCGATGGTGCACTCGACGACGAACCTGGCTGCACGAATGGCAAAACGTAATTTTTTCGGATGAATCCAGGTTCTGTTTACAGCATCATGATGGTCGCATCCGTGTTTCGCAACATCGCGGTGAATGCACATTGGAAGCGTGTATTGGTCATCGCCATACTGGCGTACCACTCGGCGTGATGGTATAGGCTGCAATTGGTTACATGTCTCGGTCACCTCTTGTTCGCATTGACGTTACATTTCAGATGTGTTCCAACCCGTGGCTCTACCCTTCATTCGATCCCTGCGAAACCCTACATTTCAGCAGGATAATGCACGACCGCATGTAGCAGGTCCTATACGGGCCTTTCTGGATACAGAAAATGTTCGACTGCTGCCCTGGCCAGCACATTCTCCAGATCTCTCACCAACTGAAAACGTCTGGTCAATGGTGGCCGAGCAAGTGGCTCGTCACAATACGCCAGTCATTACTCTTGATGAACTGTGGTATCGTGTTGAAGCTACATGGGCAGCTGTACCTGTACACGCCATCCAAGCTCTGTTAGTGCCCAGGCGTATCGAGGCCGTTATTACGAGCAGAGGTGGTTGTTCTGGGTACTGATTTCTCAGTATGTATGCACCCAAATTGCGTGAAAATGTAATCACATTTCAGTTCAAGTATAATATATTTGTCCAATGAATACCCGTTTGTCATCTGCATTTCTTCTGGTGTAGCAGTTTTAAATGCCAGTAGTGTAACTTCTTGTGGGCGAAGATGTAGGTAGCAACGGCAGGTCGCAGCAGGTTGAATATCTATGGTAGGGGGAAACATTGAGTATGAGCTGGCTATGTAGTGAGGGGAGTGGTTGTTGTTGTTTCAGATCGCGGGGCGAAGCGTGTCTCGGCGCCCCTGGCTCCCGGCGGGCACGCCGCCCCCAACAACCACCACCTGCACGCCGGTAACGCCACCAGCGGCGCCGGCAGCAACAACGGCGGCAGCAGCCAGTTCCCGCCCATCCTGCCCAAGTTCGCGGCGGCCGCCGCGGCCTACCTGGGCAGGTACCCGCCGCACGTCGCCACCCCCTACTACGTGCCCGCGCCGTCCGCCGCCGCGCCACCGTCGCACCACGTGAGTACAGCCTGCCGCCTACCTCAGCACCCGACAGTAGCTTACAGGTCTGCAGTACTTCAGCAGGACAACACCCCACCTGTGACGTGCAATATCTGGTCCACCGTTGGCCGGTCGACATGTGGGCCTACCTCAACCTCCCAAAATGACTGTACATATCTCGTCTACTATTGGCCGGTAGACGTGTGGGCCTACCTCAGCATCCCAAAATGACTGTACATATCTTGTCTACTATTGGCCGGTAGACGTGTGGGCCTACCTCAACATGCCAAAATGACTGTACATATCTCGTCTACTATTGGCCGGTAGACGTGTGGGCCTACCTCAACCTCCCAAAATGACTGTACATATCTCGTCTACTATTGGCCGGTAGACGTGTGGGCCTACCTCAGCATCCCAAAATGACTGTACATATCTTGTCTACTATTGGCCGGTAGACGTGTGGGCCTACCTCAACATGCCAAAATGACTGTACATATCTCGTCTACTATTGGCCGGTAGACGTGTGGGCCTACCTCAGCATCCCAAAATGACTGTACATATCTTGTCTACTATTGGCCGGTAGACGTGTGGGCCTACCTCAACATGCCAAAATGACTGTACATATCTCGTCTACTATTGGCCGGTAGACGTGTGGGCCTACCTCAACCTCCCAAAATGACTGTACATATCTCGTCTACTATTGGCCGGTAGACGTGTGGGCCTACCTCAGCATCCCAAAATGACTGTACATATCTTGTCTACTATTGGCCGGTAGACGTGTGGGCCTACCTCAACATGCCAAAATGACTGTACATATCTCGTCTACTATTGGCCGGTAGACGTGTGGGCCTACCTCAGCATCCCAAAATGACTGTACATATCTTGTCTACTATTGGCCGGTAGACGTGTGGGCCTACCTCAACATGCCAAAATGACTGTAATATCTCGTCTACTATTGGCCGGGAGACGTGTGGGACTGCCTCAACCTCCCATAGTGACTACACATATCTCGTCTACTATTGGTCGGTAGACGTGTGGGCCTACCTCAACATCCCAAAATGACTGTACATATCTCGTCTACTATTGGCCGGTAGACGTGTGGGCCTACCTTGACCTATGGCAGCGCCATCTAGCGGGCCAACCATAGCGCCACCTGGTTTCCCCCTTCAAGCTAGACGAGTTTTGTTCTTTGTAGTTTTTTCGTTTGACGCATATTTCGTGAGATATTTGGCCCGCTCACGATCAATGGACCACCCTGTATGTGTGTGTAAGTCTACCGCAGTACTTCCCGACGGCCATGCAAAATAACATCAATGTCTGCAATAGTCTTAGCACAACACCCCATTCATAAATGTCTAGTACCTCGTCCATTGTCTTTGTCCAGATGCTGGGTGGCTTTGGGATCCTGAGGATTGAACTCGCTGACAGGCTGGCCAAAATGGCTAGCAGCAAGTTGCCTCTTGAGATCAATGTTCTGGAATCATACTTTCGATCCATACTGTGCTGTCAAATTTTAAGGATTTGGAATATGGAATGGTATACTCTGAATCTGCCGAACAAACTACAGGCGATAAAGGAGACCACAAAGTGCTGGACGACCTACATGCGAGCCTCTAGCCAGGGCTCCATTGTTCTCTGTCAGCTCCACATACTTGGCTGACTTGTCAACATCTCCCTCCATCGGAAGGAACTGCCCCACTGTAGTTGTACTGCCCGTTTGACAGTGGTCCACATTTTGCTGGAATGTCTTAATGTAGCCATCCTACAGCAGGTTGTTAATCTTCCTGACTCGCCACCCTTGGTGGTTGGCCTGGTTTTATGGTTTATTTGTGAAGGAGTTTTTGTCATTCTCTCTGAGGGAGGATGCCTCAGCCCATTGAGAGGTTGGCAGCGTGGCCTGTTGCCTCCTCTGCCCTGAATGGGTAGTGGTTGTCTGGGTTTCATTGTCTGCCCCAGCCCTCGTCCTACCTGCTCTTTTGCCCTTCTTCCCATGTACTGTCTGACGATATGCTTCGTTTGTTTTCCTGAGTTGCTCTCCCCCTGTCCATGTTGGTAGTCTTTCCTGGATATTGTTACGTTGGGTGCCTCTAGTAAGTGGCCCCCACTACTTTCTGCCTTTGGGGTCCTCTAGCTGCTCCCTGGACAGAGCACCTTCCACGCCTTTCTTCCTCCCCCCCCCCCTTCCTTTTCTTGTTTCTTGTCCCTTTCTCCAGGCTTTGTTGACCTTAGGTAGACCTTGGGGGTTTTCTCTCTTTGGGCTTCTTTGGTGTGTAGTTCTGATGACTTGCTTCTCCCAGGTACGAGAAGCTGATGACCTTGTAGCTTTGTTCATTTAATCATTAATTCAACCAACCATCTCATCCATCATAGGTCGAGAGACGTGTGTGTGTAAGCCTACTTCAACACGCCCCAGTGTCTCTGCAAAACATCATCAGTGCTGCTAAAGTGTTGTGGACATTGATATTTTCCACAGTCACTGATGCATGCTGAGAAAGGGCTACACACACGTTTATCGACGGACTTGGGCAATTCCAGCAGGTCAGCCCATACCTCCAGAATTGCTACAGAGTTGCTCCAGGAACACTCTTCTGGGTTTAAACTCTTCCGCTGGCCACCAAATTCCCCAGACATGAACATTATTAGGCATATCTGGGATGCCTTGCAACGCGCTGTTCAGAAGAGATCTCCACCCCCTCTTACGGATGTATGGACAGCTGTGCAGGAGTCGTGGTACCAATTCCCTCCAGCACTACTCCTGATATTAGTCAAGTCCAGGCCACGTCATGTTGCGGGACTTCTGCATACTCGCGGGGGCCCTACACGATATTAGGTGGGTGTACCAGTTTCTTTGGCTCTTCAGTGTACATTGTGACATTCGTCTACCGTCACTTTGTGGGGTTGGGTTTGTTTGGGTGAAGAGACCAAACTGCGAGGTCTACGGTTTCATCGGATTAAGGAAGGATGGGGAAGGAAGCCGGCCATGCCCTTTCAAAGGAACCATCCTGGCAGGCATTTGCCTGGAGCGATTTAGGGAAATCACGGAAAACCTAAATCAGGATGGCTGGACGCGGGATTGAACCATCGTCCTTTCGAATGCGAGTCCAGTGTGCTAGTCACTTTGTTATTCATGTATTGCCAGTTTCAGGCGGGTTTCATGAAGATTTGGTACTTTCAGTGCTGCCTCCGTAGATCAGGCTTGAGAATGAACTAGTCAGTTCGAAATTTTTCACCAAAATATATGTACTGCAACTGTGACAGCTTTGTAATACACTGTGACAGCTCTGTAATACTCTCTTCGTAAAAAATCTTAGTCTCTAATGATAACTGAGTAGCAGCAAACCTCTCCTGTAGCTGTGCATCTTAAAAACTGATCGTAGGCCTTGCTGCACATGTCACAGTGTGTACATTGAATAACATACAGTCCTCATTTTCTCATGCTGTTTGGGAGACAGAACACCCACATCTAGTTCTTAAATACCTCGTTCATAAAATACAGTTATCAGATACCTATTTGTCCTTCTTGAGTATCACATTTCAGAGCTCTGGCAAAATATTTCGGCCATACTCGCCTTACATTGGCCTCTTAGCACTTCTAAAATGTAACAGTGTTTGCACTGTATGTGAATGAATACAGCACAGAGAAGAACAGGAGCTAATAAAAAACATCCAGTTAACTTAGTATAAGACTACATTTAGCAGGCAAAAACTACCCTGGAGGACTCAAGTAGCAAATCGTTAGCAGTGATAGTGAGACTTCATACCTTCCAGAAGTGTTCAATAGCGAATAAGGTGGTTAATACACTAGAGACACATTTGTGTGCCCGGCCAGAGTAGCCGAGCGGTTCTAGGCGCTACAGTCTGGAACCGCGCGACCGCTATGGTCGCAGGATCGAGTCCTGGCTGTGTGTGATGTCCTTAGGCTAGTTAGGTTTAAGCAGTTCTAAGTTCTAGGGGACTGATGACCTCAGCACTTATGTGTGTGTGTGATGTCCTTAGGCTAGTTAGGTTTAAGCAGTTCTAAGTTCTAGGGGACTGATGACCTCAGCACTTATGTCCCATAGTGCTCAAAGCCATTTGAACATTTGGGTGGATGACAGTCCAAACACAATCCGGGAATCAAGGTATGGTTTTTCTGTGGCTTCCCTAAACTGCTTAAGGCAATTATGAAGCCCATCTGGCCTGAAGAGGATATGGTCAGTGTCCTTCACTAACAGTCTCCAAATCGGCCTCGGTCCCCAATTACCTAGTCGTCGATGGACGCTGAACCCCAGCCTCCATTGGAGGGTATAACGTAGCCCCAGTGGTAGGTTTCGGTGCACACGCTTCGCAGCAGGCGCTTCTCCGTCAGGTGGCTGCCAGTGGCTGTCGAGGTCTCCACGGGTCAGTGAGTCAGCCCCGGCTATCAACAGCAGACTTCCTGGCTGCAGACCGCAGCGCGCCGCCTTCTTTGTACTCGGCTGGTGATAAGGCTGCCCGCAACCTCCACTGAATCAGCGAACACACTCTGACCTACACACCGACCTCTGCGGTGATGTTTTCCTCTAAAAGAGATAGGGGCACTGTTTCACTACCTCGTGGTCTCCAGGGGGAAAACCGGAATCTGCGTTCAGTTATTTAAATAATGCAGTCACTATCAAGCTGAGTGGAGTTGTGTGTTATCGTGGACATGCGGCTGACTTCAGAGGCAAACGCACTCTTTTTGCCAGGACACACAAGCTTGGTATCTGTGTCTTTGGTCTGCTGCCCCTGCTCCAAGAAACCACCTCTTTACATCGTAGATACATTGAGATTATAGGCGTTTTCCCCAATTGTTTACTCAAATATCGATCGAAATAGATAGATATGTAGATATTCAGTGATCACAGGCCCTGCAGACCACACGCTGCTTCCACAAACTGCCTCCATTCCTTTCTGTTTTGTGCCCAGTTCCTCCAGGTATCTTCAATTCCCAGGCCTACAAGATCCATCCAGCGCTGCCTTGGTCGTCCAATGGGGCGTTTGGTGTTTGGTTTCCCGCTAGTGCCATCTTCGCCTGTCTTTCATCTGTCATGAGGGCTACATGGCCCACCCATTGTATTCTTTTGCTCTTTATCTTCTGTAGGATAGTTCGTTGTCACATCGATCGAAATAAAAATGGGGAAATTGCATGTTCATTAACAGCAACTGCTATGTCCCAAATCCATATAAACTGAGGTGACGAAAGTCGGCCGAATTGGCCGAGCGGTTCTAGGCGCTACAGTCTGGAACCGCGGGACCGCTACGGTCGCAGGTTCGAATCCTGCCTCGGGCATGGATGTGTGTAATGTTCTTAGGTTAGTAAGGTTTAAGTAGTTCAAGTTCTAGGGGACTGATGACCTCAGATGTTAAGTCCCCTAGTGAACCAGAATTCAACAGACCATGTTCTTGATTGCTGACACCTGCTCCTCTTGCAGGCCGCAGCAGCGGCGGCAGCAGCAGCAGCTGCAGCGGCACAGGTGCAATATAAGCTGCAGCAGCCCGCAGCGGGCTTTGGCCACCTGTTCCAGCAGCTACCAGCCCCCTACCTCCAGCACCAGCTGCAGCAGCAGCTGCACCACTTCCAGGTCAGTAGTCACTCCACTGTTGCTGTGGTCCTCTGTGACGGGGCTCTTCCTCTAGGGAAGTCCTTCCTGTTCTCTTTTCAGTAGAACAGTCAATCTCCATGAAGGCCTATTGTAGCGATGTGGGTATCTAATCGGTCTTCCTCTGTGACTGTAGGCGTGTAAAGTGGAGGCTCTGCCTGCACCATCACAACACCACCAGCAGCACCACGAGCACAGAGAACACCAGGAGGAGCAGACGACATCTGGGGCAGAGGACGAACGCGAGCCCCGACGTCCGGTGGTGAAACAGGAGCGCCTGGATGAAGACCAGGACCGAGGGTCAGAGCGCGACCACGACCCCGAGGACAGGGAGCGCCAGTCACCGGAGGGTACCCCGCGACCGGAGTCTGCAGCCGCATCGGCGCCAGTTATCAAGCAGGAGCGTATGGACCACGAGGAAGAGGAAGAGGACCGCGGCTGCTGCGAGGATGTGGACATGGAGCAGACCAGGCCCAGTAGTGGCCACCAAAGCCCAGGATCACCACATGCTGATCAAGGTCTGTATGTAGTGCTTGTAGCGCATTCTTGCATTTTTATATTGTTAAGCTGAAGTATTCCTGAGCTGAGTTATCCAGTAATCGCATTCTATTCTTTATGTGAATATATATATATTCCCTGCAGACATAGACAACCTCTGCCCCTCGTATACTGGATATAATTTTGTTGCACGTTACATGGGGACTGTCCCCATCTCTTTTTCCATTTGTGTGTGTGTGTGTGTGTGTGTGTGTGTGTGTGTGTATGTACTGCTGGCAGCCATCTTATCCAGTGACAATGCCCCACAGCCAAGGAGGGCGTGGAGCGCCTGCTGGAGTTGGTGGGGTCCACGGTGAGCCGCCGTCTGGTGGAGGCTGGTGCCCAGCAGCTCTCTGGGTCCCCGGCCACCCCCGCTGGAAGCAGCTACTGCTCCTCCTCATCCGCCTCCAGTGTCGCCAGCGCCTCGTCGCCACTCACACTCATCCACCCATCCAACAACAATAACAGCATCACAACCAATAACAATAACAACAACAACAACAACACCCTCGAGGACCTGCAGTGCCGCTTCTGCCACAAGAGGCTCACATCTGCCGTTGACCTGGATCAGCATGAAAGGTGAGCTCCATTTCTGATTTTCTCACCCTGCAGACATAGACAACCTCTGCCCCTCGTATACTGGATAAATTTCCACTCAGCTGCCTTTTACATCAGGCACTGACAGGTGTGAATATGACTGTCAGATGTATAAGCCATGTTCTGTTAACCGGCGACCTAGAAACACCGGAAAGGCTCTGTCCCTGCTGCTGCCGCAGTGGTCCACAACCCGGAGTCCACTTCACCCCTCCGCCGCTCCACACCAAACCCATGGTTATTGTGCGGTTCGGCCCCGGTGGACCCCCAGGGAACGTCTCATACCAGACGAGTGTAACCCCTATGTTTGCGTGGTAGAGTAATGGTGGTGCACAAGTACGTGGAGAACTTGTATGCACAGCAATCGCCGACATAGTGTAGCTGAGGTGGAATAAGAGGAACCAGCCTGCATTCGCCAACGCAGATGGAAAACCACCTAAAAACCATCCACAGACTGGCTAGCTCACCGGACCTTGACACAAATCCGCCAGGCGGATTCGTGCCGGGGACCGACGCTCCTTCCCACCTGGAAAGCCGTGTGTTAGACCGCACGGCTTTATAAGCCAATGACTGCAAAATACTAGCATGAACTCTGTACAGGAGAATGGAAAAACTGGCAGAAGTTGACCTTGGAGGAGATCAGTTTGGAATCTGGAGAAATGTAGGAACACACGAGGCAATACTGACCCTGTGATCTCTCAGAAAGTAGGTTAATGAAAGCTGAACTTACATTTGTGAGCAGATAATTTTGTTACATGTTACATGGGGACTGTCCTCATCTCTTTTTCATTTTCGTTACTGCTTCCCCGTTTTTTAATTAGATATCTTTTTCTGATTCACAATTCTATTCCTTCATATTTTAGACTGGAAGTTCATGACTGATAATGGTTTTTATCAACTGAAGATGGCTGAAAACTTTGCCTAGCCACGCCAACTGTTACTCTGCGACATTCTGTAGCTTCCTATGCTGTAGTACGTAGCATTTATATATACCAGAAGATTGATCTTAAGGGTTTACGAAACCAGTTGAGTGGGTCTCTGATCAGCTTAAATAAACACAACTACAGTGGACTACTGGACCTTTCATTCAGTTTTATATTTTAGTAGTTTTAGCACCTATATTTAAACACCTGTTGTACTGTATGAACTGTCAATCAGTTATGTATAACTCTCTTCGAAATTCTTAGGGTAGCAGTTGTATTAATACAGGGGGTGAAAGACAATTTACTTGTACAGAAAGCAGACAATAGCAGTGAAGAAAAGCAAAGAATAACTTGAAATGGAAATTGAAGTTCAGGGAGAAGAAATAAAAGCTCTGAGGTTTGTCAATTGCACTCTAATTCTGTCAGAGCCAGCAAAGGTCTTGAAAGAGACAGGGTCTTGAAAGGAGGACATTACATGAACATAAAAAAAGCAGAAAAAGGATAAAGGAATGTAGTGGAATTAAATTAGACGATGGCGGGGGTTTGGATTTGGAAATGAGATACTAAAATTGGTGGATATGTTTTGTTATGCGAAATAAATGATGATGGCCAAAGTAGAGAGGATTGAGATAGATTGGCAATGGCAGGAAAAGTGTTCCTGAAGAAAGACAGATTTGTTTCATCGAATATAGATTTAAGTGTTGGGAAGTCTTTTCTTCAGATTGTTGTCTGTATTGTAGCCATGCATGTAAGTAAAACATGGAGAATATATAGTTTATACAAGGAAGAGTAGAAGCTTTTGAAATGTGGTGCTACGGAAGAATGCTGATGATTAGGTGGGTAGTCTGGGGACTAATAATGAGACACTGAATGGCATTGGAGAGACACGAGATTTGCGACACAACTTGACTAAAAGAAGGGATCACTTGATGGGGTACATCATGACACATCAACAGATTACCAGTTTAGTACTGGAAGGAATTGTCTGGAGTACAGATGATAGAAATGAATATGTAAGAATATTCAGAAGGATGAAGGTTGCAATAGTTATTTGGAGGTGAAGAGGCTTTCACAGGATAATGAGCTATAAGAAACAAGTTTCAGTCTGAAGACCACAAAACAACTGTCCTTTACATAAAATATGGCAACGGGGTGTGTGTGTGTGTGTGTGTGTGTGTGTGTGTGTGTGTGTGTGTGTGTGTGTGTGTCAGTCATTGTTTGAAGTAGCGGCTTCAGTCAAGACCCATCATAACAACCGGGAGAGTGGTTTGCTGACCCCACGCTCCTCCCATCCGCATCCTCCTCTGAGGATGACACAGCGGTCGGACGGTCCCGGTAGGCCACGAAGACAAAGGGCTTTTAACATTACAGCAGGATTTGTTGGTTTCCGCAATGCCGTTCTTTAAATGAGTTGAAGCTATGCGACAATGACACTCAGTTTATACTGTTCTGCTTTTAGTGTTAACAGAGTGTATTGGGGATGACATTAAGTCTGTGTTGGACAGGTTCCTGTGCTGTGGGGGCGGAGGGTCATCGTCATCCTCCGCAGCCAGTGGCAGTGGGAGTGAGGGCCTCGCGGCCAAGTTGGAAGATGCGGTCACCGCCAAGACGGAGGAAATGTCCATCAACGGTGGCAGCGACGAGGCGAGCGACGACGACGAGGGAGGCGGTGGGGGCGGAGGGGGTGGCACCGCGGGATCCACCTCCGGCCTCCCCGGTGCCTCTGCCGGGAACCACGGCTCTGGCGGAGGTGTCCTGGGAGCCGGCATGGGTCGGACGGGCAAGGTCCGCGTGAGGTCGCTCATCGCCGACGAGCAGCTGGCTGTGCTCAAGGGCTGCTACGCTGCCAACCCTCGGCCCAAGAAGGACGAGCTGGCGCGCATCGCCGACCGCATCGGATTCCCCGTACGTGTGGTGCAGGTCAGTGGGCAATAGCTCCACCCAAGCACTCCTCAAGTCTTTTTCTTCATACTGGTACTGTGCTTTTCTTTACTCTCTTCACCTGCTCTACTTCTTTCTGTCTGTTGTTCGTCCATTTCTGACACTGATCCACCCTCAGCTGCCTGCCATTGTCCCTCTTTTCATCAGTCACTTCACACAATGTACTAGTCTTTCTTATTCCCCGTTCATTGCTCTGTGTACTTAATTTTTAAGTATTCCCATGCTGTTCTTGCTACTTTTGGATACTTTCACTGTACAACTAATTTCCCGTAAGCTTCTCCTTATGTAGCTCTTCCATATTCTCCTCTTCTCCACATATTCTATTACTTATACTGTACTCACATTACCCTTATTTTTTTTCCTGTTTGTCTTACTTTCCCGTTCAACACTACCTTTTTCATTAACGTTTTTGTAAATTGCTCCATTTCCTTCCACTCGACTAACTATCAACTTTCATTCCCCTCTTCTATTCTGCTGTACATCACTCCCCTGTGTGTTATGATTTCTGTCCCCTATTATTTTACATTCCTCCTCCTAATTACTGCTACCTTCTTCTCTTTTACCTCACACGTTGTCTCCTTCTCCCCCTCTTCTGTAATTGCCCTCCTCCTCTGCCTTCTACTTTCTCCCCATTTCTTCCTCACTTCCTCCTCTTCTGCCTCCTTCATTGTCCTCCTCCTCCTCCTCCTCCTCCTCCTCCTCCATCTCTTCTTCCTCCTTCCTTCTCATCTGCCTGGTTTGCTTCCTACTGCTAGTAGTACTATTTCTACTTCTCCTCTTATCCATATTCAGCTACCTATTTCTTCCTTTTATCTACATATTCTCCTTCAATGCCTTTTTTTAAATCAGTATTTCAGTAATTGTTCCTTATCTGCCACATATATTATTTCTTAATCACCTTTTTTGTTAAAGAGTATCCAACTTTTACCCTATCATTCTCATTCATATTTTATTCTATAAACTTTTTCTAGATCCTCTTCTTTCAGTTGGTGGTTCTTCTGCTTCTTCCTACATTTGATTCACTCTTTTTTAAAAGATCTGTAGGTATTTTTTTTTTTCAAACAACAAGTAAGGATTCAAATTAGTTTTTCTGTCTCTCAGCTAAGAGTACCATAACTGCTACTTCTTCCTCCTTCTTCTTTATCCATAAGGAAATGTTACACCTTGATTGTTGTAGCCTTTTGTAATTATGTATAACTTGCCATCTCTGTGTGACAAACTGAAGTCAACATTTATGATTTTATGAAGTTTGTTGAATGTCTCATACATTCCTGATTAATAACTTATACTCGATTTGTGCTGAATAGAATAGATGTTAACATAACCATTTACCATTGCAAATTCGATTAGGCTCTCTGGTGTACTCGTATTTTATTTTCTGTTGGCTTTTCAATATATTTCACCTACCCCTCAGCATTCACCCACTTCTTCCTTTATACTGTACATACTTGTTATGTAAATCTTTCTCACATCACTTTTGCTGTATACTTTCATCAACAAATTGTTCATTACCAATCCTGTTTAGCTACTATATTCTCATACTAGTCTTTCCTTTTGGAGTCTTTCCTTTTGTTCTACAGCAGATGTTTTGATTTGTAGGACTGTTTAGCCCCATATTTTTGTGTGTAACTTCTCCAGCCAGGACATATGTTGGTGACAGCAGTGTGTCTGGGTGTGCTGCAGGTGTGGTTCCAGAACACACGAGCACGCGACCGCAGGGAAGGACGGCTAGTGCATGTGCCGTACCAAGCACCACCCCCACTGGCCCCTCCACCTTCGGGGCTGCCATCGCCACCCCCGCTCTATGACCTTACTGCCTGTGAGCAGCCCCTTGACCTGTCTACCAAGCCTCCTTGCAGGAAATTGGAGCCTGTTAAAGCTGAATGGTAAGTGAAGTTCAAACAGGTGGATTTTGTAGTATGAATACTGACTTGTCTTTCTCTTTTCCAGTTAATATCTATGCATGTGATGAGGATTAGAAGTTTTTTGTGAGGTCATACAGAGAACATTGAGTGAATTGTGAATTCTATTGGAATGTTTACACTTTAATCTCGGTTCATGACTGTTTCTATGGATTTAAATATTTTTTGTTCCCCTGCCATCATATTGTCTATTCACTGATTTGTTTAATTGAACTACATCATTGTTCACTAACACAATCATTGTTTACTTAGTTTGCTGCTATAAGCAGGTACACTTTTAGATTATTTGTTTGTCTTTATTACATTGCACCACTCATTGGTTAAGATTATTTTCCCATAGTGACATTTCCAAGTTATACTCTAGAACATTTGTTGACATGTGAGAATGTTCGTAAGAGCATGGAAAGCTTCTCGAATTTTTCCCCTAAAAAAATACATAGATGGGAGAAAGACACAAATGCCCCAGTGATCACCACCATGTTCTCCTGACCACTTCAAATACACACATGCGCACAACCTCAACAAGCACCACTGCACAACCACTAAGTGCACAGTGGGAACAAAGGGTAGCACCAGACAAACAAACCAGTAATTTAATTTGTATGTCTATACATTTCATAGTCAGTTTCAGCAAGACTGTGTGACAGATATATGCCTACACAAAATGTTTCACAATTCCAGTTACAAGTCAATCTTTAAACTTATTTTACACTTGAACATGGTTTCTCATCATAATTTTATCAACTAAGTCCCCCCTACGGCCACTAGGAGCTTGTAACAAGAATCGAGAAACACATATTATGTACAGCAGGGCAGTTGCAGTGCAGCTAATGTGTATACATATCATATTTTGTGATGACTGTAAGACTGCAGAATACACAGCCACCTTTCAGCACGCGCACATGTGGACTCGGCTCACAGGTCTGACTACTCCTGCGGCGGTGACGAGGCGGCGATGAATCTGAGTGTGGGCAAGGCGTCCCCTGCAGCGTCGGCGACACCCAGCCCGCACCGTAGCACTGCCCTCGACGCGGGGCAGTCTCCGCCCCCGGCACCTGCTTCTGGCCCGGTCGCCACCCCCACTTTCCCCTTTGGTGGGGATGGTGGCAGCCGGCTGGCCCGCATCCTGTCGCAGCCCCGCGACTTGTTTGCACTGGCGGCCCTGGATCGGCTGCCCTACGGAGGACCCGAGTCCCCGGCACCCTTCGGCCGCTATCACGAGAACGGTGGTGACTCCTCCAGTCCGCATTCCGACAAGCGCCCGTGGAAGCAGGTGAGCTATTCTAGGCACAGCCCACATTCGTATAATTTCCCGATGTTTCACTTTCCATTAAAATGAAGGTTGCCAATTTTTTCCATGTTATTTCTACAGCTTTCGTTATTATTTAAGCTGCATGGTCATTCACAGTAACTGTTCTTTCGGGAACAGATACTACCGTCATATATAGTTTTTATTTAAATTGTACATGCCACATATCCGTACAGTTACACACTGTCACTGTGATAGACCCCAACCTAACAACTAATATGACAGTTCTTCATATGGTTCATTGCTATGAAGGAGAGATCAAATGATAATTAAATGGACATCCTAGCTGCAAACAGGCATTGATATACTTCATTGGCGACATGTTGAAAATGTATGTCCCGACCGGGACTCGAACCCAGGATCTCCTTCTTACATGGCAGACGCTCTATCCATCTGAGCCACTGAGAGCACAGAGGATAGTGTGCTTGCAGGGACTTATCCCTTGCACGCTCCCCGTGAGACCCACATTCCCAACATGTCCACACCACTACATTCATAGTGTGCCTAATAGATTTTTGCGCATCATACTCATTAATCGTGGCAGATTAATCTAAGTCTCGTACAAGTTCGGGCATAGCATGTGCATTCGCACAATAAGGTCAGTGGCCAGGAAGCCATATTTTAACTATATGTGATGGTAGTATCTGTTCCCGAAAGAACAGTTACCGTTGATGACCATGCAGCTTTGCTGGAATGAAATGGTAATTAAATGGACACCCTAGCTGCAAACAGGCATTGATATGCTTCATTGGGGACATGTTGAAAATGTGTGCCCTGACCGGGACTCGAACCCAGGATCTCTCGCTTACATGGCAGACGCTCTATCCATCTGAGCCACGAGGGCACACAGAGATTGGTGTAGGTCTAATCCCACCCCTATGTAAAGTTCCCTTCTATGCTGCCAAATACCAGATGAGTTAATGAAGTGGCAGAGGGGGACCCCAATTGGGAATATTTTTTGGAGGGGGACGGTTGCCATTTTGCAAACATCATGTGAAGTAAATGTCACATTTCATAGCACTGTATGGTCCAACAAACTACAATAGTATACTGGCTAACATTACAGGTCTTGCTACTGTAGGAGCCTCACAAAAAAATTCCACAATACCTTATAACAGGGAAAAACCTTGCTAATTCTTAAAACTGCTAGCTATTGGCAACTAGAACTACTGTACTATCCGTTTTCTTTGTACTGTACAGGATGACTAGTCTCCATCAAGATCTAGCTTGACTAAAGTGCAGGCAGAGAGTGAAAGCGAGGCAAGATACAGTTATAACAGTTCAGTTTCCAAACGAGAGGAAATTGCCCAAGTCTGCATACCACCGACCCTCTACTGCCAATGGCTCCAGCCACTTGCTGGAGCAAGGAGACACCATTAGAGCTGTATTGGGGGAGGGGGGGGGGGGGGGGAAGACTTAACAAAGCAGCCACATTCAACTGAGCAACAGCTGCTACTCATTAGCCTCAATCTTATGGATTTCAATTGCTGAATGAATGACTAGTGTCATCCAAGTGCAACTCTGACCACAGTTACTCCTGCACCTGGAGATGTCACTGGCAGTTCACCTTGCTCAGCAAAAAAAAAAAAAGTAGTATAAATTTAGATCATAAAATTTCATTGAAACTAAACTATTACCATGCAAACTTTGACTTAAGAATGAAGAAAGACATATGGACACACACACATTCTCTCTCTCTCTCTCTCTCTCTCTCTCTCTCTCTCTCTCTCTCTCTCTCTCTCTCTCCCTCCCCCCCTCTCTCTCTCTCTCTCTGTCTGTCTGTCTCTCTCCCTCTCTCTCCCCCCCTCTCTCTCTGTCTGTCTGTCTCTCTCTCTCTCTCTCTCTCTCTCTCTCTCTCTCTCTCTCTCTCTCTCTCTCTCTCTCCCCCCCCTCCCTCCCCCCCTCCCTCCCTCCTCCCTCCCTCCCTCCCTCTCTCCCCCTCCCTCTCTCCCCCTCCCTCCCTCCCTCTCTGCCTCAGGTATATGATAACCATCCATTGGACTAGGCTGAGACAACCATAGCTCCTACTACTGTCTGTCCACTCAACCAGTGTGAGGTAATATCACGTCTTACCACTATAGACTTCAGCCAGCCACCTAGAGTGTTACACTGTCCATCTGTTACAACAGTATTAATAGCTCTCACACACTTCTCAGTCGTCCCGCACCTGACCTCAATCCCCTTCTCCTGCCACAGGGTTACGGGGATGGCGAAGACACGACGGACGATGCGGAGGACTCGGGTGGCGACCCAGCTCTGGGCACTTCGCCCTCCAAGAGGCACCGCCTGCTGGCTGCCCTCGGTGGCACTGACCAGGAGCCCGAGGGCCAGTTCGTGTGCGACCAGTGCGACAAGGCATTCAGCAAGCAGAGCTCGCTGGCGAGACACAAGTACGAGCATTCCGGTGAGTCGGGAACCGGTACGTCCAACAGCCAACAGCTCGCTCTTTCCTATGTACTGTAGCTAGCTGTAGCTGTAGTTGTAGTTGTAGGTGTAGGTGTAGGTTGTAGCTGTAGGTGGGCAGCACGATAAGTCCCACTCGGCTTAGAGTACGTGTCGTGCACGGACGGGCAGTCGGCAGAGAACTGTGAGGTCTGGCTAAAAAATAGCCGGACCGATATTTTAAAAGACTAACAGTGCAGGTCTCGAGGTCAGATGCTACACTGCCGTCATCTCCTCTCCCCATTCCCAATAACCATTTGCCTGCTGACCCCACGCTCAGGCTGTTGCCTCTGTTTTGAGTGAAACAAATCTTAGTTGAAACTTGGAAATCTCACCATAGAGGGCCATTCTTTACTGAAAAAAAGGCTACGACAATGTCTTTACACACTCAAGTCTTTGAGTGGTTTAAGTGGTTCGAAGAGAAATGAGAAGAGAGTGAAGATAAGTCATGTTTAGGGGTTCCTCAGTGTAAACAACAGTGGAAAAAATTGTAAAATGGTTCTTTAACCTGAATCATCATCAGTTGAGCATGTGTACGGTTGCTGATATTGTAAGAATTTAGAAAGAAACAATTAGACAGATATTACATGAGCGTTTTCACACGAGGAGGCACTTTTCGCTAGTTGTGGCCACCGAGTGGTGGAGCACTCACCCTACTGTCTAGATCTCACTCTCTGTGACGATTTTCTCTTCCCAAAAGTCAAATTAGTGCTGAAACGAACAAGATCTGAGACAGTTGAAGAAAAAGTGATAGATGTCATGAACCTGGTTTCAAAAGATAACTTGCAACACTGCTTTTAGCTCTGGAAAATTCACACGAAGTGGCGTAAGTATTGTGAACAGGAATATTTTGATGGGGATAATGTGAAAATTAGGAAATAGTAAAAATAAAGAGTCTTATATCCCAAATCCAGGTATTTTTCAGCTAGACCTCATATTGTTGGCAGAATAGGTCATTGATCACTTAGGGTTCCACGGTTGCTAGGAATCGATCAGATCTTAGCATACGGACTGTCAAGAGAGTAATTCTATCTACTTATGAGGCAATTTGTTTTTTACAGCATCATAGGCCATTTATCGCACCCAAGCCACCACAGCTCCTCATTTCGCTGTTTGTCATCCTCGAAGCTCTTTCTTCCTACAGGAACATTTCTTGCCCACATCTCTCTTTTCCTTAGTCTTCCTCAACACATTTCAAAATAATATATGGGAGATTCTACCCCAGCAACCCCATCATATGACCATATTATCATAATAAATGCTTCTCCTCTACATCATCACACGTGGCCTTTTTTCCACATTCTCACTGCGTTTTTCAATTCCTGTAATTCTAATTTTATCCTGTATTGTGTCCAAACAATCTGGTTTCTGGTGAGCATAATTTGTTGTTCAGAACATATACTACTGGTCCAGAGCTCACAGTACACTTTACAAATGACTTGAACATATAGGTCTTTGCCTCTGCAACACATACATGGGAATTACACAGTCATTTGTCATGCACTCCATATTGAATGGAATGGGAAGAAACTCTATAGGTATAGTTAGAAGTATCCTGTGCCTTACACTTTGCTTGTTTGTTGAATGTAAATGTAGCTGTAGATGTAGATTTAGATGTAGGGGACATTACAAACCAAACACAACTGTACTCTGTAATGGTTTCTGAAATGTAGCAATGGAAAATAATCAGGAATGGGACAGTGCACATTATAGTAAATTAACTGATTGCAGTTCTTTTGTGTTACTGCAAAATCCTCCTCGTAAATCATGTTAAATTGTTGTGAACAGGTGCCATGTTGCTGATCACAGCTGCTGTCTGCAATTTTGTCTACAAACTGTGATTAGGAACTCAGCTTCTGATTACAAGAGCCAAACATGAGCTGAAAATATATCATTTATAGCCTGCACAATACTCGTTACTCACAGTTTCAAAAGACTGCGTCTTGAAGACCATGGAGGATAGAGCATAAACTTATGCTGATGTTTTTGCTACAGAATAGCAAATCTTAATGTAGGTAGACATCTCTACTCCAAACAAAACAACAACAACAACAACAACAATTATGATGATGATGGTGATGATGATGATGTCAGTGACAACAAAAACACAATAACAGCTTGCATGAGCTCAGTTCTGCAACAAGTAACTTAAAGTTTCCTACAGAGATACTGAAGCTACACAGTTTTTTCGTAGCACAGTTCTTAGCATAAGACACATACATTAATTTAAAATCTTGTGTCAGTTACACTGTTAACTTCAACAACTAACGAAATCATCAAGAACATCAGAGTAAAATCCTCAGCAAATGATAGCATGCACAGTTGCTAGTATGTTGTTGCACTGTTAATGGTTCCCAGGAATTTTTTTCCAATCTTTCGTGACATTCTGTTTATTAAACGTTTTCTGCAAATTCTAGCCAATACCAAATCACTGTACTCTTCACACATCACTGATTTGTTTTAAAAGCTATTTCAGTTTCAGGGATCCATTTTTGCATCAATATCTCAGCAGACAACGATTACACTATTTCCCATACAGCAAAAGTTCTAGCATGTTTGCACACTATCACCTGCCGAGAATTCAGTTACTATATCATCAACAATTCCTAATTGTTTGAAGCTAATACGTTTGCTGAGTGTTACTGTTAATGTATAGTGTTCTAAAATGATACAGAAAACCTTGTAGAGAGAACCTAGCTGAGTACAGAAACCTATGTCCAGGCTCATAATCTAGCATGCTTCAATGCTTAAAACAATTGGAGATGATGGTTGTCACTATTTCATCAAAACTAACCTGCCACCACCTTGTCCAAACTATCATTTTGTTCCTATCTATGTCCAAAATCTCAAAGTAACATTATCAACATTGTCATACTGCTGGCCCCCAAACTATCTGCAGAAGCTAACATTGTGAACACATTTGTCTGATGAATCCACTCTGTATGTGAGCAGTAGTTTCCTGCACCCTACTGTCACCGAGCGAGGTGGTGCAGTGGTTAGCACACTGGACTCGCATTCGGGAGAACGTCGGTTCAGTCCTGCATTCAGCCATCCTGATTTTGGTTTTCTGTGATTTCCCTAAATCACTCCAGGCAAATGCCGGGATGATTCCCTTGAAAGGGCACAGCTGACTTCCTTCCCTGCCCTTCCCTAATCCAATGAGACGGATGACCTCGCTGTTTGGTCTCTGCCCCCAAACAACCCAACCCAACCCAACCTACTGTCGAGCCTTACCATTCTATCTCTCACCTTCCCAACTGCTTCCTCTCACAGTTTTGTAATTCAGTTGTGTCATTGTGTGGCATAGAATGTTCACTAGAGCTAAGTGTGTTCTGAAGTTAAACAGTATTGCAGTGCTTGTTTCATGTAATATTTTTTTGATCTGACAAAACTGCCTTGAAGTCCCCTATCTTATGTAGCTCATTAGAACCATTGTATGGACATTTGTTCCTATCCTGAACTGTGCAGTGGCTCTGGAGTAGTGCTGCCCCCAGGGTAGAATTGCACCCAGGGGTAGCACTTTGGCCCCAGGGTAGCACTACATCATCGCTACAAAAAGTCCGTGCTTACAATCTATCAAATGACACACGCGGTTGGATAGAAAGTTTTCTAACAGACAGGGAGTAGTATGTCATCCTGAATGGGGTAACTTCAACAGTAACAAGAGTAACTTCAGGTGTGCCCCAGGGCAGCGTAATAGGTCCTCTGCTGTTTATGGTTTACATAAACGATCTGGTTGATGATATTGACAGCGGCCTTAGACTGTTTGCCAATGTCTACAGGAAAGTAATATCACATGAAAGTTGTGAACAAATCAATGAGGATTTGCAGAAAATAAATGCGTGGTGTAATGACTGGCAGTTATCTCTCAATATTAGTAAGTGTAACCTACTGCGTATAACAAGGTGAAAATCGCCATTAATGTAAGAGTACAAAATAAATGATCAGTGTTCAGAAGCGGTAACATCAGTCAAGTATCTGGGTGTGACTATTCGAAATGATCTCAAATGGAGTGATCAGATTACGCAAGTAAGGCGTAACTCTAGATTGCAGTTTATTGGTAGAATCCTGAAGCGATGCAGTCCTTCAACAAAGGAAATAGCTTACAATATGTTAGTTCGTCCAGTCTTAGAGTATTGTTTGACAGTATCGAACCCTTACCAGTTGGGTCTGATTCAAGAGATTGAGAAGGTCGAAAGAAGAGTGGCAAGATTCGTGACTGGTACATTTAGCCATCGCGAGAGTGTTACAAATCTCATAGAAATATATTAAAAACAAAGATTCCATGACTTACTAAATGGGAAAGCGCTGGTAGATAGGCACAATAAAAAAGCACACAAACACACACACAAAATTTCGAGCTTTTGCAACCCCCGGTTGCTTCGTCAGGAAAGAGGGAAGGAGAGGGAAAGATGAAAGGATGTGGGTTTTTAGGGAGAGGGTAAGGAGTCATTCCAATCTTCATCTTTCCCTCTCCTTCCCTCTTTCCTGACGAAGCAACCGGGGGTTGCGAAAGCTCGAAATTTTGTGTGTGTGTTTGTGTGCTTTTTTATTGTGCCTATCTACCAGCACTTTCCCGTTTGGTAAGTCATGGAATCTTTGTTTTTAATATATTTTTCCCATGTGGAATGTTTCTTTCTATTTTATTTAAATCTCATAGAAAGTTTGAAGTGGGACACACTTGCAGATAGACGACGCGCTAAACAGAAGGGGCTGCTCACTAAATTCCGAAATCCAATCTTTGCCAAGGATGTAGAGCGTATATTATTACCACCAACTTTCAAATCACGTAATGATTATCATTCAAAGATAAGGGAAATAAGAGCTCGTACTGAGGCATTCAGACAGTCGTTTTTCTCTCACGCGATCCGCGAGTGGAACGGAGGGTGGGAAATATGACTTTGGCGCAAATTGTGCCCTCTGCCACACACCGATTGGTGGTTAGTGGAGTATATATGTAGATGTAGATGTAGATTTTGATGCATCTTGTATATTAGATGAACTCAGTGTTTGTAGTCATTTTCATAGTTCTTGCCTTTTCATTATTGATCTATATTAGGATATAGCAGCTTTTAAAGTAGTGTAGTAGAGCATGTGAACGTGTGGCCACGCCACGTGCTACAACTGCAGCCTCCGTTTGCCTGCCCGCAGGTCAGCGGCCTCACAAGTGCGACGTCTGCACCAAGGCGTTCAAGCACAAGCACCACCTCACGGAGCACAAGCGCCTGCACTCTGGAGAGAAGCCCTTCCAGTGCTCCAAGTGCCTCAAGCGTTTCTCGCACTCCGGATCCTACAGCCAGCACATGAACCACCGCTACTCCTACTGCAAACCCTACAGAGAGTAGCTGCCGGACACCGGCCCCGTCGGCCACCGTCCCGGCCCCGGCTACTCTCGCCGTGGACTGTACGGGGTGTAGCCTCCTGCAGCCGACGCGTGAACTGCCGCTACTACCACCTTGAGTCCTACGGACAGCGGCGGGGCTCCCGTGCTGCTACCACTGCCGGCCCTGCGGAGAGTAGGTGACGGCCTCCGCCGTACGGGTCGTAGTCATCACTTGCCGCCACCTTCGAGACGGTCCGCCGCTCTGGCCGCGCGCGGTGCTGGGAGCAATTTAATATTGCCACATGTGTCGGCTACTGTCATTATGGCAACATCTCACAAAACTCTGAACTGAACTGATTATTTCGGCTACACCACACTGTGGCTCTTCCGCAGTACCCGGCACCTCTCACTACGAGCTTCACAGAGACTGGATATCGGGTGCTGTGCTAACTGTCACTGTGCAGTGGCATATTTTTCAGCTGGTACTGGTTGGAGCACACCACTTGTACCTTGTTGTGTATGGAGCAAAACTGCACCGAGATAGATCCTGTATCGTATAATTTGCAGTATGCAAAAGTGCTTGAAAGTCAGTATTGCACAGTTCCCTAGCTAAGATGTACTCTTTTGAGCAGCTCGATTGTCATAGCTAACCTTGCCAGTTTGATAAGCTGTGGCTCAAAATACATTTAAATCAACTGGCATTGTGCTTCTTTGCCTTACAGAATCCACTCAATGCAGGTGTATTTTTCTCCTGCCGCTGCGTGAAGTGTCAACATTTCTCCTCTGACCGATCTTTTTGCCACTCTCTCCATGCTATATCACTCCAATTTTTCCCTCTTAGGCAATACGAGGACGTATTATTTCAAAAACTTTAAACCTTGCTAAGTTTCACCATTATAATACCACAGATGCTGTTCTTGAAAGTCATTTCACCTAATTAAATACCACCTCAGCTGATATTTACTGTAATTGCAATTACTGATCATTCATGATAATGGAGTTAAACTACTCAATCTAGTCTACCACTAGAACATCACATTTTTGGTAATTACTAGCGACAACATCTTTGAAACAAATACCTTGTATGCCTCTCAATTAGGACAACTCGTAACATGTTCCGAAGCTTATCCAGTGGCAGGTGTTGAAATACATACTTATCATATAGTACTTTGTTTGTGTCCTTTGCATTGTCATTCAATTCTATGGCTTTTTATAGCTTTTGCCTAAACCCTCATATTCAGTTTTCCCGATCCAGGATACAGCTAAGACCATTTGACCTTAGTGATGGGTGTAATCTGGCAAAAATTTCCATCAATGAACAATGACTATTTTGGAGTGCTGAGACATGCAAAAGCCATTGCACTTCCAATTTTCAAATTCACTGATGTGGTTCTGAATTAACCCTGCTCTTGAAAGATCACAATGGTTTCTAAAATTACATGTGGATAGTAATTTGTATTTGATATATCATATTCTAACAAGATAAAACTGTAAAGAACTTCACTGTGGCCCTGAGAGAGACATTTTAAGAAAGTATCTTTGCTTCTAAAAAGAAAACAAGAAAAATATGAACCAGACTTAAATTGTTGAAACATTAATTGGGCTTTATTAACCCCTTTCCTCTATTTGTCGGACAGCTCTAGTAGTTAAAATTGCTTATTTGGAGAAATCAATCTTAATTCACAGTAATCTCTTTCTGCTTCTCTGTATATAACCTTGAGCACTTGTTATGTAATGAGCGAGGAAGTAAGTACCTCTTAGCGACATACAGCACCAACATCATATAGTTTGTGTCCTACCAGAACATATAATACTGGTAATATTGTACCTACTACCTATGTCACATCTGGATTCAAGTATCTGCTTTTATTCCTCAAACTTTTTATGGTATAACACCCTTTACTTGTTGCAGCTTGACAAGATATATTTAGCACAATAATATTTTACCCTATCTTATAGTACTTTTTAAATTTTGACTCTTGAGCATAGATATCACAATTCTCCACTTTATTCTTCATATTAATGTACATTTAAGAATGATTATTATTGTTCTGTCCATTGATTCTTCATTCCTTAAAGTAACTAAAATATAATAAACTAATTTTGATGTTTGTACTATATAAAATTGTTCATCACACAGTGAGTTCCAATTTATAGAAATATGGCTTCATATGATGCATCATAATTTTGTAGTTAATAAAATGGATAAAGTGTTCATCTTGTGAGGAAAATGAGTAACAAAATGCAACACACAGAAAAAATAATATGCCACGTATACCCACCTGATTATACACCATGGGAAAACTTAGTTTAGAACTAATGTCATCTTTTTCCCAACATGTTTGGAAAATGTGTACTTTCAAATTGGTCTGAATGAAAGTAAAACATAGATATTAGCAGTATTTGAGGGAGAAGAAGACTTCATATGTAAATGTCACTTAAATGTGGACAGCTTTAGCAGAGCTGACAGATCCAAATTAAAATCCACAGCTGTTATAGCTAGCTTTTTGAATAATAAATACAGTTCATTCATTGTGCAAAGAAAAGATCAGATACGGGGAGTAAGAACTGGTCAAAGCACTGGCACAACAGATCAAATAGTATAGGAAGCACATTGGAAGGAATTGTGGTGTAGATCAGCCAAAGTTTAACAGCAAAATTATATACATCTCTCACTATTAGGATCTCCACTTGGATTGTTCAGTTTCTTTCCATGCCAACACCAGTACCTTGAGACAGTAGAGATAGAGAGAGCCTCTCCTGCAAATAGTTGCCTCATGCCATTCATACACATACTGTTCTCCAATCCCCAACTGCATTTCAGTTGTCTTACACAAATTTCTGTCTTCTTCTGCATTATCTCTGTGTCACTGTCAAATAGTCCTCTTTCTTACATTTTATTTTTCACACAAATACATTACTTTTATTTACACCTACCTTTCTATCTATTTTTATATCATTCTTCCTATTCCTTTATTTCTTTCTACCTGTTTTATATATCATCTTGGCATTCTCCCTATCTACTGTATAAATTTTCTTTCTTTTTTCCGTTCTAACTTTTTTCTTTCTTTTTTCTTCCTTCCTTTGTAACTTTTATTTCTTCTTTTGTATCCTTTCTACCCTCTTTCCTTTCCTTCAGTCATTTTGGCAATTTTTTTTTTCAATGTTACTTTCTGAATTTGGAGACATTGTTTCATTTTTCTCCTGATACGAAATCTATATTTCCATTTAGAACCATTATTTATACAAAGCTGGGGTGTTTATCTTTGACCTACATACCACAGGAACCTCATTCTTACAGCTGTGGATCTTAATAATTTTTACTTCAGAGATTTTTCGAGAGTGCTGTGTGTCTCATCGTACAAGGGTAGGAATGATTTTTCCAGCACATCTTTCTCTTTGTGTTTTTGTTTTTTTAAGGCAATTTCTTCCCTTTATGTACTTCCTATATGCTGGAGCTATATATTTCAGCTGTGGGATCATATCCAACAACTCTGCTGTAGTTGTTCATTCATTGAAAATTACTCTTCAGTCTCAGATATTGTTAATATACCTTTATCTACATGATCCAAATATTTTTTTTAGTAAAATATAAAGTTTTGACTGTATATGTTACTTAAATTGAGGGAGTTTGAAAGAAACTACAGACCCCCACTATGTGTATGTGTGTATGTATGGCAGATATTCCAGATTATGTTAACATAGCAGTCTTCAGAATTCTTTAAATGTTATAGTTAATAGCAGAAGATATTTGTAGTGGAAAAAATACATTTCCAGAGAAGCAAATGGTTGTAGTGAAAATTAACTGTTAAATGAACAATGGGAGGAATGAGTGGCAGAAAGAGTAGAAATTTGTTATGAGTAGGGTGACAATGTGTTTGCAATGAGGATTGAATCAAATGTCTTCCACTGCCGTCAAAAGCTGACATATATTGGTGATCACAAATATTATAGTTTTCGTGTAAATGAAAGAAAAACATAAATTAGGCTTTTTATTTCCTTTGTTTGTACATCACATGACTGGATGACCAGCATATTAATGTTAATAGTTGTCATTTATAGAGTAATATATTTCTTGACATTTTATGTAAAAAAACTGACAAAGTGTAGATTGAATGGGTATTTTTCCATTTTTTACAATTTTTCTTTCCAGTAATATCTAGAACTTGCATTTAATTCAGCACAGAAACCTCATTATATTCTTATTTTCATAATAATTGGTAGTTCCTTAATATGGCTTCACCATTGGTTTCCTTTACTCTTTAACCATTTATAACCTATACAGAAAATGGGTCCAATATTTAACTACTTTTGCATATACAGCCCCTCACTTTAACCCATATTTGGTTAATGCAGACTTGAAGTTAATAATTTAAAATGGCTTTCTAGGAACGGATTCAGTGTTGTACTGATGACATCAAAAAGCCTGCTTCATCCATAATTCGTCTGAAAGGAAAGCTTATGTAATCTGTTAAACTCACAATAATTTATTTATTAAATGCTTGTTAAATAATGAAAAGACTGATAAAGCACACTCTTGTCAAGTTTTCTTTTACATATTGAAATACAGATTAAAAATCAATAAAGGTTATTGAACCGAGTGCTGATAAATGGCATATAAGAGTTTAGTAAGAATATGTTTTGAATTCTGAAACTGATAATGAAAATAGAATATATTCAGCATTGACGTGCTCTCATTGACAATATCTTTACAAATAGTATAATACAAAACCATGGTGCAAATGGGTGCAAAGGAATTATTGTAATAATTCAAAGTAAAGAAGATACGTAGCTAAGAAAAATTTAAAACAAGAACCAATATTTAATTCATGTTACTTGTTCAAACACTATACCCTACCTGAAGTTCATAATCCTGCCTTTACCAGAAACACTACAAAAATGATACAACTAGAACTCAGGTCTTAGTTTTTTATATTATTTAATGTACATAAAATGCACTGAATCGCACACAAAATGTATTCGGTTTCTTACTTTGTACATAAATTATTGTGGTGCATTTACACTTCATATACCACACATATTTCAAGATATCTGAAATTCAGTACACTGAGAGACAAACTTGTCGTAAGGTTATATTAGACTATGTGACTGTCAAGTTAGTACTGCTTTTGTTTCTTGCAGTTGAAGTGACAATGGAGCTTTTGTAATTTCGTACCAGAATGCTTTCAAGTACATTGTGTACTGGAAAATATATACCTGTATACATGTAAAATAATTATACACCATGAATAGAAGAAATACATTTGGTGTTACTTTTTTTTTATGAATATGTGCTATAGTGCTCCCAAATATATGAACTTTAATTAAATGCTATAATAAATAACGCTAGCATTATAAATTAGATGAATGGAAGAGTAAAGTTATGCGCACTGTGTAAAGTTTAAAATAAACGAATTTAAAGTGTCTTTTTCTGCATGAAATTTTCATCAACGATATGAGAGAAATTATGTCATAAGTCTATATATGTATCTGTATATAGAACTTTCATCTTTATTACTGCTCTTATGTTATATATTCTATTTGAATCAAGAAAGCATTCCAAGATCAGAACTGCTATATCTTTCCATGTGTGTATGTGTTGCAAGCAAAGGGTTTTTGACAATAATATGTAGGAAATCTTTTTATATTAACAAAACTGATTAAAACCATTCATGGTCTGAATGGTCATTACAGGGATGTAATAGCCAGGAAACAGTGGCTTCCCTCTTCATGTTTACAACACTGATTAATGAAGGGAGCTGCTTATTGCTCTTCAAGCCTAAGAATATATTCAGAGTATGAAATATTTAATAGAATCACAGGGAGTGTGATTTCCATATATTATATATTATAAATATTAATGAAAAGAAATTATATATTATGAAAAAGGAAATGCAGTTATATATATATATACATATATATAAAAGGATAACTTCATGATGAGTATCCTTTCCCCTCCTGCCTCCAAAAATTATATAACAGTTCACTTCAAATATATATTTTTTGCATACCTTTAATAGTTATGTATGCTCTCTGTATTGAGTCTTCATACATTATTTTACACATGTTGACTTTATTATGTAATTTAACTTTTTGTTTTTTTATTTGCGTGTTAAAATGTTCTGTTCCATTTGTTGTTTAACTGGGATATTTTTATGAGATTAGAATTATAAAGGGACAAACTACAATGAGTTTTCTAAGGACGTTTCCTCTTCCCTTACTTTTAACTCATTCCTGATAATTTAGTAGATTTTAATTAACGAATTTATTTTTGTAATGTGTGTATAGTAGTATTTGTCTTTCTCATAAAACTAATTTAACATTTCTGTCTATAAATATAGATATTTGATGCATTTCTTCTGGGATCTGAATGGTTGTAAAAATAGAGTTTGTAGAGAACATGAATAAGAAAACTGATAATTGTTCATCTATGTGCAAATTATTTCTCATCGTCAGGTACTACCTTACTGATCCATAACATTTGAGATTTGTTGTTTGTGTAATACAGTGAATATCAGTGTACAACTCAGTTGTGCTGCACAACTATGATTAAATGTGAAGCATGCAGGTTAAAAGTCTAGATCATGTGACAGATTAAAATTTTTAGATGACAGACAAATTAAAGTATACTTACTAAAATGTTTGAGAAGTAAACAAAAGCTGGAAGGAATGTTTTTGAATGTGATTGGGGTAGTGAAGATGATGAGAAATAATGAATAAGAATTTAGTTTTTTACATTTAAAAGTGCTATAAGGTTTTTATAAAGTATGTAATCGCGTTTTTTAAGGTTTTGAGAACAACGAATATGTAAACACGAAGCAGTTGTTGTTTACTTTCCAAGCTGTGCTGAGTACTAGTAACACTGCCCGTGAATATTACTGTTGTGTGTTTCTATTTCATTTGTTGTGTATTTAAGGTTTGCTTTTAAGTTTCCTGTATTGAATTGGCCATAGAAAACTTTGCTGGTTTCTACAAAAAGCTAGTATGACCAAAGAATATGTAATATAAACTCAGAGTTTTTTGTTAATAATTATTCTTTTGTGCAATATGCGAATTTCTTATTGCTGAATTTTATTTATGCTTACAGTGAATAAGTTTTGTCAACATACACGCAATAATAAGAGAAAAGTGCAGTAGTTATTTAGTTCTTATGCATAATGGTTTTGTGCCTCAGTTTTCATTCGCCAGACTGATGGCAGATATATCTGTCAGATACAAGACATTTACATGACAGAGAGGGGATCTCTTTATATTATTGTATTATAAAATAAAATTGGGATAAACCCTTGCAGACTGTGTGTGTCTATTGAAGGAGTGCCATAATAACATTGGAGAAAGTGATGCACACTGAAGAAAACATGAATGTTTGAGCCTGTGTACGTTTAATTCATTATATATAAAATAAAACAAATTTGTGATGAAATCTGACTCTTTATTGTGATTTCAAAAAACATTGTATCCCTTCCCTACAGCCAATTATATAATTTAGAGACTGGTGACCAAATAGTCCAGCATTAAAAGCAAACTATAATTTCATTTTTAGAACTTCGAAAAAAGTAATATATGTAGGAAGATAGTCCTCTCTCCTCCACCCCTCTTTATTTTAACAGACGAGCTCAGATTAAGCATTTACAGTAGAAATGAGAAGTGATGACCATCAGTTTTATTGATTTAAACTTGGCCAGCTGTAGTAAGCAAGACTTTCATGTCAAATTTCTTTAAGGTTATGTTATGATTTTGATACTGTTCAATCATAGCTGCAGACATTTACTCTGATAATACATTTTTAAGTAACTAGAGAATAGGTGTAATTTTTTTTCTTGCGTGTAATCTATATAACTAAACGGCTATACCGGTTTGTGCTTCATGTTTCATAGTTTGTGCTACCAGTTTAGGTTGCCTATATCAGGTGTTTCCAATAAAATTTTCTCGAGGACCCCCTCATCGAGCATGATTGGTAGCTTGTCATATCACAGATTCAAGTACCTAAGAAAATGAAATTAAGTCTTTTTATACGTTTTCTACTTTTGGTACTTAGAAAAAACAGTGACATATTCATTATTGAAAAAATATTGAGCTTAAAACTTTTTCAATTTAGCCATCATTGTTATTGTTAAATTTTTGATTATTACTCAAAATCTTTGTCTTCAAATCTGGGTGTTTAGTATAACAAACTCCTTAAAAAATTTAAATTGAGTATGAACTGAAAATTACAGGAAAAAATTAAAACTGAGTGTATTGGTCTTTCAAGTGTACTACAGTTGAGATTGCACTGAGTAGACATGTGTTAAAAATAAGAAAACACTAATTCCATCCAAGGTATTATTTATTTGAAAAAATACAGTTACAACAGAGTACTCCATCAGTATACAGTTAGTTTCAATTTTCAGTTCTTAATGACATGAGTTCAATCTGAACTTTGAGTCCATTATTTCTGAAATATTAGATTCCAAACTTGTTTTTCATGAAACACATGGAACAAAATGCTTGCTCACATCGATATGTGGTTGCAAATGGAAGGGTCTTTTTCATTGCCTTGTCTCCAAGTTTCTTGTAGTCCTTGTGTGATGATGCCCAGAAGTCTGTAATTTTATCACCGATGAAAATGTTTATCATCGAACCACAGCTGGACTACCACAAGTTGATCTTGCTCTTCTTCAGTGAGGCCTTGGATTCTGTCTATTTCTTCATAGCTGAAGGGATTTCAAATCCATCCATTGTCAGGGTCAGGTTCAGGGAAATACTCTCTAAAAGTGGTGGTTAGGCTGCGTAGATGCTCGGCTACATTGATCTTGATCTGGTCAGGCAAACTCTGCTCATTCCAAGAATTGTTTTAAAGTAGAAAAGTTAGTTAGTGACTCGTTTTCTAACCTTGATGCCCAGATCTGACACTTTTTGACCACGGCACCAATCTTATCCTCAACTTTTAACATGTCTACATTTTTTTCCTTGTAAACTCAAGTTTAACCCACTCAAGTGTTCAAACACATCAGCTAAGTACGCAACTGAGCAAAGCCAAGAGAAGTTAGTGAGAAAATATGCGTACTTTGTGTCAAGAAGGAAGACACAAGCCTTGTCTCTAAGTTCAAAAAATCTTGACAAGATCCTACCTTGAGAAAGCCATCTTACTTCCGTATGAATAAGAAGTTGCTCTAGCTCACTTCCAATCTCTTCACACTCTAATAAGACACTAGACGCAGAAGTAGTTAGCATTTGCTAAAGTTCTGCTCGTGCAGGAAGCAGCCAAAACAATAAATCTGTTATCATACGAAATATATTTAATATATTTTTTTGTTCTAATAGCATCTCGCAACCCCTCTGGCATATCTCGAGGACCCCTGGGGATCCACAGACCACCCGCTGGGAACCACTGGTCTATACAAGGGCTTCTAGGACAGCAGAAATTTGATTCTCAATATTTTGCATAATTATTGACGGAATTTGAATTAAAAACAATCTGCTACTTAATGCTAAAATCTTACGTTAAAGGTGTAAAACACAATAGGTCCAGCATTGAATGTATTGAAACTAATAAGTGTGCCTATGTCTTGAGACATAGCTCACAAATACCAGATTACATTCATCCAGTATGTGAGAATGAGACCATGTGACTTTCAACCAACTTCTTGACAGTTTCATAGCGTTTCCTAAATTTTTACTCACCAACTTGTTTAGCATTAAATATTTTATGCATTAACTCATTTGCAAATTATCAGAAGTTTGAAGCTGTTTCATATGTGGGAGTTGGATTCTTTACAGATTAGACTAGAATAGTACTTGTTCCATAGACTATGAATACAACACTTCGTAATGATGTGGAATGTGTCAGGTTAATAAAAAGTGTCTATTACATTACACAAAATATTACATGACACTTACTTTTTTTAATTTTTTTTGTTGGTTTGCAGAAATTACCCACTTACTACATCTAAAAATTCATCTAATGTGTAGAAGGAGTTGCCACTAAGAAATTCTTTTAATTT
This sequence comes from Schistocerca cancellata, assembly GCF_023864275.1. Taxonomy (NCBI): domain Eukaryota; kingdom Metazoa; phylum Arthropoda; class Insecta; order Orthoptera; family Acrididae; genus Schistocerca; species Schistocerca cancellata. The sequence continues at coordinate 40,847,231 of NC_064637.1, forward strand.
CCTTTCACATGCTATATGGATATCTGTCAGACTTTAGATGTTATTAGGTAAGTGACCAAGGACTTTTGTGACAGCATAATTTACCCCCTTCTGAGCCAAAGTTAGATTTAACCTTGAGTAGTGAAGATCATCCTTTCTCCTAGTGTTGTAGCCATGGACACTGCTATTACTTTTGAATTCGTTCGGACTGTTAATAACAAATTTCATAAGTGAATATATATATTGTGAGGCTACAGTGAAGATCTCTAGCTTTTTAAATAAGTGTCTGCAGGATGATCTTGGATGAGCTCCAGCAATTATTCTGATTACACGCTTTTGTGCAATGAACGATCTTTTACTCAATGATGAGTTACCCCAGAATACGATGCCATACAAAAGCAGAGAATGAAAATAGGCGTGGTAAGCTAATTTACTCAGATGTATATCGCCAAAATTTGCAATGACCCTATTAGGATAAGTAGCTGAACTCAAACATTTCAGCAGATCATCTGTGTGTTTTTTCCAGTTCAACCCCTCACCAATGCATAGACCTAGAAATTTTGAATGTTTTACATTAGCTACCGATTTCTGATCGAAGTCTACATTTATTAATGGTGTCATTCCATTTCCTGTGTGCAACTGTATATACTGTGTTTTATCAAAGTTTAATGAGTGCCCATTTGCAGAGAACCACTTAATGATTTTCTGAAAAACATCATTTACAATTTCACCAGTTAATTCTTGTCTGTCGGGTGTGATAGCTATACTTGTATCAACGGCAAAAAAGTACCAGCTTTGCATCTTCATGAACACAGAATGACAAGTCATTAATATATATTAATGATAAGGATTTACTAGTATGTTAACTAACTGAACACAATATCACAAGAAAGTATTTCCATTATTCACACATCATCTTCTTCACATTTATACAGTGTGAGAACAGTCCCAAAATCACTAAAAAATCCCTCAATGCTGCAAATCTGAGGGCATGCGTCAACCCATTAAGTCACATCCACCTATTTATGGTGAAACATTTTATAACTGCTTCCTGAATTTCTAGCACATATTCAAGCTGCAGATTTCTGCTTGGAGGAAAGGTACAGTACTATTATGTATGAATAGTTATTTGTTGTTTTAATAGACAGGGCGTATGTTTAGTACCTTAAAATATCAAACAACATTATTTTACACTACTGGCCATTAAAATTGCTACACCAAGAAGAAATGCAGATGATAAACGGGTATTCATTTGACAATTATATTATACTAGAACTGACATGTAATTACATTTTCATGCAATTTGGGTAAATAGATCCTGAGAAATCAGTACCACCTCTGGCCGTAATAACGGCCTTGATACGCCTGGGCATTAAGTCAAACAGAGCTTGGATGGCGTCTTCAGGTACAGCTGCCCATGCAGCCTCAACACAATACAACAGTTCATCATAAGTAGTGACTGGCGTATTGTGATGAGCCAGTTGCTCAGCCACCATTGACCGGACGTTTTCAATTGGTGAGAGATCTGGAGAATTTGCTTGCGAGGGAAGCAGTCGAATATTTTCCATATCCAAGACCTGCAAAATGTGGTCATGCATTATCCTGCTGAAATGTAGGGTTTCGCAGGGATCGAATGAAGGATAGAGCCACGGGTCGTAACGCATCTGAAATGTAACGTCCACTGTTCAAAATGTTGTCAATGCGAACAAGAGATGCTGTGCTGTGTAACCAATGGCACCCCATATCATCACGCCGGGTGATACGCCAGTATGGCGATGAAGAATACATGCTTCCAATGTTCACCGTGATGTCACGAAACACAGATGCAACCATCATGATGCTGTAAACAGAACCTGGATTGATCCGAAAAAATGACGTTTTGCCATTCATGCACAGGCACTCCTGTCTGTGATGCAGTGTGAAGGGTAACCACAGTCATGGTCTCTCAGCTCATAGTCTATGCTGCTGGAAACGTTGTCGAACTGTTCGTACAGATGGTTGTTGTCTTGCAAACGTCCCCATCTGTTGACTCAGGGATCGAGACGTGGCTGCACAATCCATTACAGCCATACAGATAAGATGCCTGTCGTCTTGACTGCTAGTGATACGAGGCCATTGGGATCCAGCACGGCATTCCGTATTACCCTCCTGAACCCACTGATTTCATATTCTGCTAACAGTCATTGGATCTCGACGAGTGCGAGCAGCAGTGTCGCGATACGCTAAACTGCAATCGCAATAGGCTACAATCTAACCTTTATAAAAGTCGTAAATGTGATGGTAAGTATTTCTCCTCCCCCTACACGAGACTTCACATCAATGTTTCACCAGGCAACAGCTGGTCAACTGCTGTTTGTGTATGAAAAATCGGTTGGAAACTTTCCTCATGTCAGCACGTTGTAGGTGTCGCCACCGGTGCCAACCTTGTGTGAATGCTCTGAAAAGCTACTCATTTGCATATCACAGCATTTTCCTCCTGTTGGTTAAACTTCGCGTCTGTAGCACATCATCATCAAGGTGTAGCAATTTTAATGGCCAGTAGTGTAATAAAACATTGTTGCACTGATAGGACATATCATGAGAACTTAGCACTGCAGAAATATTTTGGATGTAGATTGTGCATAAAACTTGTATGTAATTTAGTTACTTTCATTCTTGCAAAACATCAAACTGTAGATTTGCTTAATGTAGGAAGAAATGATATTTATACAAACTACAGGCAAACTTCCAACAGTTCTTTTGATGAGCATATAAAACTCAAAGATGTGCCAAGCTTTGGTGTCTGACCTGTTCCATTGTATCACTGTTTAGTAAATCATACATTTCCAACAAAACTGTGTTGTATTATACATGTAACCAGAACAAATGTCTTGAGTATGTGGAACAAAAAATAAAGTATCACTGAGAAAAGCTTGGTAAATCTTGTGGTGAATGACGGTAACTTAATCAGGCTGCAATAAAAATGACATCTATGATTATTCATATTTCAACAAGAACAATGCTGCAGTGATCATTTGAATAATAATATTTTATCATGAACATAAACATGATCTTAGAGGGAACAGCTGACTGAAGATGACTGATAGGTAATGTGTGTGTGTCCATATGGTTGGCAACAGTTGTAAGAGAGACCTAGATGACCACATATCACCACATGCCACTTTAGTGAATTATTTTTGAACCCTGATTTTCTTCTCAGTCTTCAGTATTGTGAAGAATTTGGGAAACACTAATTTATGTAGTCTTCATAATTTTCATGTAAACATTACAGAAATAGAATTTATTCATCTCTACTGTGAATTGCAGCAAACAGAACCTTCAGTGATGTTGAACAAGTCAAGGTTTAGTTCAACAAAAGACAAGGGAATCAAAGAAACTAAATATGTACATTGTTTACTGTTAATGCCTAACAATTATGTTGTTTAATACTATCTGTCCTAAACCCAGCTCAGTGTAACATAATAAATTAACAGGAAAGCTTATGATGCCTGAGTAACATTAAATCGTTGCAATGAGCCCTGTTTATAGCATACTGCCAATTACCGTGGAGCTAACACACTCCTTGATGGTAGATATCTGTTAATATTATCTCAAAACTTTGCATAAGAATTTTCACAGTGAAGTTTCTTTGTAATAATAGAGGGATTGTGCAATATATCTTCTTTGATAATCTTTTTTTTTTCCAGATAAAGTTATGAAATTGCTAGGTTCTCTAACAGGGTGATATCACAAGCTCAGTGTAACACAAAGCAGATTGCTTTTTGTTATTGGAGGTATTTCTTTAGATCCAAACGACTATTAAGACCGTTCCCAACATGTGAAGGCCCAAACGTTAGGCTGCATGCATGTGCCAAATCATATGGTGTAGAATTTTCAGTTACATGTCGTTCTCTCAAATTAAGAGCATACAAGTGTAAATGCATCTGCAGTTAAGTGAGACGTTTCTTGTATGTGATCTTACATTAAAGGTGTTAATAATAAAACTATATATGATGTTTATTAACACATGATCAGGAGCACCTAGGGGCAGAGAGTAGCAAGATAGAAGTACATACCTTTGTAAAAAAGAAAAAGAAACCTTTTCTGTTGTTATTGAAGTATGTATGCATTTTAAACTTAACATTTTCCTTTAATAAAGAATTTCTACCTAATGGAAATACAATTCTTGGAACTGGAAAGTAAACATGCGTATTCAGTGGACCATTCTGTCACCATATGCCTATCTACTTGGAACCTAGTATACTTAGTTTCAGTGAAACATGACTTCTGATCATCATAATAAATGTATCACAACTATGAGACTCTGGGTGTTGCTGGTCAGATATATGTATAACTTGTGCAAAGGCTGGAAGGGGAGAACAGAGATGTAGCATCAGGGTGAAGGTTTAATAAGATTCCCGCTGATAACAGAGCACAAATATTATGGGACAGAGTTCCGAATAAGATGGCCAAAGTGTAATGCTTCTCAGCTGTTTGCAGCTTACTGTAATTAATTGTGGAAAGAAATGAAACACAGTTAATGTAAAATACAAACACTGTAAATATATTTTTGTTTTAATGCTGATATTTTGTCTTATCATTCCGTGTTGAGTGTATTCTTTAAGTCTGAAAACAAAGTAGGAAATATAGCTCTCTGAGTCACTGTAATTAGAGCAAACACTAGAATTTCGGTGACTTGTGGACTGAGGAATGTAACAAATTTACTACCGCATCTCTTAGGCTCAACATTCCAACATTGTGTCCTCACTTAGATAAATCCTGTAATGATTCCTATAAGGTGACCACTATATGTGATCTCTTAAGTAAATAATAAGCATGCTTTTATTAATTTCTTTAGTCTGCTCGCCAACAGAATTCCATTAACATTACTGAACAAATAATTGCACTGACAAACACAGTGAACCACCCAGAAGATGTGGTTAGATGTAAATGTAAGTTCGTATACCTTCCCACAATCAGCAGATCAATCAATCAATTTCTTTATTCATCCATTAACAACACACATTGTATGGATAGTGTAAATTACAAAACTTGGATAATAAATACAAATATTTTATATCAGTATATATAAATAATATTACTTTTCCATATTCAGATATTCTTCAGTATTAAGAAAACTATGTGTTAGTGAAAATTGTTTAAGATCTACCTTGAATGTATGAAATACATTAATTTCCTTTATTTTAGGGAGTTTGGCATGGCAGAGAAACTCATCAATCTGATTATGATCTGTCTGAATGAAACACGTGCAGAGTACCTGGTTTAGTGCAACACATGAAGGTAAAAACAGTCACTGTTCAAGAAATTGAAAGTGTTATTAAATCCCTGAAAAGTAAAAACTCTGCTGGAATTGACAACATTTCTAACAAATTATTAAAATACTGCTCCAGCCATGTAAGTAAAGTCCTTTGCCACATTTTTGATGCATCACTTAAGCAAGGAATAGTTCCTGAGAGGCTTAAGTATGCAGTTGTAAAACCGCTGTATAAGAAGGGGGATAAGACGGATACTGCTAACTATAGGCCAATATCACTACTGACAAGCTTTTCAAAAGTTTTAGAGAAACTAATGCATGCCAGGATAGTTAAGCATCTCAGTGAACACAATAGCTTCAGCAAAAGTCAATTTGGATTTCAGAAAGGTTTGTCAACAGAAGATGCAATATTTGCATTTACTGGCAAACTCTTGGAATCTATCAACAAAAAACTGAAAGTGATTGGCATATTTTGTGACCTAACAAAAGCATTTGACTGTGTAAATCACCAAATTCTTTTACAAAAAGCTGCACATCTCGGTATAAGTGGTGCAGCAGGGAAATGGCTCGACTCATATCTGTCAAACAGAAAACAAAAAGTTGTAGTAGATAGTCAAGATGGTGTCCCTATATCTTCAGAATGGGGTACCATCTCATGTGGAGTGCCACAGGGCTCAGTTCTGGGCCCCCTACTTTTTATTATATTTATAAATGATCTTCCTCTCTCTACGGAATATTGTAGATTCACCATTTTCGCGGATGACACTACACTACTTATTGATAATTCGGAAGATAAGCTTGAGGTAACGGCAAATAAGATTTTAAATGAAACGGTGAACTGGTTCAACATTAATGGTCTTATTTTAAATTACTGTAAAACAAACTACATTCAGTTCCACAAAACATCCAAAGATGAGGAAATATTTGTAAAGGTAGGTGAGCAGACAATAAACAGGGTAGATTCCTCAAAATACCTAGGCTTGCATATTGATAGCAAACTGAATTGGTCCAGCCACATCGTGGATCTGTGCAAAAGACTAAGTTCAGCAACATATGCATTGCGCATTGTTTCTTCTTATAGAAATATGGAAACCATGAAGTCAGCATATTATGGTTACTTTCATGCAATTATGGCATTTGGAATTATATTTTGGGGAAATCAGCCACTGGCTAAAAAAGTACTGTGTGCACAAAAAAGAGCCATAAGGATCATGTGTGGAGTCAATCCTAGAGCCACATGCAGGAATCTTTTTAAGAAGCTTGAAATACTTACATCCACTGCGCAATATATATTCTCATTGATGTGCTTCATAAGGAAAGAAAAATCCATCTTTAAGCTGAATAGTGCATATCACAGTCACAATACTAGAAGGAAACATGATATCCACCATGAACAGCCAAATCTAAGTATGGTGCAGAAAGGAGTCCATTTCAGTGGCTGTAAGATTTTTAATGCCCTCCCTTCAAGAATTAAGTGTTTGATAGATGATGATCTCCTGTTCAAAAAAACCTTAAGGCAGTTCCTATTGCAAGGATCATTTTATACATTAGAAGAGTTCCTGAACTACAGTGTTTAACATCTCTTGTATTGTAAAATGCAAATGTATGCCCAAATTTGTAATACCGAATATTTTTATTGTGAACATATATTTTGCAATATTTATTTCTTTGTAACACTTATTATTTTGTAATCTTTATCTCTGTCTAAAATGTATTTTTGTAGTGGGACCTAAGTTACTGTTCACTGTTTTTTGTTTTGTAATCTCTATCTATATCTAAAATGTATTTTTTTGTAGTGGGACCTAAGTTACTGTTTACTGTTTTTGTTTTGTTTTATGTATTACCATAAATTCTGGCCAAAAGCTTGTAAAATTGACACGTTCCATATCCTGTGATACTGTCACAACATGGATCACCGGAACAAGAGATAAATAAAGGTGAAGGTGGGAAATCGCGTAACTGAAGAGTTTGTGACAGGTCTCAGGCAAGGAGATGGGTTGTCCCCTATCCTGTTCAACTGTGCCCTCGAGAAGATCGTACATGAGACCTTCCAAGAGAATGAAGGGATTGAAATTGAAGGAAAGAGACTGGCATACTTAACCTATGCAGACGACATCTGTTTACTCTCTAGGTCCGAAGAGGAGTTGGAGCATATGACCAAAGCACTAAAGGAGGCTGCCAGCAAATTTGAGCTAAACATAAATGAAGCCAAGACAGAGTACCTCATTATGACGCATGGTTATTGTCAGACTGCTGGTCATCTACAATCACTGCAGGTTGGGGACCAGTCCTACAAGAGAGTGCGAGAATTCAAATACCCAGGGGCATTTTTCACTGAGAACTCATGTGAAGCAGAGATCAGTGCCAGAATACAAGCAGAAAACCGATCTTAGCACAGCCTAGCACACTGTTTCAGTCCAGATATCTCTCCAGACAGTCCATGGTTCGACTGTACAAAACCCTGATCCAGCCTGTTGTTCTATATATAAAGGGTGAGTCACCTAACGTTACCGCTGGATATATTTCGTAAACCACATCAAATACTGTCGAATCGATTCCACAAACCGAACGTGAGGAGAGGGGCTAGTGTAATTGGTTAATACAAACCATTAAAAAAAATGCACGGAAGTATGTTTTTTAACACAAACCTATGTCTTTTTTAAAATGGAACCCCGTTAGTTTTGTTAGTACATCTGAACATATAAACAAATACGTAATCAGTGCCGTTTGTTGCATTGTAAAATGTTAATTACATCCGGAGATATTGTAACCTAAAGTTGACGCTTGAGTACCACTCCTCCGCTGTTCGATCGTATGTATCGGAGAGCACCGAATTACGTGGGGATCCAAAGGGACCGGTGATGGACCTTAGGTACAGAAGAGACTGGAGCAGCACATTACGTCCACATGCTAACACCTTTTTTTTGGTCTTTTTCACTGACGCACATGTACATTACCATGAGGGGTGAGGTACACGTACACACGTGGTTTCCGTTTTCAATTACGGAGTGGAATAGAGTGTGTCCCGACATGTCAGACCAATAGATGTTCAATGTGGTGGCCATCATTTGCTGCACACAATTGCAATCTCTGGCGTAATGAATGTCGTACACGCCGCAGTACATCTGGTGTAATGTCGCCGCAGGCTGCCACAATACGTTGTTTCATATCCTCTGCGGTTGTAGGCACATCACGGTACACATTCTCCTTCAACGTACCCCACAGAAAGAAGTCCAGAGGTGTAAGATCAGGAGAACGGGCTGGCCAATTTATGCGTCCTTCACGTCCTATGAAACGCCCTTGGAACATCCTGTCAAGGGTCATCCTAGTGTTAATTGCGGAATGTGCAGGTGCACCATCATGCTGATACCACATACTTCGACGCGTTTCCAGTGGGACATTTTCGAGCAACGTTGGCAGATCATTCTGTAGAAACGCGATGTATGTCGCAGTGCTCTCCGATACAAACGATCGAACAGCGGAGGAGTGGTACTCAAGCGTCAACTTTAGGTTACAATATCTCCGGATATAATTAACATTTTACAATGCAACAAACGGCACTGATTACGTATGTGTTTATATGTTCAGATGTGCTAACGAAACTAACGGGGTTCCATTTAAAAAACGTAGGTTTGTGTTGAAAAACATACTTCCATGCATTTTTATATGGTTTGTATTAGCCAATTACACTAGCCCCTCTCCTCACGTTCGGTCTGTGGAATCGGTTCGTCAGAATTTGATGTGGTTTACGAAATATATCCAGCGGTAACGTTAGGTGACTCACCCTGTATATCCGGAAACAGGACTTTCATAAGCTCCTCGTTTTTTAGAGAAAAGTGCTTCGGAAGATCTTCGGTCCGGTTCTGGATGCAGATACAGAGGAATGGAGGATCAGATACAACAAAGAGCTTGAGGAACTATACCAGCAGCTAAAGGAACTGTCAAAGCCAAACGAATGCAGTGGGCCGGCCATGTGGCCCGGATGGAGGATCACAGATGGCCTCGGAAGCTCCCGGATTTCACACCTACAGGAAAGGGACCGCCAGGAAGACCCGAGAAGCGTTGGAGGGATGGACTCCATGAAGATTTAAACTAAGTGTCAATAGATGTGGACGGATGGCAGATAGCAGCAATGGACAGAATACAGTGGAGGAGGAAACTTGTAGATGCGTACAGTCCATTGGGCCTGATCACGTAGTAGTAGTAGTAGTGGCAGGCAATGCACTAAAAAGTATTTTGGGCTGGTAATTTATGTAAATAATTAAGGTTGCAATTCGCTGTGGCAAGTAAAATGGCAACAGGTATGCACTAGGATGGTTTGTGTTTAGTGTTGTTACAGGCCTGGTAGGGTATACAATATAAAGGGCATGGAGGGTGTTAGATGTTGACTGTGAAGGGCACAAGGCTACCATGAGGGCTACTCGTATGGGACGACGGTGTTGCAGCACCTAACAGAGTCTGGAAGGTTTGGAAGGCTCCTCATTGTGGTCCAGCTGTTTAAATCGTACACTAATGCACTCTTGTGGCTGTTCTATTTGTCACAGAGAACTGCAACTTCAATTATTTACGTGTCTGCCGACGGTGTGTACGTGATGTTGACGTTCTACCGTGATCAGCGAGATCTTTTATGGGGGAGCAAGCTTCACTGAACATGGGGACCAGAAATATAATTGAAACACACTCCAGTTCAGTGCGAAAAAGGTAGTTAACATTCATTTAGTACTTTTTAGCCCAAAGACGCCGTCATCCTCTGCTCTCGTATCAGACCAGTGAGAAAAATGATTAACGCGCTTGTAGACAGCGGGTGATGGAACACCTCACTACTCTACTTACGAGAAAATCACGTAAGCTACTGAAAACTGACCGCTACGAAATATCTCAGTGGCGCTTTGGTTTCATTTAAAGAACTGGGTGACGAGAGAACGCGGCTCACGTTCTGTCTTTCGCGGCCCAACAATTCGTTAACATTTCTCCTATTCGAAGCCTAAATAAACTAAAAATCTAAAAGCTCAATGGATATTATTTACATTAGGCAAATTCGCATAGATGATGGAACTAAAATGACAGACCCGGCTATATATGAGATATTACAAAAATTACTCAAATAATTTAGCATACAATTAAATTCAGCTACTTTTGCTGTTCGTATTATTGCTAATCTTGGAAACAAACGTATCAACCTCCTCACATATTTTGCACATTCCACTCATCAATGTCATAGAATAATTTTTCTGGGGCAGCTCATCACTTAGAAAGAAAGTACTGTGCACAGAAGCGAGCACAAATTTGTGGTGTTCACCCATGGACGTCATATAGGTATCTCTTCAAGGAGCTACGCATCGTAACTGCACCGTCACAGTACATATCGCTAATGAAGTTCGTCGTAAATAATCCATTACAATTTAAGAACAGTGACGTACTGTATATACCTACAACAAGAGAGGGAAAAAATGACCTGTATTACCCATTGTTAAAACTGACCGTGGCTCGGAGAGGAGTTTGATACGCAGCAATAAAATTTTTTGAACAAGTGTCCAATAACACAAAACATCTGACAGGTAGCGAAGCAAGTTTTAAATCTAATTTAATAACATTTCTCCTGAGAAACTCCTTTTCCACTGACGAATTTGTACGTAAAAACTGGTAGCCAGTAAACAAAAAATAAATAAATTGTAGTTGCATGAATAGAAATAAAATGATAATGTGTTCATTAATGTTAACACTAACCATGTATACATGTCCTGTAAACTGACTCTTTCCGCATTATTTGGATAAAAGAATCGTTCAAATGATTCATGAAACATGTAACTAATTACAGAGTTTAATTTACATTAACTTTAACGGCCACAGGAACAAGAAAGAAAACGATTTTCAAACAGTCGAAGAGCAGATCTTCATTTTTTCCACGACATGCATTTAGAAACCAGAGTCATGGACTATACACTAAAATGAGTTGATGAAAATGATACGAACTTCTATTCATTAACGAAAAATAATGAAAATCTCTGTTTATTCCAGTGGATATTTTATCGCATTCTTGACTGCTTGGAATAAATGTGGTAGCACCATAGATTACAAGCTTTCAGCTATAGAGTGTTACTTTTAATACGCCATACATATATTAAAATTTATCAAACGTTTATCAGCTTGTAAAGTAAATAAATTCACAGTTATAATTGATCTGTTTCTAGTTTGCTTGAGAATAATTATGTTTTTACAGTAACGTTTACGACTGTTCTAGCGCTTAGGAAACTATTACATGAACTGTTCTATTCGGAGGATGAAAATATGATTTTGATATTTGATTACACCGCTCATTCGCCGCTGAGAGGAGAAAACATTTTCATTTTATGTCTGTCTGCTTTCTAAAATATGACAGGAGTTTATAGCAAATCAAAATTTATTTTATTTATTTATTTTATTTTATTGCGAGTTCCGTTGATCCTGATAGCAAAGGAGTAGCAAGGATATGGAACGAGTCAGTATTTTTACAGTGTTAACAATACAGTAGCATACAATATGGTTAATTCATGACAAGACTCCTAGCAACAAAATGGGACACTAGAAGAAATAAAAACATATTGCGTACATAAGAATTAACATTTATGTGTACACATTCAGATTAACAACATCAAAGTATTACATAACAACGAAAACAATCAATGCCGGCCAGTGTGGCCACGCGGTTCTAGGAGCTACAGTCTGGAACCGCGCGACCGCTACGGTCGCAGGTTCGAATCCTGCCTCGGGCATGGATGTGTGTGATGTCCTTAGGTTAGTTAGGTTTAAGTAGTTCTAAGTTCTAGGGGACTGATGACCTCAGATGTTAAGTCCCATAGTGCTCAGAGCCATTTGAACCATTTTGAAAACAATCAATGATTGCTAAAATAATTTTTTTGTCTGTCCAATAGGTAATGTTTTTTAAGAACGACCGAAGAGTTTGGCGAATGCACTACACGGTCCGCAGGGATTACACACGATACGAAAAAAAGAAAGAAAATCTATGTGACTCAGTTATTTGCCCGGAATGCAATTAAAGTGGTCCAGATGATGCATTTTTCTTCATGCACATGCGCCAGCATTTCCGGAAGCGCAACTACGCATGCGAATTTGTGAATGCCTCATTTCCTCAAAATGGAGGCTGTACGTAAAAGTGCATTGTTACCCGGGTTCGGTATGATTCTCTTGCTTTGCTTAGCAACTGGTGCCCATGTGTGTGTCGTGTAGTGTGCTGAGGTTATGCTTTAACGCGATTTATGTCCAGTAATGTCTGTTGACTCCAAAGAAAGCAAGCTGAATTTATTGAGTGTTACAGACAAGGAGACGTCACATGGAATGAATCTTTAGAGATTATATTAATACAAATTTGAGATGTGATGTCTTGAGCGTCAAGTATTCGATCATGTTACTGTAAAGAATAAGATAAATCTCGAAGTAGGAAGTCAGAGAAAAAAACAGTTTATAAACGTATGAAAAGGGCATATGAATATTTTGGACGAATATTAATGTTGCGGTGACTTAATATCCGCTACGGTCGCAGGTTCGAATCCTGCCTCGGACATGGATGTGTGTGATGACCTTAGGTTAGTTAGGTTTAAATAGTTCTAAGTTCTAGGGAACTGATGACCTCAGAAGTTAAGTACTATAGCGCTCAGAGCCATTTTTTGACTTAATATCACAGCATTTGAAGAGCCTGACATCTGAACAAAAGAAAATATGGGATAGGTGAATCTCCTCAGCACGCTACAGTACCGATACTAGAGATAGAAATAAAGGGCCCTGCTGATGAAAAAAAAATAGAAAATTGGAAAACACAAGTCCATCCTGGTGGATCCTGGTGTCCACAGCATTACAGAAATTGTCCACTTCGAGGGTGTTAACCTATACATAATGTCTATTGAATGAAGTTGTGCAAACAGCATTTCATAAAATCAGAATGACGCATTAATAGTTAATTAATTACTAAGAACCTCCATTAAGTAGGTGTTGTTTGTTGTGGTCTTCAGTCCTGTGACTGGTTTGATGCAGCTCTCCATGCTACTCTATCCTGTGCAAGCTTCTTCATCTCCCAGTACCTACTGCAGCCTACATCCTTCTGAATCTGCTTAGTGTATTCATCTCTTGGTCTCCCTCTACGAGTTTTACCCTCCACGCTGCCCTCCAGTACTAAATTGGTGATCCCTTGATGCCTCAGTATATGCCCTACCAACCGATCCCTCCTTCTAGTCAAGTTGTGCCAAAAATTTCTGTTCTCTCCAATTCTATTCAATACCTCCTCATTAGTTATGTGATCTACCCATCTAATCTTCAGCATTCTTCTGCAGCACCACATTTCGAAAGTTTCTATTCTCTTCTTGTCTAAACTATTTATCGCCCACGTTTCACTTCCGTACATGGCTACACTCCATACAAATACTTTCAGTAACGACTTCCTGACACTGAAATCTATACTCGATGTTAACAAATTTCTCTTCTTCAGAAACGATTTCCTTGCCATTGCCAGCCTACATTTTATATCCTCTCTACTTCGAAAGTAGGTATGGTATTGTATTTCTCAATTTCAGAAATAATCACTGAAATGCGTTATTTTGAAATTCGAAATAATTAGCTCAAACAGATACACAAGTCGCTGGTTGCAGCTAACGAATTTCATTGCTAGCCTTATCTCTTCTTTTTCCTAAGCAGAAATCCTTAAATCTCTGTATCTACATCTACGTCTAGATAGATACACCCTACTGATGCGTGGCACACTGAACCGCTACTAGTCACTTCCTTTGCTGTTCCACTCGGAAATAGGGCGATGGAAAAACGACTATCTACACTCCTGGAAACTGAAATAAGAACACCGTGAATTCATTGTCCCAGGAAGGGGAAACTTTATTGACACATTCCTGGGGTCAGATACATCACATGATCACACTGACAGAACCACAGGCACATAGACACAGGCAACAGAGCATGCACAATGTCGGCACTAGTACAGTGTATATCCACCTTTCGCAGCAATGCAGGCTGCTATTCTCCCATGGAGACGATTGTAGAGATGCTGGATGTAGTCCTGTGGAACGGCTTGCCATGCCATTTCCACCTGGCGCCTCAGTTGGACCAGCGTTCGTGCTGGACGTGCAGACCGCGTGAGACGACGCTTCATCCAGTCCCAAACATGCTCAATGGGGGACAGATCCGGAGATCTTGTTGGCCAGGGTAGTTGACTTACACCTTCTAGAGCACGTTGGGTGGCACGGGATACGTGCGGACGTGCATTGTCCTGTTGGAACAGCAAGTTCCCTTGCCGGTCTAGGACTGGTAGAACGATGGGTTCGATGACGGTTTGGATGTACCGTGCACTATTCAGTGTCCCCTCGACGATCACCAGTGGTGTACGGCCAGTGTAGGAGATCGCTCCCCACACCATGATGCCGGGTGTTGGCCCTGTGTGCCTCGGTCGTATGCAGTCCTGATTGTGGCGCTCACCTGCACGGCGCCAAACACGCATACGACCATCATTGGCACCGAGGCAGAAGCGACTCTCATCGCTGAAGACGACACGTCTTCATTCGTCCCTCCATTCACGCCTGTCGCGACACCACTGGAGGCGGGCTGCACGGTGTTGGGGCGTGAGCGGAAGACGGCCTAACGGTGTGCGGGACCGTAGCCCAGCTTCATGGAGACGGTTGCGAATGGTCCTCGCCGATACCCCAGGAGCAACAGTGTCCCTAATTTGCTGGGAAGTGGCGGTGCGGTCCCCTACGGCACTGCGTAGGATCCTACGGTCTTGGCGTGCATCCGTGCGTCGCTGCGGTCCGGTCCCAGGTCGACGGGCACGTGCACCTTCCGCTGACCACTGGCGACAACATCGATGTACTGTGGAGACCTCACGCCCCACGTGTTGAGCAATTCGGCGGTACGTCCACCCGGCCTCCCGCATGCTCACTATACGCCCTCGCTCAAAGTCCGTCAACTGCACATACGGTTCACGTCCACGCTGTCGCGGCATGCTACCAGTGTTAAAGACTGCGATGGAGCTCCGTATGCCACGGCAAACTGGCTGACACTGACGGCGGCGGTGCACAAATGCTGCGCAGCTAGCGCCATTCGACGGCCAACACCGCGGTTCCTGGTGTGTCCGCTGTGCCGTGCGTGTGATCATTGCTTGTACAGCCCTCTCGCAGTGTCCGGAGCAAGTATGGTGGGTCTGACACACCGGTGTCAATGTGTTCTTTTTTCCATTTCCAGGAGTGTATATGCCTCCGCGTGAGCCCTAATTTCTCGTATCTTATCTTCGTAGTCCTTAAGCGTAATATACGAGGGTAATCTCAAAAGAGAGTACATAGACCTGTTTATTGCTACAATGGTTGCGCAGAGGTTCATAACTTTCTGAACAGCATGGCGGCTAGCTTGTATGACATGGGCATACAAAAACTGCCACAGCGCTTACAAAAATGCATCGACAGAAATGGTGATTATGTCGAAAAATAGCTAAATGTTCAAGGCGTAAACCGATATAAACCACTGTAGAAATAAACAGGTCTATGTACTTATAAAAAAATAGGAGACCTTACTTTTGGGATTAGCCTCGGATGTTGGCGGCAGCGGAAGCATTCGGCTTAGCTTCAAATGCCGGTTTTCTAAATTTTCTCAACACTGTTTCTCGAAAAAAAGTTGCCTTCCCTCCAGGGATTCCCATTTGAGTTCTCAGAGATCTACGTAACAAATGGTTCAAATGATTCAAATGGCTCTGAGCACTATGCGACTTAACTTCTGAGGTCATCTGTCGCCTAGAACTTAGAACTAATTAAACCTAACTAACATAAGGACATCACACACATCCATGCCCGAGGCAGGATTCGAACCTGCGACCGTAGGGGTCGCTCGGCTCCAGACTGTAGCGCCTAGAACCGCACGGCCAATCCGGCCGGCTCTACGTAACACTTACGTGTAGTTCGAAGCTGCTAGTAACAAATCTAGCAGCCCGCCTCTGAATTGCTTGGATAGCTTCCTTCAATCCCTCCAGATATGGATCCTAAACACTCGAGCAATATTCATGAATAGATCACAGCAGCGTCCTATATGCGGTCTACTTTGCAGGTGAGATGATGATGATGATGTTTGGTTTGTGGGGCGCTCAACTGCGTGGTTATCAGCGCCCGTACAATTTCCCAACCTTTGCTCAGTCCAATTTCGCCACTTTCCTGGATGATGATGAAATGATAAGGACAACACAAACACCCAGTCATCTCGAGGCAGGTGAAAATCCCTGACCCCGCCGGGAATCGAACCCGGGACCCCGTGCTCGGGAAGCGAGAACGCTACCGCGAGACCACGAGCGGCGGACGACTTTGCAGGTGAACCACTCTCTTCTAAAATTCTCCCAGTAAACCGAAGTCGACTATTTGTCTTCCCTACCACACTCTTCACATGCGCATTCCATCTCATATAGCTTTGCAACGTTATGCCCAGAAATTTAAACGACTTGACGGTGTCAAGTAGGGCACTAGTGATACTCTATCCGAACATTACACATTTGTTCTTTCTACTCGTCCTCATTAACTTGGATTTTTCCACATTTAGAGCTAGCTGCCATTCACCACTCCAACTAGAAATTTTGTCTGCGTCGTCTTTGTATCTTCCAACAGTCACTGAACTTGAACACCTTAGCCGGCCGGGGTGACCGAGCGGTTCTAGGCGCTACAGTCTGGAACCGCGCGATCGCTACGGTCGCAGGTTCGAATCCTGCCTCGGGCGTGGATATGTGTGATGTCCTTAGGTTAGTTAGGTTTAACCCTAGGACGCCTAAGGTGGGGGGGGGGGATTCGTTGAACCCACAATTTTTTTATGTCCCCTGCTTTTGCCCAAGTAACTTTCATACTACATATTCCCTTTGAGTTATTGTTTGTTGGCTATTTTATGAAACGTTAGTGTCAATATATTTTACAGAAAATTCCTGCTTTGAAAGAAAAAATAAACTATTATGGGTCCATTAACCCCCCCCCCCTTAGGCTTCCATGCTATAGAAAATTTCCCTTAGTAGGATTTCGTATTTCTCATCTCTACATCAATGCAACTTAGTTTCTTGTTGGTTGGTATTTTTGATATTCACAACAATCGGTTTACTTTCAGAGGATGTGATTGTTGATGTCAGTCAGCTGTTATTTATCTTGTAAACTTGCAGTGAGTTCAGTTCCCAACACGTAGGCCTCCAGTAACTTTGGTGTCCTACACAGCAAAACCGAAACCAAGTAAAAACTTACTGATGTTTGGCAACAGTGCACCAAGATAAAGGCACTGTTGGAGGAGAGAAGAATAAAACCGAAATAAATGCATATTATAATTCCACTAAAGGTGGAACTGATATCATGATCAAATGGCGCGTGTGTACACCTGCAAGAGGGGAACAAAGAGATGGCCTCTATCTGTATTTTACTCTCTCATCGACATTTGTGCTATCAATGCAACCACCATATACATCCAGCAACATCCAAGATGGAATGAAAAGAAACACAACAAATGGAAACTCTATCTTCTGCAAGCTGGGATGGAACTAGTGAAATTGCAGGTAGAAGAAAGAAGTGCCAATGCAAGAGGGTTATCTAACCAAATTGTTCAATCAATGGAGACTATTCTACAAAAGAAAATCAAAGGAGTGACAACAGAAGCACGTCAGCCTCCTGCAGGGAAAGGTCGGTGCCATATTTGTGTAAGAAAAGCTAAAACAAAGAAGCAGAAGTTCAACAAAGTAAGTAAACCAAAACAGTATTGTGGACAGTGTCATAAACATGTGTGTACAGACATTCAGAAAAAAATTGTGAAGTGTGTCTCTTGCCTTGAAGTTGAGGACTCAGAGTAGTTTATTTTGTATTGCAATACGTCAATTTTTTATTCACTCAATCCAATATTTATAACAATTAACATTTATAAACCGATGCCTTAGTTAAAATACATAAACCATTTTGAAAGTTGTAATTTTTCGTCAGTAAACTTATTTAATACCTGTGGGATCGCCGACCGCCCCCCCCCCCCCCCCTTAGACATCCAAGTTAGAAAAAAAGGGTTGGGCGTCCTAGGGTTAAGTAGTTGTAAGTTCTAGGGGACTGATGACCTCAGAAGTTAAGTCCCATAGTGTTCAGAGCCATTTTTTTCTTTGAACACCTTACCGTACACCACAACATCATCAGCGAACAACCGCTGCTCACTCTGTCCGCCAAATCATTTCTGTATATAGCGAACAACACAGGCCGACCGCTGTGGCCGATCGGCTCTAGACGCTTCAGTGCGGAACCGCGCTGCTACTGCGGTCGCAGCTTCGAAGCCTGCCTCGGGCGTGGATATGTGTGATGTCCTTAGGTTAGTTAGGTTTCAGCATTTCTAAGCCTAGGGGAATAGAGGAATGATGACAGAAGTTAAGTTCCAGATGGCGCCGGTCGATCAACTTCGCTGCCATGTTGTCTTGGTTAGGCACCAACTAATCGGCCGACCGACCGATCAATGTCGTTGCAGCCTAAATCGTCCCAGCCGGCTCCACTCGCCGATTACAAAGCCGCCCTGTTGTTGTGATTTGTTTAAGTTCATTATGTTTATGTTCTACGACATCCCTCGTGGTTTTATACAGAAACAAAAACTAGGGATAGCCTCAGCAGACAAAAAGAGGCTGAGAGAAAGCTGTGGGCAAAGAAGTGGCTAATGTAAGAAAAGAAATTTACTCACGTTCTGCTGCTTAAGTGGCTGGGAGCTGATGATTTTCGTAGTTATCTAAGAAAGGATGAAAGAGGCATTTCACAGCTGCTCGTAACTCTGCAATCAAAAATGGTTCAAATGGCTCTGAGCACTATGGGACTTAACATCTGTGGTCATCAGTCCCCTATAACTTAGAACTACTTAAACCTAACTAACCTAAGGACATCACAAACATCCATGCCCGAGGCAGGAGTCGAACCTGCGACCGTAGCAGTCGCGCGGTTCCGGACTGAGCGCCTAGAACCGCTAGACCACCGCGGCCGGCAACTCCGCAATCCCCTGGGACCCTACATCCTATTCCAATCTCCTCTCCAGTCTTCCGAAGAGGGCATACATATAATATTAGTAATTTGTCTCACCAGTAAATGAAATGAAGGTAACATTTTGGACTAAAAATTAATGTACCATCGTAAATTACACACAATACAATATTAGGCACATGCTAAGAATGTTATCCCTATTGTAATTATGTAGTAATTAACGATTACGATATTTCCAAGTCATAGAGAGACAGCTATTTTTATGCTTTGAAGCCAGGAATTGTGTGAATCCATAAAAAAATATGAGACTATGAGTCTTCGGTCAGAATCAATCATACACATCTTTTAATTGCTGTTAGTTAATTATTAATAACTAGAACTGTAATTACAGCCATACACAAATGTAAATTTTACTCATACAAAAATTAATTAGTTACATCTAGGCCTTTCGTACACCTGAAAAAGTCAGCATGATTTTTCTTCGAGTCAGTTAATAATTACATGCAAATTAACGATATATATTGTTGCAATGATAAAACATGTAATTTATAATCTTAACAGAAACGGATTCCTTCCTGGGTTTGTATAATTCACTTTTATTCTATGTAAATTTCTATATAATTTGGAAAGGATATAAGTGAAAACTTAAGTTGTGTTTTAAAAATTCAATATCTAACAATCATAGTAATTGTTTAAAACCGTATAAACAAAAGCGATTTGTACGCAGCCATATTTATCTTAGGCCGAATTTTGTATCAATAACATGCAGTCAGACTTTGTTTTGGGTTGTGTTGGGTTGTTTGGGGGAGGAGACCAGACAGCGAGGTCATCGGTCTCATCGGATTAGGGAAGGACGGCGAAGGAAGTCGGCCGTGCCCTTTCAAAGGAACCATCCCGGCATTTGCCTGGAGCGATTTAGGGAAATCACGGAAAACCTAAATCAGGATGGCGGGACGCGGGACTGAACCGTCGTCTTCCCGAATGCGAGTCCAGTGTGCTAGTCACTGCGCCACCTCGCTCGGTAGACTTTGTTTTGTCACAGTGTAAACCAATGAAGCAAGTGTGTCTATTGTATTAACATCCATTAGATTTCGATATTCGGTTTTTGGATTTTATTTCCGATAAGTAACGGAAATAAAATTTAAAAACAGAAATACAGAAGGTCGACGAACTTTTATTCTCTCTGTTTGCCACACGAAATCATTATGGATTTATTTAAAATATGAACAAATGCTTCATTTCTTGCATCTGTATTGCTATAGTTCTTGCACATGTCCCGCAAAGATCTAAATTTCTCCAGAACCTCTGTCTTTAAAAGTTTCATCTGCATCGCACACTTTTTCGTTCACCTGCCTCGGTATGACTGGGTGTTTGTGTTATCCTCATAATTTTGTCATCATTCATGAAAGTGGCGAGATTGGACTGAGCACAGGTTGGGAATTTGTACAGGTGCTGATAACCACGCAGTTGAGCGCCCCACAAACTAAACATCGTCATTATCATCATCATCACCACTGTTTCGTATATCAGAACAGCATTTAATCCCACGCGTAGTGATAGAAGACGAACTTTTGTCGGGCGGTTGACACAACAGATCTATACACGGCACAATTTGTTGGTTGGAGAGGGACGGCGGTAAGGGGGGAGTGGTCGGCTGTCGTAATACCCCCATCCCGACAAGGAAAGTTTGTCGGTCGGTCGGTCAAAACGCCTACACGCGTCCAATTTGTCGGTTGGTCGCTCTATTGGTTGTGTGTGGGGTCCTTTACTGGCAGACTTGAATGACCAACATTCTCACTACGGTTCATCTCGGGGGTACACGAAACATTTGATCGAGCAAAATCAATATTACGTAATGGTTAGAAATGCGAAGCTGGCGTAGGGTAAAGTCTGATTAGTATATTTATTTCATAACATACCTTGAATTTGCATATTGAAATGTTCGAACGGTCCGAAGTAGTTGGTGACATGTGTGTCTCACTGATCTTAAGTTGGTAACACTGCACGATGCTCCCTGCCTTAGTTTAAACCAAACCGTTCTCGTAGTACATTTGTAACAACATTTAGTGTTTACATAAACGTTCGCGGAAACAGTGAAGAAATGCTGTAATGTTGTCGAATTCTGGGTTTTATACTTTACGCAGCGTTTCACATGAACTCGAGAGTTAAACATGCGACAACAAATTGTCTGTGCAGTCACCTTCTTGGCGTTCATCAACTTCGAATGCGGTTGCTTTGCTCTTCACTTGTGCGTAGTGTTATGTGGGTACACCACCTCCTGCAAGGTCATTTGGAGACAGAAGACGTCCCCGGATTATGGATTGTCAACATCGCAGCACGTAGCGTCCAGTTCGCCTGGGGTGAGTAGCATTGCACTGTCCGTTTGAATATGTTTTGAGTGTCCGCCCATTGCCACATATCCTCACAAAAGCGTCCGATTTCACCCGTATGCTTTGACCCATGACGTAAGGGTGATGTGTGTGACGCTTTAGGGCGCGGAATTTATGACTTTTTCTCGAGCTGTAACGTTTCGTGTATTTATTGCGTATTGAACGTGTTTTGATTTACGTAGGGATGTTCGACTTTTGAATTTTTGAAGTATTGTGGTTTTTGTTTTGTTTTTCGTAGCTGTGGTGGTTTTTTCGTATCAATAGTTATGGTTGCCTACATAGGTTAAGGGAAATGACTGATTCTAATTTTCTTAGTTTTATATCTAGGTATTGGTGTTTTGGTATCGTCTGCTGTAGTTGATTCCAAATTTCGTAGTTTTTGCTGTAGGCGATGGTGTTTTGGTATCGTCAGCTGTGGTTGACCTACATAGGTCAAGGGAAATGTTCGATTCCTGTAGATTTTGTAATTTTTTTTTCGTTCGTTTTGTGTGTTTTGGGATCGTGGTGTGTCTTTTTTTACTGTTATATTTAGCTTATCCCCTCCCTAAAACCGCCAATTTCCCGCGGCTGCCCTCTTAGTTTGATTGTATTTTTGGAGGGAGATTTTATTGTCCTATTTATATGTATTTTCGTGTTTGTTGCCGTGTGCATGTAGTGACATCATAGGCGCCATATTGGAGACGCTTAGAATAGCCATTTCCGCCATATTGATGACGTCATGGGTCAAACCAGGCGGGTGAAATTGGACACTTCCGTAATCCCCAGCACAATTTGTCCTTCCTGTACCTTTTTTTTTTTTGTTTTTACTGTAACAGCAATGTGAGGAAGGGGTTATAATGCTTATGTTAATAGCGTGTAGTCAATGAATGATACCGAAGATTACGCAATGTATTGGGCAACTTGTTGCCACTGCAGAGAGAGAGAGAGAAAGAGAGAGAGAGAGAGAGAGAGAGAGAGAGAGAGAGAGAGTGTGTGTGTGTGTGTGTGTGTGTGTGTGTGTGTGTGTGTGGTCTTTACGTCCATAGTTTTTTTAATCAAATATGCAGCCGTGTTTCTGCGTGTGATAGAGGTCTGATGGAAAAGAAATCATATTATATTTAGCGGAATTATGTACATTGTACCTTGGTTGCCATTGTTTTATCTTGGCGAGTGAAAAGTAGCATCCTGATACATAACCACGGATCGAAAAAGTGGAAGAACTAATGGTCAGTGATTTACCACCAGGAGGCGGCTCCTGCTCATACAGCATTTTGGTCTGAAGATGACCACAGGCGTGGTCGTAACCGGTTACCAGAATAAATAAATTTGTGATCAAGACTGATTTTAAGAATAACTATTAGTAATAACATTGATCACTGTCTGCTCCCACGATGTATTCAAAAGTGATTATATAATCTGTCTGAAACCTTCCAGTACCTCCAGGCGTTTTCCATGTATACAACCTTTTTTTTATGATTCTTGAACCAAGTGGCTATGATTAAGTTAAGCTCTGTGCAAAATTCCACCAGGTAGCTTCCTCTTTCATTCCTTACCCCCAATTCATATTCACCTACTACTTTTCCTTCTCTTCCTTTTCGTACTATCGAATTCCAGTCACCCATGACCATTAAATTTTTGTCTCCCTTCACTATCTGAATAATTTCATTTATCTCATCATACATTTCATCAATCTGTTCATCTGCTTTGCTAGTTGGCATATAAACTTGTATCACTGTGGTGGGTGTGGGCTTCGAGTCTATCTTTGCTCCAATAATGCGTTCACTATGCTGTTTGTAGTAGCTTACCCGCGCTCTTTATTTTTTATTCATTATTAAACCTACTCCTGCATTACCACTATTTGATTTTGTATTTATAACTTTGTAGGCACCTGACCAGAAGTCTTGTTCCTCCTGCCACCGAACTTCACTAATTGCCATTATATCGAACATTAACCGATTCATTTCCATTTTTAAATATTCTAATCACCTGCCCGATTAAGGGGATGTGACATTCCACTCTCCGATCCGTAGAACGCCAGTTTTCTTTCTCCTGGTAACGACATCCTCTTGAGCAGTCCCCGCCCGGAGATTCGAATGGGAGGCTATTTTACCTCCAGAATATTTTACCCAAGAGGACACCATCATCATTTGACCATACAGTAAAGCTGCATGCCCTCGGGAAAAATTATGGCTGTAGTTTCCCCCTGCTTTCAGCCATTCGCAGTACCAGCATAACAAGGCCGTTTTGGTTGATGTTACAAGGCCAGATCAGTCAATCATCCAGAATGTTACCTCTGCAGCTGTTGAAAATGCTGCTGCCCCTCTTCAGGAACCACACGTTTGTCTGGCCTCTCAACAGATACCCCTCCATTGTGGTTGTACCTACGGTACGGCTATCTGTATCGCTGAGGCACGCAAGCCTCCCCACCAACGCAAGGTCCATGGTTCACAGACTACGAACCGTAAATGAATATTAACTCGTTTCTTGATTAGTTAAGTTTAAAAGATATTTATGAATGAAGACTCCAAGCTATATGTAAGTCGTTCCCCTCTCTACCCTGTATAACTCTCGGCTGCTTAGTTAGCCATTAGCGTCAGTTGCTGCGATTGAGGCATCTACAGAGGCATCAATGCTGTCATCCAGATGGGTAATGATGTAGTGTTTTAGAATACAGTTTTACATCATTTACTGCTCTACGTAATATAGCACTTTTACTTTTGTTATTAGAGTGCAATCTTTGATGATGGCCATTAATTAAATGGCTGAAACTGGTCGGAAGTTAACATTAGCTGCAATCAAGACCGTTTTTAAATAATTTTAAAACTCAGAACATTATCAGAGAGAAAGTCATCTGGTTTCCAAAATCTGAGTATGTAGTCTTTATTTAACTCTCTTCATTATTGGTGCTCCAGTCGCAGTTCTTGTAGCATAAAGTCGGACTTATTTTAAGAATAAATCATAGACAGCATAAGGTAACCATGAATACGAGCCGTACGCTCCCCGCTGGAACAGATTTATTTATTTTTATTTTGTTTAAATGAACATAGCGCCATTTGACCGTGTTCTTATTTATTTAATTACGACCAAGGTTTCAGCCTTCTATGCCAGTTTCAAGTGAAGTTTATGTAATTAACACATATTGCAGGACATAAGCTTCACTTGCAAGTGACATCAAAGGCCGAAACCTGGGTCGTAATTAAATAAAGAACAATACGGTCAAATGGCGGTACGTTCATTTAAAAATTATTGTATTGCTGTTGCTCAGCAACGTCAAAAACTGTGAACAGAACATTGTTACGCATCATATAGTGGTCTGTCAACTTGTGGGTTTTTCATCGTTACCTATTTGACTTTCACCTAACTCACGTCTGCACGATTTCCGTGCTTTGGCACGTCTCAAAATAATAGTGTGAATGCAGTGGGGTCTTTCGTGAATAGGACCCTTAAATCAGACTTTTGTTCAGTGAAGTCGGAAAATTCCGGAATTTCTTGTGGAAGTCGCGAGAGAGCACCTGCACCTACAGCGTCTTTACCGTTCCTAGCAGTCGCAGTCTTGCAAAAAAGCGTCCACCGGGCAAGTTTGGTGCAACAATTCATGTATTACGAAAAAATGGTTAGGGCCTACTGATAGCAAAACACTTTTGTGGTTCCAATATGCATAATATTTAAATTTCGGAATGCCCACACCACAGCCAAAGCCTCCAGCTCAGTCGCTGAGTATGACCTCTCATAAAGGGAACCTCTCCATCGCACCCCCCTCAGAGTTAGTTATAAGTTGGCACAGTGGATAGGCCTTGAAAAACTGAACACAGATCAATCGAGAAAACAGGAAGAAGTTGTGTGGAACTATAAAAAAAAAAGCAAAATATACAAACTGAGTAGTCCATGCGCAAGATATATAACATCAAGGATAATGTGAGCCCAGGAGCGCCGTGGTCCCGTGGTTAGCGAGAGCAGCCCCGGAACGAAAGATCCTTACTTCAAGTCTTCCCTCGAGTGAAAAATTTACTTTTTTTTATCTTCGCAAAGTTATGATCCGTACGTTCGTTCATTGACGTCTCTGTTCACTGTAATAAGTTTAGTGTCTGTGTTTTGCGACCGCACCGCAAAACCGCGCGGTTAGTAGACGAAAGGACGTGCCTCTCCAATGGGAACCGAAAACATTTGATCGCAAGGTCATAGGTCAACCGATTCCTCCACAGGAAAACACGTCTGATATATTCTATACGACACTGGTAACGGCATGTGCGTCATATGACAGGCATATGTTGTCGACCCACCTAACTTGTACACTTGGCGAATGGGTAAAACAATTCTTCTACCTTGCCCGATTTAGGTTTTCTTGTGGATGTGATAATCACTCCCTAAAAAGTGATGAAAACATAAGAGTTTGTCACATAAACTGCAACAAATGAATGCAGCAGTTTCACAGTCGCACAGTTTTCCCTGTGCTCTGTCAAAACATATGTTTTTCATACAACGTCCCCATACTACGGCGCAGTTACCTCGCATCGGACGGACAGATAATAATTGTCTGAAAATAAAAAAATTAAACTTTTCGCTCGAAGGGAGACTTGAACCAAGGACCGCTCGTTCTCCAGCTTCTCACGCTAACCACGGGACCACGACGCTCCCTCGTTCATATAGTCCTTGATGTTGCCTATCTTGCGCATGCACTACTCAGTTAGTATATTTTTGCTTATTTTTTTCATAGTTCCACGCAACTTCTTCCTGTTTTCTCGATTAATCTGTGTTCAGTTTAAGGCCTATCCACTGTGTCAACTTATAACTAAATCTGAGGGGGGTGCGATGGGGAGGTTCCTTTGTCAGTGCGCACACGAATGCCGAAGCTAACGATTGTGAGTGAAGCTTTGCCACCATTTTCAAGAATTTGGAAGCGCACAAGGCACAGCACGACGCAGAAGTCCTTTTGCTTATCCGGATGACGCAAAATGTCAGAATTCACTAGTGGATCCTTAATTCTTCGAAATGCTTCTCGACAATTGACCGACCAAAACCACGTTGGCATTCTTCTGCATCAAATTCAACAGTTCTGGTTTGATCCTTAACTGGTCAGGACCAAACTTCCCAATGGAGAGTCCGCCGCTCGTGGTCTCGCGGTAGCGTTCTCGCTTCCCGAGCACGGGGTCCCGGGTTCGATTCCCGGCGGGGTCAGGGATTTCCACCTGCCTCGAGATGACTGGGTGTTTGTGTTGTCCTCATCATTTCATCATCATCCAGGACAGTGGCGAAATTGGACTGAGCAAAGGTTGGGAAATTGTACGGGCGCTGATGACCACGCAGTTGAGCGCCCCACAAACCAAACATCATCATCATTCCCAATGGAGAAGGAATGTTAGCAGTTGCCTTTAACTCCTTTTGATGAGGCACAGTTTCTGTTGATGAGATGATGTGCCCCAAAAATTTTGTTTTGCCCCTCGCAAATCTGGATTTCTCCAGATCTGTCGTGACCCCAGAACAAGAAAATTTAATCAGCACTTTGGCCAACAGTTGATTATTTCGACGAAACATAGAATGTGTCGTCGTCGTGGCCCTCAGTCGTTATCTGCAATAACCGAAAACTGTTCCTTACCTTTTTTTACTGTTACTGGATCGCCATCTGACTGCTACATCGAACTGCGACATGAATATACTTACTCTGGTTTACTATACTCTATTAGCTGCTGATGGGCTGTCATAATAAGTGGCTGTATTTATTACCAAAGCTGACGGTATTTTGTAATAGTAAAGCTGACGTTATTCTTTAATTAATTTGACTGAAGTTGCGTAATTCATAGTTACACTTTTTCTTGACAACAATAAAATTTTTGCAAAGTTTTACGTTGATGTTTTTCGGGACGGATTATAATCAGTAATGCAACATTGCTAGCAAAAATTAATTACATTCTGAAAACTTTTCCTCAAATATTTACTGCTGGTAATGAAATGATTTTACAAACGTTCAAATGGGACTTACTTTTTACAATAATTGCATTGCGCAAACATACCTTCAGTAGTCTTGAGTTTCGCAAAGAAAATAATTCAATAATATTAGTTCCTCTTATGATAATAGTTAGCTGATGTCTCTGTACATCCGTTTATAATCTCTCGTAAATCATAGCTGGTGGCTGGCAGGCACACCGCTCCTCTCAACCTCTCGCTTCAGACCTGCTACCGACTCGCTTCACATCTCGCTTACTACTGACTTCTACGAACGCTTAAGTGCGATCTGCCCTGCCAACAATGCTTTCTGGTGCAGACAATCCCTGCTACCATTACAATATGTATCAATGCGCGGTCTCTCCCGCCCTTTTTAAAATTATATCAATTTGCGGTCTCTCTTGCCAACAATACTTCGGTGCAGACATTCGCTGCTACCACAATTATTTCCAGCATGACAAATATTAATTATTCCTACTTAATCCTATTAATAAAATATAAATATCTTTTATAAATTGTGGTTTGTCAATAGAAATGTACGTGTCTTACAACATTAAGCCAAAAGTTAGAACCTTAAATTGATATGACCTTCCTGCAGAAATAAAGGCAGTGTATGTATGTGAGTCATGGCTACCTGCCAATATGAATATCTTAGATCTATGGTAGGTAGGAATTACACCCAATGGAACTTTTGCTGTACTTTTCTAATGGATGTGGCCTCATCCTTACTGGGACGATAATTTTGTTAATCGACCTAGAGTCTGGGACCAGGTGCACCGCTCCTCCTGACTTCACAACAGTAACAGTGGGCTACTGTAAACTGATAGGGAAGTTTCTATAATGCCTGACTGTAGCATCATCTGTATTTTTTTATGGCTCCCCTTAGAGTCCACAGAATGGAATACTTAGTGGGTGATGACGTCCATTTCATACTCATATTCCTGTATTATCCCAGGCCTCTGGGAAAAGACACTGAAATACTGTAACAATTAGATAGCCAGATGCTTTCTTTGCTCTTCGGTGAAGGTTTTAGCTTCCATGGCCATATTCTGTATCATGCCAGAGTTTACTTGCACATCGTTTCCATTTGTAGAAATACAGTGTTTCCCAAGTAGTGTGATGGTGCATACGAAACACACTGGATTTTGTAATTCTTACTCCAGCTCCTTGGTAGTATCTACCTTGTCTCGCCTTTGTTGTCCGCAGCTTGTGGTCTTGTGGTCACGTTCTCGCTTTCAGAGCACGGAATTCTGGGTTGAGTTCCTGGTGGGGTAAGGGATTTTCACCTGCCTTGAGATGGCTAGGTGTTTGTGTTGTCCTCATCATTTCAACATCATTCGTGATATGGATGAGACTGGACTGAGCAAAGGTTGGGAATTTTTATGGGCGCTGATAACCAAACAGTTGAGTGCCCCAAAAAACCAAACATCATCATCGGCTTTGTTTTTTATTCAATTTAGAACAACACCTCTCCCATCAATTTTTGTATAGCACTTTCCACCTGGGTAGCAGATTTTTACATTTGTCCCACACATTAAGTCCACACCAAACATGCAGCTCACAATTAAATTTTTTAGCATGAGACACGTGCAATAATCAGTTCCATCCTAAATTTTACATAAATCCGTGCCTCCCCATCACAATTTGGACTCCGGCACGAATAGCGCCAGATACCACACAGTTTTGCATTCACAGTGTGGGAATCTTACAAGGAACCCCTTGGAGCAAGGTCACAAGTTAAGTCTCTAGTACAGCTCATTTGAAAGTGTTACATTAAAAGTTATGACAGGAAAAATATTAGCTGCTAATGACTCACCGTGTTCATCAGGACAGCGACAGAGAATGAGTATCTAGGAGGTGTAGAGATGAACCTTCTATGGGGCACTTCACAAAATGGACATTGTCGACATTCTAGAATTGCTGAAAATAAAGGACTAACTTGTACCACGAACGCCGAATAGAAAGGGGAGCCATAAAAGAAAAAAATACGAATGATGCTACAGTCAGGCATTATAGAAACTTCCCTATCAGTTTACAGTAGCCCACTGTTACTGTTGTGAAGTCTGGAGGAGCGGTGCACCTGGACCCAGATGCAAGGTCGATTAACAAAATTATCATCCCAATAAGGACGAGACCAGATCCATTAGAAGAATACAACAAAATTTCCATTGGGTGTAATTCTTATCCACCACAGATCTTAGATATTCATATTGGCAGGTAGCCGTGACTCACATACATCCATTGCCTTTATTTCTGCAGGAAGGTCATATCAATGTAAGGTTCTAACTTTTGGCTTAACGTCAGCTCCAGAGTATTTATCATGGTTCTAGACACGGTTCTTGGACTTGAGGTACTGGATCAGGTGAAAATACATGTGGTGTCGTATTAGCTGAAAACGAACTACTGAAAGTGATATTGAAAAAGGCGGTGAACCATGTAGATCAGGCTGTTCCAGCTCGTCGGCTCCGTTGTGAGCCACGGAGCGCTCCCTGCTCCACGGAGCCGTGTCGCTCGCTGTGGCCATTCAAGCAGGCCGGCACGCCGGCACGTGGCACGTCCTGTTGCGGTGTAATCGAGTGGTACCACATCCAAGAGTTCTTCAGTTACTTGCAGCTCCATGTCGACACCACGCACAAAGACTGCAAGCTGAGCACAGTCCGATATGTCGGTGCTTTCGTCAAACGCTAGCGAAAATGCAACAAAGCTCTCCGCCTTTTTCCTGAGCTGTGTCTCTGAATCCCCTGCCATGTCCAGGATTCGACGAGACATTGTTTGTTTCGACAGGCAAACCCCTTCAATTGCGTTCACCTCCCTTGGATACAAACATTCTGCAACTTCTACCACGCACGATTTTACGAGTGGTCCCACCGAAAACGGCTTGCCACTCGTCGCAATGATGTGAGCGACCCTGTAGCTTGCTCGAATTGCAGATTCAGTCGTGGCTTCTCCGTTCGCATTCACCTGAAAATTATAAACGCATTACAGAACACGAACTATGTTGCATGTTTTGGTACCCTCCGTATTACGAAACCATTTTTAACTTACGTCTCCTAGTATGTCGTTCTTAAGCCGGGCTTCCAGTTCTCCGCGTGCAACGCCTTCTACGTGATCGTAGTGCGCTGCGTGAAGACGTGTATAATGTCGTTGTATATTGTACCTCTTCGCAGAATTAAATACTTTCTGACATATAAGACACTGCAGACGACCATCCCTCTCAGTGAATAGAAAGGTATCCTCCAATAGAGGTACAGGGCTCCCGCGGCTAGTCATAGCTGTCATTGAACACGGATTATTGCGTCAGTTGCGGCTGCATGCGGCCAGGGGGCAGTGAGTTCGCTTTCTCCCTCCACGCGGGCTCCGAGCTGCCGCAGTGAGCGCTCCGGAGCGCTCCGGCTCCCTGGAGCTCGGTTGGAACAGCCTGCTGTAGATCATCACCTGTGTCGGGCTGGGAGTCATAAATCCGTCTCCAGTGAAACGTAGCAAAGGACAGTCGTTGTACAAGGAGTGGGTACTGAACATAATCATGTACATGGATCTTCCTGCAGCACCGAATGGAAATGGCACGCCACGGTGATCACAGTGGTTCTCACCATCAACACCGAAGTTTTAATCACAGTGGTTCTCACCATCAACACCGAAGTTTTAATCACAGTGGTTCTCACCATCAACACCGAAGTTTTAACTACTTGGTTGTTACAAACCGTGCAGGACGTCCAGCTAGGTATCCACTCTTACGCACACATTTAGAATCGTATTGGAGTAACAGGGTGATGAGACATAGTGGAATGTAACAGAATGCGAAACAGCCTGTCGTGGAGCTTACTGTGAAACTTCAAGGTGTAGCTGCAGGTAGTGCGATAGTATATTTAGTAGGCACGGATAAAACAAGTGTCCAGAGGCTGAATTTGTCCTGTAGTCCCAGGTGGTACGATCTGCAATGTCGCATACTTTTCAGGAGGGATAGTTTGCTCTAAGGGAATATGAGTTTTATACACAGACTAGGAATCAAGGTAGTTCTTTTGGCCAGCTATTGGCCAAACCAGTGCTCATACCATAGTTGTACTTCTCTTATGCCTATTTTCCCTCTCATGCTTGCTGTGACGTAAATATTCCCTACTGCCCTTGTAATATCACGTACACGAGAAATAATCGTAGAGGGCAGACTGTAAATAACTTTCCTGCCAGTTTACAATCCAGATTAATAGTCAGCATAATTGTATACAAATGCGTTAGGGCATTGGTTTTACTTGATCGTGATACAATTCTCTTGGTACCTCTAATTTTCAGGGTTCCTTTCATATCCATTTCCTCCTCAAATCCCGACTGGTTGGAGCTGAAAACAATTTCCTTACTGAAAGATGGGATAAGTTTCTTTATCTCCTCTACAAATTTTCGGGCCGATGCCGCAGTTTGCTGTGCAACGTCAAATTGACGCTTTGTTTCCAGTTCGTTATCTTACGTCTTCCAATTCTGTTGCACTATTCGAAGTTATGCAACCACCCACTGCTTCCCTTGACCTCACTATAATATATTTCACACGCCATTTGATCTCCTGACGTAGTTCGGTCTTTATCATCCATATACTGTAAATTGTATCGAGCATCAAAAACGGCTCTGAGCACTATGCGACTTAACATCTGAGGTCATCAGTCACCTATACATAGAACTACTTAAACCTAACTAACCTAAGGATATCACACACATTCATGCCCGAGGCAGGATTCGAACCTGCGACCGTGGCGGTCGCGCGGTTCCAGACTGTAGCTCCTAGAACCGCTCGGCCACGTATCGAGCATCCTTGAAAAGCATAGTGCACTTTTCCTCAAATCTGCAGTTTTTCTAATGCACTATAGGCTCATATACCTGCGGACTCATTATAAATATGTTCATAATTGTTTTTTACTATGCTGCAGGAAGATCTTCCATGTACGTAATTATGTTTAGTACCCGCTCCTTGTACAACGAATGTCGTTTGCTACGTTTCACTGGAGACGGATTTATGGTTCCCTCCACGCTACCCTCCAATGCTAAATTTGTGATCCCTTTATGCCTCAGAACATGTCCTACCAACCGGTCCCTTCTTCTTGTCAAGTTGTGCCACATACTCTTCTCCCCAATTCTATTCAATACCTCCTCATTAGTTATGTCATCTACCCATCTAATCTTGAGCAGGCTCTAAAACGAATACAACAGGCGACATGATCAGTTGTTCATCTTATATATTATGAAACAGATCTGTTGCAAGAAGATATTTACTTTCCGTATTTTGGGAGAAGGAAGTATTGACCAAAACAAGGAAAAAATGCCCGGTAAATATGGGCTATAAATGCATACCTTAAGTGCTGTAAGTACTTCTTCACTGCATCTTTTCTATTGACCAAGTGCTCATAGTTATTAAAGTATGCGTTTTAGAATCTTTGTTAGCTAGGCATTTTTACTTGCTTTCGTACGCACCACCTCCTCCCAAAATATGAAGAGTAAAGAGATTACAGTAGAAGAGATGTTTCATGACATCCAACATTCACAAGTGCCCATATCTCTTCAGGTATTCACTTTAGAGCCCAGTTTACCTGACAGTAATTTTTGAGACCCTGTACATGGTGATGCACGAAGATATGAGAATATTTTAATATGTTATTCTACAAGAAAAACTATAAAAAAAGTTTACATTAACATAGGTCCGCAAATGTGTAGTTACTGAGTTACGGCTAATGAAAGATTTTGTCCGAAATTTAGCAACTTCGCTAACATGAAACCATCGCAAAACTGTACAACGTTAAAATAAAGCACGATTTCCATTTATTTTGTTATTGATTTGGTGAATTTAATAAAACATGTCCCAGAGGTGTATTTGCAGTTGTTTTTCAGAACATCCAGAGAAGAAAAGACGTAATTTCGTAAGATTTTTAATTTATTAACTAACTGGCCCAAATAACTGTATCCATTAACTGCAGCCGTAGTATTACCATCACATTTGCCATAAGCAAACACCATATCGGCGTATTCCTCTGTTGTAAATTTGAAAGGCATCCCTATTTCACAAATAATCTACAGACTGCAACAATTAGTATGTGGTTTAATTTAAATACACTACTTTTATTATGATCTTTCATTGAACAATACAGTAAACTACCTCGTTTCAAACAACTCACTAACGGTTGCCAACAATGACATAATCGTTTTTTTATTCTTAATGGAAAGTAAACAAATTTACTTGTATAATAATATTTGCTTCTCTGGATGTTCTGGAAAACTACTGCAGATACACGTCTGGGATATGTTTTATTAGATTCACCAGATCAACAGCGACAAAATTAATGAAATCGTGCTTTACTTTAACCTCGTACAGTTTTGCGATGGTTTCATATTACCGAAGTTGCTAAATTTCGAGCAAAATCTTTTATTAGCCGTAACTCCGTAACTAAATATTTCCGGACCAGTGTTTACATGAACTTTTTTCTTTAGTTTTACTTGTAGGATAACGGGGCCTTTGCCTTTAGCGGGCATGTGCTCTATCATCTGAGCTACCTAAGCACGACTCACGCCCCGTCCTCACAGCTTCACTTCTGCCAGCACCTCGTCTCCTACCAACCAAACTTTACAGAAGCTCTCCTGCGACCTTGCAGAACTAATACTCCTGGAAGAATGTATATTGCGGAGACATGGCTTAGCCACAGCCTGGGGGATGTTTCCAGAATGAGATTTTCGCTCTGCAGCGGAGTGTGCGCTGATATGAAACTACGTGGCAGATTAAAACTGTGTGCCGGACCGAGACTTGAACTCAGAGCTTCTGTGAAGTTTGGAAGGTAGTAGACGAGATACTGGCAGAATTGAAGCTGCGAGGACGGGGCGTGAGTCGTGCTTGGGTAGCTCAGTTGGTAGAGCACTTGCCCGCGAAAGGCAAAGGTCCAGAATTCGAGTCTCGGTCCAGCACACAGTTTTAATCTGCCAGGAAGTTTCATATCAGCTCACACTCCGCTACAGAGTGAAAAACTCATTCTGTAAAATAACATATTAAAATATTTGTATATCTTCGTGAATCATCCTGCATATACAGGGTGAAAAGTATTTAAACCGACAAACTCTGGGAGGTTGTAGGCGACATCAAAACAGGTATTTCCCCCCTAATGTCATTCTTTCTTATGAGGAGTATTTAAACCGGTAGAGGAAGATTTCTCTGGCGGCAAATTAATTAAACCAAGAAACTCTTTTCCAGTTTTTTATAACCAAGAGACAACACATTAACACAACCCAATTTCAATTACAGTAGATTTTCAAAAATGCCTCCATTGGCACGTTAACAAGGTTACACCGTCGGATCATGTTCTGTCTGACACGGGCAAAAACCCCAGGAGTATCCTGAATTTTTCCAGCTGCTGCTACTATCCGGGCAATCGGATCCTCTTCTGAGGCAACAGGAGTTGCGTAAACAAGGCTGCGCAACTCTCCCCACACAAAAAAGTCCATACGGGACATATCTGCTGATCGAGCAGACCACGGTACAGGACCACCTCTGCCAATCCACGTTTCTGGGAACCGTCGGTCCAGGAATCGACGCACACGACGACTGAAATGTGCCGGTGCCCCGTCGTGTTGGAACCACATGCGTTGTCTTGTAGGGAGCGGGACGTCTTCCAGCAATTCTGGCAATGCTCTGGCGAGAAAATTGTAATAGTGCCTACCATTTAATGGCCTACGTAGCAGATACAGCCCAATTAAACAGTCCCCAACAACACCGACCCACACATTAACGAAGAACCGCACTTGATGAGCGCTAGTAACTGTGGCACGTGGGTTGTCCTCACTCCAAACATGCGAACTGTGCATGTTGAAGACTCCATCACGCCCGACCGTTGCTTCATCAGTAAACAACACAGAGGATGGAAATGTAGGATGAATTTCACACTGTTCCAGCTACCACTGCGAAAACTGTGCTCTGGGTGGATAATCAACTGGTTCCAGGTTGTGGACAGTGAAATGGATGTAGCAATTTCTCTCGAATGACTGTTCTTACTTTCATATGATTCGTCCCCATGTTACCTGCAATTGCACGAGTGTTAATTGAAGGATCCCGCTCCACGTGCTGCAAGACAGCTTCCTCAAATTGCAGCGTTCTTACCGTGCGACGGCGTCCCTGTCCAGGTAATCTGTTAAATGACCCGGTCTCGTGCAGACGTTGGTACAACGCATCAAAGGTGCGGGTACGGCGATTAGGATATTGTTGCTGATAAACCCGCTGTGCAGCTCGTCCGTTGTGATGTTGTACGTAGTACGCACCAACCATATCAGTGTACTCACTGCAGGTGTATCGCTCCATTAGTAAACAGAGACAATGCACTACTACACTGGTGGACAGCAGTTGCCTACAACTGAAGACCGTAACACGGCCTCCACTGGTTTAAATAATCCTCATAGGAAAAAATGACATTAGGGAAAAATATTTGTTTTGATATCCCCTACAATCTCCCAGAGTTTGTCAGTTTAAATACTTTTCACCATGTATTGCGTCTATCGGCGTGGAACAGTATTGCTAATGGATGAAGAATGCCGCTGATCTACGGTCTAAACTGTCCCTGGAGAACGGTTTCCGTTTGTCGCATTCAGAAATCTTCTGTGCCGAATTTTACCAATGTTCAGTAACGAACATGAGGGAACGATCTGAAACTTGAAGTTTTTATCTACGTGACACAATAGGTCACGAGTTTAACGTAAATACTGATGTAATACATCATATGGGAAGCAAATGGGTTGATTTTTTCCATATACACTCCTGGAAATGGAAAAAAGAACACATTGACACCGGTGTGTCAGACCCACCATACTTGCTCCGGACACTGCGAGAGGGCTGTACAAGCAATGATCACACGCACGGCACAGCGGACACACCAGGAACCGCGGTGTTGGCCGTCGAATGGCGCTAGCTGCGCAGCATTTGTGCACCGCCGCCGTCAGTGTCAGCCAGTTTGCCGTGGCATACGGAGCTCCATCGCAGTCTTTAACACTGGTAGCATGCCGCGACAGCGTGGACGTGAACCGTATGTGCAGTTGACGGACTTTGAGCGAGGGCGTATAGTGGGCATGCGGGAGGCCGGGTGGACGTACCGGCGAATTGCTCAACATGTGGGGCGTGAGGTCTCCACAGTACATCGATGTTGTCGCCAGTGGTCGGCGGAAGGTTGTTGGGATGTTTAAGGGGGAAGGTGCACGTGCCCGTCGACCTGGGACCGGACCGCAGCGACGCACGGATGCACGCCAAGACCGTAGGATCCTACGCAGTGCCGTAGGGGACCGCACCGCCACTTCCCAGCAAATTAGGGACACTGTTGCTCCTGGGGTATCGGCGAGGACCATTCGCAACCGTCTCCATGAAGCTGGGCTACGGTCCCGCACACCGTTAGGCCGTCTTCCGCTCACGCCCCAACATCGTGCAGCCCGCCTCCAGTGGTGTCGCGACAGGCGTGATTGGAGGGACGAATGGAGACGTGTCGTCTTCAGCGATGAGAGTCGCTTCTGCCTTGGTGCCAATGATGGTCGTATGCGTGTTTGGCGCCGTGCAGGTGAGCGCCACAATCAGGACTGCATACGACCGAGGCACACAGGGCCAACTCCCGGCATCATGGTGTGGGGAGCGATCTCCTACACTGGCCGTACACCACTGGTGATCGTCGAGGGGACACTGAATAGTGCACGGTACATCCAAACCATCATCGAACCCATCGTTCTACCATTCCTAGGCCGGCAAGGGAACTTGCTTTTCCAACAGGACAATGCACGTCCTCATGTATCCCGTGCCACCCAACGTGCTCTAGAAGGTGTAAGTCAATTACCCTGGCCAGCAAGATCTCCGGATCTGTCCCCCATTGAGCATGTTTGGGACTGGATGAAGCGTCGTCTCACGCGGTCTGCACGTCCAGCACGAATGCTGGTCCAACTGAGGCGCCAGGTGGAAATGGCATGGCAAGCCGTTCCACAGGACTACATCCAGCATCTCTACGATCGTCTCCATGGGAGAATAGCAGCCTGCATTGCTGCGAAAGGTGGATATACACTGTACTAGTGCCGACATTGTGCATGCTCTGTTGCCTGTGTCTATGTGCCTGTGGTTCTGTCAGTGTGATCATGTGATGTATCTGACCCCAGGAATGTGTCAATAAAGTTTCCCCTTCCTGGGACAATGAATTCACGGTGTTCTTATTTCAATTTCCAGGAGTGTATTTATGATCTAAAACAAATGAGTTGGCTGCGTATTTTTCACTGTAGTGACAAGTCATGGTTGTTGTTGTTGTGGTCTTCAGTCCTGAGACTGGTTTGATGCAGCTCTCCATGCTATTCTATCCTGTGCAAGCTTCTTCATCTCCCAGTATCTACTGCAACCTACATCCTTCTGAATCTGCTTAGTGTATTCATCTCTTGGTCTCCCTCTACGATTTTTACCCTCCACACCACCCTCCAATGCTAAATTTGTGATCCCTTGATGCTTCAAAACATGTCCTACCAACCGATCCCTTCTTCTAGTCAAGTTGTGCCACAAACTTCTCTTCTCCCCAATCCTATTCAATACCTCCTCATTAGTTACGTGATCTACCCACTTTATCTTCAGCATTCTTCTGTAGCACCACATTTCGAAAGCTTCTATTCTCTTCTTGTCCAAACTAGTTATCGTCCATGTTTCACTTCCATACATGGCTACACTCCATACAAATACTTTCAGAAATGACTTCCTGACACTTAAATCTATACTCGATGTTAACAAATTCCTCTTCTTGAGAAACGCTTTCCTTGCCATTGCCAGTCTACATTTTATATCCTCTCTACTTCGACCATCATCGGTTATTTTACTCCCTAAATAGCAAAACTCCTTTACTACTTTAAGTGTCTCATTTCCTAATCTAATTCCCTCAGCATCACCCGACTTAATTCGACTACATTCCATTATCCTCGTTTTGCTTTTGTTGATGTTCATCTTATATCCTCCTTTCAAGACACTGTCCATTCCATTCAACTGCTCTTCCAAGTCCTTTGCTGTCTCTGACAGAATTACAATGTCATCGGCGAACCTCAAAGTTTTTACTTCTTCTCCATGGATTTTAATACCTACTCCGAATTTTTCTTTTGTTTCCTTTACTGCTTGCTCAATATACAGATTGAATAACATCGCAGAGAGGCTACAACCCTGTCTTACTCCTTTCCCAACCACTGCTTCCCTTTCATGCCCCTCGACTCTTATAACTGCCAACTGGTTTCTGTACAAACTGTAAATAGCCTTTCGCTCCCTGAATTTTACCCCTGCCACCTTTAGAATTTGAAAGAGAGTATTCCAGTTAACATTGTCAAAAGCTTTCTCTAAGTCTACAAATGCTAGAAACGTAGGTTTGCCTTTTCTTAATCTTTCTTCTAAGATAAGTCGTAAGGTCAGTATCGCCTCACGTGTTCCAACATTTCTACGGAATCCAAACTGATCTTCCCCGAGATCGGCTTCTACCAGTTTTTCCATTCGTCTGTAAAGAATTCGCGTTAGTATTTTGCAGCTGTGACTTATTAAACTGATAGTTCGGTAATTTTCACATCTGTCAACACCTGCTTTCTTTGGGATTGGAATTATTATATTCTTCTTGAAGTCTGAGGGTATTTCGCCTGTCTCATACATCGTGCTCACCAGATGGTAGAGTTTTGTCATGACTGGCTCTCCCGAGGCCATCAGTAGTTCAAATGGAATGTTGTCTACTCCGGGGGCCTTGTTTCGACTCAGGTCTTTCAGTGCTCTGTCAAACTCTTCACGCAGTATCTTATCTCCCATTTCGTCTTCATCTACATCCTCTTCCATTTCCATAATATTGTCCTCAAGTACATCGCCCTTGTATAAACCCTCTATATACTCCTTCCACCTTTCTG
The DNA here is from genome assembly GCF_023864275.1 of Schistocerca cancellata. Classification (NCBI taxonomy): domain Eukaryota; kingdom Metazoa; phylum Arthropoda; class Insecta; order Orthoptera; family Acrididae; genus Schistocerca; species Schistocerca cancellata. Next base: position 40,886,659 of record NC_064637.1, read on the forward strand.
CCTTCCCTTCTTTGCTTAGAACTGGGTTGCCATCTGAGCTCTTGATATTCATGCAAGTGGTTCTCTTCTCTCCAAAGGTCTCTTTAATTTTCCTGTAGGCAGTATCTATCTTACCCCTAGTGAGACAAGCCTCTACATCCTTACATTTGTCCTCTAGCCATCCCTGCTTAGCCATTTTGCACTTCCTGTCGATATCATTTTTGAGACGTTTGTATTCCTTTTTGCCTGCTTCATTTACTGCATTTTTATATTTTCTCCTTTCATCAATTAAATTCAATATTTCTTCTGTTACCCAAGGATTTCTATTAGCCCTCGTCTTTTTACCTACTTGATCCTCTGCTGCCTTCACTACTTCATCCCTCAGAGGTACCCATTCTTCTTCTACTGTATTTCTTTCCCCCATTCCTGTCAATTGTTCCCTTATGCTCTTCCTGAAACTCTCTACAAACTCTGGTTCTTTCAGTTTATCCAGGTCCCATCTCCTTAAATTCCCACCTTTTTGCAGTTTCTTCAGTTTCAATCTGCAGTTCATAACCAATAGATTGTGGTCAGAATCCACATCTGCTCCAGGAAATGTCTTACAATTTAAAACCTGGTTCCTAAATCTCTGTCTTACCATTATATAATCTATCTGATACCTTTTAGTATCTCCAGGATTCTTCCAGGTATACAACCTTCTTTTATGATTCTTGAACCAAGTGTTGGCTATGATTAAGTTATGCTCTGTGCAAAATTCTACAAGGCGGCTTCCTCTTTCATTCCTTCCCCCCAATCCATATTCACCTACTATGTTTCCTTCTCTCCCTTTTCCTACTGACGAATTCCAGTCACCCATGACTATTAAATTTTCGTCTCCCTTCACTACCTGAATAATTTCTTTTATCTCGTCATACATTTCATCTATTTCTTCACCATCTGCAGAGGTAGTTGGCATATAAACTTGTACTACTGTAGTAGGCATGGGCTTTGTGTCTATCTTGGCCACAATAATGCGTTCACTATGCTGTTTGTAGTAGCTAACCAGCACTACTATTTTTTTTATTCATTATTAAACCTACTCCTGCATTACCCCTATTTGATTTTGTATTTATAACCCTGTAATCACCTGACCAAAAGTCTTGTTCCTCCTGCCACCGAACTTCACTAATTCCCACTATATCTAACTTTAACCTATCCATTTCCCTTTTTAAATTTTCTAACCTACCTGCCCGATTAAGGGATCTGACATTCCACGCTCCGATCCGTAGAACGCCAGTTTTCTTTCTTCTGATAACGACGTCCTCCTGAGTAGTCCCCGCCCGGAGATCCGAATGGGGGACTATTTTACCTCCGGAATATTTTACCCAAGAGGACGCCATCATCATTTAATCATACAGTAGAGCTGCATGTCCTCGGGAAAAATTACGGCTGTAGTTTCCCCTTGCTTTCAGCCGTTCGCAGTACCAGCACAGCAAGGCCGTTTTGGTTAATGTTACAAGGCCAGATCAGTCAATCATCCAGACTGTTGCCCCTGCAACTACTGAAAAGGCTGCTGCCCCTCTTCAGGAACCACATGTTTGTCTGGCCTCTCAACAGATACCCCTCCGTTGTGGTTGCACCTACGGTACGGCCATCTGTATCGCTGAGGCACGCAAGCCTCCCCACCAACGGCAAGGTCCATGGTTCATGGGGGGGCAAGTCATGGTACACCTCCCAATATCGGACCTTCTTTTGCTCGGCGTATTGCAGCAACTGGACCTGGCATGAACTCCACAAGTCGTTGCAAGCCCCCTGCAGAGGCATTAAGCCGTGTCTCCTCTATAGCCGTCCATTAACTGCGACAATGTTGCCAGTGCAGCATTTTGAGTATGAACGGACATCTCGATTATGTTCCGTAAATATTCGATAGGATTCGTGTCGGGCGATCTGGCTGCGCAAATCATTTTCTCGAACCGGCCAAAATATTCTTGAAGCCGATCGTGAACAATTCTGACCCGGTGACATGACGCATTTCGTCCATAAAAAATCCATCGTTGTTTGGGAACACGAAGTCCACGAATGGTTACAAATGGCCTCCAAGTAGCCGAACGTAACCATTACCAGTCAATGATCAGTTTAGTGGGACCAGAGGATTGGATTAGTTTAGATTAGATTAGATTAGTACTTGTTCCATAGATCATGAATACGACACTTCGTAATGATGTGGAACGTGTCAAGTTAATAAAAGGTGTCTATACAAGGTATTACATTACACAAGATATTACATGACACTTAATATTTTCTTTGTGGGGGTTGGGGAAATTACCCACTTACTATATCCAAAAATTCATCTAATGAGAAGGAGTTGCCATTAAGAAATTCTTTTAATTTCCTTTTAAATGCTATATGGATATCTGCCAGACTTTTGATGTTATTAGGTAAGTGACCAAAGACTTTTGTGACAGCATAGTTTACCCCCTTCTAAGCCAAAGTTAGATTTAACCTTGAGTAGTGAAGGTCATCCTTTCTCCTAGTGTTGTAGCCATGTACACTGCTATTACTTTTGAATTCGTTCGGATTGTTAATAACAAACTTCATAAGTGAATATGTACTATATTGTGAGGCTACAGTGAAGATCTCTAGCTGTTTAAATAAGTGTCTGCAGGATGATCTTGGATGATCTCCAGCAATTATTCTGATTACGCGCTTTTGTGCTATGAACACTCTTTTACTCAATGACGAGTTGACCCAGAATATGATGCCATACGAATGCAGAGAATGACAATAGGCGTGGTAAGCTAATTTACTGAGATGTATATCGCCAAAATTTGCAATGACTCTAATAGCATACGTAGCTGCACTCAAACGTTTCAGCACATCTTCAGTGTGTTTTTTCCAGTTCAACCCCTCACCAATGCACACACCTAGAAATTTTGAATATTCTACCTTAGCTACCGATTTCTGATCGAAGTCTACATTTATTAATGGTGTCATTCCATTTCCTGTGTGCAACTGTATATATTGTGTTTTGTCAAAGTTTAATGAGAGCCCATTTGCAGAGAACCACTTAATGATTTTCTGAAAAACATGTTTACAATTTCACCAGTTAATTCTTGTCTGTTGGGTGTGATAGCTATACTTGTATCATTGGCAAAAAATACAAGCTTTGCATCTTGGTGAATATAGAATGCCAAGTCATTAATATATATCAAGAACAGCAGAGGACCCAAGACCGAACCTTGCAGCACCCCATTCTTGATTGTTCCCCAGTTTGAGGAACCACCAGTTTTTCTGCATATTATGTGAACTGCTTATTTCAACTTTCTGCACTCTTCCAGTTAGGTATGATTTAAACCATTTCAGCACCGTCCCATTCATACCACAGCACTTGAGCTTATCTAGAAGGATTCCATGATTTACACAATCAAAAGCCTTTGATAGATCACACAAATTCCAGGACTTCTGGTTACTGAGAGCATTTAATATTTTATTAGTGAAAGTATATATAGCCAGTCCACTCCACGAAGCGCAGCCCACACCATTATGGAGCCATCAACAGCTTGCACAGTGGCTTATTAACGACCTGGGTCCATGGCTACGTGGGGTCTGCACCACACTCGAACTCTACCATCAGCTATTACCAAATGAAACCGGGACTGATCTGACCAGGTCAGGGTTTTCCAGTCGTCTAGGGTCCAACCGATATGGTGACGAGCCCAGGAGAGGCGCTGCAGGCGATGTCGTGCCGTTAGCAAAGGCACTCACGTCAGTCGTATGCTGCCACAGTCCATTAACGCCGAATTTCGTCGCACAGTGCTGACGGATACGTTTGTTGTACGACGCACATTGATTTATGGTGTTAATTCGCGCAATTTTGCTTGTCTGCTAGCACTGACACCTCTGCGCAAACGCCGTTGCTCTCGGTCGTTAAGAGAAGGCCGTCGGCCAGTCCATGGTGAGAATTAATGCCTGAAATCTGGTATTCTCGGCACACTCTTGACACTGGATCTCGGAATATTCTCTAACGATTTCCGAAATGGAATGTCCCATTCGTCTATCTCCAACTACCATTCTGCGTTCACAGTCTGTTAATTCCCGTAGTGCGGCCATAATCACGTCGCTCGCCTTTTCACATGGATCACGTGAGTACAATTGATAGCTCCACCAATGCACTGCTCTTTGTACCTGATGTACGCCATACCACCGCGATCCGCACGTGCGCATTGTTGTGTACATAGTTCCGCGTAGTCAGCGCGTACACAACTATCCCACTAGAGCGCGCCCCGCTAAGCACAACAGCGCAGGCGCAGCGCTCGTCCGTCTCCGCACTACGAGATGGCGCTGCCATAGAGATGGACCAAATTCTGCTAACGTAGAACCTTTTCTCCTCACGGATCACACTCGCGCAGTGATACATGAATGTGTGAGGTATTATAACGAGTGTACAGACGTCCGATTAGTCAGTCTGCATTTGTATGCACCAGTCTGTACCAGTCTCCCTTAGTCTGTACCAGTCTGTACGAGTTCTACATTGGTCTGTACCAGTCTATAGTCATCTTTCAGTTTGCGCCTACTAACATTACCATATTCCTTTACATAGCCATGAAGTTAAATGTATAGACACTTTTGTCAAGTATCAGAGATATATGTGAGAATAAGATTAACGTACCAAGACCAAAGGAACTTCAGATTGTCAACTGTAAATAGCATCCAGAATCAAGTTAAGTAAGGTTTATGATTTTTATTATTTTAATAAATGTGTGTGAAAATGAATCAAGTTCTGTTTAGAGTTGGTCACCGTCAATCTGCTACTCTAAGCGTGCAAATGGCATTTCTGTCGTCTGACCTAACGGCAGAAGATAAACACGCCACGATAAGACCACGAGACATATTGCTGACACTCGCCTACTTCGTCAGAGCGACAAGTCAAATAATGTGATGGTGTGTGTACCGAAGGTCTTACAGTACGCACACCACACGCATATTGCTATCCTATGGCTTCTGCCACCTCAGTGTAAATACATTGATGGATCTAAAACAAGTGAGGGAGTTCGTTGCGCCTAATATTGGCGTAGGTTGCAGATCACTAGAAAGTTTTTGCTACTAAGTATAAATATTACTAAAAAAAACTAAAAAGCTCCTTTCGAACAGGACGTGAAGGCCCAACGGTACTGACCGGCCGCCGTGTCATCCTCAGCCCACAGGCGTCACTGGATGCGGATATGGAGGGGCATGTGGTCAGCACACCGCTCCCCCGGACGTATGTCAGTTTCTGAGACCGGAGCCGCTACTTCTCAGTCAAGCAGCTCCTCAGTTTGCCTCACAAGGGCTGAGTGCACCCCGCTTGCCAACAGCGCTCGGCGAACCGGATGGTCACCCATCCAAGTGCTAGCCCAGCCCGACAGCGCTCAACTTCGGTGATCTGATGGGTACCGGTGTTACCACTGTGGCAAGGCCGTTGGCACGAATAAAAGTTTTGCATCACCTCTGTTCCGAGAGTTTTGGAACCAGTACAGACAATTGGAATAGACGTCAACATAAACATCACTTACGCCCTTTTTATTGCTCATGAAAACCACACGTTGCATGTTGTACCACCATACAGCGAGACCTTCAGAGCTGGTGGTCCAGATTGCTGTACACACCGGTATCTCTAATACCCAGTAGCACATCCTCTTGCATTGATGCATGCCTCTATTCGTCGTGGCGTACTATCCACAAGTTCATCAAGTCACTGTTGGTCCAGATTGTCTCACTCCACAACGGCGATTCGGCGTAGATCCCTCAGAGTGATTGGTGGGTCACGTCGTCCATAAGCAGCCCTTTTTAATCTATCCCAGGCATGTCCGATAGGGTTCATGTCTGGAGAACATGCTGGCCACTCTAGTTGAGCGATGTCGTTGTCCTGAAGGAAGTCATTCACAAGATGTGCCCGATGGGAGCGCGAATAGCCGTGCATGAAGACGAACGCGTCGCCAATATGCTGCCGATATGGTTGCACTATCGGTGGGAGGATGGCATTCACGTATCGTACAGCTGTTACGGCGCCTTCCATGACCACCAGCGGCGTACGTCGGCCCCACATAATGCCATCCCAAAACATCAGGGAACCTCCATCTTGCTGCACTCGCTGGACAGCGTGTCGAAGGCGTTCAGCCTGACCGGGTTGCCTCCAAACACGTCTGCGACGATTGTGTGGATGAAGGTGTATGCGACAGTCATCGGTGAACAGAACGTGATGCCAATCCTGAGCCGTCCATTCGGCACATTGTTGGGCCCATCTGTACCGCGCTGCATGGTGTCGTGGTTACGAAAATGGACCTCGCTGTGGAATTCGGGAGTGAAGTTGCGCATCATGCAGCCTATTGCGCACAGAGTCGTAACACGACATTCTGTGGCTGCACGAAAATCATTATTCAAAATGGTGGTGTTGCTGTCAGGGTTCCTCCGAGGCATAATCCGTAGATATCTGTCGTCCACTGCAGTAGTAGCCTGAGCGAGGCATGTCATCGACAGTTCCTGTCTCTCTGTATCTCCTCCATGTCCAAACAACATCGCTTTGTTTCGCTCCGAGACGCCTGGACACTTTCTTTGTTGAGAGCCCTTCTTGGCACGAAGTAACAATGCGATCGAACCGTGGTATTGACCGTCTAGGCATGGCTGAACTACTGACAACACGAGCCGTGTACCTCCTTCCTGGTGGAATGACAGGAACTGATCGGCTGTTGGACTCCCTCCTTCTAATAGGCGCTGCTCATGCATGGTTGTTTACAACTTCGGGCGGGTTTAGTGACACCTCTGAACAGTCAAAGGGACTGTGTCTGCGATACAATATCCACAGTGAACGTGTATCTTCAGGAGTTCTGGGAAACGGGGTGATGCAAAGCGTTTTCTTATGTGTGTATTTACGCTGCATACGTAATAACGGTTAGATGCACTTAAGTTTGAAACTGAAGATGGAAGCAAAATTCTAATTCCGACTGACTCCAAATTGCTTAGGAGCAATGAGGACATTGAAAGTGAAAAACTGAAAACAGCTATATTTATGATGCGGCAGAGTTAATAACGAAAGGCAACACAGAAAATAAATCAAGAAAGTATCAAAGTAGGAGGCCCATTATTTACAAACCGTCCATATTGCGGCTTTCCAAACGTATCAATAACAGAGGCTTACGACCAATGGGAAACACTATGGTAAATATCGCAGCAGAAAAAGGGCTTCTCGTCCTCTTCAATTCAGCGTACTATGCCAACAAAACCATAATGCAGCCAGAAAATTCTCCCACGGTGATATGTGGCATTAGTTATGAGAATGAGGTAGGGGCACCCACGCCTTGACAGGACCAAAGCGATAGACTCCCCCACATGTAGCGAAAAATCCAGGTGATGACAGAGATCTATAATCATATCATATTGGAATGTTACAAATATATTCCATATCAAAATAAAATGTTGGAAATCTCGTAGATATGATGATTACAACGCTAACAAGTATTAACATCAATGACTGAGAACAACGTCAAAATTAACGGTTCAGTAGTACGACAGCTTGCGAGCTAATCTCCCAGAGATGTTCGGGCTCACATGCGGTTCCTCTTCATCAAAATGTCTTGACTCAAACTCGTCTAGGGTTTGAACCGCACGTGTCGCATTACACGCCCTATACAAGGTGCATTCACGTTCTAAGGCCTCCGATTTTTTTTCTCCGGACTGGAACGAGATAGAAACATGCGCATTGTTTTAAAATGAGGCTGCATTCATTGTCAATACGCCCCAGAGATGGCAGCACCGTACGGCAGATGGAATTTTTCCGCCAGCGGCGAGAATGAGAACTGTTTTAAATACTTAAAATGGCGACGTTTTCCTTACTTCAACAGCGTGCAATCATTCGTTTTCTGAATTTGCGTGGTGTGAAACCAATTGAAATTCATCGACAGTCGAAGGAGACATGTGGTGATGGAGTTACGGATGTGTCGAAAGTACGTTCGTGGGTGCGACAGTTTAATGAAGGCAGAACATCGTGTGACAACAAACCGAAACAACCTCGGGCTCGTACAAGCCGGTCTGACGACATGATCCAGAAAGTGGAGGCAATTGTTTTGGGCGATCGCCGAATGACCGTTGAACAGATCGCCTCCAGAGTTGGCATTTCTGTGGGTTCTGTGCACACAATCCTGCACAACGACCTGAAGATGAGAAAAGTGTCATCCAGGTGGGTGCCACGAATGCTGACGGACGACCACACGGCTGCCCGTGTGGCATGTTGCCGAGCAATGTTGACGCGCAACGATAGCACGAATGGGACTTTCTTTTCGTCGGTTGTGACAATGGATGAGGCGTGGATGCCATTTTTCAATCCAGAATCAAAGCGCCAGTCAGCTCAATGGAAGCACACAGATTCTCCACCACCAAAAAAATTTCGGGTAACCGACAGTGCTGAAAAAATGATGGTGTCCATGTTCTGGGACAGCGAGGGCGTAATCCTTACCCATTGCGTTCCAAAGGGCACTACGGTAACAGGTGCATCCTACGAAAAGGTTTTGAAGAACAAATTCCTTCCTGCACTGCAACAAAAACGTCCGGGAAGGGCTGCGCGTGTGCTGTTTCACCAAGACAACGCACCCGCACATCGAGCTAACGTTACGCAACAGTTTGTTCGTGATAACAACTTTGAAGTGATTCCTCATGCTCCCTACTCACCTGACCTGGCTCCTAGTGACTTTTGGCTTTTGCCAACAGTGAAAGACACTCTCCGTGGCCGCACATTCACCAGCCGTGCTGCTATTGCCTCAGCGATTTTCGAGTGGTCAAAACAGACTCCTAAAGAAGCCTTCGCCGCTGCCATGGAATCATGGCGTCAGCGTTGTGAAAAATGTGTACGTCTGCAGGGCGATTACGTCAAGTAACGCCAGTTTCATTGATTTCGGGTGAGTAGTTAATTAGAAAAAAAACCGGAGGCCTTAGAACTTGAATGCACCTCGCATTAGACACTTCTGACTCTTCGGTTAAATTGTCTGGCTGACGGCAAGTTCGCGGGATCGAATGAACCATACAATGTTAATATAACACATAAAAACAGTAATAATAATATCGGGAACTAAATTAACGACCCATAGATGATGTAGGCCACTCAGTTGCGAATTCGTTAGAATAATGTGATTCTTGAAGTTTTCCCGGCGGACATAATGTTCCATCATCTTTCGGGCGTGCACTCGGGACAGTGACAATTCTTCTTGCGATATTTCGGCTGGAAACCTCCAAGCCATCTTCAAGGCGAGTCGGAGACTGAGTTCATAGCGTTTTTTTTTTTCCCCCTTTATTGAGTTTAGATTCCTCCTAAAGGGGGCGGGCTGGCAGCAGCTTATTACGCCGCTCTTCAGCCTACAGAATTTGTTTTAAAAAGATGAAGATAATAAAAAAAATAATAACAGTTGGCGATAAAATCGGTGACTTAAACGTAAAATGGCAGAAAATACTGGAGCTTAAAACATAAAACACAGGGTGGATGATGCTAATAAAATACACAGGAAGCAGAAAAATAATAGACAGACAATTAAAAAAACACGGCAACAGTCTGGTTTCTGTTCGCAAGAGATATAAAAAGCACACCCAGCGACAGCATGATTTCTGTTCGCAACACTGTGGTAAGACGCACAACACTGAACACTCACTTAAACACTGCACTAAAAAATTGGCACAAATATGACATACCACACCCGAGAGCAGGTGGGGGCAAAACTGGTCAGATGATGGGAAAAAGGGGGGGGGGGGGAAGGAGAGGAAAAGTGAAGGGGGAGGGGGGAAAGGAGCCAATGGAAGATGAGGATACATAAGAGGGAGGGGGGTGCTGAGCAGACGTGCCAGGGAGTGGGGAAGGCAGAGGAGGGGAGTACAAAAGGACGCAGGAGGGGGGGAGAGAGGAGATAGGGAGAGGGTAGGCGGGGAGAAAACACAGGATGGAAGGGGGGGAGGAAGAGGGAGCCCAGGGAAAGGACGGAGGAAAGGAGGGGGGTGAGGATCAGAGTTGATAGGAAGGGTAAATGGAGGGAGAGAGGGCATCATCCGGGAGGGGGAGTTGGTGGAAGCCACCTCGGGAAAGGAGATGTAGGGTGTGTAGATGGAGGGTAGGGGCGACACAACGGTGAAGACGTGGCAGGGGGCGGGGATGGGAGAGGAGAGGAGCAACCAGGGGGTGAGGGGGTTCAAGACGGCGGGAGGTGTATAGGATGCGGATATGTTCGAGGAATAGGAGCAGATGGGGGAAGGAATGAGATCATAGAGGATCCGCGTGGGGGACGGGAGGCGTATACGGAAGGCGAGGCGGAGTGCATGACGCTCAAGGATCTGGAGGGACTTATAGAATTTTTGGGGGGGGGGGGGGGTTTATAGCGTTTGCGCGTGCCTATTTATACGGAGAGTCACGTGATACAAAGCTGCTGAGAATTGAAAGCGCATGCGTCAAAGATATCAAAGTCGCCACTACTGCGCTAGTCATAGATAAGATGTATATAGCAAAGATAAACATATAAGCGCAGAGTGCAAACAAATTAGTGCTGCTGCGAATCCACCGTGCTTGTAAATAAATAATTAATCTTTAAAAGTGGTAACATCTGTCGGAAGTGAAGATGCAGAAATTGTTTCCGAACGAAGGTGTGAAATAAGCGGTTTCCAAGCATTGTCAAGATGAAATCCTTCGTCACGGTTTAGCAGGTTGTCGGCTAGTTATATTTCTACAGCTTCCTTAACAACTGAGTCCCAGAAAGATGAAGCAGTAGTTAAAATCGTAACACCTTTATAATCCATGGCATGGCCAGTAGAAATGCAATGTTCGGCAACTGCTGATTTGTTGGACTGAAGAAGACGTGTGTACCGCTGGTGTTCGACGCATCGTTCCTGTGCAGTGCGCGCGGTTTGCGTTGTAATCTTCATATCTACGAGATTTCCCACACTTTATTTTGATACGGAATATATTTGTAACATTCCAATATGATATGATTATAGATCTCCGTCATCACCTGGATTTTTCGCTACATGTGGGGGAGTCTATCACTTTGGTCCTGTCAAGACGTGGGTGCCCCTACCTCATTCTCATAACTAATGCCACATATCGCCGTGGGAGAATTTTCTGGCTGCATTATGGTTTTGTTGGCATAGTACGCTGAATTGAAGAGGACGAGAAGCCCTTTTTCTGCTGCGATATTTACCATAGTGTTTCCCATTGATCGTAAGCCTCTGTTATTGATACAGGGTGTTTCAAAAATGACCGGTATATTTGAAACGGCAATAAAAACTAAACGAGCAGCGATAGAAATACACCGTTTGTTGCAATATGCTTGGGACAACAGTACATTTTCAGGCAGAAAAACTTTCGAAATTACAGTAGTTACAATTGTCAACAACAGATGGCGCTGCAAGTGATGTGAAAGATATAGAAGACAACGCAGTCTGTGGGTGCGCCATTCTGTACGTCGTCTTTCTGCTGTAAGCGTGTGCTGTTCACAACGTGCAAGTGTGCTGTAGACAACATGTTTATTCCTTAGAACAGAGGATTTTTCTGGTGTTGGAATTCCACCGCCTAGAACACAGTGTTGTTGCAACGAGACGAAGTTTTCAACGGAGTTTTAGTAGTTCCGAACATTTTTTTTTAAGAAAACTGTATTAGAAGAAACGTAGCAAGTCATCAAAATAACCAGGAGGAGACCTTAGCCCCTGGTGACCTCAAATTGACGACCAAATGTTGTTACTTTACCAAATGTTTGACACAGTTGTTGCGTTATTGTACTCTCCACAATCCGGAGTAACGTACACATACATATTTACAACAATCCAAATGACAAATAAAACATCACATCATACAAATAAAAAATAATGGTGAGATAAAAATTGGCTTAGTTGCCGGGATCTCCGCTATTTTTAGGAGTAATCCAAACTTCACTAATTCTATGACAAATAAAAAAAATACTAATTGTACTCATGAAATTTTAAATAGCTCACCGTCCAAACACAGAGCAAGTGATCTGACATTCATAAATTGCGGGGTAAAAACCTTTACACAGCAAAGTCTAAATACAAAACAAAATCAACAAAAGAAAAACATTGCGTACACTAGTTACATGTAGACTGTCAGGCTCCATACCATTACTCTAAAATATACATCAAACCTATAGAGAAATAAAACTGAGAAGAAAAAACAATGAAATATACCACAAGTTACATACTGGTTACGTAATATAGTTCGTCTAAGACATCATGTCATACCTAATTAACTATCATCACTTAGGCAATTGCCACAACTACTCGACTGTGAGTTTAACCTTATCCTTATCCACCAGTCATCCACTTATACCTGCTGCTGAGCCAGTCAGTCCATCAACTTTGATCAATACACGCAGTAAATAGTTTAGCAATAAGTGCTTGAATCCACCAGTAGCTCTCGTATATTACTCTACTGCTCATTTCTCTGTTGTTACACATTTAGACGACAAGAACTTGCATTTCGACTAGCCCTCGTTACACTTTAATGTGAAATATCACCACTGTGATAATGAAAATAAGTGGCTTCAGTCAACACACCAACAAGATCAATACTGTCCACGACATCAAAATGCATCAGTTAATTCCGATATTTGTTGTGCAATGCAAATTCTTGTCCCCTGTGACAACCTTACTGACCAATGCAACAAGAGCCGCTACGTTAGTATTACGCCACTGGCTAATAATTAAAGCATCATTGTACCAAATATCCTAATAAACATGCTACGTGAACTTGATAACCCAGAACAAGCAAAAAACAAAAAAAAACACTAACTATTCTAAACACAAATGTTAATGAAATACAATTACATTTGCTGTCCCTTCAGGAATGAAACATATAAAAAAAACATTTACACAATTACAAATACATTATTCCCTATCTTGCGAGTCACACGGAAACATTTCATTCTGTGATTTTCTTGGGGTCAAAAAAGTTGCTGACAGGTTTCCTAGAAACACTGTCTCGGTGTCAAAGCTCTCCCATGGTTACCCGGACGAAAGTCTTTAAGTCACTCAAATCGGCATTTTGAACACGCACTGAACAGTAAACTGTATCTCACATTAAACACAAATGTCATAGTCACTCTCAGCGTACCACCCACACGAATATGGTCGACCAGAAATGGCCCTACAACTACTATTACCCACGGTTCTGTCCTTTCAGTTCATGGTGTAATTAAAAGTCGTAAGTTCCAACAAACAGCACTTATTCCCGTACCAATTCAAGAAATGTCTCCTACTACAGATGCAAATGTCAATGTCCCACTTTAGTTTCTTGCGTTCATACAATAATTAGTCACCAAACGGCAACTGTCCTCTTCAAGAATACCAAGCGTCCCACATGCAATTCACAAAGCACACTTAACAAGTCACTGCCAAAAGTTTATGGATCCCACCGTTCAGTGGTCAAGACAAAACAAAACGATCGTCCTGTCTGCTAAAGACAAAATCTTTTCCACCACTCAACGTGGAAACACCAGTCCTTCACTTTCCAACTTATGGAGACATACGAGCAGTCATCTTGTTTCACGGCTCCAAAGTCCAGTACTAGTTAATAGTTGCTGGTAAAAAATGCCCGCCGGGCTCTGCCGCGCGTCATCCATTCTGCCGTGGCGCCGCCGCGCGCGCCCCGTTGAGCAGAAGAAACCACCCGCTGTTGCCTCCGCGGGATACTTTCCCCAGTCGAAAGGGTGGCGGAACTTATGAATGGCCAGTGGTACGTGCGTGTCGCCCCATGCCGTTGACCTGCTGTAGCGGGCGCGTGGAGTGTACCTCGACCGGCAGTGGAGTGGGGAGTGCCGCGGCTCTGTCGCCCGTCGCCATGGCAACGTCAGCTCGGCCCGCTAGCAATATGGGCGTTACGACACCCAATCAGTCAGATCCTTCCGTGCATCTCGCAACATTACATACAAAAGGATATTCTTACATTATTTAAATACTCATTGATTACATGTATGATCTATTAGATACATTGGTAATAAAAGAATCTTTGTTCTAAAAAAAACATAAAATTATACACCATAGTTTTCTACACATATAACATCAACATTTATCTCTTTTCTATATACCGCCCATACTTGTGCTACTGATTGTACCTGTCGTCCTTCATACAAAACATGAAAGTGTTAAAAAAAAAAAGAATAAGAAACAATCTATACAGCTCATAATTACAATATCAAATAGTAGACTACTTTAACATCCTATCACAGTGAAAATATTAGAAACTGTTGCTCCTAATACTACAATATACAACGCACCTTTGTGCTTGTGACAGACTGAAATTAATACCCCTTGAAAGTGTTCCAACAAAAAAAAAAAAAAAAAAAAAAAAAAAAAAAGAAATCATCTACACAGCTCACAATTACCTATCACATGTTATTAAGTGCTAAACTACTTTAACATCCTAACACAATAAACATTTCAGAAACTGATGACTCTAAATCTACAACATACCATGCACCTTTGTGCTTGTGACACACTGAAATTAGTATCTCTTTATCTATTTTACACTTTATTATATATAGCAACATTTCTAGGACACGTATGTACCATCCACATGTTAGATCCTGACCTGCCATCGAGGTTCATCCAAATCAAACAATACACAATAATGTTTTAGTTACAGATCGGTAGCATCCCCTTTACAGGAGTGTGCGCATTGATCACAGTACTCTACGACTCTCACTCACCAGACATCACATTTTCCTTCTCATTCAGTCCATTAATACACTAACAGAATAGGTCTAGAAGTCAGCTAACCTTAACACCACCACACTCACGACAACATATCATTCGTTTGCTTCCTTATACTCATAACACCACCACTCTCACGACAACATACCATACCTTCGCTCCCTTATACTCAACCACATAACACATGAAGCTGTTTCGGAGATAGCTTTCCAGTCTCCAAATTCGTCCTTTCACTCTGGCATCTCTCTCCATCGGCTTAGCTCTGCATTCAATTTGCCGATTAATCATTCTACTAAATATCAACTTTAGAATTGCGGGATTTCATCTAAGAACAAAAAATACACAAATTATTCATCCTGCAAAATAACTGTACACATTCTTGGTACCGTTTTAATTAGTTATACTGGTACCAGGCTTCAACAACAACAAAAAATATTATTTTCGCCAAATTGCAAATCTTATGGTAAGAATTAGATCTACACTTATATTACATCTTACGTCAGTATTCCACAACGTTCACCATCTGAATCTCATACTCCCTTCATGTCCCTTCACATTGTGCAGTTGTTCTCATCTCTTCATTCGTATTTCGGCTCTCCGTCCGTCCATTACTCCATCATTTCCTGGTCTTCCTTCACCATTGGCATCAATCTCTATTGCAGCATACACAGGATCCTCTGTAACATACATCTAAGACATCTCCACATTATTAATTCTACTCACCTTTATTTACCACTGTTTCACCACGTCGAATCTCTTTTTATTAATCACACTGCTTCACGTCGCTTCTTTCCTTAAATATCACCTTTATCCACTACTATTTATCACGTCGCTTCTCTATCTACCATCTTTATCCACTCATTAATCATCACGTCGTTTCTGCTTGATCCTTATTCATATGACAAAAAATACGTACATACACCACTCTGTCGACTCCTGTTCATGACTCATTCGACCAGTCTATTCCGTCATACTTCCTGACATTCCGCCTGAAAATTCTTATGTTCGATTTGACTCTGCACAACGTTACACACCACAAATAAATACACCGACTATCTACCATAAATTGCCTACTTTAGATCTATCCTTAACTTTTCCATAATTTGATGTTAGAAATGTGATGAAGCCCACGAGATTGTTTTCCCTTTGTCGTCTCAATCAGTACAGCATTTTCCTGGACAATCCGCCTCACTCTGAATGGTCCACTATACACAGTAAAGAATTTGCTAATTAGGAATCTAAGCTTACATGAAAATTAAATGTATGCAGAGAATATACAAGCTGGGAGAAATGGGCAGCCCAAGTGTTAGTAACTTTGGTGCTAGTGACCTCTTTCCCTAACACCAGATTCCGAACAACCATACACAGCACTTCATTATAACTGTCACCACGACAATGACATACTATAGATCAGATGGCATCTAATTTAAAAACTTCGATCACAATGTTTACTTCCTTACATTACGTATTAAGTACCTGCAATAGTCAAATCGCACTAATTATACTGGACTCCTTGGCATTATTACATAACATTTTATCATCTGGTTTCTTTGAAGAAACAGTTCTTTTACTTTACTGTTCCAAATAAAAATTTTCAAATTTTGCTCTGAGAGACCAGCCTAACAGATGCCATTACTGGTGTTTTATTCCCTGATCAGAAGTATGGTATTTGCACTCCTACATATTAGTAGAGTATGTCTGCTACATAGCCAATTTTTTAGTGCCAGCTGCATGTGTTTTAAGGCAAGATGCTAAGGGCTGATATGTTGGATTAGTTTCTCCTATCCTTCAATCCATTATGACAAGAATGAAATGCCTGGATTCCATGCTCTCCTGTCATTCTGATAGTTTCTGCCGTTCCTATCCTCGACACTATGTGACCCATGAGTCGTGTCTCCGTTCACAATGTTGCTCTCATTACCCAGTTCCTGTAACAAGTGCTGAGATGACGCAGAATCGTCTACGCCTCTGCCTGCTATCGCTATATCTCTGCGCAATTTCACTGGCGACTTCGTTATACAGATCCTAATGAACTCCACAGTTTCGTATGGCACATCCAAATACCTGTTTCGTCTCAGCATTTCCTGACAGCACGACACTGGATATCTTATACCATCTTCGTTACAATTTGGCATCATCAATATGCTTTGCTTAACCAGGTCCTGCTTACTTTTCGACCAGAATTCATTTAAATAACTACTGCAGTCTTTAATGTCTTCCTGCATTTTCGCTCTAGCCTCGTCCCTCAAATGGTTATACACAAACTTCGTTTTGAGGAGCGGTCCCCACGATGAAGGTAATGAATCTTGAAGTTGAGAAAGCCTTGGACTATACCCAGTTGGGTTTGCAACCTGTTTTATCCGACACAACCGTTCTTCTGACTCTCTGAATTCGTCTTCCTCTTCCTCCCTATTTTCGCTTTTTGAGTTTCTCTCTCTCTCTCTCTCTCTGCAATCTACCTGGTGGTGTGTCACCTTCGCTACTGCACACTAATTGCAACTGTGGTAGTTCTTCACTATGTTTCCTACTTATTCCTAATTGTGCCTCTTTAAACTGTAATGGTGATTGTATCTCCTCCTGATCGGCATAAACCTCTCGCTGCGTACTGTCAGAACCTGTCTCGCCTCTTGTACTGATCTTTTCTGCATCTGCACTAATCGTATTCATTCTGACCACTACCTCTTTGATTTGCTCATCCGGCAACACGTCCCTACGTTCAGTAGTATCACTCTCTATTGCAAATACTTGTACCTCCAAATTATTAGTTTTTTCTTCCACGGCGTCACATACTTCCTTCAACGCACCCAGATTCTTGTCCCCCTCATCTAACCGATTATTAACTGCAGACAGACGCTCATCGATAACTGTGTGTAGCTTCCTCATTGCCTCTTTATTCCCCTTATCCATTGCCTCCAATCTTTCCTTATTTGCTTCCAATCTTTCCTTAGTTGCTTCAAATCTTTCCTTATTCTCCCTATCTCTCTCTTTCTTCTCCCTATCTCTCTCCTTATTGTCTCTATTCATCGCTTCGAATCTTTCCTTAAACTCCCTATCTCTCTCCTTATTATCTCTACTCATCGCTTCTAATCTTTCCTTATTATCTTTATTCATCACTTCCAATCTTTCCTTATTATCTCTATCTCTCTCCTTATTATCTCTATCCATCCTCTGTAACAACTGCAGTAGCACACTGTCATTTGCTACTTTTGGTGCGCTCACCTCGTTCGCCTGAGAAACCGTAGCGTCGCTAAGGGTAGCTGCACTTTCACTGCATACCTGACCTAGTCCCGGCTCGCCCGCGTCTTCTGGAAAAGCCCGCGTTTGTGGACAAAGCCCGCCGCATAAAGGATCACCTTGCAGCGGTCCAGTGAACAATTCAACCCCTTCCGAGTGTTTGCCGTCCCCGCTCATTAACAGATGGTCAACAGCTACTTCCTGCTGCACTGCTACGTTCACCCCAGAATCGCTATTCTCCATGGTGGCTACACTTTTCGACTGCGACCTAGTTACTACGGACATTACGCAAAAAAAATTATACCACGATCTTCCAGCCTAGGACGATATAGCAATTAATTACATAAAAAAAAGATCCTCACCAATCCAGAAAGAAGTCCCAAACAGAAAAAAAATTACTTCTTAGCGCTATCACCATACATTCCATCAAAAAGGAATCTTAACAGCAAACCCTAACAGCAAAAAATATCGTGGCAAAAAATATCCTGCAAAAAAATATCCTGGCAGGGTCGAAATTATGAGAGGCACCCACATGCCTTGCTCATACTGTGGCATCAAGCAGTCAGGCCTGCAAGATGAGTGGTCTGCCAAGCGAGTGGATTCATTCTTAGTTATCGAGTAATATTAGCTCTAGTACTCTCACTTAAGTTACAAGTTATCCTCCTATATGATTACTACGCAACGGAAACGCATATCTGACTATCAGTGATTTACAGAACTCTGACTGTACACTACGCACTGGCAGTACCACATTTTCTTTTTGTCTTTTATTTGACGGCTTTTATTAACACGTGGCCATCCCACTGAATATGAATGGCGCACACATTATAAATTCGGGACATTATGACAACATACAATTTGAAGGAATAGTCTACCAATCTCTTTCTTTTCACTATCTGATTTATTCCGATAAATTCCCTAACCTAAACACACAAATTCTATAACCTACAACAATAACATATGAGAAATTCCGCCCAGTGGGCATGGCTTTACATTAGTGAATCTCTATATTATGGTCTCGTAATTTATTTAACGCTACAGTGCACTTTCTGGATAGGTTGGTGGATCTTTTATTATACCTCACACTTCGACACTCACAATCATCATCACGAAACTTTCCTCCAGACCGAGCGGTACAGAAGGAACAAGCATAACCCACTAATCTTTTGAAACTACTTCGCTACACACCCATGGAAACCACACATACCCAAATTACATGACATACACCACACAACAATATGAAATACTACACAGAGAATGGTTACAACATTATCACTTTCAGCTTTCCCACTTCAATTAATATTGATCCCAGTTTCACACGACACTGCCCCACTTTGTAATTCTACTTTCCTACTGTGGACTCTGGAGATAAATGCACGTCTTCCTGTGCAATGCAAGCCATGTGGCGTTGCTGGATAGACGGCCGACTCACCTTTCTTCTCTCTCAGTGTTTGAATCTAGCGTCACACGCAAAGTAATATTAATGTATTCATCACACACGCGAGTCCTCAACTGATACCATGGACGAGTACTTCTCTTTATCCTTTGTCTCATACACAGATTGAGACTCACACAGTACTCACCACGTGGAAGTACTCGTCTCTAATTTCAAGTCCTGCACACGCCATTTCTTAAATATTTCAACTTATGGTACACACGCTATTTCTTAAATATTTCAACTTATTGTACACACGCTAGTAATTCAGCTTAGCTTAAGCACACGGAAGTATTTCAACTTATTGCTACACGTGGTTTCTTTGTGACCGTTGGTCACTTCCGAAGAATATTACAATCCCATTAATATTACCTGCCTGACATTTAATTCTCCCCACAAAAGTTCCTGAAATAGAGAAATTATTATTTCAAACTACTCTTAAATATTCCACATGCATACCATGCCTCCACTCTTTCGTCATTACGGAGCACATCTAAAACAGGTGTTAACAGCACAGGATCCAGCGGCAGAGTGCCTAAAACATGGCCGTTTTCGAGGTCCTCTCCACCTCTGCTGAAGTGGGGGAGCACCTTACTACCCTATTGGCCAGCTACATTTCAGGCGCTCAAAGCTCTGGTAAATTTCATCTCTTTGGTTCCACCAAAGGTGGCCAAAGGATCGACTCAAAGATGATCATATATTCACATTCACTATCTGCGGTTAGCAGACGACCATACATTCATTCATTTCAAAAGATCTCACCAAACTGGATGTAGGGATTTATTTTGTGGGAGTGCACATATGATAAATTAAATAAATAAATTGTCATTCTTTCCTACACTGGTATCCGGCTTCGCTGTATTACTTGAAATTGAGTTATTTTACAAAAAAAATGTGTTGTTCTGACAAAAATAATGTCGGGCGGTACTGTACCCTTTCAACATGTTTTGTTGCACTCTCTCCGTGATACATAGAAACCAGTATCGAGTGCCGAAATGACGGTCAGCTGCGTTATGATGAACTCAGAGAAGGGTCACAGCAGTCTGTTTCCGATTGCGCATGCTCTGATGTGGCGTCATTCCTTGCGGCACTACGATTGTTAAGTTGCCCACAGCGGTGGGTCAGTATTTTTCTTTGAAAGTGCGTGTATCGTAATGTGCATGCACAGAGTATAAAGGATTTTTGAAGAGCAGCTGACGTAACGATACTGTACACGAGCGATGAATTGGACTGACTGGCACGCATTTCATTGGCTTGAGTTCGATTCCCATTGCTACTATCATATTTTTTCCAGTTTATTTTATTCCTCACAATGTTAAATGATTAATTATAAAATTTTTAATATATTTAAAAAGTTCAGTTAACATACATAAAATTAATATATTCTGCTTAGTTACGATTACTACCCTTGTAAGTCCAAAGGATATAGGCCACCATATTGTAGCACATCGGCAAAATTTTGCATGATCTGCCACGGCATAATTTATTTAGCTTGAGGATGCTAATACTAAAACTGCAGTGATCAACCATCGAAAGAACGCCAAACGAAGGTACTGTGCAAACAACATACCTTATTTCTCAAACACAAACAACAGTTATACAACACTGATATCAGATGTGTGTGCCCCAAGTCCCATTACAAATCATAATTAAGCAGTCAGATGATAAAAAAAAACTGCGTTTCTTCGGCGTGATAATTAAGCCGCGTAAATCCATAGTTGTACATAATGGGAAACAGCGGTGTAGAAACGCGGTGCTACAGTGGTTGCTGCAATATCAAAACTTTTGTCTTGTTTCCTTGACATAATTCTGGCTCCGAGCGTCATCTTCTCTTTGTCCAGGGCAGGGCCGACCAGAAATTCTGCACGCGTGCGGTGCTCCTGCACATGTGCAACTTCCGGGTCACAGCGTGCACGCCGCAGCCGTCAGCGTTCACGTAGTGCGCGTTTCTGCCCACAGGTGTCGCTTTATCCACTTGCTGGGATACTCTGTACCGGCGCATTCTAGTGCTCTCCCCACAGCTTGCAAGGTAACCATGGGAAGGTATTTCGCGTATTAAACATTTAAAATACTGTCACAGTCTACTTATTGAGACGTCTACGTTTATGTTAACAGTTTAACCCAGTAAGACAAGTAATACAGTTAACAACCGTGGGTTTTTATTAAGGCAGCTTGACTGACGGCACGTAAATACGAGTAATGTTTTTGATCTAATATTTAAGAAAGAGAGCACTTAGTGACTTCCAACGAACCTTAGTCATGATTTCAAATAACATTAAACTAACGCAAGGTTTGCTATTACTAAATCTCGGTGCCCTCAGTTACACCCACATAATTTCTGTCTCACTGACCTCTGAACAGAATGATAGCCGCAGACCTCTGGATGATCACCTGTTATTTCAATACAATTATTCCAGAACGAGATTTCCACTCTGCAGCGGAGTGTGCGCTGATATGAAATTTGCTGGCAGATTAAAACTGTGTGCCAGACCGAGACTCGAACTCGGGACCTTTGCCTTTCGCGGGCAAGTGCTCTACCATCTGAGCTACCGAAGCACGACTCACGCCCGGTACTCACAGCTTCACTTCTGCCAGTATCTCGTCTCCTACCTTCCAAACTTTACAGAAGCTCTCCTGCTAACCTTGCAGCGCACACTCCGATACAGAGTGAAAATCTCATTCTGGAAACATTCCCTAGGCTGTGGCTAAGCCATGTCTCCGCTATATCCTTTCTTTCAGGAGTGATAGTTCTGCAAGGTTCGCAGGAGAGCTTCTGTAAAGTTTGGAAGGTAGGAGACGAGGTACTGGCAGAAGTAAAGCTGTGAGGACCGGGCGTCAGTCGTGCTTCGGTAGCTCAGATGGTTGAGCACTTGCCCGCGAAAGGCAAAGGTCCCGAGTTCGAGTCTCGGTCGGGCACACAGTTTTAATCTGCCAGCAAGTTTAATACCGTTATTGTTACACCTTTCATCGACTCCGTCTGAAATCTGCATAATAAATAATAACCGACAATTAGATGAATGCCACGTTTTATCGACTTCAGCTGAGCGTAGCCCTTCACAAATTAAAAAAAAAAAAAAAAAAACTAAATGTAAGTATACATTGGAACAATCTGTTTAATGACCAACTTTCCTGATAATAATGTAACATGGAGCAGAATGAGACACTAATGCACAGTTAGTAAACAATAATTTTTAATTATGAAAGGAATAAATCCAAACACGTTTATCACTGGTCATGAGAAATGATAATCGAGTTGATGTGTCTCATCAATTTTCTTAAGGAGATTTAATTTTGCTTGCCGTTATCCACTCTTGAGTGTATTGTAGTCTCTTTCAATTGAAAACTTACGCTGGCCGCCTATTATTCAGCGGCATAGCAAATACTGTGAGTTTTCACCAACGGCTACAAACAAGAATTGCTGTTCCCAGTCATTTTTAAAGGACTGAGAACATAGATCTCCCGTCCTTTACTTTCTCACGGTACCTGCCATTTCTCACAAGGGAACCTCCCCATCGCACCCCCCTCAGATTTAATTCTAAGTTGGCACAGTGGCTAGACCTTGAAAAACTGAAGATAGATCAATCGAGAAAACAGGAAGAAGTTGTATGGAACTATGAAAAAATAAGCAAAATATACAAACTGAGTAGTCCATGCGGAATACAAGCAACATCAAGGGGAAGGTGAGCTCAGGAGCGCTGTGGTCATGTGGCTAGCGTGAGCAGATGCAAAACGTGAGGTCCTTGGTTCAAGTCTTCCCTCGAGTGGGAATTTTAATTTTTTGTTTTAAGTTTATGTCACAAACTCTTATGTTTTCATCACATTTTAGGAGTGATTATCACATCCACAAGAAAACCTAAATCTGGAAAGGTAGAAGAATCTTTCTACCCATTCGCCAAGTGTACAAGTTAGGTGGGTCGACAACATATTCCTGTCATGTGACGCACATGGCGTCACCAGTGTCGTATAGAATATATGTGTTTTGCTGTGGAGGAATCGATTGACCTATGACCTTGCGATCAAATGTTTTCGGTTCCCATTGAAGAGGCACGTCCTTTCGTCGACTAATCGGACGATTTTGCGGTGCGGTCGCAAAACACAGACACTAATCTTATTACAGTGAACAGAGACGTCAATGAACGAACGGACAGATCGTAACTTTACGAAAATAAAGATAGTAAACTTATTACTCGAGGGAAGACTTGAACCAAGGACCTCTCGTTCCGCAGCTGCTCACGCTAACCACGAGACCACGGCGCACCTATGCTTACATTATCCTTGATGCGCATGGACTACTCAGTTTGTATATTTTGCTTATTTTTTCATAGTTTCACACAACTTCTTCCTGTTTTCTCGATTGATCGGTGTTCAGTTTTTCAAGGCCTATCCACTGTGCCAACTTATAACTAAATCTGAGGGGGGTGCGATGGGGAGGTTCCCTTGTGAGTACTTCTGTGTTAAGGTTACGGTCACCAGCGGTAAACGAGACTGGGTATGTTGCGCTCTTGCTTGCACCACATAAACAGGGAAGTGGAGCCGCCGCCGTTCAATTAGGGCACATGTCTAGTAGCAGATGTCGCTGTCGCGCACGTGCGCCCATGTGCAGCACTTGCGCACGTCTGCACACTGTGCAGCGTTTGGCCGGCCCTGGTCTATGGTGTGATGCAGAGGCCGACGCGGTGTGGCCGAGCGGTTCTAGGCGCTTCAGACCGGAACCGCGCTGCTGCCACGGTCGCAGGTTCGAATCCTGCCTCGGGCATGGGTGTGTGTGATGTCCTTAGGTTGGTTAGATTTAAGTAGTTGTAAGTCTAGGGGACTGATGACCTCGGATGTTAGGTCCCATATTTCTTAGAGCCATTTTTGAAAGGCCCATGCTTCTGAGCGAATGCGACGATACTTCTCCGAGCCGTTCTAGGTCTCGCCGTTTCTGTCGTCCTGAAGTTGTCGAACCACTTTATTATTGTTGAGCTAGATGGCATAGCATCGTGTCGACCCACACTGAACTGCATGCGAAATCTTCGCTGCATGTGCGCTACCGAATGACCGGTTGCAACAAACGTGTCGTACACAAAGACTTTTAATTGACCAAGGCTTATTGTCCACTGAAATCCAACTAATAACGAAACTATGTCAAGTACTGCGCATGCGCTAGTCGCTCCCACAACGTAAGTTATGGCGGACACAAACGTTACGCCTCCCTGCCGGGCCCTTTATTGACTACTGCCCACCAAAAAAATCGAATACCGGCTGGTGAACGAGAGGGGTGGCGCAGTGCTTAGATACTGGACTCGCATTCTCAAGGACAAAGGTTCAATCCCGCGTCCGGCCATCCTGATTTAGGTTTTCCGTGATTTCCCTAAATCCCTCAAGGCAAATGCCGGGATGGTTCCTTTGAAAGGGCACGGCCGACTTCCTTCCCTAATCCGATGAGACTGATGACCTCGCAGTTTGGTCTCTTCCCCCAAACAACCCCCCCCCCCCCGGGACTGGTGGCGTAGGGCATGTGATGTGGTAACTTAAGTGTATAAGCGAAGCTGAGACAAATGGGGAATCATGGGGAATCATTCTAGAGACTACAAGTGCAGCAAATTCATCAGAAGTCCTTTGAACATAGCTGCTATGGTTCAGTGACCGTGTCAGAATTATATTGTAACAAATAAGCCCTCGGTGACAAATATTAAGTCAAAATTGACCAGGTTTCGACGTTACTATGAGCGTCGTCTTCAGAATTAGACTAACTGTTCTAAAATATATTATGTATATAGTAGATTAATAAAATTAAAGTTTGTACTGACTGGAAAAAGATGCAGTACTTACAAGTCACATACTAAAAAAGACCTAAGTCTGAAAGGCGACGTCATGAATAGTTGTAAGAAAGATGGCGAGCCGCTAAGGGCTGCTCGTACTTCAGTGAACAAGGGTTGCAACCCTTAGCAGCTCGCCATCTTTCTTACAACTATTCATGACGTCGCCTTTCCGACTTAGGTCTTTTTTAGTATGTGACTTGTAAGTACTGCATCTTTTTCCAGTCAGTACGAACTTTAATTTTATTAATCTACTATATACATAATATATTTTAGAACAGTTAGTCTAATTCTGAAGACGACGCTCATAGTAGCGTCGAAACCTGGTCAGTTATGACTTAATATTTGTGACCGAGGCCTTATTTGTTCTAATATCATCAGAAGTCCTTTGAAATAACTGACTTTTGACTGACAGCCGATTGTTATGGTCTTGGTGCCTAAAAACCACCATACCGGATACGGCCTAGCTGGCTGGTTGTTTGCAGGCTACTGTCGTGAGCATCTATGGAAAGTGGTAAAGGATGGTGGCGACAACGTGTGGAATGATCATATAAAATTAATTGTTGGTAAGGCGGGTGCCAGGTTGAGATTCATTGGGACAGTGCTCAGAAAATTGTAGTCCATCAACAAAGGAGGTGGCTCGTTCGACCTATACTTGAGTATTGCTCATAGTGTGGGATCCGTACGACGTCGGGTTGACAGAGGAAATAGAGAAGATCCAAAGAAGAGCGGCGCGTTTCGTCACAGGGTTATTTGGTAAGCGTGATAGCGTTACGGAGATGTTTAGCAAACTCGACTGGCAGACTCTGCAAGAGAGGCGCTCTGCATCGCGGTGTAGCTTGCTGTCCAGGTTTCGAGAGGGTGCGTTTCTGGACGAGGTATCGAATATATTGCTTCCCCCTACTTATACCTCCCGAGGAGATCACGAATATAAAATCAAAGAGATTCGAGCGCTCACGGATGCTTTCCGGCAGTCGTTCTTCCCACAAACCATACGCGACTGTAACAGGAAAGGGAGGTGATGACAGTGGCACGTAAAGTGCCCTCCACCACACACTGTTGGGTGGCTTGCGGAGTATAAATGTAGATGTAGAGGTAGACATTCACACCTCATTACACAACGTGGAGGTTGGAGGCTTTCCTGTTTCTGTAAAGCGAGATAGGTGTCGATGTGTGCCAGGTATCACGACAGGGTACAGTTCTGATGTGGGCACACCGTTCACTTCTGAACATACTGCTCCGCCGGCCGAGGTGGCCGTGCTGTTCTAGGCGCTACAGTCTGGAACCGAGCGACCGCTACGGTCGCAGGTTCGAATCCTGCCTCGGGCATGGATGTGTGTGATGTCCTTAGGTTAGTTAGGTTTGGTTAGTTCTAAGTTCTAGGCGACTGATGACCTCAGAAGTTAAGTCGCATAGTGCTCAGAGCCCCCCCCCCCCCCCATACTGCTCCACATCAGACAACTCCGACATTTTCCCTTGTTACGACTGCTTTGGGCGAGGGATCATTGAGACTGCACCGTGGATAAATAAATATTGGTCGCCTGAATCGCGTTTCAGGTCGATGGTCGTGCCTGGTGAGTGGTTACTAGAAACCGGCACCACAGCACGGACGCAGGCATTGGAGGCAACTTTATGCCATGGGGAATATTCGCTGGGGCTTCTAGGGACCAGTGTTAGTAACTTAAGGCAGCATGACAGCTGTGGACTACACGAACATTAATAAGGAACACCTGCTTCCCTTCTACACGTACATCTGTGTTGTTATGATCATCAGTCCAGAGACTGGTTTGATGCAGCTCTCCATGCTACTCTATCCCGTGCAAGCTTTTTCATCTCCCAGTACCTGCTGCAACCTACATCCTTCTGAATCTGTTTAGTGCATTCATCTCTTGGTCTCCCTCTACGATTTTTACCCTCCACGCTGCCCTCCAATACCAAATTCGTGATCCCTTGATGCCTCAGAATATGTCCTACCAACCGATCCCTTCTTCTAGTCAAGTTGTGCCATAATTTTCTCTTCTCCCCAATTCTGTTCAGTACCTCGTCATTACATATGTCATCTACCCATTTAATCTTCAGCATTCTTCTGTAGCACCACTTTTCGAAAGCTTCTATTCTCTTCTTGTCCAAACTATTTATCGTCCACGTTTCACTCCATACAAATACTTTCAGAAACGACTTCCTGACACTTAAATCTATACTCGATGTTTACAAATTTCTCTTCTTCAGAAGAGATTGTACACACACACACACACACACACACACACACACACACACACACACACACTGCAAACCACTGCGAGGTGCATGGCTGAGGGTACGTCCCACTGTACCAGTTATTAGGATTTCTCCCTGTTCCATTCACGTATACAGCACGGGAAGAATGGTTGTTTGAATGCCTCTGTGTGTGCAGTAATTATTCTAGTATATTCCTAAGGTAATCATTTAATGCTCGTTCTTTAAACTTTCATAATAGACTTTCTCGAGATAGATGAAAACTATCTTCAAGAATATTCCAATTCAGTGCCTTCAGTATCTCTGTGACACAGTCCCACAAACCTGTGACCATTCGTGCTGCCCTTCTCTGTATACATTCAAGATCCACTGTTAGTCCTGTTCGGTATCGGTCCCACACACTCGATCAGTAGTCTAGAACCGGTCGCAAGACTGATTTATAAGCAATCTCTTTCGTAAATTGATTGCACTTCCCCAGTATTTTGCCAAAAAACCGAACTCCACCACCTGCTTTACCACGACTGAACCTATGAGATCTTTCCATTTCACATCCCTACATCGTTACAACCAGGTATTTGTATGATTTGGCCGATTCTGACACAGACTCATTGATATTATACTCTTAGGAAGAATGTTTTTTTGTTTTCTGAAGTGCAAAATTTTTTATTACTGAACATATGAAGGAGTTTGCCAATGTCTGCACCATTTTGAAATCTCATCAACATCTGACTGAATATTTATGCAGCTTCTTTCAGATAGTACTTCATTACAGATAACCGCATCATCTGCAAAAAGGCTGATCTGACTATTAATGTTGTCTGCAAGGTCATTAATATAAAGAATAGCAAGGGTCCCAACATAGTTCCCTGATACACACACAAAGGTGCTTCGACATCTGACGATGACTCGCCTTCCAAGATATCATCCTGCGTCCTCCCTACCAAAAAGTCTTCAATCCAGTCAGATATTTCACTTGATACCCCATATGACCGTACTTTCAACAACAAGCTTAGGTGTGGTACCGAGTTAAATGCTTTTCAGAAAACAAGAAATACAGCACCTATCTGATTGCCTTGGTCCATAGCTTTCAGTATATCATGTGAGAAAAGTGCGAGTTGGGTTTCACATTATCGATATTTACGAAATCCATACTGGTTGGCATAGAGGAGGTCATTCTGTTAAAGATACCGCATTTTGGTTGAGCTCAGAATTCTACAACAAACGCTATCTGAATTGGCATCTTCCGACAGGATGACTGTCTATGACACAATGCCAGAATCGTGTTGATTTGAGGAGCATGACAGCTGACGTATGTGAGGCCTTCGCCTGCGATTACGGCTACCCGCATCACAGACCTGCTGTGCAAGTTGCCCTAGCCCTGGTTCCGCAGGAGACGCGCTCTTGGCAGACCCAGTCTACATTATAGGGAACGTCACTATTATCTCTTTGTCACTTTCCTACAAGCGAACCACTACAAATACAGATCTCATCGCCTGAAAACTAAGATTGTTTAGTGTATATTTACCATAAATAAACCATACGTTGATACTTACCTTATAACAGTATTTTACTTTGTCATGTAAAAGCTAGATGAAAATTACAACAAAACCAATGCTGTCCTCACGCGATCTGTTCCTTAACAAACAGAACTCGTATCTGACAGTGTGGCTTCAGACAGCACGTTGGTCACGCTGATCTCACTGAATGTCGGGTAGCAAATTAGGTGCAGGTTTAGCAGTGGTACAAACTAGGAGCGGGTACACATAGACAACTCACCCGTAGTGGGAAAGGGTGAGAGATGGGGAGGAGGGGGGGGGGGGGAGGAGAGATAAACAACAAAACCAGACTAGCCAGTGGTTCTCAAACTCACCATGCTCTGAAGCCCCGCAACGTGTACCTGTTTGGTACAATGGAGAACTGAAATTGGCTGTGAAGGAAGGGATTCTACAGGATACCCTAGAGTATTATCTTTTTAAAACAGCATTCGAAAGCTGGATTGAGACCTGAAGCAAATGTATCACTTTTAATGAACACTGTGTTAAGTGACAAGTTTGTCGCGAGGAATAGCCTCTCTAGGTACATGTATGAGGAAATGGTTTACATCAATTAATTGGGAAATAATGACAACTTCAGCGCAGCGTTCGTGAGCGAAATATTTTATACGAAACAGTCGTGTTAAACTGGTATACATTAAAAGATGCTGAGTTAATTTCCAGTGCAAGTCATACTGCACTTCAGAACTTTCTACCTCCGACGACAGTTCAGAAGAGGAGGCGGTTACAGTAACGTCAAAGGAAAAATAAGCACCTCGTATCATTCGGAGCCTGTACGTACAACTTAAAAACTTGAAATGAGGTCTTTGGAGATAGTACAGATACGGGATTACAAACACTTTCGAATTTCACGAGAAGAGAAGTAAGTTGAAGAAGAAAAAAAAGGCGCACCACATAGGAATTATCGGGATGGGGGCGGAAATCGTTACGTGTGGTATTCATGGACAGACAGATAAATGATAAGGATTCCAGAAAAATTGGATGACTTGTTAAAGAGCAAATTGGGCAATTCAAAACGCACTGGTCCACCTTTGGCCCTATACAAGCGGTTATTCGGCTTGATATTAATTCGCAGAATTGTTGGATGTCTCCTGAGCGATGTCGTGCCAAGTTCTGTCCAATGGGCGCATTAGACTTGGACAGGACTTGTGATTGGTGTAAAGAATGGCAGGTAACTCTAAATATAGATAAATGTAAATTAATGCAGATGAATAGGAAAAAGAATTCCGTAATGTTTGAATACTCCATTAGTAGTGTAGCGCTTGACACAGTCACGTCGATTAAATATTTGGGCGTAACATTGCAGAGCGATATGAAGTGGGACAAGCATATAAAGGCAGTTGTGGGGAAGGCGGATAGTCGTCTTCGGTTCATTGGTAGAATTTTGGGAAGATGTGGTTCATCTGTAAAGGAGACCGCTTATAAAACACTAATACGACCTGTTCTTGAGTACTGCTCGAGCATTTGGGATCCCTATCAGGTCGGATTGAGGGAGGACATACACTCCTGGAAATGAAAAAAAGAACACATTGACACCGGTGTGTCAGACCCACCATACTTGCTCCGGACACTGCGAGAGGGCTGTACAAGCAATGATCACACGCACGGCACAGCGGACACACCAGGAACCGCGGTGTTGGCCGTCGAATGGCGCTAGCTGCGCAGCATTTGTGCACCGGCGCCGTCAGTGTCAGCCAGTTTGCCGTGGCGTACGGAGCTCCATCGCAGTCTTTAACACTGCTAGCATGCCGCGACAGCGTGGACGTGAACCGCATGTGCAGTTGACGGACTTTGAGCGAGGGCGTATAGTGGGCATGCGGGAGGCCGGGTGGACGTACCGCCGAATTGCTCAACACGTGGGGCGTGAGGTCTCCACAGTACATCGATGTTGTCGCCAGTGGTCGGCGGAAGGTGCACGTGCCCGTCGACCTGGGACCGGACCGCAGCGACGCACGGATGCACGCCAAGACCGTAGGATCCTACGCAGTGCCGTAGGGGACCGCACCGCCACTTCTCAGCAAATTAGGGACACTGTTGCTCCTGGGGTATCGGCGAGGACCATTCGCAACCGTCTCCATGAAGCTGGGCTACGGTCCCGCACACCGTTAGGCCGTCTTCCGCTCACGCCCCAACATCGTGCAGCCCGCCTCCAGTGGTGTCGCGACAGGCGTGAATGGAGGGACGAATGGAGACGTGTCGTCTTCAGCGATGAGAGTCGCTTCTGCCTTGGTGCCAATGATGGTCGTATGCGTGTTTGGCGCCGTGCAGGTGAGCGCCACAATCAGGACTGCATACGACCGAGGCACACAGGGCCAACACCCGGCATCATGGTGTGGGGAGCGATCTCCTACACTGGCCGTACACCACTGGTGATCGTCGAGGGGACACTGAATAGTGCACGGTACATCCAAACCGTCATCGAACCCATCGTTCTACCATTCCTAGACCAGCAAGGGAACTTGCTGTTCCAACAGGACAATGCACGTCCGCATGTATCCCGTGCCACCCAACGTGCTCTAGAAGGTGTAAGTCAACTACCCTGGCCAGCAAGATCTCCGGATCTGTCCCCCATTGAGCATGTTTGGGACTGGATGAAGCGTCGTCTCACGCGGTCTGCACGTCCAGCACGAACGCTGGTCCAACTGGGGCGCCAGGTGGAAATGGCATGGCAAGCCGTTCCACAGGACTACATCCAGCATCTCTACGATCGTCTCCATGGGAGAATAGCAGCCTGCATTGCTGCGAAAGGTGGATATACACTGTACTAGTGCCGACATTGTGCATGCTCTGTTGCCTGTGTCTATGTGCCTGTGGTTCTGTCAGTGTGATCATGTGATGTATCTGACCCCAGGAATGTGTCAATAAAGTTTCCCCTTCCTGGGACAATGAATTCACGGTGTTTTTATTTCAATTTCCAGGAGTGTAGAAGCAATTCAGAGGCGGGCTGCTAGATTTGTTACTGGTAGGTTTGATCATCACGCGAGTTTTACGGAAATGCTTCAGGAACTCGGGTGGGAGTCCCTGGAGGAAAGGAGGCGTTCTTTTCGTGAATCGCTGCTGAGGAAATTTAGAGAACCAGCATTTGAGGCTGATTGCAGTACAATTTTACTGCCGCCAACTTACATTTCGTGGAAAGACCACAAAGATAAGAGAGATTAGGGCTCGTACAGAGGCATATAGGGAGTCATTTTTCCCTCGTTCTGTTTGCGAGTGGAACAGGGAGAGAAGATGCTAGTTGTGGTACGAGATACCCTCCGCCACGCACCGTATGCTGGGTTTCGGAGTATGTATGTAGATGTAGATGTAGATGGTCAAAATCACGAGCTGCTGTGAGGGCCCTGCCCCTAGCGGTGCAAACTTTCTCAACTGGGGAGGCATTCGTCGGCCTTGTTCGCAAAGGTAGCGTTAGGCAAGCAATAAGAAAAGCTGTAGAAACACTCTTTTGTTTGCGGGCGGACATTATCGTGCCGAAATGTAAGTCCAGGATGGCTTACTATGAGGGGCTCCAGAACGGGGCCTAGAATATCGTCTACAAATCACCGTGCTGTAATAGTGCAACGTATGACAGCCAGAGGTGTCCTGCTATGAAAAGAAATGGCACCCCAGACCAACACTCCTGCTTATCGGGGCTGATAGGGGGTGACAGTGAGGTTCGTATCCCACCGCTGTCTGCGGCGCCTCCAGACACGTTTTCGGCCTGGAATCTCATTGACTGGAGCGGAACTGTCTTTAGTGATGAGTCCCGCTTCCAACTAAGTTGCGATCACCAGGGAAGAAGTGTATGGAGACGTCCCATGCAGCGGTAGGGTACAAAACCTGACTGCCCACACACGGCGAGAGTTTCCACAGCTTATCTACGTGCTTGCCCAGAAAAATAGCCGAATCTCTCTCCAAATGAGAACGTTTGGGCCATCAAGGACAGGGCTCTTCAACTACACCGGACAATCTATGTTGTGACTTGGCAAGACAGCCAAGCCACTATGATTGATAGCTGAAAGGCACGCGCTAAGCTCACGCAGGCTGGCGTGAGGTCTGGAACAGTTATAGGAGTTGAGTCTAGTAAAAAAGGTACGTAGCTTCTGCAATACTTAACTTTAATCCATAATTGGTGAACATCCGTCTGACGGTACATGCATCACAAGATAAATGGCAAATGATAATGGCGCCTTGCTAGGTCGTAGCAAATGACGTAGCTGAAGGCTATGCTAACTATCGTCTCGGCAAATGAGAGCGTAATTTGTCAGTGAACCATTTCTAGCAAAGTCGGCTGTACAACTGGGCGAGTGCTAGGAAGTCTCTCTAGACTAGACCTGCCGTGTGGCGGCGCTCGGTCTGCAATCACTGATAGTGGCGACACGCGGGTCCGATGTATACTAACGGACCGCGGCCGATTTAAAGGCTACCACCTAGCAAATTTGGTGTCTGGCGGTGACACCACAATCTAACGCTCCAGTTTGACATAATTTGGCACGATATCCTTCAGCAGTACTTCGAACAGCTCTACTAATCAGTGCCATCCGGAATAACTGCTTGCATAAGGGCCAGAGATTGTACTATTGCGATATAGACCTGCTCAATTTGCGAAGCTCCTCTCCTGAAACTGTAACAACGTATTTGTCACTTTATGTGGAGATATCTCCCCATTTCCGGGTAAGTGCTTCATGATGTGTCGGTTTTTTTTCTTTTTTTGTCTTAGAGCGAATTATAACATGTTCTTAGCTCTTTGTTCGTGAAATTGGAAAGTGTATGTACTCCCGTAACTTTACTGTCTCCAAAGATCTAATTTCCAACTTAAAGCTCTACGTTCAAGCTTCGAATGGTCTGTGTTTTTTCCTCTTTTTTTATAATTTTATTATTTTTCTTAGAGTGTATATAGCTGTTGAAGTTGAGTCAAAAGCTACCATATATACTGACGAATACAAGTCCTCCAAAAAGGTCGCTTTATTGCAAGAGTGTCCAAATTCAGAACGTATTTAACATGCACCATAAACATCAAAGGACTGACGTTCGTGATCAATTCTGTCACTGCCAAAAAATCATGTGGCTACGCACACATTTCACTCACAATTAGCACGTCAGCAGTTTCACACCAGAGGTAAACAAACGTACGCTTCAAGCTCCAAAGTGCAAGTTAGGAGGCAGCTACGTGATGTTGCCAACCTAGGGAAAACGTTATTCCTCTCATCTCATTTCACAGATAAGCATATGAAATATGCATGTGATACTTCCTGTAACCTTAACACAATTGCATTATTTTTCAAATCGTCTTTTGCGGAACAAAAATGAATCTGAGTGAAAGTCGGCAAAATGGCCACTTTGCCCTATAGATTGAGCAAAGTGACCAGGGACAGAGAAAATAGAAAAATCAGGCTCAGATGAAGATTTTGGGAAAGTGTGACGAAGAAGAGATTGTAGAACGAATAAGAAACGTAGTTGTAGAATGAAATATATTTAAATTTGAGAAAAATATTTCAATATATTAATAATTCACCACATTACGCAAAATGTTGATATATTTTCAGTTTCCTAGTTACACAGTATTACTTGTCATATATTCTAAGTCAAATTAAATTCTAAAGTATTAATACAATTTTCACACACAAACATGTCATCATGTGCGTCATAACCAGCACATTGTTCATGGGCTCACTGCTTGTAATTAGAGCATCTAATCAAACCTTCACTGCCCTTAGAGAAACTCTCGTTTCAATACGAATATTCTGTGTCCTTGTCTTCTTCACTTTAATCCCCATAACGCTGCTTCTTGCACTCACCGGATCATTTCCTTATTGCGCCTGCGATTTCTTATCATTTATTTCAGGTCTGGATCTTTTAGTCGTTTCTTTCGTCACCATTAACTTCCTTGTTCCCTTGTTGATGTGCTTATCTTTCTTCAGCTTAACTTCCAACAGTTCCGTTCAGTACTGGCTCGTCGTTATCATGTGTCTTTCACTTTCTTTGGGTTTTCTTTACTTTTTCTTGTCCATTCTGTTGCTGACGTAATTTTAATTTTGACGCAGCTATGATGAGTGTTGAACTTATTGCAGAACACGTTGACTATGTTGTTGTCTCATCTTCGGCAGTCACGAATGGGAGTACGGTATTGTCATGCCTCTCACTTCTCGTTCATACAGAACTACACTTTAATCAACAATTTTTCTTTTGTTACAGAATTCAGTCACTTCTGCATAGGTTGATGGAAATCCCACTATTTTTGTAGCGATTTTCCTAAATAATTTGACAGAATCTTAACATACACTGCTTATAAGAGAACAACCAGCACATTCTTAATGAGCCCAGTGCTTGTAATTAGAGCATCTAATCAAATCTTTACTGTCCGTAGAGAAACACATGTTTCAATAGGAATACGTACACTTATTTTATGAAATAATATTGCCTCATCATCCATTATTCAGTTGCCATGGAAAAACGATATATACATTAAGGAATATGTTCAGAACAAGTGTCCAACTGGATGTCATTACGCTAAATGTTTCTGAATATGAAATTAAATTACCATCGCAATTCATAAACACATGGTTTTGAATGCTAAAATATAGCGTTTTAGCAGAATTAAAGCGCTTAACTGCCGCAATAGGTATATATATATATATATATATTTTTTTTTAGTACGCGCAAATGAATTTGTCACTTGCGTCACATCATATATACAGAAAAAACAAAACATTTATCTGCAAACGAGTGCGCTGCTTCCGGCACGAAACCCACTGACAACACCCAGGCAGTGCTTCTGGACACTGCTACGTGTTCACCACTAGTCTGTAACAGTCTCCAGGATAATAATGGGAAATTGTGCGCACGCGTTCGCTCGCTTCATTGCAAACCGGAAAGATACACGCTTAATCGGTTACTTGACGATGAACACCACTGGATGGTGCCCTCTACGGTTCCGGCCGTCGCCAGTGTGGTGTGGCTTAGTTCAGTGTAGTGTAGTGTGGTGTAGTGCAGCCGTGCAGCGGTTCAGTCCTCGCTGTCGACGTTGCTCTCTTCAAGCAGCTGCACCTCGTACTGGTGCCGTCCGTCGCCTCCGAAGGCAGGATTCGTGTAGCTATCCTCTCCTGCAACACCGGTATAAACAGAGTCTTTTATTATCCACGACACAGACACACGAGCAAGAAACACGAACGAAAAGGACGCTGAACGACACGAAATCCAAGAAACCACAAAAACAATAAAAAACCACACACAAACGCAGCAGTATACAGGGCGACCCAAAACTCTGTTAACATTTGAAAATTCAAACAGAATAATGTAGGTACAGAGGCAAAAATTAATAAACATGCTTGGAATTACGTGGATGTTACTGAAACCAAAAAGTAAGTGCACAAAATGACTAACACATGGCATGTCATATCATGAAAAAGCAACAATTAGCGTAACAACTGATTTCTAGCAAAGGCGATTTCTTTATAACAAATGTCCAACATGTCGGCCGTCATTCATCATCAAGCCGGCCGCTGTGACCGAGCGGTTCTAGGCGCTTCAGTTCGGAACCGCGCTGCTGCTGCGGTCGCAGGTTCGGATCCTGAATCGGGCGTGGCTGTGTGTGATGTCCTTAGGTTAGTTAGGTTTAAGTAGTTCTAAGTTCTAGGGGACCACAGATGTTCTCAGGTGTTAAGTCCTGTAGCGCTTGAACCATTCATCAACACCACCTCTAGTCGAGGGACGATGTTGTGAACAAATTGTACAGCTTATCAGTGGGTATGGTGAGAAAAGCTGTCTTTCAGCATCCCTAATGAAGGTTGGATGATTTCATTAGACTTACGACTTTGGGAATACCACAACCAGTAACCACAGGGATTGAGACTGGAGAAATGGGAGGCTATGAATGACGGAAGTGGCGGCTCAACACTCGATCCTCATCAAACTACGTGCGCAAGTGATATTTCACGCAGGTAGAAATACGGGGTGGAGCGCAATCCTGCATCAAAGTCGTTCTCCCCAGCAAGTGTTCATCAGCCAGGCTAGGCATGATGTGACTACTCCTCTTTTTTTCCCTTTATTGAGATTCGATTCACCCCGAAGGGGGCGGGCTACTCCTCTTTTTTTCCCTTTATTGAGATTCGATTCACCCCGAAGGGGGCGGGCTGGCAGCAGCTTAGTACGCCGCTCTTCAGCCTACAGTTTTTTCTTTAAATGAAGATAATAAATAATAAAAGCAGGCGATAAAATCGGTAACTTAAATGGTGAAAATGGCAGAAAATTGTGCAACTTAAAACATAAAACAAAGGGTTGGCGATGCTAATAAAATACACAGGAAGCAGACAGGTAAAATAATAGGCAGACGAATAAAAAACTCGGCGACAGTCTGGTTTCTGTTCGTGAGAGTTATAAAAATCACACCCAGCGACAGCATGATTTCCATTCGCAACACTCTGGAAAAGACGCACAACACTTAACAATCACTAGTAACACTGCACTAAAAATTTGGCGCACATGTGACACACCACAGCCGAGGGCAGATGGGGGGAACCTGCACAGAGGATGGGAGAGAAAATGGGGAAGGAGAGGAAAACGAAGTAGGGGGGAGGGGGGGGAAACTACTCCTGTCACTGCAGCTTATTTTTTACACGATTCTCGTGATGCGTCATTGACGTGTTGCTCCCCAGCCCCATCTGTTGCCCAGTTTTTGCGCTCGATTTTAGTTTCAATGAAACCCCATGTCGGTTCAGGGATGTGTGTCAATTTTCACCTCTCTAGTTACATTATTTCGTGAATTATTGCATTTTCAATTGTTAATGAACTTTTACGTCGCCTTGCACGACTCAAAACCATAGTAAACAATTACAAAAATTATAAAGCAACAGTACGACAACAAAGCAAGGCATATAACAACTAAACGAAAAACACGCCACAAAAGGAATGCAAAAGAAAAAACAACAAAAGTAATAAAAACACGAACAATGCATAAATAAAAAAATCACATATATACGAGAAATCAGAATACGTAAACGAAAAGCAAGTAGAAACGACAGAAACATACAAAATAAAATAGCTGCAAAAACAAAAAAATAAATTATAAAAACAAGAAACACCACATATGAATCCGGAAGAAGAACACGAAAGACTAGAAAAACTAGAAGCAGAAAACAGAAAAATAGAAGAGACGAATAAAGAAACAAAAATAAAGAATTAAACTGGAGGAAAATAAACAATAAATATCTTGAAACTTCCTGGCACATTAAAACTGTGTGCGCGACCGAGACTCGAACTCGGGACCTTTGCCTTTCGCGGGCAAGTGCTCTACCAACTGAGCTACCGAAGCACGACTCACGCCCCGTCCTCACAGCTGTACTTCTGCCTGTATCTCGTCTCCTACCTTCCAAACTTTGCAGAAGCTCTTCTGCGAACCTTGCAGAACTAGCACTCCTGAAAGAAAGGATACTGCGGAGACATGGCTTAGCTTCGGTAGCTCAGTTGGTAGAGCACTTGCCCGCGAAAGGCAAAGGTCCCGAGTTCGAGTCTCGGTCGGGCACACAGTTTTAATCTGCCAGGAAGTTTCATATCAGCGCACACTCCGCTGCAGAGTGAAAATCTCATTCTGGAATAAATATCTTATCTCAGCCCACCAAGTAATCAACCAATTCAATCAGTGATTTCCCTCAAGATTTAAAGAAAGTGATTTCACCCTGATAGATGAGTGGGCGGACTTTTTTTTTAATTACCCCTTGTTGGAGTTCTATTTTGGTAGTTGTAATCGCTGGTAAAAAGATCATACGGGATCTCAGATATGACAGATGGTCTGTATTTCTGGTAGGTGTACTCTGTTAACTGTGCATGTAAGTCTGACACAAAGAAAAAAAATATCCAGACAGCATCCGACTGAACGATCAGTGGTAAACGAAGGCATAACACTAACAGATGATACAGACGCCTGGTTTTAGTAGTAAAGAAGTGTAAAGGAAAAGTGCACATACAAAATGTTGTGTGGAAGGCTAACCAAAGACTGACAGGACACTTAGAAAATGTGACAGACCTACTAAGGAGACTGCCTACACTACGCTTGTCCGTCCTGTTTCAGAATACTGCTGCGCGGCGTGGGATCCTTACCAGATAGGAATGACGGAGTACATCGAAAAAGTACAAAGAAGGGCAGCACGTTTTGTATTATCGCGAAATATGGGAGACAGTGTCACAGAAATGATACAGGATTGGTGCTGGACATCATTAAAAGAAAGGCGTTTTTCGTTGCGACAGAATCTTCTCACGAAATTCCATCACCAACTTTCTCCTCCGAATGCGAAAATATTTTGTTGACACCAACCTACATAGGGAGAAACGATCACCACGATGAAATAAGGGAAATCAGAGCTCGCACGGAAAGCTATAGGCGTTCGTTCTTTCCGCGCTCTATACGAGATTGAAATAACAGATAATTGTGAATGTGGTTCGATGAAACCTCGGCCAGGCACTTAAATGTGATTGGCTGCGTATCCATGTAGATGTAGATGTAGATGTAGAACGCTCCAACACCATTGGAGAACAAACACTGAACCGTGGATTGGACATGATCAGCCAGAAAATGTCACGTAATAGTCTGTAGCAATGCGACGTTGCAGAGTACCCATTGGACCCACGGAAAACCACTATATGGCCACCCAAATAAGCACCGGACCCTGCCTTGATTTAGTATTGGGACAAACTCGACCAGAAGTTGGAAACAATGTAAAACAAGACTCATCCCAGCGTATAACATTCTTCCATTGCTTCACAGTCCATGTTCTATGGATAGCTTCGGTACCACGTTTTCCTGTCATGAGCATTTGCATT
This sequence comes from Schistocerca cancellata, assembly GCF_023864275.1. Lineage (NCBI taxonomy): Eukaryota > Metazoa > Arthropoda > Insecta > Orthoptera > Acrididae > Schistocerca > Schistocerca cancellata. The sequence goes on from NC_064637.1 coordinate 40,926,393, forward strand.
AAATCTACATCTACATACATACTCCGCAATCCAGCATACGGTGCGTTGCCGAGCGTACCTCGTACCACAACTAGCATCTTCTCTCCCTGTTCCACGCCGAAACAGAACGAGGGAAAAATGACTGCCTATATGCCTCTGTACGAGCTCTAATCTCTCTTATCTTCGTGGTCTTTCCGCGAAATATAAGTTTGCGGCAGTAAAATTGTACTGCAGTCAGCCTCAAATGCTGGTTCTCTGAATTTCCTCAGTAGCGATTCACGAAAAGAACGCCTCCTTTCCTCTAGAGACTCCCACCCGAGTTCCTGAAGCATTTCCGTAACACTCGCGTGATGATCAAACCTACCAGTGACAAATCTAGCAGCCCGCCTCTGAATTGCTTCTATGTCCTCCCTCAATCCGACCTGATAGGGATCCCAAACGCTCGAACATTACTCGAGAATAGGTCGTATTAGTGTTTTATAACCGACCTCCTTTACGGATGAACTACATCTTCCCAAAATTCTACCAATCAATCGAAGACAACTATCCGCCTTCCCCACAACTGCCATTATATGCTTATATCGCTCTGCATTGTTACGACAAAATATTTAATCGACGTAACTGTGTCAAGCACTACACTACTAATGGAGTATTCAAACATTACGTGATTCTTTTTCCTATTCATATGCATTATTTTACATTTATCTATATTTAGAGTTAGCTGCCATCCTTCACACCAATTACAAATCCAGTCCAAGTCATCTTGTATATACTCCTACAGTCACTCAAAGACAACACCTTCCCGTACACAATACCATCATCAGCAAACAGCCGCACATTGCTATTCACCCTATCCAAAATAGATAGAAAACAACAGCGGACCTACCACACTTCCCTGGGGCACTCCAGATGATACCCTTACCTCCGATGAACACTCACCATCGAGGACAACGTACTGGGTTCTACTGCTTAAGAAGTGTGGTTTTGTAATTCCAGCTCACCATGGAATTCCCAACTTACGGAGTTCCCTCCGTGTTTTGATGCTCGCACGGTTCGCGAGTGCGACATTTAGTTCTCCAGTGACTTTCAGCTGTTGGCCTCTCGATCACTCAACACACTATTTGGTCCGCGTTGTGACTTAGGGGATCACGTTTCTTCGCTTTTCTTTTATGCAGTATAAATCGAAACGATGCCTATTGGATCGTCTCAGCACTTCGGTTACATTGTCCCACCAACAGTTCGCTCACGTCAGAATTTACTTAGCTCCGACATAACGCACTCACAGCCTCCCAGAATGCTGTTGTGAAACTTGCAACGTACTGAGGACACTGCACAGGTGCCATTCTTGGTCAGCTACAACAGCGCAATCTACAGCCTTGGCTAGCATCTAGCTATCATTCAAGCAGGTGTTTCTCGCCGTGTTTCCACATGTTTTTTCAACCCTTGTATTCGAGACAAACTGCTCGGTCATTGTTGCCAGCACCATATTCTTTCCCGTAGGGACCACGAAGATAAGATGAGATTGCAGGACCTTTACAGAAGTACACAACTGGCCATTAAAATTGCTACACCAAGAAGAAACGCAGTTGATAAACGGATATTCATTGGACAAATATATTATACTAGAAATGACATGTGATTACATTTTCACGCAATCTGGGTGCATAGATCCTGAGAAATCAGTATCCAGAACAACCACCTCTGACCGTAATAACAACCTTGATACGCCTGGTCATTGAGTCAAACAGAGCTCGGATGGCGTGTACAGGTACAGCTGCCCGTGCAGCTTCAACACAATACCACAATACCAGAGTAGTGACTGGCGTATTGCGACGAGCCAGTTGCTCGGCCACCATTGACCAGACGTTATCACTTGGTGAGAGATCTGGAGCATGCGCTGGCATACCATCAAGCCGGGTGATACACCAGTATGGCGATGACTAATACACGCTTCCAATGTACGTTAACTGCGATGTCACCAAACACGGATGCGACCATCATGATCTGTAAACTGAACCTGGATTCATCCGAAAAAATGACGTTTTGCCATTCGTGCACCCAGATTTGTCGTCGAGTACACCATCGCAGGCGCTCCTGTCTGCGATACAGCGTCAGGGATAACCGCAGCCACGGTCTGTGATCTGATAGTCCATGCTGCTGCAAACGTCGTCGGACTGTTCGTGCAAATGGTTGTTGTCTTGCAAACGTCCCCATCTGTTGACTCAGGGATCGAGACGTGGCTGCACGATCCGTTAGAGCCATGCGGATAAGACGCCTGTCATCTCGACTGCTAGTGATACGAGGCCGTTGGGATCCAGCACGGCGTTCCTTATTACTCTCCTGAACGCACTGATTCCATATTCTGCTAACAGTTTTTGGATCTCGACCAATGCGAGCAGCAATGTCGCGATACGATAAACCTCTATCGCGATAGGCTACAGTCCGATCTTTATCAAAATCGGAAACGTGATGGTACGCATTTCTCCTCCTTACACGAGGCATCACAACAACGTTTGACCAGACAACGCCGGTCAACTGCTGTTTGTGTATGAGAAATCGGTTGGAAACTTTCCTCATGTCAGCACGTTGTAGGTGTCGCCACCGGCGCCAACCTTACCAGATAGGACTGACGGAGTACATCGAAAAAATTCAAAGGAGGACAGCACGTTTTGTATTATCTCGAAGAGTGTGACTGAAATGATACAGGATTTGGGCTGGACATCATTGAAAGAAAGGCGTTATTCGGTGCGACAGAATCTTCTCAGAAAATTCCAATCACCAACTTTCTCCTCCGAATGCGAAAATATTTTGTTGACACCGAACTACATAGGGAGAAACGATGACCACGATAAAATAAGCGAAATCGGAGCTCGTACGGAAAGATATAGGTGTTCGTTCTTTCCGCACGCTATACGAGATTGGAATAATAGAGAATTGTGGAGGTGTTTCGATAAACCCTCTGCCAGGCACTTAAATATGATTTGCAGATATCGATGAGTTTATTTATCGATTCTCATTTTTTATTTGTAGTTCACTGTTGCTGTTTGAGTTTACATATTGTCATTTTGTCACTTCGAGATAGCGAGTGGAGCTGTAGACGCTAGGAAATGGAGTGCCAAGTGCAGAAATCGAAACATTGCCGACTTATTACTCTGTTTGAGTTCAATAGAGAGGTGTCAGCAGTAGCGGCAGCGAGAAACATTTGCGCCGTGCGTGGGGATAACATCGTTGGACAGAGCACAGCAAGAAAATGATTTTCTCCTTTTAATGAGGATCGTTTTGACAATGGTGACTCCCAACATTCAGGAAGCACTTCGTGGTTTAAGTAATATCGTTTAAACGCTTTAATCCACGGTGATCCACGTCACTGTAGTCGAGAACTGTAAAATGTGATGAACTGTTACCATCCCACCAACGTGCGGCATTTACATGCAACGAGGAACGTTAAAAAATAGGGTGTATGGGTACCGCATGCTCTAAGCCTCAATCACTATAATCAGCACGTGCTCATATGTGCATCTCTGCTTGCTCGTCACCAGTCGGCTCGTAAACAACACCGACCATTCAAATGGCTCTGAGCACTATGGGACTTAGCATCTGAGGTCATCAGTCCCCTACAACTTAGAACTACTTAAACGTAACTAACCTAAGGACATCACACACACCCATGCCCGAGGCAGGATTTGAACCTGCGACCGTAGCAGCAGCGCGGTTCCGCACTGAGGGGCGTAGAACCGCTCGGCCACAACGGCCGGCTCCAGGGCTGTCCATAAATTCGTAAGAGATCTCCTCTTATGAACAGCACGTTGCAAGTCGTCTCCAATATGCTCAACAATGTCCATGTCTGGGGAGATTCCTGGCCATCATAAAAGTTTTCCTGGGGCCATTCTGTAGCAATTCTGGACATGTGGGGTGTCGAAGTGTTCTACTGGAATTCCCAAAGTTCATCGGAATACACAAAGGACAGGTGGTCAGACAGCATGCTTATGTACGTGTCACCTGTCAGAGTCGTATCTAGAGGTAGCAGGAGTCCCATACCACTCCAACTGCACGCGCCCCACGCCATTACAGCCTCCACCAGCTTGAACAGTCCACTGCTGACATGCAGGATCCATGGATTCAGGAGGTTGTCTCAGTAGCTGTACGCGTCCATCCGCTCGATACAGTTTGAAATGACTCGTCCGACCAGGCAGCATGTTTCCAGTCAGCAACAGTCCATTGTCGGTGTTCGTGGGCCCAGGCGAGGCGTAAAGCTTTGTATCGTGCAGTAATCAAGAGTACACTAGTTGTCCTTCGCTTCCAAAAGCTCGTACCAATAATGTTTCGTGGAATGGTTCGCACGCTGACACTTGTTGATGGCCCAGCATTGAAATCTGCAGCAATTTGCGGAAGGGTTGCGCTTCTGTCACGTTGAACGATTCTCTTCAGTCATTGTTGGTCCCGTTCTTGCATGATCTTTTTCCGGCCGCAGCGATGTCGGAGATTTGATGTTTCACCAGGTTGCTGATATTGGCGGTACACTCGTGAAATGGTCGTACGAGAAAATCTCCACTTCATCGCTACCTTGGAGATGCCGTGTCCCTTCCCTCTTGTTAACACCACGTTAAAATTGTCATTGTAGCAGGAGTAAACGATCCAGCAACTTACATACGCGTTGCTGATCGCAGCGCCGTATTCTGCCTGTGTACATATCTCTGTATTTGAATACGCATGGCTAGACCAGTCTCTTTGGCGCTTCAGTGTAGAAACACGCCTACCAACTTTCGTTTATGTCGCACCACTTCTTCTCGCTACAGCGATTTTTTTTCCGTCACTGCATTTTCCAATACATGTTCAGTGAGTGGGAAATATCAGCATTCAAAATACCAAGTTGTCAGTTTATATTATACGCTCCTTCTATTACTATTAGGCTTACCAGACGTCTGGGATTAACCCAGACAGTCCTCATTTTTAGTGCTGTCCGGGTTAACGGCTGGGGTTGCCAAAATGTCTAGGGTTTGAGAATTTTATGAATCGTGTGCATTTTTTTTATTTTAAATTTTTATGCTGGACATTGAACATTGGTCGTGCCTCTGTTAGCCGACCTTTGGAGCAAGTACTTGACATGGATGGGGGCTTCCAGATTCCGCCACGACTTTTCGCTCTACTTTTACACATTTGACAACACATTATAAGTTGTGTTTGTGTTGTTTTAGTGTGTCAACTAGCTCATCTCCACGTTTTAAATAATTTTATATCTGTTTGCATTTCTGTGTCATCGCTTAGCAATGGAGAAAAGGAAATGTGTTTTTAATGTTCACCTGCAACAGGGATACAAAGTTTTAGTACTCTCTAATGGCAGTAACGACGAATTTGTTTATTGTGTACTATACAATGGAGAAATTTCTATCGCACATGGAGGAAAGGGTGATACTGAAAACCATATGAAAACATTTAAGCATCAGAGTGTTATTAATGCTGCTGGTTCACCAAGCATGACACTGTTTCTTAAAGCCATAGATGCATGGAGGCATCACCATGTGAAGATGGGAATAACAATGACCTGGAGTGTGCCACTAAAAATGTTACATTTTCACACCACAATACCAGACACGAACTGAGTGTCAGAACAACAGACTGCACGTCTTAAACTGCTAAAACGCATGACCCAAAAATTTTCGTCTGCTAATCAAAACTGGGGCGATTATTGTTAACGTTATTTCTCCATTTATATTTGATAATGGGTTGCATTCGTTGTAAAACATTAATTACATAACTGCAACGATGAATAGCTCAGACAGAAGTGAAGCAAAACTTGTTCTCATTGTTGTGAGATATATGTCTTGGGAAGGGAATTAAACTTGAGAAACAGGTCTAATTTCGATTTAGTATCTTCTGCAGTGTGTGAAAAAGTACAAATGAATAAATGAAGATTTCTATTATGTATATGAAGCTGAGTGTATGTCTGGAACCACCTCGCAATCCCCTGGCTCAATTTCAGCCGAATTTGGCGCAGGAATAGTAGATCTTACAAGTATCAGCTCTATGGAGTTTAGAAACTCTTAGGTCTAACAGGAGTGGAGATGTGGGCTAAAACAAGTTTTTTGTCCTGCACAAAAGTCATTTCGTACTGGAACAGTATTGGGTTGCCGCATCAACTTGCTTTGCAAGGCAGCCTACATGTTGGGAGCAAAAATCATTTCTCCAGCCCCTGGCATGTGGTTGCCCTGCATGACAGGTGTGTTGTCAGTGTAGTATCAGCCTACCTTACTAAACTGTATTGCAGGGACTACACATGCCGATCAGCATGGCTGTGGATAGGCTGAGGTGGATGTAGGAGAGGATAGACAGAGTGAGGGGGAGGAGGAAATGATCAGCAGGAGGGGAGGAGAGAGAGATTCATTACGCATGTGGAAGGTTTAGAGGGATAGTAGGCAGGTGGAAAAGGAGAAGGGGAGTTACAAAGAGAGATTGGGAGGAGCATGTGGTCAGAGAGATGTGGGATGGAGATGTGGCCAGAGAGGGATGGAGGAAACTGACAAGAAGAGGGTGAAGGACGATGAGACAGAGAGATTGGGAAGTTGGGGATAGAGATGGGAGGTTTAGGTGGATGTAAAGAGAGGAAGGAGGAGGTGTGTTCAGTATATGTGTCAAACATATTCATGGATGAATCTGTGGAGACAATTCTAGTGTTTCAATAGACTTATAAGACTTTTCAGTAATTTCAGAAACAGATTCCAGGTTGACTCGAGAAACTGTAGTAATGTATCCTGGGTTGTGTCCAAAAATACTGCTTCATTTGTCAACAAATTGCAATTTTTTCCACATAGTGTTTGTCATTGACTGTGAGCCTACCTTGTTCGAGAAGGCCCTTGCCACTCCGCCTCTTCTTCCACCACACAGCCACAACCACAGTCGACGTCAGCGCAAGTAGGGCCACTACCCCGACCCCGGCAGCGACAGCCACTGGTAGAGATGTCCCTGCTGTTGGCAACACAAAATTATGTACACTGCTGCAACTGAAATTGTAACGGTAGGAATGGTAAAAAGTAACGAATTTTACTTTTTGTTCGAATACAGTGCAGTAGGAAAAATACATGAAAATTTGTAGAGTAATTTGTAGAGTATTGAAAATTTGTAGAGTACAGAGGATGCGAAATTCAAAACACAGAGTGGCTACCCATGGCAACAGCAGGGGCTCCAAGTACGGATGGCGGTTGTTCCTGAAAGAATTGGTTATGGCCATATCGTATTTTTTTCATCCCCAGTTTAAAAAGACTGTTAAAAGCCCTCAAAATAACGTTTTTTATTTCTGTTGTACCCAGAAAAAAACGTAGTATAGAACGAAGACTGAAAAATTCGGAGAGTCCCTAGGGCTTTTGCATTATACGTTTCAAGATACATAGAATGAAACTATCAATTGAAACAGATGAATAAAAGAAAACTTTGTGCATAACCGTTCGCTGCTTTTTTGGGAAGTATCCTACAAAAAAATCACAAGTATTATCCTATTGAGTCTAGTTTTTTGAAACTCCTCTCAAAAATTATGCTATAATCGAAGATAATAAACTATTTGGACAACGCAAATAGTCAGTGTTAAAGGGTGAAAACTGAGGTTGGAGAAAACCATTTTTCTTACTATGTTGTCCATGTTCAAGGACGACAAACAGGTAAAGGCGTACTTTGTAGACCATCTACTTCCTATTTTTATTATAGACAATTAATGAATTTTTAAGTTTTCAGTTTATTACCATTGCCCTAAGTTCTTTTTTATTATTTCGCAGAAATGTCAGATAAATAATAAGCTTTCGTGTAAAATTTGTAGCGTTCCTCTTCTTTAACTATTTCGAATGAAAACCCGTTTTGTAGCCAAATAATTTTATTTGCTGTTTAACAGGAATGTTAATGTAATTGAGTCTTTGAAGACTAAACTAAAAACACTCTTTCAAAAGATTCGAACGAACAATTTAGACAGTTGACAAAATAGATTTACCAACGAAAATTGCTTCACAATAGTTAAAATGTCAGTAATGGATTAACCTATTGACCAATACTTACTGTCCAATGTGTCCATAAATACTCGTTCTATGATGAACTGATCTGTAGGTCGACTCCTTTCATCAGTAGCGCTATTATTCAAAGATAATACCAGTAAATCAAAAGCCACCGAAGTTCCTACCAACGATAAATGTTTTTCAGCTGGAAATGACTGGTCTACCATACCCCTTCGACTATGCTCCCAAAAATCGAAAGTGTAGTGAATGACAACAGGTCCATCATTGTCTCAGCAATGCTGTACCGTGTCTTATGTTATGCGTTTGTCACTCATGGTTTCGCCGGCTACTGTGGCCGAGCGGTTCTAGCCGTTTCGGTCCGGAACCGCGCTGCTGCTACGGTCGCAGGTTCGAATCCTGCCTCGGCCATGGATGATTCCTTAGGTTAGTTAGGTTTAAGTAGTTCTAAGTCTGGGGGACTGATGACCTCAGATCTGAAGTCCCATAGTGCTTAAGCCATTTGAACCATCACTCATGGTTTCTAATTGTCAGTGTTGTTATTAAAATAGCTCCGACTGCTTTTCCCATTTTCTATAATAACGCAATATTTACCTGAAAGCAATGGAAATTTCACGATAATCACTAGTCGTTTTTAAAAAATATTATTTAAAAATCAAAATAATTAATACCACCGCTATGACAAATTGATACATCAGTTTTACTCATACACCCGGCTATTAGTAAAAAAAAAAAAAAAAGACCTGTTGTGACGGAGACCAAACAAATACCGAAAAAAATTGCGGTTATTCATAACCAAAACATCGCTTTCGGTTTTAACCGATCGGTTTTTCCCTTCCGTATCTCCGACATGGTTGGGTCCGTCATTCCATGCTGATTCAGCTCTGTCAGTCCCTCAATAAACCATGATGATATCCATTCAGAGCGTGAAATGATCGTGTGGCATTACAGGCTGGGATCCTATATGGGATAATTTGCCCGCCTGGTGCAAATATTTCTATTTAAAGCCACTTTGGCAACTTCCGCATCGATGATGGGGAGAAGACACACACCTCTGACGCGGATGGCAATCGAACACGAGACCCAGTAATAAATACTTACTTATTTTTTCAATTACAAAATTTCATGGAACAGTCTGAAGATTCATTACATTGTGATACAAATGGTACGATACTACATCGCTAACACCTGAAAAATCTTATAGTAACAGTAAGCATTTCTTTACTTCATAATATTAAGGGCTTATTTCAGTAGTGGTACAAGTCCATTTTTGTTCATTGTAAGATACAGAGTCCTAAAGTTAAATGAGCGCTGAAAAATCTGCAGTTGAGATACCAGAAATATTCAAGCATATGGCTTCTTGCTAGAGATGAACCTTTCTTTCTGTTTGTTTGGATCATTAATTTCAGAAGCATTATAGGCAGAAAATTGGAGGTAATGGACTTGTACCACTATTGAAATAAGCCCTTCATATGTATTATGTAAACAGTACTCACGGGTTTTCAATTGCAATAAGCAGATCATTACTGCCACATCATATCTTTCACGTGTGTTCAAAATTAGAAGTAAGGTACAAAAATTAAACATTACCTTCTTTCTGGTGAAATTAATGCCTTTTCCGTCATGTTATCTACAGCTTAACTGTGAAAACATCGCTTTTTGATGAAATAAACTTCTCTTCTTTTTAAGGCAAAGATTCTTAATTTCCATTAATTACCTTGGCGGAGACGTTGTCACCACTTCTTATATTTTCGTTTATTCTGCATGATTCGGTGTTGTTCTGTGATATAATACATAAATAGTGTTTCAGAATGACGTTTCAAAAATTTGAGGGCAGGTTCCTCACACCATGACGAAATAAATTCCAGTAAACTTTGAATCTGAAATGCATACTTCAATAACTATGAACACTTGTTCATCCTCAGTACTGTGAAGGTACTCTTTTCTACAGCAAGCTCTTTGCTTTCCATATTTTGGGAGGAGGTACTGTTGATAAAAACAAGAAAAGGTCCTGTAAACATTGGCTCTGAAATGCATACCTTAAGAGTTTCGAACACTTGTTCGTCTTTGCTGCAGTGAAACATCTCTCTTCTACTGAAGAAGTTCTCATAGCTCTGTAGCTATGCATTTAAGATCCTATGTTTAATGGAAAATATTTTCTTGTTTTGGTCCATACAACATCCTCCCAAAATATGGAAAGCGAAGAGTTTGATTGGGCACAGTCAAATGTGGGGTGCCTCAGGGATCAGTGCTGATGCCTCTGCTGTTCCCTGTTTATATAAATGATATGCCCTCTAGTATTACAGGTGATTCTGAAATATTTCTGTTTGCTGGTGCACTACCTTGGTAGTAAAGGATGTTGTATGCAATATTGGCACTGTTTCATTACAACGCTCAGGGCTTGTAGAAAATAAACGAAACGCTAAATCACATTAAGACTCAGTTTTAGCATTTTCTGACACACAATGCAACAAAACTCGACATTTTAGTTTCACAGAATGGGCGTATGATTAATGAATCTGAACAGTTCAAATTTATTGGTGTTCAGATAGATAGTAGACTGTCATGGAAAGCCCACATTAAGGATCTTGTTCAAAGACTTAATGCTGCCATTTCTACTATTGGAACAGCATCTGATAGTTCGACACGAAAAGTAGTCTGCTTTGCTTATTCCATTAGCTTACGACGTATTGTATTATTTTTTGGAGTAACTCTTCCCATTCTCAAAAGATATTTTTGGCTCAGAAATGGGCAGTTCGGGCAATAAGAGACGTAAGTTCACAAATCTCTCGTCGACTCCTGTTCACTAGTCTGGGTATTCTGACATTGGCCTCACTATACATATATTCTTTAGTGTCGTCGTTTCTTGTTAACAATATCAGCTTATTCCCAAGAATTAGCAGCTTTCAATCAGTTAATTCTGGGCAGAAACCCAGTATGCACTTGGATCGCACTTTCTTCACTCTTGTGAAGAGGGATTTGCCGTATACTGCTGCATCCATTTTCAATAAGCTACCACAAGAAGGTGGGAATTTAAGGAGATGGGACCTGGATAAACTGACTAAACCAGAGATTGTACAGTGTTTCAGGGAGAGCATAAGGGAACAATTGACAGCAGCGGGGGAAAGAAGTACAGTAGAAGAAGAATGGGTAGCTCTGAGGGATGAAGTAGTGAAGGCAGCAGAGGATCAAGTAGGTAAAAAGACGAGGGCTAGTAGAAATCCTTGGGTAACAGAAGAAATATTGAATTTAATTGATGAAAGGAGAAAATATAAAAATGCAGTAAATGAAGCAGGCAAAAAGGAATACAAACGTCTCAAAAATGAGATCGACAGGAAGTGCAAAATGGCTAAGCAGGGATGGCTAGAGGACAAATGTAAGGATGTAGAGGCTTATCTCACTAGGGATGCTTTCCTGCTTACAGGAAAATTAGAGAGACCTTTGGAGAAAAGAGAACCACTTGTATGAATATCAAGAGCTCAGATGGAAACACAGTTCTAACCAAAGAAGGGAAAGCAGAAAGATCGAAGGAATATATAGAGGGTCTATACAAGGACGATGTACTTGGTCCAATATTATGGAAATCGAAGAGGATGAAGATGAAATGGGAGATATGATACTGCGCGAAGTGTTTGACAGAGCAGTGAAAGACCTAAGTCGAAACAAAGCCCCAGGAGTAGACAACATTCCATTAGAACTACTGACGGCCTTGGGAGAGCGAGTCCTGACAAAACTCTACAATATGGTGAGGAAGATGTATGAGACAGGCGAAATACCCTCAGACTTCAAGAAGAATATAATAATTCCAATCCCAAAGAAAGCAGGTGTTGACAGGTGTGAAAATTACCGAACTATCAGTTTAATAAGTAACGGCTGCAAAATACTAACGCGAATTCTTTACAGACGAATGGAAAAACTGGTAGAAGCCGACATCGGGGAAGATCAGTTTGGATTCCGTAAAAATATTGGAACACGTGAGGCAATACTGACCCTACGACTTATCTTAGAAGAAAGATTAAGGAAAGGCAAACCTACGTTTCTAGCATTTGTAGACTTAGAGAAAGCTTTTGACAATGTTGACTGGAATACTCTCTTTCAAATTCTAAAGGTGGCGGGGGTAAAATACAAGGATCGAAAGGCTATTTACAATTTGTACAGAAACCAGATGGCAATTATAAGAGTCGAGGGACATGAAAGGGAAGCAATGGTTGGGAAGGGAGTGAGACAGGGTTGTAGCCTCTCCCCGATGTTACTCAATCTGTATATTGAGCAAGCAGTAAAGGAAACTAAAGAAAAATTCGGAGTAGCTATTAAAATCCATGGAGAAGAAAGAAAAAATTTGAGGTTCGCTGATGACATTGTAATTCTGTCAGAGACAGCAAAGCATTTGGAAGAGCAGTTGAACGGAATGGACAGTGTCTTGAAAGGAGGATATAAGATGAACATCAACAAAAGCAAAACGAGGATAATGGAATGTAGTCGAATTAAGTCGGGTGATGCTGAGGGAATTAGATTAAGAAATGAGACACTTAAAGTAGTAAAGGAGTTTTGCTATTTGGGGAGCAAAATAACTGATGATGGTCGAAGTAGAGAAGATATAAAATGTAGACTGGCAATGGCAAGGAAAGCGTTTCTGAAGAAGAAAAATTTGTTAACATCGAGTATAGATTTAAGTGTCAGGAAGGCGTTTCTGAAAGTATGCGTATGGAGTGTAGCCATGTATGGAAATGAAACATGGACTATGAATAGTTTGGACAAGAAGAGAATAGAAGCTTTCGAAATGTGGTGCTACAGAAGAATGCTGAAGATTAGATGGGTAGATCACATAACTAATGAGGAGGTATTGAATAGAATTGGAGAGAAGAGGAGTTTGCGGCACAATTTGACTAGAAGAAGGGATCGGTTGGTAGGATACGTTCTGAGGCATCAAGGGATCACAAATTTAGCATTGGAGGGCAGCGTGGAGGGTAAAAATCGTAGAGGGAGACCAAGAGATGAACACACTAAGCAGATTCAGACGGATGTATAGGCTGCAGTAGGTACTGGGAGATGAAGAAACTTGTACAGGATAGAGTAGCATGGAGAGCTGCATCAAACCAGTCTCAGGACTGAAGACACAACAACAAACAACAACACACCACAAGAATTCAAAAATCTTAGCACTAACCCACGTGTTTTCAAATCGAATTTGAAGAGATTCGTCATGGGTCACTCCTTCTATTCTGTCGAAGAGTTCCTTGAAAAATTAAGATGGTTCTGTGTTATATTATTGATCGCGTTTTCATAAACTTATGGCTTTTTTTTTTGGGTTCGTAAACCTTTTACTTTATCCGTTAGTTTCCTGTACTGACACGTTCCATGAACTTTGACATTTGTTCCTCAGTTTGGTTCGACGGAACTAGACGTGTAAAATGATAAAAAAGACTTCCTCCACAGTGTCGATGATGAACAAGTCTCATAGATCTTAATGTATGAATTTTAAAGCCCATATTTACCATACCTTTTCTCTTGTTCTGGCATAAGGAATCTGTCCCCAAATTTTTTAAATGTCATTCTGAAACATCCGTTATGTTTTTGGAGTGACGGGCATTCTGTTGTTAGAATGTACTAGGCACAATTGTCGATGAGCCAAATCTGTCGTCTTTCGTCTCGGGGAATAGTCACCGTTTGTGGTGTGTTGCGCTGTTACGCGTTCGCACTGGTTCTGTTGACAACTGTGAACTTCTCTGGTCCATGTCCAAATCTGAGACTAATACCAAAGATGTGCAGCGAGGGTTCAGTTAATTGAAATTTCGTGCACTGCGCTGAAGGTCCTAGTTTTATTTCTCCTGTAGGTACGACCTCGTTTAGTACTGCATGCCATTGTGCCGGACATTCTTCCGATCTACGTGCGGATACTAGCGCTCAGTTACGTTCAGTGTGAGTACAGTGTTCAGTTTGACACAGTGACGGGACATTGTCCGGAATTCATCACCTGCACATAACTTAATGGAAAGCAGAACTCGCGTGTGTGGTCCACTTGTGAATAGTGGCGAGATTTATTGGAGTTATCTGGCGGTTCAAAACAGGTAAACTGTTTTCAGTATGTTGCCGTGACGGCAAAAGCGTTACTGATGCGTTTCTCCTTTTTGAGGATCTTTAGAATTTCTACACACAAAAAAATATCAAAACGGATTAGGGGCACGATCCTATCTAGCATGATAGGTGACAAAAACTGTTTTAAAATACACTCCTGGAAATGGAAAAAAGAACACATTGACACCGGTGTGTCAGACCCACCATACTTGCTCCGGACACTGCGAGAGGGCTGTACAAGCAATGATCACACGCACGGCACAGCGGACACACCAGGAACCGCGGTGTTGGCCGTCGAATGGCGCTAGCTGCGCAGCATTTGTGCACCGCCGCCGTCAGTGTCAGCCAGTTTGCCGTGGCATACGGAGCTCCATCGCAGTCTTTAACACTGGTAGCATGCCGCGACAGCGTGGACGTGAACCGTATGTGCAGTTGACGGACTTTGAGCGAGGGCGTATAGTGGGCACGCGGGAGGCCGGGTGGACGTACCGCCGAATTGCTCAACACGTGGGGCGTGAGGTCTCCACAGTACATCGATGTTGTCGCCAGTGGTCGGCGGAAGGTGCACGTGCCCGTCGACCTGGGACCGGACCGCAGCGACGCACGGATGCACGCCAAGACCGTAGGATCCTACGCAGTGCCGTAGGGGACCGCACCGCCACTTCCCAGCAAATTAGGGACACTGTTGCTCCTGGGGTATCGGCGAGGACCATTCGCAACCGTCTCCATGAAGCTGGGCTACGGTCCCGCACACCGTTAGGCCGTCTTCCGCTCAAGCCCCAACATCGTGCAGCCCGCCTCCAGTGGTGTCGCGACAGGCGTGAATGGAGGGACGAATGGAGACGTGTCGTCTTCAGCGATGAGAGTCGCTTCTGCCTTGGTGCGAATGATGGTCGTATGCGTGTTTGGCGCCGTGCAGGTGAGCGCCACAATCAGGACTGCATACGACCGAGGCACACAGGGCCAACACCCGGCATTATGGTGTGGGGAGCGATCTCCTACACTGGCCGTACACCACTGGTGATCGTCGAGGGGACACTGAATAGTGCACGGTACATCCAAACCGTCATCGAACCCATCGTTCTACCATTCCTAGACCGGCAAGGGAACATGCTGTTCCAACAGGACAATGCACGTCCGCATGTATCCTGTGCCACCCAACGTGCTCTAGAAGGTGTAAGTCAACTACCCTGGCCAGCAAGATCTCCGGATCTGTCCCCCATTGAGCATGTTTGGGACTGGATGAAGCGTCGTCTCACGCGATCTGCACGTCCAGCACGAACGCTGGTCCAACTGAGGCGCCAGGTGGAAATGGCATGGCAAGCCGTTCCACAGGACTACATCCAGCATTACGATCGTCTCCATGGGAGAATAGCAGCCTGCATTGCTGCGAAAGGTGGATATACACTGTACTAGTGCCGACATTGTGCATGCTCTGTTGCCTGTGTCTATGTGCCTGTGGTTCTGTCAGTGTGATCATGTGATGTATCTGACCCCAGGAATGTGTCAATAAAGTTTCCCCTTCCTGGGACAATGAATTCACGGTGTTCTTATTTCAATTTCCAGGAGTGTAGTATCTTATGATAACAGTAGGTCAGTTAACTGTTAGATTATGATTGACCAACTTGTCTCATCCATATTACATGGCATAAATGCTGCAAAAAAGACACATAGCAAACAGGTCTCTTGGGGTAACCACCTCAAGCAGATCATCGCCAGCTGTCTCATCACCGCCACTTCTCCTAGACTACTGAGTACGACAAGCCTCCAGTATAATGGCCTCTACCCAATCTGCTGTGCTCCCCTGTTGTACTGCCACAGGACATTGACTCTGTCGGCAGTGCGCGACTGCGAGCTATAGACTCGGGAACGTTTCCTTTGGTTATCTATGCTGCCACAGCACATGATGTATGGAAGACCCTGCACTTACAGCGTTAGTTCTTTCGACAAGGTGCCCCGAAAGTACACTCCTGGAAATTGAAATAAGAACACCGTGAATTCATTGTCCCAGGAAGGGGAAACTTTATTGACACATTCCTGGGGTTAGATACATCACATGATTACACTGACAGAACCACAGGCACATAGACACAGGCAACAGAGCATGCACAATGTCGGCACTAGTACAGTGTATATCCACCTTTCGCAGCAATGCAGGCTGCTATTCTCCCATGGAGACGATCGTAGAGATGCTCGATGTAGTCCTGTGGAACGGCTTGCCATGCCATTTCCACCTGGCGCCTCAGTTGGACCATCGTTCGTGCTGGACGTGCAGACCGCGTGAGACGACGCTTCATCCGGTCCCAAACATGCTCAATGGGGGACAGATCCGGAGATCTTGCTGGCCAGGGTAGTTGACTTACACCTTCTAGAGCACGTTGGGTGGCACGGGATACATGCGGACGTGCATTGTCCTGTTGGAACAGCAAGTTGCCTTGCCGGTCTAGGAATGGTAGAACGATGGGTTCGATGACGGTTTGGATGTGTGTGTCCCCTCGACGATCACCAGTGGTGTACGGCCAGTGTAGGAGATCGCTCCCCACACCATGATGCCGGGTGTTGGCCCTGTGTGCCTCGGTCTTATGCAGTCCTGATTGTGGCGCTCACCTGCACGGCGACAAACACGCATACGACCATCATTGGCACCAAAGCAGAAGCGACTCTCATCGCTGAAGACGACACGTCTCCATTCGTCCCTCCATTCACGCCTGTCGCGACACCACTGGAGGCGGGCTGCACGATGTTGGGGCGTGAGCGGAAGACGGCCTAACGGTGTGCGGGACCGTAGGCCAGCTTCATGGGGACGGTTGCGAATGGTCCTCGCCGATACCCTAGGAGCAACAGTGTCCCTAATTTGCTGGGAAGTGGCAGTGCGGTCCCCTACGGCACTGCGTAGGATCCTACGGTCTTGGCGTGCATCCGTGCGTCGCTGCGGTCCGGTCCCAGGTCGACGGGCACGTGCACCTTCCGCCGACCACTGGCGACAACATCGATGTACTGTGGAGACCTCACGCCCCACGTGTTGAGCAATTCGGCGGTACGTCCACCCGGCCTCCCGCATGCCCACTATACGCCCTCGCTCAAAGTCCGTCAACTGCACATACGGTTCACGTCCACGCTGTCGCGGCATGCTACCAGTGTTAAAGACTGCGATGGAGCTCCGTATGTCACGGCAAACTGGCTGACACTGACGGCGGCGGTGCACAAATGCTGCGCAGCTAGCGCCATTCGACGGCCAACACCGCGGTTCCTGGTGTGTCCGCTGTGCCGTGCGTGTGATCATTGCTTGTACAGCCCTCTCGCAGTGTCCGGAGCAAGTATGGTGGGTCTGACACACCGGTGTCAATGTGTTCTTTTTTCCATTTCCAGGAGTGTAGTATACCCATTTGGACAACAGGTAAATTGTCAAAAAAACTTTTTCCCGATCTGATAGAATATTTCGGATGTGTAGGAAGAGCACTGAACTTGATGTCCAATCCTACATAGAGATCACCAGCAGTATCGCATGCTCTCACTCCGTAAGAGTGGCACAGAGGTCTGGAATTAGATCCAGGACATTGACGCAAAGACTGGTGACCGGAGGCTTTGTACCACCACTTTCCCCGTTTCTCTGCCGCAAAATCAACGAAAAAATTGTCAATAGGGCGCAGAATACCCAGACAGTAACCCATCCAAGTATCGACCTTGCCCAGTGGTACTTAACTTCGGTGATCGGATGAGAACTGGGGTACCAACCTCGACACAGCCCAGCCCTCGACTGCTTGGATGCTATCACTATACAGACTAGGAAATTACCGCCCCATTAGTATCACAAAACAGAGGGCCGCATTTGGAATGCAGCTGTGACTAGGAAGCATGGACTCCTGACCAATGGATTCACGTTGTGTTTAGTGACGAATCGCTGTTCTGCACTACCCTGAATGACCCTCTTTGGCAAATATGGTGCTCAGCTGAGGAGAAATACCATTCCTCCGATGTTTTGAAGAGGCACATTGGTATTAGTTCGCCATTATGATGCAGTAAGCGGACATGCATGACTTCAGGTGACCACTGATAGCATGGCACCACAGGTCATCACAGAGACCCTGCATCCTATTGTGTTAGCTTTCTGTGACAGTATCATGGTGTCGTTTTTCAATAAGGCTCATCCACAGATGGCATGTGTCTCTATGAACTGTATGCATGATGTTGAGGTACTCCAACAGCCAGTCGGCCAGAGTGGCTGAGTGGTTCTAGGCGCTACAGTCTGGAACCACGCGACTGCTACGGTCGCAGGTTCGAATCCTGCCTCAGGCATGGATGCATCTGATGTCCTTAGGTTAGTTAGGTTTAATTAGTCCTAAGTTTTAGGGGACTGATGACCTCAGCAGTTAAGTCCCATAGTGCTCAGAGCCATTTGAACCATCTACACCTTCTACCTGGTTCATGCATCTCCCCCTCGCCCCATCCCTCTGTTCACCCATCCCTACTCACTGGATTTTTGTAGCCTCGACTTCTTTCTGTGGGGAACCATGAAATCTATTATGTATCTTCATCCGTTCGCATCTAAAATGGATTTCCTCACAAGAATCGTCTGCCCAGCTGTTACAAGCAAAGAAACTCCCAGTGTGTTTGAGCTAGTTCAGCAGTCAGTGCTCTATGGGTGTCAGGGATGAATGGTGTCTGATTGTGCTAACTTCGAACATCTGTTGTAACATTTGACCTGTTTTCATGCTGAACAACATGTGTACTCCTTATGTCCAATAAATGTTTCAAACATATCACTCTTTTCCTTTTTGATCTTCAGCCTCTGCTACCACTCACTTAACTCCGACATTTGTGGCCATGGGTTGCTGTGCAATGCTCAAACTTTGTTGTTCGCCAACTCCCTCAGAAGTTGGCTGCAACATTTCTGGGACACCCATATAACAGGTAACACTCCCTTGCAGTACACCTGAAGTCCTTTTCATGTCTGAAAATTTCTTTCCGTTAATAGCGAAATACTGTGTTCTATTTGCTACTACTAACTCTCCAATCCAATCACATAAGTGCTCTGCGATTCATGTCATTTCAGTGAATCTAATTCAGTTGTCAAATGTAAGGAGTAATAACTGTAGTACTTTACCAGAACTGTGGCATGCTTCCCCTGAACAGAGCGCTAGCGACTGGCTGAGGGGTCTGCAGGTACTGTTGGACAGGTCGTTAGGGTCCATCTGAAACCCCTCCAGGCAGGAGCATGTGTTGGTCGCTGTGCAGTTGGCGTTGACACAAGTGGCCTCGCACATGGGACGACAGGTGGAGTTGGTGGCGTCTTCAGGGTCGAGCTCGTAGCCATCCAGGCACTCACATGTGTCAGGCAGCACGCAGGTGGCATGGAGACACTCAGGGGTGCAGATGGGCAGGCAGGTGTTGTTGAAAGCTTCCCCACCGGCTTCCGGGCTCATGGGGGTGTTGCTGTAAAGATAAATGAAGTGGTGTGATATGTCGCTTAATGACCTACAGGCTACTAGGTAATTGCGTAGAGTTGCCAAGTTACTTATTTATAGAAACCTTACAGTAGTATCAAATAGAAATGAGTTATATCATTTCCTCTCCATCCCTGTGTACATTCCCAGCAGTGAAACATCATAACTGTAACCTGGCAGCCCAGCAGCACCAAAGACGATGGATTTCACAGTAACAATGTTATTTTAAGAAAATGATGGTTTACAGCCAATCAATATTTTTGAAAATCGTGATTTTCATAATATTTGTATCTCAGTATCTCAAACAACAGTTCACCATCAGGTAAAAAAAAGACATTAATTGCAGGATATGCATCAAGTCATGATAATTTGTGTCAAGATCAACATTATACCTTAACTGCAAGATTGTGGAATATAGAAAAGTACCTAATTCATACACATGGTAAAATGTAAACACTGTGAAGCACATGTCCAAATTCTTACATGCTACTAACTTTGCACATTCCCTCTGCTCTTAACATTGCTGTAAAACTAATGTACTGTAATCATAAAAGTGTTGTTCAGAGATGAATACAGGCATATGATATAAATATAATTTCGTATGGATAATTCCGTATGTAGAAGCCAAAACAGAATTGAGTCTTGTTTAGATCTTGTATTTAAGACAGATGGATAAACTGTAGATACTTTAAAACATTTGTTCTGGTAAACACTGAAAGTCAATCTCCCAGCACTATTCGAAAATGTCCTTAGAAATGGCTTGAACAAAAACAAAACTTTAAAAATTATTCTACACTGAAGTCCTAATCACATGATGTGCATGTTAGTATCCAGCAGAGGTGCTGATGACCATGTTGTTGCATGCCCTCAAATCCATCATCATCATCAGTATCCTCTTTGTTCAAAGAGAGGGCTGTTAATTGACTGGTGTCAAAGGAAAGACAAGTAAATCATGTCTGAGGAGAATGGTGTTCATCTATAGATGAAAGTTACGCATCTCTTCAAGGCGCTAGTCATTTTAAATGGGCGTCACAGTACATACAGGTATATTCGCTAATGAAATTCGTCACAAATAATAATAATTTGAGAACAACGATGATGTCCAGACCAACAACGCTAGAGGGGAAAAGTGAGAATTATTACCCATTACTCAAGCTGTCAGTGGCTCACGAAGGCATTAAATACAGAGGAACAAAAATCTTTGATCATTTGTCCAATAAAATAAAGTGCCTGACAGGTAACAAAGCAAATTTTAAATCTAACCTAAAATCATTTCTATTCCGTGGACAAATTTCTAAGGAAATTGGTAAACTGTAAAAAGAAAACTTTGTTTTTAAGTATAGCTAAAAGAGGAGGATTAAAAGCTAATGTTCTCATTAATGTTAACACTAATCATGTGTACATTCCCTGTGAAGTGATTCGTTACACATTTCCATAAAAGAATCGTTCAAATGATCTATGGAACAAGCAAATAACTTTCTGAAGGAGGATTATCCTTTAGTGGGACTGTCAATCTCCTACACAATGAAATATTTTTATATATGATGACATTACCTGCTAGACTCTAGGCTGCTGTTGGATGGCATAGGACCCACATAGCCATCAAAGCAGCTGCATGTGTCCGGAGCTGTGCAATGGCCATTGATGCAGGCCAACCGGCACACGGGCAGACACGTAGAGTTGGTCGCGTCCTGAGGGTCCAGCTGGTAGCCCGGGTGACAGCGGCACGTGTCCGGCGCCACACAGTCGCCATGTGAGCACACGTGCTGGCAGATGGGGCTGCAGGTGGAGCTGGTGGTCAACTCGTAGCCCTCGAGGCAGGCGCACGTGCCGGGTGCCACACACTTCCCATTCTTACACTCGACTTTACATGTCGGACGGCAGATGTACTCTGTCTCCGTCTGCTTGTCGAACACATACCTGTGCAGGAAAATTGGGATGGTCAAGTATTTTTAACTGTGTGTTACTAATGCACCAGCCTCTGAATACTGTGCATTTTATCTTTAAATAGCTCAGACAGGTTCTCCCTTTCTGACCTAATAACCCATGCTGATTTTTACCCATATTAGCATTTATAGCCCTAGCCCACTATATTAAAGATGGGTTAAGGGTTCATTATCTCACATCCTTCCTATATTCAGACGCCAAATTACTTACAGCACCCAGATATATCTGTTATATCCTACCCATGCACTTCCCACAATTCTACAGGACATTGTCCCCACAGTCACTGTCTCCGTATCTTTTCCATTTCACCATCCTTCCATAATAAACTAACATGGAACTGGTTATACCAACTAATTTTATTACATAATTACTACCACCAACTTTCTCACGATATCATAACACCTATGGTATCAACGTCAGAGTCTTTCATATTTACATCAGTTTTAACTTGACGACCATACCCGAATTTTTCCCTCAATTCTTTCCAACCTTGGGTCACTGTCATGTCATTCTCCCACAACCACCAAATCCTATCCCAAGAAGAGTTCCTGTCCCTGAACCAGAACTTTGTGCTACCATTTACATAGTCTTACCAAATACAGTCGTAGACCTGATACCCTCTTTCTACCTACATATAATATTTTTTTTTTATCATCAGCCTTCTGATTGGTTTGACAAATTTCTCTCTTGTGCAAACTCGTAATCTCACAGTAACACTTACAGAACATATCAGTTATCTGTTCAATATACATTGATCAGCCAGAACATTGTGACCACCCTACCAATAGCCAGTATGTCCACATCTGGCACAGGTAACAGTTGCGACGCATCATGGAATGGAAGCAATGAGGACTTAGTAGGCCGCTGAAGGGAGTTGGCATCACATCTGCACACGCAAGACACCTAATTCTGGCAAATTCCTGGAAGGGACTGCAATGAGTTCTCACACCACGTTCAGTCACATCCCAGATGTGATCGATCAGTTTCAGATCTGGACAGTTGGGGGGCCAGCACATAAAGTGGAACTTCTCACTGTGTTCCTCAGACCTGACCACAACACCCCTGGCCTTGTAATATTGGCATTATTTTGTTGAAAAATGCCACTGATTGTCATGAAGGGGTGTACATTGTATGCAGACAATGCACAATACTCCTTGGCCATCATGGTGCCTTGTACGGGCTCCACTGGACTCATGGATGCCCATGTGAATGTTCGCCAGAGCACTGGAGCCACTGCCAGCTTGTCTCAGCCTTACCGTACAGGTGTCAAGGAATTGTTCCCCTGGAAGACGACAGATTCGTACCCTCCCATCAGCATGATGAAGAAGGTATTGGGGTTCATCGGACTGTGCAATGATCTGCCACTGCATCACCGTCCAGTGCCAATGGTCATGTGTCCATTTCAGTTGTAGTTGCCGATGTCTTTGTGTTGACATTGGCATATGCATGGGTCATTGGCTGTGCAGGCCCATTGTTTGGAGTGCAATGTGAAATGTGTCTTCAGACAGTTTCACTCTGCTTAGCATGAAAGTCTGATACTAGTTCTGCCACAATTTGCTGTCTGTCCTGTTTTACCAGTCTGCCCAGCCTACGATGTCCGACATCTGTAATGAGGGATGGCCAGCCAACCCAGTGATGTCTGAATGGGGTTTCAGCATCGCTTCACCACATGTCGAAGACACTCATCACAGCACTCCTCAAATACTCGACAAATCTTCCATTCTCCAAAATGCTCATGCCAGGCCATCACAATCTGCCCTCTGTCAGATAAATTGCATGCCCTCCCCAGTCTACACAAGGACCGCACACTCATTGATACTAGATGCACCGTACATGTGTCTGACTGGCAGTCATTCCTCGCCAGGTGACGCTGCTATTGCCTGGATAGGTTTATATCGATAGTCACAATATTGTGGTCTACGAGTGTATACCAACATCTGTCTTCGCATTTACACTGTTTGACACAAGAAGTGAAGTGCCTGGAAAGGGAGGAGGAAACGAGACGAAATTTTACGGGTTGAGAGAGTATGTGATATTGTTTCACTGATTACAAATTCTGAAATTTGCAAAGAACTCGTCAGTATGACATTGCCTCCCCACTAGCCTGGTGTATGCGTGCACTCATGTGGTAAATTAGTGTGTCATAAAGCCACTGTATCCTCTTCTGAAGCAAACTGGTCCACAGGTGTTGTAAATGGTCCTTGATATTCCGGATATTGGCACTGGGCCCAATGAACATGCAAGACAGCCCAGTACAAGCTCTATCACAGAGAGTTCTGAGCATCTCGCTGGTCACAGAAGTACCTCAACATCACACGGACCATTCACAGAAACATGTGCCATCTGTGGGGAAGTATGGCCTTGTTGATAGACAACACCACAATACTATCATTTCACAGTAACATATGGGGTCAAAGGATGCCTATAGCGTGCCATTACACTACCAGAGTTCCCTCAGTCAGAATCATACCCAGTGGCTCACCAGATCATGACGCATGGAGTAACACCGCTGAGTCTGTTCAAAACACCAGAAGAATGAGACCTCCCCCAGATCACTGCCATACTTGCCGACAATTGTCACCTGGGATAATTCAGATCCCCAATTCATTGCTGAACATGCCGGTCATCAGCAGACCATGCTTCCTGGTCATAGCACTGCTCCAGACATAGTCGTATGTGTTATGATGTTGACAGAAGCATACACATGGAACAGTAATTCCCAAGTCCGACTGCTACTCTCCAACCAATGGTATGGGCTGGTACAGAATGTCACAAGGAATCCATTACTTATCCTTGGATGTGCAGATGCAAAGGCTTTGCAATGCGTTTCATGCACAATATGACAATCGTCCCTTGTGGTAATCTGGTGTGGTCGTCCAGAACTTTGACGACAAGTATGCCTACCCTAACACTCCCATGCAGTCCAACATTGGGCCACCATCACATCGGAATGACTCACAACTTTGGATATTGCATGATTAAAGCAGCTAGGCAAGTGGAGTCCCACAACTAGGCCTCCTCCATCTGTGTTGGGTGCTGATAACACAATGCTGAATGTGTACACAGCATATCAGTATTTATCACAGTGATCACTCAACATTTGACCCTGTTCATATCCCTTGTGTATCCTAACAGGCCTAATTACAGCTCTAAATAACAGAGAATTGCATAACCGCCAATGGTGTGTATGTGTATAAAGGTACAGTGGCAACTGACCATGTCTTATGGGTGCTTCAACTATTTTTTTGTCAGGCAGTGTAATTTTTGTCCCCTACCACAATTTCTTGTGCCATGGAAGTTATTCCCTGATGCCTCAACAGATATCCTATACTTCTGTCCCCTTTTCAAGTCAATATTTTCTGTGTGTTCCTTTCATCACCAATTCTGTGGAGATACTCCTCTATTTTCAGTCATATTAACACACCCTACATACAGAGTGTTTTGGAGCGAATAGAAATAATTTAGGAGGTGATATATAGACTAATTCGAATAAAATATCCCAAATAATGTTTCCAATTATTATTGGTTAGAGAGATATGCTTGGTTAAAGAGGGAAGTTTACATGCCCCATGTGCATGTTCCAGTTACTATGGATTTATCAGTTGTCTATTTGATTTGGAGTTCAATTTGTGAAGTTGCAGCTGAGTTTGGGTAATGGAATTTTTCAGCTGAGATTGTGACTGTGATTCGCTGGCCAATACTACTGAATCATTTAAGTGTGATGCACGTATTTACAGTTTCTGAGTACAGAAATACTACTGTTGCTTGTAGACCATATGTTAAATGATTTACCAATACTGGTGTACCAAATTCAAAGAAGTTTATTCATATTTTCATTAAACTGTGTAAGAGTGGTGGACAGCCCAGCAGTAGTATCTCATCTGAAGATGCTAGTGAACAGTGTGTGGATGAACTGGAAGACTTCATTCAGTTGGTAGAACATAGTCCTTCATCAAGGCCATGCAGAACTGACACAACATATGTAACAGAATGTAACATGTTCACAGTCCATAGTTGTACCCAGCCTACAGTCACAGCCAGACACAGATAATGAGCTGTCAAAGCAACAACTGCCGGCTGCTGGGCCACTTTCATATCGAGCTCTATCCTCGTAAAGAGACTCTCACCTAGAACATTGGCATCCGCAGCTCGTGATCTAGTGGCTAGCATTGCTCCCTCTGGACCATGGGGGTCCCGGTTTCTATTGCCGGCTCAGTTGGGGATTTACTCTGCCCAGGGCTGGGTGTTTGTGCTGTTCTCATCATTTCATCATCATACTTCATGACTGTGTCCACAATTGGACTGTGTCCACAATTGGACTGTGTCCACAATTGGACTGTGTCCACAATTGGGACACTGTAAGGGTACTGATGACTGCAGAGTTGGGCAGCCCACAAACTGAACATCATCATCATAGAACACTGGTGTCATTAAAGACATTTCCACACGACGCAGTCAGTGCCAGACAACAGTATTTAAACCCAACAGGAATGGCCTGTTATAATGAGTACAGTTGACTCATATAATGACCCTAGCCTGCAGAAGTCGACACCATATTCATGACACAGCTGTCAGCTCCACAGCCCTCATCAGGATGTGAACTACCAATGAATGACTGACTGGCCAGGCCCCTGGCAGCCCACAGCTGCTCTCCAGTCAGTGGTTCCACATTCATCACCCTAGCAGTACCACTGATTCAGCCTGCCCAGTCCAGCTATCAGTCAATGCACTGCTTCCCTGCCATCCCACGTCAGCCAACAGGCACCACCCACAATGCTGAGGTAGCAAAATCTGTGCTCTTCAGTCTATAAGTAACGCCAGTGTCTGCATATCTGTTCCAGCACACTCGGATCCAATGGTCATCACCCACCGACTGCTGAATACCCAGTACACATACACTGCTGAACGTTTTTGAGTCATAGTCTTCTGACTGGTTTGGTGCGGCTTGTCATGATTTCCTCTCCCGTGCCAACCTCTTCAATCTAACAGCAGTAATTGGAACATACATCCTCAAGTATTTGCTGGATGTATTCCATTCTCTATTTTCCTCTATAGTTTTCGCCCTCTATGGCTCCCTCTTGTACTATGGTAGCTATTCCCTGAAATCTTAACAAATGTCCTACGATCCTGTCCCTCCTTGTGAGTGCTTTCCATACATTCCTTTCCTCACCGATTCTCTGGAGAACCTCCCTATTCCTTATCAGTCCACAGAATTTTCAACATTCTTCTGGAACACATCACAAATGTTTCGATTCTCTCCATCTCTGGTTTTCCCACAGTCTGTATTTCACTAGCTTAACACTGTGCTCCAGACATATTTCTTTCTCAAATTAAGGCCTATGTTTGATGCTACTAGATTTCTCTTGGCCAGGAAAGGCCTTTTTGCTAGGGCTAGTATGCTTTTCGCGCCCTTCAAATGGTTCAAATGACTCTAAGCACTATTGGACTTAACATCTGAGGTCATCAGTGTTCTAGATTTAGAATTACTTAAACCTAACTAACCTAAGGACAGCACACACATCCTTGCCCAAGGCGGGATTTGAACCTGCGACCGTAGTAGCAGCGCAGTTCCAGACTGAAGCTCCTAGAACCGCTCGGCCACAGCGGCCGGTTCCATGTCCTTCCTGCTCTGTTATTTTGCTTCCTAGGTAGCAGAACTCCTTGACTCCATCTACCTGATCACCGCTAATCCCGATGTTAACTTTCTCAGTGTGGCCATTTTTGCTATTTTCCATTAGCTTCATATTGCTTCGATATGTTTGTTGTCTCATTGTCCGTGTAGAGCTGTACCATGGAAACAAGGACAGGATGATGTTTGGTGGTCGGTATGCTCATTCTATAGCACAAACTGCAACCATAAATTAACTGGGTTCTTTATTCATAAGAATGGAAAGTTTACTTAACTGAATATATTCGTTGTGGTACATGCTCATATGTACAATCCATGTCAGCCTCACTGCTGGTAAAGTACAAAGTCCGCTATGGACGCTGGTACGGTTGCTACGTGCTGCCTTTCTCCGAGTTAGTGGCGAAGCTAACTGCTACAGCGATTCCCACTCGGCTGCTGCTGATGACACTGGAACTTACTCAGTGCGACAGACTCGCCCTTCTTTCCGCAGTGGCGACCTTAAATACTGGCAAGAGGGCATTGGCGGCGCGTTTCCTGTGAGGCTGTTGTTGGCCTCTGTCGATCTTCTCGCAACCTCTTTGCGCATGGTGTTGGCGCCAGCTCACGCCAGCACAGGTCTACTCTCAATTCATATTCTGTACTCATCAGACTGTACATTACATTCATCCGATTCTTCACTTCCATTGAGGGTAGCAATGTCATCAGCAAATCTTGTCACTGATATCCTTTCACTATGAATTTTAATTCCACTCTTGAACCTTCCTTTTATTTCCTTCATTGGTTTTTCGATGTACAGATTGAACAGTAAGGAACCAGACTACAGCCCTGTCTCACACCTTTTTCAGTCCGAGCACTTTGTTCTTAGTTTCCCACCCTTGTTCCCTCTTGGCTCTTGTACATATCATATATCTTTCTCTATAGCTTACCTTTATTTTCCTCAGGGTTTCGAAAATCTTGCACCATTTGACATTGATGAATGCTCTTTCCAGGTCGACAAATATTATGAACGTTGTAATGCATTAATGTAAGAAGAATAGATGCTGAATGATGAATGCATGCAGCTTGCCGCTAACTTTGTGTAATGTTTTGTCTGTATACACGTGTATCTGTTGCCTTTAAGATCCCTTCACTTTCACACATAAATCTATACAGTAAAGTAAGGGCCTCCCGTTTTGTCTTTAGGCTGATCCGTGATAAGACAGGCGAAAAGTTAGACTAATGGAGGCTTATGAGTATTTTCTCTAATTTCATTCGCTCTCTCTCTCTCCTTTATCTATGTACAGTTTTAAATATAATATTTCATTACGTGAAATCAGCCCAATAGAATCTCTGGTGGAGTCCTTCGTCTTAGTATTCAGCGGCTGGCTTGCTGTAAGAGATCTTTACATTTATTATTATTGTTAAGCGCTGCATTCAGTTGGGAAAATCGATCGTTTGAACAATTCGTTCCTTTTACGACAGATTTGGAATTCCAGATGTGTACGAAGCCTTTTTGGACGATTTAACAAAGACTCGGTGATTGCAGGCTCTCTTCGACACAGCTGAAACTTCCCCACTAATTACAGGGCCAACGCGATCATCAATTATTCAGACAAAGAACTCATTCGTTCATTCACTCCAGAATAAAAGGGGTCACAAACCTTATTTATGAAGGAAATTGTATATTCAATCCATCTCCATTACATGTCCATATCTCTGTTGTTTCCAAGTCTTAATTATTTTCCGTTACAATTTCTTTCTCTTCAAACAACCCGCTAGTGGCACAAATGTTAATAGCTCGCTTTAGCGCGAAGAAAAGCAAATATGTCTCTTTTAGAAACCCGTCAATCTTTCAACAGATACTTCCGAAGCTGTCCTAGTTACCCGTCTAACAACCATGGAGAATACATACATGTATCTCTGTTATTCCAAAGAATAAACGCACTAGAAAATACTTTGGCGTCGACGAGCTGCCGCCGCATATGTTACTAGAAAATCAGATCAGATACTTTTCCAAAGTAAATAAATGTGGATGGTTTGATTGACAATGATTAATTGGTGCGTGGTAGAGGGTAATTTTCCGTGGGGAGATTACAACTTGTCTTGATTTTTTTAATGTTTTTTATCCATGATGAACCGCAACGTCGGCCGGCCGGGGTGGCCGAGTGGTTCTAGGCGCTACAGTCTAGAACCGCGCGACCGCTACGGTCGCAGGTTCGAATCCTGCCTCAGGCATGGATGTGTGTGATGTCCTTAGGTTAGTTAGGTTTAAGTAGTTCTAATTTCTAGGGGACTGATGACCTTACAAGTTAAGTCCCATAGTGCTCAGAAGCATTTGAATTTTTTGAACCGCAATGTCCAAACTGTCTCTATGGTGCCTTTATCTCTCCTAAAGCCAGACTGATCGTCACCTGACACATCCTCAGTTGCCTTTTCCATTCTCCTTTGTATGGGCAGCAATGTGGATGCATAAGCTCTTAAGCTGATTGTGCGATATTATCGCACTTGTCGGCTCTTGTAATATTCGCAATTGTGAGTGTGAGGTTTTTCTGAATGTCAAATGGTAGGCCCTATATCGCGACACTCATACAACAATTTTAGAAATTATGGTGGAATGTTATTACATCTTCTGCCTTCTTCGATCTTAAGTCTTCGAAAGCTCTTTTCATTTCTGATTCTAACACTGGATCTCCCATCTTGACTATATCGACTCCAGTTTCTTCTTCTATCACTTCATCAGATTAGTCTTCCACGTAATGGAGGTTTTAGCAACAGACTGGCTGTCCATATCGTCTGCTCGTCTGCACCTCCAAACACCTCCGGCAGCGACCCACTCACCGACACCTTCCTATCAGTACCAATAATACAGGGTGTTTCAAAAATGACCGGTGTATTTGAAACGGCAATAAAAACTAAACGAGCAGCGATAGAAATACACCGTTTGTTGCAATATGCTTGGGACCACAGTACATTTTCAGGCGGACAAACTTTCGAAATTACAGTAGTTACAATTTTCAACAACAGATGGCGCTGCAAGTGATGTGAAAGATATAGAAGACAACGCAGTCTGTGGGTGCGCCATTCTGTACGTCGTCTTTCTGCTGTAAGCGTGTGCTGTTCACAACGTGCAAGTGTGCTGTGGACAACATGGTTTGTTCCTTAGAACAGAGGATTTTTCTGGTGTTGGAATTCCACCGCCTAGAACACAGTGTTGTTGCAACAAGACGAAGTTTTCAACGGAGGTTTAATGTAACCAAAGGACCGAAAAGCGATACAATAAAGGATCTGTTTGAAAAATTTCAACGGACTGGGAACGTGACGGATGAACGTGCCGGAAAGGTAGGGCGACCGCGTACGGCGACCACAGAGGGCAACGCGCAGCTAGTGCAGCAGGTGATCCGACAGCGGCCTCGGGTTTCCGTTCGCCATGTTGCAGCTGCGGTCCAAATGACGCCAATGTCCACGTATCGTCTCGTGCGCCAGAGTTTACACCTCTATCCATACAAAATTCAAATGCGGCAACCCCTCAGCGCCGCTACCATTGCTGCACCAGAGACATTCGCTAACGATATAGTGCACAGGATTGATGACGGCGATATGCATGTGGGCAGCATTTGGTTTACTGACGAAGCTTATTTTTACCTGGACGGCTTCGTCAATAAACAGAACTGGCGCATATGGGGAACCGAAAAGCCCCATGTTGCAGTCCCATCGTCCCTGCATCCTCAAAAAGTACTGGCCTGGGCCGCCATTTCTTCCAAAGGAATCATTGGCCCATTTTTCATATCCGAAACGATTACTGCACCACGCTATCTGGACATTCTTCGTGAATTTGTGGCGGTACAAACTGCCTTAGACGACACTGCGAACACCTCGTGGTTTATGCAAGATGGTGCCCGGCCACATCGCACGGCCGACGTCTTTAATTTCCTGAATGAATATTTCGATGATCGTGTGATTGCTTTGGGCTATCCGAAACATACAGGAGGCGGCGTGGATTGGCCTCCCTATTCGCCAGACATGAACCCCTGTGACTTCTTTCTGTGGGCACACTTGAAAGACCAGGTGTACCGCCAGAATCCAGAAACAATTGAACAGCTGAAGCAGTACATCTCATCTGCATGTGAAGCCATTCCGCCAGACACGTTGTCAAAGGTTTCGGGTAATTTCATTCAGAGACTACGCCATATTATTGCTACGCATGGTGGATATGTGGAAAATATCGTACTATAGAGTTTCCCAGACCGCAGCGCCATCTGTTGTTGAAAATTGTAACTACTGTAATTTCGAAAGTTTGTCTGCCTGAAAATGTACTGTTGTCCCAAGCATATTGCAACAAACGGTGTATTTCTATCGCTGCTCGTTTAGTTTGTATTGCCGTTTCAAATATACCGGTCATTTTTGAAACACCCTGTATATACGAGAGTATGAAGGACATCAGGCACGAACAGCCTTTATCCTTGTTTACAGCGGATTCTACACCCGCGAGAAGGAGACGACAGTGAACGTTTGAAACTTTTTCACTTTCTAATTGCCAACCACCAAGTAATCACGTAGACACTGTTTACTGATGAAGCCATTTTCTCTCATGACTGTATCAATAATAGTTGTAACTCACATTGGTGGTCCGACGAAAACCCACATACCTTTGAGGAGACATTTTCAAGAGCGCCTCTCTGTAAATGTGTGGAGTGACGCAAGAGATAATGAGTTCATTGGGCTTTTCGAATTATTACATCATCTTTCAGGACCTTGATATGTACACTGTCTTGAACCTGAGTTTCCATAATTATTGGAAGAGTTTTTCTTTGGCCACAAAGATAGGTGTTACAAATTAGGCTCACCGATAAGGTAAATCGGCGAGGAAAGGAATATATGAAAAAGAGTGACAAGAAGAAGGGACAGGAGGGTAGGTCAGCTGTTAAGACTGCAGGGACTGGCTTCCATGGTACTAGAGGGAGCTGTAGAGGTAAGAATTGTGCAGGATACATCCAGTAAGTAATTGAGGACGTAGATTTCCGTTGCTACTCTGAGGTGAAGCAGCTCGCTCGGGAGAGGAATTCGTGGCGGGACGCATCAAACCAGTCAGAAGACTGAGTACTCAAAAACAAACAAAAAAGGATGTGACCCTCTAGTGTGACAGGGATCCCACACATTCTAGTCATCTCGTGACTCATCATCTGAACCTAACATTCCGTGGAAGATGGACCGGCAGAGAGAGTCATATTGCTTGGCCACCTACATCCCTGGAATTTACCTCATAAGGTGTTTGTCTATGAAGATGCTTGAGAATCGAAGTGTGTAAATAAGAAAAACTGAAGACGGAACGTCAAGATGAATACATACGAGTTACATCAGTGTTATGAAGAGAATTCAGTATTGCGTTAAAGCAAAGGTGTGATTCTGCGTTTTGTTAACGTTTCTGTATGTATTTGTTAGGGGTACCTTGTCTAACAGCTGAATTCCTGTGAGCAATAATGATTGGCTACATGTTGTATAGAATCTTCTATTCGAATTAGCCTTTAGTTATCACCATCTAAGATATTTGTTGTTACTCCTGAAATACCCTGTGTACTGGGTCAAAATGATAACTCCAGAATGAGATTTTCACTCTGCAGCGTAGTGTGCGCTGATATGAAACTTCCTGGCAGAGTAAAACTGTATGCCGGACCGAGACTCGAACTCGTGGCCTTTGTCTTTCGCGGGCAAGTGCTCTACCTTTCTTTCAGGAGTGCTAGTTCCGCAAGATTCGCAGGAGAGCTTCTGTTAAGTTTGGAAGGTAGGAGACGAGGAGATACTGGCAGAAGTAAAGCTGTGAGGACGGGACGAGAGTAGCGCAGGTGGTAGAGCACTCGCCCGCGAAAGGCAAAGGTCCCGAGTTCCAGTCTCGGTCCGGCACACAGTTTTAATCTGCCAGGAAGTTTCAAAATGATAATTGTTTACAATGTACCACAGTGGTGCAGGCGAAGTAGAAAGGAGCAAATCGGCATGGGACTCTTTGGGGTCTATTAACCCGGAACATAACCTTAAATTCCCCTAGAGAAACTGCCTAAGCGACAGTGCATGCACGAAACGAGAGCTTTTGGCTAAAATCGTCCTTGAATGTTTAAAAAATCCTGTTCTTGCACTTAAAAATGTAAAATTGACGTTTGTGATAATTTGTACTCGCCTGGGTCCGCTGCGTCGTATATGTCATGTAAGGACATTATACTGGGCGCTTATAATTAAGACTTCCCTAGTTAATATGTTATAATACAGAAACTAATTACCGTATGAGGACCAAACTTGGTAGCATTTATGTCAAGGATATGGGACGAGAAATAATGCAGAATCCATTCAACTGAAATACTTTGAATGTGCTGCTACGGTTCATCATACCATTACATACCAGTATCATTACTGCTACAAAAGGGAGTAAAAAAAATGGTTCAAATGGCTCTGAGCACTATGGGACTTAACTGCTACGGTCATCAGTCCCCTAGAACTTAGAACTACTTAAACCTAACTAACCTAAGGACAGCACACAACACCCAGCCATCACGAGGCAATGAAAATCCCTGACCCCGCCGGGAATCGAACCCGGGAACCTGGGCATGGGAAAGGGAGTCAAAACGGCGCCCATCACAGTCAAGAAGAGACTGAAAGTGCAGGGTTGCCTTCTGCACAGCAGAACGAAGCATGCCCGTAGGTATGCTGGCTGCCTCTCTTGATATGCTGCTCTTCAGATCAGCACATGTGTGTGTATGTTCCCCTGGTAAGCCCTGTCAGAGTAACCCTACAACCAAAAATCACAGGGAGTGAGATCAGATGATCGTGCTGGTCAACTATTTGGAAACGACTGGCTGATAATTTGATCGTTTCCAAATATGTTTCGGAGAAGCAGGTGAACTTCTCGAGCGATGTGCGGTGGGTCCCCATCTTGCACGAAAACTATTGAGTTTAATGCGTCTCTCTGCTGTAGGGCGGGTATGACATACTGGCGAACCATATCGCAGTAACGCTGGCCAGTCACACTGCACGTGTTTGGTCCTTGAGCGCCAACCTGTTCAAAAAAGAATGGGCCAATCATGAACGTAACCGTGAAGCCATACCATACGGTGACACGTTCACCATACAGAGGAACTTTATGCACAGTGATTCCGGAGGACGACGGTTCAATCCCGGGTCCGGCCATCCTGATTTAGGTTTTCCGTGATTTCCCTAAATCACTCCAGGGCAAATGCTGGGATGGTTCCTCTAAAAGGGCACGGCCGACTTCCTTCCCCATCCTTCCCTAATCCGATGAGACCGATGACCACGCTGTCTAGTCTCCTTCCCCAAAGAACCAACCAACCAACTATGCACAGTGACTGGAGGTGAAGATCCCCAGACTCGGTAAATCTGTGTGTTCGCCTCACCCATCAGAGAAAAATGAGATTCGTCTGTCCATAAGATGATCCAGGGCCAGCCCTTGTAAACTTCAATCGCTGCAGGAAAGTGGGCAGTGTAATCAACAAGTCGTTGTGCTTCCTGTGGTGCAAGCTGCTGTGAGATATGGATCTTGTACCATTTGAGAATGGTTCGAAGCACCTTCCGTACAATGGACCACGGGATGTTCAGCTGTCGTGACTGAGTTCGCGCACTGCCTGATGATCGGGAATTGCGCACAGCGTTGTCTGCCATAGCAACAGCGATTTCATCAACCATCTGTGGTCAGCCTCTTCCCGGAGCGACGTCCGGATCTTCAGTTGATTCGAACTTCTTCATCGTACTCTGCACAGCAGGTGGAGAAAGAGGATCCTTCTGTAATCCTTCCAGCCGGTGACATTCTCGATGTGCAGCTGCAGCATTACTGTTGTTTTGATAACAGACCTTCACCATTGCTGCCCTGCTCCTTTTATCCAAGCTCATGTTGACACGTCAACAAGTGCTCTGCGACTGGTCGGGTGTGTGAGACAGTGAATCACGATGAGTGATCACGACTCCTGGTGGTCATAATTGGAACTGGACAGTGGCGCTGTGACTCATGGAAATCTACATCTACATCTACATCCATACTCCGCAAGCCACCTGACGGTGTGTGGCGGAGGGTACCTCAGTATCTCTATCGCTTCTCCCTTCTATTCCAGCCTCGTATTGTTCGTGGAAAGAAGGATTGTCGGTATGCCTCTGTGTGGGCTCTAATCTCTCTGATTTTATCCTCATGGTCTCTTCACGAGATATACGTAGGAGGGAGCAATATACTGCTTGACTCTTCGGTGAAGGTATGTTCTCGAAACTTTGACAAAAGCCCGTACCGAGCTGCTGAGCGTCTCTCCTGCAGAGTCTTCCACTGGAGTTTATCTATCATCTCCGTAACGCTTTCGCGATTACTAAATGATCCTGTAACGAAGCGCGCTGCTCTCCGTTGGATCTTCTCTATGTCTTGTATCAACCCTATCTGGTACGGATCCCACACTGCTGAGCAGTATTCAAGCAGTGGGCGAACAAGCGTACTGTAACCTACTTCCTTTGTTTTCGGATTGCATTTCCTTAGGATTCTTCCAATGAATCTCAGTCTGGCATCTGCTTTACCGACAATCAACATTATATGATCATTCCATTTTAAATCACTCCTAATGCGTACTCCCAGATAATTTATGGTATTAACTGCTTCCAGTTGCTGACCTGCTATTTTGTAGCTAAATGATAAAGGATCTATCTTTCTGTGTATTCGCAGCACATTACACTTGTCTACATTGAGATTCAATTGCCATTCCCTGCACCATGCGTCAATTCGCTGCAGATCCTCCTGCATTTCAGTACAATTTTCCATTGTTACAACCTCTCGATACACCACAGCATCATCTGCAAAAAGCCTCAGTGAACTTCCGATGTCATCCACCAGGTCATTTATGTATATTGTGAATAGCAACGGTCCTATGACACTCCTCTGCGGTACACCTGAAATCACTCTTACTTCGGAAGAGTTCTCTCCATTGAGAATAACATGCTGCGTCCTGTTATCTAGGAACTCATCAATCCAGTCACACAATTGGTCTGATAGTCCATATGCTCTTACTTTGTTCATTAAACGACTGTGGGGACCTGTATCGAACGCCTTGCGGAAGTCAAGAAACACGGCATCTACCTGTGAACCCGTGTCTATGGCCCTCTGAGTCTCGTGGACGAATAGCGCGAGCAGGGTTTTACATGACCGTCTTTTTCGAAACCCATGCTGATTCCTACAGAGTAGATTTCTAGTCTCCAGAAAAGTCATTATAGTCGAACATAATCATGCACCCCATGCTCCGGACATTAATGCTACCAACTCTGTGTGACGGTACGTCACATAAATGGACATTTGCAGAAGGGGAAAGGAAGTTTTTGTTATGAGACGTGTGAATTATAAATTATTTCAAGGCTGTGTACGTGTGCGCGATGTATAACAAATAGTAAAGAACGTAAGTTGTTGTTATCAAAACACAAATATCGATGTAATTAACAAAACACAGTTTTTTTGGTATAATCTCTGTGTAACATAGGCGATGAAGATAAGACTATGCTTTGATTGAACTATACCTCCTATTTTTGTTTCGTCTAGCGGTAGGCCGCCATTGTAGTGCTGTCTGATAATTAACGTAATTTTTATCTGTATTTTTGAAAAATATGATAGAAATTGTTATTAGAAAGTGAGTGTTATTGACTTAGTTCTCACCTCTCATGATAGCAACCGTTAATTATAATCAACAAAGTTTTTACAGGACTTCGTAGTGCAGGGAGCTCATGTCCCCTACCAGGATTTAGTCAGCCATTACGCTGACGATTCATGTTATTAAATGTAAATGCGAGAGACTTCTCATTTTTGATCTTTCATTAATTTCGAAGTTAAAATTAATTTCAGTTACCAAAATTCACAGCACTGAATGACTTCAGTATGTTTCATTTTGGCCGCCTAACGGCAGATGAGATTCTCTCCAGTTTTGCCTTGCAAATAATGAACAAGAAATATTGAAAATCATTACATTCCGCAATATCTCAGTTATTCTTTATGTAATTTGGTACACAAATAACCAGTAGCCTCTGAGTCCCATATTAATAATTACAGTTTGCGTAAGAATACGCATATTTCCCTTTCTAAAGCGCTCACGCAAACTATTTATTAGAAGCCGGTGAGTCGCGCGCTGTGTTTAAAAAATATTATATCGTACATACTTCGGGGCAGCCGATGTCCGTACGAGTGTTATCGCGGTGTAAGTTAATTAAAAGTCTCGTGCTAGCCCACAGTATTTAAAGCCACCCAAAATCAAAATCATAAAATATATAATTATAAAAATAAAAATATACACTTATACCGCGATATTTGGTACTCGTGTGGTAATTAGTTTCCGTGTAATAACGAGTTAAATATGGAAAGTTAAATTGTAAGCTCATGGTATATTATGCTAGGAGACCAATACGCTACTGTGTTGTTTACTGTAATAGGCTTACTTTGGCCTGGTGGCCACCTTCCGGTTATCTGTGGAAAGTAGACAGTTTGTTCAATATTTCTAACTTTGGTGTAGATGATGATGATGATGATGATGATGATGATGATGATGATGATGATGATGATGATGATTAGCAGGAGGAGGAGGAGGAGGAGGTCGATGCGGGAGACCCGCACCGTCGTACTAGGCAATGTCCTAGCGTAGGTGGTTTGCCACTGCCTTCCTCCGATCGTAACGGGCATGAATGATGGTGATGGAAGACAAGACAACAACACCCAGCCAAATGGAGCCAGGGAAAATCTCTGACCCCGCCGGGAATCGAACCCGGGCCACCGAGCGCGGGAAGCGAGGACGCTACCGCCAAGACCACGAGCTGCGGACAAAATGAAATGACCGTATGGCATTGTTGGCCGGGAGGCCCCATTCGGGGGAGTTCGGCCGCCGTATTCCAAGTCCTTTTTAGGTGACGCCACACCGGCGACTTGCGAGTCAGAGATGATAAAAAAGATGGACACACAACACCCAGTCCCCTGCCGGGAATTGAACCCGGGCCACCTGCGTG
Organism: Schistocerca cancellata; assembly: GCF_023864275.1. Lineage (NCBI taxonomy): Eukaryota > Metazoa > Arthropoda > Insecta > Orthoptera > Acrididae > Schistocerca > Schistocerca cancellata. The sequence continues at coordinate 40,964,447 of NC_064637.1, forward strand.
GTAGGCGGTAACTCTACCGCTACGCCTAGCAACCGGACAAAGGTGTAGATAATTTAACGTATTAGGGAATTACGGTTTGCTACGTACATCAGGTGGCGTTCATATCCATATTACATCGATGTCTCACTTCCTGTCACACTAGTGGTTCAGATAGCTCTGAGCACTATGGGGTTTAACTTCTGAGGTCATCAGTCCCCTAGAACTTAGAACTACTTAAACCTAACTAACCTAAGGACATCACACACGCCGGCCGGTGTGGCCGAGCGGTTCTAGGCACTTCAGCCTGGAACCGCGCGACCGCTACGGTCGCAGGTTCGAATCCTGCCTCGGGCATGGATGTGTCTGACGTCCTGAGGTTAGTTAGGTTGAAGTAGTTGTAAGTTCTAGGGGACCGATGACCTCCGATGTTAAGTCCCATAGTGCTCAGAGCCATTTGAACCATTGAACATCACACACCTCCACGCCCGAGGAAGGATTCGAACCCGCGACCGTAGGTCGCGCGGTTCCAGACTGTAGCGCCTAGAACCGCTCGGCCACTTCGGCCGGCTGTCACACTAATGTATAAGTTTCCTCCTGTAGTGTTGGTGCAGCAATAGTAGGTCTTAAACTTTTGATGGAGTAGTTATTTGTGAAGTTCTGGCATTAAGACACTATCTGGCCCAGCGAATTTAAAAAGAAAGAAATTAAATTACATACGAGCGTAAAACCACATAAACACGAATCGTATAAACAATATGATATACCAGGTAGGAACAAAGATACGAGCCATAGAATTCCATAGAAGCAAACAGCCTGCAGCCGTATAACGCCGCAGAGTGAACTGTCAATACTGTTGTCAAGTAACGTTATGAGAAAAACTTTCGTAATTCGACAACTTCACAGATAACTGCTCCAGAAAAAGTTTAAGGGGCTCCGGAAAGGCTCAAAATCATGAAAAGTTCAATTTTTACTTTTTGCGTTTTCTGAATCTGCAGACTATTACATTTTAATAGATATATAATTTATTCAATTCCGAAGACTACAACTATTTTTTTTGAAATGTGTTCTACATGGGCGTGACCCACTGTGGCGCTGTTAAACTGCTGTCAAATGGTGTTATTATTAACGTCCGTGTTCATCAGGTACATTTTAGTGATGTGAGATAAAGTATGTGTTGTGGCTAACCTGTGATGGTTCAATATGTATCGCTGGTGTGATTGTCGATTGTTTCATGTTTATTTACTCCGTCGTTATCTCGAAAATATTCGTAATTAATTCTGTTTCCTGAGTGTCTGTTTTGTTGAAGTATAATAATGAGTAAAAGTAAAGTTGCTGTTGCGACTTTCAATGATGGCAACATTGTAAGGTGCAAGGTATTTAGAAATATGGGAATGAAGATAGGTTCTAACATGGTACGAGCGATGCTTACTTTAGACAAGGAACGCCTTCGGGCTGCAGACAGGGCTGTAAAGAGTCTAGAAATACAAGCAAGAGTAAACAGGAGGAGGAACAAGAGGAAGCTAGAGGAGGAGTTTGCAGAGGATGAAGATAATCCATCCTATGGGCCTGGAATGCACTAAAAAGTTAATCCAATCTTTGTCGCTCGATTCCCAAAACTTTTATTTTCTCATACTAATTACATGTTTTCTAAGGACCTTCCAAACATATTTGTTTCAAACTTTCAGTAAATGTTACACAGTACCTTCTGCATAATTTAACACAGCCTTTTTCCAAAAAACTGTATATTTTTGAATATATAAATAAAAAATTGCAAAAAACTGTTGTGAATTTTCATTACAATTGAAAAAAATCATCTTTAATAACTGAACTAAAATTTTGTAAAATCCCTGTGTTACGTTGTAGCCCATATTCCAATAAATAATCTGTAAAAAGTTCAACTTCCTACCTCAAATACTTTGTGAGGAAAGATGTAATTTATAAGCGTTATTTTAACATTGCAAGTATAGGGCGTTCCGGAGCCCCTTAATACCTACTATAGCACAACCAACACCAAAGGCCCTGAATTATACAGTAGCGTGACAGCAACCAAGACATCGATGTCATGTGGATATCAAGACTACCTGATGTACGTAGCAAACCATTATTCTATAATGCGTTTAATTAACTACTTCAAAATTTGAAATACACTACTGCCCATTAAAATTGCTACACCAAGAAGAAATACAGATGATAAACGGGTATTCATTCGACAAATATAGTATACTAGAACTGACATGTCATTACATTTCCACGCAATTTGGGTGCATAGATCATGAGAAATCAGTTCCCAGAACAACCACCTCTCGCCGTAATAACGGCCTTGATACGCCTGGGCATTGTGTCAAACAGAGCTTGGATGGCGCGTACAGTTACAGCTGCCCATGCAGCTTTAAGACGTATTGTGATGAGCCAGTTGCTCGGCCACCATTGACCAGACGTTTTCAGTTGGTGAGAGATCTGGAGAATGTGCTGGCCAGGGCAGCAGTCGAACATTTTCTGTATCCAGAAAGGCCAGTACAGGCCTGCAACATGTGGTCGTGCATTATCCTGCTGAAATGTAGGGTTTCGCAAGGATCGAATGAAGGGAAGAGCCACGGGTCGTAACACATCTGAAATGTAACGTCCACTGTTCAAAGTGCCGTCAATGCCAACAAGAGATGACCGAGACGTGTAACCAATGCCACCCCATACCGTCACGCCGAGTGATACGCTAGTATGGTGATGACGAATACACGCTTCCAATGTGCATTCACCGCTATGTCGCCAAACACGGATGCGACCATAATGATGCTGTAAACACAACCTGGATTCTTCCGAAAAAAAATGACGTTTTGCCATTCGCGCACCCAGGTTCGTCGTTGAGTACACCATAGCAGGCGCTCCTGTCTGTGATGCAGCGTCAGGGGTAACCGCAGCCATGGTCTCCGAGCTGATAGTCCATGCTGCTGCAAACGTCGTCGAACTGTTCGTGCAGATGGTTGTTGTCTTGCAAACGTCCCCACCTGTTGACTCAGGGATCGAGACGTGGCTGCACGACCCGTTACAGCCATGAGGATAAGAGGCCTGTCATCTCGACTGCTAGTGATACGAGGCCGTTGGGATGCAGCACAGGCGTTCCGTATTACCCTCCTGAACCCACCGAGTCCATATTCTGCTAACAGTCATTGGGTCTCGACCAACGCGAGTAGCAATGTCGCGATACGATAAACCGCAATGGCGATAGGCTACAATCCGATCTTCATCAAAGTTGGAAACGTGATGGTACGCATTTCTCCTCCTTACACGAGACATCACAACATCGTTTCACAAGGCAACGGTGGTCAACTTCTGTTTGGGTATGAGAAATCGGTTGAAAACTTTCCTCATGTCAGCACGTTGTAGGTGTCGCCACCGGCGCCAACCTTGTGTGAATGCTCTGAAAAGCTAATCATTTGCATATCACGGCGTCTTCTTCCTGTCGGTTAAATTTCGCATCTGTAGCACGTCATCCTCGTGGTGTAGCAATTTTGATGGCCAGTAGTGTATTATACGTTAGTACGTATTTCCCATCACGCCGAAATAACTTTTTGTAATAAACAGTGTAATCGAACAACGCAGCGTCTTAGTCTCATAGCGTAATAAACACTGAAGAGCCAAAGAAACTGGGACATCCTCGGAATATCGTACAGGGTCTCCGCGAGCACGTAGAAGTGCCGCAAGACGACATAGCATGGACTTGACTAATGTCTGAAGTCGGTCTGGAGGTAAATGAGACGACGAATCCTGCAGGACTGTCAATAAATCCGTAAAAGTACGAGGGGATGGAGATCTCTTCTGAACAGCACGATGCAAGGCATTCCAGATGTGCTCAATAGTGTCCATGTTTGGGTAGTCTGGTGGCCAGCGGAAGTGTTGAAACTCAGAAAAGTTTTCCTGGAGCCACTCTGTAGCAATTCTGGAAGTCTGGGATATTGAATTGTCCTGCAGGACTTGCCCAGGTTCGTCGGAATACACACTGGACATGAATGGATGAAGGTGATCAGAAAGGATGCTTACGTACGTGTCACCTGTCAGACTCGTATCTAGACGCATCAGGGGTCCCCAATCACCCCAACTGCACACGCCCCACACCATTACAGAGCCTCCACCAGCTTAAAAAGTCCCCTGCTGATATGCAGGGTCCATGGATTCATGAGCTTATCTCCATACCCGTACACGTCCATCCGCTCGATACAATTTGAAACGAGACTCGTCCTACCACGCAACATGGTTCCAGTCAACAGCAGTCCAATGTCAGTGTTAAGAGGACCAGGCGAGGCGTTAAAGCTTTGTGTCGTGCAGTCATCAAAAATACATAAGTGGTCCTTTGACTCCGAAAGCCCGTATCGATGATGTTCCGTTGAATGGTTCGCACAGTGACACTTGTTGGTGGCATAGCATTGAAATGTGGAGCAATTTACGCAAGGGTTGCACTTCTGTCACGTTGAACGATTCTCTTCAGTCATCGTCGGTCCCGTTCTTGCAGGATATTTTTCCGGCCGCAACGATGTCGGATTTGATGTTTTACCGGATTCCTGATATTCGCGGTACATTCGTGAAATGGTCATACGAGAAAATTCTCTCTTCATCGCTACCTTGGAGATGCTGTGTCACATCAATCGCGCGCCGACAATAACACCACGTTCAAACTCGGTTAAGTCTTGATAACCTGCCAGTGCAGCAGCAGTACCGTATTTACTCGAATCTAAGCCGCACTCGAATCTTAGCCGCACTTGAAATCTGAGACTCGAAATTCAAGGGGAGAGAAAAGTTTTAGGCCGCACCTCCAGCTCGAAACAAAGTTGGTCCGTTGAAATATGAGACACAATTTAGGTCGAATGAATTACGATATAGCTACAGTAGTTCGGTTCGAGTTGAAAGCTTAGCAGTTAAGCTCTACCAGGTAGCCACTGCTATGCGTCAGGCGCTCCGTCCGTGTTTATACGGATACCCTTCCTTTTTCACGTGCTTCGTCTGGTTTGAATCGATTGCTTATTTTGCTTTGATCTGATAAGTGCCGTTTTCTATGTTATAGGTGTTTACGTCAGTCACTCTAAGCTGAAAATGCATTACTATACTGTGTCATGCATTGTTTGTCGTATTCTGATGGTGCGTGTTTATGGCCTGTCGCTGCTCGCGGCATGGCTTGCTTTTGTGCGCGCTACCGCCGCCTACAATTAAAAAAAGAGAGGAATCGTCTCATTAGCGAAACAATGGCAAGAGACTGCTATTTGTTGTTACTTACACTGCTGCTTTCTTTGATAATGATCAACAAGAACCAAATAATAGGCTGCGTATGATAGAACATGTTCTGAACGAGAGTTTGGCGAAAATTTTTCTCCATTTGAAAATCTTTGCGGCCGCTTCTTTAGTACATCAAATTCTGCACAGAAATTAGTCATCTTAGATTTAAAACTCTAGTCAGTTGCCGTGCTTCATTTCTGACTGTATCACTATTAGGCATAAGAGTAATACGAATATAAACATGACACGATACGTATATTCTTCCGCGTTTGCTATTGTCTCACTCTAGTTTTGTAGTTTATTTGGCAGACAGGATTTAAATGAGACAGAAGCAAACACGAAAGAATACATGGCAAAATGTTTATATTCGTATTATTCTTATGGTGAAGAGAATAGTGTATGTGATTCACATTTCATCAGGTTCCTATTAGCAACCATCTCTTGTCACAGGTAGGAAAAAATTCAGAACGTAGAGTTGGCCATATTGACAAAAATCCCAGTATTACCAGTCGGATTTTCGTAGTACATTGAAATTCGAAGATGAACAGTACGGAATTTGTATTTACTTCGTTGGATAATGTATGAAAATGCAGTGGTCGAAACTCGGGCGGAGAAAAAAAGCTCGTCTTCCAATTTTTTTTTTAATTTTATTTACTGACGCAGAGGTTTTGGCGCCAGTATTTATCTTTGTGCCTACAACGGATACCTGTGTAGCGCTATATACGTATATTCGACGGCAGAAGTTGGTTGTGGCGGCACCTATCAACATTTTTCAGAACTTCCGCTTGCTTTGCACTCGATTCTAAGCCGCAGGCGGTTTTTCGGATTACAAAAACCGGAAAAAAAGTGCGGCTTAGATTCGAGTAAATACGGTAACCGATCTAACAACTGCGCCAGACACTGGTCGTCTTATAATGGCGTTCCGATCGCTGCGCTGAATTCTGCCTACATATCTCTCCATTTGAATACGCATGCCTGCACCGGTTTTCTGGTGCTTACGTGTATAATGTGTGCACCCTCCAGGGTAGCCGAGAGTGATTACGCGCTACTTCTTGGACTCTGGCAGGAGCGCCGGCCCTGGATCGAATCGGCCCAACAGACTAACGACGTGGGCTGGTCTGACTAGCCTAGATGTGGTTTTTAGGCGGTTTTCCACATCCTGCTAGGTTAATACCAGGCTGATCTCCCCGTTCCAGCTCAGTTAGATGACTCGCAGACATTTGCAACACGTTCACACCTTTTCATGGATTACACTTGGTGCAGACAGCTGGGGTACAAACATTCCGTCTTGGGGGGTGGGGGGAGGGGGGTGGCGGCAGAAAAGGGCATTCGGCCACCCCTTAAAATTAACACGCCAAATCCGGTTAACCGTAACAGCAAACCCTGCAAGTCGGGATAAATGGTTGGAAAGAAAGAGAGAGAGAGAGAGAGAGAGAGAGAGACAGAGAGAGAGAGTGTAAATTATATCCTACAAAATTCAGAATTATAACAGCATAAAATTAACAAATAAATCATTTCTTTGTCTGCCCTTCTTACTATAAAGCTTCTGTGTTTGTAAGAGATAAGTTTAGCTCGAACTGTAAACGTAATTAGTTTTTGCATAACATTTCCAAAAGTATTTCTTTTTTATTATCCTCATGGGGAAGTTTAAATAGTCATTTTAACGAAATGGTCGACTAAGCTGGTAGCATAAGAGATAATGAAAAACTGGTGTAGTACGCGCGAGTTGTAGCATACTTGTCTTTCGTAGGCCAGTCTGAGGTTTTTTTTCCCCTCAGCTTCATAAATCGCAAGTGTGCTTTATCAAATTGTTAGTCTCGGTTTCCCTGGCACTACTGTGGGTATACAGTAGACAGTTATCATTTGCATCCTCTATATCTAGAACTTAGCACTGCTTATGCATTGTAACGAAATCTACCTAAATTAATTCGTATTTAGCTGACCAGTCTGGGACGGTAGCACATAGCACAACGTGGGAAATGAATAGAGGCAGAGCCGTACCGAGGTGAGCTGTACAGATTTAATAATATAACGTTACTTAATTGAGCTATATGGGTGAAAAATACTGCATACAACAAATTAAATTTATCACTGTAGTAAATTAACAACAAATTGCGTAACTCTCTAGAACAATTGGAAGTGAAATAAATCTAGGCTTTTTGTTTATGGCAGCTACTGTACATGATGTATAATAAAAAAACATTTTACTTCCTTTTTGTATATTATTGGTACCGTAGAGTATGAATTAGTAACTGAAAATAAAAGAGAAAAGTTACAATTAATTGTTGAAAACACATTCATTTCAAAGAAATGTGCTTTTATTATAATTTTACTTTTCCATTTCCTTACTTTGAGCGAAGCAAACTCATTAATTATGTCACTGACAAATTTAGCAGATATATCGTATTCCATCGACAAGCAAGCTGAATTTGCTAGTCTGCTTCACCTGTGCCCTACGTTAAGTGCATTATTTGTCATCTTTAACTTTCAAAAACTGCTTTGATAAGTCTTCAGTCACTGAATTACCACAAATACCCTCAAAGAGATTTCTATGTTTGGATAAACATCTCGTAACGCATAGTTTGTAGGAAAAATATTTTAAAATATCAAAATGGCAAGTTGTGTCTGGGTTCATCAGTTATTTTTACTGGAATTTGAAAGCCACTGTTTCTTTAACTAGTTTCGTTAACTACCTCAGCTGTGTCGATATTTCTGCTACATTTGGCACAATAAATTTGCTGCGTATTTTCCAAAATGAGATACAGAGCTTTCATTTGACTTATTCCTGACGGCAAACAAAAGTGAGATGAGATGTTGTGTTATATGTGAGATCTATTTCCCATTGCACTTTCAAATACTTTCCCATTGCACTATCAAATACTTTCAAGCACTCTAGCTTAAAGAGCTACATTGCAGTCCTCAGATGGAAGAGATCGGCAAAAACCAAAGCATTCGTCAAACAGCATATGTGTTTCAACATCATGTCGCCAAATTTGAAATCCTACGATACCATAGGGAAGTAGCAACTGAGGTGTCACCGCCAGACACCACACTTACTAGGTGGTAGCCTTTAAATCGGCCGCGGTCCGTTAGTATACGTCGGACCCGCGTGTCGCCACTATCAGTGATTGCAGACCGAGCGCCGCCACACGGCAGGTCTAGAGAGTCTTCCTAGCACTCGCCCCAGTTGTACAGCCGACTTTGCTAGCGATGGCTCACTGACAAAATACCCTCTCATTTGCCGAGACGATAGTTAGCATAGCCTTCAGCTACGTCATTTGCTACGACCTAGCAAGGCGCCAGTACCAGTTACTTTTGATATTGTGAATCATGTACCGTCAAGACCGACGTTCATCATCAATGGATTAAAGTTAGGTATTCCACCAGCTACGACCGCTTTCTAAATTCTAATTTCCTTGTCCTGTTCCAGACCTCACGGCAGCCTGCGTGAGCTAAAACGCGTGCATTTCGGCCTCCTCTAGTAATACGGTGTTGGCTCTCCTGCCAACCACAACAGCAAGAACTACTCCATTATTTAACAGGAGCTGGTTGTGCAGGTACAACATGTACTGTTGACACATATCCCACATGACACCTCCGAAGCATCAGTTATTTATTTATGATGTTAGTTGGAAGAAATGACACGGTGGCAACAGTGAGAGTTTACAATCACGAGCCAAAAGAAACGCTTCTTCTCACTGGCAGAAGTCAGGCACACGTGGGGCAAGAGAACTCTGGCACTTCTCCCAGTTAATTCTTAAAGCGTCTTTCTTTATTTTCGGTCAGATTTTGCGGCTCCCCCTCTCCTGCACCTGCGCCATTGGTGTGAACCTATCTCGCCAAGGCCTCGGTGCAGCCCTGTATAGGAGAGGTGCCCGAATGGATCCCTGTGGAACACCATTCCTCCGATATCTTTGTTTCCCCATAGCAAATACTTCTAACCGAAGTCGCATAAAGAAGACCGCAGTGGGAGGGTTGCAAAACGTGGATACTGAATAGGAGAGATGCCAGAATCGATCCCTTGCCAGATAATTTAGTATCCTTGCAATAAATATACAGGTTTATTCCAAATGATGGACCCACTTTCAAAACTACGTATTTATTCAAGTATAAATCCAAAATGAACAAGCTTTACGCTAATGAAAAGAGGAAGTTTCAATTTTTTCATGATACACTCCTGGAAATTGAAATAAGAACACCGTGAATTCATTGTCCCAGGAAGGGGAAACTTTATTGACACATTCCTGGGGTCAGATACATCACATGATCACACTGACAGAACCACAGGCACATAGACACAGGCAACAGAGCATGCACAATGTCGGCACTAGTACAGTGTATATCCACCTTTCGCCGCAATGCAGGCTGCTATTCTCCCATGGAGACGATCGTAGAGATGCTGGATGTAGTCCTGTGGAACGGCTTGCCATGCCATTTCCACCTGGCGCCTCAGTTGGACCAGCGTTCGTGCTGGACGTGCAGACCGCGTGAGACGACGCTTCATCCAGTCCCAAACATGCTCAATGGGGGACAGATCCGGAGATCTTGCTGGCCAGGGTAGTTGACTTACACCTTCTAGAGCACGTTGGGTGGCACGGGATACATGCGGACGTGCATTGTCCTGTTGGAACAGCAAGTTCCCTTGCCGGTCTAGTAATGGTAGAACGATGGGTTCGATGACGGTTTGGATGTACCGTGCACTATTCAGTGTCCCCTCGACGATCACCAGTGGTGTACGGCCAGTGTAGGAGATCGCTCCCCACACCATGATACCGGGTGTTGGCCCTGTGTGCCTCGGTCGTATGCAGTCCTGATTGTGGCGCTCACCTGCACGGCGCCAAACACGCATACGACCATCATTGGCACCGAGGCAGAAGCGACTCCCATCGCTGAAGACGACACGTCTCCATTCGTCCCTCCATTCACGCCTGTCGCGACACCACTGGAGGCGGGCTGCACGATGTTGGGGCGTGAGCGGAAGACGGCCTAACGGTGTGCGGGACCGTAGCCCAGCTTCATGGAGACGGTTGCGAATGGTCCTCGCCGATACCCCAGGAGCAACAGTGTCCCTAATTTGCTGGGAAGTGGCGGTGCGGTCCCCTACGGCACTGCGTAGGATCCTACGGTCTTGGCGTGCATCCGTGCGTCGCTGTGGTCCAGTCCCAGGTCGACGGGCACGTGCACCTTCCGCCGACCACTGGCGACAACATCGATGTACTGTGGAGACCTCACGCCCCACGTGTTGAGCAATTCGGCGGTACGTCCACCCGGCCTCCCGCATGCCCACTATACGCCCTCGCTCAAAGTCCGTCAACTGCACATACGGTTCACGTCCACGCTGTCGCGGCATGCTACCAGTGTTAAAGACTGCGATGGAGCTCCGTATGCCACGGCAAACTGGCTGACACTGACGGCGGCGGTGCACAAATGCTGCGCAGCTAGCGCCATTCGACGGCCAACACCGCGGTTCCTGGTGTGTCCGCTGTGCCGTGCGTGTGATCATTGCTTGTACAGCCCTCTCGCAGTGTCCGGAGCAAGTATGGTGGGTCTGACACACCGGTGTCAATGTGTTCTTTTTTCCATTTCCGGGAGTGTATTGTATATCAGTTTCATAATTGGTAATTAATTAGTTTTAATAATTATATAATAATAATTATAAATGTGATAGGTGTTATAAATGTTCAATGTGGCCACATCGACGCGGTAGCCAAACTCGCCCAACACACGCGGAAGTGTATCTGCTGTTGTTGAGTGCACGGCAGCAGTGATCCGGTTCTGCAGATCATTCAGAGTGGTCGGTAGAGGCGGGACGTAAACAGCGTCCTTCACGTAACCCCATAGGAAACAGTCACAGGGTGTGAGATCAGGAGGTCTCAGAGGCCAGAAGTGCAGAGCCAGGTTCTCAAGTCCCCTGCAAGCAATCCAGTGCTGAGGAACGGAGTTATTCGAAAAGCCTCGTACATCACGGTGCCAATGGGCGGAGCTCCATCCTGTTGGAAAATGGAGTTCTGGGAATCTTCCATAACTTGAGGGAACAGCCATTGTTCCAACATATCCAGGTACCTGATTCCCGTTTCAGCTCTTTCCGCAAAATAAAATGGTCCCTACACCTTTGCACGGGTACAGCACAGAACACGTTGATCTCTGGTGAGTCTGTTTCGTGTTGCAGTGGTGAATGTGCATTTTCCAACCCCCATGTGAGCGAACATTGTGTCTGTCTGTCTTTTCCACTTAAGTGGAACGTCGCTTCATCGCTAAAAACTACGCGATGAAGAAATGCGTCATCCTCCATCTTTGCTAGCACATAACCACAAAATGCGAGACGCTTCTCTTTGTCATTTGGGTTGACAGCCTGCACAAGTTGTAATCGGCAGGGCTTGTAGAGCAAACGCCATCTCAGAAATTTCCATACAGTCGGTTACGGTATTCGAAGTTCTCGACTGGCTCTGTTGGTAGACATACTGGGACTGCGCACAGAAGTTTCTCGAATCCGTCAGACATCATCCTCTGACACACGCTGTCAGCCGTTTTCCTTTGCACACACTCCCAGTCTGTTTAAGTTGCTTAAACCGACAGCTAATGCTTTTGTGAGTTGGTGGTCTACTACCGAATTTAGCACGAAATGCCCGCTGCACTGCAATTTGAAACTCACTTTTCGTGAACTCAAAAATGCGGAAAACGTTGTGCCCACAGTCGCTATCTCACTCACAACTGACAGTGAAACGGAATGACGGCTCTATTGCCGCGCTAACTCCACCAGCCCCTTCTGAAACCATCACCGCCCGCCAAAAACTTTGAAACTTCCTCTTTTTATTGGTATAAAGCTTGTTGATTTTGGATTTGTACTTGATAACATACGAAATTTTTGAAAATAGGTCCATCATTTAGAATAACACTGTACCTAACCTAGATCGCATTTAGCAGACCACAGTGTGCGGATTGCAAAAACCCGCCAGGGTATCCGAGAGCACTAAAGAGCTGCTTCCTGGACTGGGGTAGGCACGCCAGGCCCAGATCGAATCCGCTCAGCGGATTAACGACGAGGGCCGATGTGCCGGCCAGCCTGGATGTGGTTTTTAGGCGGTTTTCCACATCCTGTAAGGTTGTTGTTGTTTGTTTGGGGGGAAGAGACCAAACGGCGAGGTCATCGGTCTCATCGGATTAGGGAAGGATGTCGGCCGTGCCCTTTCAAAGGTACCATCCCGGCATTTGCCTGGATCGATTTAGGGAAATCACGGAAAACCTAAATCAGGATGGTCGGACGCGGGATTGAACCGTCGTCCTCCCGAATGCGAGTCCAGTGTGCTAACCACTGTGCCACCTCGCTCGGTCCTGTTAGGTGAATATCGGGCTGGTCCCCATGTTCCGCCTCAGCTACACGGCTCGCAGACCTATGAACACATTCACATTATTCCAGGGATTACACTCGATGCAGAGACAGTTGGGGTGCACTAGCTCCGTCCCAGGGGGTACAGAGTGGCGGTAGGAAGAGCATCTGGCCACCCCATAACCATTAACATGCCAAATCTGATTAACGATGGCTGACCCTGCGGGAAAAGGCTCAAGCGATAGATAGTGAGAGGTGGCATGAGCCCCCTCTCATATTTCTATCTTACGATTCTCCTCTCTAATTGCATGCGGTGGAAAGTTGCTATTCCTTCACACGCGGACTTCCCACGCAGCGTCTCTCGTCACCTGGGTGGTCCAGTGACAGGCGGGCTCTGTTGACTTTGAAACGGTAAGCCGACAGGTGTGAGGGAGTCGAGTGAATGCTTCCCAGACGCCGACATTGTCAAGAGGCACGCCCGCAGGGCCTGAAGTAGCGGCTGGGCTAGAGGTTCCGCTACTTCGCAGAAACTTAGCGAAAACACTTTCTGGCGGGCTACCAGCGAGGCGTGGGAATGACTTGTGTACCCAGGCAGCTGTGGCGGAAAAATTCCCGCGCTTTCTGCAAAATAGTAACTGTGATTGGCTTGCTCAGGGCATAGCTCCGTGACGTAGCAAGATCGACGCAGAAATTGGAGCCAAGAATCTCCATTGGTGGAATGGTAGTGTTCCGGCAATGGAGTGGAATTTTCCGCCGGTTTTCGAGTTGCTGATTGGAACGTTTAACCACGGCCACTGTCGTGGGGGCGGGAATGTTCTGTGTTCGGTTTTGTACGGGTGCTCTTGTGGGTAGTCGGCTCTCGCCTTTCGGGCGAGGACGTCGAAGCAACCAGCCATCGGCTCCGGTGCGCCAGATCGTGTTCTGGCAGTTAAGAAGACAGTTTGGTAAGGTATATCCGCAGCACCGGCAGACAGGGATTTTCCTAGGTGATAATCAGAGCTCAGCAGAGCGCGCCTGTTCGTCTTTTTCTAACTTTGTTCTGTCTTGGGTAGCAGGAATTAATGTTGGGTTGGCTATGTGTTTGAGTTGCAAGGAATTGGCTGCACATACCACTTCGTCATAATCCTCACAATCTAGTTTAGGGACAACTTCACATTCACAGCGTTTGTTTGAGTCTCCAATTTGAGCCAATTTGATGTATTATAAATGTTTCATGTGTTTTTGTTTATTATTTTGTGTTTAGTCTTAATAAATCATATTGTTATTTTGGACAGAACTTTCATTCTGTTAATCGGTAGAGCAACCCCATCATTCCTCACTATGTTAATGAAACCTTCGTTTATTTAACTTATTTATCAAATTAAATTATTGCAGGTGCCAAACTCTCTTCTACTCCACTGGCAGGGTTGATTAGAGTCAGTTCGCGTATTTTTTTTATCCTTGTGCAACAGCAAAAGTTGGAGTTAGAATAGGGGGGGCTTAGAGCATCATGTACATATGTAGATTCTAGAAGAATTGAGTGTTAAATACACTGCTAGCCCCGGCACCTCGCAATAGAACGATAGATAGTGTGCAGATTGCAAAAGCTGGACACTGGGTGTTAGAGGTACCAGAATGGACCCCTGTGGAACACCATTCATCCACAGTGGTGCCAGAACGGATCGCTTTGGAATCCTACACAAGTTTCATAGACACTGGATAGTGGAGCACTATGTGTTGCCAGAGAGGCACTCACCCCCGCAGACACTGGTACTGCTCCGTGGCGACGCACTCGGCCCCGCGAGGCTGGAGCTTGCACAGCGGGTGGCATCCGCTGGAGTCCAGCCCTCCGTAACCCTCCAGGCAGCCGCAGCGGCCGGGCGCCACGCAGCGGGCGTTCTTGCCGCAGCCCACGGCGCACACCGGCTGGCACGGACCACCCTCTGGAAAAGGGAGAAGCGCCCTGAAGAGGCAGCGGCGCTGCTGTCCGAAACGTTCTCTAATACAGGGTGACACAGAAAAACGCGTACAGTTTACAAACTTAGCCGTTTTGGAACTGTTTCCACCCTTGGTCCAAAAATCAATGATTCTACGCTTTTGAACGTCACACAAATAACTTCATTTCCAAATGTTCAAATGTGTGTGAAATCTTATGGGTCTTAAACTGCTAAGGTCATCAGTCCCGAAGCTTAAACACTACTTAAACTAAAAAACCACTCAAAAGAGGGAAGGCCACTGGACCTGATGGGATACCAGTTCGATTTTACATAGAGTACGCGAAGGAACTTGCCCCCCCCCCCCCTTCTTTCAGCGATGTCTAGAAGAGCGTAGCGTTCCAAAGGATTGGAAAAGGGCACAGGTCATCCCCGTTTTCAAGAAGGGACGTCGAACAGATGTGCAGAACTATCGACCTATATCTCTAACGTCGATCAGTTGTAGAATTTTGGAACACGTATTATGTTCGAGTATAATGACTTTTCTGGAGACTAGAAACCTACTGTGTAGGAATCAGCATGGGTTTCGCAAAAGACGGTCGTGTGAAACCCAGCACGCGCTATTCGTCCACGAGACTCAGAGGGCCATAGCCACGGGCTCCCAGGTAGATGCCGTGTTTCTTGACTTCCGCAAGGCGTTCGATACAGTTCCCCACAGTCGTTTAATGAACAAAGTAAGAGCATATGGACTATCAGACCAATTATGTGATTGGAATGAAGAGTTCCTAGATAACAGAATGCAGCATGTCATTCTCAGTGGAGAGAAGTCTTCCGAAGTAAGAGTGATTTCAGGTGTGCCGCAGGGGAGTGTCGTAGGACCGTTGCTATTCACAATATACATAAATTACCGTGTGGGTGACATCGGAAGTTCACTGAGGCTTATTGCGGATGATGCTTTGGGGTATCGAGAGGTTGTAACATTGGAAAATTGTACTGAAATGCAGGAGGATCTGCAGCGAATAGACGCATGGTGCAGGGAATGGCAATTGAATCTCAATGTAGACAAGTGTAATGTGCTGCGAATACATAGAAAGATAGATCCCTTATCAATTAGCTACAAAATAGCAGGTCAGCAACTGGAAGCAGTTAATTCCATAAATTATCTGGGAGTACGCATTAGGAGTGATTTAAAATGGAGTGATCATATAATGTTGATCGTCGGTAAAGCAGATGCCAGACTGAGATTCATTGGAAGAATCCTAAGAAAATGCAATCCGAAGACAAAGGAAGTAGGTTACAGTACGCTTGTTCGCCCACTGCTTGAATACTGCTCAGCAGTGTGGGATCCGTACCAAATAGGGTTGATAGAAGACATAGAGAAGATCCAAAGGAGAGCAGCGCGCTTCGTTACAGGATCATTTATTAATCGCGAAAGCGTTACGGAGATGACAGATATACTACAGTGGAAGACTCTCAGTAGCTCGGTACGGGCTTTTGTTGAAGTTTCGAGAACATACCTTCACCGAGGAGTCAAGCAGTATATTGCTCCCCCCTACGTATATTTCGCGAAGAGACCATGAGGATAAAATCAGAGAGATTAGAGCCCACACAGAGGCATACCGACAATCCTTCTTTCCACGAACAATACGAGAGTGGAATAGAAGGGAGAACCGATAGAGGTACTCAAGGTACCCTCCGCCACACACCGTCAGGTGGCTTGCGGAGTATGGATGCAGATCTAGATGTAGATCCTACGGATGCCCGAGGGAGGACTCGAACCTCCGCCGGGACCAGCCGCACAGTCCACGACTGCAGCGCCTAAGACCGCTCGGCTAATCCCGCGCGGCACTTCATTTCCGCCTTGCGACAACGACTGCACTGTTATCAGCCTCCTACAACACGCTTTATATACCCTCACATGCTACTGCTTCCACCTGCCGTATAAGAGTGCTTATTGCTCCTTGACGTCGAACACGAATGGTGATAACATTAATAGTAATGGATCGAGTACGACTAATGAATGGCTAGAGCTGTAAACTCATCAATTTTGCATTCTTCATTCTACAAACGTTCTGCAATACGTCTCTGGTTGCATGACACACGTCCAAGCGGTGGTCACGTTCGTTCTGTAACTCATGTACAGGGTGTTTCAAAAAAGACCGGTATATTTGAAACGGCAATAAAAACTAAACGAGCAGCGATAGAAATACACCGTTTGTTGCAATATGCTTGGGACAACAGTACATTTTCAGGCAGACAAACTTTCGAAATTACAGTAGTTACAATTTTCAACAACAGATGGCGCTGCGGTCTGGGTAACTCTATAGTACGATATTTTCCACATATCCACCATGCGTAGCAATAATATGGCGTAGCCTCTGAATGAAATTACCCGAAACCTTTGACAACGTGTCTGGCGGAATGGCTTCACATGCAGATGAGATGTACTGCTTCAGCTGTTCAATTGTTTCTGGATTCTGGCGGTACACCTGGTCTTTCAAGTGTCCCCACAGAAAGAAGTCACAGGGGTTCATGTCTGGCGAATAGGGAGGCCAATCCACGCCGCCTCCTGTATGTTTCGGATAGCCCAAAGCAATCACACGATAATCGAAATATTCATTCAGGAAATTAAAGACGTCGGCCGTGCGATGTGGCCGGGCACCATTTTGCATAAACCACGAGGTGTTCGCAGTGTCGTCTAAGGCAGTTTGTACCGCCACAAATTCACGAAGAATGTCCAGATAGCGTGATGCAGTAATCGTTTCGGATCTGAAAAATGGGCCAATGATTCCTTTGGAAGAAATGGCGGCCCAGACCAGTACTTTTTGAGGATGCAGGGACGATGGGACTGCAACATGGGGCTTTTCGGTTCCCCATATTCGCCAGTTCTGTTTATTGACGAAGCCGTCCAGGTAAAAATAAGCTTCGTCAGTAAACCAAATGCTGCCCACATGCATATCGCCGTCATCAATCCTGTGCACAATATCGTTAGCGAATGTCTCTCGTGCAGCAATGGTAGCGGCGCTGAGGGGTTGCCGCGTTTGAATTTTGTACGGATAGAGATGTAAACTCTGGGGCACGAGACGATACGTGGACGTTGGCGTCATTTGGACCGCAGCTGCAACACGGCGAACGGAAACCCGAGGCCGCTGTCGGATCACCTGCTGCACAAGCTGCGCGTTGCCCTCTGTGGTTGCCGTACGCGGTCGCCCTACCTTTCCAGCACGTTCATCCGTCACGTTGCCAGTCCGTTGAAATTTTTCAAACAGATCCTTTATTGTATCGCTTTTCGGTCCTTTGGTTACATTAAACCTCCGTTGAAATTTCGTCTTGTTGCAACAACACTGTGTTCTAGGCGGTGGAATTCCAACACCAGAAAAATCCTCTGTTCTAAGGAATAAACCATGTTGTCTACAGCACACTTGCACGTTGTGAACAGCACACGCTTACAGCAGAAAGACGACGTACAGAATGGCGCACCCACAGACTGCGTTGTCTTCTATATCTTTCACATCACTTGCAGCGCCATCTGTTGTTGAAAATTGTAACTACTGTAATTTCGAAAGTTTGTCCGCCTGAAAATGTACTGTTGTCCCAAGCATATTGCAACGAACGGTGTATTTCTATCGCTGCTCGTTTAGTTTTTATTGCCGTTTCAAATATACCGGTCATGTTTGAAACACCCTGTAGTAGCACCATGTCAATGTTCATCACAGCAGCATTGATGTCCTCTCTGGACTGTAACAGCGTTCTTGTCATTGGCGATACATAAACAGAGTCCTTAGTGTAACTCCTAACGAAAAAGTCACAATACGTCAAGTCAGGCGACCTGGAGCGGCCAAAGGGACAGAGTCGTGTGATCTGGACAACAATGACCAACGTGGAAGTTCGTCGTTTAGGTAGCGACCATTGTCGATGCTCCAATGACGGCAGTGCCCCATGCTGTTGCAAGATGAAATTCTCCGAGTCAACAGTCAGTTCTGGAAACAACCACAAGTGTCAAGGTCAGAGGTAGCCGTCACACTCTTCTCACAGACGAAAAACGGCGATTCAGCTTCGTCTGTGACACTCCACAGTAAACATTAACTTTCTGGGTATCACGTTCATGCAACACAATTTCATGAGGATTCTCATTGCTCCAACCTTCTCACAAAAATTGAAGGTTATTTCTTACGTGAACATCAGCTTGGAGGCGAAATGTTCGTCCTTTGCTTCCTGTTCTGTGATGCAAAATTGATGGCGCCAGCCATAATCTTCCGGTTCTGATAGTGGCTCGAGCTGCAAGCGAAACGGTTTGAAATGTAACCGCCATCGCCGACTGCTCCACACAGTTTACTGCAGTATTCCAAGTTTGTGTTTTGCCAGGACCGAACGTTTTTTACGTCGGCGACGGAATTTTCCCTCGCCATCCCCACACACTACTGCCCGTAAAAATTGCTACACCAGGAAGAAATGCAGATGATAAATCGGTATTCATTGGACAAATATATCATACTAGAACTGACATGTGATAACATTTTCACGTAATTTGGGTGCATAGATCCTGAGAAATCAGTATCCAGAACAACCAGCTCTGGCCGTGATAACGGCCTTGATACGCCTGGTCATTGAGTCAAACAGAGCTTGGATTGCGTGTACAGGTACAGCTGCCCATGCAGCTTTAACACGATACCGCAGTTCATCTATAGTAGTGACTGGCGTATTGTGACGAGCCAGTTGCTCGGCCACCGTTGACCAGACGTTTTCAATTGGTGATAGATCTGGAGAATGTGCTGGCCAGGGCAGCAGTCGAACATTTTCTGTATCCAGAAAGGCCCGCACAGGACCTGCAGCATGCGGTCGTGCATTATTCTGTTGAAATGTAGGGTTTCGTAAGGATAGAATGAAGGGAAGAGCCACTGCTCGTAACACATCTGAAATGAAACGTCCACTGTTCAAAGTGCCGTCAATACGAACAAGAGGTGACCGAAACTTGTAACCAATGGCACCCCATACCATCACGCCGGGTGATACGCCAGTATGGCGATGACGAATACGCGCTTCCAATGTGCGTTCACCGCTATGTCGCCAAACACGGATGCGACCATCATGATGCTGTAAACAGAACCTGGATTCATCCGGAAAAATGACGTTTTGCCATTCGTGCACCCAGGTTCGTCGTTGAGCACACCATCGCAGGCGCTCCTATCTGTGATGCAGCGTCAAGGGTAACCGCAGCCATGGTCTCCGAGCTGATAGTCCGTGCTTCTGCAAAAGTCGTCGAACTGTTCGTGCAGATGGTTGTTGTCTTGCAAACGTCCCCATCTGTTGACTCAGGGATAGAGACGTGGCTGCACGATCCGTTACAGCCATGCGGATAAGATGCCTTTCATCTCGACTGCTAGTGATACGAGGCCGTTTGGATCCAGCACGGCGTTCCGTATTACCCTCCTGAACCCACCGATTCCATATTCTGCAATGATTGGATCTCGACCAACGCGAGCAGCAGTGTCGCGATACGATAAACCGTATTCTCGATAGGCTACAATCCGACCTTTATCAAACATGGAAACGTGATGGTACGCATTTCTTCTGCTTACACGAGGCATCACAACAACGTTTCAGCAGGCAACGCCGGTCAACTGCTATTTGTGTATGAGAAATCGGTTGGAAACGTTCGTCATGTCAGCACGTTGTAGGTGTCGCCACCGGCGGCAACCTCGTGTGAGCGCTCTGAAAAGCTAATCATTTGCATATCACAGCATCTTCTTCCTGTGGGTTAAATTTCGCGTCTGCAGCACGTCATCTTCGTGGTGTAGCAATTTTAATGGCCAGTTGTGTAGATGCTGGCACAGTTGGTCGGCTGGTACTTTCCAATTACAGTGACTACCAGTACTACTAAACAGTCAATACCAACGCACAACGCTCTGTTTACACGGCGGTTCTTTTCCAAAATTCCTTTTGAATTCACACTGCACTCTTATAACAAATAAACATCTGTTGGTCTGTCGTTTTTTTGTAAAGACACTGCACTCCCGACACCAAGTACTGAGCAGAATGCGAACGCTGCGAGTTTACAGTTCTTATAACGCTGTTTTGACCGCGACTCACACTTCGAACGTTTCGGAGATACTGCGCAGATCCCATTCGTTGTCAAGCACAACAGCGCAACCTGCCCCCATAGCTAGCATCTGCATTTATGTTCAGCCACCTATGTTTCACCGTGTTTCCATATGTTTGTCCAGGATCTGTGTATCTCGTGGAAACACCGTGAAGATAAAATTAAAGACATTCGAGCTCACACAGAGGCTTACCAACAACAGCCCTTCCTCCACCTTTTTAGTGGCTGTAAGAGCAATGGGAGGAAGGGGTTATAATGTTTATGGTCATAGGGTGTACTCAATGAGTGATACCTAAGATTACGCAGTGTTGGGCAATATGTTCCCACTGGTGTGTGTGTGTGTGTGTGTGTGTGTGTGTGTGTGTCAGAGGGAGAGAGAGATTGGGAGGGAGGGGGAAGAGAGAGGGGGGGAGTAAGGAGGGGGGCAGAAGGAGACCGGGAGAAGGTAAACAAACTTGGGGACACATAGCGTCCGAGGTCACGTGGTATTACATCATCCAAGGCAGAAGATGGCCAGTGGTCGACTTCAGATGGCAGCATATATACAGGTGACAAAACGGAGGGCTTTGATTGGCCAAAAACGCAATGAAGAACTTTCCTACCCTGTGTCAAGGTAACGAGGCTCCAGTGGGGAAGGAATGACATAGTTTAGTGGTTGTGTCTCGGGTGTAGGTCCCGTTGATCACCACAGGATATGCCTTATCAGCTAAATTGTGGCGTTCTTTAGAGTTTGTTAAATGTGTCATTGTTTCAACAGACCATAAGACCATTGTGATCCGCATACGGCACAGGTGGATAACTCATTGTGTAAATGTGCTTTGTAAACCACTACAAAGGAAATTACTAGAATTAAAAATGGCATCCCTTCGAACAACGTGCGCGCCTTGATTCGACCACTAACAGCATTTTACATCGTCGCAGCTATTCACCCAGATCCTGAGCCAGGCGAATCCACGGCCAGCGCTTCTATTGTGCAGAGAGGACACAGTCATCCGAAAGATGGAAATCAGTGAGTGTGTCCACGAGCAACATCGCCGAGTTGAGAAGGTCTGTCACCACTAGCTTGCCGGCCGCGGTGGCCGAGCGGTTCTAGGCGCTTCAGTATGGAACCGCGCGACCGCTACGGTCGCAGGTCCGAATCATGCCTCGGCCGTGGATGTGTGTGATGTCCTTAGCTTAGTTATCTTTACAGGGTGTTTCAAAAATGACCGGTATATTTGAAACGGCAATAAAAACTAAACGAGCAGCGATAGAAATACACCGTTTGTTGCAATATGCTTGGGACAACAGTACATTTTCAGGCAGACAAACTTTCGAAATTACAGTAGTTACAATTTTCAACAACAGATGGCGATGCGGTCTGGGAAACTCTATAGTACGATATTTTCCACATATCCACCATGCGTAGCAATAATATGGCGTAGTCTCTGAATGAAATTACCCGAAACCTTTGACAACGTGTCTGGCGGAATGGCTTCACATGCAGATGAGATGTACTGCTTCAGCTGTTCAATTGTTTCTGGATTCTGGCGGTACACCTGGTCTTTCAAGTGTCCCCACAGAAAGAAGTCACAGGGGTTCATGTCTGGCGAATAGGGAGGCCAATCCACGCCGCCTCCTGTATGTTTCGGATAGCCCAAAGCAATCACACAATCATCGAAATATTCATTCAGGAAATTAAAGACGTCGGCCGTGCGATGTGGCCGGGCACCATCTTTCATAAACCACGAGGTGTTCGCAGTGTCGTCTAAGGCAGTTTGTACCGCCACAAATTCCCGAAGAATGTCCAGATAGCGTGATGCAGTAATCGTTTCGGATCTGAAAAATGGGCCAATGATTCCCTTGGAAGAAATGGCGGCCCAGACCAGTACTTTTTGAGGATGCAGGGACGATGGGACTGCAACATGGGGCTTTTCGGTTCCCCATATGCGCCAGTTCTGTTTATTGACGAAGCCGTCCAGGTAAAAATAAGCTTCGTCAGTAAACCAAATGCTGCCCACATGCATATCGCCGTGCACTATATCGTTAGCGAATGTCTCTCGCGCAGCAATGGTAGTGGCGCTGAGGGGTTGCCGCGTTTGAATTTTGTACGGATAGAGGTGTAAGCTCTGGCGCATGAGACGATACGTGGACGTTGGCGTCATTTGGACCGCAGCTGCAACACGGCGAACGGAAACCTGAGGCCGCTGTTGCATCACCTGCTGCACTAGCTGCGCGTTGCCCTTTGTGGTTGCCGTACGCGGTCGCCCTACCTTTCCAGTACGTTCATCCGTCACGTTCCCAGTCCGTTGAAATTTTTCAAACAGATCCTTAATTGTATCGCTTTTCGGTCCTTTGGTTACATTAAACCTCCGTTGAAAACTTCGTCTTGTTGCAACAACACTGTGTTCTAGGCGGTGGAATTCCAACACCAGAAAAATCCTCTGTTCGAAGGAACAAACCATATTGTCTACAGCACACTTGCACGTTGTGAACAGCACACGGCTACAGCAAATAGACGACGTACAGAATGGCGCACCCACAGACTGCGTTGTCTTCTATATCTTTCACATCACTTGCAGTGCCATCTGTTGTTGAAAATTGTAACTACTGTAATTTCGAAAGTTTGTCCGCCTGAAAATGTACTGTTGTTCCAAGCATATTGCAACAAACGGTGTATTTCTATCGCTACTCGTTTAGTTTTTATTGCCGTTTCAAATATACCGGTCATTTTTGAAACACCCTGTAAGTAGTTCTAAGTTCTAGGGGACTGAAGTCCCAAAGCGCTCAGAGCCATTTGAGCCATTTGGACCATTAGCTTCTGTGACCAGTATTGCTAACACACGGGTAGTATTGAATCGTAGGGGATTTGGTAGTACCAAAAATGCACTTCTCCTCGCACCTTTAAGTTGGATTGCCGAGTACAGAAGTAGATCTGCAGAGATTACTGTGCAAGGATAGTGATATTCCTGGCTGTAGCCGCCAGTGTTTTATTTTACCTGATGCAACTTGATACAGACAGCTTGATAAACACTGCTGAGGCACATTCCTTAGAGAGAGGTCTGATGTTTCTGGCCAAAATGTACAGAGCAACCAGAAGCAGAAATAGATGACAGGTTATCCTATAAATTATGTGTCCCTTGGGAAGCCACATAGCCACGCGGGATTAGGAGAGCGGCCTAAAGCGCTGCAGTCATGGACTGTGCGGCTGATTCCGGCGGAGGTTCGAGTTCTCCCTCGGGCATGGGTGTGTGCGTTTGTCCTTAGGATAATTTAGGTTAAGTAGTGTGTAAGCTTAGGGACTGATGACCTTAGCCGTTAAGTCTCATAAGATTTCACACACACATTTTTTGAAGCCACATATGGAAACTGGAGAGGTCTGGAGAAATTGAATAAGACTCTCTCCCCGTTCTTTCCACCAGCCTGTCGTCTTCTAAAAGTTGTGACTCCAGCGCAGAAGACAGATCGTCGTTCGTGGGATCTTCTTCAGCGGAGTTTGCTATTCTGTCAGTTCCACCTGTGATTGTGCTTTTTGCAGAATGCCAAAAAAATGGTTCAAACGGCTCTGAGCACTATGGGACTTAACTGCTGAGGTCATCAGTCCCCTAGAACTTAGAACTACCTAACCCTAACTGACGTAAGGACATCACACACATCCATGCCCAAGGCAGGATTCGAACCAGCGACCGTAGCGGTCGCACGGTTCCAGACTGTAGCGCCAAGAACTGTTCGGCCACCTTGGCCGGCGCAGAATGCCACATGCTCCCACGGAACTCGTTCGTACTGTACCACCTGTCGCTTGTGCCTCACTCCACTTTTGTACCACATGCTTCGCATCAAGGCGAGGCTCTAGTAAAATAAAATACTCGAGGCCACACCCAGGAACATCACTATCCTTGCATAGTAATCTCCGCAGATCTGTGAGGGTCACTCCAAAAGAAAAAAAATGGTTCAAAATGGCTCTGAGAACTATGGGACTCAACTGCTGTGGTCATAAGTCCCCTAGAACTTAGAACTACTTAAACCTAACTAACCTAAGGACAGCACACAACACCCAGCCATCACGAGGCAGAGAAAATGCCTGACCCCGCCAGGAATCGAACCCGGGAACCCGGGCGTGGTAAGCGAGAACGCTACCGCACGACCACGAGATGCGGGCACTCCAAAAGAAATGCACACTATTTTTGTAAACATACAATTTTCATTCTGCATGTGTGAAAGTTTGAAAGTTTTACAGTGTATAGATACATCCTTCCCGCTTGTTTTCAAATTTAGTTCAACCTGTTCCCGTGAGTGGCGCCGTCACAGCATGTCTTCAACATGGCTGCCACACTTGATGTTCATCAGAAGCAACGTGCTGTCATAGATTTCCTGTGCTGTGAAAACGAGACTGTGGGAAATATCCACAAGAGGTTGAAAAAGGTGTACGGAGATGCTGCTGTCGATCGCAGTACAGTTAGTCGGTGGGCAAGCAGGTTACGTGACGAAAGCGGGCACGGCAGTATTGAGGATTGTCCTCGCAGCGGCAGGCCTCGTACTGCACACACTCCAGAAAATGTGCGGAGAGTTAACGAATTGGTGACTGCTGACAGACGCATCACAGTGAACGAATTGTCACGCTACGTTGGGATAGGGGAAGGAAGTGTTTGCAGAATACTGAAAGTGTTGGCGTTAAAAAAGGTTTGAGCTAGTTGGGTTATCAGGATGCTGACAGTGGCTCACAAAGAAGCAAGAAAAACGGTATGCAGCGAACTTTTGGAACAGTACTAAAATAGCGGAGATGAATTTCTCGGAAGAATTGTGACAGGTGATGAAACATGGCTCCATCATTTTTCACCAGGGACGAAGACGCAATCAATGGAGTGGCATCATGCAAATTCACACAAGAAAAAAAATTCAAAACCACACCTTGTGCTGGAAAAGTTATGGCTACGGTGTTTTACGATTCCAAAGGACTCTTGCTTATGGGCATCGTGCCAAGTGGAAACACCATAAATACTGATGCATATGTAGCGACACTGAAGAAACTTCAGCAGGATGTTTTGCTGTTGCACGACAATGCACGGCCACATGTCAGTCAAAAAACCGCGGAAGCGATCACAAAACTCGGATGGACAACACTGAAACACCCGCCTTACAGTCCTCACCTGGTTCCCTGTGGCTATCATCTCTTTGGGAAACTGAAAGACTCTCTTCATGGAACAAGGTTTGAAGATGATGACTCCCTTGTGCACGCTGCCAAACAGTGGCTCCAACAGGTTGGTCCAGAATTTTACCGTGAGGGTATACAGGCGCTGGTTCCAAGATGGCGTAAGGCAGTTGAGAGTGATGGAAATTATGTGGAGAAATGAAAATATTGTTCCTATAGGATGTATCTATACACTGTACGCCGGCCAGAGTGGCCCAGCGTTTCTAGGCGCTACAGTCTGAAACCGCGCGACCGCTACGGTCGCAGGTTCGAATCCTGCCTCGGGGGGAAGGATGTGTGTGATGTCCTTAGGTTAGTTAGGTTTAAGTAGTTCTAAGTTCTAGGAGACTCAGAAGTTAAGTCCCATAGTGCTCAGAGCCATTTGAATCATTTTTACACACTGTCAAACTTTCAAACATGTAGAATAAAAGATGGATTTAAAAAAATAGTGTGCATTTCTTTTGGGATGACCCTCGTAACCTGTACTCACCACCTCACCTTGTAGTGCGAGGGGAAGGGTACTTTTGGTATCACCATCCCCCCATCCCCTACGCCTCAGCACTGCCCCCGTGTTAGCAAGACTGCCCACAGAAGCTGTTGGTGACAGACCTTCTGAACTTAGCGATGTTGCTGGTGGACACACACACGTCCGTCGTAGCAGGCTGTGGGTAACAGACATACACTGACCTCCATCTTCCAGATGACTGTGTCCTCTCTGCACAGTAGGACCGTTGGTCGTGGATTCGCCTAACTCAGGATCTGGATGGATAGATGTAACAGTGTAGAATGAAATGAAGTCTGACAGGAGCTAGTGGTCGAATCATAGCGAGCACTTTTCTTGAAGGGATGCCATTTTTAATTCTAGGAATTTCCTTTCTGGTGGTTTACAGAACACATTTACAGAATGACTTATCCATCTGTGTCGTATGCACATTACAATGGTCTTACACTCACTCACATATCGCACTGAAACATTGAACTAACTCGAAGCAGCGCCACAGTTTAGCTGATAAGGCATATACTGTCGAGATCTACGTTCGACACACGACTGCTCACCTCTGCCATCCCTTCACGACTGCCGCTTTCTTACCTTGACACAGTGTAGGAACTTTCTTCCTTGTGTTTTGGGCCAATCAAAGCCCTCCGTTTTTATGTCTGTATATACACTACTGGCCGTTAAAATTGCTACAACAAGAAGATGACGTGCTACACACGCGAAATTTAACCGACATGAAGAAGATGCTGTGAAATGCAAATGATTAGCTTTGCAGAGCATTCACACAAGGTTGGCGCCGGTGGCGACACCTACAACGTGCTGACATGAGGAAAGTTTCCAACAGACTTCTCATACACAAACAGCAGTTGACCGGCTTTGCCTGGTGAAACGTTGTTCTGATGCCTCGTGTAAGGAGGAGAAATGCGTACCATCACGTTTCCGACTTTGATAAAGGTCGGATTGTAGCCTATCGAGACATTGCTGCTCGCGTTTGTCGAAATCCAATGACTGTTAGCAGAATATCGAATCGGTGGGTTCAGGAGGGTAATACGGAACGCCGTGCTGGATCCCAACAGCCTTGTATCACTAGCAGTCGAGATGACAGGCATCTTATCCCGTGGCTGTAACGGATCGTGCAGTCACGTCTCGATTCCTGAGTCAACAGATGGGGACGTTTGCAAGACAACAACCATCTGCACGAAGAGTTCGACTACGTTTACAGCAGCATGCACTATCAGCTCGGAGACCGTGGCTGTGGTTACCCTTGACGCTGCATCACAGAGAGGATCGCCTGCGATGGTTTATTCAACGACGAACCTGGGTGCACGAATGTCAAAACGACATTTTTTCGGATGAATCCAGGTTCTGTTTACAGCATTACGATGGTCACATTCGTGTTTGGCGACATCGCGGTGAACGCACATTGGAAGCGTGTATTCGTCATCACCATACTGGCGTATCAACCGGCGTGATGGTATGGGGTGCCATTGGTTACACATCTTTGTCATCTCTTGTTCGCATTGACGGCACTTTGAACAGTGGACGTTACATTTCAGATGTGTTACGAGCCGTGGCTCTACCTTTCATTCGATCCCTGCGAAACCCTACATTTCAGCAGGATAATGCACGACCGCATGTTGCAGGTCCTGTACGGGCCTTTCTCGATACAGGAAATGTTCCACTGCTGCCCTGGCCAGCACATTCTGCAGATCTGTCACCAACTAAAAACGTCTGGACAATGGTGGCCGAGCAACTGCCTCGTCACAATACACCAGTGACTACTCTTGATGAACTGCGGCATCGTGTTGAAGCTGCACGGGCAGCTGTACCTGTACACGCCATCCAAGCTCTGTTTGACTCAATGCCCAGGCGTATCACAGCCGTTATTACGGCCAGAGGTGGATGTTCTGGGTACTGATTTCTCAGGATCTATGCGCCGAAACTGCGTGAAAATGTAATCACATGTCAGTTCTAGTATAATATATTTGTCCAATGAATACCCGTTTATCATCTGAATTCCTTCTTGGTGTAGCAATTTTAATGGCCAGCAGTGTATGTTGCCTTCTGGGGTCAACCACTGGCCATCTTCTTCCGTGGATGATGTAATTCCACGTCACCAGGGACGCTGTGTCCCCCCTCTCCCGTTTACTTACCTTCTCTCTCTCCCCCTGCCTCCCTCGCCACCTCTCTCTCTCTCTCTCTCTCTCTCTCTCTCTCTCTCTCTCTCTCTCTCACACACACACACACACACACACACACACACACACACACACACACACACTCCAGTGGCAACATATTGCCCAACATTGCGTAATCTTAGGTATCATTCATTGAGTAGAATCTATTAACATAAACATTATAACCCCTTCCTCACACTGCTGTCACAGTCACAAAAAAAGGTGCAGGAAGGGCTGTGGTTGGTAAGTCTTTGTGTGAACTCGAATATCTGTAATTTTATCTTCATGGTGTTTGCACAAGATAGACAGAGGCTGGACAAACATATAGAAACACGATAAACGATGGGTGCTTGAACATAAATGTAGATGTCTTCTGTGTTTTGTGATGAAATCTTGTTCTGCCTCGGTGCCAGTGATGGCCACATGATTGGTAGGAAGGGGCCAGCTGAGGCCCTACAACCAACTTGTCTGCACGATAGACACACTGGACCTACATCTGAAGTTAAGTGTATCAAGAGTTGTGGCCTTAGTATCCAGAGACCCACTGTGGTCAGACAGGAGCAGCAGGTACTCACCCTGGTGGCTGTAGCCCGGGTCGCAGGTACATGTGTGCAGGTCCGTGCAGGAGCCGTGTTCGCAGCCCCGCAACTCGCACGGACTCAGGCAGCTGTTGTCTGCTGGTGCTGCCAGGTAGCCCTCCTTACAGCTGCACCTGTCGCACAAGTCGTTAATATATTGAGTATCCAAAATAAAACTGGCTCTGAAAATACACTGAAGGGAAACAATCTCAACACCAAGAAATATTTAATGTAGAGTAAAGAATTCTGGAATACATTTGTCCAGGTACACATTCAAGGGATTAACATTGCAAGATAAAAAAAATGGTTCAAATGGCTCTGAGCACTATAGGACCTAACTTCTGAGGTCATCCGTCCCCTAGAAGTTAGAACTACTTAAACCTAACTAACCTAAGGACATCACACACATCCATGCTCGAGGCAGGATTCGAACCTGAGACCATAGCGGTCGTGCGGTTCCAGACTGTAGCGCCTAGAACCGCTCTGCCTCTCCGGCCGGCATTTACAATATCACAGGTTAAGGTAAGCGAGAGTTCAGCCATTGAAAATGTAAAATGCTGGTATATTAATAACTGATGTACCGACCAGAATGTTGCATTCAAGCATGCAAACGTCCATGGACTGTTGCACACGTGCCGCATGTCAGTTTATGGGATGGAGTTACACTAATGGCCATTAAAATAGCTGTACCAAGAAGAAATGCAGATGATAAACAAGTATTCATTGGACAAATATATTATACTAGAACTGACATGTGCCGGCCTGAGTGGCCGAGCGGTTCTAGGCGCTACAGTCTGGACCCGCGCGACCGCTATGGTCGCAATTTCGAATCCTGCCTCGGGCATGGATGTGTGTGATGTTCTTACGTTAGTTAGGTTTAAGTAGTTCTAAGTCTAGGGGACTGATGACCTCAGCTGTTAAGTCCCATAGTGCTCAGAGCCGTTTTTTTTTATGTTGCAGCATTAGTCAACCACAATGCTCGCTAGACCCAGTAGCCAGCGTTAGCTGTGCCACCGTGACAACCAAAATCTGCCCTCCCGATTCCACGGCAAGCTATGCTTTCAAAGTGCTACATTACGATCCTACTGTGATACGAATCGCACCCCAAACCGTAACTTCAGATGCAGGTCAAGCAGACAAGTTGATTGCAGGCCGTCAGCTGACCCCCTCCTATCAAACACACGGGCATCATTGGCACCGAGTGGTGTGCGTACTGTTAAGACCTTCAGTACACACACCGTCTGATTATTTGACTTGTCGCTCTTACAAAGTAGGCGAGTGTCAGCAATATGTCTCGTGGTCTTATCGTGGCGTGTTTATCTTCTGCCGTTAGGTCAGACGATAGAAATGCCACTTGCACGCTTAGAGTAGCAGATTGACGGTGACCAACTTTAAACAGAACTTGATTAATTTTCACACACATTTATTAAAATAATAAAAATCATAAACCTTACTTAACTTGATTCTGGATGCTATTTACAATTGACAATCTGAAGTTCCTTTGGTCTTGGTACTTTAATCTTATTCTCACATATATCTCTGATACTTGACCAAAGTGTCTATGCATTTATCTTCATGGCTATGTACAGGAATATGGTAATCTTATTAGGCGCAGACTGAAACTTGACTATAGACTGGTACAGACAAATGTAGACTGGTACAATCTGGTGCAGACAAATGTAGACTGACTAATCGGAGGTCTGTACACTCGTTATAACATCTCGCGCATTTATGTATCACTGCGCGAGTGTGATCCGCGAGGAGAAAAGGTTCTACGTTAGCAGAAATCTCATTGGCTGCATTACATATTAATACGTGGATCGGCGGAAGCAGAATTCGGTCCATCTCTATGGCAGCGCCATCTCGTAGTGCGGAGATGGACGAGCGCTGCGCCTGCACTGTTGTGCTTAGCGGCGCGCGCTCTAGTGGGAGAGTTGTGTACGCACTGACTACGTGGAACTATGTACACAACACACTGAGGCAGGACCAGCTTTCATCAGAAAACACAACAGACATCCGCCCAACCCTTCAACAAGCTGTCGCTTGACACCACTGACCTGCGGTCCGTCCTGTGTGTCCTCAGCGGTACTTCCTGATGAGCATATTGAACCGCCCTCCTCCATTTGTTCCGGTCCCTTGTCCATTTGAAGCTAGACTACGGGTGTTTCGTTTATGCATCTGCACGTTCCTCCCTCGGACGCCTTCTCAATACTATCCACCATCGTGGCATCCGTTTGGCCACTGGTGCCTTTAACACTCGCCTGGTTGACTGTCTGTATACAGAACCTGCCAAAGTACCGCTGTTCTACCACAGTGACTTTCTCCTCAGCAGATATGCAGACCGCTAGTCTGTCATGCGTGGCCACCCATCCTATGCCTCCTTCTTCGATGACTCCTTTGATAGCCAGTATGGGGCACATTCCTTTTCTCTGTTACCTCCTGGCCGGCCGCTGTGGCCGAGCGGTTCACGGCGCTTCAGTCTGGAACTGCACTGCTGCTACAATCGAAATTTCGAATCCTACCTCGTGCATGGATGTGTGTGATGTCCTTAGGTTAGTTAGGTTTAAGTAGTTCTAAGTCTAGGGGACTGATGACTTCAGCTGTTAAGTCCCACAGTGCTCAGAGCCATTTTTTGAACCTGCTGACAGACGGCTACATAGTGATCATCGGAGGGATTGGAAGAACTCATGGGCTGAGGTACGAGGACTGCAGCCTTGGCAGCAGCGTCAGCAGCCTTGTTTTCTGTCAGATCCACATGACCAGAAACCCAGGTAAACACCTCAGTGGCTCCATCAAGAGTGAGGAAGTGACACCTTTCATGGACTCGTTGCACTAAAGAATGGACAGTGAACAGCACACAGACGCTCTGAATGGCACTGTGTCTGAGCAGATGAGGCAATTGAGAAGCCTGTGTCTCCGGATGTACTCTGTGGCCTGATACAGGGCGAAGAGCCCTGTTGTAAGTACTGAGCAGTGTTCCGGAAGCTGATACTGTTTGTCGGTGCCAATGACAAAGGCACACCCGACACGAAGATCAGTCCGAGAGTCATCAGTGTACACAAAGGTAATATCGCAAAGTTCCGTGCGAAGGTTGTGGAACTGAAGGCGATAGGAATCGAATGAAGGCCAAGGTGAACATGGGCCATTGGACAAAGCCAAGGTGGTAAAGGGTTTACACCCACCAGGAAAGTGCCAGGCAGCGTGAAGTTAAGCTGCTGGAGCACAAGCTGAAACCAACTCTAGGAGCTAACAGAGAAGAGGAATTTGCCCCATACTGGCTATCAAGGGAGTCATCGAAGAAGGAGGCATAGGATTGGTGGCCACACAGTTCAAATGGTTCAGATGGCTCTGAGCACTATGGGACTTAACATCTGAGGTCATCAGTCCCCTGCCAGCTGGGGTGATCGAGCGGTTCTAGGCGCTACAGTTCGGAACCACGCGACTGTTACAGTCGCAGGTTCAAATCCTGACTCGGGCATGGATGTGTGTGATGTCCTTAGGTTACTTAGGTTTACGTAGTTCTAAGTTCTAGGGGACTGATGACCTCAGATGTTAAGTCCGATAGTGCTCAGAGCCATTTGAACCATTCTTTCACCAGTCCCCTAGAACTCAGAACTACTTAAACCTAACTAACCTAAGGACATCACACACATCCATGCCTGAGACACTCTCGACCTTCTCGCCGTGAGATCATATTAGTTAGGTTGCAAATCGCGCACTGTCTTCTTACCCATCGCCACTTGTTACGTGGCGCTCCCTCACCACTTTGTGCTCATTGCGTCCAACCTTTGAAGGTCCTCCATTTCCTGACGGAATACCTTTTTTTTTTTTTTTTAATCCCTTACGTTCTCGTTTGTGTTTGCTGTCTGAGTTATCGGCCGTTTTAGCGAACAACGCGCGGGGTGTCGACCGCGTTTTTTTTTTTATCCGTCATAGCAATATAAGCACTCCGTCTTCAGGCCACAACTGGCCCATCAGGACCATCCGACCGCCGTGTCATCCTCAGTGGAGGATGCGGGTAGGAGGGGCGTGGGGTCAGCACACCGCTCTCCCGGTCGTTACGATGGTATTCTCGACCGAAGCCGCTACTGTTTGGTCGAGTAGCTCCTCAATTGGCATCACGAGGCTGAGTGCACCCCGAAAATTGGCAGCAGCGCATGGCGGCCTGGATGGTCATCCACACGGCTTAACTTCGATGATCTCACGTGAACCGGTGTACCCATTGCGGCAAGGCCGTTGCCGTCGTAGCAATATAGCGAACGACATTTAATTTTTAGTTCAAGATATCCGTTTATCCATGGGGTACTTTATACAGCTTTCTCCACGTCAACTGGGAATAACGTGTAGTCGTTTTTAACTTCTCTCTTTGTGTTTGTCTTCTACAGCTTTGACATGGGAGCATATGACCCTCGTTTCTGCGCCCTTAAACAAAACAAACAACAACAAACGACACCACTGAAGTTGCAGTTGGTGTCGGTCTGGAGTCAGTGAAATACACGCTGCAGGGCGTCTGGCTCGGCGCTGCCCTCGAAGTAACGGACAGGTGGTTGTGTCACTGTGGTGCCAGCTGCTGCTCAAACTGCTGCTGCAGATGTAGCACGATGCGCCAGGGCCACCCGCCGGACACTGTGGCCCTCACTCTCTGTAATTAGAGATGGGCAAAACTGTTCTTTTCAGAGATCGGATCAGAACAGTTCACTCCCTGAAATGAATTAGCTCTTTTTCATGACTCATCACTCATTTACAATAGAAAATAAATGGAAGGAACATTGCCCTTTAAACTTGGTTTATTCCAGTACTGTACCTGTATTTTGATCTTATTTGATCCTATTTTGAAGTAACACAGATAATGAGTAAGAATTTTGTATTGTTTATTGAAATTTCCACGATATGACAAAGTTTTTGATTATTGATTTATTTTGCACTATCGTGGTTTTTTGGGTGATCGGAAAATGTTGTAACTTGAGATTTACATTAACAATATATTTGGCTATAATGTATTAAAATTTCACTAACCTCATTCAAATACATCGCAAGCCATATATTTTTAAAGTGAATGTTTCCTTCTGAAGACGCCTAAAATCGCAAAATCCGTACCACAATAAGAAAAAAAATATAAATTTGACTGTAAAACGAAAGTGCTCCATATAGCCTTACGCAGAATAAAACAAGGAAAATATTGGTGTATCACATTTTGCGATACGTTTATCGGTTCGCTCGTAATTAAAGCGTAAATTCGAGTGTCCATAATAAAAATCCTATAGTAAGAGGAGTCGTCAGCAACCTAATCTGATCAGTTTAAACAAATAAAAATAAAATAAAAACAAATGATGTATACATAACATAATAATGTAATATACATAGCGGTATTACTACGAAGAACAATATCCAGTAGAGACGAACTCCGATGCAGAGGCGCTGAGTCGAGCAGCTCGAGCTGCGAGCTGTATTACTGCGTGAGCTAAGACCGCAGAGACCAGCCGTGACACCTGAGTTGCTTTTGTTACACTCTGGCTAGAGTCGAGAACGGTGGGGAGTTCGTTGAGCGGGCGAGTTCCGAGGGTGGGGGGAGCGGTGAACTCACCCGCTCCGAGACAAATCGTCCGTTCCCTTGCGAGCAGGTTGTTGCAAGTAGTTCCTATGTTACCCGCTAGGTGGCTCTCTGTCCTGTTGCTCGCATCAACTGCCCAGAGGGAAGGACGTGCGACTGAAACGATCGCCGACAGAGTGCGATGCTAAGTTAAGCTGCGCCAGACACTCACTGCACGCAGCAGAGGACGCACAGACACGGCACAGCATATGTGAAACACAAAATCCAATGGTGCACTGCACAATGCAGGCAGCCAAGGTAGAAGCAGGGCAGAGGCCGGCGCTGGCTGTGTTGTGTGGCGTGCACTGTGCTGTGACCAGCAGAGGCGTTGCTGATATGCTCCGTCTCTCTCTCTCTCTCTCTCTCTCTCTCTCTCTCTCTCTCTCTCTGCCGTGGGAAACGTTTGGAGCTACCGTTCTTTTTTTCTGAACCACTGATTGTTCACTCCTTTGAAAGATTCAACTCCATGAATTAGTTCAAGAGCGGATCCCCCATCTCTATCTGTAATGCCATGTGGTTGTCTGGAGAATGGCCTCCTTGCGACTGGACATTCTCGGGACCACCACTGCCAGCAATCATGAACAGCGGCTACATTCCTGCCAGGTCTTCCTGCAACATCACGGAGGAAACATCCGGCTTCTCATAGCCCCCTTAAACGACCTAGTCCAAAATCGGTAAGGTGTTGGCGTCTTTGTCGCCTTAAAGGCATTCTTGAGCAACTATACAGGGTGATTCAAAAAGAATACCACAACTTTAGAAATTTAAAAACTCTGCAACGACAAAAGGCAGAGCTAAGCGCTATCTGTCGGCGAATTAAGGGAGCTATAAAGTTTCATTTAGTTGTACATTTGTTCGCTTGAGGCGCTGTTGACTAGGCGTCAGCGTCAGTTGATGCTAAGATGGCGACCGCTCAACAGAAAGCTTTTTGTGTTATCGAGTATGGCAGAAGTGAATCTACGACAGTTGTTCAGCGCGCATTTCGAACGAAGTATGGTGTTAAACCTCCTGATAGGTGGTGTATTAAACGTTGGTATAAACAGTTTATAGAGAATGGGTGTTTGTGCAAAGGGAAAAGTTCTGGACAGCCGAGAACGAGTGATGAAAATGTAGCACGCATCCAGCAAGCATTTGTTCGCAGCCCAGGAAAATCGACTCGCAGAGCTAGCAGAGAGCTGCAAATTCCACAATCAACTGTATGGAGAGTCCTACGAAAAATGTTAGTTATGAAACCTTATCGTCTGAAATTGGTTCAAGCACTGTCTGCAGCTGATAAGATTAAAAGAATCGATTTCTGTGATTTTATCCTTGCTCAAATGGAAACAGATGAATCTTTCGTTTCAAAGATTGTGTTTAGTGATGAAGCAACTTTCCACACTAACGGGAAAGTCAACCGTCACAATGTCTGTATATGGGGCACTGAGAATCCGCGGGAAACAACTCAGTATGAACGTGACTCGCCTAAGGTGAACGTTTCCTGTGCCGCTTCAGCCAATAAAGTTTTTGGTCCCTTTTTCTTCGAAGGTGCTACTGTAACTGGACTACAGTATCTGGAGATGTTAGAAAATTGGCTGTTCCCTCAGCTCGAACAAGAAGCACAACAATTCATATTTCAGCAGGATGGAGCGCCACCACATTGGCACTTATCTGTCCGTAACTACCTGAACGTCAACTACCCGAGGCGATGGATCGGCCGCCAGGCAGCCCGTGACAGAGCACTTCATCACTGGCCTCCAAGAAGCCCTGATCTTACCCCCTGCGATTTTTCCTTATGGGGGTATGTTAAGGATATGGTGTTTCGGCCACCTCTCCCAGCCACCATTGATGATTTGAAACGGGAAATAACAGCAGCTATCCAAACTGTTACGCCTGATATGCTACAGAGAGTGTGGAACGAGTTGGAGTATCGGGTTGATATTGCTCGAGTGTCTGGAGGGGGCCTTATTGAACATCTCTGAACTTGTTTTTGAGTGAAAAAAAAACCTTTTTAAATGCTCTTTGTAATGATGTATAACAGAAGGTTATATTATGTTTCTTTCATTAAATACACATTTTTAAAGTTGTGGTATTCTTTTTGAATCACCCTGTATATGAAGGTATTATCTGTTCCTGAAAGAACAAATACCATTGATGACCGCGCAGCTTCTCTAGAATAAAATAATAATTAAAGCGACAACCTAGCTGCAAACAGGCGTTCATATACATCAATGGGGACAGCTGAAAATGTGCGCCCAAACCAGTACTCGAACAACCTGGGATCTCCTGCTTACATGTCAGACGCTCTATCCATCTGAGCCACCGAGGGCGCTTTAGATTAATCTGCCACGAGTAATGAGTGTGATGGGCAAACATGTATTAGGTGCACTACGAATGTAGCGATGTGGACATGTTGGGAATGTGGGTCTCACGGGTAGCGTGCAAGGGATAAGTCCCTGAAATCGCAGTATCCTCTGTGCCCTCGGTGGCTCAGATGGATAGAGCGTCTGCCATGTAAGCAGGAGATCCTGGGTTCGAGTCCCGGTCGAGGCACACATTTTGACCTGTCCCCAATGATGTATATCAACGCCTGTTTGCAGCTAGGGTGTCCACTTAATTATCATTTCATTCTTGACTAACATCACCTCACCATGTCCAATCTCAAAGGTAACTAACGCTCACGACCGTTACACCGTGTATTTAAAGCAAACCCTCATAGCGGCGCCAATAGCGCCAGTCTTGCGCAGCTGTCACGAAACCTGAATAGACATCTTTCAGAAATAGAAATATTCGTTTAAAAAGTTTTCGATGGTCTTCAGCTACAGTCAAACAATACTTTTTAATAGTAAACTGCCATTTGACTGTGTATTATTTTACGTATCTTCCGTTCTACACTCCTGGAAATTGAAATAAGAACACCGTGAATTCATTGTCCCAGGAAGGGGAAACTTTATTGACACATTCCTGGGGTCAGATACATCACATGATCACACTGACAGAACCACAGGCACATAGACACAGGCAACAGAGCATGCACAATGTCGGCACTAGTACAGTGTATATCCACCTTTCGCCGCAATGCAGGCTGCTATTCTCCCATGGAGACGATCGTAGAGATGCTGGATGTAGTCCTGTGGAATGGCTTGCCATGCCATTTCCACCTGGCGCCTCAGTTGGACCAGCGTTCGTGCTGGACGTGCAGACCGCGTGAGACGACGCTTCATCCAGTCCCAAACATGCTCAATGGGGGACAGATCCGGAGATCTAGCTGGCCAGGGTAGTTGACTTACACCTTCTAGAGCACGTTGGGTGGCACGGGATACATGCGGACGTGCATTGTCCTGTTGGGACAGCAAGTTCCCTTGCCGGTCTAGGAATGGTAGAACGATGGGTTCGATGACGGTTTGGATGTACCGTACACTATTCAGTGTCCCCTCGACGATCACCAGTGGTGTACGGCCAGTGTAGGAGATCGCTCCCCACACCATGATGCCGGGTGTTGGCCCTGTGTGCCTCGGTCGTATGCAGTCCTGATTGTGGCGCTCACCTGCGCGGCGCCAAACACGCATACGACCATCATTGGCACCAAGGCAGAAGCGACTCTCATCGCTGACGACGACACGTCTCCATTCGTCCCTCCATTCACGCCTGTCGCGACACCACTGGAGGCGGGCTGCACGATGTTGGGGCGTGAGCGGAAGACGGCCTAACGGTGTGCGGGACCGTAGCCCAGCTTCGTGGAGACGGTTGCGAATGGTCCTCGCCGATACCCCAGGAGCAACAGTGTCCCTAATTTGCTGGGAAGTGGCGGTGCGGTCCCCTACGGCACTGCGTAGGATCCTACGGTCTTGGCGTGCATCCGTGCGTCGCTGCGGTCCGGTCCCAGGTCGACGGGCACGTGCACCTTCCGCCGACCACTGGCGACAACATCGATGTACTGTGGAGACCTCACGCCCCACGTGTTGAGCAATTCGGCGGTACGTCCACCTGGCCTCCCGCATGCCCACTATACGCCCTCGCTCAAAGTCCGTCAACTGCACATACGGTTCACGTGCACGCTGTCGCGGCATGCTAGCAGTGTTAAAGACTGCGATGGAGCTCCGTATGCCACGGCAAACTGGCTGACACTGACGGCGGCGGTGCACAAATGCTGCGCAGCTAGCGCCATTCGACGGCCAACACCGCGGTTCCTGGTGTGTCCGCTGTGCCGTGCGTGTGATCATTGCTTGTACAGGCCTCTCGCAGTGTCCGGAGCAAGTATGGTGGGTCTGACACACCGGTGTCAATGTGTTCTTTTTTCCATTTCCAGGAGTGTATATAGATTTCGGCTTTTATATCATTATCAAGCACAATGCTAAAAGTTGTTAGGCCATTACTATCTTACATCTGTTAAAACTTTCGTATATATCACACAACTTCTCCTTGGTAATGCAATCTTTTCTTCTGTCAGTTTAAAACAAGGATAAGAAAAATTCCACAACTGACAGGATGGTAGCAGATCTACAGCTGCAACCTGAGCATTGACACTGAACAGTGAGCTAGCCGAGCACCCACCTGCCTGGAGCAGAACACTCCTGCCTCGGAGGACAGCCTCCTTCACAGACGGGTTCACAGTCGTGCGATTGTGACGCCCTGCTGTAGCCCGGGCAGCACTCCACCTCGGTCCTGTATGACTGAATCACCTGAAAAACGCGGAAGGTGCACATTGACGGGGGCAGTTCTCAGCTATATTATGAGACAAGACTATGAGCCACATGTGCCTACGGTGGGTTGGCAGTTGTTGGATTATGATGCAGCGCTGTAGCCGGGCCAGCACTCCACCTCGGTCCTGTATGACTGAACGACCTGCAGAACATGCAGGTTTCAAATTGACTTGGGCAGTTCTCAGCTATATTATGAGACAAGGCTAAAAGCCACATGTGGCTGTGGTGAGTTGGCAGTTCTCGATTCATGTTGCCCCGCCATAGCCTGGGCAGCACTCCACCTCGTTCCTCTATAAGTGGACCACCTGCAAAACGTGGAAGTTGCAATGACTAGGACAGTACTCAGCTATATTAAGAGACATGACTATAAGCCACATGTGCCTACAGTGTGTTGGCAGTTGTAGTATTACGATGCAGCGCTGTAGCCTGACCAGCACTCCACCTCGGTCCTGTATGACTGAACCACCTGCAAAACATGAAACGTGGAAACTGACAGGGGCAGTTCTCAGCTATATTACAAGACAAGACTATGAGCCACTTGTACATACGGCGGGTAGGCAGTTGTCAGATCTTGGTGCCCCACTGTAGCTTGGCCAGCAGTCCAACTTGGTCCTGTATGACTGAACCACCTACAAAACGTGGAGGGTGTAAACTGACATACTACAGTTCTCAGCAATAATATGAGACAAGACTATGACCCACATATGCCTACGGTGAGTTGGCAGTTGTCAGATCATGATGCCCCACTGTAACCTGACCAACTCTCCACCTCGATCCTATATGACTGAACCGCCTGCAAAACATGGAAGGTTCAATTTGACATAGGGCAATTCTCAGCTATATTACAAGAGTATTAGCCACATGTGCCTATGGTGGATTGGCAGCTGTCTGATTATGATGACCTACTCTAGCCTGGGCAACACTACAGCTTGGTCCTGTATGACTGAACCACCTGCAAAACAAGGGGATGCAAGATTGATTGGGCCTGTTCTCAGCTATGTTACGAGACAAGACTAGGACTCACATGTGCCTACAGTGAGTTGACAGTTGTCAAATCATGATGCCCCACTGTAGCCTGGCCAGCACTCCCCTTGTGTCATCTGTAACTGAACCACCTGCAAAACATGGAAGATGCAAATTGACATAGGGCAGTTCTCAGCTATATTATGAGACATGGCTAAAAGCCACATGTGGCTGTGGTGAGTTGGTAGTTCTCGGATCACGTTGCCCCGCCATAGCCTGGGCAGCACTCCACCTCGATCCTCTATAACTGGACCACCTGCAAAACGTGGAAGGTTCAATTTGAAATAGGGCAGTTCTCAGCTATATTACAAGACAAGACTATGAGCCACTTGTAGATACGGGGAGTTGGCAGTTGTCGGATTATGATGCCCTGCTGTAGCCTGGCCAGCACCCCACCTCGGTCTGTATGACTGAACCACCTGCAAATCATGAAAGATGCAAATTGATGTGTGCAGTTCTCAGCTATATTAAGAGACAAGACTCTGAACCACTTGTGGCTATGGTGGGTTGGCAGTTGTCAGATTATGATGTCCTGCTGCTGTAGCCTGGCCAGTACTCCACCACAGTCCTGTATGACTGATCCACCTGCAAAACATGAAACATGCAAATTAACAAGGGCAGTTCTCAGCTATATTACAAGACTCTGATCCACTTGTGCCTACAGTGGATTGGAAGTTGTGGGATTATGGTGTCTTGCTGTAGCATGGCCAGCACTCCACTTCAGTCCTGTATGACAGAACCACCTGCAAAACTTGGAGGGTACAAACTGACGGGGGCAGCTGTCAGCTACATTACATGACTATGAGCCACTTGTGCCTATGGTGAGTTGGCAGTTGTTGGATTATGATGCCCTACTGTAGCATGGCCAGCTCTCCACTTTGGTCCTGTATGACTGAACCACCTGCAAAAATGAAGGGTGCAAGTTGATGGAGGCAGTTGGCAGCTATATTATGACAACACTATGAGCCACTTATGCCTACGGTGGGTTGGCAGTTGTCGGATTATGATGACCTGCTGCTGTAGCCTGGCTAGCACTCCACCTCGGCCCTGTACAATTGAACCACCTGCAAAAGAAGGGGATGCAAAATTGATGGGGGCCGTTGTCAGCTATGTTACGAGACAAGACTATGATTCAAATGGGCCTGCACTGGGTCGGCAATCATCAGGCTGAAATGCTCTGCTGTAGCCCAGGCAGCACTCCACCTTGGTCCTGTATGACTGTGTCATCCACAAAGCACATGGGTGGAAAATTCACAAGGCTAGTTCTCGACTGCATTATGGGACTGGACTACGAGTCAGTCACGCTTACAGGGGTCAAAACATTAGGATCACTGCCCTCCTGGAAAGTGAATGCGCATGTTGGGATACTGAGCAGGTAAAGAGGTAGGGACGACATACAAGTGGAACAAATTCGAATGCGGTATCGTTCTAGGGACGATATGGGCCACAAAAGGGGTAAAGTTTAAGTAGACTGTAAATCGTGGTCTGGAGAATTATTTGCCTAGTAGATGGGTCAAGGGCAGAAAAGCCTCACCATGGTCTAATAACGAAATCCGTAAACTGCTGGGAAAGCAGTGCCTGTTGCACTCACAGTTCAGAAGAGAACGCGCAAATGATGACAAGAAAAGGTTAGCAGAGATTCGTGCGTTTGTGAAAAGACTTGTGCATGAAACTTATGATAGCTTCTACCATCGTACCTTACCTGGCAGAGAACCCGCAAAATTTTGATCATATCTGAAGTCGCTAAGGCTTCCATTCAGTCCTTTGTTCGCCAGTCTGGTGTGTCATTTGAAGATAACAAAACGAAACCCGAAATTTTAAATAAGTCTTTCAAGCAGGAGAATTGTACAAACTTAGTCATTTGACCATCGGATCATCTTCCGTATGGACGACATAGTAATGCCTGGCATAGAGAAACAACTGAAAGTTTTAAAAACAAACAAGTCGCCAGGTTAAGATGAAATCCCATTTCGGTTTCACAAAGATTAATCTACGGCATTGGACCGTTACCTAGGTAGGACATACCGCGCATCTCTAGCACAGTCCAATGGTCGAAACGATTGTTAAAAAGTATAGGTGTCTCCTGTATATACGAAGGGCAAAAGAACAGGCTCGCAGAATTACAGACCAATATCCCTAATGTTGACTTGATGCAGAATCCTTGAACGTATTCTCAGCTCGACTGTAATAAATTTTCTTGAGACCGAGAAGCTTACGTCCAGGAATCATCATGGTTTGCGAAAGCATTTCTCGTGTGAAAATAAACTTGTCCTTTTCTCACAATACAGCCGTGTGAACTATAGATGAAGGGCAACAGGCAGATTCCATATTTCTAGATTTACGAAAAGCGTTTGACATGGTGCCCCCACTGTACGCTGTTCAAGAAGGTACAAGCGTACGGATTAGGTTCCCAGATACTTCAGTGGCTCTAAACCTTTTTAACCAATAGAACCCAGTACGTCGTCATCGATGGCGAGTGTTCATCAGAGACGAGAGTATCGTCCGGAGTGGCCCAGGGTCGTGTGATGGGAACACTGTTGTTCTCCGTGTAAGTAAATGATTTGGCTGACAGGGAGGGCAACAACCTGCAGATGTTTGCTGATCATGCTGCGGTGTACAGTAAAGTGTGGAAGTAGAGTGACTGTAGGAGGATGCAAGATGACTTAGAGAAATTTTCTAGTTGGTGTGATGAATGGCAGTTAGCTCTAAATGTAGAAAAATGTGAGTTAATGCGGATGAGCAGGAAAAACAAATCTGTAATGTTCGTATACAGTATTACTAGTGCCCAGCTTGACACAGTCACATACACTCCTGGAAATTGAAATAAGAGCACCGTGAATTCATTGTCCCAGGAATGGGAAACTTTATTGACACATTCCTGTGGTCAGATACATCACATGATCACACTGACAGAACCACAGGCACATAGACACAGGCAACAGAGCATGCACAATGTCGGCACTAGTACAGTGTATATCCACCTTTCGCAGCAATGCAGGCTGCTATTCTCCCATGGAGACGATCGTAGAGATGCTGGATGTAGTCCTGTGGAACGGCTTGCCATGCCATTTCCACCTGGCGCCTCAGTTGGACCAGCGTTCGTGCTGGACGTGCAGACCGCGTGAGACGACGCTTCATCCAGTCCCAAACATGCTCAATGGGGGACAGACCCGGAGATCTTACTGGCCAGGGTAGTTGACTTACACCTTCTAGAGCACGTTGGGTGGCACGGGATACATGCAGACGTGCATTGTCCTGTTGGAACAGCAAGTTCCCTTGCCGGTCTAGGAATGGTAGAACGATGGGTTCGATGACGGTTTGGATGTACCGTGCACTATTCAGTGTCCCCTAGACGATCAC
Source organism: Schistocerca cancellata (assembly GCF_023864275.1). Lineage (NCBI taxonomy): Eukaryota > Metazoa > Arthropoda > Insecta > Orthoptera > Acrididae > Schistocerca > Schistocerca cancellata. The sequence goes on from NC_064637.1 coordinate 41,008,095, forward strand.
CAGTGGTGTACGGCCAGTGTAGGAGATCGCTCCCCACACCATGACGCCGGGTGTTGGCCCTGTGTGCCTCGGTCGGATTGCAGTCCTGATTGTGGCGCTGACCTGCACGGCGCCAAACACGCATACGACCATCATTGGCACCAAGGCAGAAGCGACTCTCATCGCTGAAGACGACACGTCTCCATTCGTCCCTCCATTCACGCCTGTCGCGACACCACTAGAGGCGGGCTGCACGATGTTGGGGCGTGAGCGGAAGACGGCCTAACGGTGTGCGGGACCGTAGCCCAGCTTCATGGAGACGGTTGCGAATGGTCCTCGCCGATACCCCAGGAGCAACAGTGTCCCTAATTTGCTGGGAAGTGGCGGTGCGGTCCCCTACGGCACTGCGTAGGATCCTACGGTCTTGGCGTGCATCCGTGCGTCGCTGCGGTCCGGTCCCAGGTCGACGGGCACGTGCACCTTCCGCCGACCACTGGCGACAACATCCATGTACTGTGGAGACCTCACGCCTCACGTGTTGAGCAATTCGGCGGTACGTCCACCCGGCCTCCCGCATGCCCACTATACGCCCTCGCTCAAAGTCCGTCAACTGCACATACGGTTCACGTCCACGCTGTCGCGGCATGCTACCAGTGTTAAAGACTGCGATGGAGCTCCGTATGCCACGGCAAACTGGCTGACACTGACGGCGGCGGTGCACAAATGCTGCGCAGCTAGCGCCATTCGACGGCCAACACCGCGGTTCCTGGTGTGTCCGCTGTGCCGTGCGTGTGATCATTGCTTGTACAGCCCTCTCGCAGTGTCCGGAGCAAGTATGGTGGGTCTGACACACCGGTGTCAATGTGTTCTTTTTTCCATTTCCAGGAGTGTAGAAAATCTACGCAACCGGTTGGCAGATTTTTACATATTTTCCAAATTTGTGTCTATGTTTGCTGCAAACGTCAGCCATGTTCAAATTTGTAACGATATATCGTTTTCAACAGTATTCACCACCGGAGGCGCTGCAACTCTTTTTACGCCAGGGGGCAGCAGGTATGCTTGAGTGCGTGCGCACTGCATCTGGTGCACGCGGTGTTGTACTTCCAATGCATATAAAGGTGCAGTCATTTGCGAGTGGCATCAGTTATCGGCGAGAGCAGCGTAGCTTTTCTCACCTGATGATGGCGGCCAGGTAGGCCGCTGAAATATTGTGGTCAGATGACAGTTTGATCCGGCTGGAAACCCGACAAGAATCGGATACACATCGGTGATGCTGTCGTATGCCATCTCTGTGCCCACGAATAACTGGTCTGTAAATTACGGGAACTGTGTGAGCTGTGCGCGGGCATCTGGTGCGACAAACCTCTGGAAACCTACCAGGGGTTTATCGAGTCCAAACTACTCACAAGGGAACATCCCCATCGCACCCACCTCAGATTTAGTTATAAGTTGACACAGTGGATAGGCCTTGAAAAACTGAACACAGATCGATCGAGAAAACAGGAAGAAGTTGTGTGGAACTATGAAAAAATAAGCAAAATATACAAACTGGATCGTCCATGTGTAAGATAGGCAATATTAAGGGCAATGTGAGGCGAGGAGCTCCGTGGTCCCGTGGTTAGCGTGAACAGCTGCGGAACGAGAGGTCCTTCGTTCCAATCTTTCCTAGACCGAAAATTTTAACTTTTTATTTTAAGTTTATGTGAAAAACTCTTATGTTTTCATCACTTTTTTTGGAGTGATTATTACATCCACAAGGAAACCTAAATCGGGCAAGGTAGAAGAAACTTTTCACCCAGTCGCCAAGTGTACTAGTTAGGTGGGTCGACAACATATTCCTGTCATGTGACGCACATGCTGTCACCAGTGTCATATACAAAATATCAGACGTGTTTTCCTGTGGAGGAATCGGTTGACCTATGACCTTGCTTGCGATCAAATGTTTTCGGTTCCCATTGGAGAGGCACGTCCTTTCGTCAACTAATCACACTGTTTTGCGGTGCGGTCGCAAAACACAGACACTAAACTTATTACAGTGAACAGAGACGTCAATGAACGAACAGACAGATCATAACTTTGCGAAAATAAAGAAAGCAAAATTTTCAGTGGAGGGCAGATTTGAACCAAGGACCTCTCGTTCCGCAGCTGTTCACGCTAACCACAGGATCACGGCGCTCCTCGCCTCACATTGCCCTTAATATTGCATATCTTACGCATGGACGACCCAGTTTGTATATTTTGCTTATTTTTTCATAGTTCCACACAACTACTTCCTGTTTTCTCGATTGATCTGTGTTCAGGTTTTCAAGGCCTATCCACTGTGCCAACTTATAACTAAATCTGAGGGGGGTGCGATGGGGATGTTCCCTTGTCAGTCACTGTTGTGTTGCGTTCCAAAGGTGGACCAAAACGCTGATAAGGGGGGCAGGACGTCAAACTGGCAGACTTGGGGCACAAGAGGCGCCACAGCACATTTTAATTTCTACAGTCTATACTTTTACAAATGAATTCATAAAACTTTGTCACCATGACCAGGAAGGATTGAGGACTCACACTCATCGCAGTGGAAGTTCGAAAACGGAGCAAAATACCTCTTTTTACATGTGAAATTTCATCATTATTTCACTTACTATTGGTTGTATTTGTTGGTATTGGTACACTTTTCTTCCTAAGTAAGAGGGATTCTTCGATGAATTTTTCATAGCATACTGACAGTAGTTACAGGTGTATGAAACTCTAGAATATTCCAAATCTGTTAAAAATCTGTGGAAAAATTGAGATAATTAATTATAAAACTTGAGGTTTTTACTAAACATGAAGTTCAAAATGTAACAGTTCATTCTTTTTTTTCATAAATTAAATAACTTCTAGAGTTTCATACACCTGTAACTATGGTTTGTATGCTGTGCAAAAGTCATCGAAGAATCCCTCTTACTTAGGAAGAAAAGTGTACCTATAGCAACAAATGCAGCCAGTAGTAAGTGAAAAAATGACGAAATTTAACATGTAAAAAAATGTGTTTTGTTACGTTTTTGAGCTTCCACTGCTATGAGTATGAATCCTGAATCCTTCCTGGTCATGCCGTTAAAGTTTTATGAATTTATTTGTAAATGTATACACAGTGGAAATTAAAAAGTCCTGTGGTGCCTCTCCTGCTCCAAGTCGGCCCCTTTGACATCCTTACCCCCTTAAGCAGAAGGTTATTCTGCTCATCAGTGTACACTTATAAGCCAGAACATCATCTCTCCTGACCTAGTATCGATATAAACCTGTCCAGGCGAGAGCGGCGTCACCTGGCGAGGAATGACTACTAGTCAGACAGACACACGCAAGGTGCATGTACGAGGTGCATTCAAGTTCTAAGGCCTCCGATTTTTTTTCTAATTAACTACTCATCCGAAATCGATGAAACTGGCGTTACTTCTCGACGTAATCGCCCTGCAGACGTACACATTTTTCACAACGCTGACGCCATGATTCCATGGCAGCGGCGAAGGCTTCTTTAGGAGTCTGTTTAGACCACTGGAAAATCGCTGAGGCAAGAGCAGCACGGCTGGTGAATGTGCGGCCACGGAGAGTGTCTTTCATTGTTGGAAAAAGCCAAGAGTCACTACGAGCCAGGTCAGGTGAGTAGAGAGCATGAGGAATCACTTCAAAGTTGTTATCACGAAGAAACTGTTGCGTAACGTTAGCTCGATGTGCGGGTGCGTTGTCTCGGTGAAACAGCACACGCGCAGCCCTTCCCGCACGTTTTTGTTGCAGTGCAGGAAGGAATTTGTTCTTCAAAACATTTTCGTAGGATGCACCTGTTACCGTAGAGCCCTTTGGAACGCAATGGGTAAGGATTACGCCCTCGCTGTCCCAGAACATGGACACCATCATTTTTTCAGCACTTGTGGTTACCCGAAATTTTTTTGGTGGCGGTGAATCTGTGTGCTTCCATTGAGTTGACTGGCGCTTTGTTTCTGGATTGAAAAATGACATCCACGTCGCATCCATTGTCACAACCGACGAAAAGAAAGTCCCATTCGTGCTGTCGTTGCTCGTCAACATTGCTTGGCAACGTGCCACATGGGCAGCCGTTTGGTCGTCCGTCAGCATTCGTGGCACCCACCTGGATGACACTTTTCGCATTTTCAGGTCATCATGCAGGATTGTGTGCACAGAACCCACAGAAATGCCAACTCTGGAGGCGATCTGTTCAACAGTCATTCGGCGATCCCCCAAAACAATTCTCTCCACTTTCTCAATCCTGTCGTCAGACCGGCTTGTGTGAGCCCGAGGTTGTTTCGGTTTGTTGTCACATGATGTTTTGCCTTTATTAGACTGTCGCAGCCACGAACGCGCTTTCGACAAATCCATAACTCCATCACCACATGTCTCCTTCAACTGTCGATGAATTTCAATTGGTTTCACACCACGCAAATTCAGAAAACGGATGATTGCACGCTGTTCAAGTAAGGAAAACGTCGCCATTTTAAGTATTTAAAACAGTTCTCATTCTCACCGCTGGCGGTAAAATTCCATATGCCGTACGGTGCTGCCATCTCTGGGACGTATTGACAACGAACGTGGCTTCATTTTAAAACAATGCACATGTTTCTATCTCTTTCCAGTCCGGAGAAAAAAAATCGGAGGTCTTGGAACTTGAATGCACCTCGTAGTATCACTGAGCGTGTTGTCCGTGTTTAGAATGGGGAAGGTGCGCTATCTCTCTGAGCTTGACCGAGGGCAATTTGTGATGGCCCGGAGGCTCGTTACACGCATTTCGGAAATTGCACGACTTATCGGCCGTTCGAGAAGTGCTGAGGTGAGTGTCTTCAACATGTGACGTAACCAAGGTGAAACCACGTCCAGACCTCGTAGAATTAGGCAGCCACCCCTCACCGCAGACTTTGGACGTCATAGGCTAGGCAGACTGGTAAAACAGAACAGGCGGCGAACTGTGGACTATTACAGAAGAGCTTGTATCACAATACATGGACTCTTGAAGCTGGTAGCAGCACCAAACAAACAAAGAGTTGATAATTAATTGAAAGCCTCAGCTGCTGACAGGTGTTGTTGATATACCGTGATGGGGACAGCTGAAAATGTGTGCCCCGACCAGGACTCGAACCTATTAGGTACATTATGTATGTAGATTGTGGACAGTTGGGAATGTGGGTCTGACGGGAAGCGTGCAAGGGATAAGTCCCTGCAGTTGCGCTCTTCATCTGTGTCCTCGGTGGCTGAGATGGATAGAGCGTCTGCCATGTAAGCAGGAGATCCCGGGTTCGAGTCCCGTTCGGAGCACACATTTTCAGCTGTCCCCATCGAGGTGTACCAACAACACCCCTCGGCAGCTGAGGGTTCCTAGAGAATCTGCACGGTCATCAATGAATCTGTTCTTTCGAGAACAGTTACTGTCTTCACATATAAACAAAGAGCCCTGTTACTACAAGTGTGCAGTTGTGTTGTAGGAAGAGGCTATTGGCCACCAAATAACATGCTCTTCCTTGATTCGTATCGTACAGTGGCGACGAGCACAAAACCGAATGAATGATGCATTTGCTTAAATTCATGGGCCATTGCTCAGAAAACCCCAAAAAAAGCATTTTTCACCATTTTGTTTTTCGCCGTCAGCCTCGGATGAAACCCCTGGCCGCGGATACCAAGACGGCTATGCGCCGCAAATTGCTGAATTTTTTCCGATATGTACCTAAGACTCGTATCAAAAAATGGTTCAAATGGCTCTGAGCACTATGGGACTTAACATCTACGGTCATCAGTCCCCTAGAACTTAGAACTACCTAAACCTAACTAACCTAAGGACAGCACACAACACCCAGCCATCACGAGGCAGAGAAAATCCCTGACCCCGCCGGGAATCGAACCCGGGAACCCGGGCAGACTCGTATCTGGAACTACCTTGAAAATTTTCTTTCTCTCTTTATCCATTTCCAAGATATAGAAGTTCCAACTTACTCATGTGGTGACTGGACGTACCGTTAATAGACGTAGCAGGCTTTCTACATCTACATGCATACTCTGCAAATGACATTTAAGTGCCTGGCAGAGGGTTCATCTGAATTGCTTCGACGTCATCCTGTAATCCGACATGGTCGGAACTACGAATATTGCAGTGGCTCACACTAGTCCCCTGTATGTGGCCTTCTCCAGAGGTGAGTTACACTTATGTAAAATTCTCCCAAATAACTGCAGTCGACCAGTCGCTTTCTCTACTACCAAACTTAAGTGCTTGTTCCAAACACAGCATGTGAGTAACACAAACTGCGAATCACTCGGAACGAGGCAGATGGATGCTCTTGAAAGAAGATCACCGTGCTGTGTGGTCTCCGGTGGACCGACTCACCTTCGAGGTCTTGACAGTCTGCCAGAAGACGCGGTTCTTGCTGCATCTCCCGCTCCAGCAGAGTGTGTAGTAGGTGCGGATGATTGGTCTGTACTCCACATCAAAAGCTGTCTCCGTGAACCTGCAACATCACAGTTTTTCTCAAAAAAATGGTTCAAATGGCTCTAAGCTAGAGTGCTGCAACGCTCCATGTTTGACCGGTCACGGCTCGCCTGTTGACGGGGGGACCGAGCCGCTCGTGTCCGGCCCCACACGACTCGGCTCGGTCACGTACTCGCCCCATGTCTGATGTCCGGACTCCGGACACGCGGATAACCGAGCATGACCGGTCACCGCCGACGTCGCACCTAGCCTCGCCCCGGCTCGCTGCACTGTGCTGTACAATTCCAACGCCTCTCTCTCTCTCTCTCTCTCTCTCTCTCTCTCTCTCTCTCTCTCTCTCTCTCTCTCTTTTAAGACAAAAGTAACGTTTCCAAGAACGGGTACGTGACACAGCTAAATTCATGAAGCATTTGGAAAGTAAAATGATATTTCAATACAATCGCGGATAGAAGACGAGTGTCATTTCCAAACAGAAGATCTATTTTTCCTTTCATTAACAGGAAACATTGAATAAGTGCTGTCCCTGTAATATAAAAGACAACCATCTTCACAAAGAAAGCATACAAAGAACATTCAATATTTACAGACGTAACTTGTCATACTTTTCACTTGTCTGCAACGGAAACAAAATTATAGTTATTGTTGATCAGTAAATCACTAACGCGTCCCGGATTTAACTGGCTGACATCTGGCACGTTAACTTCTCCATAATGCGCACCTAGATGTATTAATTCTTTGCCTAGTTCTCTGAAACCTTCACTGGAACCAGCATTAAAAGGTCTCACATCGTTAGCACAGATTGCAACACACTTTGCTGTAATACTATTTTTTTATTACTGCCGGTATCCCTGAAGGAGCTGTACCTTTGTGAGGTTTCTTGCAACTATGTTTCTTTAAATGAGTGGTTTCCAACTGGAAACACACTAATGTTGAGCAGTTTATGCACGATACGTACCCAGTAGACGCACTGTTTTCGTCTACAACTAACAGAAATGTACTCCATACTTGGCTTTTTAGACCTTCCCTTTCTTCAATGTGTAAACATTGGTTTCAATCTTACGTCTTAACTGCACTGGCTTCCTCGCGCTGCATGATTGCAGAGAGAGAGAGAGAGAGAGAGAGAGAGAGAGAGAGACCACAAATGAGAAGCCCGTACTGGCTGCAGTCTCACACGGGTAATGAAACGTATAAAGTGTTTGAAGTTATGTGCTACGTATTCGGTCACGGCTTCTATGCTCGGTCACTAGAACTAGTGCGGGCAGCCTATCCAGTTAGGGTGTGCTCGCCCCATCTCGTATTTTGTGCTCGCTTACTCGGTCATGCAGGACTCTACTCTAAGCCCTAAGGGACTTAACATCTGAGGTCATCAATCCCCTAGAACTTAGAACTACTTAAACCTAACTAACCTAAGGACATCACACACATCCATGCTCGACGCAGGATTCGAACCTGCGACCGTAGCAGAAGCGCGGTTCCGGACTGAAGAGCCTATAACCGCTCCGTCACAGCGGTCGGCAGTTTTGCTCAAGGTGCGTCAACGAGAAGCACGTCGCGCTCGCACGATGCAGCTCAGAACTGCGCAATTGGCGTGGAACCACGCGGCAGAGAGACGAAGAGAGGCGAAGGAATTCGCAGAGAGCTGAAGGGAGCTCCCGCACAGTGAGCTGGGCAGCTCTAAATGAAGCACAGATGTAAGAGTTAGGGTCTGTCAGGTGACGATCAACTTGGTTTTTGGATCGGTAAGGACACAAGAGAGGCAGTTCCGACACTACACTTGATACTGGAAGCCAGACTTCAAACAAATGAATAAAATTTTATGCATGTAACCAAGTGACTGTCCTGGAACCCTGAACCCAATATTACCCATATAAAGGCTTCCAGTGTCAACAGAAAATGCGATTTATTTACTTAACCTGGTCTGATTACAGCCATCAGACCCTGTCTTATATCGGACAGGGTTACAACAGCCACTAATAGTGGCAATAATAATGCCAATAATTTACTAATAATATTTTTAAAAAATAATAATCAAACAATAAACACCAGATATTACAGCAAGCATATTATTAATGATCCCAATACCACAATAGATAAATGCAGACTTTGCAAACAACAAATAGACAGTAGATCACATCACAGGCGGATGTCCAATACTAGCAAATACAGAATACCCCAGAAGACATGACAATGTGGCAAAAATAATACATCAACAGCTTGCCTTACAACATTAACTTATAAAACAACACGTTCCCACATACAAATATGCACCACAAAAAGTACTGGAGAATGATGAATACAAATTATACTGGAACAGAACCATTATAACAGATAAAACAACACCACATAACAAACCTGACATCATACTCACCAATAAAAAGAAGAAAGTAACACAACTAATCGAAATATCCATACCCAATACAACAAATATACAGAAGAAAACAGGAGAAAAAATTGAAAAATACATCCAACTGGCTGAGGAAGTAAGGAGATGTGGCATCAGGATAAAGTTGACATTATACCAATTATACTATCAACTACAGCACACAATATCCACCACTACATCAACGCAATACAGCTACATCCAAAATTATATATACAACTACAGAAATCTGTAATTATTGATACATGTTCAATTACCCGAAAGTTCCTAAATGCAATGTAACATAAACTGTACAGTTAAAAGGAAGTCACGCTTGATCAAGGTCTGCGTCACTTTCCATTTTAACCAGACATAACGCCTGAGAAAGGAAAGAAATAATAATAATAATAATAATAATAATAATAGTAATAATAATAATAATAACAATAATGATGGCGACAGATACAATAATAATTTGCAGGTCTGTAAAATAGATGTTTTTTTGATATAGCGAGTTATGCGAAAAATTAATTTAAGTGGTGTTGGAACGCCCTATCTCGATAATGTTAAATTTAGTGACATGGCTTCCCTGTATTTCAGGAACTTATGTAGCCATTGCCATGAAACTTTTACAGGAAATTAAACTGTACGTTCTGAGTCTACTGAACTACAATAATTGCATTTCAGCTGCTCCTTTCGCAAATACAATTTTTTAATTACTCGGTTAAAATTGTGTGTACATTTTTTGTACGTTATCCTAAATAATTTTAGTTATGCATAACATTACGTTCTTCTTTTAGTTCAGTAGACTCAGGATATATATGTTACTACTCCCTGAAAATTTGAATACTCTACTCGAAGTAGTTTCTGAGATTTAGGGGAAAATGCAACAGAAAATGTAAATTTTCAGAAACGGCTTCTAAAGTTGCAAAAGACTGTAACTCACTTAATATATGCTTGTATTTTTTATTTTTAGTCGCTCAGAAGCACCCTGCACCCTACTGTATATCATCCTCTTGATCTTTTTCCAAGTCGTTTCTCCTTTCCTTCTTTCTGGAGTCCTTAGTTGACAACTGTGCTGAATACTCTGCTTTATCAATGCGAACCTTGTCTATCCGTTCAAGTTCTGTGATGCTGTTTGCTCCGGGATTAATTCCCGTACGCCTTAGCACTTTCACCCTACCAGTGTTGCCATCATTAAAAGCAATAACAGCATCACTAACCCCCACTTTAGTGTATTCATTTCAACAAAACATTGTTTGGTAAGCGAGTTCATTTAAGATTATTGAATGACTCATTGGGATTTTTAGTCTGACCGTGCAGACACAAAAATGGCTCTGAGCACTATGGGACTTAACATCTATGGTCATCAGTCCCCTAGAACTTAGAACTACTTAAACCTAACTAACCTAAGGACATCACACAACACCCAGCCATCACGAGGCAGAGAAAATCCCTGACCCCGCCGGGAATCGAACCCGGGAACCCGGGCGTGGGAAGCGATGCAGACACATGTTCAGTAATTCAGGATTTGCCAGGTCTTTGTAAATAGGTTTTATGATATCTATGACTGCTGCTGGGATGGAATTTTCATGGCTGTTTGAGTACTGCGCATTGCAGTAATTGCACCATGAATCAGGTCCAGGAGGTCAAAGGTGGTGTACTGGTTTTTCATCAGTTGACAGTCTGTGGAAGAAGGTAGCCCATACCGCCTCCTTCATTATCAATAAATCCTCAGTATTATTTCTAATGGACGTCCCACAGTACTGCCGTAGTTCATCAATTATTTTGTCTGTTAGCGTGCCTCTTTTGGTTTTACCATCAGAGTGTTTCTTGTCTCTCAAACTTTGTTTCAACTTCCTCAACCAGGTGCCCATCCTCTTCTGGACATGACCTTTATAACACGGAAACCCACAGCCTTCTATATAAAAAAATTACCGATTTTATTAGATCTTGAAGCAATGCATGAAAAAATTTTAACATTTTCAACCAGTGTAGATTATATTTTAAAAATAATATAAAACACTTCTCATTTGAGTTTATAAGTGAGATATATATAATTTTATTCGGAAAATTGCAAATTTTATAATGAGATACCAATTCTAAAATTTGAAAAAATTTTTTTTTCGTTCTAACTCCCCTTAAGGTGACTATAGTGGATAAGAGCACCGAGAAATGAGGAAGATCAGATTGGAAAGAGGGATATACAAGGGTAATGAGAGCTTACAGGGACAATTCTCGATACATCACATAATTACTTACTGAATTTAAAAGTTTAAAATGCTCTCATAATCTACTCATTAAGAGGTACACTGTCCAGTCACATTACGGTGGCCACATGTTGCTAGCACACTGGACTCGCATTCGGGAGGACGATAGTTCAATCCCGCGTCCGGCCATCCCGATTTAGGTTTTCTGTGATTCCCTAAATCCCTCAAGGCAAATGCCGGGATGGTTCCTTTGAAAGGACACGGCCGACTTCCTTCCCCGTCCTTCCCTAATCCAATGAGACCGATGACCTCGCTGTCTGGACTCCTCCCCAAAACAACCCAACCCACCTGTTGCACAGCACAGGCTGCAGTGAGAGGTGCAGGAAGAGAGTGAGTGAGGTTCTGGCAGGTACTGTTGAGGGGCGACTGTTGGTAGCCCCATCACTCACCTGGCTGGTCAGATGTTCGACAAATGCACGTGTATTGTCCTGTACACACGTCTGCAGCCATCATTCAGCCCTGACATCTATGGTCCTTCATGCTCCACAGTTCCCTGAGCGCTGGTTTTCGATGGTGCCAGTCTGCTATGCAGAGTATATTTTAACCAAGGCTGTATGCGAACATTTACAGAGTTAAGCATTTCGGTAATGCTTTCTGGCAGGTACTGACACGTTGAGGGGCCATGGCGGCTCCAGCGCCGCGGTCAGCTGCGCTAGGTTTCTCGGTTGAGGATCCATGGCCTGTACAGCCCGATTAAGGTGTTCGCACTAATTCTCGATTGGGTTAAATCCGGGGACTTTGGTGTCCAAGGGAATAAGATGAACTCATTCTGGTGCTCTCCGAATCGCGCACGTGTTCTGCGAGCTGCGCTACGTGTTGCATTGACCTACTGGTAGATGCCATGACGGCAAGGAGAAATAAATTGCATGTAGGCGTGGACATTGTCCCTTCCCCCCCCCCCCCCAATTCATACTTGTTTTGATCCATTGTGGGTTCTAGAGCTACAAGATCATCCACAGAATGCCACAACAACATTCTGCAGACCATACACCTGCTCCTCTGCCCCAGACCCTTCTGAAGATTGTTGCAGGGTATTTGCTTCCACACATTTTATGCCATACGCGCCAATGGCCATGTTGTCTAATAGAGCATAAAACGTGATTCATGTCAAAAGGCCACCTGTCGCCACTGAGTGGACGTCCAGCTCCATGCAAATTCCAAAATTAGTAGTCAATGAACAACAGTCACCATAGGTGCATGTACCAGACACTTGCTGCAAAGGCCCATACACAACAACATTTGCTGACCAGAAGACACTGTTGAGGGGGCGACTCTGTTGAGGGGGCGACTCTGTTGAGGGGGCGACTCTGTTGAGGGGCGACTCTGTTGAGGGGCGACTCTGTTGAGGGGCGACTCTGTTGAGGGGCGACTCTGTTGAGGGGGCGACTCTGTTGAGGGGGCGACTCTGTTGAGGGGCGACTGTTGGTAGCCCCATCGCTCACCTGGCTGGTCAGATGTTCGACAAATGCACGTGTATTGTCCTGTACACACGTCTGCAGCCATCATTCAGCCCTGGCATCTATGGTCCTTCATGCTCCACAGTTCCCTGAGCGCTGGTTTTCGATGGTGCCAGTCTGCTATGCAGAGTATATTTTAACCAAGGCTGTATGCGAACATTTACAGAGTTAAGCATTTCGGTAATGCTTTCATCCTTAGCCCAAAAATCAGTGATCACGCCCTTTTTAACATAAGATAAATCGCTCTGTTTTTGCACTACGGAAACGACGACTCCACGGTTTTCCGCGTCCACTCTGCCACCTCCCCCCGCCCCCCCCTCCCCGGCGACACACTTTACACAGTCACTAACTATTGCCACCTAGAATAACTCCAAAAGTATGACAGTACCTGAAAAGTTTGTGGGACAAATGTTGCATGAGACAACAGGACAATAATATGACGTTAGTTTTTTGTTGCTAGATGAGGTCGCGTCAGAGATACGAAGGTCAACTTTTTTTTAAATTTTTTTTTAAATGGGGTGCTATAGTTTGGTACTTATTTTCTGATAGCGCCTATCGAGAAGTATCCAATGATGTGTAACAGTAAGGTCTTTGAAAGGTCAAAAACGTAGCATGAACGTCCATTTACAGAAGGTGTTTGAAGTGACGACTATTAGTATCAGTGCAGTGCTGCAATCTTCTTATCATGGACTGAGTGGTATTCCTTGTCACATCGACACTTATCAAAACACATGCTCTGACAATTCCCTCTTGTGTAGCGTGCAAATAGTAAACATTCGCCGAATACGGCGTATCCAACTAACGTGCAATTGACATGTAAACACCATTCGACGGTCGTGTGACTAGGGCCTCCCGTCGTGTAGACCGTATGCCGGGTGCAAGTTTTTCGGTTTGACGCCGCTTCGCCGACTTGAGCGTCGACCCATTCGACGGTTTCGCAGTAAAATAGTAATAGGAACGGTAAGAGTAGTATCGTGGAATCAAGCGAATGCGAATGATGTATTCCTTCGAAGAACAAGTCGCTACGCTTCTCATTTACAGAGAACGCCAACGAAAGTCAGTGAGAGCTAGAGACTTATACGCTGAAAGATATCCTCAACGTACTCACCCTACACGACGTACATTTAAATATGTGTATGATAAATTGAGAACAACAGGATCTTTAACGCATCGGAAACGTATCCGGCAAGGGAAAGTTACTAACGACGAAACGGAAATCGGTACTCTTGCCACTGTGGTTCGAGATCCTTGTGTAAGTCCGCATCAAATAGCAACGGAATCTGCCACGAGCCAGAGAATTGTTGTTAGAGTTCTGCATCGCCTTACCATATCAGTCTCCACCAAGAATTGACAGGTACGGATTGTATGCATCACATTGAATTCTGACGATGGGTTCAAGTTCAGAGGAATGACACATTTATTAATTTGATTTTGTTTACTGACGAGGCTACCTTCACGAACCATGGAAATGTTAATTTGCATAACATGCATTATTGGACAACTGAAAATCCATGTTGGCGGCGGTAAGTTGCACACCAAGAACCGTGGTCGGTGAATGTATGGTGTGGGATTCTGGAGGACGGAATTATAGGCCTCTATTTCACCGAAGGAAATCTTAACTGTAGGAAGTACACCACATTAAGAGACATTAGGTCTGTTATTGGAAGAAATACCTTTAGGAACAGGGAACAGAATGTGGTATCAACACGATTGCTGTCCGGCACATTTTTCGATGACGGCTAGAAATGAGTTGCAGAGACAATTCCCAAATCGTTGGATTGGACACGGAAGAGATGTGTCGTGGCCGGCTCGTTCGCCGGACTTGACGCCTCTGGATTTTTTTGTGGGGATCCGTAAAAGACATTATTTATAAATACACTCCTGGAAATGGAAAAAAGAACACATTGACACCGGTGTGTCAGACCCACCATACTTGCTCCGGACACTGCGAGAGGGCTGTACAAGCAATGATCACACGCACGGCACAGCGGACACACCAGGAACCGCGGTGTTGGCCGTCGAATGGCGCTAGCTGCGCAGCATTTGTGCACCGCCGCCGTCAGTGTCAGCCAGTTTGCCGTGGCATACGGAGCTCCATCGCAGTCTTTAACACTGGTAGCATGCCGCGACAGCGTGGACGTGAACCGTATGTGCAGTTGACGGACTTTGAGCGAGGGCGTATAGTGGGCATGCGGGAGGCCGGGTGGACGTACCGCCGAATTGCTCAACACGTGGGGCGTGAGGTCTCCACAGTACATCGATGTTGTCGCCAGTGGTCGGCGGAAGGTGCACGTGCCCGTCGACCTGGGACCGGACCGCAGCGACGCACGGATGCACGCCAAGACCGTAGGATCCTACGCAGTGCCGTAGGGGACCGCACCGCCACTTCCCAGCAAATTAGGGACACTGTTGCTCCTGGGGTATCGGCGAGGACCATTCGCAACCGTCTCCATGAAGCTGGGCTACGGTCCCGCACACCGTTAGGCCGTCTTCCGCTCACGCCCCAACATCGTGCAGCCCGCCTCCAGTGGTGTCGCGACAGGCGTGGATGGAGGGACGAATGGAGACGTGTCGTCTTCAGCGTTGAGAGTCGCTTCTGCCTTGGTGCCAATGCTGGTCGTATGCGTGTTTGGCGCCGTGCAGGTGAGCGCCACAATCAGGACTGCATACGACCGAGGCACACAGGGCCAACATCCGGCATCATGGTGTCGGGAGCGATCTCCTACACTGGCCGTACACCACTGGTGATCGTCGAGGGGACACTGAATAGTGCACGGTACATCCAAACCGTCATCGAACCCATCGTTCTACCATTCCTAGACCGGCAAGGGAACTTGCTGTTCCAACAGGACAATGCACGTCCGCGTGTATCCCGTGCCACCCAACGTGCTCTAGAAGGTATAAGTCAACTACCCTGGCCAGCAAGATCTCCGAATCTGTCCCCCATTGAGCATGTTTGGGACTGGATGAAGCGTCGTCTCACGCGGTCTGCACGTCCAGCACGAACGCTGGTCCAACTGAGGCGCCAGGTGGAAATGGCATGGCAAGCCGTTCCACAGGACTACATCCAGCATCTCTACGATCGTCTCCATGGGAGAATAGCAGCCTGCATTGCTGCGAAAGGTGGATATACACTGTACTAGTGCCGATATTGTGCATGCTCTGTTGCCTGTGTCTATGTGCCTGTGGTTCTGTCAGTGTGATCATGTGATGTATCTGACCCCAGGAATGTGTCAATAAAGTTTCACCTTCCTGGGACAATGAATTCACGGTGTTCTTATTTCAATTTCCAGGAGTGTAGATTGCAGCACTGCATTGATACCAATGCTCATCACTTAGAACACCTTCTGTAAATGGATGCTCATGCCACCTTTTAGACCTTCGTTGGCCTTCAAAGACCTTACTATTACACATCATTGGATTAGTCTCAATAGCAGCTATCAGAAAATAAATAGCAAACTATAGCATCCCACTTCAGAAAACAAAGTTGACCTTCATATCTCTGACGCGACCCCACCTAGCAACAAGAAACCAACGTCATATTATGCCCCTGTTGTCCCATGCAGCTTTTGTCCAACAAACTTTTCAGCTTCTGTCATACTTTCGGAGTTATTCTCGGTGACAGTAGTTAGTGATTCAACCTGTATTATCTTCACTCCTTTGCTAAAACCTGCTGTCTGTGAGTGGTTATTCAGCGTTCTCGTCTAATGTAGGCAGTAATGATATCACGGTGACTGGACTATGACATAAGTATTACAGTTAGACAATGTGTGGTTCTCTTGAGGCCTAATAACTGCCGGCGCAAATACCCGGATTATATTTATCTAGAATTTGAGAATGACAGCACTTTGCGACTTCCAACAAACTTCACACATAAAAAAAGGCTCTGAGCACTATGGGACTTAACTTCTGAGGTCATCAGTCCCCTAGAACTTAGAACTACTTAAACCTAACCAACCTAATGACATCACACGCATCCATGCCCGAGGCAGGATTCGAACCTGCGACCGTAGCGGTCTCCCGGTTACAGACTGAAGCGCCTAGAACCGCTCGGCCATACCAGCCGGCCTTCACACATAATTTCAAACCTTCATAGAACTGATTAAAACTGTGTGCCGGACCGACACTCGAAATCGGGACCTTTCTGCAAGGTCCGCAGGAGAGCTTCTGTGAAGTTTGGAAGGTAGGAGACGAGGTACTGGCGGAATTAAGGCTGTGAGGACGGGTCGTGAGTCATGCTTGGGTAGCTCAGTTGGTAGAGCACTCGGCGTGTTCGTCTCTGACACCTGCCACAAAATGAAGAAAGGAAAATGTTCACCTACAACATTTTCGCTGTTCATGGAATATAACTCTGCATCTGACATTACGTTTTAATTTATTACATCTTTACTACTGAATCTATTCCCAACATGCTCTGCATATAGTATTCACTTGTAGCACTGATTGTACCTCCAAAATTGTATCATACTATGGCAGATAATTCAGAATATAATGATCTCATGAACATTGAGATCCGTGAAAAACTTGCTATTGCTTAAAATGGAGCACAAATTACCGGAACTATATTCATCTAGTGTTTCATAATGAGAGCACTTAGGCCTTCCAACAAACTTTAAGCTTAATTGCAAATCTTTCTGGAACTACACTCCTGGAAATTGAAATAAGAACACCGTGAATTCATTGTCCCAGGAAGGGGAAACTTTATTGACACATTCCTGGGGTCAGATACATCACATGATCACACTGACAGAACCACAGGCACATAGACACAGGCAACAGAGCATGCACAATGTCGGCACTAGTACAGTGTATATCCACCTTTCGCAGCAATGCAGGCTGCTATTCTCCCATGGAGACGATCGTAGAGATGCTGGATGTAGTCCTGTGAAACGGCTTGTCATGCCATTTCCACCTGGCGCCTCAGTTGGACCAGCGTTCGTGCTGGACGTGCAGACCGCGTGAGACGACGCTTCATCCAGTCCCAAACATGCTCAATGGGGGACAGATCCGGAGATCTTGCTGGCCAGGGTAGTTGACTTACACCTGCTATAGTTAACTTCTCTGCAGAGAAATTCGAAGTCAAATTTAGAAAAGCAAATAAAAAAACCATCTCACTGGTGTCTGTTTGTGGATGCCACATTCCTAGTCTGGCCACATGGTAAGAAAGCTTTGGACGAATACTTTGGTTTTCTAAATAATATGAATCGAAACATCCAGCTCACCACGGAAATAGAAAATGACAACAAAGCACCTTTCTTGCATATCCTAGTTATGAAATGGACAGATGAAAGTTTGGAACATAAGGTTTTTCAAAAGTAACGCACACGGTTAGATATTTACATAAGAACTCTAATCACCATCCACAACAAAAGAGAGTTGCCATTAAAACAGGATTTGCACGTCGAAACACCTGGACACCGAATCAAAACATATAAATTAGGCTTTCGTGAAAAATGGGTACTCCTGAAAGGAAGTAGGCCTACACAGAATTCTACGACCAAATAACGGAAGGACGAAGGACAAGGATGAAAAACGGCGAAAGAATACAGTTGCTTTCTCTTTTATTAAAAAAGTCACAGATCAGATCGGAAAGATTTTATAGACACACGACATTAGGCCGGGATTCAGAAAATAGGTCAAGCACTCCCATCTGTAAAGGATAAAGGCTCTCTTCTGTCAGCATGTGGCATATATAAAATTCCGAGTACGTGTGGTACAGTTTATATTGGAACAAGCAAGAGAAGCGTGAACACACAGGTAAAGGAACACAAACGTCTCGGCCGACTAGGTGAAAATAGACAAATTGGATGTAGCAGAGCATCCTCTTCATTGAGGAAGTTACGAAAGCAAGTTTTATGAAACAAAAATTTTATCTTCGACGACGAACTATGATCCACGGAGATGTAGACAAGCATTTGAAATATATAAGCTAAGGGATAATTTTAATAGGAAAGAAGAAACCACGAAACTAGTAACATGTGGACAGAGCTGTGCAGAATCGCTAAACAGTTTCTTATCTTTGAGAAGACGACAATCGATTGGTACCTGTCGGGCATTATATGTTATTGGGCAAATGCTCAAACATTTTGTTGTTGCACAATGAAGTCCTTTCTGAGCCACAGACAGTTTTAGTAATGGGTAGCGAAGATAATTTTCTCCTCCCAGTGGTGTAGCTATGGACAGCACTGTTCCTTTAGAATTGTCATTCATTATTTATTTCAAATTTCACTATCCAATGTACTCCGACAGTGCAGTTAAAATGGCTAACTCTCTGAACATGGACCCACATGAAGACCGCGGGTCAACACGCATCATTCTTATTATTCGGTTTTTTGCAATCACTAATTTCTTCTTATGTGTTACCCTGAAATTTATTTCGTAAGACATTAGTGAGTGTAAGTCGTTTATTTCAAATACTAGCCATTATAAACGAGCAAAAGCAGCTGAACAAAATTTTTTGAGAATCTCAGTAATGTACAGTTGAAGTACGCCGAAAATTTTGAAGCATTTCACTCTATTTACTGACTCCTAATCACGTACTACTTCAGCTGTTGATATGACTAGTTGTTGCACAGAATTGACTACAGCTTGAGTTCTCAAAATTTAGGGAAAGTCCATTTTCGGAGAACAACCTACTAATTCTTTTAAAAATTCGATTAACCATCTCATCTGCGGCTTTTCGTCTAATGGGATTTATTATATATAACACCAGTCATCATCATCATCATTTAAGACTGATAATGCCTTTCAGCGTTCAGTCTGGAGCATAGCCCCCCTTATACAGTTCCTCCATGATCCCCTACTCAGTGCTAACATTGGTGCCTCTTCTGATGTTAAACCTATTACTTCAAAATCATTCTTAACCGAATCCAGGTACCTTCTCCTCGGTCTGCCCCGACTCCTCCTACCCTCTACTGCTGAATCCATGAGTCTCTTGGGTAACCTTGCTTCTCCCATGCGTGTAACATGACCCCACCATCTAAGCCTGTTCGCCCTGACTGCTACATCTATAGAGTTCATTCCCAGTTTTTCTTTGATTTCCTCATTGTGGACACCCTCCTGCCATTGTTCCCATCTACTAGTACCTGCAATCATCCTAGCTACTTTCATATCCGTAACCTCAACTTTGTTGATAAGGTAACCTGAATCCACCCAGCTTTCGCTCCCATACAACAAAGTTGGTCGAAAGATTGAACGGTGCACAGATATCTTAGTCTTGGTACTGACTTCCTTCTTGCAGAAGAGAGTAGATCGTAGCTGAGCGCTCACTGCATTAGCTTTGCTACACCTCGCTTCCAGTTCTTTCACTATGTTGCCATCCTGTGAGAATATGCATCCTAAGTACTTGAAACCGTCCACCTGTCCTAACTTTGTTCCTTCTATTTGGCACTCAATCCGTTTATATTTCTTTCCCACTGACATTACTTTCGTTTTGGAGATGCTAATCTTCATACCATAGTCCTTACATTTCTGATCTAGCTCTGAAATATTACTTTGCAAACTTTCAATCGAATCTGCCATCACAACTAAGTCATTCGCATATGCAAGACTGCTTATTTTGTGTTCACACATCTTAATCTGACCCAGCCAGTCTATTGTTTTCAACATATGATCCATAAATAATATGAACAACAGTGGAGACAGGTTGCAGTCTTGTCTTACCCCTGAAACTACTCTGAACCATGAACTCAATTTACCGTCAACTCTAACTGCTGCCTGACTATCCATGTAAAGACCTATAATTGCTTGCAAAAGTTTGCCTCCTATTCCATAATCTTGTAGAACAGACAATAACTTCCTCCTAGGAACCCGGTCATATGCCTTTTCGAGATCTATAAAGCATAGATACAATTCCCTGTTCCACTCATAACACTTCTCCATTATTTGCCGTAAGCTAAAGATCTGGTCCCGACAACCTCTAAGAGGCCTAAACCCACACTGATTTTCATCCAATTGGTCCTCAACTAATACTCGCACTTTCCTTTCAACAATACCTGAGAAGATTTTACCCACAACGCTGATTAAAGAGATACCTCTGTAGTTGTTACAATCTTTTCTGTTTCCATGTTTAAAGATTGGTGTGATTACTGCTTTTGTCCAGTCTGATGGAACCTGTCCCGACTCCCAGGCCATTTCAATTATCCTGTGTAGCCATTTAAGACCTGACATTCCACTGTATTTGATGAGTTCCGACTTAATTTCATCCACCCCAGCCGCTTTATTGCACTGCAATCTATTGACCATTTTTTCCACTTCCTCAAATGTGATCCTATTTCCATCATCATTCCTATCCCATTCTACCTCGAAATCTGAAACACTACTGATCGCATTTTCACCTACATTGAGCAACTCTTCAAAATATTCCCTCCATCTGCCCAAGGCATCCACAGGATTCACCAGCAGTTTTCCTGACCTGTCCAAAGTACTTGTCATTTCCTTCTTACCTCCCTTTCGAAGACTGCTAATTACACTCCAGAATGGTTTTCCAGCAGCTTGACCCATAGTCTCCAACCTGTTTCCAAAGTCTTCCCACGATTTCTTCTTCGATGCTGCAATTATCTGTTTGGCTTTGTTTCTTTCTTCAACACAGCTTTCTCTATCTACCTGGGTTCTGGTATGTAGCCATTTTTGATACGCCTTCTTTTTCCTTTTACAGGCTGCCTTGACTATATCATTCCACCAAGCTGTTTGCTTCATAACACCAGTATCGTCCGCAAAAACTACCAGTTCTACCTCTTAACTTTTAAATGGAAGGATATTCATGTATACACTGAAGAACAAAAGAAATTGGTACACCTACCTAATATCGTTTAGGGCCTCCGCGAGCACGCAGAAGTGCCGCAACACGACGTGACGTGGACTCGACTAATACCTCAAGTAATGCTGGAGGGAACTGACACCATGAATCCTACAGAGCTGTCCATAAATCCGTAAGAATACGAGGGGGTGGAGATCTCATCTGAATAGCATGTTGCAGGAGACCCCAGATACGCTCAATAATGTTCATATCTGAGGAGGTTGGTGGCCAGCGGAAGTGTTTAAACTCAGAAGTGTCCCTCGAGCCGCTCTATGACAACTCTGGACGTGTAGGCCGTCGCATTGTCCTGCTGGAAATGCCCAGGTCTGTTGGAATGCACAGTACACATGAATGGATGCAGATGATCAGACAGGATGATTCATCTGTCACAAGTCGTATCTAGACGTATCACGGGTTCCATATCATTCCAACTGCACACGCCCCACACCATTACGGGCCCTCCACCAGCTTGAATAGTCCCCTGCTGGCATGCAAAGTCCATGGATTCATGAGCTTGTCTCCATACCCGTACACGTCCGTTTGAAACGAGACTCGTCCGACCAGGCAACATGTTTCCAGTCATCAACAGTCCAATGTCGGTGTTGACGGGCCGAGGCGAGGCGTAAAGCATTGTGTCGTGGAGTCAAGAAGGAAATACGAGTGGGCCTTCGGCTCCGAAAGCCCATATCGATGATGTTTCGTTCAATGGTTCGCACGTTGAAACTTGTTGTTGGCCCTGCACTGAAATCTGCAGAAATTTGCGGAAGGTTTGCACGTCTGTCACGTTGAAAGATTCTCTTCAGTCGTCGTTGATACCTTTCTTGCAGGATCTTCTTTCAGCCGCAGCGATGTTGGAGATTTGATGCTTTACCGGATTCCTGATATTCACGGTACACTCGTGAAACGGTCGTACGAGAAAATCCCCACTTCATCGCTACCTAGGAGATGCTGTGACCCATCGATCGTGCACCTACTGTAACACCACGTTCAAGCTCACTTAAATCTCGATGACCTGCCATTGTACCAGCAGTAACCTATCTAACAACTACGCCAGAAAATTGTCTTTTCTGCCTGTTTACGTATCTTTGTATTTGAATACGCATGCCTACACCAGTTTCTTTGGCGCTTCGGTGTATAAGGACCAGGAGTGGATCTAAGATTTAACCCCGTGCGGTTCCCTTTGTGTTATCTCCCCAGTAAATAAAGTTTTCTACCCTTACAGCATTGTTTTAATTATTCAGCACAACGTTTTGCATTCTCTTCGTTAAGTATGATTCGATTTGGTTATGTGTAACGGCAAACTTGAGTTCTTCTGAGAATGTGACATGACATACACCATCAAACGCATTAGAAAAATCAAAAAATTCCAGTTTGTGATATTTTATTATTTAATGTTTATAATTTTTTATGAGAGAATTCTCAATCGCCCTATTGTTCTGGACTCCGAAGGGTGAATCTGTTATCTGAATTCTTTCTACTTAAATGTGGAGCTACTGTTGTGTACATCACTTTTTCGTTTCCTTTGAAAAATGTCAGTAAGATTATTATACGAGAACCACCGTTTGTTGATAGTGTAATAGCTTTGTTGAATTATTGTTGTTGCTAGGGATGCAAAGAAAAATATGTGAAAGGAGGGATAGTAACTTTTCACGGGTACTACGTTAGAAATTTCGAGATGCATTATAATTAAGGCTTGATTCTATAGACCTATTTTCCTACGATTTTATGACTATATAATAGATATTACGGCTCGTACAAAAGCTTACAAACAATCACTTTCTCTCATTAATTTGCTAGTGGAACAGGAAAGGAAATGGTTAGTTGTTTCAGCAAATACTATCCTCCGTGCATTTAGCAGTGACTTGTCGATTACGTATATAGATCTGAAAGACGGGATATAGAGTGGGAGTCTGTAATTGTCTTCGTATGTTGTTGTTGTTGTTGTTGTCTTCAGTCCTGAGACTGGTTTGATGCAGCTCTCCATGCTACTCTATCCTGTGCAAGCTTCTTCATCTCCCAGTACTTACTGCAACCTACATTCTTCTGAATTTGTTTAGTGTATTCATCTCTTGGTCTCCCTCTACGATTTTTACCCTCCACGCTGCCCTCCAATGCTAAATTTGTGATCCCTTGATGACTCAGAACATGTCCTACCAACCGGTCCCTTCTTCTTGTCAAGTTGTGCCACAAACTCCTCCCCAATTCTATTCAATACCTCCTCATTAGTTATGTGATCTACCCATCTAATCTTCAGCATTCTTCTGTAGCACCACATTTCGAAAGCATCCTGACACTTAAATCTATACTCGATGTTAACAAATTTCTCTTCTTCGGAAACGCTTTCCTTGCCATTGCCAGTCTACATTTTATATCCTCTCTACTTCGACCATCATCAGTTATTTTGCTCCCCAAATAGCAAAACTCATTTACTACTTTAAGTGTCTCATTCCCTAATCTAATTCCCTCAGCATCACCCGACTTAATTCGACTGCATTCCATCATCCTCATTTTGCTTTTGTTGATGTTCATCTTATATCCTCCTTTCAAGACACTGTCCATTCCGTTAAACTGCTCTTCCAAGTCCTTTGCTGTCTCTAACAGAATTACAATGCCATCGGCGAACCTCAACGGTTTTATTTCTTCTCCGTGGATTTTAATACCTACTCCGAATTTTTCTCTTGTTTCCTTTACTGCTTGCTCAATATACAGATGGAATAACATCGGGGACAGGCTACAACTCTGTCTTACTCCCTTCCAAACCGCTGCTTCCCTTTCATGCCCCTCGACTCTTATAACTGCCATCTGGTTTCTATACAAATTGTAAATAGCCTTTCGCTCCCTGTATTTTACCCCTGCCATCTTTAGAATCTGAAAGAGAGTATTCCAGTCAACATTGTCAAAAGCTTTCTCTAAGTCTACAAATGCTAGAAATGTAGGTTTGCCTTTCCTTAATCTGTTTTCTAAGATAGGTCGCAGGGTCAGTATTGCCTCACGTGTTCCAACATTTCTGCGGAATCCAAACTGATCTTGGCCGAGGTCGCCTCCTACCAGTTTTTCCATTCGTCTGTAAAGAATACGCGTTAGTATTTTGCAACTGTGACTTATTAAACTGACAGTTTGGTAATTTTCACATCTGTCAACACCTGCTTTCTTTGGGATTGGAATTATTATATTCTTCTTGAAGTGTGAGGGTATTTCGCCTGTCTCATACATCTTGCTTACCACATGGTAGAGTTTTGTCAGGACTGGCTCTCCCAAGGCTGTCAGTAGTTCCAATGGAATGTTGTCTACTCCTGGGGCCTTGTTTCGTCTCAGTTCTTTCAGTGCTCTGTCAAACTATTCACGCAGTATCCTATCTCCCATTTCATCTTCATCTACTTCCTCTTCCATTTCTATAATATTGTCCTCAAGCACATCGCCCTTGTATAGACCCTCTATATACTCCTTCCACCTTTCTGCTTTCCCTTCTTTGCTTAGAACTGGGTTTCCATCTGAGCTCTTTATATTCATAAAAGTGGCTCTCTTTTCTCCAAAGGTCTCTTTAATTTTCCTGTAGGCAGTATCTATCTTACCCCTAGTGAGGTAAGACTCTACATCCTTACATTTGTCCTCTAGCCATCCCTGCTTAGCCATTTTGCACTACCTGTCGATTTCATTTTTGAGACGTTTGTATTCTCTTTTGCCTGCTTCATTACTGCGTTTTTATATTTTCTCCTTTCATCAATTAAATTCAATATTTCTTCTGTTACCCAAGGATTTCTACTAGCCCTCGTCGTTTTACCTGCTTGATCCTCTGCTACCTTCACTACTTCATCCCTCAGAGCTACCCATTCTTCTTCTACTGTATTTCTTTCCCCCATTCCTGTCAATTGTTCCCTTATGCTCTCCCTAAAACTCTGTACAACCTCTGGTTTAGTCAGTTTATCCAGGTCCCATCTCCTTAAATTCCCACCTTTTTGCAGTTTCTTCAGTTTTAATCTACAGCTCATAACCTATAGATTGTGGTCCAGGTCCACATCTGCCCCTGGAAATGTCTTACAATTTAAAATCTGGTTCCTAAATCTCTGTCTTACCATTATATAATCTATCTGATATCTTCTAGTATCTCCAGGATTCTTCCATGTGTACAACCTTCTTTTATGATTCTTGAACCAAGTGTTAGCTATGATTAAGTTATGCTCTGTGCAAAATTCTACCAGACGGCTTCCTGCTTCATTTCTCTCCCCCAATCCGTATTCACCCACTATGTTTCCTTCTCTCCCTTTTCCTACTCTAGAATTCCAGTCGCCCATCACTATTAAATTTTCGTCTCCCTTCACTACCTGAATAATTTCTTTTATCTCATCATACATTTCATCAATTTCTTCATCATCTGCAGAGCTAGTTGGCATATAAACTTGTACTACTGTAGTAGGCGTGGGCGTCGTATCTATCTTCGCCATAATAATGCGTTCACTATGCTGTTTGTAGTGGCTTACCCGCATTCCTATTTTCCTATTCATTATTAAACCTACTCCTGCATTACCCCTATTTGACTTTGTGTTTATAACCCTGTAGTCACCTGACCAGAAGTCTTGTTCCTCCTGCCACCGAACTTCACTAATTCCCACTATATCTAACTTTAACCTATCCATTTCCCTTTTTAAATTTTCTAACCTACCTGCCCGATTAAGGGATCTGACATTCCACGCTCCGATCCGTAGAACGCCAGTTTTCTTTCTCCTGATAACGACGTCCTCTTGAGTAGTCCCCCCCCCCCCCCCCCCCGGAGATCCGAATGGGGGACTATTTTACCTCCGGAATATTTTACCCAAGAGGACGCCATCATCATTTAATCATACAGTAAAGCTGCATGCCCTCGGGAATAATTACAGCTGTAGTTTCCCCTTGCTTTCAGCCGTTCGCAGTACCAGCACAGCGAGGCCGTTTTGGTTAGTTTTACAAGGCCAGATCAGTCAATCATCCAGACTTTTGCCCCTGCAACTACTGAAAAGGCTGCTGCCCCTCTTCAGGAACCACACGTTTGTCTGGCCTCTCAACAGATACCCCTCCGTTGTGGCTGTACCTACGGTACGGCCATCTGTATCGCTGAGGCACGCAAGCCTCCCCACAAACGGCAAGGTCCATGGTTCATGGGGGTAGGGTCTTCGTATAATACGTGTCTTCGTGTAATATGTGTCAAAACCATTTTGTTTACTATAAAGTTACAGTAGGAGACTATGTTAAGTGTGTCTAGGACATGGAGAATGATTATGTGTGATTTATATTTTAGTTTCCCGAAGGATGAACAACGAGAAAAGATGTGGCTCCAGAAAATAAGGAGGAGTAATTTTGTCCCCACAAAATAGTCTAAAGTATGTTCAAAACACTTTGAAGCGGCATGTTTAGACAGAGAAAAATTTGGACGTGTATGGCTGAAGGTAGATGCTATACCAACTATTTTTAATTTTCCACAGCACCTACTACCAATTTTTGCATTCAGCTTAAATACATTTTCTGCACAAATCAAATTAAAAAAACAGAATAGTGTAGCTAATCAAAGTACACATTCATTTTCTTTGGTGTATTTTGCCTTCAATTTATTTTCTTCACCATTTCATTAAGAAGCGCAAAAAAGTAGTAAACATGTCCCCAAACTCTTTCATTTGTGTCACTTTCCACTTCCCTTAATGGTGATATGGGTTGACTGTTACATGACCAACTGTATTTGCTTTACAGTACATTTATCCTCCGATCGCCTTTTTTCCCCCTTCTTACTCAGTCTACTATTTATTTAATAAACTGGGAGCAAGTACGTAACATGCGTTGAATAAATCCTTAAAAGTGTCACCAGTAAGAAAAATTGTGCTTTAGGTCGCAAAAACGAGAAAATAAATACACAGAAATAGCAGAAAAAAGGACGAATTAGCAGGGATATAATCGCTAATGTGCGGCAAATTCAGTGTTTTTCGGATACTTGCAAAAGTACTAGCGCACTGTCAAGTCGTTTTGCAAGACTATCACTGCAAAAATGTACGTCAGGCTCTGTAATACTATAAAGTGCCGTATCATACCGAAAACTACCAAAAATCGAGTGCGTCTGAACTGTGACACCTATCGCAAGGTATCAAATGGATACTGTTAAAATGTCTGCGCAACATATATACTCGTAAATAATCCACGACACGTACGAAAATAATCCGTTTGAACTAGGGATGTGGTGACATTCGAAATATACAGGGCGCTATACGGACAAACACACAACGTCCCGAGCACACGTGACCAGGCCGGCAATGTATGTTGACAACACAAAATTTATTCTGCGCATGTGAATGCTCACTCCAGAGATATTTACTCTATGACGGAACCTTCGACCATAAATATAATAGACTGGCCCTGACGTCATTTTCGTGGCTCCAACATCTCTGGGCTGAAATCACGTGAATGTTGGCAAAACATGGTTGTTTCGTGCTGCGCTTATGGCTGTACTCAGCGTTTTGTCGGGGGAAATGGCATTACATTTCACGCATAAGTGTTTCTATGATAGTGCAGATGCGTTTATTGAAATATGCTGAAGTGTTTTTTACACTTGAAATAGAGTATCACGTAAATTAAGGTGTTGAAAGTGATGCCTGTATAGTCAGACTCATATTACATTTTGGAAAGTATTTGCGATAAATTACAGAAGTAAGTATAACTGTTTCTCGTTCCTACTCTTAGATTCCCTAAGGATGAAAACCGAAGGAAGCTTTGGATACAGGCCCTGAAACGGAAAAACTTTAAGCCATCTGCACATACGCGCCTTTGCTCGAAGCACTTCGCGGAGAAGTGTATTGATAGGTTAGTCATTATTTACAATGTATATTTATAATTTATATTTACAGTGTCTGTCATTTTTAAACCTAGGCTCCAAAATTATTTTCTGAAACTTCAAAGTCTCACCTTTCAACTAAAATATTTTTTAAACTGATATTTTAAACTTTTGTAAAAATAGTGGGAACTGAACCTTTG
Source organism: Schistocerca cancellata (assembly GCF_023864275.1). Classification (NCBI taxonomy): domain Eukaryota; kingdom Metazoa; phylum Arthropoda; class Insecta; order Orthoptera; family Acrididae; genus Schistocerca; species Schistocerca cancellata. The sequence continues at coordinate 41,036,401 of NC_064637.1, forward strand.
AAGTGCACCTAAAATTGATACTATAAAATGGACCTGCTCCTAAAGTCGACAATTTTGGCACCTATAGTTGACATAATTCCCATATCCCATTTTCTTTTGTAAGTGACTAGAGCTCAAAACGCGGCGAATCCAATTTTTAAAGTTTTGACACGAGCCCACTCTTACTGTCTAAAAGAATTTTAACGACATTTTACTTTAATTGATAGTTAATAGTAATTTCGTCCCGCTGCCCACCAGAGTGGCGTTCGATGCATTTGTTAGATTTTATAAATAGTACTGTGAACAAATCCAGGTCAAATGTAGTCCTGGCATAATTTTTCACAAATAAGAAAGTAATTTTTGTTGGAAGAGTTTGGCAGTCAATTGAGAAATGTGGGTAAAATACGATACAAACATAGAATGGCAGACCGCTGATTTGAAATCCCGCCACGTTTTGCCAACAGTCACGTGGTTTATGTTGGAGCCACACCAGCCCTATAGCTTCTGCACAGCAAGGCCAGTCTACTAGTATCTATGGTCGAAGGACGGAACGGATGAAAACATTGTATAACGTACGTGCGTTTATGTTTTTATCTCTGACAGACGTAGAGATGTTTAAAGGTCTTTGAGTGGAACAGCTGTATGGCTAGTTGGCAACGACGCATACGTAACGGGATGTTACAATCGAAAGTAAGCGAATGATAGTTTACTTTCGTTAGATAGTGAACAGAGACGTGTGTGTATTGCTAGCCAGCAGTCATTACGATTGGTGTAGCATTACCGATGTCACGGTGAGTCCTACATGTGTGACAATGCATTTTTTCTGCTTGCGTGTTTTCAACTCTGCCTGATGCCAGAATACTTTTATGGGAAGTAGTGCTACATGGACAGCACTGACGGGTGGCCATTACAAGGATGTTAGCATATGAAATAATACGAAATAAATATTCGTGTTCTTCTTTACACGGAGCGAGGTGGCGCAGTGCTTAGCACACTGGACTCGAATTCGGGAGGACGACGGTTCCTTCCCGGGTCCGGCCATCCTGATTTAGGTTTTCCGTGATTTCCCTAAATCGCTCCAGGCAAATGCCGGGATGGTTCCTTTGAAAGGGCACGGCCGACTTCCTTCCCCGTCCTTCCTTAATCCGATGAGACCGATGACCTCACTGTCTGGTCTCCTCCCCCAAAACAATCAATCAATCTTCTTTACAAAACTTGATGATAGGATATTGTCTTCAGGGAAGATCGTGTTTTTGATTTAAATGAATAGTACATTTGGACAACACGTGCGTTTTAATCTCCGTACTAATTTCGTGATGTTCTTGCACTATGGCTTCACAACAGATTTTTATTATTTTTTCTTCATGGTACATGGTCGCTGTGGCAGGCTGCCTATTTAACGACTTGTAGTAGCAAAAAACTTTGGTTTTCGATATTTGATGTAATACTGACCAAATTTAAAAAGGTAAACTTAAATTATATTCATCAAACGTCGGACAATGAGAGCGACTTCCAATAATCTTGACACACAATTTGAATGAGCATGTTAGGACTGTGCTAGGAAAGGCGATTGATCGACTTCAGTTTATTGGAAGGATTTTAGAAAAGAGTGACGAACCTGTAAGAGAGGCCGCATATAGGTCGCTGGTGTGACCGACTCTTGAGTACTGCTCGAGTGTTTGGGATCCGTACCAGGTCAGATTGGAGAGAAAAATATGGAAGCAATTCGGAGGCGACATTGAAGCAATTCAGAGGTGGGCAGCTAGATTTGTTACTGACAGGTTAAAAAAAACGTGAGTGTTACAGAGGTGCTTCGGGAACTCAAATGGGAGGGCAGATTACATTCTTTTCTAGAAACACTGTTGAGAAAGTTTAGAGAATCGATATTTGAAGCTGACTGCAGAACTATTCTACTGCAGCCAACGTGCTTTTCGCTTGAGGACCATGAAGATTCATCGGAGGTGTATAGATAGTCGTTTTTTTTTTTTCCTCGCTCTGTTTGCGAGTGCAGCAGAAAAGGAAATGACCGAGGTTTGTGCACTACCTATATAGATAGATGTAGATTAAGAGGTGTAATCTTACGTTCGAGGGTAAACAGGCAAAATGGCTCATGACGTGCAAATTACCCTAACTATATTGATCCAGTATCTGACAATGAGCGCACATAGCGGCGACCAATGAACTTTACACCCAATTTAGAGCGAAACTTTTTCTGGCTGACAATCCCACAAAATAATGAAAGAAAAAGGGTTTACGCTTACTACATCATGCTGTTGGTTGCAGTCAAACTTGAGCATCAGGCACGACGTTTTCATTTATTACTTCTACTACAAATTCTATACGCAGAACGTTTTGCAGCCATTGTCCACATACACCACTGAAAGCATCTGCAAAATTATATCATTGTAAGATATACCGTTCAGGACTTATTGCGTCATAAAGACTGAGATGCGTGAAAACCTGACTTTTTCTTAGAACGGAGCGCAAATTATCGAGACTATAGGGTGGTTATAAATAACCTTTCGTTGCTTGAGAGGGTCCCCATGAGAAACGAGAAACCGCAGGAGAATAAAACTTCGTGGAAGTATTTCTAGAGACATGCTTAAGAGTAATAAACAATAAACCATTGAAAGACACACGTTTTAATTTCCAAATATATGATGATTGCGTACCATGTTTACGTACCAGGTGACGAACGTTCCCGAATGTGACAACCCTCTGCATCTACAACAACTTGGAACCGCACTAGAGACACCATTTGAGAATTGTTCGTCGAAGTTTTCGAATGTTGGACCATGGAATGTTCGTTCAGTTGTCGTGACACGCCTCCTGTGTGTCCAGCATTCCCAGCCGTGGCAACAGTAACTTCTTCAACAACTTGTGGCGGAATTGGCCGTTGTCCTCTGCGAAGAGGAATTCCCAAATCACCAGTTAATTCGAACTTACAAATCACGTTCTTCAACTCCTGTGCGGGAAGAGGACCTCTCCGTATTCCTTTAACGCATCGGTACTCCCTAAGAGTAGCGGCGCTATTGCTGTTGTTTCGATAACACAGGCTTACGAGTAAAGCCCCGCTCAACTTGTCCCCATGTTGATTGCCTGCAGCTATGATGCACACTGATGCCTGTGGCCCAACCCTACGTCACCGTACCAGTACCGGCGCCAAACGGCAAGTTATGACACTAACACTATTAACAAAGCAAATCCTGCATCGCACAGTCTGATTTATCATTCCTATAAAGTCTGGTACCCATATGACCCCATGGCCCAAATAGCGAGGGTTTAATTATAACCACCCTGTATAGTCATCTAGTGTCCGCCCCGATAGCTGAATGGTCACCGTGATGGACTGCCGTCCTACGGGTCTACGTTCGATTCCCAGCTGGGTCGGGTATTTTCTCCGCTAAGTGACTGGGTGTTGTGCTGTCTTCATCATCATTTCATCCCCCTCCGGCGCTCAGGTCGCCCAATGTGGCGTCGCATGTAATAAGACCTGCACCAAGGCGGCCGGACCTCCCCCTTAGGGGCCTCCCGGCCAATGACGTCAAACGTTCATTTCATTTCCGTAGTCCTCCAGTATTTGATAATGAGAGCATGTGGCAATTTCCAACGAATTTTAAAACATTATTTTAAAGCTTTCCTACATTTTTCTCTCGCGTATATGATTAACGCCGAATATTTCATGCATTTCATCAGTGCTTCCCAACTTTTCCCCTCAAGGGGGTTCACAACTCTGAGTATACGCTTGGCTACCACGAGCCCAGCCTTTGCAGCATTAATTCCTTTCCGTGCCGCATGCTTATACTTCCACCATCCTTTTGCCACTCTGCCTCTCCATCAGATGATTTTCTTGGTGCCGACCTGTTTGGCCTAGTTTGTGATTGGGCTCTGAGTCTCCAATTCTGGCGTATTCTACAACTTTTCATTAAATAAACACGTGGTCGCCATTGTTGGGTTCGACCTGCCATCAATTTTCAAAATTCTCCAGAAGTGCGGACTGTGCAGAGAAAGTTGCCAAATGTGGTGTGTCCTGCACCTTTGTGCCTGTCCATCTGTACGCCCTTCCCATTAATACAGTAATACACTCATCCGTCCTGTTGTGGGGTGGTCGCCAAGTACCTGCACAGTGATAGTCCCCTGACCACACAGGGATCACAGTGTTGGTGCCTGAGCTGAAAACTCCCCATGTATGCCAAGGAGCACGTGCCCATCGTGACTGGGGCATGGGAACTGAGCAACGGATTACTGGCTGGATAGCCATTGCTGAGGCTGGATGGCGCCCAGGGGGAGAGCCTCAATTTGGTGGCAGCATGGCAGATCCCACAAATCAAGTGGCTGAAGTTATCTCCCACTGGTGGTCATATGGCCCCAGCGGTCTCTATGAAAGGACAGTCCTCTTTCAATGCGGATGTTAGTTCCCTCAATACACTGTGGGAGGAATGTAGGGCTAAGTGGCAAGGACACACAATGCTTGTGTGTACAGGGACTGATGGTGGTTCCTTCTTGGCACAAAGCCCTTGTTCTTTGTGAAGAACTTAGAACACAAATTTTGGAAAGTGGCTCCCATCTCTAAAATAAAAAGTGGTGTCAGTTTCGATCAAAACGGCATCCCCTGCCCAGTCACAGTCACTGCTCGCTTGTAACAAGCTGGGCGCCGAGCCGGTGACTGTCTCTCTCTGTAACACTCCAAATTTATTTCAGGCATTATTTTCCACAGAGACCTGTTCTTACAATCTGATGATGATCTAAGCGCCAACTGGGAATGATGGGGTGTACACTTCATCTGTTGTGTATATAATTGGCCAAAAGACATTAGGGTTGCTACCAGTACCTTAATGTCAGCCTCTGAGCACGATTAATTGCCTTAAAAGGTGAAGGTGAAACAGTATGTGTACTCCCCCACACATGTGGCGCTTCAAGTGCTTGAAATTTGCACACATTCTAAACATTCTGCGTGGTGTCTGTCTGTTCTATAACGTGTCTCCCTACCACTTTCGCGCAACGACGCTCTAGTTTGAACCTGGGACCTGTTGCTGGTAAGGAGACGTCAGACCACACATGACATGTAGAATTCAGAAGAATTCAGTGAGACTAGCGATGATATAACCAAATACTTAATGATTTCAGCGTCAGCTCCACTGCACTCCCTGTAAAAGAATCTTAATACTAACTAAATTTAGTGGAAGGGGTTCAAGGCTTTCCTATTTTTAGTTAGCTGGTAAAATAACGTCGAAAAAGCAGTTAAGTTTACCATTGGAATTTTTATTCTACTCACAAAACATCGTTTATAAATTGCACTATTGATAAAAGGAAATGTTTTAATACAGGATTGTAAAAACCAACTGCGTTCAACAAAAATGTGAACGAATATTCCCTGAATGGCTTTCCAAGTTCTACAATGGATCGAAGGATGACCTATGCCATATCACATCTATACTCTAGGTTTAAATTAAGTTTCACAAAAGAGAAAACTACACTCATGGAAATTGAAATAAGAACACCGTGAATTCATTGTCCCAGGAAGGAGAAACTTTACTGACACATTCCTGGGGTCAGATACATCACATGATCACACTGACAGAACCACAGGCGCATAGACACAGGCAACAGAGCATGCACAATGTCGGCACTAGTACAGTGTATATCCACCTTTCGCAGCAATGCAGGCTGCTATTCTCCCATGGAGACGATCGTAGAGATGCTGGATGTAATCCTGTGGAACGGCTTGCCATGCCATTTCCACCTGGCGCCTCAGTTGGACCAGCGTTCGTGCTGGACGTGCAGACCGCGTGAGACGACGCTTCATCCAGTCCCAAACATGCTCAATGGGGGACAGATCCGGAGATCTTGCTGGCCAGGGTAGTTGACTTACACCTTCTAGAGCACATTGGGTGGCACGGGATACATGCGGACGTGAATTGTCCTGTTGGAACAGCAAGTTCCCTTGCCGGTCTAGGAATGGTAGAACGATGGGTTCGATGACGGTTTGGATGTACCGTGCACTATTCAGTGTCCCCTCGACGATCACCAGTGGTGTACGGCCAGTGTAGGAGATCGCTCCCCACACCATGATGCCGGGTGTTGGCCCTGTGTGCCTCGGTCGTATGCAGTCCTGATTGTGGCGCTCACCTGCACGGCGCCAAACACGCATACGACCATCATTGGCACCAAGGCAGAAGCGATTCTCATCGCTGAAGACGACACGTCTCCATTCGTCCCTCCATTCACGCCTGTCGCGACACCACTGGAGGCGGGCTGCACGATGTTGGGGCGTGAGCGGAAGACGGCCTAACGGTGTGCGGGACCGTAGCCCAGCTTCATGGAGACGGTTGCGAATGGTCCTCGCCGATACCCCAGGAGCAACAGTGTCCCTAATTTGCTGGGAAGTGGCGGTGCGGTCCCCTACGGCACTGCGTAGGATCCTACGGTCTTGGCGTGCATCCGTGCGTCGCTGCGGTCCGGTCCCAGGTCGACGGGCACGTGCACCTTCCGCCGACCACTGGCGACAACATCGATGTACTGTGGAGACCTCACGCCCCACGTGTTGAGCAATTCGGCGGTACGTCCACCCGGCCTCCCGCATGCCCACTATACGGCCTCGCTCAAAGTCCGTCAACTACACATACGGTTCACGTCCACGCTGTCGCGGCATGCTACCAGTGTTAAAGACTGCGATGGAGCTCCGTATGCCACGGCAAACTGGCTGACACTGACGGCGGCGGTGCACAAATGCTGCGCAGCTAGCGCCATTCGACGGCCAACACCGCGGTTCCTGGTGTGTCCGCTGTGCCGTGCGTGTGATCATTGCTTGTACAGCCGTCTCGCAGTGTCCGGAGCAAGTATGGTGGGTCTGACACACCGGTGTCAATGTGTTCTTTTTTCCATTTCCAGGAGTGTATCAAAATGGTCTACAGTGATCCTCAATTATCTGTAATTACTTATCTAACTTGTCGTAAATTACAGTGGCTGATGTGGTTTCTCAATAACTATACAACAGAAAAATCATCGCGTTTCAGATTTTTTACTTCAAGTGGCAAATGTGAACACCATGAGCTTTAATTGACGATCGACACTAGTATTATGCAAAGGGGATGTAACAGATAAGACTTCTGCAGTTCTGAGTGAAGCCTTATGCGCTCAAAAATGTGGCATCGCGTACGTTCATTACCTTGTCAGTGTTCGTCAGGGGGCGATGGACAGCACAGCTCCGCTCAGCTCGCCCTCTCGGAAGCACTTCCCCTCAACTCTCCTCTAACTTCTCCTTACTATAATTTACCGAAGTTGGTTTAAAAAAAACTATCTGGCTGTGTTTTTATCTGACCAATCAGGGTCTCAATGTTAACCTTAAGCTCCGCCTACAAAAATTCTGTCTATCCAATGAGTAACGTTATACTTTTCGTGGTGGGGCAATGTTTTTACAGTTTGCAACGTAACAGAGACGCGAAAAAGTCTCACGCTAAAACTTGCAGATGGTGTGGTCCTTTTAGCGTTATCTTAAGGTCTATACTGTTCTTCTGGAGCGTTCTAGCTTTTAACATGGTCTGGGGGGTGGTCCTAACGTAACAGAGACGCGAAAAAGTCTCACGTTAAAACTTGCGGATGGTGTGGTCTTAGCAGTTAGCTGGCGACGTGGGTGTCCGTCCCTTATCGTAGGGCCTTGTAGCCTACACGACTCTGCTCTCGGCTTCTGTTCTCGTTTCTCCCCTCGGAACTGCATCTGTCTCACGGTGGGAAGGTATGACATGCATTTAGGCATTCTTGTGTTAGTCTGTGGTATTGCATTTGCTTACTCGTATTACTTTGGTTAATTTAATGTCACGATTTATTCGGAGCTATGTGACTACTACTGGGTTTGCTTATCATGTCAGGGTTTTCATGGAAGGTGTTGGATTTGCCTGACACCTTACATCTTCACGTTGCAATGCTAGCCCCATCTGTAGAGGTTGTGGATGTGCACTGCGTGCAGATGCTCCCTGTACACCTCCCAACATCTGTTGAAAGCATCAATCTCCCTGCTCACCAGAATGACACTGTTTTCCAGAGAGAAAAGAAAATACAAGAATATAAGACTCTGAACACACTCGGGTACCGAGAGGCCAAGAAGCAGTACGAGCAGTTGCCCCCAGCATGTCAAACGATGTCATATGTTACAGCTATGACTACGTCATCCCCTTTGGCGACGATACTGCCGCCTGTTACACCTCCTATACTGGACCTTCAGCATCGCTCAACCATGCCTGCTCCCCTGGTGGTTGGGGGCTCCCCTCTTGCTGATTCCCCCACACCTTCCTTGGGATCAATAGTTTCCCACCCACAAGGGACATTGGTCCCCACCTCCTGGCTGAAGACAAATCACCTCCCTCCAGATTCTCTCGCCAGGAAGGGGTCCCTTGGAACACTTTGGAAGAAAGTTTTTGCCAGTCTATAATCAGACACCAGCCAGTGACTCAAGCTGCTGGTTGTAGTGCTTTGCGATCATCATATTTACCAGAAACTGATTCAGAGAAGCCTTTGCAGTCATCTACACCCTAAGGAGAGGAAAGACAAGAAAAAGTCCTCCAAGGAGGAGGGAATTCCAGTGGCTCTCATGCCACGAGATCCCACCCATTCCACTGCTGGGAGCAAAGCAGAGATCCCGGCAGTCCCTGAGGTCTTGGTTTCCACGACAGAATGGACCCCGGAACTTACGTATATTGATGCCATACTCCCTCAGCCAGTTACAGCAGGTGACCCTAAGGCATAACCTGCCCTCTTGGTCCCTTCATGGCCTCACTGTACATCGACAACATTATCCTCCAGTGGAATCGTAGTGGTTTATCCACTGAGCTTTTAACCACTTCACCTGTCTTCTGCATTGGGATCTTCCGAATGCGAAACTTCAATGAAACTCGGCACACTGCGCGAGTTGTAATTTGTGCTAATTCACCTGCGGTACGTTTTTAGATATAGATCTTAATCGTTTCATAACCTGCTGCAGAGTGACTAAAATGACTCGCAGGAACTTCTCTTTTATAAGATTGTTGTTTTCTGCCTTTTTACAAATCACAAATAAAGATTTATGCATCTGAAAAAATGTAAGATCCTTCTAAATGTGGACTTTTAGATAAAAACAGTAACTGTCTCATTTGCCTAAATACGGGATTCTACTTCAGAAAAAATGTTTTAAATGCTGCAGTTATTTATGTGTGTCTTTCCTCTATTCTGCCCAAAACTTAGTAACTTGGTAGAAGCTTAAATGTGAACAATGATAACGAAGCTTTATATTACAGGTATCTTGAAATCAGCATAGTTTTTGGGTAAACTAATTACACAAATGGCTTCTAATTAACAACAGTCTGACAATATTATAATAGCCAATTCTTGTCATCCAATGGCCCATAAACTAGCACTTTTCCATTCAGTGATTAATAGATTAAATAACCTACTATTAGGAAAGCCAACATTTCAAAAATAATTTAACGCATTTCGTTATATAGCCTATACAAATGATTTTGATTCGAACATAATCACAAAATTATACTACAAATGTGAAACACCAAACCAGAACATAATACATAGCGATATATGTCTAACTCGAGAAACATCACTGACACAGAAAATAAAAAATCTGCATCAGAATTAACGCACTGTTTAAAGCCACAAATATTCAACTACCCTTCAAACCATTAACAATCTTCCAATAAAATTACGTTCCGCTACCACAACAACATCGAAATATTATGGCACAGGCATATATAAAATCACTTGAGGCAGCTGTAATAGCTTTTACATTAGCGAAACAAGAAGAAATTTTAACGTGAGATATGAAGAACACATTAGAGAGAGCGAATATAATCAGTCTCTCTTCTTTCCGCACTGGAAAAATCAAAATCACTCTGCTGATACTATCGAAAATGGACTACAGATTCTGCACAGACAACCGAAAGGTTTTTCAGTGAACATTCTTGGATAATTAGAAATCGGTATACACAAGAGAAAATACCCACAAGAAATATTAAACGAACATACAGAATTTAACTACTACTTCAAGAACTTCATTGAGCTTTTAGAACACGAAAACGGGTAAATCGGAAGTATAATATGCAACCGACGACAATCGTAACAAATTTTAGTTAATAAAATAATGTCGCTGTCCACTTGCATGATCTTTGTACACATATAGCGTCATAAGAGTGGAACTGTCAAACTGCTGTAACGTCGTAATTAAAATTTTATTTTCAACATCTTGACATCGTTTACCATCTTATTAAAGCAGTGACAGTTATAAAACAGCCCACTAGCTACGTAATATGGGCGTCACATCAATCTAAACGTGAGTGCAACACAGTTCTTTAATATAAATGACATTAGCATCGATACGTGTTCTCACCTAAATTGTAATTGCAAGTACTTAAAAATAGCGATGAAGCCGAAATGGTCTGTGGTAAATAAAGATTACTTATTAAAAGCAGCCATCCGGTGCATCCACGCTAATAATCATGCCGTTATCAGTCTGATTAAAATTATTTGGTAGTTGACACTTCACGTGTTGGAGGCGTCTTCCTCCAATCAGAGCGGTCAGTGTCACGCCTGAACTGTTCACCGTTCCCAAACTTCAACAACAAACGGTCAGTTCCTTGCCTGGCTTTTTTTCAAGTTGCGTTTGGATCCCGAATTCTGGGTCCGGCACTTGTATTTCGCATTTCGGAAATACACACACACACACACACACACACACACACACACACACACACACACACACACACACACAAACGATACGAAATATGAACATTTCTCGTACACACCTCTAACCAATGACGGCTGGATTCTTTCGCACAAGAAACGATTCGGCTTCACATACTCAACTATCTTCAGAGATCGGCCTACAGTAGGTAAGCTTTATACGACTTGGTATACAACCGACCTTATTGAAGGCAGAAAAATGATCGTTGCAACTGGATATATACACTACTGGCCATTAAAATTGCTACACCAAGGAGAAATGCAGACGATAAACGGGTATTCATTGGACAAATATATTATACTAGAACTCACATGTGATTACATTTTCACGCAATTTGGGTGCATAGATCTTGAAAAAAAAGTACCCAGAATCACCAACTCTGGCCGTAATAACGGCCTTGATACACCTGGGCATTGAGTCAAACAGAGCTTGAATCGCGTGTACAGGTACAGCTTCCCATGCAGCTTCAACACGATACCACAGTTCATCAAGACTAGTGACTGGAGTCCTCCGCCGGGAGCAGCCGCACAGTCCATGACTGCAGCACCTTAGACCGCTCGGCTATCGGCCACCATTGACCAGACGTTTTCAATTCGTAAGAGATCCGGAGAATGTGCTGGCCAGGGCAGCAGTCGAACATATTCTGTATCCACAAGGGCCCGTACTGGACCTGCAACATCCGGTCGTGCATTATCCTGCTGAAATGTAAGGTTTCGCAGGGATTGAATGAAGGGTAGAGCCACTGGTCGTAACACATCTGAAATGTAACGTCCACTGTTCAAAGTGGGGTCAGTACGAACAAGAGGTGACCGAGACGTGTAACCACTGGCACCCCATACCATCACGCCGGGTGATACGTCAGTATGGCGATGACGGATACACGCTTCCAATGTGCGTTCATGGCGATGTCGCCAAACACGGATGTGACCATCGCGATGCTGTAAACAGAACCTGGATTCATCCGAAAAAATGACGTTTTGTCATTGGTGCACCCTGGTTCGTCGTCGAGTACACCATCGCAGGCGCTCCTGTCTGTGTTGCAGCGTCAAGGGTAACTGCAGTCGTGGTCTCCGAGCTGATAGTCCATGCTGCTGCAAACGTCGTCGAACTGTTCGTGCAGATGGTTGTTGTCTTGTAAACGTCCCCATCTCTTGACTCAGGGATCGAGACGTCGCTGCACGAACCGTTATAGCCCTCCTGAACCCACCGATCCCATATTCTGCTAACAGTCATTGGATCTCGACCAACGCGAGCAGCAATGTCGCGATACGATAAACCGCAATCGCGATAGGCTACAATCCGACCTTTATCGAAGTCAGAAACGTGATGGTACGCATTTCTCCTCCTTACACGAGGCATCACAACAACGTTTCACCAGACAACGCCGGTCAACTGCTGTTTGTGTATGAGAAATCGGTTGGAAACTTTCCTCATGTCAGCACGTTGTAGGTGTCGCCAACGGCGCCAACCTTGTGCGAATGCTCTGAAAAGCTAATCACTTGCATATCACAGCATCTTCTTCCTGTCGGTTAAATTTTGCGTCTGTAGCACGTCATCTTCGTGGTGTAGCATTTTTAATGGCCAGTAGTGTATATAAGTACGTAGTGTCGTGGTGTTCGGTGGTGCGCTGGAAAAATCATAGACAACAGTGTAAAAGAATGCGGGTTCAAGTATCGGCAGGTGATAACGTAATTTCTTTTCTTTTTTTATATCTTTACCTAAATAACTCTTATTATTATTTTCAATTATTGGTTCTCCCCCCATGAACCATGGACCTTGCCGTTGGTGGGGAGGCTTGCGTGGCTCAGCGATACAGATGGCGATACAGAGGGGCAGCAGCCTTTTCAGTAGTTGCAAGGGCAACAGTCTGGATGATTGACTGATCTGGCCTTGTAACAATAACCAAAACGGCCTTGCTGTGCTGGTACTGCGAACGGCTGAAAGCAAGGGGAAACTATGGCCGTAATTTTTCCCGAGGGCTTGCAGCTTTACTGTATGATTAAATGATGATGGCGTCCTCTTGGGTAAAATATTCCGGAGGTAAAATAGTCCCCCATTCGGATCTCCGGGCGGGGACTACTCAGGAGGACGTCGTTATCAGGAGAAATAAAACTGGCGTTCTACGGATCGGAGCGTGGAATGTCAGATCCCTTAATCGGGCAGGTAGGTTAGGAAATTTAAAAAGGGAAATGGATAGGTTAAAGTTAGATATAGTGAGAATTAGTGAAGTTCGGTGGCAGGAGGAACTAGACTTCTGGTCAGGTGACTACAGGGTTATAAACACAAAATCAAATAGGGGTAATGCAGGAGTAGGTTTAATAATGAATAGAAAAATAGGAATTCGGGTAAGCTACTACAAACAGCATAGTGAACGCATTATTGTGGCCAAGATCGATACAAAGCCCACACCTACTACAGTAGTACAAGTTTATATGCCAACTAGCTCTGCAGGTGATGAAGAAATTGAAGTAATGTATGATGAAATAATAGAAATTATTCAGATAGTGAAGGGTGACGAAAATTTAATAGTCATGGGTGACTGGAATTCGGTAGTAGGAAAAGGGAGAGAAGGAAACGTAGTAGGTGAATATGGATTGGGGCTAAGAAATGAAAGAGGAGGCCCCTGGTAGAATTTTGCGCAGATCACAACTTAATCATAGCTAACACTTGGTTTAAGAATCATGAAAGAAGGTTGTATACATGGAAGAACCCTGGAGATACTAAAAGGTATCAGATAGATTATATAATGGTAAGACAGAGATTTAGGAACCAGGTTTTAAATTGTAAGACATTTCCAGGGGCAGGTGTGGACTCTGACCACAATCTATTGGTTATGACCTGTAGATTAAAACTGAAGAAACTGCAAAAAGGTGGGAATTTAAGGAGATGGGACCTGGATAAACTGAAAGAACCAGAGGTTGTACAGAGTTTCAGGGAGAGCATAAGGGAACAATTTACAGGAATGGGGGAAAGAAATACAGTGGAAGAAGAATGGGTAGCTTCGAGGGATGAAGTAGTGAAGGCAGCAGAGGATCAAGTGGGTAAAAAGACGAGGGCTAGTAGAAATCCTTGGGTAACAGAAGAAATATTGAATTTAATTGATGAAAGGAGAAAATATAAAAATGCAGTAAATGAAGCAGGCAAAAAGGAATACAAACGTCTCAAAAATGAGATCGACAGGAAGTGCAAAATGGCTAAGCATGCATGGCTAGAGGACAAATATCAGGATGTAGAGGCTTATCTCACGAGGGGTAAGATAATTACTGCCTACAGGAAAATTAAAGAGACCTTTGGAGATAAGAGAACCACATCTATGAACATAAAGAGCTCAGATGGAAACCCAGTTCTAAGCAAAGAAGGGAAAGCAGAAAGGTGGAAGAAGTATATAGAGGGTCTATAGAAGGGCGATGTACGTGAGGACAATATTATGGAAATGGAAGAGGAAGTAGATGAAGATGAAATGGGAGATAGGATACTGCGTGAAGAGTTTGACAGAGCACTGAAAGACCTGAGTCGAAACAAGGCCCCCGGAGTAGACAACATTCCATTGGAACTCCTGACGGCCTTGGGAGAGCCAGTCCTGACAAAACTCTACCATCTGGTGAGCAAGATGTATGAAACAGGCGAAATACCCTCAGACTTCAAGAAGAATATAATAATTCCAATCCCAAAGAAAGCAGGTGTTGACAGATGTGAAAATTACCGAACAATCAGTTTAATAAGCCACAGCTGCAAAATACTAACACGAATTCTTTACAGACGAATGGAAAAACTAGTAGAAGCCGATCTCGGGGAAGATCAGTTTGGATTCCGTAGAAATACTGGAACACGTGAGGCAATACTGACCTTACGACTTATCTTAGAAGAAAGAATAAGGAAAGGCAAACCTACGTTTATAGCATTTGTAGACTTAGAGAAAGCTTTTGACAATGTTGACTGGAATACTCTTTCAGATTCTAAAGGTGGCAGGGGTAAAATACAGGGAGCGAAAGGCTATTTACAATTTGTACTGAAACCAGATGGCAGTTATCAGAGTAGAGGGGCATGAAAGGGAAGCAGTGGTTGGGAAGGGAGTAAGACAGGGTTGTAGCCTCTCCCCGATGTTATTCAATTTGTATATTGAGCAAGCAGTAAGGGAAACAAAAGAAACATTTGGAGTAGGTATTAAAATCCATGGAGAAGAAATAAAAACTTTGAGGTTCGCCGATGACATTGTAATTCTGTCAGAGACAGCAACGGACTTGGAAGAGCAGTTGAACGGAATGGACAGTGTCTTGAAAGAAGGATATAAAATGAACATCAACAAAAGCAAAACGAGGATAATGGAATGTAGTCAAATTAAGTCGGGTGATGCTGAGGGAATTAGATTAGGAAATGAGACACTTAAAGCAGTAAGAGTTTTGTTATTTGGGGAGCAAAATAACTGATGATGGTCGAAGTAGAGAGGATATAAAATGTAGACTGGCAATGGCAAGGAAAGCGTTTCTGAAGAAGAGAAATTTGTTAACATCGAGTATAGATTTAAATGTCAGGAAGTCATTTCTGAAAGTATTTGTATGGAGTGTAGCCATGTATGGAAGTGAAACATGGGCGATAAATAGTTTGGACAAGAAGAGAATAGAAGCTTTCGAAATGTGGTGCTACAGAAGAATGCTGAAGATTAGATGGGTAGATCACATAACTAATGAGGAAGTATAGAATAGGATTGGGGAGAAGAGAAGTTTGTGGCACAACTTGACCAGAAGAAGGGATCGGTTGGTAGGACATGTTCTGAGGCATCAAGGGATCACCAATTTAGTATTGGAGGGCAGCATAGTTTTCATCATCGTATTGACGTTTCTTATTTGTTCTTATTTCTCCTCCTATCATTCTTCTCTCTTTTGGAATCTGCTTGTGTCACCTGTAAATGAGTTCCAACTTTTCGGTTGGTATAGCGTTAGCTCGCGTAGCAAAATCGGGAAATTACAACTTGCTTTTAGTGCTGAAACAGGTATTTTTTTCGTGTCTTGAGTTAGTTGGTATAGGTCAGCTGTAGAAGCAGTGAAGAAAGCGAGCGTGATTAATAGTTCTGCCGCAAATTCCTGACAGCCGTTTTCTCCGATAAACTGCAGATACAGACGCTGTGGTTAGGTTAGGATACGAGTATACATTCAGGACTACAAAACGCTTTGTCTGTGCATTTCAGACACTGGTCATTTAAAATCAGCTGTGGGCAGAGTATATCGCGTTTCCGCCGTACCTGACGTCAGTAGCGCTTGTGAAGTGAGACGTTGTTTGCTTGTCGAATTTAACCGAGCGGTAGCGGATGTGTGATAGACGTCAACTATCAAGTAATTTTAAACGGACTATAAATGAATGTCCTGGATGATACAGACATATCCTGAATTAATATCAAGATTCCTGGTACAATACGTTTTGTCGTGTAGGTGTGTAACAAAAACGCACAGCAAAAATTGCAGGATACATTCCTAACATCTACAGGATGAAGAAATTACGTTGTATGAGCATGAGTCTGGAAACGCTTAGTTTTAATGTTACGACTCATTTCCTCCAACTCATTAATCATGGCAAAGACGCATAAACAGAACGCACCAGCATATCACATGTACAGGGTGTTTCAAAAATGACCGGTATATTTGAAACGGCAATAAAAACTAAACGAGCAGCGATAGAAATACACCGTTTGTTGCAATATGCTTGGGACAACAGTACATTTTCAGGCTGACAAACTTTCGAAATTAAAGTAGTTACAATTTTCAACAACAGATGGCGCTGCAAGTCATGTGAAAGATATAGAAGACAACGCAGTCTGTGGGTGCGCCATTCTGTACGTCGTCTTTCTGCTGTAAGCGTGTGCTGTTCACAACGTGCAAGTGTGCTGTAGACAACATGGTTTATTCCTTAGAACAGAGGATTTTTCTGGTGTTGGAATTCCACCGCCTAGAACACAGTGTTGTTGCAACAAGACGAAGTTTTCAACGGAGGTTTAATGTAACCAAAGGCCCGAAAAGCGATACAATAAAGAATCTGTTTGAAAAATTTCAACGGACTGGGAACGTGACGGATGAACGTGCTGGAAAGGTAGGGCGACCGCGTACGGCAACGACAGAGGGCGACGCGCAGCTAGTGCAGCAGGTGATCCGACAGCGGCCTCGGGTTTCCGTTCGCCGTGTTGCAGCTGCGGTCCAAATGACGCCAACGTCCACGTATCGTCTCATGCGCCAGAGTTTACACCTCTATCCATACAAAATACAAACGCGGCAACCCCTCAGCGCCGCTACCGTTGCTGCACGAGAGACATTCGCTAACGATATAGTGCACAGGATTGATGACGGCGATATGCATGTGGGCAGCATTTGGTTTACTGACGAAGCTTATTTTTACCTGGACGGCTTCGTCAATAAACAGAACTGGCGCATATGGGGAACCGAAAAGCCCCACGTTGCAGTCCCATCGTCCCTGCATCCTCAAAAAGTACTGGTCTGGGCCGCCATTTCTTCCAAAGGAATCATTGGCCCATTTTTCAGATCCGAAACGATTACTGCATCACGCTATCTGGACATTCTTCGTGAATTTGTGGCGGTACAAACTGCCTTAGACGACACTGCGAACACCTCGTGGTTTATGCAAGATGGTGCCCGGCCACATCGCACGGTCGACGTCTTTAATTTCCTGAATGAATATTTCGATGATCGTGTGATTGCTTTGGGCTATCCGAAACATACAAGAGGCGGCGTGGATTGGCCTCCCTATTCGCCAGACATGAACCCCTGTGACTTCTTTCTGTGGGGACACTTGAAAGACCAGGTGTACCGCCAGAATCCAGAAACAATTGAACAGCTGAAGCAGTACATCTCATCTGCATGTGAAGCCATTCCGCCAGACACGTTGTCAAAGGTTTCGGGTAATTTCATTCAGAGACTACGCCATATTATTGCTACGCATGGTGGATATGTGGAAAATATCGTACTATAGAGTTTCCCAGACCTCAGCGCCATCTGTTGTTGAAAATTGTAACTACTGTAATTTCGAAAGTTTGTCTGCCTGAAAATGTACTGTTGTCCCAAGCATATTGCAACAAACGGTGTATTTCTATCGCTGCTCGTTTAGTTTTTATTGCCGTTTCAAATATACCGGTCATTTTTGAAACACCCTGTAACTCTATCACAGGATATTTTCAATATGCCCTCCGTGGGCATTGATACATGCATCAGCCCCTCGTCCTAGTGAATCTCGAGTGTGCTGATGTATACCTACAGTATTGTGTATATTTTCACAGACTTCCATAATATGGGCACGGAGACTGCAAAATGTCTATTTGGGTTCCACACACAAAAGCTTTCAAATGGGCCCACAAATGAAAATCCAGTGGGTTTCGGGCCAGAGAGGGCAGAGGCCATGGAATTGGTCCATCTCGACATATCCGCCCGTCACCAGATCTGTTATTCAGAAGCCAATGGACATTAAAATGAGAAGGTACTCCATCGTGCATAAATTACATGTTTTGTTGCACAGCTGAAGGCGCGTTTGCTAACAAATCAACTAGAACATTCTCTACGAAATTATGACAACTCTGTCTATCGAGCCTGGTTTGAAGAGAGTCACCAACAATGCCGGCCCAAACATTAACAGAAAATCTCTGTTTATGACTTGCTTCAACAGCTGCGTGAGGACTGATGTCTGCCCATACAAGCAGAGGGTCAATTCTTGTGTCGGTTTCCACCCATTGGCTTTGTGCAATGACGTAATGTATGACGTCACATTGTTTGTCGCAGATTGCAGTAGTGAGTGTTAAAGCTGTTTCTCTGGACTTCTTCGTTACGCTATGCAGGTTATTCTGCTTACCGATTCCAGTAAGTTCACAGATTTGTGGGCGGGATTTTCACATTTGGTATTACTCTCTTAAGTACTATGAAAAAGCAAAATGGTTAGATTCGGTGTCTGTGACATTCGTTACTACTTCATAGTAATTAAGAGATCAATAAGGACTCCAGAAACCCTACAATAACCTAGTCCACACATTTGCTGCAGAAATGTCCAAAATTATCACCCAGCGGATGCTTAGTATCGGTAACTAGAATTGAACTCCTGCATAGGTCAATTCAAGTTACCGATTCCAGTATTCGTTACTGTTTGTGAATTTTCGACGTGTGTACTTGCTTTTCTTTCAGGATTTTGTGTGTCGGCCTCTTCACACTTCATGCTGCTGCTTCATGTATGTTATCATTTATTATTACATTTTCCCGTTGATCTGTTACATATAGTTTTTCCCGCCCCAAATCCCCACTTTCCTGCCCTTCCCCCGTTGGATTCAATACTTCATATTAAAAATTAACGACATTTCATAACATTACGAGTTCATCATGCGCTATTCTGAAATGCGCCGGCCGGTGTGGCCGAGCGGTTCTAGGCGCTTCAGTCCTACTGTCGCAGGTTCGAATCCTGCCTGGGGCATGGATGTGTGTGATGTTCTTAGGTTAGTTAGGTTGAAGTAGTTTTAAGTTCTAGGCGACTGATGACCTCAGATGTTAAGTCTCATAGTGCTAAGAGACATTTGAACCATTTTATTCTGAAATGCAATTTCAAGATTCCCTGTGCTTTTCTGCTCGCATAAATTACGATCATAATTTACATTAGACATTAATATTGGTTTTTCGTTCTTATTATTATTATTTTCGTTATCTTCCACTCGTTTCAATGTAATTCATAGGTCAGCAATCGCGTAAAATGTGGTTGTAGTTTTATGGTGCGTTATATTCATTTGTTTGCGGTATGATCTTTTGCTTTCATAGATTACCTCGACGTAGCATCTTTGGCTCAGGTGTAACGTCTTTGCTGAAAGCCAACGAGTCGAATCGGGCACTAGAATTTATCCCATGCCGATTGTGGTAATTCATAATCTGATCTCGTTGAAACGACGCCTCATCTGTGAACAGCACCGTTGCACTAAAATTAGAGTTGGCAGTTTGTTGAATAAACCATTTGCAGAAGAGTACACGTGCGGGAAAATCAGCTGCTAATAGTGCCTGCACACGCTGTAAATGGTATGGATACAGCTGGATCTCATATAACAGTCGCCAGGCAATCACGTGGTCAGCGTTCAGTGTTGCAGCTACATGTCTTGTGCTGACACAAGGCTCGTCGACAGTTGCGTGAAGAATTGTATAATGTAATAAAAAATAATAAATGTTTAGATACATGGAAATAATGAGATAGTTCCACATAAAAGAAATAGTCTTTCTCTTGTTGTAGATTTATGCTTAGCAATTAATAATACTATGGCCGATCGCAGTATCCACCTACAAAATCTTGACGTGTCCATCATTCATTTTGTAGTCGGATCTTCGTAATAACACAGGTGGCTTCTTGGATTTTTATACGGGGTGTTCAAAAAGTCTCTCCGCGGTGCCGTACGATTGTTAGCCGCGCGTGCCGTATGCCGCAGTGAATATACCGAAATGAAACTCACTGAAATACAAGTTATTAATTTATTGAATATTCATCTTTACTTACAGATTTTCACGTTAAGTGTTGAAAGTGTGCTCCCCCCTCCCCCCCTGTTGCTGAATACACAGTTCAATTCGTCTAATCACGTTTACAAACACAAGCTGTAACATTTCTTCTGTAACAGTAGCAGTAAAAGTGGCTATTGCAGTTTTCAATTCATCGATGGATTTTGGACGGATTTTATAGACAGTTGCTTTTGGTGCACCCCAGAAGGAAAAGTCAGGTGGTGTTAGGTCAGGCATTCGTGGAGGCCAAAGTCCCTGTGAAATTCTGCGATCACCAAAAACATCAGCAAGCAGTGACATTGAAACGGGAGCTGTATGTGCGGTTGCACCATCTTGTTGAAAATAACCGTTCAGTATTTCACTCCTATGAATGGGTACAGAATATCATTTCAGATTCGTTGTGCGTTTATTGTTTCGTTGAAAAATATGCGACCCACAATCCGACGTCTAGAAATTGCGATCCAAACTCCTATTTTCACACAATGAAGTGGTTCCTCATGAATACACAATGAATCTGCGGTATTCCACATTCGAGAATTTTGCGAGTTCATGTACCTGGATAAATGAAACCACGCCTCATCAGTGAAAAACGTTTCATTAAGAATATCCCTTCCGTTTCATTGAACGAAATTTTTGAACCATTGACAATAATGCAGTCTCTTGGCATGATCAGTACTTTTCAGTTCTTGCACGACTGTCACTTTGTACGGGAAAAAGTTCTAATCCTTTCCTTAGAGCTGTGTGTGCCATTCCGACACTAACATCGATTTCGTGGGCGGCTTTTCTTACTGACTTGTTCCGACTCGTGGACATTTTATCGGAATTATCGAGTAGTTTATCCTCAGACAAAACGCTAGGACGACCACTTCTCGGTGCATCTGTCACTGAACCCGAACTTCGAACTTAATTAGTCAAATCTCGCACAGTATCGCGATGTTGGAGTGTTGTCTCCGGGAAAACTGAATTAAATGTTTGACGAACTGAAACTGTATTTTCCGCTACTTTGAACACTTGTTCGACTAAAAACACACGTTCCAATGGTTAGGATTTTAACAGTGACAAAAACGAAACAAAGGGACTAAACTTAAACGTTCACGTCAGCACGTAACGACTGTGGTGTCACCGCCGGACACCACACTTGCTAGGTGGTAGCTTTAAATCGGCCGCGGTCCATTAGTACATGTCGGACCCGCGTGTCGCCACTGTCAGTAATTGCAGACCGAGTGCCACCACACGGCAGGTCTAGAGAGACGTACTAGCACTCGCCCCAGTTGTACGACGACTTTGCTAGCGACTACACTGACGAAGCCTTTCTCTCATTTGCCGAGAGACAGTTAGAATAGCCTTCAGCTAAGTCCATGGCTACGACCTAGCAAGGCGCCATTAACCATTTCTATAGAGCGTCTCACTTGTATCATCAAGAATGCTGTATACAAATGATGGAGTAAAGTTAAGTATTCCAGCAGCTACGTACTTTTCTTGATAGCATTCATTACGTATCCTGTTCCAGACTTCACGCCCGTCTGCGTTAGATTATAGCGTGCATTTCGGCCTCCTCTATCTACAAGGTGTTGGCACATTTGCCAACACATCAACGATACACATCAACGATACTACTGACGCTGGCTGAGATAAACGAAACAGTGGAATGTTGGGAGAGGTGAAGAATCATACGGCACTGCGGACAGACTTTTTGGACACCCCGTATATGACGGTACTACTTGTATTAATAACTCAATTTTTCACTGGTGAAATACTGCTATATTCTTTCTTCTACGTACATGAAAAATACAGACTTTACACTTATTCTCACAACCAAAATGGCTACCGCGGATTTCGCTCTAAAATAACGTGCGTCTACCATCGTTCATTAACAGTGAGCGAGTTGTTCTTACCGAGGAACAGAAAAAATCTTATGTTTTTTAACACTTGAAAATAAAAAATACATGATGGTAGGTGCAGGCTCTACGCTGAGCTATCGCTTCATCTCTTCTCTTGGCTTTGAAGAAAACGAAAACACAAAAGCTAGAAATGCAAAAGTTACATGATTGCTGCCTCCCGTTGCGGTGTCTTCGTCTTTCTAGGTCTCTCCCGGTAGCGATTATCGGGCTTCCCTAAGTCGAAGGTCAATGCCTTCAAATGTTTTTCTGTCGGGGCACCTTCGTCCTGGAAATCTGCCAGTACAAGCGTTTAGCCCGAGCACCATTGCCGTCAGCTAATCCATGTATCAAACGGGCTACTGCCATCTCTGCATTTATGTACACTGCCTCTGCACGAGCCGACTCTGTGATTAATACTACGTAGTGCTTGCAACCTTCGACCATAGATACTAGTAGACTGGCCTTGCTGTGCAGAAGCTATAGGGCTGGTGTGGCTCCAACATAAACCACGTGACTGTTGGCAAAACGTGGCGGGATTTCAAATCAGCAGTCTGCCATCCTATCTTTGTATCGTATTTTACCCACATTTCTCAGTTGACTGCCAAACGCTTCCAACAAAAATTACTTTTTTATTTGCGAAAAATTATGTCAGAACTAAATTTTACCTGGGTTTGTTCACAGTACCATTTATAAAATCTAACAAATACATCGAACGCCCCTCTGGTGGCCAGCGGGAAATAATTACTATAAACTATCAATTATAGTAAAATGTCGTTAAAATTCTTTTAAACGGTAAGAGTGGGCTCGTGTCAAAACTTCTAACATTGGATTCGCCGCGTTTTGAGCTCTAGTCACTTATAAAAGAAAATGGGATATGGGAATTACGTCAACTATAGGTGGCAAAATTGTCGACTTTAGGAGCAGGTTCATTTTAGAGTATCAATTTTAGGTGCACTCTAAAGGTTCAGTTCCTACTATTTTTACCAAAGTTTAAACTATCAGTTTAAAAAAAATGATATTTTAGATGAAAGGTGAGACTTTGAAGTTTCAGAAAATAATTTTGGAGCCTACATTTATTTAATAGTATCAGAAGGTAGAAAGAAATTCTCTTCATGTGTCGACTATAGGTGCTCTTACCTTATTATAATCTCACTTGTATATACAAAAAGGCGCGTATGTGCAGATGGCTTAAAGTTTTTCCATTTCAGGGCCTGTATCCAAAGCTGCCTTCGGTTTTCATCCTTAGGGAACCTATGAGTAGGAACGAGAAACAATTATACTTACTTCTGTAACCGAATTATCACAGATACTTTCGAAAATGGGATATGAGTCTGACTTTACAGGTATCACTTTCAACACTTTAATTTACGTGACACTCTATTTCATGTGTAAAAAACATGAAAGTCACTTCAGCAGATTCCCATAAACGCATCTGCACCATCATAGGAACACTTACACGTGAAATGTAATGCCATTTCCCCCGACAAAACGCTGAGTACAGCCGTAAGCGCAACACGAAACAACCATGTTTTGCCAACATTCACGTGACTTTAGCCCTGAGATGTTGGAGACACGAAAATGACGTCAGGGCCAGTCTATTATATTTATGGTCGAAGCTTGCAACGGACTTACTGATCGCTGGAACAGCTGATGTTACACGTAAACAAACAATCACGTACGTCGCATGGCAACAGGGACATGTAAAACAAAACACTGGCGGTGCACAACGTAGGCAGAAGTCGCCACGAGTGCACGTTACCCATGATTGTAACATTCTGTTCTTGAATTTTTCCCATGATCAATGAGTTTGGGGAAGATGATTTGTAACATGCAAACAAAGCGTTTCATATAACACAATTTCTTCATCTACGTGTGAGAAACGTGAAATTCGTGCCGCACATTTTTGTTACACTCTATAAATGTTATAATCTCGAAGATATTTGGAAGAAAATAATACGTTTGTTTATAAATAAATCTTCTGCTACCAGTCACGATTTTTCTTTATTTGCCGGCCGAAGTGGCCGAGCGGTTCTAGGCGCTACAGTCTGGAACCGCGCTACCGCTACGGTCGCAGGTTCGAATCCTGCCTCGGGCTTAGATGTGTGTGATGTCCGTAGGTTGGTTAGGTTTAAGTAGTTCTAAGTTCTATGGGACTGATGACCACAGCAGATAAGTCCCATAGTGCTCAGAGCCATTTGAACTATTTTTTTTTCTTTATTTAGTTTTTGCACCACGTGTTTCGGGAAATGATTACCATTTTCAAGTCCTTTTTCTGTGTGTATTAAGTCATTTCTAACGATGTCTATGTGTGAGTCTGCTTCAGTTCGTTGACTTTTACTGCAATATATAAGAAACACGCGATTTTTTAGTTGGTTATCGATTCTTTTTGGTGAAGTTAGTGGCGAAATTTAGAACAATTTGTACTTACAGTTTTCTAATGGTCCGTTTGTGGAGAGTCTCACACACTAAACACTCTAGACTATCACACACTAAACTCTCTAGACTCAGCACAAATGGACCATTAGAAAACTGTAAGTACAAATTCTCTAAATTTCACCACTAACTTCACCAAAAAGAATTGATAAACAACTAAAAAATCGCTTGTTTATTATATATTGCAGTAAAAGTCAACGAAATGAAGCAGACTGGAAACCCAGAATCTATTCTGTAGGAATCAACATGGATTCCGGAAACAGCGATCGTGTGAGACCCAACTCGATTTATTTGTTCATAAGACCCAGAAAATATTAGATACAGGCTCCCAGGTAGATGCCGTTTTCCTTGACTTCCGGAAGGCGTTCGATACAGTTCCGCACTGTCGCCTGATAAAGAAAGTAAGAGCCTACGGAATATCAGACCAGCTGTGTGGCTGGATTGAAGAGTTTTTAGCAAACAGAACACAGCATGTTGTTCTCAATGGAGAGACATCTACAGACGTGACAGTAACATCTGGCGTGCCACAGGGGAGTGTTACGGAACTATTGCTTTTCACAATATTAATAAATGACCTAGTAGATAGTGTCGGAAGTTCCATGCGGCTTTTCGCGGATGATGCTGTAGTATACAGAGAAGTCGCAGCATTGGAAAATTCCAGCGAAATGCAGGAAGATCTGCAGCGGATAGGCGCTTGGTGCAGGGAGTGGCAACTGACACTTAACGTAGACAAATGTAATGTATTGCGAATATATAGAAATAAGGATCCTTTATTGTATGATTATATGATAGCGGAACAAACACTGGTAGCAGTTACTTCTGTAAAATATCTGCGAGTATGCGTACGGAACGATTTGAAGTGGAATGATCATATAAAATTGTTGGTAAGGCGGGTGCCAGGTTGAAATTCATCGGGAGAGTCCTTAGAAAATATAGTCCATCAACAAAGGAGGTGGCTTACAAAACACTCTTCCGACCTATACTTGAGTATTGCTCATCAGTGTGGGATCCGTACCAGATCGGGTTGACGGAGAAGATAGAGAAGATCCAAAGAAGAGCGGCGCGTTTCGTCACAGGGTTATTTGGTAAGCGTGATAGCGTTACGGAGATGTTTAGCAAACTCGAGTGGCAGACTCTGCAAGAGAGGCGCTCTGCATCGCGGTGTAGCTTGCTGTCCAGGTTTCGAGAGGGTGCGTATGTGGATGAGGTATCGAATATATTGCTTCCCCCTAGTTATACCTCCCGAGGAGATCACGAATGTAAAGCCGGCCGGTGTGGCCGAGGGGTTCTAGGCGCTGCAGTCTAGAACCGCGCGACCGCTACGGTTGCAGGTTCGAATCCTGCCTCTGGCATGGATGTGTGTGATGTCCTTAGGTTAGTTAGGTTTAAGTAGTTCTACGTTCTAGGGGACTGATGACCTCAGCTGTTAAGTCCGATAATGCTCAGAGCCATTTTTGAACCACGAATGTAAAATCAAAGAGATTCGGCGCGCACGGAGGCTTTCCGACAGTCGTTCTCCCCGCGAACCATACGCGACTGGAACAGGAAAGGGAGGTAATGACAATGGCACGTAAAATGCCCTCCGGCACACACCGTTGGGTGGCTTGCGGAGTATAAACGTAGATGTAGATGCAGATTGACAACATCAATAGGAAGGGCTTAATACACACACAAAACGCACTTGAAAATGGGTATCATTTCCCGAAACGCGTCGTGCAAAAGGTTTAAAGAAAAATCGTGAACTGGTAGCAGAAGATTTATTTATGTTTTCACAGCCGCAGGCTTTCAAAAACCATTTATAATGGATCAAATCAAATTGCAAGAAACTAAACATTTTTAATAGGGAGGGGGAGAAAAAATGACGCGGGGGGGAAGGATCCACCAGCTTTGTTACAGGACGAAGAAGATAGTTGCATCAAGGGGGGTTGGTAGCTCGCAGCAGGTACGTACGCGACTTTCCTGGTGCAGGTGTGGTTTGCCGCGGTGCCAGTCGTCGCCAGCAGAAACGTGAAGACGGCTGTCAGCGCGGCAGATGTTTCCAGGACGACAGCCATGGCGCACTGCTGTTTGCCCGCTTCGACTACTGACGGTCAGATGGGGATGCGGCAGGCGCGTGAGTCAACTTCCTACGGACCGCGCTATCTCTACGCGCAGCGCCCGCGCCGCGACAACTTCCCTCTCCCACAGCGTCTCGCGCGCGTTTTTGCTCTATCTCACGCGCTGTCTCTTTAATTTTAACACTTAGATGTTGTTGTTGTGGTCTTCAGTCCTGAGACTGGTTTGATGGAGCTCTCCATGCTATTCTAACCTGTGCAAGCTTCTTCATCTCCCAGTACTTACTGCAACCTACATCCTTCTGAATCTGTTTAGTGTATTCATCTCTTGGTCTCCCTCTGCGATTTTTACCCTCCACGCTGCCCTCCAATGCTAAATTAGTGATTCCTTGATGCCTCAGAACATGTCCTACCAACTGGTCCCTTCTTCCTGTCAAGTTCTGCCACAAACTCCTCTTCTCCCCAATTCTATTCAATACCTCCTCATTAGTTATGTGATCAACCCATCTAATCTTCAGCATCCTCCTGTAGCACCACATTTCAAAAGCATCTATTCTCTTCTTGTGCAAACTATTTATCGTCCATGTTTCACTTCCATAATGACTACACTCCATACAAATACTTTCAGAAATGACTTCCTGACACTTAAATCTATACTCGATGTTAACAAATTTCTCTTCTTCAGAAACGCTCTCCCTGCCATAGCCAGTCTACATTTTATATCCTCTCTACTTCGACCATCAGTTATTTTGCTCCCCAAATAGCAAAATTCATTTACTACTTTAAGTGTCTCATTTCCTAATCTAATTCCCTCAGCATCACCCGACTTAATTCGACTGCATTCCATTATCCTCGTTTTGCTTTTGTTGATGTTCATGTTATATCCTTCTTTCAAGACACTAACCATTGCGTTCAACTGCTCTTCCAAGTCCTTCGCTGTCTCTGACAGAATTACAATGTCATCGGTGAACCTCAAAGTTTTTATTTCTTCTCCATGGATTTTAATACCTACTCCGAATTTTTCTTTTGTTTCCTTTACTGCTTGCTCGATATACAGATTGAATAACACCGGGGACTGGCTACAACCCTGTCTCACTCCCTTCCCAACCACTGCTTCCCTTTCATGTCCCTCGACTATTATAATTGCCATCTGGTTTCTGTACAAATTGTAAATAGCCTTTCGCTCCTTGTATTTTACCCCAGCCACCTTTAGAATTTGAAATAGAGTATTCCAGTCAACATTGTCAAAAGCTTTCTCTAAGTCTACAAATGCTAGAAACGTAGGTTTGCCTTTCCTTAATCTTTCTTCTAAGATAAGTCGTAAGGTCAGTATTGCCTCACCTGTTCCAACATTTCTACGGAATCCAAACTGATCTTCCTCGAGGTAGGCTTCTACCAGTTTTTCCATTCGTCTGTAAAGAATTCGTGTTAGTATTTTGCAGAACACTTAGATAGGAACATCTTTATACACTGTGTTCTGGAGAACAACCGCCTGCGAAGCTGATAGGGAGTTGGAACTTCCGCCTGTGGGGTGAATATCATTTTTTTCTGACATTTTTGAATACTGGGATTCATCTGAAAATTTAAAATGGATTGTTGAAACATATAGATTTAAATTTTTATTCGATTTCGGAAAGAAAATCCATGAGTCTAAACAAAGTTTTATTAATCTTATATGAAATGCGAGGGTTGGAATTTTGATAGTGGCAACTAATTATTTACAGCTCGTACAAAACAGATACGTGTTTCAAAGTTTTACTGACTTTCAGAGTAGTCTCCATCATTGTGTATAACCCGTTGCCAGCGATGTGGAAGTCGTAGGATACTGTTAGCAGTGCCAGTTGTGTTGACAGTTGCAGCGGTGCGGTCTATTGCCCGACTAATTTGTAGCAGTCCTTAAGCGAATGCTGTGAAGTGTTTCCTTCACTTTAGAAATCGAGTTGAATTCACTAGGACTTAGGTCAGGGGAGTGCAGTAGGTGGTATAGCACTTAGCAGCCCCATCAGTCAAGCAAATCAGTAACAGCTTGCTCTGTACGTGCTTGAGTATTGTCCTGCAAAATGATTGTCAGGTCCTGCAGAAAGTGTCATCACTTCTGTCTCTATGCTGTTCATTTTTGGAAGACAACCTACGACCATCTTAGAGAAAGAAGCGTTGACAGTTTGTGCAGGACCTGGCCATCATTTTGCAGGACAATGGTCAAGCACGTACGGTGCAAGTTGTTACTGATTTGTTTGACTGATGGGGCTGCTAAGTGCCATACCACCTACACCACTCCTTCGACTTAAGCCCTCTTTGAGATCAACTCGATTTCTAAAGTGAAGAAAACACTTCACGGCATTCGCGTCAGATCTGCCACAAATTCGTCGGGCAGTAGACCGCGCCGCTCGAACTGTCAACACAACTGGCACTGCTAAAAGTATCCTATGACTTCCACATCGCTGGCAGCGGGTTATACACAATGCTGACGACTACTTTGAAGATCAGTAAAATTTTGAGACATGTATCTACACTACTGGCCGTTAAAATTGCTACACCAAGAAAAAATGCAGATGATAAACGGGTATTCATTGGACAAATATTTTATACTAGATCTAACATGTGATTACGTTTTCACGCAATTTTGGTGCATAAATCCAGAACAACCACCTCTGGCCGTAATAACGGCCTTAATACGCCTGGGCATTGAGTCAAACAGAGCTTGGATGGCGTGTACAGGTACAGCTGCCCATGCAGCTTCAACACGATACCACAGTTCATCAAGAGTAGTGACTGGTGTATTCTGATGAGCCAGTTGCTCGGCCACCATTGACCAGACGTTTTCAGTTGGTGAGAGATCTGGAAAATGTGCTGGCCAGGGCAGCAGTCGAACATTTTCTGTATCCAGAAAGGCCTGTACAGGACCTGCAACATGGGGTCGTGCATTATCCTGCTGAAATGTAGGGTTTCGCAAGGATCGAATGAATGGTAGAGCCACGGGTCGTAACACATCTGAAATGTAACGTTCACTTTTCAAAGTGCCGTCAATGCGAACAAGAGGTGACCGAGACGTGTAACCAATGCCACCCCACACCGTCACGCCGGGTGATACGCCAGTATGGTGATGACGAATACACGCTTTCAATGTGCGTTCACCGCTATGTCTCCAAACACGGATGCGACCATCTTGATGCTGTAAACAGAACTTGGATTCATCCGAAAAAATGACGTTTTGCCATTCGTGCACCCACGTTCGTCACGAGTACACCATCGCAGGTGCTCCTGTCTGTGATGCAGCGTCAAGGGTAACCGCAGCCATGGGCTCCGAGCTGATAGTCCGTGCTGCTGTAAACGTCGTCGAACTGTTCGTGCGGATGGTTGTTGTCTTGCAAACGTCCCCATCTGTTGACTCAGGGATCGAGACGTGGCTGCACGATCCGTTACAGCCAGGCGAATAAGATGCCTGTCATCTCGACTGCTATTGATAAGAGGCTGTTGGGATCCAGCACAGCGTTCCGTATTACCCTCCTGAACCCACCGGTTCCATATTCTGGTAACAGTCATTGGATCTCGGCCAATGCGAGCAGCAATGTCGCGATGCGATTAACCGCAATCGCGACAGGCTACAATCCGACCTTTATCAAAGTCGGAAACGTGATGGTACGCATTTCTCCTCCTTACACGAGGCATCACAACAACGTTTCAACAGGCAACGCCGGTCAACTGCTGTTTGTGTATGAGAAATCGGTTGGAAACTTTCCTCACGTGAGCACGTTGTAGGTGTCACCACAGGCGCCAACCTTGTGTGAATGCTCTGAAAAGCTAATCATTTTCTTATCACAGCATCTTCTTCCCATCGGTTAAATTTCGCGTCTGTAGCCATTCATCTTCGCGCTGTAGCAATTTTAATGGTCAGTAGTGTATGTTGTGCGAGCTGCAGTTGCCACTATTAAAGTTCCAAGCCTCGTATTTTAGCTATATAGAAATACCTAGCAGTGTCGCTCTGGTAGTCCTGACATACACTAACACAGGAATTTGCAACACATGGTCAGTCTGAAGGGTCATATCCCGTGTTTATCGTATCTGGCACATTATCGTCAGAACTGAGTGTGTTCACTTTTCCGGTTGGGTGGTCCTGTTCCACTTCAGTAGTAGAAGTTGTATTCTCTTCATACAGAATTACCTGATCCGGTCCGTTTTCGGATATTTCTTAGTTTGTGTCGTGATTTACCAGTGACAAAGCTCTTTGTCAAGAACATATGAACCACCAGAGTCGAATTCAGGAAACACCTCCTACGTCATCTGCATAAATCGTCTGCTTCTGGTAGATGGTTTCGCAGGTATTTTTCCAGCCATTGCACTCTGCAGCCTGAGTAAGGAACCAATACAAGCTAGGACTTCCTTTTTTAAAGAAATTAACGAAACCAGTTGTAAAAAGAATAGCTATCTGTATTCACGAACTAGCAATCAAAAAACGATAGTAAGATCATTGAGCCACAATAAATGAAATCAAAACTGATACTATGGAAAGTACTTACCTATTTACAGAAATTTTTGGGATGAGTTAAATTGTACTACATAAAGAAAGAGCAACACACTAAAACGAACTAAAACCGCACAGAACGTAAGTAATTTAGTTGTTGTCATTTCATGAACAAAGTTATTCAGTCTAAAATCCTCGAAGCAAACTTACTAAAACCTAAATTGCGCTGTGGGTTAGTTAGGTAACTGAAAATGTCATGTAAAAGAGCTTAAAGAATAAGTTGCATTATCCACGTGTGAGGCACAATAATTTGAATATTTGCTGTTGCCCGGAACATCCGCCTATGAAGCAGGGTGGGTCTGGAATGGAAACAGGTTTTTCAGGTAAATCGGCTCGCCGAAATCACCTGATCCTCACTACACTACTCCTACATAGCAAAGGAGATTCTCCTAGCTAGCTAGAACCATGGGGCCATTTGCAGCGCCTCTACCGGAACAAACGTGAACCATATCTGGCTGTCAGACTGACGTTCTATTCTAAGAGTTAATGACTTCTGAAGAAACGGACATTGTTGGCGATTTCGCAGCTGCTAGATTTAATGGTTTCTCTTACACAGATTCCTAAGAAATGATTGTATGGCTTTCACATATTGTTGTAACGTTGCTACACATATCCTCTTTCAGAATGTGGGTCAATGAAGGTTTTAATCTGGAGACGGGAATACAGCTTCCGTCGTTGAACTTTCTCACGTCCATATGGGGCGAGACTCTGAGGCTGAAACGAATGGAAACTAATCTGTGACGCATTCTCATCTCTCAATGATTCACCAGAAAACAATCACTATTTCAACGTTTAGTAGAAATTCACGGTTCTGGGGGAAGAAAATATTTTTTCAACTTAATTTCTGGAACAAAAATCACATTTATTTCAGAATAACCCCTTTTTACTTTGATGTTAAGGGTGTTGCGATGTATGCTGTAACTGCAACACAGATATCAATCATTTCTGTCAGTGGCAAGAGGCACCTGCTAGCAAATCTTAAGGTGAAAATGGAACATACTCAATATTACCTATCATCTAATAAAGTAGCAACCACCTAACATAGGTATCTAGGTACCTACAAGTACGTTTCAAAAATAAATAACAACGGCTCCAATGCGAGGTGGCGCAGTGGTTAGACACTGGACTCGCATTCGGGAGGACGACGATTCAATCCCGCGTTCGGCCATCCTGATTTAGGTTTCCCGTGGTTTCCCTAAATCGCTCCAGGCAAATGCCGGGATGGTTCCTCGTTCCACGTCCATGTTTTGTACACAGAACAGTCTTGCACAGCTCACAAGACAATTCTACCGCCAGGCCGTGTCCGTCACGTGACAAATTAAACACGGCGAATCCCGCCCGGCCTAGCCCGGGCCCGTTGACGTTTCCCTTGCTCGGCCCGGCCAAGTGGGGCCCGCTATATTTGTTTTAATGATGTTTTAGTTGTCGATGTTGTGACCGCCGATACTCGGACGTGTCTCGGCGCGGACACGGTCCGGACATGTGTGTCCCGACCTGTAGGCGCTTCAGTCTGGAACCGCATTACTGCTACGGTCGCAGGTTCGAATCCTGCCTCGCGCATGGATGTGTGTGATGTCCTTAGGTTAGTTAAGTTTAAGTAGTTCTAAGTCTAGGGGACTGATGACCTCAGATGTTAAGTGCCATAGTGCTTAGAGGCGTTTTTATGACGATAGTGTGTTGGTATGAATGAGTGAGTGAGAAAGGGCAGCTGGGAGTGGAGTGTGTGTGTGTGTGTGTGTGTGTGTGTGTGTGTGTGTGTGTGTATGTGAGAGAGAGAGAGAGAGAGAGAGAGAGAGAGAGAGAGAGAGAGAGAGAGAGAGAGAGTTACAGTTAGGGGAACGTGTGGAAGTTGGAGGTGAGGTTTAAAAAAAAAAAAAAGCACGAGTATGTTCGCATGCCAAAATTCTTAAAGATGCTGAGGAGAGCAGAGTGGACCGCTGACCCCTCAGTTTTCAGTCAGAGTCTTTGAAAGAGGATCCTATTCGCCTTTTTTTTGTGCTCCGATAGGAGCATTTTTCCGCTGGTATTAATTACAGTGACATCGATACCAAGTTAGCTTTTTGAAAGAGAACTCTAGGAAAATTCTGCTGTTAGTACTCCACGTGCCTCGAGGGACGGCCTTAGAACGTATCAGACGCCTTACGCCTCCCGCAGCAATGATTACCACTGCTTTCCCAACATTTCCGTTCCACTGCAGCACTGATAACTGGGGACAGCAGCGCTTGTAACATGTGCGACATCCCGTTCCGACTCCTTCACATCTACCGTCATACACTGTTCGACTCATCTCCGTTCTAGATCTGCAGCGTGGATGGAAAGTTCCTCGCTTGTTTATTTACAGGGTTTGATGCTGTGTGGAGATAGTACCACTTTACACAGACAGATAGGGTGGCTGTATGAACTTTATGATAGTGCGTATTTCTTGAAGAATCATAGCATACACAGTTCAGTAGTCGTTTGGCTGCTACCGACAAGTGTTGTTACGGTGACACATTCCTTCTAAGTAGATCACCTTCAGTTGACAGACCTCTACCTGGTTTGTCATTCGATATTGTTCTTACGTATTCCTGGTATTTCACCTAATAAATTAACGTTGTCTGTAACTTTGGAGTAGACAGATGAAAACAGACAATCTAGTAAAAGCTTGATTTTCTCCAGTTTAATCGATTTACACATTCAAACTTCCTGGGAGATAAAAACCATGTGCCAGACCGAGACTCGGACTCGGGATCTTTGCTTTCCGTAGGCAAGTGCTCTACCGCTGAGCTACCGAAGCACGACTCACGACCCCCACTCCCTCCCCCCCCCCCCCCCCCCAGCTTTACTTCTGCCAGAACCTCATCTCGTATTGTCCAAACCCATTTGAGTCGGTAGAGCTCTTCACAGCAAAAGGCAAAGGTCCAAAGTTCGAGTATCGATCCTGCACGCAGTTGTAATTTGCCAGGAAGTTTCAGTTTTTAATTTTGTCTTTATACTGCTGTGTGGTTATTTGTGTTGATCGTCTTTTTAAGGGTAATTAAGAAATACTTGCCGCGCGGGATTAGCAGATCGGTCTAGGGCGCTGCAGTCATGGACTGTGCGGCTGGTCCCGGCGGAGGTTCGAGTCCTCCCTCGGGCATGGGTGTGTGTGTTTGTCCTTAGGATAATTTAGGTTAAGTAGTGTGTAAGCTTAGGGACTGATGACCTTAGCAGTTAAGTCCCATAAGATTTCACATACATTTGAACTTTTTTTTTTTTTTAATACAATCAAAACGTGAACATGTTCATTCCCAGATACAAAGCCTCCATACCTGTGGACTGCCTAACACAACAGGTGCTCCGACATTGGGTGTTGATCCACAAATCAGGGTTTGGGTTGATAAAGGTGATAGTAATATTAGTGACGGTAACAGAGATGGACGACCAACAAAAGTCACACAAAACATTGAAGTTTCTCATACTGACAAAATGGAAAGAGCGATCTATGTTTAACTTGGAAAAAACTTTTTACAGCCAAGATCGCATTAATTAATATTTACTATTGACACCCGGTTTCGGCTGTTGAAACTGTCATCTTGTGATCTTTTCGTTATAAATCGTATTCCGTTATGGTTTTATCACTCATGCCATGTCGTCATTATGGAGTACGATTTATAATCAAACATTTGTTCAGGATTAGAAGACGACAATTTCAGCTGTCGAAAGCGGTCGTCAATAATAAATATTAATTAATGCGATCTTGGCTACAATTTTTTTCGCATGAAAATGAAAAACGAAAGGAAATGGTAAAGAATAAAACTGGCGTCGGTACTCGGGCAGTTCCAAACGTCTGACTTTTCTCATATGACTACCAGGAAAGAAAGAAGACCACTGGTAGAACAACTGTAAAAATGGTTCAAATGGCTCTGAGCACTATGGGACTTAACTGCTCAGGTCGTTAGTCCCCTAGAACTTAGAACTACTTAAACCTAAGTAACGTCACACACATCCATGCCCGAGGCAGGGTTCGAACCTGCAACCGTTGCGGTCGCGCGGTTCCAGACTGTAGCGCCTAGAACCGCTCGGTCACTCTGGCCGGCAACAACTGTGAAAGACTTTGTGGACAATCCTGGGGAAAACATGTTTATGTCCAGCCAACAAAGCCCACGGTGTTAGGGAAAAAATATTGTTGATTATCAGGTATTTTGTGAAACAATGATCTCTCATGATTTCTGCAATGCCAACCCTGAAAGAAGCAGGAAAATGCACATTTTGTTTACAGACGAGCTTTAGCCAAAGCGCAAGAATCACTAACGTCGATTTGCAACAGGATTTTGGAACGTGTACTGTGTTCGATCATTATGAACCACCCCGAAGAAAACGATTTATTGACAAATAGCTGTGACGGGACTGAGACGGTACTCCGTAGGCACGCTATCAGATCAGCAGTAGCTTGTGGGGAAGAGTGTCAAAAGCGGATCCGTACAAATGAACCAGACAAAACTTCCCCAGGCCACAGATAAAAGCAAGGATTAAAGACAATGGTCGATGGTGTCACCCACATCTGCATCTATGTGAGTAATCTGCAATTCACAATTAAGTGCCTGGCAGAGGGTTCATCGAACCGCCTTCAATCTATGTCTCTACGTTCCACTCTCGAAGAGCGCGGGAAAAACGAACTCATAAATTTTTCAGTGCAAACTCTGATTTTTCTTATTTTATTATTATGGTCATTTCTCCCTATGTAAGTGGGCAAAAACAAAATGTTTCATCTTGGGACAAAGCAGGTGATTGAAATTTCATAATATCTTGCCACAACGAAAATCGCCTTTGTTTTAATGATTGCCACCGCAGTTAGCGTATCTCTCCCCTATTCCACGATAGTACAAAGCGAGCTGCCCTTTTTTTACTTTTTCGATGACCTCCGTCAGTTCTATCTGATACGGGTCCCACACCACACAGCAGTACTCCAGAATAGGGCGTACAAGCATAGTGTGAGCAGTCTCTTTAGTAGATCTGTAGCACATTGTAAGTGTTCTGCCAATAAGAGGCCACCTTTAGTTGCTTTCCCTTATCTGCGTGGTCATTCCGATGTAAGTTATTCATAATTGTAATCCTTAAGTATTTAGCTGAATTTACAGACTTTAGATTTGCGTGATTTATCATGTAACTGAAATTTAGCGTATATCTTTTAGTACTCACATGGATGACCTCACACTTTTCATTATTTACAGTCAACTACCACTTTTCGCACCAGATACCTAGTTCAATAATTTTGGAAATACTTTTGATCCTCTGATGACAGCATCATCTGCAAACAATCTAAGACTACCACTCACACTGTCTCCTACGTTCGTTTACATCAGGATCAGTACAGGGCCTATAACACTTCCTTGGGGAACGCCGGATACCACTTCCGTTTCACTCGATGACCTTCCGTCAGTTACTACGAACTGTGACATTTCTGACAGGAACCCGCCAGCCCAGTCTGTGGCTATGGAAAAACTGAACGGCATTCGGTTGACGCAAAACGGACGGTCAGTGGTAATTATATATGAAGGTAGTATCTGTTCCCGAAAGAACAGTTACCGTTGATGACCATGCAGCTTTCGCTAGAATGAAATGATAATTAAATGGACACCCTAGCTGCAAACAGGCGTTGATATACTTCATTGGGGACATGTTGAAAACCCCCGATCGGGACTCGAACCCGGGATCTTCTGCTTACATGGCAGACACTCTATCCATCTGAGCCACCGAGGGCACAGAGGCGCACTACGAATGTAGTGTTGTGGACATGTTGGGAATGTGGGTCTCACGGGGAGCGTGTAAGGGGTAAGTCCCTGCAGACGCACTATCCTCTGTGCCCGCGGTGGCTCAGATGGATAGAGCGTCTGCCATGTAAGCAGGAGGTCCCGGGTTCGAGTCCCGGTCGGGGCACACATTTTCAACATGTCCCCAATGAAGTATATCAACGCCTGTTTGCAGCTAGCGTGTCCATTTAATTATCATTTCAGTCAGTGGTAATTATTATCGGGAAATGATTTCTGTACTGCAGCAGTCCAGAATGGTCTTTTCCTAAACCCAGACAATGCTGTTCTTATCCAACATGGAGCTACAGCCCACACAGCCAAACAAAAAACAGCGCTTCTGAAGAGAACATTCCCTGTTGTTTGGGATGAGTGTTCTGGAAACAGCCCAGACCTAAACACTCTAGCGCACCAGTGGGCCAAACTAGAAGGTGCAGTCATCAAAGGACCTCACCCACGCAACACAGACCAGCTTATTGCACGTGTTCAGGAGGAATGGAGCTCTCTCACCCTAAAGAGACAACAATGCTTCCAGAGAGTTTTGACATATGAGTTGAAGAATTTCTTCATAATCAGGGACGGCATACAAAATATTGAAAAATTGAACAGATGATAGTCTAAATTGTTCATTCAAATGTAGTAACGTTGAAACCTTCCCGTCTCCTCTGTATTTTTTTGTTGCTGTTGTTGTTACACAACTTTCCCTTCTACAATAACCTATGAAACCTTTCCTTAGGATTTTTATCTCTTGCTTAATAATAACAAATGAAGTCTTCCCTTTGAAATTTACTCTCTTTCTCAATCTTCGCATACAAATTTAATTGCTGCTTATTAAAAGTGATTTTCTGGTTATTTCGACGAAACATAGAATGTGTCGTGGCCCTCAGTCGTTACCTGCAATAACCCAAAACTGTTCCTTACCTTTTTTACTGTTACTGGATCGCCATCTGACTGCTACATCGAACTGCGACATAAATATACTTACTCTGTTTTACTATACTCTCTTAGCTGGTGGTGGGCTGTCATAATAAGTGGCTGTATTTATTATCAAGGCTGACGTTATTCTTTAATTAATTTGACTGAAGTTACGTAATTCATAGTTAACTTTTTCTTGACAACAACAAAATTTTTGCAAAGTTTTACGTTGATGGTTTTTGGGTTGGATTATAATCAGTAATGAAACATTGCTGGCAAAAATTAATTATATTCTGAAAACGTTTCTTCAAATATTTACTGCTGGTAATGAAATGATTTTACAAACGTTCAAATGGGACTTACTTTTTACAATAATCTTACAACTGGCATTGCGCAAACATACCTTCAGTAGTCTTGAGTTTCTCTAAGAAAATAATTCAATAATATTAGTTCCTCTTATGATAATAGTTAGCTGATGTCTCTGTACATCCGTTTATAATCTCTTGTAAATCATAGCTGGTGGCTGGCAGACACACCGCTCCTCTCGCTTCAGACCTGCTACCAACTCGCTTCACATCTCGCTTACTACTGACTTCTGCGAACGCTAAAGTGCGGTCTTTTCTGCCAACAATGCTTTCTGGTGCAGACAATCCCTGCTGCCATTACAAAATGTACCAATGCGCGGTCTTTCCCGCTCTTTTCTTAAAATGTATCCATACGCGGTCTCTCCCGCCCTTTTTAAAATTATATCAGTTTGCGGTCTCTCTTGCCAACAATACTTTGGTGCAGACATTCCCTGCCACCACAATTATTTCCAACATGACAATTATTAATTATTCCTACTTAATCCTATTAATAAAATATAAACATCTTTCATAAATTGTGATTTGACAGTAGACAATAGAAATATACACGTCTTACAACGTGTCTTGCTAAAAAATCCTTTGTAATAAAAATATTCTGAAAATTGTAAATTCATAGTACGCAAGCCGCTGTGGAATGCATGGTGGAGGACATAGCGTACAAATTTGTTGACTCTCCTACATGAAGGATTGCGGCGAACCTTATTCACCCCGGTACCTCGTATGTACGAGAACTAATGGGGAGTAGGTGGAGGCCTATCCAAAATGCACTCTGGGTCAGTCTTGATATAGTAGCATACTCTGCCTAGTCACGGGCTTTATTCCCTTGTAACAAGTTACGGGATGTTTCTCTTACCATAACGCCCCGTAAGAGCGTAAATATGGTTCAGGGTATTGTATTCCACAGGGACCTTCTTTTGCAGTCTGACGACTAGCTGCGCGCCAATTTAGAGCGGCGAGGTGTTCACTTCGTGCGGCGCGCCCATCGGGGTCCGAAGGATAATCAGGTTGCCACCAGTGCCTTCATCTTGGCCTTCGAGGGTGGCACCTTCCTGTATCCAAGTTGGTGCCTCCCATAGCTCCCCCGATATCCAGGAGAATGGGAACCGCAGGGCTCTGTATTGAGTGTATCACTATTTTTAGTGGCCATTAATGGTCTAGCAGCAGCTGTAGGGCCGTCCATCTCAAAAAATGGTTGAAATGGCTCTGAGCACTATGGGACTTCACTTCTAAGGTCGTCAGTTCTCTAGAACTTAGAACTAAACCTAACTAACCTAAGGACATCACACACATCCATGCCCGAGGCAGGATTCGAACCTGCGACCGTAGCGGTCGCTCGGTTCCAGACTCTAGCGCCTACACCGCACGGCCACTCCGGCCGGCAGGGTGAGTTTTATCATTTGCTCTAAGTTTCAGCACATGTCCTCTGCCCCTGTGTCCTCCACCCTAGTAGTGTTGGGGTTTTAATGTGTTGCAGAGTGGCTGTCTTTTCCTTTTTATACTCATGGTCAGCCAGCCATGGTAACCTGCTTTCTTGTTTTAATCTCTTCTACCTGTTTCTTGCGTCTTTCTGGTTTCCTTGTCCCCTTTTGTCCATTAATTGTCTGTTGCCGTTCATTCGTTGTTGTGGTTTTTCCTTTCATTCTGTTTTGTGTTGTCTCATTGTCTTATTCTCACCCTTGTGGCATTGTTTTATTTGGAACAAGGGACCGATGACCTCGTAGTTTGGTCCCTTACCCCCTGTTTTAAACCAACCAATCATCTCCTACCCGCGCCGGTTGCCTACAAAGCGAGAGAGAAATGACTATCTGTATAACACTATAGCTCTCTGCTCAAGACCCAGGTTTAATCCCTTGCCTGTATGTTTCATTGGTAGGATAGAAAATGCGTGCGCTCGGCCCCATGATGTCAATTGAACAACTACTCGAGAGAGAACTCAAAAACGCCAACAACGGTCATAGGATCGGTGTGTTGAACCCACGTCTCTTCACACTACATTCAATGGCGCCGCTGATGTAGGACGACTCGGCGGTCGGTCGGTTCCGATTGATCCATTATGGCCGGAATGTGGCCCTTTACTTTGCTTATTTGTCTTTATTTTTCGAGTCCAAGACATATAATAATTACAAAAACTAAAAAATATTGCTTCACGTAACAAATTTGCAAAATTAAATATGTACAGTAGTATTTATGACACAGATTCAATAACATATACAAACAAGCAGCAGATAAACAAGCAGCTAGATGGTTATATTTTTTTCTCTCTATCACTCTGTACATTCTCTAATCTCTTTTATCTTATACTCATGATCCTTAGACCAGGTATATGTTGGTTATTAAAATCTAAACTTTCACGGCCGGAAATATCATGTCCATTATAATTATCCGGGCTGTTATGCCGTGGTCGGTTGATAAATTCTGTGGTGATTCCCAACGTTTCGTCTCCGACTGCGTGAGACATCTTCAAGGGGGTTCGTAGCTTGATGGAGGGTCCAACACACACACTGGCTCCCTACTGACTGCCGCTAAATTCCGTGTCCGCGCGCCCCCGCGCCGCGGCGTGACGTCACGTGTTTTGAAAACGTCAGGAGGAGGTAGACGGCAAACTACATTTCCTCGATGTGCTTGTGTTTAGAAACGAAAATGGTAGTTTGGGCCACTCAGTGTACCGCAAACCCACGCACACGGACCGTTATTTGCACCGGGATTCGAACCACCACCCACAACAGAAGCGGGGTGTTATCAAGACGTTAGCGGACAGAGCTAGAAATATTTGTGAACCTGAGTTGCTCGACGCTGAGATGGAACATCCCCACAATGCACTAACGAAGAACGGATATTCGTCCGCCAAAATAAAACGTGCGTTGAGGCAGCCACGCAGAAATCATACTGACGTACAGGCTACTGCAAAATCTAAGGTTTTCCTGCCGTTTGTTAAAAATGTAACGGAAAGAATAGGGAGGATCTTGACGAAGCAGAATATTACCGTAATTTACAAGCCCACCAGGAAGATACAGGAATACCTTAGGCCTGCCAAGGACGCTCGCAAACCATTGGAAAAATCTGGAGTGTATAGGATCCGATGCAGCTGTGGTGATGTTTATGTGGGTACCACTAAAAGAACTGTTTCTAAACGTTTGGAAGAGCACAAGGGAAACTGTAGAAGAGGAGAAACGGAACGATCAGCTGTTGCGGAGCATGCTTTCCAGCCAGGGAACCACAATATTCGTTTCGAGGAGACGCAAGTACTAGCGGCCACGAGCGGATATTACGAAAGGCTCTACAGGGAGGCAATCGAAATCGCTAAACACCCAGATAATTTCAACCGAAAGGAGGAGGGCGTCAAATTAAACGGTATATGGAAGCCGGTGTTAAAGAAGATGTGTACCACTCGTCCACTATTGGGTGATGGCAACGGCGATCGACGGCGACGGACAGCGGCCAATTGCACTGACGTTTTCAAAACACGTGACGTCACGCCGCGGCGCGGGGGCGCGCGGACACGGAATTTAGCGGCAGTCAGTAGCGAGCCAGTGGGCGTGTTGGACCTTCCATCGAGCTACGGACCCCCTTGAAGAGGTCTCCCGCAGTCGGAGACGAAACGTTGGGAATCACCACAGAATTCATCAACCGACCACGGCATAACAGCCCGGACAATTATAATGGAGATGATATGTTGGTTGCAGCACAATGGGCGCACACTTATTTCTAAATATGGGTTCTCTAAATTCACCCAACAGGATTTCGCAAGGCTGGCTTTCTTCCAAAGATTTCTATTTGTGTTCGTCAGGTATTTCTGATATAGTTCCGCAACTGCCATATCGTCCTAACCGAGCGTCCCGAATTCTTTCGTTGTCTTTCGTGACATCTGCTTCAGAAAGATCCAAACCATGGAACAGCACTCCAGAACTTGTCATACGCACACATCGTAATGGGGTCGGGCAAAAATATGCCAGCACCAAAAACGTAGAACATTACCATGGCTAATACGGTGTAGGAAATATGAGTGCATTCAAAACAGCTCCAGTCGTCGCGGAATAAATACAGTTCTTTTCAAGAGAATTTTATACCATTCTTCCTGCAAAATAATGGCGAGTACAACCTACGATGATGGAGATGGGTAGCGATAACACACCCTACTCTCAAAAGTAGATCTCAGTGTCTTAATAAAATTGATGATGAATTTGGTTTGTAGGGCGCTCAGCATCTTGGTTACCAGTATCCATACAAGTGCCCAATCTTTCCAGCTCCAGTATCGCCACTTCCCGAATGATTACGAGGCGATGAGGACAGCATAAACACCCGGTCCCTGGTCAGAGAAAATCCCCGTCCCGGTCGGGAATCGAACCCGAGACCCCGTGATCCAGAGGTAAATAAAAGAATCCAAGAACTTTGTTGATCAATCTCAAACCGAATAACTGCTCGCATAAGGGCCAGGCGTAAACAGCGAGCTATTCACTTGCTCAGCCTGTGAAGTTCTTTCTCTTGAATAAATCATCCAATTTTTCAAAAATTGTAATAACCTGTATGTTTGTACAGCTACATCACATCTGTGGATTTTCATCCGCCGCGCGGGGTTAACCGAGCGGTCTTGGGCGCTGCAGTCATGGACTGTGCTGCTGGTCCCGGCGGAGGTTCGAGTCCTCCCTCGGGCATGGGTGTGTGTGTTTGTCCTTAGGATAATTTAGGTCAAGTAGTGTGTAAACTTAGGGACTGATGACCTTAGCAGTTTAGTCCCATAAGATTTGACACACATTTGAACATTTTTTTATTTTCATCCCCAGAGCTATCGTGCCAAATCCTGCCCAACTGGCGTGTTAGATCGTCAAAATCCCGAGCTGTCTGGAGAGCTCTGTCCATAATGTTTCGCACACTCTCAACCGAGGAGGTGTACGACGACCTTGCTTACCTACGTATGGTTTGGCAAGCAGGAAGACGGTAGTACACACTCTCGCCGTGTGCGGGCAGGCATTATTTTGCTGAAACTTTAAATCCAGGATCGCCTGCCATCTTGGGCCACAAAACGGGACGTAGAATATCGTCAACCTGTCGCTGTGCTGTGAGGCTGGCAGCCAAAGGACTCTTGCTGTGAAATGAAATGCCATCCCAGACCGTCACTTCTGGCTGGTCTGTCCATCCAGTGGGCGTCTCTAGACATGTCTTCACTCGGGAGGACACCCTACAACTCTATTAATCAACGCAAAACCGAAGAGCCGCAGGTAGACCAACGAGTTATTCGCGTGCTCAGTTTGGGAAGCTCTTTCTCTTCAATAAATCATATAATCTTTCTGAAATGGTAATTATTTGTTTGTCTGTGTATGTACATCCCATCTACCGATTTCAACGAAAAACATGTCAAATTTAAACAGACGCAAAATTTGGCGATCTTTTTCAAAAGCTCGAATCTTAGTGCGGACTTCAATGCGAGATGCTTACAATAGTTCCAACAACGAAACTTTGTGCCGAAACCTGGCAGAAAATCCAGAGATTCTGGTTGTATGTGAAGTATGCTAGCGGGAAGATACAATCAATGCCTTCTCTGCGCGAT
The DNA here is from genome assembly GCF_023864275.1 of Schistocerca cancellata. NCBI lineage: Eukaryota > Metazoa > Arthropoda > Insecta > Orthoptera > Acrididae > Schistocerca > Schistocerca cancellata. Next base: position 41,080,097 of record NC_064637.1, read on the forward strand.
AGCAGTGCAGGTACTATGGAAGGCAGTGCTGCCAATGCAGAGCTACTAAACCCAGCCTTCTTAAATTCCTTCACCAAAGAAGTAGAAGTAAATATTCCAGAATTCGAATCCAGCTGCCAACATGAGTAGCATACACTCCTGGAAATTGAAATAAGAACACCGTGAATTCATTGTCCCAGGAAGGGGAAACTGTATTGACACATTCCTGGGGTCAGATACATCACATGATCACACTGACAGAACCACAGGCACGTAGACACAGGCAACAGAGCATGCACAATGTCGGCACTAGTACAGTGTATATCCACCTTTCGCAGCAATGCAGGCTGCTATTCTCCCATGGAGACGATCGTAGAGATGCTGGATGTAGTCCTGTGGAACGGCTTGCCATGCCATTTCCACCTGGCGCCTCAGTTGGACCAGCGTTCGTGCTGGACGTGCAGACCGCGTGAGACGACGCTTCATCCAGTCCCAAACATGCTCAATGGGGGACAGATTCGGAGATCTTGCTGGCCAGGGTAGTTGACTTACACCTTCTAGAGCACGTTGGGTGGCACGGGATACATGCGGACGTGCATTGTCCTGTTGGAACAGCAAGTTCCCTTGCCGGTCTAGGAATGGTAGAACGATGGGTTCGATGACGGTTTGCATATACCGTGCACTATTCAGTGTCCCCTCGACGATCACCAGTGGTGTACGGCCAGTGTAGGAGATCGCTCCCCACACCGTGATGCCGGGTGTTGGCCCTGTGTGCCTCGGTCGTATGCAGTCCTGATTGTGGCGCTCACCTGCACGGCGCCAAACACGCATACGATCATCATTGGCACCAAGGCAGAAGCGACTCTCATCGCTGAAGACGACACGTCTCCATTCGTCCCTCCATTCACGCCTGTCGCGACACCACTGGAGGCGGGCTGCACGATGTTGGGGCGTGAGCGGAAGACGGCCTAACGGTGTGCGGGACCGTAGCCCAGCTTCATGGAGACGGTTGCGAATGGTCCTCGCCGATACCCCAGGAGCAACAGTGTCCCTAATTTGCTGGGAAGTGGCGGTGCGGTCCCCTATGGCACTGCGTAGGATCCTACGGTCTTGGCGTGCATCCGTGCGTCGCTGCGGTCCAGTCCCAGGTTGACGGGCACGTGCACCTTCCGCCGACCACTGGCGACAACATCGATGTACTGTGGAGACCTCACGCCCCACGTGTTGAGCAATTCGGCGATACGTCCACCCGGCCTCCCGCATGCCCACTATACGCCCTCGCTCAAAGTCCGTCAACTGCACATACGGTTCACGTCCACGCTGTCGCGGCATGCTACCAGTGTTAAAGACTGCGATGGAGCTCCGTATGCCACGGCAAACTGGCTGACACTGACGGCGGCGGTGCACAAATGCTGCGCAGCTAGCGCCATTCGACGGCCAACACCGCGGTTCCTGGTGTGTCCGCTGTGCCGTGCGTGTGATCATTGCTTGTACAGCCCTCTCACAGTGTCCGGAGCAAGTATGGTGGGTCTGACACACCGGTGTCAATGTGTTCTTTTTTCCATTTCCAGGAGTGTACATTGTGTTCGAACATTATGAACTACCTCGAATAAAAACTGTCTATTGACACTCAGTCAACACGGATCTTGAAAACATCATTCTTGTGAAACACGACTAGCTCATTACTCGAACAGAGTGCTGGGTTCTATCGACAAGGGATTTCAAATGGATTCCGGCCGTATTTCTACATTACCGGAAGGATTTTGACACTGTACCACACAAGCTTCTTGTAGTGAAACTGCGTGTTTATGGAATATCGTCTCAGTCATGTGACTGGATAGCGTGATTTCCTGTCAGAGAGGTCACAGTTTGCAGTAATAGACAGAAAGTTATCGAGTAAAACAGAAGTGATTCTGGCGTTCCCAAGGGTAGTGTTACAGGCCCTTTGCTGTTCCCTGTCTATATAAACGATTTGGGAGACAATCTGAGAAGCCATCTTAGGTTGTCCCCCTGCGGGTCTCGGGGTCTGAATAGGCCCGAGATACATGTTGTAAGAGTCGACTAAAAGGTGTCTCATAAGTTCCAGCCTTTATGTGACCCCTGTAGCGTTTGACCTCCATTTTTCAAAATTTTTCCGAAGAGCAAGCCAACTGGGGAAGGGCACCTTACATGGTGCATCGTGTCCATCGTGCATTGAAATCTTCAGCCCACTTTCTCGTCGTCGCATTGCAGTCCCGCTCATTCTCCATTTCTTGGGCGAGGACACCGTCCTGGGTGGGTTTTCCACCATGACCTATGCAGTGTCACTTTCTGTGCCGACGATGACCTTGGACTTCTCTTCACTTCATGTCCGGCATGGTAGCCAGTTCGTTGTGGTGGGGCGGCCATGTACCCTGTTGGTTGTAGCCCCCTGCCAACACAGGGAACGCTCTACTGATGCCTGCGCCGTTAACTCCCCACATGCCAAGGAGTAGATACCCGTTACCGTGGGGCATCGGGACTCCCGGCAATGCCCATCTTGCCAGGTGGCCTTTGCTGTGGCTGGGAGGCACCTGTGGGGAGTGCCCCTGGTCGGAGTTGGGTGACATCAGGGCGGATGACATGCCATGAAGCATACTACGTAATCTCTTGCTGTTGGTCCACCGCCAGCAGATTTAAGCGGCAAAGTCTAACTTCAATGCTAAGAAATATGACCCCAAATCGTTCCCCTCCCTAGCCACACCATGGGAGGAACGCCAGGCTCAGGATGGCAGTGTAACTTATTCGCCCCAGTGCCTTGTATGTACGAGAACTGATAGGGAATCTTTCATGTCCATAAAGCCTCAGATTTTGTGGGGTATTTGGAGGACAAGTTTGGGGAGGTGGAGGACTTGTCCACAATACGCTCTGGTTCAGTTTTCATAAAAACAGCATCCTCTGCCCAGTCACGGGCATTGCTCGCTTGTGGCAAGTTGGGGGATATTTCTGTTACCATTACGCCCCATAAGAGCTTAAATATGGTCCAGGGTATTATATTCCACAGCTACCTTCTTTTCCAGTCTGACGACGAGCTCCGTGCAGGTATTCATTTCGTCCAGCGCATCCATCGGGGTCCGAAGGATAACCAGGTTGCCACCAGTGCCTTCATCTTGGCCTTCGAGGATGACACACTGCCCAAGAAGGTCAAAGTGATGGTCTACTGCTGTGATGTCAAGCCATATACCCTCCTCGGTGTGGTGCTTCAAGTGCTGGAAGTTCGGCCATATGTCTTCCCATCGTACTTCCAGCCCCACCTGTCGAGATTTTGGACGTCTATCGCATCCCAGTATTCCATGTGCCCTGCCTCCCACCTGTCAAGTGTGGAGAGGATCATTCACCTTGCTCACCAGATTGCAGGATTTTACAGAATGAGATGAAAATCATGGAACATAAGACCCTGGACCCACTGATATATACTGAGGCTATGAGGAAATTTGAGCGCCTACATCCTGTGGCTATGGCTCGTGGTAGTTACTCGGCCATTGATTTATCAATTTGCTGCCCAGGACTTCTCCCATCTATCCACTGGAGAGCACATGACGACTTGTGAGGTAGTGACCACTTCCCCATCTTCCTGTCACTGCCCTGGCGTCTGGCCCACGGACGCCTGCCGCTGCGAGAAGAGTTGTCGCACCGTCAGTTCCTCGAATTCCGGTCGCCTCTCAGAACTGGGAGACTACACCTGCCCCCTTGATGGTGGGGGCACCTGCTTCCCTGTAGCTCCCACACCACCTACTTCAGGAACAACACCCTCCCCCCCCCCCCAATCATTGGGGATTTCAGTCCCCACTTCTGAGCCAGAGCAGCGTAAGGCTTCTTTGGCTCCTCTCGCTAGGAAGGGGTCCTGTGGGTCACTTCCTTCCCAAGTTTCTGGTAGTGTGAAATATTACACCCGCCAGTGACTGAGGACCCTAAAAGCAGCTGGTCGTAGGTTTCACGCTCATCCTCAGTCCCAGAGACTAATTCAGTGGAGTCTTCCCAGCCAGGGAAACCCAGGGAGCAGTGAGAGAAATCGAAAAAGAAGACCTCGAAGAACAAGGAACTTGCGGTGGCACCCGCACCACCGCTACCTACAAGCTCTGCGTCTGAGGATGGGGAGGAGATTCTGGCGTCCGCTGAGGACCTAGATATCGTCAGGCCCTCAGACACAATAGATATAAACTGCTCATGCAAAACGTCCGTGGCAGCAGGTGACCCTAAGGCGTAAACTGCCTCATTGAATGTTCCATACCTTCCCAGTCTCACGATGACGTCATCCTCCAGTGGAATTGCGGCAGTTTTTTCCACCTCTACTGCAACTGATACGCTTTACACCTGCTTTCTGCATTGCCCTCCTGGAAACCTGGTTCCCAGCAATGCAAACCCCTGCCCTCCACAGCTATAAGGAATATTACAGGAACCGTACTGACGATAATCGAGTGTCAGGTGGAGTTTGCATTTATGTCCTAAACTCGGTCTGTAGTGAAACTGTGCCCCTTCAAACCCCTCTTGAAGCTGTGGCTGTCAGAATACAGACGATGCAGGAAATAACTGTCTGCAATGTATATCTTCCTCCATATTGTGCAGTACCCCTAAACGTAATAACTGCACTGATTGAGCAACTCCCTAAACCTTTCCAACTTTGGGGAGATTTTAACGCCCATAACCCCTTGTGGGTTGACACCGTGCTTACTGGCGGAGGCAGAGACGTCGAAACTTTACTGTCTCAGTTCGACCTCTGAAATACTGGGACCGCCAATCATTTCAGTGTGGCTCGTGGTAGTTACTCGGCCATTGATTTATCAATTTGCTGCCCAGGACTTCTCCCATCTATCCACTGGAGAGCACATGACGACTTGTGAGGTAGTGACCACTTCCCCATCTTCCTGTCACTGCCCTGGCGTCTGGCCCACGGACGCCTGCCCAGATGGCCTTTAAACAAGGCGGACTGGAAAACTTTCACCTCTGATGTCACCATTAAATCTCCCCCACACAGTAACATCGATGTGATGGTTGAGCAGGTGACTACCACAATCGTTTCTGCGGCAGAAAACGCGATCCCTCGCTCTTTAGGGTTCCCCCGGCGAAAGACAGTCCCTCGGTGGTAGCCGGAAGTCACTGAGGCAATTACAGAGCGTCGACGAGCACTACAGCGACAAAAGTGGCACCATTCCCTAGAGCAGGCTGTTCCAACCGAGCTCCAGGGAGCCGGAGCGCTCCGGAGCGCTCACTGCGGCAGCTCGGAGCCCGCGTGGAGGGGGAAAGCGAACTCACTGCCCCCTGGCCGCATGCAGCCGCAACTGACGCAATAATCCGTGTTCAATGACAGCTATGACTAGCCGTGGGAGCCTTGTACCTCTATTGGAGGATACCTTTTTGTTCATTGAGAGGGGTGGTCGTACGCAGTGTCTTGTATGCCATAAAGTATTTAATTCTGCGAAGAGGTAAAATATACAACGACATTATACACGTCTTCAAGTAGCGCACTACGATCAGGTAGAAGGCGTTGCACGCAGAGAACTGGTAGCCAGGCTTAAGAACGACATACCAGAAGACGTAAGTCTAAAAACGGTTTCGTAATACGGAGGGTATCAAAACGTGCAACATAGTTCGTGTTCTGTAATGCGTTTATAATTTTCAGGCGAATGAGAGTAGAGAAAACACTACTGAATGTGCCATTCGAGTAAGCTACAGGGTCGCTCACATCACTGCGAGGTCGCTGCAGGAAAAAGGCGGAGAGCTTTGTTGCATTTTCGCTAGCGCTTGACGAAAGCACCGACATATCGGACTGTGCTCAGCTTGCAGTCTTTGTGCGTGATGTCGACATGGAGCTGCAAGTAAATGATGAACTCTTGGATGTGGTACCATCCGATTACAGCGCGACAGGACGTGACATTTTTAAAGCTGTTTGTGAATCAGTGGACAATATCAATTTGCCGTGGGATAAGCTCCATTCTGTAGCGAGAGACGGTGCACCAAAAATGATTGGGCGTCACCCAGGTTTTGCTTCTCGTTTGAAAAATAAACTCGGGGACGAACTCGGGAAAGACATTTTGACTCTTCATTGTTTTATTCACCAAGAGGCACTGTGTGCTGAAACAGTAGAGCCTGGTGGCGTAATGAAAGATGTCGTGAAGTGTGTGAATTCTGTGCGGCGTCAAAGTATGAATCATCGCCAATTCAAAGGATTCCTGAAAGATATGGAAGCGGAGTATGGGGATATACCTTACCACAGTACAGTTCGTTAGCTGAGTCGGGGAAAAGTTCTTGATGTTTTCTTTGCCATTTGTGAGGAAGTATCCCTTTTTCTCGAAATGAAAGGCAAAGAAATGCGTTTTCTGGAAGGTATAAAATGGATATCAGACCTGGCGTTCCTAGCTGACATAACTATGCATCTCAGTAATTCAAATCTGTCATTGCAGGGCAAAGGGCAGCTAATCGTTGACATGCACGACCAGATCAAAGCGTTCATGGAAAAGTTACGTTTATTCGAGAGGCAGATGAGTAATGGACATTTAACGTTCTTCAATCGTCTTGCTTCTTTAAAACTACCTGAAGGTACTACTTTCGGCGATTACCAAGCAAAGTTAAAGCAGCTCATCACGTCGTTTGAAACACGATTCCGAGACCTCACTAGTTTGGAAATGGAACTTACGGTGTTCAGCACTCCTTTTTCAGTTTCCCCCAATGACTTGTCATCGTCACTTCAGTTGGAGATTATTCATTTGCAAAATTCAACTTTGTTGAAAGAGAGGTACTACAACACGTTGGATTTGTCACGATGGTATCGTTCATTACAGCAAAAACCATTTCCCAAGCTTCACTACAATGCCGCTCAGATCATGTGCATGTTTGGATGTATGTATTGTTGTGAGCTGCTTTTCTCAGCAATGAAGGGTAAAAAGTAAGGAACAATCGTTTCTTCAGGATGCAACAATGAAGACCATCCTCAGCATTAACGCTGCCAACACTTTGACGCCTGATATTTCCGATCTTGTAATGAAAAGAAAATGTCAAGCTAGAGAGGCCCAATAAATGTAGTATGCAATTTCTTTTATTTCATGAACATCGTATATATTCTGGTGTAGCAAGTCACAACGTCTTAGCAGCTAAGAGTATGAGGTTGTCGACCTTGTAAGACGCAGCTGGCACATCAGAACGCTTGCCTTGCCGCCTGCCTCAGCCAGCCGTGCCACGTGCCGGCGTGCCGGCCCACTTGAACGGTCACAGCGAGCGACACGACTCCCTGGAGCAGGGAGCGCTCCGCGGCTCACGACGGAGCCGACGAGCTGGAACAGCCTGCCCTAGAGCATCTGATAGCCTTTCAGCAGCTCCGTGCCCATGTACGCCAGCTTATAAAACGACAGAAACAGAAGTGCTGGGAGAGGTACGACTCGACCATTGGGTGCCATACGTCACCTTCCCAAGTCTGGACGAAGATAAGACGTCTTTTTGGGTACCAGACCCCAACAGATGTGCCTGACGTTACCATCAATGGCGTGCCACGTCCGACGCAAACGCGATTTCCGAGCACTTTGCCGAGCACTGTGCTCGAGCCCCCAGCCTTTCGCACCCTCAAACATCGGATGGAAAGGAAAGTCCTCTCGTTCACTACATGCCACAGTGAACCCTATAACGCCCGATTTACAGAGTGTGAGCTCCTCAGCGCACTGGCACATTGCCCCGACACAGCTCCTGGGCCATATCGGATCCATAGTCAGATGATCAAACATCTCTCATCTGACTACAAGCGACATCGCGTCATCTTCAACCGGATCTGGTGCGATGGCGTTTTTCCATCGCAATGGCGGGAGAGCACCATCGTTCTGGTGCTCAGACCCGGTAAAAACCCGCTTGATGTGGATAGTATTCGTCCCATCAGCTTCACCAACGTTGTTTGTAAGCTGCTGGAAGGTATGGTGTGTTGGCGGTTGGGTTGGATCCTGGATTCACGTGACCTACTGGCTCCATGTCAGGGCGACTTCTGCCAGGGTTGCTCTACCACTGATAACTTTTTCCCTCGATTCTGCGATCTGAACAGTCCTTTCCAGACGCCAACACTTGGTTGCCGCCTTTTTTGATTTACGAAAAGCGTATGAGACGACCTGGTGACATCATATCCTTGCCACATTATACAGGTGGGGTCTCCGAGGCCGGCTCCGCATTGGCCACGGTTGGGCGACCCACGGCTACCTCCTGCACCGTGAGGACCCGCCTGAGTGTCGATGCGGCGCCCATATTCTGGTGGACTGTCCCACTTTGACTGTTCAGCGACGAAATCTTGGGTTACCAGACCCGTTGCCACTAATTTTATGTGACAGCACCTCATCGGCTGATTTAGTTTGACGTTTTACTCATTTGATCTAAGTTTTAGCGCAAGTCCTTTGTTCCATCTGTTCCTCCACCCCAGTGCTTCTAGGATGGAGGTTCTAATGTATTGCTGAGTGGCTGGCTTCTCCTTTTTTATTCTCATGGTCAGCCAGCCACGGTTATCTGCTTTGTTGTTTTAATATCTTCATCCCGTTTCTTGCGTTCCTGTGGTTTTCTTGGCCATTTGTCCATTTACATGTTTGTAGCCGTTCGTCATCCTTGTGATTTTTTCTTTCATTTCGTTTTGAGTTGTCAGTCTCGTTTGTTTTATTCTCACAATTCTGGCCTTGTTTTATTTTTAATCTAATCAACCAACCGTCTTAGGTTGTTTGCAGATGACGCTGCCGTTTATCGACTAATAAAGTCATGATAAGATCAGAACAAACTGCAAAACGATTTAGAAAAGATATCTGTATGGTGCAAAAAGTGGCAGTTGACCCTAAATAACAAAAATTGTAAGGTCATCCACATGAGTGCTAAAAGGAATCCGTTAAACTTTAGTTACACGATAAATCAGTAAAATCTAAAGGCCGTAAATTCAGCTAAATACCTAGGAATTACGACGACGAACAACTTAAATTGGAAGGAACGCATAGAAAATGTTAAGGGGAAGGCTAACCAAGAACTGCGTTTTATTGGCAGGACACTTAGCAAATGTATTTTTTTTTTTTTTTTTTTTTTTTTTTTTTTTTATTTTGTCATCAGTCTACTGACTGGTTTGATGCGGCCCGCCACGAATTCCTTTCCTGTGCTAACCTCTTTATGTCAGAGTAGCACTTGCAACCTACGTCCTCAATTATTTGCTTGACGTATTCCAATCTCTGTCTTCCTCTACAGTTTTTGCCCTCTACAACTCCCTCTAGTACCATGGAAGTCATTCCCTCATGTCTTAGCAGATGTCCTATCATCCTGTCCCTTCTCCTTATCAGTGTTTTCCACATATTCCTTTCCTCTCCGATTCTGCGTAGAACCTCCTCATTCCTTACCTTATCAGTCCACCTAATTTTCAACATTCGTCTATAGCACCACATCTCAAATGCTTCGATTCTCTTCTGTTCCAGTTTTCCCACAGTCCATGTTTCACTACCATACAATGCTGTACTCCAGACGTACATCCTCAGAAATTTCTTCCTCAAATTAAGGCCGACATTTGATATTAGTAGACTTCTCTTGGCCAGAAATGCCTTTTTTGCCATAGCGAGTCTGCTTTTGATGTCCTCCTTGCTCCGTCCGTCATTGGTTATTTTACTGCCTAGGTAGCAGAATTCCTTAACTTCATTGACTTCGTGACCATCAATCCTGATGTTAAGTTTCTCGCTGTTCTCATTTCTACTACTTCTCATTACCTTCGTCTTTCTCCGATTTACTCTCAAACCATACTGCGTACTCATTAGACTGTTCATTCCGTTCAGCAGATCATTTAATTCTTCTTCACTTTCACTCAGGATAGCAATGTCATCAGCGAATCGTATCATTGATATCCTTTCACCTTGTATTTTAATTCCACTCCTGAACCTTTCTTTTATTTCCATCATTGCTTCCTCGATGTACAGATTGAAGAGTAGGGGCGAAAGGCTACAGCCTTGTCTTACACCCTTGTTAATACGAGCACTTCGTTCTTGATCGTCCACTCTTATTATTCCCTCTTAGTTGTTGTACATATTGTATATGACCCGTCTCTCCCTATAGCTTACCCCTACTTTTTTCAGAATCTCGAACAGCTTGCACCATTTTATATTGTCGAACGCTTTTTCCAGGTCGACAAATCCTATGAAAGTGTCTTTATTTTTCTTTAGCCTTGCTTCCATTATTAGCCGTAACGTCAGAATTGCCTCTCTCGTCCCTTTACTTTTCCTAAAGCCAAACTGATCGTCACCTAGCGCATTCTCAATTTTCTTTTCCATTCTTCTGTATATTATTCTTGTAAGCAGCTTCGATGCATGAGCTGTTAAGCTGATTGTGCGATATTTCTCGCACTTGTCAGCTCTTGCCGTCTTCGGAATTGTGTGGATGATGCTTTTCCGAAAGTCAGATGGTATATCGCCAGACTCATATATTCTACACACCAACGTGAATAGTCGTTTTGTTGCCACTTCCCCCAATGATTTTAGAAATTCTGATGGAATGTTATCTATCCCTTCTGCCTTATTTGACCGTAAGTCCTCCAAAGCTCTTTTAAATTCCGATTCTAATACTGGATCCCCTATCTCTTCTAAATCGACTCCTGTTTCTTCTTCTATCACATCAGACAAATCTTCACCCTCATAGAGGCTTTCAATGTATTCTTTCCACCTATCTGCTCTCTACTCTGCATTTAACAGTGGAATTCCCGTTGCACTCTTAATGTTACCACCGTTGCTTTTAATGTCACCAAAGGTTGTTTTGACTTTCCTGTATGCTGAGTCTGTCCTTCCGACAATCATATCTTTTTCGATGTCTTCACATTTTTCCTGCAGCCATTTCGTCTTAGCTTCCCTGCACTTCCTATTTATTTCATTCCTCAGCGACTTGTATTTCTGTATTCCTGATTTTCCCGGAACATGTTTGTACTTCCTCCTTTCATCCATCAACTGAAGTATTTCTTCTGTTACCCATGGTTTCTTCGCAGCTACCTTCTTTGTACCTATGTTTTCCTTCCCAACTTCTGTGATGGCCCTTTTTAGAGATGTCCATTCCTCTTCAACTGTACTGCCTATTGCGCTATTCCTTATTGCTGTATCTACAGCGTTAGAGAACTTCAAACGTATCTCGTCATTCCTTAGTACTTCCGTATCCCATTTCTTTGCATATTGATTCTTCCTGACTAATGTCTTGAACTTCAGCCTACTCTTCATCACTACTATATTGTGATCTGAGTCTATATCTGCTCCTGGGTACGCCTTACAATCCAGTATCTGATTTCGGAATCTCTGTCTGACCATGATGTAATCTAATTGAAATCTTCCCGTATCTCCTGGCCTTTTCCAAGTATACCTCCTCCTCTTGTGATTCTTGAACAGGGTATTCGCTATTACTAGCTGAAACTTGTTACAGAACTCAATTAGTCTTTCTCCTCTTTCATTCCTTGTCCCAAGCCCATATTCTCCTGTAACCTTTTCTTCTACTCCTTCCCCTACAACTGCATTCCAGTCGCCCATGACTATTAGATTGTCGTCCCCTTTTACATACTGCATTACCCTTTCAATATCCTCATATATATCTATCTGTTCATCTTCAGCTTGCGACGTCGGCATGTATACCTGAACTATCGTTGTCGGTGTTGGTCTGCTGTCGATTCTGATTAGAACAACCCGGTCACTGAACTGTTCACAGTAACACACCCTCTGCCCTACCTTCCTATTCATAACGAATCCTACACCTGTTATACCATTTTCTGCTGCTGTTGATATTACCCGATACTCATCTGACCATAAATCCTTGTCTTCCTTCCACTTCACTTCACTGACTCCTACTATATCTAGATTGAGCCTTTGCATTTCCCTTCTCAGATTTTCTAGTTTCCCTACCACGTTCAAGCTTCTGACATTCCACGCCCCGACTCGTAGAACGTTATCCTTTCGTTGATTATTCAATCTTTTTCTCATGGTAACCTCCCCCTTGGCAGTCCCCTCCCGGAGATCCGAATGGGGGACTATTCCGGAATCTTTTGCCAATGGAAAGATCATCATGACACTTTCTTCAAATACAGGCCACATGTCCTGTGGATACACGTTACGTGTCTTTAATGCAGCGGTTTCCATTGCCTTCTGCATCCTCATGTCGTTGATCATTGCTGATTCTTCCGCCTTTAGGGGCAATTTCCCACCCCTAGGACAAGAGAGTGCCCTGAACCTCTATCTGCTCCTCCGCCCTCTTTGACAAGGCCGTTGGCAGAATGAGGCTGACTTCTTATGCCGGAAGTCTTCGGCCGCCAATGCTGATTATTTATCAAAATTTAGGCAGTGGCGGGGATCGAACCCGGGACCGAAGACGTTTTTGATTATGAATCAAAGACGCTACCCCTAGACCACGGGTACCCCTGCAAATGTAACAGACCTACTAAAGAGGCTGCCTACACTACGCTTGTCCGTCCTCTATTAGAATACTGCTGCGCAGTGTGGGATACTTACCAGACAGGATCGACAGAGTACATCGAAAAAGTTCAACGAAGGGCAGAGTGTTTTGTACAGGGTGATTCAAAAAGAATACCACAACTTTAGGAATTTAAAACTCTGCAACGACAAAAGGTAGAGCTAAGCACTATCTGTCGGCGAATTAAAGGAGCTATAAAGTTTCATTTAATTGTACATTTGTTCGCTTGAGGCGCGGTTGACTAGGCGTCAGCGTCAGTTGATGCTAAGATGGCGACCGCTCAACAGAAAGCTTTTTGCGTTATCGATGACAGTTGTTCAGCGTGCATTTCGAACGAAGTATGGTGTTAAACCTCCTGATAGGTGGTGTATTAAACGTTGGTATAAACAGTTTACAGAGAATGGGTGTTTGTGCAAAGGGAAAAGTTCTGGACGGCCGAGAACGAGTGATGAAAATGTAGCACGCATCCAGCAAGCATTTGTTCGCAGCCCAGGAAAATCGACTGGCAGAGCTAGCAGAGAGCTGCAAATTCCACAATCAACTGTATGGAGAGTCCTACGAAAAAGGTTAGTTATGAAACCTGAACGTCAACTACCCGAGACGATGGATCGGCCGCCAGGCAGCCCGTGACAGAGCACTTCATCACTGGCCTCCAAGAAGCCCTGATCTTACCCCCTGCGATTTTTTCTTATGGGGGTATGTTAAGGATATGGTGTTTCGGCCACCTCTCCCAGCCACCATTGATGATTTGAAACGAGAAATAACAGCAGCTATCCAAACTGTTACGCCTGATATGCTACAGAGAGTGTGGAACAAGTTGGAGTATCGGGTTGATATTGCTCGAGTGTCTGGAGGGGGCCATATTGAACATCTCTGAACTTGCTTTTGAGTGAAAAAAAAAACCTTTTTAAATACTCTTTGTAATGATGTATAACAGAAGATTATATTATGTTTCTTTCATTAAATACACATTTTTAAAGTTGTGGTATTCTTTTTGAATCACCCTGTATTATCGCGAAATAGAGGAGGGAGTGTCACAGAAATGATACCGGATTTGGGACGGACATCATTAAAACATAGGCGTTTCTCGTTGCGGAGGAATCTTATCACGAAATTCCAATCATCAACTTTCTCCTTCGAATGCGAAAATATTTTGTTGACGGCGTACTGTCGTACATAGGGAGAAACGATCACCATGATAAAGTAAGAGGAAGTACGGAAAGATATAGATGTTCGTTCATTCCGCGCGCTGTACGGTATTGGAATAATAGAGAGTTGTGAAGGTGGTTCGATGAACCCTCTGCCAGGCTCTTAAATGTGATAAGCAGAGTATCCATGTAGATGTAGATTTCCGTTCCATTCGAGTAATTCCCTCGTGGTGCGTCGTTTTCTTTCTTTCTTTTTGTTCGTCTTAGAGTATGTTTTATTAGTATTATCTTCTTTATACGCAGTTCAATAAAATCCTCGAAATGCTTAGCATATAGCACTGCGGATATCAAAAACTCCCTGAGATATAGCACTTCCTGAAAAACAAAACAATCACTAACGTAAATGTCAACAGTCGATAATAACCAGACTGTTTTTCATGTTGCTTTGGTCGTCGGTAATTAATGTTCCACTTTTGAATTTTCTCTTCACTTACAATGAGAATCCAGCGAAAAATGACAACTGACAGATGCGTTCAAAGTTTTGGACAAATGCTAAGGAAAGTTGGGACTTGTAACATTATGTGATTGCCTTATCATTTTAAATCATTCACTAATCGAGCAGTCGCTCGGCAACAGCTACAGTTAGCAAATAATGTTGCGAGAATGTAAAAGGTGAACGACCTGTGACGTAACTTGTTTATTGTCGAAGCGCCGTCAGAGATGCAGTGAGTTATTGACTTTGAAAACCGCGGCGCGAAAAACGGACAGAAGAAGAACACTTTTACACTTTTTTTTTTTGAGGTACGAGATATTCTCGATGAACAGTTACTCATTCTTCTCTTGTCTCCTGTAACTTGTGTCGGACGCGCATGTCTTGCCGCCGTATTATTATTGTTAAAAATAATATTGTTCTAGTGTAAAGTAAATGTGTAATACTAAAAGTGCCTAGCAGTAGATTTATTGTGCGACGTGTATGTGAAAACGTCAAAGGAATTGTTTTCATTAAGAGAAGTGCCAGTCAAAACGGCGTCCACGTTAAATCCTTCATTGCAGTGTAAGTTCGTCTATTAATTGCCATAAATTCAGAGTTAAATGGAACTGGTGTATGGACTATTCATTTACTATAGAATCTATGTCTCACTTCTTCATGAAATTATTTAATTTTCTATATGTTTCTGCCAAATAGAGAGTTCACAGTCACGAATTCTTTCGTCGAGTTCGGACGGAAGTTGCATGCGGCGAAATATTTTCTCCGCGCCATATTCTACTGGTAAATGCATGATAAACTACGGTCCCTTAGGAAATTCATGTTGAGCTATCCAAAAATAATTATATTTTGAATAAGCATTTACTCTCCTCTGCAATGCAACTTCCGACTGATCAGACGATCCAACAAGAAACAGCCGCACACAGTCGGCGTTCGCAAATATGTTTCCACCGCTGATTATAGCTATATGTTACAGCACAAAAGTAACATATTGTTATAATTAGCAACTACGAACGGGGACATTGATAACTGTATGTTTATGTATACACATTACGTAAACATATCGATATAGACTGCAACTCAGTGTTGAGTGCACTGCCTCCACGCTTTTCAGGCCTGCGTACAAATGCAGACATCTTTATCGTTACAAGTTATGTAGGTTAATTCAGTCTCTTGCTCCTGTATTATAAAGGGCGATCAAAATGTTTCCGTTCGAAGGACGTATCCTCCAGAATCGGTAAGACAATCAGGCAAACTTGTCGAGACCTTTGAGGCAGTCGTGTCACCGACGCACCAGGTGGTAGATACCAGTTTTTGGTACAGCACCCTGCCCTACTGCGTGAAGAAGTCCGTAACTGCCTGTCGCACACCCTCTTCCGACAAGAACCTTCGACCCTTCCAGGCCTTTTCTAAGGGGCTGAAGGCGTGATAATCACCCTGGAAAAAATCAGGACTATAGGGCGCGTCCTCGAGTGTGTCGATCCAGTTGGCGTAACGTTTGCGATACGACACAGGGACGTGCGTCATCATGACGCAGTAGCACAGCTTGTCGCATTTTTCCCGGACGTTTCTCCTCAGTTGCGGAGGTACGCATAGCAGATTGTCGCTGTTGCTACTGGAGATGCCTGGACGCGGAAGTGGACGCAAAGCTGCTGCCTTGGCGGAGTTGCTGCTCACGATAGCAGGGACTTCCGGCAAGAAGAAGAGGAAGACAGCAGCGCAGTGCTTTCGCTGCCAAAAGCTTGGCCACGTCGCCAAGCACTGCAGCGGAGCAGTTGCGTGTTTGAAGTGTGCGCAAGCACACGACACACGCGACTGCAAGAAGCAGAAGGACGCCCCCTGCACCTGCGCCAACTGCGGTGGCGCACACGCGGCCAACGCCCGTTCCTGCGCCTACAGAAGAAACTGGCGCGGGCCGGAGAAGAAGACGCAGAAGCAAGTGACCACCACACACGAAGAGGTGGTTACTTGCACAGAAGACGTCGTCACCAGGCGCCTTAACGACGCCGTACAAGAAGCCCTGTCCGCCTTCAAATCCGCCATGGCGGAAGAGAGGGCGGCCATGCTGGCGGAACTGGGCGAGGCTCGGCGTCAGATTGCTGTGCTGACGCAGGAGCTTCGCTCAGCCAAAGCAGCTTCCGCCACAACAATCGACACAGCCACCCAGGCGACTCCTCCACGCGTGGAGTTCGCGACGGTGGCCACGCAGACCGACGTGCCTGCCGAAGGGGAGGCAACACAGCACACGACGGACACCAAAGCAGCAGCGCAAGAAGAGTGGGAAGAAGTCACATTCCTCCCGCTTCCAGATATGTACAGCGCAAGCGCTGTAACGCAGAAGATCGCTGCATCGCTTCGCGATGGCACGTACCCCCACCACGACAACCCATATCCTTTCGTTCCACCTAACCATCCTAAACCTCAACTCCCACATCGCCCAGTTGGGTATCCAGAAGGCCTTCTTGGTCTTTCTAGGGAGGAGTTCAATCTGATTGACTCCTACCCTATCTTCACAGAGTGGCAAATGTACTGTATCATCATCGCTCTGGTCAACGGAGAATACGATAAAGCAGGATGCATTTTGCACAACATCCCAACCGAGGAAGAGCCCTCAGCCACAGCCAAGAAGAACAAGAAAAATCGTCACACCGACAAGTACAGGAAATAGGTCACCGGCACTCCTTGCCAGTCCAGAAATACCTACCAGTACAGAAAGAAGATTCGTCAAGAGTCCCAGGGGAGTAAAGGCCAACAGGCCACAAACTTCCAATCGAACCTCCTCACAGTGAGGAAGTCATAAAAGGAGCAGCAGCAGCTCCTCAGTTGCACACACTAATCGCATCAGCAACCGTCCGCTTGTTGTTGTCAGTGACGCACGGCGCTGGCGTCCCAGATCGACCAGCGTCTTGTGTTGAATATCGACCGGCACGGATTTGGCGCGGTTTTCGACAAGCATGAATTGCCACACAAAGTATTCATTCTCCAGTAGTTCTCTGCCGGTGTTCGTCCAAGAAAAGGATAACAGCATATTCGTCGTTTGCACGCCTTTGATAATAACGACGCCATAGTTCACGTTTCTGCATTTGCCACACCCACATCGGGAAGGCACCGTGGCACACTAATCCTTTATCTACATGACGGTACTTTGAAGAGCCAAAGAAACTGGTACACCTGCCTAATATCGTGAGCTTTCCTGGATGACAATTTTCCAAGTAGTTGGATTGCATGAAGGCAGCCCATTGACATCCCTCCACGGTCGCCAGATCTAGCAGCTACGGATTTTTAGTTGTGGGGAACTGTGAAAGACAACATCTGTCGACATAAGCCACGCACGCTGGAGGAACTTCGGCAGGAGATTACAGCGACATGTGCAACGATCTCCACTGTAACACTGACTGACGTAATTGCGACGACCGCTCCTCGTTCTGTTATGTGTACAGACGCTAATTGTGAACATTTAAAGTAGTCAAGTGCTAAACTGAAGGTTGTACAACATGGGTAATCAATTACTAAATGTAAAATAAACACACAAGTAATACATTGAGCTATAAACAACACCTTGTAAACACTGCTGAAAAAGTCAGAACTAGAAACAACATTGTCCAAAAGCTCTGTGGCACTCGTTGGGGGTCCACTGCCTCCGTTCTGCGTAGCTCTGCGCTAGGACTTGTCTATTCTGCAGCAGAGTACTGTTCCCCAATATGGTTAAATAGTGCTCACATCAAGAAGGTGGATGCAGTCTTGAACCAAACGATGAGGATTATATGTGGAACGATCAGGTCAACTCCTGTCCAATGGCTGCCTGTATTGAGCCATATCCCGCCGCCACATTTGCGCAGAGAACACGCACTTGTCAGGGAGTGTCGAAAAATCCAAAATAGCCCAGATCTTCCTATCCACACCCTGAGTAATGGAATTGAGCAAAATAGATTGAAATCCAGACACCCCCCTCTCCCAAGTGCCAAAGATCTGGTAAAGAACGCTTTTATTCTTGAGGACCGCTGGAGAGAAGAATGGGAGGAAAAGACACCGCCTCAGGTTAACACCTTATTGAGAACATCTAACAGACCTCGGGGCTTTGACTTGCCCCGCAAAATCTGGTCTACCCTTAACAGGATCAGGACGAGCCACGGCCGCTGTGCGGACTCCTTGTACAAATGGAGCATAGTGCCATCACCACAGTGAGACTGCGGCGCCGACAGGCAGACAATTCACCATATCGTGGTAGAATGCCCTCTGAGGGCCTACCCTGGGCCAACAAGGGACTTCATGGATGCGACTAACAGTGCAATCGATTATATTTCTAACCTAGATGTTTGTTTGTTATATTGTAACTGTTTTGTGTGTTATGTACTTTTAGATTTTTCATACGTGATTTGTACTTGCCATACGCTAAATAAATAAATAAATACCTTTCGTTCCTTAAAGTCTGTACACATTTTTCTGGTGGACTCTGTATATGGAATGAATAACATTGGAGGGAACAGGCCACAACCCTGTCTCACTCACTTCCCAACTACTGTCTTTCTTTCATGTTCTTCAGTTCTTATAATTGCTCTATGGGTTTATGTTCAAGTTCTAGACAACCTTCCGTTCTTTGTGTTTTACCTGAAAACATCTTAAAATCAGACTCTGTATTCTGGTCAAAAGTGCCAAGTCCCTTCTAATCCTGAAATGGCTAGAAATGTGGGACTGTTTTCCTCGACCTACCTTATAAGCCACACGGACTGCGATGTCTCACGTGTTCCCTCCAAACTGATCTTCACACAGGTATGTTGCTACCAGTTTTTCCATTTCCCTGTAAATAATTCCTGTCATTTTCTCGGCCATGACTTCTTAAAATGATGATTGTGTAATATTCACACCAGAGAACACATGCATTCTGTAGCACTGCAACAATTCTGACGTTTTTCGATTTGTTATTGGTAACGTCATCTGACTGACACTAAGAAGCGAAGTGGGAAACTGCACCAGGGGGAGTCCTCGCCAGCACAGCTAGTGCCCTCTAGCGGGGAAACCCTGCACTACAGGCGGCCGAGTAGACTGGCAGAGACGTCTAGCAGTGGACTGGCGAACAGCAAAATGGCTGCGAAAATTGGGCAACTTAATTTTCTAGTTGCTAATGTTAATCATTGATGTAGACTATTACTACAACATATTGCATCATCACTGCTCTGTTTGACAATTGGCCACATTTTTGTGTATATTGTATTGTATGTTGACCGGAGACCTAGAAACGACGGAGAGGCTCCGTCCCCGCCGCAGCCGCAGTGGTCCACAACCCCACGACGACTACCGCAGTCCACTTCACCCCTCCGCCGCCCCACACCGAACCAGTCTTTCAAGGTTATTGTGTGGTTTGGCTCTGATGGACCCCCACCCTCGGGAACATCTCACACCAGATGAGTGTAACCCCTATGTTTGCGTGGTAGAGTAATGGGCGTACATGGAGAACTTGTTTGTGCAGCAATCGCCGACATTGTGTAGCTGAGGCAGAATAAGGGGAACCATCCCGCATTCGCCGAGACAAGTGGAAAACCGCCTAAAAACCATCCACAGACTGGCTGGCTCACCGGACCTCGACACAAGTCCACCAGGCTGATTCGTGCGAGGGACCAGGCGCTCCTTCCCGCCTGGAAAGCCGTCCTATAGACCACAACGCTAAATGGGAGGGCTTTCTGTATATTACGAGTTACAAAATAATTCTGTTCTCAGAAGTTTTAATGCAGAATGTACACAGGATGCAAGAGTCAATTTCTTCATTGTAACTTAATATTTTGATACAAATAAAACGGTGTTATCCAGTACTTGAATCACTTAAATGGACGTGTGGCACTGAAAGATATAGCCGTATAATCAGTTTCCCCCCTCCCTCCTTCCCCCCTCCCTTCCTCCCCCCCCCCCCCCCCTCCTCTACGAAGCGTTTGTTCAGTTTCGTCTTCTAAGTGGTGTGACCGAGTTATTTTTACATTAAACAGTATCAAAATAATTGCACTCAATTGTGGTTCCAGAGCTTTAAACAGCAAAGAAAACTCCAAATAACTTTTTCGCAATACAGTGCCAGTAATATAACAGATCTGTCACACACATTTCTTGTTTTTTCAGTTTCACTTAGTAATGAATAGTAATAGAATACTGATAAGAGTGTATACTAGTAATGCTAGTACATCTCTCCGAGATAGTTGAAGATTTTCCATCTTTCGCAAAGAGTTTCAAAGGGTGTTTCAATGAGTGCAACGTAATGTGTAGAGATGGTAATGTAACCTTTCTTTCGGATTTAGGAGATTATTTCGCAAAAAGAAGCGCCAGTCAAGTTGCCATATTAATATTAGCTGAAGCTGCGTATGAAGTATATAACCCTCTTCATATAATCGCTGAGGAACCGACTTATTAATATCGAGTTTTAAATGTAAAAAACTAACTAAAAAGAATTATCTGAAGTTTGTTTCTGAGGATGTACAAAATATGAAAAATAGCTTAAAAATTCGTTTTATGAGAAAAGATGGGAAATCTGATTTTTTATCTTTTTAGCATTCAGCACACGAAGAACCATCATAATGACCTATTTTAATGTAATTATTTCATTGTTGTAATAATATAGACATATTTTTTGCCTGACAGAGGTAATTTATGGAAAAAGTATCCTGCAAATATACAAAAGTGTGGTCTGGGAAAGAAAATATATATGCGATAAAATAATCAATGTTTGCAACAGCATAATGAGGTTTGGTTTGTAGCGTGAGAGTGAGCTCCACGTGGGATCCGAAGCATGGACCCCATGGCGCTGCCCGTCATGCGCCACGTGCCAGAGCAGAGGTGGAGGCTAGTGTTCCTAAGTCTGAAAATTCCAGCACCGGCCGGGGATAGAACCCTGGCCCGGCTGGGGCGTTCCAGACCCCTAACCACTAGACCACCGGCGACCCCGGCTGTTTGCTCCTCTGAACTCGAGCTGGTGGTCGTGTTAACACTACGGCACTTCCTGTTGCCACCTGTGTTTACATCGGGCGCTGAGAGGCATAGTCTAGCCGGCAACATTCGAACGCTCTGACGGGGGATTGTTTACCTCTGACTGCTAGCTCTGGCTTTAGACTACGACATACTGAAATCTTACTGGTCTTTTGTCCGCCCCGGTAGCTGAGTGGTCAGCGTGACAGACTGTCAATCCTAAGGG
Source organism: Schistocerca cancellata (assembly GCF_023864275.1). NCBI lineage: Eukaryota > Metazoa > Arthropoda > Insecta > Orthoptera > Acrididae > Schistocerca > Schistocerca cancellata. The sequence continues at coordinate 41,101,320 of NC_064637.1, forward strand.
CCCGGGTTCGATTCCCGGCTTGGTCGGAAATTTTCTCCGCTCAGGGACTGGATGTTGTGTTGTCCTAATCATCATCATTTCATCCCCATCGACGCGCAGGTCGCCGAAGTGGCGTCAAATCGAAAGACCTGCAGCAGGCGAACGGTCTACCCGACGGGAGGCCCTAGCCACACGACATTTCCATTTCCACTGGTCTTTTGTGGCTATCGCTGCTTAACAATTACCAAAATCATTTGAAATCATCCCTTGTGACTGCATACAGTCGACACTTGGTAATCGTAATATCAATTTGTGAAGTCCCTTAAAAAATACGGAAGAAATCCTATGAGTTTTGGTACACTTCACAAGTCGACGCGATTGCCATGACAGATTGACCCGCAGTCATCCTATAATTCGATGTCGGCGGCTAGCTAACATTCGATAATTCGAATTGTTTCATCAATTGTTCCGCCTTGTGACAGTCATCTATTTTCTCAACAGTGCATAGCTCACCACACTATAAAAATTAGATACAAATAGATTTCTGTGTGGGCAGTTCAAGACTGCGCCGTAGATTTTTCGTGAAAACGTTGTGGTAAAAACAATAACAAGTGTTTCGTATTAATATGTAATTTAAATATCGAGCTCTTTAATATATTGATCACACATAGTAGGGTAATGCTTACTCACTAGTTCGGGCTTTCAGTCGCCAGTGTATCCCCGATAGACCAGTTACACTATGCGATCAAAAGTATGCAGACATCTGGCTGAAAATGACTTGAAAGTTCGTAGCGTCTTCCATCGGTAATGCTGGAATTCAATATGTTGTTGCCGCACCCTTAGCGTTGATGACAGCTTCCACTCTCACAGGCGTACGTTCAATCAGATGCTAAAAAATGTCTTGCGGAGTGGCAGCCCATTCTTCATGGAGTGTTGCACTGGGGAGAGGTAACGATGTCGGTCTTTGTGGCCTGAAACGAAGTCGGCGTTCCAAAACATCCAAAAGGTGTGCTATATGATTCAGGTCAGGACTCTGCGCAGGCCAGTCCATTACGGGGTTGTTACTGCCGCGTAACCACTCCGCCACATGCCGTACATTTTGAACAGGTGCTCGATCGTGTTGAAAGATGCAGTCGCCATCTCCGAATGGCTCTTCAGCAGTGGGAAGAAAGAGGGTGCTTAAGACATCAGTGTAGGCCTGTGCTGTGGTAGTGCCACGAAAAACACGACCACACCATAACACCATCGCCTCCGTATTTTACCGTTGGCACTACACACGCTGGCAGATGACGTTCACAGGGCCTTAGCCATACCCACACCCTTCCATCGGATCGCCACATTGTGTACCGTGATTCGTCACTCCACACAATGTTTTTCCACTGTCCAGTGCTCCAATGTTTACGCCCCTTACACCAAGAGAGGCGTCATTTGGCATTTACCGGCGTGATGCGTGGCTTATGAGCAGCCGCTCGACCATGAAATCCACGCTTTCTCACCTCTCGCCCAACTGTCATAGTACTTGCAGTGGATCGTGATGCAGTTCGGAATTCCATGTGTGATGGTCTGGATAGATGTCTGCCTATTACAGCTTACGACCCTCTCCAACTGTGTGCGGTCTCTGTCAATCAGCAGACGAGGTCGGCCTGTACGCTTTTGTGCTGTACGTGTCCCTTCACGTTTCCACTTCACTATCACATCGGAAACAGTGGACCTAGGGATGTTTAGGAGTGTGGGAATCTCGCGTACAGCTGGTCGTTGTGGCCGGGCGGTTCTAGGCCCAACGGTCTGGAAGCGCGCTGCTGTTACGGTCGCAGGTTCGAATCCTGCCTCGAGCATGATGTCTGTGATGTCCTTAGGTTAGTTAGGTTTAAGTAGTTCTAAGTCTAGGGGACTGATGACCCCAGATGTTAAGTCCCATAGTGCTCAGAGCCATTTGAACCATCTCACGTACAGCGTATGACAGAAGCGACACCCAATCACCTGACCACGTTCGAAGTCCGTTAGTTGCGCCGAGTCCCCATTCTGCTTCTCACAATGTCTAATGACTACTGAGGTCGCTGATATGGAGCGCCTGGCAGTTGGTGGCGGTGCGTATGTTTTTGGGGGTGTCCATATACTTTTGACCACATAGTGTACATAAATTCCAGTGGATTAGGCGTTTCCTTCTGCAGTGTAATTGCTGTGCAAAGGCAACACAAGTCAGAAATTATTTTAGTTGCCATCAGTTAGGACGCTTTTCAGAAGCATTTTCAGTAGTATCTTAAGTCTTAAATGCTAAATTCTTTGAAATTAATAGGTCAGACTGGTGGCTGTGGTCCTCTACTTCTAGTAAAAAAACCTTCAGAAAGACACGAAAATTTGGATCAACTTGTGGTATTACTGTATTTATCCTATGGTTAGACCCTTCAGAGACATTGTTAGAGCAGTGGCATCTTCCGCTGTAATCGCTTGGAATGTGCTCGTTATCAATCCTCTGGTCTAGAAACAGTTGAAGAAGTCTTGAAGCTTTTGGCTTTCAACCGTGTTCTCCTGAGTAGACAGCCACCAGTGATGCAAGTTTCCAAGAGGGAGATACGCTACAGCTGAATGCATGCTTATGAAACAGTGTATTTCATCATTTCCCTTACAGATAGGAACAAGATGAGACGGTACGTTCAGCCAACATACAGTGACACCCCAAAGAAACTGGTATAGGCATGCGTACTCAAATACAGAGATATGTAAACAGGCAGAATACTGTGTTACAGTCGGCCTATATAAGACGAAAAGTGTCTGACACAGTTGTTTGATCCGTTACTGCGGCTAGAATTGTAGGTTATCAGGATTTAAATGAGTTTCAACATGGTGTTATAGTCGGCGCAGGAGCTGTGGGACACAGCATCTCTGAGCTAGTGATGAAGTGGGGATCTTCCCATATGGCCATTTCACAAGAGTACTCTGACTATTAGGAATCCGGTAAAAAATCAAATCTCCGACATTGCTGTGGCCGAAGAAAGATCCCGCAAGAACAGGACCAACAACGACTGAAGAGAATTGTTCAGTGTGACAGAAGTGCAATCCTTCTGCAAATTCCCAAAACGAGATTTTCACTCTGCAGCGGAGTGTGCGCTGATATGAAACTTCCTGGCAGATTAAAACTCTGTGCCGGACTGAGACTAGAACTCGGGACCTTTGCCTTTTGCGAGCAAGTGCTCTACCAACTGAGCTACCCAAGCACGACTCACGACCCGTCCCCACAGCTTCACTTCTGCCAGTACCTCGTCTCCTACGTTCTCATTCTGCAAACATCCCCCAGGCTGTTGCTAAGCCATGTCTCCGCAATATCCTTTCTTTCAGGAGTGCTAGTTCTGCAAGGTTCGCAGGAGAGCTTCTGTAAAGTTTGGAAGGTAGGAGACGAGGTACTGGCAGAAGTAAAGCTGCGGGGATGGGTCATGAGTCGTGCTTTGGTAACTCAGTTGGTAGAGCACTCGCTCGCAAAAGGCAAAGGTCCTGAGATCGAGCCTCGGTCCAGCACACAGTTTTAATCTGCCAGGAAGCTTCTGCAAATTGTTGTCGATTTCAGTGCTGTACATCAACAAGTGTCAGCCTGTGAACCATTCAGTGGAAGGTCATCGATATGGACTTTCAGAGCCAAAGGCCCACTCATGTACCCTTGATGACTGCACGGCACAAAGCTCTATACCTTGCCTGGTCCCGTCAACACTGACACTGGACTGTTGATGACTGGAAACACATCGCCTGGTTGGAGGAGTGATATGGGACCCCTGATAAGTCTAGATATGACTGTGACAGGTGACATATACCTAAGCATCCTGTCTGATCACCTGCATCCATTCATGTCCATTGTGCATTTCAATGGACTCGGGCAATTCCGGCAGGACAATGAGACACCTCACATCTCCAAAATTGCTACAGAGTTTAAACACTTCTGCTGGCCACCAAACTACCCGGGCATCAACCTTGTTTAGCATATCTGGGATGCCTTGTAACATGCTGTTCAGAAGAGATTTCCATCCCCTCATACTCTTACGGATTTATGGACAACCCTGCAGGATTCATGGTATTAATTCCCTCCAGTACTAGTTGAGTCCATACCACGTCGTGTTCCGGCACTTCCACATGCTCGCGGGAGGCCTCCCGTCCATGAAAGAATTTAAAATATTACTACATTGTACCAAAAACCAGCCACCAGAATTGTTTATAATCTATTTCCCCCAAAATGTAGACTAAATAGTAAAAATATGTACGTATTCCAGGCTACTGAAGATGCCTTGCAGAGAATAAAGCTGAAACGAGTATGGCACGAAAATTGTGTTTCTTACAGTTGTAGTCAGACGGTCTATGCTGGAGTTTGTGCCAAAGTATGCAAATGTTGTTCTGTCTAGTTAGGACCAATCCTGAACTAGCTTTGTAGTTATTCAGTAAGTAAAAGGGGTATTTTTGAACAGATTTAAATACATATCTGTAGAATCTGCGTATAAGAATAGAATGTAAATTGCTAAGTGATTTTTAGTTGTAGTTAGTAGATCTATATTGAGAAAGTCATACATCAATCCAGAAATTAAGTCCTGGCAGAAATAAACAAAAAACAGAGTGCATGCCTGCATGTATATAGATCGATGATGATGATGATGATGATGATGTTTGGTTTGTGGGGCGCTCAACTGCGTGGTTATCAGCGCCCGTACAATTACCCAATCTTTGCTCAGTCCAATTTCGCCACTTTCCTGGATGATGATGAAATGATGAGGACAACGCAAACACCCAGTCATCTCGAGGCAGGTGAAAATCCCTGACCCCGCCGGGAATCGAACCCGGGACCCCGTGCTCGGGTAGCGAGAACGCTACCGCGAGACCACGAGCGGCGGACAATATATAGATCGAGAGCACCAACATTACTAGGACACTTGCTAAATTAGTTCGAGACAAATGTGATTAATATAGGCAAAACTTAAAAAGATATACGATAAACCTCCATTAACATCACTCTATCCACTCCGTTTTTACTTACAACTTAACTTTTGATACGGCCTTTGCTTCTCTGTCCCATTTTTATTGACTCCTTTACTCATATTATTATTAAAACACTAGTATAACAATGAAAATAATAAGTGTCTGACAGTATAATATCCAGTTACAGTGGCTGTAATATCCAATTACATTATATTGTCACTAAAATGCTATGATTACAGGAGCTGTTGTTCTAAAACCCTGGTGATAAACAAAAGCAGACTAACAAATGTTCCTTAGCTGAATGTGTTGGAAAAAGGGGCAAAAAATAAGTAAGTATATTACCTGACAGTTGTTGTGGATTAGATGTTTATCATAATTGGTGATAGGATTATGTGGGCACATGACATCAAGATCTTCAATACCTGTGCTAAAATATGATGAGACATATCAATCAGATACCCAAGTGTTTTAGTGCCATTCTTTGTGGGTAAGAGCAGGTGGGTTGGCCCTAGATCAGAACTACCTGGCAGATTAAAGATGAGAGCCAGTGTGTTGGCCAACCTAGATGTGGTTTTCCATATCTCCCTAGGTGAATACCAGGCTGGTACCCATGCCCCATCTCCGTTACATGACCCACAAACATATAGAAAACGTTTGCACACTTTCATCTCATATGAAACTTTATAGACAGGTGGAGTAAATAAATTCTATCCCAGCAATAAAGGGGTGGTGACCTTGACAATGCTAAATCAGATAATAATCATGCAGACTGGGTTTGTCAAATACTTGACAGTGAATGGCACTGTTTGATGTTTGCAAATATATACTGTGTTTGAGACAAATTTTGACAAGATGGTGGATTTTGTTTGTTTTGAAGTTTTGCTGTGCATGTTAAGTGTTTAAGTTTCATTACAATTTATCTCACTTTGAAATTAGTTTCCACAAATATGGAAATTATGATCAGGGATAAAAAACAAAACAACACTGGTAGTTACCAAAACAGTAGAGGTGTTGCATCCCATCCAGGAAGAGGTTAAGAAGAAAATCAATATTCTACACACATTATATTTCTTGAAGAGCAATAAAAGAATCAAAGCTCTCTTGTTCTTTGATCAAAAATGTGTAGGTTCCCACAGTATGGTATTTTAATGAACTACCATTAGAGGACCAAGGAGAAGATAATGAAATTTCATTTGTGTCTTCTTTTCAGCATGAGGGCAATGCACTGACTGTCCACCAGAAAAAGCTGATGAAATCATTAGGTTCTGAGTGGAAATCATCATGTTCCGAGTGTAATATTTCCTTTAACAGATTTTCATGGGTGTACTTGTTTCTCAGTTTCAACCTTTTTTTGGACTGGTGCTTTGTTCTCTTTCCCTTCTTTATACTCAGCTAAAGTCAGCGCAAGAAATGTATTGTCTGCTCTGGTAACCATTCCCACAAGTGTCAAAATAGTCCTCAACACGAACAGTGTCTGCCTCAAAAGTGAGATTAAATTGACAAACTTTGTTGGTACATGTACAGGCATGTTTGACAAACCTGTGTATGGAAAAAGCAAATTTGCCTTTGTACAGGAGCCGTTAGACATTAGGCTAGAGTCTGAACAATGCACATAGTTCTAAAAGTAGACTTTAATACTGACATGGAGAAATGGTAAAAAACAACAAAAAATTATGAAGAATTGTTAATACAGTATAACATAGAGGCAACAATTTTTCCTTAATATAGACACTAATCTTGCCACCTGGTGATCCGTTTACACAAAACATTCCTCGTAAGTCAATTGCCAGTACACCACAATTTCAATCATTTTCTTGAGCGTGGATAGTCTGGTGCGTTTACTGTCTTTAGCAGTTTTCCTATTTCAATATACATATATAAAACCTCTAGCACCTTTATGTTTAAATCAACAGGGTAAGATATAAAGTACTTTATTTTCAGATTACCTACCTGACTTTCAGTTAAGCTATCTTCACTGGCACACAATATGTGTGGTTGCATTTCACTCAGGAGTACTTTCAGTTTCCTGTTACCAGTATATTGGATATTCTGATGTAGTACCTTTATTCAATTTTCCCTTTGTGACTTCCACATTACAGACTTATTCTGAGAGCCTATTCTGGATTTCCTCCATTTTTGGGATGTGCTTATATTTGGATTTAGCACCTGATTTTTTTCACCCCCATCACTCCATATTAGTTTTCCTTCTAATGATTTTGCACACACAAATAAACATCCAACTGAGTGTTATAGGCAACATACTGTATAAATGTAGACCATCCTTCTCTACACATTTTTCAGATAGAAATTTGTTTGTGTTATGATAACTGCCCCAAAATGATCACATTGTCCTTTTGATAAGATAACCAGGTAAAGTGCAGCTACCCGTGAGGTCCAGTGTGGACTGTAACTGTCATTCAGCAGCAAAAATTGGTAAATCTGCTAATGCATAACCGATATACACTGTCAAAAACAAAAAAATAAATAAATAAAACATTAGTTCCAGTAATGGCCACCAGGTGACATACACTTTTTGTATGATGGTATGACATCCCCACTGTCATTTGACCATCCGTAATGTGAGTGAACAGTATGGTTCTCAAGAAGAGAGACTGTCCACAGTTACTGAAATTGTTTTATGTGAACAGCAGAAATTACAGTACTGTACCCGCCAGGTTATCCGAGAGTCCTAATGTGTTGCTTCCCGGACTCGGGCAGGTGCACTGGCTCCAGGTCAAATCCGCCCAGCGGATTAACGATGAGGGCCGGTGTGCTAGCCAGCCCGGATGTGTTTTTTAGGTAGCTTTCCACATCCCACCAGGTGAATACCGAGCTGGTCCCCACATCCCGCATCCTTTACATGACTCGCATGCATCTGACCGTGTTGGCACTGTTCCATGGATTACACTAGACGCATACAGCTAGGGTACACTTATTCTGCCCTGGGAGGTACGGGGTGGCGGCAGGATGGACATACGGCCACCCTTAGCCTTGCCAAATCCATCTCTAACCATGCCACCCTGTGCATCTGCAGGATAAAGGCATCAGCGATAGATAGAAATTACAGTACTGCACTGAGAGAGTATTGCCAAGTGAAAGGTCTGTGGAGACGTCTGATGTCATTAAAATGGTTTAAAGAACATGATAACGCAATCTGAAAACATGGGTGAGCATGGTGTAGCACCTGGGAGAAAAAGGTGCCTTATCCTGTTGGAAGTTCCTCACGAGATTGCTCTCGGTGCAACTGACCGTGGAGTGTGTGCCCCAGCAATTGCTAGTGCTCGCGCAGTGTCATGAGACTTGTCGATCCTAGTCAACAGTAAAGAAAAGTTCATGACCTGTTTTCGACTATTTTGTCGAGTTTGGCAGTAGTTATAGACCTCAAGTTTAAAGAAAAACTGAATACATTAGCTCCATTTCCTAAGAGGAAATACATGATTTAACATCTACCAAATGCAAACTTGTAGCAACTCCAGGTTTCATTGCACACTATTTGAATTTATTGCAGTATCTCAGTCAATATAGAAATATTACAGTAACTATGGCTGTTAATAAATCATGAAACTGATGAATGAGGTTCTAAGGTGCATAAGAATCAGTTCTTTTTACTGAATAATCCCTTTAATATCAAATGGGATACGAGGGTGGTTTGAAAAGTTCTCAGAATGGAATGGAAAAAAGTACTTAATCACTGAAACATTTTTTTATTTCTCAATGCAGTCGCCTTGTAGATTAATGCACTTAGTCCAATGATGTTCCAGTGCCTTAATCCCATCTCGAAAATGAGTTTCCTACAGGCTTGCAAAATAGTTGTCGACTCTAGCTATCAATTCTCCGTTGGAAGTGAATCTTCATCCACCGAGAAAAATTTCAGTTTTGGGAAGAGACGGAAGTCTGATGGAGCTATATCAGGTGAGTAAGGTCGACGTTGCAACAATTCGTGCCTTAGTTCATCTAATTTCGTCATGGCGACGGCACATTTGTGCGGGCGCACATCAAGAGTAGTGGCACCCATCTTGCGGATAATTTTTTCATTTATCATTCTTCAGTTAAAATGTAATATACTCTTTCAGATGACATCTGGCAAGTGTGAGCAATTTCACGCACTTTCAATTGGTCCGTGACCACTTTTGCAGTGATTTCTGGAGTAGTGACACATCTTGGATGACCACCGTGCAGATCATCATCTAAGCTCTCTCGACTGAATATAAATTCATTGTCCACTTGGCAACAGTTGAATATGAAGGCGCAGAGTCCCCATTGTATTCTGGAAGTCGGCACGAATGTCCTTCGCTTTCATACCTTTTTTTCCCTGAAGTACTTAATCACTGCTCGAATCTCAATTTTTTTACGCCTTCACAAATCACTACGTGAGAACATCAACAACAGAGCCACGTCACCACCACAGCTCTCTTTTGAGAGCACTGATATGGCACATGTTTACAGGTAACTGTCCAATGAATATCACGTGAACAACTCTTTGCGCTAGTGCTGACCTCTCGTGGTGATTCAGGGAGCTTTTCATAGCACCCTCATTGGTTGCAGTGCAGCCAGTGTGCCCCTCATCCATCCCCACTGTATACCTGAGGTGAGCAGAAATTGTTTCATTTATAGCAGAGAAAGTTCACACCCCAGTGGGTGACATCAAGTGGAAGTGTCCCCCTCTTTGGGAGTGGACTTGACAGCACAGAGAATGAGAATTCCTTTCTGTGTACAGGCCAAGTGATCTTGCTTGAGCTCCAGTGACAGGATTATTCCCAATAATTTATTGTTGTTACCCTCAGAATTTAAAGAGCTTATTCAAATCAAATTTGCCAAACCAATCTCAAAGTGTAAAAATTCTGTAAACATGGGTGTGCCTTTCTACAAACTATCTTCTAAAATAAGTTGTAGAGTCAATATTGCCTCACCTGTTCCCACATTTCTCCAGTACCCAAACTGATCTTCCTCATGGTTGGCTTCTCTAAATGACTTATTAAACTGACGGTTCAGTAATATTCACATGTTCACACTGTGGATATTACATTTTTCTGTGGAGCTAAGAGTATTTTGCACCTCAAGTGGTATAGTTTTGTCAAGGCTGGCTCTCCCAAAGCTCCTAATAACTCTGAGAGAATGTTGAGTACTCCATGGGTCATGTTTCAACTTATATCTTACATAACAAGGCCAAATCCTCACATTATCATTTCTCCCTTCTTGAATTCATCTACATTCTCTTCCCTTTCTATAATGATTTCTGCAAGTTCATTTCCTTTGAATTGATGCTCTATATACTCCTTCCATCCTTCTGTTTAGGACTAGTTTTCATCTGAGCTCCTGCTATTCATACAGCTGCATTTCGACTCTTTAATCTTCCTATATGTAGCATTTATATCTCCTCAAGTTATATGTGCTTTGCACCCTTGCTTTGGTCCTGTAGCAATTCCATCCTTCTTTTTAGGGTAAAGTCTAACCTGAGGTTGTCACTCCAACTTTTCCTTGGATGACCAATATTTCTTTCACCAGCTAGTAATTTATTTCTTACAATTCTCACAATTTTTAGTTCATCCATTGATTCTATGTGTTCGTTCCATTCATGCTTTCTCTTATGTACCCACTCATTAATGAAGTCTACTTTACACCCTTTCCTAATGCTTTAACTTCTCTACCTTGGAGAGAGAGAGAGAGAGAGAGAGAGAGAGAGAGAGAGAGAGAGAGAGAGAGAGAGAGAGAGAGTGTGTGTGTGTGTGTGTGTGTGTGTGTGTGTGTGTGTGTGTGTGTGTGTGTGTGTGTGTGTGTGTGTGTGTGTCATAACTGGTCCCACTATTATTTTGTACATTCTTGCCTTTATGTATTTTCCTACATACTTACTTTCCTTTTTTTTTATAGCAGTGTAGAATAGAATATTTATTCACCTTTGGACATGTTTACATGTAATTTATGTAATCATATCTTTTATAGTTACAGCCTTACAGTTACTTTACCATTATCCTTGCCTAATTATGTTGCAAGGAGGCTTTTACATAAGTAACAACTTCAGAAAAGTACATTGTAACAAAAACTGATCACTTTTTGCAAACCAAATACAGTATGCCACAATGAATCAGCATATCATGTTAGTCTCTTTATATCTAAATAATCTGTATGCAAGTATAATAATCATTAATTTTATCTCTATATTGCCTTATACAATACGGCACAGTGAATCAATATACCACACTGGCAGCTCCATAAAATATTAGTCTCAACTCAAAACTCCAAATCATCTATTACACATTCTTCAGATTCTTTCACTTTGTTATTACTCTTTTTAATTTATTCAGGGGCTCTGAGTTGGCCTTTTTTAGGTAGTTTGTTAAAATACAGGGTGTTTCAAAATGAACATACTGGTTTTATGGTGTTATAGCATTTACTATGTTCAATTTACAATTGTAAATAATACAAGAAATGAGAGAGCAATTCAACTAGTTTTGTTTGTATATCTGTATGCAATGGGAAGAGTATGAAATGACAGAGTGACAGAAAGACGTGTTGAAGAAGTGCAAGTCTTTCACACTTAGCCCCACGAAATATGGGCCTTTTTTCAGTGAATCAACTGTAACTGGTGTTTTTTTATCTTGATGTGCTACAGCTATGGCCTGTGCCTCAATACGAAGAAGCTGAAAACACATCTTTAGTTGAGAGCAAGATGGTGTGCCACCTCACTGGCATAACTCAGTACGCGATTGGTTAAATGACGTATCTGACCGGTGGATTGGGCACAAGGGGCTGGCTGACACAGCATTTTATGCATGATTTCCATGATCTGATGCAATCATGTGTATGTGCCTCCGATAACAACTGATCTATCCGACTTCAGAATCAATGTTATTGCAACTGTTACTCCTCACACATTGATCAAGGTTTCAGAACAATTCACCTATTGACTCGATGTGTGATCGGTGTTCACACTGAATAATTGTAAGAAAAACTGTTTGTGTTTCTCTCTCCTTTGGTGTATTATTTATAATTGTAAGGTGAATATAATATGTGCTACAATGCCTTAAAACCCATATATTCATTTTGAAACACCCTGTATGTGGCACCAAGAATCCTTGCTAGTCTGGCATGGCGCTTGTCAATTGCATGTCTCTGGTCTAATGTTATGATGGTGTATTGATATCCTAAGGTCAAAATTATCCAGGTTTTCTTTCGTATTTACTAGGCAACTATAAATATTTAAACTAGGTACTGTCATAATATTCATTTCCTTGAAGTAGTGCCGGCTGGGGTGGCCGAGCGGTTCTAGGCGCTACAGTCTGGAACCACGCGTCCACTACGGTCGCATGTTCGAATCCTCCCTCGGGCATGGATGTGTGTGATATCCTTAGGTTGGTTAGGTTTAAGTATTTCTAAGTTCTAGGGGACTGATGACATCAGATATTAAGTCCTATAGTGCTTAGAGCCATTTGAACCTTTTGAACTTAGGTATGACTGCAATAAGAGGAGGGCCTTCTCTCCAATTCCATTAGGATAACAAGGGACACTGTAACAAAGGCAGTGGCATCACACAACAAACTGAGTTATTTTCAAAACAGTAATATACTTTTGTTATAATGCTGTCAACTGCTTTCACAGCAGAGAGGGTAGATCTAAAGCCATACTGTGGATGACAGATTAGGTTATTATGTTCAAAGTACTGGTTCATCTGCTGGTGCATACAGCATTTTGGAAATAATTGGGACTAGTGGAATGGGTCAGTAACTGTCTGGTGATGATGTGCTACCTTCCTTATGGACTGGATTGATTATGGATATTTTTAGAGATTCTGGGTGCACTCCCTTTGCTCGCGCTGCAGCGGCTACCGGCCACCGGCCAGACGCCACCCGCCGCCTCTGTTAATGTTTTGTTTATTAATTTTGCTAAGGGCATTATTATCTCTCTTCTTATTTGTTTAATAAGAAAATTAGAAAAGCCATAGTAATCTTCAGTTCGGGAATTACTGAGCTTGGTTATTGCTTCGATGACGTGTCAGCAAGTTACACGACTCCATTCAAAACATTCAGTTGGTTCATTGTGTAATGGTGGTAACAATGCTTCGGCCTCACTTACATCTTCCTTGATGTCGGTTTCTGCTATAGGATTGACAAAGTATTTATTTTGTGTACGAGGAGAAATTGGAATGCTTCAATCTTTCTTTTGACAATTTATTTCAGTTTTGATAACTTCCCAAGCCTCTTTACATTTATTTGAAGAGTTAAAAATGTATCCATCGTTGGCCTTGCATTTTGGTGTCTTGATTGCAATTCTGTAGTGCTTTCCTATGATCTTGTATTTATCCCTATCTGCTTTACTGTGTTGTGATCTATCATAATACAGGAGCATCAAGTTTCTTAAATTATTTAACTGTGCTGTATACCAGTGTTTTAAACTTTGTAGCTTAGAATTGGGGTTATGCTTGTGATTGTTCTTATAATATCTACAGCATACTTCTTCAAAGATCTCTGTTACAACTTCTAAAAATCTATTGGCTGACTCATTACACTCATATCGTGAGTAAGTATTTCATTCTAGTCCATTAATGTTAATCTAGATTTTAGATTGTTTAGCTTCTGTTCATTAAAAGGTCTCCTTATTCTTTTCTGGCAACTACCTTTTTCATGATTTAGAGGAATTCTTAGCCACAATCCTTTGTGGTCAGAAATACCTAATTTGACTGTATTGAATTGACATCTGCTCATGGGAAAATTACAGATAATGTTGTCCAAATATGCATTCAATCTGGTGGGATTGTCATTTATACAGTAAAAATTTATTGCCCTTAGTGTATTGAGCAAATTGCTTACAGCTCTACTCCTAATCCTAATGTCTATATTAATGTCACCAAATATTAAAACTCTGTAATTTCTCCAAATAGTACCATTTAAACACTCTGACACTTTGTTTGCTTTTGTTAGTGTTCTCTAACCTGGAACCAATTTTTTTCTGGATATATTTGTTGGAATAAATGTCTTCAATTGTTTTGATTCAATTGAAAAAATGCCCTATTTGCACAGCAGCTTTAAAACATCTGTTAATGAAATCCTGTCGATAGCCTTCTATAACGCAATAAAACAAAGATAAGCTGGTCTGTTGTATTCAGTTGACTTCTGTACAATCTAAGAATGAATACTGCATCTAGGTGTGGCCTACTGGATATAAAAACATACTGCTCCTCTGCAAGGGCTGTAATGCTTTTCATTTTATTTCCTATTAAGACCTGAACTCAGCAGTTATCCATCTGTAGTTGAATGGGCCTTTCTTATTTTCTTTTTTGCAGATAATTGTAATGCCATTACACCATTCATTTGCAGTTTTACTACCAGTTATAACGTTGTTCAACAACATGGTTAATTGTTCAGTTACTTGATATCCTCCACACTTCAGTAATTCATTGGGGATTCTTCCTTTCCCTGGAGACTTCCTATATTTTAACAGACTTACGGCTTCTTGTACATCTGCATGTGAAACAGTTACATTATCACTTACTTGCATACTGATCTCTGAACTCTGTTCATTTGCTCGTGATTTTTTATATTTATAAACTCTGTTAAGTATTTATTCCATGATTGATCATTTATACCTTTAAATTTCAGAATTTCATTTAATGTTTTCATCTGTTGTTGTATCGTTCTCCAAATCTGTGAGTGAGCTGAAAGAGGGTTGCCCCACAAACCCCTCAGGTGATTTATAAGACCACGAAGACCTGCCTTACAGGGATGAATAAACCAACTGTGCAGAGCAAAATGTAACACCAGGTTAGCTGAGTTGGCATTGTTTTTACAACAAAGTAGTGTGTCAATAAGATTAAGATACTGCCTCAAAGCAGCCAAATTAGGGCAGTGTATGAGTAAGTGGGCTTGTGTCAGGAGTCTGCATTAATAGCCCTCTCTTTCATTTTCTCTGTTCATAGTTTCTGATATAAAAGTTTTGTAGATTTGTTCCATAATGAGTGTATATTAAAATTTTCTTCATTTAAGGTTGGTTCTTTTGCAACTTTGTTCCTTTCTTCCTGCATGCAGTCTGATTTTTGCAATGAGTAGACTATGATCACTCCCTATGTCAACAGAGTTTAAAGCCGTTGCATCTACCACTGTAACAATGTAATCTATTGTACAATTATGACCTTGTGTGTTCTAAAAAGTGTACTTATAATGCTCTTTGTGGTCATAGAAGTTATTATTTATCCTCAGATCATTGCTTGAGCATAAGCTGACCATACTCTCAGCACCATCATTTACATCTTCATTAATTTGTTGTTTAACTCTAGGGATAACAGTATTTCCAGCACAGGAATTAAAATCCCCCATTATGACTGAAAGTCTGATTGAAGGTATCAGATTGACAGCTTCTTGTAACTGCTCATAGTAATTCCCACTTAGCCATTTTCGACCTTCTGAGACACTCATTTTTTAGCATCTGTATCCCCTTTAGTCTGCTTCACCATTGTAGCTCACAGGATAAATACTTCTTAATGACGTGATGAATTTTGTAATCTGCTTAAGGTTGTATTTTTTAAATTAGTCTCTTGGTGGTGCATATATATCGTACACACAAGTGAATCCAATGTTGAAGGTGAAGTTGCCATAAAGTAATGTAAAGCTGTTATCAACCCAAAGACCGGTTTGAACATCGCATTGTTGACCACACATGACCTTCTGGAGGTGGTGTGCCATTGCCTTGTTACAAATCCAGGTTCGAGCTGTTTGATCTGAATTGAATCTTTCAGTGTTAGTTTTTCCAGTTGATGCATCCAATGTGCGCTTCTCACTTTTTATATAGGAGATTGGTGTATTGAGTTACTTTACAGTTGTTGCAGTTTCTTTGACTTTTCAGACCCTATGGGAACATTTTGTATGGTTAGAATGCAGAAATATGAAAATTTGAGATCCTGATACTTTACATCTAAATAAAAGAAAATAAAATCATTAATTTTGAGATATACAATAATATTGTATGCCTCATTGATACATGTTTTATTTTTATTGTATATACTGGCACACAGTTTATACTTATTTATTTGCAGACAGTGCACAGTTCATGTATCGCCCTTTAATATCTCTGGTTACGTGATCATGCCAAAATGGCATACATTCTGTGCAGTGTGCACAGTTAGCTTAAGATTGATTATTGTATCTTTTGAAAACAGCAGTCTGTGGTTGCCCAAAGTCATTCTTTTTATGCCAAGTATTCCTTATGAGACCGTTTTTCTTACTGAACTAGTGCGATGATGGTTCAGATGAAGTACATAGTTCATTTTTAATGTTAAAGTACCAATAAATAAGGTCACTTGCAAAATACTTTAAACTGATAAATCAGGAAGCAAAATTTTATTGCCTACAAAAATTGCACGACCTTTAGGATGACACCAGACTTTGCATGTACCTTTTTTTATGCTAAGTGCTTTAAATTTTAACCGAAGCCTTTACCTGGGAGCTAGGGTAGTGGGAAAAACTAAACATTTTCACCAAGAGTGTTTATCTCCTTGCTAGTTCTCTTGCATACCTGATCCAATCAGGAAAAAGGTAAAACCCATTCTTATTTAATAGTTTACAACAGTTAATTCTGAATATGAGAAAGAAATATTTTTTAGGAACAAGATAAATAAGATGTAAAATTTACGCATGTCTGAAAGGACACACACTGTTGATGATCCACAGCTGTACCAGATATTTCGAGATTAATTCGCAGACTGCAAATTCCATGACATCAGCTGTATTAGGCATAGATCTACTACCGAGTAGTGAAATGATGATAACATTGAACTTAATTTGTCATTGTCTCATTTTCCCTGTTGTAGGTATCCAAGGAATGTTGCATTAGGCGGTATTTGGTACTTCATTGGAAGTATACAGTGTTACATAAGGAACTCACTGTGTATATTCGATCAAAGAGCACACTGTATACAGCTGGTTGTATTACACCCCTCAACATTGTTCGACAGTGTCATCCCTCTACTGTAAATATGCAAAAATTGAGATTTTACATGTGTGCCTCACTCAGTTTCACTTGTCATATTCTTTGCTATAGCAAGATATGCTTCTGTTAGAGTGTAGAAGGACATGCAAGGTCCCTTTGAAAAAAGTTTAAAAAATAGTCACAAGAACAAATGTAGCACATTGCTGAAACCCTCCCCCCCTCCTCCCCCCTACAGCAAATACATTACATTCTACATTTTTGTTTTTGGCACTCCAATGAATGCCCTCAAGTTGTCATACAAGCGGGAATTGGTTACATTTATTATATGTCCTGAATATTTTGTTTGAATTGTGAGGTAGAACTATTGGGCTGTACTTATCTTCAAGAGGAGAAAAATCAATACTGTCAGTTACTCTAGCTTCTAGACTACATTTCTTCAGGGAGGAAACAGGAATAGGTTGGAGAAGGCTGACAAGGGACTTGCTTGTAAAAAGGCACATTAGCTGGAAATTGTGACATAAATACATGTAACTCACACAGTGAAATAGAAGCACTCAGGCCACAGGATGAGAGGGAACAGCCTGTTGTGAGAACATAGGGAACACCAAATTAAAACCACGCATACATCACTACATACTTGAACTGTTCAGATATGTGTACAGATGATAATAAGATATACAACTACTGTTGGACACCAATAAAGCTCAGAAGTATAGTAAGAAACAAGTAAACCCCCAGACCTCTAAGGAATTGAACTCCCTTGATAAAACAGCTTCTAACTTCTTACTACTTTACTAATGAGGTAATGTGTTAAATACATTATGCTTACCATGTAAGAGAGAAAATACCATCTATAGCACCTTTTTAGTTTGCGAATGTCTGAATAAGGAACAAACTGTCAGTTATTTTTGCTATGAAAGGATATGTATTAGTTCTGACACACAAAATCAAATTAAATTTCTTGTTAACATTTGGCATTTCACATTTTTCTAAAACTAATTATGTTACATTGTTTACACCAGGAAATCTCTGCCCAAAACATGTCATTTATTACAAATGCACAAAAAAAAAAAAATTAGTACCTGCTTGTTTGCAACTACTAAGGTGTTCTAAAATGCAGTCAATTCACACATCTGATTTCGATGTACTACAAAACACTCAACTGTCTCTGCTCGTCAACCAGTAAAATGCGCATTCATTGTTTTTGCATAAGCCTTGTGATAAAATCCAAATGTAGGTATCTCAAGCAGTCATATTCCATTCTGTTTACCAACATTAAGCCCTCACAGTCAACCGATGCAATCCATGAAGTAGATCATAGGTGCCTCTTGCTCTGTTTCTAATAGCTACATGTCTCCAGACTAAATGAAGTTACGTGTGCTCAAAACTTCAGAAAAAGAATGCAGCATATATCTGGCAAAGGATCACATCCCACACAAATGTGGTAATTAACATGACCTCAACATGTGCATCCTTTTAGTTAGCCACACCACAGATACTGGATTGTGTTTGTGCAGATCCAACTGCTAAGCCAAACAATCTAATTAAGAACAATCTAAGTAAGAACTAATCATATGAAAAATGTTACGATAATGCATAGATAATCATATTCAGGTTTACTTGTCTCTTCAGATTTCAGAGAGAAATCATGCTGTTGACAAATTCTTTTCATCACCAGGAGCTGCCTCCTGTAATGATACTGAAGTGGTCTTTTATATTTAACTAATACTTCAAAATACTGCCACAGGATTAAGACAGTCACCTCTGTACAATGACTAAGGAGGAATCACCAAACACTGAAGGTGTTCCTGTATTATGACATGACATAAACACTGAGAAAATCTTATCTAAGAATTTTGTTGCAAAAGAATGGTTTACTTATTGCAAAATTCTGTTTTAACAGTGTGTGTAATTCTATAAATACAAGTTTTTCAGAATGTTGTATTTAATGACAGTGAGTATCATAGATCTTTATCTCCTACGTATTACAGGGAAAGGGGGGTGGGGGAGGGAATTCTTAAGAGTTAATTTATCACATTGAAGCTTGTTTCTTGACAACCATGAAACAGTTTCAGGTGGGAGAGAGAGAGAGCGAGTGAGAGTGCACTGAATCTTGAGCATAAAAAAAATTGTGTCAATAATGAAATTCTGCAATAATAGTCCAATGGTGCCCAGAGGAATCGATGTGTATATGTTGGAGTAAGTGTTATTCACACAGAGATATACATATATGTGTCTGCTGAATCAAATGAGAACATGGAATGTCCTGTTACCTGTTGTATACACCCCTCAAATATTTACAGTAAGGAAGAAAAAGAACACAAAGTCCAACTCAACGATACAAAAATTTCACACCACTGAAGCTTTTAGTGATAAACCAGCATTTCAGCTCAGTGGATACATATGTATAATATTAAAACGCCAACCCAGAATCCAGTACTTTAACTTATTTATAATCAGACATTTGGGGCTGTTTTATACATGACCATTCGATTCTTTAAGGAACTGAGATTTACTGGTGGTACCTATACCTGTAGCAGGCTTTGCATTGATAAATGAGGATTTGTTTCTCTGGAGAGTGAATATTGAACTACTTTTTCGTGAGTAAAAACTGCCCATAGAGGCAAACTCCAGAATCCCTTGTTTCCTATGCTACAGTACAAATCACATTTTTCAACATTACTGTATAGTCCACCTCTCAACTCATCATATGGTAACTGGTAAATGAAACCTTAGTAGACAGTAAAAGTTGTCATTCTCCATTCTTTGACCACAGCACCTGTAGTTTTATTTTACGGTGTGTTGGATGAAGCTAGACTTTCAGAGCAGAACTGGTTCATCACATGCTAATCTGTGTGTTGGGGAATCAGCGACTACTGGCGAGGTGTTCACAATAAACACTTCCGGAAAAATGTTAACTACTTCAACTTACACACACACACACACACACACACACACACACACACACACACACACACACACACACACACACTACCGTAGGTACAACCACAATGGAGGGGTATCTGTTGAGAGGCCAGACAAATGTGTGGTTCCTGAAGAGGGTCAGCAGCTTTTTCAGTAGATGCAGGGGCAGCAGTCTCGATGATTGACTGATCTGGCTTTGTAACATTAACCAAAACGGCCTTGCTGTTGTGGTACTGAGAACGGCTGAAAGCAAGGGGAAACTACAGCCGTAATTTTTCCCGAGGGCATGCAGCTTTACTGTATGATTAAATGATGATGGCGTCCTCTTGGGTAAAATATTCCGGAGGTAAAATAGTCCCCCATTCGGATCTCTGGGCTGGGACTACTCAGGAGGATGTTGTTATCAGGAGAAAGAAAACTGGCGTTCTATGGGTCGAAGCGTGGAAAGTCAGATCACTTAATCGGGCAGGTAGGTTAGAAAAATAAAAAGGTAAATGGATAGGTTAAAGTTAGATATAGTGGGAATTAGTGAAGTTCGGTGGCAGGAGGAACAAGACTTCTGGTCAGGTGAACACAGTATTATAAATACAAAATCAAATAGGGGTAATGCAGGAGGAGGTTTAATAATGAATAAAAAAGTTGAATGCGGGTAAGTTACTACAAACAGCATAGTGAACGCATTATTGTGGCCAAGATAGACGCAAAGCCCACGCCTACCACAGTAGTACAAGTTTATATGCCAACTAGCTCTGCAGATGATGAAGAAATTGAAGAAATGTATGATGACATAAAAGAAATTATTCAGATAGTGAAGGGAGACGAAAATTTAATAGTCATGAGTGACTGGAATTCAATAGTAGGAAAAGGAAGAGAAGGAAATGATGTAGGTGAATATGGAATACGGTTAAGGAATGAAAGAGGAGGCCGCCTGGTAGAATTTTGCACAGTGCATAACTTAATCATAACTAGCACTTGGTTCAAGAATCATAAAAGAAGGTTGTATACATGGAACAATCCTGGAGATACTGGAAGGTGTCAGATACATTATATAATGGTAAGACAGAGATTTAGGAACCAAGTTTTAAATTGTAAGACATTTCCTGGGGCAGATGTGGACCTGGACCACAATCTATTGGTTATGACCTGTAGATTAAAACTGAAGAAACTGCAAAAATGTGGGAATTTAAGGAGATGGGACCTGGATAAACTGAAAGAACCAGAGGTTGCAGAGAGTTTCAGGGAGAGCATTAGGGAATGATTAACAAGAATGTGGGAAAGAAATATGGTAGAAGAAGAGTGGGTAGCTTTGAGAGATGAAATAGTGAAGGCAGCAGAGGATCAAGTAGGTAAAAAGACAAGGGCTAATAGACATCCTTGGGTAACAGAAGAGATATTGAATTTAATTGATGAAAGGACAAAATACAAAAATCAGTAAATGAAGCAGGCAAAAGGGAATACAAATGTCTCAAAAATGAGATTGACAGGAAGTGCAAAATGGCTAAGCGGGGTTGGCTAGAGGACAAATGTAAGGATGTAGAGGCTTATCTCACTAGGGGTAAGATAGATACTGCTTACAGGAAAATTAGAGAGGCCTTTGGAGAAAAGAGAACCACTTGTATGAATATCAAGAGCTCAGATGGAAAAACAGTTCTAACCAAAGAAGGGAAAGCAGAAAGATGGAAGGAGTATATAGAGGGTCTATACAAGGACGATGTATTTGAGTCCAATATTATGGAAATGGAAGAGGATGTAGATGAAGATGGAATGGGAGATATGATACTGCGTGAAGAGTTTGACAGAGCACTGGAAGACCTAAGCCGAAACAAGGCCCCGGGAGTAGACGACATTCCATTAGAACTACTGACGGCCTTGGGAGAGCCAGTCCTGACAAAACTCTACCATCTGGTGAGCAAGATGTATGAGACAGGCGAAATACCCTCAGACTTCAAGAAGAATATAATAATTCCAGTTCAAAAGAAAGCAAGTGCTGACAGATGTGAAAATTACCAAACTATCGGTTTAATAAGCCACAGCTGCAAAATACTAACACGAATTCCTTACAGACGAATGGAAAGACTGGTAGAAGCCAATCTCGGGGAAGATCAGTTTGGATTCTGTAGAAATGTAGGAACATGTGAGGCAATACTGACCCTACGACTTATCTTAGAGAGTAGATTAAGGAAAGACAAGCCTACATTTCTAGCATATGTAGACTAAGAGAAAGCTTTGGACAGTGTTGATTGGAATACTCTCTTTCCTATTCTGAAGGTTGCAGGGGTAAAATACAGGGAGCGAAAGGCTATTTACAATTTGTACAGAAACCAGATGGCAGTTATAAAAATCAAGGGGCTTGAAAGGCAAGCACTGGTCAGAAAGGGAATGAGACAGGGTCGTAGCCCATCCCCAATGTTACTCAATCTGGATATTGAGCAAGCAGTAAAGGAAACAAAAGAAAAATTCGGAGTAGGATTTAAAATCCATGGAGAAGAAATAAAAACTTTGAGATTCGCCGATGACATTGTAATTCTGTCAGAGACAGCAAAGGACCTGGAAGAGCAGCTGAATGGAATGGACAGTGTCCTGAAAGGGGGATATAGGATGAACATCAACAAAAGCAAAATGAGGATAATGGAATGTGGTCAAATTAAATCGGGTGATGCTGTGGGAATTAGATTATGAAATTAGAGAAAGTAGTAAATGAGTTTTGCTATTTGGGGAGCAAAATAACTCCATACAAATACTTTCAGAAACGACTTCCTGACACTTAAATCTATACTCGATGTTAACAAATTTCTCTTCTTCAGAAACGCTTTCCTTGCCATTGCCAGTCTACGTTTTATATCCTCTCTACCTCGGCCATCATCAGTTACTTTGCTCCCCAAATAGCAAAACTCCTTTACTACATTAAGTGTCTCATTTCCTAATCTAATTCCCTCAGCATCACCCAATTTAATTCGACTACATTCCATTATCCTCGTTGTGCTTTTGCTGATGTTCATCTTATACCCTCCTTTCAAGACACTGTCCATCCCATTCAACTACTCTTCCAAGTCCTTTGCTGCCTCTGACAGAATTACAATGTCATCGGCGAACCTCAAAGTTTTTATTTCTGCTCCATGGATTTTAAATCCTACTCCGAATTTTTCTTTTGTTTCCTTTACTGTTTGCTCAATATCCAGATTGAATAATATTGGGGATGGGCTAAGACCCTGTCTCAGTCCCTTTCTGACCACTGCTTTCCTTTCATGCCCCTTGATTTTTATAACTGCCATCTGGTTTCTGTACAAATTGTAAATAGCCTTTCGCTCCCTGTATTTTACCCCTGCAACCTTCAGAATTGGAAAGAGAGTATTCCAATCAACACTGTCCAAAGCTTTCTCTAAGTCTACAAATGCTAGAAATGTAGGCTTGTCTTTCCTTAATCTACTCTCTAAGATAAGTATTGCCTCACGTGTTCCTACATTTCTACGGAATCCAAACTGATCTTCCCCGATGTCAGCTTCTACAAGTTTTTCCATTTGTCTGTAAAGAATTCGCGTTAGTATTTTGCAGCTGTGATTTATTAAACTGATAGTTCGGTAATTTTCACATCTGTCAACACCTGCTTTCTTTGGGATTGGAGTTATTATATTCTTCTTGAAGTCTGAGGGTATTTCGCCTGTCTCGTATATCCTGCTCACCAGGTGGTAGAGTTTTGTCAGGACTGGCTCTCCCAAGGCCGTCAGTAGTTCCAATGGAATGATGTCTACTCCGGGGGCCTTGTTTCGACTCAGGTCTTTCAGTGCTCTGTCAAACTCTTCACGCAGTATCATATCTCCCATTTCATCTTCTTCTACCTCCTCTACCATTTCCATAATATTGTCCTCAAGAACATCACCCTTGTATAGACTCGCTATATATTCCTTCCACCTTTCTGCTTTCCCCTCTTTGCTTAGAACTGGGTTTCCATCTGAGCTCTTGATGTTCATACAAGTGGTTCTCTTTTCTCCAAAGGTCTCTCTAATTTTCCTGTAGGCAGTATCTATCTTACCTCTAGTGAGATAAGCCTCTACATCCTTACATTTGTCCTCTAGCCATCCCTGCTTAGCCATTTTGCACTTCCTGTCAATCTCATTTTTGAGATGTTTGTATTCCTTTTTGCCTGCTTCATTTACTGATTTTTGTATTTTGTCCTTTCATCAATTAAATTCAATATCTCTTCTGTTACCCAAGGATTTCTATTATCCCTCGTCTTTTTACCTACTTGATCCTCTGCTGCCTTCACTACCTCATCCCTCAAGGCTACCCATTCTTCTTCTACTGTATTTCTTTCCCCCATTCTTGTTAATCATTCCCTTATGCTCTCCCTGAAACTCTGCAACCTCTGGTTCCTTCAGTTTATCCAGGTCCCATCTCCTTAAATTCCCACCTTTTTGCAGTTTCTTCAGTTTTAAGTTATATATTATAACCAATGGATTGTGGTCAGATTCCACATCTGCTCCCGCAAATGTCTTAGAATTTAAAACCTGGTTCTAAATCTCTGTCTTACCATTATATATTGTATCTGATACCTTCTAATATCTCCAGGATTGTTCCATGTATACAACCTTCTTTTATGATTCTTGAACCAAGTGTTAGCTATGATTAAGTTATGCTCAGTGCAAAATTCTACCAGGCAGCTTCCTCTTTCACTTCTTAGCCCCAATCCATATTCACCTACTATGTTTCCTTCTCTCCCTTTTCCTACTGTCGAATTCCAGTCACCCATTACTATTAAATTTTCGTCTCCCTTCACTACCTGAATAATTTATTTTATCTCATCATACATACCATCAATTTCTTCATCATCTACAGAGCTAGTTGGCGTATAAACTTGTACTACTGTAGTAGGCGTGGGCTTCGTGTCTATCTTGGCCACAATAATGCGTTCACTATGCTGTTTGTAGTAGCTTACCCGCACCCCTATTTTCCTATTCATTATTAAACCTACTCCAGCATTACCCCTATTTGATTTTGTATTCATAACCCTGTATTCATCTGACCAAAAGTCTTGTTCCTCCTGCCACCGAACTTCACTAATTCCGACTATATCTAACTTTAACCTATCCATTTCCCTTTTTAAATTTTCTAACCAACCTGCCCGATTAAGGGGATCTGACATTCCACACTCCGATCCGTAGAATGCGTTTTCTTTCTCTTGATAACAACGTCCTCTTGAGTAGTCCCCACCCGGAGATCCGAGTGGGGGACTTTTTTACCTCCGGAATATTTTACTCAAGAGGACGCCATCATCATTTAATCATACAGTAAAGCTGCATCATGCCCTCAGGAAAAATTATGGCTGAAAAGGCTGCTGCCCCTCTTCAGGAACCACATGTTTGTCTGGCCTCTCAACAGATACCCCTCCATTGCGGTTGCACCTACGGTACGGCTATCTGTATCGTTGAGGCATGTAAGCCTCCCCACCAATGGCAAGGTCCATGGTTCATGGGGGGTCAAAATCCTTACATTCATAAAACCAATATAGGTTTTCCTTTTCAGGACAAAGGTCATATCCTTAAGATTCATCCGGCTGTTTCTCCTTTTTTAGTTTCTGTGATATGTGTTTCCTGGTGGTGTGGTTTATCAGCCCACAGCCCCTGAGTGTCCTGGTGGTGTGGCCACCTCATGGCCTGGACACCCTGCAAGGTTTTATTTCAGGGCCTTACTCCTTTCCTTAGATAGCTTGTTTTCACCACTACTGCAGAACGCTATCCATTCCTTCACAGTAAGGCCTATGTGCATCAACATTGTCCTGGTTTCCAAGGATCTTCCGTTGTCCACATTTGGGGACTGTACCTGCTTCCACACGATCACAGAGAGGAAATGGAAAGGCAGAGAGAAGGGTGATAGGATAAAATAGAATAGGACAGGACAGGATACTAGACGGGACGTTGTGAGACCCACCTCGTCTGGATCCTCTATGGAGACCTGTCCGGCTTGGGAGGCCCTGCTGGTAGTTACACTACTGCCGGTATAGCTCTCCACTTTATTGGATCACACAAACCCCCTCACCCACATGGACAGTGTTTTGTTAAGGCGGTGTCTCCTGAGGGGTGTATGTCCCAGTAATTATTGGAGTATCAAAGACACTTGAATAAACGGTTAACTGTAATTTTGTCTAGTTGTTAAGAGACCAGGCGACTCCTTAGCCATTCTCAGTGAGGATTCCAGACATTTTATTCCACTGTCAACAACCTGACCTTGTTAGAGGCAGCTTTTCAGCATGCTTTTCTATGTACACATCAGTGTATTGGCACATTTTTTGATATCAGTAAGATGTATAATACTACTGGGGAACACTGTATTCTCACACAACTGCATCAATGGGGCTTCTGTGCCCATCTTCCCATCTTTATATAGTCTTTCCTGTCTTAGTGGTTTTATAGGACCCAAGTTGGTGACATGCTGTTAGGTCATTTTGAGCAGAACAGTGTCCCTCAGCCATTGTCAAACACCCGCAGTAGGGTGTGTGTGTATGGGGGGGGGGGGGGGGGGCGCACGCATGTGCGTGCATGCGTGTGTGCATGTCCACGCACATGTATTTTAATAGTGTTTGCATTTTTCATTTACCTCACTTGCATATAAGGGACATCAATCTACATTTTAGAGACTCTTGTGAGGTTTCTGAGCCTCATTTTTGACTTGCTGTTGTGGTTGCCACACGTGAGATACCTGAAAACCAGAACTCTCAATCACTGAACATTGTAAAGTGCCTTAGCCACTGGTCTCGGGGGAACGAAAAGGACACGTCTGCTACCTTTTTATAGGGCTTTCGTGCATTTGTGGCTGAACTATGAGTGCAGGGTGTATGGGTCAGTGAGGCCTTCTTATTTGAAGATCATTGATTCTGTACACCATAAGAGAATTAGGCTGACCACGGTTGCTTCTAGGACAAGCCCCATGCTCAATCTTTGAGCCGAGGCTGGTGAACCGCCACTTAAAATTCGACAGCAACTCCTCTAGGTGTGTCAGGCAGGCAAGTTCCTCACAGCTCTATATTCGTCTACATACCACACTGTTGCTCATTGTCCTCTGGAACACCCTTTCTCCCATTGTCCACAGGCTACAAGGCCATTTGGTATTCACATTCAGCATGTACTGGAGTCACTTGGAGCGGAGTGAGTACAACTTCAAATTCAGGGTTTCAACCATCTGCTACCCTGGTTACTGAAGAGACCCGGAGTAATTTTAGATTTAGTGCAGTACAGGAAATTGCATTCCTGCATCTGGTTCCCATACAGTATTTTCTAATATTGTATCTGAGCACCACAACTATGTAGCTGTCCTTATTGGTGTGTCTAAACAGGGGAACTCCGTAGGCTGTTCTCCTGGATCATGTCCTCAAGGTCTGACTGCCTAATGTCTTCAACACAGAATTACACTCCTGGAAATTGAAATAAGAACACCGTGAATTCATTGTCCCAGGAAGGGGAACCTTATTGACACATTCCTGGGGTCAGATACATCACATGATCACACTGACCGAACCACAGGCACATAGACACAGGCAACAGAGCATGCACAATGTCGGCACTAGTACAGTGTATATCCACCTTTCGCAGCAATGCAGGCTGCTATTCTCCCATGGAGACGATCGTAGAGATGCTGGATGTAGTCCTGTGGAACGGCTTGCCATGCCATTTCCACCTGGCGCCTCAGTTGGACCAGCGTTCGTGCTGGACGTGCAGACCGCGTGAGACGACGCTTCATCCAGTCGCAAACATGCTCAATGGGGGACAGATCCGGAGATCTTGCTGGCCAGGGTAGTTGACTTACACCTTCTAGAGCACGTTGGGTGGCACGGGATACATGCGGACGTGCATTGTCCTGTTGGAACAACAAGTTCCCTTGCCGGTCTAGGAATGGTAGAACGATGGGTTTGATGACGGTTTGGATGTACCGTGCACTATTCAGTGTCCCCTCGACGATCGCCAGTGGTGTACGGCCAGTGTAGGAGATCGCTCCCCACACCATGATGCCGGGTGTTGGCCCTGTGTGCCTCGGTCGTATGCAGTCCTGATTGTAGCGTTCACCTGCACGGCGCCAAACACGCATACGACCATCATTGGCACCAAGGCAGAAGCGACTCTCATCGCTGAAGACGACACGTCTCCATTCGTCCCTCCATTCACGCCTGTCGCGACACCACTGGAGGCGGGCTGCACGATGTTGGGGCGTGAGCGGAAGACGGCCTAACGGTGTGCGGGACCGTAGCCCAGCTTCATGGAGACGGTTGCGAATGGTCCTCGCCGATACCCCAGGAGCAACAGTGTCCCTAATTTGCTGGGAAGTGGCGGTGCGGTCCCCTACGGCACTGCGTAGGATCCTACGGTCTTGGCGTGCATCTGTGCGTCGCTGCGGTCCGGTCCCAGGTCGACGGGCACGTGCACCTTCCGCCGACCACTGGCGACAACATCGATGTACTGTGGAGACCTCACGCCCCACGTGTTGAGCAATTCGGCGGTACGTCCTCCCGGCCTCCCGCATGCCCACTATACGCCCTCGCTCAAAGTCCGTCAACTGCACATACGGTTCACGTCCGCGCTGTCGCGGCATGCTACCAGTGTTAAAGACTGCGATGGAGCTCTGTATGCCACGGCAAACTGGCTGACACTGACGGCGGCGGTGCACAAATGCTGCGCAGCTAGCGCCATTCGACGGCCAACACCGCGGTTCCTGGTGTGCCCGCTGTGCCGTGCGTGTGATCATTGCTTGTACAGCCATCTCGCAGTGTCCGGAGCAAGTATGGTGGGTCTGACACACCGGTGTCAATGTGTTCTTTTTTCCATTTCCAGGAGTGTATATCCAATCTTGCGGGTACTGGAGCAGATGAGACGTTCCTCCAGTTTTTAATTGCTAGTCTGCTCTGATTCTCTCAGCACTCTGTATGTTTGCACCCAGCAGATAAAGTATTCCAGAATATCCAGGATGCCCTCTTCCACCTACTATGACTGGTGAAAGTGGTGCTTTTCTGCTGGGTACCAGCAGTGAACATTCTTTGAGTCATGGCGTAGAATGTCAGAACTTGAACGTGACAGAGAAGCTAGAAAATCTGAAAAGGGAAATGTAAAGGCTAGTAAGAGTCAGAGAAGTGAAATGGAAAGAAGACAAGGATTACTGGTTAGATGAGCATAGGGTAGTACCAATAGCAGTGGAATACAGCATAACAGGTGTAAGATTCATTGTGAATAGGAAGGTAGGGCAGATTGTGTGTTACTATGAACTGTTCAGTGATAGGGTTGTTCTTAACAGAATTGAAAGCAAACCATCACCGACAACAATAGTTCAGGTATACATGCCGATGTCACGAGCTGAATATGAAAAGATAGAGGAAGTACAGTATATAAAGGAGATGAAAACCTAATAGTCACAGGGGACTGGAATGCAGTTGTAGGGGAAGGAGTGGAAGAAATGGTCACAGGAGAATATGGCCTTGTGACAAGAAATGAGTGAGGAAACAAACTAATTGAGTTCTGTAATAAATTTCAGTTACTAATAAAGAATACTCTGTTCAAGAATCACAAGAGGAGGAAATATACTTGGAAAAGACCAGGAGATATGGGAAGATTTCAGTTAGATTAGGTCATGGTCAGGCAGAGATTCCGAAATCACATACTGGATTGTTAGGCATACCTAGGGACAGATATAGACTCGGATCACAATGCAGTAATGATGAAGAGTAGGCTCAAGTTGAAGAGATTAGTCAGGAAAAATCAATATGCAAAGAAGTGGGATACAGAAGTATTAAGGAATGACGAGACACACTTTAAGTTCCCTAAGGCTGTAGGTTCAGCTATAAGAAATAGCTCAGGAGGCTGTACAGCTGAAGAGGAATGGACAAAAAGGGCAATCAAAGAAGTTGGGAAGAAAAGTATAGGTACAAAGATGGTAATTGTGAAGAAGCCATGGGTAACAGAAGAAACAAGGAAGTACAAAAATGTTCACAAAAATTCAGAAACACAAGTCACTGAGGAATGAAATAAATAGGAAGCAATGGCTGCATGAAAAATGTGAAGAAATCGTAAAAGAAATGATTGTTGGGAGGACTGACTCAGCTAATAGGAAAGTCAAAACAACCTTCAGTGAGATAAAAACCAAGGCTAGTAACATTAAGAGAGCAACTGGAGCTCCACTGCTAAATGCAGAGGAGAGAGTAGTAAGTTGGAAAGAGTACATTGGAGGCTTCTATGAGAGGGGGGGGGGGGGAGTTGTCTGATGTGATAGAAGAAGAAACAGGAGTCGATTTAGAAGAGGTATGAGGTCCAGTATTAGAATCAGAACTCAAAAGCGCTTTGGACTTCGGATCAAATAAGGCAGAAGGGATCGATAACATTCCACCAACTTTCGGAAAAATATTATCCACACAATTTCGAAGACTGCAAGAGCTGACAAGTGCAAGAGTTTTCACACAATCAGTTTAACAGCTCATGCATCCAAGATGCTGACAAGAATTATATACAGAAGAATGGAAAAGAGAAATGAGGATGTGTTAGATGACGATCAGTTTGGCTTTCGTAAAGGTAAAGCCACCACAGAGGCAATTCTGACGTTGCGGTTGGTAATGGAAACAAGACTAAGGAAAAATCAAGAAATATTCATCGATTAGAGATTAGATTAGATTTACTTTCATTCCAATTGATCCATAGTGAGGAGGTCTTCCAGGATGTAGAACATGTCAGAAAAACAATAGTACATGACAAAATTTACAACTGAAACAAATAAACTAATGTACCTTGCACAGGCTCCAAGTGGAATGATCATCATTTTGTTTATAATGAACACTATACGAAAGAAGCATTTTACAAACAAGCATTTAGTAAGACCGCATTAATGCACTGAATTTAAAATTAAAAAAAAGGTTTTTTTTTATTTATAAGGTAATAAACATGTAATAGAACTACTACAATACTTATTTACAATGAACACACTACTGCTCTGAAATGGTGCAGAAGTTACACACGCGCGCGCACGCGCACACACACACACACACACACACACACACACACACACACGTATGTGTGTTCTTGAATAATGCACACCTTTTTGGACAAGAGTAAGTGACCTTAAATCCTTGTGAAGATTATTCTTATTTCTAGTACTGAATCCATGAATTGAACTGTTTGTTTGAAAAAGTGATGTAATTTTAATGACAAATTTCATTAAGGAATAAATATATTGGGAAGCAGTAGTTAGTATCCCTAGTTCCCTAAACAGACTTCGGCACGATGTCCTTGAATTCACACCACATACAACTCTTATTGCATGTTTTTGTGCCTGGAAAACTTTAGCTTGGCTCGATGAATTACTCCAAAAAATAATCCCATATGACATTATGGAATGAAAAGTAAGCATACGATGCCAGCTTTTTCATTTTTATATCCCGTATGCCTGACAATTCGCATTGCAAACAGAGATTTGTTAAGACGCTTCAGCAGTTCTGTGGTGTTCTCCTCCCAGTTGAATTTACTATCAAGCTGTAATCCCAAGAATTTAACACTGTCCACTTCTTCTATCTTCTTGTCATCGTATGTTAGGCATATAGTCGTGGGACACCCCTTACAAGTTCTGAACTGCATGTAGTGTGTTTTTTCAAAGTTTACTGACAAAGACTTGGCTAGGCACCAGTGATTAATGCCCACAAATATTTTACTAGCCGATCTTTCGAAGACTATACTTGATATGCTATTTACTGCAATGTTTGTATCATTGGCAAACAAAACAAACTTGGCACCTGGTAATGTTACTGATGAAAGGTAATTGATATACACAAGAAAAATTGAGGGCCCTAAGATGTAACCTTGTGGGACCCCACCTGTAAATAGTTCCCAGATGGATGCTGCCTGATAGCTTAATACATGTGTCTTTCCTAATAACACCCTTTGTTTCCTGCCAGATATATAAGATTTGAATCATTTAGCAGCATTTCCTGTTACGCCATAATAATCTAATTTACTTAAAAGGATATTGTGATTTACACAGTCGAAAGCCTTTGACAAGTCACAAAATATACCAGTTGCCTGCAATTTTTTGTCTAATGAATTAAGTACATTTTCACTGCAAATGTAGATAGCCTTCTCAATATCAGAACTCTTTAGAAATCCGAACTGTGACTTTGACAGTATGTTATTTGTGATAAAATGATAATAAAGCTGATTGTACATTAGCTTTTCTAAAATTTTTGAGAATGCTGACAAAAGTGAAATTGGATGCTATATCTTTATCTCCCTTCTTAAACTTCGGTATATTTCAACCATTCAGGAAATATTCCACTGATAAACAACTGGTTACACAGATAGCTTAATATGTTACTTAACGCAGAATCACATTCTTTAATTAACTTTGTTGATATTTCATCATACCAACTAGATGTTTTTGATTTTAAAGATTTTATGATGGACATTACTTCTGCTGGGGTAGTGAGAGTCAAATTCATATAATGGAGGTTACTTGAAATGTCTGGTCTGAGGTATTCCATAGCAGCATCTACAGAACCTAATAACCCCATCTCTTCGGTAACAGTTATAAATTGTTTGTTAAAATTTTCTGCAACACTATACACATGGCACCACTGTATCATTTACTTTTAATGCTATTTCTCCCTCTTCATGTCTGGTTCTACTGGTCTCCTCCTTCACTATATCCCATATTGTCTTTAATTTGCTATCTGATATGACTGTCTTTTCCTTGTAATATATTTGCTTTGATGTCCGTATAACAGTGTTTAACATTTTACAGTATTTCTTGTAATGTGGTATAGCATCAACATCGGAAGTATTTTGGATTTACAGATACAGTTTTCTTTATATTTTACAAGATACCTCTTTTCCTTGAGTAATCCATGGCTTCTTTGCAGACTTTGCTCTAACCTTGGTTAGTTTTGGGGGAAAACAGTGTTCAGATAAGGTAACCACTTTCTTAGCAAAAGTGTTATATATTTCATTCATGCCATGAGCACTGTAAACATCACTCCAGTGAATGTCTCTGAGGAGTGTCCTATAATAATCTATTTTTGGCTCATTGATTACCCTCTTAAGCTCAGATTTAACAGATTTTATATCCAGTTCAGTATTAACATTTAACAGAAGAAATTGCATGTCATCTTCTGAGAGGCCATTGACTATTAGTTTTGTAATATAATTTTGTTCATTTGACTTTCCTATAAAGATATTATCAATGACTGTCTGTGAGCAATTGGCTACCCTAGTGGGGAACTATACAGTGGGAATTAAGTTGAATGAGTGTTACTAACTCAAGTAAGTTCTTATTGGGAGAGTCTTTAAGGAAATCTACATCGAAGTCACCAGCAACCACTATTTTTTTGTTTTTCGTTGTTAAATGGGCCAGTACAGCTTCAAGGTGGTTTATTGTTGTTGTTGTGGCCTTCAGTCCAGAGACTTGTTTGATGCAGCTCTCCATCCTACTCTATCCTGTGCAAGCTTCTTCATCTCCCAGTACCTACTGCAACCTACATCCTTCTGAATCTGCTTAGTGTATTCATCTCGGTCTCCCTCTACGGTTTTTACCCTCCACGCTGCCCTCCAATACTAAATTGGTGATCCCTTGATGCCTCAGAACATCTCCTACCAACCGATCCCTTCTTCTAGTAAAGTTGTGCCGCAAACTCCTCTTCTCTCCAATTCTGTTCAATACCTCCTAATTAGTTACATGATCTACCCATCTAATCTTCAGCATTCTTCTGTAGCACCACATTTCAAAAGCTTCTATTCTCTTCTTGTCCAAACTAGTTATCGTCCATGTTTCACTTCCATACATGGCTACACTCCATACAAATACTTTCAGAAATGACTTCCTGACACTTAAATCTATACTCCATGTTAACAAATTTCTCTTCTTCAGAAACGCTTTCGTTGCCATTGCCAGTCTACATTTTATATCCTCTCTACTTTGACCATCATCAGTTATTTTGCTCCCCAAATAGCAAAACTCCTTTACTACTTTAAGTGTGTCATTTCCCAATCTAATTCCCTCAGCATCACTCGACTTAATTCGACTACATTCCATTATCCTCGTTTTGCTTTTGTTGATGTTCATCTTATATCCTCCTTTCAAGACACTGTCCATTCCGTTCAACTGCTCTTCCAAGTCCTTTACTGTCTCTAACAGAATTACAATGTCATTGGCAAACCTCAAAGTCTTTATTTCTTCTCCATGGATTTTAATTCCTACTCAGATTCCTTTCCTGCTTGCTCAATATACAGATTGAATAACATCGGGGAGAGGCTACAACCCTGTCTCACTCCCTTCCTAACCACTGCTTCCTTTTCATGCCCCTCGACTCCTATAACTGCCATCTGCTTTCTGCACAAATTGTGAATAGCCTTTCGCTCCCTATATTTTACCTCTGCCACCTTCAGAATTTGAAAGTTAATATTCCAGTCAACATTGTCGAAAGCTTTCTCTACGTCTGATTTATAAATAGATTAAAGTTACCTGCAGGTGCTCGATATACAATTAATATTATTATGGATTTTTTGTGAAATTCTACTTCTGATACACATGCTTCCATATGCTGTTCTAGGCAAAATTGATGAATGTCTATGTTCTTAAATTTATGACAGTTCCAGATGAATGTGGCAACTCCTTCTTTCTCCATTTCTGCTTTTGTCTACCTGTAAACAGTATTCAACAATGTAAAATGGTGCAACGTTTTTGAAAGTCTAAGAAAAATAGGGGGTAAGCTATAGGGAAAGACGGGTAATATGCAATATGTACAACAGCCAAGAGGGAATAATAAGAGTGGATGGCCAAGAAGAAAGAACTCGGTTTGAAAAGGGTGTAAGATGGGGATGAAGTTTTTCGCCCCTACTGTTCAATCTGTACATTGAAGAAGCAATGATGGAAATAAAAGAAAGGTTGAGGAGTGGGATTAAAATTCAAGGTGAAAGGATATCAATACTACAATTCACTGATTTGCTATCCTGAGTGAAAGTGAAGAATTACATGAGCTGCTAAATGGAATGAATGGTCTAATGAGTTCTACGGATTGAGAGTTCAGGAATTCTACTACCTAGACAGCAAAATCATCAATGACGGCTGGAGCAAGGAGGACATCAAAAGCAGACTTGCATTGGTGAAAAAGGAATTCCTGCCCAAGAGAAGGCTGCTAGTATCAAATATAGGAAGAAATTTCTGAGAATGTACGTCTGGAGTACAGCATCGTATGGTAGTGAAACATGGACGGAGGGAAAAACGGAACAGAAGAGAATCGAAACATTTGAGAAATGGTGATACAGGCAAATATTGAAAATTAGGTGGACTGATAGAGTAAAAAATGAGGTGGTCTGTGCAGAACTGGTGAGGAAAGAAATTGTGGAAAACACTGATGATGAGAAGGGACAGGTGATAGGACATCTGTTACAACATCAGGGAACGACTTCCATAGTACTAGGGAGCTGTGGGGGTTTTAGAGGAATCCAATCACATTTTGCTATCTCTTTCATTTAGCTCCTCTATTGTTTTACTTATGAGGGAACCTCCCCATCGCACCCCCCCCCCCCCCCCCCCCCTCAGGTTTAGTTATAAGTTGGCACAGTGGATAGTCCTTGAAACACTGAACACAGATCACTCGAGAAAACAGGAAGAAGTTGTATGAAATTATGAAAAAAATAAGCAAAATATACAAACTGACTAGTCCATCCGCAAGATAGGCAACATCAAGGAGCTGTGAGCTCAGGATCGCTGTGGTCCCGTGGTTAGCGTGGGCAGCTGCCGCACAAAAGGTTCTTGGTTCAAGTCTTCCCACGAGTGAAAATTTTACTTTCTTTATTTTCGCAAAGTTATGATCTGTCCATTCGTTCATTGGCGTCTCTGTTCACTATAAGTAGTTTAGTGTGTGTTTTGCGACCGCACCGCAAAACCGTGCGATTAGTAGACGAAAGGACTTGCCCCTCCAATGGGAACCGAAAACATTTGATCGCAGGGTCATAGGTCGACCGATTCCTCCACAGGAAAACACATCTGATATATTCTATACGACACTGGTGACGGCATGTGCGTCACATGACAGGAATATGTTGTCGATCCACCTAACTTCTACACTTGGCGAATGGATAAAAAGATTCTTCTACCT
The DNA here is from genome assembly GCF_023864275.1 of Schistocerca cancellata. Classification (NCBI taxonomy): domain Eukaryota; kingdom Metazoa; phylum Arthropoda; class Insecta; order Orthoptera; family Acrididae; genus Schistocerca; species Schistocerca cancellata. The sequence goes on from NC_064637.1 coordinate 41,137,204, forward strand.
TGCCCGATTTAGGTTTTCTTGTGGATGTGATAATCACTCCCAAAAAAGTGATGAAAACACAAGAGTTTGTCACATAAACTGCAACAAATGAATGCAACAGTTTCACAGTCGCTCAGTTTTCCCTGTGCTCTGTCAAAACATATGTTTTTAACGTTTTCAAATTTTTTCCGTGTGTAGACCGTCAAATCCTGCATATGTCCAAGCAAATCTGAACATGTCCTGGAATTTTGGAGAGTGAAGTTGATTTTGTGTGAGTGCATGAACTGTGATAATTGTCTGGAAAAAAAAAAAATTAAAATTTTCACTCTAGGGAAGACTTGAACCAAGGACCCCTCGTTCCGCAGCTGCTCAAGCTAACCACCGGACCACGGCGCTCCTGAGCTAACACTATCCTTGATGCTGCCTATCTTCCCCATGGACTACTCAATTTGTATATTATGCTTATTTTTTTCCTAGTTTTACACAACTTCTTCCTGTTTTCTCCATTGATCTGTGTTCAGTTTTTCAAGGCCTATCCACTGTGCCAACTTATAACTAAATCTGAGGGGGGTGCGATGGGGAAGTCCCCTTGTTAGCAATAGGTCCTTAATTTCACTGAGATAACTCTAAACTTATTAAACACTGAAGTTCTAGAGTTTTGCAGATGTTAGTGTGGGTCATTATATTAATTAGCTGTAATTTTTTTAAACTAACATGCTTTCATAGCCATACTAACAGCAGCAATAGAATCAGTACAACCACAATAAGAATTCGAATAATAAATTCAAGTGAAATTTAGTCTAAATAGGAATTTAAAATATTTAAGGAAGTGTTGCATACCAATAAGCGAATATATGAAAAATGAAAGAGGAAGCCGTCCGGTAGAATTTTGCACAGAGCATAACTTAATCATAGCTGACACTTGGTTCAAGAATCATAAAAGAAGGTTGTATACATGGAAGAATCCTGGAGATACTAAAAGGTATCAAATAGATTATATAATGGTAAGACAGAGATTTAGGAACCAGGTTTTAAGTTGTAGGACATTTCCAGGGGCAGATGTGGACTCTGACCACAATCTATTGGTTATGAACTGTAGATTAAAACTGAAGAAATTGCAAAAAGGTGGGAATTTAAGGAGATGGGACCTGCATAAACTAACTAACCCAGAGGTTGTACAGAGTTTCAGGGACAGCATAAGGGAACAATTGGCAGGAATGGGGGAAAGAAATACAGTAGAAGAAGAATGGGTAGCTTTGAGGGACGAAGTAGTGAAGGCAGCAGAGGATCAAGTAGGTAAAAAGTAGTAGAAATCCTTGGGTAACAGAAGAAATATTGCATTTAATTGATGAAAGGAGAAAATATAAAAATGCAGAAGCAGGCAAAAGGGAATACAAACGTCTCAAAAATGAGATCGACAGAAAGTGTAAAATGGCTAAGCAGGGATGGCTAGAAGACAAATTTAAGGATGTAGAGGCTTATCTCACCAGGGGTAAGATAGATACTGCCTACAGGAAAAGAGGCCTTTGGAGAAAAGATAGCCACTTGTATGAAAATCAAGAGCTCAGATGGAAACCCAGTTCTAAGCAAAGAAGGGAAAGCAGAAAGGTGGAAGGTGTATATACAGGGTCTATACAAGGGCGACGTACTTGAGGACAATATGATGGAAATGGAAGAGGATGTAGAAGAAGATGAAATGGGAGATATGATACTGCGTGAAGAGTTTGACAGAGCACTGAAAGACGTGAGTCGAAACAAGGCCCCAGGAGTAGACAACATTCCATTCGAACTACTAATGGCCTTGGGAGAGCCAGTCCTGACAAAACTCTACCATCTGGTGAGCATGATGTATGAGACAGGCGAAATACCCTCAGACTTAAAGAAGAATATAATAATTCCAATCCCAAAGAAAGCAGGTGTTGACAGATGTGAAAATTACCAAACTATCAGTTTAATAAGTCACAGCTGCAAAATACTAATGCAAATTCTTTACAGACAAATGGAAAAACTGGTAGAACCCGACCTCGGCGAAGATCAGTTTGAATTCCGTAGAAATGTTGGAACACGTGAGGCAATACTGACCTTACGACTTATCTTAGAAGAAAGATTAAGGAAAGGCAAACCTACGTTTCTAGCATTTGTAGACTTAGAGAAAGCTTTTGACAATGTTGACTGGAATACTCTCTTTCAAATTCTGAAGGTGGCAGGTGTAAAATACACGGAGCGAAAGGTTATTTACAATTTGTACAGAAACCAAATGGCAGTTATAAGAGTCGAGGGGCATGAAAGGGAAGCAGTGGTTGGGAAGGGAGTGAGACAGGGTTGTAGCCTCTCCCCGATGTTATTCAGTCTGTATATTGAGCAAGCAGTAAAGGAAACATAAGAAAAATTCGGAGTAGGTATTAACGTCCATGGAGAAGAAATAAAAACGTCGAGATTCGCCGATGACATTGTAATTCTGTCAGGGACAGCAAAGGACTTGGAAGAGCAGTTGAACGGAATGGACAGTGTCTTGAAAGGAGGATATAAGATGAACATCGACAAAAGCAAAACGAGGATAATGGAATGTAGTCGAATTAAGTCGTGTGATGCTGCGGGAATTAGATTAGGAAATGAGACACTTAAAGTGGTAAAGGAGTTACGCTATTTGGGGAGCAAAATAACTGATGATGGTCAAAGTAGAGAGGATATAAAATGTAGACTGGCAATGGCAAGGAAAGCGTTTCTGAAGAAGAGAAATTTGTTAACATTGAGTGTAGATTTTCAGGAAGTCATTTCTGAAAGTATTTGTATGGTGTGTAGCCATGTATGGAAGTGAAACATGAACGATAAATAGTTCAGACAAGAAGAGAATAAAAGCTATCGAAATGTGGTGCTACAGCAGAATGTTGAAGATTAGGTGGGTAGATCACGTAACTAATGAGGAGGTATTGAATAGGACTGGGGAGAAGTTTGTGGCACAACTTGACAAGAAGACGGGATCGGTTGGTAGGACATGTTCTGAGGCATCAAGGGATCACCAATTTAGTATTGGAGGGCAGCGTGGAGGGTAAAAATCGTAGAGGGAGACTAAGAGATGAATACACTAAGCAGATTCAGAAGGATGTAGGTTGCAGTAGGTACTGGGAGATGATGAAGCTTGCACAGGATAGAGTAGCATGGAGAGCTGCGTCAAACCAGTCTCAGAACTGAAGACCACAACAAAAACATGAAAAATTAGCCAAAAAATATAGTTAATTAGGGGTATAGAAAAACTTAACACCTGGGAAGAACCGACCTATATCATAATCCTCACTTCAACTGGCAATAGCAACAGCAGGCAGTTCACAATGGAAAAGCTATCCATATCTTCCAGTATGATGCAGCCAGTAGATGCTGGGAACCGCCAGCAATGGGTAAAGTATACGTTCACACTATCACACCTGAAACTGCCGAAGGAACATAGCAAGAAACTTGAAATACAATTTGCTGATGTAACTAGAAATTTGAAAGCGTACAAGAGAGGTATACAAAAAGAATAATTGCCAAGCTATTTTCTATGCCTCCATATTTTACTATACAAACTGCAAGGGCTGGTTTGTTGCAGGGCATATAGCTAAACTACCTCCACATTTACTGTTTAAAACAGATCTCCGTGATACAGCATGTCAGTGGAGCTACACCCTGAAGAGGTTTCGTTTTCTGCTGCTGCAAGTCTACTTAGGTCAGAGAGCAGTGCTGCTCAGTCCCCTCAGATAGCAGCCTCAGTGTAGTTCCCATCAGCGAGCTCATGTCATTAGTCAGAATGGTGTGTCAAAGGGCAGAGTTAAATGTAAAGTGAGATTTGACTGTCATTTTACATTAAGAGCACTATCATTAAGTACACAAACTGAAAACACTACAATACTATTATTCAATGTCAAACAGTCAGTCATCATTGTATTCAGAGATTCTATATATGATATTTGCCCTCACATGGACGTCTTTGAAAGTTAAGTATCTGTTATTAAAGTGTTTCACTGAAACTGATCTAATGTTACTTACATGTTCTATTACCTATTCAACTTCACCCAGAACAAAACCTTAGAAGAGTCGTCTAGGTTTGCTACAATTCCGCTGCTGCTGCATCCTTCAAATCTTGATTACACGCACAACTAGCTAAGTGTGTACATTTTGGTATAATGGCAACTTGAGAGGCCAATATGCAGTTGTTTGAGCACCAACATCAAATGAAATACAAGTGTGGTTTGAAAAGTTCTCGTAATTACCACGAGAGATCAGCACTATCCCAACGAGTTGTTCATGTGATATTCATTGGACTGTTGCCTGTAAGCACATGACACGTGAGTGCGCTTGGAAGGAAGCTGTGGCAGTGACATGGCTCTGTTGTTGTTCCGCATAGTGATTTGCAAAGATGGAAAAAAATCGAGATTCAAGCAATGATCAAGCAATGATTAAGTACCTCTTAAAGAAAGGTATGAAAGCAAAGGACATTCATGCCGATTTCCCGAATACAATGGGGGTCTCTGCTTCTTCATATTCAACTGTTACCAAGTGCACAAACGAATTTAAATTTGATCGGGAGAGTTTAGACGATCTGCGCAGTGGTCGACCAAGATGTTTAACTGAAGAATTAGAAATGAAAAAATTATCCGCGAGATTGGTGCCACGAATCTTGACACTTGTCCGCACACATGTGCCGTCACTTATGGAAAAATTACTCAAACTAAGGTATGAATCGTTGCCACACCTGCCTTATTCCCCTGATATTGTTCTGTCAGACTTCCATCTCTTCCCAAAACTGAAAATTTTTCTTGGTAGACGATGATTCACTTCAAACAAAGAATTGATAGCCGGAGTCGACAACTATTTTGCAGGTCTGGAGGAAACTCATTTTCGAGATGGGATCAAGGTATTGGAACATCGTTAGACCAAGTGCATTAACCCTAGCACCACTAAGGGAGGGCAAACATTGCCCGCAATATTTGTGTAATATATTTATTTGTTGGAATGAAGAAGCAAGAATTTAGGTAGTTTTAGAAAAGTAAGTAGAGTATGTGCTATTTTTGTGAATTATTTAAATCTGCCTATTATATTTAAGTGCAGGCCATTTTTTGCCCCCCCCCCCCTGCCCCCGACATCAGTGAGACAACTTTTCTCATTAAAATATTTCTCAATATGGCAGAAAGAAATGCAGTTTCTGACTGTTGGTACCACTGTATTGTGTTGCCATTGTAATTTTGAAATCTCCTTTGTTGTCCAAGCAGTTGTAGATTACTCGCAATTCTAATAAAATGTCTTGTCAGTATCAGAGGTTTCTAACAGATGAAGAGGTGTCAGCTATAATGAATAAAGCAAGTGAAGGTGATGAAAGTGATGCAGAAGAAGATGATACAGTTGTGACACAGCAATTGAAAATGAGTCAAGCCGACGGAGTTCATCCCCTGATGAACAGCATGAAGCTGCTTCCAGCATCATTGTTATGGCAAAAAACAGTAGGGAACATATTACTGCACCTCCAAGGCAAGTACGCAGGTCAGTACAAACTGTGGTGAATTTTCGTGAATGTTTGAATTATGAAGGCTTGACCGCTAGTGTGTCAGAAATCTTTCAAAAAGTTTATAACTCCCAAAATAATGAAGATTATTGTGGGCTATACAAACCAAGAAGCTCATAACAACAACTTAAAACTTACAACCATAGAAGAAATGTACGCCTTCATTTGTATTTTGATACTCATTGGCACAAATAATGACAGCCTCTTGAGGACTTATGGGGGAAAGTACTGGGAAATAATATCTACATAGCTACAATGAGTCATATTCATTGTGGAGAACTTCTTTCCCTGATTAGATTTAATGACAAGGAAACAAGAACGACAAGATGAAAGCAGGATAGATTTTGCCCCCTTCGTGAAGTTTTTGACAAAATTGCCGAAATGTTTGTGAAACACTACATACCAAGAGCAGATCTAACAATTGATGAAATGCCCTCCTTATTTCAATGAAGATGTCCCTTTAAGGTATTTATGAAAGACAAGCCTAGGAAGTATGGAGTATTGATTAGGATGTTATCAGATGCACACACCCAGTACGTTCTAAAAATTAAGATCTATGCAAGGAAGGATGACTGACCTGCCGAGGAACGGAGTGCAAAGGCATTTGTTAGACGCCTAGTGAATCCAGTGGCAGAAAGTGGAAGAAATATGACAACAGATTGTTATTATACATCCATAGACCTAGCTGAGGAGCTTTACAATGATAAGTTAACTTTGGTGGGAACATTCAGGAGTAACACAAAACACACATCAGAACAGCTAAAGATGCAGGGTTGAGAGCTATATTCCTCTATGTTCTTATTCAGAGATCTGAAAACAGGCAACGCACCAGTTACCTTGGTTTCATATACCCCCAAACTGAAGCCTACTAAGAATCTCCAACTTCTTTCCACACAATACAATAACAACAAGGTGGACGAGTCGACACAGAAAAAAATGACAAACATCAATTTCTACTACAATGAAACGAAAGGGGGCATAGACAGCATTGATCAAACGACACATCATTCAGTAACACGAAGGACGAGAAGGTAGCCATTATCTCTCTTTGCACCTTGATGGATATTGCCCGTTTCAATGGTGGAACAATTTTCATGATAAACAACCCAAACTGGAATAAGCAGCAGCATAATTTAAGAAGGCTGTATCTGCTAGAACTAGGTCAACAGCTTGTCAGGCCACCCTTTGGAAGAGAGATCAAAGAATATCATGGGTATACATTGCCTATCATCTCCGCAGTGAAAAGTGTACTAGGGAAAATGCTGCCCAACATTACTGCAACTGTTCAGTCTGTTGAATTTTATTAATGAGGAAGATGTCACATCTGTCCGAAGAGTAAAAACTCTAAAAATGAAAAAGACAAGATGACAAAAGTGTCTATAGATTGTTGCAGGTGTTCCAAGTATGTGTGTTCCACTCATTCTGCAAAAACAATCATATGCAAATGTTGTGAAACTGAAAGTGAGTAGGAAGGAAAAACTCAATTGTAATTTCTGACTTAGATTTTTCTGTTTTCTTATTTGTGGTTTGCTATTGTACATTCTTTTATGACGTCTTAATATAAGTCTACTGTATATGAAAGTGTTAGTTTCATGATAAAAACATAATAATATTTCTCATATTCATTACTTTATTTACTGTGTTTGTACATGTTATAATGTACCTGATAATTGTGGAAAGTGTGTTGCAACCTACTAAAGAAATTCCTATTTCATTAAATAACCAAAAACAAACAAGAAAATGTTAAAAAGTGAAAACAATGTGAGGGCAATTTTGCCCCCCCCCCCCCCTCCCCAAAGATATCCATGCAACAGATCCGAGCTTAGTGGTGCCAGGGTTAATCTAAAAGGAGACTACATTGAGAAATAAAAAGAGTTTCATGATGAAGTACTTGGTTTCTATTCCGTTCTGAGAACTTTTCAAGCCACCCTCATACTTCAGTCCTTAACATTCTCCTGTTAAAAGAAGGAATACAAGTATGTGGGGAATGTGACTGAAATTCAGCGTTCTACTTCTAGCCACAAAAACTACTCTTGACCAGGCTGCGTCTGAGCACATTTGTGCACACCAACAGATGCACATATGGAAGGGGTCTGTGATAAATGAAACTAGGTCTGAGGAGATCTGAAACTGAGTTCATGAATCTACATTTTGGCATAGTCTGCTTTAATATCATCTAATAGGATGAGGCAACGGGGTTATAATATTGTCTTCTACATCACTGGTGCCTTAGAAGCATGTAAATTTCTGATGGTTCTGTAGTTCACTGAAATGTCCACATTTCGTAACATTAATACCACCACTCACGCACAGCCCTGCCCACTATAAAATTACCACATATTACACCTCACAGAATAGCACAATGAATTTGAGGTGAAATGCAACCAAGAAAATACTACATGCCACATCACAGTACCTGAAACTTGGAAACAGATGTTTTTGTCAGGGGAAACAAAGTAATGTGTGTGTGTGTGTGTGTGTGTGTGTGTTACACATTATGTTATGTGTTGAGGATGCAAACTACTGATGTCGGGACACAAACAATGGAATGAGTGGTGCTTTTATTAAATTCAAAGTGGGTGTAAAGTAAGTTAAATTCACTATTTTATTATGCAGATCAGCTTCCAGTAGATGGATTCAAGTCATTTCTACATAACGAACATGGGTTTGTCCTGTGGAACACACATATGAATCTTGTGCTTTTATTTACAGATTCTCTAAATCACTTCACACAAATGCTGGGATGGTTGTTTTGGCAATGCAGTGATCAATTGTTTTCCAGCTCTACTTGACAACATGATCTAACAAAAGTGTTTTCCTCCCAGCAATGTATCCTTATTACTATAGTGGAGTGGCACGGAAGGAGGCTCTCGATAATAGAATTTACAAGAGTGTCCTGAAAAGTAATGCCTCCAATTTTTTATTCTGTTTTTAAGATAAATTGAGGTATTACATGTCAAGCATATTAGTCAACTTTCCCACTTCACCGATGCAAGTTACAACTCCCCTGCCACTAGAGAGCTCCAAATTGTAGGATGTAACATGTGTAAATTGGCTATGCTGGTGTACTGAGAGACCCTCAGAAAAGTGGAAGCATGAATTCAAAGAGTTTGTCCGCACATGGACAACACTTTCCTTCAACACAGCGATGCTAGATCACACAATTGCTGCGACATCTGCAAAAACCCGACACATCGGGTTCACTGTTTTCGATTATCCTCTATACACTCCCAACTTCGCCCTATCCAATTTTCATCTGCCTCCAAAACTTGAAGAACAAGTTCTTGCCACTGTATCTGGGCATACACGTATATAAAAGCATGGGCACTGCAGATACTGAGTTATTAGTGTAACACTGTCATGATAGTTAACTTTCAATACAGTGTAACTTGAACAATTAGTTGCTTAAATGTTTTTCGCTGTTAATGAATACAAGTAGTCCCTTAGGTTCTCATTCATTAGGACTAACCAGGAAACGATCCACAGACCTTTGGCACCTGACCACACAATGCATTCATAGGGACATGAATTAAAACTGCCACGTTTGTCAAACAGTAATTTATTTTCATTCTGAACAATAGTACAGTTAGCTACACCAAATTGGTTCACACTGTGGGCATCCATCAGGATGCTTATTTCTACCCTGAGTAGACATATGTAAAAATACATTAATAACTACACACAATAAATTGTTTTGGAGGAGATCAAAAAATAATGTACAAGAGGGGCATAGAATTGTAAGTCAGCCAATACAGACATATTACACACGCACACAAACAAAATATTGTAAGCCAGCGTAGAGCATAACTTTTTAAAAGTGAGTAACTCTAATGAAAATCCAACATTTTTAATGCACCAGAAACACTGACATTTGAATAACATACTATGCACAACAAATCTGTGACAGATGTTACAAGTTAAGTATGAAGAAGGGTTGACAATACTGAATGGGTGAATGCACATAGGAGATACAAATTGTTGAAATGACAGTTATTTAAACTAGATGTTAAAGATTTGACAGACTGTTCTGCTAAATATATAAATGAAGAAACAGTTGTCAGATGGAGAATTAGGATACATAATTTTACTTAATTGCTGAAACAAAGAAATACTACTGCAGCAACATGTGTTTAGAAAAAAAATTAACTGTTTAATATATTTTTTTCATTCATTCAAGACTGCCTCAAATGATAAGCAAGAAACTGCTTCCAATACACTGTTGAAGAATTAACTTGTATGATGAAATAAAGAAATAATTGCAAATTACTACTGATTACACTATAACCATGGCAAAAACTAAATAAAAATAACTGTTCATTGCACATAGTCATTACTCACAAAATGTACACATGTCCCATCATTAGGTGACAGTTTTACATTGGCCATAAGAAATAAGAGGTTAAATAAAGAGGGCAACTGAGCAACCACACTTAAAATAATATTTTCTGTATTTTTTATCTTAATTAGTTTAAAATGTACTATTTAAAAATAGCAAAAATACTTACATTTTACAAGCACACCAATGTGTACAATGAAATAATGCAGAGGCATATCAAATGCATGCAATGAGAACCAATTTCTCGTGCCCACATAGCTTACTCCACAGTCTCACACAATTACAATATAATGAATCAAGGATGACGATTGCCCCTAAAGGAAAGAAGGGTTGATGGCACATTTCTTGGTGTCCAGTTACATTCTCTAGTCGAAGATCAGTGCACTTATATGTTACCTGTATCATCACCACTAGTTTAGAAGTATAGTTAGGGATGATGGTTGCTAGTCTTAAGTCACAGTTCACAATGCAGCCAAAATCTGCACCCATCTTCTGTACCCCATGAAAAAACCTTTGATACACATTCAAAGTCCTCAAGTTTTAACTGCTTGTGAAATGATGTTTCACCTATAAAGCCAACATCACACCCAAAACTAAACACTACCTGCTGCCACTTATGAACTGTGGTCAGGATACATCAGCCTGGTACCTATTTCCTCCAAGCAAGGAAACTGTAGTGTCTTTTTTTAGTGTCAAATACAAACTACCTTGCAATGGGAGGTATAGGCCATAGGGTGTGACATACATCAATACAAAAAGGATTAGTCCAGCAGTCCAAAAATATGAAATGTCCAGTACAACTATGAACAGCAGCTGCTTATCAAACAAAATAAATACTGGTGAAACACTCACACACATGTTATGCCACAGAAGACTACTTTAATCACTTCACAAGTCCAAATCCCTTCGCTGCAAACGTGCGTGCGCAAGTCCCTTCGCTGCAAACGTGCGTGCGCAAGTCCCTTCGCTGCAAACGTGCGTGCGCAAGTCCCTTCGCTGCAAACGTGCGTGCGCAAGTCCCTTCGCTGCAAACGTGCGTGCGCAAGTCCCTTCGCTGCAAACGTGCGTGCGCAAGTCCCTTCGCTGCAAACGTGCGTGCGCAAGTCCCTTCGCTGCAAACGTGCGTGCGCAAGTCCCTTCGCTGCAAACGTGCGTGCGCAAGTCTCACTGGTGCATCCTGCAGCAGTAGTACAGAAGCCAGAAGAAATTATGTCTTTCATTTGTAAAGACTATCACAGGTCCTGGTTCCTGAAGGCTCTTGAAGTTGCGAAGTCAAGCTGGACTACCAGATTTGTCCATTTTCTTCCCACAGCAATCACTGTTCATCCATCCTTGGCTAATTCTTTGGTACCAAGCACTCCAGGATGGCCTTGCATTAATGACACTTAAGTGTTTTCCACTAGCTTGACCACATCTTTTGGTGATGATATCCACAAGGCAGTGTGGCAACAGAGCTCCTGTGTGACGTATTCCAGGCCCTGACCATCACACCCTCCCCCTGAATTGTTAAGCTTGCTGACATCTTCCATTGCCCACTTGAAAATATCTCCTGCTGCCAACTTGGGCGACACTTTGGTAACTGACTCCAGTGTTACCTGCCTCACACACACTCAGTCTTCGAGTCTTGGAATACATACTAGTTTCAGCAGGACAAGTAATATGACAGATTGCAGGCATCCGAGAAGTGCAGATCATTGCTCGCATTGGTCAATGTGAGTACTCATCAGTTTTACTCCCCAGGTATGTATGGGGCATTACTAGACCATTAACTGCACACCACTGTTAACAGCCGCAACAATTATGGTTTGAAAAAATTAGCCTAAATGAGAAAACACATCACAAGCAATACACATTAATGAAATAAAACATCAATTTTCTCACAAATTTCTTAAGGAGACCCACTGTCTGCAACTTCCCTTCACTACATGTACATAAAGACAATATGATCACTAACACACTGTATCAAACTGTAAACAAGTAAAAAACACACTTACACAACTCAAGAAACATTATTAGGAACTTAGTGACACAAACTGAACAGAACATAAATACGAGTTCAAGAGCCATGAATGATTCCAAAGTAGATTCACGAATTGTGAATACCTTTGACATCTACTGTTGGTTGGTTGTTTTCGGGGAAGGAGACCAGACAGCGTGGTCATTGGTCTCATCGGATTAGGGAAGGATGGGGAAGGAAGTCGGCCGTGCCCTTTCAGAGGAACCATCCCGGCATTTGCCTGAAGTGATTTAGGGAAATCACGGAAAACCTAAATCAGGATGGCCGGACGCGGGATTGAACCGTCGTCCTCCCGAATGTGAGTCCAGTGTCTAACCACTGCGCCACCTCGCTCGGTGACATCTACTGTATAATTTATTACACACACATGAAAATTTGCACTGGACTGGGACTTGTAACCGGATTTCCTGCTAATAACAACCGGTTGCAAGCTATCCATGCATGCCTCTTGAACCGACCCGAGCTTCCATATGTCGCACTGTCCATATCCACTAAGCTAATGCTTTGCAGTTCCTACACAGGGAAGATAAATTCTCTCATCATCGTTTTAGCCCATCAAGGTGCGTATAACAATGATTTTCACAATGTCTGCATTTATACAGTGTCTGTATGTTACATTGCAATGTTCTTCAGGCATCCATACAGATACTGTATAAACAAAGACATGTTGTAAATCATTATTCAAGAATGAGGTTACGACAAAGTCTAGCACTGAATCAACAAGATACAATTTCATAAATTCGAAAGAGCTACTGGATGTAAAATGAACAGGACATTATTAAGGATTATTTAACAAACGAAAACTGCACATTTACACTGACAAATAATTGTACTTATCGAAATGTTTTTTCTGAAATTTGTAAACTCATCCAGTTTTGATACCTGTGTGTACAGATCTCATTCTTTTTACACAAAAATGTATTGTTTTGATCTGATTTCACCCATATTATACATTTGCATAAAACTCACCCAAGCACAGAAACAGTAATAGTATCAGTAAGATGGCTGTAAGAGAAGTGCATATACATTGAGAAAGGTTAGCCTGTATTTAGACATTAATTGGTACATAGTGCACAAGGTATTTTAAACACTATGGTATATTCGATTGAGGAATTGATCCCCAACTTCATTTATTCTTAAACAATAAGCATTTACATATCAAAATATATAAACAATTAACTATGTCACATGATCAAATTTCTTATGTTGTTAGGAGTTTCACATGAACGTTAGGGCCTACTTCTTTTACAAGCACCGTAACCGTAAATTTAGATAATGAAGTCTACTATGTATCAAACACAAGCCAAAACAGGTAATTTTACTTAATAATTAATTTAAAGTTTTGTTTTTCAAAAAAATGAAATGTCATGTCTTGTTTACCTGCTTTGGGCTGCTTTTTAACAGATATAACAAAATAATGGTCTTGCAACTTTTAGTATTTTACCTGATAATGGGGTAACAGCCAAAATCTAGACAGTACAGAAGATGAACATGGTAATACATTGTCAAATAGCGGTTTGCTTTTTTAAAAAATACTCCACAACTCTGGCTCAACATCACTGAGAACTTTTAGGTTATTTTAAGTTTAACGTAAATTATTATTTTTCAGTACCTGGTAACTACATGTACAAAATTTCAGTGAACCATTTCACTTCACATTAGTTGAGCAGTGTACAATATCTTTTGAATTTTATTGTTCAAAAGAAGTGGTCTTTCACAAAAAGACACACAAAACAACTGTAGCTCATCAGCCTATTGTACAGTGGAAATTCTCATGATCTGTAGTTCATTTATAGTTGAGCACTCTAAATAAATCCACAGGTGACGTTGCCTTCATATCATCACCTCAAGACATTCATCTTCAACAATTGTTTGTGACAGAAAAGGGAACTGCTAAACATTAATACACTGTTGCCTGGACTACAAAGTTCAAGATGTAATCTCATACAACTTAATTGCCAAAATTTTTGACAGAATATATATTGGTGAATTATTACACAAACAGCAGAATTTATGGCCATGGCACAAGAGCCAAACTATTTACCAGCAGTAAACAAACAAAAATCACTAAAAATGTAAGAATCTGGTCTTGAAAAATTATTAATATTTAAGATTGATTGAGTATCTTGGTCAGATTGGCAGAAATTTTTGTACAACTTCTGTAACACAAATGCATTTCGGTTACAAAATTTATGTAAATTTGAAACTGCCACTCACATGGATCAAAAAGGACACACCATTCCAAACATTCAAGATAACCTATGAATGTAATATACAACAAACATATGCAAGAAAATGAATCTCCTAGAATAACTAGAAATATACACTTACAGCCTAACTTTGTCTCCGTACATTCTAAACAAGCAACTGGAGCTATCTAAAGAATGGTTACTGCAGATGTCCCTGTGCTTTTCACACAAATTAAACACAACATGGATCAGCAGTCAGTCAGTTCTCTGAACAAGGAATTCTTATTCAAACAGAAAACACAAGCAATGCACTGTTTAACCCTCCTAATACCAGGATTTCTCTCTCTCTCTCTCTCTCTCTCTCTCTCTCTCTCTCTCTCTCTCTCTGAGTACAACTGGGGTCATATAGACCTATAGTTACTTTATGCCGGGTACATTGGAAGTAAGTTAATGCACTAATGTAAAGACAAACATTACACTTGATCAATATAACTGTAATCATACTATTTTCATACATATTACATTCAAGAAATAAATTTAGACTGGAGTAAAAAGTACACAATTCACTCGGAGACAGAAAGCCATATATTTTGAGAAAGTGAGCTTTGAAAATAACGGAGATGTGATTTTCCAATGTGCTTATGGCATCATGTTGTTACAGCAATGGTTGACACAAGGAACCCAAACAACGGGTACAAAAATAAATGGGAATTATTATTTTCATAGTTGCAAATGTTTTGTGTAATAGCTGTTCAACATAATAGTCATCATTCTATTTTCATAAGTGTTACATTCAAGCAACAAACAAAAACTTTAAATTTGGAACTGCCACTCACGTGGATCAAAAAGGACACACCATTCCAAACATTCAAGATAATTAAAAATTTACTGACCCTAGGAGGATTAACATCCTAACAATACTATTGAAGAAAATGGACAGAGACCAAAATGAAAACACTTTCACTGGCTCTTAATGTAGCTTATTAACAAATAACTTTGATTTTTCCTATAAATTGCTGTAATTGCACATACATAAATTTACACTGGAAGTAACCTGTTTGCGGTACGAGTCTCACAGTGTCAGTAAAAACGGGAAGAATGACCAGTACTGCAGCAGTGACTGAGTACTGCAGTTGTAAACAGTAGAAGCATGGGGCCAGAGCAGCAAATGAGTTGCTGCTGAAGTACTGGTTATTCTTCCTGTTTTACTGACACTATTAACAAATGTAGGTTAAACAAATATTGCACTAGATCAATTTGCAAATGCTTCATTGAATGTGCAATAAAAATTCTACTTTAAAAATAATTTTATTTGGCTCTGGGCATCACATGAAAGATGTGATGAGCAATACTTGTTTGGGCTGCCACCTGCTACACACCGCAAAACAAATTGAAAATATACACTGAAACATGAGAGGGAACGTGCCTGATGACTCTTAAAAACATTTGTTTCTGTTATTAAGATTTGCATCTCCCACACACATTCGTTGCTTAATTTAATTGAACAATGGAAAATCCAGGAGGAAATGTAACAATACCAGAGAAGGAAAGTTGCTACTCACCACATAGCGCAGATGCTGAGTCGCAATAGGCACAACAACAAAAACATTCGCACAATAAAAGCTTTCGGCCATTAAGGCCTATGTCAGCAGTAGACCCCCCCCCCCCCCCCCCCGCTACACACACACACACACACACACACACACACACACACACACACATACACGCGTAAATGTAACTTGCACACACACACACACACACACCTGCAGTCTGAGAGAGCTGAGAGGTGATTTTGTGTGTGTGTGTGTGTGTGTGTGTGTGTGTGTGTGTGTGTGTGTGTGTGTGTGTGTGTGAGAGAGAGAGAGAGAGAGAGAGAGAGAGAGAGAGAGAGAGAGAGAGAGAGATCTCCAAGATCTTCTGACTACAGTGGGAGAACACAGCAGGAATAAGGGTCCCAATACCAAAGAGACCAAATTTATGATAGTCACTCGCAATTCAGATGAGCTCAAAATGCAGAATTCAAGCATAATAATCAACCCACAGACAGGGTGAACAGCTACTTGGGGATGTAGTTGTGGGAAAATTGGCCATCGGACATGGAAATTAGATGCAGAACAGAGAACGCCTGCAGTGCATTCACGAAACTTAAAGTGTTCACTGGCACTAACTTTGATCTTAACCTCAGAGTTACATATATGAAGAACTACATGTGGTCAGGTCAGTGCTTTTGTATGACATGGAAAGTTGGACATTGAAATTGAACGCTGAACAAATTAGAAGCATTTGAGATTTGGTTACATTGAAGAATTCTGTGTGAGCACTATGGGACTTAACTTCTATGGTCATTAGTCCCCTAGAACTTACAACTACTTAAACCTAACTAACCTAAGGACATCACACACATCCATGCCCAAGGCAGGTTTCGAATCTGCGACCGTAGCGGTCACGCGGTTCCAGACTGAAGCGCCTAGAACCGCTTGGCCATCACGGCTAGTAGAGTAGTAAAAAGAGACCGCAAACTGCTAACCACAATCAACCGTAAGAAAACAGCTTACTTAGGCCATGTGATACAAAATGAAAGGTATCACCTGCTTGAATTGATAATCAAGGGGAAGATTGGAGGCAAAAAAGGAACTGGCAGGAGAAAAATGTCGTGACTCTGCAACATCAGACAGTGGACAGGAATAAGAAATGCCAACGACTTGATCCATGCTGGAAAAGATAGAGGAGACTGGGCAAATGTGATTGTAAACATCCATTAGTGGATATGCAGCAGGAGGAGGAAAGTATAAATGGTTCAAATGGCTCTGAGCACTATGGGACTCAACTGCTGTGGTCATAAGTCCCCTAGAACTTAGAACTACTTAAACCTAACTAACCTAAGGACATCACACACATCCATGCCCGAGGCAGGATTCGAACCTGCGACCGTAGCTGTCGTGCGGCTCCAGACTGTAGCGCCTTTAACCGCTCGGCCACTACGGCCGGCAAAGTATAAATGGTACAATGTATGAAGTGTAAAGTACAATGGTGGGAAAATATACATTTTTTATTATGTTTAATTTTTTAACCTGTATGTACAGTGGATGTATTGAGTAGTTCATTCATTGGTTTAAATATGTCTTTAACAATGTTTAGAAACACTAGATTCTAACGTTTTTAATACAGTAAACAAAAGATTAATAAGCTAAAATCACAATTACTCAAAAACTCGAAAAAATTCTGAAAATAGATTTTAATTCAGCTCACCGATTTCCAGAAGAACCACAACTTGAATCCATACAAAAACTTTTTTTTTATTTTTTAACAGTGTTATTGATGACACACCGATTCATTCCAATCACAGGAAAATATATCTCCTGGGATAAATAGATGAAAAATAAGTAATGTACACCAAATGAAAAATAGATGGTTTCAACAGCTGGTTCGACTAATTTTATAAATCTATTATAAAGCCACAGTTTTTTATTACTGAAATTTAACACAACTCACTGACAGCATTTCAATGTTTTTCACATTGACTAAAGAGTTTTTCCTTCCCAAAATTCAAAATGTTTCACAACTCCACACTGTTTCAGTCCGGTAAATAAATGTGTGAAAACAGCAAAACGCACAGATGTTGTGAAGCTCACTGCTTCTCTTACTTGAGGTTATTTCCCCAGATACATTCAAGAATAATTTAATTTAGTCAGTGAGAACACTGCGGGGCTACAGCTCCAGTTCAAGTATTTATTGTTCAGTCTCAAGGAAACATGTACTTAGCAAAAGGAATCCAACATTACGGCTCCCTCTAAATATAGAAGCAATACCAAAAAACCACACACACACACACACACACACACACACACACACACTACCGAGCTCACTGGACGAGACAGAAATGTTTTTCCATACAATGTAGGCTTTCAAAGCTGGAATCTACATCTTCAACTGTGAGAAACATATCTTCGGACGTCGTCGATTCTTTCTCTGAAGATGTTTCCTGCAGTTAAAGATCAAATGTCAGGTAACAGCTTTATATATCACTCCACTCCACTCCAGAAGTTTTGACTGAATAATTATAATTTGTCATTCAACATTCTGTGCCCAGGTCCAACACTGCTAGTTTGGGAATTTTACACAAGTAAATTCAGTTTGAGCTTGAGCAGAACTGTTTGCTGCATAAACTGTTGCTGAATACATGAAGACATCCCCAGTATCGTGAAACTTGCATTTCAGTTCTTCTGAGAAGCAGTCCCTGCAGAGGGGTCTGGAAGTGCTTGGTCTCCTGTTGAAGTCTACATCTTAACTCTATACCCTCACCAGTGGGATGCTCTCTCGTTACACTCTGCGACTATCAGAACGAGGCTTCTGAAAGGAATCAGGCTCCAACACTTAAAAGAAAAGTCACATCATTTGAAAGTTTGGTCTCTGTAACAGATAAAAACATTATAAGTGGACATATTACTGTACAAAGAAGTATACGTCATTTTAAGCATAACCTAAAAATGTATAGTCATTTTTTCTTATTTTTGAGCTAAAATTTCTTTGGTCCTTTGAATAACACAGTATTTTTGTATGTTTGGTGCTGAAATAAAAGTAAACTGTTTATTAACTATTCAAAATCTACCACAAAATGTCTGAAGCGTCTGTTAATTAGCTTAAAAAAGCTTTTTACATTGTGTTGCATATTTGATCACCAATACGAGTTGTTCCTTAGAACTGGTCAGTGTTCCAACGAAGCCTTTATTAATGGAAATACAGCCGTTTTTACTTACAGGAGAATAACAGAGACCTTTCATAAATTGGTGTCTCACATATCTAGTCATTACTCTTTTAGTAATGAGAGTCAGTTCTTCATTTCAGACAGCTGGATGACATTATAATATGCCTACAAGTAAGATGGGCATCAAACAGAGAAAACAATGAACAAGACTGAAACTGTCATAAAGTTCATCCAACATAGATAGAATATAGCTATTATTGCTGACATACCAAGGTACATTTAGTTTGATTTCTCAGTTTGAAAAATCAAACAGTAGGCTATTCACAGCAGCCTAAGGAAGGTGCCGAGTGTTGATTAGTAATAGAGAATATCCTGTGGGTAGTGGCAGTTCTCTCTCCCGTGCTTTTAGTGAAGGACATCAGGTCAGTGATACCATACCACAGTTAGGCAAAAATGAAACAATGGAAAATCCAGGATGGAATGTAACAATACCAGATAAGAAAAGTCGCTACTCACCATATAGCGGAGATGCTGAGTCACGATAGGCACAATAAAAAGATTCACACAATTAAAGCTTTTGGCCATTAAGGCTTTGGTCAGCAGTACACACACACACACACACACACACACACACACACACACCTGCAGTCTGAGAGCTGAGACCACATTGCAAACAGCAGCACCAGTGCATGGTGGGAGTGGTGACTGGGTGGGGGTAAGGAGGAGGCTGGGGCAGGAAGGGGGAGGAGGGATAGTATGGTGGGAGTGGCAGACAGTCAAGTGTTGCAATTCAGATGGAGGGGAGGAGAGAAGGTGCCGAGGGGGGAGGGGGTAAGTAGCGGAAAGGAGAGAAATAAAAGAAATTAAAAGATTGGGTGTGGCGGTGAAATGACGGCTGTGTAGGCTGGAATGGGAACAGGGAGGGGGGTGAGGACACTGACTAATGAAGGTAGAGGCCAGGATGGTTACGGGAACGTAGGATGTACTGCAGGGAAAGTTCCCACCTGCGCAATTGAGAAAAGCTAGTGTTGGTGGGAAGGGTGCATATGGCACAGCCTGTGAAGCAGTCATTGAGATGAGGGATATCATGTTTGGCAGCACATTCAGCAACAGGGTGGTACACTTGTTTCTTGGCCAGTTTGTCAGTGGCCATTCATGCGGACAGCCAGCTTGTCGGTTGTCATGCCTACATAGAATGCAGCACAGTGGTTGCAGCTCAGCTTGTAAATCACGACTGGTTTCACAGGTAGCCCTGCCTTTGATGAGATAGGTGATGTTAGTGACTGGACTGGAGGAGGTGGTGGTAGAAGGATGTGTGGGACAGGTCTTGCATCTAGGTCTATTACAGGGGTATGAGCCACGAGGCTTTTCTAAAGTTTTTGAAAAAATAATTTAGGGTACAAAAAACTGATGGACTTTACTGAAAAAAAAAAAATTATTAAGTTTAGCTCAACATGGCTTCAGAAGCAACAAATCTACTGAAACTGCAACATATGATTTCATAAATACGCTATTAGATCTGTTAGATAAAAAACAACACACAACAGGCATATTTCTGGATCTGTCAAAGGCTTTTGACACTGTTGACCACAAAATATTGCTGGAAGAAATAGAACACTATGGTATCAGAGGAATTGCAAACAATTGGATTGCTTCACTCCTAACCAATCAGATGCAGAGAGTCAGCATGAAATACACTAACAGACAAACCAACTCAATAACGCAAATCCTATCGAGTAATAAAACTCTAAAGCAAGGTATACCACAGGGCACAGTATTGGGACCTCTACTTTTCCTCCTGTATTTTAATGACTTGAGCCTGAATGTAGATGTACACAAAACAATAATATTTGCTGATGACACAACTGAACTCCCCAAATGGAAGAATACAGAGGCTGTGCAAAAAGCTGTGAACTTGGCCACTGAACAACTCAGCAACTGGGCTAAAGTCAACAGATTAACTATCAACACCAAAAAGACAGCTTCCATGAACTTTCACACAACAGAAAATGCAAATTCCTCTCAGCCACTTGTCACTGTAAATAACCAGCCAATAGATACTGATATCGTTTTCAAATTCTTGTGTCTGTGGGTTGAAGTCAATTAATGAAAACTTTCAAAAATTCCTAAACAGCTTCCTTCTTGTATTCAATGAAACCTTTCCACCTAAGTGTGCCAACACCAAAGTGACAAGTGAACTAACTTGGTTAACAGGAGGAATAAAAATTTCTAGTGCAAGGAAATGGTAGCTGCACAAAGAGCTGAAATATAACTAAGATCTAGCTTTTATTGAATATGTGAAACATTTTTATAATGTTTTCAAAAATGTTGTACAGGCAGCAAAACAAATGTTTAACAGCGAACTAATCTCAAATCATAAGAATAAATCGAAAGCAGTGTGGCCTGTTGTTATATCAGAGTTGGACATTAAAGTCGGCAGCCATGAAATTTATAAAATAAAGCATGAAAACACCACCACTGTAAATCCTGCTCAAATATTGGAACGCTTCAATGAATTCTTTATCAATGTGACAAAATCAAACATAAATGTTACAAATTACAATAAAAATGTATGTCCATATGGGCTTGGTCGAAAAAATATATCTCCCATGAAATTTAGAAATATTACAATGGAAGAAATAGAAGACATTACATTATCACTAAAAAATAAAAATTAGGTGGTTTGGGATGGGATACCTGTGAAAGTAATTACATCAGTGTACAAAATAGTAAGTCCTCCACTAGCTGAATTAATCAACAAATCATTTGAAGAAGGTTGTTTTCTAGAATCATTAAAACACGGAAATAAAACCACTTTTTAAGAAAGGGCCAAGAGAATATATGGGGAATTATCGTCCTATCTCCCTCCTTCCAGTGCTGTCAAAAAGGGGATTATTTTGTGCAATCAGTTTGGCTTCCAGCAAGGGAAAAATACAACAGATGCCATAAATAAATTCATAGAAAAAATTAGCACAGCTCTAGACAAAAACAATAAAGTAGCCATAATTTTCTGCGACCTAACAAAGGCTTTCGATTACGTAAATCAATCCTTGCTAATCCACAGACTAGAAAAATATGGGATTACGGGTGCAGTACTTCAATGGTTTACTTCTTACTTATCTAACAGAAAATAAAGAACAATCGTCTCTTCAAATGGTGTAAACTACCATTCAGACTGAAAAACAATAACACAGGGTGTCCTGCAAGGTTCGAATCTTGGTCCAATTCACTCTCTATTGTATGTCAACGACTTACCACTAAACATAAATTCACCATCCGTTCTGTTTGCTGATGACATGTCTGTCTTGATAGAAAGTGAAGAAACAGAAACGATTCCTGATAGTCACTGGTACATTAGACAGGCTAGTCATGGTTCCAATTAAATGGCCTGAAGCTTAACATATCAAAAACAAACTTCAGAGCTAAACAGTCAAAAGATCAGGAAATTAGTATAAATCATAAAAGTGAAGAATTAACAGAAGTGCATTCTGTCAAATTTCTAGGTCTACACCTTGATAATAATTAAAACTGGAACACACATATTGAGTACCTGTGCAGCAAACTGGGTAGCTTTGCATATGTCATGCATAAATTATCAAGTGCTACTAACATGTCAGTGATAAGATATGGCATTATTTTCTGCAGGAGCTTCAATAATATATCTCATGCACTGAAGCTTCAGAAGAAAATCATCAGAAATATGTGGACTGCACAGCAAAGAGAATCATGTTGTCCATTATTACAGAAACTAAAAATTTTGACTGTCCCCTCTCTATACATATACGAGCTAATGATATTTTTACACAACAAACCAGAACTGTTCATTAAAAACCAATTTGATCATCCATAAAGTACAAGGAATAAAGATAATTTTATGCTTCCTGCCCATAGATTGAAATTATATGCTCAGACATGGGCATGGAAGTCTACAACAAACTTGAAGGCAAAAACATTCTAAACATGGAACTAGGGATACTAGAAAAGAAGTTACATGAAATTCTTATACACAAATGTTATTACTCGTTAGAAGAGTTCATGGAAGATGAACTGATAATTTGAGCAGAATCCAACCACAAATTAGCATTATATAGTGAAAAAGTCCATTATCGAGAAAGATATTTACCTATGCTGGAAAACAAGAAAATATAGATACTGCTACATAGACTAAATATAGTTTTAAAAATTAATATTAGATTCTCATTTGTAACTTTTGACGTGTCTCCTGTACCACAATCACATGATTTGTAAGTGTATGTTATGAGACTAATAAATCACAATTCACAAAAGATAACCTGAAATGGAATACACATACAGGAAAGGTAAATGCCAGAATTAATACTGGCTGTTATGCACTGAGTGTACTGAAATCATGTGCTAGCCTGAAAACATTAACCAATGCGTACTACGCTTACATACAAGCCCACCTACAATATGGTGTGACAGTCGGGGAAATTCTCCAACTGCCCTGAACACATTCAAAATCCAGAAGAGAGCAATGAGGATTATTACTGGGAGCAAACCCAGAGATTCATGCAAACCCATCTTCAGAAAGTTGGAAATCCTTACACTGCCTTGCCTATACATTCTCGAGGCTCTAAAATTTTTCAGAAACCACATAGTGTCAACTGACTCCAGAGTCGTAAAAAATAATGAAATACATATACACAACACCAGGACAATCTCAAATCTGCATGTTCTACGTACAAACACTCAACTGTGTAAAAAGGGAGCTTTCCACACGGGCCTCCAACTGTTCAACAATCTTTCCACTAGTATTAAGACCATTGATGACAACACAAAATTTAGCAAAGCCAATAACTCATATTTGTTGTGTCACTGTTTTTACTCTATAAATGAATACCAAGAACAGTAATCTTGCTGTTTATGTCAAATTGAAAATATTGAGCAATGGAGTGAAGTAAACTTAACAAATCTTTGCAATATAATACATTAGGATACTATATGTTAATATATGTTAACAATGTTAACTGATATTTTCAGACATCTGTAACACACTGTGTACCATCCGATCACATGGAATAAATAAATTAATAAATAAGGGTACGATTAAGTGCCCACACGACAACTGCAGCTATTCCTTCAATACATTGGCTAGTTTGAGAGCACATGTAGAGAAAAAGCACATGGTTCCAACTGTGGATGAAAAGATTGCATTCCAGTCAATGGACGGTAAGAAATATCATATAATAATTAGTTTTTAATATTCAATAGTGGGAATATTTCTCGTAAAACTATACAATTTCGTTCTTTGTGCATACAGTACTCTGGTGCAATGTTATACTGCAAAGTTTCTTTCAGTTCATATGAAATAATTATTTGTATTAACGGCCTAGTCTCAGAAGACATTAAAGTCACAATCCACAATGTGTAATTAATAAAATTTATTTTTACTGTCCGTAAATTGTTTAGAAACTTTTTCATATTGGATGTTTCAGACTTTTTAAAGTGGAAGTCCAAAGAGGAGAAGTTCGGGAGATGTAGCTTTGTAATGCATGCTGGTGCTAAGCATGTGAAGGGTGGCACCAAAATCATTTGTGTGTGTGTGTGTGTCACAGGTCTGGGATATTCGTATCTCAGTAAAAGGGCAAGAGGCTGCTGAAGTCGCAAGGCAGTAACAAAATGGGTTGCCACTGCGCATCTGCCATTGAGGTCAGCCAAGATAAAAATGGAACGTGTACTTGTGTTTATTTCAAAACACATTTCAGCAACGAACTGAATATTGGTTTTCTGCGCCTCAGTAAATCTGAAAGGGAGATTGAAATAAAACATTGATGTATCTTTGTTTATAGATGACAACACTGACAATACTTGTCCATCAACAGACTAGAAGGAATAGGTGCTGTACATGCCAATTTGCAGTAAATCTATGCACTGTCACAATGATACTGCCCTGCAAATCCATTCCCTAACCAAAATCTAAGCTAACAAAAATTCTGCCTAATGTCACAATGCAGGTGTGGAGTCAGAACGAAATACATAAAATACTGCTATTTCTTTGACCATGAAGTTTTCATAAATTTTTATCAGATTTTCTCTATTGTAATTATAACTGGTTCAGTAGTTTCCTCCACTGCTATACAAGAATAGGCTACCTGGTTCCTCCTCTTGCACCCATGTTTCCCATAATAACAAATT
The DNA here is from genome assembly GCF_023864275.1 of Schistocerca cancellata. Lineage (NCBI taxonomy): Eukaryota > Metazoa > Arthropoda > Insecta > Orthoptera > Acrididae > Schistocerca > Schistocerca cancellata. The sequence goes on from NC_064637.1 coordinate 41,162,122, forward strand.
CCTTTATTAATTTTTTTATGTGGTTTCTGGGAGAGATGTCCATGAAGTATCTTTCTTCTAGTCTTCTAATTTCTGGGTGCATACACTCAAATAATCGCAACTTCCTGGGTGAATCATGACATTTCAACTGATCAATCCCCATTTTATAATTCTTTGATATTTTCTTCCTATATCTTGATATAATCAATATTTTTATACACATTGCATGGCAACCTACTATATTGTGCTAATTCAGAATGTAATAAATTTTTAATTTGAGGTGACAAAAGTGAAAATGTTCCTTGTGGAGGTTTTCTGAACAGTTGGTTTTAAGAGTAGAGCTGACTGGCAATTTTAACACTGTGCCGTGACTCGATGTGCCAGCCTGTGTATAATAAAATGTTGGTAATGAACTGTTGGCTGATGTTTGAGGAAATACATTGCCTTTGTTAGTGAATGGACGTGCATTTCATTGTATGTAGGAAATTTCTATTGTTCGGGTTGTGCACATGTAATCACTTTTCACTAAATACCTGCTGCAGGACATTTTTAGTTCATTCACCCTGTAGTAATTGGGTGCTGCTGTGACCTTAGAAGTTTTGCCCACCACCTGTTGTACTCTTCACCTGGTACATTATACCCAATTAAACACATGCTGTCTGGATACCCTACCACTTTAAATTAGAAGTACAGATACAGTTTAGATCTGTGAAAGGTGTAATTTCTATATATTTGAGTTGTAATGACTGTTTTTGTGACCGTAACATCGTAACTTGCAGCAATGATGATGCACTGTGTTAACTGTTCGTTACTTACTGGCGACCAGTATTTGTCTTGACAGAATTGGGCAAACAGTGAAACACGAGGTGTAGGTAGTAATATTTGTTTAATGTTATGGTTGTAGTTTTATTCATAGTAGAAATGTTGCAGGTAAAATAGCTGAGGGTGTGACGTTCCAGAGGATTTTGGATGATGTGAGAGATTCCATACATTCTGAGGAGGTAGAGAGACTGCACCTCCTTACTCGGAAGGATTTTCACAATATCAAAAGGGAACTTGTAATTGATTCTCACGAGTACCATTCCAGTGACAAAATTAGTGTATTTTTTTTAGAAAGAATAAAAGACTGTGTTCTGATTCACAAACAAGCTGGTCAAAACATGGGAAATTTATCAAGTGAAGACACAAAGATAGTGTTAACGACAGCAGTACAAAGTGAATTGCTTACAAAATTTGGTTTCAATATTGTTTGTGTGGGCTCGACACATTGCACAAACATATACAAATTATTAGTGACAACATTGCTGGTTATACACGAGTTTGGAAGTGGTATTCCATTTTGTATTTCTAATAAAGAGAATACAGCCATAATGACACAGTTCTTTACTTGTGTCAGGGAGAAAGCAGGAGTGATCAAATCAACTGTGTTTATGCACAAATTTTTTCGATGCGTGCGGGCAGGTGTAATGGTTCTGGCGGAATACAATTTGCTATGTACCTGGTATATTGACCGCAGTTGGAGAAGCAACTTGAGGAAAGTGCATGGTGGCCAAAACAAGCTTACAAAGCTTTGTGTACACTGTTAGAAGAAGCAGATGCAGAAAAGTTCAGTGGGTTGCTACAGTTGTTCGACAGGGAGCTTCAAGAGGATGAAGACACAAGAAAATTTGGAATGTATTTCACAAATCATTACGGATTCAGGCCCCAGCATTGGGTGTATTGTTGTCATCGTAATTTAAACATCAACACAAACATGCATCTGGAAGCCATGCATAGAGTAGCAAAGTACTGCTACCTTGATGGCGAGACCAATAATAAACTGGACAAGTTGCAGCTGGTACTAATGAAATCAGTAAGGGACAAATGTTTTGGAAGAATTATTAAGCTTTACAAGGTGGATATACTCATCAAATACAGCAAATTCAAGAATGGCATAGAAAACTTTTAAAAACTGACTTAGGCCAAATCACAGCCAATAGTTATGGCAAATGATTTTATGTGAAATCTCAATCGATAAGTGGCATCACATACACTGTTAGTTTACAGGCGCTAGAATGTAACCTCAGTTGCAGACTTCTGTGATGCACTTGTAACATTTTCATTCACATTTTCTCTTGCTATTGTCCAGACAATTTAATAAATCTGAATATCTGTAAACACATTCACACCATATCAATGACATATGACACACATTTCAGTAAAACAGTCAAAGATAAAGAAACCACTTTAATAGAGGAGGCATCTGCTATTTTGTCCTCGATGAAAAAGTAAAATGATGAGGCAACTGCTTCTCAGGGAACACAGTTGACAGCTAAATTAAAAGTCCTGCTAAACCATGTCAATTCATTAGATATTGAAATGGAAGAGACGGTGGAAAAGAAAATGACCGTTTGCTGTCACTTGTTAACTCTCACTCCAAGAAACAGTGCCAGCAATGAGAAGGTGCAAGTGCAACGAACATCTGATAAACAGAACTTCAGTCGAAAAAGTGTCTTTGGCAAAATGACCCTGGCTGAAAAGTCAAATGTTGCAAGTGCTTTGGTGCAACCTGACAGTGAAGTGTTGAGTGTACATGTTGGCTTTGATCACACGTACTCTAAGAATTAAATTTATCTGTTCAACAGTTCTGTGTGCATGTTTGTGTACCATGGTTTATAGGTCTACTGGGGAAACTTGCCATGCAAAAAAATGAGTAACGCATCATACTCGGTACCTCAGTGTGATGTAGAAATGTGAGTGTTCTTAATAAATAAAGTAAGTCACTGTTTGTGTGTTTCTTTGGACTCATTTATCCTATTGCATATAGTTAACAAAATGTAACTGAAATATCTACTAAACTATAACATTAACTGCACTATGTACATAGTCATTTCAAATAGTTATGCTATTTTTCACAGGTGAAGTATGAGTATGCACCAGAATCATCCAGTATGAATGTTTTGAAGTTGACAAGTGAATGAAGTCAAAAAGCAAAATTTGTTTGGACAAATTGAAAATTGTTTATTCAGTTCCAAATATTATTTTTTATATTAAAATATTCCCCAAGAATTTTTATTTTACTGACTTTCTTTCTTGGTCTAATTTTCTATATTTAACACGTCGGTTATGACGTGCTTGGTGATGAATGTTTCGTTACCAGGCATATGTTTAAAAAGTGCAGCCAAAATTCTAATGTCTGTCTGAGGAATTTTCCTTTAATGGAATGTTTTTGCCCAATAATTCAGTAAAAATGTTAATGTCTGCTAATTACTTAACATGGTAAGTGCTGTGAGGCCAACACCAGTAACAGCAGAGCCATCTGCCATGGCTGCTGGCAACTTGGTGACAGTCAAGGGATAATATACAAAAGTGGGCAGTGCAAGAGGTTCAACCTAGTTTTCTTTGGTTAAAGAAATTAAAATGAAATTTGTGAAGAATGTTGTAAATTGCATACTCCTCGCCATAATTTTAATGTTTACACTGAAATGGTTCTGACATGTACAGAATAATATATGGCAATTTTATATTTTCTTGAAACCTTAAGAACCAAACCTGTCAGTTGTATTAACATACCAGTAAACCCATCACAATAGCACTATGTCATGCATCAATTAGCTGTAGTTACAGGATAAGTAAACATGTACAGAAAACTTTTGATATAAATTTTGTTACAAAGCTTGCAAAAGTTACAGGAAAGATGGACTGCCAACATTTGATAAACTTGTGTAGGCATAATTGTAAATACATTTTTACTTTAAGAAAGCTGAACAAGATGATAATCTCAAGAGTGCCTTAAATTGAATGACCTATATCACCAATCAGGTATTTTCTGTTGGAGAAATAGTCTGGTTTTTCAGAATTTTTTCATTTGTTCTTGTGAAAAACCTTGTCTCAAGCATATGTTTTTCTATGATCAATCCATTATTCCATGCATGTAGTTTCGATGACCCAATGACAGCAATCTTAAGGCTGTATGCAAATCACCAGATACACATGTCTACATAGTAGCTCTGCATTGTGCAGGTCCCAGCAGTTTATTAGATGCTGTGAATGTCTCCTTCAGTTCCATGTGGATGCCTCCGACATAAAAGTACTATGATAATTTTATTAAATGCTTTCTTGCTGTGTTGGTGTTGAATTATGTCAATGGCGACACAAGAAAATTTTTACTGGATCGGGATTTGAACCAGTGTCTCCCGCTCTCTAAGCAGTTGCACTGACTACTACACTACTGAGACACCTGTCATCGCGACTGTGTGGATTACCTCGGCACGTCTCCCATCCGACATAAAATCCCATATGTCACTACTACTGCAGTAGTACCCTCACTACAGCAGTCCATCTCATTCACCGTATCCATAAGATATTCCTGCGAATGGCTCTGAATATATGAGTGTATCTGAACTGAAGAAAGTTCCCGAATGCTAAGCTAGGCTATGTATAGATATAATAGTGTGCATCGTGTCTGTTCTTTCAGATGTCTAAAAGAATGGATACCACGCTTATAATTGTATAAATATAACTAGTTGTCTTATGACTGAGGTGACCACATCGGTCTGAAGAAGTCTATGGAATCTAGTAAAAAAACTGGTGGCACCTGCACAATACAGACCAACTATGTGATATATTTATCTGGTGGTTTACATATAGCCTTAAGCTGGCATTATTGGGATGCCAAAACTAGTTGCATATAGTAAAGGATTTATAAAAAGAAAAACAGCTGTTTGGTACAAGATTTTTCACAAGACTTTGAAGCCAGCTGCAGTCCTATATCCCATCTCTGATGGATTGACAAAACAAAGGAAAAGAATCATTCATTGCCCTAAGAATTTCTCCGGAAATATCACCCATTACATGGAACAACCAGATGCTGCATTCAGAACAAGAATTTTGGAGACCTATGCAGGACCAACACCTGATAAGTGTTAGATCAAAATATGATATAGAGTGTGAACATTGTATTCAACATTACTCGTATGTTTTTCTGCATCACTGCAACACCTCTTCATTTTCTACCTCGTTTTCATTTTCTTCCTCCTCATCTAACTCTGAATTACTGTCACGGCTACTATATAGTCTGGATAAAGGCCTGACTCGGAGTTGTAGCTGGTTACTTTCTGTAGAAGATGGCAAAAGGAAGGCAGAAGTTCTAAATTTTGCATTTAAGAACTCGTTCCCACAGGGTGATCATACAGACATACTTGATTTTGCCCATCACACAGAATGGGATGTGATTGAACGTGAAAAAAATTCTCTTTCCCCCCTCCTGTTCAACTTTATGGTCGACTATGTTCTAGGACGACGCCATCTCCCGAGCTCCGCTGAAGCTGCAACAGCGACTCCACGCTCTCACCAACGTGCTTCTCCCTGGCCTATACCCGAGTGGGTGCCCTGAAGTCAGCCATCAGGAGAAGTTTCCGCCTCCCGACAGACACTCCCCTGGACTACTTCCACGCTCCTGTTGCCCAGGGGGGCCTCGGCATTCCATCCTGCCGGTGGATGGGGCCAACCATCCGTCGGTCCCGTCTCCTGGCACTGAAGAAGATAGGGCCAGCCTTCGACTGTGCAGGTCTGGATGAGGTACAGCGTGAGATTGAAGTGCTGGAGCAGCACCTGGCGTGGGAGGGTCACCTCCTCAAGTCGTCAACGTAGGTTGGAGAGATATGGGCTGCTCGCCTGCACATCATCATCATCATCATCATCATCATCATCATCATCATCATCATATGGCGCGGCGCTATCATCATCCGCTGCAGTCCGAGGGCAGCACCAATGGGCTGCCGACACCGGTCGACTACTATCTGGACGTGACTACATCAACGCTCTCCGCGCCCGCATCAACGCCTTCCCGACGAGGGCACGGCTCAGTCAGGGGCGTGAGGCGGACACCAGATGTCGTGCAGGCTGCCAAGCCATCGAGACCGCCAACCACGTCCTACAGGCTTGCTTCAGGACGCACGGGTCCCGAGTTAAACGACATGACGCAATCGTGCGGTATGTCGGTCGTGGGCTCGTGCAGAGGGGCTACAATGTCTCTGTGGAGCCCCACCTCCACACACCTGAGAGACTACGCAAGCCTGACGTGATGGCGGTAAAAGACGGCATCGCACGCGTGATCGACGCCCAGGTAGTCGGTGACCATCTTCGACTCGACTTTTGTCATACCCAGAAGGCGACCTATTACGACACGCCGTCCATGCAGCATGCATCATGACGTCCAGGAGGTGACAGTGTCCACCGCAACGCAGAATTGGAGGGGCACATGGTCTCCTGCGTCGGCGAGGGACCTCATTAACCTAGGCGTCTGTCCCTGAGAGCTGGCGGTACTTAGCACCAGGGTTCTGCAGAACTGCTGCATCAGTTACCGCATCTTCAAGCGGATGACGGCGAACAGGCTGATGCCCCGAGCCAGTGTCGGTTAGGATGGTGGATATTCATTTTCCCTGACTCCTGGGGTCTGTCAACAGGACAAAGAACGTCTTTATTCGTGCTTTGTCTTCTTCTCTTTTATTTGTGTTTTCTTCCTTTACTATATACATATTTTATACAGGGTGGTCCCGAATTCATGGTACAAACTTTAATGGTAGGTACAGGACATTGTAACAAGGATTTATTGTATAGGAATGTATAGTCGCAGGTGACGCGGTGAGGCGTAAACAGGGGAAAGAGAAATGGAGTGATCGGTTGGTGTCACTGCCGGTAGAGGGCAGTAGATGAACATGATGTATCGCAGTAGGGACAAGCGCCATTCACAATTGTGCTGCCGTAGACGATGGGTGACTTTACGTATGCAGAAAAAGCAGACATGCATTACATGTACGGCCGTGCAAATGGTAACGCCAGAGCTGCGTTACGAATGTATCGCGCGGAGTATCCTAATCGACGAATGCCGGATCATAGAATTTTTCAACGGTTACATCGTCAACTTTGTGAAACAGGTACGTTCGACGTCAACAGACATGACGCTGGTCGATTAAGAGCTGTACGCACTCCAAGACTGGAAGAACGCATCTTGAACATAGTGGCTGATAGACCCGAGTCAAGCACAAGAACTGTTGCGCGTGACGTACATGTGAGTCATCAGACTGTATGCAGAGTGTTAAATGAAAATCGCTTACACCCCTTCCATTTTCAAAAAGTACAAGCATTGAATCCGGCAGATTATCCTCTTCGCGTGAACTTCTGCCAGTGGTTGTTGCAGCAATGTGCGTTGCAGCCGGATTTCGTAGGTCATGTGCTATTTACAGATGAAGCGACATTTTCACGCGAGGGTGTCTTTAATGCGCACAATTCCCATGTGTGGGCAACAGATAATCCACATGCAACGCGTCCACATGCGTATCAACAACGTTTCGGTATTAATGTGTGGGCTGGTATTGTGAACGACTTTTTGATTGGGCCATACTTACTACCCACGCGACTCTGTGGCGAAAGCTATCGTATTTTTCTGCAAGAAGTGTTACCAGAACTGCTGCAAGATGTTCCGCTCGCCATTCGTAACCGCATGTGGTTTCAGCACGATGGAGCGCCAGCACACTTCAGCACTGCTGTACGGAATTACCTGAATGCCACGTTTGGTGCTAGATGGATTGGGCGTGGTGGACCAGTCCCTTGGCCACCTCGATCTCCTGATTTCTCTTGCCTCGAGTACTTTTTATGGGGACATCTTAAGAGTCTTGTTTATGAGACTCCAGTTGACTCAGATGAGGATCTCGTTGCTCGTTGCTCGCATATCTGTAGCTGCTGCAGGTGTGCGTGAAATACCAGGCATCTTTGAACGTGTACGCCAATCGCTGCACCGACGCTGTCAAGCATGTATCGCTCATGGTGGACGCAATTTTGAATACTTACTGTAAACATGACACTTGTCAACAACGATTTCAATAAAATCTTTCGTTTTCCTTTCGGCCGTTATTTCCCCTGTTTACGCCTCACCGCGTCACCTGGGACTATACATTCCTATATAATATATCCTTGTTACAATGTCCTGCACCTACTCTCTACTAAATTAGGAGTGACAACTTTTTTTGTGTACCAAAAGCAAACAGAATAAAATGTATATCAAGTTAAAATGAAAACAATGATATTGATCTTACCAATCAATGGATTAATCATTTTGATATTAAAGTGATATCCATCGTCTCCTTGCCAAAACATCAGCGGAAATTTGGAGCGGAAATTATCGAAGAACACGGATATAATCCGACATTTAAGGTAATTTACGTTAAAAACTTTATTTTCTATGATTGTAAAAAAAATTGGGAATGTAGTTTGTTAGATTTCTGTATTTGTCTCTAAAATAAAAATGGTATGTTATTATTTGAAAAAAAAGTGTTTGTAAATCTAACTATAACTATGGCTTTGAATTTACAGATTCAAGGCCAGATTTGCCATCGCATTGGATCATTGCAACCTATTGAAGGTGCACAGCACAAATTCTTGCAAATATACTTCATGGGCAATATGGAAGAACAACTTGACCGGCGTCAAGGGATCAACACAGCTACGAAAAGTGCAATTCTCCAAGATTTGCAGCAAATGCTTCATGAACATCATGCATTGGTCAGGCTGTTCAAGACTGCTTTAGAGCGCATGCATTTAATGCTCCAACAATCGATGAAGTGGCAATCCTGGTTGTTGGTGAAAACTTGGAAACACGTGATATTGTGCTTACACGACGCAATACTGGGCAACCACAAAGAATATATGAAACACACCGTTCATATGACGCGTTACAATACCCGCTGATGTTTTGGCAAGGAGACGATGGATATCACTTTAATATCAAAATGATTAATCCATTGAATGGTACAATCAATATCATTGTTTTCATTTTAACTTGATATACATTTTATTCTGTTTGCTTTTGGTACACAAAAAAAGTTGTCACTCCTAATTTAGTAGAGAGTAGCTGTAAGAGTCGTTAACCTATTAGGGGTTCTAAAATACAATTTTTACTGTATTTGTTTCAGGTGAGGAAACTACCAAGAAGGTTAGTTCGATGAATTATTACGTATATCGTTTGATGATTCGTGAAAATTCTGACAGTTATTTGTTGCGATTTCATCGACTGCTTCAACAATACTGCGTTGACATGTACGTTAAAATCAAAACGGAGCGCCTGACTTTCATCCGGTTGAATCAAGCTAAATTGCGTTCGGAAGAGTATATTCATTTACGCGATGCAATAAGCACAGAAGGAGATTCAGAAAATGTTGGTCGATTGACTATTTTACCAGCGACATACACAGGTAGCCCGCGTCATATGCATGAATATGCGCAAGATGCAATGACCTATGTTCGTCATTATGGTCGGCCAGATCTATTCTTTACATTTACATGTAATCCGAAATGGATGGAAATTATTCAATTGCTGCTTCCCGGACAAACATCAAGTGATCGACACATCACCGCACGGGTTTTCAAGCAAAAAATTCGGTCACTAATAAATTACATTGTTAAGCAACACGTCTTTGGGATTACTCGATGCTGGATGTATTCAGTCGAATGGCAAAAACAAGGCCTACCACATGCTCACATTCTAATTTGGTTAGTAGACAGAATTCGGCCAGATCAAATACATGACATCATATGTGCGAAGATTCCTGCTCCTGAAACCGATCCAGACCTACATGATGATGTAATCACGAATATGATTCATGGACCATGTGGCACTATCAACCGCCAATCACCGTGCATGGTCGACGGCAAGTGTTCCAAACGGTATCCGCAAAAATTCACAGCAGAGACCATTACAGGCAACGATGGTTATCCATTGTATCGGCGTCGATCGCCCGATGATAATGGTAGAACTAGCACAACTTAAGTGAAAGGAAACGATTTCATAGTTGACAACAGTTGGATTGTTCCATATTCGCCACTTCTTTCCAAAACATTCAAGGCACATTGTAATGTTGAGTATTGCAATTCGGTCAAATCTATTAAATACATTTGCAAATATGTCACGAAAGGGAGCGACATGGCGGTTTTTGGTAACCAAACATCCAATATCAACGATGAAATCACGCGCTATCAAGTTGATAGATATGTGAACTGCAATGAAGCAATTTGGCGTATATTCTCATTCCCTATTCACGAACGTTATCCCACTGTTGTACATTTGGGGGTGCATCTAGAGAACGGTCAGAGAGTATATTTCACAGCGTCGAATGCTGCTCAATGTGCCGAAACACCTCCAGCGACAACACTGACCAGTTTCTTTGCGATTTGTCAAAACGATCCGTTCGCACGAACGTTGCTTTACTCGGAAATGCCACGTTATTACACTTGGAACGCTACATCGAAGAAATTTCAACGTCGGAAGCAAGGCGATGCAGTTCCTGGTCATCCAGATATGCGTTCTGCTGATGCTCTTGATCGTATTTACACAGTTCATTCGAAGAATGATGAATGTTTCTATTTGCGGTTGTTGCTGGTACATGTTCGAGGGCCAACATCATTTGAATCACTACGAACTGTTAATGGTATAGTGTGCCCCACATTTCGTGCAGCATGTCAAGAGCTGAATTTGCTTCAAAACGATACTCATTGGGACACGACAATCGCTGAAGCAATTATTTCTGGATCTGCAAGTCAGACACATTATTTGCTATCATCATTTCGACATGCTTCCCATCGAACCCACGTGACCTGTGGAACAAATACAAAGATAACATGTCAGAAGACATTTTATATCGAATTCATGTCAGCTCAAGAAATCCCGATCTTGAGGCGAATGAGGAGATGCATAACCAGGCTTTGCTCTTGATCGAAGATATGTGTTACCTCATGTGCGGCAGTTTGTTAGTTAGGTTAGGAATGCCAGTGCCAGATCGCGGAATGAATGACGCATTTAATAGAGAATTGGAACGTGAACGTGAATATGATCCACATGAACTAATCCAATCAGTTCAAACGAATGTACCACTGTTGAATCCTAAGCAGAAGGAAGTCTATGATACACCGATTAATGCAATTGATGATGGAAATGGTGGCTTATTTTTTTTGGATGCCCCCGGTGGAACTGGGAAGACATTCCTCATGTCATTGATTTTGGCCACTGTACGTGCGAGATCCAAAATTGCGGTAGCAATTGCTTCTTCTGGAATAGCGGCCACATTGTTAGACAGATGCCGTACGGCTCACTCAGCGTTAAAATTGGCATTAAACCTTCAAACTACTGAACAACCGACATGTAACATTTCGAAACACTCCGCAATGGCCAAAGTTTTAGTAGCATCAAAAATCATCATATGGGACGAATGCACAATGGCGCACAAACGCGCATTGGAAGCACTAGACCGAACATTAAAAGATCTGCGCAATGACTCGAGATGTTTTGGTGGTTCAATGATTTTATTATCTGGCGATTTCCGACAAACACTACCAGTAATTCCAAGATCTACTGCTGCCGACGAAATAAACGCTTGCCTCAAAGCATCAAATCTGTGGTGATATGTAAACAAACTTCAACTGTCTGTAAATATGAGAGTTGCATTGTTGAACGATCTATCTGCTGATGATTTCTGGAAGCAATTGCTGACTATCAGTAATGGCCGTGTTCCTGTTGACGAATCGAGCGGTTTGATTTCATTTCCTCCAAATTTTTGCAATTTCGTCTCATCAAAAGACGAGCTTATCAACAAAGTATTTCCAGATATCATTGCTAACCACAAAAATACTAAATGGTTAAGTGAGCGAGCAATTTTGGCGGCTAAAAATAAAGATATAGATGACCTCAATTTTATAATTCAAAATCAAATCGTAGGTACTCTGTATTCATTCAAATCTATCGACTGTGTAACAAACGAAGAAGAAGCCACTAATTATCCAACTGAATTTTTGAACTCCTTGGATGTGCCTGGTTTACCACCGCACAATTTACAACTGAAGGTTGGCTCGGTAGTCATCATGCTTAGAAATTTAAACCAACCAAAACTGTGCAATGGAATGCGTTTGGTGATAAGAAAACTGATGAGCAATGTGATTCACGCGTCGAAAATTTAAAGATGAGGAAGTTCTTATTCCAAGGATTCCGATGATCCCAACAGATATGCTCTTTGAGTTTAAACGAATTCAATTCCCGATTCGTCTTGCCTTCGCCATGACGATCAACAAATCACAGGGCCAATCCTTGACTATTTGTGGCCTCAATCTAGAAAATGCGTGTTTTTCTCATGGTCAATTGTACGTGGCATGCTCACGTGTCGGCAAACCATCCGCATTATTTGTTCTTGCGCCTGACCAAAAAACAAAGAATGTCGTTTACCACAAAGTGCTTGAATGAAAATCCGATTAATGAATTAACCAGTGTGTATCCCAACCTGCACAACATAGTTTTCAATGATTTTTTCCTGACGTGTTTGAAATACTTAATTATTATTATTTTTTTAAGTTTTATTCTCATTCTGTATGTATTCATCATCATTCATCAAAATAAAATACTTTTATATTTCTATCTATATTAATATTATTTTGTATCATTGTATTACGTTCATCAAAGCCTAAATTAGTTCAGCTAAAAGGTAACACAACATTCATTGACTGTTAGGCGGTACGAAGTTCGCCGGGTCAGCTATATATATATATATATATATATATATATATATATATATATATATATATATATATATATATATATAGCTGACCCGGCGAATATATATATATATATAAAATATATATAAAAATAAATATAAATAAATATATAATATATATATAATATATATATAAAAAGAAAGATGATGAGACTTACCCAACAAAAGCGCTGGCAGGTCGATAGACACACAAATAAACACAAACATACACACAAAACTCAAGCTTTCGCAACAAACTGTTGCCTCATCAGGAAAGAGGGAAGGAGAGGGAAAGACGAAAGGATATGGGTTTTAAGGGAGAGGGTAAGGAGTCATTCCAATCCCGGGAGCGGAAAGACTTACCTTAGGGGGAAAAAAGGACAGGTATACACTCGCACACACACACATATCCATCCATACATACATACAAGACACAAGCAGACATATATATATATATATATATATATATATATATATATATATATATATATATATATATATATATATATATATATATATATGAATATAATAGAGGGAAACGTTCCACGTGGGAAAAATATATTTAAAAAGAAAGATGATGAGACTTACCAAACAAAAGCGCTGGCAGGTCGATAGACACACAGACAAACACAAACATACACACAAAATCTAGCTTTCGCAACCAATGGTTGCCTCGTCAGGAAAGAGGGAAGGAGAGGGAAAGACAAAAGGATTTGGGTTTTAAGGGAGAGGGTAAGGAGTCATTCCAATCCCGGGAGCGGAAAGACTTACCTTAGGGGGAAAAAAGGAGGGAAAAAAGGACAGGTATACACTCGCACACACACACATATCCATCCTCATATACACAGATGGATATGTGTGTGTGTGCGAGTGTATACCTGTCCTTTTTTCCCTCCTTTTTTCCCCCTAAGGTAAGTCTTTCCGCTCCCGGGATTGGAATGACTCCTTACCCTCTCCCTTAAAACCCAAATCCTTTTGTCTTTCCCTCTCCTTCCCTCTTTCCTGACGAGGCAACCATTGGTTGCGAAAGCTAGATTTTGTGTGTATGTTTGTGTTTGTCTGTGTGTCTATCGACCTGCCAGCGCTTTTGTTTGGTAAGTCTCATCATCTTTCTTTTTAAATATATATATATATATATATATATGTGTGTGTGTGTATGTGTGTGTGTGTGTGTGTGTGTGTTTATTCCTTTGGAATAAAGGTGGCTGAAATAGCCATAGTTACTGGGCAAGTGATGCGCAATACATGGGCCTAGCCCTCTTAGCCTCCCCTAGGCTGCGGCTTCCCCCCTTCCCGTGGGCCTGCCGATACTCCAGTCCTCTTTAGGGCTGGTAAGCAGAGTGGAAATCTGCACTAGGGGTTTTGAGGGGTTACCAGCCCTCCATTGCATAACCCTCAATGTTGGGACAACAACGAAAGAGAATACGGGTACTGGGCCTTCTGCTGAAGGTCCCGGCCCAATTGTCCCGACTCCTAGCTCGCCAACCCTTCCTGGAGTAGAAGAAGACGGAGAGCCGTGGTTTCACTGTGGCATCTGCAGCCACGCATTCCAAAGAAAGATCGGGCTCAGACAGCACCGTTGCTACACCCATGATGAGGCGGCGAATGTGGAAATAACCACCGAGAGGAAGTGAGCTCGGTGGGCGGAAGAGGAGACGACGTGTGAGCTCGCTCTGGCAGAGGCCAGGCTTCTCTGTGCCAGCAACTCGAAGTTCTTATTTGCCAACCAAGAGCTGTTGTCCCTTTTCCCGCATCGTACCCTGGACGCCATCAAGTGTAGGAGGAAAACAGTGGCCCACAGGGCCATGGTGCACGAGTACGTGGAAGCACTGGCGCGGGAACAGCAGGCGCAGTGTGGGCTGCAACACCCACCCGCCTTAGAGTCGCTGCCGGAGGAGCCACCCCCTGGAGCGCCCACCACCGATATTTGCAGTCGACGAGGCAATATGGAGGCGCCTCGGCAGACTGCCACGATCTGCCTCGCGCTTCTCGGCCTTGGACGACCTCGTGAGTTTGGGGTCGAGAATGCCGTCGTCAGTGGTCGTGGCCAGGTTGCCAGCGGCCCACCTCGTCGTTGGCTCCGAGGGGGTAGGAAGAAAGAAGATGAATGCACTGTGCCCGCCATCTGAGCAGCTGCTTGGTAGTGGCCCTCCGCTCTCCAAGCGGAAGTGCCGCCGGTGGAAGTACGCGAGATGTCAGTATGCCTTTAGGAGGAACCGTGCGCGTTGCATGCGAGGCCTCCTGGATGGCACCCTGCTCCAGCCGCTGCCGAACATCCCTGGGCTGGTGGACTTCTGGCACAGCCTCTTTACGTCGGAGCCATCCTCCAGCGCAGGCTCCATCCCTGACCAGCTTCTCCTAGGCGCGGAGCCTGTTGACTTCGAGTGCCGATCACTGCAGAAGAGGCTGCGGCCTCCTTGTCACCCAGAGGCTCTGTTGCCGGCCCAGCTGCGGAGGTCACCACCAAACTCCTCGACCTCTTCCTACTTGCTCGCAAGCTTCCTTCTTCCCTCCTCCGAGCCAGGACCTCCTTGCTGCCTAAGACAGCTGCCCCAGCATCCCCCGCTGGCTTTTGGCCCATCACTGTCTGCTCGGTGTTAGCCAGAACCTTCCCTAAGGTTTGTCGACTACATCGAGGGCTGCTATACAGACAGCACGACAGTAATTGCAGGGGGTGGTGACGAGTCCCCGGCTGTGTGGCCAGCAAGATGTGTTCGGCAAGGAGATCCCTTGTCCCCTCTCAACTTTGCTTTGTTCTAGGCCAGCTGCCCTCGCACATAGGTGTCAAAGTGTTGGGCCACCAGGTCAAAGCAGCGGCCTTCGCAGACAACATTCTGCTCTTCACCTCTACGAGGGGGCCTGCAGTCCCTCACCAACGCAGCAGTAGCAGCCCTCGACCAGCGGGTGAACTCTCGGAAGTGTCCATCCTCGCACTCATGGCGTCCGGCTGCGAGAAGAAAGTGAAGGTCGATGCAAGTGTCACTTTCACTGCCAGCAACACCACCATGCCAGTGCTGGGTGTGGGCGAGACCTTCCGCTACCTTGGACTGCAATTTTCCTCCTCCGGGCAGTGCCTCTTCCATCCGAGGCGCCACATAGAAGAGCAGCTGTCTGTCATCACGCAGGCGACGCTGAAGCCGCAGCTGCGGCTGTCGCGCTTTGTGAAGTCCTCCTCCCGGGCCTGTACCGTGGCCTAGCCCTGAGCCGCACCCACATCAGTGCACTCAAGGCCATGGACAACTGTGTTCTGGCTGCGGTAAGGAGATGGTTCCGCCTCCCAGCAGACACTCCCCTGGCCTACTTTCATGCTCCAATAGCCCATGGGGGTCTCGAGATTCCATCTGCCCGCTGGATTGGGCCAACCCTGAGGCAGGGCAGGCTCCTTACCCTGTTGCAGCTCGAGCCCTCCACCACCGACGTACACCTGGGGGAGACACGGCACGAAGTGGTGGCACTGGAACAGCACCTCACGTGGGAGGGTCACCTGCTGCAGTCGGCTGCGAAGGACGGAGAGATGTGGGTGGCGCGCCTGCACGTTACCTTCGACGGGACAGCCCTTTCGTCGTCAGACAGGACATCAGGCCAACATGGTTGGGTTGAGGACACAAGTCGTTTCCTGTCGGGCCGCGACTGTGGCGTGCATCCGCACGCGAATCAACACGCTGCCACACAAAGCGCAGGAGTTGCGGCCGAGACAGGGATAAGATGTGTCAAGCGAGGTGTAACGCCATAGAGACCGCGAATCACCTTGTCCAGGGTTGCGGGCTCACCAGTCGAGCCCGTGAGCGGCGTCACGACGCAGTGGTGAAATACGTCTCGCGTGGGCTGGCTCAACGCGGATCTCTGTCGAGCCACAGCTACAAACGACAGAGGGAGTCCGCAAGCCCGACATCATAGCGTCGAAGGACAGCGTGGCGCATGTCATCGACGCGCATATCGTCGGCTGGTGTCACCGGCAGAAGGCGACGAAGTACGATGTCCCGTCGGTGCGGTGTGCTATCGGCGCTCTCCGACCGGCGGCCAGCAGCACGGAATTCGAGACGGTGACGCTGAAATGGAGGGGGACCTGGACACCAACATCTGCCTGCCAGATACTCCAACTCGGCTTCCGCAGGTGGGAGCTTAGCATCACCAGCACGCAGGTGCTCGGGGGAACCGCATGGGTCTTCGGCTTGTTTGAAAATATGACGTCCCACAGGCCGAAGTACAGGGAGGGCGTGGGTTAGCGAGTCGGTTATTTTCTAGGCTAGCTTGCGCTGACTCCTGGGGCTTCAATATTGGGAGCAATACCGTTTTGTATTCTGTTAATTTAGTCTTCGCATTGTGTATAATCTAAGGTATCTGCGGTTACACCACCAGCAGTAACCGGTGCCCCTGTAGGCTCCTTTCAGGGAGTTTGGCGCATTAGTTTGTAAGAAGTGCACCTTTTATTATTCATATGTATTGTAGAGATGGCTTCATAGCCAAAAAGTGGCGGTGCAGCTGCATCCACACTCGGCTTTCCGAAGTGCGGTTCAGTTGTAGTCGTGCTGCTGCTGTGAGGTGCCTTCCTTGGGTTGTAGCTACAGGGAGAGTGATGCACAACACATGGGTCTAGCCCTCTTAGCCTCTCCTCTCCTGCAGTCTTCTCCCCTTCACGTGGGCCCGCTGATTCCGCTGAGTGGAAGACCGCACCCGGGGCTTGGGGCGGTTACCAGCCCCGTCTCGCATTATCCCTTTTTCAGTTGGGGGCAGCACAAAAGAAATGATGAGTGGTGGCCCTTCCGCTGAAAGTGCCACCCCAGCTTCCCCACCACCTGCCCGGCCAACCGGCCGTGCCGCAGATGTGGTAACAGATGCAGCAATCTATGCCTGCAGCGAGTGCCACCACACTTTCACTACCAACCTCAGGGTTCACCGCCGCCGCCAACACCCAGTGGCCACCAACGGAGAGATCGTGACGGAGCGGCATCGTGCCAGGTGGACAGAAGAAGAGGTCCTTGTCGCTCACCAAAGCGGACACCTAACTGTTTCTCGAGAGGGACGCACAGTTGTTCTTTGTCAACCAAGAGCTGACACGAATGTTCCCCGACCGAACACTTGAGGCGTTCAAGTGCCAGCGGCGGAAGGCTGCCCACAAGCAGCTCGTCCGAGAGTTTATGGAGGCACTTGAGATCGGTCGGGGGAGAAGAGCCGGCGTCCCGCCGGGGAGCAGAGAGGCCGCCGCCTGACGTGGGCGACGGCGCTGCGCCACCCAATGACGCAGCTGAGGACCTCGCAGCCGACACCACCGGGCCACCACCAGAGGGGCCGACTGACGCCGCCATCTGGGAGATCTAGCGGGGCTACCCGCCTCCGCTTAGCGTTTCTCGGCCCTGGACCGAGTCATCAGTCTGGGGCCAGGTACGCCGCCTGAAGTCATCCTGGGCATGCTCCCGGATGCCCTTGCGTCGGTCGGGTCCAGAGGGGATAGGTCGAGTACGAGGATGCAGCGACCGCCTGCAGGGCCGCCGCAGCAGAGACGCAAACGGCGCTGTTGAGACTATGCACAGGATGCCTTCCGAAGGTCGCGCACGCATTGTGTGCGTGGCCTCTTGGATGGCACCCTGCTGCAGCTGCCACCCGACATCCCTGGTCTGCTGGACTTCTGGGCGGACACCAGATGTCGCGCGGGCTGCCAAGCCATAGAGACCGCCAACCACGTCCTACAGGCTTGCTTCAGGACGCACGGGTTCCGAGTCAAACGACATGACGCAATAGTGCGGTATGTCGCTGTTGGGCTCGTGCAGAGGGGCTTCAATGTCTCCGTGGAGCCCCACCTCCGCACACCTGAGGCACTACGCAAGCCTGACGTGGTGGCGGTAAAAGACGGCATCGCCCGCGTGATCGACGCCCAGGTAGTCGGTGACCATCTTCGACTCGACTTTTGTCATACCCAGAAGGCGACCTATTACAACACGCCGTCCATGCAGTGTGGTAACATGCATCATGACGTCCAGGAGGTGACAGTGTCCACCGAAACGCTGAATTGGAGGGGAACGTGGTCTCCTGCGTCGTCGAGGGACCTCATTAACCTAGGCTTCCGTCCCAGAGAGCTGGCGGTACTTGGTACCAGGGTTCTGCAGAGCTGCTGCATCAGTTACCGCATCTTCGAGCGGATGACGGTGCATAGGCTGATGCCACGCGCCAGCGCCGGATAGTGTGCTGGTTATCTTTAATTCCCTGACTCCTGGGGACTTTCACAGGAGGAATATCATCTTTATTCCACTTTCTCTTCCTCTATCATTTATTTGTTGTTTCTTCCTTTCCAATAGAAAGAAGTCTAGTAACATGTTTGCGTATTTTCTACGGTTGTCCCACAAAAAAAAAAGAGTTCATCTCAGGATAATGGTTTTGCACGTACGTAAGCAATCGGTTCCTGTTATTGCCCGCTGCGCGTATTGACATTGCGAGCGTAAATCGTAAACACATAGGCAACTGCGGCCTGAGTGGCTGCGTCATTATAACACACCTTGCGACGACAGTAGGCGAGTAACCTGTGCTGATGTTATTGCAACTCTATTAACTGTTAGGACGGAAAGGAAATTTACTATAACTGAACTATGCGATATGCATTTAATTTATGGCGAGGCAAAAGGTGTTGCGAGGGCAGCTGTACGAATTTATCGAGAACGCTTCCCACAACGACGGCTTCCTGCACGAAAGACATTTGCTGCTGTGCACCAAAGGTTTGTGTCATTGTAATTCTCTACTTGTATGCGATTATTATGCATTTGCATCTTAATAAAGTACAGTAGTTATCTGCATCTTTGTAAATTTTCGTCCGTATGCGAAACGTATCTTCTGTTCTGATATGCTTTCCGTGTTTGTTACATCATGACAGAATACAACTGACGAGTACGTATTTAATTCCCTTAGATTGAGAGATACTGGCTCTTTACTGCCCCGCGCAGAAGGCAGAGGCCCACAATGCGCCGATCGTACATTGGAAGCTGAGGAAAGAATTCTGGACCACATCCAGGAGGGTCCTTCTCAGAGTACTAGGAGCATCGCCCGCCACGTGGGTATATCGCACAGTCGTTCATTGCACTTTGCAAGAGGAGCGTCTGCGGCCTTACCACATTCAAAGCATCCAAACATTGGAAGAACAAGATTTCCCTCCAAGACGTGAATTCTCAGAGTGGATTTTGTTACACAGTGCGCAGCATGATTTTGTCAATAAAATACTTGTCACTCGCGACGGAATAACTAATTTCCATAACATGCACACATAGAGTGTTACATAATCCTCGCCACGTAGTGGCAACACACTTTCAGCGACGATTTTCCGTAAATGTGTGGGCGGGTATGCTCGATAATTACATTATTGGACCCTATCTTTTACCTGCACGCTTGACTGGTGACTATTACTGAACGTTTCTAGAGGAAACATTGTTACCAACGTTGTTAGAAGACATTACGTTAGGCATACGTCATAACATGTGGTTCCTCCACGATGGTGCTCCACCCCACATTGGTCAGAGTACGCAGATTTTTGGATAGTCTATTTCCAGGACGATAGATCGGGCGTTCAGGTCCACGTCGATGGCCAGCACGCAGTCCTGATTTAAATCAACTGGATTTTTACTTTTGGACCATATGAAGGAACTTGTTTATGCTGAGTCAGTAAATAATGTGGACGAATTGACACAGAAGATTTTAGAAGCTGACAATACCATAAAGGCCAATGTGCATATGTGTGAACGAGTGCGACGAAACTGGGTTCGCCGTAATGAAGCATGTGTAGAAGCGAATGGTGGTCATTTCGAACATTTATTGTAGTATTTGTGTAAGATGAAACGAAGTAATGGGTTTTCTTTTCGTTACGATGTTGTTGTACAGAAGGAAAATAATGTGAATTTGGTAGTCGTTATGGCATTGCCGTAAAAAGGTAAAACAGTTGATTGTAATTAATGCACAACTATCTACTTGGTGATTGATTGAATTTGTACTAATGGCAATACATCGTGTTTGATATTAGCTTGTCATTACTACTACGACCTTCCTTACAGACTTCTTGAGAAACACCTTGTGGAAAGTGCTTCACTACACCCTTAAAAAGAAGGCATACCATGTCCAGATGCTTCAGCAACTAGAGGATGAAGACCATGCGGCACGAGCATACATCTGTAGCCGAGGAGGACCTGATGAATCATGTTATGTTCAGCGACGAGGCGGCATCATCAACAAACACAATTGCCGGATCTGGGCAGAGGAGGAACCCCACGAGTGCACTGAGTGGCAAAGGGGCTCTCCCAAAGTCAATGGTCTCATGAAAGACAGGGTCTATGGGCCGTTTATGTTTGCTGAAAAGACAATTACCGGATCAACCTAACTGGACATGCTGTTCTTGAAACCACAGTTGCAACAGGATGGTATCCTTGCCTCTATCATGTATCCTCCCCCTATGAACCATGGACCTTGCCATTGGTGGGGAGGCTTGTGTGCCTCAGCGATACAGATGGCCGTACCGTACGTGCAACCACAACGGAGGGGAATCTGTTGAAAGGCCAGACAAACGTATGGTTCCTGAAGAGGGGCAGCAGCCTTTTCAGTAGTTGCAGGGGCAACAGTCTGGATTATTGACTGATCTGGCCTTGTAACAATGACCAAAATGGCCTTGCTATGCTGGTACTGTGAACGGCTGAAAGCAAGGAGAAACTACAGCCGTAATTTTTCCTGATGGCATGCAGCTTTACTGTGCAGTTACGAGACTGACGGAGCACTGAAAGACCGGAGCCGAAACAAGGCCCTGGGAGTAGACAACATTCCATTAGAACTACTGACGGCCTTGGGAGAGCCAGTCCTGACAAAACTCTACCATCTGGTGAGCATGATGTATGAGACAGGCGAAATACCCTCAGACTTTAAGAAGAATATAATAATTCCAATCCCAAAGAAAGCAGGTGTTGACAGATGTGAAAGTTACCGAACTATCAGTTTAATAAGTCACAGCTGCAAAATACTAACGCGAATTCTTTACACACGAACGGAAAAACTGGTAGAAGCCGACCTCGGGGAAGATCAGTTTGGATTCCGCAGAAATGTTGGAACACATGAGGCAATACTGACCTTACGACTTATCTAAGAAGAAAGATTAAAGAAAGGCAAACCTACGTTTCTAGCATTTGTAGACTTAGAGAAAGCTTTTGACAATGGTGACCGAAATACTCTCTTTCAAGTTCTCAAGGTGGCAGGGGTAAAATACAGGGAACAAAAGTTACAATGAAAGGGAAGCGGTGGTTGGGAAGGGAGTGAGACAGGGTTGTAGCCTCTCCCCAATGTTATTCAATCTGTATATTGAGCAAGCAGTAAAGGAAACATAAGAAAAATTCAGAGTAGGCATTAAAATCCATGGAGAAGAAATTAAAACTTTGAGGTTTGCCGATGACATTGTAATTCTGTCAGAGACAGCAAAAAACTTGGAAGAGCAGTTGAACGGAATGGACAGTGTCTTGAAAGGAGGATATAAGATGAACATCAAAACGAGGATAATGGAATGCAGTCGAATTAAGTCGGGTGATGCTGAGGGAATTAGATTAGGAAATGAGACGCTTAAAGTAGTAAAGGAGTTTTGCTATATGGGGAGCAAAATAACTGACGATGGTCAAAGTAGAGAACATATAAAATGTAGACTGGCAATGGCAAGGAAAGCGTTTCTGAAGAAGAGAAATTTGTTAACATCGAGTATAGATTCAAGTGTCAGGAAGTCGTTTCTGAAAGTATTTGTATGGAGTGTAGCCATGTATGGAAGTGAAACATGGATGATAAATATTTCGGACAAGAAGAGAATAGTAGCTTTCGAAATGTGGTGCTACAGAAGAATGCTGAAGATTAGATGGGTAGATCACATAACTAATTAGGAAGTATTGAACAGAATTGGAGAGAAGAGGAGTTTGCGGCACAACTTTACTAGAAGGGATCGGTTGGTAGGACATGTTCTGAGGCATCAAGGGATCACAAATTTAGCATGCAGGGCAGCGTGGAGGGTTAAAATCGTAGAGGGAGACCAAGAGATGAATACACTAAGCAGATTCAGAAGGATGTAGGTTGCAGTAGGTACTGGGAGATGATGAAACTTGCACAGGATAGAGTAGCATGGAGAGGTGCATCAAACCAGTCTCAGGACTGAAGACCACAACAACAATCATGTATCAACAAGATGGGTCACCCCACTATGCAAACATCGTCCGGGACTACCTGAACGAGACCTTTCCTAACATGTGGATAGGAAGAGCTGCAGGTCGCTTCTGGGCTGTACGTTCCCCAGACCTCAGTCCACTGGACATTTTTGCCTGGGGTTCCATCAAGAGCCAAGTTTATGCTACCAAGGTGCCACATTTGAATAATCTGAAACGGTGAATAATAGAGGCATTCTTGCTAATAACACCTCAAAAGTTACAGCGCGTGCTCCACACAACCACAAGGCGATGGGAACAGTGTGTTGCCAATGAAGGTCGACATGTTGCACAGTATTACCTTCTCTCTCTCTCTCTCTCTCTCTCTCTCTCTCTCTCTCTCTCTCTCTCGATATAATGTTTATTTTGTTGTAGCACGTCTGGAAAATGAAAATGGATACTTAGTTTATGGGCAACCTGTATTTACACTGTGCTCTCAAAATGTCGATGACATACGTACGTGAACATATACGCAATGGTCAGTAAAAATTTTTGTAAAATTTGGATCATCCCAAATAATGCTTGTATCTTGGACAGATTACTGTTTACATGTTTTCTTTTTGTACGTGTAATGCCAATCTGAAAATGACGGCACGAATCTGTTGACACTACCAATAGTAATAAAGGTCTTAAAATCAAGCAATTTTGGCTTTCACAAAATATGTGATATTAACAGAGATTGCCCAACAATATGTTTAAGTTATAGTTCAGTGACGTGGTATTTGAAGAGTCCTTTTTCATCGCACTTCCACAAGTTTCCCCTACAAGGAACGCAGAACATTGTGCACTGTTCTCTGTTCAAGAAAACATTTAGTGTGAGTAGAGCATAATGGCAATTACTAAACGACTATCTCAGAAACTAAAACACAGTACAAGCCAAACAGCTTCTAGGGGCAACAAAGATTTTATTTTCTACATTTCGTGTAATTATTGGTCTAATTTAAAAGTTTAAAGTGTCCTAACCTATTTATTAAAAGGTATATTCTCATTTTATAAAAGGAAGAAACATTGCGCAATATTAAAAAGAAGGAAGATTAGGGTTTAACGTCCCGACGACATCAAACTTTTTAGAGACTAAGCACAACATTTAATGTGAGTAGAGCATAAGGGCAGTTACTAAACGACTATCCCATAGCTAGAGCACGGCACCAGCCAAACAGCTTCCAGGGGCAACAAAAATATTATTTTCTACATTTCGTGTAATTATTGGTCTAATTTAAAAGTTTAAAGTGTCCTAACCTACTTATTAAAAGGTATATTCTCATTTTATAAAAGGAAGAAACATTGCGCCATATTAAAAAGAAGGAAGATTAGGGTTTAACGTCCCGACGACATCAAACTTTTTAGAGACTAAGCACAACATTTAATGTGAGTAGAGCATAATGGCAGTTACTAAACGACTATCCCAGAAACTAGAGCACGGCACCAGCAAAACAGCTTCCAGGGGCAACAAAAATTTTATTTTCTACATTTCGTGTAATTATTGGTCTAATTTAAAAGTTTAAAGTGTCCTAACCTACTTATTAAAAGGTATATTCTCATTTTATAAAAGGAAGAAACATTGCGCCATATTAAAAAGAAGGAAGATTAGGGTTTAACGTCCCGTCGACATCAAACTTATTAGAGACTAAGCACAACATTTAATGTGAGTAGAGCATAATGGCAGTTACTAAACGACTATCCCATAACTAGAGCACGGCACCAGCCAAACAGCTTCCAGGGGCAACAAAAATTTTATTTTCTACATTTCGTGTAATTATTGGTCTAATTTAAAAGTTTAAAGTGTCCTAACCTATTTATTAAAAGGTATATTCTCATTTTATAAAAGGAAGAAACATTGCACAATATTAAAAAGAAGGAAGATTAGGGTTTAACGTCCCGACGACATCAAACTTTTTAGAGACTAAGCACAACATTTAATGTGAGTAGAGCATAAGGGCAGTTACTAAACGACTATCCCATAGCTAGAGCACGGCACCAGCCAAACAGCTTCCAGGGGCAACAAAAATATTATTTTCTACATTTCGTGTAATTATTGGTCTAATTTAAAAGTTTAAAGTGTCCTAACCTACTTATTAAAAGGTATATT
The DNA here is from genome assembly GCF_023864275.1 of Schistocerca cancellata. Lineage (NCBI taxonomy): Eukaryota > Metazoa > Arthropoda > Insecta > Orthoptera > Acrididae > Schistocerca > Schistocerca cancellata. The sequence continues at coordinate 41,186,937 of NC_064637.1, forward strand.
CTCATTTTATAAAAGGAAGAAACATTGTGCCATATTAAAAAGAAGGAAGATTAGGGTTTAACGTCCCGACGACATCAAACTTTTTAGAGACTAAGCACAACATTTAATGTGAGTAGAGCATAATGGCAGTTACTAAACGACTATCCCAGAAACTAGAGCACGGCACCAGCAAAACAGCTTCCAGGGGCAACAAAAATTTTATTTTCTACATTTTGTGTAATTATTGGTCTAATTTAAAAGTTTAAAGTGTCCTAACCTACTTATTAAAAGGTATATTCTCATTTTATAAAAGAAAGAAACATTGCACCATATTAAAAAGAAGGAAGATTAGGGTTTAACGTACATTCGACATCAAACTTTTTAGAGACTAAGCACAACATTTAATGTGAGTAGAGCATAATGGCAGTTACTAAACGACTATCCCAAAACTAGAGCACGGCACCAGCCAAACAGCTTCCAGGGACAACAAAAATTTTATTTTCTGCATTTCGTGTAATTATTGGTCTAATTCGAAAGTTTAAAGTGTCCTAACCTACTTATTAAAAGGTATATTCTCATTTTATAAAAGGAAGAAACATTGCGCCATATTAAAAAGAAGGAAGATTCGGGTTTAACGTCCCGACGACATCAAACTTTTTAGAGACTAAGCACAACATTTAATGTGAGTAGAGCATAATGGCAGTTACTAAACGACTATCCCAGAAACTAGAGCACGGCACCAGCCAAACAGCTTCCAGGGACAACAAAAATTTTATTTTCTGCATTTCGTGTAATTATTGGTCTAATTTGAAAGTTTAAAGTGTCCTAACCTACTTATTAAAAGGTATATTCTCATTTTATAAAAGGAAGAAACATTGCGCCATATTAAAAAGAAGGAAGATTAGGGTTTAACGTCCCGTCGACATCAAACTTTTTAGAGACTATGCACAACATTTAATGTGAGTAGAGCATAATGGCAGTTACTAAACGACTATTCCAAAACTAGAGCACGGCACCAGCCAAACAGTGTCCAGGGACAACAAAAATTTTATTTTCTGCATTTCGTGTAATTATTGGTCTAATTTGAAAGTTTAAAGTGTCCTAACATACTTATTAAAAGGTATATTCTCATTTTATAAAAGGAAGAAACATTGCGTCATATTAAAAAGAAGGAAGATTAGGGTTTAACGTCCCGTCGACATCAAACTTATTAGAGACTAAGCACAACATTTAATGTGAGTAGAGCATAATGGCAGTTACTAAACGACTATCCCATAACTAGAGCACGGCACCAGCCAAACAGCTTCCAGGGGCAACAAAAATATTATTTTCTACATTTCGTGTAATTATTGGTCTAATTTAAAAGTTTAAAGTGTCCTAACCTACTTATTAAAAGGTATATTCTCATTTTATAAAAGGAAGAAACATTGCGCCATATTAAAAAGAAGGAAGATTAGGGTTTAACGTCCCGACGACATCAAACTTTTTAGAGACTAAGCACAACATTTAATGTGAGTAGAGCATAATGGCAGTTACTAAACGACTATCCCAGAAACTAGAGCACGGCACCAGCAAAACAGCTTCCAGGGGCAACAAAAATTTTATTTTCTACATTTTGTGTAATTATTGGTCTAATTTAAAAGTTTAAAGTGTCCTAACCTACTTATTAAAAGGTATATTCTCATTTTATAAAAGAAAGAAACATTGCGCCATATTAAAAAGAAGGAAGATTAGGGTTTAACGTACATTCGACATCAAACTTTTTAGAGACTAAGCACAACATTTACTGTGAGTAGAGCATAATGGCAGTTACTAAACGACTATCCCATAACTAGAGCACGGCACCAGCCAAACAGCTTCCAGGGGCAACAAAAATTTTATTTTCTACATTTCGTGTAATTATTGGTCTAATTTAAAAGTTTAAAGTGTCCTAACCTACTTATTAAAAGGTATATTCTCATTTTATAAAAGGAAGAAACATTGCGCCATATTAAAAAGAAGGAAGATTAGGGTTTAACGTCCCGACGACATCAAACTTTTTAGAGACTAAGCACAACATTTAATGTGAGTAGAGCATAATGGCAGTTACTAAACGACTATCCCAGAAACTAGAGCACGGCACCAGCCAAACAGCTTCCAGGGGCAACAAAAATTTTATTTTCTACATTTCGTGTAATTATTGGTCTAATTTAAAAGTTTAAAGTGTCCTAACCTACTTATTAAAAGGTATATTCTCATTTTATAAAAGGAAGAAACATTGCGCCATATTAAAAAGAAGGAAGATTAGGGTTTAACGTCCCGTCGACATCAAACTTATTAGAGACTAAGCACAACATTTAATGTGAGTAGAGCATAATGGCAGTTACTAAACGACTATCCCATAACTAGAGCACGGCACCAGCCAAACAGCTTCCAGGGGCAACAAAAATTTTATTTTCTACATTTCGTGTAATTATTGGTCTAATTTAAAAGTTTAAAGTGTCCTAACCTACTTATTAAAAGGTATATTCTCATTTTATAAAAGGAAGAAACATTGCGCCATATTAAAAAGAAGGAAGATTAGGGTTTAACGTCCCGACGACATCAAACTTTTTAGAGACTAAGCACAACATTTAATGTGAGTAGAGCATAATGGCAGTTACTAAACGACTATCCCAGAAACTAGAGCACGGCACCAGCAAAACAGCTTCCAGGGGCAACAAAAATTTTATTTTCTACATTTTGTGTAATTATTGGTCTAATTTAAAAGTTTAAAGTGTCCTAACCTACTTATTAAAAGGTATATTCTCATTTTATAAAAGAAAGAAACATTGCACCATATTAAAAAGAAGGAAGATTAGGGTTTAACGTACATTCGACATCAAACTTATTAGAGACTAAGCACAACATTTAATGTGAGTAGAGCATAATGGCAGTTACTAAACGACTATCCCAGAAACTAGAGCACGGCACCAGCCAAACAGCTTCCAGGGGCAACAAAAATTTTATTTTCTACATTTCGTGTAATTATTGGTCTAATTTAAAAGTTTAAAGTGTCCTAACCTACTTATTAAAAGGTATATTCTCATTTTATAAAAGGAAGAAACATTGCGCCATATTAAAAAGAAGGAAGATTAGGGTTTAACGTCCCGTCGACATCAAACTTATTAGAGACTAAGCACAACATTTAATGTGAGTAGAGCATAATGGCAGTTACTAAACGACTATCCCATAACTAGAGCACGGCACCAGCCAAACAGCTTCCAGGGGCAACAAAAATTTTATTTTCTACATTTCGTGTAATTATTGGTCTAATTTAAAAGTTTAAAGTGTCCTAACCTACTTATTAAAAGGTATATTCTCATTTTATAAAAGGAAGAAACATTGCGCCATATTAAAAAGAAGGAAGATTAGGGTTTAACGTCCCGACGACATCAAACTTTTTAGAGACTAAGCACAACATTTAATGTGAGTAGAGCATAATGGCAGTTACTAAACGACTATCCCAGAAACTAGAGCACGGCACCAGCAAAACAGCTTCCAGGGGCAACAAAAATTTTATTTTCTACATTTTGTGTAATTATTGGTCTAATTTAAAAGTTTAAAGTGTCCTAACCTACTTATTAAAAGGTATATTCTCATTTTATAAAAGAAAGAAACATTGCACCATATTAAAAAGAAGGAAGATTAGGGTTTAACGTACATTCGACATCAAACTTTTTAGAGACTAAGCACAACATTTACTGTGAGTAGAGCATAATGGCAGTTACTAAACGACTATCCCATAACTAGAGCACGGCACCAGCCAAACAGCTTCCAGGGGCAACAAAAATTTTATTTTCTACATTTCGTGTAATTATTGGTCTAATTTAAAAGTTTAAAGTGTCCTAACCTACTTATTAAAAGGTATATTCTCATTTTATAAAAGGAAGAAACATTGCGCCATATTAAAAAGAAGGAAGATTAGGGTTTAACGTCCCGACGACATCAAACTTTTTAGAGACTAAGCACAACATTTAATGTGAGTAGAGCATAATGGCAGTTACTAAACGACTATCCCAGAAACTAGAGCACGGCACCAGCCAAACAGCTTCCAGGGGCAACAAAAATTTTATTTTCTACATTTCGTGTAATTATTGGTCTAATTTAAAAGTTTAAAGTGTCCTAACCTACTTATTAAAAGGTATATTCTCATTTTATAAAAGGAAGAAACATTGCGCCATATTAAAAAGAAGGAAGATTAGGGTTTAACGTCCCGTCGACATCAAACTTATTAGAGACTAAGCACAACATTTAATGTGAGTAGAGCATAATGGCAGTTACTAAACGACTATCCCATAACTAGAGCACGGCACCAGCCAAACAGCTTCCAGGGGCAACAAAAATTTTATTTTCTACATTTCGTGTAATTATTGGTCTAATTTAAAAGTTTAAAGTGTCCTAACCTACTTATTAAAAGGTATATTCTCATTTTATAAAAGGAAGAAACATTGCGCCATATTAAAAAGAAGGAAGATTAGGGTTTAACGTCCCGACGACATCAAACTTTTTAGAGACTAAGCACAACATTTAATGTGAGTAGAGCATAATGGCAGTTACTAAACGACTATCCCAGAAACTAGAGCACGGCACCAGCAAAACAGCTTCCAGGGGCAACAAAAATTTTATTTTCTACATTTTGTGTAATTATTGGTCTAATTTAAAAGTTTAAAGTGTCCTAACCTACTTATTAAAAGGTATATTCTCATTTTATAAAAGAAAGAAACATTGCACCATATTAAAAAGAAGGAAGATTAGGGTTTAACGTACATTCGACATCAAACTTTTTAGAGACTAAGCACAACATTTACTGTGAGTAGAGCATAATGGCAGTTACTAAACGACTATCCCATAACTAGAGCACGGCACCAGCCAGACAGCTTCCAGGGGCAACAAAAATTTTATTTTCTACATTTCGTGTAATTATTGGTCTAATTTAAAAGTTTAAAGTGTCCTAACCTACTTATTAAAAGGTATATTCTCATTTTATAAAAGGAAGAAACATTGCGCCATATTAAAAAGAAGGAAGATTAGGGTTTAACGTCCCGTCGACATCAAACTTATTAGAGACTAAGCACAACATTTAATGTGAGTAGAGCATAATGGCAGTTACTAAACGACTATTCCATAACTAGAGCACGGCACCAGCCAAACAGCTTCCAGGGGCAACAAAAATTTTATTTTCTACATTTCGTGTAATTATTGGTCTAATTTAAAAGTTTAAAGTGTCCTAACCTACTTATTAAAAGGTATATTCTCATTTTATAAAAGGAAGAAACATTGCGCCATATTAAAAAGAAGGAAGATTAGGGTTTAACGTCCCGACGACATCAAACTTTTTAGAGACTAAGCACAACATTTAATGTGAGTAGAGCATAATGGCAGTTACTAAACGACTATCCCAGAAACTAGAGCACGGCACCAGCAAAACAGCTTCCAGGGGCAACAAAAATTTTATTTTCTACATTTTGTGTAATTATTGGTCTAATTTAAAAGTTTAAAGTGTCCTAACCTACTTATTAAAAGGTATATTCTCATTTTATAAAAGAAAGAAACATTGCACCATATTAAAAAGAAGGAAGATTAGGGTTTAACGTACATTCGACATCAAACTTTTTAGAGACTAAGCACAACATTGAATGTGAGTAGAGCATAATGGCAGTTACTAAACGACTATCCCAGAAACTAGAGCACGGCACCAGCCAAACAGCTTCCAGGGGCAACAAAAATTTTATTTTCTACATTTTGTGTAATTATTGGTCTAATTTAAAAGTTTAAAGTGTCCTAACCTACTTATTAAAAGGTATATTCTCATTTTATAAAAGGAAGAAACATTGCGCCATATTAAAAAGAAGGAAGATTAGGGTTTAACGTCCCGACGACATCAAACTTTTTAGAGACTAAGCACAACATTTAATGTGAGTAGAGCATAATGGCAGTTACTAAACGACTATCCCAGAAACTAGAGCACGGCACCAGCAAAACAGCTTCCAGGGGCAACAAAAATTTTATTTTCTACATTTTGTGTAATTATTGGTCTAATTTAAAAGTTTAAAGTGTCCTAACCTACTCATTAAAAGGTATATTCTCATTTTATAAAAGGAAGAAACATTGCGCCATATTAAAAAGAAGGAAGATTAGGGTTTAACGTCCCGTCGACATCAAACTTATTAGAGACTAAGCACAACATTTAATGTGAGTAGAGCATAATGGCAGTTACTAAACGACTATCCCATAACTAGAGCACGGCACCAGCCAAACAGCTTCCAGGGGCAACAAAAATTTTATTTTCTACATTTCGTGTAATTATTGGTCTAATTTAAAAGTTTAAAGTGTCCTAACCCACTTATTAAAAGGTATATTCTCATTTTATAAAAGGAAGAAACATTGCGCCATATTAAAAAGAAGGAAGATTAGGGTTTAACGTCCCGACGACAAACTTTTTAGAGACTAAGCACAACATTTAATGTGAGTAGAGCATAATGGCAGTTACTAAACGACTATCCCAGAAACTAGAGCACGGCACCAGCCAAACAGCTTCCAGGGGCAACAAAAATTTTATTTTCTACATTTCGTGTAATTATTGGTCTAATTTGAAAGTTTAAAGTGTCCTAACCTACTCATTAAAAGGTATATTCTCATTTTATAAAAGGAAGAAACATTGCGCCATATTAAAAAGAAGGAAGATTAGGGTTTAACGTCCCGACGACATCAAACTTTTTAGAGACTAAGCACAACATTTAATGTGAGTAGAGCATAATGGCAGTTACTAAACGACTATCCCAAAAACTAGAGCACGGCACCAGCCAAACAGCTTCCAGGGGCAACAAAAATTTTATTTTCTACATTTCGTGTAATTATTGGTCTAATTTAAAAGTTTAAAGTGTCCTAACCTACTTATTAAAAGGTATATTCTCATTTTATAAAAGGAAGAAACATTGCGCCATATTAAAAAGAAGGAAGATTAGGGTTTAACGTCCCGTCGACATCAAACTTATTAGAGACTAAGCACAACATTTAATGTGAGTAGAGCATAATGGCAGTTACTAAACGACTATCCCAGAAACTAGAGCACGGCACCAGCCAAACAGCTTCCAGGGGCAACAAAAATTTTATTTTCTACATTTTGTGTAATTATTGGTCTAATTATAAAGTTTAAAGTGTCCTAACCTACTTATTAAAAGGTATATTCTCATTTTATAAAAGGAAGAAACATTGCGCCATATTAAAAAGAAGGAAGATTAGGGTTTAACGTCCCGTCGACATCAAACTTATTAGAGACTAAGCACAACATTTAATGTGAGTAGAGCATAATGGCAGTTACTAAACGACTATCCCATAACTAGAGCACGGCACCAGCCAAACAGCTTCCAGGGGCAACAAAAATTTTATTTTCTACATTTCGTGTAATTATTGGTCTAATTTAAAAGTTTAAAGTGTCCTAACCTACTTATTAAAAGGTATATTCTCATTTTATAAAAGGAAGAAACATTGCGCCATATTAAAAAGAAGGAAGATTAGGGTTTAACGTCCCGACGACATCAAACTTTTTAGAGACTAAGCACAACATTTAATGTGAGTAGAGCATAATGGCAGTTACTAAACGACTATCCCAGAAACTAGAGCACGGCACCAGCAAAACAGCTTCCAGGGGCAACAAAAATTTTATTTTCTACATTTTGTGTAATTATTGGTCTAATTTAAAAGTTTAAAGTGTCCTAACCTACTTATTAAAAGGTATATTCTCATTTTATAAAAGAAAGAAACATTGCACCATATTAAAAAGAAGGAAGATTAGGGTTTAACGTACATTCGACATCAAACTTATTAGAGACTAAGCACAACATTTAATGTGAGTAGAGCATAATGGCAGTTACTAAACGACTATCCCAGAAACTAGAGCACGGCACCAGCCAAACAGCTTCCAGGGGCAACAAAAATTTTATTTTCTACATTTCGTGTAATTATTGGTCTAATTTAAAAGTTTAAAGTGTCCTAACCTACTTATTAAAAGGTATATTCTCATTTTATAAAAGGAAGAAACATTGCGCCATATTAAAAAGAAGGAAGATTAGGGTTTAACGTCCCGTCGACATCAAACTTATTAGAGACTAAGCACAACATTTAATGTGAGTAGAGCATAATGGCAGTTACTAAACGACTATCCCATAACTAGAGCACGGCACCAGCCAAACAGCTTCCAGGGGCAACAAAAATTTTATTTTCTACATTTCGTGTAATTATTGGTCTAATTTAAAAGTTTAAAGTGTCCTAACCTACTTATTAAAAGGTATATTCTCATTTTATAAAAGGAAGAAACATTGCGCCATATTAAAAAGAAGGAAGATTAGGGTTTAACGTCCCGACGACATCAAACTTTTTAGAGACTAAGCACAACATTTAATGTGAGTAGAGCATAATGGCAGTTACTAAACGACTATCCCAGAAACTAGAGCACGGCACCAGCAAAACAGCTTCCAGGGGCAACAAAAATTTTATTTTCTACATTTTGTGTAATTATTGGTCTAATTTAAAAGTTTAAAGTGTCCTAACCTACTTATTAAAAGGTATATTCTCATTTTATAAAAGAAAGAAACATTGCACCATATTAAAAAGAAGGAAGATTAGGGTTTAACGTACATTCGACATCAAACTTTTTAGAGACTAAGCACAACATTTACTGTGAGTAGAGCATAATGGCAGTTACTAAACGACTATCCCATAACTAGAGCACGGCACCAGCCAAACAGCTTCCAGGGGCAACAAAAATTTTATTTTCTACATTTCGTGTAATTATTGGTCTAATTTAAAAGTTTAAAGTGTCCTAACCTACTTATTAAAAGGTATATTCTCATTTTATAAAAGGAAGAAACATTGCGCCATATTAAAAAGAAGGAAGATTAGGGTTTAACGTCCCGACGACATCAAACTTTTTAGAGACTAAGCACAACATTTAATGTGAGTAGAGCATAATGGCAGTTACTAAACGACTATCCCAGAAACTAGAGCACGGCACCAGCCAAACAGCTTCCAGGGGCAACAAAAATTTTATTTTCTACATTTCGTGTAATTATTGGTCTAATTTAAAAGTTTAAAGTGTCCTAACCTACTTATTAAAAGGTATATTCTCATTTTATAAAAGGAAGAAACATTGCGCCATATTAAAAAGAAGGAAGATTAGGGTTTAACGTCCCGTCGACATCAAACTTATTAGAGACTAAGCACAACATTTAATGTGAGTAGAGCATAATGGCAGTTACTAAACGACTATCCCATAACTAGAGCACGGCACCAGCCAAACAGCTTCCAGGGGCAACAAAAATTTTATTTTCTACATTTCGTGTAATTATTGGTCTAATTTAAAAGTTTAAAGTGTCCTAACCTACTTATTAAAAGGTATATTCTCATTTTATAAAAGGAAGAAACATTGCGCCATATTAAAAAGAAGGAAGATTAGGGTTTAACGTCCCGACGACATCAAACTTTTTAGAGACTAAGCACAACATTTAATGTGAGTAGAGCATAATGGCAGTTACTAAACGACTATCCCAGAAACTAGAGCACGGCACCAGCAAAACAGCTTCCAGGGGCAACAAAAATTTTATTTTCTACATTTTGTGTAATTATTGGTCTAATTTAAAAGTTTAAAGTGTCCTAACCTACTTATTAAAAGGTATATTCTCATTTTATAAAAGAAAGAAACATTGCACCATATTAAAAAGAAGGAAGATTAGGGTTTAACGTACATTCGACATCAAACTTTTTAGAGACTAAGCACAACATTTACTGTGAGTAGAGCATAATGGCAGTTACTAAACGACTATCCCATAACTAGAGCACGGCACCAGCCAGACAGCTTCCAGGGGCAACAAAAATTTTATTTTCTACATTTCGTGTAATTATTGGTCTAATTTAAAAGTTTAAAGTGTCCTAACCTACTTATTAAAAGGTATATTCTCATTTTATAAAAGGAAGAAACATTGCGCCATATTAAAAAGAAGGAAGATTAGGGTTTAACGTCCCGTCGACATCAAACTTATTAGAGACTAAGCACAACATTTAATGTGAGTAGAGCATAATGGCAGTTACTAAACGACTATTCCATAACTAGAGCACGGCACCAGCCAAACAGCTTCCAGGGGCAACAAAAATTTTATTTTCTACATTTCGTGTAATTATTGGTCTAATTTAAAAGTTTAAAGTGTCCTAACCTACTTATTAAAAGGTATATTCTCATTTTATAAAAGGAAGAAACATTGCGCCATATTAAAAAGAAGGAAGATTAGGGTTTAACGTCCCGACGACATCAAACTTTTTAGAGACTAAGCACAACATTTAATGTGAGTAGAGCATAATGGCAGTTACTAAACGACTATCCCAGAAACTAGAGCACGGCACCAGCAAAACAGCTTCCAGGGGCAACAAAAATTTTATTTTCTACATTTTGTGTAATTATTGGTCTAATTTAAAAGTTTAAAGTGTCCTAACCTACTTATTAAAAGGTATATTCTCATTTTATAAAAGAAAGAAACATTGCACCATATTAAAAAGAAGGAAGATTAGGGTTTAACGTACATTCGACATCAAACTTTTTAGAGACTAAGCACAACATTTAATGTGAGTAGAGCATAATGGCAGTTACTAAACGACTATCCCAGAAACTAGAGCACGGCACCAGCCAAACAGCTTCCAGGGGCAACAAAAATTTTATTTTCTACATTTTGTGTAATTATTGGTCTAATTTAAAAGTTTAAAGTGTCCTAACCTACTTATTAAAAGGTATATTCTCATTTTATAAAAGGAAGAAACATTGCGCCATATTAAAAAGAAGGAAGATTAGGGTTTAACGTCCCGTCGACATCAAACTTATTAGAGACTAAGCACAACATTTAATGTGAGTAGAGCATAATGGCAGTTACTAAACGACTATCCCATAACTAGAGCACGGCACCAGCCAAACAGCTTCCAGGGGCAACAAAAATTTTATTTTCTACATTTCGTGTAATTATTGGTCTAATTTAAAAGTTTAAAGTGTCCTAACCTACTTATTAAAAGGTATATTCTCATTTTATAAAAGGAAGAAACATTGCGCCATATTAAAAAGAAGGAAGATTAGGGTTTAACGTCCCGACGACATCAAACTTTTTAGAGACTAAGCACAACATTTAATGTGAGTAGAGCATAATGGCAGTTACTAAACGACTATCCCAGAAACTAGAGCACGGCACCAGCAAAACAGCTTCCAGGGGCAACAAAAATTTTATTTTCTACATTTTGTGTAATTATTGGTCTAATTTAAAAGTTTAAAGTGTCCTAACCTACTCATTAAAAGGTATATTCTCATTTTATAAAAGGAAGAAACATTGCGCCATATTAAAAAGAAGGAAGATTAGGGTTTAACGTCCCGACGACATCAAACTTTTTAGAGACTAAGCACAACATTTAATGTGAGTAGAGCATAATGGCAGTTACTAAACGACTATCCCAAAAACTAGAGCACGGCACCAGCCAAACAGCTTCCAGGGGCAACAAAAATTTTATTTTCTACATTTCGTGTAATTATTGGTCTAATTTAAAAGTTTAAAGTGTCCTAACCTACTTATTAAAAGGTATATTCTCATTTTATAAAAGGAAGAAACATTGCGCCATATTAAAAAGAAGGAAGATTAGGGTTTAACGTCCCGTCGACATCAAACTTATTAGAGACTAAGCACAACATTTAATGTGAGTAGAGCATAATGGCAGTTACTAAACGACTATCCCAGAAACTAGAGCACGGCACCAGCCAAACAGCTTCCAGGGGCAACAAAAATTTTATTTTCTACATTTTGTGTAATTATTGGTCTAATTATAAAGTTTAAAGTGTCCTAACCTACTTATTAAAAGGTATATTCTCATTTTATAAAAGGAAGAAACATTGCACCATATTAAAAAGAAGGAAGATTAGGGTTTAACGTCCTGTCGACATCAAACTTTTTAGAGACTAAGCACAACATTTAATCTGAGTAGAGCATAATGGCAGTTACTAAACGACTATCCGAAAACTAGAGCACGGCACCAGCCAAACAGCTTCCAGGGACAACAAAAATTTTATTTTCTGCATTTCGTGTAATTATTGGTCTAATTTGAAAGTTTAAAGTGTCCTAACCTACTCATTAAAAGGTATATTCTCATTTTATAAAAGGAAGAAACATTGCGCCATATTAAAAAGAAGGAAGATTAGGGTTTAACGTCCCGACGACATCAAACTTTTTAGAGACTAAGCACAACAAGAGACTAAGCACAACATTTAATGTGAGTAGAGCATAATGGCAGTTACTAAACGACTATCCCAGAAACTAGAGCACGGCACCAGCCAAACAGCTTCCAGGGGCAACAAAAATTTTATTTTCTACATTTTGTGTAATTATTGGTCTAATTATAAAGTTTAAAGTGTCCTAACCTACTTATTAAAAGGTATATTCTCATTTTATAAAAGGAAGAAACATTGCACCATATTAAAAAGAAGGAAGATTAGGGTTTAACGTCCTGTCGACATCAAACTTTTTAGAGACTAAGCACAACATTTAATCTGAGTAGAGCATAATGGCAGTTACTAAACGACTATCCGAAAACTAGAGCACGGCACCAGCCAAACAGCTTCCAGGGGCAACAAAAATTTTATTTTCTACATTTCGTGTAGTTATTGGTCTAATTTAAAAGTTTAAAGTGTCCTAACCTACTTATTAAAAGGTATATTCTCATTTTATAAAAGGAAGAAACATTGCGCCATATTAAAAAGAAGGAAGATTAGGGTTTAACGTCCCGACGACATCAAACTTTTTAGAGACTAAGCACAACATTTAATGTGAGTAGAGCATAATGGCAGTTACTAAACGACTATCCCAGAAACTAGAGCACGGCACCAGCCAAACAGCTTCCAGGGGCAACAAAAATTTTATTTTCTACATTTTGTGTAATTATTGGTCTAATTTAAAAGTTTAAAGTGTCCTAACCTACTTATTAAAAGGTATATTCTCATTTTATAAAAGAAAGAAACATTGCACCATATTAAAAAGAAGGAAGATTAGGGTTTAACGTACATTCGACATCAAACTTTTTAGAGACTAAGCACAACATTTAATGTGAGTAGAGCATAATGGCAGTTACTAAACGACTATCCCAGAAACTAGAGCACGGCACCAGCCAAACAGCTTCCAGGGGCAACAAAAATTTTATTTTCTACATTTTGTGTAATTATTGGTCTAATTTAAAAGTTTAAAGTGTCCTAACCTACTTATTAAAAGGTATATTCTCATTTTATAAAAGGAAGAAACATTGCGCCATATTAAAAAGAAGGAAGATTAGGGTTTAACGTCCCGTCGACATCAAACTTATTAGAGACTAAGCACAACATTTAATGTGAGTAGAGCATAATGGCAGTTACTAAACGACTATCCCATAACTAGAGCACGGCACCAGCCAAACAGCTTCCAGGGGCAACAAAAATTTTATTTTCTACATTTCGTGTAATTATTGGTCTAATTTAAAAGTTTAAAGTGTCCTAACCTACTTATTAAAAGGTATATTCTCATTTTATAAAAGGAAGAAACATTGCGCCATATTAAAAAGAAGGAAGATTAGGGTTTAACGTCCCGACGACATCAAACTTTTTAGAGACTAAGCACAACATTTAATGTGAGTAGAGCATAATGGCAGTTACTAAACGACTATCCCAGAAACTAGAGCACGGCACCAGCAAAACAGCTTCCAGGGGCAACAAAAATTTTATTTTCTACATTTTGTGTAATTATTGGTCTAATTTAAAAGTTTAAAGTGTCCTAACCCACTTATTAAAAGGTATATTCTCATTTTATAAAAGGAAGAAACATTGCGCCATATTAAAAAGAAGGAAGATTAGGGTTTAACGTCCCGACGACAAACTTTTTAGAGACTAAGCACAACATTTAATGTGAGTAGAGCATAATGGCAGTTACTAAACGACTATCCCAGAAACTAGAGCACGGCACCAGCCAAACAGCTTCCAGGGGCAACAAAAATTTTATTTTCTACATTTCGTGTAATTATTGGTCTAATTTGAAAGTTTAAAGTGTCCTAACCTACTCATTAAAAGGTATATTCTCATTTTATAAAAGGAAGAAACATTGCGCCATATTAAAAAGAAGGAAGATTAGGGTTTAACGTCCCGACGACATCAAACTTTTTAGAGACTAAGCACAACATTTAATGTGAGTAGAGCATAATGGCAGTTACTAAACGACTATCCCAGAAACTAGAGCACGGCACCAGCCAAACAGCTTCCAGGGGCAACAAAAATTTTATTTTCTACATTTCGTGTAATTATTGGTCTAATTTAAAAGTTTAAAGTGTCCTAACCTACTTATTAAAAGGTATATTCTCATTTTATAAAAGGAAGAAACATTGCGCCATATTAAAAAGAAGGAAGATTAGGGTTTAACGTCCCGTCGACATCAAACTTATTAGAGACTAAGCACAACATTTAATGTGAGTAGAGCATAATGGCAGTTACTAAACGACTATCCCAGAAACTAGAGCACGGCACCAGCCAAACAGCTTCCAGGGGCAACAAAAATTTTATTTTCTACATTTTGTGTAATTATTGGTCTAATTATAAAGTTTAAAGTGTCCTAACCTACTTATTAAAAGGTATATTCTCATTTTATAAAAGGAAGAAACATTGCACCATATTAAAAAGAAGGAAGATTAGGGTTTAACGTCCTGTCGACATCAAACTTTTTAGAGACTAAGCACAACATTTAATCTGAGTAGAGCATAATGGCAGTTACTAAACGACTATCCGAAAACTAGAGCACGGCACCAGCCAAACAGCTTCCAGGGACAACAAAAATTTTATTTTCTGCATTTCGTGTAATTATTGGTCTAATTTGAAAGTTTAAAGTGTCCTAACCTACTCATTAAAAGGTATATTCTCATTTTATAAAAGGAAGAAACATTGCGCCATATTAAAAAGAAGGAAGATTAGGGTTTAACGTCCCGACGACATCAAACTTTTTAGAGACTAAGCACAACAAGAGACTAAGCACAACATTTAATGTGAGTAGAGCATAATGGCAGTTACTAAACGACTATCCCAGAAACTAGAGCACGGCACCAGCCAAACAGCTTCCAGGGGCAACAAAAATTTTATTTTCTACATTTTGTGTAATTATTGGTCTAATTATAAAGTTTAAAGTGTCCTAACCTACTTATTAAAAGGTATATTCTCATTTTATAAAAGGAAGAAACATTGCACCATATTAAAAAGAAGGAAGATTAGGGTTTAACGTCCTGTCGACATCAAACTTTTTAGAGACTAAGCACAACATTTAATCTGAGTAGAGCATAATGGCAGTTACTAAACGACTATCCGAAAACTAGAGCACGGCACCAGCCAAACAGTTCCAGGGGCAACAAAAATTTTATTTTCTACATTTCGTGTAATTATTGGTCTAATTAAAAAGTTTAAAGTGTCCTAACCTACTTATTAAAAGGTATATTCTCATTTTATAAAAGGAAGAAACATTGCGCCATATTAAAAAGAAGGAAGATTAGGGTTTAACGTCCCGTCGACATCAAACTTTTTAGGGACTAAGCACAACATTTAATGTGAGTAGAGCATAATGGCAGTTACTAAACGACTATTCCAAAACTAGAGCACGGCACCAGCCAAACAGCTTCCAGGGACAACAAAAATTTTATTTTCTGCATTTCGTGTAATTATTGGTCTAATTTGAAAGTTTAAAGTGTCCTAACCTACTCATTAAAAGGTATATTCTCATTTTATAAAAGGAAGAAACATTGCGCCATATTAAAAAGAAGGAAGATTAGGGTTTAACGTCCCGACGACATCAAACTTTTTAGAGACTAAGCACAACATTTAATGTGAGTAGAGCATAATGGCAGTTACTAAACGACTATCCCAGAAACTAGAGCACGGCACCAGCCAAACAGCTTCCAGGGGCAACAAAAATTTTATTTTCTACATTTTGTGTAATTATTGGTCTAATTATAAAGTTTAAAGTGTCCTAACCTACTTATTAAAAGGTATATTCTCATTTTATAAAAGGAAGAAACATTGCACCATATTAAAAAGAAGGAAGATTAGGGTTTAACGTCCTGTCGACATCAAACTTTTTAGAGACTAAGCACAACATTTAATCTGAGTAGAGCATAATGGCAGTTACTAAACGACTATCCGAAAACTAGAGCACGGCACCAGCCAAACAGCTTCCAGGGGCAACAAAAATTTTATTTTCTATATTTTGTGTAATTATTGGTCTAATTTAAAAGTTTAAAGTGTCCTAACCTACTTATTAAAAGGTATATTCTCATTTTATAAAAGGAAGAAACATTGCGCCATATTAAAAAGAAGGAAGATTAGGGTTTAACGTCACATCGACATCTAACTTTTTAGAGACTAAGCACAAGCTCGGATTCTATCAACAGGGTTGCCACAACTTTCCCCAAGTGAAACTCTCTGGTACTTACCTAACTTCCAGAAAAGTTTTAGCATTTTCTCTGATAAATTTTGAGATATCAACGGTAAGTCAAGTCGTAAGTTAACAAAAACAGTAAGGACTTCGGTATTTCTCCCCCACATGAGCAAAAATCTTAGGTACTAGCACCAGCATCTTTTGTAATGAACTGTTTTTAGATGGAAAAAACGAGCCAAATGGTATGTGTGTATTAAGATGCTGCTGTTATTTTATTTCAATAAAGCGAAACACATTTCCTTGGAGTCGCAAGATTTAAAATACCTTCACTGATTTCAGAAATAACCTTGGAAAAAGGTGGCCTCTTGAAAGAAGTGTCTAAGGCACACCATAGGTGACCACCAGTTGTATGTTACTTCTACTACGTTCATTATTGTCGGTTATTAAGTAACTGTGTTATGTATATTACTTTAAAGGTATTGCGTGATTTTTCTTTTGAGAAATGTATGAGAACATAGCATACAAACCGCCAGTGACTGCCACTATTTTTTTCTTCTTATCATCCATACTTTCTAATACGTAAATTATTTTCGGTGTGTCAAAAATGTAATAGAATGACTAAAATGTCTATAAAATGCCACACTGTACAATGTACTTGCGGTGAGAGAGTTGCAATTCCTGAAATCCATCGCTTGTGGCCTCTGGCCTGCCGAGGAGCACCGCAGGCCTGGGTTCTTTGAAAAAACCACAAAAAATCTGCCGCATTATTTTGTAAGGTGGCATCATTTTGAGCCACATTACAACTACCACTCCGGAAAGAAGACCTTTTAATAGTAGAAACATCGAGACAGGAAACCATAAACGATACTGACATCGGGTAGGGATCTTAATTTGTAGCAGAATATCTGCACGCTGGGCAATAATGAAGCGGGCGGAGACGGGAGGCTGGCAGGGGAACGGGAAAGACACAAGCGAGGCAGGCAGACCTGCCTGAGAGCTGAAGACAACAGCGAACGTAAGCTACTGGAAATCCCAGGCGGCTTAGCGGGAACCACGTGGCCGAGGACAAGGAGAAGACACAGGGGCTCGCTCACAAAACGCGTGGCGGCGTGTAGGTGATTTTCCCAACGGCCGGAGCGGAAGCTGCTGGAACAGTCTGGAAGCTTCGGTCAGTTGCAAAACTGAGATTGGTCGGCCCTCAGAAACGAACGCCTTCCAGCGACGTGATTGACCATGCACATTAAGGGCGGGGAGAAGAGGGGGGGGGGGGGGGGAAGAACTGGAGCTAAGAAAACGCGTAGCGATGGTCAAACACTTGTTCTTGGGGCGTCGACGAGAGAGGTTGGTCCTGGCGAGGTGTGCGACTCGTAACTGTGACAGAGTACTTGTAGCAAAAGCCTCAGGATCGTCTGGTGTTCCAGGGCAGCCGTGGAGGTGCCTACTGAACCGTTTGGTGAGGTAGAATTTATGTTATCTCGCTGAGGCGAGAACCTTTGCAGCGATAAGCGTTAGATCACTGTAGTGGTCGTGCATTCGCAACGGCTGTTAGGGAAGTAAAGTAAATTGCTGATCACGTGTCCTTTTCGTTCTATGCTGAGGCTTCACGTTCCGAGTGTAGTTCTAAATACAATTGCAATTGCCATAGCTGATGTCAGTATTCCGCGCTCGAATTAACGACCGTGAATATATCACAGGACAGTGCCAGACAGAGCGATTACCAAATGTGAATAGGCAGGACTACAATGTTGCTAGTACTGTGTAATCTTGTATAGAGTAAATTGCAGAAGAGTAAAGAATTTAACACTACTGAGTGTATAATTTCATAGCTAGTACTTTCCTTTGTCATTTTATTATCTCATTATTTGTGTATTTCATGTCTGCAACCACCTGGTGGAGGCAGTGTTTGTGGGTCAGCACATCTGAACATTCTAGCATATACTGAGGATATGGCTAGAAACCAACCAGATTTGCATACGACTAGTTGTTGTCACATATAGACCAAAGGATAAGCTTACCGTTCTGGAGACCGTAGAAGTGTCAGGGCGACAAATTAGCGTTATAAAATCCGTTGTGCAAAAGTTTTCACTTATACGTTCGGCTCGCAGGCTTACCCATCAGCAGAAAAGAGCAAAACAGAAGCGGTAGCTTACTGTGTCACACACAGACGGACCCGGCCTGCAGGCAGATCAGTGAGACCAGATCCGATGGGCAGATGTCCACTCGTGTGGTCAGCTAGTCACGTGTCACAGACACCGTGATGATGAAATAAGACCGCGGTGATCAATCCATGCTACAGATAACATGTGCAAATACTCTGAGAAAAATACGAGGGCTAGTCAGAGAGTAGGGAACGTTTCCGTCTGACGCCGCTAGGAGCGCGCCGATCGCGTATCAATTGGTATGTGCGTGGGGTACGGCAGAACACAAGCACAAGCACCACCACCAACGACAACAAAACACACGCACCCCAAAGCACGAAAAACTGCCACCGATAACACTGGGCAACAACCAAAAAAACGTCATGGGTTTCTCAGCTGATTTAGACTAATTTTGGTGTTCTGAGTCCGAATATCACATTGATTTTGCTCTATCAGGTCAACTTTTTGAGATACAGCCATAGGCCTACATGACCATTTTTCCCTGAAATGTAAGCCTTTTTATAGGCTTCAATATGCTAATATTGGGGGTTTTAAGGCGATTATTCAGGACATATGAAAACAAAAGAAGCCTTTAAGATTGTAACAGTTAATCATTCCAATAGATGCCTTTTTTTCTTACTATAGTATAAAATTTATTCTAATTTTTATTGTCTGACAGTCAACTGCATATTTCTATTACTATTTCAGATTGATATGGCTTCTGCGCGACGTTCATGCATGAATAATCCAGACGTTTTCTGCTACATCTGCGGAGAATACACGCTTTCAGTGGACAGGAAGAACATCACGGGATTTGTGAAGAACGCCTACCAGGCTTACTTTCAAGTCAAGCTGGGTGACCAAGATAAGCCCTGGGCACTGCACACGGTCTGCAAGAAGTGCGTGGAATACCTCCGGCGGTGGACGAAGGGCACGAAAACTTCACTGAAGTTTGGGATTCCGATGGTTTGGAGGGAGCCCTTTGACCATGCATCGGATTGTTACTTCTGCGCCATCAATACTACTGGCATCAACCGGAAGAATCGGCACAGCCTCCAGTACCCCGACCTTCCATCTGCCCGCCGTCCAGTTGCTCACTGCGAAGAAATTCCTGTACCAGCGTTCACAGAGCTTCCTAACATCGACGACGAGGCCACCACTGCAGACGAGGGAGGATATATAGCAGACGAGGACTATGAAGCACAAGATGGTCGGCAGCTCTTTTCACAATGTGAGCTTAATGATCTTGTTCGGGATCTCAGCTTGTCGAAGACTTCATCCGAGCTGTTGGCCTCCAGACTCAAAGAGAAAAATCTACTTGGCGAGGACGCGCGTATAACTTTCTTTCGTAGAAGGCATGAGGACTACATGGGTTACTTCTGCCAGGAGGAAGACCTAGTGTACTGCCGAGATGTCGCCGGTCTTCTTGTTAAACTCGGGGCTCCTACATACGATCCGAGAGATTGGCGACTCTTTATTGACAGCTGCAAGCGCTCTTTGAAGTGTGTGCTCCTCCACAACGGGAACGAGTTCGCCTCAATCCCTCTTGCTCACTCCACAACTCTCGTAGAGAAATATGAAGCAGTGAAGTACGTGCTCGACAAAATCCAGTATGAGCAGCACCAATGGATCATCTGCGTCGACTTCAAGATGGTGAACTTTCTACTTGGTCAGCAGTCCGGGTTCACGAAATACCCATGCTTTATATGTAGGTGGGACAGTCGAGACAGAGCCCAGCACTATGTAAAGAAAGTGTGGCCGCCACGAGAGCAGTTAGTACCTGGTGCGAGAAACATCATAAACGAACCTCTTGTTGACCGGGAGAAGATATTGATCCCACCGCTACACATGAAGCTTGGGTTAATGAAACAGTTCACGCGTGCTCTGGACAAGGATGGGAGGTGCTTCCACTACCTGTGCCGAGCCTTTCCGCGACTGACCATTGAGAAGCTGAAGGCCGGCATTTTCGATGGGCCACAGATATGGCAGCTCATAAAGGACACAGAGTTCGAAAACTCCATGAACACGTTAGAGTGCGCCGCGTGGAAATCGTTTGTGCAGGTGGTGAACAACTTCCTGGGGAACACGAAGGCAGCAAACCACGCCAGACTCATCAGCAGCATGATAGAGGCCTTTCAAAAGCTCGGGTGTGTGATGAGTATAAAGATGCACTTCCTGTACTCACAGATGGAGGAGTTTCCTGAAAACCTCGGGGCGATGAGCGACGAGCACGGAGAAAGGTTCCATCAGGACATGCGCCAAATGGAGGATAAGTACCTGGGGAGGTGGGACGCAGTCATGATGGCGGACTACTGCTGGATGCTGAAAAGAGACAACCCAGCAGCTGCTCACAAACGGGAATCGAAGAAACGCCGATTCATGCTGTGAACTCTGAACTTTTGTGTCACGTAACGCTCATTGTTATACTAATATTATGATAAATATGCTTATTTAATTTGATGGAGTAAATAAAAACTTAATGTTGACTTTTATTTCTTGAGGAAAACGGAAAAAATCTTCCGGGGTTTCTCAGCAGATGATACAAAGAAATTTGTTTTTTTTTTACGAAAAATCGATTTTTAAAAATTTCTGTAGCAAAAAATCCTGACCTGATAGAACAAAACCAAGGTCATTTTCGGACTCAGGGCATCAAAATTAGTCTAATTCAGCGGGAAAACCCTAGACTTTTTTAAAAAAATCTTTTTTTGTTGCCCAGTGTAATAGCTACATTTCCTGACAACTACAAAAAGATGTACGATCTTATCACCGCCGCCATAGGCGACGAGCGCTTCCACGCAAAATCCGCCGGCGCAGATAAGATCAAAATCACATTAAAAACCCTAGACGACTACACCACCATCAAAAAACAGCCTAAAAACACACAAAATAGTACACTACACGTACCCAACAGGTGCACAGAAGACCCTGAAAATCGTTTTGAGAGGCTTCCCCACACGCACCGATCCCGTCGATATCGAAGAAGCCATAACGGCGAAAGGATACGACGTAAGATCGGTACGCAAACAGAGCTCAGACAACCGAGACCCTCTCTACTGTGCCACACTAACCGACACCCCACAGCACCGGAAGCTGTTCCAGGAAACCCGACTAATGGGCCTTGGAATAACCACGGAGCCACTAAAGCAGAGATCAAGGCCACCTCAGTGCTTCAACTGCCAAATCATTGGGCATGTTAATTATCACTGTGAAATGCCACCACGCTGCGTGCGGTGCGCTGGCAACCACGCGTCCAGGGAGTGCCGAATGACGCCCCAAGACAAGCCAAAATGTGCAAACTGCAGCGGCGCCCACACAGCCAGTTACCAAGGCTGTCCAGCACACAAGAGGGCCAAGGCCCGACAAATAGGGCAGATCACAAACGACAGAAACACCAACCACGCACTAACACGAAACAACACTAACAAACAAACCAGCACCACTCAAAAAACGCAAACAGAAGACACTAAAACAAAACCACGAAACAAAGAAAAAGAAGACAACACAAACACGCAAACTTCCAGCCCAAGTACACGAACACAGGACGACACACGCTCTCACGCAAGAGCTCACCCGCACAGACCCCCACAACAGAAAACACGAACCCAGCAGCAACAACAACACAAACAAGCAACACACCCATAAACCACTTCTCCCAAGCCCTGACGGAAGTCATCAAGCTCGTGGACAAGCTGATGCAGACCATGACAAAGAAATCTGACCAGCTCTCCGCCGACATCTCATCGGCAGTTAGGCCCTCGCAAACCACTGCGACAGCAAGTGCTACAACACCGCAACATGGCTAGGCCAGCAATTCAGGGTTTTAAACTATGCACGTTTAACGCCATGAGCCTCTTCCCTCAGGGTCTAGAATTTAGACAATTCCTGGCGGAAGAAGAAATAGACATATGCATGGTGCAGGAGACCAACCTGAAACCGGGAATCAGAGTTTCTGCGCCAAACTACCTCTGCTACAGACGAGACCGACCAACTGCAGAGGGCGGGGTAGCAATCTATATAAAAAGGGGGATTCCGCACCACCAGATTCACACACCAGAAATGACGCAGTTGGAAACAGTAGCACTAGAGGTACAGACATCCACAGGACCGGTAACTGTGGTGTCAGCATATCGACAACCCAAAAACCACAGGTTAGTTGAAGACGACATCGTCAAATTAGGACAAATTGGAGTCAAGCTGATACTTGGAGGAGACCTTAACTCCAAGCACTCCGAATGGAACTTCAGGAGGACGAACCAAGCCGGCCGACAATTAAAAAGCATCGCGCGCATCCACCACATGCAGTGTGTGGGCCTCCGAGGAGCCCACGCACTTTCCCAGAAACGGAAACACCTGGATGTAATCGACGTAGCAATCACCAAAGGTCTCGCAGTATTTGTGACGGCGCATTCACTGAATAGAATGTCGTCCGATCACAATCCTGTCACATTCGAGATTGACATGGGCGGCTGGCTACCGCGCAACCAGCGTTCAATCTCGTACGAAAGCATTGACTGGCAAAGATTCAAAACACAAGTTATGGAAGAACTTACCAACACCCCGCTCCCGACAGAGGATACAGAACAAACGCTGAGTACTTTCACTGACACGGTCCTGCAAGCAGCACAGGGCGCAACACCTGAACTACCTCCGCCCCCTCCCCACACACAGCGACTGCCACCCCCCAGCTGCTTGCCCAGATCAGGCATAAAAACAGGACCGCGAAGGAATGGGAACTTAACGCGAAATACGGACACCGGAAGCTGCTTAATAGGCTACAGAGAGAACTTAAGGTAGCGCTCACTGAGCACAGAAACCAGCAATGGTCAAACCGTCTTACAGCTCTCAAAGTGCAGGATAACAGCCTCTGGCAATCCACCACGCAGTTCACTAAAAGACGCGCAAGAATGCCGCCTCTGCACGGCGGGAGAGGACTAGTGTTCAGCGACCAACGGACTCGCCGACATCTTCGAGAAACAGTTCACACCAGCAGAGGCACAGGATCACAAACATGAAAGAATGGTCCGCAGCCAACTAACCGCATTTCTGGGAGCGGATGACGACGTCGATGATGATCCACCTGCCTTCTCCACGGAGGAGGTAGCGAAAGCCATCAAATCGTTGCCCAACAAGAAAGTCCCACGTCACGATCTCCTCACCAATGAACTGCTTAAGCACCTGCCCCAGCTAGTGATAGAAAAATTGACAGAAACGTTCAACGAAATCACGCGATCACAAAAATTCCCTAAACAGTGGAAACACGCGGAAGTGGTCGCGATCGCTAAGCCTGGAAAAGATCCCATCTTTCCCCAGCACCATCGCCTCATAAGCCTAATCCCAACACTGAGTAAGCTGTACGAGCGCCTCCTCCTAGACAGGCACATAAGGAGAGAGAACATGCTCCCCAAATTCCAGTTCGGATTTCGCAACCAACACTCAGCACCTCAACAACTCATGCGAGTGGTCGAAGCCGCAACAGAAGCCTTTAACCGGAAAGACTACTGTGGACTAGTGCTGCTAGACGTAGGCAAGGCCTTCGACAGTGTGTGGCACACTGGACTACTGTACAAATTGTACACGTTAGGATTCCCTGGCCATGTCGTTAAGCTCCTGAAGAGCTACCTAGCCAACCGCACATTTTGCGTCAAAGTGGACACTGCGAGGTCCTCAAAGCACACCATCAAAGCTGGAGTACCACAGGGCTCGGTGTTAGGCCCAATACTGCACAACCTGTACACGGCCGACACACCGTCTGCCCCACAGACCCAGACAGCCCAATACGCCGATGACACGGCATTCTTCGCCGTTAGTACAAATAGGAGGATAGTGACGACAAGACTCCAAAATCTACTACACCAGACGGAAGCCTGGGCTAGGAAATGGCGGATTACAATAAATGGGGAGAAGACCCAAGCGATAATGCTCACCCAAAGGAGAGGCAAACGCAACCCTGCCCACCGCCCATGACAAAACAGACAACTACGACTACACAGACGTGACATCCCATGGAGGGCCACGGCCAAATACCTGGGTGTCACCCTTGACAAAAGACTGACATGGCGCGCACATATCGACGACATCAGAAGGAAGGCCAGCGCCAGACTCGACATTTACCCCCTTCTAAATACCGAAAGCAGGTTGGCGGCAACTACAGGAGTGAGGCTGTACTGTACGCTTGTCCGCCCTATCATCGAATATGCCTGCCCAGTCTGGGGCTATGCAGCCAAAACGCACCTGCAAAGGCTGCAGGGAGCCCAAAATCGGGCACTCAGACGGGCAATTCACGTCAGGACGCGCTTCCCCACTGCCGACACCCACGAGGCAAGGGAAGTAAAGATGTTGAAAGATAGGTTCAGAGAACTCACGGTAGCATTCTACCAAACCGCGAGCCACTCTGAAAACCAACTGATAAATAACTTAGGGAATTACAACACCGACAACTTAAAATACAGGAGGCCAAAATGCATCCTAAGTTAAAAACCAAAAATTACCATAAACACAAAATACCGGTTCACAAAAATCAGCATAAAAAGCAATGGTAAAACAAAAAGTAAAGTGCATGTCACATGCAAAATTTAACGTATAGGCTTGGAGGAAATGTCAAAGGACATAGAATCTCCACCACAAGACTACTCAACGTCCGAGTACGTCAAATATGCGTAGAGAGTACGGCAGAACACTTCTCCCACCTCTGAGGTTAGGGACTTCTCCGTGTCAGGTCCGGCGGCGCAGCCCTGTTTCCCGCGCACGTGTAAAGACAGGGCTGCATAACCTATGGAAACCTTCAGGCGAGGCATCTGCCGAGCAAGGTACCAACTAAGCGGGCGTGCGGCACACCCCTTGTACGACCACACACACACACACACACACACACACACACACACACACACACACACACACAGAAACAAGGACATCACATCAACGTGGACTGCACCAGGACCCACAAACCTCCATCCCCAGCCAGGCAAGAAGAAAAAGTCCAGAACACAGACACCCCCTCAGCACCAACACCAGACAGCAGAAGCTGGAACATCTCCATCTCCAGCAGGGAACTGCAGTCCGAGTGCGCGCACACACCATGTGCGACCTCGTCTGCCAGACATACGAAATAACGGGCTTGCCCACTGATATCACGCAACACCAGCTCGCTTCCACGATTCGTCAATTGTGCAAAAGCACAGTCAAAAATAACATCAAAAGCCTCACAGTCACAAGATTCCAGAAGGCGTTCCTGGAGCTCAGGGTGAAAGGGATGCAAGGGGAACTACAGAAAGATCTCCGAAAATCGGGCTACCCCACAGCTAAGATCCAATGGCAAAAACCAAGGCGACCGAGGTCCAATCACAACCACAAAGTCATATCATCCCTCTCTGTAATTTTCAAAACGATTCCAGTCACCACACACGAGGAGGAAGTCAAAAAACAAATGCTAAAACAAGGACTGCACGTAGAGAAAGCATGGCGCATCATCTTCAGCAAAAACCGACAGCCAACCAAAAAGTTCCAGGTCATAACACACGACCAGTAGACAGTCGACCGAGTGCTGACAGAGGGCGTCGGCATATACTTCAAACGAAGAATGGCGGAAACACCACATGACCTCCCTCCCCAACCAGCACAATGTGGCCGATGCTTATCCTTAGAGCACCGCACCAGAAAGTGCGCACAACAAGCCAAATGCGCTAGGTGTGGAGGGCAGCACAGCCTCTCACAATGCAACCTCAGGGACGAAAAATGCGCAAACTGCTCAGGAACGCACTCTGCCTTGTCATACAAGTGCCCCCGCAGACCCAAGGAGCCATCTAACACCGAAGTCCACGCCCCGATCAAGACAATGGACGGGCCAGATCACCCACCCACTAAAAAGGACGAGAACGGCGAGTCTGTCTCAGCTAACCACATCGTCTTCAAAAACCATCTAATACGTCTGACGACCACCATTCTGATAGATCTCTTCGAGGACCGACGCGAGGACGTTAAGAAATCCATCAACCGTGCATCCAAAAAGATCCTTGAGAGGGGAATGATTGCAACACAAATAATAAACACACTGCATGTCACCACCACAGAGGCATGGGACCCAGAAAGCTACATAGATACAGAACACTTTGTAACATCACAATAGGTCCAGTGTTATAATATGTTGCTATCAGCTGATAAGACATTACCAGTGTAAATTCAATTAGTTTACGTAATTAATGAATAGTGAAATAATCTCAGCCCCAAATTACATGCATGTAGAAACAATTATGGATCAAAGTCTTTTATTCTCATTACAATATGCACGTCCTGTGTCCCTATTTACATTTCCGCACCTCTCCTTGAAGTACGTGGTCAGGTGTGAATGTTTTGAGTGTGGTAGCAGACGAACCAGAGATGTAGTGGGTCTCAGAATCTTCTACCAACTTTAACACAGTCAGTGGAAGGCAAAGAGCAGGAACAGGAGGGTTCGACCAGAGGTGCGAAAGTCTAAAAAAATGTTTTCTTAGCAGAGGTTGGTCATGGGCTTCCCCCACCACCTCACGCTGCTCGGGAGAAAGAGCCGCGCAACGGTTACGGGGAGTTTTTTGGAAGACAGCTAAGCGACCAGACGTTCGTTCAGAATGCTGCGTCAAAATCAGGGCAAAGGTATTTGAATGTTTAAATATGTTTAACGTTACCAATTTATTTATCAGAAGCTTTTTCGGGATTGCTTAATTAAGAACCATTTATTGTTTTTTGTTCAATTTATCCGATAAAAGAATAATCTTTTCCGTTCGAGATTTCCGTTACGACCCGCCACGTGGTGCATAGTTTTAAACAGCAACCGCCGAGAAACCTAATAAAGGGAGTTGTAGCCAGTTTTTGCGATTGCTGAACATTTATGCTAGCGTGTGTCGATGTTTAACAACTTATTGAAAATTTCGTGACGAGTGTAAATTTTCTGAGATGAATCGCCTAGCAACCTCCCACAACCCCCAGCAATGAGGTATACACAATCTCGGGCATAGAACCAGTACAAACCAGAACGGCCAAACTCAAGGCGAGATACGGAAAACACATACTCCACACCAGGCCGGACATGGAGGATACTCTCACCATAAATGGAAGAGAAAAACAGACCAACCAACCAAACAATCTAAACAACACCAAACACCGTAACCCCTGTCAGGATAAATTAACAAACAAAAACGTCAACCAAAATTGAAAATACCCAAGGAAGAGACACACCACCACCTATAAATGTATACTGCTAACATAAAAACATTGTAAAAACAGCTACGCTTGGAATCTGATATATACAACAGATCACCGATACAAATGTATAACGATGAAGAAAATTACCGTTGATACTTAGTGTAAATTCTAAAAAAAAAATTAACCATAAAAAAACCATAAATTACATTTCAATTATACTTCTCATATACATAACCTTCTCACACACCATCCTATTATATACATCACTCAATTCCTATGTTTTTAATATGTTTCTTGCGTTACTTATGCCTTTTGTTATTATTATGAATATTATGTATTTTACTTCTATTATCCCCCCTCCCCCTTAAACAATAGACGTTGCCGTTGGCGGGGAGGTTTGCCTCAGCGATACAGGTGGCCGTACCGTAGCTGCAACCACAACGGAGGGCTATCTGTTGAAGAGTCCAGACAAACGTGTGGTTCCTGAAGAGGGGCAGCAGTCTTTTCAGTAGTTGCAGGGGCAACAGTCTGGATGATTGACTGATCTGGCCTTGTAACACTAACCAAAACGGCCTTGCTGTGCTGGTACTGCGAACGGCTGAACAAGGGGAAACTACAGCCATAATTTTTCCCGAGGGCATGCAGCTTTACTGTATGGTTAAATGACCATGGTGTCCCCTTAGGTAAAATATTCCGCAGGTAAAATAGTCCCCCGTTCGGATCTCCGAGCGGGGACTACTCAGGAGGACGTTGTTATCAGGAGAAAGAAAACTGGCATTCTACGGATCGGAGCGTTGATTGTCAGATCCCTTAATCGGGAAGGTAGGTTAGAAAATTTAAAAAAGGGAAATGGATAGGTTAAAGTTAGACATAGTGGGAATTAGTGAAGTTCGCTGGCAGGAGGAACAAGACTTCTGGTCAGGTGAATACAGGGTTATAAATACAAAATCAAATAGGGGTAATGCAGGAGTAGGTTTAATAATGAATAAAACAATAGGAATGCGGGTAAGCTACTACAAACAGCAAAGCGATCGCATTGTTGTGGCCAAGATAGACACGAAGCCCACGCCTACGACAGTAGTACAAGTTTATATGCCAACTAGCTCTGCAGATAATGAAGAAATTGAAGAAATGTATGATGAAATAAAAAATTATTCAGGTAGTGAAGGGAGACGAAAACACTTGGTTCAAGAATCATGAAAGAGGGTTGTATACATGGAAGGACCCTGGAGATACTGGAAGGTCTCATAGAGAGAGAGAGAGAGAGAGAGAGAGAGAGAGAGAGATTTAGGAACCAGGTTCAAAATTGTAAGACATTTCCAGGGGAAGATGTGGACCTGGACCACAATCTATTGGTTATGAGAACTGTAGATTAAAGCTGGAGAGACTGCAAAAAGGTGGGAATTTGAGGAGATGGGACTTGGATAATATGAAAGAACCAGAGGTTTTAGAGAGTTTCCGGGAGAGCATTAGGGAACGATTGACAAGAATGGGGGAAAGAAATACAGTAGAAAAAGAATGGGCAGCGGAGGATCAAGTAGGTAAAAAGACGAGGGCTAATAGAAATCCTTGGGTAAAAGAAGAGATATTGAATTTAATTGATAAAAGGAGAAAATACAAAAATGCAGTAAAAGAAGCAGGCAAAAAGGAATACAAACATCTCAAAAATGAGATCGACAGGAAGTGCAATATGGCTAAGTATGCATGGCTAGAGGACAAATATCAGGATGTAGAGGCTTATCTCACTAGGGGTAAGATAGATACTGCCTACAGGAAAGTTAAGAGACCTTTGGAGAAAAGAGAGCCACTTCTATGAATATCAAGAGCTCAGATGGAAACCCAGTTCTAAGCGAAGAAGGGAAAGCAAAAAGGTGGAATGAGTGTACAGAGGGTCTATACAAGGGCGATGTTCTTGAGGACAATATTATGGAAATGGAAGAGGATGTAGATGAAGATGAAAGGGAGATATGATACTTCGTGAAGAGTTTGACAGAGCACTGAAAGACCTAAGTCGAAACAAGGTCCCGGGAGTAGACAACATTCCATTCGAACTACTAACAGCCTTGGGAGAGCCAGGCCTAACAAAACTCTACCATCTAGTGAGCAAGATGTAGGAGACACGCGAAATACCCTCAGACTTCAAGAAGAATATAATAATTCCAATCCCAAAGAAAGCAGGTGTTGACAGATGTGAAAATTACCAAACTATCAGTTTAATAAGTCACAGTTGCAAAATACTAACGCGAATTCTTTACAGACGAATGGAAAAACTGGTAGAAACCGACCGCGGAGAACATCAGTTTGGATTCCGTAGAAATGTTGAAACACGTGAGGCAATACCGACTAAAGAAAGGCAGACCTACGTTTTTAGCATTTGTAGACTTACAGAAAGCTTTTGGCAATGTTGACTGGAATACCCTCTTTCTAATTCTAAAGGTGGCAGGGGTAAAATACAGGGAGCGAAAGGCTATTTACAATTTGTACAGAAGGCCGATGGCAGTTATAGGAGTCGAGGGGCATGAAAAGGAAGCAGTGGTTGGGAAGGGAGTGAGACAGGGTTGTAGCCTCTCCCCGATGTTATTCAATCTGTATATTGAGCAAGTAGGAAAGGAAAAAAAAATTGGAGTAGGAATTAAAATTCATGGAGAAGAAATTAAAACTTTGAGGTTTGCTGATGACATTGTAATTCTGTCAGAGGCAGCAAAGGACTTGGAAAAGCAGCTGAACGGAATGGACAGTGTCTTGGAAGGAGGATATAAGATGAAAATCAACAAAAGCAAAACGAGGATAATGGGATGTAGACGAATTATGTCCGGTGATGCTGAGAGAATTAGATTAGGAAATGAGACGCTTAAAGTAGTAAAGGAGTTTTGCTATTTGGTGAGCAAAATAACTGATGATGGTCGAAGTAGAGAGGATATAAAATGTAGACTGGCAATGGCAAGGAAAGCGTTTCTGAAGAAAAATTCGTTAACATCGAGTATAGAATTAAGTGTCAGGAAGTCGTTTCTGACAGTATTTGTATGGAATGTAGCCGTGTATGAAGTGAAAGACAATAAATAGTTTAGACAAGAAGAGAATGGAAGCTTTCGAAATGTGGTGCTACAGAAGAATGCTGAAGATTAGTTGGGTGGATCACATAACTAATGAGCAGGTACAGAATAGAGTTGGAGAGAAGAGAAATTTGTGGCACAACTTGACTAGAAGAAAGGATCGTTTGGTAGGGGATATTCTGAGGCATCAAGGTATCACCAAATTAGTATTGGTGGGCAGCGTGGAGGGTAAAATCGTAGAGGGAGACCAAGAGATGAATACACTAAACAGATTCCGAAGGATGTAGGTTGCAGTAGGTATTGGGAGATGAAGCTTGCACAGGATAGAGCAGCATGGAGAGCTGCATCAAAACAGTCTCCAGATTGAAGACCACAACAACAACAATATTTCTATTATGTTTTGTTTTCACTAAAAACCATATGTAACAACACACTTGTAAGAAAAATATATTGTACCAAAAATATGTAAAAACCCTATGGCTGAAAAGGGACGTCAGCATCACCTCAAACAGCCCGCCCTCCTCCTTCAGAAGCGGGAATGAAAAACGCAAAAAAACGCCAGCAGCTCAGTCTCGTGTAGCAGTCGTAGCGCTCGCTTCGCTCGCCGGTAGCGGAGACGCTTGAGGCGAAGTTGTCGTGTTGGGCGAGGCTTTCGCCAGCAGCTGTTGCCACCGCCGCCGCCACACCGTTCTTCAGCGTCGCGCCCTGCACGTCGCTCTCAAGTTAAAGCAAATTGTCGCTAGTTTGTCTTTCGTACTAGTGCTAGCGTCTAGCAATTCCAGACAGCTTGAATTTAGGCCAGGCTAGCTTAAGGTACACTGCAGAGCCAGGGCTCCTGCTGTGGCGGGACAAGCCCGCGTTCTGCCAGGCCAGAAACTAGGGTTAGATAAGGAAATCGTGATTAGGTGTGCCCATTCCACCCCTAGCGAGCACCAACCAACACACAAATGTCATGCCACTAAGTGAAATGGATAGGACAAGAGCCAACCCTCCCACACAACCACCACTGGATGACACCGTAACACCAACCTCGAATGTGAACGATTCACCACAGGCTGGGGCCGAAAGCGACTGGCAAACCACAAGATCTCCAAGGAGAAGATCTCCCAGGTCCTCCCCGGGGCCAGTGCCACAGCACCCGTCTTTCGAAAGTGAAAAACTGTACCAGGTCCTTGACCTAGTCGAAGGCTTCCCTAGGGCACTACCTACCCAAAATGAGCCCAAAGAGGCAAATGAAACACCAGAAGGCTCTTCGCAAGTGTAAATACCAAATGGAGCCTAACGTCACACCCAAAACACACGTCTGTCCACCATACCACCAACAATAGCTCTCCAGCCGTGTGACTACATAAAGCTGAACAAGTCCCTCAAAACTAAACTGAAGGGCTCCCTAACAGCCATTTTCCAAGGGGACAATACGAAATACCACTTCGACTCTGTCCAAGACTTCCGCGCTGCGGAAAAATTCCTCAGAGAGGAAAATATCCCGCACTTCACTCACCATCTTGAGGCAGACAGAGAAAGGAGATTCGTTCTGAAAGGACTTCCTCCACGAACCTCTGAAAAGGACGTGAGAACAGCACTCGAGGAAAGACGCCACAGGATATCCTCGATATCTGAATACAAAAAAAAGGAACCACCAAACAAGGGAATTCATCCACTAGCGCACGTACCAAATCAATACGCCGCCTAACTCCCAGGCTGACCGCCTGTATGACGAGCGTTTCCTCCTCGGGATGAAGGCACACAGAGTCGTACAAACCTACAATCGGACTGAGACAATCCCGATGTTGCCGAAGATTCGACCACAGGGCCAACTACTGCACTCTACCGGCCAGATGTGTGATACGTGCAGGCCTACACGAGGCAAAAGACTACAACAAACCGCGATCCGACAGCCCAGCGTGCGCCAACTGCAACGGAGCACACCATGGAAATTAAAAAGGTTGCAAAGTGTACCAAAGTAAAATAAAACCCTTCCAACCAACTGCAAAACACATTCGCCCATCAACAAGTGAAGATGACTGAGAAGCACCACACTGCACCCAAACTGGCATGGATCTCAGAGGCCAACCCCTACGGGACAGCCAGAAACCAACACGACACAGCAGCAACTTAACCAACCAGAGCAGCCGACAGCACGCGCGTATGCAAACGCAGCTTCACCAAGACAGTTGACACCAGTGCACATGCAGGGGCAGAGCAGGGACATGGCCACAGAGCCAACCCAAGGGCCTCTGGAATCTGCGCACACCCCAAAACCCAGGGAACAAGTGCCAACCCCAAAGCCAAGGGGTCCTGTGCACATCCCAAATCCCACTGAAGCCAAGCAAGTGCCAACGCCAGCTGAGCCAGCACAACTTGTAACTACAGTCTTCCAAGAAACTCACTCAGCGCCAACAGTTTTCCAAGAAACCCATCCAGCACCAACAGCGCCAGCTACTGAACAGCCAGTGCCATCATTAAGTGCAGAGCAAGGTCCAGAAAACCACCAAACCATGTACGAAATACTCAGCACCCTGAGGCTCCTTGACAAACAGCGCCTAATAAACACGATCAAGCATACTGCCCAAAAACTTCGAGGTACGAAGGACAAAGCCACCAAAGCAATAATACTGATGGAGGCACTATTGACCATCATTAGATAAGATGGCGGGACGCAGAGCACAAAAACGCAACATGACACTATGTACATGGAATGCCAATGGCATCAAAATTACGAAAACTCTATTACAGGACTTTATCACAGAGAACGATATTGACATAATGCCGGTGAGACAGAGACCCCACCTACGTCCACCTGGGCGCGCACTGCCTGCTGCTAAGGAGGTGATTGTTTTTGCTGATGTGACTTGCAATAACGACTGCGCGAAACGCAGCTATCTCGTTCGGGATGCTACGACAAACACCCTCTCGAGCACCCCGAATACTTGTTGAGCCGTCGGCTGTGATGGGTTTCAGGCTGTCAAAAGAACTATGGTGTGTGCATGCGCGGACGGGAGAAAGGCTGAGGCGTCTCCGAGTGTACAAGGATGGACTGAGCGTGTCCGTCGTTTCCGTAGTGTAGCGGTTATCACGTCTGCTTCACATGCAGAAGGTCCCCGGTTCGATCCCGGGCGGGAACAGTATTTTCCTGCCTATGTCGCATACTACTCCAGTGAGCCACGTCGTGTGTGGATCTGCTGCATGTACCTTCGTCATGCAAGTGCCGCATTTATTGAATTTTTAAGTTACGATGGCAACCTTGCTACAAGTTCTCTGAGAAGCAGGAACGAAAGCAGTAGTTTCCGTGGTGTAGCGGTTATCACGTCTGCCTAACACGCAGAAGGTCCCCGGTTCGATCCCGGGCGGAAACACTTTTTCATCACTTTAAACAAGACATACCGACAAGCATTTGCCACGTTCTGTACCTAAACCTTGGCAACCACCTTCATTCCGCCTAAGGAACATGACCACGTACAGGACCGACGACAACATCAGAGGGGCAGTGGAATGGCCATACTCATCAAAAATAATATCACTCACGACATAGTGGACACTCCTGCACTCCAAGAAATAGAAGCCACCCTACTAAAAATAAACACAGCAGCCAGAGTACTGCTGAGCCGAGAAACATACCTTGCCCCAAACAGACAACTTTTGGCAACGAATTAAAGCAAATAGTTGACCTCCATCCAAAGATGCTACTCGGGAGGGGGAGGGGGGGGGGGGCCTCCCGAGTAGCAAACCCAAAAAGGCAACAAACTAGTCAGCACTTCAGATAACAGTTTTGGGTCCTGACGATCCCACCCACGTCCTGCTTTTGCCTGAACAGAGACCTGAACGTCTTAAGACCTGAACGTCTTAAGACGTCTGCTATCCCCTTGGTTAGAACGATAACATCCACATGGCCTGTGTTGGTCAATTTTCGTAGGCTCATGCCACCACCTCACCAGACGAACAAAACAGACTGGGACTCTTATCGACCTTCCCTGACAGCGAAAATCCCCCCAAACGCCCAGCTCAGAACAACTGAGGAGATCGACTCAGCCATTGAAGAGCTCACCTCGCAGGTACAGTTTCCTGGCAAACAACCATCGCATCCAAACAACACAAAAACGAATTCGAACTCCCCCCCCCCCCCCCCCCCCCCCACTGTGTGATGTCCATCACATCAAGAACCAAGCCAAAAGGCGCTGGCAACGGACACGTGACCCCAACCACCCAAATGGGCCTTGGCAGGTGATCAGGGCACGATCTACGATACCTTGTCGAAGGGTGAATTACTTGCCGATACCTTCGAAACGCAGAACACGCTCCCAACACATGACGTGCTGAATGGCGAACATCAAGACATAGAAGACAACATAAATTAAGCCATTGAAACACTGCGGAGTACTCCACCTACCACAGCCCCGCAACTAACCACCCCAACCAAGATCAGGAGAGAAATACAGAAGTGAAAGGGAGGTTCTGCACCTGGTCTCGATAAAATAACACACACTGCACCTGAAAAATCTTCCACAAAAACCAATAGTTCTCTTGACCATGATATTTAACAGATGCATGCAACTATCATATATTCCCACTGCATGGAAAACTGCAAAACTGGTAACCATCCCAAAAGCTGGCAAAGACCCAAAAATCCCCTTGAACAACAGACCCGTCAGTCTTCAACAGACCATGGGAAAACTGTTCTAGAGGGTCATACTACAGCGCTTACAATCAACTTCAGTAGACAATAATACCTTAAGAGCTGAGCAATTCGGTTTTCAAAGAAAAGTGTCAGTAGGGCTCCAGGAGCTCCGTGTTACTGAACATGAATATGAATTTACAGAAATCCACAGCAGCTGTGTTTTTAGATTGGGAAAAGGCCTTCGACAAAGTGTGCTATGACACCTTGATCTGAAAGTCCTACAACAAACACCAATCCTATTTAAACGAGAGCCATTTCGTGGTCGAGGTAGATGGCAAACGCTCCTTTCGTCATCAGCTAAATGCGGGCATCCCCAAACGATCTGTGCTTTCACTAACACCATTCAACATCTATGTCATCGACATTCCCTTGAAGGCAGGGGTCCATATCGCCCAGTTTGCTGATGACACGGCGTTCTACACCAGCAAAAAACGACACCACGTATCTATTAGCAGGCTCCAACGGCAACTAAACCGTATAGAAAGATGGTGTAGATCAAACAAACTCCAGCTAAACGCAGGAAAAACAACCGCCGTCTACTTCACCCAAAAGCGACCTGTACTGCAAAACCATTTACAACTCAATGTCCAGGAACTTCCTTGGAGGGGGGAGGTGAAGTATCTTGGCATAACATTAGACAGAAAACTGCTATATCATCACATCAGAGAAAAGAAAGCAAAAACCCTAAACCTAGCCAAGGCCCTATATCCACTATTCAGAAGTAAAAACATGTAAACAGAAACGAAGCGAACACTCTACAAGGCAATGGTGCTACCCACCGGTTTCTATTTGCAATCAATGCGGATTCTTTATAATCATTAAATTATTCACGATTGCTGACGCGCTGCAATGTTAAAAGCTCACAACCTAGGGTGTCCGGTACTGTGCAAGTCACCCCTACGTTGCAGTCCTAGTCGTGCCCTACACCCATGTCAACATGAATCAAACCGGTGAGACGAAGTCTGTGCGGTCCCTTTGTCAGATCCGCCTCTTACTTAGTAAGAGACTCGAGAGCACAGTATCAAAGCATGTGTTACCATGCTGAATCCGATCTGGCAGACAAGGACAGCAATGAAGTCGGCAAAAACCGAGCAAAACGAAAGAGACGGGCTCAAAGCGTCAAAGAAAATCCGTGAGCAGACAGAATCCCAGCAATGATATAGGAAGTGGTTAAGGGTATACGGAATGAGTTTTTCGATGAAAAAATCGATTTTTGGGTAAACGTATTTTCGAAAAATTTAGACTCTCCCGTTTAATACCATGTATAAAATATTTGGATGACGTGAATAAAACTATTTTAAATAATTTTTTAAAATAATTTCGACACACGATGTTCTGCACCTTGTATATGAGACGCGAAATATACCTGATATAGACAGCCTTTCCAGAGATATAATTAAGCACAAGAGAGTTACTTTTCTGTTGGCTACACTGCTAGACAGTTGACAATAGATTCTGCACCATTTGTATTGTTTCCTTTGTGAGTACATCCATGTCATTGTTGTGAAAGTCGTACGTGGAGAAGTCATTGAGTTTTCTTTCCTTCAACATGCCAAGACCTAGTCTGAAGGCATTTAGAAAGCGTGTACATTGACGCAAGGAAGTAAAGTGTACTAAAAATTCGTCTGATTCATCTTCATCAGTATCTGATGTCCCAGTAGCGACTAACCTCAACACTGGTAGTGATACATTGAGTGATGCTGCTGCCACTACACCGGAAAGTGCTCCAAGAAGAAAACTAGCTGGAATTGAAGAAGAATACAAGAAACTAAATGCTGGGACTACAAAATATGAGGTAATTAACGTCTCTTTATTATCAGACGTTTTGGAGAACAATATGTGCTGCAAACAATGTGGAAAATGTGGTGTTTCATTGAAAACAAACTTACATGTAGGACTTGCTTGTGAATTAGAGTTGATGTGCAGTTGTTGCAAACACAGTGTTACTTTCTTCAATTCCTCACATATTACTGCAGATACAGGTAAACTATACGATACAAACACTAGGCTGGTTTATGGATTACGGTGTATAGGAAAGGGCAGGGCTGCAGGTGCCATGTTGTGTGGTGTGATGAACCTCCTTCCTCCACCTTCAAAATTTAACAAACACATAATTGCAATAGGCTCTGCTGTAGAAGATGTGGCACAGGAAAACATGAAAGATGCTGTTGAGGAAGCAGTTGTTGAAAATAATAATAGCAGAGACTTGTCCATAGCTTTTGATGGAAGCTGGCAGAAGAGAGGCCACACATCTCTGAATGGTGTAGTAACAGCTACAAGTGTGGACAGTGGTAAGGTAGTTGATGTGGCAATACTTTCCAAGCATTGCAGATGCAAGGAGAAAATGAAAAATAAACATGAAGAGAAGTGCATGGCAAATTACTATGGGTCAAGTGGTGGTATGGAATTTGCTGGTGTAAGAAGTATTTATCAACGCTCAGTAAAATGGTACAACGTTAGATACATAAATTATCTTGGAGATGGTGACTCAAAGGCTTTCAAAGAAATTGAGGAACTGAGACCCTATGGTAACGATGTGAAAATTTCCAAACTGGAGTGTGTTGGCCATGTTCAGAAAAGGATAGGATCAAGACTTCGACGGCTCAAGGCTAGCATGAAAGGCAAGAAATTGAGCGATGGAAAAACTTTAGATGGGAAAAATAGACCGACAGATGCTACAATAGATCATATTCAGAAGTGCTATGGTCTAGCAATAAGACAGAATGCAGCAGATGCAGAATTAATGAGATCAGTCTGGGCTCTGTTTTTTCATACAGCTTCAAACAATGAGAATCCCCAACATGGGCTATGTCCAAAAGGAGATGATAGTTTGTGCAAGTACAACAGAGGCAAGATAACTAAGAAACAATACAATCACCTGCATCACCTGCCACCTGCCATAATGGATGAAATAAAACCAATATTCCGAGACCTCGCAGATATAAGTCTACTAAAGAAATGTCTTCATGGCCGGACTCAAAATCCAAATGAGTGTGTGAACCATGTGATATGGAATTAGCTACCTAAAACTGTGTTTGTGGGTATAAACACACTTCACTTTGGTGTTTATGATGCTGTTTCATCATTCAATCAGGGCAATATAACAAAGTTCTGCATAAGTTGGGGCTCTGTGTAGGACTACGAACTGCCGCAGCTATGCTTTGTTTGGACAAGGAACGGCTCAGGTCTTCAGATAATGCCGTAAAAGTATATTCAAAGATGGCTAGACAGCATAACAGAGCCATCAAGAGGAAGTTGTTGGACGATTCTGATGATACAAGCTATGGAGCAGGCTTGTACTGAAGTAAAAACTTTGAAGCTAATTTCCCGTAACTTTAGTTTTTTTGTGTATAAGGTACATTTTCTCAGGGCCTATTTATAGTAGAAAGATGAAATTTTCTGTAGTTGTTCCTTAAGACCTTCTAATATATCTGAATTAAAAGATATGTGGAATTATTTTGTATTAATGGATGTAATTTTAAAATACTTGTTAAAATGTATAACTTTTTTTAACATTTACAAAAAATAAAATATCTGAAAAACTATACATTACTTTTTCAAAATTAATAATTCAGCGTAAAAGCAGAACATATCTCCGCGTTCTGTGAAAAAATCAAGAGTATCGTCCAAACACCAAATGAGAAAATGTTCCTAACTTTTAGCTCAATTTAACATTGTAAGCATAGGGCATTCTGTATACCCTTAAGCCTCTAATGTAACAGCTACAAGGGTGAGCTCGCGGGTGCGAAAAAACTGGTCACCGCAGTTGGCTCTCACAGATGAACCGTTAGGTCTTGTCACACGTAAAGCTGGGTTTACATCAGCACATTATTGCAGCAATTTACTTGCGCGGAGGAACTTGCCGCGCGAGTTGCGAGTGTAAACGTATCCCCAACTCGACTTGCGACCGTAGCAGTTTATTGCGGAAGTGACTTGCTGCACGTTCGCCGCTTCCAGTGTGAACACCATGCAAGAAGTATCTGCAAGTAACTTGCAGCTTTTAGGATTTATTTCTATTTCCTGCAAGTAGGAAGTGCAAGTTATAGTAAGTGGTTGACATAGTTTTATGCAACCATCACACATATTATATGCTAACAAATTTCAGAAATGGAGGAGAAACGGGAATGGACAAAGCAGGATAAAGAACATTTTGTTGAAGCCGTGGTGTGCTATGACACCTTGATCTGAAAGTCCTACAACAAACACCAATCCTATTTAAACGAGAGCCATTTCGTGGTCGAGGTAGATGGCAAACGCTCCTTTCGTCATCAGCTAAATGCGGGCATCCCCAAACGATCTGTGCTTTCACTAACACCATTCAACATCTATGTCATCGACATTCCCTTGAAGGCAGGGGTCCATATCGCCCAGTTTGCTGATGACACGGCGTTCTACACCAGCAAAAAACGACACCACGTATCTATTAGCAGGCTCCAACGGCAACTAAACCGTATAGAAAGATGGTGTAGATCAAACAAACTCCAGCTAAACGCAGGAAAAACAACCGCCGTCTACTTCACCCAAAAGCGACCTGTACTGCAAAACCATTTACAACTCAATGTCCAGGAACTTCCTTGGAGGGGGGAGGTGAAGTATCTTGGCATAACATTAGACAGAAAACTGCTATATCATCACATCAGAGAAAAGAAAGCAAAAACCCTAAACCTAGCCAAGGCCCTATATCCACTATTCAGAAGTAAAAACATGTAAACAGAAACGAAGCGAACACTCTACAAGGCAATGGTGCTACCCACCGGTTTCTATTTGCAATCAATGCGGATTCTTTATAATCATTAAATTATTCACGATTGCTGACGCGCTGCAATGTTAAAAGCTCACAACCTAGGGTGTCCGGTACTGTGCAAGTCACCCCTACGTTGCAGTCCTAGTCGTGCCCTACACCCATGTCAACATGAATCAAACCGGTGAGACGAAGTCTGTGCGGTCCCTTTGTCAGATCCGCCTCTTACTTAGTAAGAGACTCGAGAGCACAGTATCAAAGCATGTGTTACCATGCTGAATCCGATCTGGCAGACAAGGACAGCAATGAAGTCGGCAAAAACCGAGCAAAACGAAAGAGACGGGCTCAAAGCGTCAAAGAAAATCCGTGAGCAGACAGAATCCCAGCAATGATATAGGAAGTGGTTAAGGGTATACGGAATGAGTTTTTCGATGAAAAAATCGATTTTTGGGTAAACGTATTTTCGAAAAATTTAGACTCTCCCGTTTAATACCATGTATAAAATATTTGGATGACGTGAATAAAACTATTTTAAATAATTTTTTAAAATAATTTCGACACACGATGTTCTGCACCTTGTATATGAGACGCGAAATATACCTGATATAGACAGCCTTTCCAGAGATATAATTAAGCACAAGAGAGTTACTTTTCTGTTGGCTACACTGCTAGACAGTTGACAATAGATTCTGCACCATTTGTATTGTTTCCTTTGTGAGTACATCCATGTCATTGTTGTGAAAGTCGTACGTGGAGAAGTCATTGAGTTTTCTTTCCTTCAACATGCCAAGACCTAGTCTGAAGGCATTTAGAAAGCGTGTACATTGACGCAAGGAAGTAAAGTGTACTAAAAATTCGTCTGATTCATCTTCATCAGTATCTGATGTCCCAGTAGCGACTAACCTCAACACTGGTAGTGATACATTGAGTGATGCTGCTGCCACTACACCGGAAAGTGCTCCAAGAAGAAAACTAGCTGGAATTGAAGAAGAATACAAGAAACTAAATGCTGGGACTACAAAATATGAGGTAATTAACGTCTCTTTATTATCAGACGTTTTGGAGAACAATATGTGCTGCAAACAATGTGGAAAATGTGGTGTTTCATTGAAAACAAACTTACATGTAGGACTTGCTTGTGAATTAGAGTTGATGTGCAGTTGTTGCAAACACAGTGTTACTTTCTTCAATTCCTCACATATTACTGCAGATACAGGTAAACTATACGATACAAACACTAGGCTGGTTTATGGATTACGGTGTATAGGAAAGGGCAGGGCTGCAGGTGCCATGTTGTGTGGTGTGATGAACCTCCTTCCTCCACCTTCAAAATTTAACAAACACATAATTGCAATAGGCTCTGCTGTAGAAGATGTGGCACAGGAAAACATGAAAGATGCTGTTGAGGAAGCAGTTGTTGAAAATAATAATAGCAGAGACTTGTCCATAGCTTTTGATGGAAGCTGGCAGAAGAGAGGCCACACATCTCTGAATGGTGTAGTAACAGCTACAAGTGTGGACAGTGGTAAGGTAGTTGATGTGGCAATACTTTCCAAGCATTGCAGATGCAAGGAGAAAATGAAAAATAAACATGAAGAGAAGTGCATGGCAAATTACTATGGGTCAAGTGGTGGTATGGAATTTGCTGGTGTAAGAAGTATTTATCAACGCTCAGTAAAATGGTACAACGTTAGATACATAAATTATCTTGGAGATGGTGACTCAAAGGCTTTCAAAGAAATTGAGGAACTGAGACCCTATGGTAACGATGTGAAAATTTCCAAACTGGAGTGTGTTGGCCATGTTCAGAAAAGGATAGGATCAAGACTTCGACGGCTCAAGGCTAGCATGAAAGGCAAGAAATTGAGCGATGGAAAAACTTTAGATGGGAAAAATAGACCGACAGATGCTACAATAGATCATATTCAGAAGTGCTATGGTCTAGCAATAAGACAGAATGCAGCAGATGCAGAATTAATGAGATCAGTCTGGGCTCTGTTTTTTCATACAGCTTCAAACAATGAGAATCCCCAACATGGGCTATGTCCAAAAGGAGATGATAGTTTGTGCAAGTACAACAGAGGCAAGATAACTAAGAAACAATACAATCACCTGCATCACCTGCCACCTGCCATAATGGATGAAATAAAACCAATATTCCGAGACCTCGCAGATATAAGTCTACTAAAGAAATGTCTTCATGGCCGGACTCAAAATCCAAATGAGTGTGTGAACCATGTGATATGGAATTAGCTACCTAAAACTGTGTTTGTGGGTATAAACACACTTCACTTTGGTGTTTATGATGCTGTTTCATCATTCAATCAGGGCAATATAACAAAGTTCTGCATAAGTTGGGGCTCTGTGTAGGACTACGAACTGCCGCAGCTATGCTTTGTTTGGACAAGGAACGGCTCAGGTCTTCAGATAATGCCGTAAAAGTATATTCAAAGATGGCTAGACAGCATAACAGAGCCATCAAGAGGAAGTTGTTGGACGATTCTGATGATACAAGCTATGGAGCAGGCTTGTACTGAAGTAAAAACTTTGAAGCTAATTTCCCGTAACTTTAGTTTTTTTGTGTATAAGGTACATTTTCTCAGGGCCTATTTATAGTAGAAAGATGAAATTTTCTGTAGTTGTTCCTTAAGACCTTCTAATATATCTGAATTAAAAGATATGTGGAATTATTTTGTATTAATGGATGTAATTTTAAAATACTTGTTAAAATGTATAACTTTTTTTAACATTTACAAAAAATAAAATATCTGAAAAACTATACATTACTTTTTCAAAATTAATAATTCAGCGTAAAAGCAGAACATATCTCCGCGTTCTGTGAAAAAATCAAGAGTATCGTCCAAACACCAAATGAGAAAATGTTCCTAACTTTTAGCTCAATTTAACATTGTAAGCATAGGGCATTCTGTATACCCTTAAGCCTCTAATGTAACAGCTACAAGGGTGAGCTCGCGGGTGCGAAAAAACTGGTCACCGCAGTTGGCTCTCACAGATGAACCGTTAGGTCTTGTCACACGTAAAGCTGGGTTTACATCAGCACATTATTGCAGCAATTTACTTGCGCGGAGGAACTTGCCGCGCGAGTTGCGAGTGTAAACGTATCCCCAACTCGACTTGCGACCGTAGCAGTTTATTGCGGAAGTGACTTGCTGCACGTTCGCCGCTTCCAGTGTGAACACCATGCAAGAAGTATCTGCAAGTAACTTGCAGCTTTTAGGATTTATTTCTATTTCCTGCAAGTAGGAAGTGCAAGTTATAGTAAGTGGTTGACATAGTTTTATGCAACCATCACACATATTATATGCTAACAAATTTCAGAAATGGAGGAGAAACGGGAATGGACAAAGCAGGATAAAGAACATTTTGTTGAAGCCGTGGAGAGCTACCCCGAAATATGGGACGTGCATAAATGGGACTTTAGGGATAGAGTGAAGAAGATGAGCGCATTAAATGAAATATCGTCGATATTCGATACATCTGTGAAAGAAGTACAGAGCACAGGTCACACTAATATTCAAGAAAGGTAGTATGAGTAATCCACTAAATTACAGGCCCATATCGTTAACGTCAATATTTAGCAGGGTTTAAGAACATATATTGTGTTCGAATATTGTGAATTACCTCGAAGAAAACGGTCTATTGACACACAGTCGACATGGGTTTAGAAAACATCGTTCCTGTGAAACACAACGAGCTCGTTATTCACATGAAGTGCTGAGTGCTACTGACAAGGAATTTCAGATCGATTCCGTATTTCTGGATTTCCGGAAGGCTTTTGACACTGCACCACACAAGCGGCTCGTAGTGAAATTGCGTTCTTACGGAATATCGTCTCAGTTATGTGACTGGATTTGCGATTTCCTGTCAGAGAGGTCACAGTTCGTAGTAATTGACGGAAAGTCATCGAGTAAAACAGAAGTGATTTCAGGCGGGAGTAACTATGACTCTCTTAACCAACGTACTTCTCCCTGGCCTGTACCATGGGCTGGCCCTCAGCCGCACCCGAGTGGCTGCCCTGAAATCAGCGGACGTCACTATCAGGGTCGCCGTCAGGAGATGGTTCCGCCTCCCGGCGGACACTCCCCTGGGCTACTTCCACGCTCCTGTTGCCCAGGGGGCCTCGGTATCTCATCGTGCCGTTGGTTGGGGCCAAACCTCCGTCGGTCCCGTCTCCTGGCGTTAAAGATGATAGGGCCAGCCTTCGACGGTGCAGGCCTGGACGAGGTGCAGCGTGAGATCAAGGTGCTGGAGCGCCACCTGACATGGGAGGGCCACCTCCTCAAGTGGTCAACGCAGGTTGGAAAATGTGGGCGGCGC
Source organism: Schistocerca cancellata (assembly GCF_023864275.1). Classification (NCBI taxonomy): domain Eukaryota; kingdom Metazoa; phylum Arthropoda; class Insecta; order Orthoptera; family Acrididae; genus Schistocerca; species Schistocerca cancellata. The sequence continues at coordinate 41,231,507 of NC_064637.1, forward strand.
GCCTACACATCCCCCCTGCCATTGACGGTGCGGCGCTTTCATCTTCCGCCGTCGTCGAGGGGCAGCATCAATGGGTCGCCGACACCAGTCGCCTGCTATCTGGGCGTGACTACATCGACGCTCTCCGCGCCCGCATCGACGCCTTCCCGACGAGGGCACGGCGCAGTCGGGGGCTGGAGGCGGACACCAGATGTCGCGCGGGCTGCCGGGCCGTGCAGACCGCCAACCGTGTACTACAGGTTTGCTTCAGGACGCACGGGTCCCGAGTCAAACGACATGACGCGATCGTGCGCTATGTCGCTCGTGGACTCGTGCAGAGGGGCTTCAATGTCTCAGTGCAGCCCCACCTCCGTACACCTCAGGGCATCCGCAAGCCTGAAGTGGTGGCGGTTAAAGACGGCATCGCCCGCGTGATCAACGCCCAGGTAGTCTGAGACCATCTTCGACTCGACTGGTGTCACTCCCAGAAGGCGGCCTATTACGACACGCCGTCCATCCGGCGTGCCATCTCCAACCTGCACCGTGACGTCGAGGAGGCGACTGTGTCCACCGCAACGAATTGGAGCGGCACATAGTCTCCAGCGTCGGCGAGGGACCTTTTCGAGTTAGGCTTTCGACCCCGAGAACTGGCGGTACTCAGCACTAGAGTACTGCGGAGCTGCTGCACAAGTTACCAGATCTACGAGCGTATGACGGCGCCAAGGCTGCCCTGACTCCTGGGGCCTATCATCAGGAGGAATTCCGTCTTTATTCTTCTCTGTCTTTAATTGTCTTTTATATTTGTGTTTTCTTCCTTTCTATATACATTAGTTTAGCTATGGTGATCGCCCTGTAAGTCCCCACTCCGGTGGTGGACATTGGCGAGGTACACAACACCTACATACCTAATGTACCATGTTTATTTATTTATGTATGTGTTATTCATTCGGAATAAAGACGGCTGGAATAGTGTTATATGTCCTTTGCTGTTCCTTATCTATATCAACGATTTGGGAGACAATCTCAGTAGCCGTCTTTGGTTGTTTGCAGATGACGCTGTCGTTTATCGACTAATAAAGTCATCAGAAGATCAAAACAAACTACAAAACGATTTAGGTAAAATATCTGAATGGTGCGAAAAGTGGCAGTTGACCATGAATAACGGAAAGTGTAAGGTCATCCACACTAGTGCTAGAAGGAACTCAAACTTCAGTTACACGATAAATCAGTCTAATGTAAAAGCTGTGAATTCAACTAAATACCTAGGTATTACAATTACGAACAACTTAATTGGAAGGAACACATAGAAAATGCTGTGGGGACGGCTAACCAAAGGCTGCGTTTTATTGGCAGGGCACTCAGAAAATGTAACAGACCTACTAAGGAGACTGCCTACACTACGCTTGTGCGTCCTCTTTTACAATTCTGCTGTGCGGTGTGGTATCCTTACCAGATAGGATTGACGGAGTACATCGAAAAAGTTCAAAGATAGGCAGCACGTTTTGTATTATAGCGAAATATGGGAGAGAGTATCACAGAAATGATACAGGATTTGGGCTGGAAATCTTTAAAAGAAAGGCGTTTTTCGTTGCGACGGAATTTTCTCACGAAATTCCAATCACCAACTTTCTCCTCCGAATGCGAAAATATTTTGTTGACACCGACCTACATGGGGAGGAACGATCACCATGATAAAATAAGGGAAATCAGAGCTTGTACAGAAAGATATAGGTGTTCATTCTCTCCGCGCGCTATAGGACATTGGAGTAATAGAGAATTGTGAAGGTGGTTCGATGAACCCTCTGCCAGGCACTTAAATGTGATTTGCAGAGTATCCGTGTAGCTGTAGAAGTGGCATAACTTGAAGACACAGTTTTCTTAAGAAGTTAGGGAACTACAGAAAACAAAAAGTGGCTCTCCTAGGATAGTTTCAGATTCTCGGTGGCCCTATTTTTCTGCAATGAAATCTCTAGAAAGTAGTGTTGCCACAACCTCTGAGAGTATCTTCGCTATCAACAAAGATAAGTAGCTTTAAAGATAATCTGTGATTCCTTGTTTGTTTACTGTAACTCCTTGCTGGGGTCGTAAAGTCGGGTAGGTTACTCGTCATTATGAGGTTTCAATTTTACGACTTTTACCACCTGTCTGTATTATGCAAACGAATTAACTGCTAAACACTGTGATAATGTACTCACCTAATAACACAGCTCTACAAAATAAATTTTATTTCGTTGCCAGGGAAGTTTGAACGAAAATGGGATATTGTTATGATACTCATTCCGAGTATATTTGTACTTTTTCCAAATTGGCTCTGGTTTTTGAGATATAGGTTATTTGTGGAAATGAGAGTTTCATGTGGATAATATCGACTGCAGGGTCCATATATGGTGTAATGTATTTGCTACCTGTTTTTTAATTAGTGGTATTGTACTATCTTTATTAAACAATTGTGCTCAGGGAGTGCATCTGTGTGGTTGAGGATTACATCATGCAAACATCACACTGTCAGCATGTGTTCAGTCCTGTTGTGCGGTGCGTGTGTTGAAGATATTGAGGGTTGTGCAGATTTGAATTCGGCGGTACTCGACATTCATTTGTTGGCCGAGGTAATCCCCGCAACAGCTGATAGGTAGCGTTCAGTGTAAACAAGAAAAATGGCGATGGTCGAAAGTCACACACATGTGCAGTGCAGCTTCAAGGAGATAGAACCTTTTCATCGTGACGTAGCAAATAAGAGGTGAGTATTCATTTCACACAAAACAATTAATGATGTTTGTTGGATGTGATTGACATGCAAGTTCTGCATAATATATAGTATTTGTGCAATTTTGTTTTAGGAAAACATGAGTTCTTCACGCCGTCTTTGCGTGAACCATCCAGATGAGTTCTGCTACATTTGTGGTGAATACGTTCTTCAAAAGAACAGGAAGAATATCACTCCTTTTGTGAAGGAAGCATATCTGGCATATTTCGGAATTAAACTTGGAGATCAAGACAAGGCGTGGGCACCCCATAAAGTTTGTAAATGCTGTGTGGAGTGCTTACGGCAGTGGACAAAACGAAAAAGGAAAAGCTTAAACTTCGGAGTGCCTATGGTATGGCGAGAGCAGAAGAACCATACAGATGATTGCTATTTTTGCATTGTTATTGTGAAAGGTTTTAATAGGTTCAAAAAACGAAAGTGGGAATATCCCGATTTGGAGTCAGCAAGAAGACCGGTGGTGCACAGCAACGATGTTCCTGTACCAACCTTCACAACATCACCCACGCTAACATCATCAGATGATGAGGTGCACGGCGAGGAATGTACAAGTAGTGGTTCGGAATACGAAGGACGTGAGACACAACCCCAGCAGTTCGACCAGAAGGAGCTCAGTGACTTGATACGAGAACTCAATCTTTCAAAGCAAGCATCAGAACTCTTAGCATCCAGGCTTAAGGAAAAGAACTGTCTTCATCCAAGTGTTAAAATAACAGCTTACCGGATGAGAGAAGAAAACCTTCTTCCATACTTCAACCAACAAGAGGTTATAGTATATTGCAGCAATATACCTGGACTTTTACTTGAATTGGGGCTGCCGGAATATAGACCAGAGGACTGGCATCTCTTCATAGACAGTTCCACTAGAAGTTTAAAATGTGTTCTCCTACACAATGGCAATCGTTACGCATCTATTCCAATTGCCCACTCAACAAAACTTTGTGAAGCATATGCTAACATCAAGATGGTTCTGCAGAAAATTCAGTATATGCAGCACCAGTGGTTGATTTGTGTTGATTTGAAAATGGTGAACTTCTTGCTTGGACAACAAAGTGGATACACAAAGCACCCATGTTTTATCTGCATGTGGGATAGTAGGGCAAAGCACGAACATTGGAAGCAGGAAACATGGCCTCCAAGGGAATATATGGCTGTTGGTGAAGCAAACATCATTAATGAACCTCTGATTAGTAGGGACAAGATTGTTCTTCCACCATTACATATGAAGTTAGGACTAATGAAGCAATTCACCAAAGCTTTAGACAGAAATGGTAATTGCTTCACATACATCTGCAATACGTTCCCTGGACTCAGTAGTGAAAAACTTAAGGCAGGAATATTTGATGGTCCTCAAATTCGCAGGCTCATCAACGATACCAATTTTACAAGTGTCATGACTGTCACTGAAGCATCGGCCTGGAACAGTTTTGTCGCTGTTGTAAAATGTTTTTTGGGCAATCATAAAGCTCCCAATTACGAGGAACTGGTCAAAAACATGCTCACTAACTTTCAAAACTTTTTGGCAGTACCTTTAAAGTGACATGAATTCAAATATCCCGGTTTCCAGCGACTATTTATACACTAGTTGCCCGAAAATGTTTCTCTCTGGTTTCCTCAAGTTACTCTTTGACTTTGTGGCAGGACTGTTTTGTAAACAGTGTGATATAAGAAAGTAGTTGTTGTTGAGTTATTTTGTATTTAGTGCTTCATTTTTTGCAGTGAAAATGCCTAGAGCTAAAGCAAAAGTATTTAAAAAGCGTGTGAACTGGCAAAAGAAAAGAAATAATGATTCATTAGCAAAGCAAAGCAGTTCATCATCATCACTGTTGGAAAATGTGAATCCACTTATTACTGATTTGCCGAACGAACTTACACCAAATGAAAACAGTGCTTCTCATAAAAAAACTAAGAGATTTGGAAGAGAAATATAATTTACTTGATAGAGGGAATGAAGTTTTTGAACTCATTGATACGAATATATTGTGTGAAGCTCTTGAAAACAGTTTGTGCTGCAAAAAATGTCATGGAAACGTTTCTCTGAAAGTAGAATCCCATGTTGGCCTGGCTGCCCAGTTTAATTTAATATGCAGTGTTTGTAAATACAGCTGTAAGTTTCCAAGTTCAGTTTCAGTAACTGTAAATAATGGATACAAGAAAACTGAACTTTATAATGTAAATATTAGGTTAGTTTATGGATTGCGAGCAATTGGTAAGGGCAAAGCAGCTGATGATATGCTATGTGGTGTTCTAAATCTTCCAAGTGCACCTTCAAAGTTTGAAGCTTACAATTATGTACTAGGATCTGCAGTTGAAGATGTAGCACAGAAGTCAATGCAGGTTGCTGTGGAAGAAGCAGTGGAAGAAAATGACGGCAGTCGTGACCTCACAGTGGCGTTTGATGGCACGTGGCAGAAAAGGGGCCACACCTCCAACAATGGTGTTGTAACAGCAACTAGTGTTGATACTGGCAAGGTTATTGATGTTGCAATAATGTCTAAATACTGTAGGTGCACAGGCAGGCTGAAAAATGAACACAGTGATGACTGTATTGCTAATTATTATGGTAGTAGTGGTGGCATGGAGGTTGCTGGGGTGAAGAAAATTTTTCATCGCTCTTCACAGTGGTATAATGTTCGCTATGTCCCCCCATGAACCATGGACCTTGCCGTTGGTGGGGAGGCTTGCGTGCCTCAGCGATACAGATGGCCGTACCGTAGGTGCAACCACAACGGAGGGGTATCTGTTGAGAGGCCAGACAAACATGTGGTTCCTGAAGAGGGGCAGCAGCCTTTTCAGTAGTTGCAGGGGCAACAGTCTGGATGATTGACTGATCTGGCCTTGTAACATTAACCAAAACGGCCTTGCTGTGCTGGTACTGCGAACGGCTGAAAGCAAGGGGAAACTACGGCCGTAATTTTTCCCGAGGACATGCAGCTCTACTGTATGATTAAATGATGATGGCGTCCTCTTGGGTAAAATATTCCGGAGGTAAAATAGTCCCCCATTCGGATCTCCGGGCGGGGACTACTCAGGAGGACGTCGTTATCAGGAAAAAGAAAACTGGCGTTCTACGGATCGGAGCGTGGAATGTCAGATCCCTTAATCGGGCAGGTAGGTTAGAAAATTTAAAAAGGGAAATGGATAGGTTAAAGTTAGATATAGTGGGAATTAGTGAAGTTCGGTGGCAGGAGGAACAAGACTTTTGGTCAGGTGATTACAGGGTTATAAATACAAAATCAAATAGGGGTAATGCAGGAGTAGGTTTAATAATGAATAAAAAAATAGGAGTGCGGGTTAGCTACTACAAACAGCATAGTGAACGCATTATTGTGGCCAAGATAGACACAAAGCCCATGCCTACTACAGTAGTACAAGTTTATATGCCAACTACCTCTGCAGATGATGAAGAAATAGATGAAATGTATGACGAGATAAAAGAAATTATTCAGGTAGTGAAGGGAGACGAAAACTTAATAGTCATGGGTGACTGGAATTCATCAGTAGGAAAAGGGAGAGAAGGAAACATAGTAGGTGAATATGGATTGGGGGGAAGGAATGAAAGAGGAAGCCGCCTTGTAGAATTTTGCACAGAGCATAACTTAATCATAGCCAACACTTGGTTCAAGAATCATAAAAGAAGGCTGTATACCTGGAAGAATCCTGGAGATACTAAAAGGTATCAGATAGATTATATAATGGTAAGACAGAGATTTAGGAACCAGGTTTTAAATTGTAAGACATTTCCTGGGGCAGATGTGGATTCTGACCACAATCTATTGGTCATGAACTGCAGATTGAAACTGAAGAAACTGCAAAAAGGTGGGAATTTAAGGAGATGGGACCTGGATAAACTGAAAGAACCAGAGGTTGTAGAGAGTTTCAGGGAGAGCATAAGGGAACAATTGACAGGAATGGGGGAAAGAAATACAATAGAAGAAGAATGGGTAGCTCTGAGGGATGAAGTAGTGAAGGCAGCAGAGGATCAAGTAGGTAAAAAGACGAGGGCTAATAGAAATCCTTGGGTAACAGAAGAAATATTGAATTTAATTGATGAAAGGAGAAAATATAAAAATGCAGTAAATGAAGCAGGCAAAAAGGAATACAAACGTCTCAAAAATGATATCGACAGGAAGTGCAAAATGGCTAAGCAGGGATGGCTAGAGGACAAATGTAAGGATGTAGAGGCTTGTCTCACTAGGGGTAAGATAGATACAGCCTACAGGAAAATTAAAGAGACCTTTGGAGAGAAGAGAACCACTTGTATGAATATCAAGAGCTCAGATGGCAACCCAGTTCTAAGCAAAGAAGGGAAGGCAGAAAGGTGGAAGGAGTATATAGAGGGTTTGTACAAGGGCGATGTACTTGAGGACAATATTATGGAAATGGAAGAGGATGTAGATGAAGACGAAATGGGAGATACGATACTGCGTGAAGAGTTTGACAGAGCACTGAAAGACCTGAGTCGAAACAAGGCCCCGGGAGTAGACAACATTCCATTTGAACTACTGATGGCCTCGGGAGAGCCAGTCATGACAAAACTCTACCATCTGGTGAGCACGATGTATGAGACAGGCGAAATACCCTCAGACTTCAAGAAGAATATAATAATTCCAATCCCAAAGAAAGCAGGTGTTGACAGATGTGAAAATTACCGAACTATCAGTTTAATAAGTCACAGCTGCAAAATACTAACGCGAATTCTTTACAGACGAATGGAAAAACTGGTAGAAGCCGACCTCGGGGAAGATCAGTTTGGATTCCGTAGAAATGTAGGAACACGTGAGGCAATACTGACCTTACGGCTTATCTTAGAAGAAAGATTAAGAAAAGGCAAACCTACGTTTCTAGCATTTGTAGACTTAGAGAAAGCTTTTGACAATGTTGACTGGAATACTCTCTTTCAAATTCTGAAGGTGGCAGGGGTAAAATACAGGGAGCGAAAGGCTATTTACAGTTTGTACAGAAACCAGATGGCAGTTATAAGAGTCGAGGGGCATGAAAGGGAAGCAGTGGTTGGGAAAGGAGTAAGACAGGGTTGTAGCCTCTCCCCGATGTTATTCAATCTGTATATTGAGCAAGCAGTAAAGGAAACTAAAGAAAAATTCGGAGTAGGTATTAAAATTCATGGAGAAGAAGTAAAAACTTTGAGGTTCGCCGATGACATTGTAATTCTGTCAGAGACAGCAAAGGACTTGGAAGAGCAGTTGAACGGAATGGACAGTGTCTTGAAAGGAGGATATAAGATGAACATCAACAAAAGCAAAACGAGGATAATGGAATGTAGTCAAATTAAGTCGGGTGATGCTGAGGGAATTAGATTAGGAAATGAGACACTTAAAGTAGTAAAGGAGTTTTGCTATTTAGGGAGTAAAATAACCGATGATGGTCGAAGTAGAGAGGATATAAAATGTAGACTGGCAATGGCAAGGAAAGCGTTTCTCAAGAAGAGGAATTTGTTAACATCGAGTATAGATTTAAGTGTCAGGAAGTCGTTTCTGAAAGTATTTGTATGGAGTGTTGCCATGTATGGAAGTGAAACATGGACGATAACTAGTTTGGACAAGAAGAGAATAGAAGCTTTCGAAATGTGGTGCTACAGAAGAATGCTGAAGATAAGATGGGTAGATCACGTAACTAATGAGGAGGTATTGAATAGGATTGGGGAGAAGAGAAGTTTGTGGCACAACTTGACTAGAAGAAGGGATCGGTTGGTAGGACATGTTTTGAGGCATCAAGGGATCACAAAATTAGCATTGGAGGGCAGTGTGGAGGGTAAAAAACGTAGAGGGAGACCAAGAGATGAATACACTAAGCAGATTCAGAAGGATGTAGGTTGCAGTAGATACTGGGAGATGAAGAAGCTCGCACAGGATAGAGTAGCATGGAGAGCTGCATCAAACCAGTCTCCGGACTGAAGACCACAACAACAACAACATGTCAAATATCTGGGAGATGGTGACTCTAAAGCATTCAAAGAAGTTTTGGAAAGCAAACCATATGGGAACAGTGTAAATATAAGCAAACTTGAATGTATAGGACATGTGCAGAAGAGAATGGGTGCCAGGCTGAGAAGGTTAAAATCAGTTATGAAAGGGAAAAAACTAGATGATGGGAAAACCTTGGATGGCAGAGGAAGATTGACTGATTCCATAACAGACCACATTCAGAACTGCTATGGCCTTGCAATCAGGCAAAATACAGGCAATCTTGAAGAAATGAGGAGAGCTATATGGGCTTTATATTTCCACACCGCATCCACGGATGAGCATCCACAACATGGTTTGTGCCCCAAAGGTGAAAACAGCTGGTGTAAATACAATAGGGGACTAACAACAGGAGAGAAATACATTCACCACCACAGTCTACCATCAGCCATCATGGCAGAAATAAAGCCCATTTTCAGAGATCTGGCTGACAGAAGTCTTCTGATGAAATGTCTTCACGGAAAAACGCAGAACCCCAACGAGTGCTTGAATAGTGTGATATGGCATCGTCTCCCAAAAACAGTGTTTGTCGGAATTAATACACTACATTTTGGTGTGTATGATGCTGTGGCAACCTTCAATCTTGGAAATATAACTAAATGCCAGGTCCTTCAAAAGTTGGGTATGTGTGTTGGTTCCCGTACGGTACGTGCTATGTTCTTTTTAGATCAGCACAGACTAAGGCATGCTGATAATATAATCAAGACATTAGTGAAAAAAGCAAGACAGGTGCAGAGGGGTGCCAAAAGAAGACTTGAAGATGATTATGAAGACTGTGAAGGGGGTATTAGCTACGGATCAGGAATGTTTTAATCTTCTTTCTCCGTTTCCCGTAAGTTTACTTTTTACTTCATCTAGGAACATTATCTCAGGTACTGGTCAACCTAGAAGTCTGAAATTTTTATGACGTAGTGACATAGGTCCCTATTACATACTGAAACAACGATTTTTTAATTACTTGATTTACAAAAGACTTAGGGGTGATAGTCTAGTAAAAAGCGATGGAAAAAATTTACTTAAAAATAAATGTACAATATCTCTGTAAGAAAATACTTTGACAATAAACTGTTGTTTCAGTATTGTTGTAACATATGAATGCACATACAGTAAAATTTTTACCTCTCTGTCTCCAGTAGTTTGTGAGAAAATGTTCCCTATAGTAGGCATATATTAACATTGCGGGGATAGGTGATTCCGTATCCCCTTGTCGATATATAATCCTGTTCAATGCAAAATTCTAGTGCACCAACATCGATCTAATTTAAACGAGGGAATCTCTCTCCTGGTTTTCTCGACAAAACCGCGGTTTTAGAAGCATACGCTATTAAGATGGCGGCGCGTTTTGATATTATGAATGGCACTGAGGAAGAGTAGTTGTACCCTGACTATTTAAATCGTGGCCGAAACCGTGTTGGAGTGATTGTGGAAAGGGAAAACCCTTTGGAAGATTATGGTGACAGGAAGTTTGGAGAGAGATTTCGTCTGTCAAAAGAAACAGTGTGGTGGTTATTAAACCAAATTAATGATAGGTTAGAATTTCCTACTGATCGGAATAACCCTATTTCGCCGATGAACAGACTTTTGATTACTTTAAGGGAATATGCAACACGTGCATTCAACATTCTTATTGGGGACAACAGTAATGTACATTGTACAACAGCACAACGAAAAAGTGATGTATCGGACATCATAGCATCAATGTCTCCTCGGTTTATAAAATTTCCTACAAGAGAAGAAGTGCGCTCTGTGATGTATGATTTTAGTCAATTGGACCGATTTCCTAGTGTTCCTGGTATCTTGGATTGTACGATATAAGAATTCAGTCTCCTAGAGGACACAATGCGAAACTGGTATACAGCCACTGCTTTGATTATAATGTTAATGTTAAAATGCAGTACCACCACACTCTCAAACTGTAGGTTCCCTCAAACACCTCAATTTTCCTGCATTTATTAATTTCTGTTTATCGTATTGATATGGCTTAAGTTCCTCATGTATTCTGTATTTACATTGACAACTGTCTCTTCTTTTTTAATTGGTTGTGTATCACTCTCCATGTTTCATACCTCTTGATGCAGCCTTGCCTAGTACTAATTTTATCTTATTTCAATAGTTTTGTTTATCAACAGAAACTGTTATGTAGGCATGCTATTCTTATTTTGTGCTAAAGGTTTTTCTGTCAACTCCATTGTTATTTATGTACTGTTCAGTTTTTACTATTTCATTGCAAAGATGTTACTCACTGTATGTTTCTACTTCACTCTAGATGTGTTACTTCTCTTCCAATGTTGTCTGCTAACATTTAACTTCTTTGGTGGTAATACTCAGGAAATGCCTGAAGACGGCCTTGTAAGCCGAAAACCGGTTAGCAATAAAAATAATATTGTAGAACAAAAGCAAACTGGTGCTTTTCATTTATTATTATAATGTTGTTCTACCAAGAACCGACAGAAGATTCTGTTAATACAATGCGAAACTTTTCCGCAATAGGAAGACATATTTTTCCTTTAACTGCCAAACCATTAGTGATCACAATTTGTTAATAAGAGATATTGACGCTCGATGGCCGGGCTCTGTGCACGACAGTACCAATTTTCTCAACTGCACTCGCAGAACTCAATTTGAAAACTAAGAAATACCACAAGGTCACTTATTGGGGGATAGTGGTTATGCATGTAGATCCTACTTGTTAACTTCACTAATAAATCCGCAAAATGAAGCAGAGCATCGACATAACAGGTCTCATATTAAAACCAGAAACACTGTTGAGAGAAAATATGCCTTGTGGAAGAGAAGATTTCCCATATTATCTGAAAGATGTAACCCACAGAAAACAATGTCAATAATTGTGGGTACAGCTGTGTCGCATAATATTGCAAGGAGTACAAGCAGTGAAGAACCACCAGAAGATCCACAAATTTCTCGACTTTTAAGACAGTTACGTGAGGAGAGAGTCCCCAACATTGAAGATAACCAACCTGTGCTACCTGGACAGTAGATGTCCAACAGACCACAGCAGGGACACCGACGAGCTCGCCTACTGACGCACAAACAATTCGCCATCACCCTACACTGTGCATACGATATATGACCTATCGCACACAAAAACGATACTAAACCTAACTGTTGCTGGTTGCAGAAGCTGAACGAGAGCTCTACACCGGCACACAGTGGGACAGAATCTTGAAAACGTGGCCAAAAAGGTAAAAAAAAGTTTAAACATGGGGATTTTGGACTATCACGTTGGCAGCAGCAATGCTGGAACAACTGATGCCGGCTGTGCGGACGACCAGATGTTCATTTGTTCGGTAATACCTCAGGTCAAATGCGGCAGTTCATTGTTAGCGTGCGCGCAGCTGGCCAGGCTACAAGAACAGTCGCGTTGTTGAAGGAAGTTATTTTTTTTGTGCAAGTGAAACCAATACTTTCATAATGGAATGTATTCCAGGAGGTATGTACTAGTGAAAAAACACTTATATCACTATTAAATCATCAATTATGCACGTTTACATTTCAATTAACGTACTACAGGGAAATGAATGACAAAATCGTAAAATGCGCTTAGGAAAGTTAATTCCACGACAATCCGCTTTCTTTTGCGCTGTGTACGCAAGTATATATTATTACCAAGGTAAATTAAGCTTCAAATCCTGCGACTAGTTGCGACTCTGGCTTTGAGCCACGTTTTAAGCGACACTTGCAAAATGTCATTGTTCAGACATCTTCAAAAATGACAGTACAATCAATTAATTATGAGTTTTATTTGTACAATTTAAATTACAATCGACATGTAGAAGCATTGTAAAGAATAAAATAATTAGAAAAATGATGAAAAGTGTAACACAGATTTTTTTTTTAATTTCAGTTTCATCTGATCCAGCGTATTCCAGAATCGGATTTTTCGAGGAAAGATATTTTTCTAATAACAAAAGTGTATTTGTCAAATGATTTGGAAGGGGGTCATAGAACATTTGGAAAGGCCGTTGACAGAAAAAAGTGGACATACAATTAAAATTCCCTATGATATGAGGCCTACCATTTCGATTTTGTTAACAAAGTTAAGAAGCAAGTATAAGGAAGCAACTCGCAACAAGGATATTTTTTCAAGAAGAACGAAACCTGGTTAAATACAATAGTATATATTCCGATTGATTCGAAACCTGCAAGTGTGACTAAATCAACAGGCCGACCTGCCACAAAATTTGAAACATTATCTGATAGGTCTAAAAGAAGGAGAACTGAGGAGATTCGTACGAAGTTCAGTCCTGTCGAATTATCGTTCGCCGCGCAAATGAGTCTTCGATCTTCGGGGCACCCAGATGCTGCGAAGATTGTGAAAGACGTCACACTCTCAAGTCCATCCAAGGTGAAAAACTACAAGGCAGGCTTGCGATTTTCAACATCATCGCCATCCTCATATGATGCAAATGAAGGTCTAGCACTCCTTTTCGACTTGAAATTGTCAAAAGAATCTTACCAGCATTTGAGAAATGGGGCTAAAGGAAAAGGCTTAAACACACTATATCCACCGTATTCAGCTGTTTTGGTAGCAAAAAAAGCTTGCTGCCCTCCAGACGTAACCCTCACTTTTACCGAATCAAAAGCTGAGGTACGGTTGCAAGCTTTGTTAGACCACACTGTTCAGCGTGTTCTACTGCTGAAACGAGACGATATTTTACATGTGAGTGACTCGGAAATGTCTAATATGGCCCTTATTTGTAAGTGGGGCTTTGACGGAACCTACGGGCAAAGAATGCATAAAATGAAGTTTTCAGATTCGAGTATTTCAGTTGCAACTTTATTTTTCACATCGCTTGTTCCACTGAAACTTACAGGTGTAAATGAAGAAACTAAAGAAGAAAAGATCTTATGGATTAATTCGAAGCCGTCTTCAACCCTCTTTTGCAGACCACTGAAGTTAGAATTTACAAAGGAAACAGAGCAAACATCTTTAAATGATAAAGCGTATTAAAACAGACACATCGAACAACTCCAGTCATTTGAAACAGTTATTCATGGGAAAGACATTTCCATTAAATACAATTAAAGCATGACCATGGTAGATGGTAAAGTGTGCAATGCTATCACCAACACGAAATCTGCGCAACGGTGCTATCTCTGCAAGGCTACGTCTGCCCAATTTAATAACACTGACGATGTTTTGAAAAAACAAGTTACCGCCGATTATCTGCAGTACGGACTATCTACTCTTCACGCCTGGATTCGATGTTTTGAATGTTGTATTCATTTGGCATACCAAATGAAAACAAAAAAGTGGCAGGCACGTAAAGCAGAAGATAAAGAGGAAAAAGCAATACTGAAAGCCAACATTCAAAAAGCTTTCAAAGAGCAGCTTGGAATTGTAATTGACATGCCGAAACAAGGGTTTGGCAGTACGAATGACGGAAACACCGCTCGACGTTTTTTTTTTAAAACACTCCAACATCAGCGCTGATAACTGGAGTTTCCGAAGAACTAATCCACCTTTTCCATATAATTTTGCAGACGATTTCGAGCGGACGTCAGATCGACGTTGAAAAGTTTCGAGCATACGCCTTAGCAACTGCCAGACACTACGTGAAAGAATACCCCTGGTACAATATGCCAACAGCAGTCCATAGATTGTTGATTCACGGTCCAGACATTATTTCTTCGGCCATTTTACCCATCGGTCAAATATCGGAGGATGCTCAGGAATCAACCAATAAGTTGATAAAGCAATATCGCCTGAGTTTTTCTCGAAAGTTTTCAAGAGTTAAGACTATGGAAGACGTGTTCAGGAGATTGTTGGCAACGACAGACCCCTACGTTTCTTCCTTACGTAAATCTTCGCCGAAGAAACTGAAGAGTTTGTCGCCAGAAGCCGTTGCCCTCTTAGTTCCTGTGGCGGAAGACTATGAAGATGCAGATGCAGGTAATGAGGAAACAGTGTTTGAGGATGACGACGATTCAGTTGAAGCAAAAGATGAAAAAGAATAAGAAAATGAAAACTTGTAAATTAAGTTATAAAAAATTTACAAAATAATTGTAATTAAAATGAAATAATTTTTTGTAATATTTTAAACCATCTTGTAACCTATATTTGGTCCTTTCTTCGAGTTTTCCACTTTCTTGGTTTATTTTTTAAGCATTAACTACAATAACTCCTAAATACTGACTTTTATATGAATAAAAATATATAAATATAAATAAATAAAGAGACAGATTTTGACCGCCATCTTGGAACCACCATTTTTAAATTTTTTGAACTCTGTCATCATCAGTAACCTCGATAATTCCCTAAAAATTACTTTTATACGTAAAAAATGATAGTGTACATAGAGCCTGCCATCTTGGGTCCGCCATTTAATTTTTTTCACTTTTTTATATATTCTTAATCAGAAACTCCGTAAACCCTTACATACTAAGTTTGGTACAAATTGAACAACTACTTATATTTTGACCAGCTTTTTGGGATTCTGACCCACTGTGCGATGAGCTCGCCCACTGACGCACAAACTATTCGCCATCATCACCCTACACTGTGCATCCGATATATGACCTATCGGACACAAAAACGATAATAAACCTAACTGTTCCAGGTTGCTGACGCTGAACGAGAGCTCTACACCGGCACCCAGCGGCAGCCTTCGAGGAACACTACCGCACAACGACAAAGGTATCGACACGCATGATACCCACTACTAACAAAGCCTACCCCTTGCACGACCTATCGCAGGCAGCAAACATCCGCAACTGCTCTTACCACCCGACCGAACTATCACAGAGGTTTTTTTTCCCTTTGGCTCTTGCCTTGGCACTTTTTTTTCCTCTGCCCTTCAAACCACTACCCTTCGTTCGACTTCGACCCAATCTATCTCCAGATGAGCGCGTATTAATGGTTAACCTTAACCAGACGTACGCAAACAACGCAGTACCCACATCCTGCGTTACCTCACTTGAGTGAAAACTAACCCTTATGCAGAGATGGCAGTAGACCTTTAGAGTTGGCCATCATGCCTGTGTGGGCGTGGAGGGGCTCCACCTCTATTTAAAAAAACTGCAGCCGTCGGTTTTCTTATTTTCAAGAACGGATGCATTTGCACTCACCAGTTCAAGAAGTTCATCTATTTCGTACTTTGAGAAATTCGGAGTTCTTCTTTTGTTCTCCATTATTCTCCAAAAAAACATCAGATTGTGAACTTTACTTTTCATTCATCAGTAACAACAGTAAAGTGCTGCGACAGTTTTAAATTCTAATAATCTTAACTATCTTTCGGTTGTAGCAAGACCAATATGCTTCCCATGAAGTCTATCAACACGGTATGGAAACTTAGTTATTGTTCCATTTCTTTGCCTCTTGTATTCCTTGATCTGCTGTTATATTAAATTTTGTTACTTTTGGCACGAAGAGGAAATAGTTACAGGAGATAATACGCCTGTTGCTGACGAGGGGAAAAAACGAAAAAGAAAGGAGTGTAAAGGAAGTGGTAATACGCTCATTGAAAAGGTAGAAAAAATTCTTGGCCAGGAAATTGATGCTTTCCAAACCTTTGGAGATTATGTGGCTAGCCGAGCTGCGGTCACTAAAGAATTAAAAAAGTGCAAAAAAACTAAAAATAATTATTATGAAAAGCATAATTGAAATAAGTGAGATCGACAGTGCAGACATACCATCCGCTCCAGTTTCGGGAGTGAGAGAGACCAGTGTGCCAATCGATGCATACTTAATGTTACAGATTTTATAAACACAAATAAGGACTACATCCACAATTTCCATGAATGAAATAGTATGCATTTCCCCAAATGTTTGATTTTAGGGTCAACGGATGCGTCCGATTCCACCCGTCTGCTTTGAAGGGTGGTGGTGTGTGTGACGTCACTAAGGCGCGGAGTTTGAGTTGGTTGCGTTTGTAGATGTCTTGTGTTTGATGGCACCCTGTGTGTGTGTGTGTGTGTGTGTGTGTGTGTGTGTGTGTGTGTGTGTGAGTGAGTGAGTGAGTGAGTGAGTGAGAGAGAGAGAGAGAGAGAGAGAGAGAGAGAGACGGCCGACCTACTTTGCAGCGCCGAAATTCGTTGGTGGTATGTAATCTTTTTTGTCTACTTTTCTCGAGTTGTAATATATTGTGTATTGGGTATTGAATGTTTTTTTTTTTAATTTACGTAGTGATGTTTGACTTTTGAATTTTTGAGGTGTTTTGGTTTTGTCTTCCGTAGTTGTAGGCACTGGTCTTTTGGTATCAATAGTTATGGTTGACCTACACTGGTCAAGGGAAATAACCGATTCCAATTTTTGTAATTTTATATGTAGGTATTGGTGTTTTGGTATCGTCAGCTGTGGTCAAGGGATATGTCTGATTCCTATTTTCGTGGTTTTTGCTGTAGGCCTTGGTGTTTTGGTATCGTCAGCTGCGATTGACCTATATGGTCAAGGAAAGTGTTTATTCAATATAGGTCTAATTATTTTTAGGGATGCTTTGAATTACACACACATGTATACATGTGGATTAATGCTCTTAAGCTACATTACTTGGCTAGAATTACGCTATATTCATTTACTAGAAATACTAATAAGTTAAGGTAACATGGACGTCATTGTATTTTTTACTATTATTTTGAAATAGGACAACACAAAAAAGCGATATTGAAACGAGAATTTAATCAACCAATTAGTGTAATGTGACCCCTATGTGACTAAATTTAGAAACTGTGGAATGAAAAAGATTTTCATCTTATGTATTGAATTACATGCAATTTTTATTTTAGGTACACTGTACTTCCATAGTATCCAAAATAAAGGTCAAAATAAATGTATTCTTTTAATTATTAACTTCTTACAATATTTTGGTTTGTATATATTTAAAAAGGTGTTTTTATAAGTCAGTTTTTCCCCTCTTTAAGAAAATGTGACATACTCCACGGTAAAACATTTAATAAATGGTTGATTGATATGAATCACTCTGTAGCCAAGTACTATATTATCATTCTTAAAAAATTTACTTTTTATACTTTTAAGAATGGATGAGATTATGATTGAAAGAAGATGTGTGAACCATTTTATTCTCAATGATAGCATGTCGAAACATTCCAGCTCCATAATTTTGTTGATTCTGAATTCCTTTTCATCTCATATAGTGTTCTTGATTTTCTTTTTTTTATTGTGGACTCCTTTGTCGGGCTCTCAGCAGCTTTTTCTGCTTCAGCAACACATTGCCTGTCTACTCGTAGCACAGCCCACTTTTCATGTTGTCCCTATTTCTGATGCCTAGGTCCAACATATTTGGGTCCTCTCAGACCTATCTGAAGAGCTGATATGCCAACAAAAATAGTTTTTAGCAAGCATTCCCAAATGAAACAACTGAAGCTTTCATTTGGATTCTGTGTTTTGCGATGTAAACATTTTTCCAGGAGTTTAAAATTTAAAATATCTCCATATATTGGCTTTAGTTCTGCCAAAGTACTTTCTGGCATCATGTACATGTGTAAGTTTTTGTCCTTATGAAAGTTCATGTTTGATTTCATTGCATCTCTTGCTTTATTTCAGAATGCCAGGAAAGAGAAACTGGCAGTGATAGGCAGTAAAGTTCGCGCAGTTTTGCCCAACGCAACAGATGAGGACTGCAAAACTCGATTCATGTCACTGCGGTCGCACTTTTGTGGAGAGCTAAAAAAAATTAGAGCCTGTGAGCATAGTGGTGCAGGGGCAAGCGAAGTTTACGAGCCTGCTGTGTGGTGGTTCAATGCTTTGAAGTTTTTGAAGGACTACGTGACACCGAGGAAAACTGACAAATATCCCAAGCCGTATGGTAAGTACGAACATTTTGTTGCCTTCCTTTGTAGGAATTCTGCTTTCTGTAAGACAGCTTATTCTGATTTCAGGTTGCAGATGGCTATTTCAGCTCAAGTAATAATATGCTGTATAAATGTAAATTTCGATATACATACGAGGTGTGGCTAGAAAAAAACAGGACTAGTACTGGTGAAACAATAAAACAAATGCAATAAGGCTGAAAGTCGTGTGGCCTATCACGTGACACTCGCTCCGCCTACTGCTCGAGTTTCATCTGCCTCCTGCACTCAGTCTGCCCGTGGCGTCTGTTTTACGTAGTTGACGTTTTGTCTGTGCGTCGGAAAATGTTGAGTGTACAGAAAGAACAGCGTGTTAACATCAAATTTTGTTTCAAACTAGGAAAATCTGCAAGTGAAACGTTTGTAATGTTACAACAAGTGTACGGCGATGATTGGTTATCGCGAACACAAGTGTTTGAGTGGTTTAAACGATTTAAAGATGGCCGCGAAGACACCAGTGATGACACTCGCACTGGCAGACCATTGTCAGCAAAAACTGATGCAAACATTGAAAAAATCGGTAAACTTGTTCGACAAGATCGTCGTTTAACAATCAGAGCAGTGTCTCAGTTAACAGGAGTTGACAAGAAAGTGTTAGGCAGATTCTTCATGAAAGTTTCAACATGAACAAAGTGTGTTCAAAAATGGTTCCAAAGTGTCTCACAATTGAACAGAAGGAACGCCGAAGAATGATTTGTTCTGACATCCTGGAAAACATTGAAAGTGATCCCACCTTCTTACAAAATGTTATTACTTGCGATGAATCGTGGTTTTTTACTTACGATCCCAAAACTAAACGCCAATCGATGCATTGGAAAACTCCTGGTTCTCCACGACAAAAAAAAGCACGAATGTCAATTTTTTTTTTTATCAAAGGGATTGTGCACATTGATTGGGTACCAGAGGGACAAACAGTGAATCAGCATTACTACATTAGCGTCCTGGCTACCCTACGTGAGCGAGTACGGAGAAAACGGAACGATTTGTGGAGAAAAAAGTCATGGATCCTTCACCAAGACAATGCCCCAGCTCACAGTGTGTTGTCAGTCAAGACGTTTTTGGCAAAACACAACATTCCCATCTTAGATCATCCACCCTACTCACCTGATTTGGCCCCCTGTGACTTTTTTCTTTTCCCTAAAGTCAAGTCCGCTTTGAAAGGAACTAGATTTGAGACTATTGAAGCAGTAAAAGAAAAAGCGACGGAAGTAATGTATGGACTTACCGAAAATGATCTGCAGCATTGCTATGAACACTGGAAAATTTGTATGGAGCGGTGTAGAGACCGAGGAGGAGAGTACATTGAAGGAGATAACATGAAATTGTAAATAAATGTTTTTTCCAGCATCAGTCCGGTTTTTTTCTAGCCACACCTCGTATACCAGTGTAATCAAGTGTCGTAACATAAAAATAGTGAGTCTGTAATTCAGAACAGTAGTAACCCAATAAGAGAAAACAATTATTTAGTAAATGATGGTAAAGAAAACAATTTTTTATTAAATACGAACCTTGAGCTCACAGAAGGGTCATTCCACACCAAGTGGTCTAAAACTGAAAAAAGTTCCCACCATCATGGTCTCCAATTTTCGTCAAATTTTAACTGTAGCTTTAGTCAAGTGTTGAAGTAAGTTTCCCAAGATTTCAGGCCTCTAGCTGCAATAGCTGCTGATCTAGACCCCCTTGTCTGAAGTGTACTTAGTCCGTGTGCATGCAACATAAAAAAAATGTCATATTTGGAGTCTAATAAAATCGAAACTAATTCATAAGAATGGTTAGTAAGATGCGACCCTGTACAGTTTTTTTTGCTGATTCCAACGAAATTATGTATAACATTACTCATGCAAACCCCGGTCAAATAACTCGACTCAAAGTATACTTCAAAATTTGTCGTGACACAACGCGACAAATTTTGACCAATATTAAGACTGCAATGATTTCCTTGCAGTTGAAGATATGGACTTGAACTTTTGGCCAAGCTTCATGCTTGTGCTAGACATAATGCAGCCGGATTTGCAATGATCCAGGCCATATGGTCGCCCTGCAGTATCTCTTCAAATTAGGCAGTGTCAGCACAAACGGTAAAATTTACCAAAGTTTCAAGCCAATTACTAAAAAATAGTTGGCCTGAATCTGCTTGTGAATAGTATCACCTAAAAGAGAAACTCTTGCTCTACAAGACTGACATTTGTTTTTTTTGCAACGCGACCATTAAGTACTCATTAACTCACATCAAAGTTGTTATATTTTGTATGCGCGATGCACTAATTTTTCTTCATTTCTAGGAATTTGAATCTTAATAGTCGCTTAGAATTACTGATATAATTGGATATTTCATTCGTGTTTTATTCAGTGATTGGCCAGTGAGAGATGTCAGAAGTTAATGAAGAAGAAGAATCGTTGGCCCCCTGTTCAATTGGAAAAGATGCTGCTGCATCAAAGTGCCATGTTATCTTCTATGCTAAGAAGACTGGATTCAAAGCGTTTAGTGATTTCACAGAATGTGACCAGAAATTGCTTGTTTCGCGTTCAGAAGCCAAACTTGACGAAAATTCCATCATTTGCTTCCACCATGAAGCCCTCTTCCTACATGAATATCAAGCGATGCAAAAGAAATGTTGCAATCCATTCAAGAAGAGGAATCACAATGTAAAAGCTGGACTTAGACTGCTTGATAATGAAACAGCTGCCAAACTTTGCCTGTTAAAGAAAAAAGAAGTGATTGATATAAAACCTGGTCAGAAGCTTTGCCCTCGCTGCATGTCGGCACTGAACCAAAAGCTAGAAGATTCATCATCACTATCAACCCAATCTGAACAAGATTTCACAACGGATGAAACTGAACCAGCCATCAACAAAAGTTTATCATTTATTGGTGCTTCACCATTGAAAAGAAGACAACTAAGTAAAAGAGATAAGCAAAGCTATGCAAAAAGAAAGATCTTGGATGCACAAAGTTTAATTGGGAATCAAATTGCTGCTGCTGTAGGAATCAATTACGATGAACAGCCAAGTTCAAGTAAAAGTCGCCCATGCAATAATTGTGCAGATCTTGATAATCTTATAGAAGAGTTGAAAGAAAAATGTAAAGTGTCAAATCGTAGGACAAAAGTTCAAATATTGACCTTGGTTCCAAGAAGCTGGACAATTAAAGATACGACAACAGCATTTAATGTATCAGAAAGAATGGTAAAGCAAGCGAGAAAACTGAAGAATGAGCAAGGTGTTCTAGCTTTTCCAGCAAATCGGCAAGGAAGGAAGCTTTCAGATGAAGTTGTCCAGAAAGTACATGACTTTTTTCAAGATGACGAATTCAGCAGACTTTGTCCAGGGAAGAAAGACTGTGTGCCTGTGAGAATTTCAGGAACAAAGGTGTACAAGCAAAAGCGGTTGTTGCTTTGCAATTTGAAGGAAATGTACGTGTCTTATCAGAAGCAAAATGGACCAGAAATTGGCTTCTCAAAGTTTTGCGAGCTTAGACCAAAATGGTGTGTTACAGTTGGCTCTGCTGGAATGCACTCAGTTTGTGTCTGTACAATACACCAAAATGTCAAGCTTATGCTCACTGGTGCATCAATCAATGAAGACTACAAGGAAATTCTTAGCAAAGCTGTTTGCAGCTTGGAAAACAAGGATTGTATGCTTCATCGTTGTGAAAACTGCCCTGGTCCAGAAGGTGTAGAAGCAGTTATTGCAACATATTTTGAAGATAATGACCCTGAAGAACTGATTGAGTACAAACAATGGATTCATACCGACAGGGATACTTTAGAAACAAAGCAGCTTTCAACAGAAGAGTATGTTGAAGATATTGCAGCAAAAATTTGGAACCTGTCTTGTCATCACTACATTGCCAAGCATCAAAGCCAGCACCTGAAAGCTCTCAAAACTGATTTGAAAGAAGGCGAATTCATAATACTAATGGATTTTGCTGAAAACTATTCATTTATTGTTCAAGATGCAGTGCAAGGCTTTCACTGGGAAAACAGTCAAGCAACAGTTCATCCATTTGTAGTCTACTACTGTGAAAACGAAGAGGTGCAATGTGTGAATCTTTGTGTTATTAGTGACTGCCTTCGACACGATACGATTACTGTCCATGTTTACATTGGAAAAGTAATCAATTACCTGAAGATGCAATTTTCCAAAATAAGCCACATCCACTACTTCAGTGATGGTTCAGCTGCACAATATAAGAATTTCAAGAATTTTCTCAACTTATGCTATCACAAAGAAGATTTTGAAATAACAGCAGAATGGAATTTCTTTGGAACAAGCCATGGAAAGTCGCCTTGTGATGGCATTGGAGGCACAACAAAACGGTTGGCAGCAAGAGCAAGTTTGCAACGTCCATATGAAAACCAGATTCTAACACCCAAAGATCTTTTCAACTTCTGCAATGATAATATCAATGGAATCAAATTCTTTTTCATCAGCAAAGAGGAAGTTGAAGAAGAAAAAGCTTCTCAAGAAGAAAGATTCCTGCAAGGGCACACTCTAGCTGGCACAAGAGAAAACCACCATTTTTTGCCCATTGATATGACGACAATTAAGGTCAGTAGAGTTTCTAATGATGCGACATCTTTTTTGGCCAAAATTAGTGCTGCTGAAGTAGTAGTTCAAGTCATGGATCTTCAGCCTGGGCAGTATGTTGCTTGCATTTATGAAAAGAAATGGTGGATTGGAAACATCGTTGAAATCTCAGTCGAACAGAAAGATGCTTTCATAAGCTTTATGCATCCTCATGGTCCTGCAAGTTCATTTTATTGGCCCTTAAGACGTGATACTTGCTGGATTCCAGAACAACTTATCATTGGTGTTATTCCAGCTCCATCAGTGACATCATCTGGTCGGCAATACAGTTTTCCTGAAAGCATTCTCTTGCAAATCAACGATGCTTCCAGAATGATGAAGTAACTGAGGAAGACAGGCTTGGGAACCTGCATAAAGAAACCCACAATCAGGCTTGGGATCCTGTGGTAAAGACACCCTGTAATCAGGCTTGGGAACCTGCAGTAAAGATACCCACCCGTGGCTGTTACTGCATGGCTATCGGGCGTGGCCCCTATGGCGATGGGGATGCTGGTTTTATTGTGATAACCAGTAATGGCTCAGCCATCATGGACCAACGCAGGGCACTGCGCACACAAAATATAAGATACTTTGACCTGAGTAAATAAGCACTTAATGGAAGCGTTGCAAAAGAAAAATATATCCATCTTGTAGAGCAAGAGTTTCTCTTTCAGATGATACTATTCACAATTAAATCCAGGCTGACTATTTTGTAGTAATGGGCTTTGAACTTTGGTAAATAAAGCCATTTGCGCTGACACTGCCAAATTTGAAGAGATTTTGCAAGGCGACTATAAAGCCTGGGTAGTTGGAAATCCAGCTGTATTATGTCCAGCACAAAGATAAGACTTGGTAAAAAGTTCAAGTCCATATCTTTATCTGCAAGGAAATTATTGCAGTCTGAATATTGGTCAAAATTTGTCGCATTAAGTCACGACAGAATTAGGGGTACACTTTGAGTCGACTTGTTTGACCGGATTTTGCATCAGTAATCTTATAATTAATTTCGTTTGAATCAGCACAAAAAACTGTACAGGGTCTCATCTTACTAACCATTCTTATGAATTGGTTTCAATTTTATGAGACCCCAAAAATGGCATTTTGTCTGATGTCGCGCGCATGCGAACTTACTACCCTTCAGACAAGGGGGTGTAGATCAGCAAGTATTGCAGCTAGAGGCTTGAAATCTTGAGAAACTTAATTTAGCACTTGACTAGTGCTACAGATAAAATTTGAAGAAAATTGGAGACATGATGGTGGGAAGGTTTAGACCACTTGGCATGGAATGACCCAGAAATAATTTGAAAGTATCCAGTGTATCATACACTCGCTCCTGAGTTGCTCACGGTAGAACGGACGACTTTACAAGACAGCACACACTTATGTTTTCTTTCCGCGCGCGTATCATCTGCTGCTCGCGAATATCATCGTCTGCTGGTGCGCATGCGCAGTAGGTATATCCCGCGTGGACGGTGTAATAGGTCGGACTTGATCCAGTATGTAGTTACAGGTATGCATGCTAGGGGTGCTGGTGCATAGGCGTACGCTTTCGCGCATCGTGTAATACGGGCTTAAGGAGCCTGTACAAGACATGATGTGCAATTAGTGTTGTCAAAGAAATTCAGAGGAACGAACTAGACCTAGTTGCACTGCAAGAAATCTGGTGGGAGGGTGCTGGCAGCATGGATGTTGAAAACTGTACTATTTTGTATGGAGCCTGTGAACGAGGTCATCTGTTAGGTATTGGGTTTTGAGTCAGCAAGACTTTGGCCACTAATTATTCAGAGTTCGTGTCAGCCAACCCAAGAATATCAGTTCTAACAGAGGACGTAAAGCATATTAAGGCGGCTTTTGAGAACTGTCATGGAAGAGAGTGGAAGTGAAGTGAAAGATGAGTTCTACACACAGATAGAGGCAGTGATGGATGCTATCCCCAAATGGACACCTGAGGATCCTCCTTGGTGATATGAATGTCAAGGTTGGGAGAGAACAAATCTTCCATGACAAAACAGGAAGGCACTATCTACATGACCTAAGCAATGATAATGGGGTGAGGTTCATCAGCTTCGCTACATCATCAGGGTTGTTCAGCTCCAGCACAAACTTCCTATGGAAAAATGTACATAAGGGAACCTGGGTGTCACCAGATAGGAAGACTATAAATCAAATAGACCATGTTCCCATTGATGTAAGAGCTAAGAGATGGGTGCTAGACATTAAAATAGCATGGGGTGCCGAATGTGGGAGTGATCATTTCCTGGTCAGAGGCCTTTTAAACTTACAGTGTAAAGAAAGAATGACGCCTAAGTTAAAAAGAGTTGAAATGTACCATGTGGAGAAACTAAAAGATGAAGCAACAAAAACTGCAACTTAGGAACTGCTTTGAAGCACTCAGTAAAATGGTTGTGTATCAGGACCTTGAACTAATGTGGGGAAACAAAGAGCTCAGTTAGGGATACAGCAAAGGAAACAATTGTGGGAAACACAGTGGGCAAAAAGATCTGGTTTGGAAAGGAGTATGCAGATGCCCTGGAAAGGATGAAGGAAGCCAGGAGCAAAGGAGCAAATGGCTGAAGGGGACAGATCTGGCACAGGGCAAAGCACAAATTGAGGAGATCCTGAAGACTACACAAGCAACACTGAGAAGAGCAAAGAGGAAATATATAAGGGATATCATCACTGAAGCAGAAACAGACTTCAGAAGACAAAAGACTAGGGAAATGTTTCTGAAGGTGCAGTACCTCTGCAAAGGTCACCAGGCCAAGCAGAAATTTGTTAAAGATTCCCACGGTAAGATTTATTTATATTTTTTATTTATTTATATAACTCAAATACAATGTTTTAAGGCTTCTTCTACAATTTTCGTGAAAAGTAGTACAAATTAAGCTACTTCATCCTGCTTATACCCGGGCCGCTGAAACATTGCACTTGACGTTAGCGTATGAAGTTGGCAGCGTAACAAGTGAAGAACGATGGGCGCTAGGCGTTCAGCGTGGGGCGCCAGCCAATCGCAGCGCAGTGAGCACAGCTGTTACTCACGTGCTGTGACGCCAAAGTTCCCACGTTGCCGGCTTTGTTTAGTGGATGTGTATACAACGTGAATTGTATGTTGTTTACCGCGTGTTTTCGTTGTACTGTGTGCTATATCGTTGTGACTTTTGTTACGTTGTGAGTGTACATACTTGGAAAATGCCACCGAAAAGACTTCGTTCACCTAGTGACAATTCTTTGCGTCGAGGGGTGCCACTAAACAGCCAGGCACTGGAGTTACTACGCAGAACTCGTGAGTTTTACGAGCAGGAGAAAAACTACGTAAGCATTCATGGACAGCCATCAATTCCTGACGACAAAGTGGTGGAACGTACGTCGAAAGCTCTTGGTATTAGTGCAAGAACCGTAGTAAGTAAAGGAGTATTACTACAAAACTTGGAAGATACTGAAGTGAGCCGTAATGATTCCGAGCTGTCTGGATCAAATAATACATTTTTATCAACCCCAGGAAAGAAGAAAAAGCGACCTAGTCCTATCACAGATTCAGATTCTTTCCAGACTGATGCAATTCGTAGGCATGTTTATGCTTACTACAGCAGAGAAGAGTATTCGACTGTAGCTAAGTTATTAATCTCTTTAAAAGAAAGTGAACTCTTCAGGGGTGGTAAAACATCACTAAAAATTGTGCTAAAAAACATGGGTTTCCGTTACAAAACGCTAGACGGACGCAAAGTACTGTTAGAGAGGGCACATATTGTTACCGCTCGTAGCATTTTCTTGCACAAAATTGTGGGCAGAGACATTCATTCCATAATTTGGTTAGACGAAACGTGGGTTAATGCCGGGGAAGCTGTCAGTAAATGTTGGACGGATAACACACCCAGCAGTAGCGGCCATCAGCCGACGGGAAGAGGAGCTAGATTAATTGTGGTTCATGCAGGCTCCTCCAGTGGTTTTGCCCTTACGCACTTTTAGTTTTTAGATCAAAAAAGACTGGTGATTACCATGAAGATATGGATCACACACGATTTGTTGAGTGGTTCAGGAACCTTTTAAAACAATTTCCTATCCCCTACAACAATTGTAATGGACAATGCTCAATATCATTCGGTGATACAGAACAAAGCCCCAACCACAAATGATCGGAAAGAAGTTATGGTGCAGTGGTTACAGGCTCGAAATATTGCAGCGGATATGAGTATGACAAAGGTTCTGTTATATTCTCTTGTTAAAGAAAATAAGCCTACGACACCTACATATGTAGTAGACGAAATTGCTAAGGAGCAGGGTCATACTGTAATAAGGCTGCCACCGTATCACTGCAATTTCAACCCTATTGAGTTAATATGGAGTGATGTAAAAATGTATGTAAGGAACAACAACAAGTCCTTTACAATAACAGAGGTGGAAAAGCTGTTGCGTGAAGCTCTTGTGACTGTGGATGCAGCCTCATGGAGAAAAAAAGTAGAGCACGTCGAGAAGCTTATACGAGCAGCACAGACAATAGAAGGCATTATCAGTGGCCATGAACAATTAATGATTTGTCTTGCTGATGACGACGATGAAGACGGTTTTGGCGATGAATCGGACAACAGTGACGATGGCGAGCTGGATGGAATTGCGCCATTATCGCTGTAAATTGGTGAGTGAAAAATTACTAATATTGGTTATTTATTGCAATCTCGGTTATTATTTATTTTGTAAACTACGTATATTATTGATTTTAAAGTACCAGTCGTCAGATGCTTGCTTTTTGTATTTCTTTGCTCAGTTATCGAATTGGTGCGCATTGTTATGCTTTTACATGCATTATTATACGGTTGCTTACTTCCTGTCATTGTAGTACAACTAAAAACGAGTTTTTATATACACTGTAATTGCTCAATCGCTTGCATAAGACGGGATGGAAAACTGTATCGTCTGCTGTGTGTATAGAGGCTGCTGTTGCAACATCGCTATTACAGTATAGCTAACTAGACAAAAAGCGAACTGTCAAGTGCAATGTTTCGCCGGCGGGGGTATAGATCAGTGTGATTCAAAGCTTTATCCAAGCATTTACATACTACTTCAACAGCTGCTGCAAAAAGAACATTTTTCGGGTTATGAGGATTATACTCCAGATAATGACAGCGGTAGGAAACCCACAAGTATCAGTGTAAGATTGAACTAAATGCATCCCACAGGTAAAAGTATTAAAATCCTTATGTTTAACTACCAAAGCATTCACAACAAAGTACCAGAGTTAGAAGCACTATGAAAATAGTAAAGCTCATATAATATCAGATACAGAAAGCTTGTCGGAACCTGAAATTAATAGCAGTAAGTTTTCTGGGGAAAATTTAAGTGTATAGGCAAATGGGTGATGGGCGTACACAAGAAACTCAAATCCACCGAGTTAGAAAGTGAAGCTGGATGTGAGACTGATTGGGTAAGGCTCAGTATCAGGGAGGGACATAAAATGATAATTGGAGCTCTCTATTGCCCACCAGACTCATCTCCTGATGTAACCAAAAACTTTAGGGATAATCTCAATTTATTTTTAAGTAAGTTTCCTAATCATACTGTAACCTTCGGTGGAGACTTTAACATCCAACAATTAATTGGGAAAATTACAGTTTTGTTAGTTGTGGATGTGATGAGACAGCCAGTGAAACTTTACTACATGCCTTCTCTGGAAACTGGTACCCCCACTCATGACGGAAATATACTGCATCTAATGGCAACAAATAGACCTGATCTCTCTGAGAATGTAAACATCGAAACTGATACCAGTGACCACAACGCGGTTGTGGCAACAATGATTGCCGAAGTAGAAAGGACAACTAACACAAGCAGAAAGATATACATGGTCAGTAAACTAGATAGAAAATCAGTAGTGTCATATTTCAATAATGAACATGAAACTTTCAGCACAGAGCAAGAGCATGTAGCGAAACTCTGGCTCAAGTTTAAAAGGATGGTTGACTACACACTGGATAGATATGTATCCAGTAGTAGAATAGTTCATAATGGGAGGGAACCTACTGGGTATACAGTCACCGTAAAGAAACAGAGATTACTGCATAACAGGTGTAATACAAAGCATAATGCTGTAGATAGAGAGATGCTGAATGAAACGTGTTTGGCTGTAAAGAGAGCAATGCGTGATGCCTTCAATGATACTGTAGCAGAGCACTGTCATATGACACTTCACAAAATCCAAAGAAACTGGTCATGTGCAAAGCCCGTTAGTGTCCAGTCCCTAGTGAATGAGGGAGGAACTTGGGGGTAGGAAAACAAAAGCTGCAATTCTTAACTCCATTTTCAAATGCTCCTTTACAAAGGAGAACTGTCCCAATTTAACCTTCGTACCACTAATAACAAAGATCCAGGGTCCAATGGAATCCCTGTCAGATCCTATTCTGAATTTGCACCTGAGTTAGTCCCTCTTCTAACTATAATCTATCATAGATCCCTCAAACAAAAATCGGTCTCCAGTTCTCGTAAAGAGGCACAGGTCGCTCCTGTCTACAAGAAGGTAGTAGAAGTGATCCACAAAACTACCAACCAATATCCCTGACATTGATTTCTTGTAGAATCTTAGAACATATTCTGAGCTCAAACAAAATCGTGAAAAGCTTTGGTCAAGGCAATCAGGTAGATGCCGTATTTCTTGATTTCCAAAAAGCATTTGACTTAATACCACATCTACAATTATTGTCAAAAATATGATCATGGGGAGTATCAAGTGAAATTTGTGACTGGACTGATTTTTTGGTAGGGAGGATGCAACATGTTATCTTGTACGGAGTGCAATCGTCAGATGTAAAAGTACTTTCACGTACGCCCCCAGCAAAGTGTGTTGGGACCATTGTTCATGTATATTAATGACCTTACAGACATAGAGGCATTCAAATAATCATTCTTCCCACACTCCATATGTGAATGGAACAGGACGAAACTCCTATAACTGGTACAAAGGGACGTACCTCTGCCATGCAACTCAGTGGGTTGCAGAGTATAGATATAGGTGTAGATTAGGCTAAAAGTTATCTTAGGAACACAATTTCCAAAAATACACTCAACAGTTTGGCTCTAATCAACATCCACTACAGGATTGGACTACAACCTGATGCATCAGTAGTCTTAGGCTGCTATCTGAGGAGAAGTGAGGACTGTGCTACGTCCATTCTGACACATATTTACACAACATACACAGCATTATGTTGCAGCTTTAGCATTGCATGAAGCGACTGGTTATGCATTTATGCTGTGACATTTATTACACTTTGATAAAATGTCCATTTGTCAGAACCACCTTTAAAAATCCTGCCTACACTTTTACAATGCTGCTTGCTAAATAAACAAATAAACAAAAGAAATAATTAATTTGGTGTATTTGCCAAATCTGCTGCTAATAATAAGTTAAAGTGCACTTACAATGTTGACAGCTCTTCTGCTTTGTGCTGCTGTTGACAATTCGTTTCCACTGATCATAGCCAATAAGGTAAAAGCAAACAGTTAGTGCTTAGTGCACAATTGCAATCACTGATATCAGTATGTGTTAATGCGAGTTCCACTGCTGTGGAGGTACTCATTCTCTCAACATGTCTTAACGAAAGTTTTACTGTCACCAAAGTTTTTGTTCTACCTCTTTTCTTCGAACAAAGAAATGCAGACTACATTTCACAAATGCAGCACCTTCAATGAGATTTACTATCTTCACACAATGCAGGAAGCATTAAATTTTATTCACACTATTAAGAGTTCTGCGAAATTATACAGTTTAGTACTCTCCATCCAAAAATTGTTCATAAACTATTCTACAAGTACCTATAATTTTGTAGACTTTTTTTGGCAGTTTTGCTATGTGGTGAGGAAGAAACTGCTGATGGCAGCTGCAGAGTGAGAAAAAGTGTGAAAAGAAGGCACTGTGCAGTGCTGGCAATTTTGCAGTCTTACCAATCATTTACAATGGCAGAAATCTTTGTAGGTGGAGAAGTAACAATTTCACGAAAGCCCATTACAGATACATTCACCTTAAAAGGTGATGCTTATTTGTAGTAACAATATCGGCAGCATATTGGTGAGGCATTTGTCTTCATGAACGACAATTTGCGACCCCATCATGTACATCTTGTGAATGACTTCCTTCAGGATAACGACATCGCTCGACTTGAATGGGCAGCACGTTCTTCAGACATGAACCCTATCGAACATGCCTGGCATAGATTGAAACGGACTGTTTCTGGATGACGTGACCCACCAACCACTGAGGGATCTACGCTGAATCGCTGTTGAGGAGTGGGGCAATCTGGACCAACAGCGCCTTAATAAACTTGTGGATAGTATGCTGTGACAAACACAGGCACGCATCAATGCAAGACTATGTGCTACTGGGTGTTAGAGGTACAGGTGTGTACAGAAATCTGGACCACAACCTCTGAAGGTCTCAATGTATGGTGGTACAACATTCAATGTATGGTTATGTTGATCTGTATTCCAGTTTTCTGAACAGGTTCTGGAACTCTTGGAACTGAGGTCATGCAAAACTTTTTTGATGTGTTTAATATTGAGAAGAAACGTAGATTTAAGTGTACTGACAATAAATTTAGGAAACTGATTGTGTGGTTCAAGACGGGGAATAGAAAGGGTTACTCCCACTACCATCAGTAGAGAAAATGATGCCTTTGCAGTATCATGAAGCATTTCTGAATACCATTTATTGAAACTCATTGCTGAGCAGTCTATCATCTTTGCTTTGCAGAAAGATTCAGTTTCTTTGCAGACAAGCAAAAAATGATTCTGAACAGCTTGTTGGAATTTCACTGCTCATGGGCCTCACAAAAATGGCTTCCATTCATTTAAACTGGTCAAATAAATGTAGATGTCCAATTGCTGTTGTGATGCTCATAAATTTGTGCCTCCAGCTACGGCGTGACCAATAATCAAGAACTGCCAGAAGCTACAGCTAATTGACAAAAACTCTTCAAGATTCACATGCAATGAACTGGCCAGGAGAGAGATATTTGTAATTTTTCATTATTAGAGCTACGAAGTGATCTTCGTATGGTATGGTATGGTGGTCCATCTATGACCAGCGGCATGCTTTAACATAGCATTTCCATTTTCAGACCATTTTTAATCGAGGGATGACTGTGGCAACAGAAGCGACATTTTGACTTGCTTTGAGTCATCCAAATGAAGTGGAACTCCACCAGCAATCTTACAGAAGTGGTAGCATGGACCAAAACAAGGAAAAAAGCCCCATAAACATGGGCTTTAAAATTCACAACTTAAGAGGTATGAGCATTTGTTCATCTTCAATACTGTGAAACATCTCTTCTAATAAGTAAAGCAAGAGTAAAAGAGATATGTCTCACAGTAAGAAAAATGAACAAAGGTTCAAAGATCTTAAGGTACACATTTTAGAATCCATGTTTACTAGACATTTCTTTTTGTTTTGGTTCTTAATACCACCTCTGAAAGTTTGCCAGTGGAGTTTTGGTTCACCATGTATATCGATCCAATTCTTGAGTTGGGAGACACATGCATAAAATGTCTTTTACTGTGGACAGATTTTTGCTTCACAAGTTATCATATAAAATATTAAAACTAAATTAAAAATTTTACGGTAAAGTCAGTTGTCTCTTTCAACTATTAAAGCAAATTACAGTTTCTTCCAGTAAATTTCACTGATTTCCTTATGCTCGCAACTGAGACAGCATACTGATTGTGTGAGTTACGAACTGATGGGTCTACTCACAACTGCGGTGGATGCGGTTGGTGTCTGGCAGCCACTTGTGTTCTGTGTACAGTACCTGATGCGTATCACAGCAGAGCAAAACCTTGTTGCTACAGGTGATGCTTGAGTTCTGAGTGAGGCTCACGTATTCCAGTGAGGCTGCAACACTGGAGTCCCCAGATGTCACATGGTGGCACAAGCTGCTCACCTGTAACAAATGATACCACATAATACATATGGAGTTTTGAAAAGACAAATTACATAAAATCAAATAGAGTTGATAAATTTAAATGACTTAAGGTGCATCCACATGATGCCTTTTTTTTGTTTCTAACTTTGTGCACAAATTTCCAACAGTGCAACATGCACACGCATTTGTGAGTGGATTATTTCCTGGAAATGGAGGCTATGCGTAAAGCGCATTGCTTCCCACCTTTGGTGGAAATCTCTGTGCTTTTCAGCAGGCGACAGGCAGCTGTGAGTCATGAAACAATTCACGTGCAATAATGTCTGTTGACTCCAAACAAAGTGCAATTAAATCTATAGATGATCACAGACCAAATAAAGTCACAAGCAATGTCACTTCTGAAGATAATTTGCCTAAAAATTTGAGATGTGATGCCATGAGCATCAAGTATTAGATAAAAAGTCTCTGCTCATATCACTGTAAAGAATAAGATGTCAAAGTTCAAAGTAGGAAAACAGAAGAATAAGCAAGTAACTTATGAAAAGCCTAATGGTATATGAAAACTGTGGATGAATGTTCATGCTATGGTGACTGAATAACACAACAACTGAGGGACAACAGAAATGATGAGGTATGTTGCTCCTCAGCAACTACAACAAATAGTAAACAATACTGATGCAAAAAATACAAAATTAGAAACCACAGCCTCCATTCTAGTTGATTCTTGCGTCTATGAAATCCCTAATTTTGTCTAGACCAATTATGTTAATTTATGTCATCTTTCATGATTAAAATAGTGTAAACAGCTTTATAAAATAAAACACTGATGACTCATTGAAAGTTAACTAGCCTTAATCTAACAACCAAAAATTTGTCACAAGTAGTTCTCATTTTCAGGAATATCACTGAAATGCTTTGTTTTTAAATGCCAAATAAATAGTTCAAACTGCTATATAAGTCACCAGTTACTAGCTAACAAAGTAATCAGTCAGGGACATCATAAACTCTGGTCAGGGAAGATCGAAATGGCCTTTCAACTGACTTAAGATGTGTACCGTAAGAGAAGTTACAACATGGATCTTCTATTGTTTAAGTGAATGTATATGAATGCTAAATATGAAGCATTTTCATCAGCACAGTCTTGTAACTGGTATTAACAGGTATACAATATGGACCGATGACAATGGCATAATGCCTATATGCAGCCAAATGCTTGGGTTTTACTATGACAGAAGAAACAGAAAACATTTAAAATACACATAAATACTAAGAAAAATATTGTGCATAACTGAATGACACAATGAGAGATTGTAGAATGAAAACAGAATATGAGAGAGAATTTTTTAAATATTTTGGCCTCAAAAAATTTTCAGGTGTTACATCATGCCAAGAAATCTGGTGTCATCTGAAAGAGATAAAGAGTGAAGAACATGAAATTCTCATCAGAGGTATGTTTTAAAAGAACAATAGAAAACTGAGCAATGTGGTCAGAAGTTTGCGTATAACTGCACTCTGAATTTAAAAAAAAATGGAAAACCAAAAAGTAAATCAGAAGTACTTATTTACATGGCCACAGGAAAAAAAGAGAAAAAAAAGTAAGTTAAGTGCAGAGACAGCGACTTGTTTCTTATAACATAGCGGTCCTTGTCAGATACACAGGCTGCAAGAGTACCATATTCATCTGAGATGAGATCGACAACATTGCAACAGGGAACATATAAGCACTATACACTGATAAGCCAGAACATTATGAAAACTGTGCCCATTGCAACGTTGGATGCCCCTGGTGGCACTGCACGCACATGACGCAGTAACAAAACTGTTTAAGTGGTGCAGACACAGACGGGTAATCACATTAGTGAAGATATGGGCTTCAAACGGAGAAATCCACTGAGATAAGAGAATTTGATAGAGGGCAGATTATTATTATGCAGAACCTGTGAATGAGTAACCCGAAAACAGCAAAACTGGTCTAATGTTCATGTGCTACTGTCAAGAGTATCAACAGAAAAAGGTAGGAGGGCAGTGAAACTACCATTAGGTGGTAAATGGTCGGACATTAACGACAACCACAGAAGGTAGACTTCAGAGTCTTATCAGACCTGTAAAGTAGGATAGATCATAATATATGGCATCTCTGCCAGAAGGTCACAATTCCTCTTCACACACAAGTGGTTTGGAGCACACTGTTCATCAGACATTCTTGAACTTGGAGCTCTGCAGCAGACCAGGCCTTCACGCTCAGATGCTGACCTAACGACATTGTCAATTTCGACTGCAGTGGGCTCGAGATCATCGGGATTCGACTGTCTATCAATGGAAACGTATAAGTCTGTCAGGTAAATCCCATTTTTGTTACACTAGGTCACTAGTCGCCTCCACAAATGCTATCACCGAGGTGAACGGCGGCTCGAAATGAGCACTGTGCCACAGACGCAGGCTGGTGGAAGCAGCATTACGCTATGTGGGAGACATTCTCCTGTGCTTGCATTGGACCTGTGGCATTAACCAGAGACACACTGACAGGTGCAAACCACCTGCATCCCTTCATGCTTGACACTTTCCTGACGGCCATGTTATCTTTCAGTGGTATAATTGCCCGTGTCTCAGAGCCAGAACCGTGCTACAGTGGTTTGAGTAGCATAATAGTGAACTCATGTTGATGCCTCAGCGACTAAATTTGCCCGATACAAATCCTATGAAACCCATCCCGGTCACTGTCGGACGCCACCGCCGCTTACGCAAATCAGCAGCCCATTATTTTCGTGAATATCATGACGTGCATAGACATCTCATGCCACATAATTACTAACAAACTGTCGAATTCCTGATATGCAGAATCAGTGATGTATTTTGTTCTTAAGACGGACAAACAAAATATTAAGCAGGTGGTCACAGTTTTGGCTCATCAGTATAAGTACACCACTGGCGACTCTGGACCTTTATATCTCCTCCAGAAATTAATGTTATTACTAAGTATTTGTCCCATTTTACTGTCAGTTAAATTCTGACAATAAATGGATTCATATAAACTGCAAGTTTAAATGTGGAAGATGCTCCTAAGAAGACAAAGTACGTAGTATAGATTCCCATGGTTGGCAACACTATGTAATTTGCTGCCTGCTCACAACTCCTCCTCGCGCTCTTAGTTCTCACCCAAGCTGCCTGCTATTATTGTTCCCCCTCCAACCCTTTCACAGTACTGCTATTGAGTAACTGCAGTACCTTCTACAGTGCAAGTCATATGTGACAAAAGCAACTAACACAATAATAAAAGATCACTATCACAATTCTGGCCAATTCTCAAAACTTTCACTCACCTGCAATCTACTGATACCTGTTGATGACATCTCCATCAGCCTCATGCCACCGTAATTTGATCTCGCGACAACTGATCAGTTTAATGATTTATTTCGTTTGTGAGAAATTTCATTCTGGATTAATTTTTCTTTTTGTTTCATCTGAATGTCAGCATCATGTTCTACAGCTGAATAAAAGCTGTTGACATTTTTACTCAGTATTCTACTATGTGAAGAGTGACTGAATTTCTCATTTGGAACTCACTCAGTAAATTATTACTGTCTCTCATCGCCAAAAATATTGATCTGGGTTCTAACTCTCTCTCTCTCTCTTTTAAGCACAATAGTTTAAACATTAATTGCAAACCTGTTCAAATACAACAAGAGTTTGGAAGATGATAGAATTTAGGGCTATTTCGTCATGTGTTTCAAAAAAACTGTCAAATTTTAAGCAGAGCAGTAGACTGATGTAGTGGCTAGGTCACAGTCTCTCCACGTATCCCTTGTGTTAGTGCCGCGGGAGTCAAATGTTACGTGACTGTTCTAGCAGTGCCGATACTGTACCAAGCGCTTCAGTTTATCTGAAAATCTCAAGCCTGTTCGAGCCAGAATATCATTTGCTCATCCTCGACCTTCAGAATTCTTCAAAATAAATCTGCACGTGACCTCAAAAGCCAAGGCGTAATAATGTTAACCTCAGCAGCAATAGTTTATCAGTGAATACAAGACAATCCTGTATTTTGCAAATGATGAATTTGGGGAAAAACTTAGTCTTATCTTTGTTTAAATACAGTAAATATCTTTCTTGTCTGACTGAAATGAACGTCAAAAGATTTTACAAGGCTTTCAAACGATAGCATCCACACAGTCAGCTGAAAGGGGTGTCCAAGTTCAGATGCTGCTATTTGCGCGGGAAGAGTGACGTCATCTGCTAATGCAAAGTGGGTAACGTATTCCTGTCACACTCACTGCTCTTACACTAGTGGATTATCTCTTGTTAGTGGTTATTCTAATGCTACCATTATTTTCATGACATAAGAGCCTGGATATTTTTGAAATGATAATTAAATCGAAACCCTTAGCTGCCAACAGGTGGTGTTGATATACATCAATGGGGACAGCTGAAAATGTGTGCCCCAACCGGGACTCAAACCCGGGATCTCCTGCTTACATGGCAGACGCTCTATTCATCTGAGCCATCAAGAGCACAGAGGATAGTGCGACTGCAGCAACTTATCCCTTGCAGATACCATCTTCATATAGTTAACTCGGCCATTGACCTTCTGTGCGAATGCACACACTTTGCCCAAACTCTTAAGGGATCGTCAGCTTACTCTGCCATGCGTAACGAGTGAATAGGAAATATCTGTTAGGAGTACTACGAATGTAGGTTGAGGACTGTTGGGAATGTGGGTCTCGCAGGAGGTGTGCAAGGGATAAGTCCCTGCAATCACACTATGCTCTGTGTCCTCGGTGGCTCAGATAGGGTCGACCGAAGCGTCCGATCCCACCCGTCGGCTTTGACCCGTGCCGTAAGGCTGTTGTGGTGTGTGACGTCACGACGGCGCGGAATTTAGTTTGTGAGAGTGGCGTGTTTGTAGGTGTCATTTTGATGCAATCGGTGGTGCTCTCTGGTGGTGTGTTAGGTGATGTTTTTGGTTTAGTTTGCGAGTGTGGCGTCTTGTGTGAATTTTGGTAAATTGCTTTTTTTATGTCTTTGGTAGGTATGGATATGACTGACAGGGTCAACAGTTTTCGGTTGTCGGCTATGATGGGGGACAGTGCATTGTCTCTAATAAAATTTCTTCAACTATTCGGATTTTTGGATGAAGTCGTGAAATGTTCAGTATGTCGTGCAGAAATGAGGATTACTTAAAAGTTCCGGCGTCTCGGACCAGGGACGGCTGTATATGGAGATGTTGTAAGGATAACAGGTCAAGGGAAGTGTGTTTTTTTTCGTGTTTTGCGTGGTTTTATATGGGGGTGGGTGTGTAAATTTGTTTATATTTAGTTTGTCCCCACTCAAAAACCCCCTATTTCCTGTACTTGCCCCGTTAGTGTCATTAGGCTTCTTGTGGAACGTGTGTGTGTTTGTTTTTCGATGTATTTTCGTCCTCATAATGTATACGTAACGGCTTTATATGCGCCGTATTGGAATCGTGGTTTATGGTCATTTCCGCCATATTTGTGAAGTCATGGGTCAAGGCAAACAGGCGGGATCGGATGCTTCCGTATTTCCGACCGTCTGTCATGTAAGCAGGAGGCCTGGGTTAGAGTCCCAGTTGGGGCACACATTTTCAGCTGCCCCATTGATGTATATCAACAACACCTGTCGGCAGCTAAGGGTTTCAATTTAATCATTATTTCATTCTAGAGAAGCTGCACGGTCATCAATGGTATCTGTTCCAGATACCATCTTCATACTGTATATTTACCCTGTGAGTACTTTTCCATAAAAGAGCTAAATATCTTAAGTCTAAAATAATTTAGGTTTTACAATAACTTGACAGGGAAAGACCCGACACTGTGATGAAATAAGAACGTACATAGAAACAATTTTCATCACACACTTTTTTTTAAATAGCAGAAAAGTCATCTCTATCAAAGGAGAAAAACAGTGTAATTTTTCACATTATTTGCTATCTGCAAAGGAAACAACACCCCATAGTTATTGTAAAAGAAAGCCTATTTGTATGACCTAAATACTGTTTGGTACATTCGTACTGTTATGTATACATTTTCTCTGAGAAATAAATGTTGATGTTTTGATATGTTTGGATGACACTGATAATCTTTCGCTTCTCAGCAACGCAGAAAATTTACTATACAATGTTTGCCACGAACATTCATTATGAACATTGTAATATGGCCATTAATAAGCTATAACATTGATAGTTCCTTCACTCTGATGCTACATTCCAACTTTGTGTACCACAGATAGTATCCCAAAACCTCACTGACACTGTTCGGTACTGTGCTAAGAAAACACAACGTATCAAGTGTGGAACACAACACAATTTGACAGTGACAACTCCTACTGCTCCACTGATGTTCAATCTGAATCGACCTCAGTTCTGCAAAAAATGGTACCACCTACAACAAAAAACATTTAATTAAAAAATGCATGGCGTTCCCAATGGTTGTAGATGAAAAAGTTGTTCATGAGCTATAACTCCCGGATATTAATTTCCTAACTTTGTTACTTCTTTATGATCACCAATATTGAACGTTTAGACTTTGTTTCCAGGTTCTGCAATAGTTGCTACAGTGCAGCAAATCATCTAATTTCTAAAACAAATACAACACTTCTCAAGTTAATGTGACATATATTCATACTCGTACATAGAATGACTTCATATTGACATTTGTTTCTAGGGAACACCACAATACTCTCTCTGTCTTACTGTAAAATGTCAAACTGACAACTTCAGATACAACCACAGAATTAATACATCTTTTATAGACAATAAGCTATTTCTGCCATCTCTGATGACACCGACAGTATTGTCATGATAGACTTTTCCATGGAGCGCCCATCTCCAAGCCAGGATACTACAACACAGAATAACTGAATACTCAACCAGTAGCTGAAGTCATGGTAAAGCTGCTACGACTGTCCCCACATCTAAGACGCACCGCATCCCTCTGTCCCATGTACATGCACAAACAATGACACAAACTTCCAAACCACTTGCGATCCTAAATTACACAATGTTGAGTTGGCCCACCCTTAGCCTTGATGACAACTTCCACTCTCATAGACATACATTCAATCAGGTGCTGGAAGCTTTTTTGGGGAATGGCAGCCCGTTCTTCACGAAGTGCTGCACTGAGGAGACATATCGATGTCGGTCGGTGAGGCCTGGCACGAAGTCAGCGTTCCGAAATATCCCAAAAGTGTTTTATAGGATTCAAGTCAGGACTCTGTGCAGGCCAGTCCATTACAGGGATGTGAAGGTGTTCTATAATGTTGAAAGATGCAATCCCCATCCCCTAATTGCTCTTCAACAGTAGCAATCAAGAAGGTGCTTAAAACATCAATGGGGTGCAAGCCCCCTCCATGAAAAACACGACCACACCATAACACCACCGCCTCTGAATTTTACTGTTGGCACTGCACACAGTGGCAGATGACATTCACCATGCATTTGACATACCCACACCCTGCCATCGGATCATCACCTTGTGTACCGTTATTCGTCACTCCACACGTTTTTCCACTGTTCAATCATTCAATGTTTATACTCCTTACACCAAGAGAGGCGATTTTTGGCATTTACCGGTGTGATGCGTGGCTTATGAGCAGCTGCTCAACCGTGAAATCCACGTTTTCTCACCTCCTGCCCAACTGTCATAGTACTTGCAGTGGATCCTGATGTAGATTGGAATTCCTGTGTGATGGTCTGGACAGATGTCTGCATATTACACATTACGACCCTCTTCAACTGTCGGCGGTCTCTGTCAGTCAACAGACGAGGTCTGCCTGTACGCGCCCCTTCACGTTTCCTTGGAAACAGTGGACCCAGGAATTTTAGGAGTGTGGAAATCTCACATACAGACATATGATGCAAGTGACACCCAATCATCTGACTACGTCTGAAGTCCGTGAGTTCATGACGTCTAATAACTACAGAGGTCACTGATATGGAATACCTGGCAGTAGGTGGCAGCACAATGCATCTACTATGAAACACGTAGGCCTATGTTTTTGGGGGTGTCCGGATACTTTTGATCACATCAACTAACAGAAATACCTTAAAATGTCACAACCACCATTCATCAGCTATGTAGATGCTGAGTAACATCGCTTTACTGAGAAGATATTTTACATCAAAAATGACAGAATGAATTGCAGGGCATGTCTTACGGAGGCAAAATTCTGAGCATCACCAATACACACATTTAAAATTAGGAACAAACAACTGTTATGTAGCTTTTGAATGGGTTAGTTCCTTCCACCAGGACAGAAGGTCGTAAACGAGGGGCAGCTCATTCAAACCCCTTGTGGAGAGATCCACTTCTTGCAAGACTGAAGGGACAGTTATGTCAGAGGCAAGGAAAACACCTACTTTTCCACTGCAATATGAAATTTTGATATTTCTAACGGTGTGTTTAGATGGGCCTCATTTGGGCAAGTTAGGTTTGCAGTCAACATTGCTGCAATAGATGGCAATTCTGCAACATGGCTGGACAATATTGGCAATGTTGCGAGCTGTTGCATGTTGTTGTCAGTGTTTTCCACCAAAGGTGGATAATATTTCACGTTGCACGGCAATATCTATCCAAGGGTAGCTACTCAAACATGGAGGGGGAAAAAAGCACCAATGTGAAAATTATAGGTGTAGGGATATGAAGAGGAAGATGGTGTCTAGTGTGCCTGATAAATTAATGGTGAGAATTTTCTTTCCTCACAGCTACACTATATACCAGCCATAATCAGTAGTTTAACCATTGTTTTTAACATTTATAATTTATATGGAATAACATTTGTATAATTAACAAACTTTGAAATATTACATATTTTAAAATTTGTGGTTTGTAAAACTCAGTAAAATTCCATTTCAACGATAGGTTAAAAAAGCAGAATTCCCAAAGACTATGAAATTCCTGGAATTCCCCAAGATATCCCTGATATTCCCAGGTAAAATGTAATTTACTGAGAATTCCAGGTTTTCTAGAAGAATTGCCACATTGTATTCCTGTTCTTGTCTAAATGCTTCCTTCTCACTCTCACTTTGCTTCCTGCTGCTATCATAGACTACACTGCAGTTGTATATGAGCCATAGACACAGAAAATAAACAGAGCGGCTGTGCCACATTATTCACTGCTCCCTGGGATGCCAACTCATACAATTACCTCCAAAGGTTTGGTAAGTCATGCCATGGTTGTTCTGAAAGTGAGAGAGTTAGTGTCTGCCTTCATAAGTTACACAGGTGCTGAATTTATCTTCAGAACTGTGCCTGCCATGCACTTAGAGTATAAATGCGTATGTATATCTCGAGATTAAAGACTGGTGTTCATATTTCAATACATGTTCTGCAACATTCTTTAATGTATGTGTTTTCTGTACAGTAATGCTTTCAGATGCTCATGTAATAAACCCATTTCATCCAAGTTCTTCCTGGAATACACCTCAAGTCGTACAATACTTTGAGAATTTTGTGACAATGGAGCAACCTCTTAAAGCCTTGCATCATATACAGTAACATTTCCAAAACGCCACGAGTATAAGATAGCAAGATTCTGTTATGATTGAAAATTTACATGCTAGATGGAAGATACTCTGACTTACATTTCTTTTTATGCACATTATGAAGTAAGTTATTCACTTTTTGAAAACTGCAATATGCATTACTCCAATAACTGTTTTTGTTGCTGGCAAAGGATTGTTCAATTTGTTTAATTTTAGTTGCAGTGTTCTTTCTCTACAGTATTCTATCTCTTTCGTATGGGCAAAAACAATAATGTTGTTTGAAAGTTTGCATGCACTTTGTAGCTGTTTGTTGTGCAAAGCAATGGAGAAGTGGACAAAAAAAGAGAACTATGAATTTTATAAATGCTGTTCACTTATGAATAGAGCTATGGGATGCGGAAATTGACATTTCAAAGACTGCAATTTTAAAAAACAGTCTGCCAATGAGCTGGGCACCATGTTTGATGAAGTATCTAAAAAATTCAGAACTCTTTTAACCTGTGCCAACTGTGAGGAAAAAAAGTTGTATAGGCGAAGAGGAAGCACAGGAAGCTCTTTACATACATGGCTGGCAATTGATGCCACGAGCTTCATACTATCTTCAGATGTACCTGAAGCAGGAAACTGATAATGCGAACAGTGGCGTGTTCCGGTGAACAAAAATAACATAATAAAAACTGTACTCTCATTTCAAACCCCCCCTTTCATGAAATCTTTCTGTACTGCCACAAAAGCATTGCATACCTCTCACTCTTGAGACTTATTGATTAACAGTCGACTTTCAAGAACTGCACTAAACTTCTGTATGACTCACCAGCAGCTACAAGCCGGAGAGTGATAGCCAATCAGGTTACAATCGGCATACACTTGTTTATATTTGTATCGATATGCAAAGTTCTCAGACATACTGCTCGTATGAGAGATTCAAAATAATGTTCTGATATTCTGGTAAAATTCTAGAACAGAGTTCACTAGTTAAATTGCCTGAAGCATTCCACTTACTAAAAGAGAAAACTTTCACAAGCCTGATTTCTCTTTTTCTATCTAACTTTGTTCCTTGTGTGATATAAAAGTAATACAGGTGCACTCAATTCCACTAGCTCACTACTCTTCATTTTCTGGCAATAATGCAGCCCCTTGCAAATACTTCTGGCCTGGAAATGTATTGCCTCAAATACTGCTGAGCAATAGTAGGTGGTAATGTTGTTGTACATGTGGTTGCAATGTTGCTGGACAAAACTGTCAGGCCTTACTGTTGGCAATATGCAATTTCTATGGCCAATGCAACTGTACCTCAACTTTCTGAGAACACCCAGGCAGATACCCCCATATCCATATGGAGCTCCCAATACTTGAAGTCACCATACTTGTTACATAGAGCAATGCTGACGGTGTCATCATATTAAGTTGATGGCTAGATCATACTCTTCATTACTTCGTGCATGTTATACTAATGAAATCTGCATACTCATTCAAGCAACACAAAGGTAATTTATGCTGCTTGGAGAATGGGAGGCACAATGCC
Source organism: Schistocerca cancellata (assembly GCF_023864275.1). NCBI lineage: Eukaryota > Metazoa > Arthropoda > Insecta > Orthoptera > Acrididae > Schistocerca > Schistocerca cancellata. The sequence continues at coordinate 41,275,548 of NC_064637.1, forward strand.
ACAGCAAAACTTTATTTTAGTTACAAACTAAATGTTTGAAGTTAATTTTTTTTACATTATCAATTCTTTATCATAGTGGGTAGCTGGTCAATCAGCAGAATATCTCACTCCACTGTTTCACACTAGCATTAACCAATGCACAGAATAAATAATTTCTTCTTGTTGGATTATATTTATGGCCTTTACTGCTATTTTCTGTTACTGACTGTTGACAAATTACATCTGTATGTATACTGTGAAGCTGTAATCAGTATGCATGTTTAAACAACTGTCTATGAGAGGTCCTACAAATCTGTTCAACAAACACCCATTATCTCAGCATATTATAAAGCCCCAAGACATTAGTGAATTACATTAGGAGGAGCAGGTCAACTTTAAGATCTTCAACTTCAAAACCTGATATCTTTAACACAACGGCCAAACAGCTTAAACCTTTAAGATCATCTATAATTTGTGACTTCTCATATTCTCATCAATATAACCCTAGATGTGTGTCACATATGAACCATGCCACTGTAGAAGATGGCAACTTGAGGACAGTGATAATAGGCAGAGATTGGAGGTGATAGCAGACAAAGTTTCATAGCTATAATTAAAAAGGGAATGAAAGTCAGTCTCTTGAAAGTTGTTGCTCTGTCTACACGAGCTGCTGTCAGTATCATGTCAGTAACTGTTAGCTTGTCTGTCTCTGTGCGACTAACAACATAGAATTTTAGGTTTGTCAGGTGTGGTTCCTCTCACTGTTGAGGCAACTTCAGCACTCACTCACACTGACAATGTCCCAATAAATCAAGATGAAATTAATCCACTGAAATGAAAATTGGATTTGTTCACATCCATGTAGACAACCGGGAAATAATTAATATAAAAAAGTGACCATTTACTTCACTAGTGCAACAACAATAATTGTATCAATATTTATGTTGCAATTCACCAATGCCAGCTGCCAGTCTTTTACACTGCACACGAATTTCACTTTCCTTCATGAAAAAAAATCACAGAACCTTGTAAACAAAAGTCTCAATAAAGGTAAAAAAAACTTCAAAATGGCAGGAATGAAGAGGAAAGTAAGAAAAAGAAATACCAGTGACTAACTTCTGTCATCCTACACACCCTCAACATGCTCCTCAATATGGGTTTACAAGACAAGGTGTGTTCAATGCAATCGGAAACAGCATCAGTGGGTAGAGGTGAGGCCTATATCAGCCTCGCAGGATATTTCTGGTATTTCTTCACAAAAAGCAACATTAATTGCAGTAACAACATCTTTTATTTAAAAAATTCTCATTGTGCAGGACTGAAGTTACGAGCTGGATAAAATTAGTACTGGACAAGTTGTACATTTGTGGGAGACTCATTTCCACAATGCGGCAAAAATTACTTTATTATCTATATTCATGCTTCGAGATCTATTACCTTGACCTCAAGCCTTCCATTCTCTTAAAATATCGCGACTGCAAATTACTTTGGCTTAAACACATGGTGGTTCACGATTCATTCTTAGTACACCTACCATCATGAATTAACAAAGGTTGTTTCACCTGATTTCCAAGCGCAACTAACTGTGGTATCCTATTTGCAAATCTACTCTTTAGTATAATGAAAATAAATAAAAACTTCCATCTCGGAATACACAAGCATGTGGAACAGAGCAACCGAGTTTCGGTAAAGAATGCACAAATTCCCATTAACGATTCAGCATAAAATTTTCATTTATTCAATAAAGTCCTGCGAAGGTGACCTTGAGACCTCTAAAATACATATACTTGATACACTCAAATTCATTTTACCTTTCACGCCGTATACTTTGCTACAGAAGACATTTAACTGAATGTCGACAAAATAACGGACATGTCCAGACTACAGTTTCCCCGATACAAATTTCAGTTAACGCATCGCCTCTCTCCATTCATGTTGTGAAGTTTTAATGCTGGAGTTTGGTGTATCTACTAGTCTGGGTACAACACACTACCGTAGTGAAATAACAAAGGATTCTTTCCAGTGTTGCTGAAGGCAAAAACCGGCTAACCTAAAAACTAAATCTGTGTGATATCATGATAAAATAACGGTAGGACGTAAAGTCATATGACATGAATGGCTGTTCGTGATTACTAAACTTACCTTATCACATCACAATTATCAATTTATGCTTAATAAAACAAACACACCCCCACTGTACTCGCACGAACTTTCAAACCAGACGTCCAGAGATGTTAAACAAAGGAACATCGAAAACAGTGCCACCAACGGTGCGCTGATCCTCACGGCGATGCGGTAGAATTCTGAAATTGTTAAAAATGTAGCGTAATCTAACCTGCTTTGGCTTATTGTAAGATCCCCGTAAATTTTTCTTCTAATTCTTCTTAATTCAGTATTACATTAATTTTGAAACGTTGGTTATTTACAGACTAAAATCCCAGGCAATCTAACGGATCATATGTGATTCGTCCGTGTAATATCGCTGCCTGGCTGCTTAACAGGCGTCTAAAGCTAGCGAAATGAGGGATGCTCAACTAACGGACTTACCGATAGATGGCTCTACCAGCTGTTTACTGTGGTCTGTATTACCCGCCATATTCGAATTTGGCAAGAAGTTTCTCTCGGTGTGTACGGTGTATATGGAATTAAGGACTATCGAAATGGTGATTTCTTGTTCCGTTTTCAATTGTACGAAGCGATGGAGTAAGGAAAATGACATATCATTTCACAGGAAATAGGACTACCGATACAATACGGTAACAATACAGACTTGTGAGATTGCTAATTCGATGTTTTTGAACAGGTTTCCTCTAAAGCACCCAGAGCTACTAAAGATGTGGATTACTTCCGTGAAGCGGAAAGATTTTAATCCTACGTCTTGCAGTTTTCTTTGCGGAAACCATTTCCGACAAGATGATTACGTAGTGAGCCCTGGAACGTGGAAGAAACGTCTCAAACCCGAAGCAGTGCCATCAGTTTTTGACTTTCCGACACATTTGATGCCACCAAATAAACAGCCACGACGACATGTTGTTAGGATTTTGAGTGACAACGATGATTCTCCATTTGAGGTAGCTAATTAATTTCCTTGCTATGTGTGTGATTTTTACTTTTGTGAATTTATTTCGTACGGACACAAATGGGCTACATAGGTCTATGCAATGTTGTAATACAGGTCCATATTTTTGTTTTTAGCGTTCTGTGATGGAATCCGTGCTCTATTTGCCCACTGCAGACGCTACTGATTGCGTGGAGAATGTTGTCAATGAGAATTCTTCCGTGGAAAGCATGACCCATTTATCCAATGCAGAAGCTGCGAATTGTGCCGAAAACGTTAGTATAAGGATGTTTTCACACCCCCAAAGTTTTCTTATAATATTTTTTCATCAAGCCTTGAGTTGTTTCAATCATACATAACGAAATTATTTATTTCAGAGTGCAGTTGGTTCTTCAGTAATTGATTGTGGTATACAGTCGAAAGTAGAAATGGAAGACAAGGCGACTGAAACTTGCCCTTTTTTTCTCAGACACTGTGCACGAATTAAAACGTTAACTGAAGTGTGTCCGTGAAAAACTTCGAAGAAGAGAGAAGAAAGTGTTTTCCATGGATGACATCATAAGTTCATTGAAGGAGAAGGGGCATCTTCCTGAGAAGTTACATAACTTCCTCAATCATCAGAAAGGAACACAAGTGGAATTAGTGTGCGATTTAGTGAACAACTCTCTCTCCTCAAAGAGTAATAGATACACAACAAATATGAAAATGTTTGCGACGACTGTCTACTTTTATTCACCAGCAGCATATGAATACCTGCAAAAATTAATGCCTCTGCCCCATAAATCATTGATTTCCAAATGGGTGGCAAGTGTAGACTGTGAACCTGGCTTCTTAAAAGATGTTTTAAGTACATTGATTTGAACCCAATTGTAAGGGACCAGTTCAGCGATTCATGTAGACAGTATGGAAATTAGAAAGCAAGTAGTTTGGGACCAAGGAACTAAGCAATACACAGGTTTTTTTAGACTTTGGTGGGGAAGTGCCTCAGTCAAAAGAAGTAATAGAGGCATCTGAGGCTCTGGTTTTCATGCTTGTCTCTCTTAATGCCAAATTTAAATGCCCGATTGCATATTTCTTTATCAACGGTGTACAGGCAAATAATCAGGCCACAGTGATAAAATCTGCTTTAGAGAGGCTGCATAGTTCTGGCATTAGGGTTTGGTGTGTTACATGTGACGGCTGTAAGGTAAATATAAGCACTTTACGTTCACTTGGCTGTACTTTTTCCAAGGGTGATTTTAAAAGCTACTTTCCTCATCCTGTGGAAAAATACAATGTTTATTGTATCTTGGACATGTGTCATATGATTAAGTTTGCCAGAAATGCTCTAGCAGAAGTATCTGCTATTGAGTCTCCAACTGGCATTATTAGATGGCATTTCATTGAGCAATTGAACAAGGTACAACGAGAAGATGGTATGACATTTGCCAACAAACTATCAGGACAACATATAAGTTATGTAAATAGAAAAATGAATGTTTCATTAGCTGCACAGACTTTGAGTTCTAGTGTGGCAGATGGTATAGAGTTTTTGAGGAGGGTTGGTGATCCAAATTTTAAAGGAAGTGAAGCAACAGTAGAATTTTTGTATTATATTGATAGGATTTTTGATATTCTGAACTCCAGAACTCCATTAGGTAAAGGCTATAAGAGCCCCCTGAGACTTGACAACAAATCTTATTGGCTTTGTATTTTCAGAGACACTGAAAATTATATCAAAAGCTTAAAAATCATTGGTGTTCCATTGCTGCTTCATGCAAGAAATACTTTTGCTTTTGGGATAATTTTCAATATGCAATCAGTCAGGCACATAGCTCTGGCAAGTATGCTTCGTGCTGAATCTCCTCTGAAGTATTTGCTAAATTATAAACTGTCACAAGACCATTTCCTTCATTCAGTCCAGAGGTGGTTGGAACAACAATCCAAATACATACCAGTTCAAATGTGCCATGAGAAAGTTGCTCTTGGGTAACACTGTCACTGCAATGAATGGGAATTGCTCAAATTTTAATGTGTGGTGTTTGCCACCTGTTTGATTTTCATGCAAGAAAGCATGTAGTAGAAAGTGATGAAAGTGCTGCAGAAAATGAAGTAGAGAAGTGGTGTGCACTTCTTGATGATAAGATTTAAGTTCTCATTTTACAAGCAAAACATACTCTATTATATTGCAGGGTATGTGTCATTGCGCCTTTCAAGGCAGATCACATGCAAAGACTGTCTTCACATACTGAAGCCACCAGTAGCTAAATCTGCATTAGAATGTATTTATCTCTATGCTTTTCCCAATATGGCCAATAGAAATGCATTTGTAAATTTTATTAACTGGGGAAAACTGGTTAAAACAAGTGTAGGCCTACTCTGTTGTAGAATACTCAGAAACTGTTTCATATGTTTGTGATTGCTGGGGATATACGACAGAAATATATACTGGCCAAGATTTTGCATTGTGTTATGTTAAAAATAAATTTGTAGATTACCCATTTCCTGCTCCTGCTCTTGGTCATGGTTACCATTATAAAATTGGGATTGAGGACTTACATCAGACTCAACTTGTTTGTAAGTATGCATCCATGTACTCGTGCACACGCTTAAAAACACATGAAAAAAAAAAGCCTGCTGAGAAAATTTTAAACAACAAATCAAGTATAAGTCAGAAGTTAAATAAACTCATATTGTTTAATCATGTATAGTGCTCAAATTGGAAAAGATTATGTAATGGGACATTCCATGCAGATGGGTGTGACATTTTGACAGATTTTTAAAACTATTTTGTCCATAGATTTGTTATTGTATAGTGATGAACTTCGAAGGATGAATCACATTGGGTTCCCAGGTTCGATTCCCGGCGGGGTCAGGGATTTTCTCTGCCTCGTGATGACTGGGTGTTGTGTGATGTCCTTAGGTTAGTTAGGTTTAAGTAGTTCTAAGTTCTAGGGGACTGATGACCATAGATGTTAAGTCCCATAGTGCTCAGACCCATTTGAACCATGAATCACTTGGAAGTAAAATTAACTCTTTACATCCTGTGTAGAAATTGTAGCAAAATTATAATTGTTTATTATACATGCTTATTTTAAGCTGTTTGGTGTTACAAAATATGCACTTGCATTAAAAACAGGTGATTTGTGTGAAATTAATGGGAAAAAAATGTTCTGAGACTTATTTGACAGATAGCTTTCAGTGTGAGAAAATATTTCCCTCAATAACTATGTTAACTTGAATTTTTCAGTTTAAGAAAACAGTTCAATGGGTGTGATCTAATGGAGTATGCAGTGGCCATATGTTTCAAACAGTAATGTTTGTGGATACTCTGCAACATAAGAGCACTAAAATTGTTACTCTCTTAATTCTTGTTTTAATACTTCCTAGAATGAACACAATGTTCCAATTGATCGTAAGCATTCTTATTTCTTTAGAATCATTCTAGAATAAGGGGGCCTGATTCAGGCAAAACCCAATTTTCTGAATTTTGTCTTTATTTTGCTAGGAGGTCTTTCTATTACATTTTCCTGTGTTGGGGGGGGGGGGTGGGAGAGAATGCAAATAACCATATAGAATTAGGCCGGCCATAGTGGTCATGCTGTTCTAGGTGCTACAGTCTGGAGCTGAGCGACCGCTACGGTCGCAGGTTCGAATCCTGCCTCGGGCATGGATGTGTGTGCTGTCCTTAGGTTAGTTAGGTTCTAGGCGACTGATGACCTCAGAAGTTAAGTCCCATATTGCTCAGAGCCATTTTTGAACCCCTAGAACTTAGGACTACTGAAACCTATCTAACCTAAGGACATCACACAACACCCAGTCATCAAGAGGCAGAGAAAATCCCTGACCCCGCCGGGAATTGAACCCGGGCACGGGAAGCGAGAACGCTACCGCATGACCACGAGCTGCGGACTAGGAAATTTCAGTATTCATGTTACATGCCTAATTTTCATCAACATTTACCTTAATTATACAGTTAAACTTTTTGCTGATTTGAACTGTGTACTACATGTTAAAAAGATTTTGTTTGGTCATAGTAATAAAAGCATTTCTTCATTTTTTTTTTTCTTTTTAGTTCATATGTCCCATATGGAACTGAAATTATCAAGTTACGATGACAAAGGAAGGAATTAACATTAAGGAATTTTACTTCACAGAAATTATGTAACAATGGTTACACTTTTTGCAAGTTAACTTTATCATAAACCATTTAGTTTTTCATTAAGAGTGAAAGCAGTTGCACGAGTCACGTAAAGAACAAAGTTTCCCATAGTGAACTAAAGTATTTTACGTTTGAGTTATTGCAGACCCAAAGTATTGTGATCTTCATATTTCTATTTAAAAAAGTTTGTAGCTCAAATTCACAGACATTTTGGAATCTGTACATACATGTGTGTAACATGTATGTAACATGTGTGTAACAAGGTACTTTTCATGTGCCATGTGGAACCTTTAATTTTCTGGTTTAACTATAATTTATTTCATGAATTACCTTTAATACCAACAATATCTGAATGCGATATTTACCATTTAGAAGAAGAAATATTAGTGTACAGAATAACAAACCTCATGAAAAATGTGAGATATTGTTGTGTACAGAACTTGGAATGGCTCTTTATCAGTAGCAGGTAAAAAGAAGGCTTCTATTAAATGTTCAAAGAAACCAGTCAGTACCTCTTAGAGGTGATACAGTAATAAAAAAAATTACTTTTTTCAGAATTTCAGCTAAGTATTAAAAGTGTGAAGACATATTCAATAAGTATTTGCTTTACCAATTACCTGTAGTACAAACACACATATAAGCAGGTAATCATGGGAGTCAAGATTTATGTTAAAATTAAAGATACTGACTGGTATTAATTGCTCACAAAACATTGTAGTTGCTGTACAGTTTATGCTGTAAGTGGTGTACCCAATGTGATTCCTGGAGGACATAATATTCTGTTATCCTATGGGAGTGCACTGCTACCACACCTATTGAAAGTAAGTTTTGCTGTGGAATTGTTGTATCAGACGTCTGTACCAGAAAAAAATCATGTTCTTAGGAGGAGCAAGCTTTACAGCAGCATATGCTGTTAAAAGCATAGTGAGATTTTCTTTTTCATCATTTCCAACACTGTACACAACTTTCTTGCACTTTTATGTTATCACATTTTTCCCTTGAGAATGGAGAAGAGAGAGGAGGGGAAAATAAACTAATTAATTAATTAAGCGTGCTTTTATAAGAACTGAAAACTCTACTTGTGTCATTTGTTATTTTCAAAATGTTATTCTCTTTCCAAATACTGTTCTATTTCTTCAAACCAATTCTGAATTTCTCAAGTTATTACATATTATTTACTGTACATTGTCCAGCAATACTTCTGTTGTTACTGGATAGTTTGTAATTTGGCACTACCTTTGTACCACTGGTATTGGCTAGGGTACTTTTGCAGATAAGAAAATCGACTGGACTGGAATGTCCTTTCAGTATAGGACAAATTCAGACAATATGGAACATTTTACACTAAATTTGCAATATAATGTCACCCTTGTCTCACACAGATTGTAGCAGCCATTGGGGTGCCTGTCTGGCCAGCTTCTGCAGCTTTCGCTTTCAGGTTTGTATTTTGCTTGGGCCATATCATGACAACCAGTCATTCAGGTGATAGACACCATGTCAAAGACTGGAACCAAGATTCACAGAAATAAAATTCCATGGTTGTAATTCATAGTGTAATTAATTTTGCTCACTGACATGTTTTGAATTCAATTTTAAAATAAAACCATGGTACCAGTCACTGTTTGGGTGTCAGACTGGAAAATTACAGTTTCAAGACACCCCAACCTTAAAATTAACAGCTGTGGTCAATGTTATTTTCAACAAGTTCCTTCACTTCCTATATCATCATGGATCAGTCCAATATAATATTATTACTACACTTAACTTCCAAATGATACAAGTTATGCATTTAAGAGGAGCCTTAACGTTGGCCTTTGTGTTTATCTCATTTAAATGTATTTCTTGTCATGTATCAAAGACTGAAGCAATGTCAAAAACTGGTGCTTCTACCTTATCACTCAGTTAAAATACACCGTGTCATGTACAGGTGTTAATAAAATCATGGCATTCAAATTTCTGATCAAAGAGGGAGCCAAATTCGTAAGTGCATGTTGCAATTACAGTGTCAGCATATATGCAGATCGCTAATGCATCATTTCAGATAAAGAAAAATAACAATTTTTCCGTTTATAAGTAAGTACTACTTTAATAGCTCAGTTGTAATTTCTGTTGTCAGTAGAGGTACCCCTAAGCAAACGATGTCATTTTTTTTTTCAAGAGGCGCCTTCACTGTTTTCCACACTTTATTTTCCGAATTATACCTGTAGTTAAAAGCTTCGGCAACCAAGGTAATTTGTTGACCTCCACTGAATCATAAATAGTATTTTAAAACGGGCAAATAAGTAAAGCACTCATAAAATTAATAGTAAACAATTTATAGGTCAGCTTGTCAAACTTCCGAAACACACTCGAATTTAGGAATTTCATAGCAGAACTGTCACTTTTTTCTCGCTAGACTAGAAATACTTCAATATGTTGATGTGAAGATATCTAGAACATCCGGAAATACAGAAGCGTCCGATCTTACCCGTCGGCTTTGACCCATGACGTCACAAATGTAGCGGAAACGACCATAAACAACAATTCCAATATGGCGGATATAAAAACATCGCATACGTATTATAAACACTGAAATACACAAGTTTCACAAAAAGCCTAATGACTCTAACGGGACAAGCGTGGGAAATTAGGGGTTTTTGGGTGGGGACAAACTAAATATACACAAATGTAGCCACCGACCGCCATACAAAACCACGCAATACAACGAAATAAATCAACATTACAAAACTGACCAAATACAAAAAAACACATTCCTATCCAGAATCGGACACTTCCCTTGACCTATATAGCTCAACAGAACCTACCGATCACATCCCCCAATACAAAACTAAAAAACCAACACTTCCCTTACACCTACATACATCTACAACAGCTCCCGATCACATAAATTACGATCGAACACTTCCGTTGACCTATGTAGCTCAACACAACCTACCAATCACATCCCCCAATACAAAACTTAAAAACCAACACTTCCGTTACACCTACATACATCTACAACAGCTTGCGATCACATAAATTACGATCGAACAATTCCGTTGACCTGACCATAAACGACACAAAGGTTTCACAAGAACAATCTGCTAACATTGATAGCAAACAAAGATAATAATAAACAAGTGGTACTCGAGGGCAGGCAGGGGGGGGCTGCGCCCCCCCCCTGACCCCCCCCCCCCCCCCCGCAAAAAAAAACTCCCAACCTAACCTCGTATTCAGTGCTACGCTACAGATCAATGTGTAGGTCCCTAACGTCACGGGTCAAAGCCGACGCGTGAGATCAGATATTTCTGTTGACACAAAACATACATCAAAAACAAAAAAAACGGAACTTACCTCAAAAAAGTTCCAGCCCCAGAAACTAGATTGGCCACCACAATCACACACAAATGCACCCTAACAAACCACTTTCGGCCTATACATTTCACCCACAGCCCTTAAAAAAACCCGAAAAATGCAATAGGCCTCTGGGACACTCTTCCGCCAACAGTACTCATCTAAATGAGGCTGAAGGTTGGAAGAGCGCCTCTTCCCCCTCCCAAGAACTGACTTAACCGCCCCCCACATCCCCTCAATTGTGTTAGTGCAAGCCCCAGTATCATAAGTCTTAAATTCTAGACTGTGGTTCACTACTAAATGATTAAATCCCCTGTCACCCAACCCCCTATAAGAAGAAAAAGCATCAGAAACTATTGTGGACCCGGGCTCTACATACTCCTCAATTAACCCCACTAATTCAGCCTTCGACCTCCCCTCCACAACCCTAAAAACACATTCAGTACCCCCACCCCCGTGAACAACAGCCCCCCACACCCAAAGACCAGCCACAGACTTCCCCCTCCCATACTTCCTTTTACCAAACTGCGACTCGTCCACCTCCACAAGCACCCCATGCCCACCCAACTTACCCCTGTACTTAATAAATTCCGAACACACTTCACGACAAAAGGAATACCAGTCTAAAACAGTCCTCTCACTCACACCAGTCTCAAACTCGCAAAAACTCTGTGGGCATCTATAACAAAAATAATATGTAATAAGCACAATCTCACGCATGCCCAATCTAGACTTCTCGAACCAGGTACCACGCCTTATAGAACGCCATACGCCATCTTTCCGGCAACACCACATGTATCCGTCGCTGGTCCGAGAGGCCGGAACTTTAACCAATTTCATCGCCTCAAGGCAAAGAGAACACTTAACAACTTCGGCGATTAAACCGAATAGTTGTAAGAACTTGATAAGTTCTAACGCTGTGTCGCCCATCATCGCCCTCAACCGAACACTATTAAGGCGGTCTTTCATATCCATTCCTAAACAAAAAACCACAACCAAATACACTCAATAACAAACTCACCCGACGTACAGCAATGAGCATTAAATTAAAACAAACGAAAACCATGAACACACCACCAGAGAGCACCACAAACAAAAACAAGACATCTACAAACACGCCACAATCGCAAAACAAACTCCGCGCCGTAATGACGTCACACACCACAACACGCTTACGTCACGGGTCAAAGCCGACGAGTAAGATCGAAGGTTTCTGTTGACCCGAACATCCAATATAAAAGACTTATGAGGGCGCAGAACGAAAAACATTTTCATCCGTGTTTTGACACTTCCTTTTTTTGCCAAATTCAGATACGGCGGACACTCAATGATATGATCTTTGGCCGGCACGCGCTAGAGCCATCTATCGGTAGGTCCGGTAGTTGAGCATCCCTCATTTCGCTAGCTTTAGACGCCTGTGGCTGCTTAGCTGTGGTCTATCTTTTTTGTAAGCAATGATGCTGTCATCAGTCCCATCACAAATAGAATTGCAAAAGAGAAAGTTTAATCGTAACTGACAACCCCAGATAACCCATCAACATGTGGTGATTTATATAAATTGTTAACTAGGTCTTTAAAAAAGAGCACACTAAAGTAACACTAGGAAAAGGAAATATTGTTCTATAACTGACAATCGACGATATTTCGACATCGTATTGCTAACTAAATCAGTACGTCTTTACAGACTATTACTCACGGACACCGCAGTCAGCGTGTGCGATAGACACCCGCGTCGAAATTCGTGCACGTCGCGCGAGTGCGAAATGAAGACAGAAGAATGCCGTCCTTACACCGAGTGTTTTCCCGCTAGGGGCACGGTGAATCCATGGAGATTCTACCTCCATGGGTGAATCGCCTGCAGCGATGCGCCGCATTTGCTCTTTGAATAGCAGAGCAACTACCAACTTTTACTCTTTTTTTTGTGTAGAGATTCTGTTACTCTTGTTATTATAGTAGCGCTTGGACACAACTGCGAATGTGGAGAGTTAACAAATATGTTTGAAGTTCCATCTCGTCTTTGATTGTACGGAAGTTTAAGTGCGAGTATTTCTCACATAGTTACACCACTCGTCAGTGGTGATCCCGACGTGATTTTTCCGAACGGAATTAGCAAACATCAAAAGAACCGGCTACGGGATCACGCCTGGCATTGCGCCTCCAGCCCTTTTGGCGCCATAACCCCGTATTGTGGTTTGCTCAGGTGGAGACAAGTTTTTCCTACACCGGAATAACCGCTGATAACACAAAATTTTCTTTGGTCGTAAGCCAGCTCGATTAGCGATGTTGTACGGACGTCCAAGACATAATAACAGCTCCTCCGACGGTAAACGCCTATGACAGATTAAAAGCAAAGCTCATACGTCGTATAGCGGCTTCACAGGAAGATCGCATTCGCCAGGTATTGACACAAGAAGAAATGGGCGACAGGAAGCCCTCACAATACCTTAGCCATCTTTGCAACAAAGTAGACATCGACACCGTTCCTGACAACCTCCGGGACTAGTGCAGCAGGGGATACAACCCGTCGGCTTTGAACAATGACGTCACAAGTCGCCAGAGAGCATGTATTACAGAGATGAAAGAGCTGAGGAGAATGTTGAGAAACAAAGGAATGCGAGAGAAATAAACATTGATCTTGTCAAAAGCATAAGTGTTTTTTGACTTTAAAAAAAAAAAAAAATCTCACGAGATAGAATAAACTGATCCTACTTTATTAAGCAATATCTTGTCAAAAGCCGAGAGGCGATTCTTCTTAGTGTTCTAGCTCCCTTCAGTACGTAATAAGAGTTTTTTGGCTTTTTTTTAAAAAAAATCTCACGAGATAGAATAAACTGATCCTACTTCATCAAGCAATCAGTAAAGAAACGAAACTGAAACATAACAGGTTTACTGCTTTATTATCTATGCCTCGAAGTGAAGACATTACGATCTATGACTAAGGAATGACGTCATTGTTCAAAGCCGACGGGTTGTATCGACACCCCCGGGATAACAAGGCCGTCCAACAGTGTTAGTGACGTCACACTAAGCGGCCCATAGCCGACGCAGAAGTCCACGGACACCTCCGTACAGCCGCGCCTGATGCTAACGATCTTCTGTCCGTCATACAGAAAGGAGCCAACTATAATTCGAACCAAAGACCAAATTATATATATTCTTGTAAACAGCATAAAGGTTCATAACGAAATACCGATTACATATACGGGCAGGAATAAGTTTAATCGATTGAGGAACTTTGCCACTATCTTATAATTGTCAGAACACTATTTAGCTTTAAAACTCGCATACAGGTGGTGACAAATGCCAACTGACAGCAGGACTTAACATTTTCAAGCTATTACACTGAAAGTAAATTATCTTAAGCACTGTCATACATAGCAAAACCCTCACAACTTTGGTTTACAATAAGGTAACAAGAGTTCGCTTTATCTCATAAAAGACATGACTATTGTGAATTTACTCACATGTTCACGGTGACAGCCCTTTTCAAGAATTTTTACAAGTGTATCCCCAGTAATAAAGAATGGAAACAAAAGATAGATATCAAATATTCTCCTTTAACATAGACATCACTGAACACAAGATTCTGTCTTGCACTGTGATACTAAGGGACTGCTCTTTCCTTTAAGAAAAGCCTGACAATTTGAAGTTCACTCTGCTATTGAAGATACACTTCTTGAAACAATATTAAAAATGTTATGAAAGGTAAGGAAATGAAAAACAACCAAGTGCATTACATGTAAGAATGTGAGCAAAAGGCTGAGGCTCTCTTTACTTACCATTTTCAATCTCTCTACAGCTTATTTCCTTTTCCACATAGAAATCACCAACTGCAGGTCTCATTATTGCTGTCTGTTACTAACAAAGTGCTTTTCTGTTTAGCAAACCTGACAATTTGATGTTCATTCTGGTACTGAAGATAAACACTTTTCAGAGGAGTTCTAGAACCTATTCCTGCCCGTATATATATTTGATATTTCGTTATGAACCTTTATGCTGTTTACAAGAATATATATAATTTGGTCTTTGGTTCGAATTATAGTTCGCTCCTTTCTGTATGACGGACAGAAGATCGTTAGCATCAGGCGCGGCTGTACGGAGGTGTCCGTGGACTGCTGCGTCGGCTATGGGCCGCTTAGTGTGACGTCACTAACACTGTTGGACGGCCTTGTTATCCCGGGGGTGTCGGTTGTATCCCCTGCTGCACTAGACCCCAACCTCCTGCGCACGATTTGGAGCAACCGTCTGCCGGTCCAGGTGAAAGAAACATTCGGACATGTTTGTTACTGTACGCGGTCGCTGAACTTGCTGACCAGACTCAAGATACCATCACGCCGTTCTCGCAGGTCAGTACAGTAACTGTTCCTTCCAGTGTTGCGTCCATAAACCCTACGGTTTCGCGTGCCTATTACGATGCCCTGGTCGCCAAGTTGGATCTCTTAAGTGCACAGATGGTAGCTTTGCTTTAACGCGGTATTATGAGCCGCCGTAGCGAGCGTTGCCGATGACGTCCAAGGAGTCGCTCCACTTCGCATACCAAGTCAGAAGTTGGCCCCACAGTTTGCTGGTACCACGGGTCTAGTGAAACAGGGGATACAACCCGTCGGCTTTGACCAATGACGTCAGAACTGGCCAGAGAGCATTTATTACACAGATGAAAGAGCTGACAAGAATGTTCAGAAACAAAGGAACACGAGAGACGAAAAATATAGTTGACATATATAAGAGCCAGTAGCAGGCGCGGATGTTAAAGTAAATTTCGCAAGAACATATTACAAAATTTAAATTATCAGGACGTATTTCGCACATTTCCCATTCCGATTAAAATAACGACGGTCAACGTTTTTGGAACTGTTTCTATTGATAGATGTTTTCCGAACGGTTAGTAGTGTTTAGGCTGCGCCTTGGAACGTCCGTAAGCTGCATGTAGTAGCGGTTTGGGGGCGTGGCTTCTACGTAGTACCGCTCTTTATGGGCGACCCGAAGGCTCAGAGCTTGCAGCCTAAGGGTGTCATACCAACCACCACACGTTTTTCACGTTCCACTATCTATGTAATGAAGGAATGCAGAGTGGCCGAAACTTCGCTATTCAATCTCTGTCTCTGCAAATCTCTACTACGCTTCGATGCGTCATTAATCGACGTTTAGTATTATTGTTTTGATAATGTTTTACATAGTTGTTTTGTTTATACCATTGGCTATTTTATCCACATTTAGAATAAGTTTGCAAATATCCCGCCAGAGTGCACTAGACTACCGTAACTACAGGCTCTCTAACCGTAACAACAGTACTGCCATCTAGCGAGAGTTTCATAAGTGATTAGAGGACAAAGTGCGCGAAATTTGTCCCGTGACTTTCCTTGCTTGCTGATGCTGACTGGTTTTGTTGATATCGTGTGATATTAGCAAGTTTCTTTTTCGGAGTGTATTTTGCAAGATTTTAGTGAGTTTTACTTGCTTGTGAATATCTGCGACATACCGCGAGTGTGAAACCAGCGCAATATGAATTCAGTGTGCAATTTAATAGGTAAAAACTTGGAACACTGCCATAGGATGCAAGTGAAAGAACTTGGTGCACCCACACCCGATCTAACGATCAATCAAGAACAGAAACAGTGCAAATCTAGGCAAGGATACAAACGCAGTTTTAATAGAGCAATGAACGATGCAGCTGAGTTGTTGTGAAGTGAAAAATGCATTTTTCTGTTTCACCTGTCTTCGTACAAATAGTACTGATAGTGCCTGGACTGAAACTAGTATCACTGACTTAAAGAATTTTCACGCAAAGGTGAAAAAACATAATTCCAGCGAAAAACATTTAACTTCGAGCTTTGGAGGTAAACTACAATAAACGCCTTAAATTTAGAACTGAAAACACCAAAAATATTAAGCAGCTGCAAAGTTAACATTCATCGCATTAAAGGCCTCTCCGAAACGCGTCTTTTCATATGATTTGCTGCAAAGTGTCAGAAAATGTAATGATGACGTATAAAAACACTAACCAAAGATTTTAACTCAAAGTTATCTTCTAATGATATTTAATAAATACCTGATTATAGAAGACACAGTACGTAAAATTATGGGTAGAGAGTGATGTGCCCACCCCCCTCCCCCTGAATTCTTAGTTGTTTATGTCAGACTAATCTGTAACGTAACCAGAGGTCTATATTGGCTCCGATTGATAAATGCCGCAGCCTTCCCCAGTATAGAAACCACGAGCCGCGCCTGGCCAGTAGTATTACCACGTTAAGGATATCGCGTGTTTGTATCTTATTATTTCTCGCGAAAATGAAAGGGAAAAATGGATGGAAAATATTGCTAGCACAGAATAAATTACGTCACATATATATGAGTTGTATCTCGAACCTCATTCGAGTTGTACTGCCTCCTACATAGGTTGCTTCTAGTTACCGATTCCCAACTATTCGACGGTGCATTATTTAGATATTTTTTGCAGTACGTGTGTAAAATATAATATATGCGCTCGTAATTGCTCTCGTGTTCTTATTTATTTCAGTCATCTTCAGCTCGTTTTAATGACATTCGCGCGTAAATAATTGTCGCGTTAAATGTATTATTTTATGGCATGCTACATTCGTTTGTTTAAGAGTATGATCCGTTCCATTCATAGATCGTCCATTGCAGCATCTTTGCCTTACGTATGACGTCATTGGTCAAAGCCGACGGGTGGTATCGGACACTAGAATTTATCCGAAATTACAATATCATCAATGGATTCTTTTTACACCTTCTTCTATGTTTGACCTTGTAATCTTTTTCCACAAGTAGTTCACGACGTTCTTCCAATTTTCTGGCGTTATGCGTATGACTACCTCATTTACCAGCTTCTCTGTGTATCAAAAGTAAAGGTTTTGTATCGCTCTGCAGCATCTGCTTTTATTTGAGCCCAGATGAGTTCAATTGCGTTGTAATGACAGTGGTACGGTGGAAGACATGTAACTTTGTGGCTGTGGTTATCCGCTAACATATCAGTCACATAATGCGTCTTCTGTGCTTGTATCATTTCACTAATTCCAGAAGTTCTGCTTTCCACATATTCTGTTCAAAGCCTGTTTTATTATCTTTCAACCAGCTGACTATTTCGACTGCCCTTGCAGCAGCCGTTGGTGCCGTAGAGCACATTGTCCATTACAAAAACACTACCAGAACTAATGTCTGGTAGCAAACGAGTAACGAACCAGTCTTTGAATGTATCTGCATTCAACTCCTCGTGTTAGTCGACAGTTTTTTTGACTGAATCATCATCATAGCACCGGGCACAAAACCGTTCATGGAGTCAGCTTGAACTATAATTAGTCGCCCTCCCTTACCAATTGGCACACTCATAGTTCCATGGCACTTGCCGTCCGCCCATGCAACGCGACATGCATGACGCACGTTGACCCACGTTTCGTCAATCCACGCTACATTTTCCGGATTCACTGTTAGCAACTCGCATAGGAAACAACATCTCCATGCTATACAATGTCTGTGCGTTCCATTAATACCTTGTCGTCCCGAGAACTTTTTCCAATGGAAGCCATATTTTTTTTTCAAAATAATGGAGAGACTTGTCGTTCTGCCTGTGAATAAACCACTATCCGACAGTGATGCCATCAACTTTTTTAAGTGTCGGATACTTCTTCCTGCTGTAGTACGTTTATATGTGTTTTCGTCAAAGTTGTCTGTTTCAGTCACATTGCATGATCTCTTCCTTGACTTTCCAGGCGTCACAATAACAGGGCTCACAGCCGAAGTGGCAGCCTCTTTATCATTTACGACTTTCTTCACTGTCGCTGTAGAGATGTTCAATGCTTCTGACACCCTGTCAACCACTTTATTCGCTGATATAAAGGCCCACCATTGTGTCTTTCCCTTTCAAAGTAAACACGAAATCTGGGGTCTAGTGAAGCAGGGGGGATACAACCCATCGGCTTTGACCAATGACGTCAGAGAGCATTTATTACACAGATGAATGAGCTGACAAGAATGTTCAGAAACAAAGGAATACGAGAGACGAAAAATATAGTTGACATATATAAAGTATTTTCATGGTAAGGATATCGCCTATTTGTATCGTATTATTTCTCTGGAAAATGAAAGGGAAAAAATGGATCGAAAGTATTGGTAGCACAGAATACATCCCATCACATATATATGAGTTGTATCTCGAACCTCATTCAAAATGTATTGCTTAAGTGCAGTACGGGATACAAGTTGAGCGTAATTCGATTTCTTCGCTTTCACTAGCATTAGTGTCCTGTTCTCCAGGTGAAGTATGTATCCCCTGCTTCACAGAACCCTAAATGAAGCACGGGATACAAATTTTACATATGTTGTTTATTTCGCCTCCGCTATCATTAACAGTCTGTTCTTACGTAGATATTAGTACTGCCGATGGCAGAACGAGCTACATACATAATATTTGTATCCCATACTCCGTTGACCTCTATATATATATATATATATATATATATATATATATATACACCGCTAACGAAAACGAGAAAATGGACGAACGTTACATTTGCAATCTGTACCTTAGTTGAACTACCGATACGCGAAGAGGCAATATGAAGACAAATATATAATTTGTATCCCGTGCTTCACTATGAGGTACAGTTTTTTTTTTTTTCGCCTTCGATGCTAATAGTATCCCATTCTTGACTTGAGCTATATAACTATACGCAACATTTGTATCCTGCTCTCCAGTTGACATATATTGGTAAATCTCATCAATGTTACATATGTCAATCTTCTGAATACGTAGTGTCAGTGTAAAGGTCTACAGGGCTATTACAAATGATTGAAGCGATTTCATAAATTCACTGTAGCTCCATTCATTGACATATGGTCACGACACACTACAGATACGTAGAAAACCTCATAAAGTTTTGTTCGGCTGAAGCCGCACTTCAGGTTTCTGTCGCCAGAGCGCTCGAAAGCGCAGTGAGACAAAATGGCGACAGGAGCCGAGAAAATGTATGTCGTGCTTGAAATGCACTCACATCAGTCAGTCATAACAGTGCAACAACACTTCAGGACGAAGTTCAACAAAGATCCACCAACTGCTAACTCCATTCGGCGATGGTATGCGCAGTTTAAAGCTTCTGGATGCCTCTGTAAGGGGAAATCAACGGGTCGGCCTGCAGTGAGCGAAGAACGGTTGAACACGTGCGGGCAAGTTTCACGCGTAGCCCGCGGAAGTCGACGAATAAAGCAAGCAGGGAGCTAGACGTACCACAGCCGACGGTTTGGAAAATCTTACGGAAAAGGCTAAAGCAGAAGCCTTACCGTTTACAATTGCTACAAGCCCTGACACCCGATGACACAGTCAAATGCTTTGAATTTTCGGCGCGGTTGCAACAGCTCATGGAAGAGGATGCGTTCAGTGCGAAACTTGTTTTCAGTGATGAAGCAACATTTTTTCTTAATGGTGAAGTGAACAGACACAGTGTGCGAATCTGGGCGGTAGAGAATCCTCACGCATTCGTGTAGCAAATTCGCAATTCACCAAAAGTTAACGTGTTTTGTGCAGTCTCACGGTTTAAAGTTTACGCCCCTTTTTCTTCTGCGAAAAAAACGTTACAGGACACGTGTATCTGGACATGCTGGAAAATTGGCTCATGCCACAACTGGAGACCGACAGCGCCGACTTCATCTTTCAACAGGATGGTGCTCCACCGCACTTCCATCATGATGTTCGGTATTTCTTAAACAGGAGATTGGAAAACCGATGGATCGGTCGTGGTGGAGATCATGATCAGCAATTCATGTCATCGCCTCCACGCTCTCCCGACTTAACCCCATGCGATTTATTTCTGTGGCGTTATGTGAAAGATTCAGTGTTTAAACCTCCTCTACCAAAGAAATGTGCCAGAACTGCGAGCTCGCATCAACAATGCTTTCAAACTCATTGATGGGGACATGCTGCGCCGAGTGTGGGAGGAACTTGATTATCGGCTTGATGTCTGCCAAATCACTAAAGGGGCACATATCGAACATTTGTGAATGCCTAAAAAACTTTTTGAGTTTTTGTATGTGTGTGCTAAGCATTGTGAAAATATCTCAAATAATAAAGTTATTGTAGAGCTGTGAAATCGCTTCAATCATTTGTAATAACCCTGTACTGAAGGACGGGATACAAATTTCAGTTGTATCGCCCGTTTCGCCTTCAATATTGCTAGTACAGATTCGAAAAAATCTTACTGATACTTATATATATATATATATATACACTCCTGGAAATTGAAATATATATATATACACTCCTGGAAATTGAAATATATATATATATACACTCCTGGAAATTGAAATAAGTACACCGTGAATTCATTGTCCCAGGAAGGGGAAACTTTATTGACACATTCCTGGGGTCAGATACATCACATGATCACACTGACAGAACCACAGGCACATAGACACAGGCAACAGAGCATGCACAATGTCGGCACTAGTACAGTGTATATCCACCTTTCGCAGCAATGCAGGCTGCTATTCTCCCATGGAGACGATCGTAGAGATGCTGGATGTAGTCCTGTGGAACGGCTTGCCATGCCATTTCCACCTGGCGCCTCAGTTGGACCAGCGTTCGTGCTGGACGTGCAGACCGCGTGAGACGACGCTTCATCCAGTCCCAAACATGCTCAATGGGGTACAGATCCGGAGATCTTGCTGGCCAGGGTAGTTGACTTACACCTTCTAGAGCACGTTGGGTGGCATGGGATACATGCGGACGTGCATTGTCCTGTTGGAACAGCAAGTTCCCTTGCCGGTCTAGGAATGGTAGAACGATGGGTTCGATGACGGTTTGGATGTACCGTGCACTATTCAGTGTCCCCTCGACGATCACCAGTGGTGTACGGCCAGTGTAGGAGATCGCTCCCCACACCATGATGCCGGGTGTTGGTCCTGAGTGCCTCGGTCGTATGCAGTCTTGATTGTGGCACTCACCTGCATGGCGCCAAACACGCATACGACCATCATTGGCACCAAGGCAGAAGTGACTCTCATCGCTGAAGACGACACGTCTCCAGTCGTCCCTCCATTCACGCCTGTCGCGACACCACTGGAGGCGGGCTGCACGATGTTGGGGCGTGAGCGGAAGATGGCCTAACGGTGTGCGGGACCATAGCCCAGCTTCATGGAGACGGTTGCGAATGGTCCTCGCCGATACCCCAGGAGCAACAGTGTCCCTAATTTGCTGGGAAGTGGCGGTGCGGTCCCCTACGGCACTGCGTAGGATCCTACGGTCTTGGCGTGCATCTGTGCGTCGCTGCGGTCCGGTCCCAGGTCGACGGGCACGTGCACCTTCCACCGACCACTGGCGACAACATCGATGTACTGTGGAGACCTCATGCCCCACGTGTTGAGCAATTCGGCGGTACGTCCACCCGACCTCCCGCATGCCCACTATACGCCCTCGCTCAAAGTCCGTCAACTGCACATACGGTTCACGTCCATGCTGTCGCGGCATGCTACCAGTGTTAAAGACTGCGATGGAGCTCCGTATGCCACGGCAAACTGGCTGACACTGACGGCGGCAGTGCACAAACGCTGCGCAGCTAGCGCCATTCGACGGCAACACCGCGGTTCCTGGTGTGTCCGCTGTGCCGTGCGTGTGATCATTGCTTGTACAGCCCTCTCGCAGTGCCGGGAGCAAGTATGGTGGGTCTGACACACCGGTGTCAATGTGTTCTTTTTTCCATTTCCAGGAGTGTATATACGCACAGACACACACATTCACCCCCACCCGCCATCCTAATGTGAAATTACCGATTTTGGAAAGTATATTTCCCCAACATGTTTAATAAAACATTCGAACTGGCAATATGTTTGGGGAATACTATGTCTCCATGAATATTCGTCTAGGTGACTTTGAAGTGTGGAAATGTGGCATTTCCCCTTCCCGACAAGTGATTTCACAGCTGACCAATAACCCTCTATGCTATTTGTGCAAGCCCCTGTGGATAATGATCTGAACTCAATATTGTGATTTACTACGAGATGCTGATAACCTCTTTCCCCTAAATCCCTACATGAAGAAAACCCATCTAAAATTACAATGGAACCCCCTGCAACGTGATCTTCAATTAAGCTGACCAAAACTTCCTTCCTTCGATTAAGTACTGCTTTGAATACTACATCGTCACACTCCTGACCTGACACTACTGCCCCCCAAACCCATAATCCCATACGAGGTTCCCCCCTGTTGTACTTCCTTTTACCAAAATATGATTCGTCAGTTTCCACCATAACACTCCCCACCCCCCGAACGGTCCCCTATATTTCATGTACTCCGCAAACACTTCCCTACTAAAAGAATACCAGTCCACAACTGTACACTTACTCACATGACATTCATGCACACAAAGCCACACAGAATATCTCAAACATCAACAGTAAATAATTTTCATAATTTCTCTCAAAGCAAGTTTAGATTTTTCGAACCACATCCCTCTTCTAATGGATCGCCACAACCTATCTCTGCAGCGCCATAGGAATAAGTCGTGAGTACGGCGACGAGATACACTTGTGAGGCGCATATGTTCACCGGACTCACGACATCGAACATTCTCAGCAATGAGACCACACATTTGCAAAAAACAAATTGTGGCCAACATGTCTCCGCCCATAGCCTCTTGTAAATCATCAAGGTTCATCGGAACAGATAAATCCATACCTACAAACGACAATGAGATACCAAAAATTGTTCTAAAATAAGAAACTGATAGCCCAAATTGCCTCAATATCACTGAGAATGAAATTAAATACCGAAGGAATTAGAAACAACTAATTAACTTAATAAATGCACATGAAGAATATTTTCAGCGATATGTAGTGATCTCTTTTAAAATCACATTCAATTACTTTAATGTACAATGATAGCGCTTATCCGGAACACAGAACTGTTTTGTTATCTATGGCTCGAAGGTGAAGACAGTACTATCTATGAGTAATATATGACGTCATTGGTCAAAGCCGACGGGCTGTATCCCCTGCTCCACTAGACCGGAAATCTGTATATAAATTCGCATGCTTGGGATTTCAGCATAGTTCCTTTCCCAAAAGCCCTCTTCTCTGCACTACAAGCAGCCATTTTCCACTTATACACACTTTTCCACTTATACACACAGCAAGAAACTCGCGGAAATAGCGGAATGTACACCTATACACACAAACCTGAACGTAGCACGTGGCGCAACTGACCGAAAGCAGCGGTCGCCCAGCACTACGACAAAGCTGGGACATTGCCACGGTAACGATAACAATAGCTCACGATCTGATTGGCCGTCGTGGATGCACAAAGAACGTGAACCAAGGGGCTGTGTCAACTGTCGGATCTCTTCTCACGCTGTATACTGTGCAAGCTTTCCAGAAATGGTAGAGACTTATGCGTTATCTGTTAATGATGTTGCTGGGGACTGCACTGATAATGACGACGTTATGTTAGGTAAGAATGACTCGTTCAAGACCTATCTGTTAAGTGAAAACCCTGAGATAATTGTGAGTGGTTAGTTTTGTCATTCAGCACATTTAGTTGGCATAGCTAGTTCCAAGAAATTCCTAGCTATGTCGAAGCTCTGATACCTGGAACTGAATTAAACTACCAAGGGCCGGCCACTGCAGCAGAGCGGTTCTAGGCGCTTCAGTGCGGAACCGCGCTGCTGCTACAGTCGCAGGTTCGAATCCTGCCTCGGACATGGATGTGTGATGTCCTTAGGTTTAAGTAGTTCCAAGTCTAGGGGACTGATGACCTCAGATGTTAAGTCCCATAGTGCTTGCAGCCATTTGAAACTACCAAGGTACCAACAGCATTGCTATATTTACAAGTTCAAGTATCTGACTGCCATTTTGAGAAACATGAAAACTAACAAAACCCCTTGCGAATGAATTCCGTACAATCTTAAATCGCATGTAAGCGAAAAGTACCTGTTGCATCAAACTAAAATTATTGCATTGAGAGTGACCTTGTGATTGATCCACGACCTTCAAGTTTGTCACTGTCATCCATGTGTCGCCGAGTGTCATAGGACCTAGCTAGAAAGGGGTGGAATACACCTGTTTATCGTTTTAAGTTCTTTATTTAGCCTGTATATCGCCAGTAATTTGTGCAGGCTATATTATAAATTGTATTTCATATTACAGAAGAATTTACTGTAATTTGAGTAAGTTTGTAGCGAAGACAACTTATTTTTGGCCGGTGACACTAATCGAAAACAAAACAAACGCGTGGGCGCCAACCTACGTTTCATGTACAGATATAAAGAAACCATAAATATACGAATAATAGCTGTACAATCACTTTGTATTAGTGTAAGAATATGTACGTCATAGTTCATTAAAGCAAAATAGATTTCTCAGTAGTTAAGCACTGCTAGAGAAAAACGACGTCTTTTAACTACAGCTGTCACCAAAGAAAAGAATATACAGAATGAGGCAGAAAAGACAGACGTTTTAAAGTAGATAGTATTCAGGATCAGGTATTAGAAAGAGGGGGTGGGGGGGTACTGATGAAACTCATTTTCATTTGAATGGCATGGTAAATCAGCAGCACTGTCGTTATTGGGCCAGTGATAATCCAAAACTAATGCATGAGAGATCATTACATAGTCCCAAGGTGACTGTTTTGTCTGCTGTAACCAGTACAAATGTTATTGGTCCATACTTCTTCCATGACGATAATAGGGACGCAGTAACTGTACCCTCAGAACGTAATAGACAGATGATACTGAATTTTTCCTACCTGAGCTAAGAAGGAAACATATTCCGACCCAGCGAGTTTGGTTTCAGCAGGGTGGGACCACAGCTCACTCTGCAAGACTGTCAGTGGAAGCTATTCAGACTGTTTTTCGCGGTCGCGTCATTTCCCAGTTTGGTGACATTAGTTGGCTTCCCCGTTACATGGACCTTTCCTTGTGCGACTACTTTTTTGTGCAGTTATCTCAAGTCATGTGTATATGAGCATAAAATACGTACACCTGAAGAACTGAAGCAAGCAGTTCATGTGGAAGTCGTCCAAACTAACAGAGCAATGCTGGAGAGTGTAGAAGCCAACTTCCGAGAGCGGCTTCAGAAGTGTATCACTGAAAACGGCTGTCATCTGGCAGATGTTTTCAAGCATTAATTTTGTGAAATGGCAACATCATTTGAGTATTATTCTGTAAACAAAACACACACACACACACACACACACACACACACACACAGAGGGTTAGCCTCAATGATGGGCCCATTTTCAAAAATTCATATGTATTGAAATAAAAGTCCAAAACGAACAAGCTTTATACGAATTAAAAGAGGAAGTTTCAAAGTTTTTTGGCGGGTGGTAATAGTTTCAGAAGCAGATGGTAAATTTCGCGTGGCGATAGGGCCATCATTCCGTTTCACAGTCAGTTGTGAGTCAGATGGCGACTGTGGAGCACAAGGTTTTATGCATTCTTGTGTACGCGAAAAGTGAGTCGCAAATTGCAGTGCAGCAGGCATTTCGTACCAAATTCGGTATTCAGCCATCAACTCGCAAAAGTATTAGCCGTTGGTTTAAGCAATTTAAACAGACTGGGAGTGTGTGCAAAGGAAAAAGCACAGGCCGACCACGTGTCAGAGGATGACTTCCATCGGATTCAAAAACGTTTTGTGCGCAGTCCCAGTAAGTCTACGAATAGAGCCAGTCGAGAACCTGGAATACCCCAACTAACTGTACAAGCCCTTATGTTTACAGCTTGTACAGGCTCTCAACCCGGATGACAAAGAGAAGCGTCTCACTTTTTGTGGTTATGTGCTAGCAAAGGTGGAGGATGCATTTCTACAGCATGTAATTTTTAGCGATGTAGCGACATTCCACTTAGTGGAAAAGTCAGCAAACCCAATGTTCACATATGAGGTTTGGAAAACCCACATGCACCATTGCAACACGAAAGACACTCAACAAAGATTAACATGTTCTGTGCCGTATCCCGTACAAAGGTATATGGAACATTTTCCTTTGTGTTGGAACAATGACAGTTCCCTCAAGTTGTGACAGATTCGTAGGACTTCATTTTCCAACAGGATGGAGCTCCTCAATTGGCACCGTGGTGTACGAGGCTTTTTGAATGATTCCCTTCCTTAGAGCTGGATTGGTCACTGGTGAGTTGAGGATTGGGCTCTGCACTTCTGGCCACCAAGATCTCCTGAGCTCACACCCTGTGACTATTTCTTATGGGGTTATGTGAAGGAAGCTGTTTGTGTCCCGCCTCTACCAACCACTCTGAATGGCAGACTAGGCTTACCATAGGCCTGGGATTAGCCCAGAAATCGTGGTTTTTTAGTGTTGCCCGTCGTAATGTCTGGGGGCAAAAATGTTCGAGAATTTCATGAGTAGCGGTGAGCTTTAAATCTTATATGTTCGACATCGCATTTTTAAAGACTGGTTTTATTTTATTAATGTAGAGAGACAAAAACAGTTGCATTCTTCGGCCACCGCTGTCTGCACCGAAACTGAATTTAATGTGCGGTTTCATTCCCTGTGAATTTAGTAAAACCAGTACCCTTAAAGAATACTGGAAGACCACTTACTAGTTCCTTATTAGACACAATTTCTTCAGGCTCTAATGACCCAAATATTGTGTCTTTTGTCCTCTAGATTGGAAGATTAGATGCGGATCCTCCTCAACACATAGTCTGCACTTACAGGCATCTTCCTGTGCACCCATCATGTGTAGGTGTTCCTTAACGTTCCCGTAGCAAATCATGATTGCTACCATGAGTTTAATCTGTTTTATGTCCAAGTTCAGGATTACAAGACTTCTCTTGAAACATAGCTTTGGCATGATTAGCTTGTCATAGTTTTTTTTCTATCTTTGGGGGGGGGGGGGGGGGATGCTAATCCAATATTCTACATGCTGTCTCTTAACCCAGTTTTGCTTTTATGGTCGCCTTAATGATGGTTAGGACAAAATGGCTCTGACCACTATGGCACTTAACTTCTGAGGTCATCAGTCCCCTAGAACTTAGAACTACTTAAACCTAACTAACCTAAGGACATCACAACATCCATGCCCGAGGCAGCATTTGAACCTGCGACCGTAATAGTCGCGCGGTTCCAGACTGTAGCGCCTAGAACCGCTCGGTCGCTACGGCCGGCTGATGGTTAGGATAGCTTCCAGTCCAATAAATGGGGTTATCACGCTGTCCTTGCCAGCCTATCAGCTAGTTCACTGCCACTAATTCCTAAGTGGCCAGGGACCCACAGCAGGTTTAACTTGTTGCTTTCCTCTAGTCTCCCAAGGGCTTCATGGCGTTCTGCAATGATCATTGAGAGGCTGATAAAAATTTCAGAGCTATTTGGATGTCTGAATAAATGTAGATGCTATAATCCTTGTAGTACCTATGCACATTCTCCTCTGCACATGCTCTGATAGCCGATATTTCCACCTGGAGGCGCTGATAACCTCGCTGTTGTGCGCCCTAAAACACTAATCATCCACCTGGAGCAGTGTGGCCAGCCTCTCTAGAAAGACTGTTCCCTCTGGTCTCGGCTGTACCCTTTACATTCAACCTGCAGCGCCTTCAACTGTTTTCAACCCCATCAGTAAACCAGACTGTGTCTCCTGAATGTTGTTGTGGCTCATTCTTTGACTGCTCGCTTCTTCCAGTTGTTACACTGAAAGGTTTATTGAAGTTATTGTACGGTCAGCCGGCACTTCCATAACAAGTCCTATATTTACCATGGTCACTCTATTGGTGCGAAATTCTGGCTATCCTGAAGAAATCCAATTATTTCAAGTTTTTAACCCTTGTGCCCCTACTGCTACCTACATAGTGACAAAAACTTGTAATGATATGTCAAGAATGGTCTCCGTGTGCTGCTAACTCTGCCTGCTATGGCTGAACAGGCCAATCTCTGCACTTTGCCACATTCCAAACATTCTGTTCTACTTTATTCTACCATACTATTACCCCATAAATTACACTAATGGCCATTAAAATTGCTACACCAAGAAGAAATGCAGATGATAAACAGGTATTCATTATATTATATTATACTAGAACTGACATGTGATTACATTTTACGCAATTTGGGTGCATAGATCCTGAGAAATCAGTACCCAGAACAATCACCTCTGGCTGTAATAACGGCCTTGATACGCCTGGGCATTGAGTCAAACAGAGCTTGGATGGCGTGTACAGGTACAGCTGCCCGTGCAGATTCAACATGATACCACAGTTCATCAAAAGTAGTGACTGGCGTATTGTGACAAGCCAGTTGCTCGGCCACGATTGACCAGACGTTTTCAGCTGGCGAGAGATCTGGAGAATGTGCTGGCCAGGGCAGCAGTTGAACATTTTCTGTATCCAGAAAGGCCCGTACAGGACCTGCAACATGGGGTCATGCATTATCCTGCTGAAATGTAGGGTTTCGGAGGGATCGAATGAAGGGTAGAGCCACAGGTCGTAACACATCTGAAATGTAACGTCCACTGTTCAAAGTGCCGTCAATGCGAACAAGAGGTGACCGAGACGTGTAACCAATGGCACCCCATACCATCACGCCGGGTGATACGCCAGTATGGCGATGACGAATACACGCATCCAATGTGTGTTCACTGTGATGTCACCAAACACGGATGTGACCATCATGATGCTGTAAACAGAACCTGGATTCATCCAAAAAAATTACGTTTTGCCATTCGTGCACCCAGGTTCGTCATTGAGTACACCATCACAGACACTCCTGTATGTGACACAGCGTCAAGGGTAACCGCAGCTGTGGTCTTCGAGCTGATAGTCCTTGCTGCTGCAAACGTCATTGAACTGTTTGTGCAGATGGTGTTGTCTTGCAAATGTCCCCATCTGTTGACTCAGGGATCGAGACATGGCTGCACGATCCGTTACACTCATGCGGATAAGATGCCTGTCATCTCGACTGCTAGTGACACGAGGCTGTTGGGATCCAACATGGCGTTCCGTATTACCCTCCTGAACCCACCGATTCCATATTCTGCTAACAATCATTGGATCTCGACCAATGCGAGCAGCAATGTCGCGATATGATAAACCACAACAGGCTACAATCCAACCTTTATCAAAGTCGGAAACATGATGGTGCGCATTTCTCCTCCTTACATGAGGCATCACAACAACGTTTCACCAGGCAACGCCGGTCGACTGCTGTTTGTGTATGAGAAATTGGTTGGAAACTTTCCTCATGTCAGCACATTGTAGGTGTCGCCACCAGTGCCAACCTTGTGTGAATGCTCTGAAAATGGTTCAAATGGCTCTGAGCACTATGGGACTTAACATCTATAGTCATCAGTCCCCTTGCTCTGAAAAGCTAATCATTTGCATATCACAGCATCTTCTTCCTGTCAGTTAAATTTCGCGTCTGTAGCGCGTCATCTTTGTGGTGTAGCAATTTTAATGGCCAGTCGTGTATTATAGGTCTCATTATAGTGGTGTTCATTCAATATGTACTCCTGGGGTTTAGACCCCATTCCTTACCACAGGCCTTTCTGGTGCTAATAAGATACTTTTTGCCTTGGAACATACATTCTTTATATGAGGGCTCCATGATAGTTTCACATCTAGGGTTACCCCTAGATACTTCATTAGCCCCTCTACTGCTAGATTTCCTTTGAGAAGGTTGACATTCCAGTATGTGTGCTGGATTTGCTTCCTTATAAATGGTACTACAACAGGTTTTTTTTGGCCTGAACCTTAAACCCTTATTTCTGCACCATTTTCCTCCAATGACTTGTGCACACTTGGCCATTGTTCTAACAATACTACAAATTTGCCAGTCATTACTATGACTAAATCATTTGGGTATCCTTGCCAAAGTGGCAAAGTGAATGAGTTGGTTCACTGCTGGGTTCCACAGTAATGGAGACAAGACCCCTCATTGTGGACACCCCCCATTGATGATGATTATCTTTTTATCATTCATCATAGTGGCTTCTACTTTTCTTCTACTTAATATCATCTTAATCCAGCTGCGTATGGTAGGCTCAATGCCTT
Organism: Schistocerca cancellata; assembly: GCF_023864275.1. Classification (NCBI taxonomy): domain Eukaryota; kingdom Metazoa; phylum Arthropoda; class Insecta; order Orthoptera; family Acrididae; genus Schistocerca; species Schistocerca cancellata. The sequence goes on from NC_064637.1 coordinate 41,306,057, forward strand.
CTGCAGTTCTAACCACAGATTTGGAGGTTGTATTACTAAATGCTCCCTCAATACCCAGGAAGGTGCAGAGAGCTATTTTCCAACAATGTAGAGCTCTTTCCACCTTCTCAACAATTTGGTGAATTTCTATTTCACATGATTTACCTAGTTGTTGTGTGTGTTCCTTTAAGTGTAGAGGAACCTCATTTAACTTCTTCTTCCTAAGAAGCATATACCAGTTTTTTTAGTGTATTTAGACAGACAGGATGCCCCATTGTGGCCGGTTACTGTGCCCCGATTGAGTGAATCTCTGCTCTCGGAGACCAACACCTTCAACCTATTACCCAGAACCTATCCTCCTATATAAAAGATACCAACCATTTCCTCGACCAACTCTCCACAGTTCCTGTCCCTTTACCATGCGGTGCCCTGCTCGTCACTATTGATGCCACCTCCCTGTACACTAACATTCCTAGTGCCCATGGCCTTGCTGCTATTGAACACTACCTTCCCAGACAGCCTATGGATTCCAAACCAACAACCTCCTTCCTAGCCTCCATGACCAACTCCCATGGTACAGATATGGGCACCCGAATGGCACCATCCTATGCTAACCTATTCGTGGGCCATTTAGAGTAATCCTTCCTAAAAACCCAGAATCTTAAACCCTCACCTGGTTGAGATTCATTGATGACATCTTTGCTATCTGGACCGAAGGTGAGGACACCACTCCTCCAGAACCTCAACAACTTCTCCCCCATTTGCTTCACCTGGTCCTACTCAACCCAACAAGCCACCTTCCTAGATGTTGACCTCCACCTCAGAGATGGCTACATCAGTACCTCCGTCCATATCAAACCTACTAACCACCAGCAATACCTCCACTATGGCAGCTGCCACCCATCCCATACCAAGAAGTCCCTTCTGTACAGCCTAACCACCCATGGTCGTCGCATCTGCAGTGATGAGCAGTCCTTCTCAAAATATACTGAAGGTCTCACCGAAGCGTTCACTGAATGTAATAATCCTCTCATCCTTGTACAAAAACAAATCTCCCGTGCCTTATTTTCCAGTCTCCCACCACCTCCCAAAGTCCCACAGTCAAGCCACAGAGGAGCATGCCCCTCAAAACTCAGTACCATTCGGGAATGGAGCAACTGAATTACATTCTCTGCCAAGGTTTCGATTACCACTCATCGTGCCCTGAAATGAGAACTGTCCTACCCACTATCCTTCCCACCCCTCCTACCGTGGTTTTCTGCCATCCACCGAACCTACACAATATACTCGTCCATCCTCACACGACCCCTACTCCCAATCCCTTACCTCATGGCTCATACCCTTATAATAGATCTAGATGCAAGACTTGTCCCATACATCCTCCTATCACCACCTACTCCAGTCCGGTCACTAACATCACCTATCCCATCAAAGGCAGGGCTACCTGTGATACCAGTCATGTGATTTACAAGCAAAGCTGCAACCACTGGGCTGCATTTTATGTAGTCATGACAACCAACAAGCTGTCTGTCCGCACGAATGGCCACTGACAAACTGTGGCCAAAAAAAACAAGTGGACCACCCTGTTTCTGAACACGCTGCCAAACATGATATCCCTCATCTCAATGACTGCTTCACAGCCTGCGCCATATGGATCCCTCCCACCAACACCAGCTTTTCTGAATTGCATAGGTGGGAACTTTCCCTGCAATACATCCTACATTCCCGTAATCCTCCTGGCCTCAACCTTCGTTAGTCACTGTCCTCACCCATCCAACACCCTCCCTGTTCCCATTCCAGCACTACACAGCTGTCATTTCACCGTCACACCCAGTCTTTTAATTTCTTTTTATTTCTCTCCTTTCCGCTACTTACCCCCTCCCCCCTCTGCACCTTCTCTCCTGCCCTCCGTCTAAACTGCAACACTTGACTGTCCGCCACTCACACCATACTATCCCTCCCCCTCCCCACCCCAGCCCAGCCTCCTCCTTACCCCCACCCAGTCACCACTCCCAGCATGCACTGGTGCTGCTGCTCGCAGTGTGGTTTCAGCTCTCTGAGACTGCAGACGTGTGTGCAAGTTGCAGACGTGTGTGCAAGTTGCAGACGTGTGAATGTGTGTGCTTGTGTGTCAACTGCTGACAAAGGCCTTAATGGCCGAAAGCTATTATTGTGTGAATCTTTTGTTGTGCCTATCATGACTCAGCATCTCTGCTATATGGTGAGTAGCAACTTTCCTTCTCCGATATTGTTATTTAGACAGACTGATCGATGTCATATCCTTAGTTGGTATGTCAATTCTCCTTAGCTTGGAATGAAGTTAACTCTCACTTTCATCCAGCATTAGGAATGATTCCTGCTGCTAGACTGACCCCAAAGAAAGTACTTAGGAATATAATTAAATCATCTCCTCTTTGTTATCTATGTTATCTGCCACAGTACATTGAGGGAAATGAGTCTTGAGGAGCACACCCAGTGCCTCATGCACAGTCCTCGTATACCCACCATCCTTCCTTAGAGTCCCTCTTGGATTGGATGGTATTCCAGTGAGGATTTCATGTGATTTATTTATTTTATACAACATCCAAAAGATCACACATGTGATGTAGGATGTGTCATTAGGATGTTTACATGTAACATATGATAATTTTGCATAAAATAATAAACAAGCAAAGCAAATCACATACCCATAGTACATAAATAGAGAAGAAACACGTAGTACACAAAACACACATGCGTGACAAACATATGTTGGGCATTAACCGTGTCTTATCCGCAAAATGTATATCGGGCATTAAACATAATTTTTATGAGTATTTCATAATTTGAAAATAAATTTAAATTCATTTAAATTGTTGGAAGGCAAGTAAAGTTTTAATTTACTGTCTGAGACAGATATTCACTGACACTAAAGAAGTATTTTTCCATCAGGTATTTTGTTTACTTCATGCTTGAATTCACTTTTATCTTCCAGCTCTTTAATTTGCTGTATGAAGAATTTGGATGTCTTTACAATTGTATTGTGATTATGGTAGCTGGAGTTGATTTGAAGATTACAGTGATTTTTGCTGATCATTTCCAGGCATATTAGAATATGTATTGATGGTATTGTTAGTATCTTTAGCTGTTTTAAAAAAGGTGTGGGGTGAGTCGTGATGCAAATAGCTCTTTTCTGTATAATAAAAATTTATTTTAATCTTGGCTTGGTCTTGCCCCAAAAACTTATGCTGTAGCCTGCAACAGACGAAAATGACAAAAGTACACAGCTCTGGTTCATTCTTGGGTACATACCTTGGATAATATTCTTAAGGCAAAACGTACTGAACTAAGTTTCTGAGTAAGATACACATGTTCATTCCTGTTTAGATGTTGATCAATCCATATTCCTGGAAACTTTATAGTACACACATGTTCTATTTGTTTGATTTCTAGCTTCATGCACATATTTTCCTCTTGACACTTACTTCCACAGTGTATAAAGTTAGACTTTTTTGTATTTAAAGTCAGCATATTTGAATAAAACCATGACTGTAAGTATGAGAACACTTTTTTCTGCTGTAGGACAAAATGATTATTTTATATCATTAATTACAACACTTGTGTCATCTGCAAATAACAGAATTTTGGCTGAGCTGTGTGGAATCAGTATGTCATTGACATAAATTAGAAACAAAAATAGACCCAGGATGCTGCCTGGTGGATCACCTATTTTAGTTTGTTTTGGTTCTGAAATGAGATTACAATCATGCCAATTGTGAGACAGCACTCCTAATGCCTATTGCTTCAACTTTCCCTGGTAGTATTTAACAGCCCACAGTATCGAAAGCTTTGGGTAAATGTAAGTTAATTCCAAAAATACCTTTAATTCTTTCCAAATTTCTTACTGTTTCTATTATGTAGCTATTATTTATTAGTTTATGCGTTACTAGGTATTTTGTGACCATGATTTTTATTAACACTTCAAATATTTCAGAAAAAAAAGACAGGAGAAGTAATATAGGTTGATAATTTTATATTTTGTGTCTGTCACCATTTTTGTGTAGTGGTGTAACTTTCATGATTTTAAGCTTATCAGAAAATATTCCTTCACTAAAAGACAAGTTTGCTATGTACACTACAGGTTTAACAATACATGATGCAGTTTTCTTAATTATTGATGCAGATACTTCATCCACCACAGATGACATTTTGTATTTCAAGCTCTTAATAACTTTTAGTACTTCATGTTCCTCTGCTGGGATTGCCATCATACTGGTATTTACGATTGGAGCCATCACTGTTGATTGTTGCTTACAGTTGCTACTTAAAGTATGAGGAATATATAGAAAATAATTGTTTACACAGTCTGCCATGACTCCTTTTTGTATAAAGAAATTTTCATTATTTTTAAGGCTAATTTCTGTTCTTTAGTTTGTTCCCCAGTTTCTTTTTTATAATTTCGCATGGTATTCTGGTCTTCTTACTAGCCCGCCTTATTAATCTATTATTGAATAATAATTTTGCTTTTGCTATTACTTTGTGGTAAGTCTTTTTGTAGGTCCTCATATACTCAACAAACTGCATATTGTGACATGTTTTAGCTTTAAACTTAGTATTTTCATGGCTTCACTTGACTTTTTAATTCCTGCTGTAATCCAGGAATTTGACACTTTGGATACAGATGATTGGTAACTCTCAAGCTTTTTTTTGGAAACACATTTCAAAGTTATCATAAGAGTGGGAGAAAATGTACTGTACGCATAATTTGTGTTGGTTTGTGCCAAGATTTTTGGCCAAATTTTTTTTAAGACAATTTTGAACTGGTTACATTTTTCAGTAGAGAAAAATTGTTTGTACTCATTTTGTATTATATTTGCCTTTGTAGGAATTGCAGTGAGTTTAACTGTTATTGAATTATGATCTGATAATGATATATTTTTGCATTTATTATTGTCACTTCATTTGTAACCACATTGGGAAAGATGTTATTTGTTAAACTTTCACTGCAGTGTGTTGTTCTAGTGTGATCTTATACGAGGGGAAACATGTTGAAGCTTTTTGATATGTCTAGAAACTGGTTTTTTTCCTGAACTTTGGAACAAGAGATTAATATTAAAGTCACCACAAAGAATTATGGTAGAGTTCTCATTAGATAAAGTGTTGAGCAATACTTCCAATTTCTTAAGAAAGACTTCAGTGTCCCAGATGGTGATCTGCAAACTGACGCAGCCATTTTATTCTTGAAACTATACAACTGAACAGCTACTGCTTCAAAAAACCTTTTCAATGCTTAATGATTTAGCCTCAGACCTTAACTTGAATTTAAGTTTGGGATTTAGATAAATACACCTCCACCTTTGGCATTTTGCCTACAGTACTGACTGACAAATTTATATTGGCTTAAATTTAGGATAAACTATCAATATTGTCACCATTAGCTGCTATCTCAAGTTCAAGGCACTTATTTTTAAGACACTGAATATTCAAACTCTTGATCCTTAGATGATTTGAACAATCTGACTGTCATATGTCTGTACACTCTGTTGATACACACTATCTCCTACTCCATTTAAAGTTCTCATACATTGTTGTAGATTCCTCTGCTTGCAAACATTTGACAGTTTCTCAGTAATGTGGTGTTGTTCACTGTTTGGCCCCAGCAAAACCCTGGCTTCGCAAGGTGCTTCTGGTGTGACAACTGCTGCTGCTGCTGCTACTGTCAATGCTGATGATTTTGGTTGGTTTGTTGTAACTATCACTACTGATGTTGGTTCTGCTGCTGCTGTTGATGTCGGTTCTGTAGGAGGTTCTTCTGTCGGTACTGTCATTTGAAAAGCTGGTCGGGGTGCTGCTGCTATTTGTGCTGGCGACTATATTGTTACTGCTATTGGAGATTTTTATTACCCCAATTCATTGACTGTCATTTTGGAAGTGCATGTAATTGCTTCCCTTAATACGTTTCCTAAACTGGAATTATCATTGCTGTTCACGTGAAGCCCATGACTAGTAAAACATTCTCTGTCAAGTGTGCTTGTTCACACTACTGAGAAACCTACAATAAATTTTAAGTTTAACATTAATTAATTTCCTTATTTACACGACTATTCAGATAAATCATGATTGTGGGTAAGGTTTACAAGTATAATATTTGAATTTGATAGTACTAACAAAAGACTCTGAAGCTATTTATACATTTTCACAGCATTATATTCAAAATATCTTTTTCTCCAGAGCAAATTACAATACTGTCCTGCTTTTCATAATTATATTTCATGATTTTTTGGCACTTCTTTGAAACTAGCATCTGGTGTAATTATATCTGTAACTGTTGATGGTTTACTGTTGACTTGCAGTTCTTGAGAAATTCCCTCGGTGTGACTGTCTCTGAAAAGGTCTATTTTTGTTTCTTTCTTCTGTGTAATACATGCCAGTTTTTGTTTATTTGCACTTCCACTGTTTTTTGTTTCACAAACTGAGTCAGTTTTTAGAAATGAATCTGAAGTGGAGAATGTAGGGGAAACAATACTTTTATTACAGTTAATTTTGCACCACTGTTCTTGAACTTACAGAGCAGTGAATTTATCCGTCACGTTTACAGATTTACACAATCGTAGCTTTTGGCCATTAAGGCCTTTGTCAGCAGTAGACACACAAAGACACTGCTTGCAATTGATGCCAAGTATCATCTCAGTTTACGTTCAAATCACTGAAACGGTAGCGATCTTGTGGTGCCAGTTTCATTTCCAAATTTGCGTATTTTTCACTTTGTGTGCTCTATTTCTGATGTAAAATGTCTGCATTACTTTGAAGCACTTTTATTAGCTTGTCTTTGTTCTTTAATCTAGTGCAGGTAGCTGTACCTTTCACATCTGCCCCTGAAAATGTTTGGCAGTTTAAAATCTGGCTTTAAAATATCAGTCTTACCATTAAGTAATCAATAACAAACCTTCCAGTGACTAAAGATCTCTTCCATATATACAGAATTATCAGCAATTATCTGCAAATAACTGAAGTGCATGGCAGAGAGTATATCCCACTGTACCAGTTATTAGAGCTTCTTCCCATGCCATTAATGTAGGGAGCACAGAAAGAATGATTATTTAAATGCCTCTGCACATGCTGTGATTAATTTAATCCTGTCCTCATGATCGCTGTGGGAGTAATACACAGTGGGTTGTAGTATATTCCTGCAGTCACCATTTACAGCCAGTTCTCGAAACTTTGTAACTAGGCTTTCTCGGGATAGTGTATGTCTGTCTTCAAGAGCCTGCCACTTCAGCTTCTTCAGCATTTCTCTGTCACTCTCCCGTGGGTCAAACAAACATGTGACGATTCGTGCTGCCCTTCTCAGTATCCCCTGCTCGTTGTATCTGGTACGGGTCCCACACCCTTGAGCAATACACTAGGATGGGTCACATGCGTGACTTACAAGCAATCTCTTCTGTAGACTGAGTGCACTTACCTAGTATTCTACCATTAAACCAAAGTCTACCACCAGCTCGACCCCATTTCATATCCGCACAAAGTGTTAGACTCAGGTATTTGTATGAGTTGGCTGATTCCAACCGTGACTCATTGATATAATAGTCATAGGATACTACTTTTTTTGTTTTGTGAAGGGCAAAATTTTACATTTCTGAACATTTAAAGCAAGCTGCCAATCTCTGCACCAATTTGAAATCTTCTCAAGGTTTCACCGAATATTTGCACAGCTTTTTTCAGACTGTATTCCATTGTTGATAACTGCATCATCTGCGAAAAGCCTGAGATTATTACTACTTTTGTCCACAAGATCATCAATATACAGCAAAAAACAGCACCAATACACCTCCCTATGGAACACCTGAAGTTACTTCTACATCCGTTGAGTACTCTGCATCCAGAACACATCTTGTGTCCACCCTAGTGTGAAATTCTCAGTCCAGTCACAAATTTCATGTGATACTCCATACAATCATACTTTTGATAGTAAGCATATGTGTGGTACTGAATCAAATAATTTTTGGAAATCGAGAAATATTGTATCTACCTGACAGCTTTGATCCACAGCTTTCAGATGTCTCATGAGAAAGTTGCAAGTTGGATTTCACGTGACTTTTTTTTTTATATAAATCCGTGCCGGTCACCACGGACGGGGACATTCTGTTCAAGATACCTCATACCTCTACGATTCTACAACAAACGGATATCAAGTATATTGGATGGTTGCTTTGTGGATCAATTCTGCTACCATTCTTGCAGACAGGTGTGACCTGTGCTTTCTTTAAGCTATTCACTCACTACAGTTATTTGTTTGAGGGATATATGATACATTATACAGTTTCTAACACACTGCGGTGGTCCAGTGTAATGTTAAGCTCTCTCTATACAGCTTAAGCATTTTCGTGGACTTGCTTGTTGAAGAATGCTGGTTCTGCTTTCTTGCAGCGCTAATGTCTTCTGCTAGCACCAGATGCTTCTCCGAAGATTTCACTGCTAGGAAGAGGAAATTTTCACCGTCTTCTTATTTAAAAAATACGCTACTCTTGGAATATCATTCAATTCACCAGAACATATTTATTTCCACTTTGTAAAAAAAACTAAACTTTATCACATAAGCCCACACATTACCGGGCACCCAGTATCAGTTAATTACACATTTTTGAACACAATTAATACATAAGCTTTTATCGTGGCTGACTATCCACGTACTCTCAATAGCAGTTCAATGTCTAATAAACAGTCACTACTTCGAGTCTCTCCATTTGTTTTTCCAACAATACGAAGCTACATTACTCTTTGCAGCCGGCCATGGAGCTTCCGGGCCATATTTCATTATTTTTGGCACGTCACGCTGAACACTTGCCAGCGCCGACGAATTATCTCCCTTCCAGTTTTGCCTGCACAAACAATAAATGGGTGCAGTATCCCATGCTCATCCTTATGCCCTGCTTTAAAATAACACGTGTTCGAAATGGCTGGAACACAAGTGTACCCAGACTTTCGTAAAATTCTTGCGGCACTACAACACAATTCAACAAACCTTGACGTTTTAATTTCACAGAATGGGCATATCATTAGTGAAACTTAACAGTTCAAATTTCTATGTGTTCAGATAGATAGTAAACTGTCGTGAAAAGATTTAATATTGCCATTTACACTATACGAAAGTTATCTGAAGTAAGTGATCGTTCAACACGAAAATTAGTCTACTTTGCTTATTTTCATTTGCTTATGTCATATGGTATTATATTTTGGGGTAACTCTTCCCATTCTAAAAGGATATTTTTGGCTCAGAAACAGGCAGTTCAGGCACTAAGTGGTGTAAGTTCACAAACCTCTTGTCAACTCCTGTTCACGAATCTGGGTATTTTGACATTGGCCTCTCAATATATATATATTCCTTACTGTCATTTCTTGTTAACAATATTAGCCTATAGCCAAGAATAAGCAGCTTTCAATCAGTTAATCCTCAGTAGACATCAAACCTGCATTTGGATTGGACTTCAACTACTGCGCAGAAAAGTGTGCAGTATGCTGCTGCATCCATTTTCAACAATCTACCACTCAAATTCAAAAATATTAGCAGTAATTCATGCACTTTCATATCTAAACTGAAGAGTTTCCTCATGGGGTCACTCCCATTCTGTTGAGGAGTTCCTTGAAAAATTAAGCTGATACTTGCATTGTTGATTGCGTTTACTTATAACTTGTGGCTTGCCTTTCTTCAGGTTCATAAACATTTTATTTTTATGTGTTATTACTTTTATGTTGTAGTTTCATGTACTTATACGTTCCATGACCTTGGAGATTTGCTCCTAAATTTGGTCCTACAGAACTTGATGTGTAAATAAAATAAAATAAAAAAAATAATAATAAATAGACAAGCTAAATCAGCCACAAATTGGGTATAGCATCCGATAGCAATTCCATCGCACCCTGAGGCTTTGTTGAATTTTAATGGTTTCAGCTGTTTCTCAATGTCCCTGACATTAATATCTATATCACTCATCTTTTCAGTGGAATGAGAATTAAGTTGAGGCAAACTCCTGGGTTTTTCTTTGCGATTTCTCCAATAACGAACTGTTCTACTGGGTACACAATTATGCAGTGTATGGCCAACTAATCCTTTAAATTTGAGTCACAGTTCCTGTTCTAAGCTAATAGTTTCAAGTTCCTCATTGAGATATGACACTACTGCTTCTCTGTATAGTTTGCTGAACATATAAATCTTTCTGCTTGTTTTAGGTGCCCTTTGTACTCAGTATTCACTGTTGCTATAAATGCCTCATAGCCACCGACACCAATTTCAATGTGAACTCTGTCAAACAGATCAGTTCTGTTTGTTACCATTAGATCTATTATATTTTCATCACAAGCGGGATTCTGAACATTCTGCTCTAGGTAGTTTTCCGAGAGGGCGTTTAGTAACATTTCACAGGTTTTGTCACACCTGCAACTAACAAAACTATAATTACCCCAGTTGATTGCTGGATGATTCAAGTCTTCTCCAATGATTAAAGTATCATTATGCAACTCATAACAAGCAAACTGAGGGTTTCTCTAAAGTTTTTGGTTACGTCAAGAGTTGAGTCTGGGGATCAATATAATTTTACACCCACCCTCGATACTGAGCACTGCCCAAAGTGTCATGTGCAGCATCAATTCCTGTCTCTGTGGATTTACATTTCTTTTCTACTGGGAAAAATACCCTCCCTCCATTACTCCCTTCCCTATCTTTTTGTGTACACTTTAATTTTGCCCAAAGATCTCACTACTCTTAACTAAAGTTTTTAACCTCAGTTCCGCACCCAGTATTATGTGAGCTTGTGATTTTTAGGAGCACCTCAAACTCTGGGACTTTGTTACAAATGCATCGGCAGTTAACCACTAGGGTTTTCATACTCTTACCGACGGAAGGCATCTCTCTGGATCTTACGCTGATACTTCTTGGCTTTCTACAGCTATTATTTTCTGCATTAGATGGAGAGTCACCTAATCTAAAACTGTTTGTGTGTACCTCACACATAGTCAGCAACTTGTGTAGCTGCCTTTGATGTGTAGTGCACATGTGACCCAATTAGGCGACCCTACAACACTCAACCTTACAGCACAAGTCCAGGAGATCACTGTGTAGTTTTCCCCCTGCCCACAATCTCTTATTGTTTTTCCTATTCCTACTACTGACTCCCTGTGTCCCATCACAATTAAATTTCACTATACCTTAATCATCTGAGTCGATTCTTTTGTCTCATACATTCTTCCAGTCTCTTTCTAGTCTGCAGAGCTCTTAGCCATTGGGGTGTATTTTTCCTTCTTTTCCTGCTGTTGTCTATTTTGTAAGATTTGTGGCGGGTCTTATAACAGCACTAGGGGAAGTTGCGTCCCTGGCCCATATAACAGGGCAATATTTTGCCGACCCCAATACACCACCAGAAGAAAGTAGTATTACCTTTATCCTCCCTTCTCAGAGTAGTTTTTTGGTGGTCCGGATCCTTCCGTGCCACCTCCCTGTCGATCCAACTGCGGTGAAGATTCCTGGAATGCTTTTGCAAGTTCTCTGTACTGCGCTACTAAATAAATAGCCATACTTCTCACAAACAGGAGTATATTTTGCCCAACATTTTCACTATTACTTTTGCTAACATTTTCACTATTACTTTTGCTAACACAACAAACAATTGCTACAGTAATACCACTCTCGAGTACATTCAAAACATCTGTACATGCGTAATGTAGGATCGGAGGGAATAGAAAACACTGATAAAGAACTACTGCTCTTCAACTGTTCATGACACCCTTGTTGGTGTGTCGTTAAATCCACGGCTCTCGGATTCAGGAACTTTCTGCACCATGGCACAAATGACTCCCAGATGACCTGTGGTAATACCATTTTAACTGGTCCCCTTCTCACCGGCTCCACCAATGCTCCACATTCACTGCATACAAGAGAGGAAAACACAGTTACAGTTTCCCTTTCCCACTACATTTATCCTTATTCAATTTATTCATGAGCTTCTCTCGTCAGCAGCTTTGCAATTGTGTATTGGGGTGTTTACAAATATCCCGAAACACTACATATCCCACCACTCAGAAAATAGATATCGTGCTCAAGTCTCAAGTTACATACACAATTTTACCAACAATTCTATTATTATTATCCTACTCTTACATCTTAAAGCTACCGTTACATAATCTTTCCAACATAATTCGGCAGGAGTCAATTTTCTTCATACTTGTAATATTATTTCTCATATCTTGTTACTTTCTTTAATACTGTGGATATCTTTTCTAGATCACCTAAAGTATCTGAGGAATGCGCATAGTAATAGAAACATCTTACTTGCCATTTATGTTGTTCTTAAGTTAGTTTTAATTTGTGATCCTCTTGACCTCAAACAATTAAACATTTTCATTGTTGATTTAAGACTATTTTACAATCTGTCTACTGGAACTTGTGAGACATTTATTCTGATACACTTAGACATCATCATAGTATTATTATTTGTCTTTAAATAGGTAAAGCAATATTAACCTTCTTTACAAAGATAGCTCATCTTTCATTTTTATACTGATTATAAACTTTATGAGTTTCCATTATATTGACATTTAAGTATTTTCTTTTTAGAGAACTTAACTTCCTTAATATCCCACTTTCCAAGAGTATGGATTTGTATTGCAAAGCCTTTGTGCTCAATAATGTGGACGTGTAAATTGTCTCCACCACTGCACTCAAATCCTTTCACTTCTTTGCTATTAACCATGAGCAACGGAAATTTAAACCCTAATATACTTTCCCATGTAACATTAAACCCTCATAGACAATGAAATGTTTTAAGTAGACCAAGGTGCCTCTTGTTCTGTTTCCAATAGCTACATGATTTTACTGACAGCTGAAAGCTTTAGATACAGTATGCTGCACTTACCTAACAAAGAATCACACTCTACACATATACGATAATTAGTGTAGCCTCAGGATGAGCATCTGTTTACTTACAACACCACAGCTTCTGTACTGCATCTGTGTATATCCAGTTGCTGTTCCTACATAATAACAAATCCTAACAAAATGATATGGAAATTCTCAGATAATTTTCTTCAGATCTACCCAATCCATGTTTCAGGGAGAAATCAAGCTTTCAACAACTTCTCTGATGTCGCAACACGCTGCCTGTTCTACTCCATAGTGGATGGTCTTTTATGCTGAACAGTTACATGCAACATAATGCCACAGTTTTAGTTAAGACAGTCAGTTCTTGCCAATGACTACGGAATAACTGCTGAACTCTCAAATTATCTGTGTGTCCTGACGTGGGAATACTCTGAAGCTTCTATTCCTAAATGTTGTCACAAAAGAAATTTTGCTAGAAAATATGTTTTAATGTAGCGTATAATCAAACAAATACAGCTGTTTCAGTGTTGTGTTATCTGATAACAGGTCATACCACAAATAACTCTGCTAAATATTATGGGCAAAAATACGGCAAGAGCTTGTTTTACATCTTCAGATAACTTCCTGACTACCACATCATCACATTAATAAACAGTGTGAAAGGTGAAACAAGAGATAAGTGACAGACATTCAAAATAACATGGATTTAAACAATTTGCATGTTTAACAGAATTTTATTTCATTTTGAACACCATCACTGGATAACACTGAGCATTGATAACAATGTCAATTTATAACAGGAATAGACAATAAAGACACATTAGTAAGTACATACAATAAATGATCTGCTTTGTAAGAGATCAGCAACAAAACAATGAGTAAGGGGGGCATACAAGTTCAAAATGGTTCAAATGGCTCTGAGCACTATGGGACTTAACATCTATGGTCATCAGTCCCCTAGAACTTAGAACTACTTAAACCTAACTAACCTAAGGACATCACACACATCCATGCCCGAGGCAGGATTCGAACCTGCGACCGTAGCAGCTGCGCGGCTCCGGACTGAGCGTCTAGAACCGCTAGACCACCGCGGCCGGCGGCATACAAGTGTAAATTAATATATACATAATATAAAGACTAACAAAATGTTGCAAGATAAATTTAAATAATGTTAGGAACTGTTCTGAAAATACAACATTATGAGTGCCTAGGAAATACTAACATTTAAACTATATATTATATACCAACAACATGTGAATTTCTTAGAAGTACAGCTTTGACAAACTAATTACAAAGAACTGACAGGGAATGTTGTATGCAAATTCGACATATAAACTGCTCAAGTGACTAGTATTCAAACGATATATTAAAGAAAGATATATTGGTGTACTTAACATCCAAATGAATACACCAGTCTGTCAAATGACTATTAGGTTACATAATTTAATTTTATTTAATAGCTGAAGCATAAATATTGTTATGGCAACACATACATCCAACAAAAATTAATTGTTTAATATAATTTTCCTGATTATTCAAACTTCCCTCTGACAATAATGAAGACACTGCCACAGTGATTAACAATCAACTTATCTGACGGAATTAAGAAATAATTACCAATGTGCTTTCCAGTGACCAGCCCATTGTTGTTAATACTGTGCACTGTGCTTAATATTATTCATGCAATCTAATTAGTTCCATAATTAAGTGACAGAATGGTTGATGACGTGTTCCTTGCTGTACAGTTACATATTGTCCAAGTGCTGATGGATGTTCCCAGACCCAAGTTCAGTGCACTTGTGCACAGCCTGTACTACCAGTACCTCAGAAGCAGTAATGCAGATGGGTGATACCCTGCCATGTTACACATCACACTGCCGCCAACAGATGCAGCCTACCCATGTCTTGTACCTCTTGAGAAAGGCTTTTGTGCACATCCAGCTCTGTATCCATTGGTTCCAATATCTTCAAGTTGTAACTCTTAGTGGAATGATGTTTTTCCCTATGAAGCTGACATCAAATTCAAAACTGAAGGTCTGATACTCGATAGCTGTGCTGAGGGCTCATCTGCCTAGCACAAATTTCCTCTCGGCAAGGGAGATGAAGTGTCTTCCTTAGTGTCAAATACCCACTGTTCCTGCAATGGGAGGTACAGAGGGTAGGGTGTGCCAGACAAAGATGGAAAGGTTCAATCCAGGAGTCCAAGGAATCATTAATGTCCAGTACAGCCATAGCGTCATCCTGGTGGCTGCAGACAGAAGAATTCTAGTAGAGGACTCAAAGATAGCTTGTGCCTCAGCCACGATCACATAATACACTGCTGTCACATCGCAAAAGTCCCGTCGTCATCCAGCAGCACCATCAAAATCCAAAGAAGTGACTTTTCCACACGACGATATCGACGCAGGTCCTCGATGGCTCTCAAAGGTTTGAAGTGATGCTGAGCTCAGCCACCAGAGGCTAGTCCAGTTGTCTAGCACTGAAGTAATAATGACACTGATGTGTTTCCCATCAGCACGACCGCATATTTTGGTGAAGACCTCTTCAAGGAAGTGTGGCAACACAGCTCCTATGTGGTGTATTCCAGACACCCACACTGTCTCCCTAAAGCGTGAAGCTCGGTGACATCTTCAATGTGCTGACTACAGTTTTGATGCTAACAGTTCCTGTAGGAAATTCTGTAATACATTCCAGTGTTACAACTACACACCATCACTCACAGAATTTTGGCACATATATATTAGTTTATCACCAGTGGTAGGGCTGACTACAGGCACTTTTGATGGTATCTTGCTGGCACAGTTGAGTGCTCAAATAGGATATTGAAGAGACACAAATGTAGGAATGCTCATCTATTCCACTGATTTCACTCCTCATAAATGTGTCTTCATGTATGCAGGAGGAATTGCAAGAACATTAACTGCACAGTATTAACAATAACAAGTCACAGTTCCAAAAATTAGCTTATATGGAAACAATATACATTAAAACAAATATATAGCACCATGAAAATGTTAATTTTTGCATGGAAATTGCATGAACAGACACTATTTCTAAATTGAGTTTCACTATATATACGAGAACTGATGACCATAGAGTGTTCAGACCAAAGCTTATTTATTTAAATTGAAAAATGGCTGCATTCACTCAACTGATTTTAAATGAGTCAATAACAAGAACACCTGATGTATTGTAAGAAACTGTATACAAGAGAGATATGTTTTAAGTGCTGTTACACATAAATAATGTGTGTTTCATGAAAATTAGGACTGCACTGAATTTCAATAAGTATTACCGATTGCTGAAACACCAAAGTACACATATAATATATACATTTTCAACAGTTGATCACATTTATGAGTCCATATAAAAATGTACATAAACAAATAACATTGTGTCACATTGGAAACAAGTATTTACTTTGACAACTTCAGATATGTCATTAGAAACCGAACCACACAAACTGAACATAGCTTTAACAAGGAACTCAATGATTAAAAATGAGGTTACAACGAAGTGTAGCAGTGAACAGACAGAACACCAGATGATGTTAATGCCAAAAATGCCCAAGGGCTGTCTAAGGTAAAATGAATGTGACATTATTGGAGGATACACAATAAAGGAAAATCACACATTTACAATGACAATTAATGCTGTTTTAGTGTAACACTGTCATTAAAATGTGTAACTTATTCATTACTGATATCCTTGTTAATCTGTGTACGTTTATACAAATACAGCACTGTTCCAATTTGATTTGTCCCATATTACACATATTAATGGTAGGCAATGAAGAACTCCATTTTGTGCAATTTTGCAAGAGAAGTAGAAGGTTTCTTAAAAATAGTATGAAGTAATAGTACTGAAGTTACTACCTGTGTAACTACTATAAAGAAGCAGCTTAGTTATTGACAAATTACGGAAATCCATACACGTTCAAAGCTCTCTTTGATAGTGGAGTTACTAAATTAAAGGGGTTTCACAGACAAAAGGAGTTACAACGTCTTCACTGCATATCACTGACGTGCATATGAACTAACCAAATAAAATTGAAGCTAAAAAAGCTAACATTTACAGTTTCAAGGACCAGTAATGCACCTTTATATTTAAATGCACTTATAAGATAATTACAGTACCCAGCTGTAGAAGTCAGTACACAGTACGAGGGGAAAAAATTTCTTTAGGCATTAATTGGACTGGTATTAACTTAACATATTAATTTGAATAATTTCTTCATATAAAACTGATTACGCCAGTTGTTTACTGGGAATTCTGCTGACCCCAGATTAGTTTCCTGGTGAGTAATCAACATTTACATACAATTGCATAAAAAGCTTATCATACAACAAGAATAAAACCACTTATGTGAACAAAAGACTTTCCACAAAAAAAGGATAATTTTTATCTTAACAAGACAAGTTACATTCAAATAGGTATAAGTTTTAGAAGCAATTTAATCATAGATGTGGATGACAATGTCTACTATGTATAGAACATAAATCACCATAGGTCATCTGAAGTTTAAAGTAGACAATAAATTTTCATCACTTGATAAGTACGTGTAAGAAATTTCAGTGAAGAACTTCACTTGACATTATGTTAGCAGTGTATTATTTATTTAAATCTGTTTGAAACAAGCCACAGTACAGCTGTATCTCATCAGCCAGTTATGAAGCAGAAACTCTGATGATCATTAGTTCATTTACAGTTGGGCAGTCAAGATAAATTTACAATTAGTATATCCTGCAAGTTAGTGATTTTAAATTGTTATATGGATGACAGCATACTAATCTGTATCAGCTCCCCATCCCAAACCACATAGTGTGGGCAATTATTTAACATCAGATTAAATCTCAACTTCTTTAGTTTAAACAGAACATAAGACATTTCAGACATTATAATGGAACATCACTCATACAAAACTTACATTTATAAATACTGAACAAACAAAAAAACAGCATTTTCTATAAGGGAATGAAGTTATACAATATATTTCGTAGACATTAAAAACACAACTAAAATACTGATATCAAAAAAATTAAAGCATATTTCTTAAGTAATTGATACTACAACATCAAAGATTATTTACGTAGCACAGAGTGGTTGAGGGTAAAAAAATTGACATTATATAATAAGAAACAACGGTCATTTTAATATGAAACCCTATACCACAAAGAATTTAACAGAATGGTGAACGTGTTGTCAAGGTACTGAAAGCGGCTGAAAGTGAGTGCCCACACAACAAACATTCACTCACCCAGTGACTAGTTACTTCATATAAGTTGTGTATTTTTTGCATTAATCATAAATTTGTTTGAAATAGGTATAAGAAACACAGTAGACAACATATCAAAATTAACAACAGAACATAGTCTCGAAATGTATGAGACATTATTATTATATACATGGATTAATTAATAAAAAGAAATTGTTTCCTCTTTTGGTTAAGGTCTCACGTCTTATAACTTCATAAATGAACTAACATTTTCCGCACATTATTGCTAAGATAACTGTTTCAACTTTAAACTTATGCATGCACATAATAGAATTCAATATAACACAGTACACAAAACCAAAGCCACTAGGCTGAGTCTTGAAAAATCAGGAATATGCAGCTTTTATCTTGGCCAAACTGGCTGAAATT
This sequence comes from Schistocerca cancellata, assembly GCF_023864275.1. Classification (NCBI taxonomy): domain Eukaryota; kingdom Metazoa; phylum Arthropoda; class Insecta; order Orthoptera; family Acrididae; genus Schistocerca; species Schistocerca cancellata. Next base: position 41,324,530 of record NC_064637.1, read on the forward strand.
TTAATGTAAGATACCATGAATACATGGATGCTCTTAGATTACAAAATTTGAGTAAATCTGCAACTTACTGCTATGCATATGGATCAAAATTTAACACACCATTTCAGATATCAAAGAATACTTACAAATATAATTTACACAGCAAAATGGAACTCTCACAAACTACAAATATACATTCACACCATCATTTAATATCAGTTCACTGTAAATAAGCAACTGATGCCAGCCAATAATTCCTGCACATGTTCCTTGGGCTTTCTACACAAATTAAACAAAGTTGGGCCCCCAACTGTCAGGACTCTGAACAAGGATGCAGTTATTCCAATAGGAAACACCTGCATTAGTAAACATCCTAACAATACGATTGAAGAAAGAGAACGGAGACCAAAATCAAAACATTTGCCACAGACTCTTGATAGACATGCTGTGATTGTAGTTACTCATATGTAAGAAGCTCACTCTTATGGACTAAGCATTTTTTCTGTTATTTAGGGTTGCATGTGCTAGACACATTCTTTGCTTAACTTTCCATAGATGAGATCTTTCCTTACTGGGAAATGATATCTTAGGTTGGGGGCTCGACTTTTCACTGTAAACAAAAACACTAAATGTTTAGTACATTGCCAAGGCTGCAACTGAGATGATTAATATTGTGACCTGTTCCTGTGACAACAGTGGTTCGTTTAGAATATGTGCACTGTTTTTTTTTCTTTTTTTTCCCCAACACTATGGGGATGACCTTGAAAAGGCATGAAAACCAAAAGCAAATGAAACAACATCCACTGAAAAAAATTTGAGAGTATATAACGGGAGGCATATTAGCACGTTTTTGCTATCCATGCAACATATACAGTAGTGCTACATACTAAAGTATTCTTACGAAGTTCACAGCTGATAAACATATTACTGTAGTAAAAAAAAATTTGCCGTCTAAAGCCAGGTATGACAGCTTCAAATCTAATGGCATTAAAATAAAGTTTTTAAAAGTATTTGTGGCTGGTTGCATTCTTGACCAACAATTCTTCATGGCTGTGGAGTTGAACAAGATCCACTAAGGATAAAATAACAAAATTATATGCTAAACCAATGATGGCCAACTGACTGACATTTTACAAATCTATAAAAAATTTTCATCCCTCAAGGAAATTTTGAAGAGTGTGTATCTATAAAAAGTAATAAACTGATCAGTACATTGAACTTTGTGGACCCGAGTGTTATGGACAGCCAAGCCGTGCTCCCAGTAACTTGTTTCACAACACAATGCATCACATGTCCCATGACTACCTACATACTGCAAATTATGATGAATGGTAATTTTTACATGTTACAAAGTTTGTTGTTTTTTTTTTTTTACATCTATTTGCCACCTTTCATATTATTTATGTATAGAAACACTCAAAATTACATAGGTGGCAGCTACTGACTGGTTACGTATAGACACCTGCATAGTGAACAATTGAACAATAGTATTTATTAATATTTTTCTTAGATTGTATGTAAGCCTGTGAAACATTCTTAAATGCAAGTGTTACATAAAACCCCCTCTCCCAATAGCTTTCACTGACTGAAACTTCTGCAGCTGTATACTGTAAATAACAATGCTGTTTATCAATGAGAGTACGCAATATTCATTATGAACATGATTTTTCAGATGCAGTTCCTGCTCCATATGCATGTCTGCTGTACATACCTGCCTACATCATGGTCTAGGAGAGAACATCCTGAAGCTCGTATGCCATGCTTGGAGAACTCTCAGCTGTAACTGAAAGATAAGCATTCAAACCAACTGTTTAAACAGTGTGTCATTCAAGTCATTATGTGACACAAAGGGAATAAGAAGTGGGAATCACAGCTCTTACAGTTAGAGTTGACAATTTAAACAGTCTAGGCACAATACTCCAAGACACACTACAGTAGTTTGTTAAAACTACACCAAAAGAACACAGGTTAAAGAACAGATACTAGCAGACAATTACATAAAATTCTTCCCATATTTTTAGCTTTGTCCAAGAGTTTTCACCATGGTTAAGAAAGCAGTTTCAGGAAATGCCAACTTGTGGACTGAGCGAAGAGACGTTTTTCTGCCTTTTGATGCCATTATTGATTATACTAATTATCGGCTTCATAAGAAAAGAAGAGCAACTGCCTGCCTGGCAACATGCTAACTGATGACAAAATGGTCATAATGAACAAATGACTCAGTTCCTAAAGAAGGTATACATGGAAAGCCCCAGGAGACAGTACTTTATGCCACATAGATTACATTCTCATCAAACAGACACACAGAATCCAAATAAAATATTGTCATTCCTACACCAATTTTGACATTGATAGTGATAATATAATGGTTACAGCCAAGTGCTATATTACATTTAAAACGCAATAAAGTACAAATGGGAATGAGTGGTGCAAAGGACTAAGAATGTGCTGCATAGAAAAGTGGAATTTTTTTTTTTTTTTTTTTTTGTGGTTTTAGGGCGCACAACTTCAATGGTCATTAGCGCCCTGACTACTCTAAAAATGCACCGCGAGCCACAAGTTGACAACAACAACTAAAAGGAAAAACACAATAAAAGACAGACTGACAGGCATAGGATTAAAAAACTTCATCAAATGTCCTTAGCGAGGCGTGTCAAATTGATAAAACAAAGAACACGAGCAGCTGCTCGTGGGTCATCCGCTAAAATGTCATCGAAATTATTAGGCAGGTTAAGATCGAGGCGCAGTTGGTTAAGATCGGGACAGGACATTAAAATGTGTCTAACCGTCAGCAAGTGCCCACATGGGCAGAACGGCGCCGGCGCAGCCGTCAGCAGATGGCGATGGCTGAACCGGCAGTGTCCAATCCTTAACCTTGCTAAAACGACCTCCTCCCGCCGAGAAGGGCGTGAGGAGGACGTCCAAGCCACGGGAAGAGGTTTTAAGGCCCGAAGCTTGTTGTCGGTAAGTGCAGCCCAATCGGCATGCCACAGTGACACAACGCGCCGACAAATGACCCTGCTAAAATCGGACGAAGGGACACAACAAGAAGCTGTCCGAGGCTGGAGGACCGCAGCCTTGGCCGCGGCATCTGCAGCTTCGTTCCCAGGGATACCGACATGGCCAGGAACCCACATAAAGCTAACCGGCGGACCGACGTCCACCAGCCGCTGAAGAGAGCGTTGGATCCGGTGTACGAAAGGGTGAACCGGGTACGGATCACTGAGGCTCTGGATGGCGCTCAGGGAATCTGAGCAGATGACATAAGCAGAATGTCGGTGGCGGCAGATGTAAAGAACAGCCTGGTAGAGGGCAAAGAGCTCAGCTGTGAAGACCGAACAATGGTCATGGAGCCGGTATTGGAAACTTTGTGCCCCGACTATAAAGGAACACCCGACCCCGTCATTGGTCTTAGAGCCATCTGTATAAATGAAAGTCATGGTGATGAACTTCGAACGAAGTTCCAAAAAACGGGAGTGGTAGACCGAACTGGGGGTGACCTCTTTTGGGAGCGAGCTGAGGTCAAGGTGAACGCGGACCTGAGCCTGGAGCCAAGGTGGCGTGTGGCTCTCGCCCACTCGAAAGGTTGCAGGGAGTGAAAAATTAAGGTGTTGAAGGAGGCGACGAAAGCGAACTCCAGGGGGTAGCAGGGCAGAGACATACAACCTATATTGACGGTCAAGAGAGTCGTCAATAAAGGAACGATAAGACGGATGGTCGGGCATTGACAGTAGCCGACAGGCATACCGACAAAGCAGTATATCGCGCTGGTAAGTGAGTGGCAATTCGCCAGCGTCAGCATGAAGACTCTCTACGGGACTGGTATAAAATGCTCCGATCGCAAGTCGTAAACCCCGATGTTGTATGGAGTTGAGGCGGCGTAAGATGGATGGCCGTGCAGAGGAGTATACGAAGCTCCCATAATCCAGCTTGGAGCGGACGATCGACCGATATAGACGAAGTAGGACGGTTCGATCCGCTCCCCACGACATACCACTGAGAACACGGAGGACATTTAAAGAACGGGTACAACGGGCGGCCAAATATGACACATGTGGAGACCAGCTAAGTTTCCTGTCAAAGGCAAGGCCTAAAAATTTGGTTGTCTCCACGATTGGGAGAGCAACGGGACCAAGTCGTAAGGACGGTGGGAGAAACTCTTTGTAGCGCCAGAAGTTAATACAGACCGTCTTCTCGGCAGAAAAACGGAAGCCATTGGCGACACTCCAGGAGTAAAGACGGTCAAGAGAACGCTGAAGACAGCGCTCCAGGACACGTGTACGCTGCGCGCTGCAATAGATGGTAAAATCGTCCACAAAAAGAGAGCCTGATACATCAGCTGGGAGGCAATCCATTATTGGATTGATCGCGATGGCGAACAGAGCGACGCTCAAAACTGAGCCCTGTGGCACCCCATTCTCCTGGCGAAAGGTGTCGGACAGGACAGAACCCACACGTACCCTGAACTGTCGATCCATTAAAAAGGAACGAATAAAAAGAGGGAGGCGACCGCGAAGGCCCCATGTATGCATGGTGCGGAGAATGCCCGCCCTCCAACAGGTGTCGTAAGCCTTCTCTAAATCAAAGAACACAGCCGCGGTCGGGCGCTTCCGCAAGAAGTTATTCATAATGAAGGTCGACAAGGTAACCAGATGGTCAACAGCAGAGCGGCGCCTACGAAATCCACATTGGACATTGGTAAGTAGGCGTCGAGACTCAAGCAGCCAAACCAATCGAGAGTTAACCATTCGCTCCATCACTTTACAGACACAGCTGGTAAGTGAGATAGGTCGATAACTGGAAGGCAAGTGCTTGTCCTTCCCCGGCTTAGGAATCGGGACAACAATAGACTCGCGCCAGCATGCGGGAACATGTCCCTCAATCCAGATGCGATTGTATGTACGAAGAAGAAAACCTTTACCTGCAGGAGAAAGGTTCTTCAGCATCTGAATATGAATAGAATCAGGCCCTGGAGCGGAGGACCGTGATCGTCCAAGTGCGGTTTCGAGTTCCCGCATGGTGAATGGGGCATTATAACTTTCACAATTCGAGGAGCAAAAGTCAAGTGGCCTAGCCTCCTCTGCCTGTTTGCGGGGGAGGAAGGCAGGGTGGTAATGAGCGGAGCTCGAAACCTCGGCGAAAAAGCGGCCGAAGGCATTGGAGACAGCCTCAGGGGCCACAAGGACTTCATTCGCGACCTTCAAGCCAGAAACTGGGGAGTGGACCTTAGTGCCAGATAGCCGGCACAGGCTACCCCAGACAACAGAAGAAGGAGTAAAACTGTTGAAGGTGCTTGTGAAAGCAGCCCAGCTGGCTTTCTTGCTTTCGTTAATAATACGACGACACTGAGCACGTAATCGTTTATAATTAATACAATTCGCCACTGTAGGGTGGCGTTTAAAGGTGCGTAAAGCACGTCGACGAGCACGTAAAGCGTCTCTACATGCTGCGGTCCACCAGGGGACCGGTACGCGACGTGGAGAAGAAGTAGGGTGAGGGATGGAATATTCAGCAGCAGCGAGAATGACTTCCGTGAGGTGTGCGACCTGACGATCGCAGCTTGTGAAGGTTTGATCCTGAAAGGTCGCCCTGGAAGAGAAGAGCCCCCAGTCTGCCTTGGAGATGGTCCAACTAGAGGAGCACGGAGAGGGACTATGCTGCAGCAGATGGATAACACACGGGAAGTGGTCGCTCGAATAAGTATCAGCAAGTGCATACCACTCAAACCGGCGTGCAAGTTGGGGAGTACATATAGAGAGGTCTAAATGGGAATAGGTATGAGATGTGTCCGAAAGAAAAGTAGGGGCGCCAGTATTAAGGCAGACAAGATTGAGCTGGTTGAAAAGGTCTGCTAACAAGGAGCCCCTCGGGCAAGAGGCTGGAGAACCCCAAAGGGGATGGTGGGCATTGAAGTCTCCAGTTAACAAAAACGGTGCAGGTAGCTGAGCAATAAGTTGCATCATGTCTGCCCTGGTAACGGCAGATGACGAGGGAGTGTAAACGGTACAAAAGGAAAACGTAAAAGTGGGGGGAGTAATGCGGATGGCGACTGCCTGCAGGCCGGTGTGCAACGTGATGGGATCGTAGTAAATATCATCCCGGACCAGCAACATAACCCCTCCATGAGCTGGGATTCCTACCATAGGGGGTAGGTCAAAACGCACAGAGGTGTAGTGTGCCAAGGCAATGTGATCGCATGGGCGTAGCTTCGTTTCCTGGAGGGCTACGACGAGCGGACGATGCAAGCGGAGCAGCAACTTCAAGTCCTCTCGGTTGGAGCGAATGCTGCGAATATTCCAGTGAATAAGTGCCATCGTAAGAAAGGTAAGATGAGAGAAGGGGTCACCTCGAAGGCCGCTTAGGGCCTGGCTTCGAGCGAGCACTGTCGCCGCTATCAGTAGGCGGACAGTCATCGTCCATTGGGTCTATAGGGTCATCGGCCATCTCGGGAGGATGGCCGGGAGGGGGAGCTTCCTTCGCCGGTGAACGGCCAGATGTACGGCTACCGGCGATGCGGCCAGGCGAAACGGATGACGGCCTGGGGCGGCAACCGCTGGGTGGCGCAGGAGAAGAGATGCGCCGTGGCGGAGAAGGAGAACTGTGCTTCCTATGCGCCTTTTTGGAAGGACGTTTGGTGGAAGTACCGGTCGAAGGCTGGGAGGTCGAGGGACGGAGGAAGTCTGCACGGGATGGTTCCTTCTTGAAGGACCGTGCATCTGACTTCGGGGTCTTCGACTTAGCAGAAGCTGAGGAAGTGGCTGGTGTCTGTGGTGTGATGGGAGGAAGAGGAGACGTCGACCGCGCGATCTTAGCACTGGCCGAACGGACGACCGTGGTGCTGAAGGTCAGATCGCATGTCTGGGTTGCGACCTCCCGGGTAGTCCGAGGAGAGGCGAGGACAGTACTATATTTCCCCACTGGGAGCAGCGTGGGCTTCCTACTAGCCAATAGCTTGCGAGCAGCCGAGGTGGACACTTTCTCTTTGACACGAATTTCTTGGATGCAACATTCGTCCTTATAGACAGGACAGTCGCGGGAGGATGCGGCATGGTCACCCTGACAGTTCACACAATGAGGAGACGGAGGTGGACAGTCACCCTCATGGGCATCCCTGCCACAAGTGACACATTTAGCCGCATTGGAACAAGACTGTCAAGTGTGATTGAAACGCTGACACTGGTAGCAGCGCGTAGGTGTCGGGACATAGGGGCGAACAGAAATAACCTCGTAGCCCGCCTTGATGCGCGATGGCAGCTTAACACTATCGAAGGTCAAGAAGAGTGTCCGGGTCGGTACAAGGTCGTTGTTGACCTTTTTCATGACCCGATGGACAGCCGTCACGCCCTGCTCAGCAAGGAAAGATTGAAGCTCCTCGTCAGTCAATCCGTCGAGGGAGCTAGTATACACTACACCACGAGACGAATTCAAAGTTCGGTGGGCCTCCACCCGGACAGGGAACGTGTACAGGAGGGTGGCCCGAAGCAGTTTTTGTGCCTAAAAGGCACTCTCAGTTTCGAGTAATAAGGTGCCGTTACGCAACCTGGTACAAGATTTGACAGATCCGGCTATGGCATCAACGCCCTTCTGAATAACAAAAGGGTTGACAGAGGAAAAATCCTTTCCGTCCTCAGTGCGAGAAACTACGAGGAACTGTGGGGCAGGCGGTAGTACTTTTGTCACTGTTGGCTGGTCACGTTTCCGTTTTTGGGTCGAAGTCGAAAGCGATGGAGTAGAATCCATTGCGGAGGAATCCCCCATGATTGCCAGCGTCTCCGATGGCGCGCTCCTTCCTTGTGGGGACCCTCTCAGAGGGCACTCCCGCCTTAGGTGAATGTTTACACCTCAGGTCACACCTCCCGAGAAACAGACGGAGGGACCAATCGGCATGGTCAGAAGGTATCAGCTCAGGCAATCACCCCTCCCCGGGCCTGGCCTTTACCAGGGGGTACGCGCGTGCCTTACATGTCTACCCAGGGCGGGGACTTACGCGTTACCCCGTCACCGGCTACGCGTGCGAACGTGTGGGTCGGCCTTCAGACACGCACAGGGAGGAAGGAAGAAGAGGAAAAAGAAGAGAGAGAGGGAGAAAGAGGACAGACTGTCTCAAACGCCGAGGCGGAGACCAGAGAAGGCAAGGAGAAGAAGGCAATGAGAAGGCAAGGAGAAAAAGGCAATGAGAAGGCAAGGAGAAAAAGGCAATGAGAAGGCAAGGAGAAAAAGGCAATGAGAAGGCAAGGAGAAAAAGGCAATGAGAAGGCAAGGAGAAAAAGGCAATGAGAAGGCAAGGAGAAGTCAAGGGAAAGAGTAAGGAAGACAGTGAGGTGGAGAAGAGCAAAGAAAGGGACCAACAAAAGGAAGGAAGAAACGAGAAGTGAAAAACCAAAAAGACCACGATTATAGGTCGTGAAACCGTCCGTCTCCGGACGCAGGCGCTAACTACCCCCGTGAGGGGGATGGACTCCTTTTAGTCGCCTCTTACGACAGGCAGGAATACCTCGGGCCTATTCTAATCCCCGGACCCGCAGGGGGGAGAAAAGTGGAATGAATAAGACAAATAAGTGAGGGGATTTAAGCAGACCCAGTAAAAATAAACACAGGCAAGATATACCAAAAAATTACATTACTACAGTTTAAATGTATGTAGAACTTCAATTTTAACCGGAAAAAAAGATAGATGGAAGGAATACACTGAAGAAGTACATATGGAAAACGAGTCACAAATGATTCACAATGGAAATCTGAAAAATGAATTCATATTAACACCAATTATCAGAGCAGAATTCAACAATACTTTAAGCATAACAAAGCACCTGAAACGGCCAACATCTCTGCTGAATTATTAAAGAATGCTGGAAATAACATGGAAGAACTGTATAAATTAGAGAGTGTCTGCTACCAGTATGGAATACTACTATCTATAATATAAAAATGAATCGCAAAATGTGTTGGTAAGCGCATAACTCAACAACGCCTCGACCAATTTGGCCAAATCTTTTTTTAAAATGTTCGTTGAAGTTCAAGGATGGTTTTTACGGCGAGAAAAATTAGAATTATTGCTGGAAAAACCCTAAAAATAGCCCTTTTCTTTTTCCTATACAAATGATTTGTAACTAAAACATAGTCAATTTGAGCTTTATTGCTATGGTATAAAGTTCATATTAAATTACAAGCACTCACTGTTGTCTAAGCAATGTAGGTGTGTTCCTAACGTCAAAGATCATATCTATCAAAACAATGTGCGTGTGTGCGTTGGAGCACAGAATACATAGTTGGAGAAGTTTAATGTCGCGTTCCGAAACTCGCGTTTCTTTTTCGGCACGCGAGATAAAATGCATCAGTTTCCACGTCATTACATCAGTCAAACAAAAATCGCGTTACCAACAGTGTTTTATTATTTTTATAATATCTAAATTACAATTCGTACGGCTTAAAAGGATTTGACTTCAAGTCATATAAAATTTTAAAAAAAAAAAAAAAAAAAAGAGTTGTCTGTGACCTAATCTACTGAGTTTGCTTTTGTCAACTGATACACGAAACAAATTCGTGTTTTGTGCAGAGTGTTTACTTAGTTAGTGTTTGTTTAGTTCGTGATTAGTGAAAAACTAATTTATATTTGATATGCCTCCTATAAGACGAAGCAATTTAGGTAGAAGAACCAGAAATGCTACAAACCAAGCTAATTACCGATCTAATCGTACGGCACAAGAACGTGACGACGGAAATGAACGTGAAAGAATTCGGATATCACAAACGCGTGAAGCGCGAGCGCGACATTCAACTAATAATCGCGCAAGTTTGAATCGAGCTGCTTTCAGTTACGATGTGTCAATTGACTACAGTAACTACCAATGTGTTGTTATTGGTTCTATGAACTCCGTTTGCTCACACTGTAAGGCATTAAAATACAAAAACGAAGCCAATGGATTGTGTTGCGCAAATGGTAAAGTGAAATTGATACCATTGGACCCACCACCAGAACCATTGTACTCATTGGTTTCAGGAATAGGAACAGATTCTATACACTTTTTGACACATATCCAACAATATAACAATTGCTTTCAAATGACTTCATTTGGGGCAACAAATGTAGTTCGGGAAAATTTTATGCCAACTTTCAAGGTATGTATTATAGCAGTTACTCATAATTATTTTAGCGAACAAAATTTTCTGTCACAAAAGTTAAGATGTGTCACTAATCTTCAATTTCTTAATCACTTATATATCACTTAGTCATCATATTATATGGTGATTCAGTTTCAGTGACACTTTTATTATATTTTATATTTGATAGATATTAGTTCAAACTAAATATATACTTTTTAAGATCAAATATTATTTAAGTTTGATCACTGACAATCCATTAATTTATACCACACCATAATATTTTATTTTATTTACAGATACAAGGGCAAATATATCACAGAGCAGGTTCACTGTTACCAGTGTCAGATAGCGACAACAAATTCCTGCAAATTTATTTTATGGGCAATTCACCACAAGAAATTGATCTGCGTTGTGCACATAACAATTTAGTAAAGAGGTCTATTGTAGAACAATTACAAACTTTATTTCATCAACACAATCAATTGATTATATTGTTTAAAACTGCCCTGGATCTGATGCCATCCGATAATCACAAAATTGTAATCAGAGCTGATAAAACACCTGCAGGTCAACATACAAGACGTTTTAATGCACCAACTATTGATGAAGTTGCTATCGTTGTAGTTGGAGAAAACTTGGAATCCCGTGATATTGTTTTACATCGTCGGAATGATCAATTACAACGTATAAAGGAAACACACCGCTCATATGATGCACTGCAATATCCCATTATATTTTGGCAAGGTGAAGATGGCTACGATTTCTCAATAAAAATGATAAATCCCATTACAGGTAACTAAAATATTAATTTAGCTATGGCGATAATATCTCAGTCATTATATTATGTATTTTAATTTTATATTTGAATGTTATTAAAAGAAAATCTATTTACAGGTTCTGAAACCAACAAAAAAGTCAGTTCAATGAACTATTATTCATACCGCCTAATGATTCGGGAAAATGAAGAAAATCACATATTGAAATGTCGGCGATTATATCACAAATATGTTGTTGACATGTATGTAAAAATTGAAACGGAGAGATTAACATTCATCAGGTTGAATCAAACCAAACTCCGATCTGAAGAGTATATTCACCTTCGAGATGCGATTAATACTGATGGAAATGCACAGAATGTCGGTCGGATGACTATTCTTCCAGCAACATACATCGGAAGCCCTCGGCATATGCACGAATATGCTCAAGATGCCATGTCGTATGTTCGTCATTATGGTACAGCAGATTTGTTCATCACATTTACATGCAATCCGCAATGGATAGAAATCAAGCAGGAGTTATTCCCTGGGCAATCACCCATTGATCGTCATGATATTACAGCCTGAGTCTTTAGACAAAAGTTGAAATCTTTAATGGATTTCATCGTAAAACATAATGTGTTTGGTGAGACATGCTGCTGGATGTATTCTGTGGAGTGGCAGAAACGAGGATTGCCACATGCACACATTTTGATTTGGTTGGTTGAAAAGATAAGGCCAAATGAAGTTGATGCAGTGATATCAGCTGAAATCCCTAATGTACAAGTAGATCCTGGATTGCATGAGGTAGTTATCAAAAACATGATACATGGTCCCTGTGGAACTCTTAATCAAAATTCACCGTGTATGATGGATGGTAAATGTTCAAAACGATATCCACGGACATTAATATCGGAAACAATTACTGGTAATGACGGTTATCCATTGTATCGTCGCAGATCGACAGCAGACAATGGAAAATCAACAATTGTCAAATTAAATCAACAAGATATTGAAATAGATAATCGTTGGATTGTTCCATATTCACCCATTTTATCAAAGACATTCAAAGCACACATCAACGTTGAATCTTGCCATTCAGTGAAATCTATTAAATACATTTGCAAATATGTAACCAAAGGGAGTGATATGGCTGTGATTGGAATTGGTGCAGAGAATTCCAATGATGAAGTTACCCAATACCAAATGGGCTGCTATGTCAGTAGTAATGAAGCAGTTTGGCGAATATTTTCTTTTCCTATTCATGAGAGACACCCTTCTGTTGTTCACTTAGCTGTGCATTTAGAAAATGGACAAAGAGTGTATTTTACAGCACAGAACGCAGTACAAAGAGCTGCTCAGCCACCATCTACTACATTAACTCTTTGGAGCACGGTGGTATACATAGTATACCACCTTTTGAAAATTTTCTTGGCTCTTTGCACAGTGGTTTAACTGCACGACCACCACTCTAATATGCTCACCTAGTTCTCTACTTATCAGACAGATGGCACTCACTGCCTATAAGGAATCAGTTCCCGCCAAGAATTGCATAGATTACAACTGTGAAAGCTGCGTGCTGAGTTGTGCATGGTTTTTGCGTGTGAATAGTGGTTTATAACGAATTTCTTGTTGCGCCTGTGTTTTTTCCATATCTTGGACGTCACAGCTACGGTATGAACCCATGTATACATTCATATGCACAATCTTCCGTTATTTATATACAATTTATTTTGGTGGTATATTATTTGTACCACCGTGCATGTAGCAGTATTCTATTGCATTTCGTTTCCTAGTATAAAATTCGAAATCCTCCGCTACAAAGTTTAGTTTTTAATTGTGTTGTGACTTATTTTAGCTCTTTCTCCATTTTGTTTTGCTTACGTATTCTTTACTTGGATTCAGGCTGTTGTTTGAAAATGAAAATGTCAAGAAGAGGCTTACGAGATGAAGAAATCGAACGATTATTGTGTGAAATTCCATCAGACGAGGATTCCACTGTTGACACCACAGATGACGAATCTGATTATGAAGCAAGCATTGTTGCGGAGGCTATTGTGTCGTCTGAAGGCGAAGTTTCAGAGAGCGAGGAAGAAAGTGAGTCCACTCCGCCAAAACGCGCTGCTGACACAGCGCCAACTTGGGGACAACAATTCAATGCTACCTCAGGAATGCAGTTCGACAGTGAATCAGGACCAAGTGCTTTTATTAGGGACATTGATGATCCAGAACCTATCGATATATTCGAAAAAATATTTCCAAAAGAGCTAGTTGAGCTAATCGTTTTCCAAACAAATTTATATGCGACGCAATCTGGCAAGTCTTTCACTCCAACAACTGACAATGAAATACGAACTTTCCTGGGAATCAACATTTTGATGGGTATAAAGCGTATGCCAGCATACAGAGACTACTGGTCTAGTGCCCCAGAACTTCATGATCGTTATATTGCATCTCTGATGGCAGTAAATCGGTTTGGATGGTTACTGAGGAACATTCATCTGAATGATAACACATTGCATCCAGAAAAAGGACACCCAGGTTATGACAAACTGTACAAGCTGCGACCAGTGATCAAGATACTATCTGAATCTTTTTCCAAGTGTTACCAACCCAGCAAACACCTAGCAATTGATGAGTCAATGATCAAATTCAAAGGCCGCAACAGTATGAAACAATACATGAGAGATAAACCCATAAAGCGTGGTTACAAAGTGTGGATGCTGTGTGACAAGACCTCTTACAACTTGAAATTTGATATTTACACCGGAAAAGTAGGTGACACAGTGCAAACAGGCCTTGGGGAGCATGTAGTGCTGAGTTTGTCCTCTGAACTCGTAAATAAAGGCCATTATCTTTATTTCGACAACTATTTCAATAGCTATAACTTGTTGGCTGGTTTACAGCAGAGAAACATATATGCCTGTGGGACAGTTCAACCAACAAGGAAACATTTACCCAAATTAAAAACAGACAAAGAATTAAGCAGAGGTGAATTTGACTGGAGGGTCAGCAACTGTGGCATCCTCTACTTGAAGTGGAAAGATAAGAGAGCTGTTCATCTCCTTTCAAATTTTCACAGTCCTGAAGTTACTACAGTGACTCGCCGTGAAAGAGATGGTTCACGCATAGAGCTACCTTGTCCTCAAGCAGTGATGGATTACAATGCACACATGAACAATGTCGACAAGTTCGACCAACTGAAAAAATCATATGAAATAAGCCGGAGAAGTAAAAAGTGGTGGCACCGAATATTCTTTCACCTGCTTGATGTCAGTATCGTCAACAGCTATATAATTTGGAAGGAACTAGGCGATAGAGAAAAAATGACTGCCAAAGTCTTCAGGATGAGTATCCTGCAAAGCTTAGTAACCCAGAAAACACCATTGAGGCCATCTAGACTTCATGAGAGTCAAGTCCACGTAAAGAAAAACAAGCCATATGTTTCCTCACGCCAGCGTCTCGACAATTCATCCCACCAGCCAGAGCGTACTACCGCCAGACGTTGTGCGAAATGCAGTACAAAAAAGAAGCAAGTGCGCACTTTCTGGATGTGCGCTGAATGCAAAGTGCCTTTGTGCCTTAGCAAAACAAAAAGGTGCTTTCAAGATTTTCACAAAAAGGAATAAGAAACATATTTTATTTGTAAGGTTTGTAATTTGATTTTGTATTGTAAATGACCAATTGCCAGAAATAAAATTATTTTACATTAATTATACTAATTATTACTGCTTAGAGTAGAATTTAAAGGTGAGTTACAAGCACAAACCAAGATATCTCAAAAACTTTAGGTACGGCCCTAAGTGGCATGGTGGTATATTATATATACCACCATCTAAAACCAAAATCAATACAATAAAAAATTTTAATTCATGTTTTCCTTTATTAGCAACCCCACCAGACATAGAAAATGCATGTTTCATTAAAAAATTAATTAAACATAAAATCTGTGCATCAAAGAGTTAACCAGTTTTTTTGAGACATGCCAAAACGATCATTTCGCACAAACATTGCTATATTCTGAAATGCCAAAATATTATACCTGGAATCAATCCTCAAGGAGATTTATACGACGGAAACAAGGAAAACCAGTTCCAGGATATACAGATGTATATTCAACCGATGCGATTGGCCGGATTTATTCAGTACATCCAAGCAATGATGAATGTTTTTATTTACGACTGCTATTAGTCAATGTACGTGGCCCAACATCATTCCAACAGTTACGAACTGTTCATGGTGAATTGTGTGGATCCTACAGAGAAGCCTGTCAACGTTTGCAATTTCTTGAAAATGACGCTCATTGGGAGCAAACTCTCAATGATGCTGTAATATCATCACATGCTCATCAAATACGAACACTGTTTTCTATAATCATATCTACATGCTTCCCATCAAACCCAATTGATTTGTGGATCAAGTACAAAGATTATATGTGTGATGATATTTTGTATCAAATACGGAATAGAATGGGAAATCCAAATATACAAATCAGTGAAGAAATTTACAATGAAGCATTGATTTCAATTGAGGACATGTGCTTGATAATGTCAAACAAACTATTAATTCAATTAGGCCTGACCGCGCCCAATCGTCCAATGCATGACGCTTTTAACCAAGAGTTGCATCGAGAAAAACTGTATGATCTCAACGCTTTGAAAGAATTAATTCAAACAAATCTTCCACTGTTAAATGAACAACAGAAGTATGTATTTGAAACTATTATGAAAGTAACAAATGATGAAACTGGAGGGATTTACTTCTTAGATGCACCTGGTGGTACAGGAAAAACTTTTTTGATTTCATTAATATTAGCAACAATTCGCTCACAAAATAAAATTGCACTTGCACTCGCTTCGTCGGGAATCGCAGCAACTTTGCTTGAAGGTGGTCGAACAGCCCATTCAGCACTAAAATTGCCATTAAATATGCAAAGCAATGAAACTCCAACCTGCAACGTTTCGAAGAACTCTGCAATGGCAAAGGTTTTGCAGCAATGTAAATTGATTGTTTGGGATGAATGCACGATGGCACATAAAAAATCTTTGGAGGCTTTAGACAGAACCTTAAAAGATCTACGGAGCAATAATAACCGATTTGGTGGTGCAATGATTTTATTAGCAGGAGATTTTCGTCAAACATTGCCAGTGATTCCACGATCAACGCCAGCTGATGAACTCAATGCATGTCTAAAGTCCTCCAATTTGTGGAAACATGTCAAAGTACTTCATTTAAGCAAGAATATGCGTGTCAAGTTGCAAAATGACCAATCTGGAAACATATTCTCTAAACAACTCATTGACATTGGTAATGGCAAATTTCCTATAGACATGTTGACTGGCTGCATTAACTTTCCTCAAAGTTTTTGTCAGTTAACTCGATCAAAAGATGAACTTATTCAGAAGGTGTTTCCAGATGTTTCTCAAAATTACAGAAACCATGATTGGTTGAGCGAACGAGCTATACTGGCTGCAAAAAACATAGATGTAAATGAATTAAATTTCAAAATTCAAGAACAAATTACAGGCGAATTGAGGATATATAAATCAGTTGATTCAGCCACTAATCAAGATGATGTAGTCAACTATCCACCGGAATTTTTAAACTCGCTGGATTTGCCAGGATTGCCACCTCACAATCTTCAATTAAAGGCTGGATCGGTGGTTATAATGTTGCGAAATATCAACCAACCGCGTCTTTGCAACGGTACACGGTTAGCGATAAAAAAATTACTAAACAATGTGATAGAAGCAACTATACTCAAAGGAAAGTATAAAGGAGAAGATGTTCTCATACCGTGCATCCCAATGATTCCGACTGATGTGCCATTTGAGTTTAAACGACTACAGTTTCCAGTGCGGCTTGCTTTTGCTATGACTATAAACAAGTCCCAGGGGCAATCATTAAGTGTTTGTGGTATTAATCTAGAAAACCCATGTTTCTCACATGGTCAATTGTATGTTGCCTGTTCCCGTGTTGGAAAACCATCAGATTTGTTTATCTATGCGCCAGGTAATCAAACAAAAAACATCGTATACCACAAAGCACTACAATGATAATAATAATAATTATGATTCACATGATTAACAATAAAGCGATTACTTACTTTTAAATCCTTATATATGTTTTATTTAATTATTTTTTATTCACAACGCCCTATCACCAGGGTGACGGTTCTGTTCAGGAGAATTTTTTTAAATACGTAGGCAAAAAAACTGCCATATTACAAATCTTTTTGACAGGACGAAGTCTATCGGGTCAGCTAGTCACTAATAAAAAACCATGCCTAAGAAAGGAAATAGCAATGATTGTTCAGATTATAGAACCTCGGCACTATTGCGCCATGCTTCAAAAATTATACTCAAGACTGTTAAAGATCATATGTTAAGATTAACCATAATTTAGGATAAGACCAACATAAATGTAAGAAATCAGAAGCTACTAGGGAAGCTATAATGGCACTACAAATGATTTTAGAAATAAGAACTAAGACGAACAAGAAAATCCATGCCACATTCATTCACCAATAGACAGCTTTTGATAGAGTGGGCTGAAAATTACTGTTTGGAGAGCTAAAAGATAAGAAAAATAAACAGATAACAATACCATTAAGAAACAGCCTAAAATAAGAAGGTATGACAAGGCTCTCCTCTCTTTCCATATTTATTTATTTATAGAAAACAAAAAGTGGCACCAAAGGGTTCAAAATTAATCGTAAACAAATACACTATCTTTGATTTATTTGCGCATGGTATAGTCTGAGAAGGCAATGAAAAATGGCATGAACAACATAATACAAATTGTATCTGATGCCATGGTAACCACAAACTGAAAATAAATACAAACAAGACTCAAATAATGGTGAGAGAAACAAAACAGACAAATAATAGTGGTTTCAGTTGCCCGAGACTGCAGTCGTTCGCTCGCTCGTGTGTGTGTGTGTGTGTGTGTGTGTGTGTGTGTATTTTTTGTTAACACCTTGATGGCTGAAAGCTTTAATTGTGTCTTTTTGTTGTGCCTATCTGCGACTCAGCATATCCGCTATATAGTGAATAGCAACTTTCCTTCTCATAATATTGTTACATTTCATCCTGGATTTTCCATTGTTTGAAATAATAGCAAACATTAAGACAGGAAGTAAAATATTAATTAAAGAAAATGAGTTTTATTACTTATGAAAGAGTAACTAGTGACAAAAGAAAACGATGTAAGTACAAAACTATGAATTTTGTGTTGAATGTAGAAACATACAACTTGCAAAAATCTGACACATTTAAGACTATTTCCTAGAAATATCACACTGAATATTCACCCGATTTATTAAAGCACATAATCTTGAATGTTAATGGATTACAATACAGCTTTCCCAAGTACATTTTATTAGGTTAATATGAACTTACAATTCTGCAGATATACAAACCATCTTTATGGTATTATGATAAGTTATTGTTTTTGGCAGATCATTGCTTGCCAAG
Source organism: Schistocerca cancellata (assembly GCF_023864275.1). NCBI lineage: Eukaryota > Metazoa > Arthropoda > Insecta > Orthoptera > Acrididae > Schistocerca > Schistocerca cancellata. The sequence continues at coordinate 41,342,843 of NC_064637.1, forward strand.
AAAAAACACATCCATAGGCCTGACTCAACATTCCATGACTGAGGACAATGAAAGTCAGGAGGTAAGTTACCTATTTACTTAAGACAAAAACTGAATTTCATGGGTGTTAGACACATTGCATGTAGAATTAGAATACTGTGCTCCACTGCCGTAGTTATTCATACAAAATCATGTAGTGGGTAGTAGTTTTGTAAAATTACTTTTGAAAATGAGGTTATTCTATTCGAATCTATTTAAGAACCATAGTAAACCCTGACAGAAATATTTTTTAAATTATTTAACCTTTTAAAAATTGGAGCAAAGTAGCCCTAGTGTGGATTAATTTGATTGTGGATAGGTATGTTTTCTCTGTGGTTTGGTGGTTTTATTTATTCTGTGTTATTCCCAGTCTTCATCTGAACTTTCTTATCTGCAATTTTTTGTCATGATAGGTCTTTATCACTAGAATAATCAAGCAATGCCTGGTTTCTTCCTTGTATCAGGTTGTTTACTAGTACCTTTCACTGATTCGGAAGCATTTTGTGACATTTAGCAAATGTTCCATTTGTTATGGATTACTGGAATTCTTTCAGATTTTGTGTGCATTGTAATGTGCATATTGGTATCCTCTTGGCTTTTGTTTGCATTCATACCCACTGTAACAACACTAATCTCTTAAGCAGTATGCCTTTCAATGTGTTAAGATAGCAATGAAAATATTGTGGAGCTACTTTGATCAAATTTGTCAGTGCGAAAAAGTTGCCTCAGTGTCCCTGAAATTGGGGAAAAGAACACCCCCCCCCCCCCCCACTTTTATAACAACAAAATGTGATTTAAATAGAAGTTGCGCCTTATGTAGTAACTGTTTCTTACATTATTTACAAAACTTCAGTATGCTCAACTGTTCATAGTGATGTTATGCATTTCATTCAGTTGCAATAAACTTCAGAATGTTCTGCAATTTACAGACATGCAGTCTCTCATGTTCCCAAAGTATGTATATGCAGCCATCTCCACATCAATACATTGAAGAATGTTATAATCTTGATGTGGATGTGCTGAATGATGTCTGCATTGTGGAACAATGTGCAGAAGTACCACCACCACCACCACCACCACCACCACCACCACCACCACCACCACCACCTCCTACCCATGCCACTCAAAGCAGGGATAGAAGAAGGAAGAGGCCTGGTGATGGGTACACGGGTGCTGTTGAAGTAATAACTGATAAAATATGTGCCACCCAAGACCGTCAACAACCCTCGGCAGAGTTAACAATGGATAGTTGCATGGTATTCATTGCTAACCTTACAAAGGAAATAAAGTGCAGTGAAATCAGGATGCAATTAACAAGAGACCTCGTTAACATAACCACAGAAGCAAAATTGAAAGACCTACAGAAACAAATGCAGCACTCAAACAAGTGAAAGTGAAATTGTGTGCTCCAATTTAAATCGATTGCATAAATTGTGCATTTTGGTATAGTACTCTTTGGTTGTTGTATATGGTTGATCAAGACACACAGAACCTGCAACTCTTTCGAGTGCTCCTGCATGCAAGTGTTTATAGTTAAAGTTTGTGATTTTCACGAAGTACATAAATCTAAAGCATATAATTTAAAATAAATGTTATTTAAAATTATTTACTTTATTCCTTTCTTCCAAGTTCCCTTTAATTTTTACTAACATCTTGGCCAACAATATCTTTATTTGATGTGAAACATAGCACTGAACAATTAACGACCACAAAACTGGGTTTGGCTATCAGCAGGAACCTTTTGAGAGCCATCTGGTGATGGATTTAAGAAATTCGAAACCAGTAATGGTTAAACGTAAATACGCTTTCTATACTGTATTTGCAGGCACTCTGTGTGTTCAAGTTGTTGTTCCCATAAACACTGGGTGATTCAAAAAGCAAGACCTGGTAACAATTGTTTATTACAAACTATAAAGCACAGTTTATACTGGCACAGATCATTGGCGCACACTGACTTACACCCAAAGCCAACACATCGTTGCAACTGGCACACATAGAAATGAAAGTAGAGGCTTGGTATTCTTGCACACATTGGCTTCCCACATATAGTCTGCCTTGTAGAGGGTATACAGTAAAATTTAAATAATATTCATGTTTCAAGTAAACAAACCAGAATTAAACTTTTAATCGTAGTATCTGTGCTTGTCACCAATTATCAACACACTGAATAGTAATTAGGAATGAGATGTACAGGTATAGTTACAATTTCTAAAATCAGAAACAGCACAGCTGCAAGTTCAAAATATGATGTGCGAAAATAACATTTTGTGATAACCACTAGTAATAATGCTGTTCTATACAGGCATATTCAGTAATTTGGTGCAATATTCATTCAGTCAAACAATGCCATATGTTTTCCATATGTACAGATCCTGTACACATTTAGGTTGGTTTTATGGTGCAGAGGTTATTGCTGCTGCTTTATGGGAGACCACTGTACCTTGATCACACTATACCATGGGTCACGTATGCACACATTACAAAAATATCATTTAACCATTTTCTTTGGTAATTTAAGTATCTGAAAGCCACAAATATTTTAAGGTAATATATACTATGCAAGCGGCATCTTGTTCCCAGCTAGCACTCAAGCTTATTTCAAGGTGGATATTGAGTTTAGGTTCAGCTGAAAATTCACGACTGAAAAATCAACCTGTTACACAGTTTACATCAAGCTGTAAAAATTTAGCTTGAATTAAAATAATTTTCCCAAGCTTGAAATAAACTGTAATTTCCCTGGAAGGCTGTACAGCAGATGCACGTGCAGAATAGCTTCCATAGACGTCCGCGGGAAGTGCCACAAGGGTTTATAAGCCTTGCACTAACTGCTAGGTTTACGGCCATTTTACCTTTGTGACGCGCGTTAATGATTGTTGACTGTTGTGAAGTTTGTTTTATACTGGAAAATAGTTCGGTAAGTGTGTGGTGCCTCCTGCCTTACTGCTACACCGGGTCTGAAGAGGATAAATAGTGTATTACAGGTACGTTGGTGCATTTTTCCTCTAGTGGTACGTTAATATTATTATGTAACGTAAAGAAATATCATATTCTTTTACGTAGCAAAATTGAGCCTGGATGAAAGTGAAATGGATTACCAGCTAAGAATACATATTACAAGTTGTTCAGTAAAAAGAGGTAATTTTAAACCAGCTCTCTAGTACGTGGCACCAATAAATTAAAACTTAATGTTGTTTTATCTTTTTAAAATCTCATATATATATATATATATATATATATATATATATATATATATATATATATATATACACACACACACACACACACACACACACACACACACACACACACACCTGTGCAAGAGACAAAGAAACCAAGAATAGAATTAGATAGTGACAAGAAGTCTAAAATTTTATGTGCAATATGTGTGGCTGCAAAAGGACTTTATAATAAAATAGGTGCTCAAAACAAGGACTTGAAAGACATACACCTAAATATCCAGATTTCTAATGTGCTTTTCACTTGTCACACAATCAAAAGACAAGCTGCTCAAGACCCAGGATCCAAGAGAAATGTAGCTACAAAAACAGCATCTAAAGACTTTACCATTACTATTAAGGGTATTGAATATACACTGAATAAGGAGGAAGCACTTACAATTGTAACAACTGCTTTTTCTGAATATGGTTTTAAATATGAAAAATACGATAGGGATAACAAAGAAAACTGGTATGGAATGGCAGGGCCATATATTGACTTTTTTGTAGGATTAGGATATAGGCTTCAAGAATTAAGGTTGGGACATGACGAAATGACAGTGAAAAAGGAGTTGAATGGACAAGAAACAAGGTTTAAAGTGAGTCATTATGGAATAATGCCTAATCATCATATTCTGTTGGAGGGAATTGGTTTTCTGCCAGAGAAGAGAGCAAGCATGGCTCAAAGCCTTGGACCATTAACAGCTCTACTGTGTTTCCTTAGAACAGAGGGTGTTTATAGACAAAAATGGGAAGCTGCGTGTGTCAGGTCAATGGGGCATATTCCATATATTAAAGACCTCGTCCAGGTTCTCAAAGGAAAATCAGCTGATGAGTGCGCATCAGTGATTACCCCTCTTGCAGACACACTTCTTATGGTTGGCAGCAGGAACGCTCATAGGATCTTCTTTCCTCTTTTGTTGTTTACTGCAGCTTTCAGTAATGGAGTGACTGAGCAAGATCCTATAGGGTGTCCAAGTTTAGACCAGCTCAAGTTGGTGAATTTTTCAGGAGATGGTGTGTTTGCCTTATATAAGATGATGTGTGAGATAGGTCCATTTAAAATGCATGGTGAAATGTCAGATTCTCAGGCCAAATAGATCTTTTATCATAGTATGTTTAGTACCTTCAAAGAGGACTTAAACCTTTTGAAGGAAATCACTAACTTTGGGTCATGGAATACCCACTCTCAATTGGGGAATTGTTTTCGAGGCATGGGAAGATCAGCAAAAGAGGTATCATTTCAACCTATCAAGCAAAGGTACTATTCAAAGTTGGCGTCTGCAAATATATCTGGTCTTCTTAGCGCCTCCTACACACAGCTTTCATTCCAAGGAGTATTCAGCAGAAAGCGTACCCAATTGTTCAGTCAGGGATTCTACGATGCAATAGGGAAAGGCATGGGTACCTTAGTTGGAGTGAGATCACTGGATGACCTTCAAAGTGTCTCCCGGAAAGTTCTTAAGGAGGTTATGAAGCGTATTAGTTCAGCCTCAAATGTCCTCCAAGTGGGTACCGTTGAATGGAGATCTGTTGAGAATCTGACATTGCTAGTTAAAGGGGACATCAAACAAATCAATATTCCCAACACACACAAATATTTCCTTGGTCCCTCAGAGGAAGATGAAAATTGAGTTGTGAAAGAATGTTTTCTTGCCTATGTAACACTTATTTTGTGAATTTTATTTATATATATTTTGTACTTGTGTGAATTGTAATAGGGCGATTATATATATATATATATATATATATATCTCTCTCACCCTATTACATTTGTTTACTTGTAAGTACTCGTGTGTGTCACGCCATGAATGAATAATCGTGAAGTGTGAATACAAATAGTAATGACATGGTGAATGGGAAAAAGTATATCGAGAACCAGTCACTACATAGATGTCAGTCTTTTTTATTTACATAGTTTTGACTGCTCTTTAACTGCGGTAATATGAAATTTCTTCCCGAGAGTATGACACACTTTTGTTTCATGAAGAATCTTGATGATATATAACAGCTTCATCAAGAAAATTTATTTTTTCACAGGTGAAGTTACTTGCAACCCTTGGTGGTAAAGATGCAAAATTGTTAATGTTCAATTGTATGAAATGATGCCTGACGTCAGGGATAGGAATGAAGTTTTCATATACAGGAAGGCCTCCAAAAGAGAAGACGAAAGAAAAGAAAAGAAAAAGAAAAGAAAAGAGCTTTCTGTTCAATCTTGCTTTGTGCAGCAATTCAAAGTAAGCAAAGACTTAAAAATTTGCCAAAAATATGCTGGTTTTGTTTATATATCGTGCACATTTTTTCTAAATGCAAACTTTAAATTTGTTACTTCAAAATCTTTTAAACACTAATATATAAACACAAATATATGGACAGTGTTATGCATCATGAGACCAAGTGCCATTACTTAACATTTCTGATGTGAGCGCATTTAGTACTGTTAAGTAGGTACTTGCGGTGAGATTTTTCTACTAAGATAAAGAACACTAACCCTTCTTCGGTACAAAAAGTTGAGAAACTTTATTGAATACGTATATTTTAAGGGAATGCAGACTTTAGAGGTTCCATTGTCTCACATATGACATACGGTGCTTCAACTAGTGATGCATAACACCATCCATATAACCTTCCCAAAAAAGATAAATAATACCTTAATATAGGCCCCAACAGAATTAAATTTGCAGGAAGAATATAGCTTAGCATTGGGATGGTTTTTGTGAAATTTGGTCAGATTCGACCTTGTGCATCCACCCCACTGGCCTTAAAAGTTTATCTTATAGAGAAAAATTTGTTTTGATTTGATCATATTATTTTGATATTTCATTTAAGTTAAGAAAACAACTGATAATTCATATTTTTATTATTATCAGGAAGTAGTTATGTTTCATTGATGCTGAATGGGCTGTTATTAATCAGATGTTTACAGGGTTTAGAGAAATAATAGCTTATTTGAGAAGAGCATTTTCACAATCCTCTGTGCACAATCCTGGTTGGTGAAAATCAATAGTTTACAGGCTGGCCTGATACAGTGGCTTTATAATTTCAATTGTAAAAGTAATTTTTGTTCCAGTGTAAATCTCTAACACTTTCCACTACTTTTAATGATAAACTGATTTATGTTTTCAGGTTCAGTCAGAAAAATATTTCCTTCGACAACCGAAGAACAGTTTAAAACCAATATAGGACACTGGCTTCAACAGTCAAAAAAACAGAAGTCAAACCCCATGATGAGACCACACTAAATTACAATCGGTGATGGCTCTTAATTTTGTTGTTCCCTAGGAGAAATAATACTGCAAGGCCTACTGGTACTTCTTACTTTTATTGTTATTTGTAATGTGGCTGAAATCTAATAAAAGGCAATATTAAAATATGAGAAGGAGAACATTTTTTGTTCTTTTACATTTAAGTTCCACTGAACTGGTAATTTCTTAAATTCATTTCTATTTCATCTTTTATTTCATTTTGATTCAGTTTTACTCACCAAAAAATAATTGTGGATAGAATAAAACGTCTACATCTTTCCAAACAGTAGTTTCCTTATAAGCTTACAGTATGAGGTATATATGATTCCAAGTAATTGTTTCTTTATAATTCAGATTAAATGGCCCTGAAACTGTTAGAAATTTCAAACAAAAAGTTACTTCAAATTACTTTAAAAACTCTTTGGAATGAAGTCACCAGAAGCAGCTGCTTACTCAGTTACTTTTATACTCGTTAATGATTCTCACTACATGAGTGAGTTTGAAGTTATTTTGCTAATCTGGGGCATAAATTATATTTAGGTTGATCAGTTTCAACTTTTTACGTTTTTTATGTTTAGGTACGGCTAACATTTTCTTTTACCTTTTACAGGATCATTATACCGGCAGAAGTCAGCGATATTTGATCCTGCTCTGGTCTGTGTGCCGGGGCCGGAGGGGCTTCAGAATAATTAAATTTTAAAATAAAAATTTTTAAACATACATGTCTTGATGAAGATGAAATTAACACCAGAAAGAAGTCACAAGAGTGACGAAACAAAAATAGCCAAATACAGAGTACAGGACTTAATGCTCAATCAGCAAGTCTTAGACGACTACAAGGAAAAGACAGATAAAATCAAAAGTCACAAATGGGAAGAAATTGCAACCTCAATACGAGACGCAGCAGAACAAACAATTTTACTAACCAAAAAGAAAAAGCATCCCTGGTGGAATGAGGTCTGTGAGAAAGCACTACAGAAAAGAGCCAGAACTTGGGAGAAATACAACTCAACCAAAAGGCCAACTGACTGGGAGCAGTTCAAAACGCAAAGACGTGAAACGACGAAAATCATTAAAAGTGAACGAAGGAAATATGACACACAACAAATACAGAAAATACAAGATGAATTTTCTAAGAACAATACACGCAATTTCTTTCAAACATTCAGAACTACAATAACAAGATATAAACCACCGACACTCTGCTTCAAAGATGAAAAAGGAAATCTGATCACCAGCGTGGAACAAAATTGCCAACACCTAGCGAACTACTTTGAAACGCTGCTAAGCTGCAAAAGACCTGATGAAACCTTGACATTTGAGAAGCCTAAGAATAAGCTACCAGACTCTGAACCACCTAATAAAGAAGAAATTAAAGAGATCTTGAAAGGATTGAAAAACAATAAAGCATCTGGTAAAGATTCGTTAGTCGCGGAACTACTGAAATACGCAGGAGAAAACTTAATAAATAATTTCGAGGCGCTGTTTGAAGAGATTTGGAATACAGAGAAGATTCCGGAGGAATGGAAGACAGCATTGATTCATCCATTACATAAGAAGGGTGCCAAGACAAATGCAAATAACTACAGAGGTATCTCATTGTTATCAGTGGCCTATAAGATCCTATCCAAGGCACTACAAAACAGGATTGAAAATCAGGTAGAGAAAGAACTGGGTGAATATCAGGCTGGGTTTAGAAAAGGAAGATCATGCAGTGAACAGATATTCAGTCTACTCTCCATAATACAACTTCGCGCACGCACATCGAAAAATCTAGTAATTACATTCATAGACTTCAAAAAAGCATATGATTCTATTGATAGACCAACTCTGATTAACACATTAGAAGAATTTGGGATTGATGATAAAAGCAGAAGTCTAATCCAGGAAACCCTTACGGGAACAAAATCGCAAGTGAAGTTTTTGGGTAGATTGTCACAACCGTTTGTAATTGGAACAGGTGTTAGACAAGGGGATGGGCTCTCCCCACTGTTGTTTAACATTGTCCTTGAAAAAGTGGTCAGGGAATGGAGAAAGAAGATGGCAGAAGCTGGAGTGAAAAATGGGATAACGTTAGGAAGAAATAAAACAAAAATTGAATGTCTGGCATTTGCTGATGACATGGCAATATTGGCAGATGACATTGAAACAGCAAAGATTCAGATAGAAATGCTGCATGAGATCGCTGAGAAGACAGGTCTACAAATATCGTATGAAAAGACAGAACTGATGATACAGGACAAAACAGACCCAACACAGACATTGCAAACTAAATATGGAATAATTAAGAGAGTTCATAAATTTAAGTATCTAGGGGAATGGATTACACCGACAGGGTTACCAAATGTTTCACTACAGGAAAGAGCAATAAAGATGGAAACGGCATACCAGCTATGCCGAAATGTATACAATAAAAAGTCGATCTCCATCAATGCCAAGCTCAGGCACTACAATGCGGTAATAAAACCAGAAAGTTTGTATGCGATTGAATGCATCCCACTGAACAGAAAACGTCTGTTGGAGAAATTGGAAATAAAAGAGAGAAAAATACTGAGAAAGATCTTAGGACCTAAAAAGGATGGACAAGAATATAAATTGCGATCCAATGAAGAGTTATACGAGAAAATTGAAAAACTGACAACATCCTTTAAAAAGAGAAGACTGAGTTTCTATGGGCATGTCAAAAGAATGGCACCAGAAAGAACGGCAAAGAAAATCCTGGAATACATGGAAAGCAGAAAGACACAAATTAACTGGCTGAAAGAAGTAAAAGAAGACATTGCAGAAATGAACATTATACCAGAGACAGTTTACAACAGAATGGAATATAGGAATGCCATCAACAAAATACAGGGATTCAAAGACCGAACGCAATCAAAGAAGACGGGAACAACCTGGTCGCAAGAACGTAAAGAAGCCCACTCAGAAAAAATGAAGAAGTACTGGGAAGAACGCAAGAAAAAGCACAAGAAATGACTGATGCTTAGCGTAGTCCAAAGTTGACTGTAACGAATAATAATAATAATAATAATAACATGTCTTGATAATTTTTTTCACACCATTTCCATTCTGATATTCATTTAATTAATTAGGTTCAATAAATTCAGATTAATAATTATATAGCTTAAAACAAGCTGTATTCCACGTGTGTAGATACAGCTGGAGCCAAACTTGGTAAGTCAAGCTTGAAATAGAGTTTGAACTCTGCCAACTTTGTTTCAAACTTGAATCCAACTAACAGGCCTGAATATTCCAGCTTTGATCAAGCCTATATATTTTAACTTTACATCTGGAAACAAGTTTGAAACCGGTTTACTGTGCTATCTGGATAGGTTTCCATGCTTTGTGATAAGCTTCTAAAATTTCATCAGGCATCATTACTAGACATAATGACCCCATTGTGCAAAGATAATTGTGGAGGACGGGCTATTACTTTGACTATCTTGTTTACTACGTGCAGCTTAAGCCACGTACACACCTAGCAACAAAAGTAGCGAAACACGTGTCCCGAGACAGGTCTCAGTGTTGTTCTGGGACATTTTCTCGTGTTGCGAGACTGTCGCTATACAAAAGTCTCGAGCCTCAGGTTAACCGTTGAAACGGGCGGCATTTCGCAGTCTGTACGTGTGTGCGTGGGGGGGGGGGGGGGGGATATTTAGTTTCTTTTGCACCATTTTCTTGTACAAAGATGTAAATTTTAAGACACCACCATCTGATATTCAGCCCTGACATCCCACATGAGCATATATAAAGTTATAAATGGCATCACCTACTCCAACAAGCACAATACTAAAGTTTCCTTTATAATTGAAATACATGCTGCCACTGTTTTCTGGGGCCACTATCTGTATGTGTTTGCCGTCTATACTACCTAAACACTGAGGAAAGTTCCATCTCGTTACGAATTGTTCTGCCATTGCTGTCCATTCGGAGTTAGATTTTGGCATCTGAAATATTACACAAAATACAATAACATGAAAGCAATAAATACAAGTAACAGCTGTTAAACAAAGTAAGTTCAATGAAATTATTGGTTTTTCCCTAGGAGGATAACGACAACGGAACAGAAGAAGAGCAATATCATGAACGACAGTCCACTCCAACAAAAAAAGAATTCAGAAGGCCACCGATACCCAAAAGGAGGAAGAATGCAGATCATGTTGATATTGCAAGGGATGCAGTAAGCTGCAGGAAATCTTTAACAGAGGCTGTTAGGAGCTGAGATAAATTTGTGGTTTACGGAGAGCATGTTGCTAATAAATGAAGAAACTGCGGTAGAAGTCGCATCGAAATTTCCTTAGCCCAGCGAGAAATTGATGACATATTCTAAAAATTGGAAACAGGAATGTACAGTATGATAGGATATTCACCCCAGTCAGTTCAAACCAGTTGAGCCCACTTCAAACAATTCCACCTCCATTCCATTCTTCACCATCAACATACCATAGTACAGACGGCCAAAACTCATACTCTTCAGACTCTTCCTTTACACCCCTCAACATCTTCGCAAGATCTGGAACCTCCTCCTCAAAATGAAGGGACCAGAGAAGACCAAACCCTAGAGGCGTTTTTTCTTTTTCTTTTTTTTGAAATTTCAAATCATTGTAATTTAAAAAATAAAATTGTATACCTGTAATTAATTCATTCTTAAAATAAAACATGTAATAAATTGAATTACTGCTTACCTTTACAAACCCTTTCAGCGAAGTAATTATGGCTTCGCAGACTTCTGGAACTATACTTGAAATTGATTGTTTTGACACTCGAAAGGTGTACATCAAGCTGGAAAATGATTCGCAGCTAGCAAGGAACCGGAGGGTGATAGCTAAACTGACTGAGGCTGGAATGATTTCCCTAAATACAGTGTTTTCTTTCAAAATCTTTTCTCCAACCATTTGCAGAAGGGTTTCGAAATTGGTAGGGCTCATTTTCACAAAATTTCTGAAACCAATGCCATCTTCTAGCTACAGTTTTTCAAGAAGTTTCAAAGTTGTAGAAACTCCACCAGAAAATAAATTCCTCGTCCAGTACCGTTTAGGTTTACTTTTTGCTTCTTAACAACATTAAATTACTTAAACAGAGATGAACCGCACAAACAGTTATTTCTTGTGACATCGCATTCTGATTTCTGTATCGCAACTGGTTTCATACGCATGGACACGTGACAATGTTTAGCGACAGTCTCGAGACATTGTATCACGACTGTCCCCATACGAAGTCCCGCAACTTTGTTGTTAGGTGTGTACGCGGTTTTACAGTTTAAGGGTCTGAAATAGATACGCCATCTTTGTGCTTAAGGCAGAGAATATATTATTTTTTGGAGAAATCAAGTCTATTTAAGGAGGAGGTGCTAAAAGGAAATTTCTGCTGGAAAAACAATTACTTCAAGCAACATTCCCCGACTAATTTTTGTTCCATCTGCAGAACAGCGAGAGCTTTATTAATCAGTCAACTTCAAAAGGGGCAGTGGTGTACCGGTTAAATCCAATGTTAACTAACCACGGTGGTCTGTGATCGAAGGCAGGGCCAGCTAATGAATAGAAAAAATGCTATTATAAATGCTGTGTGTGTGTGTGTGTGTGTGTGTGTGTGTGTGTGTGTGTGTGTGTTGGAATGGGGTGAGTTGATTGTAGTTTATATAGTATTAATTTATTTATGTTTGAATAAATGTACGTAACCATTGCCCCCGGTGGTACCTCCTTCCGGGGGAGTACTCTGAGGAGGAGCAAGGAGAACAAAAACACGAAAATGATGTACAATTTCTTTATGAAATAATAAAAATTGATTAATTATTTTATATTTGTTTTTATTTGTGTGTGTTGCATGGCGGTAGCTTGACGACGAGCCTGTCTCGTTCGACGCAAAGGATAGAGCTTAAGTGATGTTAGAATGCGGGTTTATAATTTTGACTTAAAATGGATGTATTTGATAAGTTAAATTTTTATGATTTATAAAATTTATATTATGTATATCCTGTATATGTGTAGAATGATGTTTGAGTTTTAATATAATGAGAGTAGTTTGGGGATACATGTGTGTAAGAAAATACAATTAACTTGACCTTTTGATCTTGCGCTTCTATGCGATTGAATTTGATGCCTATATTAGAAACGAAATATATCATTAGTAGAAGATAAGGTGAGAGATTTGGTGTGAAAAGCTTGAGTACAGTTCATACAAATTCAAGAATAATAATAATAATAATTATTATTATTATTATTATACTTTCAACTACAGGAGTCATACCACGCAATATCCACCAGTACATCACCACAATACAGCTACATCCAAACTTATATATACAACTACAGAAATCTGCAATTATTGATACATGTTCAATTACCTGAAAGTTCCTAAATGCAATGTAACATATACTGTACAGTTAAAAGGAAGTGACGCTTGCTCAAGGTCCGCGTCACTTTCCATTTCGAACCAGACCTAAGGTCTGAGAAAGGAAAGAAGATAATAATAATAATAATAATAATAATAATAATAATAATAATAGTGGGACTAAGTATGTGTCACGCCACTCTGCAGTGTTGCCAAATTTATTCAAGATGGCGGCGATGACGTAATCCAAGATGGTGGTGTGTAAACTTGGCAACAGCCCATGACGTCATCCAAGATGGCTGTTTTTGGTGGGAAAATAGGCCAATTGTGCTATGTCTACTAACCTAACCCTCAGAAAAAAATGAACAGGATAATGGTGGGCTTCTCTTTATTATTGTTGTTATTATTATTATTATTTCTCTCTTTCCTGTCTCAGACGTTATACCTGGTTAAAAATGGAAAGTGACGCAGACCTTGATCAAGCGTGACTTCCTTTTAACTGTGCGATATATGTTACATTGCATTTAGGAATTTTCGGGTAACCGTACAGCTGTTCTGAGGTTGCGTTATTGGATGCGGTGTACTTAGAGCGTTGTGCGAGACGTTTGAGGAACAATAGATTCGTGTTCCGAGGTTGCCCTGAAGCGATTTAGCGGCCTGCGCGTAAGCAGGTTACCTGGTGTTTTAAAAGCTAGTCTAGGGCAACAGAGGTAGTAGAAGTAAGCAGTAGCGACAATTATCTACATACCTCATTAAAGTAAAATAAAGTTTGCCAATGGACTCAGAGATGATAGTGAGGATTGAGGAGGGTAAGACTGCCGATGACAGCTTCCCGACTCTCCCATGCGTCTCGGTTGACCTTTCCCAGCTGCACTCACTCAAGCGATCATCCACCACCCCGACTACGACAGAAATGCCCAAGGAGGAGGAGAAGGAGACAGAAGTGGTATTGGCAGACAAAAAACCAATGCCAAAAAAGATCAACACAGCTGCCCAGATCAAGAAGTATCAGAAACGGGCTGCCCATGATGTCAAACCAGAGACATTTGAATCTCTGTTGAACCGTGCCCGTGCCAATAAATGGGCAAAGAAGGAGGTGTTGGCCAAATTAAAGACATGGTCAACTGGAAACACCTTGTCGGTCAAGGTGCTTAAGAATGGTGACATTGGCGTCATCGGAAAGTTCTGGTGTCAGCCATAAACGCTGAAAGGGACAAATGCAGGTTTCTACTGTGAAACTATGCATTACATCATCTATTGGATGGATGAAGAAATGAGATACACCAACAACAAGGCCTACTATTACCAGAAAGTACGGCCAGCACCGAAAACTGAGAAGAAGACCCCTAAGGTGACACCAAGGAAGGTTGCCCAGCCAGTTAAGAAGAACATGAAGCTGGCAACTATGGATGCCCTGATCAGTTTATACAACAAGGGCAAATGCGATCTGGATCAAGTACTGTCTGTGCTCCAGAAATTCACCGGTTATGTCCGGAAAGAAATTGTCAGAGATACCATTTGCCTGCACTTCAAAGGCTACTTGGATTATTATTATTATTATTATTATTATTATTATTATTGTTATTATTATTATTTATATCAAGTACGTGTCCAACTGGGTTATTTGACATCTGCCCCACCTCCATCACGTAATTAAAGATGGCCAATTGGGCCACATCCACTAACCTTAGTCGACCAAGTTTGAATTTTTGTGGTCACCTATGCTTCTGCCGCTAAATTATTAAAATCTCTTCACTTGTACTACGCTAAGTAACAAGGTGGGAAAATGACTATTTCAAGCATTAGGGTCATGCAGGTGTGTCCCAACTCACTCAGTACAAATCCTCGAGATGCTCACACCACGAACTGCATAGTGCAGGTGACGTACACGCTCCGCTTTCTACGTGGCCCGGCTCGCCAGGTAGGCAGCGACCAGTCCCTGGCTACCAGCGTCACGGAGTCCACGACACCACTCGCCTTAAGTAAACATGTTTTGGCGAGCACTTAACACTGAACAGGATGGAACCTGTCCATATTTTCTACTGTCCTCTAAAAAATTCAAGAAACAGTACAGAGTTCTAATGGCCGCCGATTCTGATGTAGAGTATCTTGTGGAGGCAGAACTCACATATCATGACGCGCATGCCGATCTGCCGCTGTGTCCAGAGCAACTAGTTCCGCGAGGAAGTTCCACACCGAAACTGATGACAACGCTGGGGGACAAGCAGGGGTACATCATTCACTATCTTAACCTCCAGCAATGCCTCAGACTGGGTATGGAGCTGGAGCCTCTGGTTGAAGGAGTACATTGATTTGAACACGAGACAGAGAACCTCCGCGTCGTGTGACTTTGAGAAGGATTTTTATAAATTAATGAATAATTCAATTTTCGGTAAAACTATGGAGAATTTGAGGGAACGACATGAAATTTTTATTACAACGCAGTGGGACTAGCGTTAAGGTATAAGAAAATGCATTGCCAGACCAAATTTTAAACGGGTCATAATTTTCAATAAGAACTTTATTGCTGTGGAGATGTCGAAAACTGCAGTAGAGTTCACTAAACCTATCTATGTGGGGATGTGCATACTAGACCTATCCAAACTCCTCATGTACCACTTTCATTATGAGTTCGCGAAAACTCATTTCATAGATCCTAAATTACTTTATACTGATACAGATTGCTTCATCTACTGGGTGAAAACTGTGATCCATATGAAGTAATTAGGTACCACAGCTATGAATTCGACACGTCTCCTTATGCGGTCAATAATCCTTACGGTATTGTGCCACAAAACAAGAAAGTTATCGTTCTCATGAAAGATGAGTCGAATGGATTGCCGATTGTGGAGTTAGTAGGCCTTAGGTGAAAAATGTATGCTTATCGCACATTGGAAGGTTTAGACTATTTTACGTGAATGAAAATGTATTTTCAATTGGTCGTTGTAGTGGAACATGTTTTAGAGCCACTAAGTTGAAGTAAAAAAAGAATACGTCTGCCTTTAGTTAAAAAAGGTCTTTCCAGTGGAACTTCACTAGCGATATTATTTACCTCTTAAGATAGTGTAATTAGCTCTTGATACCTCTGCTTTAGTTGCATAATGCTCATGAATCATGTAAATACAACTATCTGAACAATTTTCATATTTTTTTAACTGAAAAGGAATCCTGTGTCTGTAAAATGGTATAATCGTTTTTACTCAAATATGGCAAACACTGTAGAAAAATTCTGAATTTAATAATAAATTCACTTTATTTATTGTGAAAAATAATAATCCAATGTTATTATTCCACGGTCAATAATAATCATTCTTTTTTTATTATTTAAAAAATCATAAATATGTGCAAAAATGTGGATAAAGCCACATTCCAGTCCTTTAAAGACATCAATGACTAGTCCTGGACCTCGTCACAAGCAGACAACAGCACTCTTTCCCCTAGCGTGCTGGCTGTCACTTTCAGTGCAGACATAGGGCAAAATATTTATTACATTACATTATTGATGTTTTAAGAATGAAATCAGTAGATATTATATGGGGCTTTTGGAACACATTGCGGACATATACGTACCGTCCTTAGGCCGGTATTACACTATCAAATTTCTTTGTCCAATATCTTTGTCAAAGATATTTGATAGTGTAATAGGGAACTTTGACAAATGTCATACGATATTTGATCAAATCTAGGGCGAGGCCGCAGATTTGATCAAAGAAATCGCTTGTCTTCTGTTCACTGCAATGCGATATGTTACCACGCGGAGCGCCAGCATCGCTGGAGCGTTCTGTCATCTTTAGTGTTTGTAAACACGGCTGCAAAATACAGGGTGGCGCAGATGGATCGGGTGGTTTTGAAGTGGACTGTACGTCTGGAGGGGGGGAGCCAGGTGTTCGGCGACTTCATCTTGTGGTGGGGGGGGACGGGAAGTTTCAGTTGCAGGCTGGCAGTCAGTCGCGATGGCTACGTGGTCCGTTGAGCATCGTGTTTTCGCAGTGGAAGAGTTCATACGCAATAACGAGTCAATTGTTGCTGTGACGCGTGCCTTTCGCCGGTGTTTCAACATCCCACCTCGCGGTAGTGTTCCTAAGCGAGATACGATATTGAGTTGGGTGCATAATTTCCGCACTACTGGTTCATGTGCTCCAAAATGGACGCCTAGACCGCCAACAATAACAACGCCTGAGAACGTGGAGCGTGCGAGACGCGATGTCACTGCGAGCCCACGTCGATCAACGAGACGTCGTGCTCAAGCTCTTGGAATGTCACGTCGGAGCCTTCAAAGGATTCTTAACGAAGAACTGAAATTCCACCCCTATAAAATCCTGTTGGTACAGAAGATTCTCCCAACAGACCATCTTCAAAGGCTTCAGTTTAGCCAACAGATGTTGGAGTTATTGGAAGATGTAAACCTGATTATCATGATGTCTGACGAGGCTCACTTTCACATTAACGGATACGTAAACAAGCAAAATTGCCGTTACTGGGCCGACACTAACCCAAGAGATCTACACCAACGGCCTCTCCATAGTGACAAAGTGACGGTTTGGTGTGGGGTTTCTAAGGTAGGGATAATTGGTCCTTACTTTTTTGAAAATGAAAGGGAGCAGGCGGTTACTGTTAATTCGCAGCGTTATGTGAACATGATTGAAGATTTTCTTCTCCCACAACTTGAAGAGAACAATTACGACATGGGCAATATGTGGTTCCAACAAGACGGGGCAACTGCACATACCGCTAGGATATCAATGCAAGCTGTACGCGCTCTGTTCCCTGGCCGTTTGATTTCCCGTAATGGAGATGTCCATTGGCCCCCTCGCTCACCGGACCTCACGGTATGTGACTTTTTCTTATGGGGCTATTTAAAAGCAAGGGTCTACATGAACAAACCCCGGACCATTCAGGAGTTGAAGGCAGCAATTCACACCGAAATCACATCAATTCCTGGTGATGTGCTTGAGCGGGCAATGCGGAACGTTAAGGACCGACTCCAAGAATGCGTCGCTCGAGAAGGAGGGCATTTGATGGATGTAATTTTTAAAAACTAACATTACTATTTTTTTGTTAATAAACTTCCATTGTAACTACACGTTTTGCACTTTATTTCAATCCAATACCTTTACAATTGACAGTTTGACAAGTATTTTAAAACCACCCGATCCATCTGCGCCACCCTGTACAATTGGTGTGTGGCGTCTACCACAAAATTAATTGAAATGTATGAAGCGGATGAGGCGCTTTACAATGTGAGGCACCCTGATTATAAAAATAGATTAAGAAGATTGGAGAGTTACAAAAATATAGCAGAGATTATTAACCGTGACATACGGCCTGGATGGACGGCTGAGGATATCAAGAGGAAGATAAATGGCCTCCGCACTAGCTACTCGTACGAGAAAGCAAAAGTACGTATTGACATATTCATTTATATTTATTTATGCAAGTAAAGTTTACATGTCATACAAATGATTTGCATTAATTTGTTCACTGCAGCGACTTGAAGCATACAATAATGTTTGCGTAACCTACAAGTAGTTTAAATTATTTTCATTACTAATATTGCAGATGCATAAAAGCAAAAGCGGCGCCAGTGCGCAGGCGGCGTATACACCACAAGTGTACTGGTTCCAAATGCTCAAATTTCTCGACCAGGCAACAGAGGCGGACGAGAGAGAGTGCAATATAGAGAGCACGGAAAGTGAAAGTGAACGTGCCACACCGACGTTCGAAGAAATGTTTGAGGTATGTACATTTGTTTACATTTTACGTAACTAAATGTGATTATCTTGCCAGGGCACCTTCCCAGCGCCATTGTAAAATGTCTTCAAGTATTCTCTAACTGCTCTCGCGTGTACTGGACGTCCAGAAGCAGCTTGGCAAACTATTGGTTCCATTCACTGTAGGTCCTCAGTGCTTTGTGTCTCAAGGTAAGTGCAGTCTCCTACTACGGCAGACACTGTTTCCTGACGAGTGTACAAGTGTTTTCTTCTCTCAGTTAACAAGTTGTGCAATGTGCAGGCAGCCAATGTAATTGTGGTAACTTTTTCAGGAGGCAGATTAATGGTAGTAAGAAAAATCCTGAAACGACTTGCAAGAATGCCAAAGCTGCTCTCCACTAATCTTCTTCCTCGTGACAGTCTGTAATTGAAAACCTTTTCTTCTTTTGTGATTCCTTTTAAGGGGTATGACTTCATAATGTTATAACTCAGAGGAAAAGCGTCATCTGCCAGTACTACCATTGGAGTAGTAATGTTTGTGTTCCCAAGCTTCCTGCCTTCAGGAATGTTGAGCATAGATCGGTCAATGAGACACTCACGTAGTTTGCTTTTTGAAAGCACTCCAGCATCACCAACACGCCCATTAGTTCCTACATCTACATACAAAAATTTGTAGGAAGCATCTACCATGGCAAATAAAATGATACTGTTGAAGGATTTATAATTGAAAAAGTGAGATCCACTAGCTTGTGGACATCTAATACGAATGTGCTTTCCGTCCATTGCTCCTCTAGTGTTACGAGGGCAGTTCAATAAGTAATGCAACACATTTTTTTTCTCGGCCAATTTTGGTTGAAAAAACCGGAAATTTCTTGTGAAATATTTTCAAACATTCCCGCTTCGTCTCATAGTTTCATTGACTTCCGACAGGTGGCAGCGCTGTACGGAGCTGTTAAAATGGCGTCTGTAACGGATGTGCGTTGCAAACAACGGGCAGTGATCGAGTTTCTTTTGGCGGAAAACCAGGGCATCTCAGATATTCATAGGCGCTTGCACAATGTCTACGGTGATCTGGCAGTGGACAAAAGCACGGTGAGTCGTTGGGCAAAGCGTGTGTCATCATCGCCGCAAGGTCAAGCAAGACTGTCTGATCTCCCGCGTGCGGGCCGGCCGTGCACAGCTGTGACTCCTGCAATGGCGGAGCGTGCGAACACACTCGTTCGAGATGATCGACGGATCAACATCAAACAACTCAGTGCTCAACTCTAACCGAACAGCATAAAGAGCAAAGGAGAACCATCCGTGCGGAATTGCTTGCTCGTCATGTGGCTGAGGGTGACAATTTCTTGTCAAAGATTGTTACAGGCGATGAAACATGGGTTCATCACTTCGAACCTGAAACAAAACGGCAATCAATGGAGTGGCGCCACACCCACTCCCCTACCAAGAAAAAGTTTAAAGCCATACCCTCAGCCGGTAAAGTCATGGTTACAGTCTTCTGGGACGCTGAAGGGGTTATTCTGTTCGATGTCCTTCCCCATCGTCAAATGATCAACTCTGAAGTGTATTGTGCTACTCTTCAGAAATTTAAGAAACGACTTCAGCGTGTTCGTAGGCACAAAAATCTGAACGAACTTCTCCTTCTTCGTGACAACGCAAGACCTCAGACAAGTCTTCGCACCCGAGAGGAGCTCACAAAACTTCAGTGGACTGTTCTTCCTCATGCACCCTACAGCCCCGATCTCGCACCGTCGGATTTCCATATGTTTAGCCCAATGAAGGACGCAATCCGTGGGAGGCACTACGCGGATGAGGAAGTTATTGACGCAGTACGACGTTGGCTCCGACATCGACCAGTGGAATGGTACCGTGCAGGCACACAGGCCCTCATTTCAAGGTGGCGTAAGGCCGTAGCATTGAATGGAGATTTCGTTGAAAAATAGTGTTGTGTAGCTAAAAGATTGGGGAATAACCTGGTGTATTTCAATGCTGAATAAAACAACCCCTGTTTCAGAAAAAAAATGTGTTGCATTACTTATTGAACTGCCCTCGTATAACAGTTCCACTTCTCGAAATCCTCTGCAATTTGCTCCCACTCTCCTCTGCTTGTGGGTACCTGCGTCAAGAGCGGCCTCCCACTAAAACGAGGAAAGTCACACCAGACGTGGCAACAAGCGTCATGGTGGAGGCCAGCAGGACACTTAAGGCTATGGCTGATGCTGCCAGAACCATGCCTGTCCGTGAAGACCGCTACAGTACCCTTGGCGCCCACATCGCAGCAGATCTGCGTGAAATGGAAAAAGTGGGCGGCAGGGAATACACCACTGTCACTGCGCACAGTCTGCAGCGGACATTAATGGACAGGTGGGATTTGCTGCATGCGACAGCCCGTGCACAACAAGCACAAGCGTCCACCTCTGGGTATATCCAGGCTGCCTTGCAGCAGGCTGGAATAGAGGAAGAGGATTCGATTCTATAAATATATATGTATATAATTTTTGTATCTCTCCCATCTTCGTAATCTATTTTTATAATCAGGGTGCTTCACATTGTAAAGCGTCTCATCCGCTTCATACATCTCTATTAATTTTGTGGTATCACACATCAATTGAAATTTGCTATGTAAATAAAATTAAATTAAATAATAACAATTTATCTTCCTGAACATAAAGTGTATCGAACATTTATTTACCTTCAGACAATGGTCCTTTAGTGCTTTATAAATTGCTTCAAGCGTTTCAGGTATTATTTTACTTAACGTGCATTGTGGAATTCGAGTGCTGTTCTGTAAGCTAGAGTAACTTTCTCCTGTAGCAAGGAATCGAAGTGTTACAGTGAGCCTGTCTTCTGCAGATATAGCAGTTCTTAGGTGAGTATTGTGTTTTGAGATATGAGGGATCACTTCACTGAGAACATACTGAAAAGTATGCTCATCCATTCGCAAGAAATTGATGTATGACTTTACGTCTTCCACTATTAGCTCACGTAACAAGTTTTGCTCAATGCTTTTTTCGTCTCGTCTCGTGAAACCCACGGCTTCACACAGGTACGTTTCCTTTTTTTCCCGCTTCTGTATCATATGCACACACAGCAAATGTGGCACAAGCAGCAGCTGCTGCGGTAAATAACAATTTGTTTTTGTTAGCCATCTTGAACTTTTTCAAAGATCTTTGTCAAATATATTTGACTGAATATTGGATCACATCTTTGATCAAATCTTTGACAAAGAAATTTAATAGTGTAATACCGACCTTAGCACCGTACCGCCCCGTGACATCACTACTGCTCGCTGCTTCTTCTGGCAGCTCTCCAGTGCAGATGTTATGCACGCGCGCCACATAGTGCTACCTACTTTGTGCCTTTGGCAGCGGCACCCGTGACGTCACGGCCGAGGGTCGGCGGGTGGCTGGGGGTCATTGGCAAGTAATCAGTTGGTGGGAAAGCGGCTAACCTTGAATTGTTTTGCGATTCTAATAAGATGTGAATCGGGTATATAAGGAGTAGCGTTATCTCGGTTGAGTACGTTTCAGTCAGTACCTGATGAACAAGTGCTACTACTGTCATAGGTCTGAACAGTGAAACAGTGCGTAAAATCGTGGCTTTCAAAGAAAAAAGGTATTTATATTATTTTAATTAATTTGCGTTAACTCGGAGCGATACAATGAGTTCGTCCGACTCCAACGAGAGTTCTTCCAACAGTGTCTCTTTATTGAGTAACGAATCGTTTCCTCCGAGACGCAATATTAATAGTAGTACGATTCGACGCTTAATTTTTGAAAGTGATATTGAAGGTGAGAATGAAGAATCACTCATTCGAAGCCGAGAATCTGATGATCAATTTGTCCAACGTTGTGCAGATTGGGCAGCATGTATCGATGAGAAGGTACCTGTGTCAACTAAAGACTTACTCTATAGAGGACAGACAATAGTTCTCAAAGGTTTGGGTTGGCCAAGCTGTTTATATGATAACGCAGTAATGAAAGCAGTGCCAAACACGACATACAAACTATTTACTCGTAATGAAGAATTTGAGAGACATTTTAATTGGAGTGTTGTAGCGTTTAGGAGATATGATCACTTTATGCGTATTTGTTCTCTAAAAGATAGAGATTTGATAACATGGACAAGATTTGATGCGTAAGTTACGATATAGGATTAAGATTGTTAATGTTAATTATAAATTAATATCACTTAACCAGTCACATAATTATTGTCTCAGACTCTATGAACATATGAGAAAGCCTGTTGGCAAAGGAGGGCGTATTATTGTCTTACATGCAGGAACATCGAAAGGTTTTGTGCCAAACTGCTTGAAAATGTTTCGATCAAAAAAGACGGGAGATTACCATGAAGAAATGAACAGCGTAGTATTTCAAGAATGGTTCGAGACATCGCTTATGACGAATCTGACAAGTCCATCAGTGATTGTTATGGACAATGCGCCTTATCATTCCTTTGTTTACGATAAGGCACCAACCTTGGCAACAAAAAAAGACGATATCATTCAGTGGTTGAAACGGGGAAAAGTAGATTTCAGAGAAGATTTAAGGAAGGCGGAACTGCTGGAAATTGTGGCACAAAAGAAACCCCAATTTCCAACATACGTAATTGACGAGATTGCTAAAAGGCACGGGCATGAAATCGTTCGGCTCCCTCCATACCACTGTCACTTCAATGCAATTGAAGGAGTGTGGGAGCAGATAAAAAATTACATTGCTGCAAACAATAAAAAATTCACGATCTCTGAAGTGGAAACTCTCCTTCCAGCAGCTATCAATAAAGTGACAAGCGAGGCGTGGGCTAAAATTGTAAACAGCACTGCAAGTGCCATCAGAGAGGCGGCCAAAACCGAAGGGGTTGTGGAAGAATGCATCGAAAATTTAATTATACATCTGGGAGAGAGCAGTGATAGTTCGTGCAGTGCTGAGGAAGACAATGTCAAATCAGATTCTGACAGTGATGTGAGTGATGTTTTTCCATTACAGTAACTACAACGTATTCAGGAATGTAAGGAGGGAGTTTGCTATCGATCAACAACCAGATCATCATATTGTGAGTACTTTCTTCAGATTATAACTCTTAATACACTGACCAATTATTCTGTAGCTTGTAGTAGAACAAATTAATAATGCTAATACTTAACAATGGAAACCAAAACTGCTAATGTTCAACAACTTGCGAAAATAGTTTTCATTTCAGTTGTGAAGTTTAACAAATAACTTTATTATGTTTCAGCATCTTAGATACTTGTACTAAATAGCTCTTATCAGTTTTCGAGTTAATATATTTCAAGCACCAACTTTAAATAAATTCACGCGTACCAATACGACTTGTATTTTGTCTCGCTTTTATTTCTGCTGCTAGAGAATGCGTGTAGCAGACAGGGCGCCGCGTGCTGTGAGCCACGTTCGGCAACAGCGCCGTCTGCCCGCCGGAACTGTCAGTATCAATCACTTTTTTATAGTATGACTGCAAGAGGTTTCTCTTTCTCTGTCTGTCTGTCTATTTGATGCTCTCTCTGTGAATGTAGCAGAGAAACAAATTTTTTTATGCCTATAGACCAGTATAAAGCGACAGACGATTCCACTCTTTCGTATTCCTTCAGCTGTGCGATTGCCCGTGCGAGTGTCAGTATTGGAACTGCCTTCGCTTCCGGAGAGAGTGAAACACATAGCTGGCTCAAAACACGCAAGTCTAACATGTATTACTTAGTGCTACTACTACTACTAAGTGGCATATAGTTTTCATCTACTAAGTTGTTGTAACTCAAGAGAACAAGGATGCCTCTCATTCAGTGTTGCAGAGTCTGAAGCATCTGGGAGAAGGAGGCGGCTCGAAAACTACGCTGCGGCTGTCATCTCTGGAACAGGGGGAGAAATATCCCATCCTAAGTGCGAGGCGGACGACGACGAAATTTGGAGCAGCGGTCGTAGTATACTTGAAGGAGTCCAAAATATTCCTTCCTGCAAGATTCTCCACTCTCAGTGATGAAGAATTGGAATTTCTGAATTCCGGAACAGTTGCTATGATACATCGTGGTAGGAAAAATAGTATGGATATCATTGACTTTGAATCTGTTTGATAAATACTAATATATGTTTCCTTATACTAATATTACGTAGTTGTTAGCATATTGTGATACTAACCATGTCTATTCAAATACGGAAAGTTTCACCGGATGGCAAGATCAAGGAAATAGATTTGCAGTCCTTAAAAGACGATACCTGTGGCACAGATTTTGAGACATGACATTAGTATTTGCGGTAAAAGTAATAGGGTGTGGTGAGGATGTAAATGCATATTCCGAATTTAATGGAAAAATAGTGCAGCTAATTCAGAGTGCTTTAAACAAGGTGAACATTTTGCTGCTTTTCAAGTCTATGACAAATACGAGTGTACTTATTACACAGAGTTATATGTTACCAAGTTTAATAATCTTGTTGATGCTTACATCAAAGGGATTTTGTTTGTATTGTATACAATTTGTTCTCATAATGCATTTAGTTGTCAATTTGATTTTCTAAATGGAGCGGCTTGCCTCAAAACATGGTTAAAGAGTGGGGATGTTTCATTAATATATTCTAATTGTAATGTCCTGTTGTCTGCCATATACGATATTTTGAGAAGCGCTGAAAGTGAATAATGACCGAACCATCGCCAAAGCGCATTAAGCTGAATCATGATCATCAGGAAAGTAATGCTCTGGAATGGGTTTCGGTTGAAAGTGCGTTCAAAAATAGAATATGTACAGGTGAAATATCTAACAGAGGGGGGTTTAAGGACCCAAAATATTTCTTGGATGTATGTTTCTCTGTCTTTGAGAACATGGTGCGTAAAATTAACAAGCCTCTTAAAATTAATTTTTCACTCATTTGCAACTCTGTCCTGCCCAAATCGGGTGACGTAGAAGATAAGTACTTAAATACAAAGAATTTAAATCTATTCTCCTCTGACATTACCGAAGAGTGGTATTCAACTAAAATTAGGGATGTACCGTTAAAGAAACTGGGGAAATTTCAATTGAGAGATTCAGGTCGGGCGTTGCGTAATATAGTAAAACTATGTATTAATGTTAACGAAAACAAAGGGTTTTATGCAGGACGTCACACGAACCTGCCAAAAGTGATTGCGAAAAAACGTGCAGTAATTAACGTTCACTCGAAAGGTAATGCTTGTTTTAAATGGGCAATTCTAGCTGCTTTGTATCCTGTAAGCAAGAATGGGCACCGTGTGTCTGCATATTTTGCACATGCAAACAAATTAAACTTTTCTAATATACCGTTTCCTACAGAGCTAAAGCACGTCCATATATTCGAAAAGCAGAATGAAAGTGTGTCTGTCAATGTGTACGGTATAAAGTACTCGGATTATGACTGGATGGTTGTTGAAGGGGGAGAAGTGGATGAGGAGAGAGAGGGGGCGAGGAGGACGAGGGAAAGGTCGAAAGATTTCAGAGTTATACAGGGTGAGGCAGTGAAACGGCACGATTTCGATAGTGGTTGTCGGGCGCGGAGGGGGGTTGCGAGAGTGGGGGAAGTGACCTTGGGCGTCTAGAGTGGTGGAAGTTTCAGTAACCATGGAGCGTTGGTCGAGTGCGCAACGTGCATATGCCGTAAAGGCATATTACAAAAACGCGGATAGTGTGGTTGGTGCTCAACGCGCCTTTCGTCGTGAATTCAACCTGCCGCCACGGGCTCCCGTGCCATCAATGAAAGCCATTCTCCTTTGGGTTAAAACCTTTGAAGCTACTGCTAGCACAACAAAGAAAAGAGGCGGCAGCACAAAAACAATCCGGACACCCGAGAACATTAATCGTGTGCTACCTCAAGTGCAAAGTCTTCCAGGAAAATCCACCAAGAACAAAAGAAGACCTGAAGGAGCGAATTCGACAGGAAATTAACAACATTCCAGTACAGATGCTACGAAACGTCATGGGACAATTTCATCTCAGGCTTAGACAATGTGTGCAAAACCAAGGACGACACCTCACTGACACCATATTTAAAAAATGATTGTTTTTAAGTTAAATCTTTAATTTCCACTCTTGTACTTGAGATCCATGTTCAACTATTATGATTTTACTTGTAAATAAATCTTTGGTGGTTTTACAAAATCGTGCCGTTTCACTGCCTCACCCTGTACCACTGCATATTACAAAGTATGAAAGAGAAAAACATGTAAATTTATTAATGTTGCAGCTAGCACATACAAATATAAATCATTTTTATTATATAAAAAGTTTGTCGAAGCTAGCACATTATAGCATTACTGCTCATCATAAGTCTGTCGTGATATGCCCCCGTTGTCTGTCTTATTTTCATTCAAAACAGAAGTTAGAAGCACACTTGCTTGACTGCACGCAGTTTGAGCCAGTCAATACTATCATGCCAAATGAGCACAATAAATATATAAAATTTTCCAATTTCAGAAACAAGTTAGAGCTGCCTTTTATAATATATGCGGACACTGAGTGCATGCTGCAACCAGTTGCTGGCTGCAGTAAAGTAGTAACACTGAACAAATACATTTACATACACCATTTAGTATTGCATATTACATACATTGTGGTTATAAGGATGACTATTCGGAATTTAAGTTGTATCGCGGTCGTGACTGCATGCAGTGGTTCACGAAACAGCTGTATGCAATTGCCGAGTATGTGAATGGTTTCTTATTACAAAATAAAGAGATGATATTACGCCCAGAGGAAGAATCAGCCTTTCGCTCTGCAAGGATTTGTCATATTTGTAAGGAAGCCTTTGAGGCAGGCGATTTGAAGCATCGTGACATTGCCATTTTAAGGTGAGTACCGCGGTGCAGCGCATGCTAGCTGCAATGTAAACTACAGACCTCAGTTTACAGTGCCTGTCGTATTCCACAATCTGTCCAATTATGATAGTCATTTCGTAATTACAAATATTTGCGAGCAAATAGTGAATGAGAACGGGAGGAGGAAAACTAAATTAAATCCAGGCCGCGTTTCTATATTACCATCGAATATGGAGAAATACAAATCTTTCAGGAAGAGCATTCAAGTAACACACAAAGACCGGCACTGCTACATAAATTTCCGATTTATAGATTCATTTAATTTTTTATCATGGTCGCTAGAAAAGTATGCATCTTACCTAAAGCCAGAGGAACTCAGGATAATGAGGAAATACTTTCCTGATGATCGTGAATTTTATTTAGTCAATCAGAAGGGTATATTTCCATAAGAGTATGTGAGTGATGAGAGTGTTTTACCAGAAGAACTCTTACCTCCGATTCAGGAATTTAAAAGTTTGCTGACTGGTGGAAGAACTGTCTCAGAGTGTGATTATGAAAGGGCGTGCAATGTATGGCACTTGTTCAAGTGCAAGACACTGGGGTAATACTCCGATCTTTATTTAAAAATTGATGTGTTATTGTTAAGCGATGTTTTTGAAAATTTAAGAAATCTCTGCATTAAAACCTATGGGTTAGATCCCGCGCATTATGTTACTTCACCTGGATTGGCTTGGGATGCATTATTGAAAACTACCAAAGCAGAATTAGAACTCATTACAGACATTGAGCAACTTCAATTCGTCGAACGAGGTATTAGAGGCGGCATTGTTCACTGCTCGTGTAGACATGCTGTGGCAAACAACAGGTTCATGTCTAATTATAATGAAAATACTGATGAATCCTATATTATTTACCTTGATGTTTATAGTCTTTACAGTTGGGCAATGATGCAGTACCTCACAATTTCACATTTTTCTTGGCTCAACCCTGAAATTGTTAAAACTTTTGATGTAAACAACATACCGGATGACTGATATAGGCTACATTCTGGAAGTAGATCTTGAATATCCTGAAAACATCCACGATATGCATTCTGATCCACCACTATGTCCTGAGAAAATGATACCACCATCTAGCTGTGTGGTAGGCAAGGCTAGTGCTCCCAAAAAATTAATTTCTACTTTGTGTGATAAGAAAAATTATGAAATTCATTATAGAAATCTCAAACAGTGTTTGCAACATAATTTGAAATTGAGAAAGATTCGCAGAGTACTGTCATTCAGACAACTTCCATGGTTGAAACCATACATCGATATTAACGCACAGAAACATATGGCAGCAAATAACGATTTTGAAAAGAATTTTTTTTAAGCTAATGAATAACAGGGTCTTTGGTAAGACAATGCAAAATATACGAAAGTTGAGGGACATAAAACTAGTAACTTCATGGGATGGTAAATATGGAGCATCTGCAATGATTGCAAAACCAAATTTCAAAAGGAGCGTTATATTTCAGGAAAATTTAGTTGGTATTGAATTAGACAAACTCAATGTAGTGTTTGCAAAGCCTATATCTGTAGGTATGGCGATTTTAGACATTTCAAAGGTTGACTTTCATTATGGGTATATACTGAACAAGTTCCCTGTAAAAGATGTAAAACTGTGTTACACTGATACCGATAGTTTCATTTACCATATTAAAACTCAAAATATTTATGAGGATATCAAAAGTGATGTGCAAAAATGGTTTGATACTTCAGGTTTTCCTGTTAATAACAGATATAACATTCCACTTGTGAATAAAAAGGAGGTTGGACTATTGAAAGATGAATTAAACGGTGAACTTATTACTGAGTTCATAGGCCTGAGAGCTAAAATGTATGCACTATAGACAGAATCACTACGTGTAATGCAGAGAGCGAAAGGTATAAAACAGTCTTCAATTAAAGCATTGAGCATCGACGATTATCGAGAATGTATGTTGAATTTAGATGCTAAATCTTCTGTACAGTATATTATTCAAAGTGTCATGTGGTATCCACTGTTAAACAACTAAAGCTTGGTTTGTCTGCACATGATGATAAACGTTTTATACTGTCAGATAAGGTGAATACTTTAGCGTGGGGTCACCACCAACGGGAAAAAAAAAAAACCATGACAACGTCTGACTAATTTTATTGTGTGAAATACTGTACATGTGAGTTTGCAACATAATTTGATATTGAGAAAGATTCAGAGTACTGTCATTCAGACAACTTCCATGTGAGTTTGTAACTGATTTGTATAATATATCTGTAACTAATTGTGTACATGTGAGTTTGTAACTGATTTGTATACAGAAAATAACAAAACATTATACATTAATTGTAACTTTTTCTTTGTTGACTGACTGAAATTAAAAATACATACGTAATTGTTATTTTATTTCATCTGAAATTTCCTTTCTGCACTCTTTACGATTCATTTTAATAGGAGGTGGTCCATCAATTTGATAACGTGCATTCATTTTATAATGCTTGTAACAATGTTGATACTTAGAAATGAGAGCATCATTTTCAAACACTTGTGGTAAACTGTGAAATATATGAGAAAGATCACATAAAGAGGGTAACAACTGTTTAGGAAATAAGTAATAATCAATTGCATTTAGATTTTGACACTGTTGCACAGTAAGTTTCCTATAAATTCGAGAGAGCAGTTTATAAACATGTTTTGATTTAATCCACTCGAACAAGAAGTAAGCATCATCATCATCAGCAGCAGCAGCAGCACCAGCACTACATCTCTCTTTCTTAGTAGCACAGCCCAATCCATGATCTTCCAATCGCAGCATTTCAATATCTTTATGAATAATAATTTGTTCTAGGATATTTAGGACGAGTGGACACAGCAGATTTTTTGAATACACTAATGTTTTACAGTCACTGTTCTCTTTTAGCAACGAATCGAGTGAACAATTCAGTGCACTGAAAGAGGCCTCCGTGTTATGAACTTGTACACATTCACATCAGTCACTTAACACTCTAAGCGCCAAGCCCGTAAAATTTACGGGCCTGGGATCGCGCGAAAATCACCAAGCCCGTAAAATTTACGGGCCGCTACATTTAATTTCATTCAAAACACTGCAACGTTATTTCTACGGGTTTGGCCAGCGCTATACGTTTTTCAGATGTTTATTAACAAAATGCGTCCATAGATGTCACGGCAGCGCTGTAATTCATGTTAAAACTTATCTTTGCGTTCTCAGTCTGTATATCATTCAGTTGTTTGTCATCATGTTTCGGCGCGGTTTATCAGACGCAGAAATTGCGGATTTGATCAATCATAGCGACACTCTGGATAATGTAGAGAGTGATTCAGACGATTCTGAATGCAATGGTGTGTTTGAAGGTACGTATTTCCGAATTTTCCACGTAATTGTGCAGTACGCACATATCTGTTGAACATGTGTAAACGATGTATGTAGTTACACATAATGTGATATTCTTTTTAGAAGACGAGATTGATGACAGTTTGTCTTCAGATGAAGACGAGAATGATGTTGAAGGTGTTGCTTCAAATCCAGCAGCTGTGCCGTATCCGAAAGACAGTGAGTGGACTGCAGTTGACACCTACCGACCTCTGCCTGTCAACACGACACCCAGGCAGATACTAGTGGATATTGATGAGTCGAGTTCTGTACTGGATTGCAGTAAAGTGTTCCTTACTGACAGTGACGTAAATGAACTCAAGAGACAGACAAATTTGTATGCATCACAGACAATACAGAAGAAAAGAAGAGGAAATAATCTGAAGCCCCATTCAGTTTTGAGTTCGTGGAAGCCAGTGACTATAAGTGAGATGAGGCGTTTCTTGGGTATTATTTTCCACATGTGTGTTTCGAAAAAGCCCAAAATTGCGGACCATTGGAGCACTAATCCTGTTCTTAGTTGTAACTTTTGTCCCCATGTCATGAGCCGTTTGCGTTTCACTCAGATACTGTCATGCTTGCATCTTGTTGACAATTCAAATCAGAAAAAACCAGGCGAAGATGGATTTCATCCACTTTACAAAGTTTTGCCATATTATAATAATTTGAAGGAGCGATGTATCCAGGCATATCGTCCCTCAGAAAAAGTGACAATTGATGAAGGAATTTGCCCATTTCGAGGTCGTGTGAGTTTCCGTGTTTACATGCAAAATAAGCCTCATAAGTATGGACTGAAAGTATATGCTGTTGCTGAAGCCAGTAGTGGCTATGTTGTAAATTTTGAAGTTTATGCTGGTAAGCATATTGTTGACAATTCTTCGTCTGCGGTTATTTTGCGATTGTTGTCTGACAGCAGCTTGCTGAACAAAGGCCACACTGTGTATTTAGATCGATTTTATTCCAGTCCAGAGCTATTTCAGCAACTGGCAGAGAAAGGCACTGGAGCTGTTGGTACTGTGAACAAATCCAGGAAAGGATTGCCTAAAGATTTAGTATCTGCTAAGCTGAAAAAGGGCGAAATGTCTTTTCGGCGTAAAGATAATGTATTGGCAATGAAGTGGAAAGATAAGAGAGATGTGTATACATTGTCTACAAGGCATCAAGCAACATTTGGTACGCATACTAAGAGAAATGGGTCTGTAGTATTGAAACCACTTCAGGTACTTGATTACAACCTCAATAAAATTGGAGTGGATATTGGAGACCAACGCCTGCAGTACAATCCGTTCCAGCACAGAACTGTGAAATGGTGGCGAAAATTATATTTCCATTTGCTGCTTATGGGAGTATCAAATGCATTTTGGCTGTACAATGCAGTGCACAGGAAGAAAATTACAATAACAGACTTTATAACAGTGCTTGCAGTTCAGCTTGTTGAAGACGACACACTTGAATTCATTCCAAGAAATGAAGGAACTGTAGGTCGGCTAACAAAGAGACATTTTTTGCAGCACATACCTGCAACTACTAAGAAGTATGCTGCTCGTGTGTGTCACGTGTGCAGTTCCAGGAGCAAGAAACAGAGTGGCAAGGCTTCTCGCAAAGAGACACGATACGAATGTGAACAGTGTGGCGTTGCACTCTGCCTGGAACCTTGCTTTAAAATTTTCCACACTAAAAAACAATATGATTCTGTGTGAAATTTATATGTAATACTGTATACTATCAGAAACATGTAATGTAGTGCCACAATTTTGGTTAAAAATAAATCACAATTGTATTCCCTTATTCGTATGACTTTTTCTAAATTCTTAAAACATCTAAGTGATTTCTATAACTGTACCTTAAAGCTGTGCATTGTAAAGTAGTTTCTTTCACTCAGAATTAAAGTAGAAATGTGCAGCTTCAAGATGGTACCAAATTTGCCACAATCCAAACAGTAGATTTGATGCAGTAATTTTTTTAATATTGGTAAAATTGCCCGGTTTCTAGGGACGGGTGCATAAAATAGGCCTGGTACAGAGAGTGTTAAATTAGTCACTAACACTATCACTGGATGATTCTCAGACTTAGCGGTAATTATTATAACTTTGATCGTATTTCCTTCTCAAGCTACTGGAGCAACAGGACGACAATGATGAAATGCTTGCACATTTTTCCTCTTTTATATCTCTGAGCATGCCTTGTAACCTGATTGGCTGACGGGGGAGAACTGGAGAGAGAATTTTGGACAAATCCTCCTTACACGACGTCTAAAGTGGCTACGGTCAACAGCTGCTTGCATCTATGTAACTTTGCGAGCCTCTCTGTATATGATAAAATCCCAGTCATCCAACACGTGAATTGATGTACAGGGCTCATCAGGAAAGTGAACCCTTTTCTTTCTTTCCAGCTTCCATGTCTTTTCCCTTCTATATCCGAGTACACTTTGTGACTTGATTGGTTGATGGAGTCATTTCAATCACTGAATCATGAATGACCAGGCAGTAAGCTATTTTTTTTTAGCAAATGCTTCTTTTGTTTCTATTTCAATCTTCATGTCAACCACCGAAGATTTCAGTGTTTAGTCTTGATGAGAACAATCAATGAAAAATATAGGACAGTTCTGAAATTCAGTACGGTTCATGGGCGGGCTCCCTCTTCTTACACTGCTATCTCCATAATACAGTGATTGAAAATTGGCATACATTTCAAACGCCTGTGCAGTATTCTTCGTGTCAAAATCAACAGCAAAATTCTCCTCTGGGAATTTAGAAGAATTTAAATACACCATCAAGTTTGATATGTTTATTTTGTCGAATACACTAGAGTCAGCAGTAATCAAATTTCTGTTTGACTGAAAAGCCAATATTACATACCCTGCTGTTTCAAGAGCTGTATTAAATTTGCCATGTCCATGAGTTAATTTCTGGCGCAATGCTTTCAACCAAATCCCAGTGACGAAAAGCTAGAGTCAAACTGATACCATTTTTAAGATATTCCACAGTGATATTTGTTGCTTTTCAGACGCTTGAACATGCGGCATTTCCCAGTGATCTTTTTCCAACACAATTTTTGATTTAGTATCTGCTTTATCTGAGACAATACAGTTAATATCTTGCCTGCTACGAATCAGTACCAGTTCATGGCGGGCATTTAAAATAATCTTTTTGTAATCCTCTGCAAAGCCTAAGATCATTTTAAGCGGAATGCAAAAATTAAAACGACCATCATCATCATCATTGACTAACTCTTTCAATTCGCTTCTTGCCCCCCATCCGGCATTTTGCAATGCATTTGCGTCACGTGGTGTAAAAGCAGCATATCCTTTCGTTAATGCTGCAATTCCTGGATTACGTACATGATCGATAATTTGGTTATTGAGACGGTACTGAATATCCGAAAACAGATGAAGTGCACAGTTTTTTGTTAACTCAATATCAGTAGCTTTTCCCTTTCCCTCTGCATTGAGAAGTCGTCCTGCTATACAGGGTGAGTCACCTAACATTACCGCTGGATATATTTCGTAAACGACATCAAACACTGACGAACCGATTCCACAGACCGAACGTGAGGAGAGGGGCTAGTATAACTGGTTAATACAAACCATAAAAAAATGCACGGAAGTATGTTTTTTAACACAAACCTACGTTTTTTTTAATGTAACCCCGTTAGTTTTGTTAGCACATCTGAACATATAAACAAATACGTAATCAGTGCCGTTTGTTGCATTGTAAAATGTTAATTACATCCGGAGATATTGTAACCTAAAGTTGACGCTTGAGTACCACTCCTCTGCTGTTCGATTGTGTGTATCTGAGAGCACCGAATTACGTAGGGATCCAAAGGGAACGGTGATGGACCTTAGGTACAGGAGAGATTGGAACAGCACATTACGTCCCCATGTTAACACCTTTTTGTTGGTCTTTTTCACTGACGCACATGTACATTACCAGATGTACTGCGGCGTGTACGACTTTCATTACGCCAGAGATTGCAATTGTGTGCAGCAAATGATGGCCACATTGGCCTGACATGTCGGGACACACTGTTCCACTCCGTAATTGAAATCGGAAACCAAGTGTGTACGTGTACCTCACCGCTCATGAAAGGCAAGATCGTAGGCATGGTGATCTATTTCCTGATACGATTAGATGTATTATTGCAGGTCCTTCCAATTGTGGAAAAACAAATGTGATTGTTCATCTTCTAATTCATGAAAATGGTCTCAAATTTAAGAATGTCTACATATTTTCCAAATCGTTGCAACAATACAAATATAAATATTTGGAAAAAATTTTTAAAAACCTGCACGATATTGGCTAATTTACATTTTCCAGTAAAGAAGATGTAATACCACCAGATCAAGCCCGACCACTTTCAGTTTTTATTTTCGACATTGCCTGTGACAAACAAGATCACATGAAAGCTTACTTGATAGCAAAATTCCCAAACAGTTAATCAGAGACAAAGCTAACGTTATTGTTCTCTTTAAACAAGATGAGCATAATTTAAAATATGTCTTCAGTGATCATGTTAATCCTGACATGACATTCAATGAATTTCTCGAAATGTGTAAACGAGCATGGAATGGGAACGCCTACGATTTTCTTGTTATTAGCAAAGATGATTAATTAAATAATGGTCGTTATCGTATAAACTATATATCTGTATTTAAAACAACAGCTTGACCATTACAGATTATTACCATCATGGCTTCTGCACAGGTAACATCTTCGGATAACAGCAGTAACAATTCTCTATTGCTCGTACTAGATCCTCAATACAGTAACGATGTTGCTAATAAAAAATATGTGGATTCGAAATTCCAGTTATACTCGAACATTATTACAAATCTTATCGATAAAGTAAATCAGCTATTTGAGAAACAAGTGAGTATCACTTCTTCTTCTTCTTCTTCTTCTTCTTCTTCTTCTTCTTCCGGAGACTCGACACCGAGAAAAACAAGAAATGATGCAACAAGCTCTAATACTGATGCTGCCTCGAGCTCTTTAATAACGAAATTTTTGCCGCAGATAACAGCTTTCTTTTCCTCCATATACACTACAAGTGCAGCAATATATTTTAATAATAAGCATTTAAGTGGATTACATGATCAGGGACCTCTCTACACTTGGATTTCGACCCCGAGAACTGGCGGTTCTAAGCACAAGGGTACTGCAGAGCTGCTGCACGAGCTATCGCATCTTCGAATATATGACGGCGCCAAGGCTGATGGAACGAGCCAGCGTCGGATAGGTTGCTGGATATTTTCTTCGCCTTGACTCCTGGGGCCTATCACAGGAGGAATCTCCGTCTTTGTTCATCTTTGCCTTTTCTTCTCTTTAATTTGTGTTTGTTTCTTTTCTTGCATATATGTTAATATTGTCTTTTGGTGTTCGCCTCTGTAAGTCCCCACCTCGGTGGAGGACATTGGCGTGTATGATAACACCTACGTACATTACCATTTTGATGTATTACTATATATGTGTTATTCATGTATATGAATAAAGACGGCTGAAATAAGTGAGAGCTCACTTACGGTCAGGCACCGCAAAACCATCACTAACTTAGCTGATCCGCGAACTGATCATGATGCAGCAACGAAAAAATACGTAGACGACATCCGTAGAAGAATCGAAAATTCTGTGAAACGTGTGAAAGACAAAGTTGATTCTGCTGAGAAGGCAAAGTAATGTAAGTAAATCGTATGTCGATCTGTTGTTCCAAAAGCTGCAAAATCAGCTTAACGACTTCAGAGAGCTAAAAAACACACTACATACATTTATGAATGCAGGAGTTCAAAACTTTTTAGACTTAATTAGTGTAACATAACGAGTTTTAGACGTGCAGAATAAACGCTACACTAATGTGCGCGAGCCAATTTAAGACCCGGATGTTGCAACAAAAGGTTATGTTGAAAAAATCGAATGTGTTCCATAATTTTTAGAATTGACAGCATCCCTTGAGGTGATCCCAATGAATCAGCTTACCTTTTACACAATGGTCAGTATGAGTATGTACTACCTTACACTGGTTAAGTTGCTGTATTACCCCTGATATTGAAACAATTAGCTTTGAATTGAATGAAAACAGTTACCAACTTTTGATGAATACGGAGATTGACGTACGTAAAGGAGACAGATTCAAGTTCCATAAAGCCTCGCATTTAACACTTGGAAATCGTCCGCTTCATGCTGAATTTGAATATCGGGTTGTACATTAAAGTGTAATTTATCTGAGCAGTTGCGTACTACAAAGCACTCGCAATCATCATGTTCCTCAGATTCGTAACAGACGTCAATGAGTTCACATCTTACACGCTAGCGTTAAAGACCTATATAGGAAATGGAGAAGGTGAGAAAAAAGAAAGTGCACTTTCCAAATGAAGTATATACCTCAGTGCACATTTTAAATGATTGGGATTTTTCGGTATACAGAGAGGCTCGCATAGGGCTTTGCTGGCAACGTGCCGCCATTGACAGTCTTCGATTCAAGCAACGTATAGAACAAATGTGTAAAATTATCTCACCAATCCTCGACGACGCGCATACGCAGCGTGTGATAAACACATACTTGAAACCTCTAAGTGAAGAAATTACTGTTACAAATTGAGATGTCTACTTAAATTTAGTTCAGATAGCGAGTGGGCAGTTTTGAGCTAAAAACATGCTGCACGATTCGATTAAACGAAACAATCTTAAAAAACAGATCGCTAAAGCTAGACAGAATATCCGAAGAAAGATGCTATCTCTACATAAAAGAGAAACAAAATCTGTGCTGGAAAAGACATTTAAGCCCATTTCACAACCACTAAAAAGGAACTGATTTACCGATTTCCGGCGAGAGAAAACAATAGCAATTCTGCAGCTAGGTGTCAAGACAATCAACGGCTGTGACTTTAAAGAAAAATATGATGTGGAGAAAAAAAGAATGAAAAGTAGCAGAAAAATACAAGTGTTGCGTATAGTAGAAAATGCAGCTGGTCGACTGTCGGCTTCGTATATTAATAAACCTATAGACAAAACCCGCGACACCGTGTACGGCGTAAGATTTGATCCATTATCAAGTGAATGGATAATTGGAAACTCACCAGTGGAAGTTGATGAAAATGACTTAATAATACACAACGTAAGATATCCTGGAACTAGAGGGCTATACAGTTTATTGTTCAAAATCAAGCCCAAGAATTACACGAGCCGTGATCTTCAAAACTATGCAAAAATTCTGAAGGCAACCAATGCCTTTAGACAACAATACCTCTCCTTCAAGCCTGTAAATGCAAACAAAGGATATAAGTATACACGTATCATAAAGCCATTAATTGGAATACTTGAGGGTCCAAAACGTCGTACTGCTTGCTGCAGCAGCAGCAGCAGCAGCAGCAGCAGCAACGGTTTCCCTAACATCTACAGAAAAAGACCGTGAAGAGGATAATAATCGAAGCGAGGATGACGACAGTGATGATGACATTGTTGAGGAATACAAAATTGGTAAAGCAGCGAAAATAAAAAGTAAAATACGTACAGGAAAGGGAATTCCCTCTGTCCCTGGAGTAAACAGAGAAGATGAAGAACAAGATGTAAAAATTGACTGGAAAGACTATTCAAACAAACCACACGGCGACTACATTCACTGGAATAACCCAAACGAACTTGTTGAACGTCTAGTTTTTCTCCTTGCATCAATAACAGCTGGCAACAACTCACACGACAATGAAATTATTTCAATAGAGGAAGAACTCCGAGAAGCTGCAATTATTGCTTAACATAAAAGAATAAAAAACTAATCTAGCAGTGCTTAAAACTTTGTATATTCAAATCAACTGAATAAACAAACATTTTCACTTCAAACTATTTTTGTGGTTTCCTCTTTTATTTCTCATATCCTTCAAAGAAACAAATCGAAGTATATTTGATTACAGAGAAAACTGTGACGTCAAAATGACGTATACATAAACGCGCTGCACACTTGACTGATCGAGATCTGTGGTCGAATGGAGTTAGCGGGAAAAGCGTCTGCTTTGTTCTTCACTGTCATGCTGACCGTGTATCTTGATTGGTTGTGTTTTCGCTATCGAGCAAAATGTCTCAGGTGTATGAAAACATCTTTCGTGACGCTCTGAAAGATTTCAGAGAATGACCTGATTTCAGGCTATTGTAATTCGTTGGAGGAGGTAATAATAATTTTATGTTAGAATTGGCTGGCAAAAATATGCGCCTTTAGAGACATTAGGAACTCTAGAAAATAACTTTTTTCTGCTGCCAGTTAAGATTTCATTTTAATAAATTTTATATGTCGCTTTCCGCGATCTGATTCCAATTTTTATGTGAGTTTTTTATGTATTATGCAATTTATTTGTTTTCGTTGTGAGGTTCTGCATTGTTACATTACCTTTACTGTAACATATACACGTGGAATATTGTAATTAATGATCGCTGTTTAGGAAGTTAATGGCAACTTTGTTTCAAAAATCGCCGTTTGTGAGTTCGTCATCTATGTATTACTGTAAGAGAAACTGAACATTGCAGCAGCTCAAGCGCATACGTCGTCTCGAGTAAATGGCATAATTTAGAAGACACACACATGAAAATGGGACTCAGGGCCTGGGAACAGTCATGCAAAAGGAAAATAAAAAGCAGTATATTAACAGCTAATGTCATTGCCAGAGCGTGGGCTCTGTATTCCACATAAAAGTATCCTGCATTTTCCCAGGAATTTTACTCCACATAAAAGTATCCTGCATTTTCCCAGGAATTTTACGTAGTTCTATCTAATTGCAGTATCAGCTCCAGTGCATAATTGCACAAATCCATTACTGCTGTTTTCTTTGTGCTGGCACTGAGCTGAATTTCATTGAGGTACTGAATTCAGAGATTAGCTAGAAAACTGTCTATGCAGGGATATGGAGCTCTGTAATTCAAATGACTGTAAGATCCTTAGTTTCTCACCAAAGTTTCAGCAAGGTCAGTGACATCAGCTATGAAACAACTTTTTTCATCAATAGCACTGTAATGAATGCCACTTTATGCAAATGTTGCAACATGACCATGTTTGGCCTCCCTACTGAATTCTGAGCAAAGGTGTATTGTTGATGGATGCTGAGTGAGAGCTTTTTGTTCAGGATACCATTGCTCAGTAATAACTGTCTGCTTAATTAATACATGTTACGATGTTTCAATTATTACCACTGCTTAGGTGGCTGCTTAAGTATGTGTGGATAATGTTGGAACTCTGTTGGGATTGCTGGATTATATTGGT
The DNA here is from genome assembly GCF_023864275.1 of Schistocerca cancellata. Taxonomy (NCBI): domain Eukaryota; kingdom Metazoa; phylum Arthropoda; class Insecta; order Orthoptera; family Acrididae; genus Schistocerca; species Schistocerca cancellata. The sequence continues at coordinate 41,382,780 of NC_064637.1, forward strand.
AGACAAAGTCTGTCAGGATCTAAAATTTTCTCTGCACCACACTGAAATTTTGATGATAACGTAAGCTGTTTTAGTCTTTAGAAATGCTCGTTGGTGAATATGGGTCCTCATAGGGTATAGAACATTATGACACTTTGAAGCCCTCAAAGTTAAACTTCTCTCTTACAGGTGTTCTTTCACATCTACACTCTTTTCTTATTGCCCTGCTAGATTTTATTTTAATTTCTTCTATTGATCTGGCTTTTACTGGAGATGATGATGGGAGTGAGTTATTAAGTCATTTTTTTTTTTTTGTTAGTTTTTCCTCTCACAACATAGGACTTGGGATGAGGCAAAATGTCTTCTGGAGATATTATCTCAGTTCTTCTGCTGGATAGTGTTGACTTCTCGAGGAGGAGAAATGTTGAGGTCTGCATCTATAACCTTGTCAGGAATACCAATAGTAGATGGCAAATTATTTTTAAGTTTGGAGTGTATCAGTCAAATAAGCCTTAAAAGTGCTGTATTATTTCTGTTGGTGATAAGGAGGAATTCTGGCTAACCAGCCCAGATCGTGATTGATTTTGCTCTTTTGTCATTAGATAATTTCCTGTACCATACAATAACTTAAGTAAGACTTCAAGACAAGAAGTCATAACTTATGGCTTGTATGATGTGGGAGAGTATGCAAAATTATGCTGTTTTTTTTCATATGATGATTATGCAGAATCATAAGTTGTGGTCTTTGAGGGGAGTGTGTCATGTACGTAATGGAAGTTTCATGAATTCTGTGAGCAATTCGTCGTATCATGCTCTCTTTCCCAGGTCTTTGTCACAGATTTCAATCCCTTTGCAAATTAATGTGCCAAGATGCTTGCAGATTTTGTGATTAAGCTTAATAGATGTTGTATTGAAGTAATGTAGTCAGAGGTCTTCCACTTTTGTTAAGAGTTTGACAGCCGAAAACTGATATTTTTCAATTGTAGGAGAGAAATCTTTTCGTAATTTTTACAAAACTTTTTCATGGATGTATTAACCAGTTTCAACTTTCATCAGTTGTACTGGATAGTTTTGATTGGCGATTGTCTTATTCTTAGTATATAAACCTGGAATTCATAGTATGCATAATTATTATGCTTAATAAAGCTTTTGTTGACATAAGGCAAGGCGTGCTTGAAATGAGGTTAACTGAAGCACTGATCAGTTAACCCCAAAACTAGGTCATTAAACTTCATGCGCACTTGGAAAATATTTTTCATCATCATAATCACAACTGAAAGAACATTTTATGATCACAATTTTAACTGAAGTCAACAGTAACATAATTTGTGGTCAGTGAATAACAATGGAATAAAAGCAAAAGAGCAAACAAATGAACTCCCAATTTTGTTAACTCATCCATGGTTAATAACATAACACTTACTTTAGCTGTCAAAAACATCAGATGTGATGAAAGGCTGTGTACATTAAATAACTGAATTTTGTAAAGCCTAAAATTTCCCTCTTCATTCATGTTTCCCAGTTAACCTTCAGTGTAGTTACCCTCAGTTTATGCTACTGGTCACTTTATTCTCAGGTGGAAACACTTCTCGATCAGCTGAAAACTGTGGGGTTTTCATACTGCGTGAGAAGTAGTCGTTTTAAAGAGCCATCTTCAGATGTTATGAAAAGTAAGTAAACTGCTGCATTAATTACTTTCTGTGGTTTACCATTTTAGTTCATATATGTATACTTGAAGGAAGAACTTAGTTTGCTGGAATTAGGGATAGTATATATACTTTAAATGGACATTTCTTTCTAAGCTGCACTAACAATTGATGGAATTGACTCTTTTTCTTATTGTTAATAGTTGTTGTGATATGCAAGGCAGAATTGTATTAATTATTTTCCTCTGTGTTGACTTGTTTGTCATTTATCCATTTTCACAGCCATACATTCAGTAATTTTTACACACTTGCATTTGATAATAGGCTGATTAAAATTATTAGTTGGTTGACAATTCCTGTTGGAGCTGGTTTCCTCCAGAGTGCTGAATGCATCAGGTCCAAACTATCTCTGTTCGCCATTTCCTGACTGCCACAACAGCTGATCAATCCACTTCCATTTTCTTGTCTGACTTCCTTTCTTGATGTGTTTGAACGCCATGCATCATTTGCTGCCTTCAACCAGATTGGCCTTAAACAACATTTTAAGACAGTAGGCATAACTATGTATCCTTACAATATCTTATGGTGCTAGAGCTAGCTTTAGCATCGTAACATAATGTGAAAGGCTGATCTGGCTGAAGGCAGCACATGATCGTTGGGACCAAATAATCTTACATTAGTGTAATGTAGAGTGGCGACATAGTGCAACGGATAAGAAACATTCCTGATCCATATAAAGTTGTGGATTTGAGTCTTGACAGATTCTTTGATATTTTTTATACCAATATATTATCAAAATTACTTCATTATTTTTATTCAGTTAATAGGTTTGGATGCAGTTTTATTTCTAACACTCTGCTGTGTCATTTTCGACATTGTATTTACTTTTTAATTCCTTATATTTCTTCTTCATATCATTATTTCATTTGAAATCAGCTTGTCACCTATAACATGTAACTGAATACAAACCAGGACTGCTCATCAGTTGGTAATTTGGCAGTCCATGCAGCTTGTGTGAGGACAGTTTCAGGTGCCATAATTAATGAAAGGAAGAAATTAGTTTGCTTTTAGCACTGAAATACAATTTTTTTTTCCTTGAGTTTGCTTATAGAGAATAGCTTCAGCTAGTTTCCTGCCACATGCTTAGTGTTGGATGTTTCACCATCAAGCCAGGCCCGGCAACAGCATTAGGTGTGAGGCTCTGCTGCGACTGCCCGTGGTCAGTGTATTAATTGTTGTGAACAAAGTATGATTAACAGTTCTTCTGTAGAATGCTGACAGCCATTTTCTAGGATTTATTGCACATCATGTTACGGTTAGGTTATCAAATGAGTTTAAATTCTGGGCTATAAAATGTCGTATCTGCCACAGTTATGCCATTGGTCACTCCAAAACCAGTTGTCAGCAGAGCATGTGATATTCATGTTATTTCATAATGGCCACTTCCAACACTGCACAGAGTTACATGTATACGTCTCCCATCCTTTTGTAATCCCAACCTGTGCTCTGCCTCTACTGAGCTAAACTTACTTTTTTTAACATGAAAATTAAATTGAACAGCACTTGCTGAGTGATCTGCTCTGTTTGTTGCCTGTAATACAGCAGCAGCCGGTGTGCTAACACTTCAGCAACAAGTGACAGATGCCAACTAACAAATAATTTTAATGAATCTATACTGCTGTGTTAATGTTGAAATGGTTTCTATGGTTTTCGATAATTGTGGTGTTGATATGTAAAACAGTAGTCAGCTCATTGAACCTATTGACAGGCATGTTTAGCTTTATTGTCTTCCTAGTTACATTTATTTTTTGTAATTCCACATTTATAGTAATTACATTTTTCTACATAAGTGTTCTTCACATCTCCTTTGTTTACAAAGAATATTAATTCCACATTTATTGGAACCACAATAAAGCACTTCAGTTGCCCAAAATCAGTATGGTATCCTCATTGCACATGGCAGACAGTTCCATTTCTTTGCTAGATACAATAGGTGTGACATCCTGTAAAATTTTGCTCCAGTACTATGTAAAGTAGACAGACAATCTGCTTCCATCAGTTCAGAACTTTGACAATACCTATCAAATGAATGAAATGTTTTCTCACATTGTATTTAGTTAATTAACAATAACATATGTGAATTATTTAACAATAACAATGTTTGTGTTTTTGTCTGTGAGAAATATATTAACTGTTACAGGTAAAACAAAGCATTTCTTCAAGCAAATGCAGGGACATGTCCCTATCCCCTTTTTTGGTTGTGCATTTGCAGTGGAGAGTGTGTGGTCAAGGCACTATGTTTTGGGGCCAAAATACTATAAAAGTAAAGAGTCTAGTGTACCTGAGCACTTGGTAATATCATGCTGTGTTAAGATAGACTTACTTTCCATAAAACAAGTTAGTTACAGGGAAAGTTTATTAAATAAATTTTATAGTAGTTCTTTACCCTCTTTAGGAAGACCATGTGACTCCTCGTAAGAGATTAAGGATCATGGATACTAGAAAATCCAACTGCCCAGCAAGTTTAAATATGAAGTGTATAAGGGTGTATCCTGATTACAGTATGCACTCAGCAACTGAACACAGGGATACCAAGGCAAAAGTCAGTATCCAGTTTGGGTTCTGCTTGGAGAAAATTTTACATGATCAGTTGACAGTATACTTTAAAATCTATTGTTTTTAATGCTCTTAATTAAATAATTGATACATTTTTGTCTTACAGGTTCTTGCAAGTCTACAGAAAGATTTGGCATTGCCATGCTCGCCGAAGAGCTACCTACATTATTATTTGACTGCTTCCCTAGCAAGTGCACACACACACACACACATGCTACTGAAAGTGTTGAAGCAAGTGGGTACATACATCCTTCACTTGTAAAGGAAATCAAAAACTTAGTACTCAGTGGAATGACATCTCTCAAAGTCATTAAGATGGCTCTAGATAGATTTGTTGAAATCAATTTCACTGGGACACACAGACCAGGTCAAATGAATACTACCTTTTACCCCACAGAGAAAACTATTTACAGTCACATTTATCGGACCCTTTATGGTACGAATAAAGTATTGTTTGACGAGACTAGACTGCAGAATCAAGTTGATGAGTGGCACAAAGACTCGAGCAATCACATGATTTATTATAGACATTGTATGGGAGCCAATGGAGAAGTGAAACCATTACTTTTTTGCTATCAGAGCAGTTGGCAGAGAGATCTTTTGAAGAAGTATGGGGGTAGTTGTTTGTTAGATGCAACATACAAAACATCATCATATGATATTCCTTTATTTTTTATAGCTGTGAAGAGTAATGTGGGCTATTTGGTTGTCGTTTTTTTTTTTTTCATTCAGATTGAAAATGCAAGATCCATTCATGAAGCACTAGACATTTTCAAGGACTGGAACAAGGATTGGAATCCCCTCTGTTGGGTTACTGATTTCTCGGAGTCGGAGATAAATGCAATTGAGCAAGCATTCCCTCAGACAAAAGTTTACTTGTGCCTTTTCCATTGAAAACAGGCATGGGGAAGATGGTTGGAAAAAAAAAGATAATCTACGTGTACCAAATGACATGAAGACATTTCTAGACATGTGGCAAGAAATTTCAGAATCACCAACAGAGAGAGAATTTAGAGATCACGTAGAAGAGTTGCGAACGCATGAGGTTTCTCGGAGAAACGAGCGTGCATGGCCATACTTTCAACAGCAATGGCTAACGGTATGTGAAAGATGGGTGAAAGCGTATGAGGACAAGGGCAGATTTGCAACCATTGACACTACAAATGGAGTTGAAGCCATGAACAAGGTTGTAAAACATTTTTTCCTTAAACACAATTCAGACAGGACTTTAACTGGGGTTACTAAGGTTATAATAAACCAGTTTCTTCCAAGCCTAATTAGAAAGTACTGTCTGCAGAATTATGCCATCAAAGCTTATAACAAAGATGTTCCACTGTTTTTGCATAAAAAAAACAAACAAGTTTGTGAAACATGTCGTGCAGCGATATGCATCAGCGAAAGTTGAGTTAACTGCAAGATCAGTGAGTAGGAGATCGGATGGTTCATTTTGTGTGGAGAGTGCAAAGTCCAAAAACTGTAGTTATGTTGTAAACTTTGATATACCAGATTGCACATGTGAAGATTTTCGGAGATATAAATACCCATGCAAGCATTTCTGTGCAATCTTTATTTTTTACCCAGAGTGGGGTTTTGATAAAATGCCAGACCACGGATCTCGATACTCGACAAGTGCGCAGCGCGTTGCGTATACGTCATTTTGACGTCACTTCCGACTGGTTTTGGACCACAATGATGTGTCTGTTAGGCTTCCCACTTTCTCTCTACCTCCCCTCCTTACTGAGTAAGTTCTCAGCAAAGAGATTAAAATCCAACATCTTTGGTTCTCAGTTTGTTTCGTTAGCGACTTTGCGTGTGTTTTGTGTTGGCGAAAGTTTTGTGAAGTTATTTCTGTGCCGAAATGGAAGACTCAGAATTAGCGTTTGTTAACATTATTAAAGATTACCCCGCAATTATCAGCAAATCACAAACTCCGGCCGCAAGAAGAGAGAAAGTGGATTGTCTTAAAGAAGTTCAACACCGTTATATGGTTACTTTCGGGAAAGAAATAACGGACGTGCAGATAATGAAGAAACTGCACAATATGAAATCCCGTATCAAGGCGAAAACGGATGTGAATAAGACGGGAAACATCAAGATTTCCCTGAAAAATTGGGAGCAGATATTTTTAAAGTTTTTGGACGGAGATGACTGCAACCCAACTATCCACAGAGTTCCTGGTAAGTCCCATACTTTTCGATTTTTTAATTACGCGCTTAATGCTTTGAAATTGTGATTCAGACAAATACGTATTTTTAACATGTGAAAATGAAACAATGTTTGGTAAATTTCGTCTACTATATCACCACTTTTCAGTGAAAGTATCACAGTGTACTATGCACGAAATTGGACGAACCTCTCCCACATTTCTGCGTAAACCTGTTTGGTATATTTACCAACTAGAAACTGAATCCTGACACACTACTATTACTTTTTTTTTAAATTTTCATTAGTGGTTCCACCTCTGTCATCACATCACCAAGGAATTCGGAGGTAGCTGACAGACTGCATGTATGAACAAGAGTCAATTTTGCAGCAACCACTAGTTCCAGCCGACCATATGGACCTCGTGGGCCCCGAAGTCGTCGTACCTTCACAATCGCCTGCTTCGGGGCATGAGAGTGTGCATAAACGTCGGCGATTAAGCATGGAAATGGATGAGACACGTAATTTGTCTACTCCAGAGCTGCAAAGGCTGGTGCTATTGTATCAATTGGACATACTCAAACGTAAGCAGCAGAAATTGATGCGCGAAGAAGACAAACAATGAAACAAATTGTGTAGTGTCTTATTTACATAACTAATTTTATTAATAAAAACATCTTTTTAAAGTGAATGTTCATTTTCATTCCTCATTTACCAAATTCCATATCCTCTTACAAAAATTATTCAGTACAAATGTCTTTACAATGAAACAATAAGAGTAATATAATCCAATCTGAAATGTTAAAAATAGTGTATGCACTTATATTGTTGGGTCTGGCCAGTATCTTCACCACATCATTGAAACAATTTCTGGTAAAGTAAAGCAAAGCAAAGAGAGTAACTTGTTTGTATTTTAAATGCTGCAGGTTAGACAGTTGTGCACTTATTTACTGTAGCACCTGGGAAATATCTTCACCACATCCTTGAAACAATTTCTGGTAAAGAACAGCAAAAAGAGTATGGGTGAAGTGGGGTAAGTGTAACCATGGGGTTAATGTAAGCATGGCTTATGGTGCCTTAAAGAAGCTGTATTTTTACCTCTGATTTATCACACATGTTAATTTACTCCTTTGTTTGTTATATTTAACCATAAGTTGTCAAATCTGACATAAATTGGTAATTAATTTTTGGACTTGAATGGACGTCTACATTTTCACTCTGCGAGAGAGTGACATACTCAAAATTCAGTGCTGCCTGAGCCTACTTTGGGTCACAAGGGAGACCTGACATTTGGTGTTACGTTTGATTCATACAACGTTCAGTGACTAAATAATAGTTAGGGCCTAAGTGTGAATATAATAAGTTGAATTAGGGCAGTTTAGCATTAAACACAAATTGCCTACAACTTTAGTTCAATTTCCATGAAAAATAATAGAAAGTGAACTTATAAAGTGAATTTCTCTTGAGGCTACGTATTTTATTATTTTTGTTAAATTGCCTAGTAGAGAAAAAAAATTACTGTTGTAGAATTTAAACTAATAAATTACTGGCCTAAAACAAAAATAAATCATCTATGACGCATTCTGTTTCAGTTTTTTATGGTTTAGGCTAACACTTATTTTTTAGTTTAGCTAACATTTTCTGTGTATTTCATAATATACAAAGAGGCGTGTGCTAAAAAGTTCATATCTTGAGTAAAATTTAAGATATTTTAATAATTTAAAAACCTTCAAATTCAGTAAAAATTGGGTAATCAGGTCACTTATCCCAAGTCTCTTTTACAATGCTCTGTATGGGTACAACAATGCGGGGTTACACTTGCCCCGAACCATGGGGCAAGTGTAATCTCACAACACAAAATTTTGAAAACAATTATTTGACCATATTATTATTTTTTTTTTCAAAAACAAAATGTGTATTTATTAAAAGTCAGTAAGTCAAACTTTGAGCATGAGAAATTTCAAAATCATATCTTCAATAACAAGTTGGCAATTTGGTGTCAAAGTTGAACTATGCCAAAACGTGGTTACACTTACCCCACTTCACCCTAACTTGTTTGTATTTTAAATGCTGCAGGTTAGACAGTTGTGCACTTATTCACTGTAGCACATGGCAAATACCTTCTCCACATCCTTTGAACAATTTTGGTAAAGTAAAATAAAAACTTGTGCCATCAATCTGCTGAAGTTACAGTACAGAAATTACAGTAAGGTTCCAGCAGTTCATGTTAACCTGATTGTGTCCAAAGCTATTTACAGTAGTATCTCTGTTCAAAATAGTTACATGTTAAACAATTTTTGTTGAAAGTAAAATCGATGATAGAGGGGGGAAAAAAAATATCAAATTGGGTTTAATTATTCAATGTTTGGGCAGACAGTTGTCATATTACATTTACAATTTCCCGTCTCCTATTTGTTCCACGAACATGTACGTTTGCTGCTTCCTCTTCTCCCAGTACTGGAAGATTGTTGTCGTCATCACTAGGTGCCTCAAAATCCTCATCCCCTACATGTTTTGCTACGTTGTGCAAAACAAAACAGGCTACTATCACACTGGGGATTTTTGTTTGGGCAAGCCTTATTTTATTTTGCAGAATTGGGAAACACCTTTTCACCTGTCCAAAGCACCGTTCGATTATCACCCTTTCCTTAGAGTGAAGTCTGTTGTATGCCCTCTCATCAAGTGTTTCTGGATTTTGAAATGGTGTCATTAACCACAGTGCAATGCCATATCCTTCGTCTCCTAAAATTAGGGCGTTGCACTGGTTCTCACGCAATATACGATAGACATCGGAGTTTCTCCATATCCTAGCGTCATGTACAGACCCTGGCCATGAAGCATCAACACTCGTAAACATTTCATTTCACTGTTGTCACACGTCGCCTGCACGTTTATACAGGGCGTTTCAAAAAGAAAGAGCAGATTTCAAACATTTATTTCTCAAAAACTACAAATGATAGAAACACAATTCAAACGTTTCTTGTCAGAGAAAGGTTCAAAGTTTTTCAATGGTCCGCGCAGAAGTTCCATGCAAATCCGCAGTGGCGCTGGCGTTTGTTTGTAGGAAAATGGCGACGACACCACAGGAACGATCATTTTGTGTGCTGCAATTTGCAAAGTTAGAGTCCATTGTTGGTGTGCAACGTGCATTCCGCCGTCAATTCAACAAACAGCCACCTCGTCATAAGCAAATTTATGAGTGGCATCACAGATTCGTAGAAGATGGTTGCATCTGCAAGCGAAAAAGCACGGGTCGTCCACGCACATCGGATGAAAATGTCGAGCGTGTCCGTGCAGCTTACGAAAGGAGCCCTAGAAAATCCACGACACGGGCAAGTCACGAACTAAACATGTCTAAAACAACGGTATGGCGCGTTCTGAGTAACCGTCTGCACATGAAGCCGTACAAACTGCAGTTATTGCAAGCATTGCGTCCTGACGACCACAACAAAAGGTTCGAATTTTCAACTGCAATTCTACAGGACATGGAAGAGGACAATTTTGCCGAACGATTAATTTTTTCAGATGAATCAACGTTTCACATTTCTGGTAAAGTTAATCGGCATAACGTACGAATTTGGGCGAGTGAAACTCCGAGGGACGTTATTCAACATGAAAGAGACTCACCAAAGGTTAACGTCTTTTGTGCAATTTCGGTAAACAAAGTTTATGGACCTTTCTTTTTCATGGAGAAAACTATCACAGGAACCATTTACCTGGACATGTTAGAAAACTGGCTATTTCCTCAACTTCAGGAAGATTCAAATCACTTCATCTTCATGCAAGATGGCGCCCCACCACACTTCTCTGAACCTGTACGACAGTACCTAAATATCACCATTCCAGGACGGTGGATTGGAAGAGCAGGAGCACAAGATCAATGTCATCGTCTGTGGCCTCCCAGGTCACCAGACCTTACTCCCTGCGATTTTTATTTGTGGGGGTACATAAAGGACTGTGTTTATGTCCCACCTATGCCCGCTACTCTTCAAGAGGTACGACATCGAATTGTTGCGGCCGTGAATTCGGTAACTAAAGACCAGTTGCGTCGTGTGTGGCAAGAAATGAGATACCGGTTTGATATTTGTCGTGTAACAAATGGTGCTCATATTGAGGTACAGTTTTGATATTTGTTGTGTAACATTTGGTACTCATATTGAGTGAAGGACCGTTTGAATTGTGTTTCTATCATTTGTAGTTTTTGAGAAATAAATGTTTGAAATCTGCTCTTTCTTTTTGAAACGCCCTGTACATGGAAAGCCCTTTCGATTGACTTATTCGTCTCCATGTGAAGAAGGTTTCATTATAGGTATGTGAGTGCAGTCTAGGGCCCCTACCGCACATGGAAACTTGTATCGCGATTGCCAATTAACTTTCGCTGTTTCTAGTTCGTTAATATTTCTCGGAAATCTGATCCACAACGGTGCTTTCCTGTTGACTTGTTGCAGAACATACGAAAATGTTATTGATACTGTAGTCTGGTGTACACCCAAATCTTCTCCTACACCTATCTGAAAACCTGGATCCGCTAAATAGCGCAAAAATATTTTCATTTTGCATTCATTGGAAAGGGCGCTTCCTCTTCTTTCGTGATTTTCCGGAAGAAAATGATTCGCCAGCCAATTAATGTTTTGACTGTTACATCTATACAAACTTCTACAGTTCCTTTCTTCTGTGTTCCTGCGTACTACGTATATTTTTTTTTTCCCTTTCAAGAAACATAAATTCCGCCATTTTCGCTAAAAACACTCGGTAACGCTTAATAACAACACAACACAACTCACTCAGCTCGAAGTATGCTATGGAGCTCACTCACAAAAACAGAGAATGTTCCCCGCTTGTGAGAAACTTCTTTGGCTTTATTCGTACGAAATCGGAGAATATACTTTGCTTTGAACAACTTCCCCCACCCTTCACCCCACACTGAGAACATATTCGGGTGAAGTATATTCATGGAGGTATAAGGAGACCTCCATGAGTATATTCTCAGAATCGCTTTATTCATGCCAACCAGAGAACTTTCTCCGAACTTCTGAGTATAAAGTATATTCTCTGTTTTATTCATACGACCGTTTTATCTGTGCTGTGCTTCACTCCTTCTTGACACTAAATATATTTTTGTTATATTTTCAGTCACACAGTCGAAACGAACAGCAGACGTATTTAGGAGGCTGTGACAAAGATTATACATGCCTGTTCCTTTGGTTATTAACATGATTTGCTTTTGAATAATGCGTGTTACAGTTTGTTGTCTGGCAATTTATTGCCTTTTTTTGCTTAAAATGGTTCTTAACAGTGGCCGTGTATTCAACAGAGTGAGAAAGTGTCGAATTTCACGTGTAAGGAGCACAGAATGTTTAAATAAGAACATTGTAAATGTTCCTTGTATGTCTGAAGAACCGTTTTCGATGAAATCGCCAAGTTCGTCGAAGAAGAAAAATCAGTGAAGGAATTAATGATGCAATGTACAGAGCTAAGGCGAATTTTGTAGTGGATTTTGGTTAATTGACTTAGAAATTCTTGCCCATATGATTAATGTTTTATGTGCATGTGGTAATTGTGGGTCCAAAGACCTCAGACTGTATGATGACAATGCCAGAATTGGCATTGTAAGTAATGTACATCTTTTCTGCGACGTCTGCAAATATGATGCTCAATTCATGACTTCTGCTCTCCATGGGAAAACGTATGAAGCTAATACAAGATTGTGTTATGGCATGAGATGCTTGGGTGTAGGAAGAGAAGGCACGACCAGTGGCTAGATTCACTGAGTACAACAAAACACTCCTCAGAGCTCTTGAGGTTGAGTGCAAGGAAAACATGCAACGGGCTGTGTAGACGTTAACAGTGAAGGGACAGAAGGTAATTGTGATGTGAAGACAGATCTGTGTGTCTCCTGTAATGGAACGTGGATGAAATGGGGACATACATCACTTCATGGTGTGTCATCTGTCATCAGTGTGGACACAGGCAAAATCTTGGACTTCCTAGCAATGAGAAAATATTGCTCTTATTGCGACACCAAAAAGAATTATGACAGCAGTGAAGAAGGAAGGTGTCAGGAGATACACAAGAAAGTCTGCTGGAAGAATTATCAGGGAACAAGTGGTGGGATGGAGGCAGCTGGGATGAAACTAATATTCCAAAGGTCAGTAGAACAATATGGAGTTAGGTATGTGAAGTACCTAGGTGATGGAGATTCTAGTGCTTGAATATGTGGGACATGTTCAAAAGCGAATGGGTGGCAGACTTCTCAGACTTAAGAAAGAAATGACGGGCAAAAAATTAGAAGATGGAAGGCCACTGGGAGGTGTTAACAGATTGACAAAGAAATTCGCACATTACAAATATATTATGGAAAAGCCATCAGGGACAATGTACACAGTGTGAAAACAATGCAGCAAGCAGTGTGGGCAACATTCTTCCACAAACTTTCCACAGATCAGACTCCTCAACACTACCTCTGTGAAATTTCATGGTGCGAATATCTTCAGGCAGAAGCCAGTGGAAAGCCATACACCCATAAGCATGGTTTGCCACTTGCTGTTTTAAATGTTATAAAGCAAAATTTGAGATATCTAGCCAATCCTGAACTGCTGAAAAAATGTGTACATGGGAAAACACAAAATTCAAATAAGAGCTACAATCACCTTATATGGATGCGTTGTCCCAAAACAGTGTTTGTGTCCTCAAATGTTGTGAATATAGCTGCATGTAATGCCTGTCTAGAGTTCAACAGTGGAAATGTAGCCAGGATTAAGTGCCTGCAGAGATTAGGCTTCCATGCAGGTGCATTCACACTGAAGATACTCCGAAGCATCGATGAAGTGCGACTTGACAAAGCCCAGGCAGCAGAGGACAATATCTAAAAGATGACTAGGCAAAGGAAACGGGGAGAGAGAATACCCCAGCAAGACAAGGAAGAGAATGAAGATTATGGATATGGACAGCATTAGTTCATAGAAGTATGGCACTATTCATAAAAAATGGAATAAAAACTTTAAATGAGATTTACCGTAAAGTGATGATTTTTAGATTTAATGTACCTTTTCTCAGGAACTATAAGAGCTAAAATCCTGAAATTTGGCAGAGTTGTTAAGAAGTACTTACTGAATAATCCTGTGCACCAATTTTCCGTTATTTTTCTCTGGGAAAAGTTATCCTTTAAAATTTGAGAAAAATAGAGCAGTCCCAGGTAACACAAAACTGAAAAACTAATTTGAAAGTAACTATGAGCTGAAACAAAAATCTGTTGCACACGTTTTAATAGCCTTTAATGAAGAAGTACACTATAAAGTTTCAGCTTTAATGCTTGAATAGTTTATGAGAAAAGGTACATTACATGTACATTGGTAATTAAAATTCAAATCATTATATAATGAAATTCCACGAGCATGATCAAACAAACACTGCAGAGACTATAGTTCATTATGTACTACACAATAGTGTCAAGTTTTAAATTTATAACTGTAATGTTGTAGGAGATATCGAAGTTTAAATATCAGTATGCAGTTTGGTCTATGTCTGCCCTTAAGGTAATTCCAGGTCGAGTTAGAAGCAGAGCTCGGGGCTGTCTCACGTAGCCCCCTACATAATTGGATTCATCTCCCAGCTCCAGACCACCACCACTCACGTGAGTATACGAAAAATAAATCATCTTTCACTCTAGCTATCCTTTTTTCAAAATAACAAATTTTTATCTCGTTCGGTTACAGGAAACGCGACTGATGATATGGTCGTTGATAGGGAGATCGAGGCCATTCAATGGCAATTAGAGCAACAACAACAACAACAGCCTACTCTTAAGTTTTTTTAATACCTCTCTCTAATAATAATATACTTATTCCTTTTTCTCTAACAATTCTATTTATAAAGTATCTTGTTTGTTCTAGATGATTATATCCAGTTATTGGATGATGGATTTGAAGAGTTTTTTTTGGGGGGGGGGCAGTAGACTGCCCCGATGAATTGTTCACGCTGTGGAGTCAGAGCCAGAAAGGTAATTAATCCATCTCCTTATAACCACATGTGTGATCGTTAGAATACACGTACGTATACAATGTACGTCGCCAAGGTCACGCAGCCTGGCGCCTCCCGGCTGCCACGTGCATCACCTCCACCTACTGCCACCGCCCCTACCAAGGTCTCAGAGCCTGCCCCCGGCTGCTCTCATGGGGCACGCCCGCTAATCCCTCACAGCGGCCAGCACGTGTATCACCTCCATCGTGCGAGGTACAGCACACCTCGTCTAGTTATAGCTCTAGTATTAGTGATCCTGTGGCTAGTGGCAGTTCTCTCTCCCGCCCTTTTAGTCAAGTAGATCAGGTCGGCGATACCATACCTCAGTTGCAGTACTCGGCGATTGCGGACGCCTTCGAGGAGCTAATCTCTATCATTAGAATCCAAAACCCGCCTAGATATGAACTTCATTTTAGAATTCGAGGGGCGGACTGGGGTCCAACAGGCTCCTGTGCTAGACTCACATCCAGAATTGCCTTGTGAGTATAATATTTAATATGCTACTCATTTATATTAACCATTTAAAAAAATTATTTTCTTATTTCATATCTCTCATTGTTTTTCCAGATCACTTAAGGCAATTCCAGCTCGAGTTAGAAGCAGAGCTCAGGGCTGTCCCACCTAGCAGGAAGAGCCGTCTAGTATATGCCAATTGGCTTCATGTTAAACATATCCATATAAGCTACATATATCATTGAAGACCATCCTCCTAGTCATACTGAATGTCCTCCATTGACGAGTTATTGCTGTCTGACCGCGATGAGTTTAACAGCTGTGTAGTTTGCAAGCATACAGTCGAGGACTGCCTCCTCAGCCACCTACATGTGGACTGGAAACACGCATTAATACTCGAGCATGTGAACAGGAACAAGAATACAGTCCTGCAAATAAATTCTTTGCAGCGAGATGCTTTAAAAATGCATTACCCATCTCATGGAACCATCTGCTACTGCTGGAACTGTCTGCCTTTTCTAAAGCCTACATGTAAGCTCCCGGACCACAAGACATGACTGCCTCCAATCCAGAAGACCGAAGAACTGATCTAGTTCACAAGTTCGCTGCTAGAGGGCACCTCGATAGGTCACGTGGCCACGTGATTCAGCCAATAGGAGCACAGCATCACGACGACGTAGTTGGCTTCTATGTAAGGGGCACTCAGCAGCTCCTCGATCTTCGTTCCAGTCAGTCGGACAGTCGAGATGAAGCGTCAGTCACCACAGCAGCAGCAGAGTAGGAAGAAGACGAAGCAGCAAAATAGTAAGTCTGAAAACTATTATTATTATCATTCTTATCAATATTTCTCTTTGTCCTGCAGCAGCTGCACCCGTGATGTCAGCATCATCAGCAGGTTCCAACCTGTCCGGGTCCACACACGTGAATGCCTCGGACTCTTCCACTCAGGACCCTGTAGTGCAGTTTCTCACTATGCTGGAGCAAGATAGCGAGGTGTTAATTTCAGTGCCGGAGGCTGCGCTTGACGGGGCTTCACAGTACTGAGCTGCTCCTTACACACCATCCATCCATCATCGCCCAAGAGACCTGCCGCAATCAATTCGAGAACAGCAGGCTAACCGCGCAGGTGTGGATGTCGTCGATGAGAAGATACCTGTGGCCAGTGCACCTCAACCTTTACAATTCGCCTCAAGTTGTATGTTACCAGTTAGAGGTTCAAAACGTATTCGTGCAGGACTTGAAGTTTCACAACCGTGTTAGTGCTCAAAAATATTAAAGTGAAGTTTTCTGACTAAGAGTGGGATGAACTGTTGTGTAAAAACACAGATCAAGAATAATATTACTACTGACTATTATCCATCCCAATTCTACCAGGGCGTGTACTGCGGCAGTCTAACTATGAGTATTCTATCGATGTATCGTGATGCTACACTAGGAATTAATAGTGCTGACAGTTCTAGTATTTTCATGCAGCACTCGACTGTTGATAACTTGTTAAATTTAGGCACGGCTGTAACTAGCGCGATAGATAGACTAAATAGATGGTGTCCATATGTTCAAGCAGTATACAGTAATGATATAAACTGGCTTCACAAATGTAGCATCCACATAGATGATATAGAGCATTGTTTTAGTGCATGTACAACTGCAGTGCCCAAGTCTTGTGCTATTCCTTCAATATGTATTGAAAATGTTGAAGTCAAATTTACTCGTGGCGTACCGGACTATTGCAATGCACCTATAGCATTATGCGATATACGTGCTGAATTTAAAGCGTACAAGAAACAGCTATTTTCCAAATACAGTACTTCTGTTGCACCCTTTAAAAAAGAATCAATTGATTTCTTATCATGATTATCATATTTGTAAATATTTTTATAAATAAATATATTTATAATCTTAAATTTGTTTTTATTTGTCAAGACAAAATGTCACCTACCTCAATGGACATGACTTTTAGTTCATTATATTGTGTAGCTGTGTTAGCTCAGTTCGTAAGGTGACTGCACTATAGTGGCTACACACACACACACACACACACACACACACACACACACACACTTTATCATATAAAAGCCTATTGCACGCCTGGACCTAGCACAGTAGGTATCATGGCAGGCTGGGTGAAAAACCCTCACTGCAAGGACTTTGTTGTAGGTGACTGGTCCTGTGATGATGACCAAGACCAGAAGACCAGCAAGAATGGAGCACTCCTGTCTGACAGCATACGAGCTATAATTGTAGGTCCTTCGAACTGTGGTAAGACCAATGTCCTCATGGCTCTGCTAACGCACATAGATGGAGTCCGCGTCGAGCACCTTTTCGTCTTCTCCAAAACACACTTTCAGCGTAAGTACCAGTTACTGAAGAAAATATTAGATGGAGTAGATGGTGTAACGTACAGAGCATTCAGTGAAAGCGACGACATTCCCCCACATGAAGACGTAAAGCCTAATACTGTCTTCATATTCGAGAATGTCGCTGTTGAAAAGCAGGATAAAATCCGTAAATATTTCTGCTTAAGCCGTCATATGGGTGTTGATGTATTTTATCTGAGCCAGACGTATTCCAGTATCCCAAAACAGTTGGTGAGGGACAACGCAAATCTCACTATAGCATTCAAACAAAACAATCAATTTAAAGCACATTTACCCTGCTCACGTAGGGACCGACATGTCATACAATGAATTTGTAAAGATATGTGCTGATTGCTCGAACCACTCACAATACGGCTTTCTCGTTATTGACTAAACTCGTAAACTGAATGAATGTAGGTATAGCCGGAACTTACAAGACTTTCTCCATATATAAACGTATGAAAATAGGTTATTCCATCAGTTAACACTTCACCAAGGACAAATTTACACGCAGGGCGGAAGCTCAGTCTGAGAGATTAGGTGTGCAAAGACAGAATGCCCGCACGTACACCGATATCAAATTTAAAAATCTTGAGTCCAGACTAGTTAAAGTTGCAAGGGAATTACAGGACACCCAGAAACTTCTTGCTGTTAACCAAAACCGGATAGAGAACAGAATTAGCGCAATTGAGGTCAAGATAGAAGCCGAGGCAGTTTTTCTTGAAGAAGGTGGTGTAGGAAAAAAGGAGAAGAACAACAACAAAGCATACATAAAACCATGTGATATTCAGAGCTCTGATTAGTATCCTTTGAGATGTTGACAAAGCATAAAGTCATTCAGGCGCACAAAGCAGTTCGAGAGAAACCGAGCCAGCCATTGTGAGGCCCCCATTCTCCTTCCACCCGGTCCTTGGTCGCCGGGGGAGTTGGGGGGGGGGGGGGGGGGGGCAGAAGGGGGGGGGGGCAATGGCAGCAGACAACCCCTTACGCCTCAGCCATTTCTGGCAGCGAACTGGCTAATCGACAGTCTCCAGCCAGAGTTATACACTACACTCCACCCGCTGGTAGACCTTGATGTTCAAGTATCGTTAGCACTAGAATCTCACCCGGAACAAGTCCCGCCCACTCACCCCCTCCGGAACAAGTCCCGCCCATTCACCCTCAGTTTTCCCGGTCTTTGTTCATCGCCTGGGCATAGTTTCAGTTGACCCATGTGGTTTCCGTATTCGGCTGCACATTGCGGTATAGCATTGTTTTTTTAGCCGTTCGATTTAATACATTTCGCTTGTGGAAAGTGTTTTATATCGTGTTTTGCGTGTGAAAAGTGTTTTATAGTGTACCATTTGTGTGTGAAATATTTGCGTGTGAAAGCGTTTCGTGTGTTGTAATAGTGTTTAATAACGAGTTCCTTTAAATGTGAAGTTTGCGGAAACGAGTATAGTTATTGCAAGACTCTTAAGAGGCATATGGCCACAGCCCATCCACAGAAGCTGAGCGAAATGATGCCTCCTGTTACAGATAAGGATTGTTCGTGTACATACCAATGCTACAAATGCGACAAGGACTTTACTTGTAAAGGATCCTTTATAGTTGGGGTCAGCATTCAAGTAAATACAAGTGGTGGCTGCACCAACATCCCCCGCTGACTTTCGCTCCATTACGGTCTGCTCAGTGCTGGCGCGGACCTTCCACAAGGTTCTCGCATCGCGCCTGATGCGTACACGTGCTGTGGATGAACGTCAGTGGGCATTCCTCCCCCGGGATGGGATGTCGGAGAACACCTTCATCCTGGACACTGCTCTCACCGACGCAGTCTGCTCCTGCTGCTCTGTCTTTGTGGCGTCGACCGACGTTTCTAAAGCATTTGATTCGGTGGATCATGCTGCCCTTCGCACTGTGCTGAGGGCTCATGGCCTGCCGGACTGCTTTATCGAATACGTCGAGAGGTGCTACGAGGGCAGCACGACAGTGATAGTGGGCGGCGCCGGCTTGGGTGTGTGTGTGTGTGTGCAGCCGTCAAGGGGCATCTGTCAGGGCAATCCTCTCTCCCCCTCCTTTTCAACTTTGCGGTGGACTATGTTTTAGGTCAACTTCCCTCCCACATCGGAGCTCGGATACTCGGTCGCAGAGTCAACGCTGCGGCCTTTGCAGATGATGTCCTGCTGTTCGCATCGACCGCGAGGGGCTTGCAGTCCCTCATCGATGCAGCCGTTGCAGCCCTCGCACACCTGGGGCTGCATATCAACGCCTGGAAGGTGTTTCACCCTAGCCTTGGTCGCGTCTGGACGTGAAAAGAAGGTGAAGGTGGACGGAGACGTCACCTTCAAGGCAGGCAACACCACCGTGCCTGCCCTGCGTGTGGGTGAAACCTTCTAGTACCTGGGGCTGCAATTTTCCACCGCGGGCCGCTGCATCTTCAACCCCCGATGCCACCTGGGAGAGCAGCTCGACGTCATCTCCCAAGCTCGGCTCAAGCCGCAACAGCACCTCCACGCTCTCACCAACGTACTTCTCCCTGGCCTGTACCATGGGCTGGCCCTCAGCCGCACCCGAGTGGGTGCCCTGAAATCAGCGGACATCATCATCAGGGCCGCCATCAGGAGATGGTTCCGCCTTCCGGCGGACACTCCTCTGGGCTACTTCCATGCTCCTGTTGCCAAGGGGGCCTTGGCATCCCATCGTGCCGATGGATGGGGCCAACCCTTCGACGGTCCCGTCTCCTGGCGTTAAAGAAGATAGGGCCAGCTTTCGACGGTGCAGGCCTGGACGAGGTGCAGCATGAGATTGAGGTGCTGGAGCGGCACCTTACGTGGGAGGGCCACCTCCTCAAATCGTCGACGCAGGTTGGAGAAATGTGGGCCGCGCGCCTGCACGTTGCCATCGACGGTACGGCGCTGTCATCTTCCGCTGCCAAAAAGGGCAACATCAATGGGTCACCGAGACCAGTCGCCTGCTATCTGGGCGTGACTACATCAACGCTCTCCGCACCCGCATTAACGCCTTCCCGACGAGGGCACGGCGCAGTCGGGGGCGGGAGGCGGACACCAGATCTCACTCGGGCTGCCAGGCCGTGGAGACCGCCAACCATGTACTACAGGCTTGCTTCAAGGCTCGAATCGAAAACATGACTGCGTCGTTTCTCATGATTCGAGGGTCAGCAACTGATAAAAAAAATGGGGGCCCCCGGGGTCCCAAGGTCGCGATGGGGGCGGCACTGTCCCACCGAGATAATTTGTCCTTTCAGGACAATTATCTGAGCAAGCACCCACGCCAGCAAAAGGTTGCCCAACACGTGTTGATAACAGGAGTTGTTTTAACTGGCTGTACTCTAATTTTAGTACATAAGGGGGGTGATTTGGAGCACAGCACATCATGTCCTCTGAACCGATAACATCGACATCTACGAGCAGCAGCAGCACGTGTGTGTGTGTGTGTGTGTGTAACCTTCTTTCAAGATGTATACTGTAGTCTTCGACTGTCAAGGCTTCAAGACATGTGTGAATGAATTTGTTCCTAAGGACTTGGCATTCCAAATGCTGTGCGATGATGGAACAGTGTTTGCCTCTGGAAGTTACATTCTTCAATGTACAACACCGTATTACAAACTTGATATTGAATCAGCAAAATGGTTGGCAGAGAACCATCACCACTACAACATTAATTCAGTTGGGGTCTCGCTGGATAGTGCATTAAACTCCATCAAATCAGTGGTACCAACAAACTGCACTGTACTTGTTAAAGGCACCGGAAAAGTGAAATGGGTAAGAGAGTTCTAACCTGACTTCCTAATAACTAATGTGGAGGAGAAAGGCTGCCCTTCACTACATGCTCTACGTAAGCTGAATGGTATTGGCAGGTACCAACCAGTAACTGTGAAATTGAATACAAATCTGCTGGTGAAGTGGTACAAAGAGTACTACTTAAAAGGGACCTTACGACTTATCCTAGAAGAAAGATTAAGGAAAGGCAAACCTACGTTTCTAGCATTTGTAGACTTGGAGAAACCTTTTGACAATGTCTTTCAAATTCTAAAGGTGGCAGGGGTAAAATACAGGGAGCGAAAGGCTATTTACAATTTGTACAGAAACCAGATGGCAGTTACAAGAGTCGAGGGACATGAAAGGGAAGCAGTGGTTGGGAAGGGAGTGCGACAGGATTGTAGCCTCTCCTCGATGTTATTCAATCTGGATATTGAGCAAGCAGTAAAGGAAACAAAAGAAAAATTCGAGGTAGGTATTAAAATCCATGGAGAAGAAATAAAAACTTTGAGGTTCGCCGACGACATTGTAATTCTGTCAGAAGCAGCTAAGGACTTGGAAGAGCAGTTGAATGGAATGGATGGTGTCTTGAAGGGAGGATATAAGATGAACATCAACAAAAGCAAAACGAGGATAATGGAATGTAGTCGAATTAAGTCGGGTGATACTGAGGGAATTAGATTAGGGAATGAGACACTTAATGTAGTAAAGGAGTTTTGCTATTTGGGGAGCAAAATAACTGATGATGGTCGAAGTAGAGAGGATATAAAGTGTAGACTGGCAATGGCAAGGAAAGCGTTTCTGAAGAAGAGAAATTTGTTAACATCGAGTATAGAATTAAGTGTCAGGAAGTCATTTCTGAAAGTATTTGTATGGAGTGTAGCCATGTATGGAAGTGAAACATGGACGGTAAATAGTTTGGACAAGAAGAGAATAGAAGCTTTCGAAATGTGGTGCTACAGAAGAATGCTGAAGATTAGATGGGTAGATCACATACCTAATGAGGAGGTATTGAATAGGATTGGGGAGAAGAGAAGTTTGTGGCACAACTTGACTAGAAGAAGGGATCGGTTGGTAGGACATGTTCTGAGGCATCAAGGGATCACCAATTTAGTATTGGAGGGCAGCGTGGAAGGTAAAAATTGTAGGGGGAGACCAAGAGATGCATACACTAAGCAGATTCAGAAGGATGTAGGTTGCAGTAGGTACTGGGAGATGAAGAAGCTTGCACAGGATAGAGCAGCATGGAGAGCTGCATCAAACCAGTCTCAGGACTGAAGACCATCACAACAACAACAACAACAACAACAACATTGTAGTACTGACCAAATTTTGTTTGACAGTGTACGAGACATCTACTCCATACAAGATACAATGTCTTGCAAATCCTGCAAGTGGTTTTACTTCGAAATTTGAAGTGTGTCGCAATTGCTCTAAAAAGTCATTTGCACTGCTTGTGGTGTAAAAGTCTGTGCCATACCATTCTTTTCTAAGTTTCATGGCAAGTAAGGTTCTGTAAGTTTTGAATTTTTAACTAAAATATAACTATCATTTTTGCACACTTGCGTAACAAATAAATGATTCCAAATATATATAATTTGTCAGTTATGTGATTTCCTACCAAAGCCCATTTATGACTAAGGAAGTAGATTACAAAGTCACTCTGTCAACAGAAGATGATATCCTGCATCGGTTCACAGGACGTGTGTTCCACTTGCTACCGCAAAAACTTAAGACAGTATTTTGGTAGTGGTTGTATAATAATGGCATTGAAAGGAAATCGCCACTCTCTTCGTATCTCAAAAACCTGTACAAATTCAATTCTGACCATGAAAGGGTTAAGCCCATGACACCTACTGGGGTATAAAGTAATATACAGGGTGAGTAACTATTGCCACCTAGAATAACTCCTAAAGTACGATAGTAGCTGAAATATTTGTGGGACAAAAGTTGCATGGGACAACGGGGGTAACAATATGACGTTTTGTTTTTTGTTGCTAGGCGGCGTCATGTCAGAGATATGAAGGTCAACTATGTTTTTTTTAAATGGGATGCTTTAGTTTGGTACTTATTTTATGACAGCAGCTATTAAGACAAATCCAATGATGTGTAACAGCAAGGTCTTTGAAGATCAACTTAGGTCAAAAAGGTGGCTTGAATGTCCATTTACAGAAGGTGTTCAAACTGATGACCATTGTTATCAATGCAGAGCTGCAATCTTCTTATCACTTCGGCACTTGTCGAATGTTGTACTGACATAAAATGTGGTGTGACTGTACCTTGTGACTGCTCTCATTGTATTTCACGTGAAATTGTTATATATCTATTTCACATCAATTTTGTGCTGTTTTATACAGCGTGGCATAATATAAAACATCTATGGTGTGAACTGACAAAAAAAATTAACGGAAATATCTACGACATTACATCAAAATATATCATCACATTATATAAAACAGGACAAAATCTACGTGCAATCTATATTTTACCATTTCATGTGAAATACAATGTACATTTAGTTGAAAAAGGAAATCTTCTGAAACAGCTGTTGTAATAACCAATAAATGTCTCAAGCAGTGATACTGGAACATTACTTACAATTTAAAGAATGTATGCACTTGCAGCATCTCTCCTATTTCTCGTAACAGTATATTACCCAACATCAATTATCACCTACCCCAACCTGACCAGATATGGGATGGAGGGGAAACGAAGATGATAATGGTCATCAATTACACAGCTCTACAAAATAAAATTTTTTTTTCGTTGCCAGGGAAGTTTGAACGAAAATGGGATATTGTTATGATACTCATTTCGAGTATATTTGTACTTTTTCCAAATTGGCTCTGGTTTTTGAGATATAGGTTATTTGTGGAAATGAGAGTTTCATGTGGATAATATCGACTGCAGGGTCCATATATGGTGTAATGTATTTGCTACCTGTTTTTTAATTAGTGATATTGTACTATCTTTATTAAACAATTGTGCTCAGGGAGTGCATCTGTGTGGTTGAGGATTACATTATGCAAACATCACACTGTCAGCATGTGTTCAGTCCTGTTGTGCGGTGCGTGTGTTGAAGATATTGAGGGTTGTGCAGATTTGAATTCGGCGGTACTCGACATTCATTTGTTGGCCGAGGTAATCCCCACAACAGCCGATAGGTAGCGTTCAGTGTAAACAAGAAAAATGGCGATGGTCGAAAGTCACACACATGTGCAGTGCAGCTTCAAGGAGATAGAACCTTTTCATCGTGACGTAGCAAATAAGAGGTGAGTATTCATTTCACACAAAACAATTAATGATGTTTGTTGGATGTGATTGACATGCAAATACAAGAAAGTTCTGCATAATACGTAGTATTTGTGCAATTTTGTTTTAGGAAAACGTGAGTTCTTCACGCCGTCTTTGCGTGAACCATCCAGATGAGTTCTGCTACATTTGTGGTGAATACGTTCTTCAAAAGAACAGGAAGAATATCACTCCTTTTGTGAAGGAAGCGTATCTGGCATATTTCGGAATTAAACTTTGAGATCAAGACAAGGCGTAGGCACCCCATAAAGTTTGTAAATGCTGTGTGGAGTGCTTACGGCAGTGGACAAAACGAAAAAGGAAAAGCTTAAACTTCGGAGTGCCTATGGTATGGCGAGAGCAGAAGAACCATACAGATGATTGCTATTCTTGCATTGTTAATGTGAAAGGTTTTAATAGGTTCAAAAAACGAAAGTGGGAATATCCCGATTTGGAGTCAGCAAGAAGACCGGTGGTGCACAGCAACGATGTTCCTGTACCAACCTTCACAACATTACCCACGCTAACATCATCAGATGACGAGGTGCACGGCGAGGAATGTACAAGTAGTGGTTCGGAATACGAAGGACGTGAGACACAACCCCAGCAGTTCGACCAGAAGGAGCTCAGTGACTTGATACGAGAACTCAATCTTTCAAAGCAAGCATCAGAACTCTTAGCATCCAGGCTTAAGGAAAAGAACTGTCTTCATCCAAGTGTTAAAATAACAGCTTACCGGACGAGAGAAGAAAACCTTCTTCCATACTTCAACCAACAAGAGGTTATAGTGTATTGCAGCAATATACCTGGACTTTTACTTGAATTGGGGCTGCCGGAATATAGACCAGAGGACTGGCGTCTCTTCATAGACAGTTCCACTAGAAGTTTAAAATGTGTTCTCCTACACAATGGCAATCGTTACGCATCTATTCCAATTGCCCACTCAACAAAACTTTGTGAAGCATATGCTAACATCAAGATGGTTCTGCAGAAAATTCAGTATATGCAGCACCAGTGGTTGATTTGTGTTGATTTGAAAATGGTGAACTTCTTGCTTGGACAACAAAGTGGATACACAAAGCACCCATGTTTTATCTGCATGTGGGATAGTAGGGCAAAGCACGAACATTGGAAGCAGAAAACATGGCCTCCAAGGGAACATATGGCTGTTGGTGAAGCAAACATCATTAATGAACCTCTGGTTAGTAGGGACAAGACTGTTCTTCCACCATTACATATTAAGTTAGGACTAATGAAGCAATTCACCAAAGCTTTAGACAGAAATGGTAATTGCTTCACATACATCTGCAATACGTTCCCTGGACTCAGTAGTGAAAAACTTAAGGCAGGAATATTTGATGGTCCTCAAATTCGCAGGCTCATCAACGATACCAAGTGTCATGACTGTCACTGAAGCATCGGCCTGGAACAGTTTTGTCGCTGTTGAAAAATGTTTTTTGGGCAATCATAAAGCTCCCAATTACGAGGAACTGGTCAAAAACATGCTCACTAACTTTCAAAACTTAGGTGCTAACATGAGCATAAAATTGCACTTCCTTCACAGCCACTTGGATCGATTTCCTCGTAATCTAGGTGATTTCAGTGAGGAACAAGGAGAGCAGTTCCATCAAGATATGAAAGGAATAGAGGAAAGATATAAAGGAAGATGGGACAGGCATATGATGGCAGATTATTGCTGGAATCTGCAAAGTGACTGTTCTGAAGAGACCTATAAAAGGAAAGCGTGCAGGAAGCGGTTCATCATGGACGGAAAATGATATACTTATAGAGAAACTTTTCAATTATGTTTTATACGTGGACAAATGCCTATCAGGTTTTCATAGAAGCTATTTATAAAGATTATTTTCTTTTTTCATTGTAGTTTGTAGCGCTCGAGTTCAGTATTAGCAATTTTTTCTAATTTTTTGAATAAATCATGCATTACCTCAAAAACTAGAGCCAAACTGCATAAATGGTTGCTATATTCGTCCTCAGCACCACTAACCCACCCTAAAGCCACTCAAATATCCTTGGCAAGAAAATGAGTGTTGACCAGTGTTATTTAAGATGAACTTAGTGTTTTTACATGATGACATTTGCTGTATCAGTGATCAAGTGATATTAACTTGTGTGTGGGTAAGTTACTCAGTATAATTTAATGGGTTGACTGTTTATGGAGACAAGTTATGCAATCATTGTTAACATACACAATAACTTTTCTATAATCATAAATACTCGTTAAACTGGTTGAATTTGGAGGTTGGGATGTGTGTGCGTGTGCGTGTGCGTGTGTGTGTGTGTGTGTGTGTGTGTGTGTGTGTGTGTGTGTGTGTGTGTGAGAGCGCGCACGCCCCCCCCCCCCCCTTGTGCGTGGGGTAGTGGGGGGGGGGGGGGTGTTTCCATGCTCATTGCATAACACGTGGGACTATAATAGTCAATGTCATATCAGTTTTGTATCTTGTGCTGGCTAATAAAGTGCCATTATGTTGACACAAAAGTGCTGGTGTTCAGATGCAATGCTGAAAGTGAGTTCAGTTTCAATCATCATGATACTGTCAAGATACAAGAAAATCTTACAGAAACTGCACTGAAATAACAATAGTGTTCATCTTCCTCCAAAAACTAGTTGCGAATAAATTACAAATAGGCGTATGTTAAGATGTCTGTGACATTACAGTCCTGTAACATAGCAGTAGGAGCCGCTGTTATACGGATTAAGGTGTTTCGACAGATGGAAAGCCTGCACACAAGGTTAGTACACAACGGAAGGAGCCGGCGCGGCGCAGCACGTGATAATAAGAAACCTCCACTCAGAGCGGCTACGTGACAGATCCGAGGATCTGAAGACAGCCAGAGCGATGGTAGTTTCCCCAAGCATTATAGTAATGTTACAGGAGACTATATCAACGGAAGCTTAACAGCCTGTCACGGATTCCGATAGTATTCAGCCTCTGACATCGTCACTGCGCTACTCTGCCTCAGGAGGCACTCGGGCACTTAGATGCACGGAGTAGTAATTACAATTTAGTAACACCTCCCACACTTTAGTTCAGATATCAGTGGCTCGTAAAGTTGAGTATTGTTTACTTTAACTCACTCTCCTTCATTAGAAGCTTAATTACAATCAAACCAAGTTCCATGGTTTGATGTTATTCCAGCTTTACAGATTCTGCTCCAGGACTCCGCCTCAGGCAGGTTAGTGTCTAGCTCCTGATCCGCTTGCAGGAAACAAATCACACACGACAAACTGATCAAAATTATGACTATAAAATTAGACCCCTTATCGCAGTTTAATAAGCCACAGCTGCAAAATACTAACACGAATTCTTTACAGACGAATGGAAAAACTAGTAGAAGCCGACCTCGGGGAAGATCAGTTTGGATTCCGTAGAAATACTGGAACACGTGAGGCAATGCTGACCTTACGACTTATCTTAGAAGAAAGATTAAGGAAAGGCAAACCTACATTTCTAGCATTTGTAGACTTGGAGAAAGCTTTTGACAATGTTGACTGGAATACTCTCTTTCAAATTCTAAAGGTGGCAGGGGTAAAATACAGGGAGTGAAAGGCTATTTACAATTTGTACAGAAACCAGATGGCAGTTACAAGAGTCGAGGGGCATGAAAGGGAAGCAGTGGTTGGGAAGGGAGTGCGACAGGATTGTAGCCTCTCCTCGATGTTATTCAATCTGGATATTGAGCAAGCAGTAAAGGAAACAAAAGAAAAATTCGAGGTAGGTATTAAAATCCATGGAGAAGAAATAAAAACTTTGAGGTTCGCCGATGACATTTTAATTCTGTCAGAGGCAGCAAAGGACTTGGAAGAGCAGTTGAACGGACTGGATGGTGTCTTGAAGGGAGGATATAAGATGAACATCAACAAAAGCAAAACGAGGATAATGGAATGTAGTCGAATTAAGTTGGGTGATGTTGAGGGTATTAGAATAGGAAATGAGACACTTAAAGTAGTAAAGGAGTTTTGCTATTTGGGGAGCAAAATAACTGATGATGGTCGAAGTAGAGAGGATATAAAGTGTAGACTGGCAATGGCAAGGAAAGAGTTTCTGAAGAAGAGAAATTTGTTAACATCGAGTATAGAATTAAGTGTCAGGAAGTCATTTCTGAAAGTATTTGTATGGAGTGAAACATGGACGGTAAATAGTTTGGACAAGAAGAGAATAGAAGCTTTCAAAATGTGGTCCTACAGAAGAATGCTGAAGATTAGATGGGTAGATCACATACCTAATGAGGAGGTATTGAATAGGATTGGGGAGAAGAGAAGTTTGTGGCACAACTTGACTAGAAGAAGGGATAGGTTGGTAGGACATGTCCTGAGGCATCAAGGGATCACAAATTTAGCATTGGAGGGCAGCGTGGAAGGTAAAAATCGTAGAGGGAGACCAAGAGATGAATACACTAAGCAGATTCAGAAGGATGTAGGTTGCAGTAGGTACTGGGAGATGAAGGAGCTTGCACAGGATAGATTAGCATGGAGAGCTGCATCAAACCAGTCTCAGGACTGAAGACCACAATAACAACAACAACATCGCAGTACTGACCAAATTTTGTTTGACAGTGTACGAGACATCTACTCCATACAAGATACAATGTCTTGCAAATCCTGCAAGTGGTTTTACTTCGAAATTTGAAGTGTGTCACAATTGCTCTAAAATGTCATTTGCACTGCTTGTGGTGTAAAAGTCTGTGCCATACCATTCTTTTCTAAGTTTCATGGCAAGTAAGGTTCTGTAAGTTTTGAATTTTTAACTAAAATGTAACGATCATTTTTGCACACTTGCGCAACAAATAAATGATTCCAAATATACATAATTTGTCAGTTACGTGATTTCCTACCAAAGCCCATTTATGACTAAGGAAGTAGATTACAAAGTCACTCTGTCAACAGATGATATCCTGCATCGGTTCACAGGACGTGTGTTCCACTTGCTACCGCAAAAACTTAAGACAGTATTTTGGTAGTGGTTGTATAATAATGGCACTGAAAGGAAATCACCACTCTCTTCGTATCTCAAAAACCTGTACAAATTCAATTCTGACCATGAAAGGGTTAAGCCCATGGCACCTACTGGGGTATAAAGTAATATACAGGGTGAGGAACTATTGCCACCTGGAATAACTCCTAAAGTACGATAGTAGCTGAAATATTTGTGGGACAAAAGTTGCATGGGGCAACGGGGGTAACAATATGACGTTTTTTTTTTTTGTTGCTAGGCGGCGTCATGTCAGAGATATGAAGGTCAACTATGTTTTTTTTAATGGGATGCTTTAGTTTGGTACTTATTTTATGACAGCAGCTATTAAGACAAATCCAATGATGTGTAACAGCAAGGTCTTTGAAGATCAACTTAGGTCAAAAAGGTGGCTTGAATGTCCATTTACAGAAGGTGTTCAAACTGATGACCATTGTTATCAATGCAGAGCTGCAATCTTCTTATCACTTCGGCACTTGTCGAATGTTGTACTGACATAAAATGTGGTGTGACTGTACCTTGTGACTGCTCTCATTGTATTTCACGTGAAATTGTTATATATCTATTTCACATCAATTTTGTGCTGTTTTATACAGCGTGGCATAATATAAAACATCTATGGTGTGAACTGACAAAAAAAATTAACGGAAATATCTACGACATTACATCAAAATTTATCATCACACTGTATAAAACAGGACAAAATCTACGTGAAATCTATATTTTACCATTTCATGTGAAATACAATGTAGATTTAGTTGAAAAAGGAAATCTTCTGAAACAGCTGTTGTAATAACCAATAAATGTCTCAAGCAGTGATACTGGAACATTACTTACAATTTAAAGAATGTATGCACTTGCAGCATCTCTCCTATTTCTCGTAACAGTATATTACCCAACATCAATTATCACCTACCCCAACCTGACCAGATATTGGATGGAGGGGAAACGAAGATGATAATGGTCATCAAATATCACTAATTAAAAATTCCATGGTACTCCTCAGTTGTGCCTTTCAAGAAATTAAAGTGATTATGCAGACTCTTGCAAGTAATTTCATTGAGTTCTATATTTTGGCAACTAAGACAGTGAACTGCCTATACAAGTTAAAAACTGAAGGGTCTACTCACGACTGCGACGGATTCACAATGTGCCTGGCAGGGACTTGCGTTCTGTGTACAATACCTGACAGATGACACAGCAGAGCAATACTTAGGCGCTGCAGCTGATGCCTGGGCTGGGAATCTTCCACAGAGATGGGACACCCTCACAGCTGCTGGAATACACTTGGTAGCAGAATAGTTGACCACCTGTAACAAATGATACCATATAGTACACAGGAAGTTTCATGGACACAACTTAGAAAGAAAGTAGGAGTGCTGATAAATTTCAATACCTTGGTGAGGTAACAAAAAACGCTGTGATGAGGTGGCTAATAATATTGGTTTAAGGAAGATGGAAATGGCCTATCAGTTGATTAAGCACAAGAAGAGATCTCTCTCTTCACTTAAGCAAAGTACAATTATGTTACAATAATAAAATCAGAATTTTTATATGCAGCAAACTGACTGGATCTGACAAAGACTGGAGATACAGAAAACAGAATAGAAAGCAATGAAAATCAAACATTTTAGGGACAATATAATAGTGAATACAGGTTTAGGAATAATGAAGACTTGTACAAGAAAACTAAATAAATAAATAAATGTCATTGTGAGATTCCCCCTCCCCCCCCCCCCCCATGAACCATGGACCTTGCTGTTGGTGGGGAGGCTTGCGTGCCTCAATGATACAGATAGCCGTACCGTAGGTGCAACCACAACGGAGGTGTAACTGTTGAGAGGCCAGACAAACGTGTGGTTCCTGAAGAGGGGCAGCAGCCTTTTCAGTAGTTGCAGGGGCAACAGTCTGGATGATTGACTGACATGGCCTTGTAACACTAACCAAAACAGCCTTGCTGTGCTGGTACTGTGAACGGCTGAAAGCAAGGGTAAACTACAGCCGTAATTTTTCCCGAGGGCATGCAGCTTTACTGTATGATTAGTTCTTCAATCTGTATATTGAGCAAAGGACTTTGAAGAGCAGTTGAATGGGATGGACAGTGTCTTGAGAGGAGGATATAAGATGAACATCAACAAAAGCAAAACGAGGATAATGGAATGTAGTCGAATTAAGTCAGGTGATGCTGAGGGAATTTGATAAGAAAATGAGACACAAAGTAGTAAAGGAGTTTTGCTATTTGGGGAGCAAAATAACTGATGATGGTCGAAGTAGAGAGGATATAAAATGTAGACTGGCAGTGGCAAGGAAAGCGTTTCTCAAGAAGAGCAATTTGTTAACATCGAGTATAGATTTAAGTGTCAGGAAGTCTTTTCTGAAAGTATTTGTATGGAGTGTAGCCATGTATGGAAGTGAAACATGGACGATAAGTAGTTTGGACAAGAAGAGAATAGAAGCTTTCGAAATGTGGTGCTACAGAAGAATTCTGAGATTAGATGGGTAGATAATATAACTAATGAGGAGGTACTGAATAGAATTGGGGAGAAGAGGAGTTTGTGGCACAACTTGACAAGAAGGGACCGGTTGGTAGGACATGTTCTGAGGCATCAAGGGATCACAAATTTAGTATTGGAGAGCAGCGTGGAGGGTAAAAATCATAGGGGGAGACCAAGAGATGCATACACTAAGCAGATTCAGAAGGATGTAGGTTGCAGTAGGTACTGGGAGATGAAGAAGCTTGCACAGGATAGTGTAGCATGGAGAGCTGCATCAAACCAGTCTCTGGACTGAAGACCACAACAACATGGTGAGATAGCATAAAATGTAATTTTATGGTCATTGGATTCAGATGAATGCAAACAGTATACGCGAGAGAATTGTTGAATATATCAATCTGAAAAAATCTCCCTGCTGCTAGGCGTTCCAAGAAACCTAAGGTGATATAAAAGGGATCAAGACTGAAGAACAAGAACTTCTGAATAGAGATACATTTGAAACATTACAAATCTCCACAGAAGTACCAAAAAAAAAAGAAAACCGGAGCAAAGTGGTCAAAAATTCAGAAAAAACCACTGAGTAAAAAATTACTGGGAAGACCTAAAGCTAAATCATAAGTAGTTATTTACTAAAGGCCCAAATTAAGTCAACAAGAAACAGGAAGAACAAAACAGAGAGATGGGGGAGGACTCAATATAATAAAAAATGCATCTATACTTAGCAAGGTACCACCACCAATCCCAGTCTACTGACAGGCCCAAGCAGAACAAACACTTGTTCTGCAATAGTTAAAATTTCTCATATACACCTATTGGGATAGAAAGTCAATTCCCACTTGAATGAATGTAACTTTAACACATTCCACAACACATTTCAAATGGTAGCAATTACTCAGGCTGTCACCCGAACTGGACATCAACATTTCTCCTGAACAAATTTTTGATGTGCATGGAGAATTCAAGTTTTTGCACCTTTTCCACTTCTTTACAAGGTGATTCCAAAAGCCCCAGAAGGCTGTCAATCGCGAGCCACGGCGCCATCTGACATTGGCACTTGCTCGCAATGTTCCATATCACTACACATTCTGTCACACTTAGCACTGTCTTCATAACACAGGGACCTGAATATTTCTCCTACACTGTGTGCAATTAAGAAAGTTTTTCCAGTGGTTGTGGGGGGTGGGGGTGGGGGGGGGGGGCGGATGGTTCTCTAGAAGGATAAAAATACTATTATTTCTGATGTTATACAGTAACTAAAAATAAAACCTACATACTGCCTTCTAAATATTGCATCACATATTTGTACGACTATATTTTCTCAAGAACATAAATGATGTTTCAATATGTTTAATGACACTTTTGCTATTATTTCACCTCTCAGCATTGTGAAACATTTATTGTACAGGCTTTGTGAAGAACATTAATTATGGGTATTGTTTTAGCCATTGATAAGCTTTATCACTCTGTCAGTTCCTTACTTTGGACATTATATTCCAATTGTATTGCAAGTGACATCTCAAAACTGCACTTCCACTGTTCTGTACTGGACAAAGTGAAATGACGTTCCACTTACTATAAACACATCACTATTTAACAGTGGTATCTCCTCCAGTGTGAATGAATCTTAATAATGCAAAAATTATCCACACACTTAGCATGTCACAAAAAACCTATTTAATTACAAAGTGACAGAATGACTGACCATACTTGACGTCAGGAGGCAAAATTCTAAGAGCTGCTGACTGGAATTTGGCAATGCTTCGAGGTTCTTATGAGGCGTATGGGAACTGCATATGCGTCCTAAATTCCTTGCTCCTCCTCTGTCCAACTTCTCATGCCCCCCCCTCACTCTCTGTACATAACCCCCTCCACTCCTCCCCCCCCCCCCCCTCACCCCACTATATCCATTTCTGTCAAAGTTCAGTAGAGTATCATGAAAAATTTGAAATAAATCCATCACGCGCATTTCGAGATTTTTGTTAACAACGTTTCCCCATTGTACATTACACATTTACAGGGTTATTACAAATGATTGAAGCAAATTTCACAGCTCTACAATAACTTAATTATTTGAGATATTTTCACAAATGTTCGATATGTGCCCCTTTAGTGATTCGGCAGACATCAAGCCGATAATCAAGTTCCTCCCACACTCGGCGCAGCATGTCCCCATCAATGAGTTCGAAAGCATCGTTGATGCGAGCTCGCAGTTCTGGCACGTTTCTTGGTAGAGGAGGTTTAAACACTGAATCTTTCACATAACCCCACAGAAAGAAATCGCATGGGGTTAAGTCGGGAGAGCGTGGAGGAAATGACACAAATTGCTGATCATGATCTCCACCACAACCGATCCATCGGTTTTCCAATCTCCTGTTTAATAAATGCCGAACATCATGATGGAAGTGCGGTGGAGCACCATCCTGTTGAAAGATGAAGTCGGCGCTGTCGGTCTCCAGTTGTGGCATGAGCCAATTTTCCAGCATGTCCAGATACACGTGTCCTGTAACGTTTTTTTCGCAGAAGATTTGATTTTTCAGGTCAGCTAGATTGATTGGTAGGGAAGGAAGGAACATACATATGGTCCTCAATGAACCCATAGAGAAAGAAATCCAGTTGTGTTATGTCTGGGGAGTGAGGTGGCCATGCAGGCAATCTCGTGATTTATCCTGTCTCAATGAACAGCAATTACATTCTTGTGCCAAGAGTAAATCTTAGGCCTGCTCGGAGGATCTTTAGCATATTCATTTCAAAATTTACACTGAAGAATTGATGCAGAGTTCATTTCATGAAACTCAAACACACAGCAAGCAAACTGCATCAGTGAAAGTAGCCATTTTAACTGTGGACTACTCTGGCGCTCCTGCTGGTGGAATGGGGTACTGATGCACTACGTGAATCAAACTCGAGGTTGTTTGCTACAAAATGACATCTACCGATTCTGTAAGTTCTCAATAAGTTTCTGCATCATTCCAAAGTTGTAAAGTCCTTTTCACTCACTCTGTAGATGGTAATAAAGTGTAACATATTTCCACAAAAATAATAATGACACATTGTGAGAGCCATGCAC
Source organism: Schistocerca cancellata (assembly GCF_023864275.1). Lineage (NCBI taxonomy): Eukaryota > Metazoa > Arthropoda > Insecta > Orthoptera > Acrididae > Schistocerca > Schistocerca cancellata. Next base: position 41,417,594 of record NC_064637.1, read on the forward strand.
ATTGAAGTTACTTCATCGCTGGCTATAATTATGTTGCAAACCTGTAAAAAAATTCTCTGGGATGTTCCTACCACTTTCCCTGAGGTGATCAACTACATCATATACCACTTGTTTCTCTCAATTTAATTCCCTTCATTCAGCAGATATCCCTGTATAGAGTTGTTCATTTACAAGATAATTGATCACACTATTTACAGCAGTGCATAGTTTTATCCTGTGCTGTCCAGGTTTTGAAGGAATGTGCACCTTGAATGGACACTGTCCCCTGAAAGTACTCAGTTGCTCATCAACTTTAATATAATACTCAGGGTTACAAGACAGAATGCATGCATCAATGAACATTTCAAACACAGTTCATATCAGTTCAGCATTTGATACAGAAACTGATTTTCTTTCTCCCCTTTTAAATTTATCATCAAACTGGTGATACATCAGAATATGACACAATCTCAAAAAGGGTAAGCTCTAATCATCTGATCAAAATTCGCTCAAAGGTTTTGCCATGTGCCTTGCATAAACCAGCTATTATTAGCAGATAAAAGAGTGCTTGTAGTCCTGCAGAGTCAAGATCAATCCAGCGATCAAGATGCAGGTGTAGAATTTTATTGTCATCAGCACAATTATTGGCATGCAGTACTATTACACTCTGCATGTGATTGGAGATAAAAAGTTTGAAACAAAATGTCATCGTCTGTATTTGTGATCTGAGGTGATGTGGAATAAGTGCAGTTTCACGTACTGTAGTCCCAGAAGCCTGCTTGCATACATTAGCTGGTACTACTTTTTCTCAATACAATATTAGGTGTACTAGTATTCTGAATACCACTGTCATCTTAACAATAATTAATCTCCGCCTCATCTCCAACCTGCATATCTCCTTATCACATGTACACCAGCATCACTCATCCCAATTCCCAAAAACCTGATTCATTATCAGAGTCATTCTTAAGTACATCTGCTAAAACCTGCACGAGTCTGTAGCCCCTTTCAAAGCATATATACAATTCATTATGAATAAAATGTAATATGATACCTTACCTCAACAAAACACAATTTCTTTGAACCACATACATGTATATATTCTCCACAAATTTGTTACAACAATGGCCACATGAATTTTGGTTGAGGATGTACATTGTTGTCATCTTTTATTTTCTTAACAAAGTCTAAATTTAACACAAATTCACATGTTACACACATGGAGAATTTCCTGACCCCATCGGAAAAATGTCAAGTTATTGCACTACGAACCATGACAAACAAAAATACTTTGCCCAGTCACAAAAATAAAATTGGAATGGTGTGTAATTATAAATTCATGTATCAATGATTATCAAAAATGCATATGAACGAAAGCATCTGGTTGTAAGTAATCTAGCTGAAATGTAGTCCCTGCATATAAAACAAAGTAAGATTTTCAAAATTGACTTTTCTTTGACCAAAACAGAGTATACTCACAGTGCCATCGCAAACACATGTCCTATGTGTCTGCACTTACCACTGAAATGTTAATTTGCTTCCAAACTGCATTTCTACCTACCAATGTACAAAAATAATGTTTAATAACATAGCCTCTATGCTCCATTTGTATGATAAATGCCCTACCCGTTATTCTTTTCCATCACACTTAGAAAATGAAAATTAAGACTATGATCCTGGAGAGGTGGTTCAGTACAATCCAATCAATGGGCATCAACTCACAGAATGACTCAGCACTGAAATCGTCACTATCAGAATTCTGTTGGGTTGGGTCGTTGTGGGGGAGAGGACCAGACAGCGAGGTCATCGGTCTCATCGGAATAGGGAAGGATGGGGAAGGAAGTCGACTGTGCCCTTTCAAAATAACCATCCCAGCATTTGCCTGGTGCAATTTAGGGAAATCATGGAAAACCTAAATCAGGATGGCCAGATGAGGGATTGAACCGTCGTCCTTCCGAATGCGAAAGAATTCTTTAGGTTAGTGTTGTTTAACGTCCCGTCGACAACGAGGTCATTAGAGACGGAGCGCAAGCTCGGGTTAGGGAAGGATGGGGAAGGAAATCAGACGTGCCCTTTCGAAGGAACCATCCAGGCATTTGCCTGAAACAATTTAGGAAAATCACAGAAAACCTAAATCAGGATGGCTGGAGACGGGATTGAACCGTCATCCTCCCGAATGCGAGTCCAGTGTGCTAACCACTGCGCCACCTTGCTCGGTCGCGAAAGAATTCTGTAACATACTAATTAATAATATTAATTAACTTGTTTCACACTTATTTTGCAATCAGTGTAATTATATTAAATTAAGAAAGAGTACTTTATCATGGATCGGCGTTAATTTTAATGGATTACAGTGAAAACACCTATTTTGTTGTTCAAAGTAAGTACAGGGATATTACTGGAATATTATCAGTTTTGCACTCTTCACACTGCTATTTATTACAAAATAGACAAAAAGTTGCATGCAAAAAGTTTTATTATTTCTGATGATCTGAAACGTGATGCGGAACACATATATCGGATTCAAAAAACTGTGCTGAATTTTCTAAAAGTGTGAATTTCCTAAAACAATCCTGGCTTTTGCTGAATATTTCACTGATGAACGTGCTGCACAAGATTCCAAGAATTTCATAAATATCTGCTACCATTAACACGATTCCGATGTTAAGTGTAGCGGGCTTTGCTTTGTTACAGGATTTCAAACATAGCTACTTACAGCTCATTTGTTAATGTCAGCCTTGAGTATGGAAGATCTAGGTTGTTGTTATTATTTCAGATATTATGAATATGGACCTCAGATCTTAAGTTGAAATTGCTTATGTTTTCTTTAGCATATATTAAACAGTTGACGATACACATACTAGGCAGTGTCATTATCATGAGTTGTTTAAAGAGCTTTTCTCAGCTTTATCTTGGTGCTAGACCTAACACACATCTAACTACTCCCTTCTACCATTCGAAGGCGGTACTTGAACTCACTGAGTTACCCCGAAGCAGAACTCCTTACTGTAGTTGTATTGAAAGAACGCAAAGTATGCAAACATTAATAAATTTTTACTAACAATGTGCCTCAGCCTGTACAGTAGGAAGAGAGTATGAGCAGTTAGCTACCCAGATAATTTGTATGTTTCTCCCACCTGAGTTTTTGATCTAAATCTGATTCCAGCACTTTAATGCTTTTGTATCTTGTTGAAATGCCCTTAGGAAGCAAATTTCTTGAGTTTTTATTTTATTTATAGATAAAAGTTTGCTCCTACACCACTCAATGTTCATTTCAGTTACTACTTTGTTGTACTCTAAGATGTCTTGCCGATTTTCTCCTTAGTGTCATGTTATCAGCATACAGTAATTTGTCACACAGCAATTAATTTGACAAGTCATTGATATACACAATTAACAGGAAATACTGAAGCACATAGTCTTGTGGGATTCTTCTTTTTATTTTCGTAAGTGTTGACATTTGGTTGTTTGCCTTTACTAATTGTAGCCTGCTGCTTACTCAAATCTGTTTTGTGCAAGTGAATTTCCCATTCTCAAATTCTTTATATATGTTACTGAGAAGAAACTATTGCTTTTGTTGTTGGTAGCTGAGATTGAAAACCAAAACTGCTATTACTCAGTAATTTTTTACTTTAAAAATAATTGTGAATTTGCATGTGTATACTGTTTTCTAAGACTTCTGACATAATGAGAACTGTTGATATGGCTCTGTAATTGCTTGGCTTATTTCTTTCACCCTTCTTATAAATTGGAAGTGTAATTGGCATTTTCAGACTTTTGTGGAACACACCTTCATTGAAAATACACTTTGCCAGATATGTTATAAATAATATAGTTACTAAACCTACAGTAAACCTCTGCTTTTGAGTTTATTTACAGAGTTGATGATATTACTTGATTAGGGAGTAAATGTATTGAGAGGCCCCTGTCAGAATGTCCTACTCTTTAAAGATCAATCAACAAGATGTTTCAGAGCTGATACTGCACATTATCCTTATTACACATTTCTGCGCAACAAACTTTTTTCTCTTTGACAACTTGCCTCACAGTATAATCCAATAAAAATACGAAAAGTCCCTTTTTTGATATTTTCATCTCAGAACATATGTGTAACACATAAAACTGTAGAGTTTAATCACTTGACAACATGTGGCTTCCCGTCCAGCTTTGTATCAATATGAAATTCGTCACAGACATGTCGGGTCAGGCAGGGTAATTGGAAACGATTATGAGAAGTTTTCACATTGATTTGAAGTAATTACTAGCTTGTAAAATTTAAATGAATTTTTAATTTTAGGACACAACAGGCCTGAAATACAAATACTACTGTTGGATTCATTACCCCCATTAGGTCAGGGGTGAATGGAAACTGCTGTCTTAAAGCGATGACTAGGTATGGGTTTGCCATCTGAACATTTGCCTGAATGACATAACAGTGCTTACAATTACTCCAACCAACATATACTAAAAATTCCAGAATGAGCAATTTTTGAAAGGAATTCATTAAAAATACCAAAATAAGAGTATCAAAAGCAAAAGCAGAAATGCTTAACTTGGTTTTCAAATGATCAGTTACCCAGGGAAACCGAGAAGACTGACCCAATTTAATCCTTGCACCACTGAAAAGATGAATGAAGTAAGTATTAGAGTCAGTGGTGTTGAGAGATGGCCAAATTTGTTAAAACTGAACAAAGCTTTGGGATGCAATGGAATCCCTGTTGGATCCTATACTGAATTTGCAGATGAATTAGTCCCTCTTATAAATGTAATCTACAGTTGATTCCTCAAACAAAAAACTGTGCCCAGTCCTTGGAAAACAGCACAGGTCACACCCATCTACAAGAAGGTGAGCAGAAGTGATCCAAAGAATTACTGTCCAATATCCCTGACATCGATTTGTTGTAGAATCTTAGACTATTCTGAGCTCAAACATGAGATCTCAAACAGAGTGACCTCAATGCCAACCAACACGAACTCCAAGAACATCGATCTTGTGTAAACCAATTCACACTTTCCTCACATGACATACTGAAAGCTTTAGGTCAAGGCAGTTGAGTAAATGCAGTGTTTCTGACTTCCGAAAAACATCTGACGCAATACCAAACCTACACATATTGTCAAAAGTACGATCGTATGGGATATCACGTGAAATTTGTGATTGGATTGAGGACTTTTTGTTAGGGAGGAAGCAACATGTTATCTGGGATAGAGTAACTGTCAGACGTAGACGTAACTTCAGGTGTGCCCCAGGAAGTGTGTTGGGCCCTTGCTGTTCATGTTTTATATAAATGACATTGCAGGCAATATTATTAGGAAATTACAGATTTTTGCAGATAATGCAGTTATCTACAACAAAGTACTATCTGAAATACGCTGCATTACTATTCAGTCAGGTCTCAATAAGATTTCAAAGTGAAACAGAGTTTGGCAACTTGCTTTAAATGTTCAGAAATGTAAAATTGTGAACTTCACAAAACCAAAAAACATAGCAGCCTATGTATCAATGAGTCACTGTTGGAGCCAGGCAACTCAAAGAAATACCTCAGTGTAACACTTAGTACAGATATGAAATGTAATGGTCACATAGGCTCACTGGTGGGTAAAGCAGTTGGTAGACTTCAGTTTATTGGTAGAATACTAGGGAAATTCTATCTATTTACAAATCAGACTGCTTGCAAATCAGTCATGTGACCGGTTCTAGAATATAGCTCAAATGTGTGGGACCAGTACCAGATAGGACTAACAGGGGATACTGAATGTATACAGTGGTACGAGTCTCAGATATACTGAAGGAACTGAACTGGAAGACTAAGATATACGTAAATTACCCCAAGACCGTCTATTAACGGTGTTTCAAAAATCAACTTTAAATGATTACTACAGCCCCCACGTATCGCTCACATAGGGATCTTGATAACGTTAGAGTAATTGCTGCATGCACAGAGGCATTCAAAAAATCATTCTTCTCACTCCATACGCGAATGAAACACGAAGAAACCCTAATAACTGGTACAATGGGATATACACTGTCATACGCTTCAGAGTTTCCAGAGTGTAGATGTAGATAAGCCATATTTGAAAGGCAGTTATCAAATAACATTAAAACAGATGCAGATAAGTGATATTTGAAAGGCAGTTACCAAGTAACATTAAAATTGAGATAGTAAGCAGCATACTCGTTGTCAGTGCACAAACAGGATGCACAAACACAAAAATATAAAGCTAAGCTTTTTATTCCCATTTGTTTTTAACAGGGCAAAACAAATTTGAGAAGAGGCTATAGTCCGCCACATAAATGACTCGGCAAGAGCACTAAATTTCCACTAATCTTATACTAACTTGGCTGCATGTCAATCAAAAGTGGACTTTGGTTGTGCAATGTGTGATTTGTATAGTATTTTTGTATGTGGGGGATAAAAGCAGTAGCAAACCACTGATGAAACTTAAGGCTCCTCCATCCCAACAGTTTTTGAAGAAAAAAAAAAGTGTCCCTGGATAGGCAGTACCTTCAGTCCATTGAATCTGAACCGCAACATCGTGGTAAGTGTGATCGGCACCAACACAAGCCAAAACAGTTAACATATTTAGGTGCTTTCCCTCTTCCCAAGAGTTCTTTTGACCTACAAATTTAATAAAATTATTTCATTGTAGAAGGTGTAAACTGCAAACGGATCTCTAGCACTCTTGGCACTTTTGATGGGGCTCACATTTCTTCAGAAAAATACAGAAACAGCTTTTTGTGAAGACCTGATAACACTCACCAGGATGGCCATCTAAACCCTCAAAAATATACCACTCCCACCCTTTAATAGTGTGTCATATGACATTTTGGGACACCATGGGCTGCTTCTCATTCCCTAAATGTTTTAACTTTATTTATAACATCACACACAGCCATTGACATCATTTTCAGCATAAACCACAATCTGAACACTTTTTAAGTAGGTCCTTGGCATTTTCCAAAACGTGATATGGAATATCATTCTACTTTTTGCTATCCCCATTCAGTACCTGTATCCACCTACCCCTCTTCACAATTTCTTACGGAACAAATGTAAACATGCAATGATTCCTCTGTGGCTTGAAATTAAGTAATTTCATTATTATAATCTTGAATGAGACTTCCACTCTGCAGCGGAGTGTGCACTGACATGAAACTTCCTGGCAAATTAATCTGCCTCTAGTGGTAGAGCACTTGCCCGCGAAAGGCAAAGGCCTCTAGTTGGAGTCTCGGTCTGGCACACCGATTCAATCTGCCAGGAAGTTTCATTATAATCTTATTTGGAAATGACAAAACAACTTAATAAACAATAAATGTGTTCAACTGACCAATAAATAAAGGAAAAAAAATTCTTTCTTCCAAAATGTGGAGCTAACAAACTGTCCACACATCAACATCAGAAGCCAACAAGTAACAAAATTTGGGTCGACCGAAGCGTCCGATCCCACCCGTCGGCTTTGGCCCGTGACGTAAGGCTGTTGTTGTGTCTGATGTCACGACGGCTCGGAATTTAGTTTGTGAGAGTGGCATGTTTGCAGGTGTCGTTTTGATGCGATCGGTGGTGCTCTTTGGTGGTGTGTTAGGTGATGTTTTTGGTTTAGTTTGCGAGTGTGGCGTCGTGTGTGAATTTTGGTAAATTGCTTTTTTTATGTCTTTGGTAGGTATGGATATGACTGACAGGATCAACAGTTTTCGGTTGTCTGCTATGATGGGGGACAGTGCGTTGTCTCTAAAAAAATTTCTTCAACTATTCGGATTTTTGGATGAAGTCGTGAAGTGTTCAGTATGTCGTGAAGAAATGAGGCTTACTTAAAGTTCCGATATCTCGGACCAGGGACAGCTGTATGTGGAGATGTAAGGATAACAGGTCAAGGGAAGTGTTCGATCCCAATTTATGGGATCAGGAACTGCTGTTGAGTTGTATAGGTCAAGGGAAGTGTTCGATGCCAATTTATGAGATCGGGAGCTGCTGTTGAGCTATATAGGTCAAGGGAAGTGTTCGCTTCCAGATGATATTGTGTTTAGTGGTATTTGGGGAGTGATGTCAGTTTCTTTCGTCGTTTTGCGTGGTTTTGTATGGGAGCGGGTGTCTAAATTTGTTTATATTTAGTTTGACACCACCCAAAAACCCCCTATTTCCCGCGCTTGTCCCGTTAGTGTCATTAGGCTTTTTGTGGAACGTGTGTGTGTGTGTGTGTGTGTGTGTGTGTGTGTGTGTGTGTGTGTTTTTTTTTTCGATGTATTTTCACCCTCAATGTGTAAGTAATGACTTTATATGCGCCATATTGGAATCGTGGTTTATGGTCGTTTCCGCCATATTTGTGACGTCATGGGTCAAAGCAGACGGGCAGGATCGGACTCTTCCGTATTTCCCAAAATTTAACTATGAAAAAAGAGAGGGAAGGAATGTCGAATAAAAAATGGCAGAAAAAAAAATGCTGCAAAATTTTGTACCTGCTATTTCCAAGTACCCCCAGTTTACAAACACCCATCTGACCTTATCATATATGAACCCTATGACTGAGATGAAGCTTTCATGACAACTTTAAGAGGCAAAGACACTTTTAACAGGATTCAACACCTAACCAGATGAAGCCAAAACATAATTGAGCAGGAGGGGGTGTAGATGAAGTGTTCTATTTTTAATCTCAATCTATCTACAATGTAGATTCTACATGATGCCAGCAATATTATTAGTATTTAACAAATGTTTATGTGCACTGAGTATTTACAGTTTGATTTGGCAGACATACTGCTACTGAAGGTGTCCCCATAAATCAAAGTGAAATGTGTCCAACAAATAAAACAAAAACTGAATTTATCCAACTGGGCATATATGTAATCCGACTGCACATTGACGTAACTGAACAATTATTAACGTATGTGACCATTTAATTGGTTAAGTAATGCTAACAAATCCCACTATTTTTCAAATTAAGCCACTAACCACTGTTAGATCCAGGTCTTTTACACTGCAGAAGAAATCACTTTCTTCCATTAATAGATCACATCTGAAATATGAAGTCTTATTGGTGGTCAGAAAAGGTCAAAAGGGCAGAAACAAAGAGGAAAATAGGAAAGGTGAACATCAGTAACTAAGTCAGGACTCTACTAACACAGAGATAACATTTCAAACTTTGTCATCCCTGAGGAACTCCTGACTGCAAGTCTACACAACAAGGCGTTTTTAATTCAACCAAGGATATCATTTATAGAGGAAAGGCCTAATCAGTCTCAAAAGCTACTTCTGATATTTCTTCACAAGTAAGATACATTAACGATAGTAACAACATTTTTTTAAAAATGTTTGTTCATTATGGACACAAGAAACAATTTCTTTTTGGGAGAAGAAATTTACATCAAACAGAGAATCATTTCCACAATGTAGTCCCTTAAGCATTACACTGTCTTAAAATAGTATGACTGAGTTTTCTACATAAACAGTTAAGCCTCAAACTGCCCTTCACTCTTGACTCTGCAACCTACAATGCATGTGTGTTCAAAGTGCCTAGGATCTACAACACAGTCATATTCATTCATTACTACATACATAAATCCTTGTTTCATAGATCACAAATACGACATTTCGTAATGATGTGCAACGTGTCACTGATTTTTTTTCAGTCACTATTTAATATCTAAGAATTCATCTATTGATATATTTAAAAAGAAAGATGATGAGACTTACCAAACAAAAGCGCTGGCAGGTCGATAGACACACAGACAAACACAAACATACACACAAAATCTAGCTTTCGCAACCAATGGTTGCCTCGTCAGGAAAGAGGGAAGGAGAGGGAAAGACAAAAGGATTTGGGTTTTAAGGGAGAGGGTAAGGAGTCATTCCAATCCCGGGAGCGGAAAGACTTACCTTAGGGGGAAAAAAGGAGGGAAAAAAGGACAGGTATACACTCGCACACACACACATATCCATCCTCATATACACAGACACAAGCAGACATTTGTAAAGGCAAAGAGTTTGGGCAGAGATGTCAGTCGGGGCGGATGTACAAAGGCAAAGATGATGTTGAAAGACAGGTGAGGTACGAGCGGCGGCAAATTGAAATTAGAAATTAGCGGAGATTGAGGCCTGGCGGATAGCGAGAAGAGAGGATATGCTGAAGGGCAAGTTCCCATCTCCGGAGTTCTGACAGGTTGGTGTTAGTGGGAAGTATCCAGATAACCCGGACGGTGTAACACTGTGCCAAGATGTGCTGGCCGTGCACCAAGGCATGTTTAGCCACAGGGTGATCCTCATTACCAACAAACACTGTCTGCCTGTGTCCATTCATGCGAATGGACAGTTTGTTGCTGGTCATTCCCACATAGAACGCTTCACAGTGTAGGCAGGTCAGTTGGTAAATCACGTGGGTGCTTTCACACGTGGCTCTGCCTTTGATCGTGTACACCTTCCGGGTTACAGGACTGGAGTAGGTGGTGGTGGGAGGGTGCATGGGACAGGTTTTACACCGGGGGCGGTTACAGGGGTAGGAGCCAGAGGGTAGGGAAGGTGGTCTGGGGATTTCATAGGGATGAACTAAAAGGTTGCGAAGGTTAGGTGGACGGCGGAAAGACACTCTTGGTGGAGTGGGGAGGATTTCATGAAGGATGGATCTCATTTCAGGGCAGGATTTGAGGAAGTCGTATCCCTGCTGGAGAGCCACATTCAGAATCTGATCCAGTCCCGGAAAGTATCCTGTCACAAGTGGGGCACTTTTGGGGTTCTTCTGTGGAAGGTTCCGGGTTTGAGGAGATGAGGAAGTGGCTCTGGTTATTTGCTTGTGTACCAGGTCGGGAGGGTAGTTACGGGATGCAAAAGCTGTTTTCAGGTTGTTGGTGTAGTGGTTCAAGGATTCCGGACTGGAGCAGATTCGTTTGCCACGAAGACCTAGGCTGTAGGGAAGGGACCGTTTGATGTGGAACGGGTGGCAGCTGTCATAATGGAGGTACTGTTGCTTGTTGGTGGGTTTGATGTGGACGGACGTGTGAAGCTGGCCATTGGACAGGTGGAGGTCAACGTCAAGGAAAGTGGCATGGGATTTGGAGTGGGACCAGGTGAATCTGATGGAACCAAAGGAGTTGAGGTTGGAGAGGAAATTCTGGAGTTCTTCTTCACTGTGAGTCCAGATCATGAAAATGTCATCAATAAATCTGTACCAAACTTCGGGTTGGCAGGCCTGGGTAACCAAGAAGGCTTCCTCTAAGCGACCCATGAATAGGTTGGCATACGAGGGGGCCATCCTGGTACCCATGGCTGTTCCCTTTAATTGTTGGTATGTCTGGCCTTCAAAAGTGAAGAAGTTGTGGGTCAGGATGAAGCTGGCTAAGGTAATGAGGAAAGAGGTTTTAGGTAGGGCGGCAGGTGATCGGCGTGAAAGGAAGTGCTCCATCGCAGCGAGGCCCTGGACATGCGGAATATTTGTGTATAAGGAAGTGGCATCAATGGTTACAAGGATGGTTTCCGGGGGTAACAGACTGGGTAGGGATTCCAGGCGTTCGAGAAAGTGGTTGGTGTCTTTGATGAAGGATGGGAGACTGCATGTAATGGGTTGAAGGTGTTGATCTACGTAGGCAGAGATGCGTTCGGTGGGGGCTTGGTAACCAGCTACAATGGGACGGCCGGGATGATTGGGTTTGTGAATTTTGGGAAGAAGGTAGAAGGTAGGGGTGCGGGGTGTTGGTGGGGTCAGGAGGTTGATGGAGTCGGGTGAAAGGTTTTGTAGGGGGCCTAAGGTTCTGAGGATTCCTTGAAGCTCCGCCTGGACATCAGGAATGGGATTGCCTTGGCAAACTTTGTAAGTAGTGTTGTCTGAAAGCTGACGCAGTCCCTCAGTCACATACTCCCGACGATCAAGTACCACAGTTGTGGAACCCTTGTCAGCCGGAAGAATGACGATGGATCGGTCAGCCTTCAGATCACGGATAGCCTGGGCTTCAGCAGTGGTGATGTTGGGAGTAGGATTAAGGTTTTTTAAGAAGGATTGAGAGGCAAGGCTGGAAGTCAGAAATTCCTGGAAGGTGAGGAGAGGGTGATTTTGAGGAAGAGGAGGTGGGTCCCGCTGTGACGGAGGACGGAACTGTTCCAGGCATGGTTCAATTTGGTTAGTGTTTTGGGGAGTTGGATCATTAGGAGTAGGATTAGGATCATTTTTCTTCGTGGCAAAGTGATATTTCCAGCAGAGAGTACGGGTGTAGGACAGTAAATCTTTGACGAGGGCTGTTTGGTTAAATCTGGGAGTGGGGCTGAAGGTGAGGCCTTTGGATAGGACAGAGGTTTCGGATTGGGAGAGAGGTTTGGAGGAAAGGTTAACTACTGAATTGGGGTGTTGTGGTTCCAGATTGCGTTGATTGGAATTTTGAGGTTTTGGAGGGAGTGGAGCTGGAAGTGGGAGATTGAGTAGATGGGAGAGACTGGGTTTGTGTGCAATGAGAGGAGGTTGAGGTTTGCTGGAAAGGTTGTGAAGGGTGAGTGAGTTGCCTTTCCGGAGGTGGGAAACCAGGAGATTGGATAGTTTTTTAAGGTGGAGGGTGGCATGCTTTTCTAATTTGCGGTTGGCCTGTAGGAGGATGCTCTGAACAACCGGTGTGGATGTGGGAGAGGAAAGATTGAGGACTTTTATTAGGGACAGGAGTTGATGGGTGTGTTGATTGGCTGAGTGGATGTGCAGGTGAAGGATTAGGTGGGTGAGGGCAATGGATTGTTCAGTTTGGAACTGGTATAGGGACTGATGGAAAGAAGGGTTGCAGCCAGAGATGGGAACTTTAAGTGTGAGGCCTTTGGGGGTGATGCCAAATGTCAGACAAGCCTGAGAAAATAAAATATGGGAGTGTAATCTGGCTAGGGCGAAGGCATGTTTGCGGAGGGAATGTAAATAAAACTTAATGGGGTCGTTGTGGAGGTGTTGTGAGGGTGACATGGTCCTAGAAGGTGGAAAGTGGAACACGAGGCTGAAATGAAAATGAAAATAAATATAAAAATCTGGTGTGAAAAAAGGCGAAAAAGGGTTGGTTAGAGCTGGGCTGTTGATCCTGTGGTGAACTTGTGTAGGTAGAAAATGATGTGCATGAAGGTTGGTGGTTGTGTTGCCGCCAAAACACGTTAAAGGGTGAAGAAATACGGGAGAATTTCGAAAAAACTACGTGAGGATGTATTAAAAGGGTGGTTTGGTGGTGACAGATTATGGAAATGAAGCTAACAATTGTCTGATGAAGAAATAATGACGTTAAAACCTGTGGGAAGCGGCTAGAAATGATCGATGATGTGAGAAAAACGGAAATGGAAATAAAGCAAAAGATATTAAAACTAGCCGAAAAGGTTGTTAAATAGCTGAAAGGAACTGTTTGTGAAATGGAAACGGTGGATTTTATAGCAGCGGTGGTGTTGAAAGCGGAAAAAAAATTTTTTGTTTGGAAGTGGGTTACGTATTATTACGTATTATTGAGTATATATCGGCGGGATAAAATTGAATACTGGATTACGGTAAAAAAGGAGAAGGTGAAAAGAAAGTAAAACTGCTGGCAAAAACAGGAGGAGGAAATAAGATGACAGAAAAGACTACGAAATGTAACAGTGACAATAACAATAACAAACGTGATTGTTGGGTTCAAATTAATGATATGAATATAATAGAGGGAAACGTTCCACGTGGGAAAAATATATTTAAAAAGAAAGATGATGAGACTTACCAAACAAAAGCGCTGGCAGGTCGATAGACACACAGACAAACACAAACATACACACAAAATCTAGCTTTCGCAACCAATGGTTGCCTCGTCAGGAAAGAGGGAAGGAGAGGGAAAGACAAAAGGATTTGGGTTTTAAGGGAGAGGGTAAGGAGTCATTCCAATCCCGGGAGCGGAAAGACTTACCTTAGGGGGAAAAAAGGAGGGAAAAAAGGACAGGTATACACTCGCACACACACACATATCCATCCTCATATACACAGACACAAGCAGACATTTGTAAAGGCAAAGAGTTTGGGCAGAGATGTCAGTCGGGGCGGATGTACAAAGGCAAAGATGATGTTGAAAGACAGGTGAGGTACGAGCGGCGGCAAATTGAAATTAGAAATTAGCGGAGATTGAGGCCTGGCGGATAGCGAGAAGAGAGGATATGCTGAAGGGCAAGTTCCCATCTCCGGAGTTCTGACAGGTTGGTGTTAGTGGGAAGTATCCAGATAACCCGGACGGTGTAACACTGTGCCAAGATGTGCTGGCCGTGCACCAAGGCATGTTTAGCCACAGGGTGATCCTCATTACCAACAAACACTGTCTGCCTGTGTCCATTCATGCGAATGGACAGTTTGTTGCTGGTCATTCCCACATAGAACGCTTCACAGTGTAGGCAGGTCAGTTGGTAAATCACGTGGGTGCTTTCACACGTGGCTCTGCCTTTGATCGTGTACACCTTCCGGGTTACAGGACTGGAGTAGGTGGTGGTGGGAGGGTGCATGGGACAGGTTTTACACCGGGGGCGGTTACAGGGGTAGGAGCCAGAGGGTAGGGAAGGTGGTCTGGGGATTTCATAGGGATGAACTAAAAGGTTGCGAAGGTTAGGTGGACGGCGGAAAGACACTCTTGGTGGAGTGGGGAGGATTTCATGAAGGATGGATCTCATTTCAGGGCAGGATTTGAGGAAGTCGTATCCCTGCTGGAGAGCCACATTCAGAATCTGATCCAGTCCCGGAAAGTATCCTGTCACAAGTGGGGCACTTTTGGGGTTCTTCTGTGGAAGGTTCCGGGTTTGAGGAGATGAGGAAGTGGCTCTGGTTATTTGCTTGTGTACCAGGTCGGGAGGGTAGTTACGGGATGCAAAAGCTGTTTTCAGGTTGTTGGTGTAGTGGTTCAAGGATTCCGGACTGGAGCAGATTCGTTTGCCACGAAGACCTAGGCTGTAGGGAAGGGACCGTTTGATGTGGAACGGGTGGCAGCTGTCATAATGGAGGTACTGTTGCTTGTTGGTGGGTTTGATGTGGACGGACGTGTGAAGCTGGCCATTGGACAGGTGGAGGTCAACGTCAAGGAAAGTGGCATGGGATTTGGAGTGGGACCAGGTGAATCTGATGGAACCAAAGGAGTTGAGGTTGGAGAGGAAATTCTGGAGTTCTTCTTCACTGTGAGTCCAGATCATGAAAATGTCATCAATAAATCTGTACCAAACTTCGGGTTGGCAGGCCTGGGTAACCAAGAAGGCTTCCTCTAAGCGACCCATGAATAGGTTGGCATACGAGGGGGCCATCCTGGTACCCATGGCTGTTCCCTTTAATTGTTGGTATGTCTGGCCTTCAAAAGTGAAGAAGTTGTGGGTCAGGATGAAGCTGGCTAAGGTAATGAGGAAAGAGGTTTTAGGTAGGGCGGCAGGTGATCGGCGTGAAAGGAAGTGCTCCATCGCAGCGAGGCCCTGGACATGCGGAATATTTGTGTATAAGGAAGTGGCATCAATGGTTACAAGGATGGTTTCCGGGGGTAACAGACTGGGTAGGGATTCCAGGCGTTCGAGAAAGTGGTTGGTGTCTTTGATGAAGGATGGGAGACTGCATGTAATGGGTTGAAGGTGTTGATCTACGTAGGCAGAGATGCGTTCGGTGGGGGCTTGGTAACCAGCTACAATGGGACGGCCGGGATGATTGGGTTTGTGAATTTTGGGAAGAAGGTAGAAGGTAGGGGTGCGGGGTGTTGGTGGGGTCAGGAGGTTGATGGAGTCGGGTGAAAGGTTTTGTAGGGGGCCTAAGGTTCTGAGGATTCCTTGAAGCTCCGCCTGGACATCAGGAATGGGATTGCCTTGGCAAACTTTGTAAGTAGTGTTGTCTGAAAGCTGACGCAGTCCCTCAGTCACATACTCCCGACGATCAAGTACCACAGTTGTGGAACCCTTGTCAGCCGGAAGAATGACGATGGATCGGTCAGCCTTCAGATCACGGATAGCCTGGGCTTCAGCAGTGGTGATGTTGGGAGTAGGATTAAGGTTTTTTAAGAAGGATTGAGAGGCAAGGCTGGAAGTCAGAAATTCCTGGAAGGTGAGGAGAGGGTGATTTTGAGGAAGAGGAGGTGGGTCCCGCTGTGACGGAGGACGGAACTGTTCCAGGCATGGTTCAATTTGGTTAGTGTTTTGGGGAGTTGGATCATTAGGAGTAGGATTAGGATCATTTTTCTTCGTGGCAAAGTGATATTTCCAGCAGAGAGTACGGGTGTAGGACAGTAAATCTTTGACGAGGGCTGTTTGGTTAAATCTGGGAGTGGGGCTGAAGGTGAGGCCTTTGGATAGGACAGAGGTTTCGGATTGGGAGAGAGGTTTGGAGGAAAGGTTAACTACTGAATTGGGGTGTTGTGGTTCCAGATTGCGTTGATTGGAATTTTGAGGTTTTGGAGGGAGTGGAGCTGGAAGTGGGAGATTGAGTAGATGGGAGAGACTGGGTTTGTGTGCAATGAGAGGAGGTTGAGGTTTGCTGGAAAGGTTGTGAAGGGTGAGTGAGTTGCCTTTCCGGAGGTGGGAAACCAGGAGATTGGATAGTTTTTTAAGGTGGAGGGTGGCATGCTTTTCTAATTTGCGGTTGGCCTGTAGGAGGATGCTCTGAACAACCGGTGTGGATGTGGGAGAGGAAAGATTGAGGACTTTTATTAGGGACAGGAGTTGATGGGTGTGTTGATTGGCTGAGTGGATGTGCAGGTGAAGGATTAGGTGGGTGAGGGCAATGGATTGTTCAGTTTGGAACTGGTATAGGGACTGATGGAAAGAAGGGTTGCAGCCAGAGATGGGAACTTTAAGTGTGAGGCCTTTGGGGGTGATGCCAAATGTCAGACAAGCCTGAGAAAATAAAATATGGGAGTGTAATCTGGCTAGGGCGAAGGCATGTTTGCGGAGGGAATGTAAATAAAACTTAATGGGGTCGTTGTGGAGGTGTTGTGAGGGTGACATGGTCCTAGAAGGTGGAAAGTGGAACACGAGGCTGAAATGAAAATGAAAATAAATATAAAAATCTGGTGTGAAAAAAGGCGAAAAAGGGTTGGTTAGAGCTGGGCTGTTGATCCTGTGGTGAACTTGTGTAGGTAGAAAATGATGTGCATGAAGGTTGGTGGTTGTGTTGCCGCCAAAACACGTTAAAGGGTGAAGAAATACGGGAGAATTTCGAAAAAACTACGTGAGGATGTATTAAAAGGGTGGTTTGGTGGTGACAGATTATGGAAATGAAGCTAACAATTGTCTGATGAAGAAATAATGACGTTAAAACCTGTGGGAAGCGGCTAGAAATGATCGATGATGTGAGAAAAACGGAAATGGAAATAAAGCAAAAGATATTAAAACTAGCCGAAAAGGTTGTTAAATAGCTGAAAGGAACTGTTTGTGAAATGGAAACGGTGGATTTTATAGCAGCGGTGGTGTTGAAAGCGGAAAAAAAATTTTTTGTTTGGAAGTGGGTTACGTATTATTACGTATTATTGAGTATATATCGGCGGGATAAAATTGAATACTGGATTACGGTAAAAAAGGAGAAGGTGAAAAGAAAGTAAAACTGCTGGCAAAAACAGGAGGAGGAAATAAGATGACAGAAAAGACTACGAAATGTAACAGTGACAATAACAATAACAAACGTGATTGTTGGGTTCAAATTAATGATATGAATATAATAGAGGGAAACGTTCCACGTGGGAAAAATATATTTAAAAAGAAAGATGATGAGACTTACCAAACAAAAGCGCTGGCAGGTCGATAGACACACAGACAAACACAAACATACACACAAAATCTAGCTTTCGCAACCAATGGTTGCCTCGTCAGGAAAGAGGGAAGGAGAGGGAAAGACAAAAGGATTTGGGTTTTAAGGGAGAGGGTAAGGAGTCATTCCAATCCCGGGAGCGGAAAGACTTACCTTAGGGGGAAAAAAGGAGGGAAAAAAGGACAGGTATACACTCGCACACACACACATATCCATCCTCATATACACAGACACAAGCAGACATTTGTAAAGGCAAAGAGTTTGGGCAGAGATGTCAGTCGGGGCGGATGTACAAAGGCAAAGATGATGTTGAAAGACAGGTGAGGTACGAGCGGCGGCAAATTGAAATTAGAAATTAGCGGAGATTGAGGCCTGGCGGATAGCGAGAAGAGAGGATATGCTGAAGGGCAAGTTCCCATCTCCGGAGTTCTGACAGGTTGGTGTTAGTGGGAAGTATCCAGATAACCCGGACGGTGTAACACTGTGCCAAGATGTGCTGGCCGTGCACCAAGGCATGTTTAGCCACAGGGTGATCCTCATTACCAACAAACACTGTCTGCCTGTGTCCATTCATGCGAATGGACAGTTTGTTGCTGGTCATTCCCACATAGAACGCTTCACAGTGTAGGCAGGTCAGTTGGTAAATCACGTGGGTGCTTTCACACGTGGCTCTGCCTTTGATCGTGTACACCTTCCGGGTTACAGGACTGGAGTAGGTGGTGGTGGGAGGGTGCATGGGACAGGTTTTACACCGGGGGCGGTTACAGGGGTAGGAGCCAGAGGGTAGGGAAGGTGGTCTGGGGATTTCATAGGGATGAACTAAAAGGTTGCGAAGGTTAGGTGGACGGCGGAAAGACACTCTTGGTGGAGTGGGGAGGATTTCATGAAGGATGGATCTCATTTCAGGGCAGGATTTGAGGAAGTCGTATCCCTGCTGGAGAGCCACATTCAGAATCTGATCCAGTCCCGGAAAGTATCCTGTCACAAGTGGGGCACTTTTGGGGTTCTTCTGTGGAAGGTTCCGGGTTTGAGGAGATGAGGAAGTGGCTCTGGTTATTTGCTTGTGTACCAGGTCGGGAGGGTAGTTACGGGATGCAAAAGCTGTTTTCAGGTTGTTGGTGTAGTGGTTCAAGGATTCCGGACTGGAGCAGATTCGTTTGCCACGAAGACCTAGGCTGTAGGGAAGGGACCGTTTGATGTGGAACGGGTGGCAGCTGTCATAATGGAGGTACTGTTGCTTGTTGGTGGGTTTGATGTGGACGGACGTGTGAAGCTGGCCATTGGACAGGTGGAGGTCAACGTCAAGGAAAGTGGCATGGGATTTGGAGTGGGACCAGGTGAATCTGATGGAACCAAAGGAGTTGAGGTTGGAGAGGAAATTCTGGAGTTCTTCTTCACTGTGAGTCCAGATCATGAAAATGTCATCAATAAATCTGTACCAAACTTCGGGTTGGCAGGCCTGGGTAACCAAGAAGGCTTCCTCTAAGCGACCCATGAATAGGTTGGCATACGAGGGGGCCATCCTGGTACCCATGGCTGTTCCCTTTAATTGTTGGTATGTCTGGCCTTCAAAAGTGAAGAAGTTGTGGGTCAGGATGAAGCTGGCTAAGGTAATGAGGAAAGAGGTTTTAGGTAGGGCGGCAGGTGATCGGCGTGAAAGGAAGTGCTCCATCGCAGCGAGGCCCTGGACATGCGGAATATTTGTGTATAAGGAAGTGGCATCAATGGTTACAAGGATGGTTTCCGGGGGTAACAGACTGGGTAGGGATTCCAGGCGTTCGAGAAAGTGGTTGGTGTCTTTGATGAAGGATGGGAGACTGCATGTAATGGGTTGAAGGTGTTGATCTACGTAGGCAGAGATGCGTTCGGTGGGGGCTTGGTAACCAGCTACAATGGGACGGCCGGGATGATTGGGTTTGTGAATTTTGGGAAGAAGGTAGAAGGTAGGGGTGCGGGGTGTTGGTGGGGTCAGGAGGTTGATGGAGTCGGGTGAAAGGTTTTGTAGGGGGCCTAAGGTTCTGAGGATTCCTTGAAGCTCCGCCTGGACATCAGGAATGGGATTGCCTTGGCAAACTTTGTAAGTAGTGTTGTCTGAAAGCTGACGCAGTCCCTCAGTCACATACTCCCGACGATCAAGTACCACAGTTGTGGAACCCTTGTCAGCCGGAAGAATGACGATGGATCGGTCAGCCTTCAGATCACGGATAGCCTGGGCTTCAGCAGTGGTGATGTTGGGAGTAGGATTAAGGTTTTTTAAGAAGGATTGAGAGGCAAGGCTGGAAGTCAGAAATTCCTGGAAGGTGAGGAGAGGGTGATTTTGAGGAAGAGGAGGTGGGTCCCGCTGTGACGGAGGACGGAACTGTTCCAGGCATGGTTCAATTTGGTTAGTGTTTTGGGGAGTTGGATCATTAGGAGTAGGATTAGGATCATTTTTCTTCGTGGCAAAGTGATATTTCCAGCAGAGAGTACGGGTGTAGGACAGTAAATCTTTGACGAGGGCTGTTTGGTTAAATCTGGGAGTGGGGCTGAAGGTGAGGCCTTTGGATAGGACAGAGGTTTCGGATTGGGAGAGAGGTTTGGAGGAAAGGTTAACTACTGAATTGGGGTGTTGTGGTTCCAGATTGCGTTGATTGGAATTTTGAGGTTTTGGAGGGAGTGGAGCTGGAAGTGGGAGATTGAGTAGATGGGAGAGACTGGGTTTGTGTGCAATGAGAGGAGGTTGAGGTTTGCTGGAAAGGTTGTGAAGGGTGAGTGAGTTGCCTTTCCGGAGGTGGGAAACCAGGAGATTGGATAGTTTTTTAAGGTGGAGGGTGGCATGCTTTTCTAATTTGCGGTTGGCCTGTAGGAGGATGCTCTGAACAACCGGTGTGGATGTGGGAGAGGAAAGATTGAGGACTTTTATTAGGGACAGGAGTTGATGGGTGTGTTGATTGGCTGAGTGGATGTGCAGGTGAAGGATTAGGTGGGTGAGGGCAATGGATTGTTCAGTTTGGAACTGGTATAGGGACTGATGGAAAGAAGGGTTGCAGCCAGAGATGGGAACTTTAAGTGTGAGGCCTTTGGGGGTGATGCCAAATGTCAGACAAGCCTGAGAAAATAAAATATGGGAGTGTAATCTGGCTAGGGCGAAGGCATGTTTGCGGAGGGAATGTAAATAAAACTTAATGGGGTCGTTGTGGAGGTGTTGTGAGGGTGACATGGTCCTAGAAGGTGGAAAGTGGAACACGAGGCTGAAATGAAAATGAAAATAAATATAAAAATCTGGTGTGAAAAAAGGCGAAAAAGGGTTGGTTAGAGCTGGGCTGTTGATCCTGTGGTGAACTTGTGTAGGTAGAAAATGATGTGCATGAAGGTTGGTGGTTGTGTTGCCGCCAAAACACGTTAAAGGGTGAAGAAATACGGGAGAATTTCGAAAAAACTACGTGAGGATGTATTAAAAGGGTGGTTTGGTGGTGACAGATTATGGAAATGAAGCTAACAATTGTCTGATGAAGAAATAATGACGTTAAAACCTGTGGGAAGCGGCTAGAAATGATCGATGATGTGAGAAAAACGGAAATGGAAATAAAGCAAAAGATATTAAAACTAGCCGAAAAGGTTGTTAAATAGCTGAAAGGAACTGTTTGTGAAATGGAAACGGTGGATTTTATAGCAGCGGTGGTGTTGAAAGCGGAAAAAAAATTTTTTGTTTGGAAGTGGGTTACGTATTATTACGTATTATTGAGTATATATCGGCGGGATAAAATTGAATACTGGATTACGGTAAAAAAGGAGAAGGTGAAAAGAAAGTAAAACTGCTGGCAAAAACAGGAGGAGGAAATAAGATGACAGAAAAGACTACGAAATGTAACAGTGACAATAACAATAACAAACGTGATTGTTGGGTTCAAATTAATGATATGAATATAATAGAGGGAAACGTTCCACGTGGGAAAAATATATTTAAAAAGAAAGATGATGAGACTTACCAAACAAAAGCGCTGGCAGGTCGATAGACACACAGACAAACACAAACATACACACAAAATCTAGCTTTCGCAACCAATGGTTGCCTCGTCAGGAAAGAGGGAAGGAGAGGGAAAGACAAAAGGATTTGGGTTTTAAGGGAGAGGGTAAGGAGTCATTCCAATCCCGGGAGCGGAAAGACTTACCTTAGGGGGAAAAAAGGAGGGAAAAAAGGACAGGTATACACTCGCACACACACACATATCCATCCTCATATACACAGACACAAGCAGACATTTGTAAAGGCAAAGAGTTTGGGCAGAGATGTCAGTCGGGGCGGATGTACAAAGGCAAAGATGATGTTGAAAGACAGGTGAGGTACGAGCGGCGGCAAATTGAAATTAGAAATTAGCGGAGATTGAGGCCTGGCGGATAGCGAGAAGAGAGGATATGCTGAAGGGCAAGTTCCCATCTCCGGAGTTCTGACAGGTTGGTGTTAGTGGGAAGTATCCAGATAACCCGGACGGTGTAACACTGTGCCAAGATGTGCTGGCCGTGCACCAAGGCATGTTTAGCCACAGGGTGATCCTCATTACCAACAAACACTGTCTGCCTGTGTCCATTCATGCGAATGGACAGTTTGTTGCTGGTCATTCCCACATAGAACGCTTCACAGTGTAGGCAGGTCAGTTGGTAAATCACGTGGGTGCTTTCACACGTGGCTCTGCCTTTGATCGTGTACACCTTCCGGGTTACAGGACTGGAGTAGGTGGTGGTGGGAGGGTGCATGGGACAGGTTTTACACCGGGGGCGGTTACAGGGGTAGGAGCCAGAGGGTAGGGAAGGTGGTCTGGGGATTTCATAGGGATGAACTAAAAGGTTGCGAAGGTTAGGTGGACGGCGGAAAGACACTCTTGGTGGAGTGGGGAGGATTTCATGAAGGATGGATCTCATTTCAGGGCAGGATTTGAGGAAGTCGTATCCCTGCTGGAGAGCCACATTCAGAATCTGATCCAGTCCCGGAAAGTATCCTGTCACAAGTGGGGCACTTTTGGGGTTCTTCTGTGGAAGGTTCCGGGTTTGAGGAGATGAGGAAGTGGCTCTGGTTATTTGCTTGTGTACCAGGTCGGGAGGGTAGTTACGGGATGCAAAAGCTGTTTTCAGGTTGTTGGTGTAGTGGTTCAAGGATTCCGGACTGGAGCAGATTCGTTTGCCACGAAGACCTAGGCTGTAGGGAAGGGACCGTTTGATGTGGAACGGGTGGCAGCTGTCATAATGGAGGTACTGTTGCTTGTTGGTGGGTTTGATGTGGACGGACGTGTGAAGCTGGCCATTGGACAGGTGGAGGTCAACGTCAAGGAAAGTGGCATGGGATTTGGAGTGGGACCAGGTGAATCTGATGGAACCAAAGGAGTTGAGGTTGGAGAGGAAATTCTGGAGTTCTTCTTCACTGTGAGTCCAGATCATGAAAATGTCATCAATAAATCTGTACCAAACTTCGGGTTGGCAGGCCTGGGTAACCAAGAAGGCTTCCTCTAAGCGACCCATGAATAGGTTGGCATACGAGGGGGCCATCCTGGTACCCATGGCTGTTCCCTTTAATTGTTGGTATGTCTGGCCTTCAAAAGTGAAGAAGTTGTGGGTCAGGATGAAGCTGGCTAAGGTAATGAGGAAAGAGGTTTTAGGTAGGGCGGCAGGTGATCGGCGTGAAAGGAAGTGCTCCATCGCAGCGAGGCCCTGGACATGCGGAATATTTGTGTATAAGGAAGTGGCATCAATGGTTACAAGGATGGTTTCCGGGGGTAACAGACTGGGTAGGGATTCCAGGCGTTCGAGAAAGTGGTTGGTGTCTTTGATGAAGGATGGGAGACTGCATGTAATGGGTTGAAGGTGTTGATCTACGTAGGCAGAGATGCGTTCGGTGGGGGCTTGGTAACCAGCTACAATGGGACGGCCGGGATGATTGGGTTTGTGAATTTTGGGAAGAAGGTAGAAGGTAGGGGTGCGGGGTGTTGGTGGGGTCAGGAGGTTGATGGAGTCGGGTGAAAGGTTTTGTAGGGGGCCTAAGGTTCTGAGGATTCCTTGAAGCTCCGCCTGGACATCAGGAATGGGATTGCCTTGGCAAACTTTGTAAGTAGTGTTGTCTGAAAGCTGACGCAGTCCCTCAGTCACATACTCCCGACGATCAAGTACCACAGTTGTGGAACCCTTGTCAGCCGGAAGAATGACGATGGATCGGTCAGCCTTCAGATCACGGATAGCCTGGGCACCGAACGCATCTCTGCCTACGTAGATCAACACCTTCAACCCATTACATGCAGTCTCCCATCCTTCATCAAAGACACCAACCACTTTCTCGAACGCCTGGAATCCCTACCCAGTCTGTTACCCCCGGAAACCATCCTTGTAACCATTGATGCCACTTCCTTATACACAAATATTCCGCATGTCCAGGGCCTCGCTGCGATGGAGCACTTCCTTTCACGCCGATCACCTGCCGCCCTACCTAAAACCTCTTTCCTCATTACCTTAGCCAGCTTCATCCTGACCCACAACTTCTTCA
Source organism: Schistocerca cancellata (assembly GCF_023864275.1). NCBI lineage: Eukaryota > Metazoa > Arthropoda > Insecta > Orthoptera > Acrididae > Schistocerca > Schistocerca cancellata. The sequence continues at coordinate 41,441,796 of NC_064637.1, forward strand.
CTTTTGAAGGCCAGACATACCAACAATTAAAGGGAACAGCCATGGGTACCAGGATGGCCCCCTCGTATGCCAACCTATTCATGGGTCGCTTAGAGGAAGCCTTCTTGGTTACCCAGGCCTGCCAACCCGAAGTTTGGTACAGATTTATTGATGACATTTTCATGATCTGGACTCACAGTGAAGAAGAACTCCAGAATTTCCTCTCCAACCTCAACTCCTTTGGTTCCATCAGATTCACCTGGTCCCACTCCAAATCCCATGCCACTTTCCTTGACGTTGACCTCCACCTGTCCAATGGCCAGCTTCACACGTCCGTCCACATCAAACCCACCAACAAGCAACAGTACCTCCATTATGACAGCTGCCACCCGTTCCACATCAAACGGTCCCTTCCCTACAGCCTAGGTCTTCGTGGCAAACGAATCTGCTCCAGTCCGGAATCCTTGAACCACTACACCAACAACCTGAAAACAGCTTTTGCATCCCGTAACTACCCTCCCGACCTGGTACACAAGCAAATAACCAGAGCCACTTCCTCATCTCCTCAAACCCGGAACCTTCCACAGAAGAACCCCAAAAGTGCCCCACTTGTGACAGGATACTTTCCGGGACTGGATCAGATTCTGAATGTGGCTCTCCAGCAGGGATACGACTTCCTCAAATCCTGCCCTGAAATGAGATCCATCCTTCATGAAATCCTCCCCACTCCACCAAGAGTGTCTTTCCGCCGTCCACCTAACCTTCGCAACCTTTTAGTTCATCCCTATGAAATCCCCAGACCACCTTCCCTACCCTCTGGCTCCTACCCCTGTAACCGCCCCCGGTGTAAAACCTGTCCCATGCACCCTCCCACCACCACCTACTCCAGTCCTGTAACCCGGAAGGTGTACACGATCAAAGGCAGAGCCACGTGTGAAAGCACCCACGTGATTTACCAACTGACCTGCCTACACTGTGAAGCGTTCTATGTGGGAATGACCAGCAACAAACTGTCCATTCGCATGAATGGACACAGGCAGACAGTGTTTGTTGGTAATGAGGATCACCCTGTGGCTAAACATGCCTTGGTGCACGGCCAGCACATCTTGGCACAGTGTTACACCGTCCGGGTTATCTGGATACTTCCCACTAACACCAACCTGTCAGAACTCCGGAGATGGGAACTTGCCCTTCAGCATATCCTCTCTTCTCGCTATCCGCCAGGCCTCAATCTCCGCTAATTTCTAATTTCAATTTGCCGCCGCTCGTACCTCACCTGTCTTTCAACATCATCTTTGCCTTTGTACATCCGCCCCGACTGACATCTCTGCCCAAACTCTTTGCCTTTACAAATGTCTGCTTGTGTCTGTGTATATGAGGATGGATATGTGTGTGTGTGCGAGTGTATACCTGTCCTTTTTTCCCTCCTTTTTTCCCCCTAAGGTAAGTCTTTCCGCTCCCGGGATTGGAATGACTCCTTACCCTCTCCCTTAAAACCCAAATCCTTTTGTCTTTCCCTCTCCTTCCCTCTTTCCTGACGAGGCAACCATTGGTTGCGAAAGCTAGATTTTGTGTGTATGTTTGTGTTTGTCTGTGTGTCTATCGACCTGCCAGCGCTTTTGTTTGGTAAGTCTCATCATCTTTCTTTTTAAATATATTTTTCCCACGTGGAACGTTTCCCTCTATTAAATTCATCTATTGAGTTTTATTTATTTATTTATTTCTTACACCATGGATCCAACTGTGACAATTTCACATGGATGTAGTGTGTGTCAATTTTTACATTGTCAATGACAAGTACTTGTACACTATGTTTACAGGTAAAGAATATAAAGTTACTTAACCACTACAATGATCCATAACACAATATAATGGAATGAGAATCCTTAGACCTACAGATTACAGGTATAAAACAAAGTAAATTAAACCTGAAAAGGTCATACAACCCAGACTGTTAAATATAAGCAGTTAACACTAAAAGAGTTACATATGTGACAAGAATGTTCAGCTTAATGTTCAATTTATATGATAATACATCTTATTTTAAGGCCGTTTCTCACTGTGTTTCATAAACTCTTCCAAACTGTAAAATGACATGGCTAAAAGAAATTGCCTCAGAAGCTCTTTAAATGTAGATTTGTTGGCAATTTCACATTTGATTTCTGGAGGAAGAGCATTAAATATCTTTATACCAGAGGACTGTACACCCTTCTGCACAATCTTCAAATTTTTACCTTCAGTGTGGAAATCATGTTTCCTCCTTGTGTTATACTGATGGTATTCACTGTTACATTTGTATAAATCAGTGTTTTTACTTATGAAACACATAAGTGAGTATATATATTGAGAAGTAGTTGTAAGAATTCCCAGATTCCGGAATAGGCTTCTGCAGCTGCATCTAGGATCTACACCAGACATCACTCTTACAACACGCTTCTGAGCAATGAATATTTTCTTTGCAAGAGGTTGATTTCCCCAGAAAATAATTCCATATGCCATCAAAGAATGGAAGTAACCATAGTATGCAGCTTTTTTAATGCTTAAGTTTCCACTGACAGAGATGATTCGCATTGCAAAAACTGAAGAGCTGAGTCTCTTGTAAAGATCTAAAATGTGATGGGACCAGTTTACTCTACAGTCAATCTTCACGCCTAGAAACTTTGTTACTTCCACTCTTTCTATGACCTGTGTGGCATATTTAACAGTCATTTCTTCCTCAGTTTTGGCAGTTGGGGTGAACTGAATATAATTAGTCTTACTCAGGTTAAGTGAAAGACCATTTGCAGTAAACCACTTCATTAAATCTATAAGAATAGTATTAACAGACTCTTGAACATTTTCACATTTAAGACCATTAACCATTATGTTAGTATCATCTGCAAAGATGGTAAAATTGCACTGAATCATTGAAGAATAAGGTAAATCATTTATAAATAACAGGAACAGTAAAGGACCAAGAATAGAGCCCTGTGGAACTCCACAATTTATGTCTCTCCATTCCGATGAAATCATTCCACCACACAAATTGTCTGACTTATCTAAGACTACTTTCTGTTTCCTCTCTGTCAGGTATGACTGAAGACAGTTATTTGCTACACCACTTATTCCTAGATGGTCTGCCTTCAGTAACAGTATTTGGTGGTTCACAGTGTCAAAGGCTTTACATAAATCACAAAATAACCCTGTTGTCACCATTTTCTCATTTAGAGATTCCAAAACCTTATCTATAAAAGCATATATTGCATGTTCAGTTGACAGACCTTTCCAGAAACCAAACTGATGTTTGCTGAGAATATTGAATTTATGTAGGTGTTCTAAAATTCTAGAATACATGAGCTTTTCTAGTACCTTTGAAAACACAGTCAGGAGAGATATTGGTCTGAAATTTTTAACATCAGTTTTCTCCCCTTTCTTAAAGAGAGGCTTCACGATAGCATACTTTAGTCTATCAGGAACAATTCCTTGCTGCAAAGAGGCATTGAAAATATGACACAGTATATTGCTTACAGAAGTACAACACTGCTTTAACAATTTGCTAGAAATATTGTCTACTCCACAGGAGTTCTTGGTTTTCATGGAGGCAACTGTTCTTTCAATTTCTGATACTGTAACGGGTCTAACATGCATTTGGATGATTTTGTTAGGGAAAGCATTTCGCAAAAAGGTCTGGGCATCATTCACAGAACCCTTGCAGCCTATTTGCTCAGACACTGACAGGAAGTGTTTATTAAAGATTTCAGCTATGATCTCAGGATTTTGCACAAGATTCCCTTCATGTTTGATTATGAAGTTTTCTACAGCTCTTTTTTTATTGTTCCCTGTCTCCTTGTTAACTATTTGCCAGACAGTCTTCATTTTATTATTGGAGTTATCAATTTCTTTTACATAATACAGTGCTTTTGATGTCTGAATAACTTTCTTTAGGATTTTACAATACATGTTATAATGGCTGATTAATTCTCTGTCCCTTGACCCTCTGGTTGCAACATAAAGTTCTCTCTTATATTTACATGACACTAATACCCTTTGTGATCCATGGCTTCTTTAAGGACGAGGAAATATTGTTCCTAACAAACTTTTTAGGAAAAGCTTCTTCAAAGTGGGATAGGAATTCATTTATGAATATGTTGAACTTTGTATCAACATCATCTACTCTGCGAACTGAATTCCAATCTTCATGCTGCAGCTTATGGTTAAAAAATTCCAGGGTCTCTTTGTTCATAAGTCTGATTGCCTTCCAGGATGGGACTGCTTTCTTGACAGGTCTGTAGTCATGTAGAGTGAGGAGCTGTCCATCATGGTCTGATATGCCATTTACTATTGCAGTGACAGTGAAGTTCTGGTATAAATTTACATCTAAAAATATATTGTCTATCAGAGATTGACAGTCAGGTGTGATCCTACTAGGAAAGTCAACCACTGATGTAAGATTGTAGGAACTCAGCAAATTCTGGAGCTCTACTTTGTTGTTGCATTCGATTGCGAAGTTGACATTAAAGTCCCCAAGTAAGATAATGTCATTATTTTTAGAAAATAAGGTTGATAGTAACAATTCTAACTGAACCATAAAGACTGTGAAATTGGTTCCTGGTGCCCTGTACACTGTAACTACTATTAATTTGGAACTGTTTAAGGACACTTCTATTGCACACACTTCAAACTGTTGGTCACTGCAATATTTCCTTACATCTACAGATCTAAAAGTTAAATTATTCTTAATGAAAATTACTACTCCACCTTTTCTCATGCTATCTCTACAGTAGTAGGTGGCAAGGCTATAACTGTCTATATGTAACATTTCAATTCCTTCTGTAATATGGTGTTCTGAGAAACATAAGATCTGAGCATTGTTCATAAAGTTTTTGTTGTTTATGTTAACTTCTAATTGATCTAGTTTGCTTCTTATTCCCCTTATGTTTTGGTGAAAAATGGAGAAGTTGTTTGGATTATTACCTATTTTGGTGGTTTCTTCTTTCTCGTGCCTGTGGTTAAAAAATCCTTCAGATGAGGAGGACACACAACTTTACGTTTACCTCCTGTTCTCTGTTGAACAGTTGAAGGAGTTGTCATTCAGAAATTCTTTTAATTTGCTTTCAAATGTTGGTTGGCTATCTGTAAGACTTAATACTATTTGGCAAATGACCAAAGATTTTTGTGGCAGCATAATTCACCCCTTTCTGTGTCAAAAAGAGATTTAATCCAGAATAGTGAAGATAATCCTTTCTTCTAGTGTTGTAGCTATGCACTTCACTGTTATTTTTGAATTCAGATGGGTTATTAATGACAAATTTCATAAATGAATATATGTATTTCAATGGTAAATAAATGTCTGCAAGGCTATCTTGGGTGGGCTCCAGCTATTATTCTGGTTACATGTTTTTGTGCAATGAATATTTTCTCTCTTAATGACAAATTGCCCCAAAATATGATGCCATATGAAAGCAGTGAATGAAAATAGGCATAGTAGGCTAATTTACTGATATTTTTGTCACCAAAATTTGCAATAACCATAATAGCATAAGTAGCTGAATCTAACCATTTCAGATCACTGACGTGTTCCATCCAATTCAATTTCTCATCAATGCACACACCCAGAAATTTGGAGTATTTTGCCTTAGCAACAGACTACTGTTCACAGTCTATATTTATCAATGGTGTTAAGCCATTTACTGTGCAGAATTGTTTAAACTGTGTTTTCTTAAAATTTAGTGAGTCCATTTGCAGAGAACCATTTAATAATTTTATGAAAGACATTATTTGCAATTTCCTCACTGATCCTTGCTTGTTGGGTGTGATTAATATGCTTATGTCAGCAAATAAACTAGCTTTGCATCTTCACGAATATAGTGTGGCAAGTCATTAACATAGACCTATATTACGAACAATAAGAGACTGAAGACTGAACCCTGTGGGACACCATTCTTGATACCTCCCAGTTAGAGGACTCTGCTGGTTTTTGCTGACTATCTGTACTGTTATTTTTAACATTCTGCATTCTTCCAGTTAAGTATGAATTAAACCATTTGTGCACGGTTCCACTCATCCCACAATACTTAAGCTTATCAAGAAGAATATCACGATCCACACAATCAAAAAGCCTTTAAGAGATCACAAAATATTCCAATGGGTGAGGTTCGGTTATTCAATACATTTAATATTTGATCAGTGAAAGCAGATACAGCTTTTTCTATAGAAAAGCCTTTCCAAAAACCAAATTGACATTTTGTTAGTAGGCTACTTCATTCTTACAAATAGCCTATGTGATGCTACTCTTTAAAATATTACTTTTACAAGAATTTTATATAAAGTGGTCAGAAGTTAGATTGTGCGGTAGTTGTTAGCATCAGATCTATCCCCTTTTTTATGCAATGGTTTAACAATAGCGTATTTCAGTTTATCTGGAAAAATGCCCTGCTTCAGTGAGCTACTACATATGTGACTGAGAATCCCACTCATTTGTTGGGGACAAGCTTTTAGTAGGCTGTTTGAAATGCCATCAATTCAATGTGAGCTTTTATTTTTGAGTGAATTTATTATTTACCTAATTTCAGTAGGAGATGTGGGTAGAATTTCAATTTTATCAAACTGCATAGGTACTGCCTCTTCCATATACCGCCTTGCACTTTCTAATGAATAGCTAGGTCCTATTTTCTCTATAACACTTAAAAAATGATTATTAAAAATGTTTCAACTTACGAATTCTTGTTAAAGTTTTCGTTGTGTTTCATAGAACAAAGAATGTGAGTACAATACGAAGGGTGTTGACACCGCCAATTTAAATGAAGTGTGTAGAATACAGAATTTCTCCCAATATATGTTTACTTTCTGGAATTGCGCTCTATGGCATCTTTGGGAATTAAGTTTTTTTCTGGTAACTTCTTAAACCAGAGGCACGCTTCCGTTATTTGGCACTAAACAACATAGCGTGGTTCGTTATGGCACACCGTCATAATGATACAATGACGGAATACTTCCAGTTAATAGTGCTGCTAAAATCCAAAACTAGTTAATCTAAAAATTAAATCTGTGGCAATGGTTATACACTGACAGTATATACTGTAATTACTAAACTTACCTGGCTAACGCAGAGCGCAGTTGTATGTAAGACTATGTCCGACGAATAGGATGGTTACACACTTCCCCCGTTCTCTACCGTTGACTTTGATTGACAAAACACGAGCAACTTGCGCAAAGTGACCAAACAAATAACAGGCAAACAAGCGAATATCGAAGGCGCCAAATTAAAATACGTCACACACAGGTATATTAAAGAAACTATTTCTCTCGTACCATTTTTGCCCGTTATGTACTCTATTTAAATGAAAAACGCCAATATATTTTTTTACATATCATTTGCCGGCGAATTTTGGTGTAAATATTTTTAAGTATTCTTGATTGTTATCTTTTTCGTCTACAAAGATTATTATTATTATTAATATCATTGTACAACAAGGCAAGGCTTTGAGTTGAAGATTACCAATTACAGAGTCGTATCTTCTGCATACAGATCTTGTGAGTAGATAAAACTAGCTATTTATTGATATTTTCCCTTTAAAAAAATAAATAAAAAAAACGGGTTCCAACATTGAACAAACACTGAAAGCAAAGTTACTCCTGGTGCAGGTCTACATCTTCATCTATACTCTGCAAATACCCTTGAGCTGCAGGACAGAATGTACGTAAAATTTTACCAGTTTTTAGGGTTTCATCCCGTTCCATTCATGTATGGAGCGGAGGAATAATGATTGATTGAGTGCCTCGGTGCGTGTGGTAATTATTGTAATCTTATCCACACGATCCCTATGTGATCAACGGGTTGGGGGTTGTATCATATTCCTTGAGTAATCATTTAAAGCCGGTTCTTGAAACTTTGTTAACGGAGTTTCTCGGATACTTTACGTCTATCGTAGAGTTCCTCTCCTTCAGTATCTTTGTGACACTATCCTATGGATTAAACAGACATGTAACCATTCGTGCTACCCTCCTGTGTATACATTCAATATTCCCTGTTGGTCCTATGTCAACTAAGTGAATATGCAAAAAAAAAAAAAAGAAGTGCCTAAAGTAGAGTTTAAAATATGCTACCTCAATATTCAGGGTATAGCCGATAAAAACGTAATAGTCAACGAATTTACAAATGAAAACGTGGTAGATATTCTATGTTTAAGTGAACATTGGTGTAAAGAGGATGAGCTTGGGTACAAAGTATTGGATGATTACACACTACTTAGTTGCTATTGCAGAAAACAGCACTTACGTGGTGGAGTAGCAATATATGCAAAAAAACTTCTTGCACCAAACTGTGGCAGGATAGATCTCAATACCCTTAGTGACGAAATGCATTTTGAAATATCAGGTCAAATAATTGAGAGCCTTAAGCTAATGGTGGTAGTAGTGTACAGGCCACCTATGGTGACCCCCATATCTTTCTGGAGAAACTTGAAGAACTCTTAATGTTCATGTGTGTACCAAAATGGAAAAAATACAATATTGTCATTGAAGGGGATATCAGTTCAAATTTTGATATCCAGCAGGACAGCAAAACTGTGACACAGCTCAAAAATGTGCTCCAACAATTTAACCTGTACTATGTTAACTGCAAACCTACCAGAGGCTCATCCTGTCTAGACAATATATTTACAAATATTAAGAGAACTTCTATGTCCACTGATGTAATTAGTTTCCTTTACTCAGACCATGATGCAGCATATCTTAGTCTTAATAATGTAACTTCAGACTGCACCAAACCAGAATCTAAAATTGTGCTTACTAGGGCATTGAGCAGAGAGAGGATGGGTAGGTTTAGACATGCCTTCACCTATTTCATTTGGGACACATGTTTTATTAGGCTTCAACACTGTTCAGCTGATATTGTTTTCACCAAGTTTTTCTCTGTATTTTTAAATATATTTGAAAATAACATCCCTCTGAAAAAATGTACAATGAATATTAGAAGTAATTACAAGAAAAGGAAAACAAAGGAATGGTATATCCCACAGTTAGGGCAACTGAAAAATACTGTTCTAGTCTGTTCAAGACCAGTAAATCAGAACTTTATAAAGAACTGTATGCTAAAGATAAATAAGCGTATAGCAAGGCAATAAATGAAGCAAAGAAACTGCATAACACAGTAAACATTGAAAAGTCTAACAATAAATGCAAAAAGGCCCGGAGTGTAATAAACTCCATTGCACACATTAAACACAAAGAGGAAATTGCCATTACCCCAGAAGATTTTAATAAATATTGCATACAGTCCATTGAAGAAATTAGTAGTTCAGTTAACAAATCCCCTGAAAATGCACTTAGCATTATGGACAGCTGCTTTGAAAAGCTTCCCTCAAGCACCTTCACTTTCACAGAGGTGAGCCCAAATAATATACTAAAAATAGTGTAAAATTTCAACCCTTCAGTTAGTTTTGATTACTATGATATGTCATGTAATTTGTTGAAAGATGTTATTGATTGTATGATTTATCCTATAACTTTTTGTGTTAACAAATGCCTAGTTGAAAGTAAGTTCCCAGACATACTAAAAATTTCTATAGTTGTGTCCATATATAAAGAAGGGGGAAAGAACTGTCCTACTAGTTAAAGACCTATATCCATAACCTCAGCTTTTTCAAAATTTTTAGAAATAATTATGTATGAGCAAGTTAGTGTCTGCTTGTGTAAACTAAATATAATTAGTGATAAACAGTTTGGATTTAGGAAAGGTAAATCCACAACAGATGCAATGGACTCCCTCATAAAATTAGTCCTAGATGTGTTCGAGGCTAGGGACTACGCCCAGGCTACATTTTGTGACCTGAGCAGAGCCTTTGACTGTGTAGAGCATGACACTGTGCTGAATAAGCTAGTTTATTATGATTTTGATGACAACAGTATAAATATGTTCAGGTCTTTTCTAGAGAACCGTCAACAAGTTGTGTGCATTGGTAGGGAGAAATCAGATTTGGTTAATGTTAGATACAGAATGCCTCAAGGGTTGGTGCTTGGACCTTTACTGTTTATACTAATGATTAATGACCTTCCCTCGTACATAAATTCTCACACAATATTGTATGCTGATGACACAACTTTTCTACATAAAACCTCTGATCTAGGTACACTGCAAACACTGACCGAAAATACCCTTGCTCAGTCCTCATTATGGTTCAAAGGTAATGGCTTCTTACTAAATGAAAACAAAATCCAGACACTTTAGCCTCAAAGAGTTCCCTAATCACAAAGAAATAGAAACTGTAAAATTTTTGTGTGTTACTCTTGACAGTAAATTGACATGGGAACCACACATTAAAAATATATTTGCAAGGCTTTCAAGAGTTATATTTCTCATTAGAAATTTAAAAAGACATGTTCCCAATGACTATGTGCGATCAGCATATTTTGCCTTCTTCCAAAGCATCATCTCTTATGGAATCTTATTGTGGCGTAGTAGCTGTCATGTAAATGACATTTTACTTTTACAGAAGAAAGTAATAAGAATAATAATGGATTCTGATAAAACAGAACATTGTGAACATCTGTTTATTAAATTGCAATATATTACAGTAGTAGACTTATTCATCTACAATGTTTTATTGTACATTACAAATAATGTCTCTAATTATGTGTTGAGAAGTGATATTCATAGCCATAATACTAGAAACAGAACATCTGTAGATGTGCCATATCATAGATTATCAAAATCGCAGAAGTCCTACCTAGATCTTGGACTAAGGATGTTCAATAGAGTAAGTGCTGACTTGAAAGAACTGCCTGTAAATATTTTTAAAGCTAAATTATACAAGCTACTAGTGAACAATCAAGTTTTACACCACTAACAAATTTTTTGAACATAAAAATACTGTATTCTAATGTGTACCTATTTTATGTAAACCAATATAGTAGTTTATACCTAAAAACAAAGATGATGTGACTTACCAAATGAAAGTGCTGGCAGGTCGACAGACACACAAACGAACACAAACATACACACAAAATTCAAGCTTTCGCAACAAACTGTTGCCTTATCAGGAAAGAGGGAAGGAGAGGGAAAGACGAAAGGATGTGGGTTTTAAGGGAGAGGGTAAAGAGTCATTCCAGTCCCGGGAGCGGAAAGACTTACCTTATTGGGAAAAAAGGACGGGTATACACTCACGCACACACACACATATCCATCCACACATATACAGACACAAGCAGACATATTTAAAGACAAAGAGTTTGGGCAGAGATGTCAGTAGACATCACTAATGGACCGCGGCCGATTTAAAGCTACCACCTAGCAAGTGTGGTGTCTGGCGGTGACACCACACAAGGTCGTAAATATACAGCATGAATGGCAAGGGCCCAACACACTTCCCTGGGCACACCTGAAATTACTTCTACATCAGACGATGACTGTCCATACAATATAACATGTTGCTTCCCCTACCAAAAAGTCCTCAATCCAGTCATAAATTTCACTTGATATCCCATATGATTGTACTTTTGACAATATATATAGGTGTGGTACTGCGTCAGATGTTTTCTGGAAATTGAGAAGTACTGCAATGCCTTGATCTAAAGCTTTCAGTATGTCATGTGAGAAAAGTGTGAGTTGTTTTTCATAAAATCGACGTTTTTGGAATACATACTGGTTTGCATTGAGGACGTTACTCTGTTTGAGTTCTCATGTTTGAGCTCAGAATAGAGTCTAATATTCTACAACAAACCGATGTCCAGGATATTAGATGGCAGTTCTGTGGATCACTTCTGCTCCCATTCGTGTAGACAGGTGTGACCTGTACTTTTTTACAAGAACTGGGCATGATTTTCTGTTTCAGAAATCAATGATAGATTACATTTAGAAGAGGGGCTAACTCAGTCACACTCAGACAGAGATTCCATTGGGCCCCAAAGCTTTGTTCAATTTTAACAAATTCGGCCATTTCTCAACACCACTGACACTGATACTTATTTCATCCGGCTTTTCAGTGGTATGAGGATTAAACTGGGGCAATTCTCCCAGATTTTGTTTTGTGAGGGAACATTTGAAAATGCAATTAAGCTTTTCAGCTTTTGATGTCTCAATCACTAGGGACTGGTCACTAACAGCCTATTTACGACCATAATTTCTTTAGGTTCTGTGAAAGATCACTTGACAATATTCTGCTATCATAGTCACTGAAAGCATCACACATTGCTCTCTTCACAGCCAAATATGTTTCATTCATCATCTCTGTAACTATAGCTCTATCTTTTGTTTACACCTGTTTTGCAGTAATCTGTTTCTTCAGAAGTTTCTTTACAGTGAGTGTATACCATGGAAGTTCCAGTGCATGGCTGAGTATTCTTTGAAACTTGAGCCAGAGTTCCTCTACATACTGCTTCTCTGTGCTGAAAATTTTGAGTTCGTCACTGAGATGTGACACTACAGATGTTTTATCTACTGTACTGAACATACAGATCTTTCTGCTTGTTTAGTTTTTTTGTATTAATGACACTACTATACTACTTGAAAGGCAAACAATCAGTGTACTAGAAACTAATACTGTATTGACAAAAACTCAATACATGCAATTTCAAGCAATTAAAGAAGAAAATGAGCCGTGATAACAAAAATACCGGGTGATCAAAAAGTCAGTATAAATTTGAAATCTTAATAAACCACGAAATAATGTAGATAGAAAGGTAAAAATTGACACACATGCTTGGAATGACATGGGGTTTTATTAGAATTACAATTGTGTATAAAAGGAGCTGCAGTGAGAGAGAGAATCAGATGCACCAGCAGTCGCAGCATGTTGATGTTACCTGAAAAGGCACTTTTAGTGAAGCCATATTATCAGAATGGGGAATGTGCTAGTTCAGTGTTATGATCCTATCGCCATAGAAAGGGGATTCGAACGGGTAAAGGTCCATTGACAAATGCAGCTGTGGCCAGAATGATTTCGAAGTTCGAAGCCACGGGTTGTTAAGATGATAGACCCCGTAGTGGCCGACCGAGCACAAGGCATAGTGCTGCTGAGACCGTTCAGGAGGAAATGGAGACTGTAGCGTTTTCGTCTGTGCACGGGGAAGTCAGCGCTCGTGCAGTCGCACGTTGCACCAGCATTCCATACACTACTGTTTGGTTGGCACTTAGGCGTACCCTCCGATGCTATCCGTACAAATTCTATCGGCATCGTGAACTGTTAACTGGCGATTTAGTGAAGCGGAGGGCATTTGCGGTGTGGGCATTTCAAAAGATGGCGGAAGATGACGATTGGTTGAGTAACATGTTGTGGACTGACGAAGCTCATTTCATGCACCGAGGGTCTGTCAATGCCCCCAACTGCAGAATATGGGCTACCGAAAATCCTAGAACTGTCGTGGAAACTCCATTGCACGTCAAGAAAGTCACGGTATGGGTTGGATTTATCACATCTACCATTATCAGGCCTTTTTTCTTTGATGAAATGCGTGATTCTGGTTTTGTAACTGCTACTGTGACAGGTGAGAGGTACGCCGATATGTTACAGAATCGCATCATCCCCAGCCTGGCTGACAAACACTTGCTGGAAAGTACGATGTTTATGCAGGATGGCGCCCCACCCCATATTGCTAGACGTGTGAAAGATTTCTTGCGCGCGTCATTTGGTGATGATGTATGCTCAGCCGCCAGTTTCGTTATGCTTGGCCTCCCAGGTCCCCAGACCTCAGTCCATGCGATTACTGGCTTTGGGGTTACCTGAAGTCGCAAGTGTATCGTGATCGACCGACATCTCTAGGGATGCTGAAAGACAACATCCGACGCCAATGCCTCACCATAACTCCGGACATGATTTCAGTGCTGTTCACAACATTATTCCTCAACTACAGCTATTGTTGAGGAATGATGGTGGAAATATTGAGCATTTCCTGTAAAGAACATCATCTTTGCTTTGTCTTACTTTGTTATGCTAATTATTGCTATTCTGATCAGATGAAGCGCCATCTGTCGGAATTTTTTTGAACTTTTGTATTTTTTTGGTTCTAATAAAACCCCATGTCATTCCAAGCTTGTGTGTCAATTTGTACCTCTCTATCTACATTATTCCGTGATTTATTCATTTTTCAAATTTATACTTACTTTTTGATCACCCGGTGTATTACATTGTGAACCTTCTAAGTTCCTGAACATTATAACTGATATCACGTTTAATTGGTCCAGGCATATACAAGATCTTCAAAAAAGACTGTGTGGCAACTAATGTGTACGTATAATTAACCCTGTTGGGGATGTAAATGGCACATTATGCCCTACGTATAATTAGCCCTGCTGGTGATACAAAAGCTATCAAAGCTGCTTATTTTGACTATTTTCACTCTATCATGTCATATGGTATAATTTTAGGGGTAATCAAACTTCAACGACACCAAAAAAATTGCACAAAAGAAACCAGTTAAAATCATGAATGGCATTCATCCAGTATGTTCTTGCAGAAAACTGTTACTTAAGCTCTAGATGTTAACCACCACATCTCAATACACATTCTCTTTGATGAATTTTGTCTCTAATAACTGTTCTCTTTTCACATCTAATAGTGCATACGATGACCACAGTACAAGGTCTAAAAATGATTTACATGAAGACCTAAACATCTATGTCTAGTACAAAACGGTGACCACTATTCTGCCACAAAAGTTTTCAGTTCTCTTCCATTGATTATTAAAGTCCACATGAATGTCGTGCCTACATTTAAACATAAATTTAGAAAATACCTTATGGAAAAGTTATTCTACTCGTAATGAATACACAAAGATTAATCAATTAATATTTTTTGTAAATTTGTATTGACAATTGTATTTATGTTTTGAGGCTTTCTGTTATTAATGTGCTAGCCATTATTCATCTTCCTACTTTCATTGGTCAGTGTATGAATATTATTTTGTTCTGTACCTTAAGTTATTCTCAGTAATTTCTATCATGTGTACTTGAAGCATCTCTTAAGTTATCCCATTAATTTATGCCACTTTTACTTACACTATAGGCTACCTTATTAATTTTACTTCACCTTTTAAGCATACTCTCCAATCTGCTACATTTTTGTTGATGTAAATTTGCTTATTCTATCTCCATAGTAGTTTACATCAGTCTCATTCCACATCTTTGTGATATGGATGTATGGAATTCAAAATAAATAAAAATAATGTAAACTGGAACACTGGGAATGTTAGTCAGATCAGAAGGCTATATATAGCAAGGATGTGCACGAAAAGTGGAAACTTTCATCTCAGCCTTAAGTCGCCACATAAATACACCTTCTCGAAAGGTCTACAGAAACGTAAATGTAAGATACAATAAGAAATGAATCAGCAGAGAAATTACAAATCCCAGATTTAAAAGATTTGTGTGAACGAAATGGCAAGTGTAACAGTCAAGAGAACTGTGAAATGTATGAGCATATGAAGAAAGAATATAGCGGGATGACAAGACAAGAAAATCTAGTTGTTAAAAACATCATATTGGAACTTCATCAAATACACTCCTGGAAATGGAAAAAAGAACACATTGACACCGGTGTGTCAGACCCACCATACTTGCTCCGGACACTGCGAGAGGGCTGTACAAGCAATGATCACACGCACGGCACAGCGGACACACCAGGAACCGCGGTGTTGGCCGTCGAATGGCGCTAGCTGCGCAGCATTTGTGCACCGCCGCCGTCAGTGTCAGCCAGTTTGCTGTGGCATACGGAGCTCCATCGCAGTCTTTAACACTGGTAGCATGCCGCGACAGCGTGGACGTGAACCGTATGTGCAGTTGACGGACTTTGAGCGAGGGCGTATAGTGGGCATGTGGGAGGCCGGGTGGACGTACCGCCGAATTGCTCAACACGTGGGGTGTGAGGTCTCCACAGTACATCGATGTTGTCGCCAGTGGTCGGCGGAAGGTGCTCATGCTCGTCGACCTGGGACCGGACCGCAGCGTCGCACGGATGCACGCCAAGACCGTAGGATCCTACGCAGTGCCGTAGGGGACCGCATCGCCACTTCCCAGCAAATTAGGGACACTGTTGCTCCTGGGGTATCGGCGAGGACCATTCGCAACCGTCTCCATGAAGCTGGGCTACGGTCCCGCACACCGTTAGGCCGTCTTCCGCTCACGCCCCAACATCGTGCAGCCCGCCTCCAGTGGTGTCGCGACAGGCGTGAATGGAGGGACGAATGGAGACGTGTCGTCTTCAGCGATGAGAGTCGCTTCTGCCTTGGTGCCAATGATGGTCGTGTACGTGTTTGGCGCCGTGCAGGTGAGCGCCACAATCAGGACTGCATACGACCGAGGCACACAGGGCCAACACCCGGCATCATGGTGTGGGGAGCGATCTCCTACACTGGCTGTACACCACTGGTGATCGTCGAGGGGACACTGAATAGTGCACGGTACATCCAAACCGTCATTGAACCCATCGTTCTACCATTCCTAGACCGGCAAGGGAACTTGCTGTTCCAACAGGACAATGCACGTCCGCATGTATCCCGTGCCACCCAACGTGCTCTAGAAGGTGTAAGTCAACTACTCTGGCCAGCAAGATCTCCGGATCTGTCCCCCATTGAGCATGTTTGGGACTGGATGAAGCATCGTCTCACGCGGTCTGCACGTCCAGTACGAACGCTGGTCCAACTGAGGTGCCAGGTGGAAATGGCATGGCAAGCCGTTCCACAGGACTACATCCAGCATCTCTACGATCGTCTCCATGGGAGAATAGCAGCCTGCATTGCTGCGAAAGGTGGATACACACTGTACTAGTGCCGACATTGTGCATGCTCTGTTGCCTGTGTCTATGTGCCTGTGGTTCTGTCAGTTTGATCATGTGATGCATCTGACCCCAGGAATGTGTCAATAAAGTTTCCCCTTCCTGGGACAATGAATTCACGGTGTTCTTATTTCAATTTCCAGGAGTGTATTTCTAAAACAGTCTGATTAGTTACACACTCCATACACATAAATACAAACCAGAATGAATTAAATAAGACAGCAAGTGGTAACATAGTACTTACAGCTGAAGGTAAATAACTGATTGACCCACATGAAGTGTGTTCAAGTTTGAAACAGTATTAGGTAAATATAGATCAGAAACTGACAGAGACTTGAAGACAGACATTTACTGTCCAAATCTACATCTATACTCTGCAAACTACTGTGAAGTGCATGGCAAGTTTTTCCCATTTCATTCACGAATGAAGCATGGAGAAAATGATGGTTCAAATGCCTCAGTGCATGCTGTAATTAATCTAATCTTATCCTCATAGTCCATATGAGAGTCATATGTAGGGGCTAGAGTATATTCTTAGAGTCGTCATTTAAAGGCGGTTCTGGGAAATTTATTAGTAGTATTTCTCGGAATAATTTCTGTCTATTTTCATGAGTCTGCCAGTTCAATTCTTTCAACATCTCAGTAACATTCTCCCATGGGTCAAACAAACCTGTGACCATTCATAGTAATAGTTTATTCATCCAGCGACAATGTACATTGTATGGATTTCGTCAAAGAACATAGTATAACAAAAATAAGATAAGGGTGTACAGTTTCCTACAAAATACAATGGTTCATTGTACCCATCACAATATTTTTGGGCAATACAACTTTGATTACTGTAATAATATAAAAGTATGAGAAGGATCGTTTACATGAAATACATTACAAGTAAATAATTGATTTAACACTTTTGTTCAGAAAAATTAACATTGGGGCTGTGACAAGCATTTGATTTATGGTACTATTAACATATAGTAAATGAATGTAGTTACTTACTACAAGGTTACTGCAGATATTCATTTATACTATAATAGCAGTTGGTCATTAAGAATTTAAATATTGCTTCCTTGAATGTAGACAGTGTTTTTATTTCTGTCGCTCTCTGTGGACATTCAGTATCCTTTATCCTGTTATAATCTACTAATGAAGTTTCAAGAACCGGCTATAAATGATGAACTAGAGATATACTGCAACCCCCTACATACCACTCCCAAAGGGATCATGAAGACAAGATAAGATTAATTACAGCACACAGGGAGGCATTTAAACAATCATTGTTCCCACACCCCATGTGTGAATGGAATGAGAAAAAGCCCTAATAACTGATACAGTTGGACGTACCTGTTATAAGTTCAAGTTGAACAAATGTATTTCAAGGAAGACGCACTACATGAAAGTCACAGATCAAGTAAACAGAGTAAGACGTGTGTACACTTTAACAGTCAAATCATAACTGAGTCCGAGTCTAGCAGCTGCTGGCTGGCTGGCCGCTTAGGTGGCGTTGCTGCTGCACGGCTGGCAGACAGCGCCGCATGTAGAGGACGCACGTAACTGCACGGCGGCACTTTGAAAGATCGGGGAGTCACAACACTTTTCCCCCCTTTGAAGTTTTTGCACAGGTCTCGATGTAGGTGGCCTGTAGATTGCTAACGTCCATAGGTGTTTTGTGACTGGCCGTAAAGTCTCGAGGAGGAGGCTTCCCGTACGGACGGAAGTGTCCCCGATGATAACGGGTCGAGACGACAGGAGACGTGGGGGTCGAATCTGCTGGGACTCCGTGCACCAATCTGCCCGTTACGGCAAGTCCCGTTGTTATAATAGGAGACACGGGGGATGTGTCCGCGTCCGTTGGAGGAGGAGGCGAGTAGAGTTGCTCCGACAGATGGTGGTCATCTGGTTCCCGCATGGGCACGTCTTCTGATGGTGTCAGTTCTTGTGCTGGCACCAATATGATGGTGAGAGGACTGCGTTGTGAGTAACGAGAGATGCCAAGATTCCGAGCGTCAGGTAGAGCCGAAGGTGGTGTAGCGGCATCCGGAACAGGCACTGCCGGTGGCACACGAGGCTGAAGCTGGTCCGAATGACACACTGCAACACCCGTGTCCATCTGGATTTCATACAGGCATCGGCCACAGTGTCGTAAGATGTGGCCAGGACTCCATTTTGGCCACCAGGTCATCGGCGGTGAACCGGCCAAGCAAAGGCACCCGCGGCCGTGATGTGGAAGGCCGCAGAAGATGAAGCAGTGTGTGGGGCTGTTGGCCATGTGAGAGCTCAGCCGGCTGTGGTCTCCCATGGGAGTGAAACAGTAAGAAGCCAGAAATTGGAGAAGCACGTCATCAGCAGCAGAAGAAGTCAGGAGTTTCCTCATCTGAGCCTTAAATGTGCGGACCAGTCCTTCAGCCTCACCATTTCACTGTGGATGGAACGGAGGGGCCGTGACATGCATGACGCCGTGACGGGCACAAAAATCCGCATAATCAGAAGAGGCAAATTGTGGACCATTATCAGTATTAAGAGTAGAGGGAAGGCCTTCCAAAGAGAAAATGTGAGCTAGAGCATTGGTGGTTGCCACGGTGGTAGGTGACGTGCAACAGACAATGAAAGGAAAGTTAGCGTAGGCGTCAATAATGAGGAGCCAATAAGTACCTAAAAAAGGTCCCGCAAAGTCAGCATCAATACGCTCCCAGGGCTTCTCAGGCGAAGGCCACAGTGACAAAGATGACTTCGGGGTGGTGGCCTGTGACGCACAAGGGCCGCAGGCAGCGACCATTTGTGCGATTTGAGAGTTGATGCTGGGCCAGTACACATGACGGCGCGCCAGAGATTTTGTGCGAGAGACACCCCAGTGTCCGTGGTGAAGGAGGCGCAAGACCGAAGCACGCAAAGACGCAGGTACCACAACACGTGGAGAAGCATTTTCAGTGGAAAGGAGGATAACACCATCCCTAGCCGTGAGGCGGTAACGCAAAGTGTAGTAGTTCCGCAACGGATCAGAAGTCTTAGCGGACGGACTATCTGGCCAACCCTTCTGAATACAGTGTAAAACCTGGGAGAGGGTAGGGTCAGAACCCGTAGCAGCCGCCAACCAGTCCCCGGTGATGGGGCACCCGTCCACAACCCGCTGCTCGAATGCCAGATCAGGACCCATGGGAAGGCGAGACAGTGCATCAGCATTCGCATGTTGAGCCATCAGCCAGAAATGAATCTCATAATTGAAACGAGACAAGTAAAGAGCCCAACGTTGAAGGCGGTGTGCAGCCTTGTCGGGAAGTGACGTTTGTTGGATGAAACAAGGAAACAAGTGGTTTTTGATCCGTAACAAGATGAAATTTGGATCCATAGAGAAAAACACCAAACTTTTGAAGAGCAGGAATAATGGCCAAAGCTTCTTTTTCAACTTGAGAATACTTTTGTTGGGCAACCGTGAGTGTTTTGGAGGCGTAAGCAATGGGTTGTTCAGAACCGTCAGAAAAACGGTGCGCAAGGACTGCACCGACTCCGTATTGAGAGGCGTCCATGGCAAGAACAAGATGTTGGCCAGGTCGATAAGTAGCCAGGCATGGGGCCTGTTTCAGCATAGTCTTCAATTTCTGGAAAGCCGCATCGCATGACGCGGACTAGTGAAAAGGCACGTTTTTATGCAACAGGCGATGCAACGGCTGAGCCACTGAAGCAGCAGACTATAAAAACTTGTGATAGTATGCTATTTTCCCCAAGAAGGACTGCAGTTCCTTAACAGATGCAGGGCGAGGAAGGGCATCAATTGCAGCGACAGTTTGCTGAAGCGGACTAATACCATCCCGAGAGAGTTGAAACCCCAAGTACGTGATAGATGCCTGAAAAAATTTTGATTTCTGAAGATTACACTTAAGACCGGCAGTCTGTAAGACATGAAAAAGTGTGCGGAGATTTTGGAGATGTTCGCCAGTGGTGGAGCCAGTGACAACAATGTTGTCCTGGTAATTTATACACCCAGGGACAGTGAGCAATAATTGTTCCAAGAATCGCTGAAAGAGAGCAGGGGCGCTGGCAACCACGAATGGCAATCGTTGGTATTGATAGAGGCCGAAAGGCGTGTTAAGGACCAGAAACTGCCGGGAAGCAGCGTCGAGAGGAAGTTGATGATAAGCTTCTGACAGGCCAAGTTTATAAAAATACTGGCCTCCAGCAAGTTTAGTGAATAATTCTTAAGGTCGAGGCATAGGGTAAGTGTCGATAAGGCATTGAGCATTTACAGTGGCTTTGAAATCGCCACAGAGACGAATATCACCATTGGGCTTAGCAACGACAACGACAGGAGAGGACCACTCACTGGAAGTGACAGGAAGCAAGACCCCTGAAGCAGTGAGACGATCCAGCTCCCGTTTGACCTGATCACGAAGGGCCACAGGAATGGGCCGAGGCCGAAAAAACTTAGGCTGAGAAGTGGGTTTGAGCATGATATGAGCTTCAAAGTCATTTGCACGGCCTAACCCAGGAGAAAAAAGGGCCGAAAATGTCGTTGACAAGGAATCCAATTGAGCATAAGGAATAGCATCAGAGACGATATTGACAGAGTCATCTATGGAGAGCCCAAAAACGTGAAAGGCATCGAAACCAAAAAGATTCTCCGCGTTACTATGGTCGACCACAAATATGGGAACAGTGCGAACGACAGATTTGTAAGATACCTCAGCATCAAATGGTCCCAAGAGAGAAATCTTCTGTTTATTGTAAGTCCATAATTGCCTAGTAACAGGTGACAGCAGACAGGATTGGAGAACCCAACTGAAGATACGTCTGAGAATTGATGATAGTGGCACCTGCATGCGAACATCTCTACCAAGTATTTGGACAGTGAGGAATAACTTCCCTGAAAGGGAAGAAGTACAATTGACAGACAACACAGAATCAGCGTCATGTTCATGAACACCATGTATGCGGTCGGATTTGCAAACGGATGACACGTGACTCTTTTTCTTGCATTTGTGACACACGGCCCAATGTTGTGGACAATCTTCTCGTGAATGTTTCGTAAAACACCGCAGCCATGAAGGAAGTTGCCGTGGGTTTTGCTGCAGTTTCTTAGAGGTTTGTTTACGGTTAGGCCGAGTCTGCACTTGGGAGTGTGCTGCGGCCACATCGGCCGGCGGGGACATGCCACACGCTTCG
Organism: Schistocerca cancellata; assembly: GCF_023864275.1. Classification (NCBI taxonomy): domain Eukaryota; kingdom Metazoa; phylum Arthropoda; class Insecta; order Orthoptera; family Acrididae; genus Schistocerca; species Schistocerca cancellata. Next base: position 41,463,677 of record NC_064637.1, read on the forward strand.
TCAACATCACACAGAGGTTGTATTTCCCTGACGTCGCCCCATGCCTCTATTTGCACTACAGCGGCGCGAGAAATTTCAAAAGACTGAGCGATGGATAGGACTTCATCTAGAGTCAGATTTGCCAACTGAAGGGCACGTGGCCTAACTTCTTTGTCGGGCGCCGATCGGATAATAGCATCCCATACCATGGAATCGGCATAGGATTCTTTGTGAACTTCAGTAACAAATTGACACTTTCTACTGAAGCCGTGAAGTTCAGCAGCCCAAGCGCGATAGGATTGATTCGGTTGTTTTTGACAACGATAAAAGGCAACATATGTTTGCTTTTGAAAATAGACGGGCAGAAGTGAGCACATTTCAGCAAAGGACAAACACACAGGATCTTTGAAAGGGGCCAATTTCGACAACAACCGATACATTTGAGGTGAAATCCGTGAAAGGAACAGAGACTTACATTTTTGTTCATCCGTGACATGAAATGCCAAGAAGTGCTGTCGAAGACGTTTTTCGTAATCAGACAAGTCTTCCGCCGTCTCGTCGTAAGGAGGAAAAGGAGGTAGAGACAACGTCGAGAGACACCCCGCATTTGATGCTGCGACGAAATCACGAATCGCATTTGTGAGAAGCGTTTGCTGTTCTATGAGACCTTGCAACAGTTGCTCTAAAGTAGCCATGGAAACATGTGGGTCAACGATGGAAAAGAAATATCACTACCCCGTCGCTAGTTGTTATAACTTCAAGGTGAACAAATATATTTCAAGGAAGACGCGATACATGAAAGTCACAGATCAAGTAAACAGAGTAAGACTTTGTGCATTTTAACAGTCAAATCATAACTGAGTCCGAGTCTAGCAGCCGTTGGCTGGCTGGCCGCTTAGGTGGCGCTGCTGCTGCATGGCTGACAGACAGTGCTGCGTGTATAGGACGCGTGTAACTGTGCGGCGGCACTTTGTAAGATCGGCGAGTCACAACAGTACCTTCTGCCATGCACTTAATAGTGGTTTGCAGTGTGTAGATGTAGATGTAGAATGTAATGAAACAAAATGAGGCATTGACTAAAAAGAGTAGAGCTTTACCAGAAATAACAGAGTGCTTATTCCTATTTCCAACAGAGGAAACAAAAGTTAAAAAAATTATCAATCACTGAAAAACAAAGAAACAGAGGGCATAAATGAAATACCCGCAGAAGTGAGTAAACACTGCTCACACTATCTAACAAAGTCTTTGGCATTCCTAGTAAACTTGATAACCGAGTAGGTTCTATTTCCAACCTGTCTGAGAAAGAGTAAAGCAGTGCTAATTTATAGAGGTGGTGACAAGGCGGATCCTAGAAAATATAGACACATAACATTTAAATGCACATTATCAAGAAACTATAGAAACAGCTATTAAAAGCAAAGCTATTAAATTCATAGAAAACCAAAATATCCTGGACGAAGCACAACATGGATTTAGTAAAGGAAAGTCTACAAAAACAGCAGTGACAGGGTTCCTGACACATAGTAAGAGCTATAGGAGGACAGAAGACAGTTTGTAGAACATTTCTCAATCCCTCAACAGCATTTGGACTGTGAGTGCCACACTGCTGTGTTAGATAAACTGTATAGATATTGTATTGGGGAATGCAGCCAGTCTAATGAAATCGTTTGTGGAAACAAAGAACAAAGTGTAGAGTTAAAAAAAAAAAAAAAAAGGCAAACAACACAATGAAACTTTTTGCTCTCAAGTAAGTGGTAAAGTCTGTAGTAGAACAATGCACAATACTTGGTCCACTAATGTATGTATTGTATGTGAAGATGTGGCAGAATCAGTAAAAGAAAATTTAATCAAGTATGCAGACAATACATCACTCATTGTAAGCAGCAGCTCAATAAATGATTCAGAAACAAGAACTACCATGGATATAGAAAGGGAAAAATTACTCTTTAAGTGAAAACAATCTATTTATAAATGAAACGAAAGCAACCCAACTGGAAAAACTTGCAAATAGAACAACAAATGAAGAGATACTAAATATATTACTTAGGGGCACATTGATTAACAGAAGCTGACTGTAGCAAATTCTTGGGGTTGACGACAGACGGCTTTACAATTTGGAAAAATCAAATAGAAGAGATCTGCTCAAAAATAAGTAGCAGTGCATTTTAATGAAGAAAATGTCCCACTCAGTTAATGCAGAGATACTATTGAAGATGTTCTATTCTGGGTGTTACAAAAAGGTACGCCCAAACTTTCAGGAAACATTCCTCACACACAAAGAAAGAAAAAATGTTATGTGGACACATGTCCGGAAACGCTTACTTTCCATGTTACAGCTCATTTTATTACTTCTCTTCAAATTATATTAATCATGGAATGGAAACACACAGCAACAGAATGTACCAGCGTGACTTCAAACACTTTATTACAGGAAATGTTCAAAATGTCCTCCGTTAGCGAGAATACATGCATCCACCCTCCGTCGCATGGAATCTCTGATGCGCTGATGCAACCCTGGAGAATGGCGTATTGTATCACAGCCGTCCACAATACGAGCACGAAGAGTCTCTACATTTGGTACTGGGGTTGCGTAGACAAGAGCTTTCAAATGCCCCCATATATGAAAGTCAAGAGGGTTGAGGTCAGGAGAGCGGGGAGGCTATGGAATTGGCCCGCCTCTACCAATCCATCAGTCACCGAATCTGTTGTTGAGAAGCGTACAAACACTTCAACTGAAATGTGCAGGAGCTCCATTGTGCATGAACCACATGTTGTGTCGTACTTGTAAAGGCACGTGTTCTAGCAGCACAGGTAGAGTATCCCGTACGAAATCATGATAACGTGCTCCATTGAGCGTAGGTGGAAGAACATACTGACGAAACTAAAATGAGCTCTAACATGGAAATTAAGCGTTTCCGGACACATGTCCACATAACATCTTTTCTTTATTTGTGTGTGAGGAATGGTTCCTGAAAGTTTGGCCGTACCTTTTTGTAACACCCTGTATATGGACTAATACATCTACATTGCATTAGGACAGCAAATGTGCATATCAACAGACCACAAAAGCTAATTTAAAAAAAATAAATGAATAAATATAAAAGAATTTAAAATTTTTGACAGCTAAGAGAGTGCTTAAAACAGCACATTTGTATAATGTTATGGAATATTTTGAGACTAGTCCAAAATAACTGGAAAGGATTTGCAGTTCTAAAGCAATATCCTGAGAAATCTGCCACGTATACTGCATAAATGAAATATGTGATGTCTTCTGAAGAGCGGGAAGTCATGCAACCACAGGAGAAGATAAATGAGCAACACTGTTGTAGCCATAACTGTATTAGTTTCGCTATTACTTTATTACTAGATCCGTGTCACTTATCAGTCATGACTGGACAGACTACGTCAAGATTTTTACATGTATACATTTAAAAAAAAATATTCACAGAATTAAGACATTTATACTTAATAGAAACAATATTTGTTTGTCCATTCACTTTGGTCACTATTAAAAAATTCACCAACGGAGTACAATGGGCGTTCAGGTCCTCTGCTACTCTCCTTCTGAATGTTCCTAGTGGGAGGGATTGCACTCCTTGAGACATGTAAGTTGAACATCTTTAGGGCAACCACTAGAAAGCTGTATTGCGTTCCCGTCAGTCGACTCCTGGGTACTTTGATGCTCCTCTTGTTACGCATATTGTGATTGTGTATATCTTGCCTCATGCTGAAGACTCCTTGGTTTTCTTTCACGCTAATGAGGCATAAAAACACATACTAGCTGAAGACTGTCATAATTCCTAACTGCTTGAATATAGGCGTGCAGTGCTCCTGTCTTTTGCTTGATGTAATTATTCTGAGAGTTTTTTTTCTGTAGAATTAGCACATCCATACAACCTGCAGAATGTCCCCATAACACTAGGCCATAATTGATGTGGCTATGGAATACGGCATAATATATTGTTATAAGATATTGGTCACTCAGTACACCTTTTAACCTCCTCAGAAGGTATATTACACGGGAGAGCGTGGTGCACACGTACACTGTATGTTCGTTCATTATTAGTTTCCTGTCTATCACGAAGCCCAACAGTTTGACAGTCTCCATATTATCATGGCATCCGATGTTGTTAAGGGTGCATATCAGATGTGTGTTTTTTCTTCATGAATTTTAATTTTATTTTTGATTAACTATTCTTTAATGTTTTGGAAGAGTACATCTGTTTCTTGGAGTGATTTTGCAGCAGTTCTTCCTTTGGCAAAAAGGGTGGTGTCATCAGCAGACTGTAACATATTGTTGTTATAACCCATATCATTGACATAAATATTCCAGCTTTTGTTCTTGTGATGTTGCTCCATGAATTGATACCACTTGTCTCCGTTTTTCCAGATAGGACTGAAAAGTTTCCAGAACAACACCTCCGACACCGTAACACTTCAATTTATTGTGCAGTATCTTGTGGGAAATGCCTTGCTAAGATGACAAAGTGTCAGTGCCACACTTCCTCTGTCTTCAAATCCTTGCCTTATTTTTCTGGTTAAGTCCAGTGCTGCCGTAAACGTTGACTTTCCCTAGCGAAAACTGTGCTGTGTGTTCTGGAAGAGCTTATTTACTTCAAAATAATTCTGTAACTGGAGTTTAATAACAGACTCCATAACTTTAGTTACAATAGGAATGATAGAAATTGGTCTGTAGCTGGACCCTTCACACAGGTCACCTTTTTTGTAGATTGGTACTGTCCGTGCTAGTTTAAGAAATTTTGGGAAGACACCAGAGGATAAGCATTTGTTAATTGCTATAGATAATGGTCGAGCAAGCTCTAGAATAATTTTCTTCGGCATTGTGCCAGACATACCATAGTTATCTTCGCTCTCTGAGTTCTTGTACGACTTAACTGTTTTTACGATATCCTTAGGGTGCACTTCCTTCCAGTTTTCAAAAGTGCTACTGGTTATGTTTCTCGTGTGACTTGTGGGGACTAAGCCTGAGTCAGGTATTTAATTAATATTCTCTTTCACTGTTCTAACAAAGTACTGATTGAAGGCATCAGGGCTACAGGAATTTAAGGCTGAGGTGGGCTTTTTTCTGCACTTGCTTACCAGATTCCAAGCTGCTTTGCATGGATTGTGAGCTTCTTTAATGATCCTGTCATTTTATCCCTTTTTTGCCTCCTCCACTTGCTTTCTGTAAATTTGTTTGGCTCTTATATAGTTACAGTGAAGCAGGTATCTAGATGGGAGATCTCTAGCTGCTTTCATACGGTCCCTGAAAAATAGCACAATGCATTTTAATTTGTTTAGCTCAGTGGTATACCACATCTTCTCTGTAGTAGGTTTCTCCCTTCCTTTAGCTTTGCCTGTAGGATACTTCTTGTGGATTTCTGGAAATAAATCATCAAATTTAGCTTTTAATGATTGGAACAGACATTCGAATGAGGCAATGGCCCCCATTCCTGCAATTTTTTGCTGCCAGTGTACACTTGACAGGGATATTTTAAGGTCATTTAGTCTTTCTTCTTTTATGATCCTTTTACTAAATGTGTAACTGGAGTGCCATGAGCTTGGTTGCAGTTGACTTGAGCATTTCATACTTATTTCCATTACTAATGCACTATGGTCAGCAATCATTGGTTCAACTACACTGATATTATAGTCCCAGACATTGAGGTTAGTGATAACTGTGTCTAGGCAGGCATCACCTCTTGTTGGCAGTCAGTTTGCAACAAACAGCCCATAGCTATTTATCAAAGTCATGAAGACTCCCTTTTTAATGCTTCCATCACCTGTATGTATGTTGAAATCTTCACACAGTGCAATTTTAGATTTAAGACGCGTTACGTAGGACAAACAGGTTTCCATTTGTGCAATTAAGTTTTCAAAATTACTATCTGGTGAGTGGTACACCAGCACAACTATTCTTCTACTTCCTGCGAGCACAATACTTCTCAGCTCAGACTGTAATCATTGACTAAGATGACAGCATCATCTTCTAGGATGTCAGCTGTGTGATCCATGTAATGTGCAGACCTCTACATAAAAGTTATTTTTAAATGTTCTCTGGATGAGAGACTTGTATTTTGTCTGGATCAAGTGATGCATTAATGCACAGAGACAGTTGTAAATTCTCACAAGACATTGCTGCAGGAGTGGATTGCACAAATTAAGTAGTTCTTTTTATCTGTGTTGTAATAAATTGAAATAATTTTTTTTTTTTTTTGTTTGTTGCGGTTTCACTCAGTCTCCATCCAGAGCAAAGTAAAGAATGCACCATTGTACCAAGAAGTGAATTTTTATTTGGTACAACAAAAAGTAAATATGAAGTATTTCTTGTGTTCCATCAACACACTCATTGCAGTAGAAACTGGAATTGGGCACCTATATGTAGTAAATTACATTAGTAATAAAGTTTTTGTTTTGCTTATGTTTTCATTAATAAGTATATTGTAAAACAATATACACACTCAGATTCTAATTTATCCTGTGCTTGTAATTGTAAATGTGTAGTATGTTGCTGTATCCTATAACGCTCTAAACAGTGATCAGGGGATGAGTGAACAAATAAATAACTTGAACCCATTATGACACCTTTTACATTTTAATAATTGGTACTAAAGAACACACAATACTTGCTTAGCTGTAGAAGGTTTCAGCATTTTTATTCATGTCTACCTTCATCAAATAGTGAGCGAGTAATGACCCAAATGGACTTACTCACCTCAGCTGCAGAATTATGATGTCATAGCACAGCGATGAATCTTTCTCGTTGATGTTGCCCCCGTATAGGGAAAGAGCGAGAATGGTTCAAGTGAAGATCTGGACCAGTCATGATCATCTTGAACGTATATACATAAGGGCCAGATGAATGGTCACACATTTGTTTGAAGGTGGGAGAGCACTACAGAGTTGCTGGAATAGATGAACCGGCAAATGCATGAATACAGATGCAAACTTCCCAGTGAAAGTCTACTTAGTAAGTTTTGAGAACCAACTTTAAGTGATGAATCTTGTAATATACAACAACTCCCTATGTGTCGCTCCCATAGGGATCATTAAGACAGGATTAGATTGATTACAGCATGCACAGAAGAATTTAAGCACTCATTCATCCTGCACTTCATATGTGAATGGAATGGGGAAAGGTGCTAATAGCTGGTGCTCTCCATCCTGCATTTCAGTGGTTTGCAGAATATGGATCTTGCTGTAGGTGTAGAAATAGGAGGGATGTCAAAGGTGCAAAGGTGTTTTGCTGTAAAGTGTGGTATGAGATCTCTTACTTGTGAGTATATTAAATGAGCTACCAAACACAATAAAAAGGACTTCAACAAAGCTTTACCAGCAATGTGGACACATCATGTTGTTGCAGTGTCCTTTTAAATTTTATTGTTTATTTATTTGTCCATCTTTAAGAATTTACATGTAGCTGTTTTCTTCACGAGTAGTTAGTTAATATCTTTTAGTGTAGGGCAATTGTTACAATTTGTAGGCATCCACATAGACAGTAAGCTAAGGAATGAAGAGCAAATTGATCAACTGGTCAAGTAACATAGCACAGTGTGTTTTGTCCTGACAGCTATTGCACCTTGTTGATAGAGAAATATTACTTTTGTCGTATTTTGCATATTTCAATTCTGTACTCTCCTATGGTATTATCGTCTGGGGGTAATGCTGCAGGAGTTGAAAAAGACTTCAAACTACAAAAACGAGCAGAGAACAAACTTTTTATAATGTGAGTGAATTCCTAGAGTAATAAGGCATCCTTTGAGTAAAAATAGAGGAAACCACTAAGATGGGAAACATTCTTAAAAGAAAATCTTTACTTATGTTATGAAGACAAAGTTGTGTATTCTTAACATAAAATATAATGATAAAATGTAAATTTATCTGTATTATAGGTTAAAATGTGTACTCCGATTTATTCTATACAATTAAGTATTCACCTGAACTTACTTATGCGACAAAGACAAAAATTTTGTATTTTAATTTAAATCATGACAAAATGTTAATTTATTTATTTGTTTGTGGTAGTGGAATAAAAATTTGTATTTCCATTTATTCTGCTGTTTTAAATATTCACTTGAACTTGTACCAGTAAAATGCAGGATAAAATGGACGTTGCAATATTGTCCACAACCAGTTGTTCATAGAAAACAAGTAATTGTCTGATATATAAAATGCTCAGATGCACTATGTGATCAAAAGAATCCAGACACTTGGCTGAAGATGACTAACAAGTTTGTGGTGCCCTCCATTGGAATGCCCGGAATTCAGTATGCTGTTGGCACACCCTTAGCCTTGATGACAGCTTCCACTCTTACAGGCATACATTCAATCAGGTGCTGGAAGATTTCTTGGGGAATGGCAGCCCATTCTTCACGGAGTGTCGCACTGAGGAGATGTATTGATGTCAGTCGGTGAGCCCTGGTATGAACTCGTCATTCGAAAACATCCCAAATGTGTCCTATGAGATTCAGGTCAGGACTCTGTCAAGGCCAGGCAGGGATGTTATTGTTGTGTAACCACTCCGCCACAGGCTGTGCATTATGAACAGGTGCTCAGTCATGTTGTTGAAAGATGCAATTGCCATCCCTGAATTGCTCTTCAACAGCGGGAAGCAAGAAGGTCCTTAAAACATCAATGTAGGCCTGTGCTGTGATAGTGCCACACAAGACAACCCCTCCATGAAAAACATGACCACACCATAACACCACCACCTCCGAATTTTACTGTTGGCACTATACATGCTGGAAGATGACTTTCACCGGGCATTCGCCATATCCACACCCTGCCATCAGACCACCACATTGTGTATCATGACTCGTCACTCCACACAACGTTATTCCACTGTTCAATCGTCCAATATTTATGCTCCTTACACCAAGCGAGGTGTCGTTTGGCATTTACCAACATGATGGATGACTTATGAGCAGCCCTTCAACCATGAAATCCAAGTTATCTCACCTCTTGCCTAAGTGTCATAGTACTTGCAATGGATCCTAATGCAGTCTGGAATTCCTGTGTGATGGTCTGGATAGATATCTGCCTATTACACATTACGACCCTCTTCAACAGTCGGTGGTCTCTGTCAGTCACCAGACAAGATCAGCCTGTACACTTTTGTGCTGTATGTGTCCCTTCATGTTTCCACGTCACTATCACATCAGGCATGTTTAGGAATGTGGTAATCTTGTGTACAGATGTATGACACAAGTGACACCCAATCACGTGACCACATTCAAAGTCCGTGAGTTCCACGGAGTGCCCCATTCTGCTCTCTCACAATGTCTAATCACTACTGAGGTTGCTGCTATGGAGTACCTGGCAGTAGGTGACAGCACAATGCGCCTAATATGAAAAACATATGTTTTTGGGGGTGTCCGGATACTTTTGATCACATAGTGTACTTTTGTATTATTTCACTTGACTTGTCCTATATTACCAGTAAAACCCTTTGCACAATATGTAGTCAATTGGACCAAATAAGAAAACAAATCAAATCAAATCTTGGTTCTTACACAAAGTATACAGGGTGCGTCAAAAAAATGTATATACACTTTGAAGTGTCATAGAAAATTTATTTCTCGTTCTACAATGTTAAATTTCTGGAAATGGAAAGCTTAAAGTCCAATTGGAAAAATAAATGTGCTTTGCAAATGTGATTAATGTTCAAACTGCCTTCAGCATCAATACATTTCTGAGTACGAGTCACCACTGACTCCATACATCGTACCATAGTGTCCAATGAGATTTCTGCACACACTGCCTGAATCTCATTCCAAAGTGTGTCCAGGTTACGTGGTTTACATTTGTATACCTCATCTTTTACTGCGCCCCATAAGAAGAAATCCAGTGGCGTGAGGTCTGGAGAGCATGCAGGAAACTTGATTGCCTCCTGCATTCTATCCACTGGCCTGGCACATTGTGCTCCAGGTATGCTCATACGTCCCTATGATAGTGCAGCGGGGCACCATCTTATTGGAAATAAAACTCATCATTACTGTATAATTCATGAATGGCAGGGAATATGGAGTCAGCAAGCATTGTTAGATACGTTTCTCCAGTAACAGTACCTTCAAAGCGGATAGGCCCAATGAGTCCCCTTGCAGACAAACCACACCACACATTTACACCAGGCAAATTCACAGCCTTTTCAAATGTAATGTGAGGATTATCTTCAGCCCAGTACACACAATTGTGCCTATTGACAGTTCCATTGAGTTTGAATTGGGCTTCATCCGACCAAATTATGCTAGCCATAAATCCCGGTTCACATCTCACCATCTCCTGAACCCATTCACAAAATTCTAACCTTCGATCTGGATCGTCGTCACTTCGCTGTTGCACCAGCCTTGGAATGTACACACGAAACTTGCCTTTCTTCAGAATGCGTAGCACACTGCTACCACTTACATTCCTCTCACGTGCCGCTTGCCTTGAAGATTTTTGAGGCGAACGCTGAAACAGTTCCAAGACCGTGGTTGTGGAATCATCACTTGTAGCTGTACGAGGACGCCCTGAATGACCTTTATGCACATCACACACTGTTCCATGAATTTTGAATTTGTCTCGTGGACGTGTAATTGTTAACCTTGAAGGTGGTTCTGTACCACACTCAATTCTCCACTGTCTTCGAACCACAGCTACATTCTCAAACTTGCAGTACCGCTTAATTATCTGCTTCCGCACTTCAAAGCTCAAACGCATGTCCGCCATGTTGCACTCACTTCCTTATCACTGCTGCCACCTGTTGAAGAAACATAACATTACTTTCTCACAGATACTTAACCTTGTAGAACGAGAAATAAATTGTCTATGACAGTTCAAAGTGTGTATACATTTTTTTGACGCACCCTGTATGTTTGCGATAATAGTGTTGTTCTTCAGTCAGCTTCAAACGTTGGCTCTCTAAACTTTCTCAATAGTGTTCTTTAGAAAGAACATTGCCTTCCTTTGAGGGATTTCCATTTGAGTTCCCAAATCATCTCCGTAAAATTTGCATATTGTTTGAATCTACCGATAACAAATCAAACAGCCCATCTCTGAATTGCTCCAATGTCTGCCTTTAATCTGACCTGTTGAGGATCCCAAACACTCGAGCAGTACACAAGAATAGGTCACACTAGCACCCTATGTGTGGTCACCTTTACAGATGAACCACATTTTCCTCAAATTCTGCAAATAAATTGAAGTTGACCATTTGCCTTCCCGATCACAGTACTCACATGCTCAGTCTATTTCATATCGCTTTGCAGTGTTATGGCCAGATATTGAAATGATGTGACTGCATCAAGCAGGATACTACTAATTTTGTATCCAAACCTTAAGGGTTTGTTTTTCCTGCTCATCTGCATTGACTTAAATTTTTCTACATTTACAGCCAGCTGCCATTCATCACAGCAATTAGAAATTGTGTCTAAGTCATCTTGTATCATTCTACAGTCACTTATCTTTGGCACCTTCTCATACACCGTAGCATCATCTGCAAACAATTGCAGATTGTTGCACAAACTGTTGGCCAGATCATATATGTAGGTAGAAAATAATAGCAGTCCTATCACACTTGCTTGGAACACTTCTGATGATACCCTTGTCTCTGATGACCACCCACCATCAAGGACAACATGCTGGGTTATATGAGTTTGAGCCACTCACATATCTAGGAACCTACTCCATATGCTTGCACCTTCATTAACAGTCAAATGCTTTCCAGAAATCTAGGAATATGGAATCTGCCTGTTGCCCTTCATCCATAGTTAGCAGTATGTCATGTGAGGAAAGGACAAGCTGAGTTTCAGACGAACGATGCTTTCTAAAACTGTGCTGATTTGTGAACATAAACTTTTTCAAAGTCTAGGAAATTTATTATACTCAAACTCAGAATATGCCCTATAATTCTGCAGAAAACCAATGTTAAGGATATTGATCTGTAATTTTGCAGGCTAATTCTCTTACTCTTCTTATACTCAGGAGTCACCTGCGCTTTTTTGTACTGCCTTAGGCTGGTCCTATTACAGGTGTAAAAGAATGCCACATCTTAGGTGACTGTGAAATTAACCATGACTAATGTTTTAGGTCTTTCCATATTTCACTCATTAGCTTTGAACTAGACATTTTGAAAATTTGAGGTACTCTTTGTTCTGCAGTTTGAGCGGTTCACATCTTTTCCTGAATTTATGAATGTCACAGCATGTATGCATATTGAAGATTTACGTGGCATATTACTGGAAAGCTCATTTGCAGATGTAAATGGTAGGGACCCAAGCACCAATCCGTGATTAGCATTCGGGGACCACAACTTTTCATAGCTGTAGTTTACAACTTGTTACATTGCTGAGATATGATTCAATGAGGAAGACTTCAAAGTCCATAATGCCGTAACCACAAGGTTCTCCAGTAATGACCTTGTATTCACAGTCCTTACGAAAGATGTATGTTGGTGGCAGTAGGAACATTCTGCTGTCTGCCTTGATTAACATTCAGGGACTGAAACTTTTCACTGCCATATATTACAGTTTCTTATGTTGCTGAGATATGATTCAGTGAGGGAGACTTCCATGTCTCTAATACCATAACATCAAGTTCTTACAGTAATTATTCTGTATTGGCAGTCATTACATGAGCTGTATGTTGGTGACAGTAGGATCAGTCTGCAGTTTGTCACAGATGTCAGTTCTCTAAACTTTCTCATCACTATTACATGGAAAGAAAATCTTCTTCCATCCAGCAGTCTTGATTTGAGTTCACAGAGCAGTTCTGTAATACTCATGTGTTAGTCACACTCACTGGTAACAAATCTAACACCACAGCTCTAAATTGCTTCACTATCTTCCTTTAATCTGAATTGGCAGGGATGTCAAACTCTCAAACAGTACTCAAGAATGGAGTGCACAAGTTTCTGTTGATGGTTTCCCCTCTATGTGAGCTACACTTTCCTAGAACTCTCCCAATAAACTGAAATCAGCCATTTGTCTTCACATTCTTTACAAACATATAAAGAATTATCAGTGGTGGCAAACCTAGAGACATTTCCAAAATTAGACGTGCTGGTGAAAAAAATAAATCCAAACTGTGCATGGTATAAGAAAAACATTCAGATTACTTGTAAATAGCCACAGAAAGGCTTTATATGAAAAAAATGCACTTCATGCTGGGCTGAAACCAGCCATTGCCTTATCAAAATACTTACAATCTTTCCTAATAGGAAATTAAAAGACCAGCTACCATTTTATTCCCTAGATGAGTATTTATCTTTATGAAAAGTGCTTTGTAAGTATATCACGCTCATAGTTTTAAGTAATTCACGAATGATCTAAAGATATTAAAGTATCTGTATATTAACAAATGTAAACTGCTTTGAAATGTAAAATTTGTTGTTACACACAAATCTTTAGTTTGTAATTTGTAAACTGAGGTACTCAGAAGAATAATCTGTACAATTCCCTGAAACTGTGTTATTTCTGTTGATTGTATTTGATTATTTCATGTTGAGTAGTAATAATAATAATAATAATAATATTATAATAATTATATAATAATAATAATTATTATTAATAGGTCTTCTATTTTCCCTCAATTTTCCACTGCCTTTTGTTCTGAGCAGAGATTGAGGACAATTCCTTTGTTGAGTAATAATAATAATAATTATATAATAATAATAATAATAATAATAATTATTATTATTATTATTATTATTATTATTAGTATGTCTTCTATTCACCCTCAAATTTCCACTGCCTGTTGTTCTGAGCACAGATTGAGGACAATCCCTTTGTATCACCCAGGAGAGGTCAGTTGTCATGCTGACATCCCATTAGTGCTGATACTCTCATTCCATTTGTTTAATGTTTTGATAGAACTGTACCCCTGTTTGCCACTCGCAGCACATAGATTTTCTAGAAAAGACTGACAACAGAGTCCGCAGTGTGCAGCTTTAAGCTCATTGAGGCAGACAATACTCTAAAGTTGTCCAACATGTTTCTTACTGATTCTTGAAATGAAGATCTTCGCAGTTGCCAAGAAACTTGTTGACAACTTTTTTAAATGAGATGTAAGATTGTCTTTAAATGTCAGTCACTTTGTCTCGAAAAGTTTTCTCTCTCATTAGGTTGTCAGGACTGAGTAAAAGCCCCTTCTTTTATCTTTGCATCGGATAGCCATGATAACTTACTTGCCACATACTTGAGAGTCTCACCATCTTTTGGCAGGGCTTTAATAAACGATTGTTTCACAATACCAAGTTGAAGTGTAGGCAAAAGTTTTTTTGGGGGGAGGCCATCTTTGTATAAAATATTACGCTTTTCCCTTCATTGTTTGGCATTCTTACTGGCCAGATTTTTTTGAGACCAATGCTTGTATCTTGCACAGTTGTCCCATATACATGGGTGAGGGGGGGGGAGGGTCCCTTCTCGCAAATTGAATGCATTTGATGTGGGGCCCATGATGTGTCCTGATCCCCAAACATCATGCCAAAGTATGCAAAATACACTTCTTTGGCAAATTATTAGATTACCTGCAGCTTATTTTCCTTATTTTTCACTAGAGATTTGCCACAGGTGATTTAAAAGTGCTCAGAAGAATTAATATAATCTGTTGAAGCCATCGTCGATACCATGAAACAGATCTACTGTGAGGACATTGCTTTCCATATTTTGGGAGGAGGTAGTGTGGATCAAAACATGGAAACAGTTTTCACTAAACATGGGGTCTAAAATGCATACTTTATAAGGTGAGCACCTGTTCATCTTCACTAGTGTGAAACTTTTCTTTTACTGAACAAGCACTCATACCTTTTTTAAGGTATACAGTTTAGAGCCTATATTTACTAATATATATTTTTGTGCTTTGGTGTAAAGAACCTGTCCCTAAAGCTTATTGGTGTTTTTTTTGGGGGGGGAGGGGGGGCAGTATAGGTAGCTGTATTATAGATGATAAGATTAAATCTCTTTTTGTAGCAGGTTACATCACAAACCTTCACAAAAAATAAGTCTGGTGTTAATGCAACGATTAAATACTGGTAGCTACATTTTGTACATCTCACAGAAATTCTGCATTAGTGTCACAACTGGGTGGTATTGGACGTTTTAAGTACTTTACCTAAAATCAATGCCCAAAAATACACCAGAAAAACCTTTTACTGTTACAAAAAACATTCATTATCAATCACTGTAATCTGTTATATCACATTTTAATCAACAGTGCAAAAACATGCAAGATAAGTTGATAAAGCAAGGAGGCTGCAAGTGAATAAAACGTTGCCAAGATTGCTGAAGCATCGCAGGTGTTTTCCTGCCCTCACTCTTTCGCTCGCATGCACGCCATTTGTTCAGATCACGGTCTGTTGATATTCGCATTGTTGAAAGTGTCAGTAACAAATCATGTGGCCAAACATCTGGGTAAATAATAGGCATGTGATAAATCATTACTATAATCATTCGATATAATAGCAAAAAATCAGTTCAAGTTTTGAGTGGCGACTGAGTTCCTCTGCAATGAGACGACTGCTAAACGACTGGCCAGTTGTAGGTAGATCTCGAGCACAGACAGTTCATCCGTTCCGGGAATGGAAGATCACGACGATTTTTGCCTCTTATCGACATTGATACCGGCAAGATATCAGTCCCATGGATTAGAGAATGTTTTAATTTAAAGTTTGAAGTCGGATAACAAATGTCAACAAAAATATTTTTTTTCATGTGGTTAACAATTTTCTTATTGTTTTCTTTACTTGTACTAAGAAACCTTGCTTCTCATCAAAATTCACAATTTATGTCAAGGGGAAGTACCCTATAGATTTTAATGAGCAAATTTGCTATATCAAAATATGTGGGATAAATGGCCGTAACTGGCTGCATTGACTTCGAAGCTTTTGTCCATTTTACCACAAAGGGATCACACACTATGTGATCAAAAGTATCCAGACACCTGTCTGAAACTGACTTAAAAGTTCGTGGTGCCCTCCATCGGTGATGCTGGAATTCAGTATGGTGTTAGCCCACCATTAGCCTTCATGACAGCTTCCACTCTCGCAGGCATATGTTCAATCAGGTGCTGGTACGTTTCTTGGGGAATGGCATCCCATACATCACGGAGTGCTGCACTAAGGAGAGGTATCGATGTAAGTCGGTGAGGCCTGGCATGAAGTCCCAAAGGTGTTCTGTAGGATTAGGGTCAGGACTGTCTAGACCAGTTCATTACAGGGATGTTACTGTCATGTAACCACTCTACCACAGGCTGTGCGTTATGAATAGGTGCTTGATCATGTTGAAAGATGCAATCATCATCCCCGAATTGCTCTTCAACAGTGGGAGTCAAGAAGATGCTTGAAACATCAATGTAGGCCTGTGCTGTGATAGTGTCATGCAAAACAATCCCTCCATGAAAAACACGACCACACCATAACACCACCGCTTCCAAATTTTACTGTTGGCGCTACACACGCAGGCACATGTTCACCGGGCATTCGCCATACCCATGCCCTGCCATCGGATTGCCACATTGTGTACCGTGATTCGTCACTCCACACAACGTTTTTCCACTGTTCAGTCGTCCAATGCTTGTGCTCCTTACACCAAGCAAGGTGTCATTTGGCATTTACCGGTGTGATGTGTAGCTTATGGGCATCCGCTGCACCATGAAGTCCAAGTTTTCTCACCTCCCGCTTAACATTCATAGTACTTGCAGTGGATCCTGAGACAGTAAGGAATTCCTGTGTGATGATCTGGATAGATATCTGCCTATTACAGATTACGACCCACTTCAACTGTTGGCGGTGTCTGTCAGTCAACAGACTAGGTCGGCCTGTACGCTTTTTTGCTATACGTGTCACTTCACATTTCCACTTCGGAAACAGCGGGCCTAGTGATGTTTAGGAGTTGGGAAATTTTGCGAACAAACATATGACACAAATAAGACCAATCACCTGACAACGTTCGAAGTCAGTGAGTTCCGCGGAGTGCCCCATTCTGCTCCCACGATGTGTAATAACTACTGAGGTCGCTGATAAGCAGTAACTGGTAGTAGGTGGCAGCACAATGCACCTAATATGGAAAACGTTTATTTTTGGGGATGTCTGGATGCTTTTGATCACGTTGTGTATATCTTAGTTAGTGAGATAAATTTCAACGTTATGCGTCTACCCGTTCCTGAGAAAAAGGGGGTTCTCAACACACGGACGGACGGATAGACAGTCAGATAACAAGTGACAAAAAGTTTTTTTCGTGTGATATAATTACAAATTATCGATTTTCGGATTTTTGCCCTATGGTTGTAGCGTGAAGCTTTGCCTCTTGGCAAATTTCAAGGGTCTCGGTCTGAGGTTTTGACGAGTGAATTTGCTGATATCAAAATATGTGACATAAATTGCCGCATGTTTTGACTGCATTGACTTAGATGCTTCACTTTTTTACATCGCAAAGGGGCCATAGACCTTAATATGTGACAAATTTCAATTTGATACGTCTACCCGTTCGTGAGAAAAAGGTTTTGGAACAGTTCGGAAGACAGACAAACAATAACGTGATCCTATAGGATTCCGCTTTTGCCGACTGAGGTTCAGAACCATAAAAACTGGCAAAATTTTGTGTGGAATCAGAGCTCTGCGGTTGAGTATAATAGTTGTTATCACAAGCCTCCGCCAGTAAAATTCATGGGAATCAGGAGTCCATTAATTTCTCAAAGAATACACTAACCCTAATCACAACTTCGTCATCAGAACTTATGGAGCAGATTGATTGCAATCCGCTACCTTCAAAAATTTTCTCAAAGCCCTAGAAGATTCTTACTGAATATTCGGTTGGCTTCAACATACGGATATAGATAACAGTGTCGGTACTGTTGCCGAGAGGGAAATCATTTCTGTTGCACAAGGATGTCGCATATTTGTAGTTACATTGACTTTATGTATTAATTAGTACAACACGTGAAATTGCTCAAACAAATACAAGTTATTTTGTATATTGTTCTCACAATCCCACAAATAATTAATTTCTGTCGCTTGCTGCGTTTGCTGCCCTCAAACGGCTGCACCGTGCAACCGACGGGATGTTATGTAATTTTGTCGGTAGATGTCAGATGTATTGCTATCTACCTACAATCGAGAGGGCAGCATCGTCTCTCTTTTCCGTCGGCCGTTAGCCGGCGTCTGCAGTTCGTGATTGGCTGAAATCAAGTCACAAGGTATTTGCTCCAAAATTCGTTAGTTACTTGTTCGAAAATCAGATTCACATAAACAAAACGGCACATTTGGAACGTGTCAAGTGTCAACATAAGAAAGAGAGAGAACGCTAACGTCCACCTAAAATAATAAGAAATAATGTTGGTATTAGTACATACTGGCCATTTACAGGTTTTTTCCCCTTAAAATGACTAATTATCTCTAATCAAGAACTCCTCTATTGATCCTGTAATTTATTTGTGTAAGATAGGAAATCTGGTGTATTGTAGTAAGTTTCGTATTGAATAATTGCTGTGGTTCTCAAGTCTAGAAGGGAGGGAAACTCTGCTGAAGGGACAGATGCAGTAAGAAGAATGATATAGCTGAGGAAAATCTGCAGAGCCAGCCGGCAGCCCAAAAGAGGAACTCGACTGTGCGCAGGAATTACAGTTTTTGAGCATTAATGTAAATTATAAGATTTAAGATTCACCGATGAGTGCATCATGTAGTAAAGTCCTTTGGTGTTTGAGGTTATGTCGCAGTGAAATAATAGTAATTTCTGCTGTAATGTCACTTCTTGGTACGCATTCTGATTTGTAATTCTTTATTGTGCAGTTTGTCATATTTTCGTTGGCTACGAGAGATATGTATATATTTAATATTTGCTATGTATGAGAAACGAAAGACGGTCTATTCTACTTCGGTAAATTATACGTGTTGGTGTAATTCTTACTGTAACAGTATCCTGTGCCGGTATCGCACTTTTTGCCACTTTTATTACAACAACCCGTACATTAAACGAAGTGTTTTTGGGAGATCTTTAATGCGCTGTTTCATTTAAACTGCATACTTTCGTAGTCTGCAAGTATAAATACGAAATATATCAAATAAGACACGTTGGCGTCGCAAGCATTGATATCAAGAGTGTGCTGGAGCACGTGTTCTTGGCGGCCAATCACAAAATAGAATCAGGACAGACTATATAATATACAGTCAGTCATTTGCAACATCACTACTTCGTCGCGCAGACACATAAAGGCTGCCAAAAACATTAAGCTTGAAGTATGAACAAAAGCGGAATTTTTTAGTTATCAAAGTAATATACACTGTCCAGTCACATTAATGTGACCACCTGTCAAAAGCCTAATGTGGAGCCATACCAACTTCACTGTGATGGCCAGTTGTGCTAGATTTCGAGGTTGAGGATACATGTGCGAACAACCCGATCGAGGTGGTCCCAACGATTCTCGATTGGGTTCTACTCTGGGGCACAGGGAAGTAAAGTAAACTCATCTTTGTGTTCTTCGAACAACGCACGTACACTGCGAGCTGTGTGATATGATGCATTGTCCAACTAGTAGATGCTGTCGTGTCGAGGAAAAACAAATTGCATCTAGAGCTGGATATTATTTCCCAAGGGCATATAAATACTTGTGCTATCCAGTCTGCCTTCCAGAATGATGAGATCGACCGGGGAATGCCAGGAAAACATTCCCCAGATCATAAGACGTTGATTTAATTTATTGATCCATTTTCATCTACAGCTGCACAATGTGCAAGAGATATTTGGATTTTTTGTTAATATTAACAGTTTTACATATAATATACCTTTGTACATAATAACACACATTAATATATCAATTAATGATGAATACTTAAATAAATGTTGTTACGCTATATACAAAGAGATAAAATACAAATGTTCTTTTGAATGAGACTACATTGGGTAAACACACAAAAATTTAGTTTTGTAGGTATTCATTTACTGTATAAAAGCAGTGATCAACCATGTACGACTTCAGTTTAGATTTGAAGTGACCAATGTTTTGTATGTGTTTAATGGTATCTGATAAGGCATTGTATAGTTTGATACTAGGATGGATAAGGCTGTTTTGAAATAACTTTGTGTTGGCACTTTGAATATGTACATCCAATTTTTGTCTTGTATCATAGCTGTGTATTGTGCGATTTTGAGTGATGAGTGGTCTTTTTGTATGTAAGTTTTCTTTAACTACATTATATTTTCAAGTATAAATATGCAAGGAAGTGGCAGGATCATCCTTTTTTGAAACAATGGTCTACATGATTTGCGATTATCACTTAGGGTCGCAGGGTGTTCGCTTTCATTCTTTTCACGCCATAACCGCCAACTGCCATCAGTCCTATGAAGCATAAAATATTATTCATCTGAAAAGGGTATCTGTCGCCACTCAATGGGCGTCCAGTTTCGGTGATGGCATGCGAATTCCAGTCTTCGATGCCCATGAGCAGTAGTCAGCATCGGTGCATGAACCAGGCACATTTTGTGGAGACCCATGCACAGCAAAGTTCGCTGAAAGGTCGTTGAGGAGAAAATGTTGGTAGCCCCCTTGGTTCATCTATGCGGCCAGTTGCTCAACTGTTGCATGTATTTTTGCCATACACCCTCCGTAGCCTCGTTTACTCTTTTTATCTATGACTGCTTCTCACCCTGTCGTTCAGATCATTTATGCATATGGCCTGGGGCACTTCTGATGATATCCTTGTCTCTGGCGAACGCTCGCTATCGAGGACACCGTACTGAGTTCTATTAAATAAGAAGTATTTGAGCCACTAATACTTCTGGGAACCTATACCGTATGTTCGTACCTCCATTAATTGTCTCCTGTGGACCACTGGGTCAAATGTTTGCCGGAAATTTAGGAATTTGGAATCTGTCTGTTGTCCTTCATCCATGATTCGCAAGATCTCATGCGGAAAAGTGCAAGCTGAGTTTCTCATGACCGATGTTTCCTAAATACGTGCTGATTTTCTGTCTCGAGGAAATTTATTATATTCGAAATCAAATGTGTTCAAGTACTCTGCAGCAAACCGATGTTAACGATATTGGTCTGTAAGTGTGCAGGTCTGTTCTTCGACGCTTCTTGTGTGCGGAAGCCACCTGCCTTTTTTTCCAGTCGCTTGGGAGCTTGCAGTAGACGAGAGATTCGCGGTAAATGCAAGCTAAGGGGCCAATACCACAGCTGGTATTCCGTCCAGATCTGGCAGTTTATTTGTTTTATACGGGAGGGATGCCTATTATTATGTCCTCCATGCAGGAGTGTGTGTGACAGTTAAACGATGGTATGTTTGTACGACCCTCGTGCGTGGATGATTTCTTAAAAGCGAAATTTAAAACTGCAACTTTCCATTTGTTGTCTTGTATTGTATTGCCACATCAGACTGATCGACGAGTGACTGGGTTCGTCGCTTGGCGAATTTACCAAAGACCAGAATTTTCTCGGCGAGGTCTTTCGCTCGAATTTCTACTACCATTTGGCTGTTGACCGAGAATGCAAGAATCTTTGCTTCCTCAGCATTTTCCGAATTTTATTATTAAAGCAAGTGAGAGAGAGATCTTTTCCATCGTTATTGTATATACTCTGTACATACTTATCCACAGCGCGATTAGTTACCAGAGGTGATATAACACACGGAAAAAACTTGCGTCCACGTTTATTCAAAATTTCAAACTAGCAGGTGCAGTTGTGCGAGCGCTCCAAGCGGCTACATCTTGCATTGCAGAAAACAGAAGACGAACGATCTGCATGTTCAAATGAAAGGGGAAGCGCTAAATTTGATCAAATTCGTCTGACGAAAGGTGACATGTGACTAAAGTTTCCTATTTACTGTACGTCCAGTATGTTGGACAAATCAATTTTGTCCAATAAAAATGATAGTGTAATATCGGCCTAATGCTTGCTCGGGTGTAAGCAATTCTCCCAGTGGATAATGTTGTTGTTTGTGACTTAATGCAACCCTTCTTTGCCGAACTTGGTAAGTGTTATGCATTCTTTCAGTACATGCTGCAATTTCCTTCTTGTGAATGCAGCATTCGTTTAGGCCTTAGTCTCATTTTCTGTTCTTGAAATTGGATTATATGTATCACACAGGTCGAGCTGTTTAAATTTGTAGGTACGTCAGTATTGAACCAGAACACGTTACGAAATGGAAGTTTGTGCAGTTCAACCTGTATTTGAAAAATTGTAACATGAGAGAGAAGTCTTTTTGCTGTGCTGGAATTCACCTATGAAATAAGTGGTCTAAGTTTCTAGTTTCATTAATTCTCGGCATAGTGAACCAACGTTTAGACAAAGAGTCAATTGTAGATTCAGTTGGTCGACATGAAAACTCAAATTTCTTTGAAACACACAACTTTTGCTTCTAAACGCAGAATACCGTACAATGAAATAATCGGTAGGAAACTTCCACATATTGTGTATGTTTGTCGCTGAGTACCACGAAACTATCGGAAAACTTTTACCATGCAGATTGTAGGGAAGTGTCCCAACAGATATCAAGGAGTTTTTTTGAGAGGTTTTCTGGTTTTGTAACAGATACCTTCCGACCTTTTCATGGTTAATTCATAGTATAACGAATTTGCAAACAAGTACAATAGATAGTTGAAGTTCTGCATTGTGATGTAGGCCTACTGGTATGCTCTTTGTGTGGTAGAACTGTAGACTGTCATAAAGGTCTTAACTTGTTGTACGGTGCAAAACCAGTAGAAGTAGATTTGCTGTTAGAAGGTGGCATATACGTGAATGTCAACTGTAAATATGTAAAGCAGTTAATATAAGAAAGGCATTTTTAAGCATTTTTGTTGCGTTTTTGCAGATAAGTTACAGTGGCGTCTGTGAAATGTGTACAGAAAACTGACTAGTTACAGAGAATTGAGTTATTCCTCTAATTTGAAAACGAGTATCCCTACCTCTCAGAAATTTTTGACTATGTGTGTTGAAGATCTTGAGTCGTTAGTACACGCCATTTTACCTGTTGTTTAATGGTATCTGCCTTGCTGCCAACAATCAAAAGTTGATTACCTGCAGACAAATATTAAAAAATGTCATGCCTGACACATATAGCACATATATTTTGAGAAAGTGAAGTAACTCTTTTGACACACCAGATGAAGTTTGAAATGAAAATTACTGGTCCATTTGACTATGGGTGGTGTGTTAATGGTAGATGTCATCCTGTAGAGGGTGGGTGGGGATCAGGTAGGACTCAGGGTGTTTTATTGACCCCACAAACCAACAAATCTGCAGTGCTGTCTTTCACTGGGAGCCAGTGGGGCTTACTTCACCTATTTTGAGGAAACCTTGTTTGTTTGGTGTCAGTAGGAGGCAGTCGGAAAAGGATAGGGTCTATTAATTGTAGGCAGTTCAAACGTATGGTGAATGATGGTGCCTGTTAGGGAAATGGTAGTAAGGGCCAGGAAAGGACACCAGTTACTCTCTGTGTGTATGCCTGGAAGCCTCAGTCAACATGTTGAAGAGGCTATTCCTCTGCCATTTAGGGAAAGGGTGCAACCAGCTGTAGATTGTGGCACATGTTCAAACAAATGATGCCCGTCGTCTGGGCTCTGAGGTCATTCTTGGGTCATTCCACTGGCTGGCGGAGAAGATTGAGAATACAAGCCTCGCACTTGGAGTTTCAATGAAGGTCACAATTTGCAGCATTGTCCCCTGAACTGATTGTGGCCCTTTGGTTCCGAGTGCAGTGGAAGGGCTGAACGAGAGACTTCAAAGGCTCTGTGAAAAGCTAGGTAGACTTCTTGGACTAGCACCATTAGGGTTGAGAACTGTAGGGTCCCCCTAAATATGCCAGGTATGCACTACACATCAGAGGCTGCTACTCAAGTAGCTGACTGTGTGTGGGGTGCACACAAGTTTTATTTTTAGATGGCTCTCCATCGAATCCAGATACTGTAGGAAACCCAGAAGTACCAGTGTAAGATCGAAAGAAATGCCTCCCACAGGTGAGGGTATTAAAATCCTAATGACAAATTGCCGATGCATTCGCAACAAAGTGCCAGTGTTTGAAGTGCTCATGAAAAGCAGTGAACCTCACATAATACTAGGTACAGAAAGCCGGTTGAAACCTGAATAGCAGTGATATTTTTGGGGAAAATTTAAGTGTATATCAAAAGGACAGGTAAACGGGGATGGGAGGTGTTGTATTTGTTGCAGTAGACAAGAAACTTAAGTCTACCGAGGTAGAAATTGAAGCTGCATGTGGGATTGTTTGGGCAAGACTCAGTATCAGGGGTTGGCATAAAATGTTCATTTGAGGTTGGTTCCCCAATTATACTGTAATCTTCAGTGGAGACTTTAATCATTCGGCAATTACGAAAATTAGTTTTGTTAGTGGTGGGCATGATCAGAAATCAGCGAAACTTTACTAAATGCCTTCTCTGTAAACTACCTACAACAGATAGTTATGAACCCCACTCATGATGGAAATACATTGGTTCAGATGGTAACAAATAGGCCTGACATCTTCGAGGATGTTCACATTGAAGCTGTTATCTGTGACCGTGAAATTATCTTGGTATCAATGAGTACCAAAGTACAAAGAAGGAAGATATAGATTTTCTGTTAACTAGATAAAAAACCTCTAGTTATATCTCAATGAGGAACTTGAAACTATCAGCACATACCTGTAGCATATAGAGGAACTCTGGCTCAAGTTTAAAAGAATAGTTGACCGCACACTACTCAGTAGAACAGTCCATAATGGATGGGAACCTCCATGGTATACAGTCACTTTAAAGAAACTTCTAGAGAAACAGAGAATACTGCATAACAGATGTAAAAGCATAGGGCTAGAGATGCTGATGAAATGCGTTCGGCTGTCAAGAGAGCAATGTGTGATGCCTTCAGTGACTACTGTAGCAGAATATTGTCAAATGACATTCCACAAAAGCCAAAGAAATTCTGATCCTATGTAAAGGCTGCTGGTGGCACCAAAGTTGGTGTCCAGTCCCTAGCGAATGAGTGAGGAACTGAAATTAAGGGTAGCAAAGCAAAAGCTGAAATACTTAACTCCATTATCAAATGTTATTTTACAAAGGAAAATCCAGGGGAATTGCCCAAATTTGACATTTGTACCACTGAAAAGATGAATGAAATAAGTATTAAGTGTCAGTGGTGATGAGAAACTGTTGAAATTGTTAAAATTGAACAAAACTCCAGGCTCCAATGGAATCTGTGTCAGATTGTATACTGAATTTGCAGCCGAGTTAGACCTCTCTTCTAACTATAATCTATTAAAAAGGCACAGGTCGTACCTGTCTACAAGAAGGGTAATAAATGTGATCCACAAAATTAGTGTCCAATAGCCTTGACAATGATTTGTTGCAGAATCGTAGAACATATTCTAAGTTCAAAGATAATGAGGTATCTAGAACAGAACAACCTCCTCAATGCCAACCACCATGGATTTCAAAAAAGTCAGTTGTGTGAAACCCAACTCACACTTTTCTCACACGGGAGACTGAAAGCTTAGGATCAAGGCAACTAGGTAGATGGAGTATTTCTTTATTTCCAAAAAGCATTTGTCTCAGTACTGCACCTATGCTTATTGTCAAAAGTACAGTCATGTGGGGTATCAAGTGGATTTATTGACTGGACTGAGGATTTTTTGGTAGGGGGAACACAGCATATCTCGGATGGCGACTCGTCAGATGTAGAAGTAACTTCAGGTGTGCTACAGGTGTGTGTGTTGGGACCCTTGCTGTTGATGTTGTATATTAATGATCTTGCAGACAATATTAATAGTAAAATCAGGCGTTTTGCAGGTGATGCAGTTATCTGTAATGAAGTGTTATCCGAAAGAAGCTGCATAAATATACGGCCAGATCTTTATAAAATTTCAATGTGATAGAGAGATTGGCAACTTGCTCTAAATGTTCAGAAGTGTAAAATTTTGCACTTACCAAAACAAAAGACTATAGTATTTTATGAGTATAAAATCAATGTGTTACTGTTGGAATCGGTCAACTTGTACAGATACTTGGGTGTAACACTTTGTAGGGATATGAAATGGAATGATCTCATAGGTTCAGTTGTGGGTAAAGCAGATGGTAGATTTCGGTTTATTGGTAGAATATTGGGGAAGTGCAGTCAGTCTACAAAAGAGCTTGCTTAAAAATTGCTTTTGTGACTGCCTCTAGAATATTACTCAAGTGTGTGGGACTCGTACCAGATAAGACTAACAGTGGATATTGAATGTATACAGAGAAGAGCAGCATAAATGGTCACAGGTTTGTTTAATCCATTGGAGTATGTCACAGAGATACTGAAGGAACTGAACTAGAAGAATCCTAAAGACAGATGTAAACTATCCCGAAAAAGTCTGTTTACAAAACGGCTGTAAATGATTACCCTAGGGATATGCTAAAACCCCTACGTATTGCTCACATAGGGATTGTGAGGATAAGATTAGAATAATTAATGCACACACAGAGGTATTGAATCCCCCATTCTTTGTACAGACCATACATGAGTGGAACAGGAAGAGACCCTAATAACAGGTACAATGGGATGTACCCTTTGCCATGCACCTCACAGTGGTTTGCAGATAGGCACAACAAAATATTGTCAGAAAGTGAGCTTGTGTGTGTGTGTGGGGGGGGGGGGGGTGTTCCAGTGAAGGCATTGTTGACTGAAAGCTCACTTCTGACAGTCTTTCTGTTGTGCCCATCTGCGACTCAGCATCTCCTCTATATGGTGAGTAGCAACTATATGTTTCATAATACTGCTACTTTCCATCCTGGATTTTCCATTGTGTGATTCTCCCTACTGTACAGTATTTATTCCTCTGAAATTTGTACAGCATCTGTATGTTTGTGGTTACAATATACAAAATATAACTTGAGTGCACGTTATATTTTAATATTATTCATTTCCGTGTCAGGTATTCTTAATTTCATTTATTTTTATGTTTTTCTTAACTTTGATTCTGTAGTTGAATTGAATTGAATTTTATTTGATCCTGTAAGATTACATTGTGTACAGTAATTGTACGTGTAATATAGGACATGTCAAAGTATTAACATTCTTTGTCACTTATTTTTCTACACCTTTAGCTTACATTTTTACATCACTGATAATGAGTAACAATATATACAAATTTAATGGCATAAGTATTCTGCAACACTGTAAAACTCTCTTTTCAATGAGATAGTCTGTAAGTTTCTTTGGAAAGTCATTGTGAAGTACACTATCTTGCAGGTTTTTGGGCAGACTTCTTAGTAGTCTGATACCAGAGTACTGGGGTCCTTTTTCTAGCATTGCCAGTCGGTGGGGTATGCTCCGTACTTCATTCTTCTTTCTTGTATTGTGGGTGTGTACACTAGCATTTGTAATCCAGTCCTCACTACCTTTTGTGATGTACATTATTGTTTTGTATATATACAACGATGAAAACGTTAAGATACCTAAATTCTTGAAACAGTTTCTGCATGTTTCAGAGGTCTTTCTTCTTAAAATGGTCCTAATTGCTTTTTTTTTTGTAATGTGAACACTCATTTTGTCTCTGGTTTGTTTGAGTTTCCCCACACAGTCACTCCATACTGTAAGTATGGTTCGAAAAGTCCATGATACACTGTACACAGAAGGTTCTTGTCTGAATACTGTGATAGCTGCATCATTAAGAATATGACAGAGCTCAGTTTCTTACAGACATTATTAATATGTTTTTTTCCATTTCAGTTCATTATCCACAAGAATACCTAACAATCTACTTCTTCCAGCCTTGTTCCATCAACCTCTAAATCCATGTCTACAGCCTTTTCCTTATTTTAAACACTGAATACATAGTCTTTTTTTAGATTTATAACCAGTTCATTTTCCAACAGCCATTGAGCTGTGACATTTGCAGATATGTATGCTCTTCTCTCAAGCTGTTCCATATTTTGGTCACTATTTAGTATTGTCATGTCATCAGCATACAATATTTTCTTTTCTTCCTCCTCAACACGTATATCATTAACAAATACCGTATTTACTCGAATCTAAGCCGCACTCGAATCTAAGCCGCACCTGAAAAATGAGACTCGAAATAAAGGAAAAAAATATTTCCCGAATCTAAGCCGCACCTGAAATTTGAGACTCGAAATTCAAGGGAAGAGAAAAGTTTTAGGCCGCACCTCCAAATCGAAACAAAGTTGGTCCATTGTAATATGAGACACAATTTAGGTCGAATGAAAGACGATACAGCTACAGTAGTTTGGTTCGAGTCGTAAGCTTAGCAGTTAAGCTTTACCAGGTAGCCATTGCTATGCGTCAGGCGCTCCGTCCGTATTTATACGGGTACCTTTCCTTTTTCACGTGCTTCGTCTGGTTTGAATCGATTGCTTATTTTGCTTTGATCTGATAAGTGCCGTTTTCTTTGTTATAGATGTTTACGCCACTCTAAGCTGAAAATGCATTACTGTACTGTGTCATGCACTGTTTGTCGCATTCTGATAGTGCATGTTTACGGCCTGTCGCCGCTCGCGGCATGGCTTGCTTTTGTGCGCGCTACCGCCGCTTACAATTAAAAAAAAAAGAGAGAGGAATCGTCTCATTAGCGAAACAATGGCAAGAGACTGCTATTTGTTGTTACTTACACTGCTGCTTTATTTGATAACCAACAAGAACCAAATAATAGACTGCGTATGATAGAACATGTTCTGAACGAGAGTTAGGCGCAAATTTTTCTCCGTTTGAAAATCTTTGTGGCCGCTTATTTAGTACATCAAATTCTGCACAGAAATTAGTCATCTTACATTTAAAATCGAGTCAGTTGCCGTGCTTCATTTCTGACTATATCACTATTAGGCATAAGAATAATACGAATATAAACATGACACGCTACGTATATTCTTCCGTGTTTGCTGTTGTTTCACTCTAGTTTCGTAGTTCATTAGGCATGCAGGATTTATATGAGATAGCAGCAAACACGAAAGAATACATGGCAAAATGTTTATATTCGTATTATTCTTATGGTGAAGAGAATAGTGCATGTGATTCACATTTCATCAGGTTCCTATTAGCAACCATCTCTTCTCACAGGTAGGAAAAAACTCTGAACGTAGAGTTGGCCATATTGACAAACATCCCTAACAGTCTTGCCAGTCGGATTTTCGTAGTACATTGAAATTCTGCTACATTCGAAGATGAACAATGCGGAATTTGTAAGAAAATGCAGTGGCCGAAACAAGGGGCGGAGAAAAAAAGTTTTGGCGCCAGTATTTATCTTTGTGCCCACAAAGCATGCTTGTGTGGCGCTACATATATTCGACGGCAGAAGTTAGATGTGGCGGCACCTACCAACATTTTTCAGAACCTCCGCTTTGCTTTGCACTCGATTCTAAGCCGCAGGCGGTTTTTTGGATTACAAAAACCGGAAAAAAAGTGTGGCTTAGATTCGAGTAAATACGTACATTAAATAACAATGGCCCCATTACCGAACCCTGCGGCACTCCATATTTGATGGATTTGGTTTCTGATTGGTACGAGTTTCCTAATGATACATACTGCTTGCGGTTGCACAAGTATGATTTTATCCATTCACCTGGTTGCCCCCGAATGCCATAGTTGCTTAATTTTTGTATCAGAATTTCATTCATGAATAACATCAATCTTTAATTTTTGATGTAATTTGATCTGTCATGAAACAGTGACTAATGCCTTCCATTTAGGCTATAACTTTTATTGTAAATTTCCACCGGAAATAACTAATTTTGTTAGTATGGACTTGTCTACATTTTAGCCTCAGAGTGTGCCCAAAAAAATGCATTATATTGGCCAGAATGTAAGAGAGAGCCTTCATTTTCTGGGTCATTGTGGTGGCGGAGTATAACATCTTTTTATATTGTAATCACAATTTTCACTTACGTCAAGTGTTAACTTTGCAACCAGTATTTTTTACATCATTGTCTGCATTTTTGTGACTCCTTGCAAAGTCATTCATTCTTGCTACTATCCAGGCTATTGGACACACAGCATATCTTGAATCTAAACGATAAATTGTTTTCTGATGTGTACTTTGATATACCTTTTTGGTTATTCTATTTTTTAGTATTGGTTGTTTCACCCGTAAAATAAAAATTTTAAATCTGGAAAATTATTGCCGGACAGGAAAGAAAAATAATCTACTGTTAGAGAGGTGAAGGTTACAGATTTTTGAATGCTATTAATGTTTGTGGAAATCATCTTTATTTGAGTTATGGGTGGGACATTACTAAAATATAAATCCAGGATTTAGCTAACCTGGATCATAAGTATCATGGTTGTCAGTTTACAAGACATATGCTGTAGCAGTACCCAATCGGACAATGAGCTCAGTCCGTGTCCTATTCTGTTCCCCATTGTTATATCACTGTGGTAACTCGGGTACCAGTTGGCAGTCAGTTGCAGATTACATTTACAGCCGGTAATGGAACAGTTGTGATAAAGTTTTGTCATCCGCATTGTTTCTATGTGTAGCGTGGTTCTCTTGTGCCAATGCCCTAAACTAATCGCTGAAGTGCACAGGAAAGTGACAAAATTGTTACTAAAGTGTTGTGTCAGTGGCTCTTGTGTTGCATACTGATGTTACCAATTTGTTAATAAAGTCTCTTGTAGGCAATCGGATGATAGTATATGGAAGGCAATGAGAATTCCTGAAGCTAATGATTTCTTTTGATAGAAGTTGTGAATTGATTTCACTTGTTTTCAACATGGAAAGTGCCAAAATAACTCCTTCCGACCTGGTTATTGTGAATTCTGAGATTTATTACTGGTTTTCGTATTTTTTTGGTTGTTCTTTCCAATTTTGCCACAAATTCCAACAGAGTACTTACCTTTTGTTTACAAACCATAGAAAGTCATTAACAAGAAAATCATTCACTGTGTACATCTGACTTGTTTTGTCTATTGACTAATTACAGTTTGTCATGTGAATGGTTAACAAAAGCAGATCACAATACAGCGTGTGTGTGTGTGTGTGTGTGTGTGTGTGTGTGTGTGTGTGTGTGTAAAAAAGAGTTTCACTGTGTGTTGTAATGCATTATTCGTTACAGGTTTATTCAGTGGTGCAACAACTTCTGCTATCAGATGAGAGCTAGCGGCTCTGAAGCATACCTGCGCTGGGTGCATAGATCTCATCCAGGCACAAGCATCAGCTGCAGCAAAGAGAAGGCAATGGTCTCTTGTGATGACACCCACCAGGTATTTTCCCCAACGTAGCAGCTACAGAGTCCAGTGCAACTGTGAGTAGCCCACATATTGAAAGTGTGTTCTGCAGTTCTGACTTTTCCAAGTGTGAAGTAGTGCTAGCAAAATAGCATGTTCTTTGGTAATGTTTAAACTATGGTTGTTGCAAGATTAGGGTTGTTAACTTCTGTAGTTACTGTTTTACCTTGCTAACTACGCAAAATGAAGGCACCTGGTTATGTATGTTTGTGAGTACCTGCAGCTTGGAATGTTTTCCGTTTGTCATTATCACTGCCGTTACCCCCTTGTGGTGAAGAATTAAAATACTTCCAAATTTTCTCTTACTGCAGATACTTTATTTATCTTACAGCTCGAAACATGTATTTAACATACATGGGCAGTGTTACAGTAATTACATTTAGATTATTGATACACAATATATATAGATTACATGCTATTAAGTAAAAGATCATTTAAGTATATTTAACATAGCATTCCTGAGGTCAAATCATGTCAGCACCATACTGTATGGGCACTTCACTGTAAGCCATTTTTTTAAACTCATTTTTAAAAATTCTACCAGAAAGCTGTTTCAGGTTGTTTGGCAGAGAATTATAAAATATTGCTCCCTTAATGAAAGGGGTATTTCTTGTTAGATTCAATCTTCTGCTCACCATATGAAAGTCTGATTTGTGTCTTGTATCGTAATAATGGATTTCCATATTCCTGTTTGTCACTTTTTGTCTTTTTTCACTAATAGTATTGAATGAAACATATGTACTGCATAGTCAGTCATAATATTAAAATGAATAAACAGGTTTTTGCATGAAGTTCTGGGTCTTACTTTTGTCATAGTTTTATTACTCTTCTGCAGTACATAACCCTTCTTATATTGTATTGGCTACACCCACCCCACCATACAATTCCATAAGATAGATGGGGATACACCAACCCAAAATATGCTATTTTTATTGCTTCAGTATCTAGATATTGAACTAATCTCCTTAGTAAATACAGGCTAGATGTTATTTTACCACAGACATGATCTATTTGCTGATTCCACGAAAGTCTGTCATCTATATCCCCAGAAATTTATGTTCTAAATAGGTATTTTCCTGAATGTCCTCATTTACAACAGTATTTTTATTTGAGCCACTTGTCTTAAAATGAATTAAATTAGTTTTGTTAATATTGACCCTCAGGTTTTCTTTTCAAAATGTGTTTGGTCTTTTTCAACAACATTCTGTACCACTGAATTTAGGCCGTCATTACTACGTGCCTAGCAAACCCCAGAGGTGTCATCAGCATACATAGTAATACGGGGTCATTCCTTATCAAATCACCCAATAAAAAATAAATTTTACACCCACCTCCTTAGATTTTCATGAAATTTGGCTCAAATGGTTCTAATACCATCCTGACAACACCTGCAAATTTTTTTACTGTATCTCTTATAGTTTTTTTATAAATTTTTAAAGTTTTTATGTTTTGCATTTTCCGAACCTTCGGAAATGGTAAATTTAATTTGTATTCAAAACTTTACAATTGCTTATCTTAAAAACTCTTTTAGATAACATCATGAATTTTTGCAGCAAGTTTATTTATTATACATATTTGAAGATAAAAAGTGATGCTATTAAAATATATTAATATTTTCTATGAAAAAATATATGTATTTTTTTTCTTTTTTTTTTAAATGGATGTTTTGTTTTATAAGGATTGCAATATCTAGAGTCTCAGACCTGATAGAATGCTCAAATTTGTTTTAATTTACTCTTAAACATATAGGCTACTTGATAAAACAAAAATAATGATGGCTTTTTAACATGTTTATTAATTATGGTAGATTACATTAGAATTATGTACAAAGATAGTGTACTTACGACACTTATGTATAACCCAACTGATTGCTTGAAACATTGAATTTTTTGCGTAATTTTGTCTTTTTAATAAACATTAATGCTGATTCAAACTGTTTTTCCACTTCATCCAAGAGCTTTCAGTTCTTTTGATACAGTCTTCTTTGACGTAATACATTCTTCCAGTGCCGCTCGATTGAGGTGCGTCCACTACACAGACTATGTGCTCCAAAGGCACTATGCAAGAATCTTCTCTTTAAGGCCAATAAAATGATGCAGCTGGTCCTGAAGGATGTAGAAATAGAATTTCTGCATCTTCTTCATCATTGAATATTGTTTTTACTAGTCCAGTTACCATCATAATTTGCAGCCACATAGCTGTTTATGGATAGTTCAACACGAACCCAATCAGAAGAAGAATGGAAAGAAAAGACTAAGGAGAGTTTCACACTATCTGTAGTCCTTCTAATTTCAAGGTTGTTTGTTGGAAGTGGCTTGAAGTTATGAAAACTTCTTGTTCCAGGAATGGTTCGAGTTGCTGAAAAAAGTTTTTCTAGTTTTAACCATAGCAAATCAGCTTCTTTTTTGTCAATAAAGTGAAAATGAATGTTTTCAATAATTTTTTCACAAAACTTGCACACATCAATTGCTGTCATTATTTGTTCTTTGTCTGAAAGCTGTAGACTGGCTTTCCTTAATTCTTTTAATAGTTCCTCCTAGGCCATCACAAATTGACTTCCCATGACTTGTTGCAAAAAGTGTGTTGGGCCTTCAAATTAAAGTTTCTCAAGTGTTCAGTCAAATTTTTAAAACTCTTTCTATTTTTGTACTGCCCAGCACAACCATCTGTAAAGTAGTGAACTGAGTCAATGTCAGTATGATGTAATGAAAGCCACTTTGTAATTTCTTTTTGTATAAAGTTAACAAAACTAGTGTCATGTTCTTGGTCATCACTAATAAAACAGTGGTTGGAAACAAAAACATTGTTTTCCTCATTTCTTAGAAGAACTCCAACTGTGTGTAGAGTACAACCACCTCTATGCCAGTGGTAACTTTGGTTCTCATTTTGTATAACAAAGGAATAATTTTCACTGAAATCCATCACAATAATTGCTGTTTTGGGTAGTGGGTCTTCTTTCAATCTTTTAAAGGCTGCTGATTCGGATTTTGCTATAAATGAGTACGGGGTGAGCTTTTCCAATGACCTAACCAATAAAGAAATGTAGTGTTCAACACTGATAGACTGTTTGATCATTTCTGCCCTGTCTGCGTTACCCCACTGACTGATTACAATTTCTTCTTCTAAATCATGATCTTCACTTAGTTTTTCAGTTAAGTACTCAGTTAGTGCAGTATTTGCAGGACAGCTGTCGCAATGATGTAGCATGCAGTTTTGGTTTTCCGTGTTGCACACAAGTATCTTAATTAGGTCTTTATAAGATTCTTCAATTTTCACAGCATCCAGTAATAGTTTAACACTCTGGTGGATACTGTATACACATACAGTGTGTGTGCCTGCAAGGATACACCATTTAGGTCTCAAGAAACAAAATTTTGAAAATCCTACTTCTACCTCGGGATTCTCCCAATTTAAAGAATAATAGAGTTCTCTCAAGTTATACAAAATGAGTCTCTTTTTGCATGTACACTTTTTTTTTTTTTCAACACTTACTTTATCTTTTGTTCCAGGTAGCACTCTGGAACTTTCATCCTTTTCATAAAAATCTGTTAAAAGTCTTACTGTATTTTCAGAAAGAGTTTTACCTTGTTTTGGACCAGGAGTTTCCAAAATACCCTTCTCAGATTTTAGCTTTCTAGCTTGTCGCGCCATGTACTCACTTACATTAAATTCTTTCATCACTTTATTTCGACTCCAAGAATCTGGAGCCAAGGTCAGAATCTGGCTTTTTCTAGGCCTCCCAACAGATGAAATCTTCTCTTTCATAAGAGAAATCATTACATCAAAATCCTTTGCTTTCTCAACCACACTTGTATCTTCTTCGTCATCATCAGAACTTGGTGCATCATATTTTAATGCTTTTGAAACCGCCTTTTTTGCAGTCTTTTCAATACTGCTAACCTTCCTTTTAAAATAAGACCCTTTACTTTGTTCTGACAAGCCATGAAGCTTTATCGGTATTAAACCTAAATTATCAAGAGCAATGTTCGTTTGTACGAGGGATTCATTTCTGGATTCCAATGATTCTAATTCAACCATGACTTAATTATCTATTTCGCTTTCATTGACTTCAACTCTTAATTTTTCCTCACAAAATTTACGGAATGTTGAGCAAAGCTTTTGCCCAGGTTTTATGCTAATATTTTTTGTCAGTAATTGTTTAGAAAGATCAAAGCCTACACTTCTCTACGATTTTTTGATGGGCTTTTTGTGTTTTTTTTAGTGGGTCTACACTACTGATTTCACTTTTGGTCTGATTACTGTTCTGGTTACTTTTATAGGATATTGGAAAAGAATCTCTGTAAACTAAGTAACAGTACTTACTGAAAGTTTGAATAAACTTAATAAAATACTATCCAAGCACTATTTAACACTGTAATAATTTTTTACTTCAAAACACAGGAGTAACAAAACAAAATCCAAGCATACATTGTTACTCCAAGAAGGCAAAAACTTATTTTCGGTGTCTAAGTCACTTGGTACTTTTTATTTTTAAAATATAATTAATATTATTTTAAAAATTAGATAACTATTAAGCAGGTTAAAAAGCCAACATAATTTTTCTTTTATCTAATAGCCTAGAGTATTTTAAAACAAATTTGAGCTTTCTATCAGGTCTGAGACTCTAGATATTGCAATTTTTGTAAAACTAAACAAACTAAACATCCGTTAGCTAAAAAAGAAAATGAATAAATAAATAAAAAACTTGTAATTTTTTTTTAATTTGGAAGATTTTAATATATCTTTATGGTAATTTTTTTAACATTTAGATATAACATTTAGATGGGATTGGAATGATGATGGAAATAGGATCACATTTGAGGAAGTGGAAAAAATGGTCAATAGATTGCAGTGCAATAAAGCGGCTGGGGTGGATGAAATTAAGTCGGAACTCATCAAATACAGTGGAATGTCAGGTCTTAAATGGCTACACAGGATAATTGAAATGGCCTGGGAGTCGGGACAGGTTCCGTCAGACTGGACAAAAGCAGTAATCACACCAATCTTTAAACATGGAAACAGAAAAGATTGTAACAACTACAGAGGTATCTCTTTAATCAGCGTTGTGGGTAAAATCTTCTCAGGTATTGTTGAAAGGAAAGTGCGAGTATTAGTTGAGGACCAATTGGATGAAAATCAGTGTGGGTTTAGGCCTCTTAGAGGTTGTCAGGACCAGATCTTTAGCTTACGGCAAATAATGGAGAAGTGTTATGAGTGGAACAGGGAATTGTATCTATGCTTTATAGATCTAGAAAAGGCATATGACCGGGTTCCTAGGAGGAAGTTATTGTCTGTTCTACAAGATTATGGAATAGGAGGCAAACTTTTGCAAGCAATTAAAGGTCTTTACATGGATAGCCAGGCAGCAGTTAGAGTTGACGGTAAATTGAGTTCATGGTTCAGAGTAGTTTCAGGGGTAAGACAAGGCTGCAACCTGTCTCCATTGTTGTTCATATTATTTATGGATCATATGTTGAAAACAATAGACTGGCTGGGTGAGATTAAGATATGTGAACACAAAATAAGCAGTCTTCCATATGCGGATGACTTAGTTGTGATGGCAGATTCGATTGAAAGTTTGCAAAGTAATATTTCAGAGCTAGATCAGAAATGTTAGGACTATGGTATGAAGATTAGCATCTCCAAAACGAAAGTAATGTCAGTAGGAAAGAAATATAAACGGATTGAGTGACAAATAGGAGGAACAAAGTTAGAACAGGTGGACGGTTTCAAGTACTTAGGATGCATATTCTCACAGGATGGCAACATAGTGAAAGAACTGGAAGCGAGGTGTAGCAAAGCTAATGAAGTGAGCGCTCAGCTACGATCTACTCTCTTCTGCAAGAAGGAAGTCAGTACCAAGACTAAGTTATCTGTGCACCGTTCAATCTTTCGACCAACTTTGTTGTATGGGAGCGAAAGCTGGATGGATTCAGGTTACCTTATCAACAAGGTTGAGGTTACAGATATGAAAGTAGCTAGGATGATTGCAGGTACTAGTAGATGGGAACAATGGCAGGAGGGTGTCCACCATGAGGAAATCAAAGAAAAACTGGGAATGAACTCTATAGATGTAGCAGTCAGGGCGAACAGGCCTAGATGGTGGGGTCATGTTACACGCATGGGAGAAGCAAGGCTACCCAAGAGACTCATGGATTCAGCAGTAGAGGGTAGGAGGAGTCAGGGCAGACCGAGGAGAAGGTACCTGGATTCGGTTAGGAATGATTTTGAAGTAATAGGTTTAACATCAGAAGAGGCACCAATGTTAGCACTGAATAGGGGATCATGGAGGAACTGTATAAGGGGGGCTATGCTCCAGACTGAACACTGAAAGGCATAATCAGTCTTAGATGATGATGATGATGATGATGATGATGATGATGATGATGATTAGATATAATACACAAACTTATTCCAAAATTTCATACTGATATCTTGAGTATTCTTTAATATACAAATTTTTTTAGTTGTGAGGACACGTTTAAGTTAACATTTCCGAATGCTGAAACAACACCAAATCTAAAAACTTTAAAAATTTATAAAAAAAAACTATAAGAGATAGAGCAAAAAAATTTTACAAGTGCTTTCAGGATGATAAAAGAAGTAATTGTACCAAGTTTCATCAAAATCTGACATGGTTGGTGTCAAGGCCTGGGTGACTTGACATGGAATGACCCTACGATGACTGGTGTCTAATACTTTTGGGAAATCATTGACGTAGCAAATAAACAAGAAGGGGCCCAAGATAGAGCCTTGTGTCACACCAAAATTTATTTTTCTTATCTTTGATGTTCTTTTTTCGATTACCTCTCCATTATCATACACAACTTCTGTGCGTTGTTAACTATCTTTAAGGTAAGATTCTATTAAAAGCAACAGTTTCCCACTGACACCATTACAAGCAAGTTTACTTAAAAGAGCGCCATGATGGACTCTGTTAGACGCTTTGGAAAGATCTAAAAACACTCCTGCTGTTTTGTGGCCCTCATTTATTTTCTCCATCAGGCAGTGTACAAACTGTACTGCTGAAGATATGGTGCTCTGACCACTTCTAAAGCCATGTTGGAAATCTCCTATTGAGTTATTCGTATTATAGTGCTCGATTAAGATTTCTAGCATTATTTTTTCAATTAATTTACCAAACACTGAGGTTAAGGCAACTGGTCTGTAGTTCTGTGGTTTCTTTCTTTCCCTTTTTTTATATAAAGGTTTAACTATAGTAAGTTTCAGTTACTTTGGAAACACATCTTCTTCAAGTACACAATTTATTAGATGGACTAATGGTCTGGCTAACTCACCCTTGCATTTTTTCAGTAGAAAAGGAGAGAATTCATCCCATCCAGTTGATCTTTTATTTTTTAGGCTGTCAGTTAGCTATGTTACGTCCTTGATGGTTACTGTAGGTAGCTTACAAGAGTCCCGTTCCTTTTCCTTATCATATTTAAACTGCCTCTCCTGTTTCATGCAAGTATCATTTTCAATAGCATCTATAAAGTAATCATTAAATATATTACTAACCATATAAGGATCAGAAAAATTATCATTATGTATACTTTCTTCTTCTTCTTTCGATTTCGGCCATCTTTGGACCACGTTCAACAATTCACTTGCCCGGCTTTTTGATCTTTTTTTCTCTCTTCCCAATATTTCCTCATCATTTTCGAGTGGTTCCTCCTCCGCTCTTCCGACCATTTCCTGTTATTATTCTTTAGTTTCGTTTCTTCTGGAAAACACTTAATTTCGTTCACTATTTGTCTAAACTTTTCCCTGTCCCTGATTGACTCATGGGTGACATTAAAATAGGCCAAATCCTTTTTCACCATCTGTATCCATTTATTGTTGGTTTTTTCGTTCCTGTTACTATGTTCAAACACTTTTCTTGTTAGTCTGTTTCCATCCATCCTCGACAGGTGACCATAAAACGTTAGTCTGCGTTTACGCATTGCCTCACTCACTTTCTCAATAGTTTTGTATATTTCCTTATTACTCTTTAGCTTGTACTCTTCTCCAATCTTTCTCGGTCCTAATATTTTTCTCAAAATTTTCCTTTCTTTCTTTTCCATGTTTTCTATTTCCCCCTTTTTGTTAAGAGTTAGGCACTCCGATGCATACAGGCATTCTGGTCTAATGACAGTTTTATAGTGTCTTAATTTAGCTTGAATCGAAATGTTTTTTTTGTTATATATGTCTTTGGTTTTTTGAAAAGCAAATTCCATTTTCCTTGCTCTCGCCTGGTTTGCACTCTTGTCTAAACCATTCACTTGAATTATTTCACCTAAATACTTAAATTTTTCTACTCTCTTAATATTGCCGTATGTAGTAATAAGATTTTTCCTGTTATTTCTATGATTAGACATATACACGGTTTTTTCAAATGAAATCTGCAGTCCAGCTCTGGCCGAAACTTCTTGTAGTTTCTCCAAGTAGTTCTGAGCTATTTCTTCGTTTTCTGTAATTATTGCCAGATCGTCTGCAAAAGCTAAACAGTCCACTTCTATTTTTTCTTTTTTTGTTCCAATTCTGATGTCATTCTTGGTGCCTTTGAGTTCTTCTTTCCATATTCTCAATATCTTTTCCAGTACGCAGTTGAAGAGGATTGGGGATAAACCATCACCTTGTCTAACACCTGTTTTAATTTCGAACTTCCTTGAAATTTCACCCATAAATTTAACTTTGGCCTTACTGTTTGTTAGCGTCTGTTTGATAATTTGAATTGTTTTCTTATCGACCCCAAATTCTTCCAATACTTTCAGTAATGTTTCTCTATCTACCGAGTCGTATGCTTTTTTGAAATCTACAAATACTATTGCAAATCTCTGGCCTCTTGAGATTCTGTAACGAATTAGTGTTTTCAGGTTAAATATTTGTTCAACACAGGATCTACCTTGTCTAAAACCTGCTTGATATTCACCTATTTTTTTATCCAGAACTGGCTCCACGATTTGAAGTAATTTCCTTGACAAAATTTTGTATCCTACTGGTAGTAGCGAGATCCCTCTATAATTATTAACATTCATCTTATCCCCCTTTTTGTGTAGTGGGTGTATCAGGGCACACTGCCAGTCTTCAGGACTTCTTTCTTCGTCCCAGATCTTCTTAAACATATGTTCCAAAACTTGTGGGAGGTTGGTATCCATTATTTTTAGGATTTCTGGTACTATGGAGTCTTCACCTGGGGCTTTATTGTTTTTTAGACTGTGTATTATGTGTTTTATTTCTTCAGCGTCTGGAGGTTTTGACTCTGTATTAGTATTTCGGTGGTTTTCAAAACTCATTTTATCTTTGGGTGGTTCACAATTTAGTAGATTCTCGAAATATTTTGCTAATATTTCACAATTAGTCTTGTTTGTCAAACTTAGCTTGTTCTCTTCATCTTTAAAACATAAATTTGGGGATTGGTATTTGGTTAGCTGTTTTCTAAAAGTTTTGTAGAAATCTCTAGAATTATTTCTTTTAAAGTCTTCCTCAATCTGTTCTAGGTTATCCTGAAATTGTCTTCTTTTTTTATTACGGAAAAGCTTAGCTGTTTCTTTTCTCTGGATTTTAAAATTGTCAAGATCTTGAGGATCTTTTGTGGAGTTCCATTTCTGCCACAATTTTTGTCTCTTCTCCAGGTTCTCATCACATTCATTGTCCCACCATGGATGTCTTCTTACTCTTTTCACGAGACAATTTTCTTTTGCTATTTCAACTATTTCGTTTTTGATCTCCTCCCATCCCGCTTCCTTATTTATTGTGGATATGCCATCGCTATCTTTGTGCAATGCTCTTTGAAACCGTTGTTTAATTTCTTCATTTTTTAAAGTTTCTGTGTTATATTTTGGAATTTTGTAAAAGGTTTTCTTCTCTTTTCGAAATGGGAGTGGTCTGAATTTAATCGTA
Source organism: Schistocerca cancellata (assembly GCF_023864275.1). NCBI lineage: Eukaryota > Metazoa > Arthropoda > Insecta > Orthoptera > Acrididae > Schistocerca > Schistocerca cancellata. Next base: position 41,504,708 of record NC_064637.1, read on the forward strand.
GTCAAATAGTGGTCTGAATCAACATCAAGGCTTTTCAGCACTTTAGTGTTTTGAATTTCTTCTTGACAATGAAGTGAGATAGCCACATGGTCAATTTGGAATTCTCCGAGAAGTGGATTTGGTGATCTCCATGTTTTAGTTTTTCGGCTCAGCTTTTTGAAATGTGTTGTCATTATTTTCAAGTTGAAATGCCTACATACCTCTATAAGCCTTTCTCCATTTTTTGAAGTTCTTTTGTGACCTGGGAAGAGGCCTACTGTTCCATGGTATTTTTTCTCCCTTCCTATTTGTGCGTTAAAATCGCCTACTAACATTTTTATGTTCTTCTTTGAGCATCTATCCAGTTCCATTTCAAGTATCTCCCAAAATTCTTCAACTTTCTCCGGGTTATTTTTGTTGTCCTGGTTTATGGGTGCATGGCAGTTGACTATAGAGTATCCTTTGTTTTTACATTTAATCTCAAGAGTGGATAGTCTCTCAGAACTCGAGTAGAAGTTAGTAACTGAATCTAAAATTGAGTGATGTACCAGAAATGCTGTTCCCAGGTATGGCATTTGTTTCATTAAGATTTTACCTGGTTTTCCTTTAAATAAACGATAGTTTTCAAAATCTAAAGCAGTTTCATCTAAAAACCTTGTTTCTTGCAATGCACATATTAAAATTTCTTTCTGGTTCAGCTTTTCAATCAATGATTTCAATTTTCCTACTTTAATTAGAGAGTTTACATTTAGGGTTGCAAACATAGTTGCTTTCTTAAATTTCAGTGTTGAGGGCTGCATACATGTTGGTTGGGGTCCTCCAAAATCCTTTGACCCCTTTGCATTGTTTCTACGAACAACGGAGGATTTGCCATTCGGTCTACCTCTTGGAGTAGTGTCTATCTTTGACGACGTTCCCATCATGCTTTGCAGTAATTGTTGGATAATAAATTGGGGGATCGGGTTGCCCCGAATCCGAAATTAAAACCAAGGTAGTAAGCCCTGGAGTTAGCTCTTCCGCTCTCTCTGCCGTTGGGAAATTGTTCCTCTTCCGCCATTAAGACCGTTGGCTGGGTTTCACCTAGTAACCCTAGGCAGGGGCCCTATGACAGGGTGCTACCATCTGGAGCCGGATGGACCCTGGTTTTTTAACGAGGTTGTTACTCCTCCCCCTCCACACTTCCCCATCCTCTTGTTTTTAGATGGGCCCGGGCTTGGGACCGGCTTGCGGCGGTGTTTATGTATACTTTATATTATAAATTTTAGTTTTTTGTAACAGTGTTCCTCATATCATTAACTACTGCCCAGCATGACTTTGATACACAATCAGAATGTCTGATCTGTTTGCTAATACGTTCTACTTTCCTTCTCCTTACCTCGTTGCGATATTCTTATTTATATTTTTTATAAGCCTCTTTATATAAATTAAGACTGGTTTCACTGTGTAGCTTATACATATACTCCATTCCTTCTTTGAGTCTTTTTGTTTTTTCATCTAGTTTTACACGTTTGACTGCTGGTGGTTTATTTTTATTTACATTGATCTTTGTCGGGATAGTAATATCTATATGTCTGGTTAAAATTTTTACTAATACTTCCCATTTGCTGTCAACTCCCCTTTCTACATAAACTGATTCCCAAGATTCTTGACACAAAGTTTTCTTTAGCAAGGTGGTGTTGTATTCAGAAAATAATCTTCTATTCTCATATTTTTTTGTTTTGTTTAAGTTTATTAAGACAACCAGTCACTAATAATTGTCCTAGATGATCAGATACGTGCCCGTTTGTAGTCTGTACCGACACAACATGTTCATAATTGGTCATTACATGAGCTATGGACCTGCTGCTTGATTCAGCTATTCTAGTGGGCACATGACCAAGTAGATCTTTAATATCATAGGATCGTATGCAGTCTTGTAAACCTTTGCAGTCTTGGCTGTCGCTTAGTGTGTTTATATTGAAGTCTCCTAACATTATAATATTTATTGTATTGCCACCCTTGCTTAGCTTCCCCAGTACACTATCCAGTGCTTCCAGGAAAACAGGAAAACCTCGAGATTACCAGAAGGGGATCGATATATACCTACCACAATAAGTGGGACGGATACAATCATTAACTTAATTATTACCGCTTCAAATCTTTCTCAATACAATAATCATTAACCCATGATACTTTTTCTACAGAACATATTAGATCACATATCCTTACATAAGTAGCAACTCCCCCTCCTTTGTTCTGTTCTACAGAAAAACAATATAAGATTATACTCCTGTAACTTATAATATTGAATATTATGGTTAGTTTTTTTGATGCTCTGTAACCACGATTACATGTGGAGCTAGATCTGTAACTAAGGCCTCAAATACATCGATTTTGTTACCCAAGCCCTCAACATTATAATGTAAAAATGATACATTAGTACAATCGTGAGAGGATATATCCTTGTCAAGGTTAATATTGTCACACAAATTGAAAGTTTCTAAATTATAAACACTGAGGGACTTCGTTCTCCTAAAAAATCAACAGTCTTGACATTGCAGCGAGGAATTGTTTCAGTTTGCTTGCTCAGCAGACATATATAATTATCACTTCAGTCTTTTGTGTGTATGGCATCTGAGGTACAAGGTAACAGATTTGAATTATTGCTTTTTGTTTCCTTAGTAGCTCTGTTGATGTCAGTTGCTAGAGTATTCTTATCCAGACAATTAAGATGTAGTCCGTGTACAGTGAAGCTGGTTCTTTAATAACTGTTAAGGTCCAGCAGTCTCACATTTTTTAACTTGGAGCAGAAATGTTTTAATTTTTTATTTGTAGATCGGATTTCTCGGTTCACACAAGACCAGTCAGGCAGATCAAATCTCGCTGGAATATTTGACACGATCACATTTGTATGGGACAACATCATTAACATAACAATCAACTTTTTAATAAATGAACTGGCCTCATTGCAATATATGTCGTTTGAACCTGCTATAATGACGACGACATCACTTTCTGTAGAATCGGTGCAGTCATTGTTCACAGAGCTCGTCACATCAACAAACTCTTCCCCAGGTTTAATAACAGATCAAATTCGCACATTTTTTGTGGTAGAGTTAGACATACAATCTGAAATATTGCATGCATGACTATCTCCGTACATTTTAACATTCGCTTTACGCTGAAATTGAGCTTGTTTAACCTTAGGACTATTTTTTGTAGTTTTGGTGACACTACTTGAAGTGGCACTTTCACAAGTGGTTTTCTATTCTTTTTGCTGTTTTGTTTGATGTATTTCACCCACACAGGACTGTTTTTCACATTTTCTTCCTTTAAACATAGTATTTCAGTTTTTAATGCCTCAATGTCATTTTGTAGTAACTTTATAATTTGATTTTTGGAGTCAACTGTACTTACAAGATCGGCCGTTTCGTCACGTAAACAAGCGTGACACGTCCACGGAAAACCCTCCCTGACGTATTTTAAGTTTATATTCGCGCACTTTTCGTGTAGCCAGTAGTTGCACTTGACACACAAAATACCTTTCATCACCTGCTTTTCACATTCTTTACACGACGAACTGCTTATTTTTTGCCTTTTTGACAAGAGCAGAGTGCCACTACACTTTTCTATCAGCGCCATCTTGATGGATGAAAATGGTCACATAATATGTTAGATGCAAAGATGAGTGACAGATGATGTAGTGGGTAACGTGTGAAGGTCATGTAGTTGGTGGCTGTCATGTCACTTGTGTGATAAATAATTAAAAACTTTATTTTTATTTTTTATTTATTGGTGGATCTGGCTCCCCATCTGACAGAAGTTACCAGTGCATATACCACAGAATGTGCCTCTCACAGCTGTGCATCTGAAGACAGCCAACACTGCAACTGATTGTTCAGACTTATTTCGTTCTTCCATCTGGAGCTCACCTTTGCGTATCGAATGTAGCTGCTGAGAGATATTTTTGTTTGTCCCTCGAGTGCCTTGTGCAAGACTGTGATTAACGAATGAAGAGAGATTTTACTTTGATTATTAAGTTAGTACAACATTGTTTTTCATTAAAACATATGTGGATTATTACTCTCACAACCCAATATTAAGAGGCGCATCCAGAACATAATTGCTTGAAAAACAATTGTCATTGTATACTCGTAACAAAAGAAAAATATCTGTTAATGAGTCTGTATTCATGTGGGTTAAAGGTAAAGGTATTTTGTATCTTAGCAGTAATGATATTTGAACAGTGCAAAGAGAGGATGCTACTGCTAAGCAGGATGCTGCTACTCGTATACGGTATGGAGATAATCCAGCATTTGATGATTTGGATACGAGTGGCGAAGGTAAGTTTCCCTATTTCTTATAAACAAAGACAATCACCAACAAATGTTAATATTCACATACTCCTTTACATAAATAAAGTGAACTGTAGCGTAGCTGAAAACCGGACAAGGGTACATCTAGAATCTATCGGCTAGAGTATGTAACAGCATGTTACGTCATCACACTGACCAGTTGACCTTTGACCCCGCGCCGATAAGGCTGGCCGACGTCATCTTGGCAGCGCGCCAGCGGCGGACTTAGCGCGTGCGTTTGTGTTTTTGTGATTTTTTTTTTTTTCCCCCCTTATGATTTTTGGGTGTCTGCGTAATATTCTGTATGTGTCTGGTACTTGCCTGAGATTGGCGAGATGATTGATATTAAGGGGGAGCTAACAGGATTAGGGATTGGGGATAGGGATTTCCCCTTCGACTTAGTCATCGAAAATCGTCATTGGGTGTTTTTGCTTGTTGCAGGAATTGGCATACTGACCTAGGGAGTGGGGCTCGAAGGATCCATCTGAGGGCTTTGTTTTGGACAACTTGTAGTGAGTTAATTTCGGTCTTTGATGCTATACCTCATGCAGAGCTCCCGTATGGGGGAGGGGGGGGGGGGCTTGTACTACTGTTGCCTTGTAGAGGCGAATTTTTGTATCTTAGTTGAGCATTTCACTGACGAAGAATTGGTTAAGAGTTTTGGCCATTTGTATACATTTCTCTCTTCCCTTGAATGTGCCTGTGGAAGAAGAGGTTTGCATCTAGTTCAACTCCTAGGTATCTAATTGAGTGCGACCATGGGATCCTGCGGCCTAATCCCTGGACTGAGTCTGTCCTTGGCTTATTCTTGGAAAAGTACACCATATTTGTCTTCTCGGCATTGAGGGTGACCTTGTTTTCTCACCATCATGCTATTACCGTGCCCATTTGGCGTTGCAGCCTGTTGACGTTTGCCAAGTGTCAATTGAAAGAAAACAGCCCTTGGTCACTATTTTTAACGAATTAACCGGGTTTCAACAATGCTAGGAGTGTCTTCCTCAGAATTTAAATCAAAGAACGGTCTATAACATGGTCACAGAATTATGACTAAAAACGTATGATACGGACTATAAGTATAGAATCATCATGAAAGACTGGCAGAACTTATGTCACTTATAAAATAGTAAATATGCCAAAGGGGCATTAGTCACGAAGATATTTAAGATAAAAAATTGTGATGGTGAGCCACTAAGGGCTGCTCGTTACTTACACAGCTACAGGTTGCAAAAGGACTGAGGTGCCGCATTAACAAATGCGGCCAGGTGAACATGGCACTTGAACGAGCTCGCCATCTAGCAGCCGTAGATACAATTAGGCTACTTCACATTGAAATATAGGCAGAAATGATTACAAATGAACAGTATTTGGTACATAATGGAAAGCAATGTTTGATAGTGTCATACAACATAACATTTTGTCTACATCAAAGCTTATAACAGTAAGATAAAACATGAAAACATCATTATGAAACTGTAGAAAGGACTCGAAGACAACTTGTAGAAAGCAATATTGACGTGAAATACAGCCAAGAAACATTCGATAATTAAAGGTGTCAGAGAGATATAGTCATAAGCCACATTCAACCAGTTTTGAGATATAGAGGCATTTTACGCAAGTATAAAAATGTTGAAGACAAAATACACATTTCCTTTATGCTTTCAATTATACTTTAATACATTGCAAACCTTGTGTAAAATACACCATTTTCTTTCTGTTATGTTTATTATTATTATTATTATTATTATTATTATTATTATTATTCGTTACAGTCAACTTTGGACTACGCTAAGCATCAGTCATTTCTTGTGCTTTTTCTTGCGTTCTTCCCAGTACTTCTTCATTTTTTCTGAGTGGGCTTCTTTACGTTCTTGCGACCAGGTTGTTCCCGTCTTCTTTGATTGCGTTCGGTCTTTGAATCCCTGTATTTTGTTGATGGCATTCCTATATTCCATTCTGTTGTAAACTGTCTCTGGTATAATGTTCATTTCTGCAATGTCTTCTTTTACTTCTTTCAGCCAGTTAATTTGTGTCTTTCTGCTTTCCATGTATTCCAGGATTTTCTTTGCCGTTCTTTCTGGTGCCATTCTTTTGACATGCCCATAGAAACTCAGTCTTCTCTTTTTAAAGGATGTTGTCAGTTTTTCAATTTTCTCGTATAACTCTTTATTGGATCGCAATTTATATTCTTGTCCATCCTTTTTAGGTCCTAAGATCTTTCTCAGTATTTTTCTCTCTTTTATTTCCAATTTCTCCAACAGACGTTTTCTGTTCAGTGGGATGCATTCAATCGCATACAAACTTTCTGGTTTTATTACCGCATTGTAGTGCCTGAGCTTGGCATTGATGGAGATCGACTTTTTATTGTATACATTTCGGCATAGCTGGTATGCCGTTTCCATCTTTATTGCTCTTTCCTGTAGTGAAACATTTGGTAACCCTGTCGGTGTAATCCATTCCCCTAGATACTTAAATTTATGAACTCTCTTAATTATTCCATATTTAGTTTGCAATGTCTGTGTTGGGTCTGTTTTGTCCTGTATCATCAGTTCTGTCTTTTCATACGATATTTGTAGACCTGTCTTCTCAGCGATCTCATGCAGCATTTCTATCTGAATCTTTGCTGTTTCGATGTCATCTGCCAATATTGCCATGTCATCAGCAAATGCCAGACATTCAATTTTTGTTTTATTTCTTCCTAACGTTATCCCATTTTTCACTCCAGCTTCTGCCATCTTCTTTCTCCATTCCCTGACCACTTTTTCAAGGACAATGTTAAACAACAGTGGGGAGAGCCCATCCCCTTGTCGAACACCTGTTCCAATTACAAACGGTTGTGACAATCTACCCAAAAACTTCACTTGCGATTTTGTTCCCGTAAGGGTTTCCTGGATTAGACTTCTGCTTTTATCATCAATCCCAAATTCTTCTAATGTGTTAATCAGAGTTGGTCTATCAATAGAATCATATGCTTTTTTGAAGTCTATGAATGTAATTACTAGATTTTTCGATGTGCGTGCGCGAAGTTGTATTATGGAGAGTAGACTGAATATCTGTTCACTGCATGATCTTCCTTTTCTAAACCCAGCCTGATATTCACCCAGTTCTTTCTCTACCTGATTTTCAATCCTGTTTTGTAGTGCCTTGGATAGGATCTTATAGGCCACTGATAACAATGAGATACCTCTGTAGTTATTTGCATTTGTCTTGGCACCCTTCTTATGTAATGGATGAATCAATGCTGTCTTCCATTCCTCCGGAATCTTCTCTGTATTCCAAATCTCTTCAAACAGTGCCTCGAAATTATTTATTAAGTTTTCTCCTGCGTATTTCAGTAGTTCCGCGACTAACGAATCTTTACCAGATGCTTTATTGTTTTTCAATCCTTTCAAGATCTCTTTAATTTCTTCTTTATTAGGTGGTTCAGAGTCTGGTAGCTTATTCTTAGGCTTCTCAAATGTCAAGGTTTCATCAGGTCTTTTGCAGCTTAGCAGCGTTTCAAAGTAGTTCGCTAGGTGTTGGCAATTTTGTTCCACGCTGGTGATCAGATTTCCTTTTTCATCTTTGAAGCAGAGTGTCGGTGGTTTATATCTTGTTATTGTAGTTCTGAATGTTTGAAAGAAATTGCGTGTATTGTTCTTAGAAAATTCATCTTGTATTTTCTGTATTTGTTGTGTGTCATATTTCCTTCGTTCACTTTTAATGATTTTCGTCGTTTCACGTCTTTGCGTTTTGAACTGCTCCCAGTCAGTTGGCCTTTTGGTTGAGTTGTATTTCTCCCAAGTTCTGGCTCTTTTCTGTAGTGCTTTCTCACAGACCTCATTCCACCAGGGATGCTTTTTCTTTTTGGTTAGTAAAATTGTTTGTTCTGCTGCGTCTCGTATTGAGGTTGCAATTTCTTCCCATTTGTGACTTTTGATTTTATCTGTCTTTTCCTTGTAGTCGTCTAAGACTTGCTGATTGAGCATTAAGTCCTGTACTCTGTATTTGGCTATTTTTGTTTCGTCACTCTTTCTGTTATGTAATATTAATTTGAGTCATTTTAATTATGATGATGTCGAAAATGGCTCATGGCTGTGTGTCCCTGAAAATAATTTAGAACACAAAATATGTTTTTAAGGTTTTACTTTGAAAATTATGTAACAACTAGTAATTTTTAAAAATTTTTGCCCATTCACATACACATATACATAACAGATAAATCAGTGTAATGCTTTATTTTAAATTGTAAATGTGAAATCGAGGAAGTTCTTCTATGTCATGATCGTTCACATTATTTCAAGTACATGACCGAAAAAAAGCTTTGATATGCTGCAGGTTTGTATGCCATAAGAGGCAGTATGTCATCAATCTTTTTATGATTAATTTGAAGCGGCTTTCTATATTTTACTGGCAGCTGAAACAGATCTGGTTAAGGAGGTCTTCCTTTTCTCTTGCTACGTAGATCCACTGACGTGAAGGTTCCTATATCTGAGTACCAGTGCTTCACACTTAGTGTTTAGCGCATAAATCTCAATTTGACCAAAATCGCAATCGCGAAGAAGTCCAGTATGACCTGCGATGGTGAAATAATGCTGCACAGATTCAAATCTTTTGGTGGCAACGAGAGTCCTTTCCAGGGCAATTAGAGACCAATTCTTTGCCTGACCCTTACAGTTATCTCTGATTATGTGTAGATGTTTGTCTTGAGTGTTAGTTAGCTCCAAGTATTTTAATAAACAACTCCCAACTTCATCTGAACCCCTTCCTCTGTCCTTCTCACTCCACAGAAACATGTATCCCTTATTTGACGCACAACCATGGATACAACTGTGGATACCGTAGTTATACGTCCATATTTTTCTCTTGTAGAACACTGGGCCAACTGCTAGTTTTGGTAGGGGAAACGTTTGTTGCAAGTCCATTTCCATTACGTGGTACTCTTTCACATTCTCTTTAGCCAGAGAAATTAAAGACACGATCATATTTTGCCCGCTATCAGCCTTTCTTAGATACAACTCGTGTTGTTTCTTCCCTTGTGTAATTCCTTCTGCACATAATTCTGCATTACTCGTTGCTGTTAGAAAGGCACCACAAGTTGAACAGGTGCCTCTTTTCGGCAGTTTGAAGCCTATGTTAAATTCGGACACACAAACTGCCCTGCATTTGGTTTGTGATACAGTTGGGACACTGTTTTCCTCGCAGTATTCAGAGTATTTGTCTCGAAATAAGGATGCAATTGTGAGATCACATCCAAAATATACTTTGTTGGGGCTCTGCTGCCTGCTATAGTGACTGTTATATTTTGGTATAGCATTGAGATACCTTGCACAGCTTTGTCTTGAAATTTATGTGGATGATTGACATGTTTGCCTGAAAGAAAAGAGCACATGAGTTGATACATTACTTTGTGTTATTATTATACCTCAACACTATTTTATTTGGTTAAAATGGATACCTTATACTAAAACGTAATATACAAACCTCTTCTTTCTTCTTTTGAAACTGCGCGACACAACTTCATTTGCTGTTGCAAAATCCTCACTCTTCTTGTGTAGTTCTGTAAGCCACGAACCCTGAAGTAGGCTTGCTTGCAAATCATGACTTCCATTTACTTTCACATTGTATGAAAATGTCACAGCTCTAGATGAACTTCACTTTGTAGTCTTTTTTGGATAGCTGTGAAAGAAAGAAATGTGAAGCAGAACAAAATAAAGTAAATTTGTGACAATTGGTCCATTTAAAAAAGTGAAACGAACGTTAGCTTTTTGGTACAATTTCCATACAACACATTACATAAGTATTCGGGCCATTAAAGTGTCCTATGTCCCAAAACGAGTGGAAAATATTCCCTTCTTCTCAGAGTAGTTTCGTGTAGCACTTATTTAAACAACTACAGAGACTTCCCAAAGATGCTGCCTGGACAGTGTTGTTGGTTTTAGAAGACACATACTACTGACTCGCGATATGTCAACGTTTGGCCTTTATTTTTTTTTTTTTTTTTTTTTTTTTTTGCACTGATCAATATTACACTTTCTTTTTCTTGAAGAGCTTGGTTTCTGGTGTGATACTTCATTTGCTCTATTTATTTCAAGCTGTAATATGAATAGAAGAATAGTCACAGCACTTCCGCGAGATGTTGTCACAAGCCACATGTCGCTGAAATGGCATTGATGATCAAAATATGCAAGTTTGTAACCCATGAAAACTATATTATTACCGCAATCGTGGTCATTAAGATTAGGCTCTAAAGGTTTCTCATTAACACAAAAGACTACGATCAAGTGTGAGAGCAATGTTACGAGAAACAGTCACAAGCCACTGAAGAATGATCACCAGTAAAAATATTTTTGTATACTTACCAAACCATCTTCTGAGCTGGTACTGTTGCTTTATGGACACAAAGACTCATCACCATCACTGCCATAAGGATCACAATCCTCATTTACACTGCTGTCACTGCCACATATGCCTAGGATGTGTGAAGCACCTTCAGATGTACGTGAGCATTCAGGCATTTTTGATGTGGCTTTTGACTGTGTATCTTCTGAAAAAGACACCAGGTGCCAGAGTAAATAATTTCACTATGTCATCAACTACCACCTGTTGGAAAAAGACGGAACTTTTTCAATCCAAGATGAGGAGGGCATCATTAAGAATGTCATAGTGTGAATATCTCAATTTTGACAAAAGTGTGGCTTATGACTACATTTCTCCAACCCCTTCAATTAGAAAACAGGGCAACCTTAGAAGGAAAACAACATTCGGCATACTGCACAAGGAGACCCGAAGTCAGATATCGAGTAACGGCTTTATACTGTTGAAAAATTTTTTGTTACGTAGCTGTAGCTGTTAGTTAAGGATGAGGCTATCCTTTCGAGCAAGATGTTTGAAAATCTCTAATTCTTCTAGAATGTCTAGTCTACGCCCTTTCTTTTCGGTGTGCAAAATGTTGCTATCGCAGATGGCTTTAGGTGAATTAACTGTAATTAGATGATGGTCGGCAGAAGATAAATTTTGGAGGGTAGTGGCATTTTTTCTTAGCAAGTGTTCTTTATATCTGGTACTGAAGGCATGTCCAGTTTGTCCTGTATAGTAAGAGGAGCAAGTATCGCAGACAATTTTGTAGACATCAGAATTTTCTATAGTCGAACAAATAGAATGTAAATTATGAAGTTTTTTTTTTCCAAATTGTTATTAGTAGAAAAACCAATGTTGCAATCGTATTTCTTTCGAAGAATGCGTTGGATCTGATAAGAGATAGGCCCCATGAAACGGAATAGAGAAATATTTTCTTGAGTAAGACTCGATAACAGAAGTGCCCAGTGTAGTAATTCTTTTAGCAGTTTTCTTTTTAAGGACGTCATCTACTATGTTACGTTATTTATTTATTTTACATATGACAATACAGCGACAATATTTTATATAAGTACAACACTATGTAAACGAAATGAATAAAACAAAACAATGTGTAAATAGTACATGTGTAAAAACAAGCAATAGCACAAAAGGATAAAGTACAAACACTCAAGACAAAATAACTACACGTTAAAAGCTTGGCAAGCCTGACTAGAAACTCATTCATATATTTAAAGCTCAATATCTAGATTGCACAGCCAATCAAAAGCAGAGGGTTTCACATATATAACCTCTTAAGGGGCATTCCTCAATAATATGGCGGACGTTCTGTTTATACTCGTTGTTAACTGCTAATGTTTTAAGTAAATTGATTTCGTCATCGAACTTTTCTTTAGAAAGTGGCATGGAAATGGCTCAGTGAACAGCAGAATAAAGAAGGATTTTTTTTATGTGCACCGATCTGGTCAGTATATGTAACTTTACGAAAAATATTGAAAGAAATTTTGTTTCTGTTGTAAGCATCAAGTCAAGTAAGTTTAATTGACGGGCCTCATTTTCAAATTCAATAGTGAAAGAAATTTTCTCATGAAGGTCATTGAATACGTTATAGATACAGTCAACACCATCAGTGGGTCCTTTGTAAGTGATTAGAATATCGTCAACAAAATTTTGCAATGTGTTGTCTTCCACTTGTGAACAGCGCCGTGTCGTCCGCGAACTGCGCTAGTTACACGTTGTTTGCTCTGGGCAGTTCGTTTGTGAATACATTGAATAGTATCGGAGATAGCACTGACCCTTGTGGAATACTTGCTGCCAGTTATTTGGTGCTTGATCTTTTCCTCTCAATCGTGACTGTTATGTGGTGGTTTGACAAGTATTATGCGATGAGGTGTACGTAGCAGTGGGGTATTGTCTGGGTTGCCAGCTTCTTGATCAATTTTGCATGCCATACTCGGTTCTATGCTTTATCCCAGTCGAGGAATGTCGCGGCGGTGGAGGCTGAGACATTGGAGTGCCTGGAGATGTGCTCTACTACTCGTATAACTTTCATTTGCACAGAGTTTATGCTGGAACCCAAACTGTTCCACCCTAATTGTGCTGTCCTCTGTCAGGGGTGGTTCTATGCATTTGAGCATCACTCTTTCTAGAATCTTGCTGGTGGTGTTTAGTAGACATATAGGGTGGTAACTAGATGCCAGTTGGAGATCCAGGTTTTGGGAGTGGGATGATTCTTGCTGTCTTCCATTTTTGTGGGAAATAGTTGAGATCCAAGCAGCTGTTAAAGATTCTGGTCGTCAGCACCAGGGGTTTCCGAGGGAGTTTCTTTAGGTGGACATTTGATATGCCATCCATGCCAGGTGCAGATTTAACTTTATGGTTCCTGATGATGGTTTTATCCTCTGTTGGGGTGGTAAGGAGTGGGTGGGTGGTGGCTGGACTGCTACTGTAGTCTTCCATGAACTGTGTCGTCCGTTGCTGTTCTCGTCTTTCTTCTTCTGTTAGATCGTAGTTGGGGAGTGTGTTTTGGAGTTCATAGGCTTCTGTGAAGGATTCTGCAATCTCCATGGGGTCAAACGTCAGTCCTTGGTTGGTACGAATTGCACACTTGGAATCCTTAGGGCATCTAATTGCTTTTACTAAATCCCATTCTTGTGTTTGTTGAAGGTGGAATTGTTCCATTTTGTCTTCCCACTGTTCGCTGCTCCATTCTTGTAGTCTGCTCCATAGTTCTTGCTGTAGCCTATTCATTGTGGATTTCGGTACAGCTGCCATCTGGTGCAGAATCTGTTTTTCTGATGTTTGAGTTCCTGTAGCATGGGGGGGAAGCACTTACATACATGGGGCTTGCCTCGCTGTTGTTGTGGAAGCCTTGTGAATCACTGTCTGGATCTTCTGCTCCATATATTCCACTGCCGACTCAATTTCTTCTTTTGATCGGAGCTGTAGTGTTGGGTAGACCGTGTTGTTGAGAATCCTTCGGAAGGAGCACCAATCTGTGTTTCTGGTGGTCCATTATTGATTATTGATAGTTGAATTTGTTGCAGTGTTATCAGCACCAGTAGGTCGTCTGATGAGAGGTCTTGGACAGCTGTCAGTTCTATGTGCGTTGGGAAGCTTTCGGAGATATAAATGTCCAATATGTCGGGAATGCTTCTTGTGTATCTTGGGATGTATGTTGGGTCCTCTGGTCCATGGACGTTAAGGTTCAGATCTTCTGCCAGTTCGAGTGGTAGGTTCCCATTTGCACTGTTTACTCGGGAGTTCCACATCTGGTGCTTGGAATTTAGGTCTCCCCCTGAACAGGACGGCTGGGGAAAGGTTTGTTATTGTTTAGAGTTCTTGTCTCAGCAGCTCTGCTCGTGGAGGTAGGTAACCCGCTATGAAGGTGATGTTCCCAGAGTTTGTGCGGACGGTGACAGCCATGGCTCGTAGAGCGTTGTGTAATTGGAGGACTCTCTTTTGACGTATCAGGGATTGTCGCACGAACGCCACTGTGCCATCTCCTGTTCATAGGTGGCAGTCCTTCCTGTATGCGTACATATTTCTTAATTTGAAGGGCTCATTGGCTCTTGTGTGTGTTTCGTTAACGAGCAGGACGTCAGTGTTGTGGGCTGTTATGAATTGCTATAATTCTATTTTCTTGCCTCTAATCCTGTTCGCATTCCATGTGGCCGCAGTGATGTCTCGTGTTGGTCTGTTTTGCACCATGATACTCGAATAGACATTACACCTTGGGCCAGAGTGAGTATCTTGGAGAACAGATCAGTGGCGTTTTCAATGTTTTTGGCGGTCCTAATGTTTGTCGGTGTGTTAGATTTGAAGAATGAAAACACTAGCGACGTGATCTGTTTAATTGCGTCGCTGATGGATCCGGCAGTCGGTTGGTCTTGTTGCGGTTGTTGATCCTGGTTTAGTTGGCGGCACCAGACTGCGGTTCGTGTTGCTTGTCGCTGCCGTAGTGGGGGGAAGTTTGTTGTCGTGTTTACTGGCGGCTGACGGTGGTGGCGGTCCTGTCGCTGTTATTAGGCACCTCGGTTGGGTTCCTTTTAGGTTTACTGTTGGTCTGAAGGGTTTTAATGCCCTGTGTAACACAGGGCATCCTCTGAAGTTTGCCGGGTGACCTTTCGCTCTACACACAAGACAGGTGCACGGTTCCGTCTGGGGCATTGTGCTGGCTGCTGATGGATGATGACAGGTGGATTTTACGCACCCTGGTGGGAGTCTGCAGTCTTTGGCCTTATGGCTGTGGCACTGGCAGTTCTTGCATTGGCGTGATCCGTCGCGTGGCTCATAGTTTTCAATCCCGACCCTCGTGTCGAGCATGAGTTTCTCATTGTATATCTTCTCCAATTTCTTTTTTTTCTCTTTTGGTAGTGACACCACATAGACCGGTATTGGTTAGAGTTTCTAAGTTTCCTCGTTCCTTTGTCTATATTGGTGGATGTCTTTTTCATGGTACCCTCTCTCTCGGAACACGTTTACAATAATCTGTGGCACCACCGTCTCTGGAATGCCCTTTATGACAACCTTTAGGCATCTGTCTTCTGGCATTTGGTGTGTAAAGTAGTGCATGTGGTTTTGTTCCAGAAATGCAGAGGCCTTTTTGTAATCGTAGATGGCGGTGAAGTGATACCTTATGTGATCACCCTTGTACATCGTACGGAGTTTGCCATAGATATGTTTCTTTATCTTGTGTGTGGTAGACCACCAAGGGAGGTGGTTTTCCTTGTGCTGCTGGTGTCGGTTCCTTGGCTGGTCGTTTGATTGGTCAGCAAGCGCAGTGTACACGTTGCTGACAGGTACAGCAAACGCGGTTGAGTTGGTTTGAATTGAAAGAAAACTGCCCTCGGTCACTATTTTTAATGAATTAACCAGTTTTCAACACTGCTAGGAGTGTCTTCCTCAGAATTTAAGTCAAAGAATGGTCTATAAAATGGTCACAGAATTATGACTAAAAACGTATGCTACAGAGTATATGTACATAATCATCGTGAAAGACTGGCAATACTTACATGTCATTTATAAAATAATAAATATGCCAAAAGCGCATTAGTCACAAAGATACTTAAGATAAAAAATTGTGATGGTGAGCCACTAAGGGCTGCTCGTTACTTGTGCGGTTACAGGTTGCAAATGAACTGAGGTGCCCGTGTTAACAAATGCGGCCAGGTGAACGTAGCACTGCAATGAGTGCGCTATCTACTAGCTGTAGATACAATTACGCTACTTCACATTGAAATGTAGGCAGAAATGATTATAAATGAACAGTATTTGGTACACGGAAAGCAATGTTTGTTTGTTAGTAGCATACAACATAACATTTAGTCTACATCGAAGCTTATAAACATTAAGATAAAACATGAAAACATCATTATGAAAATGTAGATAGGACTGAATGACAATTTGTAGAAAGCAATATTGACGTGAAATACAGCCAAGAAACATTTGATAATTAGAAAACATAGGACTACCTTAGAGAGAAAAGAACTTTTCGGCAACCTGCACAAGGAGGCCCGAAGCCAGAAATTGCATTATGGCTTTATACTGTTGAAAAAATTTTTGTTACATAGCTGTATCTGTTCGTTAAGGATGAGGCGATCCTTTCGAGCAAGATGTTCGAAAATCTCTAATTCTTCTAGAATGTCTGGTCTACGCCCTTTCTTTTCGGTGTGCAAAATGTTGCTATCACAGATGGCTTTAGGTGAGTTACCTGTAACTAGAAGATGGTCGGCAAAAGACGAATTTTGGAGGGTAGTGCCATTTTTTCTTAGTAAGTGTTCTTTATATCCGGTAGTGAAGGCACGTCCAGTTTGTCCTGTATAGTAAGAGGAACAAGTATCTCAGACAGTTTTATAGACACCAGAATTTTCTATAGGGGAACGAATAGAATGTAAATTATGAATGAGGGTTTTTTTTCTTCCCCCCCCTCAATTGTTATTAGTAGAAAAAGCAACATTGCAATCGTATTTCTTTTGAAGAATGCGTTGAATCTCATAAGAGATAGGCTCCACGAAAGGAATAGAGAAATATTTTTTTGAGTAAGACTCGATAACAGATGTGCCTAGCATGGTAATTCTTCAAGCAGTTTTCTTTTTAAGCACGTCGTCTAGTGTTAGGTTTGTATTCGTTGTTAACTGCTATTGTTTTAAGTGAATTGATTTCATCGTTGAACTTTTCTTTAGAAAGAGTCGGTACTTTTAGGTACATCATTGTCTTCTCTTGCGTTCGCCTGCTGGTTTGGCTTTCTCTGTCGTCTCTTGTTGGTAATAAGCTGAAAGCCGCCTTCATCTTCCGGCTCGCAGGTTGATGCCTCAATCAGTGGGTCGCAGTTCATATCCACATTGTTGTCATCGAATTCGGCGTTAGATTGCTCGGCTGCCGAGTAGTTGGGTTCTTCCGAGGAGGATTGTGTTTTCTGGTTGTCCTCGGAGTTGCTGCTGTGAGGGCTGGATGTCTTGGTCTTCTTAGCGGTGTTTGCCCTCCATTGCCTGGCATGGGCATCACGGAGCATGTCTTTCCTCCATTGGCAGGTGGTCGAGAACTTCGGTTGAAAAATACTGTGGCTCGTCAATTCTTGCTGTTCGATCCATTGCCGGAGGTTCTTGTATCGTCGGTTCTGTGTTTGCAGTTGGGGGGGGGGAGGGGGGGGGGTTGGCCTTTCCCCTATTATTTTTAAAGCCTACACGACCCGGGTGGTCCTGCCGTAGCAGGGTCCCTGGCCATGGGTATTCCCTAGCAGTAACTACCTCAGTCTAGCCTTGAGTTCTGACCTGTTCCTACTGTCAAAGGAGGTGGTTTGGCTCCCTCAGCGTCTTGTAGGATCACCTTTGTGAGGTCGTCTAGTGCTTGTTATGTGGTCTCTGCGGTTGGATGTGGTGTCTGGGCAAGTTCAGCAGCTCTTGCGTTGCGGAATCGCTCTTTATTGTACGTCGCATGCCGTTGTGGAATAGAGACCATATTGATTTCTGTGTCTCGAGTTCTAGTCCGCGTGTTTGGCGTTTAGGTCCCCTGCGATTAATAGTTTGCCTCTAATCTGGCTTAATGCAGCTATGTTGTCCTCTTCTATCCTTTGGGATGGGGGGGCTATACACTGCAACGACTGTTAGGGGTCCAGGTTCTGTAGCCATTTCTATTGCTAGTTTCAACAGGCATTGTCTGGTTGTGGGGAAGGTGTAGTGGGGGACCAAACTTGTGTTCAGCGAGTAGGGCCTTCACTGTGTTGTAGTCGTCCAACTTGCTGAACATCAGTTTTATTTCCCCCACCCCAACCCCAGCAGACTTTGCTTTGCACTGCTTTTCTCGGGGCAGTTTCTGATGATGGTGTGTAGTTCCTAAACTTCCAGAATTGGAATAACAAAATGGAGAATACTTTTTTAAAAAACTAAATTAGTAAACTTTATTGGTGCAAACCAGAACATATGTGCCTAAGCATTAAGATAGGTAAAATAGAATCTAACGTACATGTTCTCGTAACGACTTTGAGTGAAGTGTTGTATATGAGGGATTTACAAGCGATTGATTTCAGTTCGCCAATTGTGATGACTGGCCATTAGTTGACAGCTTTTTTACACAGGAAAGCAGGGAAGCTTTCCTAAAAGTGCGTACTTCTCGAAATCGTTTGTTCGCTAAGTAATGCTATATCTGGAGATTTCTGATGGCAAAAAAGGCCGCGAATTTTGATTTTTCCGCAATGTCTTTCCTATCAAGTGCAATGTGTTCACGGAATCTCGTTTCTAATTTCCTTCCGGTTTGCCCTATGTAACCTGCGTTGCACATGGCACACGTGAGATTGTAAACACCTGATTCTTGCAAGTAATTGCGTTTATGAATGTTATTCATTAAAAGCCCACCTAGCCCATTTGCAGTTGAGAAACCTACTTTAATATTCTTCTTCTTGAATACCCTAGCGATTTTATTAGTAATAGGACCATAAAATGGTAAAGTGATGAATTTTTGGTTCTTTTTTTCGTTTATCGCATTCTGACCTACATTGTCTTTACTATATTTTTTGGAGACTATCTTATAAATGTCCATGACATATTTTAACGGGTAATTATTATTATTATTAGTCGTAAAGCTCCCAACATGGAAGACGCTAAGTAAAGATGGTTCACTTCTGGGGCTTCTTATTCTTCTTGTTTGCCCACCAGGTCTTCATTCTTTGCGAGAATTCAGCTTTTCTTTCTTCGCTCCATTTTGTTCCAGTTCTCGGCGCTTTTGTCTCTGGTTTGACCTCCCATTTGTCAACTTTAAGTTTGAAATTGTTTCTTTTGTTCATGTCTTCAGTAGTAATGTTGGCTAATTCCAGATCTTTCTTTACATTTTTGATCCATTCTCATCCATTAACAAGGGATGCTACGTATCTTACTATTCTTTTTGTAAGTCTGTGATCGGGAAGTCTCATTATGTGGCCATAGAATTTTAGACGCCTCTTCCTCATGTCTATCTCTATGTTAGAATATTCTTCAATTTTAGAATTTTTCTGTAATCTATACCCCTCTTTGGTCCATCTTGGTCCCAGAATTTTCCTAATGATTTTCCTTTCCTCTTTCTTCAGGTTTTCCATATCTGTTTTTCTTTTAAGTGTCAAGGTTTCGCTGGCATATAGCATTATTGGTTTAATTACTGACTTATAATGTTTAATTTTTGTATTTATAGATAGACATTTTTTATTGTAAATGTTTTGGACCAGCCCTAGACCCCTACGAGCTTTTAATATTCTTTCTTGTTGTGAGTATTTTTCAGAAATTCTCTCTCCTAAATATTTAAAGTATGGTACCCCTCTTAATTTCTCCATATTTGGTTTGTAACTTAGAAATTTCTAGATTTGTTGTTGTAAACACCGTTTTCTCAAAAGATATTTGTAGGCCAACTTTTCCTGCACACTCTTTTAAGGTTTCTATCTGTTTGACTGCCATTTCACTAGAATCTGCCATTATTGCAAGATCGTCTGCGTAGGCTAAGTAGGGGATTTGTAGGTCATCTTTTTTGGTTCCCAGTGATATTGGTTTCCAGTACTTTTCTTTTTTGAGTTCTTTTTCCCATTCTGCCATGACTCTATCCAGAACTAAGTTAAATAACAGAGGTGATAATCCATCACCTTGTCTGACCCCAGTTTTTATCTCAAATGATTTTGAAAGTTTTCCCATGAATTTCACTTTGCATTTTGTATTTGTTAATGTCTGCTCTATGATGTTCCGTGTCGTCTTATCCAGTCCTTGTTCTTCAAGAATTTTAAATAGTGTGGGTCTATGAATTGAATCATATGCCTTTTTAAAGTCGACAAAGACATATACTGTAGGCTTCCTTCGCATTTGTCTCATCCTTGTAATCAATTTCAAGTTTAAAATTTGTTCTGGACATGATCTGTTTGGTCTGATTATTATTATTATTATTATTATTATTATTATTAATAATGTTTTTATTTTTCTTTTTTTTTCTTTTCTTCAATGCGTTTGACTACATTTACCTCTTTTTCATGGTTTTCACTGGATAATGGTAACCGAAATATACGATTAAATGCAAAATGGAAAAACGCCTTTCTATGTTGGTTTCGGTGTTATATATTCCTAGGTGGTCTATAAGCCACCACGAACGTGATCTGCCTGTTGGCAGTGTTCACATTCACCCAGGGGGCCTCTAGGGTGTCGAGGTCTGGAAGGTGTGTCTGAGGGTTCTTTTCATGTATACGGCCGTGCCTCCCCCAGCTGTTGGCCTATCATAACAGTAGCAGTAGTAGTTTGCTACCTTAACATTTACGCCAGGCTTCAGATGTGTTTTGCAGACGAGGCAAATATCAATTGCCTCGTCTTGCAGAAACTGTCTAAATCAGTCCTGCTGGCGGAACAGTCCATTTGCGTTTCGACCGCAAACGGTGAGGCCATGTATGAGGCCATTATCCGTGGAATGGTGTGGCGGGGACGGTACTGGCTGTGACCAGTACTGGCAGTTTTAGTAACAGGGTGTTGAGTGAGTGCAGGAGTGCGCTCAGATCTGTCAACATGCTGATGTAGCATGGTCGGCCATGGTGGCGGATGGAAGTGCCTGTATGGCTGTGTTGGGCTCTGCAGGTGAGGCACGTATGTGCTTGGCGTGAATTGGGCACTCTGCGCACTGTTCGCGCCTACCAGTCTCCGCCTGTGTGGCGGCTGGCTGGGCTGGGGAGGCGGTCTCAGCTGCGACGGCTGTTGTAGTCGCGGCTGCTGCCTGCCGGACTTGTTGCATTGCCTCTGTTCCCCTTGTGGCGGTGGCAAATCTTGCTGCACCTTACGGGGTGGTGCCACTTTTCCTCCGTTCCCTGTGTTCCTCTTGAAAGCAGGGCAGTCCTGTAGCTAGCCATGTGGGGCTAGCTGCAGTTGCAGCAATGCGCTTTCTTCTCTAGTGTCTTTTTCCAGTCTCGGCTCTGGTGTGCACCTGCGCATTTTATGCAGCGGGCCGGCATTGAGCAGAAGCGTGAGACGTGGTCCGTGCCCTGGCAGGAGGAGCATTGTGCTCTTCTGCCCTTTGTCCTAAGCGGTTCTGCCTCTACCCCGACTCTAGCAACCTTCTTTAATTGGGAGATTTTCCTAACCTTGATGTTGTCGGGCAGTACTACCAGGAATAGGGGCAAGTCCTTCCTGGTCCTGGTAGATTTCATAAGGCTGGCTGATCGTGCACTGTAGCGCAGCGTGTGCAGTTCCTCTTTGAGGTGGTCTGGTTCCGTTTTGATACGAAGATGCCTGTAAACCAATTTTAGAAGCTTTATGGGTTCTGCGTTGTGGGTGTAGCAGTAAAACCCGTCTTCCTGTATTATTTGCATTGCCTTCCTATAGTCGCCCATGTTCGAGAGTGAGATCCTATAGAGCTTGTTCCCTTGCCATTTTATTTTCGAGGAGGATGTCACCTCCTTAAATTTCTCTAGAAGGGACCTGAAGGTGTCCTACCAGAGAATGACGATCGGCGGGGGAGGAGGGGGGGGGTGCAGGTATCTTCTTGGCTTGTTTCCTGCTGTTCCGCCTCCATGGTCTCCTGTTCGGGTTATCTAAAAAGAATTATGAGTCCCTATTGGCTGTACCGGTTCGAGCTTCTCTGCTTGTGGACGACAGACCTCTCCGCATCTTCGTGGGCAGCGTCGTTGTCGTCTGAGGCACCCTCTGGCGTGTGTGGCTTCTTCTGTTGCAACCTGGGAGCAGAAGATGCGCATGCGGACGACTTGTCGTCAACTGCGGCCGCTGGTCTCTTCAGAGACAGAAGCGTGCATTCCGTGCCCTCTCCTTCTAGGATTAGTTGTTCTAGGTTTGCCTCTGGAATACCCTCACTCTCTTCAGGCGCAGCTGGCAGATCAACAAGACACTGCCAATCAGTTGGCACGCATCGATGGGGCGGCCAGCAGACATTGGCTGCTTGAGAAACCGAGACTGGTGGTGCTACTCCCTTCGGGGTCGCCTCCGGCAATACAATGTCCTCTCGGTTGGACACGCTTGGCGGGGCTCCCGGTGATACTCTGGCCTCTTCTCTGGCAGTGTAGCGGCTGGTTCGTGTGTCATGAACTGTTCATACGCCTTCTTGACGGCCTCTCGTTCAGAGGCTGAGATGGCTTCTGCCATCCGGTTCATGATGGCGAAGAGTTCCATCCCTGTTAGTGGGAGATAGCCTGGGGTGGCAACAGAGGCATCGACCATGATCGTGGCCTGGGTTGCCACGAGTTGTGGGGCGGATGGGGCCGCCGCCAGAGCGGGACAGATTCCGCCACACCCTTCATTTCACTAATTTCAGGGGATCCGGAATGTCCTGTACCTCCAATGTTAAATGTAAGGAACATTTTCTTATGAACTCTTCAAACCAGAATGATGAAACTTTTACAGTATAATATTACATTATTTAATATCATGTACCATATGGATTTTAATTTATTGGTGTTTTGTGGGGAGATATTAATTATTTTGTTAGTGAAAATACACACATTTTTGGCATAGTATCTTTGAAATAAAATCTGTTATCAATTATGTATCACAAAAAGGCTATGATACAAGGTGTATATTGGCACTGTTTACATTCCTTGAAAATTTTAAGTCTTTATCTCTAATAGTTTAGCAGAAAATGTTCCTTATATGGGAAAATAGTGTACTTGTGGAAAACGAGTTTCAAAGTTCCACTAACATTTTAGTGGAGTCCAGCACCATAAGAGGGGTTTTCACTGTCAATAGACATCTCCCCATCTAGCCTTCTTTTCACACTTTTCAATCTTTGGCTTGCCTCTTGCACTCCTTTTCTTTATTTTCAATATCCCGTTTCCTCTCATTGTCTATCGACATCATTGCACTCACCATGTACTTTCCGGGCATCACATCCAACTTCTGCAGCACATTGCACTTTATAATGTTACCTTTGTTGTACGTAGTAATGGCATCGTATACTCCAAAATGAAGAGTATGAATTTCCACAAACAGATTTTTTGGGATTCTGGTCCAAATTACATTATTCACACTCTCATTTTGATTTTGTGTACGTCCATGGAGACATTTCTTCAAAAGTTCAGTTGCAGAAAGATCTCTGAAAATTGGTTTTATAGCCTTCATGACAGTTTCTGGTAGACTGCGATGATGCTTGTCTACACGTTCAGATCCCTGATATTTGTTGTACTTGCACCAGGAATTGGGTCCCTGTGGGCATAGTCCATGAAGTGGTTCCTCGTCAGTCGATAAGGTGTGGTAGTAAAGTGCCGTTACAGCCTATTCCATTGCATCAACACTGTGAGTATTTTGACTTATTGCCAGTCCATAGTCTCTCTGCAATCTGTTGATTACCACGACTTCCGTGTGTTTCCAGCACCTTGGAAACTTGAGGGAACGCGTGATCTCATTAAAGATGTTCGCGATATGGGCTATGGCAGAGGCTACTGCGGGATAGTGCTACTTGATGTAGCCAAAGCCTTTGACTCAGTATGGCATAAAGGGCTACTGTACAAGTTATACACACAAGAGTTCCCCGGGAGCATAGTCAGTTTAATCAAAAGCTATCTCATGAATAGAACCTTCTCTGTCCAGGTAGAAACAGCTACCTCCACCAAAATGCGTATTGATGCTGGGGCGCCACAGAGATTGGTCCTGGGGCCCGTTTTGTACAGTCGGTACACTGCGGACACTCCAATGGCCACCCTGGTGCACACCACACAGTACGCTCATGATACCACCTTTTACACTCATAATGTGAATAAGGACCTGGTCATTCGTAGGTTACAAAGGGTTTTAGATAACACATAAACCTGGGCCCGTCGCTGGCGCATCACCATCTATCCTGAAAAGACACAGGTTGTGTTGATCACCCGGAGACTTGGAGGACGCGGACCCCCTCAACGCCCCCCCTTCACCTGCACCTACATGGATCTCGACTCCCCTGGCGCAGATTCACCAAGTATCTCGGCATAATCTTGGACTCGAGACTAACGTGGAAACCCCATATAGACGAGATCCACAGGAAGGTCTGCGCCAGAATATCCATCTTATACCCAATCCTCAACAAAACCAGCTCCCTTCCCTGCTCTGTAGGACTAAATGTCTATCAGGCCCTCATACGGCCAGTAATGGAATATGCGTGCCCTGTCTGGGGATACGCGGCAAAGCAGCACCTGGACAAACTCCAGAGGCTGCAGAACTGCGCCCTCAGGAGGGCACTGCACTGACCCATGGGATTCCCCACTGACGATCTGCACGCTGCTGGTGAAAGCCCCCTCCTCAAAGAAATACTCCAGGATCTGGCAAGGGCTTTCTACGAGAGCTCTTCCAGATTTGGAAATAACCTTATCCAATCCCTAGGTCGGTATGACATGTCCCGTGACAAGCACAAACGCTCCATGACGATCTTCAACGAATAGAAAATCCCAAAAAATCTCCAAATCCTAACACCAGTCCTTAATCCTTAAAACACCCAACATCTCACCAATCTCAACCAAGTACTAGACACCATCAGAACTTCAACACAACAAACAGACAGCCAAAACACTCAAAGAAATTTACACACTCGCAACACACACTGTGGAGTAAAAGCCAACAGGCTACAAACTCCTCAATATGCACTTCCCCAAGGAGGGGAAAGTTAAAAGGTGAGAGAGAGAGCTCCTTAGGGCCCCAGCAGCCCGCTGCTGGTGATGACGACGCCGTTTCTTTGTTACTGCTGGCTGCTGAAGCAGAGAACAGCTCTGCCGCTCCAAGTCATAGGGCAGTTGCAGGTCCGGGCCTGGTCTCTGGCCAGTGTCCCACGCCTGGTAGTCAGTTAGGACCAAGTTCTGCCACTGGAAACCTAACTGTGACGGTAACGAAGGCGGCGACTGGCAGTCCCACGGCAGCCCTAGACTTTGCCTCTTTTATCTGCGTACGACATCCAAACGGGAGAATACACAACGAACAGAAGTACATCCCTTCCGTCAAATAGTGGTTGGATGTCTATGGCCACCCTCATGATCAGCACAGAGCAGGCGCAAGCACTGGTGCAGCATCTAACCTCTGCACAGAGAAAACACCTAGCTGTCAGCATCCTCCCCAAGTTCATCCCCACAGCCTAACCCAAAAAGATCCTTCCCAAACCCATACCACCCGTACAGCCAAAGACGCCTAACGCTAAAAAGCCCTCAACTCCAACAAAACGTATTAAAGACGTAGTCAAGAGTGCCAAAAAGCATGAAAGAACAACTGTGAAGTGTAAACTGCAGAGAGAACTCGCATCCAGCCAACTGCCCACCGGCAAATCGCGCACTCCCTCCCCCTCAGGGAGCGAAGACGAATCCGACCACCCTCTCGTCATCGACGAATCCCCTAAGACAACACCCCCAGATACTGCCGAGCCGCAAAAACCCGGAACCGACAGAGAAGGATTTCAAAAGGCGAAAAACCACCCTCCAACCCGTGCCCAAGCGAGCGATAGGTGTCGCGTCCACAAGTCACCAACTGCCTCGGAGAAAAGAAGTTTACAGGAAAGTATGTCGGAGGGGTCAAAATTAAACTGACGTTCACCAAGCTGGACGACTACACTGCACTGAAGGCCCTGCTCGCAGAACACAAGGTACCCCACTATACTTTACTTACAGCCAGTCAACACCAGATGAAATTAGTGATCAGGGACCTTACCCAAAAAGTCGGCAATGATGCCATCGAGAAATACCTGGGGAGGCAGGGCTTAGAGGTCAACAGTGTCGCACAAATGAAGTAGCCCTACAGTGACAATAAGTGGCCACTGTACCAAGACAACTCGCCTGACGCGCCTCAAAACATGAAACAACAGATGACACACGTACTTTCAGTGCGTGTCACAATCGAGCCACTACGCAAGAGAAGCTGCAACGTGCAGTGCTACAACTGCCAAGAACTAGGGCACGTAACCGAGCACTGCGACATGCCGACGCGATGTATGAAGTGTGCAGAGTGGCACCCCACCTCAGAGTGCTCCCTACCAAGAGGCGATCCGAAGAGTAAATGCGCGCTCTGTGGAGAAACAGGTCATGGCGCCTTCTATTGAGATTGTCGAGTGCAGAAAGCCTATAGGCAACGCACACAAGGCACAAAGACCACCGCCTTAAAAAAAAACCTACTACACTCGCGAGCGCCGACCAACACACAGCTACGACATACGCAGCCGATCACCTGATCGAGACTGCAAGGCACTGCAAGCTATGCAAGTGTCACAGGCACTGACAGAAGTCAGCAAACCACCCCGACCCTACACCTAGCCCAGCAGCTGTTCACCTCTAACGGAGAACCGCCCAGGGAAGCCTCCTCCCCCCCAAACCGCCCAGTCTGCAGCCAGTACAGCAGCAGAGTGCCTGTCAGAAGGCCCTCAGCCTAGCACATCTGAAGAGAGTGCAAATTCCCTACGGTCCACGGGATTCGTGGAGCGGTGTTGCGCCAGGGAAATTCTTGGCCATTTAGTCTTCGTTTAAGAGTGGTCGCCTACGAGGACCTCGCAGTCCTAGTCGCCGCGATCATCATTGCCTTGGTTTTGCCGCTGTTAATTGTGATGCGCCACTTTTTTGACCATTCGTCTGTGGCGTTGAGGATTCTTTGGAATCGTCTGGTGACCGGATCCCTATTTGGGTTGCGAGTAAAAAAGGCAGTGTCATCTGCATATTGTGCAGTGTGCACCAGGGGTATGGTGGGTGTGTCTGCCGTGTACAGGCTGTACAGGACAGGCCATAGCACCGATCCTTGGGGCACCCCTGCACGTATGCATCTTTTTGTCGACAGTGAATTGTCAACCCTGACGGAGAATCTATTCGAGAGATAGCTTTCGAGTAGCTTCACTATCGTCCCGGGGAAGCCTTCTGTGTATAATTTGTACAATAACCCATTGTGCCATACGGAACCAAAGGCTTTGGCTATATCAAGTAGCACTATCCCATAGTACCTTTTGCGGTTGAAGGCCTCTGTGGCTGCTTCAACGACTCTCGTGATCTGTTGGGGGGTGGAGTGTTTCTGCTTGAATCCGAACTGGAAGACAAGCAGAATTTGCTCTCTGGAGATGTGTTGCTCAGTAGGTGTGACTAGGAGACGCTCGTAGATTTTACTGAGAGTGGGCAGAGGACTAATCGGTCTGTAATTGTGCAAATAATGGGTGCTTTTTTTAAAAAAAAAATCTTTATTCATAATAACCAATATCATACGAAGTAACCCACCACCTAAGACATTAGTGGGTCGAAGTAACATACAAAATTAATAATTTTCAGCAGTATGAAGGCTTTCACGACCGGATGACATATCTTCTGGTAAGCTTTCCGGGATGTAAGGTCGTGGTCCATGAAACTCTTCATGGCTTTGTAGAGAAGCAATTGAAATACATAAACATAGGGATAATTTTAATCGGAAAGAAGAGACCATGAAACTTAGTGATATTTGGACAGTAGCACTACAGAATTGCTAGACAGTTTTATCCGTGACGAGATCACGATCGATAGTTAAGTTTTATCTCTGACAAAGATTATCTCTGCATATCACGTGTAACTCTGGCCACGCCCACTTTCTACGATATATAAGTCACTCTGACGTCCGACCCGTCAGTCGGCAAGACTCACCGGAGGAGAAACACCCCTCTGCAGATGTGCAGCGCAGCTCTGGACGAAACGTTAGGAGCTGAAGAGTTTGATGGACCACGACCTTACATCCCGGAAGGTTTACCAGAATTTTCAGCAGCATTTACCAAGACTTTATCTACTTATTGTTAGTATCAACTACAGGTTGGGAGGTTAGTTACTCTACGGGTATTCCTACTATTTGACCTACTGTTAACCTACGATGCTATCTACTCTATCCTTCTCTACTAACAACTACATCCTTCAGTGTTACATGTGTACCAGTAGAAATACAAACCTACTATCTCTTGGCCGTGCCCACCGAGCTAATCCCAGTGGGCATGCCCCTGGCACTGGGCTGGCCTTAATGAAAATCGCTGCGGGTCTTTTAAAATATCCTACTATCTATTTCTTACTAGTAATTTTATCTACTAAGTCGTAATCGGTGTCGTGTGTCTATAGCTGGTAATTTCGCACTCTCCCCCTAGTCCTGAACATGACGGATCCCGATCGTCATGGCGGTCGACCAGTACGCATCCTGGTGGAATGGGATGGTGCGTAATGTCACGTTTTGGCACTTTCGTTGGTCTATCTCCCTACAGTATTCTCTCAGGACTTTGGCGGATACCTCGCTAATCTATCGATGATAGTGAAGTAACTGGGTTCCTGATTAGGTGGAAGGTATCTGTATTTGGCAGTAAATTCCTTAACTATGCGGCAACGTCATCGAAAGTGGGTCACTCGTAGATCACGTGGTCCGGTGTACCTATCCCAACACCACAGTCACACAAGGGTATCGCTCTTTTCCCGATACGGCAGAGATATGCCGGGTATGGGCCATGCCTCGTGAGGAAGTGCAGCAGTCCCTTACTATGCTGAAAATGCTTCATTCTTAATCGTTCTTGGATGTTTGGTAGTAGTTGCTGTGTCCTTCTCCCTGTCTCATCCCCATCCCAGATTTCTTGCAAAAGTTCCATCCCCCTTCTTTTGATAGATGGTTTATCCCCCACTCGGACCCCCATAATGTCCCCGGTTTTTTCAGTTTGCCCCTTTTTTACCCAGTACCATGCGGCCTGCTCCCTGATTTTTACATCTAGGGGGCACAGCCCCATGAGAATCAACAATGCTCCCCAGGAGATGTATGGTAGGCCCTGACTGAGCGCAATAGCATGTTCCGCTGCACTCTACATCTACATCCATACTCTCCTCACAGCCATAGCAGGAACGACCCTCGTGAGCCTGTGAGCCCAGACTCCGGGCCTGTAGCCCACGATGGCGGTGAGGATTGTGTAGTGGTATAACTTGATGAGGTTTGGTGGGAGATGAGATCGCCTATGCCCTATCGTAATGAGGTTATTTAGTACCTCTAGTGACCTATGTGTTGTGACATCAATGTGCCGTGCAAAGCTCCATTTCTCATCTAGTACTACTCCTAAGTATCTTGCTTCCTGACAACGTATTACCGGTGTGCCATCTATCCTGACTGTAGGGTTTCTGGCCAAATGGCCTTTTAAGAGTAAATAGGTAGATTTATTTGGTGCGACTTTTTGTTTGGTTCTGTGGCACCACTGTGATAGTATTGTCATGGTTCTTTCTATTTTCGGTTCTAATTCGTCTCTGCTACGGCTGCCAACCAACAGGAGGAGGTCATCAGTATAGGCTATTCCCTCTAGCACATCTGAACTGTTCTCTGGGGTGTCAAGGAGAGGTTCCTCATTGACATCGCAAAAGAGTGGCCCCAGGACAGAGCCCTGTGGACACCTCTTCGTTATCTTTTTGCCCACTCTCCCGCTAGGGGATGATAGCCAGACCTCACTATCCATACAATAGCTCCTGAGACATCCATGTAGTGGCCCTGGACACTCCTCTCGCAAGCGGGAGAAGAGCGAAGGCCACCACAGGTTGTCGAAGGCACCACTGATGTCTACCATGATGCCAACTATGTACTTATGTGTGGACGACCCGCAGACCTCAGCCGCCATGGCGATTGCGTCAGACGCAAAACGCCGGAAGCCGAATTGCCTGCTGCTCATCCCACAGAGCACCCGGTGTGCAATCAGCCTGTCAGCCAGCAACCTCTCCAGCAATTTTCTCAGCAGGTCCAACAGACATATAGGTCTGTTCAATTTAACCTCTTTTGGATCTTTACCCTGGCCTTTTTTAATGATTACTACATTAGCCTGCTTCCAGATGGTGGGAAACGTCCTGAGGTTCAGGACCTCGTTGTAGATTCTTGCTAGAGGTGTTATTAGTCAGGAGCGAGGTATTGCACCACCTCCGCTATGATGCCGTCTGGTCCTGGGGCTTTATCTCTTTTGAGTGACTTGATGTGCATCGCCACCTCGTTCTCCGAGAATGGGTACATCGCAGTATTATTTTGGTACTATTCTTCCAGGGCCTGCCTAATTAGGCCTTGTTCTTCAGTGTCCTCCTCTTCCATGTCATCCGGAAGCAGGGACCGGAGAAGGACCTCGGCAGTTTCCTGCCATGATCCTGTCATTCGATTCCCATCCCAGACAGTTGATAGTACCATGACCGACCTAATCTTTTCTCTAACTATTTTATATCATATGCCCCGGGGATCTGTAGCCAATTGGCTCTGAACATATATTTTTCACAGCTTTGGAGTCTAACCCTTTTGAGTTCCCTTTGGAACTCTTACTTGGCATTCCTGTAAATTTGTAGCCATCTGTTTCTCTTCTCAGATGACACTTTGCTGGTAGTTCCTCCTCACCCTCCTGACCGACTGACGCATCTGCTCTAGTTCAGCGGACCATGGTGACGGGGAGGCCGCCACGGCCCCCCTCCTGGTTGGTACTGCAGCCTTCACCGCTTTACTGATGGCACTAACTAGGTCTTCAGTGTGCTTGTCGACATCTTCATCACCTTCTGGCCATGTCGGAGTGACAAACTCTCTTGCGAGGTGCTGCCAATCTGTTTTATTGTAATTGAGCTGAAATTTCTATCCTACGTCCTTCTCTATCAGTGAGCTCGAAGGTGATTAGATTGTGATCACTTGTCGTGACTTGGTTTCTTACTGTCCAGTTTTTTAGGGACCAGCAGTATTTGGCGAGACTAATGTTAAATCAATATTTGTTTCTTCTCCTCCTCTGCCCATGTAGGTGGGGGGATTCGCTGCTCTGTTGGCAACCAAGTACTGCAAGGACATTATTGTTTCCTCTATATTCTCCCCTCTTCCATCCCGAGTGCCACTGTGCCACAGGGGGAACTTCGCATCGACATTTGCCACCACCACTATCCTTTTACCTCTCAGTGCCGTGGTTATTTGTACTAGTTGGTCTAGGTACATTTCAATTTCATCAGCGTATTGGAAGTACATATTTACTAGATGTATAACTCCAAACCCCCCCCTCCCCACCCCCACCCTCCGGTTACACACTTGCCCCAGCCGATTGGTTACACATACCCCACATGGGAAAAAGTTTGGGTAAGTGTAACCATGCCTGGCATAACAAGAGCTTTATCAGTAGTGTAAAACGAATCTCATATTTGAAATTATCATGCAAAAGTTAGTTTGTAACAAAAAATTTGTGCAGTTATCTTTAAAACTGCAAAAATGACAGACCACCAAATTTTGAGTATGTCACTCTCGCAGAGAGAAAATGTAGACGTCCATTCAAGTCCAAAAATTAATTACCAGTTTGTCAGATTTGACAACTTATGGTTAAATATAACAAAGGAAGGAGTAAATTAACATGTGTGATAAATCAGAGGTAAAAATACAGCTTCTTTAAGGCACCATAAGCCCATGCTTACATTAACCCCATAGTTACACTTACCCCACTTCACCCATACTCTTTTTGCTGTTCTTTACCAGAAATTGTTTCAATGGTGTGGTGAAGATATTTCCCAGGTGCTATAGTAAATAAGTGCACAACTGTCTAACCTGCACCATTTAAAATACAAACAAGTTACTCTCTTTGCTTTGCTTTGCTTTACTTTACCAGAAATTGTTTCAGTGATGTGGTGAAGATACTGGCAAGACACAACAATATAAATGCATACACTTTTTTAACATTTCAGATTGGATTATATTACTCTTATTGTTTCATTGAAAAGACATTTGTACTGAATAATTTTTGTAAGAGGATATGGAATTTGGTAAATTAGGAATGAAAATGAACATTCACTTTAAAAAGATGTTTTTTATTAATAAAATTCGTTATGTAAATAAGACACTACACATTTTATTGTTTATCTTCTTCGTGCATCAATTTGTGCTGCTTTCGTTTGAGTATCTCCAATTGATGCAATAGCACCAGCCTTTGCAGCTCTGGAGTAGACAAATTACGTGTCTCATCTGTTTCCATGCTTAATCTCCGATGTTTATGCACACTCTCATGCCCCGAAGCAGGCGATTGTGAAGGTATGACGACTTCGGGGACCACGAGATCCATATGGTCGGCTGGAACAATTAGTGGTAGCTGCAAAATTGACTCTTGTTCATACATGCAGTCTGTGTCAGCTACCTCCGAATTCCTTGGTGAAGTGATGATAGAGGTGGAACCACCACTTACTGCACAAGCTCCTAATGAAAATTTTTTAAAAAAAGTAATAGTAGTGTGTCAGGATTCAGTTTCTAGTTAGTAAATATACCAAACAGGTTTACGCAGAAATGTGGGAGAGGTTCGTCCAATTTCATGCATAGTACACTGTGATACTTTTACTGAAAAGTGGTGATATAGTAGACGAAATTTGCCAAACATTGTTTCATTTTCACATGTTAAAAATACGTATTTGTCTGAATCACAATTTCAAAGCATTAAGCGCGTAATTAAAAAATCGGAAAGTATGGGACTTACCAGGAACTCTGTGAATAGTTGGGTTGCAGTCATCTCCGTCCAAAAACTTTAAAAATATCTGCTCCCAATTTTTCAGGGAAATCTTGATGTTTCCCTTCTTATTCACATCCGTTTTCGCCTTGATACGGGATTTCATATTGTGCAGTTTCTTCATTATCTGCACGTCCGTTATTTCTTTGGCACTTATGCAGTTTAGCAGGTACGGAAAAAATTTTTCATTTTATTTCAAAATTTGATCGATTATAGTCAAATTTGATACGCTGATTACGAATACGATATTTATTTTCGCCCCAGTCAATTATTTACATCAAAAAAATTGTTTTAAATTTTTTTAAATTTTTTATTTTTTTATTTTTCAATATTTTGTCGATTACAGTATACGTTCATTTTAACGGAACGGTAGGTACGTATTTTTACTAATTAACCACAATCAATACTCTTGCTCATCAAACGCCAGTGCAAAATTAACAAACTTTTAACTGAATTTAGCAAAATAAAAATAAAACGTAATCACTGTGCTGCTTCGGGATACACTAAACGAACGTGCTCAACCAAGTTATGAAATGCATCCTTTTGAAAACGCTGACGCCACAAAAATTCTGCCAAATAGTTATCTAGCATAGTACGATGGGTACCGAACCTGCGTTTGTTTTCTTCCTTGGCTTTCTGCCAAACAGATTCTACGTGATTGGTTGTAGCGTGAGTAAGGGGGTCAACGAAATTAATCGAATGGTTTACAGTCAAATGCTGATATCCCAGATTACCCACTGTCTTGTATGCTGCCCACAAATCCGAGACAACAGTAGTACCAGGGAGCACGAACTGTTGCAAAATAGGCAACACAATCACCATGAAACTTTCCTTTGTTTCCACATCGAAACCACCAAAAACCCATTGTTCTCTAACGCGATGACCACGTTCGTACTTTCGACGAACAAAACAACTTTCGTCGATCTCCACAATATGACCTCTGCCTCCCAGAACGATCGGATTGAGCAAAAAATATTCGTGACAAATGTCCCTACAAAATTGTTTCCAATCAACAATCGTATGGGCACTTCCGATTTCCAACTCCCTCTGTAAAAAGTCCTGCTTATGTACATCATAAGCCCACAGATACATCAGTTGCAAGATCTTGGAAACTTCAATATGGCTTCCCGAAAAGAATGAAAATTTTCGAATTGATGGTTGTTTCCTACAAACTCTACCTGCTGAACAACGCCAGATGACACCATCCATAGAATTATTGTTTTCTAATCGCATTTCGTTGTATCCCACGCAGTTGCCATCACAAATCATCACACTTTTCAACAACCCGTGTTGTTGAGCCCAGTTAATCGCCTTCCCATTAGTGGCCGATATTTCGAATAAATTTTTGAGGCGAAATTCCGTAAGATTTGGAAATCTATTTGCCATATTCAAATGAACCTTTCAGAATATTGTCGACTAGCAAATCTTGTTCAAAGCAACGAATTCGACACGACAGACTACCAGTGTATTTGTTTCAGTTTAAACCTTTTTTTAGTTTAAACCTTTGCCTAGCGTATCCCGAAGCTGTAAACTAATCCGTTTTGTTTTTATTTCTACTTATTTTCGTTTAAAATTATAAGCAGCATATTCTCATCATCAACTCATTAAATGAAAATGGATGTTATATTCGAAATCAGTGCATCAGAATTCACTATATCGACAAAATATTGAAAAATAAAAAAATTTTAAAAAAAATTATCAATTTTTTTCAAAATTTGATCGATTATAGTCAAATTTGATACGCTGATTACGAATACGATATTTATTTTCGCCCCAGTGAATTATTTATATCAAAAAAATTGTTTTAAATTTTTTTAAAATTTTTTTATTTTTCAATATTTTGTCGTTATAGTGAATTCTGATGCGCTGATTTCGAATATAACATCCATTTTCATTTTCCCTTGACCGTCGGCGATATCTTCTGCCCGATAAGCGCGGCGCTGCCGATGACGCAACATAGCGTAATACACTAACTAATCAGTATTTTCAAATCATAGGCGGCCGCTGCCGCGGCCGCATTCCAAAAAAAAAACTCCCAACCTAACCTCAAGTGGGCTACGCTACAGATCAATTTATGCAGTTTAGCAGGTACGGAAAAAATTTTTCATTCCAAAGGTATCTGGCTTGGAGAGCTTTGTGGGTGAATATGTAAAATTTGTTGGTGATTGTACTTTGTATTTTCATAAATAAAGTGATCTGTAGCGTAGCCCACTTGAGGTTAGGTTGGGAGTTTTTTTTTTTTTTTTTTTTTTTTTTTTTGGAATGCGGCCGCGGCAGCGGCCGCCTATGATTTGAAAATACTGAAGTTAACCATATAATTGTGTTGTATTTCTTTAATACAATCCGCTTTCTCTCTTCTTGCGGCTGGAGTTTGTGATGTACTGATGATTGCGGGGTAATCTTTAATAATGTTGACAAAGGCTAATTCTGAGTCTTCCATTTCGGCACAGAAATAACTTGAAAACTTTCGCTAACACAAAACACACGCAAACGAAACAAACTGAGAACCAAAGATGTTGGATTTCAATCTCTTTGCTGAGAACTTACTCAGTAAGGAGGGGAGGTAGAGAGAAAGTACTCCAGGGTCAGAGATTATGGTTCCTAGTTTTTATTCATACGAAACTGAGAACGCTGAGTATCAACTCTGGAGAATGTTCTCGTTTTTATTCATACAACCCATTGTGTGGATTTGCTTTTCTTCCGTAGTAACTCTGTAGTTACTGGGACGGAAAGTACATTGGTGATCTGTCTCCTAATTTGTGGTGTATGCGGCATGACTGCTACATATAGGGGCCATTTGTTGTCTGACCCAGGTTGCTTCGTCGGGGATACCGATTTGACCTCGCAATCTTGGCGCATCAGGTCGTGTTTGATGGCCTTGGTAGAGAGTTTACGAGGCAGGCCTCGGATTACGATGTTAAGGTTTCGTGTTTTTTCGTTCGGAAATGTGTAGTGCGGTTTCTTTTCTCGACTAACACCTGTTTTACCTCCTTGTAATCCTCAAGGTTGTGGAGGACTAACTTGGTTTTGTCGCCTCCCGCGGGTTTTGCCAATGTTCTGTCCCCTAGTGTGGATTTCATGAGATCGTACAGTTCTTTGTAGTCTGTCGAACTCGGCAACTGTGGGGGACAGTTGGCCTCGTGGGTGTCAGCAGTGGGAAAGCGCGAGGGGACATGTAGTGCTCTTCTGAGCGACCTGTTTTGTGTTTTTTGTAGCCTGTTTGTGAGTTTTGACTGTGTATCCCCAGACAGGACAAGCATACTCCAAGATTGGTCTGATCAGTGTGCAGTAGAGCTGCGCTCCAGTTGTGGGATCTAGACTGCTCTCTGCATTTAGTATGGGGTATAATTTGTTCATTCTGGCGCTTGCTTGCTTGCTTCCTTAGTATCTCTGTGTGGTGTCTCCATGTGAGGCGTTGATCTAACGTTATCCCTGGGTATTTTGCCATGTTGTTCAAGGGAATCTCACTTCTGTGTAGCTTGAGGGTGGGGTTATGTTGCATGCGGTTTGCGGGAGGTCGTTTCCCACATCGTTGCGTTATCATCAGAACTTGGGTTTTATCAATGTTTAGTGTGTTTCTACACTTTTTGACCCAGGTCTCTGTGTTGTTCAGGAGATTTTATAGTCTCGTGGTCACTATGCGTCAGATGCTGCTAGTGGCAAAAAATGTGGTATCGTCCGTGTATTGTGCTGTATGTATCTGGGGGGCAGTCGGTGTGTCGGCAGTGTATAGGTTATGTAACACTGGGCCTAGCACAGAGCCCTGCGGGACTCCAGCTCTGATGTGCTGCTTGGTGGATTTGGTGGTGAGCATTTTGACGCAGAATGTGTGGTTGCTAGGTAGCTCTTCAGGAGCATGACTGTATGCCAGAGGAAGCCTAATGTGTACAGTTTGTACAAGAGTCCTGTGTGCCACACACTGTCGAAAACCTTGGCTATGTCCAGTAGTACTAGGTCACAGTAGCCTTTCCGGTTAAAGGCTTCTGTGGCAGCTTCGACG
Organism: Schistocerca cancellata; assembly: GCF_023864275.1. Classification (NCBI taxonomy): domain Eukaryota; kingdom Metazoa; phylum Arthropoda; class Insecta; order Orthoptera; family Acrididae; genus Schistocerca; species Schistocerca cancellata. Next base: position 41,541,245 of record NC_064637.1, read on the forward strand.
ACTCTCATAAGTTGCTGAGGCGCTGAATGCTTGTTCCGAAATCCGAACTGAAATGGGGGGAGCATTTCTTCACTACGAATGTATGTTTCGATGTGGACTAGTAGGAGGCGCTCATACAGTTTGCTTAACGTTGTGAGTAAGCTTATGGGGCGGTAGTGCTGGGGGGAAGATTGGGTCTTTCCCAGGCCTGGCGATCGCGACCACTTGGGCATGTTTCCACAATTGCGGGAATTGCTTTGTGCGAGTGATCTCGTTGAAGGTGTTTCAGAGTATCTCTATCGCCGGCTGGGGCAGGTGTTCAAGCAGTTCACTAGTGAGGTGGTCGTGGCCCGGGGCTTTCTTGTTAGACAGTGACTTGATGGCTTTGGTTACCTCCTCTGTTGAGAAGATAGGTGCGTAGTCATTGAGTCGTCGTCAGCTGCTAGGAATGTGGTAAGTTGCGTCGGACCATTCTTTCATGTTTGTGGTCCTGTGCCTCTGCTGGTCTGAACTGTTTTCGAAGACGTCTGCGGGTGCGATGGCTTTATCATTTGCGCTGAACAGTAGTCCTCTCACGTCGTCCACTGGCGGCATCTTAGCGCGTCTTTTTGTGAACTACGTGGTGGCTCGCCAGAGGCTGTTATCCTGCACTTTTAGAGTTGTGAGACGGTCTGACCCATTGCTGGTTTCTGTGCTCAGTGAGCGACGCCTTCAGCTGTCTCTGTAACCTTTTGAGCAACCTTCTGGTGTTCGGATTTCTGGTGAGTTTCCATTCCTTCGCGATGCTGTTTAATCCGGTCAAGCAGCTGGGGTGGCAGTCGCGGTGCTTGTGGGGAGGGGGGGGGGGGGGTGAGGGGGTTTTCTGGTGTCGCGCCCTTTGCTGCTTGCAGGATTGTGTCGCTGAAGCTTTTCAGAGTTTGTTGTACATCCTCAGTGGGGGGGCGGGGTGTTTTGGATTTCTGCCGTTACTAGTTCTTTGAATTTGCCCCACTCAACGCGTTTGTGTGTTGTGGGGTGTTTCGTTGGCGGTAGCCACCCGCCTACGCCTATTTCAAAGATGACAGGATTGTGGTCGGACGATAGGTTGTTCAGTTTACTCGCGGTCACGAATCCTGCGAGACTTTTCGTAACAGCTACGTCTAGTATGTCTGGCCTATTGCCGTTTTTGGAAAAGTGTGTGGGCTCTTTTTGGGCCCATACGTGTAGGTGGTGTTTGCGCGCGATGCGTTTAAAGGCGGGTCCACACTGAGCGCGCCGCGCCGCGCTGCGCTGCTGCACCCCGCGCACAGCTGTATCAGAGAGGAGTACACCGTCCACGGCGCACTTTTCTGACGTCATGCAAAGCGGGCCAGGCTTGTCTTGTTGCTGCGCTGAGTGATTTCTGAAATACTTTTAGCTTTATATGACAGCTTCATGATGAAGTGCCAATCATTTCGATAATGGTCGTAACTATTGTGGCATTTCACATATGAGTATCACATTTGAGAACGTTGCCATCAAAAATAGGGGTCGCTATGAATTTGTTTTTGATGCATATTTTACGTTCTATTGCTGAGTATGAAATACAGATGAGGTTTTGAAATTTTCGTAAAACTTTGGATCAATAGCTGCTTCCAATCGCAAAAAAATTTAGCATCTGCAGCAAGTTCACCTCCGATCGCAACGCGCGGGAATGAAATATTCATAACGCCTCTCATATCTCGTAAACCGCCGGAGATAATGAAACGAGATTTTGGCAAATGATACCACGCAAAGAGGAGAGTACTTTTCCGTATGGTTAAAATACGTAACTTTATCTATTGCGATATAGCAGAAGCTATAGTTTATAGTTCTCTTTTACCGGTAATGTAATTGCTTAAGACTTATCGATAGCCAGTGAAAAGGTTCGAGTGCGGCATGTAAATAATATTGCGATATACATGATAAAACAGGGTATATTTGTGAAAAATGCACTGTGATAAACTACATTCTTTCTGGACGAGACTACTATTATTTACACTCACTTGAAAAATTCTGCACTAATACTGTGTATAATATTAAATTCCTCTGCCTTCAGTATCCACACATTTATATTTCGTTTTCAAAATCAAAAGAAAGCCACTTGAAAACGAATACTATTTACTGCGGAGTTTTGCTCACAATTTTAGTCAAATGTATCCAAAATTCAAGATATTCCACTGGAAAAAATAATAATTGTACTAGGTATATAGTTTTTACATACCTTCGTGTGCTCGGTGGGTTGGAAATTGTCCCGATGAATCGCTGAAAGCCATTTCCAACGCATATTCGCTTCTTTCAGAAAGGAAAACATTACTTTCGGTCCAGTTCCGTAATCCCCACGACACCTTGGCACACAAAATTTGTAAACCATGTTCACAGTAGCTTCACTACACGTAAACACTGTAATCGCTAGTTTTAAGCACGAATGTAGCACTCGACCCAACAAACGTATAGATAAACAAACGCTTCGAAACACAACATGGTGGCCCGCTCGGGGTGACCCACTACCTGCTATGAATTTCGCGCCGCGGCCTTGTCTCTAGGTGGTGGTACTCTGAGGCGCGCACTGTGTTTCAGTTGGGGCGCGCTCATTGTGCTGTACCATCAGTTAAAGGAGAAGAGGAAAAATCGTCATTGGGTAACTCCAGTGTTGAAGACTAGGGCATTGTACGGTGGAAATAATCTTTTTAGTGAACTGCTTGTAGGCAGTAGTCGACAGTTCGAAAACTTTTATCGAATGTCTTTCGAAGACTTTGAACATCTGTTGAATGTGATCAAATCCGACATAATAAAGGACACAAATTGTAGGTGCGCTATATCTAGCAAAGAGAGACTGGTAATTATGGGAGAGTGGAGGAAATACACGCACCTAAGGAAAAATCGGTGTGAACCATTCGTTGCGTCATTAAAACCTACGAAAATGAGTACATACCATACAATGGACATTTCTCCACATATTCCAGTCGTCTATAAATAGTTATAAACAGTACCTTAATTTTGAACATTAAAATAAAAAAAGTGAAAATGCGTGGTATTCCCCACCCCTGAGGGTAATGACATGCAAAGTACTGGGTAATAACACGTAAAACAAACAAGCCATAAAAATGTACAATACTTGCTATTTTTATTTGCTTATTAGTTAGTACAAATAGTAAACAGTATATTTAAGAACGAAATAATGTAATTCTACAAACTCTCTTATGATTTTCGTTTTTTACATTTTTATTGATGTGAAACGAGTTCATTTTCTCATACAGCAAAGATCGCACTTGTAACCTTTTGGAGTGTTCCAGCCACTACATTCTTCATGACTCCATCTGCTACAAGAAAGACATTGGTACCATAGTTCTCCATCTTTCCCAAACTCTCCACAAACTAAACAGACATCTTGTGAAATCGCCAATGGATCAATATCATCCATTTCATCGTCATCACAAATGTTCTGCAAGTCCAGATTTAGGTCATCCTCGCTGCTACTTTCACTTTCCTGGTGATGTTTCTTCTTATATAATGTCTGTTTCTTCTTCGAGACTCTTTTAAGTTGCAGATTTCTGCACTTATATGCTTTATCCTTAAGATTTCTTTTCTTGTTTCCTTCAGCTTTCTTTTTCATGGCTTCTTTTTGTTCCTTTATTGATAACTCCGTTAGCAGTTTATTCTTCTCTGGAGTTGCTGTAAGGATCACTGACTTTCCCTTACGCTTTCCCTTGTCTTGTTTCATCTTAGGAAGAACTTGTTTTTGTTTTGGAACAGGAGATATGTCAAATACATTAAAGTGCTTGAAACATGCACTGAGGAATCAAATGTATTTGCAAAGGGCTGCAAAAGCGTATAAGTTGGAGGTTCTTGTAGCAGAGCTGAATCGTGTAGACGGAGCGAGATAGAATCGTGTGGTTCACTGCTACTACACGGTTGATTAGGAGCAACTGTTTGATGTGAGGCGAGCACAGGTGAATGGGAGCGACTCAAGGGAGAAGTTGCGGAATAGGACTGCATTGGGGAGAATGGACGGCAGGAGGAGAAGTATCTGATGTGAGGCGCTGTGAATACAAATCAGTCTCCGCATCGAAGGTCAAGCGACTTCAAGTGCTTTCTGGGGTTTTCTGCATTTTCTCTTGTGGGTTTGGGAACGAGTTTCCTTTGTTTCAGGTGGAGTTGTTTCCTCTCCTGATCCCTGTGCTTATTTGCCTTTGTTCCCTACGTTTTTCCATCCTAATTACTCTTGCCATGATTTTCCTCTCCTCTTTGGGGTCTAGGTGGGGGAAGGATGTTGTGAATTAGTGGGTTGTTTAGGATGGTTGCTAACCCTTTTGGTCGGTTCGTCCTATAGTGAAACCTGTCCCTGAGGACCACGTAACCTCTAGTGTCACCGTGTCTTCCATGTCCGGGTGTGGAAATATCGACAGGGTCAAGGGCCGCCAAAGGAGTGTTGGGCGCTGCCTCCGTTGGCACTGTTATTCGTATGCAGCAGCGCACCAACCCTAACGCCTCACACGCACGGGTATCTGGCCAGAGACCAGGCACTGACGTGTTGAGTTGCCAACACTTGGAGGAGCGGAGATAATCTTCGCGGCAGCTAAGATGCTCGAGGAGGCCGCAAACGCGAGAAGGCGCGCGCCAACGCACAGCTCGCAACACGCAACGACAATTTTGCCCACAAGCTGCTGATAAATCAGGCGCCTGTGCCGCAGTCCTCATGCAACTCCGCTCCCGATTTAATAAAATCAGGAGCTCGGAAGCCTGAGTGCAAGTAAATGTCCGGCAGATCTGCGCGGACAAACGAGCGACTGATCCCGCAAGCGGGTTCCTATGGTTTGGTGCAGTATCGTATGCGCTCGTGCAGCCCAGCAGGCGATCACCGCCCAGTACGGCTGTCACCAAGCGACTGTGACCCAAAGAGCTGCTGGTGCTTTCTCTAGTATTTGGCCTCATACTTGGGAGCTTGTTTAATGTGGAGGGTGTTGTCTGTAGAAATTTCCTCCCGCCTAGAATGGGTTTTGTTTTACTACTGTTGGCCCATTTGGGGTATGTCTTGTATGTGCAGTGTACACGATTTTTGTATCTCCTGTGGGGCAGATTGCAGTTTTCATGTTTATTTGCTTTTGCTTTTTATGTTTTTAAAGTGTTTTATGTGTTTTAGACATATATTTTATGTATTTTTGTGGGGTTTTCATGTTTTTTTAATCTTCATCTAGTGCAAGAATTTTAGGCCTCTTGCACCTGAACTGTACGGGGTCGTATTGCCCTAGACCGCTGATAAGCTCATTTTGTGAGCGGTGGGCTTGCTTGTAAAATGCTATGGAGAGTTCTTTGAACCGTTCTCGTAGGGGTTTTAGACCTGTTATATCATGGAGATCTTTTGTAGGGAACAGTGTGTCAACGTGTATGGCCCTTTCAAGTGCTCTATTCTGAATAGTTCGGAGCTTCTTCGGGTGGTATTTTGCTGCATAACCCCACACTGGGCACGCATATTCTAATATGGGCCTGACCAGGCTGCAGTACACCCTGATTCCTAGGTCGCCGGAAAGGCCGCTACTAGCGTTTAGGACAGGATATACAGGGTGAAAAGTATTTAAACCGACAAACTCTGGGAGGTTGTAGGGGACATAAAACCAATATTTTCCCCTAATGTAATTTTTTCCTATGAGGAGTATTTAAACCGGTAGAGGAAGATTTCTCTGGTCGCAAATTAATTAAACCGACAAACACTTTTCCATTTTTTTTAATGACCAAGAGACAAGACATTAACACAACCCAATTTCAATTACATTAGATTTTCAAAAATACCTCCATTGACACGTAAACAAAGGTTACAACGTTCTGTCTGACACGGGCAAAAACCTCAGGAGTATCCTGAATTCTTCCTGCGCTGCTACTATCCGGGCAACCAGATCCTCTTCTGATGCAACAGGAGTTGTGTAAACAAGGCTGCGCATCTCTCCCCACACAAAGTCCAGAGGGGATATATCTGGGGATCGAGCAGGCCACGGTACAGGATCACCTCTGCCAATACACGTTTCTGGGAACCGTCGGTCCCGGTATCGACGCACACGACGACCGAAATGTGCCGGCGCCCCGTTATGTTGGAACCACATGCGTTGTCTTGTAGGGAGCGGGACGTCTTCCAGCAATTCTGGCAATGCTCTGGCGAGAAAATTGTGATAGTGCCTGCCATTTAATGGCCTTGGTAGCAGATACGGCCCAATTAAACAGTCCCCAACAACACCGACCCACACATCAACGAAGAACTGCACTGATTGAAGGATCCCACTCCACATGCTGCAAGACAGCTTCCTCAAATTGCAGCGTTCTTACCGTGCGACGGCGTCCCTGTCCAGGTAATCTGCTAAATGACCCGGTCTCACGCAGACGTCGGTACACAGCAGCAAAGGTCGCATGATGCGGGATACGACGATTAGGATATTGTGTTTGATAAACCCGCTGTGCAGTTCGTCTGTTGCCGCCTCCGTGTGTTTGCCAATCCTTGCGGTAGCTTACGTAGTTTGGTGCCGAAGCTTTCACCCCAGGTTTGAGGTAGGTCTCAGACATCAAACACACATCTAAGTCCTCGTCTTTCAGGAATTGCTTAAATTCCTGTACCTGTTTGTGAATACCTTCAGCGTTGAAGACTCAGATGGTTAGCCCTTGGATATGTAGGCGCTTATCCATGATGGGGGTGTTGGGGGTTTCGGTGGTTTTCGCAGCTAGTTGCGAGGACATTTTTGCCATTGTGGCTGATATTTCGGCGAATTGCGCTGTTAGCTGCTGCGTCATGGAGAGTGTCGTTGTGACTGCCCCCAAGAGCTGGTTTATAGAACTGGCTAGCAGCGCAATATCGCCTTGGCTTACGGGAATTTGGCTACTGCATGTTTGCTGGCCACTGGCGGCGGTGAAGCAAGTTTGGCCTCTGTTCAGTGGTCGGCTTGTCATGCCTTCTGCAACCCGTGGGTGGCTGCCGGACGCAGGTCCTTCCGGATTTGTGGAGTGGTGCCTATCGACGGTGAGAGGGCTGGTCGGATCGGTACTGGCTTGTTCTGGGATATCGTGGGTTGGGCTCAATACGCGAGAATATTGGCTACTGTCGACTACTCTAGTGTTGAGGCGTATTGGAGCTACGGTCTTGCGCAGCATTCGCTCTTTGCTGTTCTGTTCAGTTGACTTGGTTGGCTGGGGTTGGCCCACTCAACTGTTTCTCGTACCTTTCCTACCTTTCTGTGGCTGCTGCTGCGCTGTGTGAGCCTGGTGCTTCTCTATAGCTCTTAGGATGGTGGGGCAGCCGCCATAACTGGCTGGGTGCGGGCCCTTGCAGTTATAGCAGACTGGTTCCCCTCCATCCTCTTTTTGGACAACCTCTGGATTGGTGGTTGCCTGCACAGCGCACGCAGTGTGGGGGCATTGTACAGTCCCTAGCTACATGGTTCACTCCCTGGCAGTTATAGCATTGCCTGTATTTGTTCTTCTGCCGTAGCTTTTCGACAGTACATCGAGTGACATGATTTTTTGCACTTCCTATTTTGGGGAGTGTCTTTTAGTATCGCTAGTTTCAGGGGCCATTTCTTCCTAACGAGCGTGACCGCGGTTATGTCGAAACCCTGTCCTATTAGCTCTACCTTCACGTCCTCTTGAGACATTTTTCTCGGGGTACCTCTAATTACTGCCTTGAGAAGTATTTCTTCTACTAACCTGAAGGTATAGTAAGGGATGTTTTGCTCTTGCAAGACATCCCTTACCTTCTTGTATTCCTCTGATGTTTTTACGAAGATTTTTATTTTGTCACCGGCTCCCGACTTTGTGCTGAATTCTCCGTTCCCGAGAATGTCTTTTAGCAGATCTTCCAGGGCCTTGTATGACTCCGGGCAATCCGCAATTATCGGCAGTATTTTTAGCTTTTTTGCTCCTGCTTTGGCCGGAGGCCGTACTAGTGGGACTGCCTGCGGGTCTATCGGTTCAAACCGATTTTTGCTTACTATCGGGGGGGAGGGGGGGTCAGATGCTCCTGGAGTTAAGGGTGGCGAACCGTCCTTCTGGCTTGCTCGAAAGGCGGCTCGTCGCTCGAGATGTCACGTGGGAAGACTATGTCATTCTCTCTAACTGTTTCATCAAACATCGGCATGTCTAAGGGGATATTTTCCCGCGCCCCTCTTTTTGCTGCCGGAGAGACCGCCAGTGAGTCTTCCGATTTGCTCTTTCGCATCTCCTGCGGGCTGTCAGCGTCCATAGCGCTGCGATTTCTCTTTAGAGAAGTCCTTTCCCTATCCAGGGACTGCTGTGTGGGTGTCTCTTTAGGAAGGATTTTTCTCTCCCTTCTTTTGTGGGGGATTTTTCCTGGCTATCCTCTCTGGGTGTTATTGAGAAGGGGGGGGGGGCAAAGCATTGGTCAGGAAGTCGAGTCCTTTGGCTGACGGTAGTGAGCTTAGCAAACGTGTGGGGGCGTGGTGGTGGAGCAAAGTGCTCCTTGGTGTCGATCTCTATTATCTGAATAATTGTGATTAGGGAGCCTTTATGGACGCTGCAAGCTGATCCACTGAGACATTCTGTGACGTTTCACGCAGATTGGACTGTAGTGAGTAAGGGGGGGGGGGGGTTCCCTAGGTAATCCTCCATTGGCAGGAACCTGGTTGTGGTTGAGTGGAGGAGGATGTGTTGGGGCACTCACGGTACAGTAGTACATCCTAGACTGGAAGACCCTTGTGGTTGTTGGCTTGGCAATGGTGGAGGTGTGGTGTGATGCTTTGTCCTTGCTGTTGTTGGTTGTTTTCCCGTTAGGCGGTCCCAAGCCTTACGATATTCCGGGCACCCCAGGTAGCTGGCAGAATGCCCACCTGCACAATTGCAGCATTTCTCCGTGCCCTCTCCCTGTGGTAGTGGGCATTCTTCAGATTTGTGATTCTCACCGCACCTGACACGCCTCATAGGCACGTTGCAATCCCGAGCCATGTGCCCTACCTTTTGACAATTGAAACATCGCCCTGGACCCGATCTTTTCTTTGGTTTCTCCGGCGTGACTGTCACCGCCATTATCCTTGTGACTTCCCACATTTTTCTGTTCTGCGCGGAGTCTGGCAAGGTGACGGTGTGTAACGGCCACGGTCTTCTCGGATTTGTTTTAATGACTGAGCTGATTTCAAATCCCTCTCCCTCCAAGTATTGCTTTATGTCCCCTTTGTCGGTTTTGTGCGGCATGCCGCGGAATACGATTTTTGTTGGTTTCTCTGCTGCTATGGGGAAGGTGTAGAAATGAGTTTTGTTTTCTTTTAGCATCGCCTTCACCGTTTGGTAGTCATCTACTGTATTCACAGTGACCTTGACCTGATCCTCCCTGGTTGCTTTGGCTGTGAATTTGTTTTCGCCTAGAACTTTGTTTAAACAGGGTGTCCGAAAAGTCTTTCCCTGATTACATAAATTGATAACTCAGACTGGAAGTAAGATACAAATATGAAACTGGTGTCTAATTGTTTACAAACTATGTTTTTTTTTCACACATCAGTAAACTTCCACATGAGCACTCTTGGTAGCACGTAGCACATGTAGGCAATATTCAATTTCCATCCACACATTAGCCAACATCACTGGAGGGATCGATTCAACGACTGTGGTTAATCCGTTGCCGCAGGGTTTCAAGACCTGGTACACGTGTTCGGTAGACCTCGTCCTTGATATAACCCCATAAAAATAATTCTAATGGGGTTATGTCGGGAGAGTGTGGAGGCCAAAGCGTTGGCGCATCACGACCAATCCATCGCCCAGGAAAGGTCATATCGAGATAGGCACGGACCTCCAAACCCGAATAAAGCGGTGCACCGTCTTACTGAAACAAGACATCAGGGTTATACTGAAGCAGCTGAGGAACAGCATACAGTTGCAACATGTCCAGATACACTTCAGATGTGACGGTAGCCTCAGCGAAGAAGAATGGTCCGATAATCCGATTGTGCAATAGTGCGCACCAAACATTCACCTTTGGACTGGCTCTGGTGCACTCCATTACCTCGCCAGGGGGTTGTGAACCCTAAATGCGCACATTATGGCGATTCACTACTCCACTGACAAAAAAGGTCGCTTCGTCGGAAAAGGCAATTCGTCTAAGATAACCATCATCGTCCTCAATACGTGATAGCGTTTCGACCCCAAAGTCATATCGACATGTACTGTCATTGGGCAACAAGGCCTGAACGATTTGCACTTTGTATGCTCGAAACAATAAGCGTTTGTGTAAAATGTAATGGAGAGAGCTTTTTGGAATCTGTAATTCACATGAGGCCCTGCACACTGATTTCTTCTGATTTTGCAGAAAAGACTGCCTTACAGCTTCCACCCTGTCTGCTGAGGTTCTTGGTCGACCAGACCTCGGAAGGTCAGCAACCGATCCTGTGTTCTTGAACTTCTCGTACCGGGTTTTAATGCTCTTGACATCAGGTGGATTCCTTCCAAATGTTGTCTGGAAGTGTCTCTGCACTGTGGTTGGTGATCGTGTCTCATGGTACCACAGGGCACACTGTGCCTTCTCCTGATTGCTTAACATGGCTTCTTGGGCACTGCACCTCATCCACTACTTACGTACTGTGAACCTAAAACAGAAAAAACAACTTTGATAGTTGTAAACAATTCGACACAAGTTTCATTTTTGTACCTTACTTCTAGCCTGAGTTATCAATTTATGTAATCAGGGAAAGTCTTTTTGGACACCCTGTGTTATTGTACAACTCTTTGTACGAGTTCTTGTAATGGATGACAAGCGAGGGATCTTATAACGTCTCTCCTCTGTGTCCCATCCGTGGTGGTTGGCTGTGTTGTGTTCTGTGTCGTTTCCTGTGTGTGTGTGTGTGGGGGGGGGGTCTTCTATTGGGGAGAACCTGTTGCTCGTCGCTACAGGGGAAGTTGTGTCCAGCACAGTGGTTCTTTTTGGCCTCTGGAAACCGTCCTCGTCTGTTTCTAGGCTTGTGTTGGGATTAGTCTGAGTGTCAGCTTTGGCGTCCGCCGCGTTCCGCTGGTCACCCGTCTCGGCATTTTCGTGCCGCGGCGTTCTCGCCGCAGCGCCCTGCACAGGCTTTCAGGTTGACCTAGGGTACCGAAGTGCCACTGGGCTGTGCCCGTGTGACTTCAAGCAATGCGCTTCGGGTTCATGAAAATGAGATATTGGTGTGTGTGTGTGTGTGTGTGTGTGTGTGTGTGTGTGTGTGTGTGTGTGTGTGTGTGTTTTCTGAATGTCCCTAAAGTTATGCGTAAGTGTTAATTTTCGGCATTTATGATGGAAATTGGGGTGTTCGCAGGCTAAATTTTGAATGAGGTCGTTGGGCGATGTTTGTGTCTTCTCATAAAGTTTGATAGACTTTTCCTTTATGTGGGAATAGATGGTTGGTGACCTAAAAATTCTCTTATTTGTGTGTTGCGGACATATCTGTCAGCACCTGTGATGACACGGAAAGCTTTGTTTTGAAGTCGCTGTAGTCTTGTGAGTGTGGTGTCTGACGCCATCTACCATACTTCCGAGCCATATAAGATGGCTGGTAGCATGAGCTGGCGCCAGAGAAGCATTTTACAAGTTAAGGTGAGGCCATCACCCTTCAGAAGGGGGTAAAACTGCGACAGGAGTGTGCAGCCTTTATTCGCTGCTTTGTGATACGTTGTCACGTGAGGCGCCTGTCTATTTCGAGCCCAAGATATGCGATGCAGTTACGCCAGGCTAGGTCCCAACCATCAATGGTGAGTTGTTGGTCTTGCAGTTTTAGCTTGGTCGTAAAGTATATAGCTTGACACTTGGATTAATTTTGATCTTCCACACGTTACACCACTGGGTGATGACATCAAGTGTTCTTGCAGTTTTCACCGTATGAACGCAAGGTCATGATAGCTCCTTTAGATCGCCTTATCGTCAGCGTAGAGCGCGATCTCTCAGCTAACCTGCTTGGGTATGTCGTTCATGTAGACAGAGTATAGAACGGGACCCGAGACCGAACCTTGCGGAACTCCGGCCGCAATCAGTCGTGTCTGGCTCGATTTTGATCCACTTCTTACGAAGAATTGACGATCCGCAAGAAATGAATCAATGATCTTTATGAGATGTCCCTGGCACCCTATTTGATCTAGTTTATATATTAGGCCATCGTGCCAGACACGGTCAAAGGCGTTCTTTATATCCAGAAACACTGCTCCTGTGGATTCTCTCTTTGCCCTGGCCAGGCAAATGCGCTCTATCAAGTGTAGGCATTGCTGGGTTGTGGAGTGCTCAGCGCGGAATCCAAACTGTTCAGGCATCAGGATGTTGTTTTCAGTAAGGAAATGTTGCAGGGATGAGAGGATGAGCAGCTCGAGTATTTTACTCATGCAGTTGAGTATGGAAATGGGTCTATACCTTTCTGGAAGGAGCAGGTTTTTATTAGGTTTGGGGAGGGTGATTACCTTAGCAGTTTTCCACGCTGAGGGGAAGTGAGTGAGTTTTAGGCAAGCGTTGAAGACGCTTGCCAGAAATGTTATAGCGGGATGCATAAGGTGCCTTAGGAGTGGGGTGCAGATGCGGTCAGGGCCAGGAGCCTTGTGGTTTCCCTGTCGCTTGAGAAGTGTACTTATTGTCGACTCGTTTACGGGCATGAAGTCTGCGGTTGTAGAAAAATATCCGCTACCAGTTACAATAAAAGGTTGTTTGTCACACGACTGGTTTCGTGCTTGCGCCCATCTTCAGGTGTTCATACATTCATGTACATGTTTGTACTGTTGGAGATCACTGTATAAATACAAGAAAAATTATTTGCTGGTGACTACACAGATACAAGTGGGACAATTGTTAAGTGGTAAGGCAGCATTTGACGAAAATATATCTGTACTTACAAAAAGATGAAGCACCATTGTTACAGTTATGCTGTGGTGACTTTTGCCACTTAGTTACACACTTTGGTCCTTTTCACGTCCATATATCAGTTTTAGCAAGTATAGGTTCATATTACACTATTATGATGTGCAATCGTGAAATACACTATGTTTACATGCACAAACATGTGGGCTGTGGTCAAAGAACTTAGATGTAGCAGATGTAAAGATGTTGCTCACACAGAAACTTGTAGGTTCTGGTCAAAGAACTTAGCCACAGGAACTGCAAAGGTGCTGCATATATAGAAATTTAAAAAGCTATTATAGACTGCGACGTTTCTTGACACACACTATTAAACTTTTTGATTCACGTTTTTGACGGAGAACTTAGATCGAGGAAGTACAATGTTGTTATATATATGAAATTACTCAAAGCTATTACAAATTTAAAAATGACAGCTAGAACTGTTTTGGGCCACACTGTTGTCAGAGAACTTAGATCTAGGAGGTACAATAATGTTACACATATGAAATTTTTGAAAGCTATTGCATATTATAGAATGCCAGTTACAGCTTGTGTTTACAATATGATTATTAAAAGTTATGATAATGACACTTGGACTGTTGTCACTTCTACATCGAACTTCCATAGAATATTACTTTGTTATTATATTAGATGATAATTATTTTCTGTTTTTGAATATATCATGAAATATATGCCGGCCGCGGTGGTCTAGCGGTTCTGGCGCTGCAGTCCGGCACCGCGGGACTGCTACGGTCGCAGGTTCGAATCCTGCCTCGGGCATGGGTGTGTGTGATGTCCTTAGGTTAGTTAGGTTTAAGTAGTTCTAAGTTCTAGGGGACTTATGACCTAAGATGTTGAGTCCCATAGTGCTCAGAGCCATGAAATATATGAAGATAGGATTTGTTTGCAAGTTCCACTTGTTCTGAACGAACAAGATGGGCGTAAGCCCGAATCCGGTCGTGTGACAAATAAACTACCTTTTATTGTGACTGGTAGCGGATATTTTTCTACAACCCCATAAAGGAACAGTCACGGAGTTCGACAGCATCCACTATGTACAAAATTCATGAATTCTGTATTTGGGCGCGTATTTCTAATCTGAGTCACTCGTCCTATGACTATTCTTTCCTGCCTATCACTCTCGTCATCGTCGATGACGTGAGTTCGGAATTGTGACTCTAGCGATTGTGCCATTATTTCCGCCTTATCTTGATCTTCTTACACTAGACCGTTCTCGCCATGGAGTGGCCTGTTCACTCTGGTGGGGGCTTTCCGCTGCCGGGCTATCTGCCAGATCTTGCATCTAGTGCTCTTTGTTTGTAACATCTCCTCCCAGTAGTGGCTCCCGTGCTCCTGTAGTCGGAGTTTCACCTGGTCCTCTAGCCGCCGCAGCAGGTGGCGGTCAGCTGGGTCGCGATGACGCTGCCACAGCTTAGGCAACCTGAGTTTGGCGACTATGAGGTCCCAGATGTCAGGGGGCAGGTCTCTGGCGCCAGGCTCTGTGGGGAGCCTGACGTTTGTAGCACAAGCACAGGCCTGGAGGACATCTGCAAAATTCGTTATAGCTTCATCAATCTCTTCTTTCGTTTCCATCTGCGGGATTTCCTCCACGTGCTCACCCACCAGGTATTTGTATCTGTCCCAGTTTATCACTTCTGTTTTGCCTTCCTCCCAGCTTTGTCTTCGACACTGGCTATGTCCACTACGACCGGGTTGTGGTCAGAGTTCAGCTCGTAGTGCACAGTGACTATCCAGGATATCCGGATTCTTTGTCGGGTCCACAGGGATATGTGTAGGCTCGTTGGGTGCGATGACGCTGAGGCCGGCACGCCTCTCGACGAGTCTATGTAATCTCTCAGCACTTCTGTTCTCGGAGCGGCAGCCAAAGGCCCTATGCTTCGAATTTAGGTCCCCTCCCACAATCACACGAACGCCAGTACCCGGCTGAGCCTGAAGGTCCTGTTGGAGTATGGTGGTGCCGGGGGGGGGGGGGGGGGGAGGTGATATGCAGAGATAATGGTGTATGCGGTGTTTAAAATTTTTATCTCTATACCGGATGCCTCCATGCTGTGTGTCTGCGGTAGGTCCACTGTGCGGAAACACCCTCTGCCTTTTACGAGGACCGCTACCCCGCCGCGTTCGCGGCCTATGTGGTCAACTCTATGAATGGAATAATTTCGCACGGAAAAGCGGTCCTCGGGCTTAAGGTGGGGTTTCCGTCAGGCACACATCAATCGCATGCCGGTCTAGAAACTCCTCGAGTATGTGTTTTTGGGGTTTTACGCCATTGGTGTTAAAGTTTCGAATTGTGAAATTCGTGGATCTAGGGGATCCATTAAATGTGTCGAATAATGTCATAGATCCCTCTGGGAGGGCCACGAATTTACTGAGGCCATCAGGCGCAGCCTGCACGCGCGCCACGGTGTCCCTACTGGTGATGACGACGTTTGACAGGCTGAAGCCCACAAACAGTTGGCGCAGCTCGTCGAACACTCAGAGCGGCGTCCATGGCTGCTGGGCAGGAATCTCATAAGGGCATGGATCCCTTTATCTAAACACTTTACTTTTTCCCTCTCAAATATATGTGTTTCAAATTTTTGTGTAGATTTTCCAATGCCATATTTGTGTTGATTCCTGCATTCAGTCGGTAACAATATGCCCACCGATTGGGCTGACTTAAAAATTTCTCAAAATATACAGCAAAGCTGTGACTTTCCCTCTCTGAGCGTAATTCCTCTCTCAGATTGCGTCTCATAATTTCGAAAGTTCTACTTTCTCTTTCGAACATTAACGTTTTAATTTTCTTGTATGATGCAATCTGATTTTCCTGGCCTTCGATTTTGTTAATATGCTGCCTCCAGGCTCTGTCAACGTGCCAGGAGCAGTACAGCTGACTAGCTCCGGGACCACACACATCAGTCCAAGCATTGAAGAAACAATCGTCCATGTCCGACATGAACCACTTCAGGGTTATGGATTCCTCACTTAATGCACTTACTATGGTGCGAAAATGAATTTGCATGGCTACTGTGTCTCCCCTGCTAGATATCATGAAGGCACATGGAAAGCCTTCCCGTAAATCGTCCAACACTAATAAAGTATACAGCTGGAAATTGTAGCTGTTTGTACCATGTGTACCGTCAACGCAAATCACATTGTTGCTGTATTTTTTCAGTAACTCAATTTTGACTCTCATTTGACAAAATCAAACAAAAATCATTTTTGTCAAGCTGAGGGAACTCGGGCAGTATGCTGTGTTGTGGCTTATACAACTTAACCAAATTTGAATTGGTTTCCATATGTGCCACCCACGAATCTACACTAATGCAGTCTTCGCTATTCAGCACACCGCAATTGTTCAAATTGTACATCTGAATGATGTTGTGCAGATTTTTCTCCTGCACAATGCACCTTCAATACTAGCCCATATCTCGTCGAGAATGTCTTCTAGTAGTACCCCCATTGCAACCTTAGATGCAAATTCTTTCTATTCTTCTTTTGTCAACGACTGCCTGCCAACTTCTCTCTCATGCCCTACATGAGTTTTCTGTAAATTTTCAATAATCTCCCCACTGGTCAATGTCTGTGTCATTATTGCTGCTGGACAATAAGCAGCAATTTTACTGGAGGCTCGGACCTTTACCGCATGAACACCTTGCCTCTTTGATGTGAAAACACCCCTCCGGTGGCAGCAGTAATCATTTATTATAATGTCCTGTTGATTAGTTTTTTGACCACATTCCTTAATAAACTTGGAATTAGTTTCCTTTTCAATTTTTGTCTTCCACTGTTCGAACGTTGCACTATTACTAAATTTGCGTGTGTGTGTGTCGTCGGGAGTTCTATTTTGAGTGTCTTCTGGTGGTCCGTTTAGTGTGTCATCGTGTGTGCTGAGTAGTCTTGTTTGCGGGTGCCACTGATCATTAACGGTGATGTGCAGCCTGCATCCTATCTGTGTGGCTTTTATTGCTTTTTTCCAGGGCTTGAAAAGCGACCTGGTTAATTGTTTTTATGATCTCCTCCTTCCTGTCCTGAAACATGTTAATCAGGATGCCGGCTAGGACCCTCAGGAAGTCTGCTTTCAGCACCGCCTCCTGCTGGATGTCCTCCACTGAGATCTGCGCTGGCTCGTCGATTACCTTGATGGGGGCTTGAAGCTCTGGCTTCGGAGCCTCCTTGGGGCGCAGTGGGCAGCGGTAGGAGAGTGCTGAATGGGGACCTTCGCAGTTGGCGCATTTTTCAGCGACAAGGCTGTTGCATTGGGAGAGGGAGTGGTCTCCACTGCACTGGGGGCATTTTGGCTTACTTACAGTTTTTGGTTTGATGTTCAAATGATAGGCATAGACCACACTGGACGGGTTGAGGTGGGGGGAAATTGGAGGGTTCTGTTTCTTTTCGTGAATAGTCGAGTGCTGGGGGGAGGGGGATTTCGGTGGTGGGTATCGAGTTTTAGACATAAAGAGCTACGCCTCCCCAACCGTCTGCCCTCTCTTTACGAAAGCAGTTGAATTTAGGGATGTTGCAGTCCCTTCCCTCTTTCAGCCAGGTTTCGGCCACTCCCACTACATGTCTCTTGGTCCCTCGTTATTACACGGATCATTTTGGTGGGGGTGTTCCTGGCACGAGATTTGATTCGCCAAGCCCTCTCAATGGTGAGGCCTTGATCTTGAAGTTGTTTCTGGACTTCTTGGTCGTCAACATCGTGTGGAACCTTTTTGATTACTGCCGATAGGGGGGCCTGCCTTGTTCACGCCTGGGCTGTCTGTCTCTTGGTTCACGAGGACAGAGTTGTCGCACTACTATTTTGTGATGTAGGTGGTTCCTAAATAGCTTTTTAGATGGGTTTCTTCTCCAGGTTTAGCAATTTTTGTGAGGGCGATACCATCTCGTCCGACCTTTAGGTCCTTGATGGCATCTCTCATTTCCTGTTTGAAGAACTTGTTGATGAAGAGAGTTAGCTTCCTCTCTGTTGCTGAATCGTCAAGGAGGAATTGTATTTCATATGTGACAGTTCTTAGGTCCTCGAGTTGGAGGCGCTTGCCCCTGTTCTCGGTCGATGGGCCTGGTTGCGAAGACCTGGCAGTTGAGGGAGTAGGTGGTTGCTGCAACTTCTGAAAAGGCTGCTGCCCCTCTTCAGGAACCACACGTTTGTCTGGCCTCTCAACAGATACCCCTCCGTTGTGGTTGCACCTATGGTACGGCTATCTGTATCGCTGGGGCACGCAGGCCTCCCCACCAACGGCAAGGTCCATGGTTCATGAGGGGGTGTGCGGCCATATAGGCTGTCTTAATTTGTAAGGATGCTTTTTGGTCGTTTGTGTCTGTCAAATGTGGCGTCGTATTACCCTAGGTTTTTTGAGAGTTGGTTGTCTGATCTGGCCACGTTCGCATGAAAACTTTCGGCCAGTTCTTTGAAACGCTCGTAGAGCGTCGGTATACCAGCTGCTTCGTGTAAGTCAGCAGTGGGAAAGCGGAAGGGAAGGTGTAATGCCCTTTTTAGCGCACGATTCTGAACTGACTGGAGTTTGCGGATGTGCCAGTGTGCCGCATATCTCCAGGCAGGCGTACTCCATTAGGTGTCGTATTAATGAGCAGTAAGTTCTGACTCCTATTTCAGCTGATAGTGTGCTGTGGGTATTAAGGATAGGATACAGCATTTGCAACATACCACTAGCTTTACGGCGCAAGTCCTCGATGTGGGCCCTCCAGGTGAGTCTTGTGTCTAGGATTACTCCTAGGTATTTGGCGGTTCGTCGCCATGGAAGTTCTTGGTCGTTCAGCTCGAGTAGGAGCGGCTGTCGGGCGGGAGCCCGTTTACCTAGTCTGCGGGTGATCATAATGGCTTGTGTTTCCGCTTCATTAAGTGTGATGCGCCATTTTTTAGCCCAGCGGCCGGTCTCGTCCAGCGCTGATTGCAATCTTCGCGTAACCCTGTCCCTGTTGGAGTTGTGCGTGAAGAACGTTGTGTCGTCGGCATACTGGGCAGTGTGCACCATTGGTACGGTCGGGAGATCGGCGGTGTACAGGTTGTACAGTGCCGCGCCCAGTACCGACCCCTGGGACACACCGGCCCTGATGCGTCGCTTTGTGGAGAGTGACGACTCGATCCTAACGGAGAAAGTCCTTTTGGAGAGATAGCTCGTGAGTATCTTGACTATCGGTCCTGGGAATCTTGGGAGAATAGCTTATAGCGGAGCCCGGTATGCCAGAGAGAGTCAAAGGCAGCGGCTACGTCAAGTAGCACTATCCCACAGTAGCTTTTGCGATTGAAGCTCTCCGTAGCTGCTTCTGATTCGTCCTCGCTCCCTGAGGGGGAGGGAGTGCGTGATCTGGTGGTGGGCGGTTGACTGGGTGCGGGTTTCCTTGGTGGTTTGCGTTTGACGGTTGTTCTTTTGTGCTTTTTGGCACTTTTAACAACGTCTTTTATGCGCTTTGCTGGAGTTGAGGGCTGTCTAGCAATTGGCGTCTTTGTTTGTGCGGATGGGATAGGTTTGGGAAGGATCTTTTTTGGTTGGGCGGTGGCGGTAGGCTTGGGAGGATGCTGACAGGGAGGTGTTTCCTCTGCGCAGGGGTAAGATGCTGTACCAGCGCTTGTGCCTGCCCTGTGCTAATAGTCAGGGTGGCCATTGACATCCTGACGCTGGTTGGTGGGAGAGATTTACTTTTCTTAGTTGTGTATTCACCGTTAGCGTGTCTCACGCAAGTAAAAGAGGCAAAGTCTAGGGCTGCCGTGGGACTACCAGTCGCCGCCTTCGTTGCCGTCACCGTTAGGTTTCCGGCGGCATAACTTGGTCCTGACTAACTCTTATCAGGCGCGGGACACTGGCCAGAGACCAGGCCCTGACCTGCAATTGCCCTATGACTCAGAGGAGCAGAGCTGTTCTCTGCGGCAGCTGAGGCGCTCGAGCCGACCAGTAAAGCGGCCGGTGGTAACAGAGACGGCATCGTTGCCGCCAGCAGCGGGCTGCTGGGTCCCCAAAGCGTCACTGCAACTTGACATCACAGCCGAAGATTCACTCAACAGTGGCAATTTGCTGCGAGTGCTCGTCTACGCCTTAATAAAGGTGCATCCAAAAAACACCGCTGGTTTGTCACCCGTACAAGCGGGGGCCTATGGCTTCGCGTCACAGACTGACGGGGACTAGTTCAATGCCTGACTGCCGCTCAGCGAGTGTGTTGCTCTCATCTGTTACTTTCCCCTCTTTGGGGAAGTGTGAGCGGGAGTTTGTAGCCTTTCGGCTTTTACTCCCCTGTGTACGTGTGTGTGTGTGATTATATCTGTAGTTTTTTTGGTGTCTGTGAAATGTGATGTTTGTTCTGTTTGTGTCTGGTACTTGCCTGAGGGTGGCGAGATGATTGGTGTTATATGGGAAGGAGCAGGATTAGGGATTTGGATATTCGGATTTTCTCTTCGACTTAATCGTCGAAGATCGTCATGGGGCTCTTGTGTTTGTCGCGGGACATGTAATACTGATCTAGGGAGTGGATGAGGGCGTTTCCTGATCTGGAAGAACCCTCTTAGAAGGCCCTTGCCAGATCTTGGAAACGCACTCTCAGGAGTGGGATTTCAGCTGCTGCGTGCAGATCATCTATACGGAATCCAATAGGTAAATGCAATACCCTCCTGAGGGCGCGGTTCTGCAGCCTCTGGAGTTTGTCCAGGTGCTGCTTTGCCGCGTATCCCCAGACAGGGCACGCATATGCCATTACTGGCTCGATCAGGGCCTGGTACACACTGGGCAGGGAAGGGAGCTGGTAGAGTTCAGGATTGGGTATAGGATGGACATTCTGGCGCAGACCTTCCTGTGGATCTCGTCTATGTGGGGTTTCCACGTAAGACGAGAGTCCAAGGTTACGCCAAGGTACTTGGCGGTTCTGTGCCAGGGGAGTTGGGTTCCATTTAGGTGAAGATTGAGAGGCGGGCGTTGAGGAGGTTCGCGCTTTCCGAGCCTATGGGTAATCAGTATAGCCTGTCTCTTTTCAGAGTTGATGGTGATACGCCAGCGACGGGCCCAATTTCCTGTGTCATCTAAAAACCTTTGTAGCCTACGGATGACCAGTTCCTTGTTCGCATTTCTCGTGAAGAAGGCTGTGTCGTGTGCGTACTGTGCAGTGTGCACCAGGGAGGCCGTTGATGTGTCTGCAGTGTACAGATTGTACAAAACAGGCGCCGGGACCGATCTCTGTGGCACCCCAGCAAGAATACGTCTTTTGGTGAAGGTGGCAGTTTCTACTTTGACGGAGAAAGTTCTATTTGTGAGATAGCTTTTGATCAGCTTAACTATACTCCCGGGAAACCCTTGTGTGTACAACTAGTACAGTAGCCCTCTATGCCATACTGAGTCAAAGGCTTTGGCTACATCTAGTAGTACTATCCCGCAGTAGCCTCTGGTTGAAGTCCTCTGTGGCTGCTTCAACCACTCTCATGACCTGTTGTGGGGCAGAGTGGCTCTGCCGGAACCCGAATTGGAAATCCGGCAGAAGTTGCTCTCTGGTAATATGTTCCTGTATGGGTCTTAGCAGGAGGCGCTCATAGATCTTGCTGAGAGTTGGCAAGAGGCTAATCGGCCTGTAGTGCTGCGGGAATAGAGGGTCTTTCCTTGGTTTGTGTATCGCGACCACTTCCGCATATTTCCAGCAAGCTGGGAATTCGCGGGCGTCGAGTAATCTCGTTGAGGACGTTCCCGAGGTGTGTGATCGCCATGGGTGGGAGATTTTTGACTAACTGATTGGTGAACTGTCGTGCCCTGGCGCCTTTTTTGTGGGGAGGGACCTAATTACTTTTGCCACGTCCTCGGGGGCGAAAAGTGTGGGTTCATCCTCTGGGTCTTCCTCAGCATTGAGGAAGACAGCCAGTTGACGACTGACCGCCTCTTCATGCTTTTCATCCTGGGGTTCTGCCACTTGAAACTGCTTCTCGAAGGAGTCGGCGAGGGCGTTGCCTTCTCAGCATGGCTGTAGACCAGACCCCACTCGCCGTGCATCCTAGTGCGTCTTTTTGTGAACTGTTTGGTTGCTTGCCATAGTGTATGATCGTCTACTTTCAGAGCTGTGAGGCGGTTTTGCCATTGCTGGTTTCTGTGCTCATTGAGCGCTACCTTCAATTCTCTCTGTAGACGATTGAGCAGCCTCCTGGTGGCCTGATTTCTGGTGATCTTCCACTCTTTTGCCACTCTGTTCTTACGTCGAATTTGAGCTAGCAAGTGTTCCGGGAGCTGTATTTGTGGCGGTGGGCCATCCCTTTGTGGAGGGGTGGCCTCTTCCCCTGCCTGCAAGATGTTTTTTTTTTTTTTTTTTTTGCTTTCTTATCTTTACTTACTTTCTTTACTTACTTTCTTTACTTACTTTCTTTACTTACTTTCTTTACTTACTTTCTTTACTTACTTTCTTTACTTACTTTCTTTACTTACTTTCTTTACTTACTTTCTTTACTTACTTTCTTTACTTTCTTTCTTTCCCCTGCATGTTTCATTCCAGTCTCTTATGGAGAGAGGTGGGCACACTGATGGCCTAATGCCATTTTGACGCCTTAGCTTATCTTATTTGATTCTGTTTGGACACTCTTTATTTCAGCATTGGGTAGATTTCTTACATACTTTTCTTACATGCTATTCCTATTTCCTATTGTATTCTGTTGATTTCAAATTCTGTTCTGTTGTATTCTACTGTCTGGTATATATACTTGGTTCAGCTTATCTTATTTGGAGGAGTATTCACAACCCTGGCATTTGCCTTACTGCTGAGAGAAAACCTCAGCAAGGGTTGGGTGTTTTCTTTGTTTGGTTTCCGTTTATTTTATTCTCTCTGTTGGTTTGATTTCATTCATTCTCTTCTGTTGGGAACAGGTGTTGTAGTATTCGTTGGTCATTGTGTAGGTTCGCTATGTCTTCGTTTTGTGTTTCTTCTATGTCTATTGCTGCTATTATGGTCCGTGTTGGTATTGGGTATCTGTATGCTGGGAATTTTCCTGTGTGGTATTCCTTTTTCAGTTCTTCTGTTGTTAGAGTATTGCTTTTCAGTCTGTTTAGTCCTATCCTATAGCTTAGTTTTATTAATCTATGTTATAATGGTTCTATCCTAGCTTGGTTGTACACTATTGTTTCTCCTGTGCTGCATGGTACGTTCAGCGGAATTCGTAGGATTCGTCTTTCAGTTGCACACACTCTCTGGGTTTGGGGGTTGTGTGGCATCCAGACTGGGGCTGCATACTCTAGGACTGGCCTGATGAAAGCCTTGTATGTGTGCAGCATTGTCTCGGTGCTAGCTCCATGTCCCCTGCCCCTGATGATCTTTATTAGTCCCATTCTGCGCCGCGCTTTTGCTAGTATTTCTGTGACGTGTTGGTTCAAAGATAGTCCTGTCTAATGTGATGCCTAGGTATTTCCCTGTGTCTTTTGGTGTGAAGCTTTGTCCCCATAGTTGCACTATATCTTTCCGGTTTTGGCTTCTGTCCATTGTTCTGTTTCTGTGCTGGAATACTATAAGCTGGCTCTTGAGGGCGTTCTGTCGTATTTTCCACTTTGCTAGCCACGGCTTTAGTTTTTGGATGTATTGCGTGGTCATTTCGGAGAGTCCTGCCGCTGTCATAGAGTGACACCAGTATGCCGTATCATCGGCGTAAAGTGCTAGCCCTTCGCTCCACCTGGTGGGTTGTGGGATGTCGTATGTGTGTAGAGAGTAGAGTGAAAGTACGGCTCCCTGTGGTACCCCTGCCTCTGGACAGATGATGTTCGATGGTTTGCCGTTAATGTATACTCTAGTCGGTCTTTCGTCGAGTATGTTTTTGAGTAGGTAGATTAGATTTTGAGGTAGTCCCATTTTCAGCAGCTTATAGTAAAGGCCAGCGTGCCACACCTTATCGAAGACTCTTTCTGTGTCTAACATCATTGTCGATGCGATGTCGCATATGTTTTGTCCTTCTGTGACTTTGTTGCAGAGACATTGAGTGTTCCTTTCGGAAGCGTGCTTGGATTTTTGGGACGAGTTCGTTTTTGGTGCAGTATTTCTGGATTCGGTTTGTGGTTATTGTTTCGAAACATTTTCATATCACTGGGAGTAGTGTTATTGGCCTGTAAGATAGTGGATTATTAGGTAGTTTTCCGGGTTTGTGTAGCATTTTCACTTTTGCTGTCTTCCAGTTTTTCGGGATTGTTTGTAGCTTGATTGCTCCGTTGAATAGGCGTTTCATTGCTGTTGTTAATTTATCTTGTGGGGCCAATCGAAATTGTCGTCTAGTGATTGCGTCGTGTCCTGGCGCGTTGTTTTTACCGTTTCCAATGGCTTCTGTGATTTCTTTGCTGCTGATTTCTTCCATGAGTCTTGCTTCTTCAGCATTGTATACCGTGGCGGTGGACATTGTGGTTGGTAGCTCCATGTTCACTATATTTTCGTGTTCTAGGTCGAATCTTTCATCCTCTGGGAGTTTGTGGATGTTTTCTAGCACATTTTTGAACACCTCCGCTTTGTCTTTGTCTTGCGTTATGATGGTGCCGTTGCCTATAATAGGTGGTTCGGCTGAGTGTGAGTGGCCACAAATTTGTTTGAATGTTTTACAGAAAAGTCCGGCCTGTCTGTGATCTAGTCTTCTGCAGGTTTGTGTCCATCTTTGGTTTCTATATTCGGCGAGTTGTTTGATGTGGGTGTTGAGTCTGTTCCATTCTGTTTTGTGTTGGTCGTATTGTTTTTTTTTTTTTTTTAGTTTGTATACTTTTCGCTTTAGCGTGATGTTTTCGAATATATGAGAGGGGATTTGTTGGTATCCTGGGCGTATTCTTTTTTCAGGTGCTGCTTCTTCTGTTGCTTGCGTTATTGCAGAGGTGAGTTTATCGTTGTATTCTTAGAGTTCTTCTACTGTATTGATGTTGATGGGAGCTGGGAGGTTGTTCGTGAGCATTTCCCTGTATTTCTGTTCGTTTATCATGCTTAGGTCATGTATTGTCTTGATTTTTTTCGTTTTGGAGTGGCCTCAGCGAGTGGCTGGTTCTCTCTCTTTGTCCTCTTCCTTAAGAGGGAGTGTTGGTGGCGGTTTTTGTCGCATTTGGACATTTCCTCCTCTTTTTTTGCGTGATGGTATACGTGCAGATCTTTTGTTAGTTGCTGTTTTTTTGAGAGTTTTACTTCATCTTATTCTGGTGCTGTAGGAGTAGCGACTTGGGTCGTTTATATTTCTCCCTTCGTTGCTCGTATTGCCCAACGGTGTTGAAGAGTTCATTTTGCAAGTTTCGTGCCATGGCGTAGACGGCTTCTGCCAGGACACGGAAATGTGTTGATAGTGGCTCAGTGTCTGCGGCTTCATGTGGGTCTGCCGCAGGGAAGCGCGTTGGGACGTGTAAGGCAAGTGTTAACGCTCTATTTTGTACTTTTTGTAATCGATCTACCGTCGATCTGGCGGCGTAGCCCCATACAGGGCACGCATATTCCAGTATCGGTCGAATTAGTCTTCGATAGATCGCTACTCCTGTTGCGGGGTCGAGGGAACTGGTGCTGTTCAATACAGGGTACAGAACCTGCATCCTGGCGTGAGCCTTTCTGCGAAGCTCCTCTATGTGACACTTCCATGTCAGGCGCCTGTCAAGTGTGACACCGAGGTACTTCGCAGAATTTCTCCATGGCAGGTTCTGCCCCTGCAACCGCAGCAGTTGGTATGGTCGTCTTGGGGGTCGGCGTTTGCCGTAGCGTCTGGTGAGCAGCATGGCTTGCGTTTTATCTGAATTGATTGTGATGCACCACTGCTTGACCCAATTTTCCGTCCTGTTCAGGGCGGTTTGCACACGCCTTGTAACCAGGTTCCTGTTCGTCGAGCAGGAGAAGAATGCAGTGTCATCTGCATATTGTGCAGTGTGTACATGCTGAGTCGTAGGGATGTCAGCAGGGTAGGCATTGTAGAGGACGGGTCCCAGGACCGAACCTTGGAGCACGCCTGCACTTACTCGTCTCCTGGTCGACGGGCATCCATTGATCTTAACTGAGAAAGTCCTACCGGAGAGAGAGTTTTTACGATTTTGACGATCTTTCCGGGGAAGCCTAGGGTGTACATCTTGTGTAGTATCCCGGTGTGGCAGACTGGGTCAAAGGCTTTTGCTACGTCTAACAAGACAAGCCTGCAGTAGCCCTTTCGGTTGAAGCTGTCCGTGGCTGCTTCAACCACCCACATGATATGTTGGGGGCGGAGTGTCTTTGCCGAAAGCCCTGGGTTGGCGAGTAAGATTGTCTGCGTTGAACGCGCATATTTTGAGACTCTGTGTATTAGGTCTTCTATCCATGGTGGGGTGACGGACTTTCCTGAGGTCGTCGCTGCTACAGGCGACTGCTGTTCTGCCGATCTGAGGTCGGCGGAGAGCTAGGTCAGTGTTGCTAGAATACCTACTAACTGGGTCATCTGCGCCTGTAGCAGTCGGATGCACGGAGCGAGTTGTTGGATTGCAACAGACTCGGCTGCCTCTCGCGGACTGGTCTGTGGGGGGACAGGGAGGACGGACTTCCCTGGAACTTTCGTCAGTTTGGGGAACCTGGTTACTACTGTGTTGTGGTGGAGGTAGGTGGTTCGGTGGGTCTGGTGGGTCACCGACAAGTGTACGAGAGTAGGCGGCGGAGGTGAAGGCCTGTGTTTTGACAGTGTTCTTTTGTCTTCCCTGGGGTGGAGAGGTAGGTGGCGTGGGAGCTGCTGTGTTTTTGTTGTACTGCGGTGTTTGGTTTTTTTTTTTTTTTTTTTTTTTTTTTTCTCTTAAAGCTCTGTATTTGGGACATCCTAGGTAGCTCCGTTGCAGTTTGCGCGCTTCTCTTTACCCTCCCCCCTTGATAGTTTGCACTGCTTATAGGTGTGTTGTTCCGCGCATCTGACGCCCACCACTAGCATGTGTCCGAGATCCTGGCAGTTGTAGCAGCGCCCTGGGCCCAGTTTCTTTTTTAGTTTTTCGGGCGTGACCACTAATGCTAAGATCTTTTTGACCTCCCAGATCTTTCGGTTTTGTGCAGAGTCTGGGAGGGTGACCGTATAGAGGGGCCAGGCTCGGTTCGGTCGCGTCAATACAACCGAGCTAACCTCGAATCCTTCCTCCTGCAGGAAGTTTTGGATGTTTGCAATGTCAGTGGTGTGTGATATCCCACGGAAACACGAGTCTGATTGGTTTTTCTCGCAGCTAGTGGGAAGGTGTAGAAGTGAAATTTCCTTTCCTCGAGCGCCTTCCTCACTGCCTTGTAATCACCGACGTTTTTGAGGCCGATTTTTACTTTGTCTTCGCCGGTTGTTTTGGCGGTGAACCTGTTTCCCCTAGTGTGTTCTTTATAATGTCGTACAGTTCTTTGTAGTTGTTGTCGAACTGCACGACAATAGGTGTGATTCTGAGGCTTTTTTCCTGATCATTCTCCTCAGTATCGTCTGCTTGAAGTACCTCTTCATCCACGGATTCTCGCATCACGTCGAACCTGTTGGTGTGTGGATTGTGGCTGGCGTGACGAAGGCGGGGGATCGCCTGGTGGTTTTTCTTGCCAGCTGGAATCCCTCATCATCTGTTTCGTGTGTATTGATCCCTGCGCTGCTTCTGCATCTACATCTACATGATTACTCTGCAATTCACATTTAATTGCGTGGCAGAGGGTTCATCGAACCACAATCATACTATCTCTTTACCATTCCGCCCCCGAACAGCGCGCGGGAAAAACGAACACCTAAACCTTTCTGTTCGAGCTCTGATTTCTCTTATTCTATTTTGATGATAAATCCTACGTATGTAGGTTGGACTCAACAAAATATTTTCGCATTGGGAAGAGAAGGTTGGTGACTGTGTAATTTTTTTCCTCTTTATCTACGTAATTCCGTAGCTCTCAATTCGTTCGAGCAATCAATCATTCATGATAGGAAACACAGTCATATCTCAGTCACTCAAAATGATTCTGAAATTTTACTGGTTAGAATGAAATCAGGCGATGATTCTTCTTCTCTGCAGGCTCGTGCTTTGCGGCAGTCTGCTAATCTGTACAAATAAAATGCCTCGTAATTTTGGGAGCGATGTATAATCAGTCGGGAAACCTCAGATCAAGCGGATATTTGGCTTTGAAGAAGTTTAACCTTCCTAAGAAGTAATGGAGCTCTTGGATTATTAAATGCAGGTTCGTATCCAGTCTTTCGGAAGTCCCTTCTGATTAACAACTACGCAATATATCGATCAATATCATTAATTCCCAAATGTCACATACACACCTTTTTTGAAGGAGCAATATATATATTTCCTTTTTAATCGTACAGTTCGTATCAGTTATCGTCTGTGATAAATCTCAATAATCAAATTACAGTTCTTCCAAACCAAGCTCATGCTAATCGGCACGAAGACAATCTCGCAAGCTCCCTTCCTTTTTTTTAACAACCACCAGAGAGAGTACTACAAAGAATACTTATGCACTCATGGCATAGCTATTGTATGAACTACTTTTCGCATGGATTCTGCGAGTATGAAGATAGAAAATTAGTAAACGTCATTCAAGGGTAGAATTGTATCAGAATAATTCATCGAATGTAAAGAGATATTACAACTGAAATTTCGTAAATAGATCTCGCCGCGACGAAAAACGTCTTTGCTTTAATGACTTCCATCCCAACTCGCGTATCATATCTGGCACACTCTCTCCCCTGTTACGTGATAATACAAAACGAGCTGCCCTTTTTTTGCACCATTTCGATGTCCTCCGTCAGTCCCACCTGGTAAGGATCTCACACTGCGCAGCAATATTCTAACAGAGGACAAACGAGTGTAGTGTAAGCTGTCTCTTTAGTGGACTTGTTGCATCTTCTAAGTGTCCTGCCAATGAAACGCAACCTTTGGCTCGCCTTCCCCACAATATTATCTATGTGGTCTTTCCAACTGAAGTTGTTCGTAATTTTAACACCCAGGTACTTAGTTGAATTAGCCTTGAGAATTGTACTATTTATCGAGTAACCGAATTCGAACGGATTTCTTTTGGAACTCATGTGGATCACCTCACACTTTTCGTTATTTAGCGTCAACTGCCACCTGCCACACCATACAGCAATCTTTTCTAAATCGCTTTGCAACTGATACTGGTTTTCAGATGACCTTACTAGAAGGTAGATTACAGCATCATCTGCGAACAGCCTAAGAGAACTGCTCAGATAGTCACCCAGGTCATTTATATAGATCAGGAACAGCATAGGTCCCAGGACGCTTCCCTGGGGAGCACCTGATATCACTTCAGTTTTACTCGATGATTTGCTGTCTATTACTACGAACTGCCACCTTCCTGATAGGAAATCACGAATCCAGTCGCACAACTGATACGATACCCCATAGGCCCGCAGCTTGATTAGAAGTCGCTTGTGAGGAACGGTGTCAAAAGCTTTCCGGAAATCTAGAAATACGGAATCAACTTGATCCCCTGTCGATAGCGGCCATTACTTAGTGCGAATAAAGAGCTAGCAGCGTTGCACGAGAACGATGTTTTCTGAAACCATGCTGATTACGTATCAATAGATCGTTCCCTTCGAGGTGATTCATAATGTTTGAATACAGTATATGCTTCAAAACCCTACTGCAAACCGACGTCAATGATATAGGTCTGTAGTTCGATGGATTACTCCTACTACCCTTCTTAAACACTGGTGCGACCTGCGGAATTTTCCAATCTGTAGGTACAGATCTATCGGTGAGCGAGCGGTTGTATATGATTGCTAAGTAGGTAGCTATTGTATCAGCGTAATCTGAAAGGAACCTAATCGGTATACAATCTGGACCTGAAGACTTGCCCGTATCAAGCGATTTGAGTTGCTTCGCAACCCCTAAGGTATCTACTCATGCTAGCAGCTGTTCGTGTTTCAAATTCTGGAATATTCCATTCGTCTTCTCTGGTGAAGGAATTTCGGAAAACTGCGTTCAATAACTCCGCTTTAGCGGCACAGTAGTCGGTAACAGTACCATCGGCACTGCGCAGCGAAGGTATTGACTGCGTCTTGCCGCTTGTGTACTTTACATACGACCTGCGCTGCTTCCGCGTCGTTCGCCCCCCCCCCCCCCACCTCCTCAGCACACACTTCGTCAACGCGCCGAGGTTCTTTCGCTCCGCCTCGGGGCGCGCGCAAGCCGTCGCAGCGCTGGCGCTTTGTTCGTCTGTCTGACCCTGCTGACCGCTGCTACACGTGGCCTGGTCCGCCTTTGTGTTGGCAGGCGCGGCCGACCCGGCCGCGTCTGCCACTTCCGGCCGCCGCGCAGCGATGGGTTTACGCGAGGTGGTCTTGCGCGTTTTTGTCGGTGACCCAGATGTAACCTTTTTGTTGCGTTTTGGTGACTTTTTTGCCTTCCTATCTGTACTCTTCAATAGGCGGGCGTTGGGTGGTGTTTTGTCACCCTCGGGCAAAATTTTCGGTGGTTTCCATGCTCTTTCGAGTTTCTTTTCGTACTTTTTCCTGTCCTTTCCGGTGAGACCCGTGATTGCGTTGATCAGCAATCGCGAGTTCGGGCTCATCCCGCCATGGCCGTCCGTTAGGTCCGTCCTGTTGACCTCGCAGCAGCCAGGGGCTTTTCTTTTTGAGTTTTCGTTAGTGTGTCTGGGATCTGCTCCGTGTCGAGACGCGGAAAGGTTGCCTGCCAAGGGGCATCGGTCTCTGCTTTTTGTTGACACCGTTAGGTATCTGGTAGATGGGTCCGACCCTAACAGATCTGACACGTGCGGGTATCTGGCCCATTTTTCAGTTTGGTTTGTTTGTTCCTGTAGTCTTCTTATTGTGGTGTCTAACCTTCTGTGACTTGTGAGTATTGCTGTATCATCAGCGAATTGGGTCAGTACTGTGTCCTCTGTTTTAGGGATGTCATTCACGTACACTGTGAAGAGGGTGGGAGACAGCACCGACC
This sequence comes from Schistocerca cancellata, assembly GCF_023864275.1. Taxonomy (NCBI): domain Eukaryota; kingdom Metazoa; phylum Arthropoda; class Insecta; order Orthoptera; family Acrididae; genus Schistocerca; species Schistocerca cancellata. The sequence goes on from NC_064637.1 coordinate 41,571,911, forward strand.
CCTGTGGTATTCCTTCCTCCAAGATCTTTGTTTCTGATCTCTGCCCGTTTACTTTTATGAGGCATCTTCTGTGTGTCAAGAAGCTGTTGATTATGGGTAGGTAGCATCAGGGTATGTCTGTCTTTTCTTTTTAATTTCACCAGCAGATTGTTTCTCCACACCTTGTCATACGCTTTTTCTACGTCCAGCATTAGTGCTGCAGTGTATTTTGCAAGTTCATTGATTTCATAATCTCCTCCGTGATTCTCAGGAGTTGGAGCTCTGCTGATAGTGTTTGCTGGTACGCAAATTGTTCTCGCCTGATGACGTTTCCGTCCAGGAGAGGTTGCCTTATTCGTGGGAGTAGGACTCGTTCTAGTAGCTTTGACATGGTGCAGAGTAAGCTAATCGGGCGGTGGTTCTCGGGTTTCTTCAGGTCTTTCTCTGCCTTGGGTATCGGTACAATCTTGCAAATTTTCCACTCAACTCGCAAGTAGTTGAGTATCATGCATGCATTTATGATGCGTGTTAGTAGTACCAGCGGTCGTCGTGGGATGTGTTTTAGTTCTTCATTTGTTACGTTGCCTGGTCCAGGTGCTGAACGTGTTCCTAATCTTGATACTATTCTTCGGACCTCTGTTGGTGTCGTCAGTTCCAGCCTGTCATCTGCTGGCGTGTTTTTGATTGCGTCAGCGTCCTGGTTGATGTGTCTGGCGAATTCTCTCCCTTCTTGTGTTGGGTTGCCCTCCTCTTCTATCTTGTTCTGCTCCTCGTAGGTCTAGGCGAAGAGCTCTGCTTGTCTTAGTGCGTCAAATACTATGGTGTTTCCGTCCACTAGTGCTGACTTCCTTGGTTCTGGGTTCTTCAAGCTTTTGATCCCAGTCGTATCTTCCTCAGAGTGTGAGCTCACTCATGCAGTCCTCCCACTTTTCCGCCTTCCATTCTAGCACTCTTTTGTATATTTCTCGTGTGAGTCTATTCACCTCTCTTCTGTCTTGTGGGTTTCTGTATCGAATCCATCGCTTTCTCGCTCTGTTTTTGAGGAACTTGAGATCTTGAATCAATGGTGGGAGCTCGTTGTACTTTTCTTCCGCGAATGTCGTTTTGATTGTGGCCTTTCTTTGAGCGTTTTTGATTTTGTCCGAGAAGGTACCAATAGTCTCCTCAATTTGTTGTTCGCTGTTGAGTGAGGCTGTGGGGTTGACATTGTTTAGCCAGCAGCTGAATTGGTTCCAGCCTGTTGTTATTATTTGTCTTTGTGGGGGGGGGGGGGTTCTATTGTCTCCCCTATTTGTGTAATTACTGGAAGATGATCTGATGTTAGTCTGTTTCTAACCTGCATATCCGTTTCTGGGTCCATGTTCTTGACGATGAATATGTCCAGGGCGTCTGGTTGTTGTCTGCTATTGAAGGGTACATATGTCGCTTCTAGGGACGCTGTGACGACGGCTTGGAGTCTTTTTTCTAGGTTTTGTAGTGCTTCTCCTCGAGCGTTACTCCTGTGTGCGTTCCATGCTTCGTTTTTCGCGTTTAGGTCGCCTGCCAGTAGGATGCGGTCGTGATTGTCGAATATCTGTGTTAGGTCGTTTTCATCCAGGTTTGCTCTTGGGCTGAGGTACGCTGCTACTAGTAGCAGTTTGCCATTGGACGTCTCTATGTTAACCATTGTTGCCAGAAGTGCTGCCATTGGCGGAGATGGCTCTGGGTGGTGCATTATGTTTTGCCTGAGGAATATGGCAGTTCCTCCACCCATCCTGTTAACTCTATCTGTGCGGTGGCATATCATGATTCTCAGTTTGCATCTTTGGGATGGTCGTAGGTGGGTCTCTGTGACCATGGGTACGTCTAATTTGTTCTGCTCAATGAATTCATTTAGGAGGTCCCTTTTTTTTTTTTTATTCCACATGCATTAAAATTGCAGATGCGTAGTAGTTTTTGCCCTCTCCTGTAAATTTCCATTAAAGATTTCAAATATCTTCATCGCTTCTCGAGCGATAGCCATAAATTTTGACATGGCGTCAGGTGCAGACTTGACTTCTTGTAATGTTGTTCGTGCCGTGTTCAGGACTTGCCTCCAGTTGAAGGATGCCCAGATGGATTTTACTTCGTCAATGAGGCCCTTGATTCCTTCCATCATTCCTTGTTGTTGGTTGCTTGTTGTTGGTTCTGCTCCTTGCGTGTTTATGTTGCCCCATGATCTTCTCACTCTTTGGTGTGCCTCTGCCGGTGTTGGCATCGCTCTTACCTCAACGCTACTACTGATCATTCTTAAAATCGGGTCTGTTGTACTCCTGTTCTTGCGGAAGCCTACATTTTCATCTGGTAGTATATTTTTCTAGTCCGCAAATTTTTGTAGTCTCTCTGTCAGAATGGTTTCAAATGCTTTGGCGATGAGTGGTAGTAGTGTAATGGGTCTGTGTGATCTGGCGTCGTGTTTTGGTTTGTTTGGTTCTGGCAATATTGTAATCTCAGCATTTTTCCATTGTTGTGGTGTTTTTTGTAGTTTCGATGCTGTGTTAAGAGTTCTTGTAGTGTCTACGTGTGATGCCGTCCGTGCCTGGTGCCGTAACTTTTCCGCTAGCTATTGCCTGCCTGATTTCTGTTGTCGTGGTGTCCGAAAGGAGTGCCATTTGAGCTTCGTCGTATACGTTGTAATGCGTTTCTTCTAGGTGTTTGTTGGTTTCCGTCTCTATTGTTCTTTGTTGTTTGTCATCGAACCTGTCGTCTTGTGGGTGGGTATATACTTCTTTTAGTACCACCATGAATGCTTCGGCTTTGTCTTTTTCGGATGTCGTTATTTCACCGTTGACAATGAGTGGTGCTTCTTCACCTTGCCTTTGCTCCGTCATTCTTTTAAATTTACGCCAAAAGTATGATGGGTCCTTTGGGTCCAGTTTTTGTATTTTTTCGTTCAGGATCTTGGCTCTGTACTCCCTGGGTAGGTGTCTGACTTGTCCGTTTAACCTGTTCCATTGAATTTTAACGGTCGGGTCCCCGGTCCTTTTGTATTGAGCGTAGACCCGCCTTTTCTGTTTGATCAAGGTTAATATGTTTATTGGGATTTTTTTGTCTTCCTTCTATAATAGTCCTTGTTGGCGCACTAATGCCTACGGCGTCTCTGATTACGTTTGTTGTGTGTTCATTTAGTGTTTCCATGTCCCTCTCTGTGGTTATTTCTGCGTCACTTATTGTGAGATGTTGCGTTGTATGTTGAACATATCTTCCTATGTCTATTTTTCCTGTCTTTATACGTCTTTTTTTCTGGTTTTGTCGTTTCGGGATGAAGTAGCGTTGTTTTCATGAGTATTGGTATATGGTCACTGCCGACGCTTTCTCCTATTATTGTCTCCTGTGTGTCGCGCTATGTTGGTTGTAATAATTACGTGGTCCGGTATTTAGGTTCCCATGTGGTTTATGAATGTAGGTTCCCCATTGGCGAGCTTTATGATGTGATCGTTCTCCTGTAATAGTTCTTCAAGTATTGTTCCGTTCCTGCTCGTCCTATGATCTCCCAGGTTAACGGATCTGGCATTGAAGTCTCCAAATACAGGGTGGCGCAGATGGATCGGGTGGTTTTAAAATACATGTCAAACTGTCAATTGTAAAGGTATTGGATTGAAATAAAGTGCAAAACGTGTAGTTACAATGGAAGTTTATTAACAAAAAAATAGTAATGTTAGTTTTTAAAAATTACATCCATCAAATGCCCTCCTTCTCGAGCGACGCATTCTTGGAGTCGGTCCTTAACGTTCCGCATTGCCCGCTCAAGCACATCACCAGGAATTGATGTGATTTCGGTGTGAATTGCTGCCTTCAACTCCTGAATGGTCCGGGGTTTGTTCATGTAGACCCTTGCTTTTAAATAGCCCCATAAGAAAAAGTCACATACCGTGAGGTCCGGTGAGCGAGGGGGCCAATGGACATCTCCATTACGGGAAATCAAACGGCCAGGGAACAGAGCGCGTACAGCTTGCATTGATATCCTAGCGGTATGTGCAGTTGCCCCGTCTTGTTGGAACCACATATTGCCCATGTCGTAATTGTTCTCTTCAAGTTGTGGGAGAAGAAAATCTTCAATCATGTTCACATAACGCTGCGAATTAACAGTAACCGCCTGCTCCCTTTCATTTTCAAAAAAGTAAAGACCAATTATCCCTACCTTAGAAAACCCCACACCAAACCGTCACTTTGTCACTATGGAGAGGCCGTTGGTGTAGATCTCTTGGGTTAGTGTCGGCCCAGTAACGGCAATTTTGCTTGTTTACGTATCCGTTAATGTGAAAGTGAGCCTCGTCAGACATCATGATAATCAGGTTTACATCTTCCAATAACTCCAACATCTGTTGGCTAAACTGAAGCCTTTGAAGATGGTCTGTTGGGAGAATCTTCTGTACCAACAGGATTTTATAGGGGTGGAATTTCAGTTCTTCGTTAAGAATCCTTTGAAGGCTCCGACGTGACATTCCAAGAGCTTGAGCACCACGTCTCGTTGATCGACGTGGGCTCGCAGTGACATCGCGTCTCACACGCTCCACGTTCTCAGGCGTTGTTATTGTTGGCGGTCTAGGCGTCCATTTTGGAGCACATGAACCAGTAGTGCGGAAATTATGCACCCAACTCAATATCGTATCTCGCTTAGGAACACTACCGCGAGGTGGGATGTTGAAACGCCGGCGAAAGGCACGCGTCACAGCAACAATTGACTCGTTATTGCGTATGAACTCTTCCACTGCGAAAACACGATGCTCAACGGACCACGTAGCCATCGCGACTGACTGCCAGCCTGCAACTGAAACTTCCCGTCCCCCCCCCCCCCCCCCCCCACCACAGGACGAAGTCGCCGAACACCTGGCTCCCCCCCTCCAGACGTACAGTCCACTTCAAAAGCACCCGATCCATCTGCGCCACCCTGTATGATACTTGGCCCCAATGTGGTTATGTGTTTAATCAGGTCTTTCGAGAGTTCTTCGGTTGGCGGCACATGGAGTATAGCGACGTGTACTGTCCTGATGTGTTCAGTCGCCACTTTTGTAACAATTATTTGTTGGTCATCGTAGCATTGTGGGAGCTATACCTGTACTGCTGGTATTTTCTTGTGATGTAACAATGCTACTCCCCCGTGGGCCCATCCCCTGTGTCTCGCTTCTGTTATGAAATCTTTGCGGTACCATGTGTAGTTCGATATGTTGAAGGATACCTGTCCTGCCCTTGTTTCTGTGATGCCTAGTATCTGCACATTTTCGACTCTTATAAGCCACTCGATGAGCGGTTTCTTCGTGTTAATACCATTGGCATTGCACTGTTCTCATTCATGTCTGTGAAGGTGATTGGTTGTCCGTGTTATTGCTTGTCTCTTCCTGTGCTTTATGGGCGCCGCTGACTGGGGAAATGCTAAAGTGGACCTTGTTCCAGGACTGTGAGACGTTAATTTCACGTTTAAAGGTGGTTTTGGAGACCTCCCTCATAGCGCTCAGGACCAGATTTTTCCTGTCTGGGAGTATGTTCATTAGGGCGAGTGTTGTTGCCCTAAGAAAGTCTTCGCATGCTGCCGCTCGTGGCTCTTCGCATTTATTGCCAACTGTTAGCTGTTTTGTTCGTCGGTGCATATAATTTTAGCGGTCGCTTCGATTGGTATCGGGGCCTTCGGGCGCTTGGGGCATTTGATGTCTGTTGACAGGTGTTCACCCGAGCAGTTTGCGCAGATTGGTTTGCCGGGTTCTTGTTGGCCTTCCGCAATTACATGTGGGCCTCCGCATCTATTGCATCCGATTTTGCTTTTGCAATTTTCGGTGATGTGTTCAAATGTGTGACATTTAGCGCACTTGCAGTCTGGGTGATGGTATAAGCGATTCTTCCATCGGGTGGAACTTGCAAAACAGTTTGAAGTGGTTTTGTAGCAGGCTGTCGATAGTGTCTGCTTCTGGTGATTACTCGAATTTTTTGGATGGGTTTTCCGTATTCCTTGGACGTGATCCTTTTCACTTTTGTGAATTGAAGTCCTAGGTTTGATAGCTCTTCCTCGATGTCTTTTTTCTGTTACTTCAAATTCAACCTTTGTGTTAACAACACTGAGGGATGGTTTGTATGAGTGTTTGCTGTATTTGTCGAAAGGGCTTGCTGATGCAGCTGACTTTTGCCTCCAGTCTATATTGTGTGCAGATGGTTTTGAAGATTATGGATTCTATATCAGGGTGGTGGATTGTGATGAGTGCTGATTGATTTCTGTGCACTTCCATGTTTATGACATACAGAAGTATATTGTATCTCTTTAATGGCTCTTAGAGCGTTTTTTGTGTTTCGTCCCTGTTGAGGTTTTATATTTTCAGTTTTATTTCCTCCCTGATTTGGTTTTCGGCTTGTATTTGCGTATCCGTTTTGTGTGCTTTGTCTGCTGTGTTTCGTCGTGTGCACTTGCTGGATATTGTCTCCCTTCCCCATCGTCGTCATCTTGTTCTTTGTTTCCTGCTTGTGGTGCTTTTGTCGGTTTCGGTTTTGTGTCCGCGGATTTTTTGGGTCTTGGCTTTGTGTTGGTGTTCGCCTTCCTCGCCCGTTTTCGGTCTCCTGTTTGCTGGCTCTCGTCGTCGGTTGCGTCAGACATTATTGCATCAGACATTATTTTGTCTGAAGCATGGGCGGGTGCTGGTTCGTGAGTCGGTGGTGGCATCAAACCTTGGTCCAGCGTCAGTGGCAGGGTCGGTTTTGTGGTCGCAGTCATCATCGTCGGTGCTGACATGTCACCTGCGATGATTATGCGTGAGTCTTGACAGGCGCTGGTGGTCGCGTGGGACGACATATCGTCCTTCCGTGTGTTATGTTGTGGCAGCTGTTTGTTCTGTGTGGTGTGGTGATATCTCTCCTAGTGTGTGTATTATGAGTCTCATCCCTACTTCTTTGGCCTTTGCGCTGCAAGTGCGGGCTGGTCTGTCCGCAGACAGGGTCCTGGCTTGCAACAATCCCTAACTATCAAATTCCCTACGTTCCAGCTTTCCAGAACATCTCGCCTAGCTGTGTTGGGAAACACGACAATTTGCTTTTATTCTTGCGAGAGAACAGAGAGCGGGAGTGCGCTTACACTTCCGTGGAAGGCATTTTCCCGTTTCCTTTCTTCGCACTTTGTGTGACCTCGAGGTTAGCAGCCCAGAGTCCGCGTAGCAACGAGTCAAGCACTGCGGTCAGCGCGTCTCCGACTCGGAGACTGTCGTGCCTTCCTGAGGCACGTGTGACGGCGGGGTAAGCACTTGAGTGCTGTGCCTGCAGAACCTGGAAAAATGTTTAAAAAGACGTTCTGTCTGTTCGTGGGGTCCTCGCTAATGATATGGGGTTTGTCCTGGTGCAGTTGGGGAATATGTTATTCCCGCAACAGGTCCGGCTAACGGGTAGTTGGTCGGTGGTGTTGCTGCTGGCCCAAGCCCTATATGAGCCGGTTGCGGGATTGACCCAATTTAATAGAACTGACGTGCTAAGACTCGAAATTGGTCTCGCAGCGTCAGGAGACCAGTGTCTTCGTGGAGGAAGGTGGTAGGATAGAATGAGGTAAGGCGCAGCGCAAGCTTGAGCCCCTTGTTCTGTACACGTTGTAGGGAGCGTATGGAGGAGTCGGCGGCATTGCCCCACACCACGGCTGCGTACTCTAACACTGGGCGTACCAGTGTCAGATAAAGCGTGATGCCGTGTTGCGAGGGCAATGTCGACTCCGGGTTTAGTAAGGTATAGAGGGCGTGTAGCGGCCCTATCGCCTTATTTCTGATCCACTGGATGTGTGGGGCCCAAGCGAGCCGCTGGTCCAATCTCACGCCGAGATACGTGGCCCACGCACCAAGTGCTTCACAGTCTTGTTGGAGGCGACGTCCCATCGTATCTGCATTCATGCTGTGAGTGCACAGAGCAGTGTCGTCCGCGTAGAGGGCCAGCTCTACTCTGTCCACTGGCGGTGCGTCGGCCGTAGAAAGAGAGTAGAGCAGGGGACCAAGTTCGGCTCCCTGCGGTACTCCGGCACGGATAGCCCTGTCTGTGGACGTTCCCTCGTCCGCCCTCAGAGAGGTAAGAACTGATAAGGACTCCGTGCGACGTCGGTACCCCGGCTACAAACAATTTGTAAACGAGGCCTTCATGCCACACGGAGTCGATGGCGCGTGAGACGTCTAGGAATAGTGCCCCAAGATATTCCCTCGTCTCCAGCGCCCTCATCGCGGGTTCTACGAGACGGAGCAGCTGGTGGGTGGTGGAATGACATCCACGGAAACCAAACTGCTCGTCTGGCAGTACTTGGTCTTGGTCCACGTGCCGGAGGGTTCGCCTCACGTAAAGCCTTTCGAAAACCTTCGAGAGACATGGGAGGAGGCTTATGGGCCTGTAGCTGGACGGCAGCCGGGGTCCTTATCCTGCTTCGGGATGGCCACCACCTTACACACCGAGGGGTAAACACACGAAGCAAGTATCTGGTTAAAGATGGAGGCCAGGTATGGATGGTAGTCCTGGGGGAGAAGCTGTAGGAGTAAGTTAGGAATGCCGTCGTTACCGCCTGCCCTCTTAGCGTTCAGTGAACGGAGTTGCAGAGCGACTTCTTCGGCGGTGGTGTTGTCAATGACATCCTCCTCATCTCGCGCGGCGAGGAACGCAGGAAGACGTTGTTCCACGAGCTGGACGTGGGCCTCGTCGATGTCTGCTACAGGCTGGAAGTTAGCCTCGAAAGCATCGGGCAGGACGCTTGCTTTGGCGTCAGGTTCACATAACGTGATTCTCGCCAATCTGCAGAGGGGAATGCGCTGCCTGCGGCGCAAGAAACCTCTCAAGACGCGCCATGCACTGCCGTCGTCCGGGTCAAGGGACTCGCCGAGGTCGGCCCATGCTTTTTTGCGGTGTTCACGGACGGCAGCAGTGATGACACGACGCATGCGGTTCACGCGGCGTTTCGTCGCTGGCTGCCTTGTTAGTTGCCACTCGCGAAAAATATTATTTTTTGCCACGATGAGCTCTCGTATTTGTTGCAGTAGGCGACGTGACCTGTCTTGTGGCTGTCGAGGGCGACCAGGAGTGGCCGCCTCTGCAGCTCGCAGGAGCGCCTGATTTAGGGAGGTGATGACGGCTTCCGCCCCCACTTCTTCTGGGTCAGGGGCATCTGTGAGGTACGCCCGTGCCTCGTCTTGGAAGTGCTCGGTATTGACCGTCCTTCCTGAAGGACGGACGACCGGCCCGCACTGCCGCGCCGACGACGTCTATGTCAAAGATCACCGGCAAGTGATCGGATGTCAGAGCCGTCCTCGTCTCGTAGGTCGTAAACCGATCGACTCCCCTCAGTATGGCAATGTCGTGCACGTCAGGTTGTCCGCGGGCTGGGTGGTAGGTACGGTTGAACGGCCCTAGGATGATGGCGCCGTGTGGTAGGGCGGCGCGTTCGAGTCGACGCCCACTGACATTGGTGAGGCGAGAGTTCCAGCGGGCAGACTTTGCATTGAAGTCCCCAGCGATGAACAGCCGCCCCCTCCCCCACCCGCCATGGCCAGTAGGGAGTCGAAGTCGGCTTCTTGCAAAACACCCCGCGGTGGCTGGTAGGCCGCCACGAAGGTGATTTTGCCGATAGATGTGTGGACGACCACACCAGTGGCTTCGAGGGTGTCGAGCTGCGGTAATTGCACAGGATAGTGCCGCAGGGACGACCTGACGTAAGCCGCCGTACCACCGCCGTGGGTCAGTCGGTCGGTGCGGTAGCTGTTGTAATTCGCGACCCTGACGTGCTATCTGGGTTTTAGGAACGTTTCACAGAAGAGACAGATATCCACTGCCTCGCTGTGAAGAAATTCCCTAAACGCGTCCTGCAGTGGTACTAGGTGGTTTGTGTTTAAGACGCAAAAAGTCAGGGCATGTGGCGTGGTCGTTATCCATGCCTGGGGGGCTGGGCGATGGCCTGGAGGGCCGTCGCAGCTGCGGAGACTAGCGTGGGAAGCTGTGACATGATTGTGTTTAGTGTCTGTAGTAGAGTCAGCAGATCGCCGGCGATTACGCCCGCGGGCGGGGGTCGCTGGCAGGGCCAGGCTGGCCCTGTTCTCCGACGAGACTCTGAGAAATGGGGGTTGGCTGTTCATCTTCAGCGCCAAACGGAGGAGGAGGAGGGGGTGGCCCAGCGGCAGTGATTTCCGGTTTTGTGGGTGGTTTGGCGGCGGTCGCCACGAAGTGGGGGTCGCTGTTCGGTAGTTTGCCTCCCGGCAACGGAAGCAAAACCAACGCCAGGCTGCACTTGCAGCCTTGCGCCGGTTGCGTGCCTTGAACGCGTTGCAGCTCCTGTAGCTGGCAACGTGCGGTTCACTGCAGTTGCAGCATTGGGGCTGCTCTTCGCGCTTTTTGGCGCAGTCGCGGCTTTGGTGTGTGCCTGCGCACTTTACACATCGAGCTGGCATTGTACAGTTTTACGCCACATGGTCGAGGCCCTGACAAGAGTAGCATTGTGCTCTCTTACCCTTGGTCCGGTGCTGTTCGACTGCGACGTCGACGTCCGCGTTGTTTTCCAGCTGGAAAATCTTTCGGTTGTCCTCGTTGTCCACCAGGACAACGCGGAACAGCGGCATCTTCTTATGGGTCCGGGGGGACGTCATAAGTTCTTCTGTGCGGGCGGTGTAGCCCTTTTCGGAAAGTTCATGTTTTAGGTGGTTAGGATCCATCTTAAGGGAGAGATGGCGTAATACCACTTTCAGGAGTTTTAGGGACTCTGTATTGTGCGTATAACGGTGGAGTTCCTGTGCCCTAACAAACTCCATAAGCTTTTTGTGTTCGTCTAAGGTGGTGGGAAGACCTTGTGACCTTGAAAGGCTTGACCTCTATGACTTCCTTGATTTTGTTACGGAAGTTCATGAAGTCGTCATCCCAGTTCATGACTACCGGTGGAGGGCGTGTCTGTTTACGTACTTGGGGGGGGGGGGGCTGGTTCTTCTTCCATGACCTCTTCAGTTGCCACTGCGAAACGATTTGACGTGGTTGGTGGTGGGGGAAGCACATGTTCAAGCCTCTTGGGCTTGGCGGTGTGCCGCTGGTTCGGCACAGTGAAACCATCTTCATTGGCTGCTGGGGGCGCCGTGGGGGCGTCTGTTGTTGCAGCCCTCTTCTTGGTTTGTTGCCTATCAGGCGCAGTTGTTACAGTCTGTTCGTCTGAGTCGGAGGTGGCCGGCCGTTTTCTCGATGCCTGTTGCACTTCCATTGGCATTTCTGCCGATAGAAGTGTCTCCAGGTTGGCTTCTGGTATTTCCAGAGAATCTGGAGTAGTTGTAGGCCGTGTGGGGACGGGGTGGTCGCAGTCGGTCTGTCCTTGAGCGGCGAGAACTGGCGCACTAGCGGCTTCTTGACTGGGATCGTCCGTTGGGCGACCAGCGGCGCACTGGCTCCTTGGGTAGCCAGGTTCGGTGGCGCAACACCAGTCGGGGCCGCCTGCGGCGGAGCAGCAGCATCTTGAATTGCTGCGCCCAGCAGGGCTCCCGGCAGAACCATCTCCTCTTCTGTGGCCGAGCGCGGCAGTTCATTCGGCAACATGGACGTCTCGCTTTGCAGCTGTTGCGCCTTTACGGCGGGAAGCTCGTAGCGCACGAACATTTCGTACGCTTTTTCTGCTTCCTCTCTTTCTGGAACTGTGGTGGCTTTTGCCATGCGATTCATTATCGCGAACAGTTCGATCCCAGAGAGGGGGCGATTGCCTGGGGGGCAGTAGAGGTGTCGACCAAGGACATGGTGACGTTAGAAGCAGGTGGAGCGGAAGTTGGCGCCGCCAGAGCGCGCTCTGTCGGGGCAGAATCCTCCATGGCGGTTAGGCCGCAGTTACTCGGGTCCATAGGGCAGCTGAAGAGAGATGGAATGATGGTTTTTCTTAACTCTAGTGACCGCGGACTGGTCCCACGTGAAGGGGGTCCTGGATCACGGCGTGCCCTAACGTTCCCTAGGCGTGACGCAAATCGATTCCTGAATCGATTTGTGCAACAGCCGGTAGCAGTTTACACATCAATTCTGCCGCTAACTAACTCACAGGCGAGTGGTCAGCAGGAGAGACGCTTTTGCTTCTGCCACGCAGACGCCGTTGACCAACGCACCTTGATAAAGGCGCGCGGGAGCAATAGCGCGAGCGGAACAATAGCAGCAGCGTTTAGCCAGAGCGTCCTCTCGCTATGGCGGCTCAGCGCAGGGTGTTGTGGGCCTTCTCGCTCGCTGTTTACCTAACGAACCTGCCCTGGTTCGTTGTGGATGCAGGCTAAGCACTTGGTGCTACTCCTGCAAGTACTTTGAGTTTGGATTTTTTTGCCTGTTTTTTGATCTGTCCATGCCGGACGCTCCTGGCGTCCTAAGTGTGTGCCTGTGTGTTGCTCACGTTACAGATCAGGCCAGCGTGTAGTTGGCCTGTGATTTATTTGTTGGCCCAGGTCCTTTATGAGCCGGTTATGCGAGGTTTCGGCCATCGCATAGAACAGCCTGGCTGACTGTTGGAACCTATTTTTGAGGAGCGGAATGCCTGTTTGCTCGTGTAGTTGCGCCGTGGAGTACCGCCTAGGAAGGGGCAGAGCGAGCTTCAGCGCTCTATTCCGCACCCTCTGTAGTGCGCCGATGTGTACGTCTGCTGCATGTCGTATAAGTACCAGGTAGTGTGATGCCATGGTGTGGGGGAAGGGTCGATGTGGGGTTTAACAGAGGGTACAGGACTCTTAGTGGTTCTATAGCTCTGCTCCGGACCTCCTGGACGTGTGGTCGCCAGGTGAGCCTTTGATCGAGAGTGACCTCGAGGTAATTTCCGGTCTTACTCCATAGGACGGGGCCTCCCATGATGCTGACCGGTTGGAGATCGGGTGGCAGTGTTCTTCTCCTGAAGATCACTGCCTGGCTCTTTGCAGCATTGTACTTGAGCTGCCACTTTGTCGACCATGCGCCCAGGACGTCACAGCCTAGCTGAAGTTGTCTCCTGGTCTCCGCTGCATTCATACTCCACGCGAACAGCGCGGTATCGTCAGCGTATAGTGCCATCTTTACCCGCGCTGTCTGCGGGGCGTCCGCAGTGTAGGCTGTGTACAATAGGGGGCCTAAAACAGATCCCTGCAATACTCCTGCTCGGATTTGCCGACGTGTTGACGTTCCGTCGTCTAACCTGACGTGGAAGGTCCTTGCATCTAGGTACGATTTGATCAGCACTCCGTGTGACGTCGGTACCCCGTGTACAAAGAGCTTGTACACGAGGCCGTCGTGCCACACGGAGTCTGGTGACTCCTAGGAATACCGCCCCTAGATATTCCCTCATCTCCAGCGCTCGCATGGCTTCCTCGACCAGTCTTATGAGTTGGTGTGCTGTGGAGTGGCCACTGCGGAAGCCAAATTGCTCATCAGGAATGACACCTTCCGCCGTGAGGTGTTGTAGGAGCCGTTTGGCGTACAGACGCTCGAACACCTTCGAGAGTGATGGGAGTAGACTGATCGGTCTGTAGTTGGCGGCGTGTCGTGGGTCCTTGTTTGCCTTGGGGAAGGCTACCACTTCTGCATTCCACTCAGAAGGGTAGTCCCTTTGCGAAGGACCCAGTTGAATAGCGCTGCTAGTGGTTGGTGAGCCCTTGCAGGTAGGTTCTTAAGGGGCTCTGGAAAGGCTCAAAATCATGAAAAGTTCAATTTTTACTTTTTTGCGTTTTCTGAATCTGCAGACTATTACCTTTTAATAGATATATAATTTATTCAATTCCGAAGACTACAACCATTTTTAAATTTTTTTTGAAATGTGTTCTACATGGGCGTGACCCACTGTGGCGCTGTTAAACTGCTGTCAAATGGTGTTATTATTAACGTCCGTGTTCATCAGGTTCATCAGGTACATTTTAGTGATGTGAGATAACGTATGTGTTGTGGCTAACCTGTGATGGTTCAATATATATCGCTGGTGTGATTGTCGATTGTTTCATGTTTATTTACTCTGTCGTTATCTCGAAAATATTCGTAATTAATTTTGTTTCTTGAGTCTCTTTTGTTGAAGTATAATAATGAGTAAAAGTAAAGTTGCTGTTGCGACTTTCAATGATGGCAACATTGTAAGGTGCAAGGTATTTAGAAATATGGGAATGAAGATAGGTTCTAACATGGTACGAGCGATGCTTGCTTTAGACAAGGAACGCCTTCGGGCTGCAGACAGGGCTGTAAAGAGTCTAGAAATACGAGCAAGAGTAAACAGGAGGAGGAACAAGAGGAAGCTGGAGGAGTAGTTTGCAGAGGATGAAGATAATCCCTCCTATGGACCTGGAATGCACTAAAAAGTTAATCCAATCTTTGTCGCTCGATTCCCAAAACTTCTATTTTCTCATACTAATTACATGTTTTCTAAGGATCTTCCAAACATATTTGTTTCAAACTTTCAGCAAATGTTACACAGTACCGTCTGCATAATTTAACACAGCCTTTTTCCAAAAAACTGTATATTTTTGAATATATAAATAAAAAAATTGCAAAAAAAATGTTGTGAATTTTCATTACAATTGAAAAAAAATCATCTTTAATAACTGAACTAAAATTTTGTAAAATCCCTGTGTTAAGTTGTAGCCCATATTCCAATAAATAATCTGTAAAAAGTTCAGCTTCCTACCTCAAATACTTTGTGAGGAAATATGTAATTTATAAGCGTTATTTTAACATTGCAAGTATAGGGCGTTCTGGAGCCCCTTAAGTAACAGGTTGCCTACTCCGTCACTGCCTCCTACTTTCCTGGTGTTGAGCGTCTGTAGTTCCGCCGCCACTTCCTCTTCCATGATTGGCTCTATTTCATCGCCCTCCTCTCGCGCCGTCAGGAAAATAGGCAGTTGCTCCTCTACTCTACGGATGTGTTCCAGATCGAGGTGGTCTTCTACAGGCGTGAAAGACGCCTCAAAGTGGTCGGCCAGGGTGCTTGCTTTCGCGTCGGGGCTGCAGATGATGTCCTGTCCGACATGTAGCGGGGGACCCGTTGTCGTCGGTGCAGGAAGGACTTCACCGTGCGCCAGGCGCTGCCGTCCTCTGGGTTTAGTGTTTCCACTAGATCAGCCCAGTTTTGGTTTCTATATGCCTCAACCGCAGCCTTGATCTCCCGCTGCATGTGGTTGAGGCGGTTTTTAGTGGCTGTTTGACGTGTGAGTTGCCATTCCCTGAAAACGCGGTTTTTCTCCCTGATCGCTTCACGTATTTGTGGTGGGAGACGACGGGAGTGATCTGGCTGTTGTGGTGGAGGTGGGGTGGCTGCTTCAGCTGCTTGTAGCAGCTGGCGGTTTAGTAACCGCAGGGCAACTTCGGCGCCCACTTCGTCCACATTTGGTGGATCTACTAAAAGGGTGGTAACGCCCTCCTGGTACCTGTCTAGGTCTATGCGTCTGTAGTTTCTGCGACGCGGTGGTACTGCTGTGCCTACTATGTCTATGTCGTAGACCACAGGCACGTGGTCTGACGACAGAGCACATCGAGTGTTAGGTGTTACTTGTTGCTCGATTCCCTTGATGAGGGCGATATCGAGCACGTCTGACTGTCTACGGCCAGGGAAGATGGTGGGTTCGTATAGCCGTAGCACGTAGGCACCATTCGTAAGTGCGGCTTGGAGGAGTTGGCGGCCGCTGATGATTGTGAGGCGCGAGATCCATTGCGTGTGTTTCGCATTGAGGTCACCTACAACAATGAACACTGCCTCCCCCCCCCCCCCCTCCGCTCCCCCACAGTCAGCAGCTCGTCGAAGTCGGTCGGCTCCAGGTTGTCCCTGGGTGGTCTATAGACCGACACGAACGTGATCTGCCCGATGGCAGTGTTCACGTTCACCCCCAGTGGCCTGTAGGGTGTTGAGGTCTGGTAGGTGCATCTGGTGGTGTTTGATGGTCCTTTTGAAGTAAACGGCCGTGCCTCCTCCGGCCGTTGGCCTGTCGTAGCTATAGCAGGAGTAATTTGCTACTCTGACGCTTATGCCAGGCTTCAGGTGGGTTTCGCTGACGAGGCAGATGTCAATTGCCTCGTCTTGCAGAAACTGTCTAAATTCACCCTGCTGGCGGTACAGTCCGTTTGCATTAAAACCGCAAACAGTGAGGCCATGTATGAGGCCATTATCCATGGCAAGGCGTGGGGGGGACGGTACCAGCCTGAAGGGCCGCCGTGACTGCCGTGACCAATACTGGCAGTTGTTGTAGCAGAGTGTTGAGTGAGTGCAGGAGTGCACTTAGCTCGATCGGCCCAGCTGGGGTAGAATGGGTGGCCGCGGTGGCAGTCGGAAGTGCCTGTGTGGCAGAGTTCGGCCCTGCAGGCGTTTCTAGTGGTGGGTTGGCGCGGGTCGGGCGCTCTGTGCGCCGTTCACGCATTCCTGTCTCTGCCTGAGTGGCGGCTGGCTGGGCTGGGGGGGGGGGGGGAGGTGGTCTCGGCTGCTGCAGGTGTTGTAGTCGCGTTTGCTACCTGCCGGATTTGTTGTGTTGCCTTGTTTCCACTGGTGGCGGAGGCGAAGCTGATACTTTGCTGTACCTTACGCGTTGGCACTGCTTTTCCCCGTGTTCTGTTTGAAAACAGGACAGCCCCTGTAGCTAGCCACTTGGGGCTCGCAGCAGTTGCAGCACTGCGATTTCTCCTCCAGTGGCTTTTTGCAGTCTCGGCTCTGGTGTGCTCCCGCGCATTTTACGCAGCGGGGCGGCATGGAGCAGAAACGAGAGACATGGTCCATGCCTTGGAATGAAAAGCATTGCGCTCTTCTGCCTTTTGCCCTGAGTGGTTCCATCTCTACCCCCACTCGAGCAACCTCCTTTAGTTGGAAGATTTTTCTTGCCTCGATGTTGTCAGGCAATACAACCAGGAATAGGGACATGTCTTTCCTGGTCCTGGGTGATTTCTTGAGGGTGACTGACTGAGCACTGTAGCCCAGCGTATTCAGTTCCTCTTAGAGGTGGTCTGGCTCCATCCTAATAGGAAGGTGCCTGAAAAACACCTTTAGGAGTTTTATGGGTTCTGCGTTATGGGTGTAGCAGCATAACCCGTCTTCCTGGATTATGAGCATGGCCTTTCTGTAGTCGGCCATGTTAGAGAGCGAGATCGTGTAGAGCTCGTTCCCTTGGCATCTTATTTTTTAGGAGGATGTCACCTCTTTGAATTTCTCTAGCAAGGACCTGTAGGTGTCCTTCCAGAGTGTGACGATCAGCGGGGGAACAGGTGACTTCTTGGCTTGTGGTGCCTGCTGCTCTGCTTCCATGGTCTCTTGTTCAGGTGGATCTGAAAAAGAGTTGTCTCCCTATCGGCTGCACCGCTCCGAGCTTTTTTGCCCGAGCCGTGTGCCGCCGTTTTGGGACGACAAATCCCTCTTGTGTCTTCGTGGGCGGCCTCGTTGTCGTCTGTGGCGCGTGCGGCTTCTTTTTCTGCGCGACGTGCCCTAACGGTCCCTAGGCGCGGCACAAATCGATTTCTGTATCGATTTGATTCGCAGCCGATAGCGTGGAGTATAAGACAATTTCGCCGCTGACACACTCGTAAACAGTGAAGAATCGCCGCAGCAGCTTCCGTAACACACTCGCCAGTGACCACGTGCCTTGAAAAAAGGCGCGGAAAGAAAAGCGCCAGCGAGACAAAGCGGAGCAGTGAGCCAGAGCGTCCTCTCGCTACGGCGGCTCAGCGCGGTCTGATTGTGGGCCTTCTCGTCTTGTCTCGCTAAAATCACGGACATTTTATGTCCGGAGATGGTGGAGGCTAAGCAGCAGTGCTGCTATTCCTCCTTTATCAGCTCTGTTGTCATATGTGGCCTCTCGTTGGAATGAACCTCTGGCTACCCCGCAGTGTTTAAACTAGCGAAGCAGTTGATGGCTGCTAGGTCTTCTGGGGCAGGCTGACGCCTGCTGGAGCGCCACTTCTCTGTGGCCTGGAAGATGTGGTACCAGTCCGAAGGGGTGAAGATGGGGCGGCTGTTCAGCAATATCAGCTCCTTTCTCGTCACCGCCTCACGCAACATCCAACGCGTGTGGCTAAGATCGCACGGTTCGTGAGGGAGTGGTGGTTTCGCGTGCGCCGGCATGAAGGGGTACGGGTTGTCCCCGTGAGGGTACGTCCCGTCCTTCAGCCACGCCACGATCTTCTTCAGGAAGGGCTGCACACTCTGCTCGTCTGGGAGCGGGAGGTTTCCGCTTCTTCAACTTGCGAAGAAGCGGTCGGCATCTCTTCCTCGAATGATTCTTCCACGTCTGTCTCCAGGAGAGAAGACAGCGTAGGCGTCCCGACGTCGACGTCCATGCGAGACGCCGCCTGCATTGCTGCAGGTGGCGAGTCGGTGGACGTCTGGGTGGCGACGTCTACCCCCACTGGCCGCCTCACAGGGGCGGCGCCTTCTTGAGAAGCCGCACCTCCTCCCGCAGCTGTTGCAGCTGTCGGTGGACAGCCACTAGTTCGTCCTTCGTTGCGGCGCGAGGGCTGCTTGTAATTCGGCCAGCGCTTGGTCAGTGGCCGCTTCGACGCGGCACCGGCTGTCTGTTTGCACTTTTGTAATGAAGTACCACTGGTCTGTGCCCGTCTGACTTCTAGGAATGCGCGGGGGGGTTTATGAAGATGGTGGTTTGGTTTGTGTGCGTGTTTTTGAGTAAATGTTTGTTCTGTGTGTGTGTTTGTGTGTTTTAAATGTCCCTAAAGTGGCGCGTGAGGGTTAATTTAGGTCTCTTATGTTGAAGGTCTGGACGTTCGCAGCCTAAGTTACGAATGAGGTGATGGGGCGATGTTTGTGTTCTCTCATAAAGCTTGGCAGATTTTTCCTTTATGAGGGAATAGATGGTGGGCTGTTCTAAGAAGTCTCTAATTTGTGTGTTGCGGACGTATCTGTCAGCACCTGTTATTACCCGGAAGGTTTTATTTTGTAGCCGTTGTAGTCTTGAAAGTGAGGTGTCTGACGCCATTGACCACACTTCCGAGCCATACAAGATGACCGGAAGCATGAGTTGGCGCCAGAGAAGCATTTTGCATTTCAAGGTGAGTCCTTCACCCTTCAGAAGAGGGTACAGTTGGGACAGGAGCGCGCACCCCTTATTTGCCGCTTTCTTTATGTGTTGTCTCCATGTGAGGTGGTTGTCGATCTCCATCCCGAGATATGTGATACAATTTCTCCAGGCTAGGTTCCGACCTCCAATTGTTAGTTGTTGGTCTGGGAGTTTTAGCCTGGTTGTGAAGTATGTGGCCTGCGTTTTATTGGGATTGATTTTAATTTTCCATAAATTGCACCACTGCGTTATGGAGTCGAGGTGGGCTTGCAGCTTTCGTCGTATGAAGTCAAGGTTGCGGCTACTTCTGTAGATGGCAGTGTCGTCGGCGTAGAGAGCGATCTCCCCGCCGACCTGCTTCGGTATGTCATTCGTGTAAATGGAGTATAGGACGGGACCTAAAACCGAACCTTGGGGAACTCCGGCCGCAATCGGTCGCATCTGGCTCGATCCTGTCCCATGACAGGAAATGAATCAATGATCTTCGATATGTTCTGGGCACCCTATGTGATCTAGTTTAAATATTAGGCCATCGTGCCAGACGCGGTCGAATGCTTTCTCTATGTCCAGGAATACTGCTCCTGTGGATTCTCTCTTTGCCCTGGCCAGACAAGCGTGCTCAACCAAGCGCAGGCATTGTTAGACTGTGGAGTGCTCAGCGCGGAATCCAAACTGTTCAGGCAACAGGATGTTGTTGTCAGTAAGGAATTGCTGGAGGGTTGTGAGTAGAAGCAGCTCAAGGATTTTACTCATGCCAGTGAGTAGGGAAATTGGTCTGTAACTTTCGGGTAGGAGAAGGTTTTTGTTAGGTTTGGGGAGGGTGATTACCTTAGCAGTTTTCCACGCTGAGGGGAAGTAGGTGAGTTTTAGGCAAGCGTTGAAGACGCTTGCCAGAAATGTTATGGCGGGAGGCGGAAGGTGCTTTAGGAGTGGGGTGCGGATGCGGTCAGGTCCAGGAGCTTTGTGGTTTCCCTGACGCTTGATAAGTGCGCTTATTGTCGGCTCGTTTACGGGCACGAATTCTGTGTTTGGGCGCGAATTTCTTATCTGAGTCACTCGTCCGATGACTATTCTTTCCTGCCTCTCACTCTCGTCATAATCGATAACGTGAGTTCGGAATTGTGACTCTAGTGATTTTGCCATTATTTCCGCCTTTTCCTGGTCTTCATAAGCTAGTCCGTTCTCGCCGTGGAGTGGCCTGTTCTCTCTGGTGGGGGCTTTCCGCTGCCGGGCTATTTGCCAGATCTTGCGTTTGCTGTTCTCTGTTTCGGCGGTTTGTAACATCTCCTCCCAGCAGCGGCTCCTGTGCTCCTGCAGTCGGAATTTCACCTGGTCCTCAAGCCTCCGCAGCAGGCGGCGGTCAGTGGGGTCGCGATGACGCTGCCACTGCTTACGCAGCCTGCGTTTGGCGACTATGAGGTCCCAGATGTCAGGGGGCAGGTCCCTGGCGCCAGGTTCTGTGGTGAGCCTGACGCTTGTAGCGCGGGCACAGGCGTGGAGGACGTCTGTGAAGTTCGCTATTGCGTCATCTATTTCTCCTGTTGTCTCCATCTGCGGGATTTCCTCCACGTGCTCACCCACCAGGTATTTATATCGGTCCAGGTTTATCACTTCTGTTCTTGCCATCCTCCCGGCATCGTCTTCGACACTGGCTATGTCCAGAACGACCGGATTATGATCGGAGTTCAGCTCGTGGTGCACAGTGACCGTCGCATCGAGAGCGAAGTTTTTTACGACAAAAATATCCAGGATGTCTGGATTGCTTGCCGTATCTGCGGGGATGTGCGTAGGCTCGTCGGGTGCGATGACGCTGAGGGCGGCACGCCTCTCGACGAGTCTATGCAACCTCACACTACTACTGTTCTCGGCGCGGCAGCCAAAGGCCCTATGCTTCGAGTTGAGGTCCCCTCCCACAATTACACGAGCGCCAGTACCTAGCAGAGCCTGAAGGTCCTGTTGCAGTATAGTGGTGGCTGGGGAGTGGTACGCGGAAATTACAATGTACGTCATGTTTCTAATTTTGATTTCTATACCGGCCGCCTCGATGCTGGGTGTCTGAGGTAAGTCCACGGTGCGAAAGCACCGTCTGCCTTTCACGAGGATCGCCACTCCGCCACGTGCGCTGCCTACGCGGTCGGTTCTATGTATGACATAGTTACGGACGGAGAAGCGGTCCTCGGGCTTAAGGTGGGTCTCTGTCAGGCACACAACATCGATGTCGTGCCGGTCGAGAAATTCTTCTAGCATCTGTTTTTGAGGTTTTACGCCATTGGCGTTAAAGTTTAATATTAATAGTTTTCTGGATCTAGGGGGATCCATTAAAAGACTCAAATAATGTCATAGCACCCTCAGCGAGGGCCATGAATTTGCTGAGGCCATCAGGCGCCGCCCGCACGCGCGCCATGGTGTCCCTAATTGTAAACATTACATTTGCTAGGCTGAAGCCCGCAAACAGCGCAGCTCGTCAAAGACGCCGAGCGGCGTCTCTGGCTGCTGGCCAGCAGCTGACTTAGGCGACGCGGCAGCTGCGTGCGCCTGAGTGCGCTGGTGGCGTGGTGGGGGAGGCCAGGCGGCAGCAGCCGTCGGGGCGCGTGGTGGGGGTAGCGAGGGAAAGGCCTCTCGCCCCGGCGCAGTCGCTCCGCGGCTGCTGGCGGCGGCAGAGCTAGCTGCCGGCGCCTTGGCCGCAGAGGCAGGCTGCGTCGACCCCGCGGGAGCGGGAGCGCCCCGCGACAGCGCCGCGCCGTTTGCCGACCGGGGTGGACGGGTGGACATAAGCTGTATGCGTGTGGGGCAGCGGCTGTAGTTCGCCGGGTGATCGCCCTCGCACAGCGCGCATTTTGCTGGGGTTTTGCGGCTCTTTTTGCACGCGTTTGTCAGGTGCGGTCCGGCGCATTTGACGCATTTTGGTGGGTGATGGCATTGTTCCGCAGTGTGGAACAGCTGTTGGCATTGGTGGCACTGTACAGGGCCTTCAGGCTGTCGGTACTTTTCAATGGTGACTTTGCAGTTCATGAAAAGCTCGGTCCTTAGTAGTTCCCTGTTCTTTTCGTCTGGGTGAAGGATCACCTTGAATTACGCACGCTTTTTACGTCCCTCACCAGGATTGTTGGGGTCAGAGGCGCGTGTTTCCTGCTTCACCTCGATAACTCTGTATTTGCGCTCAATGAGCAACTCTTTTATTTCGGCGGGATCGGTGTCTCGCGGGAGACCCTTGATCACCGCCTTATATGCGCTCTTTTCCGTTATCGGATATGTGTGGAATGGTATTTTCTTTTGCGTGAAGTACTCCACAAGAAATCTATAGTCAGGGGGTGTTGACGGTTGAAATTTCACCGACGACCCTCTACATGATGTATTTAGTCCCCCTTTTAATTGTGGGGCGACCTCTTTTATGAGTTTCATTGTCTCATTTTGTATAGTCGCGATGATGGGAGGCACTTTCTCCCTTCTCTGTTTCTGTTGCGCTTGCGCGCCAGAGGTCGAGGGATGGGCAGGCGTCGCTTCGACCGCTTCCGCGCCGTCGGAAGCGATTGGCGCGAAGCTGTTTGAAGTGGGGATGTTGGCTACAACGGTTTCCCCCCCTATTTCCATGTCATCACTGTTTGGGGTCTCGTTTTCCTCAGCGAGCCGGCTTGGGGCCGGACGCTTAGGTGCTGGCATTACGTCCGTTTCTTGTAAGCGTGTTTTTGCCTTGGTTATGCCTGTGGTAGATTGGCCGCGGAAACCCAGGGACTGGGTGCCGCAGCGGACTGGGACTTTGGGCTTACCCAATATGTCTGATCTAGCGGTCCTAGAAGCCTGACATTCACTGCCAAGGGGCACTGGTTGCTCGCTCGTTGGCACCGTTAGGTTTCCCTGAGCAGTGCCAGCCCTAACATTGACTACGCGCGGGTTACCGGGTAGCACCACGGGCCCTGGCGTAGGAATTTCCCTACTCTCGGGGGAGCAGGGAGGATGCCCTGCGGCAGTGTCTGAACGAATCACTACGGAAGCAGATCAGACGACGAATGAACAAGAAAACCACAGCCCTCGCCGCCACCGCGCCGCCAGTAGACCGGCAGCAGCTGCACGACAAAGGGACAAGGCCCGTGTCAACACGCGACAATAATGCGGCGCAATCGCAAAGCGTGCGCACCCACACACACGACAATTTTGCTTGCGTCACGTATGCGCAACGCACACAACAATTTTGCCCCGCTACGGCAAGCGTAGCGCGCTCAAAGAACCGTGCGGCAGCAGCGCGTCCGCACTCGACCGGTCGTCCCCCTCGAATGACGCGGCACAAAGCGCGCCCCTCGCCGGAGCGGGGAGGCAGTGCGGCCGACTTGGCGGCAGGCACCTCAGAACTTGCTGTGGTGTGCTGCCGACGGTAGCTACAGCTACGCGAGTTGGCGGCGTGAGGACCGCCGCAGTTCGCGCATCTGCTGGCTACTCCGCGTGGTTTGGGGCAGTTACAGGTGTCGTGTGCCGCTGCGCATTCCAAACACGCGGCTGCGTTCCGGCAGACACCCGCCACGTGCCCCAACTGCTGGCACTTGTAGCACTGGACACGTTCCAGTGAGCGCTGCTTGCGCTTCGGCTTCTGCTGTCGTCTGCGGCCGCGGGCGCTCCCCAAAGCATTGATGAAGACATCCAGCGCGGCTGCGACCTTGTTGCCCTTGCGTCCTGCCATGACTTGCGGTTGGAACAAAGGCGTGCGCGTGCGACGGTAACGATGTGAGCCGCAGCGAGTCGAGCAGCGGAGTGATTGTGGGCCTTCTTCGCTTCGCTTCTTCCTTACGAGCTGTCCTTTGCTCGTGTGGGAGCAGGGTAAACAATGCTTTGTTGTTCCTGCTATGCCTGTTGTATTGATTACGGTGCCTGATTTATTGATTCGGCCTATGGGAATACAGTTGCATCCTGCCTGCTGAGGGTTGTTATTCCCTCAGTAGGTCAGGCCAACGTGTGGTTGGCCTGTGGTGTATGTTGTGGCCCAGGTCCTGTATGAGCCGGTTTTCTGAGTTCTCAGCCTTGCTGTAGAACAGCCGTGCAGACTGTCTAAAGCGGTTCCGCAGTTGCAGAATTCCGGTCTGTTCGTGTAGCAGAGTGGAGGAATATCTTCGTGGAAGGCGCAGGGCGAGCTTTAGGGCTCTGTTCTGTACCCTCTGTAGCGTGCCTATATGGGTGTCAGCTGCCATGCCCCACACCACGGCTGCGTACTCTAGCACTGATCTGACCAGCGCTAGGTACAGGGTGATGCCGTGCTGGGGGGCCAGCGTTGACGATGGGTTAAGCAGGGGGTACAGGGTGTGGAGTCGCCCTATAGCCCTGCTCCTAACGTCCTGGACGTGTGGTCTCCAGGTGAGCCTCTGGTCGAGTGTGACCCCGAGGTATTTGCCGGTTTTACTCCACGGCACGGGGCTTCCCGTGATAGTAACCGGCGGCAAATCGGGAGGCAGTAGTCTTCTAGTGAATACTACTGCCTGGCTCTTTGCGGCGTTCTGTTTGAGCCACCACTTGGTTGACCACGCGCCCAGGGTGTCGCAGCCAATCTGGAGGAAGCGTCGCATTTCCCTCACGTTCATGCTCCGCACGAATAGCGCGGTGTCGTCAGCGTAGAGTGCTAATTTCACCGGCGCCACTCGTGGGGCATCAGCGGTGAAAATGGAGTACAGCAGGGGGCCAAGGACGGACCCCTGTGGCACTCCCGCTCGTATCGGCCTGTGGGTCGAGGTGCCATCATCTAGTCGGACGTGGAAGGTCCGGTCAGCCAGGTAGGAGCGGATGAGTACTCCGTGTGATGTCGGTACCCCGTGCACAAAGAGTTTGTACACGAGGCCGTCGTGCCACACGGAGTCGAAGGCTCTGGAGACATCGAGGAACACCGCCCCAAGGTATTCCCTGGTCTCCAGGGCGCGCATGGCTTCTTCCACCAGCCGCAGAAGCTGGTGGGTGGTGGAATGGCCGCTCCTGAATCCGAACTGTTCGTCCGGGATGATGCCCTCGACCGTCACATGTCGGAGCAGCCTCTTGGCGTACAGATGCTCGAACACCTTGGACAGGGACGGGAGAAGGCTGATTGGCCTGTAGTTTTCAGCCTGCCGGGCGTCCTTATTTGCTTTGGGTATGGCCACCACCTCCGCATGTTTCCACTCGGAGGGGTAGATCCCAGAGCGGAGGACCTGATTGAAGATGCCTGTAAGGAGCTGGTAAGCCCCTTCCGGCAGGTTCTTCAGCAGGTGGTTGTTGACGCCGTCGGCGCCTCCCGCCCTTTTGGTGTTGAGCGTCTGTATCTGTTCTGCCACTTCCTCCTCTGAGATGGGGTCGATCATGTCCCCTTCTTCTCTCGCTGCTAGGAAGATGGGGAGCTCTTCCTCCACTCTGCCAATGTGGGCCACATCGAGATTGTCATCCACTGGGGTGAATGACGACTCGAAGTGGTCGGCCAGTAATCCTGCTTTCCCATCTGGACTGCAGACGACCATCTGCCCAGCCTGCAGCGGTGGGACTTGCTGCCGCCGGCGCAGGAAGGACTTGACGACTCGCCAAGCACTGCCGTCCTGTGTGTTGAGGGTGGCGACTAGGTCGGCCCAGTCGCGGTTTCGATGTTCCTCAACCGCCGCCTTGATCTCCCTCCTCATCCTGTTTAGGAGGCGTTTCGTGGCAGGTTGTCGCGTGAGTTGCCATTCACGGAACACTCTGTTCTTCTCCCGTATAGTCTCTCGTATGTGTAACGGGAGGCTACGGGCGAAATCCTTTGGCTGGCGCGGGGGAGGAGGTGATGCTTCTTCAGCTGCAAGTAGCAGCTGGCGGTTGAAGTACCGTAGTACGTGGTCTACCCCCACTTCCGTGGGGTCTGGAGCATCCGAGAGAAGTTCCAGGACGTTCCCCTGAAACCTCTCGCTGTCCATACGGTGGTAGTTCCTACGGCGGGGTGGGAGGGTGGCCCCCCTTACGTCGATGTCGTAGACCACTGGTAGGTGGTCTGACGACAGTGCACACCGGGTGGTAGCGGTCATGTGGTTCCCGATGCCCTTGATAAGGGCGATATCGAGAACATCTGACTGCCCTCGGTGTGGATAGATGGTGTGGTCCTGGGGTCCGAGCGCGATGGCACCGTTGCGGAGGGCGGCACGGAGGAGTCGACGGCCGCTGACGTTGGTGAGACGGGAGTTCCACTCCGTGTGCTTAGCGTTAAAGTCGCCAGCCAGGAAAACCCGTCCCCCAATCGTCAGTAGTGTGTCGAAGTCTGCCTCCAAGAGATTACCGCGTGGCGGCCTGTAGGCGGCCACGAAGGTGATCTGTCCCACCATGGAGGAGACATTGACCCCTGTGGCTTCAAGGGTTGCCAGGGCTGGGAGATGAATCTGGTGGTGTCGAAGGGAGGTCCTGACATAGATGGCAGTTCCTCCTCCGGCGGTTGGCCTGTCGTGGCGGTAGCAGGCATAGTTCGCTACCTTTACATGGACTCCTGGTTTCAGGTGAGTCTCGCACACTAGACACAGGTCGACTGCCTCGTCCTGTATAAATTGGCGAAACTCACCTTGTTGTTTTACCAGTCCGTTCGCGTTAAATACGCATACCGATAGACCATGGATCTGCTGTCTATCCATGGTGAGCTGCTGAGGGAACGGTGACCTGAAGGGCCCCCGTTACTGCCGTGACGAGCACTGGCAGTTGGGTCAGTAGAGCGTTGAGTGAGCGTAGTAGCTCACCCAGACTGGTTGCATCGGTACCTGGGGGAGTGGCGGCTGCGTGGGCGGGCGCCGTGGCGGCGGCTACGGTTTGCGGCTGCGACGCCGCTACCGGTCGCCGCATAGGGCGTTCCGCACTTTGCAGTGGGTTGCTGGTGGTGGGGGGGGGGCACTTGGGGGTGTCCACCCACTGAGTTGTTGGACAAGGGCATGTCCAGCATTCCTGTGGCTGTGGGGTTAGTCTCCGCATTTTGGTGTTGCGGCGGGGACTTCCGTGCTGGCTGTCGTGATGGGGTGGCAGTGGTCCCCTTGGCAGCGGTGGCGTAGTTTGTGCCTGGCTGTACCTTGCGCGAGGTGGGCTTTTTGCCTTGGGGTCTGCTCGTGCGCTTAAATACAGTGCAGCCCCTGTAGCTCGCCACATGTGGCTCGCCACAGTTGCAGCACTGCGGGGGTTCTTCCCTCTTTTTAGCGCAGTCCCGGCTTTGGTGATCTCCCGCGCACTTGACGCAGCGGGATGGCATGCTGCAATAGTATGCGACATGATCCAGGCCCTGGCATGAGTAGCACTGGGCCCTTCTCCTTTTTGCGCGTAGTGGCTCGACCGCCACCGTCACCCGCGCTACCCTCTGTACCTGGAATATTTTCCTGTTGTCCAGGTTGTCAGGGAGGATAGCTAGGAACAGCGGCATGTCACGCTTGGTCCTCGGTGACTTCATGAGAGTCACCGAGCTGACTGGGTAGCCCATGGCTACCAGTTCTTCTTTCAGGTGATCTGTCGCCATCCTCATCGGTAGATGGCGAAGGACCACCTTTAGTTGCTTCTGGGGGTCGGCATTGTGGGTGAAGCATTTGAGCTTCTCCTGCTCGACGATTTTCATAGCTCGACGGTAGTCGTCCGCCGAGCGCACAGTTGTTTTTAATAGATCGCGTCCCTGGGACTTTACAGTCAGGGAGGGGACATCTTTAAATAACTGTAGAAAGGAGCCGTAGTTCTCCTGCCACTGGATTGTGATCGGAGGCGGTGCAGGCGCCCGCTTTGTGGGCGCCTGCCCCGTCTCCATGTCCTCGTTGTCGTCTTGGACGGCAGCAAAGGAGTTAGTCGTCTGCAGCGGCGCCACGGTTTCGAGCACCTTTGCCCGAGCCGTATGCCTCCGCTTGGGGACGACAAACTCCCCCTCTTCTTCTTGGGCGGCCTCCGCATCTGTGGCGCCCTCTGGCGCGTGTTGTTTCTTCTTCTGGAGCAACCTGTGGACAGAAGAATGCGCGCTTGCTGGTGGCTCGTCCTCGTCCGTCGACGCTGGCCTCTTGCGAGACGGCAGCGCGACGTCCATTGCTTCTTCATGTAGAAGAAGCTGTTCCAGGTTCGCTTCTGGAATCATGGGTCGTTTTGTGCTGCAGACGGCAGGTCAACAGCCTCTTGAATGGTCTGGGCCGGAGGGGCGGCCAGCAGAACATTGGTTGCTTGGGTAACCAAGCCTGGTGGCACTGCTCCCTTCAGGGCCGCCTCCGGCAGGGCAGTGTCCTCTTGTCGAGACACGCCTGGCGGGGCTCCTGTCGGTACACAGACCTCTTCTATGGCTGCGCCTGGCGATACAGCGGCAACTTCGTATTTTTGATAGATCTCCTCTATGGCTGCGCCTGGCGACACAGCGGCAACTTCGTATTTTAGAAATCGTTCGTAGGCCTTCTCTGCAGCCTCTTTTTCAGAAGCTGAGGTGGGTTTGCCAATACGGTTGATTATGGCGAGCAGTTGTAGCCCGGTTAGCGGGATATAACCTGGGGGCGCAGCGGAGGGCACGACTGTGGTCGTGGCCTCGGTTGCCGCCGGTGGTGGGGCGGGTGCGGCCGTCGGGGCGGTGGCCGACGCGTCCGTTGATTGAGCTTCCATCTGGCGTGCCCTCCCGGGCACGTTTAGTGGCGCGGATGCGCCTTCTTCTCGTGGTATCAGCTGGCTGGGCAACGGCGGTGATTCCGGCTGCCGGCGTCGTCTCGCTGCTGGCCTGCTGCTTCCCCAGTGCGCCAGGGCGCGGACGGCGGAGGGAGCGGCCTGCCGACGGCTTCGGTGGCGGCTTGCCACGTTGGCGGACTACGGCTGCAATGATGACATCGCAGCCCCGGTAGCTTGCCACGTGCTGTCCGCCGCGTTTCTTCGAGTACGGGCAGTGCGCGCTGGCGGGGTTCTCCGCGCGTTTCACGCACACCTCCGGAAAGCAGCAGTGGCGAGCCACGTGCCCCATCCTTTGGCAGCGGAAACACTGCACCGTGCCCTTCTTTTGTTTGAGAGACGCCACCGTTACTTTGGTGTTGGCCACCCGCTTCAGCCGGAACAGTTCCCTGTTCTCAGGCGTGTCGGCAGCGATGACCGGCAGCGACGGGGTCTCTCGGTGTGAGACGTGGGATTTTACGCGCGTCACGTTGCGCACGCTAAAATCCGTGTCTGTCAGCTTCTTCCTGAGGTATTCCGGGCTCGCCGTCTTCGGGAAGCCCTCGAAGACGATCTTTAGCAGCTTCTCCGGTTGTGAGGTGTGCGAGTACCAGCTGATTTCTCGAGCTGATGCCGCCGCCGTCACAGACCGGTAATCTGCCGAGTTTGCGACTTGTAGTCGCACCAAGTCGTCTGCTGCAGCCTTCACCGTGAAGTCAGCGGTTGTCCACTGACTGATTAGGTGCAGGAAACCGTACTAGTCCTCCTTCACTTGAAGGACTATGGGAGGCGGCTTCCTCTCCGACCGACACGACGATGTAGTATGTCGACAGGTGGCCGCATCTTCTTGTGCAGGTTGACTGCGTCGGAGCGCGGCTGCGCTCGTCTGCTGTCCTGCTGGCGGCTGGACCGGCATCTCTTCTTCCGCCAGTGCGTCGAAACGGTTGGCGGTCGATGCAGGCCGCGGGGGTGGGGTTGTGGCCGGCCTTGCCGCTCGTTTGGACGAGACTGTAGACCGAGCTAGTCCCGCCACACCGTTGTCGGCGATGGCACTTCTCCCTTCTTCAGGTAGAAGTGACACTTGGGTGTCTCTTCTTGGCCGCAGTCTTGATAGCGCTGCTAGTTTGCGACGCTGCAGCTCGTTTGCGCCGCTCTCCCTCCAGTCGCGTCATCGCACTGGTATGTCTGCGGCGCTCCAACTCTGCGCCTGGAAGCAGCCCGAGTACTGGGTCGTGCACCAGTACATCTTCATCGGACGAACTCTCCATCTCAGTGTCGTACGAGAGTACGCCCTCTGTGGTGGATTGGACAGACGTGGCAGTTGGCACAACATGTGCCATCTGCGATGGTCGTGCCACTTCCACGTCTTCTGCCGTCGGTGTGGTTGGGTTTCCGGATGCACGTTCGGGAGCACGCTTGACCGAACGGCGATCCTTCGCCCCTATCTTCGTTAGCAACGCGCCAGATCGCAT
This sequence comes from Schistocerca cancellata, assembly GCF_023864275.1. NCBI lineage: Eukaryota > Metazoa > Arthropoda > Insecta > Orthoptera > Acrididae > Schistocerca > Schistocerca cancellata. The sequence continues at coordinate 41,601,903 of NC_064637.1, forward strand.
CCACGAACTCATCGCTGTGGAGCTGTTGCAGCAGTATGTTTGCTCTCTTCTGCGGCTGGCGAGTGACTGGGTGACGGTGCCTCGTGTGTGTGTGGCGTCTGCTGCTTCTCTCTTTTTGTCCTCTTCCGTAAGAGGAAGTGTTGGTGGAGGTTATTGTCACATTTGGACATTTCCTCCTTATCTTGTGTGATGTTTTAAATGCTGTTATTTTGTTATTTGCTATTTGTTGAGAGTTGTTACTTATCTTATTCTGCTACTGCAGGAGTAGCGACTTTGCTCTTCTGTATTTGTCCCTTTGCTGTTCATATTGCCCAAGGGTGTTGATTAGTTCGTTTTGTGAGTTTCGCGCCGTGGAGTAGAAACCTTCTGCCAGGGCATGGAGACTTGTTGATAATGGCTCGATGTCTGCAGCTTCATGCAGGTCTGTCGCGGGGAAGCGGGTGGGGATGTGTAAGGTACATCTTAACCGTCTATTTTGTGCCTTCTGTAAGCGAACTACCGTCCATCTGGCGGCGAAGCCCCATACAGGGCACGCATATTCCAGAATCGGTCGAATTAGACTTCGATAGATTGCTACTCCTGTTGCTGGGTCGAGGGAACTGGTGCTGTTCAATACAGGGTACAGAACCTGCATCCTGGCGTGAGCCTTTCTGTGAAGCTCCTCTATGTGACACTTCCATGTCAGGCGCCTGTCAAGTGTGACACCGAGGTACTTCGCAGAATTTCTCCATGGCAGTTCTGCCCCTGCAATCGCAGCAGTTGGTATGGTCGTCTTGGAGGTGGGCGTTTTCCATAGCGTCTGGTGAGGAGCATGGCTTGTTTTGTCTGACTTGATTGTGGTGCGCCACTGCTTGGCCCAGTTTCCCGCCCTGTTTAGGGCGGTTTGCAGACGCCTTGTAACCAGGTTCCTGTTTGTCCAGCAGGAGAAGAATTTCGACCTGGCAGTCCGTGTGGTCAGTGCTTTCGACCGCGTAACTGCCAGGCGTCTTTGCGTTTCTCATGACCGTGAGGTCACTGGGGACTGTGTCAATTTCTCCATGTCGGTGTCGGGACGGAAACGGGAGGCTGCCAAGGGAATGTCAGTCACCGCCTAGGTTGGCACCGTTATGTTTCCAGCAGGTTGATCTGACCCTAACAAGCCTGTCACGCGGGGGTAACGGGCCATCGACCAGGCCCTGGCGTGCAGTTTGCTCTAACGTGGGAGGAGCAGCGCTCGTCTCTGCTGCAGCAGGAGTACCTGTGCAGCTGAGGCGCTCGACGTGGCCGGAAAAGCGGCGCGCGACAACAGGAAGGCGCGCACCAAACCGCGCCAACAACAGCCCGCGAAAGGCAATTTCTAGCCGTCTTTATTCCGTAGAATAAACATACAATATACATAAGTACACTAGTACAGTAAAGATGGTGTGTTACTCCGCCAATGTCCACCACCGAGGTGGGGACTTACAGGGCGAACACAAACTTATGCATATACAGGAAAGAACATAAATAAACAAAAACAAAATATAGAAAGAACAAAGGAACAAAGACGGATTATTCCTCCTGTTGACAGGCCCCAGGAGTCAAGGCGAAGAGAATATCCAGCAGCCTAGCCGACGCCGACTCGTTCCATCAGCCTAGGTGCCGTCATACGCTCGTAGATTCTGTAACTCCTGCAGCAGCTCTGCAGTACACGGGTGCTCAGTACCGCCAGTTCTCGGGGTCGGAAGCCTAAGGCGGCGAGGTCCCTCGCCGACGCTGGAGACCATACACCCCTCCAGTTCAACGTCGCGGTGGACACAGTCACCTCCTCAACGTCACGGTGCAGGTTGGAGATGGCACGCCGGATGGACGGCGTGTCGTAGTAGGCCGCCTTCTGGGAGTGACACCAGTCGAGTCGGAGATGGTCTCCGACTATCTGGGTGTCGATCACGCGGGCGATGCCGTCTTTGACCGCCACCACGTCAGGCTTGCGGATGACCTCAGGTGTTCGGAGGTGGGGCTCCACGGAGATGTTGAAGCCCCTCTGCGCGAGTCCACGGGCGACATAACGCACGATCGCGTCATGCCGCTTAACCCGGGACCCGTGCGTCCTGAAGCAAGCCTGTAGTACGTGGTTGGCGGTCTCCACGGCCTGGCAGCCCACGCGGCATCTGGTGTCCGCCTCCCGCCCGCGACTGCGCCGTGCCTTCGTGGGGAAGGCGTTGATGAGGGCGCGGAGGGCGTCGATGTAGTCACGCCCAGATAGCAGGCGACTGGTGTCGGCGACCCACTGATGTTGGCCCTTGACGGCGGCAGAAGATGACAGCGCCGCACCGTCAATGGCGATGTGCAGGCGCGCCGCCCACATTTCCCCAACCTGTGTTGACGACTTGAGGAGGTGGCCCTCCCACATTAAGTGTCGCTCCAGCACCTCAATCTCACGCTGCACCTCATCCAGGCCTGCACCGTCGCAGGCTGGCCCTATCTTCTTTAACGCCAGGAGACGGGACCGACGGAGAGTTGGCCCCATCCAACGGCACGATGGGTTGCCGAGGCCCCCCTGGGCAACAGGAGCGTGGAAGTATCGCAGGGGGGTGTCCGCCGGAAGGCGGAACCATCTCCTGACGGCGGCTCTGACGGTGATGTCCGCAGCTTTCAAGGCACCCACCTGGGTGCGGCTGAGGGCCAGCCCATGGTACAGGCCAGGGAGAAGCACGTTGGTGAGGGCGTGGAGGCGCTGTTGCGGCTTCAGCGGAGCTCGGGAGATGACTTCAAGCTGCTCCACCAGGTGGCGTCGTGGATTGAAGACACAGCGACCCGCTGTGGAGAATTGCAGCCCCAGGTACCGGAAGGTTTCACCCACCCACACGCAAGGCAGGCATTGTGGTGTTGCCTGCCTTGAAGGTGACGTTGCCGTCCACCTTCACCTTCTTCTCGCGCCCTGACGCGACCAAGGCGAGGGTGAAACACTTCCGGGCGTTGATCTGCAGCCCCAGGTGTGCGAGGGCTGCGGTAGCTGCATCGATGAGGGACTGCAAGCCCCTCGGGGTCGACGCGAACAGCAAGACGTCATCTGCGAAGGCCGCAGCGTTGACTCTGCGACCGAGTATCCGAGCTCCGATGTGGGAGGGCAGTTGGCCTAAAACGTAGTCCACCGCAAAGTTGAACAGGAGGGGGGAGAGGGGATCGCCCTGGCGAACGCCCCGTGATGGCTGCACAGACACGCCCACGCCGGCGCCGCCCGCTATCACTGTCGTGCCGCCCTCGTAGCACCGCTCGACATATTCAATAAAGCAATCCGGCAGGCCATGAGCCCTCAGCACAGGGCGAAGGGCAGCATGATCCACCGAATCGAATGCTTTAGATACATCGATCGATACCACAAAGACAGAGCGGCAGGAGCAGACTGCGTCGGTGAGAGGAGTGTCCAAGATGAAAGTGTTCTCCAACATCCCATCCCGGGGGATGAATGCCCGCTGACGTTCGTCCACAGCACATGCACGCATCAGGCGCGACGCGAGAACCTTGTGAAAGGTCCGCGCCAGCACCGAGCTGACCGTAATGGGGCGAAAGTCAGTTGGGACGTCCGCGCGCGAAGCAGGCGCTCCGGAAGGGCGCGGGCCAGAAGGAAGAGATTCATCACTTTCACCAGGACTTCGTGCGGCAGGCGCCGCAGCTCCGCTGGAGTAAGGCCGTCCGGCCCGGCTGCTGATCCCCTGGGCGGCAAGGCGGCAGCAACCTCCTCATGTGTGACCGGCCCCCATAGGCACTCGAGAGCGACAGGCTCCGAGTGCGGGAGGAGACAGTCACGAATGAAGCCCGCGGTCGAGATGGGCTTCTTGGTGAAGAGGTCCGCCCAGAAGTCCAGCAGACCAGGGATGGCAGGTGGCGGCTGCAACAGGGTGCCATCCAAGAGGCCGCGCACGCAACGTGCACGCGACCTTCGGAAGGCATCCTGCGTTCTCGCGTATTCCCAGCGGCGCCGCTTGCGCTTCTGCAGCGGCGGCGCGGCAGGCGGCCGCTTAATAGATGGTTGGCGCGGCCGCTTAGATGGTTGGCGCGGCCGCTGTTTCCTGGTGTTTGATCTCTCCCCTCTGGACCCGACCGACGCAAGGGCATCCGGGAGCATGCCCAGGATGACATCGGGCGGCGTGCCCCGCCCCAGACCAATGACTCGATGTAGAGCAGAGAAACGCTGGGCGGAAGCAGGTAGCCCCGCCAGATGCTCCCAGATGGCGGCGTCAGTCGGCCCCTCCGGCGGCGGCCCGGTGGTGTCGGCCGCGCCAATTCGTAGTGAGTGGCCGTCTAAGTTTTAATAAAAACGCATCCGAGAACACCCCTTGTTTGTCTCCCGCACAAGCGGGGGTCTATGGCTTTGTGTCACAGACTGACGGAGGCGATGCTCGACGCCAGACAGCCAAGCAGCGAATGTGTGTGACGTGCCGGCGCCGGTCTTTCTCTTCTCTCTTTTTGTCCTCTACCGTAAGAGGGAGTTGTTGGTGGAGGTTATTGTTGCATTTGGACATCTCCTCCTCTTTTCTTGTGTGATGTTTTATATGCTGTTCTTTTGTTATTTGCTATTTGTTGAGAGTTATTTCTCTTATTGTGCTACTGCAGGTGTAGCGACTTTGGTCTTTTGTATCTGTCCCTTTGCTGTTCATATTGCCCAAGGGAGTTGATTCACTCGTTTTGTGAGTTTCGCGCCGTGGCGTAGAAAGCTTCTGCCAGGGGACGGAAACGTTTTGTTAATGTCTCGATGTCTGCGGCTTCATGCACGTCTGCCGCGGGGAAGCGCGTGGGGACGTGTAAGGCACGTCTTAATGCTCTATTTTGTACCTTCTGTAAGCGGCCTACCGTCGATCTGGCTGCGTAGCCCCATACAGGGCACGCATATTCCAGTATCGGTCGAATTAGACTTCGATAGATTGCTACTCCTGTTGCGGGGCCGAGGAACTGGTGCTGTTCAATACAGGGTACAGAACCTGCATCCTGGCGTGAGCCTTTCTGCGAAGCTCCTGTATGTGGCACTTCCATGTCAGGCGCCTGTCAAGTATGACACCGAGGTACTTCGCAGAATTTCTCCATGACAGGTTCTGCCCCTGCAATCGCAGCAGTTGGTATGGTCGTCTTGGAGGTGGGCATTTTCCATAGCGTCTGGTGAGCAGCATGGCTTGCGTTTTATCTGAATTGATTGTGATGCGCCACTGCTTGGCCCAGTTTCCCGCCCTGTTTAGGGCGGTTTGCAGACGCCTTGTAACCAGGTTCCTGTTTGTCCAGCAGGAGAAGAATGCAGTGTCATCTGCATATTGTACAGTGTGTACATGCTGAGTCGTAGGGATGTCAGCAGGGTAGGCATTGTAGAGGACGGGTCCCAGGACCGAACCTTGGGGCACGCCTGCAGTTATTCGTCTCCTGGTCGACAGGGATCCATCGATCTTAACTGAGAAAGTCCTACCGGAGAGTGAGTTTTTACGATTTTGACGATCTTTCCGGGGAAGCCTAGGGTGTACATCTTATGTAGTGTGCCAGACTGGGTCAAAGGCTTTTGCTACGTCTAACAAGACAAGCCCACAGTAGCCCTTTCGGTTGAAGCTGTCCGTGACTGTTTCAACCACCCTCATGATTTGTTGGGGGCGGAGTGTCTTTGCCGAAAGCCGAATTGGAATTTCGGCTGTATCTGCTCTCTTGTGATATGGTCCTGTATGGGGGTAGGTAGGAGGTGCTCGTAAAGTTTACTGAGGGTAGGCAGTGGACTAATTGGTCTATAATGTTGCGGGAACACCGGGTGTTTACCTGGTTTCGCGATCGCAAAAACTTCTGCGTGCTTCCACTGCGCCGGGAGTTATTGTGATCGCGTCAGTTGGCCGACTATGTCGGTCAAGTGGATGATTGCCAGAGGCAGGAGGAGTTTCGGTAATTCGTTTGTGACCTGGTCCTGTGCCGGGGTCTTCCTGGTGGGCAGCGATTTGATGCAGCGCGCGCCACGTCTTCAGTACTGAAGAGTGGCGTGTAGTCATCGTCGTCTGCTTCCAGAAACACGGCCATTTCTCGGCGGACTGTTGCGCCGCGTTCTGTGTCCTGGTCTGAACTGCTTTTCGAACATGTTGGCTAGTGCGTTAGCTTTGTCGAGTGGACTAAACTGCAGTCCGCGTTCGCCATGCAGTGGTGGCATTTCCGCGCGTGTTTTCGTAAACTGCTTTGTGGCTTGCCATAAATTGTCTTCTAGTTTGAGAGCTGAGAGCCTTGCCTACCATTGTTGGTTGCGATACTCATTAAGATCTGCTTTCAACTCTCTCTCTCTCTCTCTCTCTCTCTCTCTCTCTCTCTCTCTCTCTCTCTCTGTGTGTGTGTGTGTGTGTGTGTGTGTGTGTGTGTGTGTGTGTGTGTGTGTGTGTGTAACCTATTGAGTAGCCTCTGTATATGCCTGTTTCTGGTGAGCTTCCACTCTTTGGCGATCCTGTTTTTGTGCCGTATTTGCGCAAGCAAGTGCGGGGAGTTGCCTGGAGCGGGGGGTGGGGGACGCGCTCCCTCAGCAGCTTGTAGGATCACTTTTGTGAGGTCGTCTAGCGCCTGTTCTGCGGTCTGCAGTTGGGGGCGGGGTCTGGGCAAGTTCAGCAGCTACTGCGTTGTTGAATTGATCTTTATTAATGCGCTTGTACGTTGCATGCCGTTGTGGGATAGACCCATTCTCCCATGTTTACCTCAAAAATCACGGGATTGTGGTCCGACGACATTCTGTACCGATGTCGCGCATACAAAGCCCACCAGGTTGTTTGTAATGGCTGTGTCGAGGACGTCCGGTCTTCCTCCGTTCTTTGGGAAGTGTGTCGGTTCCTCTGGACCCCATATTTCTAACTGGTGTGTGCGCGCGAGTCGTTGCAGTTGTTGACCAGCTTGATTTCGGTGTCTCGAGTTCCAGTCCGCGTGTTTGGCGTTAAGGTCCCCTGCTATTAATAATTTGCCTCTAATACGGCTTAATGCAGCTTGTAACTAACATGTTACACATGTTATTACGTTGAGAATGGAAATGGAAATGCTTATTTATTGTGAAATTAACGTGAGAAGATTAGGATCGCCACCGACTCTAACCATACAACTAATCAAAGGTTTGGCCGAGTCGGAAAATAAATTAATTTGATCACGGACCAAAAACTCATAAAAATACGTACGTCGTGATATCGCTCATGGGGGATGCGATGTAATTAATAGTATTTCCCGTGCACTGTCCACGAGAATCAACCATTTAAAATAAAATAGCACCTGCATGAACACTGTGCAGAAGATCAGCTCCCAGCAACACACCTGAAAATAAGACTTAATCTAAAGCATTTGTTTTAAAATAAAAGGGGAAACTAATCACTGGACCTGTGCGTAAGGAAACGCGTTGGATGTGCTAACTGGAAAGCTACGAGGTGAGTGGCTTAGGTGCAAAAACGTAACCTCGGAATGCAAGAGGTAATTGTGTATAAAATCATTTATTCCTAAGATAGGGATGTGAGGCTTGTACACAATTCCTGATAACATTAATTCCTAAAACATTAAAGAAAAGCATCGATACATACACCGTTATAATCTACACCTAAAATCATTGATGTGAATCATTCATACAACTGCTGTTGCCTGATAACTGATCGCAATAACTCGTGAAACGGTACACGTTTCGCAGTACACCCGCGTGCCCACGTGGTTTGTGGAGACCAGATTTCTAGGTATCGTGGCCAAGTTGCAACAATATCATATCACACAATCATGAACAGTTAACATTCTTTAAAACAAACATGAGACCGGACAGTTAGTGATGACGGTAGCCCAACAATCTAATGTTCAACCACGTGGACAGCTCCCCACGGACGAAAGATACATAAAGCAAGGAAAATTTACGATAAGGTAAAGCTATTAATATTTAAAGTGAAAGCTTATACAGGCAGACAGACATTCATTCAGAAGCGAGTGCTCACTTCTTATCGACACCTTTGTGTGGCGCTCTTCCGGCGGATCCAAGTCTGCTATAGAAATTTACTAAAAGAAAAATCTGCCAAAGTTTAGCAGTCCTTGCTGCGAAAAGACAAAGCAATCTTTCAGAGTTGAAAAGCGAGACCAAAAGCTAACAGCACTCCCCTCGCCGAGTAACAACGCGCCTCGCGCTCGGTCTAACTCACCCTCCGTCGACTGGAGCACAGCTGTGAACGCTTCCCGTACCGGCGGCAGACTGCCTCCCTTTTTCATCTCCAACCTCTTCCACCCATTTCCGCCACCAACCTAACACAGGTGGATTTCTCACAGGTAGTGCAAACCTCTTTGCCTACTTGGCCACACGAGAGTTGGCTATTCTGTACAATTACTACTGAATCTGTATCACTATTGCAGACTTTCTGCAGCAGACTATGCCAGCGTCTAGCAGCGTGACACACAACCACCAACCACATTCATTCAGTCACACCACTATGAGAGTTATGAGAAACGATAAACAAGGAAAAGAACGAGAAATGCTAGTGAAAATGAGCTACCGGATTAATGAAAGGTGGCTACAGGACTCTTTCAAGCTATGTCGTCCTCTTCTAGTCTTTGGGAAGGGGGGCGATACACTGCAACGACTGTTAGGGGGCTGGTTACTGTGGCCACTTCTATTGCCGCCGTTTCTATTTCTGCTGTATTGGGGGGGGGGGGGATATTTCGTGGTGTTTGATTCCTTTTTTGACATATACCGCGACCCCGCCTCCATGAGTGGGTCGGTCGTTTCTGTAACAATTGTAGTTTGGTACAGAGACACGGATATTTTGAGACCTTGTATATTAGATCTTCTATCCGTGGTGAGGGACAGGCTTTCCTGTGGTTGTCGCTGCTACAGGCGACTGCTGTGCTGCCGATCTGAGGTCGGCGGGGAGCTGGGTCAGTGTTGCTAGAATACCTACTAACTGGGTCATCTGCGCCTATAGCAGTCGGATGGACGACGCGAGTTGTTGGATTGCAACAGACTGGGCTGCTTCTCGCGGACTGGTTTGTGGGGGGACAGGGAGGACGTACTTCCCTAGGACTTCCGTCAGTTTGGGGAACCTGGTTACTACTGTGTTGTGGTGGAGGTAGGTAGTTCGGTTGGTCTGGTGGGTCACCGACAAGTGCTCGAGAATAGGCGGTGGAGGCGAAGACCTGTGTTTTGACAGTGTTGTTTAGTCTTCTCTGGGGTGGTGGGGGAGGTGGCCTGGGAGCTGCTGTGTTTTTTTATTCTGTGTTGTTTTCCGTTGCTGTTTTTGCCCTCTGCCTGTCCCTTAACGCTCTGTACTCGGGACATCCTAAGTAATTAGCTGGGTGCACTCCGTTGCAGTTCGCGCATTTGTCTTTACTCTCCCCCCATGGCAGTTTGCACTGTTCGTAGGTGTGTTGTTCAGCGCATCTGACGCACACCACTGGCATCGTGCAGTCTCGCGGGATGTGCCCAAGGGCCTGGCAGTTGTAACAGCACCCTGGCCCCAGTTTCTATTTAATTTTTTCAGGCGTGACCACTAATGCTAAGATCTTTTTGACCTCCCAGATCTTTCGGTTTTGTGCAGAGTCTGGGAGGGTGACCGTATGGAGGGGCTAGGCTCGGTTTGGTCGCGTCAAGACAACCGAGCTATCCTCGAACCCTTCCTCCTGCAGGAATTTTTTGATGTCTGCAGTGTCAGTGGTGTGTGGTACCCCACGGAACACGAGTCTGATTGGTTTTCTCGCAGCTGGTGAGAAGGTGTAGAAGTGAAATTTCCTTTTCGAGCACTTTCCTCACTGCCTTGTAATCATCGACGTATTTGAGGCTGATTTTTACTTTGTCTCCGCCGGTTGTTATGGCTGTCGAACTGCACGACAATAGGTGTGATTCTGAGGCTTTTTTCCTGATCTTTCTCCTCAGTATCGTCTGCTTGAAGTACCTCTTCATCCACGTATTCTCGCATCACGTCGAACCTGTTGGTGGTGTGGATTGGGGCTGGCGTGACGAAGGCGGGGGATCGGCTGGCGGTTTTTCTTGCCAGCTGGAATCCCTCATCATCTGTTTCGTGTGCATTGATCCCTGCGCTGCTTCCGCGTCGTTCCAGTCCCTACCACGCCGTAGCGGAGAAGCGAGGCAACTGTCCCCCAATTGAAGCAGCTGATCGCCGCCATTTGCAGGGGCGAATCCTAGTACTGGGGTTGTGATTTGAAATATACGAGACGCAGCAAGAGCTAATTGGAGCACAAATTAAACACATGTTTGTTTTAAAAAAATACTGAGTATTCGAGTCTATTTTAAAAGTATACTTAAATGAATGAAGTTCCCTAATTTTAGAAATACGTCCGCATAGAGATGTAGATGTAGCAGACAGTACGATTATTATTTAATTCACGTAATTTTCCTGTCAGGTCCTGTTTGCTTTTTGCCGACTACTGTGTACATTTTGCAAGCTTACTTTTGTTTAGCACAGTATTGTCTACACTCGAATATTGGTATGATTAATTGTAATAACCCATATCACTTTAGATAACGTAGGAATTTCATTCGCACATTAGTTTTTAACACTGATAGCACCACTGAAAGTGGTCGAGTTTGCAACATTTGATCAAATATTTGACCATTTAGGAAGTATAGTCACCAGTTGACAACGCATGCCAAGTATCTAAACGCAATTATTCGACCTACCTCTGATTCATACTTAATATATATTTGATTAAAAATGTAAATACCTATCATGTGCCTAGTTCTTCATTCAGTTCAACTTAGTACATTAACCCTGTTAGTATTTTTAGTAATTTATATGCAAATACAATATAAGTACTTGACATGCCACGAAGTACCTTTTTTTTGTAATCGAACACTGCAACTTTTTCCCCTATGTAGCGTGCAATTTTTGTAGCAGAAAGTTTATTAGATACAGTATAAGGTGTAAATATAGACATCAGGTTAGGCTATAGAAAAATCTGCTATCACCTACATTTAGCATTTGCGTTAATTGGCTTTGCAAACACTATACCTTTTTCAAATGAGTTGTAAATCCAAATACTGTCGGTATAGCATCGTTCTTCAGTTGACGTCTATTTACATAATTGTCCATATAACAATTCTCTTCAAAATGAAGAGACCACAGCAAATGATTGCTGTCGGTTGGAACTTCTCTCTCCGAGTAGCAACAATCCAATTCCGATTTAGAAAATAATTTGTAAGGGGAAATCTAAACAAAAACAAACGGGCATGATGTATTATTGCTCCATGAAAATAGTATATACGAGTAATAGAAAGTAACAAACAACCAGAAATGACTGACTTGTGAAATGTAACATTGGTTCCGTCGTCGTCTTTGCTTCCGTTCTTACTGTTACAATTAAAAGCAGCACACGAACGAACCATGATTACGCACTGTTTCCCTGCAAAAAGGCGGCTTCTATGACGTTCAATGCGAGAACGCGACACTAGCGCCAATGCGCGGTCTAGTTTTTATTTAGTAAGTCTATGGTGTTGGCAGGCGCGGCGGACCCGGCCTTGACTGCCACTTCCGGCCGCCGCGCAGCGATTGGTATACGCGAGGTGGTCTTGCGCTTTTTTGTCGGTGACCCAGATGTAACCTTTTTGTTGCGTTTTGGTGACTTTTTTGCCTTCCTATTTGTACTCTTAAGCAGGCGGGCGTTGGGTGGTGTTTTGTCACCCTTGGTCAAAATTTTCGGTTGTTTCCATGCTCGTTCAAGTTTCTTTTCGTACTTTTTCCCGTCCTTTCCGATGAGACCCGCGATTGCGTTGAGCAATAGCAATAGCAATCGCAATCGCAATCGCAATCGCGAGTTCGGGCTCATCCCGCCCTGGCTGCCCGTTAGGTCCGTCCTGTTGACCTCGTAGCAGCCAGGGCCATTTTCTTTTTGAGTTATCGTTAATGTAACTGGGATCTGTTCCGTGCTGAGACGTGGAAAGGTTGGCTGCCAAGGGGTGTCGGTCTCTGCTTTTTGTTGGCACCGTTAGGTATCTGGCAGATGGGTCCGACCCTAACAGATCTGACACGCGCGGGTATCTGGCCGTTGACAAGGCCCTGACGTGCAATTTCCCTACTCTTGGGGGGAGCACATCTAGTCTCTGTGGCAACAGGAGTACCTGTCGCAGCCGAAGTGCTGCAAACGGCCCGAAAAAGTGACCCGCGGCAGCAAGAAGACGCGCACCGAGACGCGCCAAGACACAGCTCGCAATCCGCAACGACAATTTTGCTCACAAGCTGCTGTCATCTCAGCCGCCTGTGCCGGAATCTTCTTGCAACTCTGCTCCCGATTTGAGAAAATCAGGAACTCGGAAGCCTTAGTGCCGAACCGTCCAGCTAGTTCCTAGGAGAATCGGCGACTAAACCCGCAAGCAGGTTCCTATGTGTGGTGTGCGTACTGTAAGACCTTCGGTACACACACCATAAGATTATTTGACTTGTCGCTCTAACGAAGTAGGCGAGTGTCAGCAATATGTCTCGTGGTCTTATCGTGGTGTGTTTATCTTCTGTCGTTAGGTCAGACGATAGAAATGCCACTTGCACGCTTAGAGTAGCAGATTGATGGTGACCAGCCTTAAACAGAACTTGATTAATTTTCACACACATTTATTAAAATAATAAAAAAATATAGACACTACGTAACTTGGTTCTGGATGCCGTTTACAACTGACAATCTGAAGTTCTTCGGGTCTTGGTACGTTAATCTTATTCTCACATATCTCTGATACTTGACAAAATGTCTATACATTTCTCTTCATGGCTATGTACAGGAATATGGTAATCTTATTAGGCGCAGACCGAAACTTGACTATAGACTGGTAGAGACTAATGCGGACTGACTAATCGGAGGTCTGTACACCTGTTATAATACCTCGAGCGTTCAGGTGTCACTGCGCGAGTGTGATCCGCGAGGAGAAAAGGTTCTACGTTAGCAGCAATCTCATTGGCTGCACTAGTTATTAATACGCGGATCGGCGGAAGCAGAATTTGGTCTGTCTCTAAGACAGCGCCATCTCATAGTGTGGAGACGGACGAGCGCTGCGCCTGCGCTGTTGTGCTTAGCGGGGCGCGCTCTAGTGGGATAGTTGTGTACGCGCTGATTACGCGGAGCTATATACACAACACTATGGCTGAGTAGCAACGAAGAGGGAGAGTACTAGTGCAGCCCCGCACACGCGTCCACACTCTCCAGAAGCTACTCAGCGTATGTCAGCGAGTGGGGGTCTCTCTCTCTTCTCTAATTCCTTCCTCTTATTGGACGTTGTTGAGGTGAAGGTTGTTGTCCCTTGGGGACATTTCCTTCGCTGTGACTGAGTGTGTTGGGATGTGCTATTCTTTTGTTGTTCTGTTGTGTAGTGAGGTGTGTGTTCCTTTTGCTGTACTCAGGAGAGTATTGATTTAGGTCGCTTGTATCTGTCATTTGCTTGGTTGTATTGACCTAGTGTGTTTATAAGCTGATTGTGTGAGGTTCCAGCTGTGACATAAAACTGCTCTGCCGGGTGTCGGAACCGTGTTTGGAGTGTTTCAATGTCTGCAGCAGCATGCAGATCTGCTGTGGGAAAGCGTGGAGGTACGTATAGGGCCCGACGGAGGGCTCTGTTTTGAATTTTTTGTTGGCGGTCTATTGTCGATCTGGCTGCGTAGCCCCATACTGGGCATGCATATTCCTGTATCGGCCTAATAAAGCTTCTATAGACCCCTACTTCAGTGCTGGGATCAAGTGAACTGTGTTCGTTCAGTATGGGGGCAGAGGACCTGCATCCTGCCAAGGGCTTTCCTGCGGAGTTCCTCGATGTGGCACTCCCAAGTTAGTCGCTTATCCAGTGTAACACCGAGGTATCTCGCCGTATTTCTCCATGGGAGATTTTGCCCTTGTAGCTGCAGCAGTTGGATGGGTCGTCTTAGGGGGCGGCGTTTTCCGAGACGTCTTGTGATCATTAAAGCCTGTGTCTTTTCGGTGTTTAATGAGATGCGCCGTTTCTTGGCCCATCTGTCTTTGCTGTTTAATGCTGTCTGTAAACGTCTCGTGACCAGGTTCCTGTTCGTGGAGCAGGAGAAGAATGCGGTGTCATCTGCGTATTACGCTGTTTGGACGTGCTGCCTGACAGGGATGTCGGCAGTATAGTGGTTGTACAGGGCACTCCGGCGCGTATTCTTCTCCTGCTTGACTGTGATCTATCGATCTTAACGCAAAATGTCCTACCGATTACATAGCTCTGTATAAGTTTTACTATCTTCCCTGGGAAGCTTTGGGTGTACATTTTATGCAAAATTCCGGTGTGCCAGACTGAGTCAAATGCCTTGGCAACGTCTAACAAGACAATCCCGCAGTAGCCGTTTCGGTTGAAGCTTTCTGTAGCTGCTTCAACTACCCTCATTATTTGTTGGAGGGGCAGAGTGTTGTTGCTGGAATTCGAATTGAAATTTTGGCATGATTTGCTCTCTTCTAATATGATCTTGAATCGGAGTTAGGAGGAGGTGCTCGTACAGTTTGCTGAGGGTGGGCAGGAGGCTGATTGGTCTGTAGTGCTGCGGGAACACCAGGTCTTTTCCTGGTTTAGCCATCGCGACTACTTCTGCATGTTTCCACTGGGTCGGGAATTTTTGTGATCGCGTAATTTCGTTGAAGATATCAGCTAGGTGAGTTATTGCCAGTGGCGGGATATGTTTTATAAGTTCGTTGGTGAGCTGGTCGTGGCCTGGTGCCTTTTTTGTTGGCAGTGACTTGATGGCTCGTGCCACGTCTTCAGGGCTGAAGAGTGGCGACTGTTACTACGTGTTCCGTGTCCTGTGCCTCTGCCGGCGTGAATTGTTTCTCGAACACGTCGGCTAGCGCGTTTGCTTTGTCTACGGCGCTGAACTGCAGTCCACGTTCGCCATGCAGAGGCGGCATTTTTGCGCGTCTTTTCGTGAACTGTTTTGTGGCTTACCATAGACTGTGGTCCTCTAAGTTGAGAGTTGATAGTCTCTCGGACCATTGCTGGTTGCGGTGGTCAGTGAGCGCTACTTCCAACTCTCTTTGTAGCTGAGCAGCCTCCTTGTGTTTCTGTTGCCTGTGAGTTTCCACTCTTTGGCGATTCTGTTGTGTCGAATTTGAGCAAGCAGGTGCTGGGGAAGTTGCCTGGAGCGGGGGAGACGCGCTGGCGCAGGCGTGGCTTCCTCAGCTGCTTGCAGGATCACTTTCGTGAGGTCTCCCAGCGTTTGCTCGACAGTGTCTGTTGTTGGAGGCGGGGCTTGGGTCAGTTCTGTAGCTATATTGGTGCGGAACTGTTCCCAATTTGTGTGTTTGTGTGAGGTTTTGAGCTGTGGGATAGAGAGCCATTCTCCCATGTCGACCTCGAGTTTGACAGGGTTGTGGTCCGACGACATTCTGTTCACTGAACTTGCGGACACGAAACCCATGATATGTTTTGTGAGGGCAATGTCGAGGACATCCGCCCTGTTCCCGTTTTTCGGGAAGTGGGTGGCTTTCTCTGGGCACCACACTTGCAACTGGTGCATGCGCACGAGTCGTTGCAGTTGTCGACCACTCTGTTGCTTACTCTTGAGTGCCACTCTGCGTGTTTGGCGTTGAGGTCTCCTCCTATTAGGAGCTTGCCTCTTATTTGGCTTAGTGTAGTTATGTCGTCCTCTTCAAGCGTTGGGGAAGGGGGGCGGTAGGCTGCAACGACTGTGAGGAGTCCTGTTACGATGGCTATTTGTATTGCGACCGTTTCTATCTGTTGGTTTGCTGGTGGGTACACCTGGTGGTGTTCTATTCACGTATACTGCAACTCCGCCTCCTGCGGTGGGCCGATCGCGTCTGTAGCAATTGTTTGTTTATTTATTTACTCGTTCGGCATCACAGAGGCATAATTTACAAATTTCTTATCACTATATACTAAAAAGAAAACAATATAATTCTACACTATTAGATATGTTTTTGAGCCACTAGTCACTGAGTCTATGTATGTCCATGAGTTCACCACCATAGCCATACACTTTGCACACTAGTAGATGGTCCATCGTCTGTATTTCACCGCACTCACATACAGCGCTGTCTGCCAGGCCCCACTTGTTCATCAGGTGTTTACATCTCCCAACACTCGTTCTGACCCGGTTTAGAGCTGTCCACACTCTTCTTGGTAGGTTGAAGCCATCAATCTTCTTGTTCGGATCGTGTACTATGTTTTTGTTCTTAAATTCACTTGCCGACCATACTTCGTTCCAGGCCGTTCTCGGTTCAAAGGCTTGTAGTTCTTCACCGATTTTCCAAAAAGGTGATCTGGATTTAAGCCTGTTTGTCGGTGTCAGATCTTGGTGGATAGGGAGTTCCGGGTTGTCTATAATTTTCCTATAGGTTTTTAGGGCTAGCTGTAATCGCCTGATTTCTGGAGGCTCTATGTTCGCCAGCACAGGAATCCTTGCACAGGGGATGGCCCTGAGTGTTCCCTAGATTATTCGCATTGTCTCCCTCAGCTGGACATCCACTTTAGATATGTGTGCACTTCTCCTCCAGACTGGTGAACAGTATTCAGCTACACTGTAGACAAAGGCTAGTGCTGAAGTTCTCAAAGTGCTCGCTCCACATCCCCATGTTGTTCCAGCCAGTTTCGGAAGGATAGCATTGTGGGATTTTAGTTTTTGCTTTGTGTCTCCGAGGTGTGAGCTGTACGTTAGGGTCCGGTCTAGTTTCACTCTCAAATATTTAGGCTTATCCTCATGTCTTATGCTTTGGCCATTCGAAAAGATCTGTAATTTTCTGAGTGTATCTCTGTTGTTGAGGTGCATTATAGTGCTGGTTGTTTTGTTGGGGTTGGGAAGTAGGTGCCACTTGGAGTAATAGGTGTTCAGGACTTCAAGGTCTGCATTCAGTGTTTCGTCGAGATCGTTGTAGTTTTTACTCTGATATGCGATGGCCAGGTCATCTGCATATGCAAATTTGCGTGATTTAGTTTCTGGCAAGTCAGCTATATATAGATTGAAGAGAGTGGGCGCTAGTGCCGAACCCTGTGGCAGACCATTATTCAGAACCATGCTCTTACTGTTCGTACCATGGAGTGAGACCTTGATTTTCCTGTTCGTTAGTATGTTCTTGAGTAGTTTGTAAGTCTGCTTGCAATTTATGATTCTAGTTAGCTTAAGCAGTAACCCTTCAATCCATACTGTGTCGTAAGCTGATGTGAGGTCTATGAGGACCAGGCCAGTTTTCATCTTGTTCTGGAAGCCTTTCTCAATATAGGTTGTGAGGGACAGCACTTGATCGCAGCAGTTTCTACCTGCTCGGAAACCCGCTTGGTATGTTGGGAGGTTGGCTTCGATGTATGGAGTTAATCTAGTCAGCAATATTCTCTCGAATAATTTATAGGAGGTACATAGCAGGGATATTGGTCTGTAATTCCTAGGATTATCTCTAGTCTTTCCGGGTTTCAGCACTGCGATTACTTTTGCTTCTTTCCATTCCTTAGGCACAACCCCTGTGCTTATGCATTCCGTACAAAGTTTGGCCAGCCACCTTCTTCCTAAAGTTCCCAATTCCTTTAAGAATTCTGGTAGGATGTTGTCGGGTCCGGCTGCTTTTCCTGTCTTCATTAGCTTCAAGGCCTGGGATATCTCTTCTGTCTCCACTTCTTTTACAATGCCCACGTTGGTTGGGTTATTAAGCAATAAACTGCTTAGCTCTTGGGAAATTTCTCTCTTTTCGGCTGTTTTTAGCTGGATTTTAGAGGTCTGTTTCAGGACAGCTGCAATCTCAGATGCGCTGGTTCCAAGAGTCAGCCTGTTAGGCGCTGTGGCACCGCCTAATTTCCTCAGCAGGCCCCAGCTCTTCCTGCTGGAGTGGGTAAAATCTAGATTTTCCATCGCCTCCTTCCATCTCCTCCTACGTTCCTCATTCATGGCGTTGATCAGTTGGTCTGCAGTCTCCTCGTCCCCAGTCTTCTCATATTCCTCCAGTAATGTTTCACTCTTTCGTCCAGCAGGGGGTGTATTCCTTTCTCGATCCTCGTGGAATTGAATTTAGGGCCGCTTTTTGTACTAAGTTTACGAATCTTTTGTAGTTCTCAGGTCTTGGTGGTATCAGATTTATCGTTTTCTCAACATAGGATCGGTATTTATTCCAGTCAGCTTTCCTCAGGTTCCACCGGGGGATTGGGGGGCTTTTTATGACTGGGATTGATAGTCCGATCTCCACTATTACTGGATTGTGCTGGCTCCGGGGGAACGCCTCGAGGACCCTTCTTATAGCTCGCACGGGTGTACCTGTTGCTCCACGTGTGACGGGCAGGTCAGGTGTTGACGTTGTGCCCCACGCCTTTGATTTGAAGGTCGCTGTGTCCTTGGGGTCAAAAAGGAGGTGTAGGTCCCGGTTGTCTGCCCAATCACTTAGTCCAGTCCCTTCAGCTGTGGATCTCGGGTATCCCCACCTGGTGTGCTGAGAGTTAAAATCGCCAGCGTAAACTGCTGGGTGGTTAGCCTCGGGTAGGATACCTGTGGGCCATTTCTGTGATGGAGGTTTGTAGACATTATACAGTGTCATCTCTCCCAGTTTTATGCCTATCGCATGCTCTGCTGGTACCACTTTTGTGTCCAAATTCCTTAGGAGTTCGTTCTTCACTAGGGTGGCTATGCCATGTTTGTCGTGTCCAGTGTAGCTCACAGCTGTAAATCCTGGTATTTTGAGTCGATTGATGGTTTCATCTGTGAGGTGGGTCTCTTGTAGGAGTACGACACTTACTCGTTCTCTCGTTAAGATCTTTTCGAGGATTTCTCCCTTGGTCCTCATGTAGCCTTCTATGTTGAACTGGCATCCGTTCAGCTTCTTCATGCTAAGACTCTGCTCTATTTGCCTCTGTGTGGGCCGGGAGGCCTTGTCGCGTCCGGCGGCCGTGGATGTGTAGACTTTTCGCCGCTGTACCATGTTCCAGCGTTGCCCGGGGTACACCATCTAGGAGGTTGTCTACACTTCGTACCCCTGTAGCAATTGTAATTTGGTACAGATGCCCTTACCCCTGATTTAGGTGTGTTTCAGCTACTAGGCATACGTCAATGTCTTCCTCTTGTATGAATTCTCAAAATTCGAGGGCTTGATTGAATAGACCGTCTGCATTGAAGACGCAGATTTTGAGACCTTGTATATTAGGTCGTCTATCCATGTTGGGGAGTGGGGTTTCCTGCGGTAGTCGCTGTATGCTGCAACTGCTTGGCTGCCGAAGCGAGTTCGGCTGGAAGGTGCGTGTTGCTGTCTAGAACGTTGACCAAGCGGGTCATATGTTCTTGCAGCACTTTGATCGACGACGTGAGTCCCTCAATCGTGGCGTCCTCGGCTGCTTTACGCAGACTGGGCTTGGGGGGGGGGGGGGGGGCACGAGGGGGCTTCTGTAGGTAATTCTCCGTTTTCATGAACCTGGTTTGGGTCAGGTGGTTGGGGTGGTTTGCTGGAATCGCCTACAGTTGCGGAGTTGAAACATGTACCTGGCACCGACTTCTTTTTAATTTTTTCAGGAGTTACTGTCAGTGCGAGGATTCTGTTCACTTCCCATATCTTCTTGTTTTGTGCTGAGTCGGGGAGGGTGACTGTGTGGAGGGGCCATGGCCTTTTAGGATGGGTTTTTACGACTGAGCTTACCTCGAAGCCTTCTTCTTAGAGGAATGTTTTGATAACAGACGTATTGGTTTTGTGCGGCATGCCGCGGAACACTAACTTAATGGGATTCCTGGCCGCTATCGGGAATATGTGGTAGTGTATTTTGTTCTTTGTAGCATCTCTTTGATTTCCTAGTATTCGTCAACTGTTTTCAGGGTGACTTTTATTTGATCCCCCTCTGTGGTTTTGGCCTCTTTGATTAAATCATAGATGTTTTTGTAAGTTTGCTCGTAATGAATTACGAGTGGTCGATTCTGTATTTCTTCTCCTCTTCCTCTGTTGTTGTGTTTGTTGCTGTTTCGTCAGGTACCGCTGTGTCTGTGTTGTGTTCATCTATTGCGTCGAATCTGTCGTCTCTGAAAGAAAGAGAGAAAACGCTGGTTAGCGAGAAAACGCAAGGCGAGTAACCAAATGCGTGAACCCGCGGAACCGATCGCTAAAAAATCACGAGCGAGAGGTTAGCCTCGGCAGCGTCAGCACACTTCGGCAGCCACAGCGCAACTGCGTCGTGTATGTGGCGTGCGTGTGCGTCAGCGAGGTGTTGCAAGGAGGGTGTTTTTTGCAGACCCATCCGTGTGCTTGAGTGAGGGATTTTAACAATCTTTATTTACCAAAAAACTCCTTTTGCAGGGACTAGAATACTTGGGCCTCAGGGACCTTTAGCAGACCTGCTTTGTTGTCCATTTTTGTTGCTGATTTATGTTACTTAATTATGTTACTTACATCTGCTCATAGGCTACTCTTCTTCTGTTAGGGACATTGGGACCTTAAAGCGGTGGCCTGATTGTGGATGCATAACTCCTAGTTCCCTAAGGTGGGGCAGTACGTTTCGCAGTTGGTCTACTTTAGCATACAGTTTAACAGCCTTTCTTCAGATTGCTGATTTTACGGTGAAGAATGGTGTCAGAGCCCTTGCCATCTGCATGCATTTGTTCTTCTTTCCCTGAATGTGTGTGTGGAAGAACAATTTGGCGTCGAGTTCGACTCCCAGGTAACCGACTGAGGGTGCCCACGGAAACAGGCGGCCCAGGATGCACACTCTTTCGATTCTTGGTTGTTTCTTGCAGAAATAGACCAGTGTGGCTTTCTCTGCGTTTAGAACCACTTTATTTATTCTACACCAGGCGACGACTTTGTCCATTTGGCGTTGCAGTCGGTTGAAGTTTGCAAAAAGTTGGCGGCCGCTAGTGTACAGCGCCATGTCGTCCGCAAACTGGGCCAAGTTGACGTTATCTTCCAGTGGGAGGTCGTTGATGTACACATTGAACAGCGACGGCGAGAGGACTGACCCTTGGAGGATGCCTGCTGTTAGTTGTTTGATGCTAGACTTCTTCCCCTCCATTGCACCATTGCAACGGTGATTCAGCGATCCTTGAGGTAGTCAGCTATCGGGTGTACATAGCAGTCTGGTATAGTCTGTGTGGCCAGTTTTTGGATGAGCTGATCATGCCAGACTCTGTCATAGGCCTTGTCCCAGTCCAAGAAGGCCGCAGCGGTGGAATGTGACGTGTTGATCTCTTTGGTGATGTGCTCGACCACTCTCACGACCTGCAATTCCGCTGAGTGTTTCCGTTGGAATCCGAACTGCTCCGGTCTGATCGTTCCGTCTGCTGTTAGCGGTTGCTGAATTCCCTTGAGTACCACACTTTCGAAAATCTTGCTCAGGGTGCTGAGCAGACTTGTCGGTCTGTAGCTAGTTGACAGTTGCAGGTCTTTGCCCGGTTTCGGAATAGGGATGATCTTAGCTGTCTTCCATTGCCGCGGGAAGTGGTTCAATAGGAGGCAGCTATTGAAGATTCGGGTCAGTAGTACAAGCGGTTTTCTCGGAAGTTCCTTCAGTTGCGTGTTGGCAATGCGATCCGTTCCTGGTGCTGACGTCCCTTTCCTGTTTCTGATTATGTTCTTGACTTCTGTTGGAGTGGTGAGGAGTGGTTGGTCAGCTATTTGTCGCCTGGTGAATTCTGTAGTGTTGGCAGAAGAGCCAACACAGTGTTACTAGTGGAGGCCGAAATGCACGCGGTTTAGCTCACGCAGGCTGGCGTGAGGAGGGAAGAACTATACTGACGTGAGGTCTGGAACATGACAAGGAATTATAATTCAGAAAGCGGACGTAGCTACTTGATACGTAACTTTAATCCATTAATGATGAACGTCGCTCTTGACGATACATGATTCACAATATTATCTGCCCAAATACATTCTTGAAGAATATGGCGCCTTGCTAGTTCGTAGAAAATGACGTAGCTGAAAGCTATTCTAAACTGTCGTCTCTGCAAATGAGAGCGTATGTAGACGGTGAACCATCGCTAGCAAAGTCGGCTGTCCAACTGGGGCGAGCGCTAGGGAGTCTCTCAAGACTAGACCTGCCATGTGGCGGCGCTCGGTCTGCAATCACTGATAGTGGCGACACGCGGGTCCGACGTATACTACCGGACCGCGGTCGATTTAAAGGCTACCACCTAGCAAGTGTAGTGTCTGGCGGTGACACCACAAATTCTTCGATGAACTCGGTTGTTGCGGCTTCTGCGCGAGCTTCTTCTTCATAGAGTTCGTAGTTGTACAGGGTATTTTGCCGTTCATAAGCCTCTGCGAATGCTTCTGCCATCTCTAGTGGCTCGAAGGTCAGTCCTCTGTTGGTGCGGATGGCTCGTTTCGGTTCTTTAGGGCGGTGGATGGCTTTCATCAGCTTCCACTCTTTTTGTTGTAGATGGAATTGGTCCATTCTATCCTCCCATTGTTCTCTCCTCCAGTCCATTAGGCGGGCGCGAAGTTGTCGTTGGAGCCGGTTCATGGTTTGTCTATCTCGAGGGTTACTGAACTCTTGCCAGCGGCGGCGGTACCGGTTTTTCTAGTGTCGTAGTTCTTGGAGAAGCGGTGGGAGCTCCGTTGTGTGAGGCGTTTGGATGGTAGTCGTGGTGGCTCTTTGGGCCGCTGCCTGGATTTTTTCTGTCAGATAGTCCATAGCTGTGGCCACTTCCTCCTTCGTGCTCAGTGACAGTGTGGGGCGGACAGTGTTGTTTAATGCTCGGCGGAAGGCACCGCATTCGATGTTCCTCGTTGTCCATGGCTGGTCCGATAGCGAGATGCGTCGGAGCTGTATGAGGACTGGCAGGTGGTTGAAGGAGAGATCGTTTATTGTGGTCAGCTCGACGTCCGCCGGTATGTCCTTGGTTAGCACGATGTCCAGGACGTCGGGGTGGTTCCGAGTGAATACTGGGACAGAGGAGGGTTCTTCCGGTCCGTGGATGTCGATGTTGAGTTCTTCCGCTATCTCCAAGAGTCGGTTGCCTTTCCGGTTGTTTCTTCGAGTTCCACGAACGGTTCTTCGCGTTCAGGTCGCCGCCAATCAGCGTTGCTGGGGAGAAACTGGCGAGGGCCGCAATGTCTTGTCTGTCGAGGGCTACTCGTGGCGGTAGGTATGTTGCCACAAATGTGATGTTCCCCACATAGGTTCTGACGGTGACCGCCGTTGCTTCCAAATGGTTGTGGTGGTGCAAGTCTTCTTTGTGGTGGATCAGTGATCGCCGCACGAAAATCGCTGTGCCTCCTCCTCTTCTTAGCAGTCTGTCGTTGCGGTAGGCGAGCATGTTTCTAAGTTTAAACGCCTTGTGCCCGCACAGGTGTGTTTCGTTGACCATTACGACGTCAATGTTGTGCTCCGTGATGAACTGTTCAATCTTGTTATTCTTGTTCTTGATACCGTTGGCGTTCCAAATTGCCGCGATGATGTCTCGTGATGGGCGGTTGTGGGCCATCCTACTCGAAGAGTGACGTTATTCCTTGCGCAAGTGCCAGTTCCTTCGAGAACGGGTTCTCCGCGTTCTTTATTTCTGTTGCCATCTGCTTGATCTTTGTTATAAAGTTTGGTTTGAAGAGTGTCTTCACCAAATCGGTAATCTGTTTGAAGGCATCCCCTATGGATCCCGACGAAGGAGCTTCCTGTTGTGGCTCCGTTCTCTGTGGCGCTTGGCGGCCCCGTGCGTTGGTGTTTGATAACGGTCGTCGCTGTCGTAGAGGTGGGAAGTTCTCGGCTGTGTTGGTTGGTGCTGGCGGAGTCTTCGTTGGTGCTGGGTGGCTCGTCTTTGTACCTCGGAGGTTAATTGTTGGTCTGATTGGCTTCAGAGCTCGCTGGTATTCCGGACAGCCTCTGAAGTTGGCAGGGTGTGCTTTGGTCCCACAGAGGACACAGGTGCACGCCTCTGACGGGTTCAGTGTGCAGGCTGCGAACAGGTGGGGGCCGGCGCACTTCACGCACCTCTGATTTAGCCTGCAGTATTTCGCTGTGTGGCCGAGCCACTGGCATCTCTTGCACTGCGGGGGTCCGTCTCGTGGTTGGTAGGTCTCTATTCTCACGCGTGTGTCCAGTATGTATCTTTCTCTGTAAATCTTATGCGATGTCTTCTCTTTGGGGAGCGAGATGACGTAGACGGGCATCGGCTCAAGTTCCTTTGTCTTCTCGTTCCTCTGTCGGTACTGGTGAACGTCCTTGATTGTATGTCCTCTCTCCACTAGGACATTTACAATTGTCTGTGGTGGTACCGTTTCCGGGATTCCCTTGAAGACTACTTTCAGGCATCCGTCTTCTGGTAGCTGATGCGTGAAATATTGCATTTGGTTCTTCTCCAGGAAGGCGTAGGCTTTCTTGTAGTCTTCCATGGAGGCAGAGTGGTATCTAATATGGTCTCCTCTATATATCGCCTATAGTTCCCCTACTGTATTCTTCTTAGTGTCCGCATTAAGGCGGAGATAGTGGTTTGGTACACCACAAGGGGTGGGGGCTTCCCCCCTGCTGGCGGTGCCGTTGCTGTAGTGTTCGTTGCTGGGATGGCTGGTTCTTCGGCTTGTTGCTCCAGTCCAGTGAAGGCGTTTTTGGTTGGTACGGCGTATTCTGTGGTGTCGGTCTTCGCACGTTTCGTCGTTTCTTCCGAACTTTGTTGTGGAGATTTCTGTTTCCGTCTTCTATTGCTGACTGTTTGGAATCCGGTGAGGTCTTCTTCTGCCACTCGGGTGGAAGTCCCGTCTTCCACAGCGTCGCAGCTCATCTTGAGAGTTGTCGGACTCGGAGTCACAGATGTCGGATATGTCGGACTCGCAACGAGTGTGACAGTCGTTTTCTTCGGAGTCACTTCCGTGTCTCCAATCCCTGCTGTCTCTTGCTGCTGCTGCCTCTCTTCTCGCTTGCGCTCTTCGCAAGATGTCCCGGATTTGTTGCTGTTCTTCTGCAAGCAGTTCGTCCATGACGAACTTGTTCATTGGCGCGTCCTGGCGTGGGGCGTCGTCTTCTTTCTTCGGCTGCATCGTCGCTCTCGCGGCGTGCGTCGGCGCGGCCGACGCGGTGGCAGGTTGGGGGGGAGGGGGCCCTGATCACGGAATCTGGCCTGTTCCCTTCCATTTTTTGGGCCTACAACGACGCGGGCTGGTCCCGCCGCAGCAGAGGCCCTGGCCGCGGGAAGTCCCTAACTCCAACCAAGTCAGGCTATTCCCGAGTCCTGCCTTATCCTACTGTCGCCCTAACACCCTACTCCCTACGACAACACAATTTGCTTGCGTCTCGAAAGAGAGACGGTCTCGGCGCCTCTGCATTAGGAGCGGAGCGTGCGAACGCTGCGGCTGCCAGCGCGCAACTGGTCAGCGAGAACGCCGCTCGCACCTTTGTACCCTGACCTTGAGGGTGACTAATGGTGAAGATTTGTCGTCGGACATTCACTTCAGTTGGAACTGAGTGACTGTTTTTTGTGTCTTTACTCTTTGGTTTGTCTTGTGCGGTTGTGTGCATGTCGGATACTTTTAGCTTGTGCTGTCTGATTTATGGCGATATGTGGGTGATGATGTTGGTGATTTGATGGGGGTGAGAGAGGGTGATGTGATGGTGGGCGATTATGTGTCTAGTCAATGAATGTTGACCTAGGTCTTTTGTGACGATTGATGGTGGGGTCATATTGACACAGAGAATTAATGAGATGATTTGTAGACCTGCTAGCTGTTTCATAGAAAGCTTTAGCTAGGTCAATAAAACGTTTTTGTAGTGGTATTACGTCCGCAGCTGCGTGTAGGTCGTCTTTGGGGAATCGGGATGGGAGGTGTAAGGCTCGTTTGAGGGCCCTATTTTGTACCCTTTGAAGTTTGAGGATGTGCGTCTTGGCCGCATAACCCCATACTGGGCACGCGTATTCCTTTATGGGACGTATGAGGGAGCAGTAGACGCGTACTCCTGTGTCTGCTGTTAGCCCGCTACCTGCGTTTAGGACCAGGTATAGTATGCTCAAGCGAGCGCTGACTCGGCGGCGAGGGTCGTCGATATGCGCCTGCAATGTTAGCCTCTCATCTAGGGTCACCCATAGATATTTTGCGGTGTTGCGCCTGGGCAGTTCTTGGCCGTTTAGTCTCGGGTTTAGGGTTGGTCGCCTGCGAGGTCCTCGCGGTCCTAATCGGCGCGTGACCAGCGAGTGTTGCTGCTCTGCTGCTCTCATCTTTTACTTCCCCACTTTGTTGAAGTGTGAGGGGAGTTTGTAGCTTTTCGGCTTTTACTCCCCTGTGCACGTGTGTGTGTGTGATTTTTTCTGTACTTTTTTGGTGTCTGTGATATGTGATGAATGTTCTGTATGTGTCTGGTATTTGCCTGAGGCTGGCGAGATGTTTGGTGTTATATGGGCAAGGAGCAGGATTTGGGATTTGGTATTGGGATTTTCTCTTCGACTTAATCGTCGAAGATCGTCATAGGGCGCTTGTGCTTGTCGCGGAACATGTCATACCGACCTAGGGAGTGGATGAGGGCGTTTCCTGATCTGGAAGAACCCTCATAGAAGGCCCTTGCCAGATCTTGGAAACGCTCTCTCAGGAGTGGGATTTCGGCTGCAGCGTGCAGGTCATCTGTGGGGAATCCAAGAGGTAGATGCAGTGCCCTCCTGAGGGCGCGGTTCTGCAGTCTCTGGAGTTTGTCCAGGTGCTGCTTTGCCGCGTATCCCCAGACAGGGCATGCATATTCCATTACTGGCCGGATCAGGGCATGGTACACATTTACTGCTACTGGGCAGGGAAGGGAGCTGGTTGAGTTCAGGATAGGGTATAGGATGGACATTCTGGCGCAAACCTTCCTGTGGTGTGGACCTCGTCTATGTGGGGTTTCCACGTAAGACGAGAGTCCAAGGTTACGCCAAGGTACTTGGCGGTTCTGCGCCAGGGGAATTGGGTTCCATTTAGGTGAAGGTGGAGGGGTGGCCTCTTCTGCTGCCTGCAAGATGGTGCCTGTTAAGTCTTGTAGCGCTTGTTCTACTGTTTCGGCAGTAGGTGGAAGAGTGCGAGTGATATCAGAGGCGACAGTTTCTCGGTATCGCTCCGTCTGTACGTTTGTAAGACGTCTGGTACCATGGGAGTGCTACCTATTCTCCCACATAGACTTCTAGAATCACTGGGTTGTGGTCAGAGGACATTCTATTGATTGTCCTTGCGGCCACAAATCCTGCGATCCTCCTAGTGAGAGCTATGTCTAACACATTGGGCCTGCTTCCGTTTTTCGGAAAATGTGTGTGCTCGACTGGACCCCATGTTTCGAAGTGGTGGTTGCGCGCTAGTTGTTGCAGTTTGGCGCCTGCTCTGGAGGTTACTCTAGAAATCCAATCAGGGTGTTTGGCATTGAAGTCTCCCCCTATTACGAGTTTGCCTTCAATTTGCCCTAGAGCAGCTGATCCTGTCTGCCACTGTAACATGGAGACAAACTCCCGACTGGGTTGCCTTGACACTTTTGTATAGTAACTGTTGTGACACCTGGTTTACAGTTTTGACGATTTCTTCTCGCCGATCTCGAAGAAAACTGACGAGTGTTCCAGTAAGTGTGCGGAGGAAGTCGTTTTCCAGGACGATCTCCTGTTGTAGGTCTTCTGCAGGTGGGATGGGTGTAGGTTCATCCATAATGTTTTTAGGTGCACGGAGTTCTTCCTTTGCTGCAACTTTAGGCCGTCTGGGGCATTTGTATGACAAGGCCGAGTGGTCACCGTCACAGTTGGAGCACTTCTCCGGGTTTTTTGTGTCGCGCCGGTTAAGTTCGTGATTTCCACCGAACTTTTTTTTTTTTTTTTTTTTTTTTTTTTTTTTTTAACTTCCATTCCTCCACTGGAAGGGTGGGGCGGGCTGATGTAGGGCTTAATGCCACTTTGGAGCCTTAGCTTATCCTAACGTTATGCTGTTGTGACTCTTTTTATTTGATAAATTGGGTAGGTTTGGTCTTATTTTCTATTTTCTAATCCTTTTTTTTTATTAGTTGGTTTGTTGGATTTGGGGACTGTGCACAACCCTGACATTTGTCTTATCTGTTTCTTTCTGTCTCTTATTTAGTCTATTGTGCTGTGGAATGGCAGGTGCTCTGGTAGTTGTTTTCGTGTTGTAATCGCTTCTAAATCCTTGTGTTTTCCGGGGTGAATTTGTTCTGTTGCTATTGCGTCGATTTGTGTGGTGGGTAAGGATACTTATAGCGTGGTAGATTGAGGTGGAATTGCGGTTTGATGATTGTCTTTTATGGTCTCGTTCGTGATAAGTCTATTGTCACCATATGTAGCTATCTGCTTTATTAATCGCTTTTTCATTGAGTCTGTATCGAGAGTTGTGTGCCGTGTTGTTCTTTGTCGTGGCTTTCTTGCTAGTGTTCTTAGCATTCTTCTATTTGTAGATTTAATTCGGTTACATTGTGTTATGTTTCCGCACCATGCTATTCCTGCGTGCTTTAGTATTAGCCTTACGTACATTTTATATATATGTAGCATGATTGGTGTTGCAGTGCCTCCATTTCTGTGTTGTAATAGTTTGATTTTGGCTAGTTTTGTGCTTGCTATACCTATTTTTTGTGTTGTGTTGGTTTTCCAATTGAGTAGGTTGTCAATCTATAGGCCTAGGTATTTGGCTGTCTTCTTTGGCTCTACTTTTTGTCCCCAGAGTGTTATTTCCACATCTTCAGGGTTTTGCTGTTTATGTTGTGTGAGGTTTCTGTGGTGGATTATCAGTAGTTGTGATTTGGCCGGATTTGGTCGAATGCTCCATGCGGACATCCACTTTTCTAGAGATTTTATGTATCTGTTGGTTTTCTCTGATATCATTTCGGTTGTTGGGGCGTGGCACTAGAACGCCGTGTCATTGGCGTATAGGGCAAGTGCTTCATTTAGCCCGACTGGCTTTGTTGTATCTGATGTATATATATTATACAGGAGTGGCGATATGATTGCCCCTTGTGGCACTCCTGCCACTCTGATAGTTTGTCCCCTACTTTTACTTTTGTTTCTTTCTGTAATGATGTTTTGTATTAGTTTTACTATTTCTATTGGGATGTCGTTCTTGATTAGTTTGTTAATGAGCCCTAGGTGCCATACTTTATCGAAAGCCCTCTCTATGTCGATCAGCAGCGCTGCTACTACATTTCCTGTGTTTATGGCTTCGGTGCAATTGCTGATAAGACGGAAAATTGGATCTGTTGTACTTTTATTCTTCCCAAATCCGCTTTGTTCGTTAGGTGGAATTTGGCGTTTTTCTGCGAACTTCTGTAGTCTATTAGTGAGTATCGATTCGAAATTTTTACGTATTATTGGCAGTAATGTTATTGGGTGGTATGACTTTGGGTCAAGTTTTGGTTTTAGTGGTTTCGGCAGCATCTTAACCTGTGCATCTTTCCACTGTTGTGGCGTTTTCTACAGTCTGAGTGCGGCGTTGAATAGGTTTTTGAGTGGTGGTATGATGATTTCCTGTGGTATCAGCCTTAGGTGGTGTCGTGTGATGCCATCCGCGCCGGGTGCCGTTACTTTCCCGCATGCTATCGCTATTTCTATTTCCTTTGATGTGATGTCTTGGATGAGTGTTGTTTGATCTTCGTCATATACAGTGTTTTGCGGCTCCTCTAGTATTCTTATTGTTTCGGTTTCTATTGTATTTGCTGCCTCGTCGTTAAACCTCTCGTCTTGAGGATGTGTATATATTTCCTTAAGCACTCTCATGAATTCGTTGGCTTTCTTCTCTTCGCTTGGTATAATATCGCCGTTTATGATCAGTGTTGGCTCTTGGTTTTGGTTTTCGTTTGTAATGCGTTTGAATTTTTTCCAGAATTTTGCTGGGTTTTTTGGATCTAGTTTCTGTATCTTGTTGTTGAGGGTTCTGTCTCTGTGTTGTCTTAGTAGGAATTTAACCTGGTCATTTAGTCGGTTCCACTGGGTTTTTATTGTTGGGTCCTGGTTTTGTTGGAATTGCGTATATACTTTTCATTTTTGCTTTATAAGTTCGAATATTTTTGCGGGAATCCTTTCGCCTCCTTCTGTAACTCTTCGTGTTGGGGCACTGGTTTCGATGGCATCACTGATTACTGTCTTGATGTGATCGTTGAGTTCCTCAATTTCCTCCTGGTTTCTGAGCTCTTCATGTGTTGTTCTTATGTTTTCTTTGATGTAGGTAATGTATTTATTTTCTGGGTTTATTGCTGTAGTGGTCCTGAGGAGTGGGAGGTGGTCGCTTCCTATGCTGTCTCCGATTTCTATGTCTCCTATGTGGTTTGCTAAGTCTGCTGTGTGTAATATGTGGTCTGGTGTCGAGTCTCTGTGATTTATGGAGGTGGGCTTGGTGTTACGCATTTTCAGAATGTGTGTATTTTCTTCTAGCAGTTCTTCCAATTGTCTTCTGTTTCTATTTGTCCGTTTGTCTCCAAAGTTAATTGACCTTGCATTGAAGTCTCCTAGAATTATGCTGGGCTCTAGATTACAGATGTGTTTTATTAAATCTTTTGGGATTTCTTCTGTAGGGCGGGCATATATAACTGCGATGTGAATCGCTCTAAATGGTTTGGCTGCTACTTTTATTACTATTACTTTGTGTTTGTCGAAGCACCTTGGTAGTTCAACTTCGGCAGTCGCTGACTTTTTGTGATGTACAATGGCTATTCCGCCATGTGCCCATCCTCTGTGTCTCGCCTCAGTCACATCATCTTTGCGATAACGTGTATAATCCAGTATGTTTATTGGGGCTTGCCCCACCCTACTTTGTCATTCCCAGTAGCTGAATCTTTTCTCTGTTGATTAGTTGCTCGATTAGTAGCCTTTTTTGTATTGCAGCCATTCGCATTTACAAACCCTATTTTGGTACCCACCCTATTGATGCTGGCGAACTTGTTGTTTTTCGGTTTGTTTGTTATCCTCCCCTATGTTGTCTCGGTTGCTCCCTGTACGGGAAATACTGAAATGCATGCGGTTCCATGCTTGAGACACATTCATTTCGCGTCTGAAAAAGGTTTTGGAAATATCCTTCATCGCGGTTAGAACGAGGTGTTTTCGATCCGGAAGTATGTTTGAGTCGCTCGGAGGAAGTCCTCACACACTACCGTTTGTATTTTTTTGGTTGTCGTCTGTTGTTTCAACCATTGGTTCATCTGTGCAGACAGTCTTAGCTGTGGCTTCTATTGACATCGGTGTTATTGGGTTTTGGACATTTAATGTCCGTTGAGAGATGTCCGCCGCATTTGACACAGGTTGGTTTGTGTCTTGTCGGCAGTTTGCTATGGGGTGTGGCCCTCCGCATCTGTTGCACAGCGGCTTGTTTTTGCAGTTTTCGGTAGCGTGTTCAAACGTATGACACCTTGCACACTGAGCCGGTTGTGGTGGTGGTACGTGAGACTGTTCCATTGGATGGAATTTATGGAAGATTCTGAAGTGGTTGTTGAGCAGATTGTCTACTGTTGCTTTGTTGCGGGTGATGACCCTTAATTTTTGTACAGGCTTCCCATATTCTCTCGAAGTGATTCTTTTTACTATCGTAAACTTAGTTCGTCCTCTGTCGTTTTCCGTGACATCACGAGTTACCTTCGTTATCACCACACTGAGTGATGCTTCTGTGGTCTCATTTGTGTTTGTCTGTTGGGTTTTTGTAGTTTCGTTACTTTCGCTTGTGGTCTGTATTGTGTACAGATGGTCCTGGATGATTGCTTCGATATCAGGGTGGAAGCTTGTTATTATTGCTGTGTGGTTTGGGTACACGACCATGTCTTGCACGTGTTGCAGCACATTTAGTATTTTGAGCTGTTCTTATAGTGGCTTCTTCGTTTCTCCTGTATTGAGGTTTTCAAGTTTTAGCATACTTTCTATTCCCGCTGGATTAGTCTGGGCTGAATCTGCGTGTGTGTCTCAGCCTTTCTTGACGTCGAGTTGCGTCTTGGTTTTTTGTTTTGTACGGTTTGCCACTCGCTGTCATCATCGCCATCTTCGTTTGTGTTGATGACGTCGTGAATTTCCTTTGTGGGGGCTTGTGTTTGTTCACTCCGTGTGTGGTCCTGAAGTGTGTCCTCTCCGCGCTTGGTTTGGTTTATGCATTCATCAGTTGAGTCTTTTCGTGTTGCGGTTTCTCCGTGGTTGGGCCTGATCTTGCGGATTTAGATTTTGTTTCGGTTTTGCCGGTGCTGATTTTCTTTGTCCTGGGTTTTGAACTGGTTGTTGTTTTTCTTTGCCGCTTCCGATCTCCAGATTGGGAGCTTCGTCGTCGGTGGCGTCAGTGAGTTGGTTATCTGCTGGGTTGAGGTCCAGTGTTTTGGTGTGCGGTGGGGCCATGGCCTGCTGGTCTTATGCCGCTAACTGTGCCTGTGTTGTCGCCATTTCGGTCGGTGGGGTGATGGTCACTATTCCCGCTGTCTTTTCGACCGTTACGATCCGTGAGCCTTGTAGTGCTTATTTCAGCGTGCGTTGACATGTCGGTTTCCGTATAGTTTGATTAATGTGAGTGTCCACTGTTTGTTTGCGTGAGTTCTCAGCCCTATTTTTTAGGCCTATGCGCTGCAAACGCGGGCTGGTCTGTCCGCAGACAGGGCCCTGGCTTACGACAATCCCTAACTACAATGTTCCCTACGTTCTGGCTTTCCAGAACATCTCGCCTATCATAATGTGCAGAACACGACAATTTGTTTAGCTTTTTAGATTTCGGTAGGCGTGAGTGCGCTTACACATGTGTGAAAGACATTCCCGCTTTCCTTTGTCTGAAGATCTCGAAGTAGCGTAGCAGCAGTTCGCTCTCAGCAACTGCTGCTGCTGCTGCTGCTGCTGCAAAACACCGGCAACATTTGCCAGGTGTGGGGGCAGGGCAAGCAGCGTACTGCTGTACCTGCTTAGACCTCAGTGTTGGGTTTAGGTTCCTAGCTGTTTGATATGTCCTCAGGGAGTGCCTCTGATTAGGGAGGCTCTCTAAGTGGCGTCATCGACACCGCGGGAGTTTGGCTAATCTCGCAGGAGGTCGGGCCAACGTGTTGTCGACCTGTGGTGGACCTGGCGGCCCAGCCCACGAATCAGGCGGCTGCCAGAGTGTTCTGCAGCGTTGTGGAACACTCTGGTTATGTGCCGGAAGCGGTTCCGCAGTAGCGAGACGCCTGCTTCCTCGTTGGGTAGCGAGGCGGCTTGTGGAGGGCAAGGCGCAGCGCCCTGTTTTGGACGCGCTGAAGCACCGCGATGTGTAAGGCGGCAGGCAAGACTCAAGTTTCACACGGAATTTGCAGTCAAAAAGGCTGCAAATTCCGTGTGAAACTTGCGTCTTGTCCACGGCAGCATACTCTAGTATAGGCCGAACCGGGGCCAGGTATAGAGTGAGGCCATGTCGTGGCGGGAGTGTGGAGGAAGGGTTGAGCAGTGGGTACAGCGCACGAAGACGCCCCACTGCTCACCCTCTGACGTCACGGGCGCAACCGTGGGATGGGGCCTGCCATGATCGTGACTGGTTGTAGGTTCGGAGGCAGCCTTCTTCTGCTAAAGACTGTCCTGGCTCTTTGCGGCGTTAAATTTTAGTCGCCATTTAGTGGACCAGGCACCCAGGACGTCACATCCGAGCTGGAGGCGACGGCGCATCTCGGCCGCGTTCATTCTACGGATGAACAGCGCCGTGTAAAGTGCTAACTCCACGCGTGCCACCCGCGGAGCGTCGGCTGTGTAGAGGGAGTACAGCAGGGGGCCGAGAACCGACCCCTGCGGCACTCCCGCGCGGGTCTGCCCATCGGTGGAGATGCCTCCGTCTGCTCGGACGTGGAACGTTCGTCCCGAGAGATAGGAGCGCGTGTGACGTCGGTACCCGTGTGCAAAGAGGCCGTCATGCCACACGCAGTCGAAGGCCTCGGAGACGTCCAGAAGCACCGCCCCGAGGTACTCCCGCGTCTCCAGCGCTCGCATCGCCTGCAACACCAGGCGCAGCAGCTGTTGGCTGGTAGAATGGCCGCTCCGGAACCCAAACCGCTCCTCAGGGATGAGCTGCTGGTCCGTGGCGTGACGGAGCAGCCGCCCCACGTACAGCCGCTCAAAAACTTTTGAGAGGGACGGGAGCAAGCTGATCGGCCGGTAATTCACTGCCTGGCGGGGGTCCTTCCCGCTCTTTGGTATGGGAACCACTTCAGCGTGTTTCCAGGCGGAAGGGAAGGTCCCAGTGCGTAGTACGCTGTCGAAGATGTCCGCCAGAGTCTGGTGTACCTCCGGCGGCAGCATCTTCAGCAGACAGTTGGTGACGCCGTCCGAGGCACCCGCCTTCTTGGGATTGAGGCGACGGAGCTGCAGGTCGACTTCCTCCGCCGATATCTCCTCGATCTCGTCGTCGTCGGCCCGCGCGGCGAGAAAAACCGGCAGGTGGTCCTCCACCAGGCGGACGTGGTCGACGTCGACCCCGCCCTCGGCGGGTTGAAAATTCTCTGCGAACGTGTCGGCGAGGACACTCGCCTTTGCATCTGGCTCACAGACAACGTTTCCACCCACTCGGAGAGGCGGAACGCGCTGGTGTCTGCGAAGGAAGCGCTTGGCGGTCCGCCGCGCGCTGCCGTCCGTCGTCGTGAGGGTGGCCAGAAGGCCCGCCCAGTCGCGGTTCCTGTGTTCGATGGCGGCCCGAATCTCACGCCGCGCCTAATTGAGGCGGCGTTTCATTCCCGGCAGCCGCGTGAGCTGCCACTCCCGAAAGAGGCAATTTTTGTCGGTGATCTCAAGGACGTGCGGCGGGAGTTGGCGCGACATCTCGCGCGGCCGTCCTGGCCGCCTGGGGGTGGCCACCTCTGCGGCTGCGAGTGTGTGGCGCGTGGAAAAGGTCAACGCCCCGTCGGCACCTTCCACGTACGGGTCCGGCGCTCTCTCGAGGCGGTCTAAGACCTCCGCTGGGAGGCGTTCCTCGTCGATGCCGCGGAAGTTGCGGCGGCCGGCCGGCAAGGACGCGCCCATGACGTCCGTGTCGAAGACGACCGGGAGGTGGTCAGACGACAGGGCGCATCGGACGGTGGCAGATGTGAAGTGACCGACACCTTCCAGTACAGCGATGTCGAGCACGTCGGACTGGCCTCGGTGGGGGAAGACAGTATGGTTGTAGGGCTTCAGTACGATCGCACCATGCCTTTGGGTGGTGCGGAGGAGGCGGCGGCCACTGGTGTTGATGATGCGGGAGTTCCATTGTGAGTGTTTGGCGTTACGGTCACCCGCAATGTAAATCTTCCCGCGCAACGCCAGTAGGGCACCGAAGTCAGCCTCCTGGAGCAGTCCCCTCGGCGGCCTGTAGGCCACAACGAAGGTGATGACCCCTGCCGTAGTGGTAACAGCCACCCCAGTGGCTTCCACAGTGGCGAGGGGCGGAAGCTGGACTTCGTGCTGTTTTAGGGAGGCCTCGATGTAAATGGCCGTCCCTCCGCCACGGGTCAGCCTGTCTGCGGTAGCACCGATAGTTGGCCACCTTTACGTGCACCCCAGGCTTCAGGAAGGTCTCGTACACGAGGCAAACATCTATTGCCTCATCGCGCAAGAACGCCCTGAATTCCACTTGCTGTGGGAACAGACTGTTTGCTTTAAACGCGCAGACGGTGAGGCCGTGGACGTGGTGGTTATCCGGGCAACCCGCGCGTCAGGCGCGGCCACGGGGCTGCCGTGGTGGTCAGAGCGCTGTGAGGGGGCAGGTAACCCGCTCTTGGTGGCGGCAGCGAAGCTGGTGGTAGAGTGCACCTCTTTTTTTTAAAAAAAAATTCTTTATTTATCAAAACCCAATATTATACAATATAACCCACCACCTAAAATCATTAGTGGGTCGAAATTAGATACAATGTTACATTTTAGCAGCATTTACCAAATCTTCTATATTCTACTATTAGTATCAGCTACAGGAAGTTAGTTCTGTGGGTATCTATATGATCGATTAGTCTACCATGATATCTACTCTAACCTACTTTACTAGTAACTACATCCTGCAGCGTTACAGGTGTGCCAATATATAAACCTACTGTTTCATGGCCGTGCCTACCGAGCTAGTCCCAGTGGGCGTGCCCCTGGGCTGGCCTTACCGCAAATCGCTGCAGGTCTAAAGAAAGTATCCTATCATCTATTTCTACAAGTAACAATATTTTCTCAGTCATAATTGGTGTGCTATAGTCTCTGATCGGTGTGGTCGCACCCTCCCCCTAGTGGTGAAGGTGTTAGGGTCTCTAATAAGGTGAAAGGTGTCTGTGTTAGGCAATGAATTCCGTAAGTTAACTGCAACGTCGTCGAGGGTGTCGCTCTTTCCCCGAACCGGCAAAGATATGCCGGGTACGGGCCGTGCCCAGTGAGGAAGTGCAGCAGTCCCTTACTTGGCTGGAAATGCTTAATCCTTAATCTTTCGTGAACGTTTGGTAAGAATTGGTGAGTTCTTCTTCCTGTCTCACCCCCATCCCAGATTTCTTGCCGGAGTTCCGTTCCCCTTCTTTTAATTGATATTTTGTCCCCCATTCTGACCACCATGATATCCCTAGTTTTTTCAATTTGCCCCTTTTTGATCCAATATCATGTGGCCTGCTCCCTGATTTTTACATCAAAGGGGCACAGCCCCACGAGTATCAATAATGCTCCCCCTGGTGATGTTCGATATGCCCCAACTGATCGTAGTATCATGTTCCGCAGCACTCTCCTCACGGCCATAGCAGGAACGACCCTCATGAGCCTGTGGGCCCAGACCCCCGACCCATAGCCCACGATGGAGACAAGGATTGTGTTATGGTAGAGTTTGATGAAGTTCGGTGGGAGATGAAATCGTCTGTGGCCTATGGTGATTCGGTTGTTTATCACTTCTATCGACCTATGTGTTGTTACCTCGATGTGCCTGGCAAAGCTCCATTTTTCATCTAGCATTACCCCTAGGTATCTAGCTTCTCGACGACGTATAACTGGTGCGCCATCCATCCTGACTGTAGGGTTTCTGACCAATTGGCCCTTTAGGAGTGGGTAGGTGGATTTGTTCGGTGCTACTTTTTGTTTAGTTCTATGGCACCACTGTGAAAGTAATGTCATGGTCCTCTCGATTTTTGGCTCCAATTCCTCTCAGCTTCGACCGCCAACCAACAGGAGGAGGTCATCAGCGTAAGCTATTACCTCAAGCACATCTGCACAATTCTCCAAGGTCTCAAGGATGGGCTCCATATTGACATCCCAAAAGAGTGGCCCCAGGACAGAGCTCTGTGGACACCCCTTTGTTATCTTTTTGCCCACTCTTCCGCTAGGGGATGGTAGCCAAACCTCCGTATCCATGCAATAGCTCCTGAGACACCCATATAACGGCCCTGGACATACCTTCTCTCGCAAGCGAGAGAAGAGCGAAGGCCTCCACAGGTTGTCTAAGGCGCCACTGATGTCCACCATGATGCCAACTATGTACTTATGTGTGGACGACCCGCAGACTTCGGCCGCCATGGCGATTGCGTCAGACACAGAACGCCCCGGCCTAAAGCCGAACTGCCTGCTGCTCATTCCACAGAGCACTCGGTGTGCCATCAGCCTGTCAGCCAGCAGCCTCTCCAGCAACTTTCCCAGCAAATCCAACAGACATATGGGTCTGTAGGACTTAACCTCTTTTGGATCTTTATCCAGTCCCTTTTTTATTATTACCACATTTGCTTGTTTCCAGATGGTGGGAAACTTTCTGAGGCTTAGGGCCTCATTGTAGATTCTTGCTAGAGATGCTACTAGTTGAGGAGCGAGGTATTGCACCACCTCCACTATGATGCCGTCTGGTCCTGGGGCTTTTCCTCTTTTAAGTGCCTTAATGTGCACCGCCACCTCGTTCTCCGAGAAAGGGTGCACGGCAGTGTTGTTTTGGTACTCTTCTTGCTGAGCTTGCCTAATTAGGCCTTGTTCTTCCGTATCCTCATCTTCCATATCATCCGGAAGCAAGGACCGGAGAAGGACTTCAGCAGTTTCCTGCCATGTCCCTGTCATCCGATTCCCATCCCGGACGGTTGATAGTACCATAGGCGACCTGATCTTTTCCCTAACTATTTTATATGGGATGCCCCAGGGATCTGTAGTCAATTGGCTCTGGACGTATTTCTCTCAGCTTACCAGTCTAACCCTTTTGAGCTCCCTCTGGAACTCTTCCTTAGCATTCCTATAGATTTCTAACTATCTCTGTTTTTCTTCCCAGACGACACTTCGCTGGTAGTACCTCCTCGCCCTCCTGACCGACTGACGCATCTGCCCTAGTTCAGCAGACTATGGTGATGGGGAGGCCGCGACGGCCCCCCTCCTAGTTGGTACTGCAGCCTTTACCGCTTTTGTGATGGCACTAACCAGCTCTTCGGCATGCCTGTCGACGTCTTAATCACCTTCCAGCCATGTCGGTGGGACACTCTCTCTTGCGAGGCGCTCCCAATCAGTTTTATTGTAATTTAACTGAAATTCCCACCCTATGTCCCAGTGGCATTCCCTGTCGGTGAGCTCAAAAGTGATTAAGTTGTGGTCACTTGTTGTTACTTGGTTTCTTACTATCCAGTTGTTCAGGTGACCAGCAAAATTCGGTTTTATCAATATTAGTTCCTTCTTCTCCTCCACCTGTGTAGATGGGGGGATTCCCGGCCACAGGGAGGGACTTCGCGTTAACATCTGCCACCACCACTATCTCTCGGCCTCTCAGTGCTGTTGTGATTCGTGATAGTTGGTCTAAGTATGTCTCAATTTCTTCGCCATATTGGAAGTACATATTAACTAAATGTATGACTCCAACTGGAGTCTGGAGTTCAGTTACAATGCAATGTTCATTTGAGAGCTGAGCGAGCACTGTGAGTCTTATGGCTTTATTTATGACTATAGTGGTCGCCTGAGGGTCATCTCCAAAGTATACTGTTTGCCAATTAACGCTAGCGAAAGCTATGTTACCCGCAAGAGAGTATGGCTCTTGTGGACAGAGTATGTCAAGACTCTTCTCCTCCACCACCCTTCGGAGCACCTGCATGACTAATCGGCTGTTATGTGCATTAAGTTGTCCTAGCTGTATTCTGGTGGTCATAGAAAATACGTGTGAACATATTGTTAAACTTGTGGTCTCAGAAGTATTTCCCTGAAGGGAAGTAAAGGTCAGACGACCTCTCCAAGCATAGACACCTGTCTAATGGATAGTTGAGCATTCCTTTTGTGTTAGGGTAGTAACTCCTTGCTGGTAACCATCAGCCACTAGTGTGATATATCCATGTGCCCCACAGAAATAAACCCGCTCCGAGTACTCCACTGAACAGCTAAAGTAATATGTTCTTCCCGTGTGGCGTCTTTGGAGTAACTGTACAGTGATATTTTCTGTGATTTCTGGAGTTTCGGACTCCAGACAAGGTTCGACACCGGCTAAAGAGACTGCTTGAATGGCTACATTATTTGAATGACAGTTGTATCCTATCAGACCAAAACTCCCTTGCATCAGCGTTAGAGAAACCAATATAATATGGACCCTCATTATGAAGCTATATTAAGTAGAGAATATTAAAAAGAATACAGTGTGTATTCACTTACCTCTGGTTCTGGCAGCCGACAGCTACTCCATCCAATGAGTGATAATCCAGCCTCCATCCCGGTGATGAAGTAGTAGTACGGTCGAGATATGAAAGTCCCATCCCTTACTGTTCCTTGATAGTGCTCCTGCCTAACGGGTGCCCATTTAAACCGACGGTCCATGCGTTCCACAGTATCTCGATATGTTACTCGAGCTAACCTCTCGTCTACAAAGTTGGTGTTGTAATTCAGACGGAGGTCCAATAAGTGCCGCATGCCTATGGCAAAAAGATAATTGTGACCCAACCTGACAACTCTACTGCGTGTATTGGTTCCCCACCCTAGTTGCACAGGTGCCTCATGGGTACAAGATGTTATGGCTTGCTGCTCTCGTCGTTCGGTCTCCAATAAGCGGTTCCTGATGTAAATGTATAATTCTTCTTTCCCTTGTTGGAGAAGCGATATGCAGGTTCCAATCCAATTGGTCCACCCCAGTCGGTTTTGTAGCCATACGTACCATAGAGGATTTAAGCGTTTAATCAGGTGATCTGGTAAGTGGAACTCCGGGGTTAAGTATATCAGTCGTGGTTTTGTCAGCCCATGTGTGGTTATTCGGCCAATTACAGCGTTTACATGGTAGGTCATCACACGAGTGTCTGGATAATCTGGATACATATCTAAAATAGGACCTCCTGTGTAGACAGTCCTCTCTTGCTGTGCTACTATATAACTCTCATAATTATCATGTGAGCTATAAGGCTTAATCAGGTAGACATTGACACAATATTCCCTTAACGTCCTTACTGTTCGGAGAGTTAGCGCCCAATTGTTCAGGAAGAGTTTCAGGATCAACATTCCACCCTGGGTTCTAACAGATAGATAAATCTGGATAGCATGTTTGATGACAGTCTCAAAGTTAGGGCCATTGTTGCAGTCACAGGTCACAACTACACATTGTTCAAGAATGTTCATGTAACTATTTGCTGACTCGGTTCTAGATAAATCACTGTTGCCCTGCCGCATCAGCGTGTAGTCCGGAACATTGGTTCTAGGCCTACTGATTCTGGTAAGCTCCAGACATTCATAACTAGCCTCATCTTCCAGCAGGATAGTGTTGTATAGAATCCTGCTATGGAACGTCAGCATAGAGAGTCCGCACGCGAATCCACCTAGACCCTCAGCCAGGCATAAGAAATTTCTGTAATTTGGTAATGCTCGGATGTTCAGCCATTGAAGAATTTCTAGCAGTTTGTTAACTCCGGCACTACCTGCTGTACAAGGCCTGTGCAACATACTCGGTCTACAGTAGATTGACAGAGGGGGTGCCGGATAAATTGGGGATCCCATTAGAGGTCGAAAGTTTCCAGGTCCAGGGGGCTTCGTTGATAGCTTCGAAATATGGAATGCACTTCTTATACCTTTGGGGGCCGCCAGGTCATGGTCAGTTCTGAGTTCCGAGGGAAATTCTCTGATCATAGGAATTGGATCTAGGCCCCTGATAAGTGATACGCAGGCTAGTATATCTGCATAAACGATGGTAATTTTACCTGCATCCTTAAGAACAGGCCAAAAAGTTGTAAGGTCCGTCTCACTATCCTCAACAAAATCAATTAAGTCACCAGTTCGCTCCCTGGTCAGTCGGGGATAAGCAGTGAGATCGAGTCCCATATTTCTAAATCCATCTCTATGATTTCTGAATGTTGCCATGCTGTAAATTTCTCCAGTCATAAGCTAT
Source organism: Schistocerca cancellata (assembly GCF_023864275.1). Classification (NCBI taxonomy): domain Eukaryota; kingdom Metazoa; phylum Arthropoda; class Insecta; order Orthoptera; family Acrididae; genus Schistocerca; species Schistocerca cancellata. The sequence goes on from NC_064637.1 coordinate 41,642,922, forward strand.
CCTACCATTAGCTAAGACAGCCTGATTGTAAATCTCATCAAGATCGAATTTCTCGTTTCTTCTCTGAAAAACCTTTTTGACAAGGTCACGCAGGGCGTCAAAGTCAGTGGGGAGATTCATGGTCTTTAACTGTATTCTATCGACAGCCTCCATGACCGAGAAGGTGACTTTACATCCATACTGGTGTCCCACCCGCACTATGTGCCTTAATGCTGTGGTCAGGATAACTGGCTTCTCCAGATGGGAAAGTTGCAAAGCATGTTCCAGGTTTAGGTAGATCCTGATGGGATCCACTTCTAGGCGTTTTACTGACGATTGGTCAGAGGTAGGTGTGGTAATTGTGCTGCTTTTATTTGGCCCACTATTGCAGGACGCCTGACTTTAGGTGCCCGATCTTCTGGCAGTCTCGAGTTCCGGGGGGACGGACACGTCTACCATTCCTATTCTTTCAGTTTTTCTGCCTTCAACGAAGGTTAGGAATTGCTTGAATTTAGCAGCCCTAGCCGCGTATCTGCGCCTCTTCCCCAGAGACTTCCTTTTTGGGATCCTGCGCACTGCTGCGGCTTCAGCTGTAATCGATTCTTGATATCAATCTTTTCTCCAACATCCTATAGGTTGGGCAGTTCCTTTCTGAGTCATTACAGGTCTTTTTGCCTCTCTTGACACATGGAATACAGATTCCAGATTTGGTGCAATTCTTTCTTATATGATCTTCCACTCCGCATCTGGAGCAAGCCGGCTTCCTGTCACAGTACTTGTGGATGTGATCCAAATCGCCGCAGTTGTGGCAGCGAGGCACCACCAAATAGTCCCGCACGTTGATGGCATGGAATCCTATGTATATTCTACCCATAGATGTGAGTTTTTTCCACATGGATCCCGTTACTTCTGTTACGTTGTGTACTGTTTGTCTCTTGGGCCTGTCCTAAATTTCAGTTTAAAGTCATTCTTAAATTGTTCATCAGTCATGTTGTCAAAGTTTTGATTCTTTATCGTGTCACATAATTCATTGTTATCCATTGTAACCGGTATATCGTACATGATTACAAGTGGATTCCTCTTTTTGGGAGGTTCACACCTGACTGCCTTGCACAGATTTTGGTTATTTAGAATTTTGTTTTTGTCCTCTTAGGTTGCTACATCTACGATTACGACGTTTTTGGTTGCTTTAACCTTGTTTACCTTAATTTTGTTCTTAACTGGATTTACCATGGTGGTAAAAATTTCCTGGGCATTCTTTGTGTCTTGGCCGGGCAGGGTCTTAAAAAAACTGCCGTGTCCGGCTTTTGTGTCACCTTCGCTATTGTCTCTCTGTCTCTGGTTGTCTGAGTTTTGGGGGCAGCCTGAGCCACTACACCTGCCCATGTCTTAGCCGGTTGTCTCCTAAGAGTGAAATTCTCCCGTTGTAGTTCGACAACTCGCCCCTCAAGCCTAGCATGAGCAATCGCCCAGGAGATTAGAATAGCAGTTTGGCTAATCTTTCCATTTTTAACGTTGGACTCCAACAGTTGCGTGATCCTGTTGTGTCTCTCGCTAACATTCTCGTCTATGTCCTCCATTTGCCTCGATGGATCGGGAGCAGAAAGCATCGAAGCTCTCGCGGAAGCACACGAATCGCTTGTCTCTAGTTCAGCCATGATTTGACAAGAGATAAAAAAGGGGGTTGGGAGCCCGTCTCTAAACCCGGACCGGCTCCTCTGGCATGGGGGGGGGGGGGGACTAAGATGCAGCTCGCCCACCAACCTCGTCCCTAGGTCAAGGGCAACCCTGAGCCGAGTTCAGCACACCGTTGCCAGTGTACTGGTCCGCTTCAGTGGCCTTGTCACCGACGATTTCTCCTAGTGTTCACCGGCAAGTACACCCCGCACTCCGGAGAAGTGGATGCACTTCTCGTCCTTCGCCACCTACTTGCCCGAGCTCCCACCTACAGGCCAAGGACCTGCTCCTACTCAGGTGGCGGGCCGGTCACCCAGTCGTTCGACGGTCTGGACCCAGCTAACCTGGCCCAGGCGATGTCACCACCCCCTGGGTTTGGCAGAACACGCCCCAGTTACCCACGGGCACGGCGAAGCACACTTGCCGACTTTCGCCGAGGTCCCACGCCGACAAACGAGGTCGCTGGCATGCAGAGCACCAGCTGGTCTTGTGCCCTGCAAATTGAGGGAGGGACGGATGGTCAGTCCCTCAGCTCCCCCTGTGCCACGCATCCTTCGCTTTCGCCTTGGGTTGGGGGCGTTTAACATCCTACCTTGATGGGAGTTTAACGTCCTTCCTTGACACAACGACAACCCTCACTGTTCCACAGCCCAGAGGTGTTATGAAAGTGATGATGTGATGAAAAATGATGGTATGGCCCGAGTCTTATGTTGTGGAGTTTGACATCATCGAGACGGTGCGGCACTCAAACCCGAGTTACGTTCCCCGGAGGGCCGCCACACGTACTGGGGGATAATGGCCGACCATGTCTCACCCACCGCTTTTGATAATGCACGATGGGCCAGTTCGGTTCAGTGAGGATTGCCTTTTAACGTCATGCATGGACGGCCCTTCCCGTGTTAGTTTCACCCCATCTAAGGGGGTTACTACGCGCCGGGGCCACGTCAAGGCCACGGGATAGGACATTACGGCCCTTCCCCACTCAGGTTCCTCTGAGCCACAGAGCACTTCAGACATTCTGAAGATTTCCGGGAATCAGAGGGTCTTCTGGCGGTTTTAACCCAGTTTCGGAAGGCAACACACCTTCCCCAGGTGGCGCCACGCAGACCGCTTTCCCGTGCGTAGAGTGCACCTTACGAAGAGGAGCACCTTTGCCTCACTCTTGGTTCCGGCCCCTCTGGAAGGCCGTACAACCTCTGTAACAGGCAACATACGGCCCACCGCAGTTTCAGCAGGTCGGTTTGTCCTCGCGGGGGAGGCCGCGAGATCGGCTCTCGAGCTGTCCCGCGCACTTGACGCAGCGGGGGGCATGGAGCAGTATCTCGAGACACGGTCCAGCGGCTGGCAGGAGAAACACTGGGCCCTCGTGCCTTTGGCCCTAAGCGGTTCGACCTCAACCATGACGTGGCCGGCCCGCTGTATCTGGAAGATCTTCCGATTTTCCAGGTTGTCGACAAGGACAACTCGGTACAGCGGCATGCCGCGGTGGGTCCGGGGAGACTTCATCAGGCCCTTGGACCTGATGCCGAAGCCCATATCTTCTAGTTCCTCGCGGAGGTAGTCCGCACCAAACTTGAGGGGAAGGTGGCGGAATACCACCTTCAGGAGTTTGAGCGGCTCGGAGGGGTGGGTGTAGCAACGGAAGCCGTCCTTGCAGATGGCGTCCATCACTGCACGGTACTCCTCATGTGTCGCGACCGTGACCTTGTAGAGGTCGCGGCCGGCAGTCTTGAGGGTGGTTGACGTGGCCACCCTGACGAGCTTTTGTTCGAAATCCTTATACACACCGTCCCGTTGGACGACGATAGGCGGTGGGGGCGGCGGCTTCTTCTGTGGCGGCATCAGAGGCGCCTCGTCGTCCTCCATCTCGTCGGCGTTCGCCCCTGCGAACGCATTTGTGGTCGGCAGCGGCTGCGGCGGCTGCAGTGCGGCAGCCTTGGCGGTGTGCCCCCTAGGTGGGGCGAGAAAACCGTCCTCATCAGGCTGCCTGGAGACAGCATTTGTCGCAGTGGGCCGCTGTGGCCTCTTCGAATGTAGCGCCTTGGCGGCACTTTGTGAAGAACTAACGTCAGTCCTCCCAGCCGCTGCAGCGGCAGTGCGGGAGGCTCTGGGTGCCTTCTTCCTCGGCCTTGCGGAGTCAGAGGTCGAGGAGTGTGTGTCAGAGTCGTCGTGAGTCGTAGCCCGGCGCTTCCTGGGCGCTCGGGCGTCGTCACTCGGCGACTACTGCATTTGTGCTTTCCTCACTTTCGAGGAGAGCATATGTGATGGAGGGTGTTGTCCTTCAGGACATTTCCTCCTCTATGATGTATGCGTAGTTTGTCTTAGTTGTGTGGTATGCCTTGTTATGGTGGTGCAGTGTGTTTGATGTTTCTGTGCTGCCGTATAGGCTGTCTTAATTTGTTAGCATAATTTTTGGTCGTCTGTCTAGTGTTGTGTCGTAGTGTCCCAAGTTTTTGATGAGTCTGTTGTCAGATCTGGCCGTGTTTTCGTAAAAGCTTTCGGCCAATTCTTTGAAGCGCTCGAGCAGCGTTGGTATTCCAGCTGCTTCGTGTAGGTCAGCAGTGGGGAAGCGGAAGGGAAGGTGTAATGCCATTTTAAGCGCACGGTTTTGGACCGACTGGAGTTTGCGGAGGTGCCAGTGTGCCGCATATCCCCAGGCAGAGCAAGCGTACTCCATTATGGGTCGTATTAGTGAACAGTATGTTCTGACTCCTATGTCGGCCGCTATGGTGCTGTGAGTGTTTAGGATAGGATACAACATTTGCATCCTACCACTAGCTTTACGGCGCAAGTCCTCGATGTGAGCCCTCTAGGTGAGCCTGGTGTCGAGAGTGATACCTGGCGCTACGTCGCCATGGAAGTTCTTGACCGTTCAGCTTAAGCAATAGCGGCTGACGGCGGGAGCCCGCTTACCTAGTTTCGGGGTGATGATTATGGCTTGTGTTTTCGTCTCGTTTAGTGTGATGCGCCATTTTTTAGTCCAGCGGCCTGTCTCGTCCAGCGCTGTTTGCAATCTTCGGGTAACCCTGTCTCTTTTCGGGTTACGCGTGAAGAACGCTGTGTCGTCGGCATACTGGGCAGTGTGCACCGGCGGTACGGTCGGGAGATCGGCAGTGTACAGGTTGTACAGTACCGGGCCCAGTACCTACCCCTGGGGCACGCCTGCCCTGATGCGCCGCTTTGTGGAAAGCGACGACTCGATACTAACGGAGAAAGTCCTTTGGGAGAGATAGCTCGCGAGTAGCTTGACTATCGGACCTGGGAAGCCTTGGGAGAATAGCTTATAGAGAAGCCCGGTGTGCCAGACAGAGTCAAAGGCAGCGGCTACGTCAAGTACCACTACCCCGCAGTAACTTTTGTGATTGAAGCTTTCGGTAGCTGCTTCGACGACCCTCATTATTTTCTGGGGCGCGGAGTGTTCCTGCCGGAAACCGAACTGGAAGTCAGGCAGGATGTGTTGTGTTTTGACGTGGTCGAGAATGGGAATAAGTAGCAGGCGTTCGTAAATTTTGCTAAGGGTTGGCAAAAGGCTGATTGGTCGGTGGTTCTGCGGGATAACTGGGTCTTGACCGGGTTTCGCGATCGCGACGACTTCTGCGTGTTTCCAGCACCTTGGAAACTTGCGGGAACGCGTGATCTCATTGAAGATATTTGGGATGTGGGCTACAGCAGGGGGTGTGAGGTGTTTCACTACTACGTTGTTGAGCTGGTCATGGCCTGGGGCTCTTTTGTTGGGTAGCGATCTGACTACTCGGTTCACGTCGTCGGGTGTGAAGAGCGGTGTGTTTTCTTCGTCGTCGTCGGCATCGTCCGCCGCGAGGAATGTGGCGAGCTGACGTCGAACGACGGCTTCGTGATCCCTGTCCTGCGCCTCTGCAGAGCGGAACTGTTTTTCAAAGGAATCTGCTAGGGCATTAGCCTTATCTGTGGTGCTAAAGACAAGTCCGCGCTCGCCGTGCAGAGGTGGCAGTCTGGCGCGTCTTTTGGTGATCTGTTTGGTCGCCTGCCAGAGGCTATTGTCGTCCACGCAGAGGGCTGAAAGCCGCGCCGACCATTGCTGGTTGCGCTGCTCAGTGAGTGCGACCTTCAGCTCTCTTTGTAGGCGGTTAAGTAGCCTCCTAGTTGCGGAGTTTCTACTGAGCTTCCACTCTTTGGCGATCCTATTTTTGTTTCTAATTTGGGCAAGCAGGTGCGGCGGGAGTTGCTTAACAGGGGGAGGGCCGTCCGGTGGCTGTGGTGTGGCCTCCTTTGCTGCTTGCAGGATCGTGCTGGTGAGATCTTTGAGCGCCTGTTCTGCAGAATCTGCAGTTGGGGGCGGGGCCTGGGCAATTGCTAAAGTTACGCCAACTTTGAGTTGCTCCCAGTTGGTGCGCTTGTATGAGATGTGTTGCTGCTGGAGAGGTACCCAGTCTCCTACGTCGACCTCGAGAATCACAGGATTGTGATCGGAAGACATTCGGTTAACCAATTGCGCGGTCACAAATCCTGTTATTCTTTTAGTGAGCGCTATGTCGAGGACGACCGCCCACCCCCGTTTCTGGGGAAGTGGGTGGGCTCCTCTGGACCCCATATGTGAAAGTGGTGGGTGCGCGCGAGTCGTTGCAGTTGACGACCAGCTCTGTTTGAGTTTCGCGAGTGCCAGTCTGCATGTTTGGCGTTCAGGTCACCGCCAATGAAGAGTTTCCTCTAATTTGACCTAGGGCTGCTATGTCGTCCTCTTGCGGGGTGTGTGTAGGAGGGTGTAGGAGCTGCAACGACAGTGAGGGGCCCTGTGACAGTGGCAATCTCTATTGCCACTGTTTCTATTTGCCTAGTTGCTGGTGGGTGGACCTGATGATGAGGGATTCCGCGTTTGACGTATGTTCCTACCCCGCCTCCAGCGGTGGGCCGGTCGGTCCTGTAGCAGTTGTAATTGGGTACCGACACCCGTTTTAAGTTTGTCCCGGCCACCATACATACGTCTGTTTTCATCGCGTAGGAACTCGCGGAACTCATTGTTTTGTCCGACGATACCGTTTGCGTTGAAGACGCACATTCTAAGTCCTTGGATGTGGGGTCGTCTATCCATCACTGGAAGGAGGATTTCTCTGCTGTTGTCGCATTGTTATGCGACCCTTGGAGTACCAAATTAATGGCAGTTAGTATTTGGGCGTTCTGTTGCCTGATTTCGTGGAGCAGTTGCGTTAGGAGGCCTAACGTTTGCTCCACGACTCCTGCGGGCCGTAGGGCATTTGCGCTCTCTTCGGAAGTGCTGGGCTGAGGGCCTTGTGACGTGCACTCAGCTGCCGCTACTGGCTGCAGACTGGACTTGGGAGTTTGAGGGGAGGAGGCTTCCCTGGGTGTTTTTCCGTTAGCGGGGAGCTGCTGCTGGGCTAAGTGTATTGTGGGTGTTGTTTGTTGACTCCTGTCAGTGCCTGCTACGCTCGCGTATCTTGCGCCACCTCGATCGGGTTGTCGGTCGAGTTTGACGCGGTTGTGGGTTGGTCGGCGCTCTCGAGATCGTAGGGCCAGCGCCGCGGTTGGTTTCTTGTGTGGCGGGGGTCTTGGTGCCTTGCGTGCGTAGTCGATATTCTTTTTGTACTCGGCAGCCTCGAGAAGGCGCCGTGTCCAGATTCGCCGCATAGGGCGCACTTGCTCTTTGGATCGCCTCTCTGTAAGGAGCACTCGGAGGTGGGGTGCCCTTCTGCGCATTTCATGCACCGAGTTGGCATGTCGCAGTGCTTGGCAACGCGCCCTAATCCTTTGCAGTTGTAGCACTGCACGTTGCCGCTTTTCCTGCGTAGTGGTTCAATGGTGACAGGCACTGACAGGACGTGTGTGATTTGTTTTTGCCTGTTTTGGGGACTGTCAGGCAAGTTGGCTTGATACAGTGGCCATTTGTTACCACTGTAAACTTCCTGCATGTGAGTGACGCTATTTACTTTGTAGCCCTGCCTCTGCAGGTCCTTCTTAATAGCATCAGTGCCAACTTTGCGAGGTAAGTCCCCTATTACAATTTTCATGAGTCGTTGCTTGGCTGTGGGGAAGGTGTAGTGGGGACTTTGTGTTCAGAGAGCAGGGCCTTCACAGCGGTGTAGTCCTCCAGCTCCCTGAACATAAGTTTGATTTTGTCCCCTCCGGCGGACTTAGCTGTGAACTGCTTCTCGCCTAGGCAGTTACTGATGAGGGAGTGAAGCTCCTCGTAATTTTTATTGCATTCGGCGACTATGGGAGGGAGTCTGTGTTTTGGTGCGGGTGTGTGTTGTGGCGCATCACTGTTCGCGGGTACCCCTTCGTCTTCGTCTGACAGCGGCAAGAACTTATTGCTTGTAGAAGCGATACCTCTTGCTTGCTGTGGCGCGGGTAGGCGGGCGGTTTTCCGTGCTTTTTGGAAGCCAACCTCGTTGGTGCCAGGTGTTTGGGGCTCGGTTGTATCACGGGATTCGTCGATGACGAGGGGCCAGTCTGACTCGTTTCCGCTCCCTGAGGGGGAGAGAGTACGTGTCTTAGTGGTGGGCGGTGGGATTGGTGCAGTTTTCTTTGATAGCTTGCGCTTGACAGTAGTTTTTTTGTGCTTTTTAGCACTTTTTACTACGTCTTTAATGCGCTTGGATGGAGCAGATGGGTGTTGCGTCTTGTTTTGTTCGGGAGGAGAGGGTTTAGGAGTGGTCTTTTTGGGTTGGGCTATGGGGTTGGTCTTAGGGAGGATGCTGACTGGGAGATGTTTCCTCTGCGCAGGGGTAAGGTGCTGCGCCAGCGCATGTGCCTGCCCTGTGCTTATCATCAGGGTGGCCATGGACATCCTACCGCTGGTAGGTGGGAGAGATGTGCTCCTTTTTGTGGTGTATTCCCCGTTTGCATGACGCACGCAGGTAAAGGAGGCAAAGTCAATGGTTGCCATGGGACTACCAGTTGCCGCCTTAGTTGTCGTCACCGTTAGGTTTCCGGCGGCAGAACTTGGTCCTATCACACTACCAGGCGCGGGACACTGGCCAGAGACCAGGACCAGGCCCTGGTACCTGTACATGCCCTAACACTCGGGGGAGCAGAGCTGTTCTCTGCGGAAGCTGAGGCGCTCGAGCCAACCGGGAAAGCGGCCGGCGGTAACAAAGGGACGGCGTCGTTGCCGCCAGCAGCGGGCTGCTGGGGCCCCAAGGCGTCGCTGCAACTCGACATCGCAGCCGAAGATTCGCTCGCCATCGGCAATATGCTACGAGTGCTCGTCTACGCCTTAATAATGGCGCATCCAAAAAAACACCCCTGGTTTGTCACCCGTACAAGCGGGGGGCCTATGGCTTCGCGTCACAGACTGACGGAGACTTGCTCAACGCCCGACTGCCGCTCGGCGAATGCGTCGTCAGTTTATTATTTTTTTTTTTTTTAAGCACATTTCATTCTCTTCCCTTAGGGGGGAGGGCGGGCTAATCTAGTGCTTGCATGGCACTTTTTAGCCATAGGCGAGATTTACAATTTTATTTTCTTTTTAATACAATTTAAGGTGCTTGCAGAAAGGTGCTTTACAGATTTTTTGCACTTTTGATGTGGTCATTAACAATTAACATTTAGTATTACAATACATAATTAACAAGTTTATATAATTAACAAGGTTATATTTTAGTTTAACGAGGTATATAGTAGTAGAATTTGACAACGAGATATGATTTACAAGGTTATATTTTAGTTTCTCAATGTATATAGTACTAGAATTGACAGTGTTTATAACAATAGAATATGGAAGGGGTGAGGTTAAGGGAGAGATTTGGGGGTTACAGTAAGAGATAAAGATTTAAGCATTGACATTTGGTGAGAGTTGAAGACATAAACATTGGCATATGGTAATATATAATTATGGTTATTTACGTTGGAGTGTGTAGTGTTTCTGTGTGTGATTTGTGTGTAATATTTCCTAAATTAAATCTCTGTTCGGTTGTGGAGCAGAGGGGAGGAGAGCAAATGAGAAGAGGTTTTTCAAGTTAGTCTGTGCGTAACGACACCTTGATGACCGCGCTGACGGGTGGCTTCCGAGACGTTTCCATGGGCTGTCTCGGTTGGCGTACTTTTTCAGGGCGCACTGTGACTGAGAGTTTTTTTTTCCATTCCTCACCCTGAGGGAGTGAGGCGGGCACATGGAGAGCCTATTGCTCTTTGGTGCCTTATATTAACTTAAGGTATGCTGTGGTGGCACTTTTTATTTTGAGAAGTGGGGTTTGGGTTTCCTAGTCTTGTTCTGACTCTCTCGTCTCATAACTTATCGCTTTCTGTCGCGTGGGAGGGTATTGAGATCCTGGCATTTGCCCGTGTGCTGAGGGAAACCTCCCTAAAACCTCAGCAAGGATCTGTTGAAAGTTCTCTTTCTTGTGTTTTGTTGTTTTCTCTTCTTTGTTGTCTTGTTAGTGTGTGGTCGTGATTTTCGTACTCTTTTTATGTGTCGTCTTCCTCTTCTGATTCTTCGTCTTGTAGGTGTTTTATCATGGCCTGTTGTATGTCGTCGTCAGTGAAGTTTGTTGCTGAATTCGCATCAATTGCCTTAATGCTTGTTTTAATTACTGTTGGCGGATAGGGGTATTTTGTTTGCGGGTATCTCAGTACGGTGTAATTTCTTAGGAGAATGTCTCTTGTGGCTGTTCTGTTGCGTAATCTGTTGGTGCCGATTTTAGCGGTTAATTCTAGCCATCTCTTCCTTAAGGGGTACACTTGTGCGTTCCTGTATACTACTTCGTTTCGTGTCCTGGAGTTCATCTGGCCTGTTGTCCTTAATATTTTCCTTTCTGTTGCCATTAACCTCCGAGTCACTGTTTTGTTCGCCACCCGTACCGGAGCGGCATATTCCAGTATGGGGCGGATAAAAGCTTTGTAGGTGTATATTATTGTATCCCTTTTGGCTCCGTTTGTTCTGCCTCTGAGTAGGCGGAGTAGGTTGAGTCTTGTTTTAGCTTTTATCGTGATGTCTCTTGAGTGTGCCTCCCATGACATATATTTGTCGAGTGTAATGCCCAGGTATCTTGCGGTGTCTTTCGCTTTTATAGTTTGTCCCCATAGTTGTAACCTGCAGTCTTCTTGGTTCTGTTTGCGCGTGCGGGCTCGTTTGTGTTTGAACAGAATAAGTTGTGTCTTATTTGCGTTAGGCTTAATTTTCCATTGGCTGAGCCGGCTTTCTAGGAGGGATAGGTAGTTTTGAGTTTGTCTGTTGCTATCTTGTGTTGTTGGTGTATGGCACCAGTACGCTGAGTCGTCAGCGTACAGTGTCAGACCCTCGTTCCACTTGTTGGGTAGTGGGATGTCTGCCGTGTACAGTGTATATAGCAGGGGAGATATGATGGCTCCCTGTGGGACTCCCGCTTTTGGCGTAAATGGGTCTGATTCCGCATCTTTGACGACGACTTTGGATGGGCGATTTTCGAGGATGTTCGACAAGAGTGTGGTGATTTTCGCTGGTACTCCCATTTTTAGGAGCTTGTAATATAGGCCCTTGTGCCACACTTTGTCGAACGCCCTTTCAATGTCTAGAAATATGGCAGCAGCACAGTCCAGGAGGTTTAGGCCTCTTGTGACGCCGCTACATAGCTGTACTATTGGGTCTATGGTGGCGTGATTTTTTCTGAATCCTGATTGGCAGTCAGGTATTAGGTGGTTTGTATCCGTAAAGGCGATTAGTCTGTTCTTGATTATTGTCTCGAAAGCTTTTCCTATTACAGGAAGTAGGGTGATGGGCCGATAAGATCTTGGGTCATTGGGTGGTTTCCCTGGTTTAGGGAGCATTACTATTTTCGCTTGTTTCCAGTGTATTGGGATGTTGCCTATTTTCAAGGTCGCATTGTATAAGGTCTTTAGACAGGTTATTATTTTTTCTCTAGGGGCCAATCGTATCTGGATTCTTTTGATGCCATCTTTTCCTGGGGCGCTGTTTTTTCCTTTTAGGATGGCTTCCTCCACTTCTGAGTCTGAAATTTCCGCCGTTAGCGCTGCTTCGGCTTCTGTCGGTGTAATGACGGTTTTTTGCAGTTTATCTAACTCGAGGGTGATCTCCCTTTCGTGTCTTAGGTCGAATTTTGGGTCGGTTGGGAAGCTGTGTACTTCGTCTAGAACTTCTCTAAATATATTAGCTTTTTGTTTGTCGTCTGTTATAATATTTCCTTTATGGTAAAGGGGTGGATCTGTTTTGTGGTGGATTCCTGTTACTTTTCTAAAGGCATGCCAGTATCTATTTGTTTGCTTGTGATCTAGGTTCTTGCTTATTTCTGCCCACTTGTCTGCTCTGAACTCTTTTAGCTGCTGCCTGACCAAATTGTTTAATCTATTCCATTCTCGTTTATATTCGCAGTCAGCTGTTTGTTTGAAGAGCTTGTAGATGCGTCTTTTTTCTTTGATTGTACTTAGTATTCTCTGCGGTATTCTGTCTGCGTTGGGTTTAATGACGTTGATCGGCGCGTTGTTTGTTGTCGCATTCGTGATTGCCTGTATGATGTTATTGTTATATTGTTCCAGCTCTTCAACGCTTGCGATTTCTTTCGCTGGTGGTAGGCTCTCCTTGAGTTCCTCTTCGTATTTTTGAACGTTTAGCTGTTTAATGTCGATTATGGTTTTTCTGTTTTTGTTGTTAAGTGGTGAGTGCATTAGGTGCGTTCGTGTTATTAGCGGCAGATGATCTGACCCCGTGCTGTCCCCTGCCCGTGGTTCCCGTTCCCGTTCGCAAATCACGGACTTCATCTGTCCGGTGGTGGTGGTGGAGGCTAAGCAGCAGTGCTGCTATTCCTCCGTTGACAGCACTGTTGACGTCAGTGTGGCCTCTCGTTGGAATGGGCCTCTGGATACTTCGCTAGTTCTAGTCTGGCGAAGTATTCGATTGCTGGAAGATCTGGGGCAGGCTGCCGCCTGCCGGAGCGCCACTCTTCCTTCATCCACTTCACTGTGACCTCAGTGATGTGGTCCCAGTCCGAAGGGGTGAAGATGGGGCGGCTGTTCAGCAGTTTGAGCTCCTTCGGTGTTATCGCCTCGTGCAACATGCCACGCGAGAAGCGTAGGTCGCACGGTACGTGCGGAAGAGGTGGTTTCGCGTGCGCCGGCGTGAAGGGGTACGGATTGTCCCCGTGAGGGTACGTCCCGTCCTTCAGCGACGCCGCGATCTTCTTCAGGAAGGGCTGCACACTCCGCTCGTCTGGGAGCGGGAGGGGCAGTCCTTCGTCGGTGTCCGTTTCTTCGTCGTGTGAAGAGGCGGACGGCAACTCTTTCGTCGGCTGGTTCTTCTGCAGCTGTCTCCAGGTGAGAAGACAGTGCAGGCGTCACGACGTCCACTTCCATGCGGGACGCCGCCTGCATTGCTGCAGGGGGCGAGTCGGTGGACATCTGGGTGGCGGCATCTGCCACCAGTGGCCGCCTCACCGGGGCGGGGGGAGCTGGCACAGGCGGCGCCTTCTTGAGAAGCCGCACCTCCTCCCGCAGCTGTCGGTGGACAGCCACTAGTTCGTTCCTCGTTGCGGCCCTTTCGGCCGCAAAGGCTGCTTGTAGGTCGGCCATCGCTTGGTCAGTGGCCGCTTCGATGTGGCACGACGCGCGCCCCTCGCCGGAGCGGGGAGGCGGTGCAACCGACTTGGCGGCGGGCACCACAGGACTTGGTGTGGTGAACTGCCGACGGTAGCTGCAGCTACTCGAGTTTGCGGCGTGAGACCCGCCGCAATTCGCGCATCTGCTGGCTGCTCCACGTGGTTTGGGTCAGTTAGGGGTGTCGTGAGCCGCCGCGCATTTTAAACACGCGACTGCGTTCCGGCAGACACCCGCCACGTGCCCCAACTGCTGGCACCTGTAGCACTGCACATGTTGCAGTGATCTCCGCTTGTGCTTCGGCTTCTGTGGTCGCCTGCGGCCGCGGGAGCTCCCCAAAGCACTGATGAAGACATCCAGCGCGGCTGCTAGCTTGTTCCCCTTGCGTCCTGCCATAACTTGTGGTTGGAACGAACAAAGGCGTGCGCGAGCGACGTAACGGTGCGAGCCGCAGCGAGTCCTGAAGTGTGTATATATGGATTTTGCGCAAATGAAGTGGTGCGGATGCGTCGTCAGTCGTCTGCGACGTCCTTTATAGACACTGTGTCCGCTGACCAATCGCGCCAGTGGAATAGCTCGGTGCCGCTGGCGAAGGGGGGGGGGGGGGGGGGGGAGAGGGAGGGGGTACGCGCGTTGCGGCTCCAGCGCGGGCGAGTTCTGTTGTCCTTTCATTCCAGCCCCGGCCTCGGTCCCCCTTAGACCGGAGCGCTTCTGGCGACTTCTTCTAATTGTAGAATGCGATGCTGAATAGGGGTGTCCACCGATGTCTCGATTTCTTAATTTGTCGTGTAGACGAATTTCTACTGCCTCCTTGATCACCGAATCTCAAAATCCGTAAGCGCTACATAACTTCTTCGTTTCCACAAATTTGACGGTGCATTCTTCGCTGATGCACGTTTCTTGTATGGTTCGTGCGGCGCTGACAGATGCAGCATTGTCTGTCCTATGTATTGCATCCCACATTCACACTAAGTTCTATCGACGCCCAGTGTCATCGTCCTAGAGGGTCGTTGGTCGATCTGAGAATATCCTTGACCTTCTTTGCTGCATGAAAGTCAGTCTTTCCTTGGTGCTTCTTCAGGATTCTTGCGCTCTTGGCCATTGGTGCCCCCACATACGGCAGGAATGCACAACTGTTGGTCTCATCCTCCTCCAGTTTCGCTCCTCCTCTTGTCATGGTTCATCAAAGCTCTTCTAATTTGTGTCTCGCTATAACTGCTCTTTTTTTCTTGTATCTTTTCCGGGTGGTTTTATTTTCTATGTTGTAATTCACACAGTAAGCTCATTTTGTTACAGATGGAGCAGGCCCTGTGCACTAAGGTGTTAAGTACCGAGTTGCGTTGCGCTGCGCTGGATGGTGACAACTCCTGACGTTTAGGCATAGGTCCTCATGCATTTTCTTCCTGTACACTGAATGTTCCAGTGTGTCCCCTGTGGTTTGTTGTTGTTTTTTTTTTTTTAATCAAGGTATCCAGTAAGAGCAAGCTTTCATTTTCCTCTATTTCCACGGTGAACTCGATGTTCTCATGTATACCATTGAGGTGTTGCAGGAACTCGAACAGATTTTCCCTGCTATGTTGCCATACCAAAAAGGTATTGTCTACGTATCAGTAGAATACTGTCGGCTTAAGTCGAGTGGTATTCTACGCTACCTCCTCGAATTGCTCAATGTTGTACAAATTAGCAATGCCTGGTGCTAGGGGGAACCCGTAGCAACCCCATGTACACTCCTGGAAATGGAAAAAAGAACACATTGACACCGGTGTGTCAGACCCACCATACTTGCTCCGGACACTGTGAGAGGGCTGTACAAGCAATGATCACGCGCACGGCACAGCGGACACACCAGGAACCGCGGTGTTGGCCGTCGAATGGCGCTAGCTGCGCAGCATTTGTGCACCGCCGTCGTCAGTGTCAGCCAGTTTGCCGTGGCATACGGAGCTCCATCGCAGTCTTTAACACTGGTAGCATGCCGCGACAGCGTGGACGTGAACCGTATGTGCAGTTGACGGACTTTGAGCGAGGGCGTATAGTGGGCATGCGGGAGGCCGGGTGGACGTACCGCCGAATTGCTCAACACGTGGGGCGTGAGGTCTCCACAGTACATCGATGTTGTCGCCAGTGGTCGGCGGAAGGTGCACGTGCCCGTCGACCTGCGGTCCGCAGCGACGCACGGATGCACGCCAAGACCGTAGGATCCTACGCAGTGCCGTAGGGGACCGCACCGCCACTTCCCAGAAAATTAGGGACACTGTTGCTCCTGGGGTATCGGCGAGGACCATTCGCAACCGTCTCCATGAAGCTGGGCTACGGTCCCGCACACCGTTAGGCCGCCTTCCGCTCACGCCCCAACATCGTGCAGCCCGCCTCCAGTGGTGTCGCGACAGGCGTGAATGGAGGGACGAATGGAGACGTGTCGTCTTCAGCGATGAGAGTCGCTTCTGCCTTGGTGCCAATGATGGTCGTATGCGTGTTTGGCGCCGTGCAGGTGAGCGCCACAATCAGGACTGCATACGACCGAGGCACACAGGGCCAACACCCGGCATCATGGTGTGGGGAGCGATCTCCTACACTGGCCGTACACCACTGATGATCGTCGAGGTGACACTGAATAGTGCACGGTACATCCAAACCGTCATCGAACCCATCGTTCTACCATTCCTAGACCGGCAAGGGAACTTGCTGTTCCAACAGGACAATGCACGTCCGCATGTATCCCGTGCCACCCAACGTGCTCTAGAAGGTGTAAGTCTACTACCCTGGCCAGCAAGATCTCCGGATCTGTCCCCCATTGAGCATGTTTGGGACTGGATGAAGCGTCGTCTCACGCGGTCTGCACGTCCAGCACGAACGCTGGTCCAACTGAGGCGCCAGGTGGAAATGGCATGGCAAGCCGTTCCACAGGACTACATCCAGCATCTCTACGATCGTCTCCATGGGAGAATAGCAGCCTGCATTGCTGCGAAAGGTGGATATACATTGTACTAGTGCCGACATTGTGCATGCTCTGTTGCCTGTGTCTATGTGCCTGTGGTTCTGTCAGTGTGATCATGTGATGTATCTGACCCCAGGAATGTGTCAATAAAGTTTCCCCTTCCTGGGACAATGAATTCACGGTGTTCTTATTTCAATTTCCAGGAGTGTATTTGCTCATAGAACATCCCACCACATTTGAAGTAGGTGCTGGTTAGTATATGCCGAAAGAGTTAGTCAAACGCCTCACTGAAGTGCCCATTGAATAGTGCTAATAGTGCTAAGGAATCCTCCAGTGGCACACGTGTGAATAATGAGGTCACCTTGGAGCTAAGAAGTCTTCCTCATCCAGACGCAATTTTTTGGAGTATCTTCACGATTTCCACCGAGTTCTTTACATGGTGTCGACTGCATTACCTCCCTTTCCTTTTCCAGTCGCGTATGGTTCGCGGGAAGAACGACTGCCGGAAAGCCTCTGTGCGTGCTCGAATCTCTCTAATTTTACATTCGTGATCTCCTCGCACACCCCATGGAGGCGGTCGTGTGGTGACCGATGCCTTTGATGACTTCGACATCGAGCGCGTCCGACAGTCCGCTAGTCGGAAAAAAATGTGTGTTCGTGCAGGCCCATGACCAGGGTGCCGTTCCGCTGGGCAGCACGAAGTAGTCGGCGGCCACTGACGTTTGTGAGGCGGGAATTCCATTCCATTCCAGTGCTGTTCATTGAAGTCACCCACAATGAAGACCCTCCCCCCCCCCCCCCAAACGTCAGCATTGCGTCGACGTCCGCCTCCTGGAGGTGTCCTCGGGGTGGTCTGTAAGCGGCCACGAAAGTGATCTGCTCTGCAGCCGTGGTGAAAGTCACACCGGTAGCTTCCATGGTGGCCAGGTCTGGTAGTAGCACCTGGTGGTGCTGGTGGTGCCAGAGTGAGGCGCGGGCGTAGATGGCGGTGCTTCCCTCCTGCCATCTGTCTGTCGTTCCAGTAGCAAACATAGTTTGCTACCCTCACATGGACTCCTGGCTTAAGGTGAGTTTCGCAGACCAAGTACAGGTCATTGGCCTCGTCCTGCATGAACTGGCGAAACCCACCCTGTTGTGGGAACAGGCTGTTGACGTTGAAGCCGTAGATGGTCAGTCCACGGATAAGGGCGTTATCCACGCTGTGGCTTCGTGGCGACGGTAGCGGCCTGGAGGGACCCCCGTTACTGCGTTGACGAGCACCGGCAGTTGCTGGAGCAGGGCAGAGAGAGTTCAACAGTGTTCCCAGGTCTGCAGCTTCCGGTCCTGGTGATGGCGCGGAAGCCGCCACAGTTGCAGGTGCGGGGGTGGCTGGGTGAGGCGTTGCCGCCACGTCCGTTTGCAGGGCTGCACGCCTGGTTGCCTGAGGTGTGACATGGTGGGGGTACGAGCAGTTTGCCGTCCTCCCTTGTGGTGGTCGACCTGGGTGGCAGCCAGGTGGGCCTACGGGCCAGGCACAGCGGTGACTGGCGAGGGCTCGGTCGAGTCCTCGTGTTGTAGCGTCGGGAAGGCCACTTGCCGCCCCTTGGGGGCGTCAGCAGACTCCCCCTTGGTGTCAGAGGCGAAGCTGGTGCTGGGTTGCACCTTTCGTGCAGGTGCTGCCCACCCTTGTTGCCGTGGGCGGCGTCTGAAGGCCGCACAGCCACATGTGGCTCGCTACAGTTGCAGCACTTCGACGCCTCCTCTCGTATCTTAGTGCAGTCCCGGCTCTGGTGGGAGTCGGCGCACTCGACACATCGGGCCGGCATGGAGCAGTAGCGTGCCACGTGGTCAAGGCCCTGGCAGGAGAAGCACTGGGCGCGCCTCCCCTTGGCCTCGAGTAGCTCCACCTCTACTCTGATCCGGGCCATCATCTGTAACTGAAATATATTTTTATTCTCGAAGATGTCCAGTAGGACAACCAGGAAATGCGGCATGTCCCACCTCGTCCTGGGGGACTCCATAATCGTGACTGAGCTAGCCATGTAGCCCAGTCCTTCCAGCTCATCCTTAAGGTGTGCGGTCTCCATCCGCAGAGGGAGATGGCAGAAGACCACCTTCAGCTGCTTCACTGGCTCCGCATTGTGGGTGAAGCAGTGAAGCTTCCCTCCTCGATGAACCGCATGGCGGCTCTGTATTCTTCCATTGTGCCGATCGAGACTCGGTACAAGTCTCGAACGACACACTTGATCTTGGCAGAGGTCGTGACTGTCTGAAATTTGCCTAAGAAGGACTTGTAGGTGTCCTTCCATGCGACAGTGATGGGTGGGGGAGGGGGGGGGGGGCGGGTGCACGCCTCTCGGGTGCCTCGGTGGCATCCGTGGCCTCTGGCTCGTCCGTGACGTCAACGAAGGAGTTCGTCGTCGGTAGCGGCTGCACTGGCTCGAGCCGTTTGACCCGAGCAGTGTGCCGCCGCTTCGGGACAACGAATCCGTCGTCTGGCCCCTGGTCTGCCTCGGTGGTGGCAGGAACTTCTGGGATCTTCTTCTTCTTCTTCTTCTTCTTCTTCTTCTGACTCCGCCTGTGGACAGATTCAGAAATTGCGGAGGAGTCGTTCTCCTCCGTTGCAGCAGGCCTCTTCCTAGAGGGCTGGGGTGTGTCCGTGGCTTCTGCGTCCAGCAGATCTCCAAGGTTCGCCTCCATAATGTCCTCCTTGTTAGGGGAGGCGGTGTTGACCAGCAGAGCAGTGACTACTTCTTTCGTCATGCCATGGTACTTTTTTCCCCCTTTAAAACATTTGCACGGACATTGACGTTTTTGTTTATGTATACTACAGACAAAACAACCTGACTAGCATATGGACAAGGGAGGAAAGTACGTTTTAATAGAGCTAATATAGGAATTTTACGCGCGCCCCTTTCGTAAATAGTGTGATTTGCGAGCCAGATACAGCCGACAACTGCCGCTGGAGCGCGTTGCGATCCCCTGTAGCACGTACCGTATGCACAAGTCACATCGTTTCTGAGGTTTAACTCTGCACACTCAACGTTGACGTTCGACACCACGGTCAATGTGCCGACGGCTTCAGCACGGCTGACGATGCGCGACGCGTGACGTAGCAGTACAAGGTGCACCTGGTAAGTTCGGTGGTCGGCCTCAGGAAATAAAAGTGACAAGAGTTAGAACCAAAATACCTTTACTGGCCTTAAAAGTAATCACCGTTAGCTGTAAAACACTTCTGACATCCGTTGTAAAGTTGTTGGAAACTGCCAGCAAACGCTTTTTGCGGAATCACTCGAAGCGTCGTGGTAACACTTTGTTGGATACCCGCATCGTTGAAGTTAATGAAACCTGGTGTTGCAAATACAGTCCGAAGGCCGAGCGACTGTCAGTCGCATGCTGTTCGTCTTCCCCGCGACCCTTGGGTAGAAATTCATGATGCATCAAGCCCTTGCTGTCGAAAACGGTGATCAGTGTCCTCATAAACTTGGACTTTGTCAGACAACTTAAATGGGCGGCAAGGAAGACGATGAGCACAATGCCATTGACTGTCGCTTTGTCTCCGAGTCGTACTGGTAGCACCAAGTCTCATTTTCTGAAATTATGGGGATATCCAATAACGCTTCACCTTGGTGCTTTAGCGTTTACTGACAGTTTGCAATAGCCTTACAACCGACTTCAGGAGTTTGTCGTACGAGGGCTATTCAGAAAGTAGGGAACGTTTTGACATTAAAAAAAAAAAAACTAAGTACTAGAAATACATTTTATTATATGCATATGAAAAAGCGACTGACATATCGGGTGATCAAAAAGTCAGTATAAATTTGAAAACTGAATAAATCACGGAATAATGTAGATACAGAGGTACAAATTGACACACATGCTTGGAATGACATGGGGTTTTATTAGAACCAAAAAAAATACAAAAGATCAAATGTCCAACAGATGGCGCTTCATCTGATCAGAATAGCAATAATTAGCATAACAAAGTAAGACAAAGCAAAGATGATCTTTACAGAAAATGCTCAATATGTCAATCATTCCTCAACAATAGCTGTAGTCGAGGAATAATGTTGTGAACAGCACTGTAAAGCATGTCAGGAGTTATGGTGAGGCATTGGCGTCGGATGTTGTCTTTCAGCATCCCTAGAGATGTCGGTTGATCACGATACACTTTCAACTTCAGGTAACCCCAAAGCCAATAATCGCACGGACTGAGGTCTGGGGACCTGGGAGGCCAAGCGTGACGAAAGTGGCGGCTGAGCACACGATCGTCACCAAACGACGCGCGCAAGATATATTTCACACGTCTAGCAGTATGGGGTGGAGCGCCATCCTGCATAAACATCGTACGTTCCAGCAGGTGTTCATCAGCCAGGCTGGGGATGATGCGATTCTGTAGCATATCGGCGTACCTCTCACCCGTCACGGTAACAGTTACAAAACCAGAATCACGTATCTTCTCGAAGAAAAAAGGCCCGATAACGGTAGATGTGGTAAATCCAACCCATACCGCAATTTCTCGTCGAGTTTCCACGACAGTTCCAGGATTTTCGGTAGCCCAATTTCTGCAGTTGTGGGCGTTGACAGACACTCGGAGCGTGAAATGAGCTTCGTCGGTCGACAACACGTTACTCGACCAATCGCCATCTTCCGAAATCTTTTTTGAAACGCCCACACCGCAAATGCCCTCCGCTTCACTAAATCGCCGATGGCTTTTGTACGGATAGCATCGGAGCGTACGCCTAAGTGCCAACCGAACAGTAGTGAATGGAATGCCGGTGCGACATAGACTGCACGAGCGCTGACTTCCCCGTGCATAGATGAACCCGCTACAGTCTCCATTTCTTCGTGAACTGTCTCAGCAGCATTACGCCTTGTGCTCGGTCGGCCACTGCGGGGTCTATCGTCTAAACAACCCGTGGCTTCGAACTTCGAAATCATTCTCGCCACAGCTGCATTTGTCAACGGACCTTCACCCGTTCGAATTCCCTTCCTTTGGCGATAGGATCGTAACTCTGAACTAGCACCTTCCCCATTCTGATAATACAGCTTCACTAAAAGCGCCTTTTAAGGTAACGCCAACATGCTGCGATTGCTGACGCATCTGATTCTCTCTCTCATTACAGCTCCTTTTATACACGATTGTCATGCGCAGTCACTGACGTTTTGCTGTCCAGCGCCATATGTCGGACATTTTGTGAACTTTGTTCTTTTTTTGGTTCTAATAATTCCAAGCATGTGTGTCAATTTTTACCTTTCTATCTACATTATTCCGTGGTTTATTAAGTTTTCAAATTTATACTGACTTTTTGGCCACCCGGTACTACTTCTCCACACAGCCACCAAACACATTGACGCACTTATCATAGCGGTGGACAAGCTTTGAAAGACCTTTGTTGTAAAATTCTGCCGCCTAAGACTTCAGCCAGTGGGTCATGCCCGCCTAGAGTTCCGTGTAGTCATCAAAGCGCTGCGTTGCAAGCCAATTCATCATCTTGGGAAACAAGTGGAAGTCTCTTGGGGCAAGATTGGGGCTGTAGGGCGAATGAGGGAAAATTTCCCATTTGAATCAATTAAGGAGTTCTTTAGTGCGGTTTGCCGTGTGAGGTCGGGGATCGTCGTGCAAAAACAAAATTTTGGACGTAAGTTTTCCTCGGCGTTTGTTTCGAACTGCTCTTCTAAGGCTGTACAAAGATTCACTGTACCGGGCAGAATTTATGGTTGCTCCACGTTCGAGAAAAATCAAGAAGAAGCACACCTTGCCTATCCCAAAATACTGTCGCCATCAGCTTTCTTGCTGACAAGGTTTGCAAACATTTTCTTTGTTTTGGGGGGGATCTTGTGTGCCTCCACTCCATGGACTGTAATTTTGTTTCACAATTGATGTGTTTCACCCAAGTCTCGTCACCAGTTATGATTCGATCCAGTAATGAATCACCATGTTTGTGATAGGCCTCCAGAAATGTCAACGTTGCCCTCATTTGCTGTTCTTCATGGTACTCTGTAAGCATTTTGGGCAGATATTGTGCACAAAATTTGTGGTAGCCTCCCTTTTGAGTGAGAATTTCAAACAACAAAGTCCGTGAAACTTGGGTAAAAGAAAGCAAAAGCTCCGTAATTGTGAAGCAACAATTTTCACGGATCGTTCCATTAACTTTAGTGACAAGATTGTCAGTCACAATGCTCGGGCGTCAACTCTTCTCTTTATCATGAACTTTGGTTCGCACATTTTTAAACCGAATGCACCATTTCTGGACGGAATATTCACTCATTACGTTGTTTCCATACATTTCGCACAGTTCAGAACAAATGTCTATAGGTTTTTGCCAACATAAACCCTATCACAGACTGCACCTCACAACTGGCGGGATTTTCGATTGCAGTGCACATTTCAAATTTGAATATCGAAAAAAAACCAGACGCGCAGAAACGTTCCTGCTGTCACAGATGGATGCCGACTGAGCAGCCAAGCACGCACATACCAAAATATAAGCGATCGGCGCACTCCTAGTTGTGTCAGATGGAAACATTCCCTACTTTATGAATAGCCCTCGTACATAAGAAACAAACAAAACAAACCATCCAAACAAACCTCGAAGGCCCAACGGTACCGACCAGCTGCCTTGTCACTCTCAGCTCTTGGGCGTCACCCTCAGTCCTTAGGCGTCACCGGATGCAGATATGGTGGGACACATGGTCAGCACACTGCTCTCCCGACCGTTGTCAGTTTTTGTAATCGGTGTCGCTACTTCTCAAGAAATAGCTCCTAAATTGGCCTCACAATGGCTGGGTGCATCCCGATTGCCAGCAGCACTCGGCAGATCCTGATAGTGACTCGTCCAACTGTGTGCTCAACTCTGGTGATCTGGCGGAAACTGGTGTTACCACTGCGGCAAGACTGTTGGCATAAATACAATGAGGAGAGAATGAATACTATTAATTCAGTAGATAGAATCGTGATACACTTAATCTTCGAAACTTCCTGTCAGATTATAATTGTCTCCCAGATTGTTACTTGAATTCTTCCTCCAGCTTCTCATCACCTAATTTCCAAGTTTCACAGAAGCACAGCTGCATACCTTGTGGGACCAGAAACATTCTTTTATCCCATGGCTAAGCCATTTCTCTGTGACATTTTTTCTTTCGGGGCTGCTAGGCATGCAGGGTAGTTTTGTAGACTTGCAAAGTAGGGGAGAAGTCCTGTTGAAAGTTAAGTTGTGGGGATAGATTGGGAGAGGCCTTGTTCGTGGTGAAGTTTTAGGGACAGCTCATGAGTCATGCCCGAGCAGCTCTGCTCACAAAAGTGAGGTTTTGGGTTCAGTTTCAGCTCCGGTGCATAGTTTTAATCTGCCAGAAAACTCCACAAAAAGGCACAGACTCTGTAGAAAATCTTCTCAATGTTCAGACTGTGTCAAATGGGAGTTACAACTCGAGCTTTCAAAGAGTCGCACAGCCCCCTTTGTAGATTCCTCAATTGCGGCCTGTTGGGTGAGTAGTAGGCAAACTGCCACATTATTGATTTCCTGCATTTGTGCACGTGAATCCTGCTCTCTCGGTGACATCACCCAGGTGATGACGAGTGCAGCTCCAACGTCACTATAAAGGATGTGGACACGGTTCCCGGTAGACAGTCCTCTCCTGATGAAGAAGACAGTGTTAATCTTTGAAAGCTCATTTTGTAACTCCAATCTGATGTGGTCTGAAGAGTGAGATGCTTCGATACAAAGATGCCAGCACAAAAGACCTCAATGACGCAGCACAGACTCTGCTCCACAAGGCTTATTCTCATTCCTCATTACTGTCTGCAAGTAGCGTTGAATCGTAGCTTCTTACCTAATACCGTACTTCTTTTGAAGCCACAAAAGAGTGCCCTGGGCCAGAGTTCTCCAGCGAGTGAACACCTTCTGTAAAACTTTGTTTTCACTGAAGCTTGCATATACGAGAAAATCTCCAGCATCAGTTCCTCTGGCAGGTCATCTACAGTGGTGGCCCTACTGTCCAGTTTCGAAGGGCTGCTGGCCACTTGTAATGGACTGCCTTCTTTCTTCTTCTGTTCAGTTCGAGGTTTGAAAGTGGTGGTACTCGTTATAGATTATCCCCGTCCACAGTACACGTATGGGAGACACTGCTGTTTAACAACGTATTCGCATCCTCTGATGTTCTCAAAAGCATATTAGGAGAGCTCGTAGCCACCCTTAACAACCAAAAGAGAGTTCATATTTTAAAACGTGCACACAAACACTGTGCAGCACAGCTGCAAATGGGGTTGTATTTAATCAATTCAAAACAAATATGCAGTGGTACTGATTACACTTGTAGGAGATATCATTTGTCTTCCTGTCATACACCGAGGACTTTCTGGTGAGCGCATAATCTATCTTCAAAAGCTGATTTATTTACCAAGCATTTATGCCTGACTAATACGAGGTTCATTCGAATGAAACCTGGCCAGTGCATCTACTTTTACCTTACACGTAAGGGGGCACCACGTAACTGCGGTTGTGGTGGCGCCATCTACTTGTAGAGAGACTGACGCATGTGCACCGTCTGAAGTTGCGTAGCGCCAATGTTGTTTCCTGCCGAAGAGGAGGTGGTCACACAAGTTATCGTCCACTACCGAACGTGCAGGCAAGGGGTATTAGTGTGGGGACCGGCCACACCATAATGCGTTAACACTTGAACTTCCAGACTCGTATCCAACAGCAGCCACGTAGCTTCTTGAAGGATGGCGTCAACTGGATAGTGTCGCAGTGGGATAAATTTGTACTGTGTATAACTATAATTTTGAGTTAATAAAATCGTTACCGTTACTTTACACTAGTGGAAATGAGCGTTTGGCATCATTGGCCGGGAGGCCCCTTGCGGGGCATGTCCGGCCGCCTTGGTGCGGGAAGAATAAAACACTCGGAAACTTCCATTGAAGGGCTTAGCAAAATTGCTTCGGGCTTAACATGTAACCGCAGTATCGAACTTTGCATTCGAATTTCCAAATTAGATTTTGTCTTCTGCAAAATTAGTTGCGAGTAAAAGCACGGCGCGTAACGGGCTGGCAGCACTCCACCCATAAGAATACTGGCATGTACGCCAGACTGCTTCCCCCTCTCCGTTCCTCTGGTGTAAACACAACGGTGCTGCCACAGTGGCGAGGAAGAAATTAATCCTCCTCCCTGCCCTTTTTCAACAGGGCCAGCCGGCAGGTAGTTGAGGCGCCATGCTCTCTTTGGCGTGAATGTTCAGTTTGTCCTTAAGGGGCGGTGGGGGTGGGGGGGGAGAGAGCTGCTTTATATGCAGCAGGGGAGGGAAGACACTTTGAGAATCGGCCAAAGGTACCTATTTCTAGTTTTCTTGCCCTTCAGTAGACCAGTTCCCTTATTGGTGGTCACTATTTACTGTGTAGTGTTTCTGTTGTGCAGATATCCCAAAGACAAAGGAAACAGTGATGCTTCATGAACAACTCTGAGAGAAGTTAATAAACCAATTACGTTAAGATCACTGCCTTTTCCAGTTGTCCATCAGTAAGCAGTGAAACATTCCTTTTTTGTCCTCCTGAAAGCAAGGTGGTTTTATTTGGGATTCCAGTATGCTGTATTATTCCCCACTCTTTTGGCTACAAAACTCTATTTTTCAACATAATCTCCATTCAATGCAATGGCCTTACATTACGTTACTGGGAGCTCTGGTATGCCTGCACGGTACTATTCTACTAGTTGATATCAGACACATTGTCTTGCTCCATCAATAACCTACTAATCGTCCACATACTGCTTCCCGCACAGTGCACCCTTTATCGGGCCAAACAGATGGAAGTGGGAAGGTTCTGTAGTGTGGTTGAGGAAGAAACAGTCCAGTGAAGTTCTGTGGATGCCTCTTTGCTGTGGAGCACTGCCAACAGAGATGTCCAGTTGAGCAGTGAGGTGTTATATTGTGATCCATCTACCACCTCGACTGAGACTGTCCACACATACCAACATTGCAGAAGTCACAGCCGGCCAGCATGTGGCAGATCAAACAGGTTCCGGCAACCTTGTTGCGATGACGACGGAGCCTCGCCCAACGACTCCCTATGATGATGTTCACTGCCAAATCTCCATAGAGATTTAGTCAGTCATATGAATATCTGCATTGCTCTGATTTTGTGCCAAAAGAAACTCATGACAGTTCTCTGTGTGAAACACAACCGTTACAGGCCATTTTGAAGGCTTCGTGTAGTGCTGCCACTACTGGGACTTCATGGCCTATAGAGGCTGAAGTGAGAATATTCCACCATGTCCCTCAATGAATTCCACATGTTTTCCGCTGAAAATGGCGGAGGAAAAAAGTGTTGCATTACTTATTGAGGGCTCCTCATAGCTTCAAATATGCAACAAATTTATGTAATTCTCTTCCGTTGTCAGAGTATCCTACAGGTACAGATTGAACTTTTACCATTATATGTGACAACCTTAAGGTGTCATCGAGGCATCTATAGAAGAGTGCCACTCTGCAGGTTGATATTAAGTTTGTTTCATTAAACATACATCATCACTAAAAGCACAAACATTGCTTACCCTGGTAGCTCTGTATTATGTCATCTAAAGTGGGTAATTTTTGTTTCAGCCTGAAATAAGCCCCATTTCTGAAGATTTGAAGGTAAATTGCAGCATGCTTCTTCAATAAGTATAAATTGTGAACTATATCATTTAGGTCTGCTTGTGTCAGTAAGTGTGGCTTTCGTTCTGGAGAAGACACTGTGCTTCCTCTGAGTTTGTAGATTCTTGGTCATGATTAGGAACTTTCTCCCACATGGATGGAGGTGCCAGCACGGGTAGGTGTTCATGATAGGGAATGGCTCTAATCGCCAAGGTTGATGAAAAACCATTGACCAAGCAGTACTAACAACATAGTTCTGAGGCATTTGCCACATCATTAGTATGCCAAATGGTAACGAATCTTTTTTCTCTTTCTGCCATTGTGTTAATTTAGAATTATGTGAGGTGCCCAATCAATATCCTGATTTTCCATTTGGCATTTGAAACATAAGCAGTATGGCATCTTGTATAGGTTATCTTTGTTTCCAAGTCATGAAAGCACCAAATGTCCCTTACTGGCATACGTGGAATCAGTCTGCCCAGAGAAAGGAAAAAGAAAAAACTTTCTCTCCCTGTTTACCCAAGAAAAAGTCTGATAAGAGACAAACCAGAAGTAAAAATTAGGTATTAGGTTTGGGATTGGAAAACTGGGACAGGACGTGTTTTATTTGTGCAGAAAAAATATATTTTTTCAATGTAATACATTAAAAGCCAGTTTTAATACAAGAAGTGAACATGTACGATGCAATTGTGAGACTCACATTTTATCACAAGGAAATGATAGTAATCATTGAAGTGTTCTCCCTAGGATAATTGATAGTTAGATCTACAGTTAAAGTTGAAAGGATGCAGAAAACATAACACGATCACCTAACATTCCTTTTTGAATTTCTGTACTAGCACACCATATTTACTCTTGCTATTGACTGAAATCTTGAGGCTGAGAACATAAGTCCAGATTCTCTCGAATACACAAAAAATTCTTCTAATTACCTGAAATTGCCTGATTTGTATGAGGTGATCTTTAAATATAGTGTTCCAGTCACATTTTGGAAAAATTTGTAACGGCCAAGATTGCAAGGTAGGGTAAAAACATTACTAGTTCAAATGGGCATCATCAGATCACATAATTGAAAGTAGCGTCGGCATTGGTTGTTGAAGTGAGACACTTTGTCACAATCATGTTTACACTTCCAAAATCAAAAATTGTAGTTACATGATTGTGACAAAAGTATCTCCTTTAATAATCGTTGTAGAAATTGCTTTCTAGTATGTGATAAGAAAATGACGATTTAACTGGTGAAAACCATGCATTGTTGTATCCTCCTTGTGACCTTGAGGAATAAGTTTTCCAAAGAAGACTGGAACACTGCATAGCTTCACCATGGATTGTTGTGTAAGCGGCAGTCAGGAGAGGGGAGGGGGGAAAAAACACCCTCCACAATGGGACCACGGAATGATACAATTCAAAACTAATCACCCCACACATTAAGATGTTATTCCAGTGGGACGTGAGATGATCAGTTCCTGCAGTTGGCTGGTGGTGGATCCACTTCTTCAGCCGACTGAAACCATTGTCCTCGTATGTCTTTCTTCAGGTTGCCAAAGATGTGAAAAACTATACGGTGAAAGAACAGGGTCGTACGGAGGATGTTGCATGTTTCCCAACCAAATCACTGGACCGCAGCCTTCATCCGATTGGCAATGTGGGGACAGGCGTTATCGTGCAACAGGGTGATTCCATCCAACATGTTTGGCAGCACTCCTGGACATTCGGATTTCGTGGTGCATCACAGTTCCTCCAAAGTGTCTTCGTAGTGCTGTGCATTGATTGTGGTTCTGTGCTCCAGAAACTCAAGAGCAGAGGGCCCCTGCTGGTGGAGGAGGAGAAGGTCGTTATGGCCTTACCGGAACTTGTGTGAATAGCTTTGCATTTCTTTTCCAGTGTAAACGTGGAATGTTTCCACTGTTGGCTTTGCTGTTTGCCCCTGGGCTGTTGGATTGCTGTCAATCGGAATCACACTATTTCACAATAATGCCCGCCCACAAACTGCCAATTGAATGAAGGTTCAGCGACCTTCTTACAGTCCGGATCTGTCACTGTGAGATTTTCACATCTTTGGCAACCTGAAGAAAGACACACGTGGACGTCAGTTTGTCAGACAAGGAAGTGCAAGAGTGGGTGTGGTTGTGGATACATCAGTAGCCAGCAGCACTGCACGGAACAAGAATTGAGCTCATCTACTAGTGAGACAAATGTCGTAACAGTTGCGGAGGTTACTTTTAAGCTACCGCTTCTGTTTTGCTCTTTTCTGCCGATGGATAAGCCTGCGAGCCGAACGTATAAGTGAAAAATTTTGCACAATGGATTTTATAACGCTAATTTGCCGCCTTGACACTTATACGCTCTCCATTAGAGTAAGCTTATCCTTTGCTCTATATGTGACATCAACTAGTCGAATGCAAATCTGGTTGGTTTCTAACCATATCCTCAGTATATGCTAGAATGATCAGATGTGCTGACCTACAAACACAGCCTCCACCAGGTGGTTGCAAACATGAAATACACAAATAAGGAGATAATAAAATGAGAAAGGAAAGTACTAGCTATGAAATTATACACTCAGTAGTGTTAAATTCTTTACTCTTCTGCAATTTACTCTATACAAGATTACACAGTACTAGCAACATTGTAGTTCTGCCTATTCACATTTGGTAATCGCTCTGTCTGGCACTGTCCTGTGATACATTCGTGGTCGTTAATTCGAGTGCGGAATACTGACATCAGCTATGGCAATTGCAATTATATTTAGAACTACACTCGCGATTAGTGATGTGAAGCCTCAGCAGAGAACGAAAAAGACACGTGATCAGCAATTTCCTTTACTTCCCTAACCGCCGTTGCGAATGCACGACCACTAGAGTGATCTAACACTTATCGTTGCAAAGGTTCTCACCTCGGCGAGATAACATAAATTCTACCTCACAAAAAGCTTCCGTAGGCACCTCCACGGCTGCCGTGGAACACCAAACGATCCTCGGGCTCTCGCTACAAGTACTCTGTCCCAGTAACGAGGTCGCACACCTCGTCAGGACCAACCTCTTTCCTCGACGCCCCAGGAACAAGTGTTTTCAGTCGCTACGCTTTTTCGTAGCTCCTGTTCTTTTCAATTCCCCCCTTTAATGTGCGTGGCCAATCATGTTGCTGGAAGGCAGTCATTTCCGAGCGCTGACCAAATTCAGTTTTGCAACTGATCGAAGCTTCTAGAAGCTTCCACTCCGGCCGTTGGGAAAACCTTGTACATGCCGCCACGCGTTTTGTGAGCGAGCCCCTGTGTCTTTTCTTTGTCCTCGGCCACATGGCTCCCGCTAAGCCGCAGTCCACCTGCCTGGAGTTTCCAGGAGCTTACGGGCGCTGTTGTCTTCAGCTCTCCTGCATGTCCGGCCTCGCTTGTGTCTTTCCCGTTCTCCCGCCAGCCTCCTGTCTCCGTCTGCTTCACTATCGCCCAAAGTGCAGATATTCTGCTATAAATTAAGATCCCTAGCCGATGTCAGTATCGTTTACGGTTTCCTTTCTCGATGTTTATACTATTAAAGGGTCTTCTTTCCGGAGTGGTAGTTGTAAGGTGGCTCAAAATGATGCCACCTTACATACTTTGCAATGGAATCATTCCATGGTTCCCTTGTGATGCGTGTTCAGTTGTAGTTTGACTACTCCTCGTAAATTAACTAAGTATTACAGCAGGAACACATTTCTGTCATTAAATATTAGCATTCAGTACAGCAATTCAGCAGCATTTCCACATGAGGGGATAGATACAAAATGAGTCTTTCGCTGTCCTCGTGCCATCATCCTTTTATTGTCTTGAGCTTCAGCCTTTCTCGAGAGTGCTGCATGTCTCCGAGGATGGGTGCACCTTTATGGAGGAACTGCCACCCGAGCAACTATCAAATTATGGTAACCAGCTGCCAGAGCCGCCAGATCTTATAGAAATGCAGTGTCAAGCCTACATATTTAACTCGCATATAACAATATGTGTATTTGCATTTATTAATCACTTAATGAAGTTTCTATGTGCAGATGACAAACATCATTCACTGGTAAAAGAGAATGTACCAGTAGTAACTTACCACTTGTATGAAGTGACATGTTACAATTCATCATAGATCACATAAAAGCCAGAACAGAAGAAATACATTAGAACATCTTTAATTCGGTCAGACAACTTCTTCACTTAACGCAGACCTCAAATAAATCCTTGTAAGAGCACTTATGGCCAAGAGCTGAAAAATGAGACAATCATATTTTACAAGTAACCAAACATAATTGATTAAACCAACATTTTCTTAAAAAACTGCAACTGGTCCACGGAAAGCAAACTTAACATAACTTCATTCATCTTTACCTTCTATGGGTGCCAAATGGAATTTACCCTCAGAGCTACAGTTACTAACTATGTCTCCATGTAGATGCTAGATATGTCAACATCAGACTGAAACAGTTTTAGTGTGATCAACGCGTTTCAAACAAACTGCTTGAACTTTGTTCCCATTCAGTTTGTTACACTGATGCGTCACACTTGGGTATACTCGATTCATGTTTTGTAAACTTGAATTCCTTCTTTCTTTAATCTAGGTAATTTTATTTCCATCCATAACTTCATTTTTTTTGTATCAGTGTTAAGAACTACTCAGATGTGGTCATCTTTGCTTTGTGGGTCAACTTGCCTTCGGTTTTGGTAGGGGGTTGTGCTCTCTTCAACTTTTTTGGTAGTAGTGTCTCAAAATCTACTTCATTCTGACCTGAACTACATGCTGTTGGGCCAGTACGGGTAATGTATGGTGCTGAGATGACCCAGGCGTGTTTGTTACTATATCTGCTGCTCACTCTTCGTAAGGAGTGTTTTTTTTTTTTTTTTAAAAAGAAAGAGAGAGAGAGAGAGAGAGAGAGAGAGAGAGAGAAGCTTCAGTAATAAATAGTGGACTAGAGCTTAGTTCTTCTTCATCACTACAATCTTTGGCCTCCTCGACAATCTTCCTCGGTACATCTCTGTTCTCTGCTTTTCTCTTCCATCCTTGGTTCTGCATCTTGGTAAGGTCAGCCAACAAATTGCCCTCCCTTCTGGTGGAATACAATCTGCTTTTAATTATTCATTTGGGCATCTTGTCATCTGTCAATCCTCTCCATATGTCATAACCAGCATACTCTGATATTTAACAAATTTTACTATATCTTTCCCTTTTATAAGGTGTTGAATTTCATGGTTGTAACGTATTCTTCAACCCTCAGCATCTCTTACAGACCAAAAATATTTTTTTTGCAGGATTTTCCTTTCAAATGCCCTTGGATTGTTCACCTCTTTGTCTGTTCATCATCCACATTTCTGACCCGTATGTAACCACTGGTCAAGATGAATGAATAGTGTACTCTTGACTTGGTTAATCTTGTAATTAGAAATTCTTGAATACCCTTAAGTTTGCATAATAGGTTCTGCTCCCTGCTTTAATACTTTATATAATATATTATCTCATGTTTTATTGCTGGTTAAGAGGGCACCTAAATAATGGAAGCAGCAGACAACATCAAAATATTCCAGGTCATGCAGTGTTCTTCTTGTCTTAGAATTAGCTATTGCCATATGTTTGGTCTTGTTTTCATTTACTGTTCATTCCAGTTTTTGCTCCTTCTGCTTTCATTAATTCATACATTTCTTTAAGGGTGTTTCCATCTCTTTCCACAATCGGAGGTCAGTATTAAGTAAAATTTGAAGAGACTGTAGTGAACATTAGTATGTTCATAAGTAAATAAGTTTTACAATGATCATAATTGTTGATAGTTATAATGTTACAAACAACATTGTTTTATTGATGTTTCTGAGTTTTCAGTGTATGATTTGCGACATCCGCTGGACACCGTGATTAAGGGTTTCCTTAAATCGCCCAAACGCTGGGAGAGCCCATTTCATTTCTTCCCTTCTCCAATCTGTCAGCAGCTCCGTCTCTGGAAACCTGATGAACAGGATGGTAAATTCTGATCTTCCTTCATTTTCTTTTTTCAGTGTTCCTAATATAAATGTTCCACTTTGTGGGAAACCTTGTGCATAATGTGGCAAACACACTGCATTATTTTTTTACATATCATGGGCAGTAAATGACTAAAAGATAAGTGGTTTTTACTGAATGGAAGAGGCTTTTTACAATTTATGGCTGCCAGTTTGTTCCACTAATGTATTTGTGTATAAAGTGCTTGAATTCAATAGGTTCCATAAGAAAAATTGTGCAGTTTACTGAACCCCAATAATATTGGAAACTAAGACTTTGTGGCACAAGTTCAGATTTAATAATGTTTTTAAGTCTTTGATATATCAAAATGTTCAGTTTTTTTATTGCTCCTGAATAATGCAACTAGCCACAAATACTTTTAAAATTCTTTATTTAAGTACCATAACCAGTTTTGAGGTACCATCTGAAGATGGCTAACGTTTTCAGTTACGTTACTGTTTTGGTTAGCAGCATGTTGTCAGCATCTGGACTGCAAAAGAATATTTGAATACTTAGAGGTACTTTATACGTAGTTTTACTAATAAAAATGAGCTAATATGCCTGCCTTCATTTAGATAAATGTTGAAATAGTTTTATGCATTCACATGTGTACCAATTGATGGTGATTAGTTTTGTTGTAGTTCTTACGGTTATCAAAGGCAATGTATACACTGCTGCATTGCTAACCAGTCATTTATTTAAAATAAAGCATTATGGCATACTTCATAATATTCTTAATGTTGCATGAAGTATCACATGTGCTTTACACTAGATGTTTTTGTTTACAATGTAAAAAGTATCCATTAAATAAAGTTGTCATGTAATCCTATTGAGCAAAGATGATCTGTGGGCTGTGCGATGTTAATAATAGAAAAATGCTTGTAGTCCAAGAGTGAACATACTATTGAATGGAAATTTTGATGGAAAAATTGTAAAGCCTTACTATAAATTAGACACATGTACACAGATTTACATATACAGAACTTACAATGATCCTTAAAGCTTATAAGTTAATTGAGGGAAATACAAAACAAGGATGTGACTATATATTTATGATTCCTCCCAGAGGTATATTATCTTGCGTTTATTTGTGATATGTGATTTCTGTAAGTTATCTTCAATGTTAGTGTGTCTTTGTTAATCCTTGTGAGTGGGTGGCTTCTGCAGATTTACTGGTGTTAAGTTTTTTAGTTTAAATGCGTCAGTGTGTTCAGAGTATTTTATTGTAAAGCTTCTTCCAGTCTGCCAAAGATAGAAGCTGGGGCAATTGTCATAATCAATCTTCTAAATACCTGTCAGTCTTGTAAATACCTGAATTTTAAGGCAGAGGCCAGTGATTTAGACGCTGGAGAATATGTTGCACAATGTTTTCAATTTTTTATGTCTTCTTTACTTACATGTGTCCCATTTATCTTAAAATACAGTGTTTTGCTTATTTAAATAACTAAACTTGTATTTACTTTTAATGCTGTCAACTAAGTACAGTATACATTTGTGTGTGTGTGCGTGTGAGCAGTTCCAAAGATGAAACTTTCACAGTGGATACACTTATTTATTTAATTCTGAGACGTTTGGTTAAAGAAACACATATGTACTATTGTATTACGCCCAGAAAATGACAGTAAGACAAGAATATAATATAATGTATTGTGTTGTAAGAAAGATAATTAGTTCTACTCATATTTTGTAATCCCAGCTATTTGTCAGTGGAAAGCAGTCACTGAAGTGTCTGTACTCAGCTGTAATTGCAGGATAGTCTAGTGCTGTGGAAACGAGAATATACAACCACTTACGTATATTGTTCATGTTTTTCTCTGACATAGTGGAGGTTATCAGGTCTCTAACCACTTACAAATGGATGTGAAATAATTCTTCCCTAGCCACTTAGCTTTTAGTTGTTTATTACGACACAAATAGTACTCGAACGAGTGGTCCCATCCTCGATTGTGTGGCATCGTATATTTCGCGGTGCAGTAGTCGTAATGTGTAGCTCTGATAATAAATTATAATGTCAAAGGAAAGTCTTATTGCTGAGTATCAGCATAAAGCAGCGGAGAAGAGGAAGAATTATTTCATTCAGATATATTGTTTCTGGGACTCTGTATCACAATACTAACCTCATACGGTAGAGCGTCGATTATCCGAAGTAATTGTGGGACGCGGGTGTTCGGAAAACTGATTTGTTCGGATAATCGAACTGTACGTGTTTATTTGCCAAAAAGAAGTACTGTACAGTAAAGTTATTCATAAAAACGGGCATCTCTTTTAGTATTACACAGTAACATTCACATTCTTCTAACCTTTTGATAATCTCGTACTTGTCCCTCATAGAAAGGACAACACGTTTACGTTTAAGCATTTTGTATCGTCAAGTTCACTTCTTCACGCAGCAGCACACAAGTGGTCGTAACAGAAAACAGAAGGTGACTGTTTGCACCATGAGAAGCTCTTCTCGGGGGCGCGCAATCCTCCAAACTGCGCGGAGCAGCACGCCTTAACTCTAAGCTGGCTTAGCTGTTGCTGTGGACAGCTCTGATACTGCCGCTGCCGCTGCCGCTACTTCTACTGCCAGTGCCAGGCCGACAGAAGTGTGCCGATTGTTGAAACACGGCGGCTCGGCCGGTCAGCAGCGCCTTGTGAAGCGATGTTCCGCCAGCGGTGGCCCAGTGCGGCGACTGCTGTGGGAAACTTGGTTTGGGAGTGAGGGGGATGACGGACGGTAGGGTGGGAGAGTAACAGGTGCGAGCGAGTACACAGTTCGGTTAAGCGGTCGTTCGGTTGACCGATGTTCGGATAATCGACAATTTGAATAGTTATCTCTGAGAAATAGACGGCAAAGAATGGAATGGTAACAGAGGGACCCCATATTCCAGTCATACGGGGCTTATTAATTTGGGTACATCTATGAGCTTCTGTGCACCAGTGAGTATTACCTTTCCTTGCCTTAACCATTCAGTGGTTAATGTTAAAAATACTAAATACAGCAGATAGTGAATACAAATATAGATTAATTGTAATACAAGAAAAAATTTCAGGTTTAATTTCAACTGAGGACATGTTCAGATAAGTTGACTGTGTAACACTTCTAAAACAGCTGGAAATGAGCATGAAATGAAAGCAAATCTATGCTGTGTAGAGGTTTCTGTTCTACCAGTAATTTTTTTACTGTAGAACACACAAATGGAATCAGCATCTCTACTCACAGTTTGTCGTTGTGTGTATTTTGTTCTTTGAGGGTGCTGTTTACGTAATTAAACAGTGATGTACTTATAATGCAGGAGGAAATATACTTCATTAGAATGACTTTATCTACCTCTCCACAACAAGAAGTAGATTGTCACTCACAAACGGTAAATATTATCTGGTAATTTGTGCCCTGTCTTTGAAAATTTTGTAAATTAAGAGTTCTAGTTCTTGTAAACACCACCAGTAATTGAAGTTAACATGTTCCAGTAAAAACTGGGAAGTGTAAAAATTAATTTTTATCTATATGATACATTTGTAGATACAATTTTGGAATGTTTCAGTATAATTAATACAAGTAAATTGTGTGGCTCTCCAAAGCCCTGATAACATGAATACTGTTCATGTTCTCAAAGCTAATGGAAAATGAAACCTTTTAACATGTTCTTGTACAGTTTGCATTGATCATCTCTGTGGAAAGTAACTATGAAATAGTTAGGAATTTATGTACTTTGACGTACTGCACCTAAAGTAATTAAAAACTAGTATTACCTTTCTAAGCACACTTTTCACTAGAAAGGAATATGCCTGCTTTTTGTAAATATTTTGATTTGGAACTAAACATTTTGCAGTAGTGTGGAAAGAACAGGTCTAGATTAGTTGCAGTATGTCTAATAGTCTGTACGACAGCTGTTTCGGATTTATTGCCATTCTCAAGTAACGTCTGGTTTGATTTGGTGACCATATTGCATTGCCATTGTCTTAATTTTCTAGTGATTTCATGAAATGTAGCAATTATAAACATGTGGAATGTGTTTTGTAACTTGTTTTATATTTCTTTATTATAAAGTAAGGTTTGATGTTTGACAGTTCATTGACTATAGTGCTTTATGTTTATATATTCAAAATGTCATTGACGTGTGCTATGCTGTGGGCTCAGTCAAAAGAACATTGTGTAGCACTCACGAACAGCTCAAACTTTGCCCATTTAATTTGCTCTCTAGCGTACTTTGTGTATCATTCAAAGACGGTAACACAGGTAACTTAAATATTAAATGGTCACTTATTTTTAAAATATGCACTCATGTTTGTGTTCCTCAGAGCCTCTTTTCAAATCAACAGGGTATTGTTGTAAACTACATTCATGTTTATTGTTTTGTCTTTCCTGCCTGTCTGATATCACAATCTATGAAAACTTATATTCTTGAAAAGTAGAGGTCAGTGAAATAACAAAACAGATAGACTTGACACAACAGTAACATCCCTCATTCCATAAAGTGTTTCCATGCTGCTTCAGTTTCTCTACTGCCCTATGTCCCTTATGAAGATTTGTGGACATGTGCGTGTGTCAGTGTTCTGCCTATAATGAAGCCTGTTCACAAATGGAGGCACGGAAATTGAAGAACTATCTGTAAGGGACCCCAGTTTCGTGACCGTCACGATATCCTATTGCCATGGACTCTTTAACAGGGCTACACTGCAGAGGGACAATCCACTGATTTTGAGCAGGTGTCAGCTGAGGAACAATTGCAACTGAGACACAAATGGGAAAAGTGATAAGTCTCAGCTTACTACTTAGTGTTGTGTGACCATACGTTTAGTGTTGACAGTAGTACTGGAAGTGAGGAGACGACTGAAAAATTGAGGTTGGCTGTGTCAGACAAGTGTCACAGACTTGTACTGGGAAGTGAGACCAGTTCATTCTCTGCCAGATGCTGTAGAGTAGCTGTTAAAAGGACACCAGACACTACATTTGTCAGGAAAGAAAGTGCTTTCTTATTTGCTACTAAGGAAGTCAAAAGTGTGTGACAGCTCAACCACAGCCTTGGAGTACTATCTGAGGTAAAGCAGCATTACAATGTTTGACAGCATCGTCCATCTTGGAGGCATATGCTAGGAGCTTGTCGCAGACACTGAAGCTGCAGCTGCTTGCTGGAATAGCAGACACCAAATGCTGTGATTCAAGTATGCATCAATGACATTCTTTTGGACTACCTCTGTGCTGCAGCGATTTGTAGGACCTCAGTATGTTGGTTGCTACCAGCTGGATCCAATTGTATGACTTCATTACCTTGTGCAGTGCTGCTTGTGGCTGTTGTGGAAGCAGGTAACTTTGGAATTTTGGAGAAGAAGATAGTCTCTCCCCTGTTCTCAAACAGTGGATATCTCTTCAAACTCATAACTAATCAAGAAGTACTACTTCACTTGCCACTGTGTGTCCATGGATGAAAATCTTTGCTTCATCGGCCTTGACACGTGACCCACAGATGTCAGCTGACATAGGTGCGTACCCAGTGGGTGACTGAGTGAAGCCCTTCACAGAAGTGTGTGGATGCTCCACGTTCGACCCTCTCACACGACCAACATTGTCGGCGAGTGTTTCAGTGCTGCGAACAACCAAAGCTGCAGGACTTCAGCTTCTTCTGAGAACAGTACTGAGTCGTGCAGAAAGTGAGGGACACTGTTGTTATCAGCCATTTCTCTGTTGGGAAATTTCACTATTTTTTGAGTTTGAAGTAAATTTGGCTACTGACCCAGTGGTTCATCTAAGAGTGTGTTTTATAGCATATAAATACAGAAGGCTCTGTAGGCACAGCATCTCTGTAGGTGGCCTAAACGTATTTTCAGTTGTGTACTTTTGTTATACCTTTTTACATATTTTTACTATGTACATACATTATTGAGTAAAATGAACTTATATAGTGAATGAAGACATACTAATATACTTTTGGTTTATGTATTCAAACAAAATATGTTTACACCAACTTTTTAGGTATTGTGTGTCTGACATCATTATTACTAATATAAATATGTAGTGTATTTGTATTCAAGAAAATTGACACTTAGCAATAAAAATAATTCATCTTAACTTTGTATAAAGCAGTCTTTTTATGTTTTGAAATTTTTAAGTAATTTGCCCATTATAGTGAAAATTTATTTTAAACATTTGGTATCTACCAAATAACTGTACTTAATTATCAAAATAATGGTTATGAAATGTTTTTCGTCAATTAAACTGATGACTGCACAAAAGTAAAATAACTCATGTCACCATGTCATCCACTTCCTGTCTCTTCTCCAAAATTTAATCTAACTAGAAAATTATTGCTTGGAAGTGGATGGAGACTACTGTAACAGAAATGTTTAAATGAAAGGTACTTAGTCATATGTTCAGTTCAACAGCACAGTACAAAACCTTAATGAAGGCCTGTTTACAGTAATAGTTTCTGAATTTTTAACTGAATGTGATACATTCAGCTACCACATAGCTGTAAATATGGTGCTTTGTTTTTCATATTAATTAGCTAAGATATCTGTCCCTGATAGTACAGGGCACTAAATGAAATAGACTTTGTTCATGATTGGAAGCTGAAGTTACAGTTTTAGTGGTTTGTAAATGAGTTTTAATATTATCTTTGATTCTGTATTAGTGTAAAGGATTTAAACTTCTTTGTATTGATTGTAAAAAAATAAAATACAGTCTCTTTAGAACTGTTTTGTAAATGACCTGGTGTAACTTGAAAATATGTCAGTGGTCTCCATGGAACAATATACCTTCAGAATAAAATAAAATATTTTCTCATTTTAAATGTCTTTATTGGTAACCCTTGAAGTCTGTACTAATGAGATACAATACCACAGTATTATTAACACCACAGTATTATTAACACGGTGAGTTAACAGACTGGGGACTTCAAATTTCTTAGCTGTCCATATTGATGAGAATTTAAACTCGCAAAAACACATTTCAAAACAACTTAGTTGAGCCAAACTTTTACTTTCAATCAACACAAATCTTGGGGAAAACCAAATCAGTAAATTGACATTTCGATTCACTAATTTCATATGGAATAATGCTGTATACTAATTCATAACTAAAAAAAATCTTCAGTGCTCAAAGTACTGTAAAAATAAGTGGTGCGTCACCCCATGATCATTTTGTAGACATCTGCTTAAGGAGTTAGGCATTTCGTGACTATTGCTTCACAGTATATTTATTCCCTCATGAAATTTGTTGTAAAGCTGACTCTACAGTTTAATAGGAACAATGATGCACATAGTTACAATACAAGAAGAGAAATACACTCATTACAACACACTGAGGTTGTCTTCAGCACAAAAAGGGGTGCAGAATGCTGCAACCAAAATTTTTGATCAGACAATCATTATAAATGGTCAGCCTGTAGACATAATTACAAAATAATTTGAGATGTGAATACAAAATGACTTATTCCACAATTTATCATCCAAGTGGTCCATGGAACATTAAAACTGGGCACGCTTATCCAAGTCGTTCATTTATTTACGTGCTATGTTTCTGTAATTTGTCATGGTTAGAGCAGCTTGCAATGGTACAAATGTAACAAGTCTAGGGCAGTTTGTTCAGTGCCCTTGACACTCACTGTAGGATGTTGAGTGTGTAGCACAACTTCACATGTACAAAAATACTGTTTAAGTAATAATAATGCTCTGAACACACAACTTTACAGTATGTTTAGAACTGACTTTATTGAACACACAACACATTTACAATAAAATACAAGATAACAATTACTGACATACACACATGATCACACAGTGTATGCATGGAACATGGATAACAAAACAAAAAAAAACTCCGGATGTTTCCCGGTTAAAAACACAAATTTTCCCTGGTAAAGATACTTTTTCCATGTTAAGTATACTTTAACACAGAACTGTAAAATCCCTCAATCCTTTGAATGGTAAAGGTTCTATGCATTATTATAAATCTTCCTGGCACTTTTGGGAACAAAACCCAGCAATACAGACAATCCAAATTTTGATATTATGAAAGTACATCTACATCCATACTCCGCAAGACACCTGACTGTGTGTGGCGGAGGGTACCTTGAGTACCTCTATCGGTTCTCCCTTCTATTCCAGTCTTGTATTGTTTGTGGAAAGAAAGATCGTTGGTGCCCCTGTGTGGGCTTTAATCTCTGATTTTATCCTTACGGTCTCTTCGCGAGATATATGTAGGAGGAGGCAATATACTGCTTGACTCCTCGGTGAAGGTATGTTCTCGAAACTTCAACAAAAGCGCGTACCGAGCTACAGAGCGTCTCTCTTGCAGAGTCTTCCACTGGAGTTTATCTATCATCTCCATAACGCTTTCGCAATTACTAAATGATCCTGTAACTAAGTGCGCCTCTCTCTCTCCCTCTACCTCCCTCCCCTCCTATCAACCCTATCTGGTACGGATCCCACACTGGTGAGCAGTATTCAAGCAGTGGGTGAAGAAGTGTACTATAACCTACTTCCTTTGTTTTCCGACTGCACTTCCTTAGGATTCTTCCAATGAATCTGTCTGGCATCTGCTTTACCGACAATTAATTTTATATGGTCATTCCATTTTAAATCACTGCTAATGCTTACTCCCACATAATTTATGGAATTAACTGCTTCCAGTTGCTGACCTGCTATATTGTAGCTAAATGATAAGGGATCTTTCTTTCCATGTATTCACAGCACATTGCACTTGTCTACATTGAGATTCAATTGGCATTCCCTGCACCATGTGTCAATTTGTATTTCAGTACAATTTTCCATTGTTACAACCTCTTGATATACTACAGCATCATCTGCAAAAAGCCTCAGTGAACTTCCGATGTTATCCACAAGGTCATTTATTTATATTGTGAATAGCAACAGTACTACAACAATCCCTTGCGGCACACCTGAAATCACTCTTACTTCGGAAGACTTCTCTCCATTGAGAATGACATGCTGCATTCTGTTATCTAGGAACTCTTCAATCCAATCACACAATTGGTCTGATAGTCCATATTCTCTTACTTTGTTCATTAAATGACTATGGGGAACTGTATCAAATGCCTTGCGGAAGTCAAGCCACACGGCATCTACCTGGGAACACGATTCTGTGGCCGTCTGAGTCTCGTGGACGAATAGCGCAAGCTGGGTTTCACACGATCAAACAAATAAACCACAATTTTAAATAATGGTATAACAATAGACAGGAAGCATAATACTGCATTCAACAAGCGAAGCTCAATGGTATTTGTAATGATACAACTGGCTCAGTATGCACATCTACTCAACCATCACAGGAATGAAAAGAATATTCACACTACAGAAGAAAGTAATTTCAATTATACTGAAAAAGAATCTTGTACAAACTTAATATTTTGATGTTTCTATCATTGTACATATTGAAGACCAATAGTACTGCATTACAGCATGCCACAAAACTGGAGGCCAACAAGACTGTTCATCTGCATAACACAAGGAACAGAAAACAAGCGTAGTACACTTTGCACAGACCTCAAATTTTGGAAACGGCCCTAAATATGCTGGTATAAAATTAATACAAGCATTGCTAAGGGACTTACAAAACCTCAAACTGAGATGATGATTCCCTGCAGCCCTAAAAAATTGCAATAGAAGAAGAATTGTACACAGTATCTCCGAGTACACGGCACGGAAAAGTTCATACTGTGGATGATAAAATGTTATGTACAATACTAAGAGAAGCCAAAATTACAGATTAGTGTAAGGAGCTAAACTAGAATTAAAGCTACTCATGTACAATATAAGATTCAAAAAAAGGTTTTTTTTTTAATTCTGGTGTAAATCATTTAGTATTGTCAAAGTGACTGGTCCTCAAACTTTTAAGTTTCGAATCAAGAGTCAATCATTCTGCAATGTAAGAAATTCATCGCACATTTTCACACATAATGTAATTCATCTTTCGTAAAACAAAATTTACTTTGAAAGCAATGCGTCTCAAACCACCATTCACAATATTTTTTCTGCGAGCAGTAAGAAATAGGTTCATTTGGGCAATTGCCAGAGTGGTCAGAAAACAGGTGTTACTGTGCATGCGCAGCTACGACGCCATAGGAAGCCCGTACTTTGTGTTTGCTCTGCTCAATAAGCCTTTTGTCACATTTCTGTTTGAAATTCCGTGTGTAGTGGGG
Source organism: Schistocerca cancellata (assembly GCF_023864275.1). Taxonomy (NCBI): domain Eukaryota; kingdom Metazoa; phylum Arthropoda; class Insecta; order Orthoptera; family Acrididae; genus Schistocerca; species Schistocerca cancellata. The sequence continues at coordinate 41,685,761 of NC_064637.1, forward strand.
CATTATGTGACCATGTGCAGCACTGCGGCATGTTGTTGTGGAGGGACAAACACAGTTGTACTTAAGGTGATTGTTTTATAATATTCCACCCCGATAAGGAATGCAAAATAAGGAAGCAGTCCTTGGCATAATATCCATTTCAAAACTAGACTCTACATGACAAGGTATCCTAATATTTTGCTGTTTGGTGATATAACAATTTTTTTTTTCATTCATACTTTGCAATACTGTTACAAAGATTTTCTATCTCGTTTACATACACACAGTACTGCAAAAAGCTATTAAGAAAGAATACAAATTTCATGCAAATGTAAAAACAGTTGTTTGTACACACCAGTACTAGATTTTTTCAAACTGTATAAAAAATTAACAAGGTTATTTGTGAAGCCAAGAAACTGTGTAATTGACTTGAGGAGTAAATATAAAGCCTTCTGGGGAGTGTGGTGCCAATCTAAAATTTATCTGAGAATGGCGTTTTGTAGATTCAAAAATGGTTCAAATGGCTCAGAGAACTATGGGACTTAACATCTGAGGTCATCAGTCCCCTAGAACTTAGAACTACTTAAACCTAACTAACCTAAGGACATCACACACATCCATGCCCGAGGCAGAATTCGAACCTGCGACCGTAGCAGTTGTGCGGTTCCAGACTAAAGCGCCTAGAACCGCTCGGCCACTGCGGCCGGCCTGTACATTCAAGACATAAATAACAAAAATTAAGAAATAATGTCAAGCCTTGACGATGTACCACACAGTTGTTGAAACGTGTCTTGTGATCTAAAAACATTGTGTTTCTCCTCAAACTGTCACAGTATTTGAAACAAAACATTTTATTCAATACTACTGACCAAATTTGCCCGCTTATTCATCTTCAAGTGAAGACTTACATATGTTTGTACGCATATAGCATTAAGAGAGCTTACATTATGTCACAAAAGAAACAGGACATAGACAATACTCTAAGTGCATTAGAATTTCATAAACCATACTAAAATGAAAAAGTCAGCGTAGGACCAGTTGTATAATTTGGGTTAAATCCAGGGATAGCTAACTGAGTAACAGGCTAACCACGGGTTAAATTTGTGCATGCCTTGTACGACACCATTTTATTCCCCAGTTAGTTATTAGGTTCGTTTGAGTAAACCTATCACAATCGAGTGCAACAGCATTTACGTAGCTTATACAATCGAATACCAAGTTTGGCTTATTACATACTGTGCCCCTACAGAACAAATCAGTCCTGTCACTGAAAAGCTACGTGTAACACTCCTGTCCGCTACTGCTGTACCATAACCTTAAAGTTGGAGGCAGGTCGTAAAATAAAACTATCTTGTTAAAGCAATTATGGTACAAAGCAACAGAAGGGTGTTACCCTCTGAGAGGAATTTTGTTATGTTGAATGTTGTACCTAACGGAGGTGGCTTATCGGAAGTGAAAGTCAGAATTACGTAAATATTTGAACAGTACAAACAACATTTTACCAATCTACACTGTTCAAAGAGTAAGGAAAACGGTCGCCAGCCTAATTAGGCAAGAGGATGATTGACATTCTTGTTCAGGAAATTAAGTATGAGTAACCTTAACGGACAAACACAAGCTATATTTTGCCACACGCGAGTGCAACGAACTCTGACACCTGCATATGTTCACGGTTAAGATTGGAAGCTAATAGAACAGAACAAACTATTTGCGTAAATATAACATATAAAGAAACACAATATTACTTTCAGGGCTTATTCAAACTAAATGGTCTTTATAACATTACTATTAATATTCACTGCAGAATCATAAATTGGACACAGGTTCAGTACTATTGTTCAAATATTTTCCTAGCTGACGTAAAATTATAATTGTAGTTCACTGCAAAATTATGAACTGGTCACAGGTTAAATATCTCTCAACTAAATACTATTCTATTTAGAATGAAAGTTTAATGGAATTCACTAATAGGTTACTTCTCACTGTCTTTTGAATAACAAAATTATTGTTTTCATAAATAGTGGTAAAGGATAACCGGTGGATCTTATTACACTATTAATATGCACTTTTCAATACCCAAAAGAAACAAGTGCTTAGCAAGCATCCAACTTTCCACAACTGCAATTCACGACTTTTACTGCAGTGAGACACAATGTTGGCAAATTTACAAGAAACTAACTCACCTTTTAAAATTTACTATAGACAGCACTATGATCATTAACTAAGCCTCAGTTTTAAGAACTTTAATTTTTAAAAGAAACAGCAAATTGTCTTTATTACCACAGTCTTCTACTTGCAAGTAAATGATTAAATAGGTGACTTTGAAGCTCTACAAAACTATAAATTGGACTGTTTCCATCACTGGAAGGCATTTACTGCCTCCCACAATTTCGTGATATCCACAGTAAACCCGAATACTCTCTTATTACCAAAGATCAAACATCATCATTTAATGTTTTGAGGCTTTCATTTTTTCCACAAACTAGGACACTCGGTAATCATAGTTCAAATGGAGAGGAACCTGAGAGGTGTTGTAATAGGAAAAAAATCAAGGTAGGTACAAGAATTCAGTTATAAGTTACCTTATATTTGTGCACACTAAAACATCCAATAAGCTGATCCTTCACTGTACATTATTATAGCATTCCGATACAGTGATTGCGCAATGTGGTGGCAACTGCATGTTGGTAGGTGGATTTGCAGGCAGAATTGCTGGACTCTGTCCCTTCTTGGTGGCAATGAAAGATACCAATTCCAGAAAAGTTCCAGCTCTTTATCCATCCATCCGAGGCATTGGAAAGCATCAGGGAAAGACTCTTTCAGAACCAGCACAATACACAACTTTTACATGAGTAGTTGATAGTTGGGTAGTTATTCCCCGACTGACTCAATTCCACCTTTTCTACCTAGGCCAACCACAATTTGCGCGCGCTACACAGTTCCGTTCCTGAGGGGAACCACAGACCTTTTACATTTGACCTAACTAAGAACCCTAAGTGAAGGTCAGCAGTTTACATAACAGCAACCAAACACATTAAATAAAACAGAACATTTGCACATATTGACATTTCTACAAAAAATTATTCACACAGAAATTACAATTATATACAGTAAGTTTTGTTCCGTCCAAATGGGACAAAGAATTTAAATGACAGATATACTGCATTGCATAGAATCAAACCAAGACATCAAAGTTTTAACAAAGAAAGGAGTACACAATTTTATGTTATCGATTCAACGCATTTACAGAAGCTCAACAATGTAACATTAAATAAAACAAAAGGCAAAATAAATCAGTAGAGTATTAGAGCTATGGTGTTACAAATCGTTTTCGAACTCTCTCTACTGCGCATGCACAGCTTCATGGTAGTTTTGACCATTGGAACCCTGTGGGCTTACTCGAACACATGTTTCAAGTGTTTCGTTGTCTGACCGCTAGTAGCGCTAGTTGATACCATTACTGTCACGCCAATGTTTCTGGTTTCCATAATGAAACAGTATATCTGTTACATTTTTCTCTCCCCCATGTTTAGCACTACAGGTTTGAGAATTTATTCTCATTGTCTAGTGAAAATGTTTACTACATTATGCAGAAAACACACACACACACACACACACACACACACACACACACACACACAGCGAAATTTCACAAACAATATAATGGTGGCATAATGGAGAAGGCGCAGAATTTTATAACCACAAAAGACAGTTACATTGCAAGACAGGTAGCACAACACACAAATGCTAATGTAAATATTTGATCGTGAAGATCAAATTCTCAAAACGTTGTGCAAAGCATGAAAAAATACATTAAGTCATCTGCCAAAATAGCGTGAGCGATAAGTGTTCCAGACCACAAAATTGTTCATGTGAGAATATTTTGAGGCTGGTAGATACTGCAGACACGTTCAAGAGTGTAGCACGAAACACGAAAACTTCCAGACTGAGAGGCCGTGGACAATCTGTAAAACTACTACTTCCTGACGTTTCGTTGCCAACTGCAGGCAACATCTTCCAAGCTGAATCAACGACTGGCTACTAGCCCGTAGAGGTCCCATTTGTATGGAGCGCATAGAGGGCACCAGCATACATCACATGGGGCCGACTGTAAGTCTGCCTCTGACTAACGGCATTATTCTCAATTGAAGGTAATCGACTGTCGCATCGTTGGTGCAAAGTCGACTTTTATGTCTTGTCTAACTTCAAGCCTTCCTCTTTTCTATTAAAATTATTGTGGTGCTTCCCTATGCATACATGCATAATAATGCGATGCCCTGGCCAGCACGCTCGTCTCAGTTTTATTTAATGCTCACCGTCTTTAAACACATGTTCTGCTACAGCTGATTTGTCGGTATGTCCTTGTAGACAGTTGCTTTGTATTCGGTTAAGTGCGTATTGGCAGTTCTTTTCGTTGTTCCAATATAAACCTTCCCACAGCTATATGGAATTTTATACACACCAGGAGTTGGTAAGGGGTGTCACGCATCTTCGCCAATCTTACACACTCACTGACCTTCTTGGTGGGTCTAAAGATTGTTTCAACTTTAAACTTGACCAGAGCTTTCCCAATACAGTCTGTAATATTGCAAATAAATGGAAGAAAAACTTTTCCAGCTAACAGTTGTTGTTGCTGAACGTTGTCAGACACTTTTCTTCTGGGATGAAGTGCTCGATCTATTTCGTCGTCAGTGTTTCCAAAAAGACGAAGGCTTAGACAAGATACGGCAGTCAACTTTGCACCAACAATGTGAGAATCGATTACCTTCAATCGAGAATAATTATGTTAGTCAGAAGTAGACTTACAGTCAGCCCCACATGACGTATGGTGGTGCCCTCTATACAAACAGGACTCCACGGCCTGACAGCTAGTCGTAATTCACCTCTGAAGATGATGTCCTCAGTTGGCAATGATCAGGAAGTAGTAGTTTTACAGATCGACCACAGCCTCTCAGCCCAAAAGTTTCAACTAATGAAGATGCCGACCGCGAAAGCCTACACGTTATGATTCTGCGTCCTCATTAAATCAAAACGTTGACAAAACATTTAACTAAGTTTGTAGGGTACTTGCATGTATGACAGTATAATGATCTATCGTAAAATTAGTTAAAGCGTTAAGTATTTGTTGTGTGACCAGTAAGAGATCTCTCTAGATTTAAAAAAAAAAGTATGGGAAAATGTGCAGCAGTTTCCATTTATAAAAAACTTCACACAGATTGATAGAGCAGCTACAACAGGCATATGATTGATTCCCCCTCCCTTCCTCCTCCTAGAAACAAACACACAAATACCAGGTGATCAAAAAGTCAGTATAAATTTGAAAACTTAATAAACCACGGAATAATGTACATAGAGAGGTAAAAATTGACACACATGCTTGGAATGACATGGGGTTTTATCAGAGGAGAAAAAAAAATCTCTAGGGATGCTGAAAGACAACATCCGACGCCAATGCCTCACCATAACTCCAGACATGCTTTACAGTGCTGTTCACAACATTATACCTCGACTTCAGCTATTGTTGAGGAATGATGGTGGAGCATTTCCTGTAAAGATCATCATCTTTGCTTTGTCTTACTTTGTTATGCTAATTATTGATATTCTGATCAGATGAAGTGCCATCTGTCGGACATTTTTTGAACGTTTGTATTTTTTTGGTTCTAATAAAACCACATGTCATGCCAAGCATGTGTGTCAATTTGTACCTCTCTATCTACATTATTCCGTGATTTATTCAGTTTTCAAATTTATACTGACTTTTTGATCACCCGGTATTATGCCAACAACAGTTGCTGAAATTTATAATTTGATAAAGTTGTCAAGGGCAGGACGCCACAGTCCAAGTAGGGACATAATATAAAAGCAACTGTGAAATGTGGCCTGCTTTGTAAAATAGTTGGTCTTTTCAGAGCCTTCAACTGTGACAACACAGACATCACTGACAGTGATTTGACTGACAATCCTGAGAGGTGTTACTTGTTAGCTTCTTGTTGTATTTGTCTTAGAGCGATTACAGCAAAAACGAGTTTTTACAGAAAGTACCTTTGCTGAACACTGTGCATCTACTTTTGCAGTTATTGGGCACATATAAATCTTGTTTCTATGATGTGATTATTAATAATTATAAGAAAGGCCAATGGCCTTCCCGCAGTGGTAACACCGGCCTCCGTCAGATCACCAAAGTTAAGCACTGTCGGGCTGGGATGACCATCGGGTCTGCCGAGTGCTGTTGGCAAGCGGAGTGCACTTATCCCTTCTGAGGCAAACTGAGGAGCTACTTGACTGAGAAGTAGCGGCTCCGGTCTCGTGAACTGACATACGGCCAGGAGAGCGGTGTGCTGGCCACATGCCCCTCCATATCCGCATCCAGTGCGCCTGTGGGCTGAGGATAACACGGCGGCTGGTCGGTACTGTTGGGCCTTACAAGGCCTGTTTTTATAATCCTGGGGTAGAAGTATACCTATGGCACATATCCAAACTAAAGCTGTTATCATATCATATCACCTGGAAGGGAAGGGAAGGGAAGGGGAAGTAACTGGAGGCATCTCAGCTTAAAACTGTGAGTTTTGTTTTCAGAGTAAAAATATATGTTCTCAAGTGTGGAAGAATTAACAGAGTTGCAGATGGTGATGCTTCAAAAGTAGCTTGACAACAACCGGAGAAGGGAGGAAGAACTGTATTGGCTTAAAAAAAGCACTAAGTTCAAAATGAGGATAAGAAAATACAAATTAAACAAATGATTTCAAAATAAGAGTATATTATTCCATGTACATCTGTTTATTTTATTTTCACTTAATTACATCAGAGAACTGAATTAACAAAGCTGTCTTGTATATGTTATCAAGTGTCATACACATTCTTTCGAAATTCCACTGATTATCCCCTTGCTAATACCAATAAAGTCTCCAATGGACAGAAAAAAATCATCAGTGGCAAAATATCTGAGTACCAGAAGAAGCTGCTTCATTGGTGCAAAAAGAGTCATTTCTGAACGAAACAAACTGTTGACAACTCGAGAAATTTCAAAATGTAATTTGCTAGCCAGTCCTTCCACTGTTATAATTATGTAGATTCAATAACTTAAGATTTCCTGTTAGCTGCATAACAAGTACCTATGTTCTTATGATACAAAGATAACAATTACTTCATGATGAATATGGACGTGGTTATGTGGATAATACTAATAACTGAGAAACACAACAGCCATATCCTATAGCTTTCTTAAAAGGACTGACTTTCCTGTTCATTTTACTGTGTTAAACCTAGCTTGAGTAAGCACAAATAATTTATGTGTTTCTAGGTGGTGTATAATATTTTTGTTTTTTTCAGCAATAGATGTTGCTGAGTAGACTCTGGGCATTAGTATACACTATCCTTTTTTTTATAACAGTCATAATAAACCATCAATATCAGAAAAATGGTATTTCACAGAAGTGCACTATAAGATATTTCAGTTTAAATTACCTTCAGTTGGCTACAATCTGAAATAAAGGACACTGAAAATAGCTTGATATTCAAGGAAAGATAAAAATATAGCATTCCAGTCACTCCTTCCACATGTTACAACTATGTAGATTCATCAACTAGATTCCTATTGTGTTCCTATAACATACATTTATAGCTATCATTTTATGATAAATATGGACGGGCCCATGTGGATAATACTGATAACTAAGAAACACATCAGCAATTTCCTGCAGCTGAGGCAGCATCACCATTTTTTTTAAATATTAACTTTCCTGTTACTCTTACTGTGTTAAACTTTGATTTAGTAAGCACAGATAGTTCCGTGGCTTCAGTGAATAATGGAGGGTGGGAGAGACCGTTGCTCTGAAGCATTAATGAGCCTGTAATCCTAATGTTTTTACTAAAAGGTAAAAGTTGTTCTGACACTGCTGTGATGTTTACAAAAAGGGTCATTCCTAAGGGAAAACAGAGCAGAACAACATTTTCTGCTATTGAAGTAATGTGGCTGAATGGCACTGGAACACTAACGTTTTATCAAAACATTTTGTTACCCCATAACTGGTGTGGTTCTTAGATTTGGTTAAATGATTAATGGAAAATCTCATATAAAGATGTGAAACAAACACTAACAAAGAGAGAGAGGGGCTGGCCAGTACTTACCTCAGCTCAGTACAGCCGATAGATAACACAAAACAGAAGACAAAATTTAGATTCCTAGCTTTCGGAACTTTGTTCATTCATCAGGGAGGAGAGAGGGGAAAAAAGGGAAGAAGGGAAAGTGGATTTAGTTACTCACAATCCAGGTTATGAAGCAACAGGGAAAGGTAAACATGGAGGGTAGCAAGGATGGAGGCATGGTTGTCAGATGTTTAGATTTGGTTAAGTCTGTTATGGCACTACTAAATAAAACAAAACAGTCCTTTCCACTACTGCAGAAACTGTAACACACGCCAGATAAATAAGACTATTTTGGCACAAATCGTCATTTTAATGTGCCTGGTTCACATAAATAACGTGATGCAATTCACGACTACTGAAATCAAATGCATACTGTTACAAATACTATTATTTTAGGAAACAGAGAAATAATCTCACCTGTCTGTCATATGCTCCAGTTTCTCACATACAAGACTGAAAAGACAACGTACTGCTTCCTCTGATACGTGAAATATGGATATAAATTTGGAATCAGTGTCGTCCCACATTTTCTCCTTCCTCATTCTCATGAACAGTTCACGCAAAACCTCGTCATTGCTGTCTGCAGCTGCATCTGTCACTATTCCTGCCATCCTAAAAACTAATCTCGCAGTTAAGGTCACAAACCAGCCAAAAATCACCTTCTCACCCTGTACGGTGTCTCCCCTGACCCGTGGTTCTGGGTGACTTTCCCGAAATCTACTCCTTTTCCTAGACCTCTCCAGTTCTTTTCCTTCACCCTTCTTCCTTCCCCTTCAACCCTTCTACCTTAAGAAGTAGCCACTGGCTCCCAAAGCTTACCGATCACAACACTTTTATGTGTGCATTCTGCCGCCCCTTTGTTGAGTAGATTTTTCATCTATCCAATTAAATAATTCCTTTCTAGTGTGCAGCAGAAAATCAAAGCAACAAGAAAACCAGTATTATGAACACTCACTACACGAAAGAAAGAACAATTGCAACAGAACACATTGGGCTCCCTACTGTGGCTTTTTTCTTTTCTTTTGTCTTATAAAACTATGACAATAAAGCCAGTGCCATATTGCTAGAGGAGTAATAACTACATATTCACTGAGCAAAATACAAACCAAAATACACAAAAGTTACAAGCAATGACGAAGTTTTGATATCCAGCAAAATTCAGTGTGACTGTCTAAGTGCCACCTTCAGTTTACAATCTCAGAGTGATGAACTTTTAGCTGAATAAAACCAAATTATGAAGTACTACCCATTACTGAGAAGAATGTATGCAAGTCAGGTATGCATTGTGATGGGCTGTGCAGCAGAACAGTACACACTGTACTAAAAGTATTTTCACGAGTGCAGTTACATCAACATAAGAACTGTGACTGAACTGATGAGGTCCAAACGTCGCAAATACGATGATCATTCAGAAAGTAAAGAACATTTTTTTCCTACAAAATTTTTTATTTGATATAATTACACGAAACTGTATTTTACATACAATTTGGTACCCAAGCTGCTTTCCGATGTAGTCGTCATCCAAATATAGGCAGCTGTTGTACCGTTTTACCAGCTTGTCTATGCCTTCTGCATCTCAATTACTGCAAAGTTGTTGAAACCACTGACTAAAGCCTTCTACAAGTTCAAAATCAGTTTTGTAGCATTGACCACTAAAATAATAATAATAATTCCGTTTGGGGAATAAGTGATAATCACTTGGGGCTAATTCTGACCTGTATGGCAGATGTTGAAACATCCCCTACTGAAACAGCTGCAGCAAGTCCTGTGTTACTCCTGCTGCATGTGGACATGTATTATCGTGAAGAAAGATGACTCCACTGGTTAGCATTCTGTGCCACTTGTTTTTAGTGGTGCTTCAGTCACCAAAGTGTCCTACAGTAACTGCTGCAGTGCACTAATTGCAGAACACTTATCTTCTTGGATTTTTGTTTCAGTTCTTGCTTCGAGTCAGTCAGTCACCACTGCGGACCGGTCCGAGCATTCTTCATCGCGAACATTCTTCCGTCCACCATTAAACGTGATATACGACTTTCGAACTGGTGCTACTTTCATCACATTACTGTAAAGCTCAGTTATCTGTCAATAAATTTCTGTGTGTCGGACATGTTGTGCATTTAAAAAATGGATAATACTGCGCACCTCACACTTGGTGGGATTGTCAGTTTTAAAGTCACACAGCTAAGCAGTAATCAACTGTATCTGAACGTAGCTGTCAACACATTGTAGCAGATGAGTACAAATGTCAGTGATTGGTGGTGGTGGTGGTGGCGGCGGCGAGACGACGTGGTAACGTGTGAAAACAAAACATTCTTTACTATCCAAATGACAGTCGTATATTAAATGATTTAATATCTTCAGAATACTGATGTGACCAGTATAATATCAGTCCAATTCTCCAGTTGTGTGTGTCAGTAGCTGAAGGATAAATAGTTTTTAATACTGTTACAGTGCATGCAACTACTGAAGTATGTCTCTTGTCACAGTACACGTTTCATTCCGTTAAAACATTGCCAATGGTAGGGATTTATCATCCATTTCATGCTTACAATAAAGGTTCAATGTCTGCATCTACATTTCACTAGAATCTTCCCGTTTGGCACTGACACTGTACATAGGAAGCGGAGGAACTGGGAGAACACAAACAGCATACAGTGGAACACAACACGCCTGACAATGTAATCTAGTGGTAAAGCAATATTTTTTGGAAGATCAGTAACACAGTTGCTGCCTATTCTAGTGGTACTACAATTTTATGTGCAAATCTGTGGCGTTCTGCAGCAGCCGCTGGTAGCTGGTGAGCACAAGGTGTTGCTATTTAGGTTATACCAACAGAGCAGTTGATTTATTGCAGGATGAACCAGGCTCATCTCCGTGAAACCTGTTGGTGCAGCTGCAATGCACACTAAAGGCAAGGGTGATTTCTCCACCAATGGGACCAATGATGTGGCTGAGAACGTCACTATATGTGACAAATTTGCATGGCAGGTGGACTCTTATCTTGTGTAAACACATTTCGATACCAGTTTGATTCACAGTCCAGCAGTTCTACTATCACGTGGGGGGCTACGCCAGTCAGGGCAACCGTACGAGCTACCGGCAGCAGTCACGAGTTCGGATCCCTCGAGGTACCAGCTTCCCGAACTAAGTTTGGATTCCGGGGGCTGTCCCAGACCCACTTTATCGGGATGCCAAACTCCCGCTTCCAGGGCAGCCGTCTTTCACCATCGCAGAGTGCGTGCCGACGCCCACGGAGACAAGTCATTCGCTGCAGAGCTGGCTGTGTTAGCGAAATTCGCAACTGTCTCTGTGCATCACTGATACTAAGTGTTTGAGGTGCGACTCAAATGACAGGTACATATGCCACACACTGAGCACAGGTGTCGGCAAAGATGGGAACACAGGTGTAGGACGTGGTCGCCACCCCGCACCGACGCAGCAAAAATTCACATGTAAAACAAAGTGATAATTTAATCGGCTGAGTCTCTTTGGCCTTCACTAACATACTATCCTGCCGTGACCCTCTGCTGCCTTCCATCCTGCAATGTAGCCACCTCCATTTCCTGGTTGGCTCTGCTAAGTCTGTTAAAGCTATTGAATTGTTACCTTGCCATTTTATCACTTAAAAATTGACAGTGACAATCCATTCTCATTACAACACGAATTCAAATACAGTAAAAACCCCTTTTCAGCAGACTGACTCATAAAAGTGTAAAATGCAATAAAGTGTAAGACACAGGAAATCTTAGGAACACAAGAACTGAAAATGAATAAATTACTCCATCAGTCTCTATATTTTTCAAAATATGAAATTAAAATGTCTTAAATTTTGCCTGTTTAAAAAAAATCTGAAACACCGAAGCCAAGTTTTTTACAAAACCCCATTAAAAAGATATTCATTTTCTAATGCAAGACTTATTATTGATATCAATTACAAAATTATGCTAAATAAAACTTGTAACACAATATTACTTAAAACACTGAAGTTCTCAGTCTTCATAAACAGAGAACAATAAGCACGAAATCTGAAGCTTGTTGCCGCCAAGGTGGTCACTCTGCTCAGAGACGTCCCGGTTCAGAAAGAGGGCAGAAATTGTCGTCATGTTATGGAGCCTCTAGAGGAAGAATGCTTATTATGTCCAACATCACATTGTACCAACCGAGGACTGTTCACTTAGTACGGATTAGCATATTTCGTGTGGAAGTAACAATGAGGAAGCCCATTACAGAGACGGCTCCTTTCAAAAGCAGTGTTTATTTACAGTGAAATTAAATTAAATCTGTTGTAGTCAAATGCAATGAGCAGAAGGAAGGTTGTTACCAGAGTCACTATCATCAGATCACTGTTATCATTAGTGCAGTGACTCAGCATGCTTCCCTACCATTCCAAACACTGCAAACCTATATTAAAGGCAGCCGCGACCCGACACGCTGACAATGAAATCTCGCTTGCCGTGGTAACAATGCATTACGTGATCGATAACTTTAAAGAAAAAGTAAAAGCGGGAAATGTTGTAACGTGGAATCGTTAACAGGAAAGCATTGTACTAAGAGAATAGAACTTCTATTGGAACCAACAAAAATGCATGTAAAAAGTGGAAACATAAAAATGAGGTTTTACTGTAACATTATTGCTAGCTAGAGATTTCCAAAATAATTTGCAATTACCTTACTTCAAAACATAATGTTCAAATGTGTGTGAATTCCTAACGGACCTAACTGCTAAGGTCATCGGTTCCTAGACTTACACACTACTTAAACTAACTTATGTGAATAAAACACACACACACACACACACACACACACACACACACACACACACACACACCCCCGAGGGAGGACTCAAACCTGCACTGGGAGGGGCCGCACAAACCGTGACATTCCACTTCAAACCGCGTAGCTACTTCAAAACAGGTTTTGCCTTTGTTAACATGAAATTACAGCTAAGCCAGTTTAGCAACAATCTTACAAAAATTTGACAGTTCAATCACGAAAGGTGTGATTGAGTTACACAGTTAGAGCCAAGATGTGATCGGTTATAAACTTGTATATAAATATCATATCACTTTTATACATTCTCTAGAAAGAGGACAGATATATTACTTTCATCATCATCACTCTCAAGATGACTGCTGCTGTTGCTGCTACTGCTGCTGCTATTATCACTGTCGCTGTCTGGCTCCCCATCTTCAAAGTAGCCATGAATTTTAAGCTTGGGCATCTGCTCAGTCAGCCCCTCTGTGGCTTTAGGGTCACCTCTGCACCAGTGTACAGTCAGCTCCCTGTGGTAAGAGTAAAAACCCTGCTGTTACTGTCACAGTATCACCATCAACCTGTGGTATCTCTACACAGTGAAGATGTTTTAGAATGTTAAAAAATGAAATGAACGTATGACATTGCTGGCCAGGAGGCCCCGTCCAGGGACGTTCGGCTGCCGAGTGCGAGTCTTATTACAGTTGAAGCCGTATCGCATGGCTCGTGTGCCGGTGATGAGGATGAAACGATGATGACGGCAACACGACACCCGGTCCACACACCGAGGAAATCTCCGACCCGGCCGGGAATCGAACCGGGGCCTGCTGCACGGGAAGCGAGCGCATTACCGTCCAGCTGAGCGTGCAGACTGTATGATGGTATTACTACAATATTTTAATTGTGTATGTGCAGGCTCCCATACATACACAAAAAAGTATTAGAAAAAAATATGAAGGGGTATCCCAAACAATGAAGGAAAATTAGGGAAGAAAATTCTTTACTTGCAAATTTCTGTACAATGACAGGAGGGAGTCTCATGAACAACACATTAAAAATCCTGACAGGGTTGTGACTGTTGGGATGCAGTGGGGGAGGGGCACTTTTAGGGCTCTTTTTAAGGCTTTTCTTGAGTAATTAAAAAACTATGGCTTCTAGTGAAAATGTTTTGCAGTGCAAAATTAAACTACATTGAACTTCCTAAAATAATGTCCCCTTCATTATATCTCTATGACTAATAGTTTCCACATGGCAGTGGATGGAAAAATCACATATTATTAAAAATATTATTTAAATGGTATAAAATAAATGTTTACTACTAAATTACATGTGTACTATGTGTAGGCACAGTAGAACAACAGTAAGGGATAAACTGTGTTCCGGGGCTCTAATAGGATGGAGGGGAAGGGGGTGGAAGGCAGAAGGGCGAGGAAGGTAGGTCACTGGATTGTGAACGTGCACTTCCCTCCTTCACAGGTCTGCAAACTGAAGAGCTAGCAGATGAGTTCACACTATCTGCACCACTCTGTCACAACAAGCAACTACAAGGTGTTTCACAAAGTTATACCGACCTGCACAGCGTGCCTTACAAACCACTAGTGATGTGGCCCACAGATGTGCCCGGGTGTGTTTATTTTCCAGAGTGTATTAACACCATGTGAAATACAGATAGGAGTTAGTTAGTAATAATAGTAAGACAAGGAACACACATGGGCAGAATCCACACAAATCTCTGCAGACTGTTCTACAGTGTTAGAACCGAAACTGATTCTTAGTCATCTTGTACGGCATTGACATTGATATGCAGCAGGATTTTGGAACGTATATTGTGCTCAAACATTATGAATTACCTCAAAGAGAACTGTCTATTGACACAAAGTCAACATAGATCTAGAAAGCATTGTTGTTGTGAAACACAAGAAGCTCTTTACACACTCTCTCTCTCTCTCTCTCTCTCTCTCTCTCTCTCTCTCTCTCTCTCTCTCTCTCTCCCCTTTTCTCTCTCTGACACACAAAATACATACAGTATTACAAATACTGTAATGTAGCATGTTGTATTGTAAACAAACAAACTAACTCACACTGAATGTGTGGTAAGTGTTCCACTCAGTACAGCCCACTCTACAAGTGCCAGGTGTTGCTGAATGGAATAGATTTATGCAGTCTAATAGTAACAATGGTGAGAGGAGTGCTGTATCTTTCTAGTCAATCATTAATTCACCACAAGAAGTGACTACTACACAATGACAATGCTTCACAATATGTTGTCAATGACAGACAGAAGCAAGGTGCCATATTTACCATCCAATTCCTTTCCCACCAACACTGTGAAGGTCACTGACAACATCACACTTACAAATTATACAATTCTCAGGCACTGTATATAGGAATATATTTTACAAAAAAGGTCATTTAACAAGTGCTGTAAACACTCAGTGAACTGAAAATAACTCCACTACACTAAATAAATACGAGCACAGGAGATTTATTCTTTCTACTCACATAAGAGAATTGGACAGAAAATGCAGGGGAGATAGAGCGTGTCTGCAAAATGAAAATCAAGCAGCACTCGTGGTGGGTGAAGTTACATCTGCCAGAAAAATGCTACAGCTGATGTACAGCGTGACTAAGAACCTGTTTCCCTTCTAGCACTGTGGAACAGTGTGCAGAGATTTAAATCACCTGTCCATATGCATTTCTTATCTGTATTCCATGCAGCATTAATGAAATTTGTGAAAAATAAACACACCTAGGCACGTCTGCAAACTGCACCATCAGTGTGACTCATAAGGCGTGTTGTAGAGGATCGGAATAACTTCGTGAAACATCCTGTAGCTTTTTGCTGTGATGTAGTGGCATAGATAGAGTGGGGAATCACCTGCTCCCTCTTCAGTTTGTAGACCTATTAAGGAGGGAAGTGCATGGCCACAATCCTGCAACCTACTTTCTGTTGCCCTTCTACTCTCTACCCCTTCCGCTTCCAACCCGTGACATCTCCAGAATGCATTTCATCCACTAATACTGTTCCACTGCAGATACACGCATGTAATATTTATTCTCAGCCCACTTCATTTAGCAGTAAATATTTATTTTGTGCCATTAAAATACTATTTTTAATAATATGTGATTCTTTTCCAACTCCTATAACACAGAAACTATTACTTCTAGAGGTAAAATGAATAGGAAATTTAATGTAGTCTAATTTTGTATGGTGAAAAATTTTTGCTAGAAGCCACAGTTTTCGAGTTATCCGAGGACAACATAAAAAAAGTGACCTCCAAACCCCCCCCCTTCCCCCCCCTATCATCACTGCCAAAATCCCAATCCTCACAACCTACCACTTAGGATTTTCTGTATTTTGTTCATAACAGTCCCTCTACCACTATACAAAAATTTGTGACTACTATTCAATCTTCATTGGTCTTCATTGACTGGGCTAGAAAGTGACAAAATTTATCCTTTAATACTGTTTCACTGCAGTTAGATGTGGTACACACATTTAATATTTGTTATCAACTCACTTCATTTGTTGTGGTTGTCTTCAGTCCTGAGACTGGTTTGATGCAGCTCTCCATGCTACTCTATCCCGTGCAAGCTTCTTCATCTCCCCGTACTTACTGCAACCTACATCTTTCTGAATCTGCTTAGTGTATTCATCTCTTGGTCTCCCTCTACAATTTTTACCCTCCACGCTGCCTTCCAATGCTAAATTTGTGATCCCTTGATGCCTTAGCACATGTCCTACCAACCGGTCTCTTCTTCTTGTCAAGTTGTGCCACAAAGTCCTCTTCTCCCCAATTCTATTCAATACCTCCTCATTCGTTATGTGATCTACCCATCTAACCTTCAGCATTCTTCTGTAGCACCACATTTGAAAAGCTTCTATTCTCTTCTTGTCCAAACTATTTATCGTCCATGTTTCACTTCCATACATGGCTACACTCCATACAAATACTTTCAGAAACGACTTCCTGACACTTAAATCTATACTTGATGTTAACAAATTTCTCTTCTTCAGAAACGCTTTCCTTGCCATTGCCAGTCTACATTTTATATCCTCTCTACTTCGACCATCATCGGTTATTTTACTCCCTAAATAGCAAAACTCCTTTACTACTTTAAGTGTCTCATTTCCTAATCTAATTGCCTCAGCATCACCCGACTTAATTCGACTACGTTCCATTATCCTTGTTCTGCTTTTGTTGATGTTCATCTTATACCCTCCTTTCAAGACACTGTCCATTCCGTTCAACTGCTCTTCCAAGTCCTTTGCTGTCTCTGACAGAATTACAATGTCATCGGCGAACCTCAAAGTTTTTAATTCTTCTCCATGGATTTTAATACCTACTCCGAATTTTTCTTTTGTTTCCTTTACTGCATCGGGGATAGGCTACAACCCTATCTTACTCCCTTCCCAACCAATGCTTCCCTTTCATGTCCCTCAACTCTTATAACTGCCACCTGGTGTCTGTACAAATTGTAAATAGCCTTTCGCTCCCTGTATTTTCCCTCTGCCACCTTTAGAATTTGAAAGAGAGTATTCCAGTCAACATTGTCAAAAGCTTTCTCTAAGTCTACAAATGCTAGAAATGTAGGTTTGCCTTTCCTTAATCTATTTTCTAAGATAAGTCGTAGAGTCAGTATTGCCTCACATGTTCTAACATTTCTACGGAATCCAAACTGATCTTCCCCGAGGTCGGCTTCTACTAGTTTTTCCATTCGTCTGTAAAGAATTCATGTTAGTATTTTGCAGCTGTGACTTACTAAACTGATAGTTCGGTAATTTTCACATCTGTCAACCCCTGCTTTCTTCGGGATTGGAATTATTATATTCTTTTTGAAGTCCGAGGGTATTTCGCCTGTCTCATACATCTTGCTCACCAGATGGTAGAGTTTTGTCAGGACTGGCTCTCCCGAGGCTGTCAGTAGTTCAAATGGAATGTCGTCTATGCCCGGGGCCTTGTTTCGACTCAGGTCTTTCAGTGCTCTGTCAAACTCTTCACGCATTCTCATTTCATCTTCATCTACATCCTCTTCCATTTCCACAATATTGTCCTCAAGTATATCGCCCTGCACTTCATTTAGCAGTAAACATTTATTTTGTACGACTGTAGTACTATTTTTAAAAATATGGGATTTTTTCAACTCCTAGAACACAGAGACTATTACTCCTAGAGATAAAGTGAACATGAATTTTTTAGGAAATTTAATGAAGTTTTATTTTGTACTGTGAAAAATTTTTGCTCGAAGCCACAGTTTTTGAGTTATTCAAGAAAAACATAAGAAAGTGATGTTCAAACCTCCACCGCCCAATCACAATGCTCACAACCTACCAGTCAGGATTTTCTGTGTTGCTCGTCCCTCTACCACTACAAGCACTGATAACCGCGTAGTTCAGTGTCCCACAAACTAATCACCACCACCACCACCACCACCACCACCACCACCCTCTACCACCATACAAAAATTTGTGATGTTTTCTCCCTATTCAACCTTTCTTGGTCTTCAGTGACTGGGTTAGAAGATGACAAAAGAGAGAGTAACAAAAGAAAAAGGAGCGAAGGGGGGTAAAAGGGTGCAGAAAGTACAAACGTTATAATCTAAGGTAAATGTAAGACTTCTGAGACTACAGAGTGAAGCAAAATTCGTGCACTCGAGCTTCGCACTGCAACTCCTCGCATGCCAGCGATAAAAACAATGTCTCTCATAAAATTTCATCCAGTGAGTATATCCGGCTGAAGAAGGACGTTAAAGAGTGGCAATCTGCAACACTGTAACCACATGTACCGTAACTACATCTGTCAGCACGCATGTGTCGTGCCGTACAGTTGATGCAGTGAGCAGAATTTTGGATTAGCATGCAGGAGGTCCAGGGTTCGATCCTGGGTTGGGGTGATTTTTTTTTTATTATTATTATTTATTTGCTACTTTCATTCTGAAATTTCATAGTGTAATATACACTGTTTCTTAGGTCACATGTATCCTAAATTTACAACATTTTGTAATTCTGAATATAAGAAATACGTGGTTGGACAAATAAGAAATAGACAGTCGAAACAAATGACCTGTTGTATGATAGAATAACTGCAAATACAATATAAATTTCCAGGTGCTAAAGGTGATAGCATAGTACAATAACACAACATGTACTTGTCGTTTATACTATATGTAATATGAGCACTCAGATCTCACACATTAGCAACCAGTGACAATAATAATGTCCATACAAATGACCGCATGACATTCACAACAGAATACGTTGTCCTCTAAACAACAGATGCTCAAAACGACCTCCCTGCACATCCAAACATTGCGCAACCTGTCAGACCGTATGGCTCTGGACCTTCCACAGCAACAAGAGCAGCATGAACATGTGCTACCAATTCTTCCACATTCGTCAGTGGAGCAGAGTCCTTCAGGTGTCCCCACAGGAAGAAATCCAGGGGGTTTAGGTCAGGTGAATGCGGTGGCCATACAACTGGACCTCCATGTCCGAGCCATTTCCCTGGAAATGTTCTGTCCAAATAGTGTCGCACATTAATTCCAAAGTGTGAAGGTGCACTATCATGTTGGAACCATATCCTCTGACAAACATGCAGTGCACATCTTCCAGCTCATCAGGCAGATAGTTTGAGAGGAATGCACGATACCTTCATGGAGTCAACTGGTCTGGCACATGTAGGGGCCCCAACACCTGTCCCAATATTCTGACCCAGGCACTGAGACCAAAGCGAACTCGATATCCACAGTCACGGGTGACGTGCAGGTTAACCTCACACTGTGCATACTGAAGACAGCCTCACGAGTGAGGGTGTCTTCAAAACAGTGTTCAAGAAGTCACTGTTGGCTTCCTGTTGTTGTTGGAACCATTCACGGAACTGCATTCGCTGATAGCAATCTGTAGGACGCAGGTATTGTGCGAAAGCATAATGACAGGGGTGCAGCCCATGCTCACGTAGCACATTAATGGCCACGCATTGCAAGACATGCAGCTGCCTTGCTACACTACGTCTACTTCACTAAGGTTCTTGCTGTATGACTTCCAGAATAGATTCCTCAGTAGCTGGAGTACGGCTAGTCGACGGTCGACCTCTGTCACGCGAGGGTGAAAGGAGAGAACCTGACTGCCGATGGTGCAGGTCCAGACAATGAAACACATTTTTATCTAGATGGCGTCGACGAGGATATCTACCGGCATATTCTCGAGTGGCACCACCAGCCAAGTTATCAGATGCACTGAGGACCAGAAGCATATCCACAAATTCATCATTTGTGTATGCCATATGTCTGCCACACTGGTTTAGAGGTTTACAATGAGAAAATTCGATACGTGTATGCATGTACACTGGAGTCTGTCACAGACGCGTTACTCTGCTAGCAACTAGTCCCTGTCTGGTAGAGATCGCATACAATATAAACACGCCGTCAGTCCTGTGCACTGTTCCACCTAACATGCATTACCCCTCTGACAGATATTGTTCTGCATGATTCATCCCGACACCACTAATAGTGGAATGTTTGGTTTTGAATTACTCTGTTTCCCTAACGTGGTGTTTCCACAATCCCACTGATAGAATAATGTAGTAGTAATAAGCTTCTAAGGGACTCTAAGCTCCCATGCCGATCTCACATGATTCCTCCAGATGCTCCTGTCTTGTGCTGCCTCTTGCCAGTTATTTATTCCCAATCTTTCACATATACGATCAATTTCATTGTGCCAAGTACTCCTGAGTCTCCCCCTTGGTATGTTGCCATATGGCTTCCCCCTGACTATTCTTAACACAATTTGGTCTTTCTTCTCATCATATATCCAGCCCATTGCAGTCTTCTAGCATTTATTATGTTCACTATCGTTGGTTGTTGTGATAGCTCATGGATTTCTATGTTGTGTCTTCTCTTCCAGCTTTGTGATTCATTGTCATAATATGGACCAAAGATTTTTCTATAAACTTTATTCTCAAATACTTGTAAATGGTGGTATTCTCTTTTTGTTAGGCTTCATGTTTCTGATTGATAGAATAATAATAATAATAATAATAATAATAATAATAATAATAATAATAATAATCCCCGTGGAGGCCCGGGAGAAGAATAGGCCTCCAGTATGTTCTGCCAGTCGTAAAAGGCGACGAAAAGAACAAACCACTAATAGGGCTAACCCCCCTTTTAGTGTGATTACTTGGTTCAGGACAGAACTAAAGAAGCCTCGGACAAGTGCCGTCATGGTCGGGGACGACGCTTGAACCCTATGCCCGCCCACAATGGTAACGACACTGCTAGCCAACTGGAAAAGGATTTAAATCCGAATAGAGGTGTTTTGCAGGATATGCTTCCTGCAACCACCCTAGAAGGAAAACAAAGACAGAGGATGAGATGGTCAGATGAAGTTAATCGACACCTCATGTTCTGTTATTACCAAGCAACAAACCTAGGAACCAACACAACTGGATACAGATCACAAGTATACACAACATTTATTACCAGATACCCGGAATTAAAATTTTTAACAGAACAACGACTAGCTGATCAGATCCGTGTAATAATCAAAAATAACAGGATACCCCAGTCAGAATTAGAAAACATCAAACAACAAGTACAACAAATACTGGAACAAAATAATGTGCAATCAGAAGAGGAAGAAAACACAGTAATGGACTCAAACATCCCAGAGCAAACAAACAAAGACCAACACGCATCAATTAAACAATCAGAGGAAAACGAAATCTTAAGACAGCCACCAGAACAAGCACAAATAGAACACGAAGAGAGACACGTGTTAGATATAGAAGAGAAATTTCAGCTGACATATATAGAATACAAAGACACAAATACAGACATTAGACCATTCTTGCATAGACCGCCAAATAACCCACAAGTCGAAACAACAATAAAAACTATCAACACAATCATACACAACAAAATAAATGAAAACACAACTATGGAAGAGTTACAACTACTGGTTTATATAGGAGCACTCACTACACTAAATATACACACTAGGCAGAGATCAGAACAAACCAACACACAGAAGAAACCCACAAAACCAGCATGGCAACACAGGTTACAGATCAGAATAGAAAAACTGAGAAGAGACATCGGACAGTTAACACAATTTATAAGAAATGAAATATCAGACAAAAAACGAAAAAGGTTAGGTAAAATCTCACAACAAGAAGCAATAGAGCAATTAGATGAAAAAAAGCAGAAATTGCAAGCATTGGCCAAACGACTTAGAAGATACAAAAAAAGTGAAAATAGAAGGAAACAAAACCAAACATTCAACACAAACCAAAAGAGATTTTACCAAACAATGGATAACACACACATTAAAATAGACAATCCACCAAACATAACAGACATGGAACACTTCTGGAGCAGCATATGGTCAAACCCGGTACAACATAACAGGCATGCACGGTGGATACAAGCAGAAACAGACACATACAAGATGATACCACAAATGCCTGAAGTGATAATTTTGCAACATGAAGTCACCCGAGCAATTAATTCTACACACAATTGGAAAGCCCCTGGAAATGATAAAATAGCAAATTACTGGCTGAAGAAGTTCACCTCAACACATTCACATCTAACTAAATTATTTAACAGTTACATTGCAGACCCATACACATTCCCTGATACACTTACACATGGAATAACCTATCTGAAACCTAAAGATCAAGCAGACACAGCAAACCCAGCTAAATATCGCCCCATAACATGCCTACCAACAATATACAAAATATTAACTTCAGTCATCACACAGAAATTAATGACACATACAACACAGAACAAAATTATAAATGAAGAACAAAAAGGCTGCTGCAAAGGAGCACGAGGATGTAAAGAGCAACTGATAATAGATACAGAGGTGACATATCAAGCTAAAACTAAACAAAGGTCCCTACACTACGCATACATTGATTACCAAAAAGCCTTTGATAGTGTACCCCACTCATGGTTACTACAGATATTGGAAATATACAAAGTAGATCCTAAATTGATACAGTTTCTAAACACAGTAATGAAAAATTGGAAAACCACACTTAATATCCAAACAAATTCAGATAACATCACAGCCAATACAGATTAAGCGTGGAATATACCAAGGAGACTCATTAAGTCCTTTCTGGTTCTGTCTTGCTCTGAACCCACTATCCAACATGCTAAATAATACAAATTATGGATACAATATTACTGGAACATACCCACACAAAATCACACATTTGCTATACATGGATGATCTAAAACTACTGGCAGCAACAAATCAACAACTCAACCAATTACTAAAGATAACAGAAGTATTCAGCAATGATATAAATATGGCTTTTGGAACAGACAAATGTAAGAAAAATAGCATAGTCAAGGGCAAACACACTAAACAAGAAGATTACATATTGGATAACCACAGCGACTGCATAGAAGCGATGGAAAAAACAGATGCCTATAAATACCTAGGATACAGACAAAAAATAGGAATAGATAATACAAATATTAAAGAAGAACTAAAAGAAAAATATAAACAAAGACTAACAAAAATACTGAAAACAGAATTGACAGCAAGAAACAAGACAAAAGCTATAAATACTTATGCTATACCAGTATTGACCTACTCATTTGGAGTAGTGAAATGGAGTGACACAGACCTAGAAGCACTCAATACACTTACACGATCACAATGCCACAAATATAGAATACATCACATACATTCAGCAACAGAAAGATTCACATTAAGCAGAAAGGAAGGTGGAAGGGGATTTATAGATATAAAAAACCTACATTATGGACAGGTAGACAATTTAAGAAAATTCTTTCTAGAACGAGCAGAAACTAGCAAAATACACAAAGCAATCACTCATATAAATACATCAGGTACACCATTGCAATTTCATAACCACTTCTACAACCCTTTAGATCACATAACATCAACAGATACAAAGAAAGTAAATTGGAAAAAGAAAACACTACACGGCAAGCACCCGTATCATCTAACACAGCCACACATAGATCAAGACGCATCCAACACATGGCTAAGAAACGGCAATATATACAGTGAGACGGAAGGATTCATGATCGCAATACAGGATCAAACAATAAACACCAGATATTACAGCAAGCATATTATTAAAGATCCCAATAGCACAACAGATAAATGCAGACTTTGCAAACAACAAATAGAAACAGTAGATCACATCACAAGCGGATGTACAATACTAGCAAATACAGAATACCCCAGAAGACATGACAATGTAGCAAAAATAATACATCAACAACTTGCCATAAAACATAAACTAATAAAACAACACGTTCCCACATACAAGTACACACCACAAAATGTACTGGAGAATGATGAATACAAATTATACTGGAACAGATCCATTATAACAGATAAAACAACACCACATAACAAACCTGACATCATACTCACCAATAAAAAGAAGAAATTAACACAACTAATTGAAATATCCATACCCAACACAACAAATATACAGAAGAAAACAGGAGAAAAAATTGAAAAATACATCCAACTGGCTGAGGAAGTCAAGGACATGTGGCATCAGGATAAAGTCGACATTATCCCAATTATACTATCAACTACAGGAGTCATACCTCACAATATTCACCAGTACATCAATGCAATACAGCTACATCCAAACATATATATACAACTACAAAAATCTGTAATTATTGATACATGTTCAATTACCCGAAAGTTCCTAAATGCAATATAACATATACCATACAGTTACAAGGAAGTCACGCTTGACCGAGGTCCGCGTCACGTTCCATTTTTAACCAGACTTAAGTCTGAGAAAAAAAAGTCAATAATAATAAAGCAATGAGATAGGTGCTAAACAGCATGCAGTTATCGGACTCAATGTTGAAAGGCATAATTAGTGGGACCATGGGGACAACATATACAAATGGTAACCTAGTTTGGACATTATTCCCAAAGCACATTGCTCCTTCTACTGGTAATGTAAGGCACTAATGGAAGGTGACGAACCTGAACAAGGCAAGAATAACAGTTGGTACTAATCTATGGCACTATTGGAGGAGGGTACAAAGAAAACGGGTTTCACATCTAGTAGATGAACTGGTGTGAATAAACTCATGCCTACAATGTGGAAAGGGCTTCATTCAAAGCTGACCAATCTTCCACTTCTACGATTGTAATATGTAAGTGCAAATGTTTTCTAGAGGACCCACTACAGTTGCTGTTGATGATTAAGATGCCAGATACCGTACCACTTGGCCTACATTTACCAAACAAACACACGTGCCTCAACCAGGATCGAACTATTGACCTCCTGCATGCTAACCCAAAACTCAATCCACTGCACCAACTGTACAGCACGATTAATATGTGCCGACAGAGGTAGTTACCGTACATGTGGTTACAGTGTTGCCAGACTGCCCCTCTTTAACGTCCTTTTTCTGCCAGATGTACTAGCCAGACAAAATTTTGGGAGAGACATTATTTTATCGCTGGTCGAGTGTGCAAATTGCGCTTCACTCTGTACAGTTCCGTGCAATGTAGCATAGAGCCTCGTTACCCGTGCTAGAGATTGAGGCCAGGAGGATTGCAGAGTTCAAGGTCACCTGCCCAATTCAATTGGGGCAGGGGTTGCAAAGTCACCACTTGAGTCTAGCATGCTATGCTCAGCAGCAAGCTCTGGCACTGGGTGGTCAGCTTTGCTATAGAACACAGTAACTGGTGGCCATTCATTCAGGGTGGACGGCTGACTGCTGGTCGCACCCACATAAACAGCTGTGCAGCAGCTACAGCAGAGCTGATACATGACCTGACTGTTTTCACACGTGGCCCTGGCAGTGACAGCATACTTTTCCAGATGCTACACATATGACCTATTCAGGAAGAGGAAAATTTTAATTCACCCTGGTTTAAAAATATCATACAAAACACAAACACTTGTTTATTCATTGGTGACAAGTTAATTATAAATGATGGTGAAGATGAACTGCAAACTGCTGTCTACAAGCTGAGCTTGCTGTACCAAGAACACAATACAAGATCTCTACCAACAACACAAAAGAAATGGTACTGAAAAAGAGTTGAACATATAAGGAAAGAAATATTTTTTTCTGACAGGATAATAGAACAAATACAATATTTTAACCATCTTGGAAATAAAACATGCTATCCAGAAGATCTAGATGGAGGTAAAAATCTTAGAAAATTTCAATATACGTCTGGCACTGTAAACAGAACTTAAAAGGTATGGGATGAAACAAAATTTAAACTTTATAAAATTATGACAGTTCTTGTGCTTCTCTGTGGCAGTGAGACCAGAACACTTACAAATTGGAGATAAATGAGAGTAAAGTCTCTGAAAGGAAATGACAAAGAGCTGTGAATGGAGTACAAAATTAGACAAAATAAAAATATAGACATTAGAAGCAGACACAAAGGTTGAATCAATAAACAGTGTAACACACGAATGTCCAGTTAAAGGGAAGAACTGTGTGAAAGACTGTCAGAGCAGTCATTACTATTCCAAGCCATGAAATATGTACAACATGCAAAAACAAGTCTTACAAGGCCCGAGAAAAGATGGCACGAATAAGATTAACCCATTAAGATACAACAGGACAGGCATCATGCATAATTCCTGAAAATGAAGAAGGAGGAGGAAGAGGAGGAGAGGGAGAAGAAATGATACGTAACTGAGCAGCAGATGCTAGCATTGAAACTGCAGAGTTATGATTCCAGCTTCTGTCAGAAGATTGTCGAGGGACTCATACCGAGCCTTACTCCACAATGATGAGCTGGATCAAACAGTTCAACAGGCTGGCGTACCAATCGTCTGGTGCCCATAATCCAGTGCGTACAAAACAAGTGCGCTATAGAAGCTGAGGGTGGTGGAATGACTCAGTAAGTGGAGAGTGTTAAGCTTCTGCCTGTAATTTGTTTTAGGTAACAGATATGGGGTAAAAGCACCTCTTATCAGAGAGGAGTCCAGAAACAGAACTGTGCACCTCAAGGTGTTTGTTTTCCACACAGAGACCCTGATCTGGATGGGCCACTGTGTGACAACAAAGCTGCACAGTCTGCGTTTTAGCGAGTGTCACAGTACGGGACCTGAGAAGAGGAACTCTCCAGAGCTCCTCGAAGTTGACACTCGGCTAAAGCCGCAGACTGAGAGCTATACCGAATGCAAAAGTCTTCGAATAAACGGCAGGAGTAACCACCAGATTCACAGGTTCTGTAAGTCCACTGACAGCCAAAGGAAAAGTGTGACACTTGACAGACATTCCTGCCTGGGTCTGATCTCCCGGGCCTGAATTAAGGAAGTACCTCTGAAACCCTAGCCGTGCAGTTTGGTGACACCAGGAAGTATTGTGCAATTTATTCGAGTGGAAAGAGACATCGGTAATGTTTAGGTAGCATCTGTTGGGAAAGGAATGAAACAGTATTGTCATCTAGCTGTGATGTTATTTAATGTGTACGTAAGAGTAATCTGCGAAGGAAACCGGGGAGAAATTTGGCAAGGGAATTAAAGTTCAGGAAGTAGAAATAAAAACTTGGCAACTTGCCTATGACACTATAGTTAGGTCAGAGACAGTGAAGTGCTGACAGCTGAACGGACTGGACAAAATCCTGGTAATGGAAAATTTGAAGTAAAAATAGTCTCGGTTGAAAATTATTCTTTTAATAACAACCGTATTTTATACACCTTCAGCAACTTTATTTGAACACATTGAAATAATCAGCAACTGTCTGTATAAAACAAATTTAATTTCTTAACCAGTTTCAGGCACACAATGCCCTTTTTCAGAAGTTTGTAACTATAACACAATAGTAATAACCCACTGAAGGACACTAAGTGCCTGAAACTAGTAAAGAACTTAAGTTTCTTTTATGCAACCGGCTGCCAACTATTTCCATATGTTTCAGTAACAAGGTATTTTACTGACAACGGGCAACTTCAGATTATATATTTGGATAACAAAGTAAGCAAAAATTACAGTATGGGCCTAGCATGCACGATTCTAAATGTGAATAAGGAATTGCTATTAACCTTAAAATTTTCCTTTTACAGTATTTTAAAAACCATAAAAAGGCACGGTACTAGACTGAAGCACCCTCAAATCAGATAAACCTGCAGAGGCCTAGTCAAAGCAACTAATATAATATCATGTAACAGAGGGATACAACATTAACTAAATAATCAAAATGAATTGGTGTAGGACCACACTCATGAGCAAGTAAACATATTCCAACAGAAAACACGGAGGTGCCATCGCAATCTCACAGCATGAGCGTGAAGCAGGCACAGAGGTGGTCAATGGAATGAAGCTTGCTTACAATGACTGTACTCAAAGCAGTTACATGACAGCATATTTAATGCTTACAAAGAACATCTAAAATGGTTGAATCAGAGTTATTTGACCTTCTATCAATGTTATGTGTTATTACGTTTAGCTGTTTTTGTCTAGGCCTCTGTGGGTTTATGTGATTTGACATGTGCTTCAATCTGGCACAGAGCTGTTTTATAGTTTTTAGGAAAATTTTAAGGTTAATAACAATTGCTTATTCACATTTAGAACTGTGCAAGCTAGGACCATACCCTATTTTCTGCTTATTTTGTTATCCCTACAGGTACGAGGCAACGGCCTTGCTGCAGAGGATACACCGGTTCCCATCAAATCACTGAAGTTAAGTGCTGTCGGGCGTGGCTAGTAGTTGGACGGGTAACCATCTGGGCCGCCACGTGCTGTTGCCATTTTTCGGGGTACACTCAGCCTCGTGATGCCAATTGCAGAGTTACTCGACCGAACAGTAGTGGCTCCGGTCACAGAAAACCATCAAATCAACCGGGAGAGTGGTGTGCTGACCACACACCCTCCTATCCACATACTCAGCCGAGGATGACACACGGGTCAGATGGTCTCAATGGGCCACTTGTGGCCCAAAGACGGAGTGCTACAGATATAAAGATGCTACATGAAGACAAATGTATTGTTAATAGAGGAATAAATTGCAAGCAAAACTGTTTTTTATTAAAATATTCTAATCGCAGTTGCTATACCAGAAGACCTATTGAGTCAAATATATTTTATACTAGAATGTAGTTAAATTAAATCAGGAGATCTTGAGGGAATAACATAAAATGGGACACTAAAAGTAGATAAATTTTGCTATTTGGGCATCAACATAATATAGAGGCTATAAAGCGCATTTCTGTGAACAGGGATTTGTGAACACTGAATATAAATTCAAGTGTTAATAAGTCTTTTCTGAAAATATTTGGCTCCAGAACAGCCTTGTATGAAGTGAAAAAGGAATATTAAACATTTCAGACAAAAAAAACTTTTGAAATGTGGCTCTACAGAAAAATCTAAAGATTACGTACATAGATTGAATTTATAACGAGGACGTACTGAATCAGACTAGGAAAAGGAAAGACCTGACTAAAAGAAGAGATTAGTTGATAGGACACTTCCTGAGATTTCAAGCAATCATCATCTCTGTGATACGGGGAAAAGAGAGAGAGAGAGAGAGAGAGAGAGAGAGAGAGAGAGAGAGTGTCAAATAAGTGGTTGGTAAAAACCTGCCAAACTGCCATTTCCAACTGGACCAAATGATCAGTTGTGGATTGCCCCATCAGTGTGTCACACCATTACATGGTCAAAAATACTTATAATTAATGGGCCATCATCATCATCATCATCTCCAGTAATTTTCACAGCAAATTAGTGAGACAGATTAGTCTATAGCTATTAGTGGAAGCTGAGGTTTTGCCTGGTTTAGAAATTGAGACGAATCCACGTTTTGCCTCTGCAAGGGAAATTCATTTTTAAGCCATATACTATTGATAACTATTAGCAGGTAGTATTTGTAACCCACATTCAGGTGTCGAATCAGAGCCTTTGGCCTTGTTTCATGATAACCTGAGCACAATAATCAATACCCTTTCATTAATAATAGGTAGGTAGTCAGGCAAGTCATTTCCGTTTACCATTTATGTGCTCATTAAAAGTTATGGATCCAGGTGAGGGGGTGAGCTCATTAAAAGTTATGGATCCAGGTGAGGGGAATGGTGGGGGTGGGGGGGTTCTCGATCAGTGTACATTTCCAAATTTCTCAGCTAACTTACAGAGAATGAAGTGTCTCGAAAATAACAAGGAATTCTCGAAGTTACAGGCTGTGTTTAGCTCTGAACTCAATCAGTAAAATTTACCTCTGATTCTTCCAAAACCATACGTACAAGCTGTATAATATTGTGATTTCTTGGATTAATGAAATACAATACAATATGTAAGGGCATGTGGTCCACCCATCACTACGGGGCAACTATTTCTCATTCGAACGACCCTTCAGTCTGTCTCTAGAAGCCAAGTGCCTTCCATTCCAGCCCCCCAGCAGGAACAATCCTCGGCACTTTTGAGAATCAAACATGTATCTTTTACAGCAATTCAACATGCTGGTCACCCCCCCCCCCCCCCCCCTACAGATGAAATCAGAATAACTACCCTTGCATACATTTCCTCTCTTTTCAAGCTACATCAGCAGAATGAAATCTGGAGCGACACAGTTCGAGATCTGAGAACATTTTATTTCCTTATGTTCCCACAAATGGCTCAGAGGACACTTAGCTAGCCTCACATAAAGATATTCTGACCACCGATCACACTCGTCACGGATGCAGTGTGCTAATTGGGACAGCAATAGTTAAAACAGAGGCTTCTTGCTGTGACGATATCACTTCACAAAATTATGGTACTCAACTTTCTCCTCAAAATTTTGTAGATTGCAACCTACACGGGGAGAAATGGCCACTGCACTGAAATAAGAGAAGTCAGAGCCTGCAGGGAAAGGTTACAGTGGTCATTTTTGCCACATGCTATCCGTGAGTGGAAAGGCAGAGAAAGGGTGATGATAGTTCTACGAACCCTCTGCCAAACACTTAAGTATGAACTGCAGAGTAAACGTGTCGATTTAGGCATTTCCTCACCTGAGACTGACAAGATTTCCTGGAAATCTATCAAATGGCATTCCAGTAACAAGGGACCAGCTGAGTGACAGTGCGCGCAAACCGGACAATTCGAGGATACTGCTCAGACCCGGTTGC
The DNA here is from genome assembly GCF_023864275.1 of Schistocerca cancellata. NCBI lineage: Eukaryota > Metazoa > Arthropoda > Insecta > Orthoptera > Acrididae > Schistocerca > Schistocerca cancellata. The sequence goes on from NC_064637.1 coordinate 41,716,735, forward strand.
AGCTTCGGAAACTCCAGTTCCTCCAAGACCAACGTGTGAAGTTGTGGTAGCCTGACGAGGTAGGGGACAAACGCCCCACCGAGACCTGTGCAACCTGACACGTCCAATCTGGAACAAACCACAAGGCCGCTATCATTTATCGAGGAACAAGTTAAGAGAAAAAAATGTAATTAATGTCACTTCCAGTGGTCATCTGTGAAACAGAGCATCTTTGATGTAAATCATAATGCTCTGAACACCTTCAAGTAAAGGTATCACAAAATTAAACTCCTATCTAATATAGACTAGCTGGGGGGAGGGGGGGGGGGCACAAATGTACTTACAAACTGACTTGACAGTCACAAAAGGAAAGCCACAAAAACAATACCATACATGTCCAGAGGCTCTGAAGCAAGGAAAATAACTGTGTGTCAACTTTAAGCATTAATGTTATTATGCTACTCCTATAAACTGCCTAAATATCAGGATTCTTGAATCTTAAGTCTTTGTTAGCACAACGGGAAAGAACAAATTGTAAATAAGCCACTGTTTTACAGTGACAAAAGCTATGCTGTACACACAGAAACAAACCACTCTCCGTACTTATCTCAATGCTTCTATTTGGTATATGGTTCTGTATTACAATATTGATGAAGTAGTGCCTAAATTGTGTTCCACACCACCACTTGCTCTTCCAAGACAGAAATGATGCAGCTACGACTAAATCAAACATTTAAACTTAGGCAACTTAAGTGAGCTCATTTTGAGATGAATTTGCTGCAGCTTAATGTGCTGGACCTAGACTTGAACCTGGGACCATTGCCTTTTGCTGGAAAGTGCTCTATTGCTGAGCTATCTGAGCACAATTTAAGATCCATGCACACTGCTTTACTTATGCCAATACCTAATTTCCAACCTTCTGAAATTCACGGAAATTCTCCCACATAATGTGTGGGACTAGCACTTTGAAAGAAAGGATATTGTGGAGACACGGCTTAGCCATAGCCTTGGGAACTGTTTTTGGAACGAATATTCTGTCTGCAGACGAGTATGCGCCAATTCGAAACTTTCTGGCAGGTTAAAACTGTGAAGTTTGGAAAGTAGGTCAGCGGTACTGGTGGTGGTAAGGCCTCGACTGCGGGTCACAAATCGTGGCAGGATGTCGCAGTCAGTAGAGCACTTGGAAGTGAAAGGTGCCAGGATAGACACAAATTGCAAACGAGTACTCACTGTTAGCATGTGTCACCCCAATCCCATATGCACACACTACTCTGGAAACTGTGAAAGTCCAAGGATAGTATTTCGACATCTAAATGTGTACAAAGGAATGGAACTCTTACATTGTATACACATACAGTTTGGTTTCTTAGTAGTCTCTCTCTCAAGCTGGCAATTAATGTGTCACAAGGAGGAGGGCACGAGAGAGACGACCAATGCCTTGCTCCAGTATGACTTGGCCTTACTTTTTGGTTTGTAAAAATGTAATGCACAACTTTTTTTGTGTTTATTTTTCTTTTCTGTATTTCTTGATGATATGTATTCGTGGGAACGATCCATGTATAGGCTTTCTGACCATCATCAACGAAAGTGACAAAACGATAGTGGTATCTGAGGTACCCTCCATCACACACACTGTAAGTTGGCTGGTGGAGTATAGATGGAGATGTAGATGTAGATATGAAGGCACAGTGCCCCACATTGTTTGGGGAGTTCCGTCAGAAAAAGAAACATTAAAGTAAGAGAAGTATTGTCACTCACCTGGAAAAATCACTCTTGTCAGTAATTAAAATTGGAACACGAGGAATAATAGCCATTTTATTTATTGTGCTCATACAATATAGCTGCAATAATACCTGATTATATTTTTAGGTGTTTTGACAGAATACAAGGTTCACAGTTTGTTAAATATAGTTGCCATTTCTGGCAGCAGCAATGGCTTCAAACTGGCTGAGCATCAAGTCGAACTGAGCTCGGATAACAGATAGAGTTAAATCATTCCCAGGTTCAATTTTATGCCAGAGAATCAATTGTAATTGCAACACACTAGTCTCTCGGCGATCTGCGGCCAGATGGGTGAGAGGTTTGAGGAATGTCTTGGCCGGGGCAATGTTCCCTCTATTGAGATGATTCAGGTCTCAGTTTATCTCGTTTAGATACGGCGTCGAGGAGATCTCGAAGATACGTCACAGCCACTGGTCTTAACGTGTCAGAAGTTTAATGCCTGCTGTCCAAATTCCCGGCTACACTAACTGAAGGTGGTGATGTCCAGTACCCCCGTGTCGCTCAAGGTGCTGCGCCTGTTGGTCGGTTTTGGGGTTTGACGGGGGCTAAACATCGAGGTCATCAGTCCCCTGTTCCAAACGGACATACTTGTAGAAGGCCCGTACAGTAAAAGCGTAACCTCTGCACCCAGAGGGAGGGAACACCGAGGGGTTCAGAAGCTGAAATGAACACCGAACACAAAACAGAGGACACTTAAAAGGAGCAGAGCAAATAGTTGACTAGAGTAAAACAGGCTACAGTGGTTGATTGACCAGGTAAAAGGTCAACCACTCAACTAGAAACGAATAACCTCAAGCTTAAAAGCGTCGATAGAGGTACCAACACAACTCGTTACCATAAAAGACACTATTTTGGTATCCACGTCACAATTAAAAGTCGCTGGAGTGGGTGTAGCCCGAGAAATCGTGCGAGAGCGCTCACACTAGAGTGAGTGATAAAACCCAGCTGCACGGATAAAACGTAAAACTGAGTCAGCTATAGAGGCACCGTCACCTAGAATTAAAGGAAGTGCAGCTTGTAAATTAAAGGACTGCCGCAAGGGGGCTAAAAGGGGGCAGTCCGTCAGAAGATGGACCACTGTCAGCCCTGCATCACAGCGACACTTGGGCGCGTTCTCACGACGAAGGAGATAGCTGTGGGTCAACCGCGTATGTCCAATTCGGAGACGGCAGAGAACAACTGAGTCACCGTGCCTGTATGTCAGTGTGAACTTTAATCTGGCAATATTCTTTCTACTCAGAGCATCCGTACGGACATACCTATCGTGTGCCGCAGCAGCCAGAATGGGCACCCATCTGATAAGATGGTACGGTGCCATTCCAGTGTCCAGTGCCATTGTCAAGTACAGAACTGCCTCTCGCTGCTGCCGTGCCGAGGGACACCGTGACGGCATTCGTCTGGCTGACAGCTCACGTGCTCCAGATGATGTCGCACAGCTCGTGTGGATACTCATCTCATTGCAAATACTCTTTTTAACCCATTTCCTAACACGATGTACACGGCCGAGCAAATGATGTGTGTGTCCTCAGGTGCTAGGCGCGAAGCACCGTCAAACTCCCATATCCGGTCGAATATGGCCACCCCAAACTCGTCAATTCCAGAACTGCATCGACGTCTCAATACCTGACTGATGCGAGCAGCGATACTGCGGAATGATAAACCGGCGTCTCGACAGACGACAATCCCCTCGTGGTTAAATTTTGACGTGTGTCGGTAGACATTTTTCCCTTTTTCGCTCAAGGTGGTATGCGATATTGACACGTGCAACCGATATTCATATGAGTTTTCTAATCCACTGCACAATCTTTCCTTTCATACGGAACATAGACAAAGTTACTTCTAACTCATTTGTGCCAATTTGATATCTGCCGCATGCCACCTTCAGAGTGTTCCAGTTTTAATGTTCACCATTGTATTTTCATTATAACTTTCAACACAATTTCAGTTTCGTAAGGAAAGTGGGTAATTTTTTGGTACAGCTCCAGTGTTTCACTTACTGTTTGTGCCCTGCAGCCCTCTGATATTTGGTATCAGTAACTTTATTTAATAAGATTTGTTTCAGTGTCCTGTTTTAGATGTTTGCTGAAGTGGGCCAGCTAGTCAGTTCCATACAACAACGCTCCAGCAATCGTGCCCTTGCACGTGGATGGATGCGAAAGAGAGCGTTAATTGTCCTCCGAACAGCTTTAGTTATGTAAAAAATTGAACTTTAAACTTTCTGTATCCATATTTTGTTTTATAACAACATAATTGTGTATACCAAGAGAGTTGACCAATTGCTTTAAATGTACATAGCTGATGCAAAAGGAAGAGAAAAAGTAAATTTTAAATATACAAATTCGATAAGTCATTTTTCATTTTTCATAGCGTCAACTGCAGCTGTGACCTTCCCTCTTTTTGTCCCTGTCTTCTAAACACCTTCAAAGCTTTCCACCAAGGAACAGGCAGACCACACAGCAGATGGAGATGCTCTTTCACCATCTTGTCTTGTGAAAGTGTCGGATTCACGTCTTTCCCATATCGTAATAACAAATCAAATTAAAAATGCTCCAATCATAGCACAAAAAAAGGTACACATGTCCTGGGCAGAGTTAGGGATATAAAAGAAGAGGTCTAGCTTTTCGACTTGTCTGGCAGCTTCAAAGACATTTAAATGAAAACATACACTATTTACTATGGCAGGTGAATCTTCTGGATTTTGGGCACAAGATCAGGGGCTTTAGACTACACACTGCAAGATGCAGTGTGCCACCACATTGCAGCTAAGAGAGCTCACTGCACTGGAAAATTGCGTTAACTCGTAAAAAGCGCAAATATGACAAGATGTTTTGATTTAAATGTCTTTGAAGCTGCCAGTTAAGTCAAAAAGCTAGTTGCCTTCTTTACATCACTAACCCTAACCGCGACACATTTGCCTTGTTTGTGCCATGATAGGAGCATTTTACATTCTGGTTCCCAACTTTTACTCTCCCATAATTTTGACATTAGACCACAATAGCTTGGCACCCAATGCAGATTTTTGTTGACTCAAATTACAACTGACCTGATATTGGTTTTTTTATTGTCTTTTGAACCGTGTTTCTTAGAAATTTTGAGAGATTGGAAAAAAAAGGTCAGCCAATCAGTTTCAAATAAAGTTTACTGGAATCCTTCCTCTAGGTTTCAACAGTTTTAAAATTGTAACAGATACTTGCTACTTGCCAAATGGCAGAGATGCTTGCTCACAGACAGGCACAACAAAAAGACTTTCAGAAAGTGAGCTTTTGGCCAACAAGGCCTTTGTCAGAAAAACAAACACACACAAAACACAGAGGATCTGGCCACAACAGGTTGTGTGTTTTGTCTATTTCGAATGAATGCCTTGTTGGCCGAAAGCTCATTTTCTGACAGTCTTTTCGTTGTCCGTATACGCGACACAGCATCTCCGCTATTTGGTGAGTAGCAACTACCCTTTTCACAACATTGTTAAATTCCATCCTGGATTTCCCATTGTTTAATTTTAAAATTGTCTTCTTCAAAAGGTGTAATGGGACTTAAAAACTGCATTAATGGTTATAGAACTATTTTAAACAGAATAAAGTAACAACTGTAGCAAAAAGATCGTGTGATAAGGTATTCACTTGTTACACCAGATGCGGATGTAACCATCAATTCAATTTTTAGGGTCCATTACAACTTCTGAAGAGGAGAGTTTGAAAATTGTTGAAACCTAGGTCAAGGGTTCCAATAAACCTTTATTTGCAATTGGTTGGCTATTTATTCAACCTCACCTAGTTTACTTTCACACAGTTGCTGTTTTGCAAAAGTACGGGACAACCACTAATTGCATGTATTTGTCTATGTTCTTAAAAAATTTCCAGAAGTTTGAAACACAGACGTGGTACACACAAAAAATAGCTCACCAAAACATTTTTTGCAAGTAAAATCCAAATGAAGATAGATCTTTGGTAGATAGTTTTCAATTTTATTGTAAGAATGCACGTCTTAATTATTTGATTCACTTTAAACTGTTTCCATGCATTCAGTTCCTATATGTAAGAATTTTACATGCTTCTTTTAACCTGTGTCTTGACAACAGATAATGATTACTGGATAAAAAGAATTTTGTTCTAACTTCATCCATTTATCTACCTTCGTGCAAAGTTTGAACTGATTCGTACAAGTTTAAAATATACAAGTGGCGACTTCAAGAAGCTCCCAGAAAAATGTGTTTTTTACATGTCAAATCCATCACTGATTTTTTTTTTTTTTCAAATGGTTAAAACTTATTTTTGATTAAGGTCTGATATACCAGTGGACCAAATTTGAACCATCAGCCTCACCAGTCCAGTCATTTAAAGGTGACACTTTTTGCACATAAAATCTGAACAGTGTGTATACAAATAGTGCCTTTTGCTGAGCATTAATTCAGCCCAATTAAAATCTTTTATAAGAGGAATTGATTAATTTGCGCAACTTCCCTGTACACCGACTCTGCTTCATCATTCAAACCTTGCTTAATATACTGTAACAACTACAAGAAGACAGATGTTTGAATGGCCATACAAATGGCCGCTGGTCCGGGCTAAAGCAAAATCCTTTTACCCCATGTTCACATTTCCAAACTGAGATTCTGCACGTGGCCTTTTCATAAATATTTGTTACAGTTCCTTACTGCTACATGTCACAAACTGTCAACTGCTTCACCAATTACTTTGTTCACTCTACACTTCAGTCTGAAACAATACTTACCTTTCAAGGTGTTCCAGATGGCAGATCTGTGAGAATGCAGCATCAGACAGTAGTTCAGAATGTCTGATGCAGAGTTCCCGTAAAGTGGGGAAACCATGGCTGATGGCAATTACAGTCCTATCGTCCAGGCTGCGACCTGCTCGTAGATTCAGAAGCCTCAGTTTTGGCAGCCCACCATTCCTTAAAAACACAGCCGAGTACAAATTTTATGTCGTGAAAGATTTTTTTCTATGTAATGGCAAAAATTAGAGACAGAAATTTGACATCACCCACTAACAAGTTGGTGACACATCAATCTGTTGATTTTGATGATTTTGGCATGCTAATTAGGTGCCAACCCAAACTAAATGTCACAAATAGATTTATTTATTTATTTATTTAACTCAATCACATGAGGGCCTTCAGGCACTCTCTTACACTGGACCAGTGTTTCACACAGAGTAACTTTTTTACTTTGGAGACAATGTAAATAAATAGTACTGACTACGAGCTAATACAGTTAATACTGGCAGTATTTCTATTACTGCTGCTTCCAATAACAAAATAATAACGATGACGACAATAACAGCAGCAGCAGTAGTAGTAGTAGTAGTAGTAGCAGCAGCAGTAGTAGTGATAATAGTGGCAAATACAAAAGAATTTATAAGTGTACAAAATAAATATTTTCTGACATAGCGAGTCTTGGGGAATGGAAATTTATGAAGACTGCACCAGCTAAGAATACTGGGAAACAAGGAAAATGTGGCTGGATAGAAGGATGTAAAGGTGCAACGAGTGAGTACAGGGGCAATGGTAATTACAGAAATGTTATTCAGTTCTCTAACACAATGTGGGAGGTTTGGTCACTATGCCACATTTTTTGGAGATATCTAGGTCACAGATCACGATGTACTATCCACTTTCGACCAGACAGAACTGTTAGAACACTTGCACTTTGTACATGTGAGGTCTAATACATGATAGTTTTCCAGATATCAAAGATTTAATTTTGATCAGTTTTAGATGTCACAGATCAATAACCAAGTATGGACACTTAAGATATGAAGATGATCATTAAACAGAATGCAGGAAAAATCAACCTGATGGTAGTCAACATTAAAGAGAGAAAAATTTTACAAATAGATACAGCCAATCAGTCATGTAATTGAGTAAATCTATGCAGAAACAGAACACATTTGGATTTGCTTGCAGGCTGTTTTGTCCAAATAAACTGTTATTGCACTTGTTATAGTAAGAGTTCTCTGTAAATCAGCAAAAACTAAACTGTCTGACCTTTAAACATTGAATTTTACAGTCCCACACATTCTCTATCTTAACGCAATGCTATTTCTCCAGTACAGATCATAATCTTAACAAATTAATAACACTACAGTTCTATTAGCACAGTCACTTTAAAAGCTGAGCTTTACTTGGCAAAATTCCAGGAAAATTTGCATCTAATGTAGGAGGGCCACGGATAGGAGATGAAAGTCTGCCTATTCTTTGACTGTTCAGCTAGATCCTTACTTTCAGCTAATTTAACTGGTGCTTGCACTCTTCAGTGTAACAGGTGTTATATGGCCCCCCCCCCCCCCCTTAAAGTGCACAGACTTACCCACAATTGTTATCGATTAGTTGCTGATTTGTGACCTTAGCTCCACAACAGTGCTTTTCCGACCTACAGTTGTCAGGGAGCTCTGTCACCTGCTGTGATCTGACCTTTTAATCAGATTTTTTTTCCTATCTTACATACGACTAAAATTAGTCAGTAGTCATTTGTGTCGCACACTGTGAAAATAAACATTTCTAAAAAATGTGTTACTGTCATACCTCTAACAGTGAAGTGTCATTCATTATTGAAGAGACACTTTAGGAGGGAACACATGCTAACTATCACCAGCTGGCGAGAGACCTGTGTTCACTTCAAGGTTGAGTCCCACACACACGCTTTGGAATATTTCTTTCTGCTGTATCTTTTACTCTTTCGCAAGAGAGTGAAAGCTGTTGTAAAAATCATATATTGTTTCAAATTAAACAAAGCTTACTGTTAATGAGGCAAAAGGTTTATCGGAATACTTAACTATGGACTTTGACAATGCTTATTTTATATTGCAATACTTTCTGCAGACACTATTTTAAAGTTTTTTCTGTGTTTTTTCACAACACATGTGGTTTTGTTTCTTTGTCTTTGGGTAGGGTGCAGTGAAGTATGAACACAAAAAAGCATAACAGTTATTTCTGGAATCCCCCCCCCCTCCCTCCCTCTCTCTCTCTCTCTCTCTCTCTCTCTCTCTCTCTCTCTCTCTCTCTCTCTCTCTCTCTCTGTGTGTGTGTGTGTGTGTGTGTGTGTGTGTGTGTGTGTGTGTGTGTGTGTGTGTTTTTTTTTTTTTTTTTTTTTTTTCTCAAAGACTCACTCACTTTCTTCCTGCCATTGTAACCGTTCACAATATGTCAGAAGGTATTCACTCTAAAAGTATGGAAAGCAGAGAGATCCTATGCACCAAGCACAATGGATCAAAGCTTTTTTTTGCACATACACATTACCTGACTGATTTGATGATAATTATGATGATGATGATGGTTTGCGGGGCACTAAACATTGTGGTCATCAGCGTCCATACAACTTCCCAATTTTTCCAGTTCCAATCTTATCACTTCCCAAATGATGATGAAGGTGACACAAACACCCAGTTCCCAGGCGGAGAAAATCCCCGACCCGTCCGGGAATCAAACCCAAGACCCCATGATTCAGAGGTAGCAATGCTAGCCACTAGACCAGAAGCTGTGGCCTCTTGCGTGATTTGCACAGGAAAACTAACCTTTTTTTCACTCATGAAGACACTACTCTAGGCAGTTAACTTTCTCATATATCACGTATTAACTAATACAGTGCGAAATATTGGGGCTGTCGACTGATAATGTAAAAGACTAGGCATAGTAATGAAACTGGGCACTACCATCATCATTTTGTTGTAAAAAAATTTATGGTAGGCTTTCAATGTTTGTTAAAAAATTGTTATCTGGTCTTAAACTGTATGTCTGCAATCTTGGAGCCCTGTGGCATTATGTATGTATTTCCATTCTTGGTCATATATCCACAAACATTATTCGCTGTTATGCTAAGAAAAAGTTTCACTTTCATTATTTCAATAATCATAGGCAGACAATAAAAATGATGCATCGAGAAGATACGGTCAGATACCATTGTAACTTCATACACATACACACCATTGGTGGGTATGTAAATGACTGTAGCTGCAATTCTCTCTGACAGACAGAACTATCACCAGTGTGCATTATTGTTGTATGTGTTTAGTGTTCTTACCAGGCCTGGTAGTGAGCTTTGAATCATCAGTTTTTTGAGGCATTAGTCTTCTGACTGGCTTGATGTGGCTCACCACAATATCCTCCCCGTGTCAGTCTTTCCATCTCATAGCAGCAGTTGCAACCTACGTCCCCAATTATTTGCTGGACATTTCCCAGTCTCTGTCTTCCTCTAAAGCTCCCTCAAGTACCATGTAAGTTATTTTCTGATGTCCTAACAAACGTCTTATCCTTTCCCTTCTTCTTGTCAGTGTTTTCCATATATTACTTTCCTCAGCGATTCTGCAGAGAACCACCTCATTCCTTACCTTATCAGTCTACCTAATTTTCAACATTCTTCTGTAGCACCACATATCAAATGCTTCGATTATCTTCTGTTCCAGTTTTCCCACTGTCCATGTCTCACTGCCATACAATGCTGTTCTCTAAACATAACATACATTCTAGAAACTTTCTCCTCAAACTAACCCCTATGTATGATGCTAGTGGACTTCTCTTTCCCAGAAAGGCCCTTTCAGTCAGTGCTAGTCTACTTTTCCTGTCCTCCTTCCTCCATCCATCATGGGCTATTTTGCTGACTTAGTAGAAGTCTACCTTAACTTCATCAACTTTGTGATCACCAATTCTGATATTAAGTTTCTCGCTGTTCTCATTTCTGCTGCTTCTCATTACTTTCATCTCTCTTTGAGTTACTCTCAAGCCACACTCTGTACTCATTAGACTGTTCATTCCATTCAGCAAGTCCTGTTAGTTTTCTTCACTATCACCGAGGATAGCAATGTCGTAAGCAAATCTTAGCACTGATATCTTTTCACCTCGAATTTTAATTCCACTCTTGAAGCATTCTTTTATTTCCGTCATAGTTTTTTCGACACACTCATTGAACAGCAGGGGCAAAAGATGACATCCCTGTCTTACACTCTCATTTCCGGGCACTCGTTCTTGGTCTCCCACTCTTATTATTCCCTCTCGGTTCTCGTACACACTGTATACGAGGACTGGAACTTAAATAGAGGCAACTGTTTATTCACAAACAATACGAAAGAGTTACATGTTTGCACCTGTTACTGTCCTTCAAAGCAGTCACCAGCATTGTGTAGAACCCGTTGCCAGCGATGTGGAAAGTGAAGTATACCGTTAGCAGATCCTGTTCTGTTAATGGTGTGAATCGAGCGGTCTACTGCTTGCCGAATCTCTGGAGCAGTTCTGAAGCAAATGCAACAAAGTGGTTCCTTCACCTTTAGAATCAAATTAAAGTCACAAGGACTTAAGTCTGGGGAGTATAGTGGATGGTACAGTACTTCCCAGCCTCATCAACTGAACAGAGCAGCCACAGCTTGCACTGTATGCACCCGCGCATTGTCGTGCAAAGTGATGTGTGGGTTGCACAGAAAGTGTCGCCACTTCTTCCGCAAAGCTGGTCGCAGCTGATACTCCAGAAACGAACAGTAATACTGAGCAATGACGGTCTGCCGTGGAGGAACATAATGCGTTATGATAACAACATCACAGTTGTACAAGAGGATCACCATAACTTTTACCATACAGGGACTCCGATGCAGTTTCGACTTTCGCAGCGACTCACAATGACCCTATTCGTTGGATTGGCATTTCAGTTTTGGCTCGTATGAAGTGGCCCATGTCTCATCCAGTGTTACGATATAACATAAGAAAGTCTCTCCTTTGCACTCATAGTGCTCCAAGTGCGTCTGAGCAATGTCGTAATGCATCCATTTCTGCATTTCCGTCAAGTCATGCGGAACCCATCATGATGCAATTTTTCGCATGCCCAGGCATTCCCTCAGGATGCAAAGCAGTCATATGTGCTAATCTGGTTTCGTGCGCGAGCTCACGAATCGTATGGCATCGATCACTGTCCACTAACACGGCAACAGCATGCACTTCTTCTTCAGAGATGCTAGGACAACCTACCCGACACGTGCCTGCCAACCTTCGTTGCAGGCTTTTACCCAAGGTGCTACCATTCTGTACGGCAATGCCGATTTCCCGCATGCCTCTTGATGATGATGTTTGGTTTGTGGGGCGCTCAACTGCGTGGTTATCAGCGCCCGTACAATTACCCAATCTTTGCTCAGTCCAATTTCGCCACTTTCCTGGATGATGATGAAATGATGAGGACAACACAAACACCCAGTCATCTCGAGGCAGGTGAAAATCCCTGACCCCGCCGGGAATCGAACCCAGGACCCCATGCTCGGGAAGCGAGAACGCTACCGCGAGATCCGCATGCCTCTTGAAAACTTTGATGACACTGCCGTGCTGTACGACCTCTGGCACATTCAATCATGATCCAACTCCGTTGCTCCTGTTTCGAAAACATAGTGACACCATTAGGCTAAGCCGCTCGCTCACAAGTGACGGTGTTTCCCTCGATTGGGTGCACGCCGGTGACGTGGGACAGGCGAGTCCATTTGCCCGGAGGTAAGGTAGGTATGTCAACAACGTGTGCTATCAGTGACAATTCCATTGCATATTGTCTCCACAGCAGTCTTCCCACTATTTAAGTTCCAACCTATGTATTACCTGTCTTTCCATATAGCTTACCCATACTTTCCTCAGAATTTTGAAAATTGCACACCGTTTTACATTGTCAAACGCTTCTTCCAGGTTGACAGAAGGGTATATAAGGGGTGTGAACATTGCCAGTGTGAGTGGTCACTGTCAAGGATAGGGAGGTGTTGCATACTCATCTGAGACAGCCTTGTAAGCACCTGACAGGGTTTCAGGTTTGACAGGAGCCTCACTGTGGTTCTCTGCCTCTGGCAAGAAGCAGGTCATATCAGTCAGTATCCAGATTTGTCTGGCAACAATGTGACAAGGGTCGATGTTGGACTGCACGGGAAGGTGATCGCAGGTATACATCTACATCTACATTTACACAGATACTCTGCAAGCCACTGTACGGGGGGCAGCAGAGCGCGCGAGGGTTTATACCTGTCCTCTTTTCCCCCTAAGGTAAGTCTTTCCGTTTCCGGGATTGGAATGACTCCTTACCCTCTCCCTTAAAACACACATCCTTTCGTCTTTCCCTCTCCTTCCCTCTTTCCTGATGAAGCAACCTTTGGTTGCGAAAGCTTGAAATTTGTGTGTGTGTGCGCGCGCGTGTGTGTGTGTGTGTGTGTGTGTGTGTGTGTGTGTGTGTGTGTGTGTGTGTGTGTGTGCGCGCGCGTGTGTGTTTTTTATTTTTCATTATATCTATCAACATATCAACGCTTTCGTTTGTTAAGTTACAGCATATTTGTTTTTAGATATATTTTTCCCTTGTATGTTTCCCTCTATTAAAAGGCACCTGCAACGGAGGACCATACACAGCAACATTCACTGAACCGTCATTGAGGAGACATTGTTAGAAACCCCTTGATTCAACTAGGTGGTCAGTTGCTCAACAGTTGCACATCAGTTCATACGTACACATCTCCACCACCGCGCGCGCGCCTGCGCGCCTGCACACACACACACACACACACACACACACACACACACACACACACACACAGGCACAGACACTAAACTCCTTACCCTCTCCCTCAAAACCCACATCCTTTCGTCTTTCCCTCTCCTTCCCTCTTTCCTGATGAAGCAACCTCGGGTTGCGAAAGCTTGAAATTTGTGTGTGTTTGTGTGTTTTTTATTTTTTATTGTCTCTACCAACATATCAACGCTTTCGTTTGGTAAGTTACAGCATCTTTGTTTTTAGATTATTTTAAATTAAGTTAGACTAAGTGCTAACATCAGGTTTGGAGCCAAAAGGTATCATAAATGTCCATACCAGCACAAGTTTGTTTCAAATATGATAACTGAATATAAATTTCAAGTAAGTCATTCAATGTGAAAACATGTACTATCAAGAATGGAATACATACAAGATTGAGTAAGGTTCAATGTGTAGTACACAGGATTACCAAAGAAATAGAAAGAACGAGAGCAAAACATTCAGGTATGGGGTCGAAATAAAGTAAACGCAAATCCATCTCAAAATAAGTGAAGAGAAAGAAGGGAAGGGAAGCATATAATTATAAACATGATGCTGTTCACTTATGTGTTGCAAATTAGAGGACCCTACCTAGACTGTAGTGGTCTGGCAGAGATACTGAGTTAGAATTAAAAATGAGAGAAGTGTGAGTTTTGTGCTCTGACTAAAATCAAAGTTACAGAAATTAAAGGAATGTAGTATACAAAACCAAAAATTTACTTGGTGCTCAAAATGTACGTCCAAACAAAAAGCAGCTCAAAATGTAAGTCCAAACAAAAAGCAAAGTATCTGAAATGAACAAATTTTATATAACACGATATAACATTGTAATGACTGTGCCCATCTAATCGCACATTATGGATAAATATTTTATGGCACATAGTTTAATCTATTTTCTAACCGGTTTTGTATATTTCATTTATTTTCATGAAAAAAACCTAGTGGAGGTTTGTATTATTCTCTGGTGGGTTGTACTAATAATTGGTATAATTTTGTACAAAAGTATTTTGTAATATTTTGAATCTATTAAATTATACAATAGTTTACACAGTTTTGCTTTAATGAAGGGAAGCTTAACTATGTATAAGTAGTCAAGGTCAGCTCTTACTTTACCTGAACTGACAACTTTATGCGCTGGAGGCATAACTAGCTAATCTGCTCTTTTCGTTGCTAGTCCACATTACAGACGAGTTGAAACCAACATGCAAATACATAATGATAGAGTTATTTCGACTTTCCCCATATGTAAGGAATTTGACAAGTGATTAAATGAGTAGTTATTTCAAACCCTTCTCAAGCAACTACTGGACGAAGTAATCTAATGATAGGAACAGAAAGAGAACTATTATTTTCTGGATTCAAATTTGAAATGAATAATCAATGCAATAGTATACATAAGTTTTAAGATGTAAAGATAATATACCAATCGAAAGGCCAAAAGTTTAAAGAAATGGACTAATGAATAGAATATTTATGTACTTAAGTATCTTTTGTGACATCATTCATCAACGAGGTGGAATGTGCGGTTTAACATAGGTTTTCTGTCATCTGTTTTGCCGGCACGTACACAGACGGACGCTGCATGTCTTTGTGGTGGGATGGTGATTGCCATATTACCACAATCTACAGTACCGGTGCAGCTTTGTATAACCTCTGTGTGTTGTCATTCCAGTTTGCAGTACTGCTGTGCATGCAATGTGACAATTCTGAGTGATATCACAGTAGAACAAAGGATGTCTAAAACTGTCAAATACGCCATTAGTCTGATATCAAGTTGTACAGAAAAGTAATGTTCCCTGCAACTGGCTATTCAAGTAAGGTACAATGGGATACAATACAAGGTATTGCTAAAATAAGAAGTAATAAATTTTCATTTGTAGAAAGAGTGGAATTTGTTGAGTCGATCATATTTCAGCACAAATACAACTGCAGCACGAATGAAGTTGCTCAAGCTGTGCAAGTGCAGTCTCAGGGAAAAAAATTTATTACAGGTGCAGCTGTTCAGAGCTTTGCCGATAACAACAAATCTGAATCTGAACACGTATATACACTCACCGAAATAAACTGCAACACCTAGAAGAAGTTGTTTGGCATAAATGAAAGTTGAAAGGCTTGTTTCTACATCTGAAAGATGACTTCTATTCAAATTTCAGCCAGTCACATAACAGTGACACTAGTAGAGCCACTATGAGGATGCAAATCAGGTTTGCTTTGAATACATGCTGTACTTGTCACGAGCATTAAGTCACCTTTGAGAGTGGACGCGGTGGGTCGTGCTAGTCGAGAATGTCTGTAAGGTGACAAAGGCGCCATTATCAACAACCCACTGAGTTTGAGTGAGTGCCTGTAATAGGGCTAGGAGTACTGGATGTTCTTTCTGAGGGTATTGCATAAAGACTTGACAGGAATGTAGCCACTGTATGTGACTACTGGCAGCAGAATGTACAGTCACAAGACCGGACTCCGGATGACCGTGTGGCACTACTGAGAGTGCAGACCGTCACGTTTGGCATACAGTTCTGGAACATCGTACAGCATCTGCAGCACCACAATGACACAATGAACTGTTGTGAATCAGAATGAGATTTTCACTCTGCAGCGGAGTGTGCGCTGATATGAAACTTCCTGGCAGATTAAAACTGTGTGCCCGACCAAGACTCGAACTCGGGACCTTTGCCTTTTGCGGGAAAGTGCTCTACCATCTGAGCTACCGAAGCACGACTCACGCCCGGTCGTCACAGCTTTACTTCTGCCAGTATCTCGTCTCCTACCTTCCAAACTTTACAGAAGCTCTCCTGCGAACCTTGCAGAACTAGCACTCCTGAAAGAAAGGATACTGCGGAGACATGGCTTAGCCACAGCCTGGGGGATGTTCGCAGGAGAGCATCTGTAAAGTTTGGAAGGTAGGAGACGAGATACTGGCAGAAGTAAAGCTGTGAGGACCGGGCGTGAGTCGTGCTTCGGTAGCTCAGATGGTAGATCACTTGCCCGCGAAAGGCAAAGGTCCCGAGTTCGAGCCTCGGTTGGGCACACAGTTTTAATCTGCCAGGAAGTTTTGTTATGAATCACTTACTTCAAGGACAGCTATAAGCAGGCATTCTACTGATCCCGAACCACCAACATTTGGGACCTCAGTGGTGCTCAGCGGGAGGTCATTGGAGGGCAGGGTAGAGGTCTGCTGTGTTTTCTAAAGAAAACTATTTCTGCCTCGGTCCCAGTGACGGCCATTTGCTGGTTAGGAGGAGGTCAGTTGAGGTCCTGCAACAACCAGTCTGTGTGCTACACACAGTGGACCTACACCTGGAGTTACGGTACGGTGTTCGATTTTGTATGACAGCAGGGAGCAATCTCGTGGCTGTCCCACGCACCCTGACTGCAAATTTGTACGTCAGTCTGCCGATTCGACCTGCTGTGCTGCCACTCACGAACAGCATTCCAGGTTTGTTTTCCAACAGGATAACACTTGTTGTGACCCAACACGCTCTACAGTGTCAACACGTTGCCTCGGCCTACTCAATCATCTGATCTGTCTCCAGTCAAGCACATACAGGACATCATCGAACGACAACTTCGGCATCGTCCACAAATGGCATTAACTATCTCTGTATTGACCGACCAAATGCAACAGGATTGGAACTTCATCCCAGTGACTGACATATGGCACCTGTATGACAATTCATGCATGTTTGCATATTTGCATTCAATATTATGGTGGTTACACCAGTAATAGATGTGTCAGCATCGCAGTTTTACCTAGACAGGTGTATTCTTGAAGATGTGATGACGTTTGGTTTGTGGGGCACTCAACTGCATGGTCATCAGAGCCTGTACAAAGTCCCAATTTTTACACACTCCATTTTCTTTTAACAGTCACTCACACAAATTATGATGATGAAATGAGGAGGACAAACAAACACTCAGTCCCCGGGCAGAGAAAATCCCCAGCCCGCCCGGGAATCAAACCCGAGACCCCGTGATCCAGAGGCAGCAACACTAGCCCCTCGACCACGAGCTGCAAATGACGTATTCTTGAAATTCCATTAGTCTACCTCATTATTTATTGATGTTGCAGTTTTTTTCCTGTCAGTGTATATTTGAAGGACACCATCACAAACTACAGTGTCATTATTTCTTCTCCCTGAACTGCTCCTTTTGCAAATTTCTCCTAGCTGTACTTTACTGTCTGATCAAAGTACAGGCTGAATAACATCAGGTATAGGCTACAACCCCATATCACTCCCTTCTAACCTACTGTTTCCCTTTCATGTTGTTCAACTCTTGTAACTGCAATACTGTGTGTGCAGAAGTTGCAAGTAACCTTTAGCTCCTCGTAGTTTATCCCTGCTATCTCCAGAGTCCCCACACGACACACGGACCATGCCGATGGAGGGGAGGCTTGCATGCCTCAGCGATACAGATGGCCGTACCGTAGGTGCAACCACAACGGAGGGGTATTTGTTGAGAGGCCAGACAAATGTGTGGTTCCTGAAGAGGGGAAGCAGTCTACAGGGGCAAGAGTCTGGATGATTGACTGATCTGGCCTTGTAACATCAACCAAAATGGCCTCGCTGTGCTGGTAACTGAACGCCTGAAAGGAAATGATGGTGGCATCCTCGAGTAAAATATTCCCGAGGTAAAATAGTCCCCCATTCGGATCTCCAGGTGGGGGTTGCCATTAGAAGAAACAAAACTGACGTTCTCCAGACCGGAGAATGGATGTCAGATACCTTAATTGGGCAGGTAGGTTAGAAAATCTGAAAAGGGAAATGCAGTGGTTGAAGTTAGTGGGAATTAGTGAAGTTTGGTGGCACGAGGAACAGGACTTCTAGTCAGGTGAATACAGGGTTATAAATACAAAATCATATAGGGGTAATGCAGGAGTTGTTTTAATAATGAGTAAAAAAAAGAGGTTCACAGATAAGCTACTACGAACAGCACACTGAATGCATTATTGTAGCCACGGCAGACACGAAGCCCACGCCAAACACAGTAGTACAAGTTTATATGCCAACTAGCTCCGCAGATTGATGAAATGTATGATGAGATAAAAGAAATTATTCAAATAGTGAAGGGAGATGAAAATTTAATAGTCATGGAGGACTGGAATTTGATAGCAGGAAAAGGAAGAGAAGGAAACGTAGTAGGTGAATATGGGCTGGTGGGAAAAGAATGAAACAGGAAGCCGCCTGCTAGAATTTTGCACAAAGCATAATTTAATCATAGCTAACACTTCCTTTAAAAATATTGAGAGACGGTTGAGAAGGTTGTATACATGGAAGACACCTGGAGACATCGGGAGGTTTCAGATTGATTATATAATGGTCATACAGAGATTTAGGAACCAGATTTTAAATTCTAACATTTCCATATGCGGATGTGGAGTCTGACCACAATTTATTGGTTATGAACTGAATTAAAACTGAAGAAACTGCAAAAAGGCAGGAATTTAAGGAGATAGTACCTGGATCAACTGGAAGAACCAGAGGTTGTAGAGGGTTTCAGGGGGAACATTACGGAATAATTGAGAAGAACAGAGGAAAGGAATACAGAAGAAGAATGGGTAGCTTTGAGAGATGAAATAATGAAGGCAGCAGGGGCTCAAGTAGTAAAAAGATGAGGGTTAGTAGAAATCCTTGGGTAACAGAAGAGGTATTGAATTTAATCGATGAGAGGAGAAAACATAAAAGTGCAATAAACAAAGCACTCAGAAGGGAATACAAACATCTAAAAAATGAGATTGACATGAAGTGCAAAATTGCTAAGCAGGGATGGCTAGAAGACAAATGTAAGGCTGTAGAAGCATATATCACTAGGGGTAAGAGATAGATACTGCCTACAGGAAAATTAAAGAGAACTTTGGAGGAAAGAGAACCACCTGTATGAATATCAAGAGCTCAGATGGAACACCAGTCCTAAGCAAAGAAGGGGAAGCAAAAAGGTGAAGGAGTAAATACAGGGTCTAAACAAGGGAGATGCACTTGAGGGCAATATTTTGTAAATGGAAGAGGATGGAGAGGAAGACGAGAAGGGAGATACAATACTGCGTGAAAAATTTGACAGAGCACTGAGAAACCTAAGTCGAAAAAAGGCCCCGGGAGTAGTGAGCATTCCGTTAGACCTACTGATAGCCTTGGGCTAGCCAGCCATAATAAAACTCTTCCATCTGGTGAGCAAGATGTATGAGACAGGGGAAATACCCTCAAAGTTCAAGAAGAAATACTAACACAAATCATTTTCAGAAGAATGGAAAGAAGCCGACCTCGGGGAAGATCAGTTTGGATTCTGGAGAAACATAGGAACATGCGAGGCAATATTGAGCCTACAACTTATCACAGAAGAAAAGGTTGAGAAAAGGCAAACCTACACTTATAGTATTTGTGGACTTAAGAGAAATCTTTCGACAATGTTGACTGGAATACTCTCTCTCACATTCTAAAGGTGGCAGGAGTAAAATACAGGGAGCGAAAGGCTATCTACAATTTGTACAGAAAACAGAGGGCAGTTATGAGAGTCGAGGTGCATGAAAGGGAAGCAATGGTTGACAAGGGAGTGAGACAGGGTTGTAGCCTATACCCTATGTTATTCAATCTGTATACTGAACAAGCAGTAAAGGAAACAAAAGAAAAATTTAGAATAAGAATTTAAGTCCAGGGAGATGAAATAAAAACCTTGATGTTTGCTGTCGACATTGAAATTTTGGCAGAGACAGCAAAGGACTTGGAAGAGCAGTTGAACGGAATGGACAGTGTCTTGAAATGAGGAATAAGATGAGCATCGACAAAAGCAAAACAAGGACAATGGAATGTTGTCGAATTAAATCAAGTGATGCTGAGGGAATTAGATTAGGAAATGGGACACAAAGTAGTAAATGAGTTTTGCTATTTGGGAAGAAAAATAACTGATGATAGTCGAAGTAGGGAGGATATAAAATGCAGACTGGCAATGACAAGAACAGTGTTTCTGACGAAAAGAAATGTGTTAATGTCAAGGATAGATTTAAGTGTCAGAAAGTCTTTTCGGAAAGTATTTTTATGTGGTGTAAGCCATGTATGGAAGTGAAGCATGGACGGTAAATAGTTTAGACAAGAAGAGAATAGAAGCTTTCGAAATGTGGTACTACAGAAGAATGCTAAAGATTAGATTGGTACATCACTTAACTAATGAGGTGGTACTCAATAGAATTGGGGAGAAGAGAAATTTATGGTAAACTTGACCAAAAGAAGGGATCGGTTGGTAGGACACATTCTGAGGCAACAAAGGATCACCAATTTAGTACTGGAGGGCAGCGTGGAGGGTAAAAATCGTAGAGGGAGGCCAGTAGGTTCAGAAGGATGTAGGTTGCAGTAGTGACTTGGAGATGAACAGGCTTGTACAGGATAGAGTAGCATGGAGAGCTCAATCAAACTTGTCTTCAGAGTGAAGACCACCACCACCACCACCACCACCACCACCACCACATCAGTACTGCCCCAAATGTTCCTACATTTTTCCAGAATCCGAACCAATCTTTCACTGTGGTCAGCTCCTACCAATTTTTCCTATTCTGTGAATAATTTCTGTCACTATTTTGGAACCTTAACTTATTAACTGATGGTTGAGTAGTATTCACACATATCAGCGTGTGCCTCCTTTGAAGCTGTATTTACAGGACGGACCCTAGTACACAAATTAAAACAACACAATATACACAGTGGCCATCAGTTCTATACAGCATGCAACCCAGCCAGCAAAGCAGACGAGTGATGTAGCGACTCACAAATACACAAATGACAGTACTATCTTGTGCACAAAGTATAAAAGGGCAGTGCATTGGTGAAGCTGTAATTTGTACTCCAGTGATTCATTTCAAAAGGTTTCTATCATGATTATGGCCACAAGATGGGAATTAACGGACTCTGAATGCGGAATTGGTAGTTGGAGCTAGACACATGAGAGATTCCATTCTGGAGAGCTTCAGGGACTTTATTCCAAGATTCACTGTATTAAGAGTTTTCTGATAATACCAAATTTCACGCATTACGTCTCACCAAGGACAACACAGTGGTCGATGGCCTTCGTAGCTACAGAAAGCAGTGGTGTTTGCGTAGAGTTTTCAGAGCTAATACACAAGCACTGTGTGAAATAACTGCAAAAATCGGTGTGGGATGTACAATTAATGTAGCCATTTGGACAGTGTGGTGAAATGTGTCATTAATGGGCTACAGCAGGAGACAACCAATGCGAGTGCCTTTGCTAACAGCTTTTGTGGGCTCGTGACCGTATCAGTCGGACCCCGGACGATTGGAAAACGGTGACCCAGTCAGACGAGTCCCAATTTCAGCTGGTAAGAGCCGACAGTAGGCTTCGAGTGAGGCACAGATCCCACAAGGCCACGGAACCGAATTGTCAAAAAGGTACAGCACGAGCTGACGGTGGCCTCATAATGGTGTGGGCAGTGTTTACGTGGAATGGACTAGGTCCTCTGGTCAAACTGAATAGATCATTTTCTGGAAATGGTTTTAGCTACTCGAATACCATTTGCAGCCATTCACGGACTTCACAGTCCCAAACAACGATGGAATATTTGTGGATGACAATCCTCCACGTCACCGGGCCACAACTGTTCGCGTTCGGTTTGAGGAACGTTCTGGACAATTTGAGCGACCACCCAGATCACTCGACACGAATCACATCGAACATTTAGAGGATGCAATCGTGAGGCCAGTTCATCTATAAAATCCTCCACCAGTGGGCAGCATGGCTCGATATTTCTGCAGGGGAGTTGCAATGACTTGTCGAGTCCTTGCCACACCGAGTCGGTGCACTACGCAGGCCAAAACGAGGTATCCCATGACTTGACGACTCAGTTTAGTGGGAAGAGACTACTCTGCGGCGAAGGTGACACAGCACAGCTCAATAGCAGTGGCGCTATAAAGGCCAGTAGCTACTACTTGTCAATGGCTGGTGTAGGAGGACTTTGAATTTCGCTGCGTTGCACTCGTTCCCTCAGACACGAATTGTGCCGTCGCAGTGGTACGAGCGCTCGACGGCAGGGAAAATACTAAAATTTATACTCTTTTTTGTTTTTCTATCCGTTTCTTAATTGTCTCTTGATAGCCGAAGCTTAAGGCAGACGTCATCTGATGAAGACGTTAAAAAAAAAAAAAAAAAACCTTTTTAGCTAGTCTTGATCTGATTTTAATGTGTAGACATATTGTGGAAGTTGTTAAGAAATTCGGAGGATGGAAGTAGCAAAGTAAATTAAATTGCATACACTATCAAGATGATTTCAATTGATATAAATTAGTGATTCCTGGACGATTGCAAGATTTCGGAGCAGACTTTTCACGCCGAAATGCAGGAGATTTTTGAAGACCTGGATGCCGCACGAAAGAAGACAAGTTAACCTGGTAAAGGATGATTTATCTACGCCACTTCCCCCTGTCAGTTACATTTTGTTATTCTCTGTTTCTTTTCAGTAAGTTTTGTAGTGGAAATTGGTTTAACTTTTGCTCAAAAACGCCACAAGGACCACCCCAACTATAGCTTTTCTGTAAAAGTCCGATTTGCATTTCATTCTTTCCTTTTTTCACGGTCATTTACGATTTTAAAACCCCCTTTTTATTCACCATTTCTTCCCACCACAGTCAACCTTTTTTTTTCTTTCTCTTTTCTTCTCTTTTTCCTTTTCTTTTTTTCTTAACCACTACACTGGGGAACGAGCCAGATGAAAATGTGCCGCATTTGAACCACTTTAATTGGACAGAAACCACAGAAATTTTAAGACATTGCACCTCGTATAGATTACACACTAGTGAAAATTGCATGTGTCCACCACATAAACTTACTTAAATACCATAGTAATTTTATCAAGCGGTTCAGGACTGCAGACCCACATCTCAAGTTCTTGCAAGTTCTTCAGGCTTCTCAGTGCAGTAAATGCCTCCCTCACCTCACTGTGGCTTAAGTCTAAATCATAAAGATGCAGCCGTTCCAAGCTGTCAGCACAAATTGTCAGCAATGGTAGGACACACCTGTGTAACAACAGTTCACATTCAAGAAGTCAAAACAGATAAGGCACCACTTATTCTAACTCTAAATTGATTATGCTTATTCTTAATAGTAACATTACCATACTCAAATGTGACTACTACATCACTAGCTACTGAAATATGGGATCATAATTATTATATTAATCTTGATCAAAAGTGAACCCACTGTTAACCAATTCTATACTAATTACATAATAATAATAATAATAATAATAATAATAATAATAACAGTTCTGTGAGGCTCAACTGACAGATGCAAGTTGACATGCTACTGCAAAGATGTTAGCGACAGTGTTAGATTACTCCCCTGCACATTTGTTTCCCCATTTGTGTTCCATCGGTAGCATATTACAGAAATATATATATGGAAACATTCCACGTGGGAAAAATATATTTAAAAACAAAGAAGATGTAACTTACCAAAAGAAAGCGCTGGCAGGCCGATAGACATACAAACAAACACAAACATACACACAAAATTCTAGCTTTCGCAACCAACGGCTGCTTTGTCAGGAAAGAGGGAAGGAGAGGGAAAGATGAAAGGATGTGGGTTTTAAGGAGAGGGTAAGGAGTCATTCCAATCCCGGGAGCGGAAAGACTTACCTTAGGGGGAAAAAAGGACGGGTATACACTCGCGCGCGCACACACACACATATCCATCCACACATATACAGACACAAGCAGACATATTCAGAGGCCAACTGGTTGATAACAATTAATGACATATCACAAAATGTATTATTTATTACTGGAATCATTCCTTATTCAAAAGCCAGATCAAACAACACTTTGATTTAGAAAATTCCCATATGGCTAAACATCTACACACATCGAAAAATGTTTTGCATCACCCCACTTCCCAGAACTCCTGAAGATAGATGTTGACTGTGGATATTGCATCACAGACACAGAGACTTTGACTGTCCAGAGATGTCACTAAACCCGCCCAAAGATGTAAACAACCATGTGTGAGAAGTGCCGATTAACAGTGAGGGTCCGACAGCCAATTAGTTCCAGTCGTTCCACCAAGTAGGAGATACACAGCTTGTATTGTCTGTAGTTCAACCATGCCTAGACAGTCAATACCATGGTTTGATCACGTCCGCATTGTTACTTTGTGCCAGGAAGGGTTCTCAACAAGGGAGGTGTCCAGGCGTCTCTGAGTAAACGAAAGCAATGTTGTATAGACTTGGAGGAGATACAGAGAGACAGGCACTGTCGATTACATGCCTTGTTCAGGCCGCCTGAGGGCTACTACTGCAATGGATGGCTGCTACCTACGGATTATGGCTCAGAGGAACCCTGACAGCAAAGTCACCATGTTGAATAATGCTTTTCGTGTACCCACAGGAAGTCGTGTTACGACTCAAACTGTAGGCAATAGGCTGCATGATGCGCAACTTCACTTCCAACATCCATGGACAGGTCAATCTTTGCAATCACGACACCATGCAGCATGGTACAGATGGGCCCAACAACATGCCTAATGGACCGCTCAGGATTGCCATCACGTTCTCTTCACCAATGAGGGTCACATATGCCTTCAACCAGACAATTGTCAGAGATGTGTTTGGTGGCAACCCGGTCAGGCTGAACGCCTTACACACACTGTCCAGCGAACACAGCAAGGTGGAGGTTCCCTGCTGTTTTGGGTGGCATTATGTGGGGACGACTTACTGTCACTGGTGGTCGTGGAAGGCGACGTAATGGTTGTACAATACGCAAATGCCATCCTCCGACCAACAGTGCAAACATATCGGCAGCATAGTGGCGTGGCATTTGTCTTCGTGGACGACAGTTCGCGCCCCCTTTGTGCACATCTTGTGAATGATTTCCTCCAGGTAACAACACTGCTCGACTAGAGTGGCCAGCACGTTCTCCAGACATGAACCCTATCTAACATGCCTGCGACAGATTGAATTGGGCTGTTTATGGACGACGTGACCCACTAACCACTCTGAGGGATCTAAGTCGAATCACCATTGAGGAGTGGGACAATCTGAACTGACAGTGCCATGATGAACTTGTGGATAGTATGCCACAACGAATACAGGCGTGCATCAATGCAAGAGAATGTGCTACTGGGTATTAGAGGTACCGATGTGTACAGCAATCTGGACCACCACCTCTAAAGGTCTCGCTGTATGGTGGCACAACACGCAATGTGTGGTTTTCATGAGCAATAAAAAGGGCAGAAATGATGTTTATGTTGATCTCTATTCCAGTTTTCTGTACAGGTTCCTGAACTCTCGAAATCGAGATGATATAATTTTCTTTTGATGTTTGTAATTAACTTGTTCATGTTGAAGCTTAATGGAAATGTTGTGGAAACAATGGACTGATGATATTATCGAGAATGATGCAATTTTGTTCCAATTATATCAAAACACATACATCTAAATGCAACTGTATCTCAAGAACGCTGCTGACCAACTGGGGGGCCTCAAATATTATGCACAGCACACACACCTTGACAACAATAATAAATCACAAACTTCTGTCAGCAGACAAAGATTATTTTTTACTTCCAGACAAGGTTTAACTAGTTGTTGCTGTGGACTGTCAATACTCGATATGCAGTAAAACTTAACAATACATTCAGAAAATGATAAACATAACCAAATATTATGATAAGTGAGAATATAGGATCCTCACAAAGTCTTGCAATTGGACTTGTCTCCCTAAAATACCCCAGTAATCCTACAGCAAAAAGAAATTTAATGTGGAATACATAAAATTTGTCATTCTTGGAGAATCTTAAAATCTTTGATAACAATAGGAGTTGAAGTAATGAATTAAAATTCGTGCTAAGGCTGGGACTTTAACTTGGGTCTCCTGCTTACTAAGCCGATATGAAATCCGCTACATCACCCTGGCATCGTGGTAACAAAGCTGCATAGAATACCCTAGTCGAATGCCCTCCCTAACACAAACTTCAATTCACACTCCAGCCCGTCTTGATTTTCCCCATTTTAATTCGTCAGTATTGCCAAGGCTCTCTAATACTTGTATAGTGTCCCAGCTTTGTACATAATGGGGAAATCCTGCCTGTACCCCTGGTATAGGTGAGCTGTGATGTCATGTAATTACATCAGTAGAGAGCCTTGGCAATATCAATGAGTTAAAAAACAGGAAAATCGAGATGGGCTGAGGAGTGAATTTACGTTTGCATTAGGGAAGACACTGGACTTGGGTATTCTGTGCAGCTCTGTTAACCACAATGCTAGGAAAGTGTAGTGGATAGCACATCTGTCCAGTAAGCAGGAGACCCAGATTCAATTCCTGGCCTTGGCACAAATTTTAATTCATAACTTCACCTCCTATTCTTGTCGAAGATAAAGCTGAGATGCAATATGTCTCCAGGAAAATGAAATTACATCAGATAAATAAATCTTTAAATTGTTGAGAGGTGAACACTAGGTTGAAGGCTGACTTAAATTTACCACGGTTCTTTGGGATTTGATTTCACTACCTTTCAGTTTCTAGGCATGAGTTTTACCACTAGACCACCAAGACTGGCAACAATTACAGGGTGATTTTTCCACCGTGAAAGACTGATCGATGAGATGATACAGAACAAAAAAGTCTAATGAACTCGTGTCCAAAAATGCATGGTTTCCATGCTAGAGACCATTTATTCAATCATACATTGTTGCAGAGACTGTGGTCTAATACGCACTGTGCCATGCAGCCACAGTCACGATATGTGCTAAAAAGGGTTTTCGTGTGTCTCATCGCAAGTATGTATGCGCCATAGCACGTTCTGTCTCCAAACGATCACATCGGCCTGGATGCATCCGAACACTGTCAAAGGCAACATGAATATGCTGCTCCAGTGTCTCTACATCTGAAATGGGCACTCCGTACACGATACTTTTGAGATGCCCCACAGCCAGAAACTGCAGGCAGCAGCAGCTGGGCAAGACAGACGCAGCAACAGGGAAGAAACCAATTTTGTGACTTTTACGAGTTCCTAACCAGGAGCGAATTGCACAATTTAATCTGTGTACTTTTGATAGTTTAGTTTCTTGAGTTTCTGCATGTTAATTTAATATCTAATAGCCACAGTTCTCACATTTTCATTTGTGTCGGAAAGTAAACCGATTTTGTGACACATTACAAGTTCGTAATCAGGAGTGAATTATTTAGTTTCACCTGCATGCTTCGGTAGTTAGGCTATTGAATCTCTGCATATTAATCTAATTTATTAGACATAGTTCCTGTGTTTTCATCAGTATCTATAATAGAGTTCTGCAGCACATGCTGATAGTCTGTTTATTGGGGTAGTTTCGTTTCCCACAGTCTTTAGTATGGATAGAGACTGATTGTTGTGTGTGGATGCGAGCCGAGTTGGTGACACTTCGCTGTCAACTCCAGGCTGTGATGGCTTCAGTTACACAGCTTGAAGCTCCAGTCGATGGGCACCACTACTGTGCACCAGCCGGGGGGATCCAACAGATTTCCAGCACATCTGAGTCCTCCGATCGGTCCTCACCTGTGGCCAGCCCAGTTACTGCTCGCACTTAGGTTGACCCCTCACCCGTGGTCGAGTGGGAGGTCACCTCGGGGCATAGCAGGCAGAGAAAGACTTCCCGTGGGACCGCACGTAAGACCTCCCGCATTAGCCTGACGAGCAGGTTCCAGGTGCTGTCTGTGACTGAAACTGTCGCTCGACCAGATGCTGTCGCCTGTCCTGTTTCAGAGAAAACCTCTCAGCCTGCAAGATCCGAGCAGTCACAGAGGGTGAGATTATTGATAGTTGGGAGCTTCAACGTTAGGCACGTTATGGGGCCCCCTTAGGGACGTGGCTGCCAAGAATGTCTTTCCAGATGCCATGAAGAGCACAGGGTGCAGCCAACTGCAGGTGGTGGGTCACGTTGGTACCAATTATGTGTGTTGCTTCGGATCTGAAGGAATTCTCTCTGGTTTTGAGCAGCTAACAGAAGTGGTAAAGGCTATGTATTGCTTGTGAGACGAAAGCAGAGCTGACCATTTGCGGCATAGTCGACAGGACCGATTGTGGACCTCTGGCACAGAGCCAAGTGGGGGGTCTGAATCAGAGGCTCAGACAATTCTGCGACCGTGTAGGCTGCAGACTCTTCGACTTGCGCCGTAGGGTGGTTGGGTTTCTGGTTCTGCTGACTAGGTCAAGTGTCTGCTATACGTAGGAGGCGGCTACATGGGCAGCAGGGGCTGTGTGGCGTGGACTGGGCAGATTTTTAGGTTAGAGGGTCTCGGAAAACACAAAAAGGGCACCAGTCACAAAGAGTGCAGGCCGAATACCCAAAGAACATAGATACAGGAATCATCAGTATAACAGCTGTAAACTGTTGCAGCTGTGTTAGGAAAGTACCAGAGCTCAAGGCACTAATAGAAAGCTCTGATGCTCAAATTGTCATAGGCACTGAAAGCTGGCTAAAGCCGGAAATAAGTTCAGCTGTTAGAAGTAGTTTATCTTGTCATGAAATTGAAGTAGATAGTTCCTGTAAATTTGTATGGGCAAAGGTCATTGTTGGCAACTGGAATAAAATAATAACTGGATCCTTCTACCGACCTCCCAACTCAGATGGTACAATTGCTGAAAGGTTCATAGAAAACTTGAGTTTCATTTGAAACACGTACCTGACTCATACAATTATGATTGGTGGTGACTTTAATTTACCCTCGATATGTTGGTGAAAATACATGTTTAATTCCGGAAGGTGTGCATAAAACATCATCTGAAATTGTCCTAAATGCATTCTCTGAAAATTACTTCGAGCAGTTAGTTCATGAGCCCACGCGAATAGTAAATGGTTGTGAAAACGCACTTCACCTTTTAGCAATAAATAATACTCAGTTAATAACGAGCGTCAAAACTTATGCAAGGATCAGTGACACAGGGTCGTCGTCTAGAGACTGAATATTATAACCCCCAAAGCCTCCAAAAATAAAGGAAAAATATACCTATTCAAAAAAGCAGATAAAAATTAACTCGACTTCTTCCTGAGACAAAAATCTCCACTCCTTCCAAGTTAACAGTGTAAGTGGAGACCAGATGTGGCTTGAATTCAAAGAAGTAGTATCAGCACCAATTGAGAGATTTATATGAAAAATTAACAAACGGCAGAGCTGATCTTCCTCGGCACACAAAACGAGTCAAACACTCTTGCAGAAGCAACGAAAAAAACATGCCAAATTTAAACAGGTGCAAAGTCTCCAAGATCGTCAATCTTTTACAGAAGCTCGAAATTTAGTGTGGTCTTCAATGCGAGTTGCTTATAATAGTTTTCACAACAAAACTCTGTCTCCAAACCTGACAGAAAATCCAAAGAGATTCTGGTCGTATGTGAAGTATGCTAGTGCTAAGACACAATCAATGCCTTCCCTGCACGAGGGCAATGGAGATAGTATTGAAGACAGTGCTGCCAAAGCAGAGTTACGAAACACAGTCTACCAAAATTCCTCCACTGAAGAATACAAAGTAAATATTCCAGAATTCGAACCAAGAACAGTGCCAACTTGAGTAATGCAGAAGTAGATGACCTCAGAGTATTGAACCAACTTAAATCACTTCATAAAAGCAAATCTTCTGGTCAAGAGTGTATACCAATTAGATTCCTTTCAGAGTATGCTGATGCAATAGCTTAACAATCATATACAACCAATCGCTCGACGAAAGCTCCATACCCGATGACTGGAAAGTTGAGGAGGTCGCGCCAATATTCAAGAAAGGTAGTAGGAGTAAGCCACTAAATTACAGGCCCATATCATTAACGTCGATATGCAGCAGGATGGAACATATGTTGTGTTCAAACATTACGAATAACTTCAGAGGGGGAGGGGGGGGGGGGTGGGGCGGAAGGTGCATTAAGACACAGCCAACACGGATTTAAAAAACTTCGTTCTTGTAAAACACAACTAGATCTTTACTCGCACGAAGTGTTGAGTGCTACTGACAAGGAATTTCAGATGGATTCCATATTTTCTGGATTTCCAGAAGGCTTTTGACACTGTACCACACAAGCAGATTGTAGTGAAATTGTATGTTTATGGAATATTGTCTCAGCTATGTGACTGGATTTGTGATTTTCTGTCAGAGAGGTCACAGCTCGTAGTAACTGATGGAAAGTCATCGAGTAAAACAGAAGTGATTTCTGACATTCCCCATGGTAGTGTTATAGACCCTTTGCTGCTCCTTATCTCTATAAACCACTTGGAGACAATCTTAGGTTGTTGGCACAGGATGCTGTCATTTATCGACCAGTAAAGTCACCAGAAGATCAAAACAAATTGCAAAACAATTTATAAAAAATATCTGTATGGTGCGAAAATTGGCAATTGACCCTAAATAACGAAAAGTGAGAAGTCATCCACATGAGTGCTAAAAGTAACCCATTACACGATAAATCAGTCAAATGTAAAGGCCATAAATTCCACTAAGTACCTAGGAATTACAATTACAAACAACTTAAATTGGAAGGAACACACAGAAAATGTTGTGGGGAAGGCTAACCAGAGACTGCGTTTTATTGGCAGGAAAATTAGAAAATGTAGCAGATCTACTAAGGAGACCGCTTACGCTACGCTTGTCCACCCTCTTATAGAATACTGCTGTGCGGCTTGAGATTCTTACCAGATAGGATTGAGGGAGGACATAGATAAAGTTCCAAGAAGGGCAGCACATTTTGTATTATCGTGAAATAGTGAAGAGAGAGTCACTGAAATGATACAGGATTTGGAATGGGCATCACTAAAACAAAGGCGTGTTTTGCTGCGGAGAAATATTCTTGCAAAATTCCAATCACCAATTTTCTCCTCTGAATGCGAAAATATTTTGTTGACACCAACCTACATAGAGAGAAACGAACATTATGATAAAATAATGGATGGAAAGATATAGGTGTTCATTCTTTCCATGCGCTATACGTGATTGGAAAAGTAGAGAATTGTGAAGGTGGTTCGACAAACCCTCTGCCAGGCACTTAAATGTGATATGCAGAGTATCGATGTAGATGTAGATGTAGATGCACGGGTTGAGATCCAGTGAACGACCAGGCCCCACAACTGGACCCCCTCATCCGATCCATCATCCAGGGAAGACACGATCGAGATGTGTCCGGACGCTAATGGTGAAGTGGGCTGGAGCACCATCATGTAGCAGCCACATAACCCTTCGAACCATCGATGGCAGTTTTTCCAGCATGGGAGGCAAAGTAACCCGCAAGGAACTCTGATGCTTCCAGCCTATTAGACGACACGGAAGGAAGACCGGTCCCAACATATGGTCGCCAATTACCCTTGCCCACACATTCTGGATGCACTGACGCTGATGATTCAGTGTCACCATACCGTGGGGTACTGCATACTATCCAACATATGACTGTTATGAAAGTTGAAGATACCACTCTGTGTAAAGATGGCCTCATCTGTGAATACAATGGATGACACAAATACTGGAATCGTGGTTGCCTGGTGAAGAAACCAGTGAGAAAACTGCTCTCAATGCAGAAAGTCTTACACTTGTAAGCCCTGCACATGCTGTAAGTAATAACAGTAGTAATAACTGTCGTGGAGTGTGTTCCACACAGTTGTCTGGCTTATCCCGTATTGGCAGGTCAACTGCCTGGTACTGACACGGCAGCCGCCTTCCACAGCTTTAGTCACATTTTCCTCCAAGTCTGGTGTCTGAACATTTCAGGTACGCCCTTCACGATTCCCTGCTTCCTGAAATGACCCTGTCTCAGACAAACAGTGAAACACTGTTACAAACATTGAATGCTGTGGTGGTTGTTGGCGGGGATAGGTCTCCTGATACAATCTTGCTGCCTGCACCCCATTGGCATTTGCCTTTCCATAAGAAAGCACTGTGTTGGCAAGCTCTCCACCATTGTGTACAACGCTGTATCACATCCAATATAATGTGAGTCAGCAACAGAAGTGAACTGGACACAACATTACCAATTACTATGGCAGGAGAGGGCACTAGGGAGCAATGTCCGAGGAACAGTACAACCCTCTAGGAGGAAACCATGCATACTGTAACTGTGGCTGCACAGTACTGCATGTATTAGACTGCAGTCTCTGTAACAAATATGACTGAATACATGGTCTCTAGCAGGAAATCATGCATTTCCGGACATAAATTCATTAGGCCTTTTTTGTTCCATATTCTCTCACCGATCAATCCCTACAGTTTGTACACAGTGGAAAAAATTACCCTGTATATTACTATACATTAGACATCAATAATGGTGAGAGTCATGACTTACAACAAGCCTATACCTGTGTGACTCGGGTGTATAGTGGACGGTGGTATGGGTGTAACTAATGTACACCTTTTGTTCCTATAATATTTTGTAAAATTGGCTAGGCATATTTTGTTAGTGTGAATTTATTGATTTATTTTGATGGTTTGGGTCCCATTCTTCTTATGCCATGTTTATTAATCTTCCTTTCTGAAAGGCTACGTCTTTGTACTTTCGAGTTACAAGGATGAAACACTGATAACCATATGTGACTAATTATGTTTTCACTTATCAGTTACCAAGAGATAATTTTGGTATTTTCAACACACAAAGGACTGTAACAAACTCATTATAATTTACTGCTTCTAAAACTAATTACCATTCAAACTTAATAAAATGCAATCTTTTAACGTGAACTATTCTACTTATGCATCATCTATGAACAAATATTGATATGAATGATACTCCATGATCTTTAGATCAAAGACTTTTGTATCTTTGGTTCCTGTTAATCTTACTGGAAAGGGATGACAAAGATCTGCGAAGGTGGGAAATCGTTTCGAAACTGTGCTGGCGATCGGACGTGGGGAGGCAAGATTAATCTGTCTTCATTGTGTCCATGTGAAATGTATTGTCGATATATGAAGAAATGTGAAAAATTGTTTTATACTTATTCAAGAGTGAGAGAATATATACTGTGGTGGTTTGAATTGGCGTTTCATTTGAAGGAATTTTATTTATACCTGATTACCTTATTTGAACAGCACAACAGAACCGCATTATTGATGATTTTGTTGGATGGAAATTAATATATTGCTCTTCAATATTTTCAAAATCTATGCACCCTCTCAATGAAATCGTACCCCATTTTGTTTCAGGACAAGCAGCAGAGTATTATTCTCAAATAATGACCTCATAGCATACAGTGTCAACACACAGACCTAGTACCTGTGCCCTGCAAGTTATCTTAATGAATTCTACACACTGTGCACACAGACAGAATTGTGATTGTTCTTTTGTTACAACAGTTATTCAAAAATATCTAAATTATATTACAGGACATGGTGGCATTAGACACCCCAGAAAAAACAAATTCAGCTCGTACCATACAGTGCCTGCTGTTGTCATTTTGTAACACTGAAATGATTCGAAATAATAAGCTTGGGAATGGAGCAGAAATTTAGAAGTGTTGTGCACATAGTTCCGCGTAGTCAGCGTGTGCACAACTTTCCCACTAGAGCAACAAATATTGATATGAGTGATACTCCATGATCTTTAGATCAAAGACTTTTGTATCTGTGGTTCCTGTTAATCTTACTGGAAAGGGATGATGAAGATCTGTGAAGGTGGGAAATCGTTTCGAAACTGTGCTGGTGATTGGACGTGGGGAGGCAAGATTAATCTGTCTTCATTGTGTCCATGTGAAATGTATTGTCGATATATGAAGAAATGTGAAAAACAGCGCAGGCGCAGCACTCGTCCGTCTCCGTACTATGAGATGGCGCTGCCATAGAGACGGACCAAATTCTGCTTCCACCGATCCGCCAATGAGATTGCTGCTTACGTAGAAGCTTTTCTCCTCGTGGATCACACTCGCGCAGTGATACATGAACGCGCAAGGTATTATAACGAGTGTACAGACCTCCGATTAGTCAGTCTGCATTTGTCTGCACCAGTCTGTACAAGTTCTACATTTGTCTGTACCAGTCTATAGTCAAGATTCAGTCTGCGCCTAATAAGATTACCATATTCCTGTACATAGCCATGAAGATAAATGTATAGACATTTGTGAAGTATCCGAGATATATGTGAGAATAAGATTAACGTACCAATACCAAAGGAACTTCTGATTGTCAAACGTAAATAGCATCCAGAACCAAGTTAAGTAATTTTTATGCTTGTTATTATTTTAATAAATGTGTGTGAAAATTAATCAAGTTCTGTTTAAAGTTGGCCACCGTCACTCTGCTACTCTAAGCATGCAAGTGGCATTTCTATCGTCTGACTGCAGAAGATAAACACGCCACGATAAGACCACGAGACATATTGCTGACACTCACCTACTTCGTTAGAGCAACAAGTCAAATAATCTGATGGTGTGTGTACCGAAGGTCTTACAGTACGCACACTACAAGAAGTCTTTCCTCAGTACAGCAGAAGGCGAGCGAAGCAGGTCAATATGCAACATGGAATGGCAACAAGGAAGGACTGGTGGTGTTACATACAGTATGACCGCAAGACAGAAGTCATAGCTACACAGCATAATAGCTGCATGTTTAAAGTGTCAGTACAGCAGACGTTATAGGGAGAGGATGATGATGTCAGTGTGTTGACCACGGACCGACATTGCACACTAGGTGCAGAGACATTTACCGGGGTGCACACTATGATAACAATGAGTGCTCTGAAAACCCGCTGCCCTGAGCTGCTAACACCAGAGGCAGCCGAGACAGTACCGATAGAGAGACAGTCGATGTGCCGCGATGTTGCAGGTTGCCGAGTAAGCACGTCCACAGCTGCATTAGCCGAGATGGCGCGACACGTGCGAGTGCCAACAAATTCCGGAACAGCTAGTGCTTCTGTTCGCCACTACCGCAGGCAGCCACGAATGAAGACAGGGTGGATTTTGCTTACTAAATGCTCGTTCAATCGTCCACAAACTGTGGACTTTGCCGTCAGTGGGGTGGTTTCGTGCCTCAGTGATACAGAGAGCCGTACCGCAGGTGCGACCACAGTGGAGAAGTATCTGTTGAGAGGCCATACAAATTTGTGGTTCCCGATGAGGGGCACCAGCCTTTTCAGTAGTTGCAGCACAACAGTATGGATGAATGACTGATCTGGCCTTGTAACATTAATTGAAATAGCCTTACTGTGTTGGTACGGCAAATGGCTGACAGCATGAGGAAATAACAGCTGTAAATATTTCCAAGGGCCATGCAGCTTTATTGTACGGTTAAATGATGATGTTATCTGCTTGGATAAAATATTCCAGAGGAAAAACAGTCCTCCATTTGAATCTTGGGGTGGGGGCTATTCAGGAGGATATGATCATGAGAAACAAAACTTCTACAGATCAGAGTGTGGAATGTCAAGATCCCTTAATCGTGCAGCCAGTTCAGAAAATTTAGAAAGGGAACTGGACAGGTTGAAGTTAGATATCTTGGGAATTAGTGAAGTTTGGTGGCAGCAGGAAAACGACTTGTGGTCAGGTAAGTACGGGGTTATAAATACAAAACCAAATACGGTTAACAAAGGAGTAGGTTTAATAATTAATAAGAAAGTAAATGCAGGTAAGGTATAGTGTACAGCATGGTGAACACATTACTGTAGCCAAGATAGACAGAGCCAACACCCACTACAGGAGTACAAGTTTATCTGCCAGTTACCTCAAAAGGTGATGGAGAGATAAAAGCAATGTATGACGACATAAAAGAAATTATTCAGATGGTTATGGGATATATAAATTTAATTGTGATAGGGCACTGGAATTCTATGGCAGGAAAAAGAAGAGAAGAAAAATTGTAGATGAATACAGGCTTGGGGAAAGGAATGAAAGAGAAAGCTGTCTGGTAGAATTTTGCACAGAACATAACTTCATGGTCATTAACACTTGTTCCAACAATCAAAAAAGATAGTAGTATGCATGAAAGAGACCTGGACACGCTGGACAGTTTTAGATTGATTATATAATGGTAAGACAGATTTAGGAACCAGATTTTAAATTGTAAGATATTTGCAGGGGCAGATGTGCACTCTGGCTACAATTGATTGGGAAATGAAGGAGATAGAACTAGGATACATTGAACGAACCACAGGTTGTTGAGAGTTTCAGAGGGAGCATTATGCAATGACTAACTAGAACAGGGAAAATGAATACCGTCAAAGACAAACGGGTAGATTTGAGAGATGAAATAGTGAAGGCAGCAGAGGTTCAAATAGGTAAAAAGACAAGGACTAGCAGAAATCTTTGGATAATACAGAAGATGTAGAATTTAATTAATGAATGGAGAAAATATAAAAATGCTGCAAATGAAGCAGGCGAAAGGGAAAACAAACATATAAAAGATTAGATTGATAAAAAGTGCAAAATGGCTAAGTGAGAATGACTATGAGGACAAATGTAAAGATTTAGAAGCATATTTCAAAAGGAGAAAGATGGATACTGCCTGCATGAAAATTAAAGAGAACTACAGAGAAAAGAAGCAGTTGTATGAATATAAGGAGCTCAGATGGAAAACCAGTCCTAACCAAAGAGGGGAAGCCAAATGTGTAAGGAATATACAAGTGTCTGTACAACGGAGATGAACTTGAAGGTAATACTGGAGAACTGAGAGAGGATGTACATGAAGACAAGATGGGAGACATGATACTGCATGAAGAATTTGACAGAGCACTGAAAGACCTAAGTCGAAACAAGACCCAGGGAGTAGACAACATTCTGTTAGAACTACCGACAGCCTTGGGAGAAGCAGCCATGACGAAATTCTTCCATCTGGTGAGCAAGATGTATGAGATAGGTGAAATACACTCCGACTTTAAGAATATAATAATACCAATTCCGAAGAAAGCAGGGCTGACAGTTCTGAAAATAACCGAACTATCAGCAAAATACTAACACAAATTCTTTATAGACGAATGGAAAAACTTGTAGAAGCCGACCTTGGGGAAGATCAGTTTGGATTACGGAGAAATTTAGCAACTGCAACACGCAAGGCAATACCAACCCTACGACTTGTCATAGAAGACACATTAAGGAATGGCAAACCTACGTTTATAGCATCTGTAAACTTTGAGAAAGCTTTTGACAGTTTTGACTGAAATACTCTCAAGTCCTAAAGACAGCACGAGTAGAATGTAGAGCAAAAGGCTATAATTTGTGCGGTAAACAGATGGCAGTTATAAGAGTCGAGGGGCATGAAAGGGAAGCAGTGGTTGAGAACGGGAGTGAGACAGGGTTGTAGCCAGTTTCCAATGTCATTCAATGTGTACATTGGGCAAGCAGTAAAAGAAACCAAAGTAAAATTTGGAGTTGGAACTAAAGCTCAGGGAGAAGCAATTGCCCATTGTCTATTTTGGTCCCCATCCAAAGGTGCACATTAATCAATTTCCAATCTGAAATGGTGTAAGAAATTGGTGCCTAATATAGGTTCAGACACATCAGCCAGGGAAAAAGTCCATTCTAATGGTCGACAGAAACTAGAGTCCACTATATTTTTACATTCGCTGTAAGAGGATACAGGTGAACTATTAGCTAAGGTTAGTAACCTGTATGCTAAAAAGTCCATCCCTGTTGCTCCTGCATTGGCTGTAAAGTGCTCACAGCAGAACAACAGTACACAAGGTACTTACAATGCAACTGTCTGTTATTTATGTACAAGCACTGGGACTCTTTACAAACACTAGTATGATCCATGTC
Organism: Schistocerca cancellata; assembly: GCF_023864275.1. Lineage (NCBI taxonomy): Eukaryota > Metazoa > Arthropoda > Insecta > Orthoptera > Acrididae > Schistocerca > Schistocerca cancellata. The sequence goes on from NC_064637.1 coordinate 41,754,697, forward strand.
CTCCATGCCTGCTGCTTTGAGATTGCCACAGGAGGGCGAATGTAACTGTGGTGGATTCATTGCTCATTGAGGCAAATCAATTATATGAATAGAGGGTGTTAGTTCTTTTGAACATGCTCAAAATAACAGACACCCTACTTTCTTATAAATGTGTTTTGCGTTGTTATTGTTGACCCCATTTGCACTGTTTCATGTGTTGACCAGTAGCTGCTTGTAAACTTTTGTTGTGGCCTACCATGCATAATACAAGAAACCATTTACAACTGAGTAAACACATGCACTTTGTAGGTCACGCACCAAAGCGGCTGCCATACCAGCACACGGGTGAGTGTCGCTTCACGTACCATTTATTACTGTCGTGGGGCCCAGAGTAAAATTGTGAAATGACGGCATCTTCTTGTGTGGTGTGGGATCATCACTTGTCTCACTTGTCAGTAATATGTTCAGACATGACAACTTTCAAAAGTGAAAAATCAAGAGAATTTTAGCACTGTACTATTGTGAATTACAACACATCCCTAAGAAAGTTGTAATAATTCAGTACCTGTACCTGGCACACCCATATTGTTTCGCAATTTCAGAATCGGGAAACATTTTGCAAAGCAAAGGCCCAGCGTGGTCGGCACAGTTTATAGTCAAGTTATTCTCTACAATAAATGAGTTAAATAAAGCCTCGGCATTTGTCACAGAATCTACATTTTGGGGTTTACACAAGAAGTTAAGTTTCTGGTTCCATTCTACACAATGGACACTCTCCTTGTGATTTTTAGTTTGCACATGTTTAAGAATGCCGCATTTCCCACCACGAGCCACAGAAAAGTCACATCTACATACACTACAAAAGGCGTACATTTGTCCCTTCCTCGATTCACTTAAACATGGAAACTCTTCCTTATATACGTTTCTGAACACTGCATCGTATTTCTTCGCCATCCTGCACAAAAAGTAATCAATACCTCCATGATACGCAGCCAACAACTACTACAGAGTACACAAATCATGCAGCAGAACCAAGAACACAATGGTACTATGTTCTAGAAAATGGTCATGTAGCAATGATGCCAACCCTGGTGCACCGTTTCCCCTATATTGCACTTCAAATTCCCCTAAATAATTTGTCACACTGTCGGGTAAGCGAGCAGGCAGGGGAGGGGAGGAGGGGGGGGGGGGTGGTAAAAGGGAGTCAACAATGAAATTGTCGAGTGGAGGGGCAGGGAGTAACCCTAAATATTCCCCCCCCCCCCCCCTGAAACATTTGTCCCTCTAATTTCCCCCAGGCAGCTTAATTCCCCCTAAATTTAGGAAAATCCCCAAGTTGGCAACACTTCCTTGTAGAAAGAACAACACTAATCACTTCACTTGGAACAACTATCGACTACTCCTTGTCCACAATAACTTTACGATTGCACTGATGCTACCAGAAGTGGAGGAAATTGGCACTGGTTGAAAGATATTCATTTGTCCCCGAACGCTGCCAACAATAAGTTCCTTACTTCCTTGTAGATACGAAGCGCGAGCTACGCCTACTGCCGCTCCCGACAGCCATCGCACGAATCTTCCAAGTTAACATAGACAAGTAGCAGCCATACACTGTCATCCACCAACACATTGAAGGGGCAGGATTTTCAAATAGTAAGGATAGTATTGAAACTGCTCTGAAAATCGGGAGATTGGTCTTCACGGTTGGGAGATCGGGAGGAAGAAGGAAAAATCAGGAGTCTCCTGCTTAAATCAGGACAGTTGGCATGTCTGTATGTTGTTTAACTGTGTCCAGGCCACGATTCAAAGCCCCGAGTTTATCGGAAACTGTCAGTCAGTAATCCCTATTGATGGCGGAGGCCGTAACATCTTGGGATTGTGTCATTTTACACGCTTTTTTTTGTCTAAGTGTATGGCAGACCTTGTCTGAAATTTCTAGCTGTGCAACAGTGTCATTTTTGTCACTCATTTTGTTTCAGTTTTAACAGGTTACATCAGTTAGTTGAACCAGGCACAACGTAATGTCGATTCTGTCATCTCCGACTCGTTGACAGTAGCGTATACATGGGCGGCAGCAAACAGACGATCCTGTCTCACCAATATGCTCATTGTTTAATGCTTGCTGAATGCAGTGAGCATGTGAGTTCCAGACACTTTTTAATGAGGTAGTTGGTAGACATTGGTACACATTTTGCACTGCTATTTTTGTAATAATGTCTAACACTAAAACCAATGTATGAGAGTACGAGGTGTTAATTGTCAGTATGAATTGCACACATTCCATCACTTGAAACACGGTATGCAGCAGAAGTATGTTCCAACACACGAAACCCTAAAGCCGGTCGCTGTGGTAAATATGGCAGAATATCACTTCTGCTTTACGGCACGGTCGAGACACTGGACACGATGGACAGAATGTCTGTCACTGGTACGGAAAACCCAGAACTTTGAAGAAGTGTTTGTCCTTCACTATTTGAAGTTGCTTGGAAGTTAGTGCTCAGAGTCAAAAACAAATTCCTTACTGGACAATGGGATGAGTTTGTTTATCTCATCTACAAATTTTTGCCTGATCCTTGCTGTGCACCATCAAGCTGACGCTCTGTTTCAAATTCCGTTGTCTTATGTCTTCCAATTCTGAAGCACTGTTTGAAGTTATGCAACTATACAATGCTTCCCTTGATTTATTTATTTATTGTTCCGTGGGACCAAATTAAGGAGAAGTCTCCATGGTCATGGAACGAGCCAATACGTGAAATTATAACATGATAGTAGAAACAGATAAAATGAAATATACAAAACATATTCAGGTGACAAGTCGTAAGTTTAAATAAAGAAAATCAACACTGTAAAACTGGAATTTGCTTAATTTTTCAGCTCTTCCAGGAGCTCCTCGATTGGGCTACTGCAAAGATTTTTGAGTTCTTGTGGTAGCTTATTGAAAATGGATGCAGCAGAATACTGCACTCCTTTCTGAACAAGCGTCAAGGAAGTGCATTCCACATGCGGATTTGATTTTTGCCTAGTATTAACTGAGTGAAAGCTGCTAACTCTTGGAAATAAGCTAATATTGCTAACAACAAACTACATTAAAGAAAATATATACTGTGAGGGCAATGTCAGAATTCCCAGACTATTGAAATCATTGTAATGTATGTTACATGTATTTGATGTGCATAGTGCAAAAGGTAACTATTGTGCACATCCTGTAAATTGTATCAAGCATCCTTGAAATGCACAAACACCAGTTTATGTAACAAGTGCACCTTGTCCTCCCTTGAATATCCATTGTTTATCTTATACACTAAATGGTAATATTGCTGCAGGCTTACTCAAAATCTATTCAGAACTGTTAATTTTATTATGCTGTGGATGATCATCCATGTACATAATTATGTTAGTTCTTGCTCCTAAGACAACAATTGTCCTTTACTACCTTTAACTGGAGACGGGATTTGTGGCTTCTTGTCTGACAAGTATGATACACTACATACCTTGACAACTGTTTCAATTCAGTTTCACTTGTTAGGCACGTATTGTCATCATTGTACTCCTCACGTACGTTACCCGCACAGTCTAGTGTATGCGACACTGCACATTCCATTGACTCACCTTGCAGAACTACCACTTCTTTCTCACTCTGATGAATTCCTTGGGCTCCTTTCTGACGAAATGTCAACTTCGGCAACTGTTGTACATATAATGCAATGTTTGCTTTGTTTATCGTTGCCATTCCTCCGCTTTGTATCAACACCACTAGCGCTGCTGTGAATTACTCGTTGATTAAGCAGTTCATGTACATTCCATAGCCTCATGCTGTGCTCACCATTGCCATTAGCAGCTAATATTGTGGCTGAATGGTAGACAATAGATGGGGCATCAAACAACTTGGACATCTCATCTGAAACACTTTTTATGGACTTGCATCACTTGTTCCAAATGCCTCATTTATAGGTCTTCACGTTTTGTATTTAATCAGTATACAAGAATAAAATGTGTTAAATGTCCAATTACCGAACAGGAAACCTCGAGGTACGTATTGTGCAGTGTGAAAAGACTGACTTTGTGTGAACCAAAAGTCTACGAGAAGACAGAAAATCATATGAGGAGAGGTAAAATACTCACCGTTTTCCAATCACTGCCTCCGAATTTATGCGTATGCACTTAATGGTGTTCCTCTTGGCGTTCAAGAAGTATTTCAAATCATCCATATCAAAAGTTGTGTACCCAAAGTCAACCTCTGCTAGTCGCGGGCACCCGTCACCCAAAGGTCGCAGCACAGGAATGGGTTCCTTTAAGTTCATTGCCACCTCCAGCGCACGGAGGTCCTGTAGGCATGACACTGCCTCCGAAAATTTCTCAGACTTCAGCAGTTCGTTCGATATCCGTAGTGTGCGTATTCTGGAGCACTTCTCAACTAAGTTTTCCAGCACCTGCAACCAAACAACAATTTCTGTACTGTTCAGATGCCTCCAACAAACGAATGGGAAACCTTGAGAAGAAAGGAACTCAATTACTAGCTGTTTAAATGGACACTTCCTGTCAGTTCTGAAGCATAAAAAAATTTCCAGCAATAAACGTCACACTGTAGCCTGACAAAGGGCGAGTCCAGTGAAGGGAAGTAAGCCACACATTTCACGACCACCAGACTGCTCTTGTTCGGTAAGAACAGGATGCAGCACCATCTAGCGAATCCCGAGACGGTTCTCACTGTGAATGTCGCAACTGCTCCCTTCCCACTTCCTGTGCAATGCGAGTAATTATTCTGTTTGAGTGACTTCAGTACAATCAAACTCAATTTTGTTTCTCCGTTAACTGACTACATATCCTCCCACTAAGTGTAAGAATGTTACTAAATTTTCACTCAGAAAAAGTTCAGAAGCAGAATGGAAACTTATCTGAATTCCACAGTTCAGAAGACAGTTGTCAGGGGCGGGCATAAAATGATTACTGGCTCCTTCTATCGTCCACCATACTCGTCTCCTGATGTAACCAAAAACTCTAGAGAAAACCTCGGTTCACTTGTACACAAGTCACCCAATCACAATATGATCATTGGTGGAGACTTTGATCACCCAACAATTAATTGAGAAAATTACTGTTTTGATAGTGGTGGGTGTGGTAAGACATCCTGTGAAGCTTTATTAAATGCCTTCTCTGAAAACTACCTGGAACAGATGGAAATATAGTGGATCTATTGGCAACAAATTGGCCTGACCTCCTTGAGGTATCAGTGACCACGATGCAGTTGTGGCAACAATGATGACCGAAGTACAAAGGACAACTAAAACAAGCAGAAAGATATATATGTCCAGTAAACTAGATAAAAAATTGGTAGTGCCATATCTCACTTAAGAATTTGAAACTTTCAGCAAAGGGCAGGAGCAAGTAAAGGGAATCTGGCTCAAGTTTAAAAGAATAGTTGGCCACGGACAGATATGTACCCACTGGAACAGTTCATAATGGAAGGGACCCTCCATGGGCCCCAGTCACTGTAAAGAAAATTCTAAAGAAACAGAAATTACTGCATAATAGGTGTAAAACAAAACGTTGGACTATAGATACATAGATGTTGAATGAAATGTGTTGGCTGTCAAGAGAGCAATATGTGATGTCTTCAATGACTGCTGTAGCACAATATTGTCAATTGACACTTCACAGAACCCAAAGAAATTCTGGTCATATGTAAAGGCAATTACCGTATTTACTCGAATCTAAGCCGCACTCAAATCTAAGCCGCACCTGAAAAATGAGACTCGAAATTAAGGAAAAAAAATTTTCCCGAATCTAAGCCGCACCTGAAATTTGAGACTCAAATTCAAGGGGAGAGAAAAGTTTTAGGCCGCATCTCCAAATCGAAACAAAGTTGGTCCATTGTAATATGAAACACAATTTAGGTCGAATGAATGACGATACAGCTACAGTAGTTTGGTTCGAATCGTAACCTTAGCAGTTAAGCTTTACCAGGTAGCCATTGCTATGCGTCAGGCGCTCCGTCCCTATTTATACGGGTACCCTTCCTTTTTCACGTGTTTCGTCTGATTTGAATTGATTGCTTATTTATCTCTGATCTGATAAGTGCCGTTTTCTTTGTTATAGGTGTTAACATCACTCTAAGCTCAAATTGCATTACTGTACTGTGTCATGCATTGTTTGTCGCTTTCTGATAGTGCGTGTCTATGGCATGGCTTGCTTTTGTGCGCACTACCACCACTTACAGTGAAAAAAAGAAGAGAGGAATCGTCTCATTAGCAAAACAATGGCAAGACACTGCTATTTGTTGTTACTTACACTGCTGCTTTCTTAGATAATGAACAACAAGAACCAAATAATACATTGCGTATGATAGAAGATGTTCTGAACGAGAGTTTAGAGAAAATTTTTCTCCGTTTAAAAATCTTTGCAGGTGCCTCTTTAGTACATTACATTCTGCACAGAAATTAGAGTCATCTTAGATTTAAAAATCTAGTCAATTGCTGTGCTTCATTTCTGACTGTATCACTATTAGGCATAAGAATAATACTAATATAAACATGACACGATATGTATATTCTTCCGCGTTTGCTGTTGTCTCACTCGAAATGCTGCTACATTCGAAGATGAACAATACGGAATTTGTATTTACTTCGTTGGATAATGTATGAAAATGCAGTGGTCGAAATGCGGGCCGGAGAAAAAAGCTCGTCTTCCACCTTTTTTTTTTAAATTTATTTACTGACGCAGAGGATTTGGTGCCAGTATTTATCTTTGTGCCTACAAAGCATGCCTGTGTAGCGCTGCATATATCTGACGGCAGAAGTTAGTTGTGGCGGCACCCACCAACATTTTTCAGAACTTCCGCTTGCTTTGCACTCGATTCTAAGCCGCAGGCGGTTTTTTGTATTACAAAAACTGGAAAAAAAGTGCGGCTTAGATTCGAGTAAATACGATAATGGCACCAAAGTTAGTGTCCAGTCCCTAGTGAATGAGACAGGAACTGAAATTGAGGGTAGCAAAGCAAAAGCTGAAATGCTTAACTCTGTTTTTAAATATTCCTTTACAAAGGAAAACCCAGGAGAATTTGCCTAATTTAATCCTCTGAAAAGATGAATGAAATGAGTATTAGTGTCAGTGGTGTTGAGAAACAGCTGAAAGTGTTAAAACTAAACAAGACTCCAGGCCCCAACAGAATCCCTGTCAGATTCTATACTGAATTTGTGGCTGACTTAGCTCCTCTTCTAACTGTAATCCATCACAGACACCTTGAACAAAAAGTCATGCCCAGTTCTTGGAAAAAGACACAGGTCACACCCATCTACAAGAAGGTTAGTAGAAGTGATCCACAAAATTACAGTCCAATATCCTTCACATCAATTTGTTGTAGAATCTTATATTCTGAGCCCAAAAATAATGAGGTATCTCGAACAGAATGACTTTTGAGCTCAAACATAATGAGGTATCTCGAACAGAATGACTTTTGAGCTCAAACAGAATGACCTTTCCGATGCCAAAAAGCACGGGTTTCGAAAACACCGATCGTGTCAAACCCGACTCACATTTTTCTCACATGGGAAAGCTTCGGATCAAGGCATGAGGTATATGCAGTATTTCTTGATTTAGTAAAAGCATTTGGCTCAGTATCACACCTACACTTATTGTCAAAAGTATGATCATATGCAGTATCGAGTGAAATTTGTGACCGGACTGAGGACCTTCTGATAGGGAGGACACGGCACGTTATCTCGGATGGAGAGTCGTCGTCAGATGTAGAAATAACTTCAGGTGTGCCCCAGGCAAGTGTGTTGGGACACCTATTGCTCATATTGCACATTAATGACCCTGTAGACAATATTAGTAGCAAAATCAGGCTTTTTGCACATGATGCAATTATCTATAATGAAGTACTATCTGGAAGAGGTTGCATAAATATTCAGTCAGTTCTTGATGAGATTTCAATATGGTGCAGAGATTGACAACTTGCTACAAATGTTCAGAAATGTAAAATTTTGCACTTCACAAAACAACGATAATAGCCACTATTGGAATCTGCCACCTCATACAAATACCTGGGTATAACACTTTGAAGGGATATGAAATGGAGTGATCACATAGGTTGTCGTAGTGTCAAGCAGGTGGTAGACTTCAGTTTATTGGTAGAATATTGGGGAAGGGCACTCAGTCTACAAAAGAGATTGCTTACAAATCACTTGCGCGACCCATCCTAGAATATTGCTCAAGTGTGTGGGTTCTGTACCAGATAGGACTAACAGGAGATATTGAACGGATACAGAGAAAGGCAGCACGAGTGGTCACAGTGTTGTTTAATCTGTAGCAGAGTGTCACAAAGATATTGAAGGAACTGACCTGGAAGACTCTTGAAGATAGGTGTAAACTATCCAGAGGAAGTTATATTGACAACGTTTCAAGAACCAGCTTTAAATGATGACTATAGGGATCTGTTACCACCCCCTATGTATCCCCGACTTAGTAATCGTGAGGATAAGATTAGAATGATTACTGCACGCGCAGAGGCATTCAAACAATCCTTCTTCCCACACTCGACACGCGAATTGAACAGAAAGAACCCCTATTTACTTGTGCTATGGGACATACCCTCTGCCATGCATCTCATGGTGACTTGCAGAGTGTAGATGTAGAACAAGGAAATGTTTTTAGTACTCAAAAGTATTGATTTTGATGAATGGCAGTGTATTTAATGGATCTTATAAAGTTGTCTTAAGCTTCAGTATTGAACAATGGAAAATCCAGGATGGAATGTAATAATATTAGAGAAGGAAAGTTGCTACTCACAAGGGGAAGACCCCAGACACGATCAACCAATTCGGCTCAAATTAGGCAGGTCGCTTGTGTACAACCTAAAACCAAGGACTCTAAGATATTTTGGGTCAACACCCCCGAAATTTTGACAAAATCACCCCTAAAGGTTATGACGAGCGATCGACTCAAAATTGGAGGGACAGATAGATAATTGTAAATAGAGCATTTTTCATCATCAGGTATGGGGTCCGCAAACGCATACTTTTCCAGAAATCGAGGTAAGAAACTTTTACAACTGCCCCTTCTGTACCCGCATGGTAAATGCTTTTCGCCGACAGCACCGATAGCACAACAGCCAAGATAACTAGCTGGGAATCGGAGAACCCGGGTTCGAATCTCGAAGAAACCTAGCGGATGTTATACTTTTAGTTTCTATTTTTCCTTATCTCAACTGATAGGGATAGGAGGGTTAATAAGGCAAGTAAATCAATAAGGAATGATAATAATAAGGTAGGCAAATAAATTTCTCAAACCTCTTGGGATAGTAAACAACTAAAATGTTATTCCAGGTCACTTTACAATGGTTCTTCCAGTCACTGTTACGTGTCCTCACTTTTCTTGGAACAACTAGATGAATGGTACCTGTCATATAAACATTCGAAACAAATATACTCGCGGCACCAAGAACATGTAATGAATGCAATCTTTCAACAGTTACACTGTTCCTTCCGAAGAGTCGGCGGAAAACAAACTTGGTTTACATTTAAAAATATGTCTTTTTCTGGAATTAATTTTCATGCGTACCACGCATACGATATCATTGCCCGAAAAATCAGTGCTGAAAGTTGGTTATGAATTATGCTGTGAATAGTTATAGCATCCATGAGGTTTTGCAATTCCCGCTGGGTTTCCAGAAGCACACTGCAATTCTGAAGCCTGGAAATATAGTTTATATCCTGGCGGTAGAAATAAACATCCCAGCTATATATTACAGCGTTAGCCGAAGGGTGTACATCCTCCATTATTCAGATTATGCACCTGAAAGGTATGACACAACAAACAATAATTAGTCTACTATGTCATAAACAGACGAGCTAATTACTACAAACTACATACAGTATTCGTCATACGTTACTTACGGAGGAACACTGTATGCATTCACAAAACGTATTTCATTCGGCCCATTAACGATGGAAAAATCACTACATGTATCCGTGAGGTTCGCGGCAGGCTAATGACGGAAAACAACTCTTTCCGATTGATTTTTATAAGTCTTGTGCTGGACACCTTCACTCTTCCAGGTTCACAACTACAATATGATGAAGAGGCAACCGGGACAACATAACTCTCCCCGCATGCATTCTGTCCCATGCCTCACTATAAACAAGCGTCGCGCGGTTGGTTATGTGTGATCCCTCGTGAGGAATTCGCAGCACTCTTACTTGGAGTTGTTTTCATGTGACAAGACTTAAAAGTTTAATACTTTACTAACTCACGGCGTTTGGGAAATTAGTTTGCCTACCTTATTATTATCATTCCTTATTGATTTACTTACCTTATTAACCTTCCTATCCATATCAATTGAGATAAGGAAAAATACAAACGAAAAGAATAACATCCGCTAGGTTTTTTCGAGATTCGAACCCGGGTTTTTCGATTCAAAACCAGTTACCTTGGCCATTGCGCAATCGGTGCTGTCGGTGAAAAGCATTTACCATGTGGGCACAGAGGTGGCAGTTGTGAAATTTTCTTCCCTCGATTTCTGGAAAAGTTTGCGTTTGCGGACCCCATACCCGATGATGAAAAATGCTCTATTTACAATTATCCATCTATCCCTCCAATTTTGAGTCGATTGCTCACCTTTAGGGGTGATTTTGTCAAAATTTCGGGGGTGTTGACCCAAAATATCTTAGAGTCCTTGGTTTTAGGTTGTACACAAGCGATCTTTCAAATTTGAGCCGAATCGGTTGGCCGTGTCTGAGGCCTTCCCCTTGTCAGAGGAGATACTGAGTTACGATAGGCACAACAAAAAGATTCACACAATTATAGCTGTCGGCCATTAAGCCATTAAGGCCTTTGTCAGCAATACACACACACACACACACACACACACACACACACTCTCTCTCTCTCTCTCTCTCTCTCTCTCTCTCTCTCTCTCTCACTCTCAGTCTCAAGCAAACGCAACTTGCACACACGTCTGCAGTCTGAACTGAAACTACACTGCAAGCAGCAGCACCAGTGCATGATGGGAATGGCGACTGGGTGGGGGTGAGGAGGAGGCTCGGGTAGGGAAGGGGAGGGATAGTATGGTGGGGGTGGCAGACAGTGAAGTGTTGCAGTTTAAACAGAGGCCAGGAGAGGTGAGGGGGGGGGGGGGGGGTAAGTAACGGAAAGGAGAGAAATAAAAATAAATTAAAAGACTGGGTGTGGCGGTGAAATGATGGCTGTGTAGTACTGGAATGGGAACAGGGAGGGGGCTGGATGGGTGAGGACAGTGACTAACGAAGGTTGAGGCCAGGAGGGTTACGGGAACGTAGGATGTATTGCAGGGAAAGTTCCCATCTGTGCAATTCAGAAAAGCTGGTGTTGGTGGGAAGGATCCGTATGGCACAGGCTATGAAGCAATCATTGAGATGAGGAATATCATGTTTGGCAGCATGTTCTGCAACAGGGTGGTCTATTTGTTTTTCGGCCACAGTTTGTCGGTGGCTGTTCGTGCGGACAGACAGCTTGTCGGTTGTCGTGCCTACATAGAATGCAGCACAGAGGTTGCAGCTTAGCTTGTAAATCACATGACTGGTTTCACAGGTAGCCCTGCCTTTGATGGGATAGGTGATGTTAGGGACCGGACTGGAGTAGGTGGTGGTAGGAGGATGCACAGGACAGGTCTTGCATCTAGGTCTATTACAGGGGTATGAGCCATGAGGTACAGGATTGGGAGTAGGGGTTGTGTAAGGATGGATGAGTATATTGTGATGGTATGGTAGACAGCGGAATACCACTGTAAGACGGGTGGGCAGGACATTTCTCATTTCACGGCACGACGAGAGGTAATCGAAACCCTGGCGGAGAATGTAATTCACTTGTTCCAATCCTGGATGGTACTGAGTTACGAGGGGTCTGTGGCCAGACTGAGGGACTTTGGGAGGTGGTGGGAGACTGGAAAGATAAGACGCAGGAGATCTGTTTTTGTACAAGGTTGGTAGGATAAGGGGAGTTTGCATGTTGAGGGATTTGGGGAATGATGGCAAGGCAAGGTTCGAGGTTAAGAAACTCTGGAAAGTTAACAGGGGGTGGTCAGGAGGCAGTGCGGGTGGATCACAGTTGGATAGAGGAGTGAACTGAGTTAGGCAAGGTTCAATATTGGTCTTTGGTCGAGTCTGGCCGGTCGGGTTGGTGGCGAAAAAGTGTTTCCACTGTAGGGACCGGGAAAAGGAGAGAAGGTCTTTAACAAGTCCTGCGTGATTGAATTTTGGAGTGGGGCAGAAGGTGAGGCCTTTGGAAAGGACTGATATTTCTATGGGGCTAAGGCTTCTGGAGGAAAGGTTCATGACTGTGTTGTGGGTCTCTTTAGGTTCTGGGTTCTGTGTGGTGGTGATGGGAGGGAGTTTTGGAGGGTGGGGTAAGTGTAGTAGGTCTGCGAGACAGGGTTTCTCAGCTATGAGGGGGTGTGGGGGATGTTTGGAGGTGGTTGTAGAGGTAGAGGTCGTGGACAATGGTACTCTGAGATGGGAATAGGAAGTAAGCAGGATGGAGAGCTTTTAGAGGTGGTGGTGTGCATGTTGCTCAAGTTCCTGCAGGGAAAGAGTTTCAATATGTGTTATGGGTTCCAGAAATTTGTGATTACACAGCAGGAGAATTTTGCGGATGGAGAGGAGGTACTGCAAGAAGGGGTGGCAACCAGAGATGGGTAATTTGATGGTAAGGCCATTAGGGGGGACTGCATGATCCAAGCAACAACGCAGGAACAGTATGTGGGACTGGGATCTGGCTAGGGATAAGGAAACTTTTCTGTATTGATGCAGACGGAAGGAGTAAGGATCCATGGTGATGCAAAAAAATGCGAAAAATTAAGTAAAAAAAGAAGAATTACATCCAAAAAATTACGCAAAAATACACCCAAATACCTGTGAAAAATCACGGAAAGGACGAAATGGATGCACAAGGGGAAAAGACAAAACAAAATCTGATGAGGACGACCATAGCGAAAGGTGACAACTCACTAAAATTGGCGAGAAGTTGCAAGGATCAAAATAGAGAATAACTAATAATTAATAAATACACTACTGACCATTAAAATTGCTACACCAAGAAGATGACGGGCTACAGACTCGAAATTTAACCGACAGGAAGAAGATGCTGCGATATGCAAATGATTAGCTTTTCAGAGCATTCACACAAGGTTGGCGCCCGTGGCGTCACCTACAACGTGCTGACATGGGGAACGTTTCCAACCGATTTCTCATACACAAACAGCAGTTGACCGGCGCTGCCTGGTGAAACGTTGTTGTGATGCCTCGTGTAAGGCGGAGAAATGCGTACCATCACGTTTCCGACTTTGACAAAGGTCGGATTGTAGCATATCGCGATTGCGGTTTATCGTATCGCAACATTGCTGCTCACGTTGGTCGAGATCCAATGACTGTTAGCACAATATGGAATCGGTGGGTTCAGGAGGGTAATATGGAACGCCGTGCTGGACCCCAATGGCCTCATATCACTAGCAGTCGAGATGACAGGCATCTTATCCGCATGGCAGTAATGGATCGTGCAGCCACGTCTCGATCCCTGAGGCAACATATGGGAACGTTTGCAAGACAACAACCATCTGCACGAACAGTTCGAGGACGTTTGCAGCAGCATGGACTATCAGCTCGGAAACCATGGCTGCGGTTACCCTTGACGCTGCATCACAGACAGGAGCGCCTGCGATGGTGTACTCAACGACGAACCTGGGTGCATGAATGGCAAAACGTCAATTTTTTCGGATGAATCCAGGTTCTGTTTACAGCATCATGATGGTGGCATCCGTGTTTGGCGACATCGCGGTGAACGCACATTGGAAGCGTGTATTTGTCATCGCCATACTGGTGTATCACCTGGCGTGATGGTATGGGGTGCCATTGGTTACACGTCTCGGTCACCTCTTGTTCGCACTGACGGCACTCTGAACAGTGGACGTTGCATTTCAGATGTGTTACGACCCATGGCTCTACCCTTCATTCGATCCCTGCGAAACCCTACATTTCAGCAGGGTAATGCACGACCTCATGTTGCAGGTCCTGTACGGGCCTTTCTGGATACAGAAAATGTTCAACTGCTGCCCTGGCCAGCACATTCTCCAGATATCTCACCAATTGAAAACGTCTGGTCAACGGTGGCCGAGCAACTGGCTCGTTACAATACGCCAGTCACTATTCTTGATGAACTGTGGTATCGTGTTGAAGCTGCATGGGCGTCTGTGCCTGTACACGCCATCCAAGCTCTGTTTGACTCAATTCCCAGGCGTATCAAGGCCGTTATTACGGACAGAGGTGGTTGTTCTGGGTACTGATTTCTCAGGATCTATGCACCCAAATTTGTCCAATAAATACCCATTTATCATCTGCATTTCTTCTTGGTGTTGCAATTTTAATGGCCAGTAGTGTATATGAATATGACTGTGGGTAGCAGGTTAGTGGGCGGATAAATGGGAATAAGGGGGATGGCAGATGTGACTGGATAAGGTGGATTTAGTGGGTGCGAACAGTGATAGAATGGAGAAAGTGTAGGGGGTGGGAAGCATTTTGTAGGTAGAGACACAAGATCATGTGACGCCAGAAATGTGCGGGAGATAATAAGCAAAAACACAGGAACTGACGCAGGGAGAGTGACTAGTTTGAAAGTATAGGATTAATTATATCGGCGGCAGTAATGTGGGGCAAAAAATGCTGCACCAACAATAAGCGTGGTCTTGAGGCCATCTGTAGCACACAGCCGAGACGGTTGATACAGTGTGGCTCGTAAGTAGAGTGTGCAGTGGGGTCCGTAAGGCAACAAGAGAAACACAGGAAAGAAAAGAAAGAAGGATGGACATTGAGTGTAGCCACGCGAAAGAAAGTAGTGACAAAGGAAAACAGAGCAGGGTTAGGATTGAAGAAAAGCCATCAGGCAAAAATCAAACAGTGGGAAATCCAGGATGGAATGTAACAATATTAGAAAAGGAAAGTTGCTACTCACCATATGGTGGAGATGCTGAGTCGCGATAGGCATAACAAAAAGATGCTCACACATGCACACATGCAAAAACGTGCGCGCGCAAGCACTCAAGCAAACCCAACTTGCACACACGTCTGTAGTCTCAGATAACTGAAACCACACTGCGAGCAGCAGCACCAGTGTATGATGGGAGTGGCGAGTGGTGACTGGGTGGGGGTAAGAAGGAGGCTGGGGCGGGGAGGGGGAGGGATGGTATGGTGGGGGTGGCGGACAGTGAAGTGTTGCAGTTCAGATGGAGGATAGAAGAGAAGGTGGGGAGGGGGGAGGCGTAAGTGGCAGAAAGGAGAGAAAGAAAAAGAAATTAAAAGACTGGGTGTGGCGGTGAAATGACGGCAGTGTAGTGCTGGAATGGGAACAGGGATGGGGGCTCGACGGGTGAGGACAGTGACTAACGAAGGTTGAGGCCAGGAGGGTTACGGGAACATAGGATGTATTGCAGGGAAAGTTCCCACCTGTGTAATTCAGAAAAGCTGGTGTTGGTGGGAAGGATCCGTATGGCACAGCCTGTGAAGCAGTCATTGAGATGAGGGATATCATGTTTGGCAGCACATTCAGCAACAGGGTGGTCCACTTGTTTCTCGGCCACAGTTTGTCGGTGGCCATTCGTGCAGACAGACAGCTTGTCGGTTGTCGTGCCTACATAAAAGCAGCACAGTGGTTGCAGCGTAGCTTGTAAATCACACGACTGGTTTCACAGGTAGCCCTGCCTTTGATGGGATAGGTGATGTTAGTGACCGGACTGGAGTAGGTGGTGGGAGGAGGGCAGAAGAGAAATCACTCAGTCTCCTTTGTAGACTTATTTCACTTTCCCAGTATTCTACCAATAAAACAAAGCCTATCACCCACTTTACCCACAACTGAGTCTATGCGATCATTCCATTTCGTATCCCTACAAAGTGTTACACCCAGGTATTTGTGTGAGTTGGCACATTCAAACAGAGACTTGTGGTTTTTAAACATTGTTTTCTTATAAACTTCTCTGTAGTCTGAGTAGCTGCTATTTTGTCATTCTCAAAATTTGTTATGTCGGTAATCTGTTTTAATGTGGGTCAGTTAGCAGGTGTGGTGTTCTAGAGCTGCTTGGAATATTGGGTTTGAGACAATCACTAATCCACAAGAGTGGCCAAAACTGAAAAGTGGGTCCCTGAGGCACCTGAAGAGGCCAGAATAACAATGAGAAACAAGAAAAGGAAGAGAGGAAATGAGAAACATGTAAACCAAGAAGATTATGCAACTGGAATGTGTTACGAACAACAGAGGTGAGTCACAGTTCAAATATAACTGAAATTTTTGGGATGTTTCTTGGTACTGTTTGGAGGAAAGTAGACTACAGACACTAACATACAATCAACAGGAAGGAATATATATACTGATTAATTGTAAAAAGTATCCTTAATTTTCATTATCAGATGTAATTATTTCTCGAATAAAAACTTCTGGCTGAAATGATTTGATTGTAGCCTACTTTTTAAATAGGCATGTAGTTAATCAGTACTTAAAAGTTCCAGCAGCTAAGTAAGAGAGGTAGTCAGTGCATAGATTCCATGTATGGATCTGCAAATAAAACTGTAATTTACTAATCTTCACAAAAAAATTGTAATAAAATCAATGTGATAACCAAAGTAATTAATTGTATATCAAAATGTTCAGCAAGAAGCACACCTACTGTTCTACAATTTTCATACTATTAAGGGGTAACATTTTTTAGTTAGAGCAGTGTAGGCTTACTAAAAATTATTTAATGTTTTTCCAGGCATTCACAGGTGAGTTACCTTAATCAGAGCACTACCACTCAAAAGCAAAATAGTATGTGGCTGAAAAATGGGCTAACCACATCTAAAATCAATTAAAACAGAGTGAAGAGGGACGAGGCAACTGGCAAAGGAGGTGGTGTTGAGAGCCCCCCCAGGCCTGGCATGTGGTGGGAGATGACTCGACCCCAGCCACACTGCTGTGCCCCACAATATTCCTGGGTGCATTACGTGTTCCCACCACTCACCACACGAATATCCAGCATAGTCGAACATGATCATCTGATGGACCAGTGGTACGGTGTGGAGAGGTATAATGTTGCACGAGTGTACTGACCTCCAAATCTCTGAACATGGTACACTCACAGTTTTTGAGGACACATGTTGCTTTCCAAGGTAGCGACATGTCCCCCTTCCTTACTACTAGAGATGGGCAAACTCTTTCATCCTTGGGAACTAGTTCACTGCTGATCGTTCTTTTTTGGGAACCGTTCATTTTTACTCGTTCACCATTCGTTTGTCCTTGGTATATGGTTCTTATGAAAAACTGAAAACTAGTAGTGTAGGTGACTGAAGGATGGAGGGCACCAAGAGGGGGCACTTGCCTCCCCCCTGGAGTACAGAGTTTTTATTCATTACAGAATTCTTACACACTTTTAGAAGTAATTTCTGTGATTCTGCAGAACCTCTCGTTTAGCCAACTGTAGCATTGTGTGGCTGATCACAGGGAAATAATATAGGGTGGAGCACGGAAAACCGGCCCCGAGTACAAACTGCTCGCCAATTACGGACAATGTGTTGCCCGTAATGAGCAGATACAACAAACAGACAAACATGTAATAATTAGGCAGTGAAGAAATAACAAGCTAATGCAAAAAACAATGGCAAAACAATCGATGATGTGTAGAGAGCTGGAGAAGAGAAAATGAAAATCTCGTCCGAAACGCATGGGCTATAGCACATTTAGTCTTGTAAACCTGTTGGTGGCTGTTTCCCAACTTAATAGACCACAAGTGTTTTGTATAAAATTCTTCATTTCGACTTCCACTACATAGCTATGCTACGTTGTAAACAATAATCATTTACACCCTATATATACTTCACATTGTCTCTGAGTTCGTACGTGAAGTAGACTTTATGGAAGCATAAAATAAAATGTGGTTTTCTCATCATACCTGCATCACACACTTAGTAAAAATTAGGTTTTTATGTTGCATTATTAAAGTTAATGCAGCAATAACAACAACAACAATAACAACAACAACAATAATAATAATAATAATAATAATGAAGTTTTTGGTTTGAAAGCTTCTTCTGAACAAATAAGTAAATAAGTAAATACAATTTTATGGCAATCTATGTCTTTTCAAATGGAAAGGCACTGCTTTTCCTACTGAGCCAAAATGACCAACAACCCACTTTTTTTTCCCAAAGAAACCAAACTAGCAGGTAATGCAAATTGGAAACAACCAAACTTAAAAATAATTAGAGCATTCCTAAATGTAATGTTTTGTATATGAAAGACACACAAAAATCGTTTTATATGAACTTTCTTACACTAAAAATTAAGCAAATTATTGAAAGTTAGTTGCTAAGTCAAGTCGATGAAACAAAAAAATATATGAATAACAAAAAAGTGGCACTGCATAGCAGGAATATTTCAAGGTACAGGAGGAACAGGTAATTACTAACTTACGATTGACAGATCACATTCACAGAACTGGTACCCTAGTTAAGTAGTCACGTGCATCGAATACCAGATGTAACTTTCGAAGGTCAACAATTTTGTGACACTCTACTCCTTCCTCATCTGCATCTTTTCAGATGTATTTTGCCCCAGATTTCATTTTTATGGATGACCACATCAAACTGCGCAAGTGAATGTCTTCGCCAAACGAGTGGATATTCGGTGAACGAACTGGCCCGTATGTTCCCTCGACCTATATCCCAACCCTTGTAAAAACCACGTCTTACCTTTTGTAATGTCCCAGGGCTATCGCAAATCACTGTGACTTCAGCAAAATTATTATCTTTCAGTGAATGTGTCATTTCTATTTGTCTCATTGGGTGTTTCTTTCAGTTACCTTCTGTAATATACTGTAGCAGTTCTTTCTACATACGGTCCAAGTTTCATTGAGATATTTTGCTGGGAAATGACACGTAATGTGAAAGTTACTTCCGTATTGACGTTTTGCGCACACCAGTATACGAGGCGCAATAAGTAATGCAGCACTTTTTTCCTTGGCCAGTTTCGGTTGAAGAAGTCTTAATTTGTTGCGGGACATTATGGAATATTCCCACATCAGCCCCTACAGTTCTGATAGATGGCAGTGGTACTTGTAACCTTCAAAAATGGCATCCATAACAGATATGTGTTCCAAGCAGAGAGCTGTCACTGAGTTTTTTTGACAGAAAACCATAGCATCACAGATATGCACAGGCACTTGCAGAATGCCTATCAAGACTCGGCACTGAAGAAAAGCACGGTGAGTCATTGGGAAAAGCATCTGTCATCATCGCAACAAGGTCACGGAAACCTCTCCAGTCTCCCATGTGCCGGCTGGCCACAAACAGCTGTGACTCCCACAATGTTGGTTCGTGCAGACACACTCATTTTTGACCACAATCAAACACCTCGCTGCACAACTGGACAGCTCTGTTGGTAGGGCTGACAGACACATCCACCAGTTCGGTTTTCTCACCAAACAGAAGACCATAAAGAGCAATGAAGGACCATCTGTACGGAATTGCTTGCTCGCTACGAGGCTGTTTGTGAAAATTTTTTGTCAGATATTGTCATAGGAGATGTAACATGATTTCTTAACTCCGAACCAAATCGGCAATCCACGGTGTTGCAACTCACCAACTCTCCCCCAAATAAAAAGTTCAAAGCCCCATCCTCAGCCAGTAAAGTCACGGCGACAGTCTTCTGGGACACTCGAGGGTTACGCACGGTGCAATGTTAACTCTGAAGTGAATTGGCTACCCTGAAGAAATTGAAAAAATGAGTTCACCGTGTTCCTCGTCATAAAAATGCAAACAAAATTCTCCTTTTCCTTGACATCGCAAGGCCTCTGTCACAAAACTTCATGGAACTGTTCTTCCTCATCCACCCTACAGCCCGGATCTCAAACCTTCTGACTTTCGTCTGTTGCCCCAATAAAGGATGCACACCAAGGGAAGCAGAATGTGGACAATGGGGAGGTTATTGAGGCAGCCAGGTGTTAGCTGCACGGTCGAACAGTAGAGTGGTACCATTCGGGCTTACAGCTTTACACTAAGGTAGTGTAAGGCTGTCGCACTGAATGGAAATTATGTTGAAAATTGGGGTTTTGTAGCCAAAAGAGAGAGGAATAATACTTTGGAATAAAACAGGGAATTTCAATTTTGTATAAAACTAATCTGCTGTCAAGAAAAAATGCATTGCATTACTTACTGAACACCCCTCATACATTACATAATGCAGCATGGTTTCGTGCCTATATGCTATGTGATCCCAAGTATCTGGACACCTGGCTGAAAACGACTTACAAGTTCATGGCGCCCTCCATCGGTAATGCTGGAATTCAATACGGTGTTCGTCAACCCTTAACCTTGATGACAGCTTCCATCCTCATAGGCATATGTTCAATCAGGTGTTGGAATGTTTCTTGGGGAATGGCAGTCCATTCTACACAGAGTGCTGCATTGAGGAGAGGTACCAATGTCGGCCAGTGAGGCCTTGCACGAAGTCGGCGTTCCAAAACATCCCAAAGGTGTTCTATAGGATTCAGGTCAGGACTCTGTGCAGACCGGTCCCTTACAGGGATGTTATTGTTGTGTAACCACTCCACTACAGACCGTGCATTATGAACAGGTGCTATATCGTGTTGAAAGATGCAATCGCCATCTCTGAATTGCTCTTCAACAGTATGAAGGTGCTTAAATCATCAATGTACATCTGTGCTGTGATAGTACCATGCAAAACAAGGGGTGCAAGCCCCCTCCATCAAAAACACGACCACACCATAACATCACCGCCTACGAATTTTACTGTTGGTATTACACATGCTGGCAGATGACATTAACTGGGCATTCGCAATACCCACGTGCTGCCATCAGATCGCCACATTCTGTACCGTGATTCGTCACTCCACATATCGTTTTTCCACTGTTCAATCGTCCAATGTTTACACTCCTTACACGGAGCGAGGCATCGTTTGGCATTTACCGGCGTGATGCGTGGCTTAAGAGCAGCCACTCGACTGTGAAATTCAAGTTTTCTGACCTACTGCCTAACTGTCATAGTACTTGCAGTGGATCCTGATGCAGCCTGGAATTCCTGTGTGATGGTCTTGATAAATGTTTGCCTATTACACATTATGACCCTCTTCAACTGTCGGTGGTCTCTGTCAGTCAGTAGACGAGGTTGGCCAGTACGCTTTTGTGCTGTGCGAGTCAGTCCCTTCACGTTTCCACATCACTATCACATCAGAAACAGTGGACCTTGGGATGTTTAGGACTGTGGAAATCTCGCATACAGATGTATGACAAGTGATACCCGATCACCTGACCACGTTCAAAGTCCGTGAGTTCAGCGGAGAGCCCCATTCTGCTCTCTTATGATTTCTAACGACTACTTAGGTCACTGACATGGAGTACCTGGCAGGACAATGCACCTAATATGCAAAACATATGTTTTTGGAGATATCCGGATACTTTTTATCACATAGTGTATATCCTTAAAGCAATCAGCAGCACCTAAGCTTTAAGAGCACACCTGGTGCCTTTCATCATGCTCAATCAAGTTAAAGAAGAAACAGATATACTGTGAAGTATAAGAGTTATATCCCCGATATCATCTAGTCAGTGGGCAACAAATATGCATATAGTTAAGAAGCCAACTGGATCACTTAGGATTCATGGTGATTTTAGGTCTACCATTAGTGCTCAAGCAATTGTTTTTCAAAGACAGACCCACTGATGTCCGCTTTCAACTGCCTGGAAATGATCACTGAAAGAGTTTCTTGTGATTAATATGTCATTCGGCATGTAACATTACAACAGACTGCCATTTGGGGCTGCAAGTGCTTCCGTGATATGTGAAAGATACCTTGAGCAACTCACCCAAGGTATCCCCAACTTCACAACCTACAAATATTATTCAAGCAGCTACAAATCCTTAGCCTGTGATGTCCCATTGGTAAATGTAGTTCCTTTGAGCCAACTGTAAAGCACCTGGCACATGTACTATATAAAGAAAGGCTCACAGCCACACAAAACAACGGACATAATCACTGATTTATCTGCTAAGAACCAGGAAGAACTACAGTCGTACCTGAGCAAAATATATTATTACACAAAATTTATTCCCAATGCAACCTGCATACCCCACCATCCATTTAATCTACAATGAAGTGCCGAAGAAACTGATACAGGCAAGCCTATTCAAATACAGAGATACGTAAACATGCAGAATATGGCTCCAGGGACACTCTTCTGAGTTTAAACACTTTCACTGGCCACCAAACTCTGAACACACGAACATTATTGAGCATATCTGGGACACCTTGCAACATGCTGTTCAGATGAGATCTCTACACCCTCATACTGTTACGGATTTATGGACAGCTTTGCAGCATTCAAGGTGTCAATTCCCTCCAGCACTACTTCGGACATTAGTCGAGTCCACGCCACGTCGTGTTGCGGCAGATTTGTGTGCTTGTGGGGGTGCCCTACATGATTTAGGCAGGTGTACCAGTTTCTTTGGCTCTTGAGTGTATTATTCAAGTGGCTCCAAGTCCTTAGCCTGTGTTGTCCCACCGATAAATGTAGTTCCTTAGAGCCAAGTGTAAAGCACCTGGGACATGTATTATATGCAGAACTGCGGATACAATCACCAATTTAATCACTCCAAAGAACCAGAAAGAACAACTCATTCGAGGGCAAAATATATTAGTATGCAAAATTTATTCCAAATGCAGCCCACATTTCCCATCCATATAATCTATTATATAAAAAGTACAAAAAAAACTTTCTTGCCTTAGGTTGTCCCCTTGTTTAGCAATGTTTAATCACAACAAATGCTTAACACTAGCCACTGATGCGTCAGATTGTGGCATTTGTGTTATGCTGCCCCCAAATACACCAACGACATGGAACAACCCATTGTAATTGCATCTCATATATTAAATGCACCTGAGGGGAACTCCTCAAAAATAGAGGAAGAGGCACCAAGTATGGTGTCAGGGAGATTCACATATCTCTCTACAGTATTAATTTTCACAGTATCACTGATCACAAGCCCCTCAATTTCACTGTTCAGTCCCCATTTGAAACTTCCCAATAGATGCAGAGTTTGACAGGAATGAAACACTGTGTTCTGCTTTAGACACAAATCAGTGACACACCCTCAACGAATTTATGACTACTGTACACAAAGTAGCAGCAAAAACAAGTCATTACCCCCTACTCTGCAAGGTATTTTCTGCTGTACAGTGAGGTTGGCCACAGCTGCCTATAGGCACTAACCCAGAATGCCACACCTATGTTTCATTACAGCAATATCTTAACGTCACTGATGGTGTGTAGTTCCTCCCATGCTCCACCCCACATACTGAAGGTCCTTCTCACTGCACATGCTGAATGCGCAGAATGAAGGTAATTGTGCAGCGTAACGTGTACTGGTCTGGCATTGACACCACCACAGAATACACCGTCCGGAATGTCCTGACCTATGCCCACATTCAATCAGCCACAGAACAGCACTACAACTCCTGGCCATGACCTGACCCTATACATTTTGATGAGTAAGTTCACAATTATCCAAATATGTGACATAAGTGGCCATACCTTTTCACTGCACTGACTTATAAGCTAACATTTATTATACCACCAAGGGACTGTAGATCTTAGTATGTAACATATCTTTCAACTTGCTACATCAGCCAGTTCCTGAGAAAAATGGGTCTTAATAGAGGGCCAGACAGACAGATGATCAGTCTGATAAATGAGAATTTTGTTTCGTTTCCATGATATATAATTACAGATTTACGTTTTTCAGATTTTTTTTACTTTAGTTGTACTGGGATATATTGCTTCCGGACAAATTTCATGATTCTGGGCCAATGTGAAATACCCTATGGGTTTTGATGAGAAAGGCTGCAAGCATCAAATTATGTGACCTAAATGGCTGTAGCTTTTGGTTGCATTAACTTACAAACTTACATTTTATTACAGCACCAAGGACCTATAGATTTGAGTTGTTGTTGTGGTCTTCAGTGCAGAGACTGGTTTGATACACCTCTCCATGCTACTCAATCCTGTGCAAGCTTCTTCATCTCCCAGCACCTACTGCAACCTACACCCTTCTGAATCTGTTTTGTGTATTCATCTCTTGGTCTCCCTCTATGATTTTTACCCTCCACGCTGCCCTCCAATACTAAATTGGTGATCCCTTGATGCCTCAGAATATGCCCCACCAATCGATCCCTTCTTCTAGTCAAGTTGTGCCACAAATTTCTCTTCTCCCCAATTCTATTCAATACCTCCTCATTTGTTATGTTTTTTTTTTTTTTTTTTTTTTTTTTTTTTGTGGTTTTAGGGCGCACAACTTCAATGGTCATTAGCGCCCTTACTACTCTAAAAATGCACCGCGAGGCACAAGTTGACAACAACAACTAAAAGGGAAAACACAATAAAAGACAGACGGACAGGCAGAGGATTAAAAAACATCATCAAATGTCCTTAGCGAGGTTTGTCAAATTGATAAAACAAAGAACACGAGCAGCTGCTCGTGGGTCATCCGCTAAAATGGCATCGAAAGTATTAGGCAGGTTAAGATCGAGGCGCAGTGTAGTAAGATCTGGACAGGACATTAAAATGTGCCTAACCGTCAGCAAGTGCCCACATGGGCAGAACGGCGCCGGCGCAGCCGTCAGCAGATGGCGATGGCTGAACCGGCAGTGTCCAATTCTTAACCTTGCTAAAACGACCTCCTCCCGCCGAGAAGGGCGTGAGGAGGACGTCCAAGCCACGGGAAGAGGTTTTAAGGCCCAAAGCTTGTTGTCGGTAAGTGCAGCCCAATCGGCATGCCACAGCGACACGACGCGCCGACAAATGACCCTGCTAAAATCGGACGAAGGGACACAACAAGAAGCTGTCCAAGGCTGGAGGACCGCAGCCTTGGCCGCGGCATCTGCAGCTTCGTTCCCGGGGATACCGACATGGCCAGGAACCCACATAAAGCTAACCGGCGTACCGACGTCCACCAGCTGCTGGAGAGAGCGTTGGATCCGGTGTACGAAAGGGTGAACCGGGTACGGATCACTGAGGCTCTGGATGGCGCTCAGGGAATCTGAGCATATGACATAAGCAGAATGTCGGTGGCGGCAGATGTAAAGAACAGCCTGGTAGAGGGCAAAGAGCTCAGCTGTGAAGACCGAACAATGGCCATGGAGCCGGTATTGGAAACTTTGTGCCCCGACAATAAAGGAACACCCGACCCCGTCATTGGTCTTAGAGCCATCTGTATAAATGAAAGTCATGTTGATGAACTTCGAACGAAGTTCCAAAAAACGGGAGTGGTAGACCGAACCGGGGGTGACCTCTTTTGGGAGCGAGCTGAGGTCGAGGTGAACGCGGACCTGAGCCTGGAGCCAAGGTGGCGTGCGGCTCTCGCCCACTCGGAAGGTTGCAGGGAGTGAAAAATTAAGGTGTTGAAGGAGGCGACGAAAGCGAACTCCAGGGGGTAGCAAGGCAGAGACATACAACCCGTATTGAAGGTCAAGAGAGTCGTCAAAAAAGGAACGGTAAGACGGATGGTCGGGCATTGACAGTAGCCGACAGGCATACCGACAAAGCAGTGTATCGCGCCGGTAGGTGAGTGGCAATTCGCCAGCGTCAGCATGAAGACTCTCTACGGGACTGGTATAAAATGCTCCGATCGCAAGTCGTAAACCCCGATGTTGTATGGAGTTGAGGCGGCGTAAGATGGATGGCCGTGCAGAGGAGTATACGAAGCTCCCATAATCCAGCTTGGAGCGGACGATCGACCGATATAGGTGAAGTAGGACGGTTCGATCCGCTCCCCACGACATACCACTGAGAACACTGAGGACATTTAAAGAACGGGTACAACGGGCGGCCAAATATGACACATGTGGAGACCGGCTAAGTTTCCTGTCAAAGGTAAGGCCTAAAAATTTGGTTGTCTCCACGATTGGGAGAGCAACGGGACCGAGTCGTAAGGACGGTGGGAGAAACTCTTTGTAGCGCCAGAAGTTAATACAGACCGTCTTCTCGGCAGAAAAACGGAAGCCATTGGCGACACTCCAGGAGTAAAGACGGTCAAGAGAACGCTGAAGACAGCGCTCCAGGACACGTGTACACTGCGCGCTGCAATAGATGGTAAAATCGTCCACGAAAAGGGAGCCTGATACATCAGCTGGGAGGCAATCCATTATTGGATTGATCGCGATGGCGAAGAGAGCGACGCTCAAAACTGAGCCCTGTGGCACCCCATTCTCCTGTCGAAAGGTGTCGGACAGGACAGAACCCACACGTGCCCTGAACTGTCGATCCAATAAAAAGGAACAAATAAAAAGAGGGAGGCGACCGCGAAAGCCCCATGTATGCATGGTGCGGAGAATGCCCGCCCTCCAACAGGTGTCGTAAGCCTTCTCCAAATCAAAGAACACAGCCGCGGTCGGGCGCTTCCGCAAGAAGTTATTCATAATGAAGGTCGACAAGGTAACCAGATGGTCAACAGCAGAGCGGCGCCTTCGAAATCCACATTGTACATTGGTAAGTAGGCGTCGAGACTCGAGCAGCCAAACCAATCGAGAGTTAACCATTCGCTCCATCACTTTACAGACACAGCTGGTAAGCGAGATAGGTCGATAACTGGAAGGCAAGTGCTTGTCCTTCCCCGGCTTAGGAATCGGGACAACAATAGACTCGCGCCAGCATGCGGGAACATGTCCCTCAATCCAGATGCGATTGTATGTACGAAGAAGAAAACCTTTACCCGCAGGAGAAAGGTTCTTCAACATCTGAATATGAATAGAATCAGGCCCTGGAGCGGAGGACCGTGATCGGCCAAGTGCGGTTTCGAGTTCACGCATGGTGAATGGTGCATTATAACTTTCACAATTCGAGGAGCGGAAGTCAGGTGGCCTAGCCTCCTCTGCCTGTTTGCGGGGGAGGAAGGCAGGGTGGTAATGAGCGGAGCTCAAAACCTCGGCGAAAAAGCGGCCGAAGGCATTGGAGACAGCCTCAGGGGCCACAAGGACTTCATTCGCGACCTTCAAGCCAGAAACTGTGGAGTGGACCTTAGTGCCAGATAGCCGGCGCAGGCTACCCCAGACAACAGAAGAAGGAGTAAAACTGTTGAAGGTGCTTGTGAAAGCAGCCCAGCTGGCTTTCTTGCTTTCTTTAATAATACGACGACACTGAGCACGTAATCGTTTATAATTAATACAATTCGCCACTGTAGGGTGGCGTTTAAAGGTGCGTAAAGCACGTCGACGAGCACGTAAAGCGTCTCTACATGCTGCGGTCCACCAGGGGACCGGTACGCGACGTGGAGAAGAAGTAGGGTGAGGGATGGAATATTCAGCAGCAGCGAGAATGACTTCCGTGAGGTGTGCGACCTGACGATCGCAGCTTGTGAAGGTTTGATCCTGAAAGGTCGCCCTGGAAGAGAAGAGCCCCCAGTCTGCCTTGGAGATGGTCCAACTAGAGGAGCACGGAGAGGGAGTATGCTGCAGGAGATGGATAACACACGGGAAGTGATCGCTCGAATATGTATCAGAAAGTGCATACCACTCAAACCGGCGTGCAAGTTGGGGAGTACAGATAGAGAGGTCTAAATGGGAATAGGTATGAGATGTGTCCGAAAGAAAAGTAGGGGCGCCAGTATTGAGGCAGACAAGATTGAGCTGGTTGAAAAGGTCTGCTAACAAGGAGCCCCTCGGGCAGGATGCTGGAGAGCCCCAAAGGGGATGGTGGGCATTGAAGTCTCCAGTTAACAAAAATGGTGCAGGTAGCTGAGCAATAAGTTGCATCATGTCTGCCCTGGTAACGGCAGATGACGATGGAGTGTAAACGGTACAAAAGGAAAACATAAAGGTGGGGAGAGTAATGCGGATGGCAACTGCCTGCAGGCCGGTGTGCAACGTGATGGGATCGTAGTAAATATCATCCCGGACCAGCAACATAACCCCTCCATGAGCTGGGATACCTACCACAGGGGGTAGGTCAAAACGCACAGAGGTGTAGTGTGCCAAGGCAATTTGATCGCATGGGCGTAGCTTCGTTTCCTGGAGGGCTACGACGAGCGGACGATGCAAGCGGAGCAGCAACTTCAAGTCCTCTCGGTTGGAGCGAATGCTGCGAATATTCCAGTTAATAAGTGCCATCGTAAGAAAAGGAAGATGAGAGAAGGGGTCACCTCGAAGGCCGCTTAGGGCCTGGCTTCGAGCGAGCACTGCCGCCGCTATCAGTAGGCGGACAGTCATCGTCCATGGGGTCTATAGGGTCATCGGCCGTCTCGGGAGGATGGCCGGGAGGGGGAGCTTCCTCCGCCGGTGAACGGCCAGATGTTCGGCTACCAGCGGTGCGGCCAGGCGAAACGGATGACGGCCTGGGGCGGCAACCACTGGGTGGCGCAGGAGAAGAAAGGCGCTGTGGCGGAGAAGGAGAACTGTGCTTCCTATGCGCCTTTTTAGAAGGACGTTTGGTGGAAGTACCGGTCGAAGGCTGGGAGGTCGAGGGACGGAGGAAGTCTGCACGGGATGGTTCCTTCTTGAAGGCCCGTGCATCTGACTTCGGGGTCTTCGACTTAGCAGAAGCTGAGGAAGTGGCTGGTGTCTGTGGGATGACGGGAGGAAGAGGAGACGTCGACCGCGCGATCTTAGCACTGGCCGAACGGACGACCGTGGTGCTGAAGGTCAGATCGCATGTCTGGGTTGCTACCTCCCAGGTAGTCCGAGGAGAGGCGAGGACAGTGCTGTATTTCCCCGCTGGGAGCAGCGTGGGCTTCCTACTAGCCAATAGCTTGCGAGCAGCCGAGGTGGACACTTTCTCTTTTACCCGAATTTCTTGGATACAGCGTTCTTCCTTATAGACAGGACAGTCGCGGGAGGATGCGGCATGGTCACCCTGACAGTTCACACAACGAGGAGACGGAGGTGGACAGTCACCCTCATGGGCATCCCTGCCACAAGTGACACATTTAGCCACATTGGAGCAAGACTGTCGAGTGTGATTGAAACGCTGACACTGGTAGCAGCGCGTAGGTGTCGGGACATAGGGGCGAACAGAAATAACCTCGTAGCCCGCCTTGATGCGCGATGGCAGCTTAACACTATCGAAGGTCAAGAAAAGTGTCCGGGTCGGTACAAGGTTATTGTTGACCTTTTTCATGACCTGATGGACAGCCGTCACGCCCTGCTCAGCGAGGAAAGATTGAAGCTCCTCGTCAGTCAATCCGTCGAGGGAGCTACTATAGACTACACCACGAGACGAATTCAATGTTCGGTGGGCCTCCACCCGGACAGGGAACGTGTACAAGAGTGTGGCCCGAAGCAGTTTTTGTGCCTGGAAGGCATTCTCAGTTTCTAGTAATAAGGTACCGTTACGCAACCTGGTACAAGATTTGACAGATCCGGCTATGGCATCTACGCCCTTCTGAATAACGAAAGGGTTGACAGAGGAAAAATCCTTTCCGTCCTCAGATCGAGAAACTACGAGGAACTGTGGGGCAGGCGGTAGTACTTTTGTCACTGTTGGCTGGTCACGTTTCCGTTTTTGGGTTGAAGTCGAAAGCGATGGAGTAGAATCCATTGCGGAGGAATCCCCCATGATTGCCAGCGTCTCCGATGGCGCGCTCCTTCCTTGTGGGGACCCTCTCAGAGGGCACTCCCGCCTTAGGTGAATGTTTACACCTCAGGTCACACCTCCCGAGAAACAGACGGAGGGACCAATCGGCATGGTCAGAAGGTATCAGCTCAGGCAATCACCCCTCCCCGGGCCTGGCCTTTACCAGGGGGTACGCGCGTGCCTTACATGTCTACCCAGGGCGGGGACTTACGCGTTACCCCGTCACCGGCTACGCGTGCGAACGCGTGGGTCGGCCTTCAGACACGCACAGGGAGGAAGGAAGAAGAGGAAAAAGAAGAGAGAGAGGGAGAAAGAGGACAGACTGTCTCAAACGCCGAGGCGGAGACCAGAGAAGGCAAGGAGAAGAAGGCAATGAGGAAGCAAGGAGAAGAAGGCAATGAGAAGGCAAGGAGAAAAAGGCAATGAGAAGGCAAGGAGAAAAAGGCAATGAGAAGGCAAGGAGAAAAGGGCAATGAGAAGGCAAGGAGAAAAAGGCAATGAGAAGGCAAGGAGAAGTCAAGGGAAAGAGTAAGGAAGACAGTGAGGTGGAGAAGAGCAAAGAAAAGAACCAACAAAAGGAAGGAAGAAACGAGAAATGAAAAACCAAAAGGACCACGATTATAGGTCGTGAAACCGTCCGTCTCCGGACGCAGGCGCTAACTACCCCCGTGAGGGGGATGGACTCCTTTTAGTCGCCTCTTACGACAGGCAGGAATACCTCGGGCCTATTCTAATCCCCGGACCCGCAGGGGGAATTTGTTATGTGATCTACCCATCTAATCTTCAGCATTTCCAAAGCTTCTATTCGCTTCTTGTCTAAACTATTTATCGTCCACATTTCACTTCCATATATGCCTACACTCCATACAAATACTTTCAGAAATGACTTCCTAACACTTAGATCTATACTTGATGTTAACAAATTTCTCTTCTTCAGAAACGGTTTCCTTGCCACTGCCACTCTACATTTTATATCCTCTCTACTTCGACCATCATCAGTTATTTTGCTCCCCAAATAGCAAAACTCCTTTACTACTTTAAGTGTCTCATTTCCTGATCTAATTCCCTCAGCATCACCCGACTTAATTCAACTACATTCCATTATCCTCGTTTTGCTTTTGTTGATGTTCATCTTATATCCTCCTTTCAAGACACTGTCCATTCCCTTCAGCTGCTCTTCCATGTCCTTTGCTGTCTCTGACAATTACAATGTCATAGATGAACATCAAAGTTTTTATTTCTTCTGCATGGATTTTAATTCCTACTCCGAATTTTTCTTTTGTTTCCTTTACTGCTTTCTCAATACACAGATTGAATAACATTGGGGATAGGCTACAACCCTCTCTCACTCCCTTCCCAACCACTGCTTTCCTTTCATGTCGCTCGATTCTTATAACTGCCATCTGGTTTCTGTACAAATTGTAAATAGCCTTTCACTCCCTGTATTTTACCCCTGCCACCTTCAGAATTTGAAAGAGAGTATTCCAGTCAACATTTTAAAAAGCTTTCTCTGAGTCTACAAATGCTAGAAATGTAGGTTTGCCTTTTCTTAATCTATTTTCTAAGATAAGTCGTAGGGTCAGTATTGCCTCACGTGTTCCAACATTTCTACGGAATCCTAACTGATATTCCTCAAGGTCGGTTTCTACCAGTTTTTCCATTCGTCTGTAAAGAATTCGTGCTACTATTTTGCAGCCGTGGCTTATTAAACTGATAGTTTGGTAATTTTCACATCTGTCAACCCCTGCTTTCTTCGGGATTGGAATTATATTCTTTTTGAAGTCTGAGGGCATTTCACCTGTCTCATACATCTTGCTCACCAGATGGTAGAGTTTTGTCAGGGCTGGCTCTCCAAAGGCTATCAGCAGTTCTAATGGAATGCTGTCTACTCTCGTGGCCCTGTTTCGACTAGGTCTTTCAGAGCTCTGTCAAACTCTTCACGCAGTATCGTATCTCCCATTTCATCTGCATTTACATCCTCTTCCAAGAACATCGCCCTTGTATAGACCCTCTATATGCTCCTTCCACCTTTCTGCTTTCCCTTCTTTGCATAGAACTGGGTTTCCATCTGAGCTCTTGATATTCATGCAAGTGGTTCTCTTTTCTCGAAAGGTCTCTTTAATTTATCTTTAGGCAGTATCTATCTTACCCGTAGTGATATACGCCTCCACATCCTTACATTTGTCCTCTAGCCATCCTTGCTTAGCTATTTTGCACTTCCTGAAGATCTTATTTTTGAGACGTTTGTATTCCTTTTTGCCTGCTTTTTTTTACTGCATTTGAGTATGTGACATAAATTTCAATTTGATATGTCTACCTGCTTCTGAGAAAAAGGGGACTTAACTGATGTATGAATGGATGGAGTCAGATAAGAAACAAAATTTCTGTCGTATGATATAATTACAAATTTACAGTTTTCAGATTTTTTCATTTGGCTGTACCTTGAAACATTCCTTTCCACCAAATTTCACAATTCAAGGCTAATGGAAAGTAGCCTATAGGGTTTGACAAGTGACTTTGTGAATAACAAAATACACTCCTGGAAATGGAAAAAAGAACATATTGACACCGGTGTGTCAGACCCACCATACTTGCTCCGGACACTGCGAGAGGGCTGTACAAGCAATGATCACACGCACAGCACAGCGGACACACCAGGAACTGTGGTGTTGGCCGTCGAATGGCGCTAGCTGCGCAGCATTTGTGCACCGCCGCCGTCAGTGTCAGCCAGTTTGCCGTGGCATACGGAGCTCCATCGCAGTCTTTAACACTGGTAGCATGCCGCGACAGCGTAGACGTGAACCGTATGTGCAGTTGACGGACTTTGAGCGAGGGCGTATAGTGGGCATGCGGGAGGCCGGGTGGACGTACCGCCGAATTGCTCAACACGTGGGGCGTGAGGTCTCCACAGAACATCGATGTTGTCGCCAGTGGTCGGCGGAAGGTGCACTTGCCCATCGACCTGGGACCGGACCGCAGCGACGCACGGATGCACGCCAAGACCGTAGGGTCCTACGCAGTGCCGTAGGGGACCGCACTGCCACTTCCCAGCAAATTAGGGACACTGTTGCTCCTGGGGTATCAGCGAGGACCATTCGCAACCGTCTCCATGAAGGTGGGCTACTGTCCCGCACACCGTTAGGCCGTCTTCCGCTCACGCCCCAACATCGTGCAGCCCGCCTCCAGTGGTGTCGCGACAGGCGTGAATGGAGGGACAAATGGAGACGTGTCGTCTTCAGCGATGAGAGTCGCTTCTGCCTTGGTGCCAATGATGGTCGTATGCGTGTTTGGCGCCGTGCAGGTGAGCGCCACAATCAGGACTGCATACGACCGAGGCACACAGGGCCAACACCTGGCATCATGGCGTGGAGAGCGATCCCCTACACT
This sequence comes from Schistocerca cancellata, assembly GCF_023864275.1. NCBI lineage: Eukaryota > Metazoa > Arthropoda > Insecta > Orthoptera > Acrididae > Schistocerca > Schistocerca cancellata. The sequence goes on from NC_064637.1 coordinate 41,787,690, forward strand.
GGCCGTACACCACTGGTGATCGTCGAGGGGACACGGAATAGTGCACGGTACATCCAAACCGTCATCGAACCCATCGTTCTACCATTCCTAGACCGGCAAGGGAACTTGCTGTTCCAACAGGACAATGCACGTCCGCATGTATCCCGTGCCACCCAACGTGCTCTAGAAGGTGTATGTCAACTACCCTGGCCAGCAAGATCTCCGGATCTGTCCCCCATTGAGCATGTTTGGGACTGGATGAAGCGTCGTCTCACGCGGTCTGCACGTCCAGCACGAACGCTGGTCCAACTGAGGCGCCAGGTGGAAATGGCATGGCAAGCCGTTCCACAGGACTACATCCAGCATCTCTACGATCGTCTCCGTGGGAGAATAGCAGCCTGCATTGCTGCGAAAGGTGGATATACACTGTACTAGTGCCGACATTGTGCATGCTCTGTTGCCTGTGTCTATGTGCCTGTGGTTCTGTCAGTGTGATCATGTGATGTATCTGACCCCAGGAATGTGTCAATAAAGTTTCCCCTTCCTGGGACAATGAATTCACGGTGTTCTTATTTCAATTTCCAGGAGTGTATGTTACATAAATGGCCGATCTTTTTACTGCTCCGACTTAGAAGCCTCAATTTTTTTACATCACCAAGGGACCATAGGTCCTAGTACAAGACAGAAATTTCAACTTTATATGTCTACACTTTCCTGAGAAAAAGGGTCTTTAACAATCAGATAGACAGCAAGACAATCCTATAAGGGTTCCATTTTTACTGACTGAGGCACAGAACCTTAAAAAGGGAAAAAAAGAGAGAGCCTCCAATATCGACCGTCAGCACTGTGACACTTACCGAGTAGCTGAGCTTCTGTGCGGCATGCAGGCGCAGCGTGGACAGTCTGCGACACCTGTTGTAGAGCGCACGGAAGACACGGGATTTGGCAGGGCGAAACACACGTACATTACGCAAGTTCGGGAGATCGCAGAAAGTCCGTATTGCCTCCCCGTCAGTCTTTACGCCCTTCCATGTGTCATCATCGTAATCACTGCTGTACCTGTCACACAGTAATATGCTGACAGCAGATACTTTAACAGTGTAATGAACCTAATTTCTCCAGAACTTTCACATGTTAACCAAAATTTTTGATTCCGTATAAATGTTGTCCAGATTTAGGTTAATTTTCTGACATATATTTCTCATCTGTAGGTATATTTGAACGTATCTTCTTGCCAAAAAAACTATTTTCCCATTAATATATTTTTATTATTCATGCTGATCTATTTCGTAATATCAATCTCGTACCATGAAAATTAGTAATCACATTTGTCAACTTAAAAGATCTAAAACATATTTCCAATAAATATAAGATTGTTATGCTTCTTCATGCAAACAAAATTTCTGTCTTCAGTTATAGTTTCTCTAATTTTACTATAAAAAATGAAATATATTCTATAAAATAACAAGAAGCTTCTATTTTTCAGATCATCAAAATCTTCAACCATTGTTATTAACCATGAAGGCTATAATTCTTCGTTTAAATAAACAATGTATAAATTAAATCTGAAAAACAATTTCAATTAAGACAGCCGCGTTAATTCTAACTTAGACTATAGCCTGTTCTAGAGGGTACTGGAAGGTGGACTCTTGATACATAATGTATTTTTGACATCAAGAGGGAACACAGCTGCTTCAGTCAGCATTAGGTAGTGTTAAGACAGAGAAAGGTGTGTTTAGCATCTACCAAGTTTGGTCCCTGTTGTTCTCTGATCAGTTATGGTCTTTGTATGGCTGAAGCAAGTTGCTCAAAGTGTATTAGAAAAGTATCATATATGTGATAGTAAATTATGTTTCAAGTACATGAAAATAAAAGAAGAAAATGATTAAAAGCAATATAATACTCCAGCCACTTTTAAATGACCCTGGACAAAATCTTTCCAACAGCTTACACAGGAACCAAGGAACCAAACCTAACACTGAGACCAGCTTTGCAAGATAAGTACTATCTACCTGCAAATATAATGCATTCTCTCTCCCATATATTTTGACGTTGTCTAAATTATGAGATAGTTATTACTGTAACAATTGTACTTCATAATATATGGAAAATAAGTAAAAGGAATTTGCATTGTACAATGGAGAGTAACATTTGGGAAAGACAGTTTCTATTCAAAACGTCAACACTCCGCATCAGCCTACATTTAGATTCATCTGCATCTACAAGGTTACTCTGCAATTCACACTTAAGTGCCTGGCACAGGGTTCATCGAACCATTTTCATACCACCATTCCACTTTCGAAAGGGACGTGGGTAAAAGGAACACCTAAATCTTTCCATTCGAGCTCTAATTTCTCTTATTTTATTATGATGATCATTTCTCCCTACGTAGGTGGGTGTCAACAAAATATTTTCGCATTCTGAAGAGAAAGCTGGTGATTGAAATTTCATAAATAGATCTCGCCACAAAGAAAACCGCCTTTGTTTCAGTGACTGCCAGGCCAAATCGCGTATAATATCAGTGACACTCTCACTCCTATTGCACGATAACATGAAACGAGCTGCCCTTCTTTGCACTTTTTCGATGTCCTCCGTCAATCCTACCTGGTAGGGATCCCACACTGCACAGCAATATTCCAGCAGAGGACAGACAAGTGTAATGTAGGCTGTCTCTTTAGTGGGTTTGTCACATCATCTAAGTGTCAATAATCAAAGTTACATCACCCATTAAAACAGAAGCAAACGAGAAAGAAAAACTAAACAGTAACAAACACAGACAGAACTTAAAAAAAAGAAAAGAAATTGGAAGGATCAACATGGCCATTAACTTCCAGAACCACTGGCTCCTTCACATGGCAACAAAAGGAAAGGCTCTTAAAAGTTATTTGCAAACCCATTGAGATTTATGTGATAGTCAGCACAATCACCTGTAGCAGATGGCTACAACAAGCAACAACATACACTAAGTGATCAAAAGTATCTGGACACCCGCAAAAACATACTTATTTCATATTAGGTGCATTGTGCTGCCAGGTACTTCATATCAGTGACATCAGTAGTCCTTAGACATCGTGAAAGAGCAGAATGGGGTGCTCCATGGAACTCACAGACTTCAAACGTGGTCAGGTGATTGGGTTTTACTTGTATCGTACGTCTGTACGCGAGATTTCCACACTCTTAAACATACCTAGGTCCACTGTTTACAATGTGACAGTGAAGTGGAAACGTAAAGGAACCCATACAGCACAAAAGCATACAGGCCGACCTTGTCTGTTGACTGATGGAGACAGCCAACAGTTGAACAGGGTCGTAATGTGTAATAGGCAGACATCTATCCAGACCATCACTCAGGAATTCCAGACTGCACCACGATCCATTGCAAGTACTATGACAGTTAGGCGGGAGGTGAGAAAACTTGGCTACTCATAAGGCACACATCATGCCGGTAAATGCCAAACGAAGCCTCACTTGGTGTTGTTGTTGTTGTGGTCTTCAGTCCTGAGACTGGTTTGATGCAGCTCTCCATGCTAATCCATCCTGTGCAAGCTCCATCTCCCAGTACCTACTGCAACCTACATCCTTCTGAATCTGCTTAGTGTATTTATCTCTCGGTCTCCCTCTACGATTTTTACCCTCCACACTGCCCTCCAATGCTAAATTTGTGATCCCTTGATGCCTCAGAACATGTCCTACCAACCGATCCCTTGTTCTAGTCAACACAAACTTCTCTTCTCCCCAATCCTATTCAATACCTCCTCATTAATTATGTGATCTACCCACCTAATCTTCAACACTGGAGACACTAAAAGGTATCAGATAGATTATATAATGGTAAGACAGAGATTTAGGAACCAGGTTTTAAATTGTAAGACATTTCCAGGGGCAGATGTGGACTCTGACCACCTGTAGATTAAAACTGAAGAAACTGCAAAAAGGTGGGAACTTAAGGAGATGGGACCTGGATAAACTGAAAGAACCAGAGGTTGTACAGAGTTTCAGGGAGAGCATAAGGGAACAATTGACAGGAACGTGGGAAAGAATTACAGTAGAAGAAGAATGGGTAGCTTTGAGAGATGAAGTAGTGAAGGCAGCAGAGGACCTAGTAGGTAAAAAGACGAGGGCTAGTAGAAATATTTGGGTCACAGAAGAAATATTGAATTTAATTGATGAAAGGAGAAAATATAAAAATGCAGTAAATGAAGCAGGCAAAAAGGAATACAAACGTCTCAAAAATGAGATCGACAGGAAGTGCAAAATGGCTAAGCAAGGATGGCTAGAGGACAAATGTAAGGATGTAGAGGCTTGTCTCACTAGGGGTAAGATAGATACTGCCTACAGGAAAATTAAAGAGACTTTTGGAGATAAGAGAACCACTTGTATGAATATCAAGAGCTCAGATGGAAACCCAGTTCTAAGCAAAGAAGGGAAAGCAGAAAGGTGGAAGGAGTATATAGAGGGTCTATACAAGGGCAATGCACTTGAGGACAATATTATGGAAATGGAAGAAGATGTAGATGAAGATGAAATGGGAGATACGATACTGCGTGAAGAGTTTGACAGAGCACTGAAAGCCCTGAGTCGAAACAAGGCCCCCGGAGTAGACAACATTCCATTGGAACTACTGACGGCCTTGGGAGAGCCAGTCCTGACAAAACTCTACCATCTGGTGAGCAAGATGTATGAAACAGGCGAAATACCCTCAGACTTCAAGAAGATTATAATAATTCCAATCCCAAAGAAAGCAGGTGTTGACAGATGTGAAAATTACCGAACAATCAGTTTAATAAGCCACAGCTGCAAAATACTAACACGAATTCTTTACAGACGAATGGAAAAACTAGTAGAAGCCGACCTCGGGGAAGATCAGTTTGGATTCCGTAGAAATACTGGAACACGTGAGGCAATACTGACCTTACGACTTATCTTAGAAGAAAGATTAAGGAAAGGCAAACCTACGTTTCAAGCATTTGTAGACTTAGAGAAAGCTTTTGACAATGTTGACTGGAATGCTCTCTTTCAAATTCTAAAGGTGGTATGGGTAAAATACAGGGAGCGAAAGGCTATTTACAATTTGTACGGAAATCAGATGGCAGTTATAAGAGTCGAGGGGCATGAAAGGGAAGCAGTGGTTGGGAAGGGAGTAAGACAGGGTTGTAGCCTATCCCCGATGTTATTCAATCTGTATATTGAGCAAGCAGTAAAGGAAACAAAAGAAAAATTTGGAGTAGGTATTAAAATCCATGGAGAAGAAATAAAAACTTTGAGGTTCGCCGATGACATTGTAATTCTGTCAGAGACAGCAAAGGACTTTGAAGAGCAATCGATCAGAATGGATGGTGTCTTGAAAGGAGGATATAAGATGAACATCAACAAAAGCAAAACGAGGATAATGGAATGTAGTCGAATTAAGTCGGGTGATGCTGAGGGTATTAGATTAGGAAATGAGACACTTAAAGTAGTAAAGGAGTTTTGCTATTTGGGGAGCAAAATAACTGATGATGGTCGAAGTAGAGAGGATATAAAATGTAGACTGGCAATGGCAAGGAAAGCGTTTCTGAAGAAGAGAAATTTGTTAACATCGAGTATAGATTTAAGTGTCAGGAAGTCATTTCTGAAAGTATTTGTATGGAGTGTAGCCATGTATGGAAGTGAAACATGGACGGTAAATAGTTTGGACAAGAAGAGAATAGAAGCTTTCGAAATGTGGTGCTACAGAAGAATGCTGAAGATTAGATGGGTAGATCACATAACTAATGAGGAAGTATTGAATAGGATTGGGGAGAAGAGAAGTTTGTGGCACAACTTGACCAGAAGAAGGGATCGGTTGGTAGGACATGTTCTGAGGCATGAAGGGATCACCAATTTAGTATTGGTGGGCAGCGTGGAGGGTAAAAATCGTAGGGGGAGACCAAGAGATGAATACACTAAGCAGATTCAGAAGGATGTAGGTTGCAGTAGGTACTGGGAGATGAAGAAACTTGCACAGGATAGAGTAGCATGGAGAGCCGCATCAGGCCAGTCTCGGGACTGAGGACAACAACAACAACAACAACAATCTTCAACATCCTTCTGTAGCACCACATTTCAAAAGCTTCTATTCTCTTGTCCCAACTATTTATTGTACATGTTTCACTTCCATACATGGCTACACTCCATACAAATACTTTCAGAAATGACTCCCTGACACTTAAATCTATACTCGATGTTAACAAATTTCTCTTCTTCAGAAATGCTTTCCTTGCCATTGCCAGTGTACATTTTATATCCTCTCTACTTCGACCATAAATAATGGAGGATTGAACAGTGGAAAAATGTAGTGTGGAGTGACGAAGCACGGTACACAATGTGGCGATCCAATGGCAGGGTGTGGGTATGGCGAATGCCCGGTGAACATCATATGTCAGCGTGTATAGTGCCAACAGTAAAACTCTGAGGAGGTGGTGTTATGGCGTGGTCGTGTTTTCAATGGAGGGGGCTTGCACCCTTTCTTGTTTTGTGTGGCACTACCACAGCACAGGCCTACATTCACGTTTTAAGCACCTTCTTGCTTTCCACTGTTGAAGAGCAATCTGGGAATGGCGACTGTATCTTTCGACATGATCAAGCACCTGTTCATAATGCACGGCCTGTGGTGGAGTGGTTACACGGCAATAACACCCCTGTAATGGACTGGCCTGCACAGAGTCCTGACCTGACCCCTATAGGCCACCTTTGGGATGTTTTGGAACGCCGACTTCGTGCCAGGCCTTACCGACCGACATCGATACCTCTCCTCAGTGCAGCACTCTGTGAAGAATGGGCTGCCATTACTCAAAAAACCTTCCAGCACCTGATTGAACGTATGCCTGCGAGAGTGGAAGCTGTCATCAAGGCTAAGGATGGGCCAACACCATATGGAATTCCGGCATTACCGTTGGAGGGCGCCATGAACCTGTAAGTCATTTTCAGCCAGGTGTCCGGATACTTTTGATCACATAATGTATGTGGAGCAAAGCAATGAACTCCAGCTATACTAACCAGTCATATCTTCAGCCACTTCCTACCTCTGTCCACACCTCCCTCATTGTTACTACTATTTTTTTCGTCATTTCATTACTTTCACTTTCCATCTCTGTCTTTTGCAGCTACTTGGAGTATCCACGTTATTCACTGTGCCCAGCTCTGTGATAGAGTATGACGTATCACAATTCAATTATTTATTTTAATGGTGAAATCTTCTAAAACACTGTAGAGTCTGCTTGTAGCTGCTAATCTTCTAAAACACTGTAGAGTCTGCTTGTAGCTGCTAATCCTCACATACTGTGGAATTAAGGTACAACCAGTTTCGTGATAATGAATCACACCTTCAGGCTAAATTTCGCTGGATTAAATTAAACCATTAAATTAATATAATCTTCCAACATTCTACAAGGCACATATCCTGGCACCACCAAATGCAATGGATGCTGACAGATTCATCAATAATCTTAGATCATTAAGGGACATCACTGAGGGACATTCTAATTTGGAGCAATGCTGAACTCCTGATATTACTTAGAAAAACAGGTATCTCGGATGCAATGAAGAAATGATAACATTGTGTGCAGACGCAACTGAGACAGCTGTTTTTCTAATTAATATCAGATGTTCAACACTGGTCCAGATTAGAATGTCCCTCAGTGACCCATAATTATCTACAATTATTGATGGATCTCTCAACATTGATTGCATTAGATGATTATAAAATGTTGGGAAATTGTATTGGTTTAATGGCTTAACATAATCCAGCCAAATTTAACCTGAAGATTCAATTCCTTACTGCAAAACCAGTTGTATCTTGATTACACAACAAATAAGGATTAGCAGATACAAGCAGACTAAAAGACTGACAAAGCAATTTTTTAAACAAAGTGGTCACTATGCACAGATTAAACTGCGGTTCCCCACATACATAACTTGTGTTACTTATTTTAACCTTATCTCCAGATTATCAATCAGATTATGGTAGCTGAAGATAAGAAAAATGCAAGCTACATACTGCAAAAGCAGAAGGAGGAATGTGAAGAATAGTGAGTGACAACTGACAAGCAGGAAACAGAAAGTTAAGCAATAGGAGAAAAATTTTTAGAACACTTAGACGCTGAATTGGCATAAATCGAAGGACCTGAGGGTTTCAAACACTTAAAACTATTGCTGTCATCCAACAACATAAGTGCTGTCGATACAAATAAAAAATAAAACTAGGGTAATGAGCAAGCAGACAACTCACTCCATTTTCAGTGTGGGCGATAAAAGGAAAATGACGAAAAAAATCACTGTAGTGTGTTTGTGAGCTTTAAGCTCCACAAACCATTTTTTAATAGTATTCCTACGTATGATGTATAGAGACAGACAGACAGACACACACACACAGAGAGAGAGAGAGAGAGAGAGAGAGAGAGAGAGAGAGAGAGAGAGAGAGAGAGAGAGAGATATACAGGATTCTGGAGGAGTTTTGGCATTTCAAGGTTGGCCTACATGAAGAATAACACAGTATGAGTGATAATGGGAGCCAGCATCATGATAATTGATGGAACAGGAATAAAATACCTATTGGGCTTGGCTATCTGGAAAGGGTAATGACCATAGTGAACCACAGTTTATTATTTACTGAACACAACATTTGTCTTGGCTTTGTTTTGTCACCTTTTGTTTGAGGTATTCCTTGGGCTATGGAGTTGGTGTGCAGCAGCGAATGTTATGACACCATAGCAAATGCTGAGAGACCTCATTGCCAACTGGAAGCCTGAGGAATATGTGAGATGCAAGATTCCAGGAGCCCAAAATGAACAATGCCAAAGACGAGATTCTCAAGCTCGGATGTACATTTCAGGAACTCTCTTGTCTGTAGCCTCCGGGTAGACTTCTGATGATAACGTCTGAAGAGATGTCATACACTGTTTAACAGAATCAGCAAGAACTCCAGCCGACTGATTTACACAGACTGGGGTAAACAACTGCTTTGTGTGGTGTAGCGTGTCAAAGAACTGTTCACAAAACCCAAAGAAATTCTGGTCATATGAAAGGCTGTTAGTGGCACCAAAGGTGCCAGTCCCTAGCAAATGAGACAGGGACTGAAACTGAGGGTAGCAAAGCAAAAGCTGAAATGCTTAACCGAGTTTTCAAATGTTCCTTTACAAAGGAAAACCCAGGAGAATTACCCCAATTTAATCCTCGACCCACCGAAAAGGTGAGTGACTTGAGTATCAGCATCAGTGGCATTGAGAAACAGCTGAAATTGTTAAAACGAAAAAAAGATTCAGGGGCCAATGGAATCCTTATCAGATTCTATTTGAATTTGCAGCTGAGTTAGCTTCTTTTCTAACTATAATTTACCATAGATACGTTGGAGGGGGCGGGGGGAGGGGGGGGGGGGGGGTTGGAAGGAGGCATAGGCCATACCTGTCTACAAGAAGGGCAGCAGAAGTGATCCACAACACTACCATCCAATATCCTTGACAGTGATTTGTTTTAGACTCTCAGAACATATCCTAAGCTCAAACAAAATTATGTATCTCTAACAGAATGACGTGCTCCATTGCAACAAGCACAGATTCCGAAATCTTCGATCATGTGAACCCAACTTCCACTTTTCTTACATGAAAGCTTTGGATCAAGGAAGTCAGATTAATGCAGTTTTTCTTGATTTCCTGAAAGTATTTGACTTAGTACCACACCTATGCTTATTGTCAAAACTTAGTTCATATGGGGTATCAAATGAAATTTGTGATTGAATTGTGGACTTTTTGATAGGGCAGACATAGTATGTCACACTGGATGGAGCATCATCATCAGATGTAGAAGTAACTTTGGGTGTGCCCCAGGGACGAGTTTTGCAAACCTTGCTGTTCGTGTCTTATACTAATGACCTTCAATTCAAGCGATATTAACAGTAACTTCAGACTTTTTTGCAGATGAGGCAATTGTCTGAAATTAAGTACTCTCTGAAACAAGCCACATAAATATTCAGTCAGATCTTGAAAAGATCTCAAAGTGGTGCAACGATTGGCAGCTTGCTTTACATGTTCAAAAATGCAAAATTGAGCACTTCAGAAAATGAAAAAACATAGTATCCTATGACTATACCAGTGAACCACTGCTGGAATTGGCCAACTCATACAAATCTCTGTGTGTAACACTTTGTAGAAATATAAAATGGAATGTTTATATAGGCTTAGTTGTGGGTAAAGCAGGTGGTAGACATCGGTTTATCGGTAGAGTACTGAGGAAGTGCAATCAAAAAGATATTGCTTACACGCCACTTGTGTGACCGGTTCTGGAATACTGCTCAAGTGAGTGGAACCTGTACACCAAATAGGACTAACAGGTTTCTTTGCTCCATGAGAGAGCATCACAGAGATACTGAAGAATCTGAATTCACAGACTATGGAAAGGAAAGCCCTACTGAATGAGGTTTTCACTCTGCAGCAGAGTGTGTGCTGATACGAAACTTCCTGACAGAATAAAACTGCGTGCCGGACTTAGACTTGAACTCGGGACCTTTGCCTTTCACGGGCAAGTGCTCTACCAACTGAGCTACCCAAGCACGACTCACGACCCGCCCTCACAGCCTCAATTCTGGTAGAGCACTTGTCCGTGAAAGGCAAAGGTCCCGAGTTCGAGTCTCGGTCCGGCACACAGTTTTAATCTGCCAGCAAGTTTCATATCAGCGCACACTCCGCTGTAGAGTGAAAATCTCCAGGCTGTGGCTAAGCCGTGTCTCCGCAGTATCCTTTCTTCCAGGAGTGCTAGTTCTGCAGGTCCGCAGAAGAGCTTCTGTGAAGTTTGGAAGATAGGAGACGAGGTACTGGCAGAATTGAGGCTGTGAGGACAGGTCGTGAGTCGTGCTTGGGTAGCTCAGTTGGTAGAGCACTTGCCCGTGAAAGGCAAAGGTCCCGAGTTCGAGTCTCGGCCCGGCACACAGTTTTAATCTGTCAGGAAGTTTCAAAGCCCTACTGGCTTATAGCATCACTGGGCAAAAGTGACATCTTGCTTAAATATTCAACTCTTCCAGACTTTTTATATACAGGGTGTTTCACAATTCATATTGCAAACTTGTAGAGATTGTAGAGGGGACTTAGTAGATCACTCTTTACAGAGGAACCCACGCCCGAAATATAATCCAATGACACTACAGAGCATGCAACTTACAAGTGTTGGCACCTGTAAACGTATGTATATACAGGGTGATTCTGTGATAATGTTACAAACTTTTTAGGATAATTTATAAGGATAAATGTATCAAGCTGAGGTAAGGACCCCTGTATTGGAAACGAACAAGTCAAAAGTTGCAAGAGAGAACTGTTCTGATACCTCTGATAGTGGAATACAGGTACTGGTACTGCTGTTGCTAAGAATGTAGTCTAGGCAAACTTTGGAGGTGATAGTACGGGCCAAAAGAAGAAAAAAATGACCAGTAAACATGGGCTGTAAAATGCATATCTTAAGAGCTGTGAGCAGTTGTTCAATAGAGAAGGCGTGTTTCACAATAGCAAAGATGAACAAGTGTTCATAGCTCCTCAAATATGCATTTTAGAGCCTGTAATTACTGGACTTTTTTTCTTGGTATGGTCCATAGTACCACCTCTAGAAGTTGCCCACCCTCCAATCTTAGCAACAACCATACTAGTAAATGTATCCTTCACTATCATCCTAGAAAGCCTGTAACATCGTCATGGAATCACCCTGTATACTGTATGCATACAGTTACTGGTGCAGACACCTAGTACTTTGATGCTCTCTAGCTTCACTGGATGATGTTTCCGGACATGGGTTCCTGTGTACAACTTTATCTTCAAAGACCCCCTCTACAACATCTAGAAGTGTGTAACATGAATTTTGAAACACCTTCCATATTTGCACCAGATCACACTTCAGTTGCTACACCTGATTGTAAACTCCTTCAGAATTTTCTAAAACCTCATCAGGATAAGAATAGGGGCAAAGAGAGGAAAAAAATGAATAGGTGCATGCACACATGCACAAGTAAAGGAGAAATGAAGGAAAACAAACAAACAAACAAACACACACACACACACACACACACACACACACACACACACACACACACACACACACACATTTCTTAATGACAGGTTGAAATAAAATGTGAACACTATTAGATGATAATCAACATATGTAACTGGACAGTACCATTGTATAAATAGCTGTAAGCTAGACTATATGAAATTGTTAATTTTACAGATATTTTGACTTGGAAAAATATGACATTTATTAATCTCATGAACAGAAGGAATAAATGAAGTTTAAACGTATCATCAGTAAGTAATGCGATGGTAATATGTATGGACTAGCTTATATGAATGCTTTAATGTATACCAGCAGATCTGAATAACAGGCTAGTGGCCTTGAAATCTATCATGTTATCATAAAAAAAACACTGAACACCAGATAAAATCAGAATATTCCAATAATTTACGCTGAGCTGACAGTGCTGTCAAATCCAAGTTTTTCCATATCCATGTTAGACTAATGAAAGTAAAGATATCACACTACCATTTAATGCCAAACAATTGTACAACACACATTCTATATATTAGTAGATTTCTTACTTGATATGGAATTCCATATCAGTCCACAACTCCGCTTCTCGGGATAACGTTTTCCAACGACGGCACACTTTCTGCACCACATCTACTAGCTCTCTGAAAGACAAGTGAGAGAATATCTTTAGCAGTATAACATCGGGCAAGTCGTCGACGCTCAAGCGCCAGGCACCCGTGTCGTGTGCTGCATTGACAGCCTCATAGGAAACTGCAGTATCCGAGTGCTGTGCATTCAAATTAGTTGCAGACGCATCCGACTGGGGTCTTGTGTCACTGCCATTTTGCACAACAGAAGTGACAGTGAAAGGAGCAGCTTCAAGCATCTCACTGCTCTGATACTCTCTGATGTCTTCACCAGCCACGAGACACCCGCCACTGCACTCTGAGTCTGATGCCATTTTGCTGTTGTGTCTGCCTCCAGACTTATGGCACTTGGAAGGCTCTGGGGATGTGGTTATCTTGTGGATCTCTCCTAGTTATACTTGCAGGCACTGAAAGAAGCAAAGGAACAAACTGATGTTCAAATAAATAAACATTTAGTGATATGAATATAATAGAGGGAAACATTCCACGTGGGAAAAATATATCTAAAAACAAAGATGATGATACTTACCAAACAAAAGCGCTGGCAGGTCGATAGACACACAAACAAACACAAACATACACATAAAATTCAAGCTTTCGCAACAAACAGTTGCTTCGTCAGGAAAGAGGGAAGGAGAGGGAAAGATGAAAGGATGTGGGTTTTAAGGGAGAGGGGGTAAGGAGTCATTCCAATCCCGGGAGCGGAAAGACTTACCTTAGGGGGAAAAAAGAACAGGTATACACTCGCGCGTGCGCGCGCGCCGGATGGATGTGTGTGTGTGTGTGTGTGTGTGTGTGTGTGTGTGTGTGTGTGTGTGTGTGCAGGTGTATACCTGTCGTTTTTTCCCCCTAAGGTAAGTCTTTCCGGTCCCGGGATTGGAATGACTCCTTACCCTCTCCCTTAAAACCCACATCCTTTCGTCTTTCCCTCTCCTTCCCTCTTTCCTGATGAAGCAACTGTTTGTTGCGAAAGCTTGAATTTTATGTGTGTGTTTGTGTTTGTTTGTGTGTCTATCGACCTGCCAGCGCTTTTGTTTGGTAAGTCTCATCATCTTTGTTTTTAGATATAAATAAACATTTAGACGCGCGCGCATACACACACACACACACACACACACACACACACACACACACACACACACACACACTCTTTCGAGCATGTGATCAACATCTACAACTGCAATATACAAAAAAAAGGTCCCTATTGCCACTTATGTAACACATGACATTGCACTTCAAAGCACGTACCGATTGCTCTCATTTTTCACTAGGCCCAACATTATTATTTACTATACATGATGCACACGCTATGCCCAAACTCGTACAGGGCTTGGTAGATTAACCTGCCACGAGTAATGCGTATGATGGGCAAACATCTATTAGGCGCACTACGAATGTAGTGGTGTGGACATGTTGGGAATGTGGGTCTCATGGGGAGTGTGCAAGGGATAAGTCCCTGCAGGCACACTATCCTCTGTGCCCTCGGTGGCTCAGATGGATAGAGCGCCTGCCACGTAAGCAGGAGATACCGGGTTCGAGTCCCAGTCGCGGCACACATTTTCAACATGTCGCCAATGAAGTACATCAGCACCTGTTTGCAGCTAGGGTGTCCATTTAATTATCATTTCATTATTATTTACCCCATTATTTATTCAACATTAACTTTAAATGTACACATTCAACTTATTCCCTTCTCCTTTTCCCCACCTTGCATTGCCATATCAGTTTACAGAGCACTGTTCAGCTACTTATCAGTGTCAACCACGCTACTTTCTGTACACAACTTTCCACAAACAACGTATTAGTGTAAATCCTGTTCACCTGTTACTCTGTGACAGACAGGAATAGGAACGCTGAAAATCTTGATCTTCACTTTAGTTTAGTAACAGCTCAAGCTCAACTGACCTTAAAAATGTGCAACAACACTCTTACAACTTTTTCTTTAAATCTCCATTTTTCTTCATCCCTTTTCCTTTACTCTTGTACGTTTTGATGCCTATGTCATCATCTGTGAACCTCTGCCATTTCTGAAGAGACATTGTTTAAAGCTTCAGTTTTACAGGAAAAGGGGGGGGGGCGGCACCACTTGCTGTGCAGTACACAATGTATTGGGTTGGTGCACAAGTTTATAGTGTTTTTGTTTTGCTTGTTGGTATTTCAGTTACTATGGGTTTATTTATTGATTGTCCTCTTATTTCTACTCCACTGTCGCTATTCGAGTTTACATGTTGTCATTTGGAGATAGTGAGTGGAGACATTTTTTTTCCTTCACGATGCAAGAAACAAATAGGTATCACACGCACCCAAGTCAAAACTATAGAACACAAAGACAGAACAGTTAAAAAACGACCATATGTCAGTCTCTATTGACATAATAGAAGACAGCTAAAAACAGGCACGTGGAAAAAGGGCTAAAAAAGACACCACACTAAAATGAGGGTCCAGAACTAAAAATTAAATGGCCTTTGCCATATTGCTTTGGCAGATAAAAAGTAAGATGCAGTCAACAGCCCGCGCGTCATTTGCTAAAATGGCCGATAACTCAGACAAGAATCCCAAGCAGGAACATAAAATGGTTAAGAAAATGGACATTCCATCGGGAAGTGGCAGACAGTTAAAACTTGGGCGCAATGTGTACAATGTAGTGGGGTGCACCACTTATCAAATGACGACAGCTAAAAAGGCAGTGCCCAATATGCAGCCTAGTCAAAATGACCTCCTCCCAACAGGAGGGACAAGAGGAGGTCGTCCTAGCCGCCAGGAGAGGCTTAATAGTCCTGAGCTTATTCCCGTGAAGGGAGGACCACTGGCGATGCCAAAGGGACACCATCTCCTGCCAGACGGCAACACAGAGATCGGAGGGGACAGAGGAACTCGCAGGCTGAGGTACGAGGATTGCAGCCTCGGCAGCAGTATCATTTCCTGGCAGACCGACACGATCGGGAACCCACAGAAACATCGTACTGGCTCCACCGAGAGTGAGCGAGTGACAGTTTTCCTGGACACGCTGCACTAAGGGATGGGCAATGTACAGCACGCATAGACTTTGAAGGGTGCTGGCCGAGTCTGAGCAGAGGACACAATTAAAAAGGCCGTGTCGCCGGATGTACTCCGTGGCCTCGTACAGGGCGAAGAGCTTGGCCTTAAGTACTGAGCAGTTTGCTGGGAGCTGATATCGAAAGACGTACTATCGCGAAGTTCCACGTGAAGGTCGTCAAATGGAGGCGATAGACCGAGGCTGGAGTAGTGTCCTTAGGAAGCGAATGAAGGCCAAAGTTAACACGGGTCGCTTCACAAAGCCAATGTGGTGTAGGGCTCACACCCCCCGGGAAAGTTGCAGGTAGTAGTGAAGTTAAGCCACCGGAGCGTGTGGCGAAAGTGGACTCCAGGAGTTAACAGAGAAGAGAGACGCGCCCCATACTGGCGATCAATGGAATCGTCGAAGGAGGCGGCATAGGATGGTTGGCCACACGTGGCAGACAAACGGCACGCATACCTGCTGAGGAAAAAGTCACGGCAGTAGGACAGTAGTAGTTCAGCAGCTTCAGCATACAGACTGGTCTAGTGTAAAAGGCACCCGTGGCCAAACAGGTACCACGGTGGTGCATAGTGCTGAGATGACATAAGAGGGATGGACGTATAGATGCACAAACAAAGCACCCATAGTCAAGTTTCGAATGGACAAGGGACCGGTACAAACAGAGAAAGCTGGTTCGATCCGCATGCCAGGAAGTACCATTGAGGACACACAGGACACTGAGGAACGGAGTACACCGGGCTGCCAGGTAAGACACGTGGGCGGTTCAAGGCAGTTATCTATTGAGCACAAGTCCCGAATTTCGTAGTTTGAATGAACAGAAGGGCAACAGGCCCAAGATGTAAAGATGGTGGGAGAAACCATTTGCGCCGCCACAAATTCATACAGACGGTTTTGTCAGTGGAAAAGCGAAAGCCACCGTCGATGCTCCAGGAGTGAAGGTGAACGAGATGGCGCTGAAGATGCCACTCAGTGTGACAGGTCCGTGGAGAACTGCAATAGATGACAAAATCGTCAACAAAAAGAGAGCTACAGGTGCGTGGTGGGAGACAGGCCATTATAGGGTTAACGGTAATAGCAAAGAGGATGACACTCAGCACGGAACCCTGAGGCACACCGTTTTCCTGGATAAAGGTGTCCAACAAGGCAGAACCCACACGTACCTCGAAAACTCGGTCTTTTAAAAATGCCCGAAGGAAATATGGCAGGCGGCCACAGAAGCCCCACATGTAAAGAGTACAGAGGATACCAGTTCTCCAGCAGGTGTCGTAGGCCTTCTCTAAATTGAAGAACACTGCCACAGTCTGGGATTTCCGCATAAAACCATTGGTGACACGGGTGGACAAAGCAACGAGATGGCTCACTGCAGAAGGTCACACTCTAAATCCACACTGTGCATTAGTCAGTAAATTGTGAGACCTTAGCCACCATACCAGTTGGGCAAGAATCATACGTTCCATCATCTTGCAAATGCAGCTGTTAAGAGACATGGGGCGGTAGCTAAAAGGTTTTTGTCCTTACCGGGCTTAGTTCTGGGTATGACGGTGGCTTACAGCCAGTGTCAGAAAAATGTGCCCTCTGCCCAGATGCGGTTGTACGTGTTAAGCAGAAAGTGCTTGCCCACAACAGAAAGGTGCTGCAACATCTGAATGTGGACGGCATCTGGCCCCAGGGCAGAGGATCAGGATGACCTAGATCCCTCAGAGTATCATAGTACAGGCGGCACTGTAGCACTCACGACTTGTAGAGGAAAAGGGTATCGTCTGAGCCTCCTCCATTCGTTTCTGATGGAGGAAGGCAGGGTAACAGCGGAAAGAGCTCAAAACTTCCGCACAATGGCGGCCCGAGGTGTCGGGGATAGTAATAGGGTCCACAATGACATCATCAGCTACTGTCAGGCCAGAAATTGGGGAATGGAGCTCAGTCCCTGAGAGCTGTCGGAGGTTGGCCCACACGACATAGGAAGAGGTGGAACTGTTAGAGGAACTAGTGAATGAAATCCAGCTAGCTCTTTTGCCATCCCGAAGAATTCAATGACACTTTACACCCGTCTGTTAACAATGAATGCAGTTTGTCATCGTAGGATGGCAGTTAAAAACATCTCCGTGTGCGAATTGCATTTCAGCATGCCTCAAATCACCAAGGCACTGGGATACGGCGTGGTAAAGAAGACTGGAACGTTCTGCAGTGGTAAGGATAATGTTTATAAGATACTCCACCTGGTCATGACAACTCGTGATATTATTCAAAGATCGCCAGGGAGGAGTAAAGGTGCCGGCCATCCTTAGGAAGCTGCCATTCGGACGTGCACGTGGATGGGGTGGAGTCAGCAAACGGATAGCACACGGGAAATGGTGGCTCGAGTAAGTGTCAGAAAGATTGGATCACTCAAGATGAGGGGAAAGCTGGGCAGTGCACAACAATAGGTCCAAATGGGAATAGGTGTGCAAGGAGTGGGTGTGCTCAATTGTTAAGGCAGAAGAGGTTAAGTTGGTTAAGAAGTTCAGCCAAGAGAACACCTATCTGTCAGGTCCCTGGAGAACCCCAAAGCGGATGATGGACATTAAAGTCACCGAGTAGCTGCCTGATAAGCTGAAGGAAGTCTGCCCTGGTTACATCAAATGATGGAGGGAGGGACATAAATGGTACAGAGGGGTGGGGCAGGAAAAGGCAAACTACAACAGCTTGAAGATTGATAGTCAGGGAGATTGGCTGACTATGAATGTCATCCTGTATGAGCAGTATGACGACTCCACGAGGTGGAATGCCGAACTCAGGGGGAAGGTCAAAACATATTGGTAAGAAATGTGAGAGCTTAAAGTGGTTGTGAGGGTGCAATTTGTACAAGGGGACACTGCGATGCTAAAAGCAGCCGTAAATCCTCTTTGTAGAACTGAAGGCCACAAACATTCCACTGGAGGAGAGTCATGGTCAGGAAGAGACGTACGTTTGTCACCCGGGTGGCTGCCAAGTGACACCATCTAAGGGGATCTTCGAGTTGGTGGACTTCTTCGAGCGTTTCCAGTTAGAAGACGACTAGGGTGTTGTTTGGCTGGAGGGACAGAGGAAGTCTTCACGGGAGTACTCATCCTGTCCTTCCCGGCCTACCAGTTGTGTAGCTGGTGGCTTCCTTCGCCCCTCAAGGCGAGAGTTTGACGGTTTGTTGCACAGCTGGACGGAGGAATGGGGATGCTAACTTGACACTGGGCGATTTCACCACCTCGGAGCTGAACTGGAGGTCGCACGTCTGCGTGGCCATGTCCTGCATGGAGTGAGATCTTTTCCTTTACCCAGATCTCTTGAACAGCCTGCTCATCAAGATACACAGGAGAATCCCAAGAGGCGGCGGCACGGTGGCCACTGCAGTTGATACGGCGAGGAGAACGAAGTGGATAATCGCCCTCGTGCGCATTCCTACCACAGCTGACACATTTGGCAGGGTGTTGACAAGATGTTCTAGTGTGGTCGGAACGACGACATTGGTAGCAGCGCATCGGGTTCGGAATGTACGGCAGGACTGTGATAATTTCATAACCTGATTTGATCTCGGATGGAAGCACCATTCTATCAAAGGTAAGAAAGAGAGTGCGGGTGGGCACTAAGGATGGGGGAGGGGGGAGGGGAGGGGAAGTGGAGATGTGAATACCAAATGGAGAAACTTGAACATTTCTAACATATTCTTCTGTTTGAGTTCAACAGAGGAATGTCAGTAGCAGAGGCAGCCAAAAACATTTGCGCTGTGGAGGGGGATAATGCCACTGGAAGGAGCATGGCAAGAAAATGGTATTCTCATGATAAGGACATTGGTGACTCTCCATGATCAGGAAGACCTTCAGGGTTAAATGAAGACTGTTTAAACACATTAATCCACAATAATCCATCGCAGTGTACACAAGAACTGGCAACTGTTATCATTCCACGAAAAACTTCGTCCCACCATCATACAGAATCCAGAAGCTAAACAGACCCAAAACGCATTCATGAACCTTTTCTCCAAAAGGGTTATCCCTACGGAAGTCTCAGTCCTCTCCAAAGACGGTACCTTTGGCCCCATTCTCAAACTCAGTCATGCTGGATGTGTTACAGACTTTCTCTCCTTCCAGTCCCTACAGTGGAAACACTTTATCGCCACCAACACTACCAATTAGACTCAACCAAAGACTAATGTTGAACCCTGCCTGACACAGTTCACTCCTCCTTCCAACCATGATCCACCCCCATTGCCCCCAAATCACCTACTGTTAACTTTCCTGAATTTCTTAATCTCGAACCTTGCTCACCATCATTCCCCAAATCCCTCTACAAGTGAACTAACTTTACGTTCACAGAGAGAACCAAAAACCATCACCCGAAATCTGATCCCAAACCAATAATCCTACCTGCTGACAAAGACTCCACCACTGTTGTTTTGAACCACAATGATTATGTGACAGAAGGACTCTGCCAGCTGACAGATTCATTCATCTACAAACCGTGGCATAGTGATCCCATTCCAGAAATCCAACACGATCTGCAGTCTCTTCTCAAACCCTTAGGCCCACTCAGAACCTCTTCCCAGTGTGTCTGTCTTTACCCCTACCATACCCCCCTCCCCAATCACTCCTATCTCCAACACGCTTTCTAAGTCCATAAACTGAAACACTGTGGCTGCTTACTGTGTCCCCAATGAGAGAATCTCTGATCTCTTAGACCAACACCTTCAGTTTATTACCCACAATCTATCCTCCTATGTAAAAGATACCAACCATTTCATCCACCGACACGCCACAGTTCCAGCACCCTGCTCATCACCACTGTTGCCAACACCCTCTATACTAACAACCCCAATGCCCACAATCTAGCCACTATTAAACACTACCTTTCCCAACGCCCGGCTTATTACAAACCTTCAGCCTGCTTCCTGACACCATGACCAACTACATCCTTCCTCGCAATTACTTCTCCCTAGAAGGCATCCCCTACAAACAAATCTGGGGTATGAAAATGGGCAACCATATGGGGTCATCCTATGCCAATCTATTTATGGGCCATCTAGATGAATCCTTGCTAACCACCGAGAATCCCTAACCCCTGATCCAGTTCAGATTCACAATTAACAACTTCATGATCTGGATTGAGGGTGAGGACACTCTATCCACATTCCTCCAGAACTCTAACACCTTTTCCCCCATTCGCTTCACCTGGTCCTCCTCAACCCAACCAGCCATATTCTTCAATGTTGACCTCCACCTCAAAGATGGTTACTCAATAGCTCCATCCATATCAGACCTACAAACCACCAGCAGGACCTGCACTCCAACAGCTGCCACCTATTCCATATCAAAAAGTCACTTCTATACAGCCTATCCACCCATGGCCATCGTACCTGTAGTGACGAGCGGTTGTTCTCGAAACATACCAATGGTCGCACTCACTTCTTCACAGATCATAATTATGCTTCCAACCTAATAGAGAAACAGATCTCCCATGACTTACCTCTCCAGTCACCCACCACCTCCCGAAGTCCCACCACTAGTTACAGAGGATTTTTTTGTGGGGTTTTAGGGCACTCAACTACTGAGGTCATTAGTGCCCAGTCATAAATGTAAGTGCACATATAATCTGGTAAAATAATTAAAAGAGTTAGACGTCTTTGGATAAGTCTGTCAAAGTAATAAAACGAAGAACACGAGCACCTGCACGAGCGTCATCAGCTAAAATTTCCTGTAGGGTAGAGGGCAGAGACAGGACAATACAACATTGATTAAAACGGGGACACGACAATAAAACATGGTGCACTGTCAATGCAGTACCAAAAAGGCACTGCGGGGTGGGGTCACCGGATAGCAGGTAGCGGTGGCTAAACAGGCAATGCCCAATCCGCAACCTGGCCAAAATGACCTCCTCTCGCTGGGTGGTCGGGAGGAGGTTGTCCAAGCTGTTGGGAACGGTTTTATGGCCCGGAGCTTATTTTCTTGAAGTGACGACCAAGTGTCCCACCATAATGACACAAACCTCTTACAAACAACCCCACTAATGTCAGACGATGGGACACAAAGAAAGGCTGGCCGAGGCAGGAGGACAGCAGCCTCATTCCCAGGCACTCCTACATGGCCTGGAACCCACATAAAGCTAACAGGAGAGCCAGCATCAGCAAAAGAATGGAGGGACTGCCGGATCCGTTGCACCAAGGGATGGACCGGACATGGAGCTCCAAGGCTCTGAAGAGCACTGAGTGAATCAGAGCAGAGTACATACAGAGAATGGCGGTGGCGGCGGACATACTGAACGACCTGAGGGAGAGCAAAAAGCTCTGCCGTAAAGCTGGAACACTGGTCGAGGAGCCGGAATTTAAAGGTGACGTCCCCGAATGACAAAGGCACAGCCGACACCATCGTCAGTTTTGGAGCCATCAGTGTAAATAAAGGTGTTATTGGCGAGTCGCGCACGAAGTTCGACAAACCGTGAGCAATACACTGCATCCGGAGTAGCCTCCTTCAGGAGCGAGCAGAGGTCAAGATAAATGTGAACTGGAGCCCGGAGCCAAGGTGGTGTCGGGCTCTCACCCTCTCTGAAGGTGGTAGGGAGGGCAAAATCCAATTGTCGTAGCAGGCAACGAAAGCGGACTCCAGGGGGCAGCAGGGCAGACACATACAACCCATACTGACGGTCGAGAGAATCGGCGAAGAATTACTGATAAGAGGGGTGGTCGGGCATTGACAACAGCCGGCAGGCATACCGACAAAGCAGTACGTCTCGCCGGTAGGTCAATGGTAATTCGGCAGCTTCAGCATAAAGACTCTCGACAGGACTGGTATAGAATGCTCCGGTCGCAAGACGTAACCCCCGATGACAGATGGAGTTGAGACAGCGTAAGAGGGATGGCCGAGCAGACGAGTAGACGAGGCTCCCATAATCCAGCTTTGATCGGACTATGGACCGATGTAAGCGAAGCAGGACAGTGCGATCCGCTCCCCAAGATGAACCACTAAGAACATGGAGGACATTAAGAGAACGTGTACAACGGGCAGCCAAATAAGAGACGTGCGGAGACCAACAAAGTTTTCTGTCCAGTGTGAGCCCTAAAAACTTTGTTGACTCCACGAAGGGGAGAACAACGGGACCGAGATGTAAGGAATGCTTTATATCGCCAAAAGTTGATGCAAACCGTCTTCTTTTCAGAGAACCGGAAGCCATTAGCCACACTCCACGAGTATAGGCTGTCAAGATAACGCCGAAGGCAGCGCTCCAGGAGGCACGGCACGTTCTCTGGGCACTGCAGTAGATCGTGAAGTCATCAACGAAAAGAGAGCCGGAGACGTTAGGTGGAATGCAATCCATAATGGGATTGATCACTATGGCAAAAAGGGCTACGCTCAAAACGGAGCCCTGAGGCACTCCGTTCTCCTGAAGGAAGATGGTCGGACAATACGGAACCCACACGTACCCTAAACAGTCGATCTGTTAAAAATGAATCAATGACCACGTAGGCCCCACCTGTGCATAGTGCGGAGGATACCTCCTCTCCAACAGGTATCATAAGCCTTCTCCAAATCGAAGAACACAGCTACCGTATGGCGCTTTCGCAAAAAGCTGTTCATGATGAACGTCGACAAGGTCACAAGGTGGTCAACACCGGAGCGGCGTCGACGAAAGCCGCATTAAACATTGGTAAGTAGTCGTCGAGATTCAAGAATCCAAACCAACCGAGCGTTAACCGTGCGCTCCATCACCTTACAGACACAGCTAGTAAAAGAAATGGGACGGTAACTAGAAGGAAGGTGTCTATCCTTCCCGGGTTTGGGTATGGGAACGACGACGGCCTCACGCCAACGCACGGGGACCTGACCGTCAGTCCAGACATGGTTATAGGTACGAAGAAGAAAGCATTTGCCTGCCGGAGAAAGGTGTGTCAGCATCTGAACGTAAATGGCATCTGGCCCCAGAGCAGAGGACCGGGACAGTGCAAGTGCACGCTCGAGTTCCCGCATGGTAAAGGGGGCATTATAATCTTCCAGATTCAGCGAGTGGAAGGAAGGTCGCCAAGCCTCTTCTGCCTCTTTTCTGGGAAGGAAGGCTGGGTGGTAATGGGCGGAGCTTGAAACCTCTGCGAAAAAGCGGCCGAAGGCATTGGAGACATCCAAAGGGTCCACAAGTACCTCAGTACCTGAAGTCAGGCCAGATATCGAGGAGTGGGCCTTAATGCCCGACAGCTGGTGCAGGCCACCCCAGACGACAGAAGAGGGAGTACAACTGTTGAAGGAGCTTGTGAAAGAGGCCCAACAAGCTTTTTTGCTGTCTCTGATGACTCGACGACATTGCGCTCAGAGCCGCTTTGTAATTAATACAATTCGCCAGTGTAGGATGGCGGCGAAAGGTGCATAAAGCACGTCGTCGAGCACGGATAGCATCTCTGCAAGCCTCATTCCAACAGGGGACTGAAACGCAACGTGAAGAAGAGGCAGTACGAGGAATGGAACGTTCGGCAGCATTGATGATAACAGCTGTGAGGTATTCGACCTGACTGTCACAGCTGAAAAAGTTTGGTCCGCAAAGGTCGCCAGGGAGGAGTAAAGTCCCCAGTCAGCTTTCGGTATGTTCCAGCTCGAGGGATGTGGGGATGGGGAGTGGTGCAAGACAGGAACGACACAGGGGAAGTGGTCGCTCGAATAGGTGTCAGAAAGGACATATCACTCGAACCGACGGGCAAGATTGGTAGAACAGATCGAGAGGTCCAAGTGGGAATAGGTATGAGTAGAGTCCGAGAGGAGAGTCGGGGCGCCAGTATTGAGGCAGACAAGATTGAGATGGTGGCAAACATCCACCAAGAGGGAGCCTCTCTGACAGGATGCAGGAGAACCCCGAAGGGGATGATGGGCATTGAAGTCGCCAAACAATAAAAACAGCGGAGGAAGCTGAGCAAACAGGTGCCTCATGTCAGCCCAACTAACTGCGGATGACAGATTGTAGATAGTACAAACAGAAAAAGTAAAGGCAGAAAAAGTAATACAGACAGCTATTGCTTGGAGTGGGGTGGTCAGTGGGATGGGATGGTAATAGAAATCGTCCTGAATGAGCAACATGACCCCACCACGAGCTGGAATACCGTCCACAGGGGTTAGGTCAGATCGCTCGGAGGTATAATGGGTAAAAGCAATATGGTCAGTTGGGCGTAACTTCATTTCCTGGAGACCAATAATGAGCAGACAGTGCAGGTGGAGGAGCAGTTGTAATTCCTCCAGATTAGATAGAATACCTATTATGTTCCAATGTAACAGAGCCATCACGAGTCAGAGAAATGGGGAACAAAACGGGGGAAGAGCTGGTCACCTAAATGGCCGCAGAGGGCCAGATTTCGAGGGAACATCGCTACAATCGTCAGGAGGCGGATCACGTTCCATCAAGTCGTCGCCAGCTGCGGCCACATTCCTGGGTTGCGCAGGAGGGGCAGCATCGTCCGCCGGCGACAGGCCTGCTGAGTGCCTGGCAGCAGAGTGTCCCGGCAAAACTGAGGACGGCCAGGAGCAGCGACTGTCGGATGGAGCATCAGACAAAACGCGTCGGGGTGGAGAGGGGGATAAAGACTTCTTCTTTGAGGCCTTCTTGAAAGACCGATGAGTCACAGGGATGGTGGGCTGTGGGTGCGGGACCCGAAAAAAGTCCTCATCCTCAGGGTCCTTTCTTGAACGCCAGACCTTGGAAGCTGGGGTCCGTAACGTTTCTCCGATGGACGCCTGAGAACAGGATCGCTTCTCAGGTGGCAGTGGCGGCGGCGGCGGCAGCGGCGGCGGCGGAGGAGGAGGAGGAGGAGCAGCAGCAGGAAGGGTGGCCCCTGGGGCAGAGGGGGCAGGGGCCACGAGGGAGGAGGATTTGGAAAGGAGGGATTTGGGAGGCAGAGGCATAAATCCCTGATGGGGTGAGGAGGTGGAGGGGGGACAGGGTAGGGGTGAGGATACTGCGGAAGGAGTGGACACGAGCGAACCAAACGACGTTGTCAACATCACGGGATGGAGGCGGTCATATTTCTTCCTGGCCTCAGAATAAGACAGACGGTCCAAGGTTTTCAATTCTTGTATCTTCTTCTCCTTCTGATAGGCGGGGCAGTCGAAAGATCTAGGCGAGTGGAGGCCAGGATAATTGACTCACCGAGGTGGTGGTGTGCATATATGTCCCTCACGAAGAGGACGTCCACAATCACCACAGAGGGGCTCAGCTTCACACCGTGACGACATGTGTACGAAGCGCACACATCGAAAGCATCGCACAGGAGGCAGGACGTAAGGTCGCACATCGCACCGGTAGCACATCACCTTTACCTCCTCCGGGAGAACATCCCCCTCGAAGGTGAGGATAAAGGCCCCAGTGTCGACGCGATGATTTTTGGGGCCGCACTGGACTCGCTGGACGAAATGCCCGCCACGGCACTCCAGGTTGGCCCTGAGCTGCTCATCAGATTGCAGCAGGAGGTCCCGATGGAAAATAGTCCCCTGTGTCCTATTGAGCGCCAGATGTGGGACAGTGGACACTGGGATGTCCCCTAGTCGGTCGCATGCCTGGAGCGCCGCCGACTGTGTAGCGGAGGTGGTCTTTATGAGACTGGACCCCGAACGCATTTTACTAAGAGCCTCGATTTCTCCGAAGATATCCTCGATGTGCTGTACAAAGAACACGGATGCGGAGGTGGCGAACATCCCCCCATCAGTCCGAGAACAGACTAAATAGCGGGGGAAGTATTTCGCGCCAAGCCGGTGGGCCTGTCCTTCCTCCCAGGGAGTGGCCAAGGGCCAAGGGGGGAAAGGCAGAAGGACCAGACACAGAAACAGAGACAGAACCTTTCCTCTTAGAAGACGTGGCCGCAGAGTGACCTGATGCATGTTGACGTTTCATCTGCGAAACGTCCGCCCCGATACCACCCACTTCGACCAGGGGCTCTCCCCACAGGCACCACCCAGCCTCAGCAAGGGCCACCTGGCAGGATGACCATTGCCAGGAGTCCCGATGCCCCAGGTAGACGGGCACCTACTCCGCGGCTTATGTGGAGAGGGTGCAGCTCAGGTATCGGCAGTACGATCCCTGTGTTGTCAGGGGGCTACAAACTAGAGGGTATGTGATGACCCCACCACAACGGGCTGGCTACCGTGCTGGATTTCGGGTGCCACGGAAAGTCCATCATGATTGAAGGTGCAGATGGGGACGCACTAAGGGCGTAACCTGTGCAACCCATCAGGTGTTTAGGCCCAAATTGAAGAACAGTGGGTGCAGTTACGCCGCCGTTACGATGATGAGCGTCAAGGTCTTAGTGCACTGAGGACTGGTGATACACCACGTAAGGTGTCCTTCCCCAAAAGGCTTGTACTTCTGTAGAATTTTGAAAAATGGAGGTCAAACCCCAATGGGGAACATCACATTGAAGGCCGAAACGGTTGAAACTCCTCTTACGACAGGCAGGAATACCTCGGGGCTATTCTTAACCCGGACCCGCAGGGGGGGCAGTTACAGAGGAGCATTCCCCTCATGACTCGGTAACAACTAGGACTGAAGCAACTGAATCACATTCTCTGCCACTGTTTCGACTACCTGTCATCGTGTCCTGAAATGAAGAATATCCTATCAACTATCCTCCCCGCCCTTCCCATAGTGGTATTCCACTGTCCACAGAACCCCCACAATATCCACATCCATCCCTACCCATCTCCTGCCCCAACCCCTTGCCTCATGGCTCATACCCCCGTAAGAGACCTAGGTGCAAGACCTGTTCCGTACACCCTCCCACCACCCACTACTCTTGTCCGATCACAAGCATAACCCTTCACATCAAAGGCAGGGCTACCTGTCAAACCAGTCATGTGATCTACAAGCTAAGGTGCAACCACTGGGCTTCATTTATGTGGGCATGACAACCAGCAAGCTGTCTGCCCACACGAATGGCCACTGACAAACTGTGGCCCAGAAACAGCTGGATCACCCAGATGCTGACATGCTGAACAAATAACATTCTTCCTTTTAATGACTGCTTCTCAGCCTGTACCATCTGGATCCTTCCTACCGACATCGCTTTCCTGAATTGCACAGCTGGGAACTCACCATAAAATATATCCCATGTTCTCGTAATCCTTCTGGCCTCAACCTCTGTTAGTCATTGTCCTTTACCCACCTATACTCTTCCCTTTTATTCCACAAGTGTACCTAAAGTCTTTTTATGCTCCCCCCCTCCCCCACCCCGTACTCTGCTCTCCCTCTCCTGCCCCCCTCCTCACCAGATTGCTGCTCCCATCATACACAGTTGCTCACAGTCTGACCTTGACAGCCAGAGAAGTAGTGTGTGTGTGTGTGTGTGTGTGTGTGTGTGTGTGTGTGTGTGTGTGTGTACCTCAGAAGAAGGCCTTCTGGCCGAAAGTTTATGTGTTTAGTAGTCTTTATTGTGACTGAACATCTCCACTATATGGTGAGCAGCAGTCTATCCTTTTCGTAACATTGCCATCATTCCACCATTGTGTGCCATTCACATGCAATGTGGAAGCTTCAAAAAGTAAGGTGTACGAGTACTGCATGCACTATGCCAAAAATCACAAAAATCAGCGGGTAGTCATATATGTGTGTCTGCTTGCTCATCATCATTAACTGGCTTGTGAATAATACTGAATACTGACCATTCCTATACTGCATCATCACTGGTGATGAGAATTTTTTTTTTTTTTGTGCTAACACAAGGAAAAATACCTGAGCCCAAACTATACAAAGACCTGCTTGCATCCACAAAAGATAATGTTACACTTCTGGTGGAACAGAGATGGTGTGGTACACTACTAACTACTTCTCCAAGGTATAGCCATCACTACTGCCATTTCCTGTCAACAACCGAGATGTCTAGCAGACTGAGTGAAGTGATGCTGCTCCACAGTAATGCCCACCCACATTCTGCTAGACTGACAAAAAACCTGATCTTACGCCATTAGATTATCACCTTTTCCACACACTATCAAACACTTCAAGGAACTTGTTTCCAGACGAAAACGCACCAAGAACATGGCTTGACAAGTTCTTCACCTCAAAACCAGGTGATTTCTATACTTGTGGGATCGGAAAGTTACCCCTGAGTTGGCAGACTGTTGTAAATAGTCTAGTAGAATATATTACTGATGGCTACAGTCTCTGTCATTTGTATCTATTGTGTTTAGATGCACCAACATACACTACTGGCCATTACAATTGCTACATCAAGAAGAAATGCAGATGATAAACGGGTATTCATTGGACAAATATATTATACTAGAACTGACATGTGATTACATTTTCACGCAATTTGGGTGCACAGATCCTGAGAAATCAGTACCCAGAAAAACCACCTCTGGCCGTAATAACGGCCTCGATACGCCTGTACATTGAGTCGAACAGAGCTTGGACGGCGTTTACAGGTACAACTGCCCATGGAGCTTCAACACAATACCACAGTTCATCAAGAGTAGTGACTGGCGTATTGTGACGAGCCAGTTGTTCGGCCACCATTGACTAGATGTTTTCGTGAGAGATCTGGAGAATGTGCTGGCCAGGGCAGCAGTTGAACATTTTCTCTATCCAGAAAGGCCTGTACAGGACTTGCAACTTGCAGTCGTGCATTATCCTCCTGAAATGTACGGTTTTGCAGGGATCGAATAAGTGTAGAGCCACGGGTCTTAACACATCTGAAATGTAATGTTCACTGTTCAAAGTGCCGGCAGTGCGAACAAGAGGTGACAGACATGTAACCAATGGCACCCCATACCATCACACTGGGTAATATGCCAGTATGACGATGACAAATACACGCTTCCAATGTGCGTTCACCGCGATGTCGCCAAACACGGATGCGACCATTGTGATGCTGTAAACAGAACCTGGATTCATCCGAAAAAAATGATGTTTTGCCATTCGTGCACCCACGTTCTTCATTGTGTACACCATTGCAGGCACTCCTGCCTGTGATGCAGCGTCAAGGGTAACCGCAGCCACTGTCTCGGAGCTGATAGTCCGTGCTGCTGCAAATGTCGTTGAACTGTTCATGCAGATGGTTGTTGACTTGCAAACGTCCCCATCTGTTGACTCAGGGATTGAGACGTGGCCCCATTGGGATCCAGCACAGTGTTCCGTATTACCCTCCTGAACCCTTCGATTCCATATTCTGCTAACAGTAATTGGATCTCGACCAACGCAAGCAGCAATGTCGCCATACTGTACACCGCAATCCGACCTTTATTAAAGTCGGAAACGTGATGGTACGCATTTCTCCTCCCTATACAACGCATCACAACATTGTTTCACCAGGCAACACCAGTCAACTGCTGTTTGTGTATGTGAAATCGGTTGGAAACTTTCCTCATGTCAGTACGTTGTAGGTGTCGCCAACAGCGCCAACCTTGTGTGAATGCTCTGAAAAGCTAATCATTTGCATATCACAGCATCTTCTTCCTGTCGATTAAATTTTGCATCTGTAGCAAGTCATCTTAGTGGTGTAGCAATTTTAATGGCCATTAGAGTATTAATGTGTCACTTTTTGGTCATCGAGTATGGTACGAAAAATCTAAATTTACACCGTTTTTTCACACATTTTGCCACTTCACTGTTATGCTGTATTACAAACTTCAATAACACAACAAATTTAGTAACATGTGGCACCACAGTTGTCAACAGGTAAAAAGATGCACACAGATAGGTTAACTATTAGAAAACATTGTGATTTGCAGAGAGTGGCTTTTTTTGTATGCATTTGACTTGCAAACACACAAAAAATGGCTACAGGAGCTTTAAATTTGAGCAAGATTAATACTTTTCAGACATGTTCTTTTCTGTGTGTCACTCTGCCACACAGGCCGATCCACAGTCCTTTCATTGGACTCTGGGTCTCCCTTCTCTGTCCGCCAATCACACGGGTGTTCCTCTAACATGTAGCCAGCCCAACCACAAATAGACTGACATCTTGGATATTTAGGAATCCAGCCGGATGTTCGCGTCATTCTCGCACGATATTTCAACAGCGTGCCTCACTGTCTTCTTCAGGTGCTACCTGAGACTGATCCTTGGGTCGATCGAGTCCAGTATTTATGCCTGGGAGGAGCTGGGCGTTCCCTAATCGGTCCGCGCCGGGTCGAGTGTTCCATCTGTGGTCTGCGCCCGCCAGACTCGGCTTCAATGGACCCCTCCAGTCGCAGATGTTCAGACTGCTGTCGGCGCCCGTTCTGGCCGTCCTCAATGTGGTTATCATCTGAGGTGTGTCAGACCTGGTCTGAGATGTCGGGTACTCTATCTTCTGACTGTTACTATGATTTCCACTTCTGTTTCGTGCTGGGTGCTCCCTAATCGGTCCGTGCCACATCGTGTGTTCCGTCTGAGGTTCGCGCCCGCCAGACGTGGCTACATTGTCCCTCTCTGGTCGCTGGTGTTCCCTCCGCCGTCCGCGTCCAGCCTGGCCGTCTTCTGAAGTCGAGTTCATGATCTGGGGTGTGTCAGACCTGGTCTCCAATGTCAGACACCTTGTCTCACGGCTGTTCTCTCAGTCTCCACTTCTATTTCTTGTA
Organism: Schistocerca cancellata; assembly: GCF_023864275.1. NCBI lineage: Eukaryota > Metazoa > Arthropoda > Insecta > Orthoptera > Acrididae > Schistocerca > Schistocerca cancellata. The sequence continues at coordinate 41,818,904 of NC_064637.1, forward strand.
GAATCCCGGAGTGTCCTGCATTGAGTTTTCACAAGCTCAAGTGCTGGATTCCAGGCAGTGCTGATTTGGTATCCCGAGTCACGGTTGATTAGATTGTCTGTGACCTTAATCTCAATGGCTTCTTTAATGACACTGTCTCAAAATCTTGAGGTCTGTGTCACAATCTTGGTGTCATTGTAATCCATTGAATGACCAAGTTCCAGACAATGCTCTGCTATGGCTGATTTAGTTGCCTGCCTGAGTCTGGTATGTCTCTGGTGTTCTTTACACCTGATGTTCACAGTTCTGGTGGTCTGGCCAATGTATGACATCCCACACTGGCATGGTATGTTGTAAATACCTGGCTTGCGCAGCCCCAGGTCATCTTTTACATTCCCCAGCATAGCCCCAATTTTGGTGGGTGGGCAAAATATGCTCTTGATGTCATATTTCTGGAGAATCCTGCTGATCTTGGCAGAGATAGGTCCGGCATATGGCAGGTATGCCATCTTCTTTGCCTCTTCTGGTTCTTCTTCTTGATCCTTTGGCCGGTTAGCAGGTTGAAGTGCCTTCTGGATATCTCTAGAGGAGTACCCATTCCTGCTGAACACTGATTGTAAGTGTTCTATTTCTGTGGCCAGACTATCAGGATCTGACAGAGTTTGTGCTCTGTGGACCAGTGTTTTGAGCACTCCATTCTTCTGTGCCGGATGGTGGCAACTGCTGGCTTGTAGGTATAAGTCAGTGTGTGTAGGTTTGCGGTACACACTGTGTCCAAATGTGCCACCTGCCTTTCTCTTCACCAGAACATCCAAGAACGGAAGTAGTCCATCCTTCTCCATTTCCATTGTGAACTGAATGTTCGGATGGCAAGAGTTCAGATGTAGCAGGAACTCGTCTAACTTCTCTCTACCATGGGGCCAGATGACAAAGGTATCATCCACATACCGAAAAAAGCACTTCGGCTGATATGTGGCTGAAGAGAGTGCCTCCTCTTCAAACCTTTCCATAAATAGGCGCGGACGGCGGAGGGAACACCAGCGACCAGAGAGGGACAATGTAGCCGCGTCTGGCGGGCGCAGGCGCGGACCTCAGGCGGAACACACGACGTGGCGCGGACCGATTAGGGAGCGCCAAGCGCGAAACAGAAGTGGAAATCAAAGTAACAGTCAGGAGATAGAATACCCAACATCTCAGACCAGGTCTGACACACCTCAGATGATAACCACATCCGTTGAGGACGGCCAGAACGGGCGCCGACAGCAGTCTGAACATCTGCGATTGGAGGGGTCCATTGAAGCCGAGTCTGGCGGGCGCAGACCACAGATGGAACACTCGACCCGGCGCGGACCGATTAAGGAACACCCAGCTCCTCCCAGGCATAAATACTGGACTCGATCGACCCAAGGATTAGTCTCAGGTAGCACCTGAAGAAGACAGCGAGGCACGCTGTTGAAATATCGTGTGAGAACGACGCGAACATCCGGCTGGATTCCCAAATATCCAAGATGTCACAGATCGCCGGGAAAGCATGAAGAATTACACAAATAGACTGTTACACCACACATATAATTCTTGTAGCTCCTCCGTGTTCCTGATTCTCCAATCCAGGAAGTATTTGCCAATAACAATTTTAACGCAGTCAATAAAATTTTTCTTGGTCTGTGAGCACTTGGTCAATGTGCAGAATCTCTGACATTTTGGCCACTATTGGAAACAGCCTTCCTCAGATGTGGTTTTTTTTTCCTGTTGAATGAGAAAAAGTTTTGTTCTTACATACTGGCAGAAGAGGCTGTTGTCGAACTCTTATTGGCTGTTGAGGATGGCGTGGAGGTTATTAGATGTCCTTCAATGGTGTTTTTTTATTAGTTCTTTTTATTGGTGGAAATTACATTCTTGATCGGTGTTTGCTTTATTACTTGACACTGGTGGAAACAGGCAGATGGGGAATGGGCGGCAGTTGTGATGTAATGCTGTTTACTTGCTGCCTGGTGCCGGCTGAGGCGTGCCAGTGCCCTGCGGAACCTGTCGCCGCTGTGGTCTCCCACGCACCTCTGTGTGTTGCTTCATATGAGCTGCCTTCCCTAGTGCTTTATTCTATTGCTGCCTCAAAAAAATCAGCTCGATACCTGCTCAGTGAGGACTTTTGAGCACACGTTCAAAGACCCCTTTAACATAAGTGTGATGTTTCGTGCTTCCTTCTGGACTTCCCTTTTGCCTTCATCCTTTCCCACCATAGCTTTACCTGTCATCTCTGTCCCATTGGCTCTCAAAATGGACCTGAAGTTTTGTAGTTCAGCCTTTAGATGTTCATCACTGATCCTGTGGGTTCTCTTGGTTAAAGTGTGCAGAGTGTATTTCTTCTGCATAGGATGATGGTGCGAGGAGACCAGTAGGTACCTGTCCCTGGTGGTGGGTTTTCTATGTATTCTATGCCTAAGTTTACCATAAAGATTTTGGTAACTTCGACGTCAAGAAAAGGTAGCACCCCATTCTTCTCTATCTTCAAATTGAATCAGATGCTGCTGTTCTGACGACTGAGGTGTGGAAGTTCTGTAGCTCCTCTTCTCCATGTGGCTGATATTGAAGGTGTCATCAACATATTGGAACCTGCATTCTGGGTATTATGGTGCGGACTGGAGTGCTATTTCTTCAAATGCTCCCAAGATGTCTGGCGCAACAGGTGAGAGAGGGGAACCCGTGGCTGCACTATCTACCTGTTCATATAATTCCCCTTTCCACCTGAAATAGACAGTCAAACAGTCGCGCACTAGCTCGCAGACATCGGGTGCCGTGCATTACTCTAAGACATCCTCTTTGTCTGACCCTGATGGGCTCTTGAGTGAAGACTTCATATCAAAGCTGATCAATAGGTCCCTAGCCGAGAAACACTTTTCTTTTAAGAAGTGTTCCAAAAGGGTGGAGTCCTTACATAAAAATCTGTGAGGCTCACCAAATGTCAAAGCTTTGGAGTCAGTCTTTTGCTAGACTGTAGACTGGTGAATTAATAATATTCACAATGGGCAATAAAGGCAAAGCTTCTTTGCAGACCTTCTGTACACCACATATCCTGGTGTCTATGGAACTTGTGGGATGAGTCTTCTGGCAATGTTGAAGTTCATTTTAGTTTGCTTTAGCAGTGCTTGCATTGATTTGATTTTCTTTGCCTTCGGATCCCCCTTCAGTTTTCTATAAATGGGTTCGCTCAGAAGAGTTGAATACTTTCTTCTGCATAACATCAGCCAAAACTAACAATACTGTGTAGTCGATCCAGTATACTGACTACTCATTTGTCTGGTTCGGTTACTTGCAAGACATGGCAATTTGCGCTAAGTTTGTTTTGTGAACGAATTCGTGCCTCTAAGCTTACAGAAAGAAGGGGAGAAAACTCTGCCATCCCACTGCTAAATACACACAGTTTTGATGGCAATATTCACACTTCACAAGAAATGTTAAATTCAAATGTTCATCCAAGATCACCACCACTCCACCTTAAGCCCTGAGATTCAATGCATTTTTAGCAGCCAGTTTCTTGTGTATGATTCCAGGGGCATGGTCTTTAATGTAAAACAGCTACTTAATTAAAAAGATATTCACAATACCAGAACATATATCCCAAAAGATCTTTGAGCCTTGAGGCAGGTTGACAGTGACCTTTTGTTTTTAAGTTTTTAAATTTGTTTGAAACTTTGCTGGCTTTCAGAGTACAAGATTCCTTGCTGAGAGCAAACCAAGATCATTTTTTTTTTTTTTCCCACCATTGGTAATTTTGGAAACCATCACAGGGAAATGACTGTCACCAACATTCCGCCTGAACTTTCACCAAATCATAACATGAAAGTGCTGACAACATTTTCAGTACACATGCACTCTACCAATAAAATTGAGCACCGCATTTAACAAATTGATAATTTTCCTATAAAATCAAATGAAAAATATTTCAGTCTGTATGTCATATTGTACAACACAGTTGGCTTGAAAATGTACCTAAGATCATAACTACTATGATCAGTTGAGGTGGCAGAAGTGCTGTTTGTAGTGATCACTGCACCTTAAAAAGTTATGACTTTAACCCCAGGTGACAGAAGCGTCAGGGGAAACACAAAGGGAATTGTAAATTCATACGACACAAAAACAGCACACAGCAGCACACGTACAATCCCCCTTGTGCTGAAAACAATCTTCACTGTAAAACTAAACTGGAGAAAAAACCACTACATTCAGTTGCATACAACTAATAGAGCAATACTCACAAATGAAATAGCTTGTAGAAAATGCTCCATATTTTTAGGTGTAAACATTAATGAAAACTTGAATAGGTAATAGCTTGTTACTGAGCTCCTCAAATAATTAAGTTTTGAATCTAATATAAAATTATTTCTTTGGACAACTCTTTCGGTCCCACAAACAAATTTTCTTTAAAGAACTGGTAGGTGGTAGTCTACAAACAAACTAGGCTGTTATGTATATTACATGAACAGGGTTAAAAAAATGTTTATTGCTGTTAGCACTAATCACATATAAGCTACATATCGTGAGCACTGACACGTTCCACACAATGTTGATTAAAGAAATTATTCAAATTATCAATGGAATATGTACCCCTGTACAATAAAGTTAAATTAGAATGTCTTCATATGGACTTGCTCATGAAATATTTAAGAAGTCTTAACTTTCACAGCGTCTGGTTTGTCCTCTACTGAACACTTCATTCACAGTGAAACTCTTGATATACTGATTTTGGAGCAGTTCTCTTTCAGTGCAATGTAATAACAGGTGTGAAATAGACACTATGTGATTTTCTGAAGCTACTTTCTAAGCACTATTTAGAAAATTTACTGAGCATAATTTTAATAAAGTAGGTATGGATCAGCCAAAAAGAATGTCGAGAATGCCATGCAGGAACGATACAAGCATTTCACTGCGTACGCTACTTAAAAGTCTACAATTCAAACCTCTTCGCCGCATTTTCTTGACACGCCAACAGTTGCAGTAGCACGGTTGCTCGTGACTATTAAAACTCCTGAGAAATACGGAAGCATCCGATCCCGCCCGTCTGCTTTGATCCATGACGTCACAAATATGGCGGAAATGACTATAAACTACGATTCCAATACGGTGCAGATAAAGTCGTTACGTACACATTATGAGGACGAAAATAGGCTACATTGAGAAACAAACACACACACTTTCCACAAAAAGCCTAATGACACTAACGGGGCAAGCGCAGGAAATAGGGGGTTTTTGGGTGGGGGGCAAACTAAATATAAACAAATTTAGACACCCACCCCATAAAAAAACCACACAAAATGACGAAAAAAAACGACATCAAAAAACTCCCCAAATACCACTAAACACAATATCATCTGGAATCGGACACTTCCCTTGACCTATATAGTTCAACAGCATCTCCCATTCCCATAAATCGGGATCGAACACTTCCCTTGACCTATGTAGCTCAAAAACATCTCCCAATAGCAATACCAGCATTCACAGCCACACGTTTCAATAAAACACTTCCCTAGACCCCAACACACAACAGACACTGAAAACACTTACCACAAAAAAGTCCCGGCACCACGAACTAGGTTGGCCACAACAATCACACACAGGAGCGCGCCCCCACACACACACACACACACACACACACACACACACAAATGAAAAAATACTCAACCAAAAGAAAGGCCCGACCCACCCACACCTCAACCCCCGCCCAACCAACCCAACCTCCCCCCTCATCCCAAAATAAAAAACCCATAAACAAAAACCAAATGTAACATAAAAAATCTCAATCACACAGTACAACTCAACAAAAACTTCAACAAAATAGATCCTCCACAACTAAAACACAAACCAACACACTCCCCCCCTCCCCCCCACAAACACTAACACGAAATAAACCACCCACCCCATCATGAGCCGCAGCCAGCCAGCCACACATCTACCTACCCGAATCACCCTAACCAACCACTTTCGACCTATATGTATTTACTAACAGCCCTTAAAAAAACCGAAAAAAAAAACAATAGCCCTCAGGGACACTCTTCTGCCAACAGTACTCATCTAAATGAGACTGAAGGTTGGAAGAGCGCCTCTTCCCCCTCCCAAGAACTGAATTAACAGCCCCAACATCCCCTCTATCCTATTTGTGTAAGCCCCCTTCTCATAATTTTTTAACTCTAAGCTATGGTTAACGACTAAATGATAGAATCTCCTCCCATCCAACCCCCTATATGAAGAAAATGCATCTGAAACTACAAACTACTGTGGACCCAGTTCTATGTACTCCTCAATTAACCCCACTAATTCCGCCTTAGACCTTGCTTCCACAATCCTGAAAACACATTCAGAACACCAACTCCCCCGGAACAACAGCCCCCCCCGCCCCCCACACTCAGAGACCGACCACAGACTTACCCCTCCCATACTTCCTTTTCTCAAACTGCGACTCGTCCACCTCCACAACAACCCCATGCCCCCCCCCCCCAGCTTACCCCTGTACTTAATGAAATCTGAACACACTTCACGGCAAAAAGAAAACCAAGTACACTCCTCTCACTCACACCAGTGTCTTGCACGCAAAAACTGTGTGGACATCTATAACAAAAATAATAAGTCACCAGTAGAATCTCGCGCATGCCCAACCTAGACTTCTCGAACCAGGAACCGCGCCGTATGGAACGCCAAATGTCGTCTTTTCGACAGCGCCACATATAACCATCCCTGGACCGAGACGCCGGCACTTTTGCAAACTTCATTTCTTCGCCACAAATAGAGCATTTCACAACCTCTGCAATTAAACCGAAAAGCTGCAAAAACTTGATCAGTTCCAAAGAAGTGTTCCCCATCACATCGCTCAGATGCGCACTGTTAATTTTATCCGTCATATCTATTCCTGAACAAAAACAACAACCGATTAATTTTACTAAAATTACTACACGACGTACAGCGAACAACACTAAATTAACCTTCACACAAAACCACAAAATCGTTAACTCACTGAAACGATTTCCACTACAAACACAGCCGACACTCACAATTCTGAACAATGAGCAAGAGCAAACTGGGAAATACGGAAGCGTCCGATCCCGCCCGTCTGCTTTGACCCATGACGTCACAAATATGGCGGAAACAAAAACAAACACACACACTTTCCACAAGAAGCCTAATGACACTAACGGGGCAAGCGCTGGAAATGGGGTGTTTTGGGTGGGGGGCAAACTAAATATAAACAAATTTAGACGCCTTATGTAGCTACAACGTGTAAGTGAAGACAGCCATGCATGAATACCCGCCAACCTCCCCAGGGGTCGTAACCCCTGCATCCCATAGAAGATAAAGATGCTTCAGTAGCTGATTAGTGTTTTTTGTCTTTAAAAAAAAAAAAATCTCACGGGATAGAAAGAACAGATCTGAAAGATAAATATAATAAACTAAAACAGAAATTGGAGGAAACAGATAATTAAAATAAGTAATAAGTGTTTTTAAATTAAAAAAAAAAAAAAAATCTCACGAGATAGAACGAAGAGATCAGAAAAGTAAATAAAATAAGATAAAACAGAACTGGAGACAGCCACACTCAAACCAAACTCCGCGCCGTCATGACGTCACACACGACAACACCCTTACGTCACGGGTCAAAGCCGACGCGTGGGATCGGACGCTTCTGTCGACCCGCAAACTGAGCCAATTACATCACACAAACGAAAGCCCAGAACATACCACCAGAGGGCCCAACAAACCATGACACGACGACATTTTTAAACACGCCACACTGACAAACCAAACTCCGCGCCGTCATGACGTCACACACCACAACACCCTTACGTCACTGGTCAAATCCGACGCGTGGGATCGGACGCTTCTGTCGACCCTCATTTATAATGTTACGAAACGCAAACCTTTGGCAACGGTAAATATCCATCACCAGTTACATTCATTAATACAAAGTTTTTGGATAAAACGTCCGGACGAAACAGTAAACAAATCACTTCTGCCGTTCTGCCGTAAGTTTCTGGCAGTAACATTCGGATTATGATTTCCTGTTCATTCGAAATTCTGATTCATAAGATAAAGAACTGATTTGCCACCTGAACTGTCTTGTCTCTTCCACAACTGCACTCGAAGATTTGGTAAGAGTCTTAGGTAAAACATAATGTCAGAAATAAAAAATAAACAATAGTTGTAGACGAAAATGGTTACATATGCACATGTAGAAATTCTAGTACCTCACATCCTGTCACGTCCGCCTCATTGCTGCTGCTAAACTACGAAGCAATCAACCGATTTCAGAGGTGCATTTCCTTATAGGCTTATTCTTCTGGTTTCCCCATTGCTGTCCATTGCACCACGTTGCTCTTGTGAGTCACGTCGCTCCCGCTGACGTCTTCTACCACACTTTTCCTTCACGTCTTAGAGGAAAACTCAAGAACTTAACGTTAGGAATACGGTAAACGCCTAAAAAATTTGGATTGGATAAAAATTTATTCTATGTTCTCAACACACTCGTGGCGACACAAAGACAACAAGTAGCTTAAAATTCTAACATTTTCGCTACAGATCCGACTTCAACGACTTATCCAAAACTGTCAAATTGTTAACTGAACCAACAAAGGGCATGCAGAAATCAAACAACATTCAAGATATTTCTATTTGCAAATAATAATGCCACAATAGTCACAATACTAATCCAATCGGTAAATACAAAACAGAAAAACAACTTATCGTCGTCGGTTTCACCATTAAACAACAAATAGATATTGAGGAACTCAAGTTAACTCGAACTCAGCGGATTAGAGATTATAATCTATGCTTACAGTTTCCAGTAAACATTTTGCCTACTTCAGATTTCGTATTAACCCCCGATTTCAGTCCACAGATACCTAACTATATTCCGATAATGGTATTTTCATTCTCAAGTTGCCACAAACTCACTCTTCCTTGGACTGAACTTACCAGTTTCTCGCGCTCTATATTTCGCGTGCGAGAACGTCGGTCGATTTGACCGAATAATTTCATCAATTGTCGTCCGAAGACTGTACGTTTGGGAGATACGATCGGCTGTAGTGCGAGCGCGCCGTAATGAAAAGACTGGCCGTCGGCGGAATCCGAACGATATCGGAGCCACTGTGACCGTAGCCTTAAGCCGGTATTACACTATCAAATTTCTTTGTCCAATATCTTTGACATGATGGTGTAATAGGGAACTGTCAAATATTTGATCAAAACTACGGCCTGGCTGTAGATTTGATCTAAGAATTCGCTTGTCTTGTGTTCACTGCAATGTGATATGTTACAACGTGGAGCGTTAGCATCGCTGCAGCGTGCTGTCATCTGTTGTGTGTTTGTAAACATGGCCGGAAAATACAAATTGTGTGTGGAGCCTACCACAGAATTAATAGAGATGTATGAAGCTGATGAGGCGCTTTACAATGTGAGGCACCCTGAATATAAAAATAGATTACGAAGATTGGTGAGCTACAAAAATATTATTAGCCGTCACATACGGCCTGGGTGCACGGCTGACGACATTAAAAAGAAAATTAATGGCCTCCACACAAGTTACTCTTACGAGAAATCTAAAGTACGTATCGGCATATTTCTTCCTGTTTAGTAATGCAAGTAAAGTTTACATGACATACAAATGATTAGCGTTAATTTGTTCACTGCAGCAACTTGAAGCATACGATAATGTTTACTTAACCTACAAGTAGTTTAGGCTACATTATTTTCATTACTATTATTGCAAATGCAAAAAATCAAAAGTGGAGCCAGTGCACAGGTGGCGTACACTCCACAAGTGTACTGGTTCCACATGCTAAAGTTCCTCGACCAGGCCACAGAGGCGGACGATAGTGTCTGTAATACCGAGAGCACAGAAAGTGGAAGTGAACATGGTACACCAACATTCGAATAAATGTTTGAGGTATGTACATTTGTTTACATTTTACATAACTAAATGTGATTATCTCACCAGGGCACTTTCCCAGCGCCGTTTTAAAATGTCTTAAAGTGCTCTCTAACTGCTCTCCCGTGTACTGGACGTCCAGTAGCAGATTGGCAAGCTATTGGTTCCATTCACTGTAGGTCCTCAGCGCTTTGTGTCTCAAGATAAGTGCAGCCTCCTACTACGGCAGACACTGTTTCCTGACGAGTGCACAAGTGTTTTCTTCTCTCAGTTAACAAGTTCTGCAGTGTGCAGGCAGCCAGTGTAATTGTGGTAACTTTTTCTGGAGGCAGATTAATGGTAGTAAGAAATATCCTGAAATGACTTGCAAGAAGCCAAAGCTGCTCTCTACTAATCTTCTTCCTCATGACAGTCTGTAATTGAAAACCTTCTCTTCCTTTGTGATTCCTTCATAATGTTGTAACTCGGGGGGAAAAGCATCATCTGCCAGTACAACCATTGGAGTTGTAATGTTTGTGTTCCCAAGCTTCCTGCCTTCAGGAATGTTAGAGAATAGATCGGTCAATGACACACTCGCGTAGTTTGCTTTTTGAAAACACTCCAGCATCACCAACATGCCCTACATCAGCATACAAAAATTTATAGGATGCATCTACCATGGCAAATAAAATGATACTGTTGAAGGATATGTAATTGAAAAAGTGAGATCCACAAGCTTTTGGGCAATTAATATGAATATGCTTTCCGTTCAATGTTCCTATAATGTTATAACAGTTCCACTTCTTCTCGAAATCCTCTGCAATTTGCTCCCACTCTTCTCTGATTGTTGGTACCTTATTTATAAGATTTTTTTTATGTGCTACAAAGTATGTAACTAATAGCTTTCATCTCTTATTTTATAGCATGAAATGCAGGCTCTATAAGAACCTTCTGTTGCATGCAGTGAGCCACAGCCCCAACATCAATAGCGACGTCATTGTGGAGGCCACCAGGACATTGAAGGCTGTGGCTGATATGGCAGGACTCTGCCCCGGCCTGTCCAAGAAGACCGCTACTGTTCCCTTGCCACCCACATTACAGCTGAACTGCATAAGATGGATAATGTGAGTGGTAAGGAATTTATAACGGGCACAATACATGGTTTGCAGCCGTATTTGATGGACAGGTTTTTTTCTTTTTTTTTTTTTTTCCCGACAACTCAACAAGCACAACGGTCGGCCTCTGGATATATCCAGGGTGCCTTGCAGCAGGCTGGTGTAGAAGAGGACGATACCATATTATAAATTACATATATACACTCCTGGAAATGGAAAAAAGAACACATTGACACCAGTGTGTCAGACCCACCATACTTGCTCCGGACACTGCGAGAGGGCTGTACAAGCAATGATCACACGCACGGCACAGCGGACACACCAGGAACTGCGGTGTTGGCCGTCGAATGGCACTAGCTGCGCAGCATTTGTGCACTGCCGCCGTCAGTGTCAGCCAGTTTGCCGTGGCAAACAGAGCTCCATCGCAGTCTTTAACACTGGTAGCATGCCGCGACAGTGTGGACGTCAACCGTATGTGCAGTTGACGGACTTTGAGCGAGGGCGTATAGTGGGCATGCGGGAGGCCGGGTGGACGTACCGCCGAATTGCTCAACACATGGGGTGTGAGGTCTCCACAGTACATCGATGTTGTCGCCAGTGGTCGGCGGAAGGTGCACGTGCCCGTCGACCTGGGACCGGACCGCAGCGACGCACGGATGCACGCCAAGACCGTAGGATCCTACGCAGTGCCGTAGGGGACCGCACCGCCACTTCCCAGCAAATTAGGGACACTGTTGCTCCTGGGGTATCGGCGAGGACCATTCGCAACCGTCTCCATGAAGCTGGGCTACGGTCCTGCACACCGTTAGGCCGTCTTCCGCTCACGCCCAAACATCCTGCAGCCCGCCTCCAGTGGTGTCGCGACAGGCGTGAATGGAGGGACGAATGGAGACGTGTCGTCTTCAGCGATGAGAGTCGCTTCTGCCTTGGTGCCAATGATAGTCGTATGCGTGTTTGGCGCCGTGCAGGTGAGCGCCACAATCAGGACTGCATACGACCGAGGCACACAGGGCCAACACCCGGCATCATGGTGTGGGGAGCGATCTCCTACACTGGCCGTACACCACTGGTGATCGTCGAGGGGACACTGAATAGTGCACGGTACATCCAAACCGTCATCGAACCCATCGTTCTACCATTCCTAGACCGGCAAGGGAACTTGCTGTTCCAACAGGACAATGCACGTCCGCATGTATCCCGTGCCACCCAACGTGCTCTAGAAGGTGTAAGTCAACTACCCTGGCCAGCAAGATCTCCGGATCTGTCCCCCATTGAGCATGTTTGGGACTGGATGAAGCGTCGTCTCACGCGGTCTGCACGTCCAGCACGAACGCTGGTCCAACTGAGGCGCCAGGTGGAAATGGCATGGCAAGCCGTTCCACAGGACTACATCCAGCATCTCTACGATCGTGTCCATGGGAGAATAGCAGCCTGCATTGCTGCGAAAGGTGGATATACACTGTACTAGTGCCGACATTGTGCATGCTCTGTTGCCTGTGTCTATGTGCCTGTGGTTCTGTCAGTGTGATCATGTGATGTATCTGACCCCAGGAATGTGTCAATAAAGTTTCCCCTTCCTGGGACAATGAATTCATGGTGTTCTTATTTCAATTTCCAGGAGTGTATATGTATAATTTTTTTTGTAGCTCTCCAGTCTTCTTAATCTATGTTTGTACTCAGGATGCCTCACATTGTAAAACGCCTAATCAGCTTCATACATCTCTTTTAATTTTGTTGTCTCAGACTTCAATTGGTACATGCTGTGTTAATAAAATAAAATAAAAATTGTTCTTAATCAACATAAAGTGTATTGAACATTTATTTACCTTCAGACATTGGTCCTTTAGTGCTTTATAAATTACTTCATACGTTTCAGGTATTATTTTACTTAATGTGCACTATGGAATTTAGGTGCTGTACTGTAAGCTAGAGTAGCAAGGAATTGGAGTTTTACAGTGACCCTGTCTTCTGCAGGTATAGCAGTTCTTAAGTGAGTATTGTGCTTTGAGATATGAGGAATCACTTTACTCAGAACATACTGAAATGTATGCTCATCCATTCGTAAGTAATTGATGTACAACTTTACTTCCTCACATAACAAGTTTAGCTGAATGCTTTTATTGTCTCGTGAAACCCCGGCTTCACCCAAGTATGTTTCCTTTTTTTCCCCCACTTCTGTACCATATGTGCACACAGTGCAATTGTGGTACAAGCAACTGCTGCAGTTAATAACAGTTTGTAGTTTTCAGCCATCTTGAACTTTGATGAATAATATGATGTCAGTGTAATACCCCGTCTAGTGCTATATCAAAGATCTTTTTCAAATATATTTGATGGAATATTGTATCACATCTTTGACAAAGATATTTGATAGTGTAAAACCGGCCTTAGCGGAAAATGAAAGATGTTGAACATCAAGTGATTTCAAAGGGACCATAGTATTATGTGACTTTTACTACTTTTAAGGAGTGATTCAAACTCTGGCATTTTGTTGTGAATGCTTCGGCAGTTAAGTAGTAAGTTTTTAATACTCTTGACTGAGGCACATTCTTTTTATCTCCCTCCAGTAAAACACAAACTACACCGAAAGTAAAAAGAAAGCAGCATACGTATCATAGAACAGACGCAAAAAATATCATGGTAACAATTATAGTGTGCACTGTGCACAACTATTATAATACCAAAAACTTGCCAATCTTAAGCCAGGTTCACACAGGCAACAAAAGTGTCTCCACAGCTAGTGGCATGCGTAAACTCCCAGTTTTTAGTGGCACAACTTGAAAGATGCAACATTTGTCACACCACTAAAAGTTCTGCTTGGGTGTACTTTGTTATGCCAGTTCCCTACGACCACTGCTCACTGGTGGCAGTATTTCGAAACATGAGCATCCTGTCGCACTTATTGTGGTGTAAATGCTGCTATACGTCATTCGATTTCAGTGTTTTTTTTTTTTTTATTTCAATTCATTTCTGAAAAAGTGAAAACAATGGTCAGCAGGTACACTTCTGCATCTTCTAGAACTACAAGAACAGCAACCTATGTTAAAATTTTCTGCAATAGTGTGTGTGTGACTGTGTGCAATATTTTCAAACCAATAACGTATCCCTCAGTCTTAAAAGACGTTTAAATGAATAGAGAAACTGCATCACGGGGGTTGGATCCCCTCCTTCGAAGTCATCAGGTTACAGAGCCTGAGCTACCCTCAGGGTGAAATCTCCACTGCCGAAGTGCCTGTTGCCGTTGCTGTCAGTCCATCCGCCTGTCCGTTTGTTTGTCTGTTCGCTTGCCTGCCTGCCATTAACATCTGTCCGCCATTGCCGCTGCCGCTGTTGTCGTCCGTCCGTCCACCTGCCTGACTGTCTGTTGGCTGCCATCAACGTGCCCAGTGCTTGCCCCTGCCTGCTGTCCATCCGTAGCCGTCCGTTCATCGTGAGCCTTCCCACCTCCACTGTCATCTACACCTCCCCCTCCCCCACGTCCACTGGCCTCCCTTCTTACACCTCGCCCCCCTCCCTCCCCTCACCCATTCCCCCATTTCCTCCCCTGCTGTGTATCCCCATATCTACACCCTTCCCCCAGCGTCCACACCCACAGTAGCTCCCACTCCTGCCCCTGGCCTCATGTATGCATCCACTGCTGCCACCCCTCAGGTGGTTGACTTCTCCTCTCTCCCCCCCTCTCGCCCCCCCCCCCCCGTCACTTCATCATCTGTCCCTCTCCCATCCTCCCAGCCTCCAGTCTCCAAAAAAACCGCAACAGCGCATCATTGCCAACTCTGCTCCCACCACTTTCCACAAAAAGTCACCACCTCCTCCACCTCCCCCTGCCCGCCGTCATCTCCATGGACACCACCCCTCCTCCAGCCACCCATACCCTAGCCCCCACCCTCTCACCTTTGTCCTGTCAACCCCAGACCATAAGTTCCTTGATGTCCGTACCCTCACCATAGAGATACAAAAGTATCTTCCTGGTGCTCCCCTCTCCCAGCTGATTCCTCATCGAGTCTCCTTCCCCCACCTTACACACAGACCTCCTTCGTAAACTCCCATGCATTATGTTTGGCCCCCACTCATCCCTGACTCCCTTCCTCTCCTCTTCCTCTCCCCAACAGCCCGAGCCTCCCCGTCGTCCCCCCATCTACACCGCCGTGATCACTGAGCTCAACCTGGTGATCACGGAGGATGAGGTGTTGGCAGAACTGAACTCACACCCGGACGTGGAAATCCGCTCGGCCGGATATATCCATGGTGCCTCTTGTCCCATCTGTCTCAAGCGCGTATTATCGGAGTCCGCCCCCTCCATTGACCCAATCCTCACCCACGGTACCCTGACTTTCCACCGTCGCCACTCAGTTGAATCATCCAAATCCCCTCCCCAATCTTACCGCTGCCAGCACTCCCTATGTACAACGGTCACCTGACCCCCAACTGCAAAACCCCCCACCTGTCGCCATTGCAAGGCCTTCCACTTTCTTAAAAACTTCCCCAACCTCGCCACCCCTCCTTCCTGTAACACCTGCAACGGCCCCCATCCTATGTACTCCCACAAGTGTAAAGCTAAACTCCCTCCTGCCACCCCTGAGCTTACTGCCCCTGTCTGTTCTATTGATCCCCCCATCCACCCCAACAATTCCCTCCATCCACCACCCACGGCTGAGGACACTATCCAGTTCCTCTCCATAGTCACCCTTTTAAACACCCCCACACCCTCCAACAGATCTCCCGCACTGCCTACTCTGTCTTTCATCTGACCCCCTCGCCACTTACTCCCACAAGAGCTCCCACAAGAAAGTCCACTTCACCTTCTCGACTTGACACCCTAGTTTAAGACTCTTCCTTCCGCTCTCTTCACCGCCCCTCTCTTCCCGTCATGGTGTGGCACGAGTGTCGCATCCTATTCCAGAACATCTGCTACTTCCACACCAACAAATACCTACTAATGGCCACCCTATCCCACTACCAGGTCTACACCTTCCTCCTGAACGAAACCTTTCTCCAGTTCCACCGTACTATCCGCACCTCTCCCTATATCCTCCACCGTGCTGATGCTCCTGGTCCTCGAGCGCAGTGTGGAGTCGCCATTGGCCACATTAAGCATATTTCGGTCCAGCCACAACCCATCCTCAATGACCCCACCGAACCCCTTATCCTTAGCGTCTTCTTCCCCTCCCTCACCATTACCTGTGCCACCATCTATGTCCGTTCCACTGCTCCTCTTCCCTATGACTTCATCTCCCACATTGACCGCACCTTCTCCACCTATGTGATTACTGCCGACATAAACATCCATAGCCTCTCCCCTGCCGCCCTTCAGCGGTGGCATCAGTTCCTCTCCATGATCCAAGGTGACCTTGTTTCACTTCCCCAGCACAACCATCCTGAAAGCAACACCAGCCCCGATGTTGTCATTGCCTCCGTCAACTTCCTTGAGCGTATTGCTGTCTATATCCTTGACCCCACAGGTAGTGACCACCACCCCGTTCTTCTCACTATAACGTCTGCTCACCACCCCCCTCCGGCTCCCCGCCCTGGACCCCCTTCCAAGGTCGTCCGTGACTACTGTCGTGCCAACTGGGATGCCTGCCGGGAATCCATCGTCACCCAAATCAAAAGCCACCCTCTTACCTATCACCGTCCTGATGACATCATCCACGCCTCGTCCTTCCTTCAGAAGGCAATTACTGACTCCGTGGAGGCCCATGTTCTTACTAAAACCATCCACACCCACTGTCCCATTCTCCCTCTGCGGGCTGTCCTCCTCCTCTGCAAATCCCGCCACCTCTATCGCTCCTTCCTGCACACTCATGACAGGGATACACTCCAATGCCACCGGCAAATACAGCGACACAAACAGAAGCTTATTACAGCAAACAAACGCCGGAACTGGCGCCAGAACTGTACACGACTCAACGCCACCCTCCCTAACAACTCCGCCAAGTACTGGTCTGCCTTCCATTGCCTTACTGGTTTCCATTGCGCACACCATTACCTCCTTCTCCGCAATGACCGCCCCATTCCCGACAACCTCAGTAAGGCCATCCAATTCGCTTCCCACCTTTCTGAGGTCTTCTCCATCCCTGATAACCCCCACTTTGATTATTCTCTTTTCCCCACCATCATGGAACGTGCCGATACCTTGGTCACTCCATTTGCTCCTAGTCTCCAGTACTTGGGGCAGTTGCCCCCCTCTGACATAAACACTCTAGTCACAGCACAAGACATTAACCTTATCCTCCGGTCCGAACACAACATGGCCCCTGGTCACAACTGTGTCCCCTACCATCACCTTTGAGAAAGCCCCTTCTCCTTCCTGACTGTCCTTGCCCATCTCTATAACATCATCCTCTCTACCGGCTTCTACCCCGACCTGTGAAAGACTTCGCACATTCTCTTATTCCTCAAACCCAACAAACCCCCTTCCATTGCTCTTCCTGTTGTCCCATCTGCCTCTCCTCCATCTTCAGTAAGGTCTTCAAATCCATCCTCTCCCATCGTATCCATCAGCATCTTAATCAACACCACTTACTCAGTGTGGCTTCCAACCCTCCTTCTCCACTGAAGACGAACTCCTTAACCTTGCTCACCTTCTCTCCCTCCAGCTTAACTCCTGTCGCTCCACCATATTTGTTTCTCTCAACCTCCAAAATGCCTATGACTGTCTATGTCATCCCGTTCTCCTCTATAAACTCCAAACCTACGCCCTGCCTATCAATTTTGTCTGTCTGGTCGCTTCCTTCCTCTCACGCCGTCCTTCCTGTGTCACCCTCCACAACACCTACTCCCGTATCTTTAATTCCACTGCTGGTGTCCCCGAGGACTCCATCCTCTCCCCTCTCCTCTATCTCCTGTACACTGCTGATATGCCCAAGCCACCCCCACCTGTCCACCTTCTCCAATATGCTGATGACACCGCCTTCCTGGCTCTCTATCCTACCCTTCAACGGTCCCAATGCACCCTCCAAACCCACCTTGAACAGTTCAACACTTGATGTAACCAGTGGTTCCTTCGTCACAACCCCTCGAAAACCCAGGCAATAATCACAGGCCGCACCACCCACTCCTTCCGTCTCCATGACTTCTACCTCACCCTTTATGGTCGTCCCACCCAGCTCTTCCCCACCCTGAGATACCTTGGCCTCACGCTTGATCATCACCTCACCTGGACCTCTCACCTCCTGACCATCCAGCAGAAAGCCTATTCCCGCCTCTGTCTCCTGAAACTCCTGTCTGGCTGGACATGGGGATTACATCCTGCCACCATCGTCCACACCTACAAATCCCTCATCCATCCTATCCTCTGTTATGCCAGCATTGCCTGGATCTCTGCATCCACCCACTTTTACAAGGCCCTCTGAATCCTCAAATGCCATGTGCTCCACCTTGCCTTCCTTCCCCCACACGGTTCCTGTATGACCTCATCCCCTTTCCCCCCTCCTCCTTTTCCTGCAACATCTCCACAGCCTTTACACTGTCTGCAGGCTTGATCCCCCCCAGCCCCTGGTTTCCTCCTTCCTCTCCACACCCCGCCCATTGCCACACCTCTATCTCTGTATCCCCCCCTCTCTCCACCTCCACACCCTCCATCTCCTTCATCAGGGCAATTTCCAGTACCTCCCGCTCCTTGATGTTGAACTTCTCTGTGACATCTATCCTTCCTTCCAACTGTAACCTGCCTTTGTTCCCTCCCCTCCCTAGGGCCCTCCTTTTCCTCTCCCCTCCTTCTCCCAAAGCGGATTTTCCTCCTTTCCCCCTTGAGGACTCGAACCTCCGCCGGGACGAGCCGCACAGTCCATGACTGCAGCGCCTGAGACCGCTCGGCTAATCCCGTGCCGTGCTTTCAGTATGGGTCAATTAAAATCATATGGGCCAGTATGCCCTCCTCAACTGTGTCCCTCCCAACCCAGCCCTCTTCGACGTGCTCCCGCCCATCTCCCCCCCTCCCACCCTTCTTTCCTTCTCCTTCATCTCCATGCCCCTGGCAGATCCTGTGTTTTGCTCGTCGTCATCAGTGTGCTACACCAGTGTTGTGTTGCTGCTGTTCTCCTGTGCGTCAAGAGCTGTGATTTTAATTGTGTGCTGGACTTGTACATAGTGTTACTGTCAGTGATCGTTATGTGCTACGCCATCCATCGATACTTTTATACTGCAGCCATACTGCGCCTTGTGTTCCTTTAATTGTTCCAGTGTGAGGTTTTTTGTGCACAATACTTTTTAAGGTTTTTTTATCTTCATTTTACAGTCGCTCCCTTTTTGTGTGTGCTCTTCCATTATGTTCTCCCTTTTTTATATTTTTATCCGCCATATTTTCTCCTTTGTAATTTTAAATGTCTTCTGTTGTATCATTATTGTCTTGTGGCTGAAGAGCAGCGCATATGCTGCTTCCAGCCCACCCCGGGTGGGGAATTGAAGTACAATAAAGAGAAAAATAAAGAAACTGGATATATTTAACCACAACAGCAAGTCGTATGAACTTCGTAATTTGTGAGAGCAATCATTGTGTATTATACACAGGAAATAGTTTCAGAGTGTAATGTGACAGGTGTTAAACTAAAAATTAATTATTCGAAATGCCTGTGTCAACGAATATAATAAGACGCCAAAATCTTGAAATAATGGCGTATCTGCCGATGATATTTATATCCCAGCTGTTGGTTAGTTTGGCATTGCAGACAGCATTTTCGTCTCTAAGTATTATTTCTTTTATAAATGTTTTTGTTTCCCCTGCATTATCCCTGTGCGAAATTATTTTCGGATCCAACATTTAGGTTTCGTATTCCTTGTATTTAAGTCTTGTCACAACTGTAAGGACATAATCTACGCTATAAAATGCACACTGGCCCATATGATTTTAATTGACCCATACTGAAAGCGCCGCGGGGGATTAACCGAGCGGTCTCAGGCGCTGCAGTCATGGACGGTGCGGCTGGTCCCGGCGGAGGTTCGAGTCCTCCCTCGGGCGTGGGTGTGAGTTTTTGTCCTTAGGATAATTTAGGTTAAGTAGCGTGTAAGCTTAGGGACTGATGACCTTAGCAGTTAAGTCCCATAAGATTTCACACGCATACTGAAAGCTGTGCAACTATGTAGAATTTATGGTGTCATATGTGAGCGGTACCTGACGATGCCATTACAGCACGACACAAGCTGTGGCGCCACATTAAACGCGTGTGTAAACCCAGCTTACATCAAATTACCGCCAACAAGAAAGAATAACACATGACCCATCTCAGGACACAAAAATATTAATCCAAAGAGCGACGCCATCAGAGAAACTCTTCAATTCATTTTTTTCAGAGATACTACACCAAAACCGAGAAATACGATGTCATTGGCAGTCGAGAACAGCTGAATAATAGTTGTGTTTGGAGTTGGAAGTGCGGGAGTTCGAGTTGTAAAATGTCCGCTTCGGTAGCAACGAATCCGTCTACTTTGCTTCCATTAGGTATGTGACATAAACGAGAGTTTACAATATTTCTTTACCGAAAAAGTTGATATAATGGTCCTGGAAAAAGAAATAAAACGGTTCTATTGTGTAATACGTCTGCTCACAGAAACCTAACCAAAAAGCTTGGAATAAGCGGCCCCTAGGATGACTTTCCATTATTGACAAATTGATTCTTTTTTTATTGCAGAACTTGTCGATAAGTGTATTGGTTCCAGAATACACATAATAATGAAGAATGACAAGGAAATAGTGGGCACGTTACTCGGATTCGATGACTTCGTTAACATGTTACTTGAGGATGTCACCGAATATGAGTCAACCCCAGAGGGAAGACGTATCACAAAACTGGATCAGATTTTGCTTAACGGCAACAACATAACTATGGTGAGTTACACTTTTTGTAGTGAAACTGAAATTTCGAACATCATTTATATCTACTTGAAGGCAACATCTGTGGGACGTTTAATCACTATTTGTGCGTTGATGAGTTTGTACAGTGACGTAGACAAGTCACGATGTTATATAGAATAGGCCTATGGGCTAGATAACGTAACGAGACAGATTTTAGTTTAATTAATGTATGTCCAGATACTATATAATGTTGGGAGCAAGATTAAGAGTGCAAGCAAGAAGTATTATCATTTGAAGATAAAAAAAAATGTTGGCAACAGTTCCCTCTATGACCAAAACAACAAATTTGCTTGTTGCATGAAACAAGAAGTTGTATCAGTACTCAGCAAAGACCAGGACCAGAAAAGTATGTTATATAAACATAAAATAATGCTCTTTGCACTGCCTGCAATATAAGAACATAGTTAAGGGAGAGTTAAAAAAAGGTTCTAATAAAAAGAGTGGAAGATGCTAATAAACATTCCTGCTGCTTCAGGCAGAGAGAGAGAGAAAAGCAGCAGGAACAATCTTTGTTAGCATTGTCCACATTGTTTTATTAGCACCTTTTTTAAAGTCTTTGTTAAATATAACAATGTTTTTAAATTTATTTTGCAGCCATTTATGGGTTTATGTACCATACTTTTCTGGCACTGAGCTTCACTGTGACTGGGAAGACTTCTTGTTTAGTGGAAGAGGCAGCTTTCTTGTTGTGGTTACAGAGGACGCTCTTGCCAACATTTCCTTGATATTCAACTGATAATACTACTTTTGGAATTCTTCTTTCTTGCAGTTTTTGAATTGAGAAGTACCTTTCTTTATTTTTGTTGATTCTATCTTCGGTTATTAAAGAAAAATTGTTTCTTCCACACATCATTCTTAAATCTGTCGAGTCTCATACAACCTTTCAGGAATCTTGGAACGCGTATATCTGCTCTGTGTATTTTTCTAAAATGTATCACACTCATCAACCCTAACTGTGAGCCATCATTCAATAAAAATTCAGTCTTATTTTGATTCTTATTTTCTGAACAGTGTTCCTTTGATTGTGTCACAAATTGCTTGACCCTTTTTCAGTTTCTAATCAGTAGCCTATCATAATTTATGTCACGGCTAAGGTATTGGTAAAGGGACACTTGCACAATAGATATATTATATTTAGGTTTGTTTTAGTTCAAACCAGATATTCATGTCTAGAAACACACAGTCTTGGTCTTTTGTGCAAAGCTTTTATTACACATTGAGTAGGTTTGTTGAAAAAAATTAATACTATTTAGTAGTAATCCTCATGGAGACATTTATGACAGTTGTTCTTTCCAAGCACAATTTGTCTATGGAACAGTGTAGCGGGGGTACCCTCTGCCAAACACCATAAAGTGGCTTGCAGAGTATAGTTTGAGAGGTAGATGTCGTTGAAAACTTGGGCCTAGTGCTGAATGGGCCGTGTAAAGATTACACTAATGTACAATAAAGTAAAATATCAGTATTACTGCTAGTGTCATATCATAGTTCAGTAGCCATTGTTCTATCACTAGAAGAACATTTATGAACAGAGTATAATGTAGTATGATGATCTTTTTAAGTTACTAAAAATTTTCATACCTACAATCTGGAAACTATGCTGTCTTGGCCAGTCAACATCTTGGCTTGTCTAGGCTGTCTCAATTCGTGGTTTTGTGATGGTGAATTTGATGTCGTGCTTCAACTTCACCTGAATTAGGCAGTTGAGCACGTATTGGCTGTAAGCAACTTGGACCACTGTAAAAGCATCTTTACTAAGCCACATTTTTCAGCTCAAAAGGAAAATTCAGTATTAGATATTAATTGTCAACTTTGACCAGTGACGTGATCTTAACAGTTGCTGTGACATCACCTTTTGGTGCATATGTTCAGTTTGGTTGTTAGCTGGCGAAGCAAAGATTGTGAAAGCAAAGAACCTCATTGCAATGACACCGATCTGTAGCTTAGTGTGAGGTCTAGGTTAGGTTGGAAGGTGACAGTTTGGTTGTAGGTTGATGAAGCCAATGAAAGTTACAGCAAAAAACCTTGTGGTAATATACTGATCTATAGCTTAGTGTGTTCTAAAAAATCACCACTAAAATTGTGGTATTGTCCGGAGGTCTCGGTGCCACATCAGGTCGGTACCACAGGCACTGACAGTGTCAGCGCAGTCCGCAACGATTAATCTGAGGGGCTCCTGAAGACTGCCTTCCGTCTCGGCACTGTAGCTCAGTATAGACTCGAGCTAAGATGAACTCTGCCCCAGTTTGTGACCTCTGCTTCAGCAGTCAACATAGTGTAGTAGAACAGTGTCAGTCGCAGTGTGTGAAACCTGTAGTTGTTTTACTGTCAGACGTTGTACTTAAAGAGAACAGTTTATGATTGTATGTATCGAGTAATGCTGCCATAATCAATGACCGTTGTAAATTCTGTGCTCTCCTGTGGTAAAGAACTGACACAAGTTGAGTAAATCTTTTTTTTCACTCGTGTAATAAAGTGAACTGGTATTTAATCTTTGTCGTTAAATTGAGCTATCTCCCAGAGCACTCAATGAACTCGTGGTTGTGGTCAGGTAATTCTGGTTTTGTCTGCCTACAAAAACATCACGTTAAAATTGCCATAATGGTTACGGCATTAGCAAACGTTTCCTGTGTCGCTGGTCAGGCCTGACAACTAGTACTGAATATTCCTCTTTATCCCACTTTCCTTCTTTAGCACCATCCGACATCCTACAGAGTGGCAGCAGTCAGTCAGTCAGATATGACTGTGACATAAAATATATTAGACTGTTAGTAGGTGTTGTTGTGCTACGATGCTTTTTAGTTTCCTCCGAAAGCAGAGGATTCGTGAAAGCTTGACACACACTTGTATGGTGCCATTTATCAGAGTTAATTGCTGTAGGCCTAGATGTAATAGCCCATATGTGTAACAGCCCCAACATTTCCCATTGCTATATTGTCATTGAGGCAACATGTCGTCCTCTGTAATTTGTTTTCCTTTATTTTCATTGTGTTTGCTTTAAACCACTCCTTGGCCTTGTGGAAGAGAGTATCTTCTTGTTGCATAGCCTGCAGAGTACTCTTCCCACTCACTCAAAACAATGTTGTTTTGCCTGAAGACTGATACATGCACCCATTTAATGTACATCATCAATAACAATCAGAAATAACGGGTGCCCTGTTACAATACTTGTGGCACACTGTTTTGTAACTTCTCTTCACAATGAGCTACTCCTTGGACTGAAAGGATCTGGCATCTATTAGATAAGACTGAATGTTTTCCAGGACAGTTCCTCCAATTCTGTAGCATTTTTACTTCTTAAGTAGGGCATTTTGTGGGGTAATCAAAGGCCTTTATAAGATCACGAAAGTACCTGTGCTGTAGACGCTGTCTTCAAAAGCTTGATTTATGTTTGTAATTATGTCCAGAGCTCCTGTTACAATGGACTTGGCATTCAAAAACTGTGTGGCTATTCAGTATGAGAGCATGCAGCTTTGAAAATAGGTTAACATTTGTCTTTTGATAAGCTTACTATTGAACACACATTTATTAGTTTCTCACTTTTTTCCCCTGAAGTCCATGATCACCACTCTGTGATGTGTAGATACTGGTTCAACCACATGTATCTCATTGTTCCAGCTGTTGAAATTTGCTAGAATATTGTCAAGGCAGACATCACCTCAAGTAGGTAAACTTTTCATAGCTGCTAATTACAGTGGTGAAAGCTCTCTATCTACCTATATCTATCATTCACACTGTTCTCACCAGTACACTGTTGGAATGACCACACGAAACTACACTCATGCTCATAAATTAAGGATAACGCTGATACATGGTGAAACAACACTCTCGTGGGCGGTTTGCGGGTTTAAATCACCTCGGGGTATGACCATGCAGTGCATTTGACCTGCGGTCATTGCCCGGTGGTGCTGGCAAGCAGTCCATATATGCAGAGGTGTGTTGGTGCATGTCAG
Organism: Schistocerca cancellata; assembly: GCF_023864275.1. Classification (NCBI taxonomy): domain Eukaryota; kingdom Metazoa; phylum Arthropoda; class Insecta; order Orthoptera; family Acrididae; genus Schistocerca; species Schistocerca cancellata. Next base: position 41,843,690 of record NC_064637.1, read on the forward strand.
AGTACGGTGCAGCGAGTAAATGTGCAGACGTTTTCAGACGTGCTAATGGTGACTGTGTGTTAAAAATGGCTCAAAGACACATATTGATGGCGTTATGAGGGGTAGAATACTACGGCGACTGGAGGCTGGTCAGACACAGCAGTGCATAGCATGGGCCCTCCATGTGCCACAGAATGTGATCTCAAGGTTATGCAACGATTCTAGTAGACAGGAAATGTGTGCAGGTGCTACAGTACGGGACGTCCACAGGGTACAACACCACAAGAAGACCAATATCTCACCACCAGTGCCTGCAGACGGCCACGGAGTACTGCAGGTAGCCTTGCTCGGGACCTTACCGCAGCCACTCGAACAGTTGTCTCCAGACACACAGTCTACAGACAACTGAACGGACATATCTGCCGTGAACCAGGAACCAGATACCAATCCCTTAATGTCCTTGAAAGGGACCTGTATGGAGGTCATGGTTTGATGGTGTGGGGTGGGATTATGATTGGTGGACGTACACCGCTGCATGTCTTTGACAGAGGAACTGTAACACGTCAGGTGTATCGGGACTTCATTTTGCACCAGTATGTTCGCCTTTTCAGGGGTGTAGTGGGTCCCACCTTCCTCGGCCCCACCGATCTGCCATCGTGGAGGAGTACCTTGAAACAGAAGATATCAGGCGAATGGAGTGGCCTGCCTGTTCTCTGGACAGCACGTCTGGGATGGTCACTTAAGACACATCAGGAGCTCCGACAGGCACTGGTGCAAGAATGGGAGGCTATACCCCAGCAGCTGCTCGACCACCTGATCCAGAGTATGCCAAGCCGTTGCGCGGCCTGTGTACATGTGCATGGTGATCATATCCCATATTGATGTCGGGGTACATGCGCAGGAAACAGTGGCGTTTTGTAGCACGTGTGTTTCGGGATGGTTTTTTCAACTTATCACCAATACCGTGGACTTGCAGATCTGTGTCGTGTGTGTTCGCTATGTGCCTATGCTATTAGCGTCAGTTTTGTGTAGTGCCACGTTGTGTGGCTCCACATTCTGCAGTTATCCTTAATTTATAAGCATGAGTGTAGTTTTGCTCCCAAATGTATTAGATACCATAAATTTCCAACTGCTTGGCGAAGTTTCCAAAATTCCTATTTGGGGAAATGGAACAGTAGCTTTCCCATACTACACACTTAACACTTACATATACTGAACAGAGCTGTGGTATTTAGGTTCTGGTTCAGCTAGCCAATGTTCACATCTGAACTGTTCAAAAAGTAATAGAAATATTTGAGTTTTGGTAATATATGTATTCATGTACATTAATGTTATCTCCTTCAAAGTGGTGCCCACTAGGTACTTCAGTTGTGCCAGTGCTTTTTCCAGTCCCCAAAACAGTTTCAGTAATGTGTTTGTAATCTCATCTGTGCTTGTAAAACAACTGACCTTTAAGGTTTTCTTTATTTTTGCAAGAGAAAGTGTTATGTCTGGTAAATAAGAAGTATGGAGCACCATTATAGTATCAATTTGACCAAAAATTCAGGAACAAAATCAAGTGTGAGCAGGAACACTATTGTGGTGGAAACATGATGAACTTAGACATGTATTATTTGTGGACAAACATCCTCCTGTTGAAAAATGGCACTATGATACTGTCATGTGTCAGGAGGTAACTTGTGATGGCCCAGGGTGACTGTGACATATGGCTGTGCAGTTGGAGACAATCCATGACCTTTAGTCCTACTCGATGGCTTCCTGCACTGTGACTAACACTGCTGTGCCTCTCCAAAACATTGGATGAATGGGACCTTTCCCCAGATCACCACCATAGATCATCAGGAGTAGTGCGGAACAGAGGTTCATCGCCAAACGCATTGTAATGCAATTTGTCAGTAGTTCACTTCCTGGTCACAGCATCATTCCAAATGCAGCCTTTCGTGTTGTGGTGTTAATGGCAGACTACACATGGAACAGGAATTCCTTAGCCCAACTGCCCAATCTCTACTTGTCCTCATTCTCTAGCAGCAGAAACAAAAACGTCGATAACAAGTGGATCATATTTGTATGCGCAAATTTATTATATTTCATCGTATTAGATACTAAACAGAGCTTTTCAATTTTTTCAGATTATATATTACAAGTAGCAATTGTAAATAAAGTTATTTGTCAAACTTCGGAGCAGATGAAAACTATTTTCTCAGTTCGTTGAATGTACACAGTTTTTATTTCCGTTGTTGAATATTAGCAATGTCAATTAGTTCTAAAATGAATGACTGAATAATTTATCAGTATATTAACATTTATAATATGAATATGATGATAGGTTGGTGGCGTGCTCACTCCTTAAATTCTTGAGTATGTTGGAGTTGTGATAATGGAAACATACACTCACTTTACTGTCAGAATCTGGTTTATAATAGTCTTCTTTAGTGATGCTCAAACTATAACTGCTCCCTCCCAGTTGTATAATTAATTTCTTTGCTCATTCGTCCACAATCCCTTCGTTTTCGGCAACCTCTTTGACGACACTTGCAGTACTGTGTCTCACTTGTCACTTGATTGATTGCTGTTACAACACGATTTTCAACTTCAGAAATCATGAATTTTTTTATTGTTTGCAACAATGTAATTTTTTATTTGTGCCCATACCACTTCAGTGGCATTGAAATGACAATGATATGGAGGAAGCTGAACAATTTCATGTCCCTACCTTTTGGCAATCTCATCAATTACATATGCCAGAAATTGTGGTTCTTTTGTGCCACAATTTCGAGGAATTCTGTCTCCTTCATATCTTCTCTGAAATGCACTTTTTGTTGTTTCAGCCACTGAATAAGATCTTCTTTTTTTTTGTTGCCAAAGTTTTTCAGCACTGTATGTAATGAAAATTTGCTTCCTTTAAAAAGATCGTCTTTCTGAAGTGACAAAAGTAATTTAGGTAGTTGGCTGTTCCCTTGTCTTATAATAGCCATATATATATATATATATATATATATATATATATATATATATATATATATATATATATATGAGATGACGAATAGTGTCTTTCTGGAAATCGTCCAAAGCTGTCACTTGTCTCTTCCTCAACCGCTTCTTTCTTGGTGTGTGCAGCCTTGGAGTGCCATTCTCACCACAGCCTATAGTGTACTGTTCTTTCCTTATTGTTACAACAGTGTTCTTCCTTATTTTCAATGCTGCTCTTAACGACAACAGCAACAGGAAATAAGGGCTCACATTTCTCCTTCTCTTTTTTGAAGTAGTCCCTCACAATACACACGAATTCAAATGCCTGGCTGTGTAGCACACCTTCCTTCCTCCATTTCACTTCACGTTATGGGCTGGAACTACTCGTTGCACAGGACATCGTTTAAAAGGAAACAGAAGTAAGCAAGCACTAACAACAACAAAAACAAAATAAACTACAAACTGAACTAGGCATTAACACAAACGACTGTACTGGTTGCATGTGAGACATTCACTGGTATGTTTCTGACACATGCTCATCAAGTTTGCAGAGCGGCAACATGGCTCCTGCTACCTGCTTGAGTCCATCATTGGCTGGCTGCCTGCGGTTGCTCGGCAATGAAATGATGCTACTGAACTGTCAGCATCGAATACTCGTCTCCCGGACTATACGTGTTCTCGCATGAAAGGTGCAGATGTGAAGGGATTACGATGTGCTCAGTGCACGGCAGTCCACTATCGTAATGTCAGACGTGGTCCACCAGAACTTGGACAAAGATCATGCCTGCCTTCATGTTCCCATGCAGTCCAAAACTGGGCCACTGTCACATCTGAATGCCCCACAAATCCGGATATTGCACAGTTTGACCAGCCAGCCAAATGCTCATTGCACTAAGGCACCTTTCAAACTCTCAGGTGTTGATAATGCTACCTCACACGAGTATGCGGCATCTCTTGTGTCCTTCACAGTGATCACTCAACACCTGACACTGTTATAGCCCCCCTGGATACCCTACTGGACCTGGTAACAGTATTAATCACTGAAAAGGCAATTGTACTGTGGTGGCCATTGCATCTGACACAGAAAACTGCACATCAAATCGTTAACATACCTGCTGATGGTGTGTGCGTGCACAAAGTTAATTGCAAAATAAATCACATTTTCTGGCTGCTTCATATATATGCGAAAGCTGTTTTCAGGTTGTTGGTGTAATGGTTCAGGGATTCCGGACTGGAGCAGATTCGTTTGCCACGAAGACCTAGGCTGTAGGGAAGGGACCGTTTGATGTGGAATGGGTGGCAGCTGTCATAATGGAGGTACTGTTGCTTGTTGGTGGGTTTGATGTGGACGGACGTGTGAAGCTGGCCATTGGACAGGTGAAGGTCAACATCAAGGAAAGTGGCATGGGATTTGGAGTAGGACCAGGTGAATCTGATGGAACCAAAGGAGTTGAGGTTGGAGAGGAAATTCTGGAGTTCTTCTTCACTGTGAGTCCAGATCATGAAGATGTCATCAATAAATCTGTACCAAACTTTGGGTTGGCAGGCCAGGGTAACCAAGAAGGCTTCCTCTAAGCGACCCATAAACAGGTTGGCATACGAGGGGACCATCCTGATACCCATGGCTGTTCCCTTTAATTGTTGGTATGTCTGGCCTTCGAAAGTGAAGAAGTTGTGAGTCAGGGACGGGTGTGCACCCGCTCACACACACGTGTCCGTCCGCACATGTGCAGACGCCGGCAGACATGTTTGGTCTTTAAATATGTCTGCTTGTGTCTGTGTGTGTGTGTGGATGGATGTGTGTGTGTGTGTGTGTGTGTGTGTGTGTGTGTGTGTGTGTGTGTGTGTGTGCGCGAGTGTGTACCTGTCCCTTTTTCCCCCTAGGGTGGGTCTTTCCGCTCCCGGGACTGGGGTGGCTCCTTGCCCTCTCCCTTGAAACCCGCATCCTTTCGTCTTTCCCTCTCCTTCCCTCTTTCCTGATGGGGCGGCGGTTTGTTGTGAGGGCTTGAATTTTGTGTGTATGTTTGTGTTCGTTTGTGTGTCTGTCGACCTGCCAGCGCTTTCATTTGGTGAGTCACATCATCTTTGTTTTTAGGTATATTTTTCCTACGTGGAATGTTTCCTTCTATTATAACCATATCATTAATTTGAACCCAAGGTAAGTCTTTCCGCTCCCGGGACTGGAATGACTCCTTACCCTCTCCCTTAAAACCCACATCCTTTCGTCTTTCCCTCTCCTTCCCTCTTTCCTGATGAGGCAACAGTTTGTTGCGAAAGCTTGAATTTTGTGTGTATGTTTGTGTTCGTATGTGTGTCTGTCGACCTGCCAGCACTTTCATTTGGTAAGTCACATCATCTTTGTTTTTAGGTATATTTTTCCCTCGTGGAATGTTTCCTTCTATTATAACTATATATATATATATATATATATATATATATATATATATATATATATATATATATAAAGAAAGATGATGAGACTTACCAAACAAAAGCGCTGGCAGGTCGATAGACACACAAACATACACACAAAATTCGGAAGGAGAGGGAAAGACGAAAGGATTTGGGTTTTAAGGGAGAGGGTAAGGAGTCATTCCAATCCCGGGAGCGGAAAGACTTACCTTAGGGGGGAAAAAAGGACAGGTATACACTCGCGCGCGCGCACACACACACACACACACACACACACACACACACACACACACACACATATCCATCCGCATATACACACACTGGTATATGGTGTCTGTGTGTGTGTGTGTGTGTGTGTGTGTGTGTGTGTGTGTGTGTGTGTGTGTGTGTGTGTGATATATATATACCTAAAAACAAAGATGATGTGACTTACCAAATGAAAGTGCTGGCAGGTCGACAGACACACAAACAAACACAAACATACACACAAAATTCAAGCTTTCGCAACAAACTGTTGCCTCATCAGGAAAGAGGGAAGGAGAGGGAAAGACGAAAGGATGTGGGTTTTAAGGGAGAGGGTAAGAAATCATTCCAGTCCCGGGAGCGGAAAGACTTACCTTAGGGGGAAAAAAGGACGGGTATACACTCGCACACACACACATATCCATCCACACATATACAGACACAAGCAGACATATTTAAAGATATAAGTAGTTAGGTAATGGGGCTTTTGGGACGTATATACGCAGCTAATGTTAGCTGCGGTACCGTACCCAAGCTGCCGTCGCTTGTCATCTGTTCATTACGTCACACTTGGCAGCCTTCCAGCTGGCGGGCTACACAGGCACGCACGCACACGTAAACACACACACACACACACACACACACACACACACACACACACACCTAAACCAGCATATGTAAGATGTAATTCAACATTTATTATACATATTATTTTTGCAAATTAATCCAGCTGTTGTGTGCACTGCTGAATCCAAGCCACTTTACCAGTACCTTATTTCCTTTCTTACGTATGATTTTCTCAACAATGTACGTTGATGGATATTTTGTTTTTTGTAGCTCCTCTGCGTAGAAAGCTCCAGCTATGGGCTGAGATTTGTAATCTTCAAGGAGATATGTTCTCGGATTGGTTTCTTGCACTTTACGTATTTTGAAAATTTCCGTGGACCAGTTGGCAGTGTATCCTTTGTCAAAGACTGTTTTCTATTTACTAATTCTGACGTAATCACCAGTTTTGAGTTTTGAGCGACGTGGATCAATCATTTTGATTTTGTTATACACAGTAGATAGAAGGCTATTATCTTTTACGTCCACCGGCCTCATTTGAATTGTTCTGTGTTTAGTGTGATTATACTGTGTGACCAGATCTTGTACAGTCTTAATCCATTTGTATGAGCCCTGAGAAGTAAATTTTCTGAACATAAGACCCTTGGGAGTTCTGTTAAAGCGTTCGACTACAGAAGCTTTCATATTTAAAAAAGTGGAATAATGATTAATTCTGAGTTGCTGCATTAACTTTTTAAAACTAGTATTGTAGAATTCTTTCCCAAGATCAGTTTGTAAATGTACTGGGATTCGCTTGCTTTTTGTGTATATATTTTTAATCGCAACAGCAACTGCAACCCCAGATTTTGTCTTTAGAGCAGCAACCCATGCGTATTTGGAGTAAACATCAATTACTGTTAATAAATATTTATATCCAGAATTCCACTTTGAATATGCAATCATGTCAACTAAGTCTGCCTGATGAAGATCATCAAGTCCTTTTGTGATAACCGGTCTCCTAGGATACGTTCAACGAGCAGGACGATGAAGCTCATGAGCAATTGCAGCTTGCATCATGCTCTCTCCTTAATGTGTGTTCCTTATGGAAGACAATATATCTTTGTAATGACAGAATTTTGATGGAATGATTGCTTATATGGACTGGAGTGCGGGAAGAAACAGAAGGGAGGGAAATAAAAAAAAAATAAAAACGAAAGAACACACATATATTCTAAGAAGAATTTTTATTATTCTCAAAGTACCATCTCATAATAAGTCTTGCATTAGTCTTTGCTAACAATCGATCTTCAGGAATATTAAAAGATGTTCTCAGAGTTTTCAATGAAGGACACTCGAAAGATTGCATGTTGACTACTCTACCATGATGCACACCCAGTAAAGCAGATGTCCATTCTACTTTTTCTTGTCCCATTACCATAATATAATCACAGCATTTACACAACTCCCACAAAGTATTCCTTGCAGTAAGCAATGACACGCCGTCCATTCCCCAGTGCTCGTGGTGATGATTACGTGTCAGCCACGAGTTTATCTTCTGAGTCTTTTCTGATAGGCTGTTAAAGGCTACAACTTGAGCGATAGTGACATATTCCTCTGCAATAACATGCATTCCATCTACTATGATAGCAGCTGCTTGTTTAGGCACAAAATTATTTGCATCATCTTTGAATCCTTGCAGATCAATGAATGCTATCTTCATTCTGTGAGAGGAAGAGGTAAGAAGAAAGAAAAAAAGATAGAAAAGTCAGCGGTGGCATACTACTGCTGTGACTGAAATCGTTGTATGTGCGTATGTGACAAGAAAAATTTCTCTTACCTGAAGCACGACAAGATGATGATTGATTCTACAGAAACTACAATAGCGTAAACCTGCTCAGTGGAACGATATCGACTGATAGTATTTCTCTAAAAGCATCTCGTTTTATGTGTTATGTGTACGAGCACCCTTATTTTTTATTATTGTTCCCCTCCTCTCATCATATCACAGTCTTCCTGCTAGCACTGCTCAACTATTAACATCTATAGTTGAAAGAAGAAGAAGAATAAGAAGAAAACGAAAGGAAATTCTTTTATTATTTTCGAAAGACGTGTTGTAAAATGCAGAAAACAGTATCGTTCTTCCTCCAGAAGCTAAACTGCATGTGTAAGCACGTGATGTGCACGCAGGGAGCCAGCAGATATCAATAATAATAATAACAGCGATGAGAACACGGGCAGGAGGTTTGGCATCTGTTTCGGAACATCTGAAATAACATCAGCTCTCCAGCACGTGGCGAGGAGCAGCTGTCGCAGCGTTTTTTGTTGTGCACACGCGGAGGAGGTCAATGTCATGTCCTCCTCCATACCATGCCTCACGTGTGTTACGTAATACTGCTATTACCATCATCACGCTGGAGGCTGCGTGGAGGAGGACAAAAAAAAACAAAAACAAAAAACAAAAAAAAAAAAACTTAAACATTCGTACACATGCCCAGAGACTGCTCGTATGACGTATTTTTTGGTCTTCAGCGTGTATCTCAGTGCCTGAGGAGGGCAGAGATCGTTGCCAAAGTTTACTTTAAAAAGCCATACGCAGATCTGTAGGAGGTGGTTTCATAATTAGCAGTAGCAGCAGTAGCACCTGATTGTTTCTTTTATAGCAACAAAAACATTAAGCATAACAGCAGTAGGGGGGTGGCGTTAGTTTACCCATATCACTCTCACTACCTCCGCGAATATTTTGGCATCGGTACATTATCAGTAGGAGGCGGCGTCAGTTTGTCCCTCTCTCTCTTTCTTTCGCTCTCACTCCCTCTGCGAATGCTCTGGAAGCGAATATTCTGTTTTTTTTTTTTTTTTTTTTTTTTCCTTCTTCACCTGCTTGCTCGGTATATAACCAGGAGACAAGCGGCTAACATTTGCTATCATTCTGAACATCACCTTTGCTGCAGGAGTCTACGACTGTCGTGGTCGGCACTGTCGTCATCAACTGACACTTTGTGTTTTCTTCTTCTTTTTGGAGAAAGATACAGACAACTCTCCAGAAAATGTAAGTTCAACATATATTACCTACTACTAATTGTCACATTTTTTTTTCTATCTGTAGGGACTGACTGCTGTGTAACTAAAGAGAATATGGATGCTCCTCTTTTACAGAGCTTGAAACAGCTAGGCGAGGGCAGAAACGCAAAACCTACTCAGCGGCTGTTGGCGCTGGAACAGGGAGAGAAGTACCTTATTCTCAGCGCCAGGCGTACAACTACAAAATTTGGAGCAGCAGTTGTCGTGTACGTCAAGGACAGCAAAATATATCTGCCAGCGCGCTTCTCTGCCCTCAGCAATGAAGAACTGGAATTTTTAAACTCCGGGCAAGTGCTTATGATTTATCGTGGTAGAGTCAATAGTATGGATGTAGTTGATTTCGAAACAGTTTCATAAATGACAGCCTTTCTGTTTTTTTTTTTTTTTTTTTTTTTTTTTTTTTTCATAGTATAAGCATTAATGTAAATATTTAGTTGCGAGTGTGTGTGTGTTATTTCACTAACAATGTCCATTACAATTAGGAAAGTGTCAAGGCATGGAAATATTAAAGAAATTGACTTGCGTTCATTAAAAGAAGATAACTGTGGCTCAGATTTTGTCTCGCGAGATACTTTAGTGTTTACAATAAAAGTAGCCGGCATTGGTGAAAATGAGAATGCATTTTCTGAATTGAATGCAAAAATAGTGCAGCTACTTCAGAAGGACTGTTTTAAGGAGGGGGGAACATTTTGCTGCCTTCGAAGTGTATGATAAGTACGAATGCATCTACTACACAGACGTATTCGTTAGCAAGTATAATAACCTAGTTGACTACTATATCAAAGAAATCCTGTTTGTTCTATACACAGTCTGCTCTCATAATGCATTTCAGTGCCAGTTTGATTTCTTTAATGGCGCAGCTTGTCTCAAATCGTGGGTAGAGACAGGGGACGTTTCTTTTATTTATTCAAATTGTAAAAATCTGTTGCTTGCAATAGCTGATATTTTGACAAGTGCAGAAAGTGAACAATGAGTCAACCATCTCCAAAGCGCATTAAATTAAACCAAGATCAGCAGGAAACCAATGGTCTGGAATGGGTTTCTGTAGAATGTGCTTTCAAGAATCGAATATGTACGGGTGAAATATTTAATCGGTCTGGTTTCAAGGATCCTCTGTATTTCTTGGATGCATGTTTTCCTGTCATTAACAATAGAGTGCGAAATGTTAACCGGCCTCTTAAAATTAATTTTGTACTTATCTGCAGTTTTGTGTTGCCTAAGTCAGGAGCAGTACAAGAAATGGGCATAAACACAAAGAATGTTGAAATATTACCTTCCGAAATTGACAGTGATTGGTATTCAACTAAAATTGAAAAGAAGTTGTTAAAGAAACTGGAGGCTTTCCAACAGAGAGATTCCGGTTGGGCACTAAGGGACATAGTTAAACTGCGTGTTAATGTTAACGAAAATCGAGGGTTTCATGGAGGACGTTACAGAAAACTGCCAAAAGTTATAGCAAATAAACATGCAGTAATAAATGTTCGCTCAAAAGACAATGCCTGTTTCAAGTGGGCAATTTTAGCCGGTTTGTACCCCGTAAATATTCATCCAGAACGTGCTTCTGCATATGTATCACATGCAAACAAACTGAACTTTGATAACATACCTTTTCCTACAGAACTAAAACATGTGCACATATTCGAAAAACAAAATGAAAACGTCTCTGTTAACGTGTATGGTATCCAGTATTCTGATTATCAGTGGATGGTAGTTAGTGATGGAGATGATGATGATGAGGAGGAGGAGAAGAGGAAAAAGCAAAGGGGAAGGTGGGAGAGAAATAAAAAAGGAAAAAATTTTCAAGTTGTCCCCCTGCATGTTACGAAGTATCATCATGAGAAACATGTAAATCTATTAATGTTACAGGTCAAAAACACAGATATTTACCATTTCTATTATATAAAAAACTTGTCAAGGCTGGCACATCATAGCATTACTAGGCATAATAAATTTATAGTGGTCTGTCATCGCTGCCTGTGTTATTTTCATTCCAAAGAAAAGTTAGATGTACACTTGACTGACTGCGTACAATTTAAGCCAGTTAGCAGTGTTATGCCTAGTGGTGACAAACAGTATGTAAAATTTAGCAACTTCAGAAACAAGCTAAAGCTGCCTTTTATAATTTATGCCGATACGGAATGCATGCTAGAGCCAGTTGCTACTTGTAGTCGTAGTATTAATTCAAATCGAGTACATTTACATACTCCATTCAGTATAGCCTATTATATTCACTGTACCTACAATGATGAATATTCAGAGTTTAAACTGTACAGAGGTCGTGATTGCATGGATTGGTTTACTCAACAGCTCTATGCAGTCGCTGACATCGTGAATGGCTTTTTAGCGCGAAATAAAGAGATGATTATCAGCGCTGAGGAAGAATTAGCTTTTCGCTCTGCGAGGAATTGTCACATTTGTGAGAAACCCTTTCAGGAGGATGACGTGAAGCATCGTGACCATTGTCATTTCACAGGCGTTTACAGAGGTGCGGCTCATGCCGGCTGCAACGTAAACTATAGACCTCGTTTCACAGTACCTGTAGTGTTTCATAATCTGGCAAACTACGACGGGCATTTCTTGATGACAAGCATTTGCGAAAAAACTGTGCTTGTTGATGATAATGATAATGATAACGATGATGATGAAAAAATTACATTAAATCCAGGCTCTGTTTCCATTCTACCATCAAACATGGAAAAGTATAAATCATTTACGAAGAGCATTCCAGTAATGCACCGAGGTAGGAGATGTAGCATAAACTTTCGATTCATAGATTCCTTAAATTTTCTGACATGCTCGCTTGAAAAGTGTGCCTCATACTTGAAACCAGAGGAACTCAAGATAATTAGGAAATACTTTCCCGATGATCAAGAGTTTAATTTAGTCAATCAAAAAGGTATATTCCCATATGAGTATGTGAGCAATGAATCTGTTTTACTAGAGGACCACTTACCTTCAATTGATAATTTTAAAAGTTTATTGACAGGCGGTAGAACTGTCTCGGAATCCGATTACAAAAGAGCATGTGATGTATGGCATTTATTCAAATGTAAAACACTAGGAGAATATTCTGATTTGTATTTGAAAATTGATGTATTGCTGTTGTCTGACGTTTTTGAGAATTTCCGCAACCTGTGCATTAAAACATATGAGTTAGACCCTGCTCATTACGTTACTTCTCCTGGCTTGGCATGGGATGCTTTACTTAAAACTAGCAAAATAGAACTACAGCTTATTACTGACATTGAGCAACTTCAGTTTATTGAGCGAGGTATTAGAGGTGGGATTGTTCATTGCTCTTGTCGGCATGCTGTTGCAAACAACAGATTTATGTCTAATTATAATGCAAATATTGATGAATCTTACATTATCTATCTCGATGTTAATAGCCTTTACAGCTGGGCAATGATGCAACACCTTCCTGTGTCAGACTTTACTTGGATTGACTCAAAAACATTATTAGATACTTTTGATGTGACAACAGTGCCAGATGATTCTGATGTAGGATATATTTTAGAAGTAGACCTTGAATATCCTGAAAATATCCATGATCTGCATTCCGATCTACCACTGTGTCCTGAGAAGATCCTACCACCACCACCAACAACAACAACAACTGACTGTAACAGTACCAAATCTAGTGCTCCAAAAAAGTTAATCTCTACTTTGTATGATAAGAAAAATTATGTAATACATTATAGGAATTTAAAACAGTGCTTACAACATAAGTTACAATTGCGAAAGATTCACAGAATACTATCATTCAAGCAAGCGCCATGGATGAAACCATACATTGTCATTAATACAGAGAAACGTATGAGAGCAAGTAATGACTTTGAAAAAAATTTCTTCAAACTTATGAATAACAGTGTTTTCGGCAAAACAATGCAAAATGTAAGAAAAATGGTAGATATAAAACTAGCAACACGCTGGGGTGGTAGATATGGAGCAGCTGCACTGATTGCTAAACCTAATTTCAAAAGGAGTGTAATTTTCAATGAAAATTTAGTTGGTATTGAACTAAATAAAGTTAATGTTGTGTTTGATAAACCAATAGCAGTAGGTATGAGTATTTTAGATATATCAAAGACTCTTCTCATAGAGTTTCATTATAACTACATACTAAACAAGTTCCCAGCAAATCATGTGAAACTGTGTTATACAGATACTGATAGCTTAATTTACCACATTAAAACTTCCAATATTTATGAAGATATTAAGATTGATGTTCATAAATGGTTTGATACGTCAGGTTATCCTGTAGATAACAAATATAATCTTCCAATTGTCAATAAGAAAGTGGTAGGGTTATTAAAAGATGAATTAAATGGTGATCCTATAACAGAATTTATAGGTCTGCGAGCTAAAATGTATGCTCTTGAGACTGAGTCACAATGTGTAATGCGTAGGGCAAAGGGTGTGAAGCAATCTTCTGTCAACGAGTTGACCATTGATGATTACAGAAACTGTGTATTGAATTCAGATGTTAAATCTATTACACAGTATTTTATACAGTCCAAAAGTCATGTTGTATACACTATTGAACAGCACAAGCTAGGTTTATCAGCTCAAGACGATAAACGATTTATACTTACTGATAAAATTAATACTTTAGCTTGGGGTCACTATCGCCTAAAGAAATATGATGATTCTTAATTTTCTTTTTATACTGTTTGAAAACTGATTTATGTATATAATACATTATATGTGCTTTGAAACTGATTTATTGTGTGAAAACTGATTTCTGTATGTAATGCCTTATATATGCTATGAAACTGATTTATTGTGTGAAAACTGATTTATTGTGTGAAAACAAACAAAAAAAATCTTTTGTAACTGATTTATTGTGTGAAAATAAAAATACATATTACATTATTTTTCTTTCATTTCATCACGATGTTCCTTTCTGCAACCTCTACAGTTCATTTTAATAGGAGGTGGACCATCAATCTGACAACGTGCATTCAAGTTGTAATGCTTATAACAATGCTGATACTTAGAAATAAGAGCATCATTCTTAAACACTTGCGGCAACCTGTGAAAGTTGTGTGAAATATCACATATAGATGGTAACAGTTGTGTAGGAAATAAATAACAATCAATTGCATTCAAATGTTGACACTGGACAAGTTTCTTATAAATTTCAAAAGCACTTTACAAATGTTTTTCGATTTAATCCACTCGAACAAGAAGTTAGCATCAGTATCAGCCATGAAAGTAGTAGCTTCCTCTTTCTTTCCAGCACACCAATTGAATCCATAGTCTTCCAGTCGGAGCATTTCGACATCTTCGGGAATAATTTGTTGCAGAATACTTAAGACGAACGGACACAGTAGGTCTTGTGAAAACACCAGCGTTTTACAGTCACTGTTTTCTTTTAGTAGTGATTGAATGGAAGAGTTCAGTGCATTGAAAGAGGCTTCTGTGTCTAGAACCTGTAGTATACATTCACTTCCAGCACTTAAATTTGCCACTAACACTCTCACTGACTGCTCGTCTGAACTGGTATTAATTATAAAAACTTTGTTCATTCTGTCCTGTTTCTTCACCTCCCTCCGACGATGTAGCACACTAATGATGAAATGGTTAAGAAGCACTTCCTTTTATATCTGTGTACGCTTTGCAACCTGATTGCTTGATGGAGTCATTTCAATTACTGAATCATGAATGACCAAGCAGTAAGCTATTGTATTTTTTGCAAATGCTTTTTTTGTTTCTATTTCTATCTTCATGTCAACGATGGAAGATTTCAGTGTTTCGTCTTGATGTGAACAATCAATGAAAAATATGGGACAGTTCTGAAATTCGGTACGGTTCATGAGTGGATTTCCTCTTCTTCTTACACCGCTGTCTCCATAATACAGTGACTGAAAATTCGCGTACATTTCAAACGCTTGTGCTGTATTCTTAGTGTCAAAATCGACAGCAAAATTCTCCTCTGGGAATTTAGATGAATTTAAATATACTTTCAAGTCTGATATGTTTATTTTGTCGAATACACTAGAGTCAGCAGTAATCGAATTTCTGTTTGACTGAAAAGCTAATATTACATACCTTGCGGTTTCAAGGGCTGTATTAAATTTGATTTGCCACGTCCAGGAGTTAATTTCTGGTGCAATGCTTTCAATCAAATCCCAGTGACGAAAAGCTAATCTGAGACTGATATCATTTTTCAAAATATTCCACAGTGATATTTGTTGCTTTTCAGAAACTTGGACATGTGGCATTTCCCAGTGCATGTTCTCCAACACAATTTTCGATTTGGTATCTGCTGTTTCTGAGACAATACAGTTAATATCTTGTCTACTACGAATCAGTACCAATTCATGACGAGCATTTAAAATTATCTTTTGATAATCCTCTGCAAAGCCTAAGATCATTTTAAGCGGAATGCAAAAATTGAAACGTCCATCGTTATCGACTAACTCTTTCAATTCACTTCTTGTCCCCCCATCCGGCATTTTGTAATGAGTTTGCTTCACCTGGGGTAAAAGATGCATATCCTTTTATTAATGCTGCAATTCCAGGATTACGCACATGGTCGATAATTTGGTTATTGAGACGGTACTGAATTTCTGAAAACAGATGAAGCGCGCAGTTTTTTGTTAACTCAATATCAGTAGCTTTTCCCTTTCCCTCTGCATTGACAAGTCGTCCTTCTATATACAGCAGACTCTCTGAGGGCAGCAGGTAAGTATTTTCATTTTGTATAACAATTGATATGGAATCGTTCTGAGCAAAAGCTGGTTGACCAAAAGGTTTATACTTATGATACTGAAGGCGAGTAACAGAGTCGTCGACGAGAATTTTTTCTCTAACATTCAACATTTTCTTTTCCTCCTTAACCTCCTTCTGTTTGATCAGTGAAAGTCGGAAGACTCGAATGAGAGGTTACAGAGAAATGTATCAGTATTTATAGCACTCTATATCCCAGTGATGACAGTATTTGACTATTGTACAGAGTTAAAACGTTTTTCACTTTCCTCTTCTTTGCTTTTCTTTTCTTCTTCTTATTATTCTTGTTGTTGTTATTGTGGCTCACAGTGTCAAGGCATCTAGTGTCTTTGCTTATGCAGGCATTCTGTTGGTATATGATACCCATTCCTTTCTCTCTCTCTCTCTCTCTCTCTCTCTCTCTCTCTCTCTCTCTCTCTCTCTTTTTTTTTTTTTCTTTTTTTTTTTTTTTTTTTTTTTTTTTTTTTTTTTTCTTTTTTGTTTAACGTATTTTCCTCAAATGCAATCGAACAGTTATCTCTTCCCCGTCAAAATCCACAAGATTCCCGTCTTGATCTCTAATTGCCACACTTAATTCTGAAACGTATCTTGCAACTACTGGCATGTAAATGGGTGAATTCGGCGTTTCCACAATCTTATATCCTGGTGGGACAGTAGGCCAGAACTGATGTAATGTATGTGTAGGTTCTCCATTGTGAAACGACCCTCCTGAGATATTACAGTCAACACATAAGACGTTAACACTTTGAATGTTAACTGCATATTCAGCCGTCTTCGTGACTCTTTTGTCAACTACAGTATCTGCAAAACCTAAAACTGAACCTATGTTGTTAGAGATATTAAAATCAATAGTAACATTACTCTTAATCTGACATCGATTCAGTGTTTTATTGAAGGAAATATTTAACTGTACTTCATATTTTTTCTTATTGGTTGAGTTATCACTGGCAATCTTCAAGTTGTATGCTTCAATTTCTTTCATTAACGCTGAAAAAATGTCATGCAGTTCATATGTTCCATGTGGCAGACTAACTTTGTCCAAAATTTCTACATCGTTTAAGTAGTTGTAGAAGTAGAAATTATTGTTTGCTGATGTAATATTTGGGATGGAATTATACGTAAAAAGGTTTAGCAGAGCAATTTCATAAACATGAGAGGATAAATTTAGTGCAGGATTGAAGACAGCAGTTAGAAGTGGCTCTTTACCCGTCAGACTTAATGTTACACCGTGTTCAATGTCCATTGTTAGACTGAAACGGTGACCTGCAAAGCTGACTGTTTTATTTGGAATTCAGAAACTTTAAACATAAATGACCACATCTCTGGCTGTTAAGTGACTGAAACGTATTGTAATTATATTTTATGGTACAGTTTTTCAGATACCTTACTATTTCCGGAGGAGGTGGTAAATTTCCAAAGCTGTCGAAATAGTACACAATATTACCTTCCTTTTTGTAAGCTACCCAATGTGAACCTGGTTCATCTTCGGTATTAAGATTAATAATTGCACTCTCACGAGTGTTAGACTTTAAAGGTAAAGTATCTCTCATAAAGACACCTCGAAAGTGTGGTATCTGCAGCTTTTTAGCATAGTACTGTAAGTCAATGTTGGAAAGTGGTCTTGTAGGAAGGCTATTTATGGAGAATTTTTTTTTTTCCTCTCATTCCATTTATACCAGTTAGATACAGACCGAATCCATTTTTCCTGTATGGACCTAAGTACAGTCCTTTTCCATCGCGCAAAGCAATTGCCTCAAGTACACGATTATGCCTTTGCATTTCAGCTAACTGCTTTCGAGCACTCTTTGCATCATTAACTGTCTTAGCAATTCCAGCAGCACCTCCAGCTAGTCCTCCGAGTGCCGATAAAGCAGCAAATATTGGAATTAGAGGTAATATTCCACCTGTTTTGGGAATAGGTATTATTCGTTCTTTGTCGAGCAATTTCCCCCTGGCCTTTGTCGGTGCAACTTGTGAAGCAATTTTATGAGCTACTTTCACAACTGTCATCAGATTACTGCCTGGCTTCACGTATTTGATACCACTTCGAACTTTTTTAATTATGTTATTCAGTACTGCACCAGCTGCATTCAACCTTTTCTTCACACCCATCCCCATTTTAAGTTTAGCTTTCATTGCACCGTTCACAGCTCAAGCAGCCAACTTTTCCTTCAAATTGGCATCTTTTGCTTTTACTCTGCCCCACGCTTTTCTAGCCAGAATTCGATCTGCTCGATGTCTGTCAGGCAAACTGTCTGGGTGAGTTGCGTACGCTATGTCATGTTCTTTACACGCTTCATCTAGTGGATTGATACCAGTGTCACCTCTTTTGAGTCGTTCCTCTAACATTGTCCCTGGACCGCAGTATGAGTAACCAGGTAAATGAAGTTCGACATGTAACTTATTAATCATGCGATTAAGAAGAGAACCACCATGCTTCTTCTTCCTTTTCTTTTTCTTCTGTTTATTGTTGGTACTGTGACACATCTTCATTGCTCGAGTGTTAACTAAAGACTGGTCTTTTACAGTTTTGAATGTTCTCTTATATTAGCAATTGTAATTTGAGAACACTTCTTAGTGTGCCTGAAGATGCATTTCAAGAAACATGTACTTCAGCTTTCCATCAGTCCTATTAATGAACACAGAGATGGAGTGCTAATGCAAGATCGAAGACATGGTGATCTGTTTCCTGATACGATTAGATGTATAGTAGCAGGCCCCTCCAACTGTGGAAAAACAAATGTGGTTGTTAATCTCCTAATTCACGAAAATGGTCTCAGATTTAAGAACGTTTATGTGTTTTCCAAATCGCTGCAACAATACAAGTACAAGTTTCTAGAAGACGTTTTAAAGAACCTAAATGATATTGGGTATTTTACATTTTCCAGTAAGGAAGATGTTATACCACCGGATCAAGCACGTCCGCTTTCAGTTTTTATATTTGATGACATTGCTTGTGACAAACAAGATCACATGAAAGCTTACTTTTCCATGGGACGTCATTATGGTATAGACAGTTTCTATTATGTCAAACATACAGTAAAATCCCGAAGCAATTAATCAGAGATAATGCTAATGTTATTGTGCTCTTCAAGCAAGATGAGCGTAATTTGAAGCATGTCTTCAGTGATCATGTCAATCCCGATATGACGTTCAATGAATTCCTTGAAATGTGTAAGCGAGCATGGAGTGGGAACACCTATGATTTTCTCGTTATTAGCAAAGATGATAATTTAAACAATGGACGTTATCGAGTAAATTTTGACAATTATATTTGTATTTAAGTCGAGTCTTGGAGCAGCACAGATTATTAACGCCATGGCTTCTGCAAAGGCAACATCATTGTCATCGTCGTCATCAAGCATGAGCTGCAACAACAATAACAACAGCAGCAGCAACGCTCTGCTGCTGGTGCTAGATCCTCAGTACAGTAATGACATTGCTAATAAAAAGTATGTGGATTCAAAATTCCAGTCATACTCCAACGTTGTAACAGATCTCATCGATAAAGTACATCAGTTATTTCAGAAAAACGTGACAGATACGAATAGTGAAGGTTTGTCGCCGAAAGCAAAAGTAAAAGAAAATGCTGAAACAAAATCTTACACTGATACTCTCTTGGCAAAATTATTGCCGCAGATGACTTCTTTCTTTTCTACCATATATGCTACTGACACAGCAGTGTATTTCAATAATAAACGTTTAAGTGGTTTGCATGAACCTGCTGAGAATCATGACGCTTGCACGAAAGCCTATGTAGATAATGCAATGGAAAAAAGACACGCATTCGATGTAACTGAAAGCTCACTTAAGCTCAAGAATCGTACAACTATCGGTAATTTAGCTGATCCCGCAACTGATCATGATGCAGCTACGAAAAAATATGTTGACGATACTCGAAGAAGAATTGAAAATTCTGTGAGACGTGTGAAGGAAAAAGTCGATTCTGAGATGGCAAAGCCACAGAGGAGTGATGTAGCAAGTAAACTGTATGTTGATCTGTTGTTCCATAAGCTGCAAAATCAGCTTAGCAGCTTGAATGAGCTAAAAAACAATGTACGTGTAAATATGGCTGCAAAAGTTGAAGAGTTTTTTGACCTGATTAATGTAACTGAACGCGTTTTAGACGTTCAGAAAAAACGTATTACAAATGTACGTGAATCGATTTTGGATTCGGATGTGATAACGAAAGGATATTTTGAAAAGCACGCAAACTTGAAGTTTTCTTTCATTCTTAGAATTGACGGCATTCCTTCGGGAGATCCCAACGAATTGGCCTACGTTTTACACAATGGTCAGTATGAATATATATTACCCTACGATGGCGAAGTTACTTTGCGCTCTATTAGCCCAGATATAGAAACAGTTGTCTTTGAACTGAATGGCGACATCCGCCAACTTTTGATGAACACAGAGATTGCTGTACGCAAGGGAGACAGATTCAAGTTCACCAGAACCGATCGCTTGGTAATCGGAAATAAATCACTTCATGCCGAATTTGACTATCATGTTATATAAATTAAAGGAATCACTTAAATTATGTTCAGATGGTGACTGGTCAGTTGGCAATGACAACATGCTTTGGAATTCTTCTTCTTCTTCTTCTTCTTCTTCTTCTTCGTCTATCGAAAGAAACATTAATCTTAAAAAACAGATCGTCAAAGCTCGACAGAACATTCGAAGAAAGCTGTTAGCTCTTCACAAAAGAGAAGCTCAAACCAAGTCTGCGCTAGAGAAGACATTTAGACCCCTTTCACAGCCGCTAAAAGAACTGATTTCCATTAATAAGGAACAATTTCCGAAACAAGAAAAGGATAGCACTACGGCTGCTGCTGCTGGTGCTGCTGATGATGATAATAATGCTGCTGCATATGATGGCGATATCAATATCTGTGATGTTAAAGAAAGAAAAAGTGAAAAAACGTCAAATACACGTGTAGCAGAGACTGCAGCAGCTCGATTGCCAGCCTCATACTTTAATAAACCAATAGACAGAACCCGTGACACCGTGTATGGTATCAGATTCGACCCGTCAGGAGCTGGATGGATGATTGGAAACTCACCAGTGCACGTTGATGAAAATGATTTAATAATTCACAATGTAAGATATCCGGGAACTAGAGGTTTATACAATTTACTGTTCAAAATCAGGCCTAAGAATTACACCACCCGTGATCTTCAAAATTATGCCAAAATTCTCAAAGCAACCAATGCCTTTAGACAGCATTACATGTCCTTCAAACCTGTAAATGCAAACAGAGGGTATAAGTATACACACATCATAAAGCCATTGATTAAAATACTTGAGTCTCCAAAACATCACACTGTTGGTGCAGATGGAGCGTCAACTTCTTCCCTAGCATACTCTGCAGTAAAAGATGACGACGATGATGATGATGATGATGATGATGATGAAGAAAATGACACTAGTGACAATGATGATGAAGAAGAAGATGATGATGATTACAAAAGTGACAAAGTGGTGAAAATCAAAAGTAAAAAACGTGCAGGAAAAGGAATCTACTATGAACCTGTCAAAGAAGAAGATAAAGAAAAAATTGACATTAAAGACTGGAAGAGGTACTCCACTAAATCACATACGGACTACATTCACTGGAATAACCCTAACGAACTTGTCGAACGTTTAGTTTTCCTGCTTGCTTCAAAAACAGCCGGCAACAACTCGCACGACAATGAAATTATTTCAATAGAGGAAGAACTTCGAGGAGCTGCTATTATTGATTAATATATGAAATTATGTAGTCTATTAATTCGTCATTCTATGTATGTTTATAGAAAAATTATTTGTAAGCTAATCCTGCAATAAATATTTTCTCACTTAAAAAAAAGCCTTGATTTAATATTTTTTTTTATTTGTTTTCCTTTTCCCTCTCGTTTAAAGAGATGAGTCCAAGGAATGTCCTTAAAAAAAAAAACCACATCTGCAACATCTGGTGTATTCTAATGTGTGTGTGTGTGTGTGTGTGTGTGTGTGTGTGTGTGTGTGTGTGTGTGTGTGTGTGTGTGTGTGTTTACGTGTGCGTGCGTGCCTGTGTAGCCCGCCAGCTGGAAGGCTGCCAAGTGTGACGTAATGAACAGATGACAAGCGACGGCAGCTTGGGTACGGTACCGCAGCTAACATTAGCTGCGTATATACGTCCCAAAATGTGTCCCAAAAGCCCCATTACCTAACTACTGATATATATATATATATATATATATATATATTTGAAATGTCTGCTTGTGTCTGTGTATATGCGGATGGATATGTGTGTGTGTGCGAGTGTATACCTATCCTTTTTTTCCCCTAAGTTAAGTCTTTCCGCTCCCGGGATTGGAATGACTCCTTACCCTCTCCCTTAAAACCCATATCCTTTTGTCTTTCCTTCTCCTTCCCTCTTTCCTGACGAGGCAACCGTTGGTTGCGAAAGCTAGATTTTTGTGTGTATGTTTGTGTTTGTTTGTGTGTCTATCGACCTGCCAGCGCTTTTGTTTGGTAAGTCTCATCATCTTTCTTTTTAAATATATATATATATATATATATATATGGTTATAATAGAAGGAAACATTCCACTCCACCAAGAGTGTCTTTCCGCCGTCCACCTAACCTTCGTAACCTCTTAGTTCATCCCTATGAAATTCCCAAACCACCTTCCCTACCCTCTGGCTCCTACCCTTGTAACCGCCCCCGGTGTAAAACCTGTCCCATGCACCCTCCCACCACCACCTACTCCAGTCCTGTAACCCGGAAGGTGTACACAATCAAAGGCAGAGCCACATGTGAAAGCACCCACGTGATCTACCAACTGACCTGCCTACACTGTGATGCATTCTGTGTGGGAATGACCAGCAACAAACTGTCCATTCGCATGAATGGACACAGGCAGACCGTGTTTGTTGGTAATGAGGATCACCCTGTGGCTAAACATGCCTTGGTGCACGACCAGCACATCTTGGCGCAGTGTTACACCGTCCGGGTTATGTGGATACTTCCTACTAACACCAACCTATCCGAACTCCGGAGATGGGAACTTGCTCTTCAATATATCCTCTCTTCCCGTTATCCACCAGGCCTCAATCTCCGCTAATTTCAAGTTGCCGCCACTCATACCTCACCTGTCATTCAACAACAACTTTGCCTCTGCACTTCTGCCTCGACTGACATCTCTGCCCAAACTCTTTGTCTTTAAATATGTCTGCTTGTGTGTGTACATGTGTGGATGGATATGTGTGTGTGTGTGCGAGTGTATACCCGTCCTTTTTTCCCCCCTAAGGTAAGTCTTTCCGCTCCCGGGACTGGAATGACTCCTTACCCTCTTCCTTAAAACCCACATCCTTTCGTCTTTCCCTCTCCTTCCATCTTTCCTGATGAGGCAACAGTTTGTTGCGAAAGCTTGAATTTTGTGTGTATGTTTGTGTTCCTTTGTGTGTCTGTCGACCTGCCAGCACTTTCATTTGGTAAGTCACATCATCTTTGTTTTTATATATATATAAGTTGTGTATTTTAAAAGTAAATGTCCATCACCAGACCAAAAAAAATACTGATGAAGAGAATTACCGTTGCAGAGAACCCAAGTAGAAATTTTGTGTGGTAGAAGTTAAAGAGCCAAATTGATTTCATTTCTGTCAGGACCGTTGATATGCTAAGGTGTTAGCGAATGTTTGTGTAAATAGCCAGTTTGTTCCAGAGTAATGCAATCTGCTAACTTCTGCCGAAAGTGCAGATCCTATTTTACTGTCATGTTCCTCCTGTCTTGTTCATAAATGTTCACCAATAACACACGCCCTGTGTTGTGAATAACTAAGAGTTTGAGCTGAGATATTTTACCAAACAACTACGATGTGTATCTAGGTGTGCTAGTGTCTTGGATTCTGAACCCACCTGACTACAGGTTGATTCCTCTCATCATACGGTATTGAGTTGTCTGCCCTTCCTCTCTAACTGTTTTGAACCGTTTGCCGTCAGCTCGGCAACTGCACAGTCGGCATGTATGACACTGTGGGAAGGATGGAGTCAGAGTATTAGCTCACAGCCTATGCCTGCACTGAGCAACAGTGAGGGCCCGTACGCACTAATGAACGGAGACAGTGTAGCTAGCCCGGGCTCGAATCTGCGACCCGCCAGGTAGGTGGGTGACAGCAGAAGAAAGTTCCACAGCAATTGACCCCACAGTGTAGAGGCATTGTGAGGTCTGCATATACAGACTGCAGGTCACGTGGACATCTACAAGTACTGGAATCAGTCCATGGAAAAGGCTGGTTGCTCCGTTTAGTTTTGCAGTGGTCTTCGTTTCGAAGTTATTGTCTTGTGTACACAGCATTGTTGAGCATCACAACATGTCTTAGAGAGAGGGTCTTATTTGAGTAGTATGTATGTGAGCCAGGCCAGCTGTTGTTGTTCCCTCGGCAGCGCTTTAACCCAGAAACTTTAATGTGCCAGAGGGCTCAGCCTCCACCGTTAGGCAACAGTGACTTCATTTGGCTCAGTTTTCGTGTCCAGTCAGGTTTTCTGGACATCTTGCTGCTACTGTAAGATGTCCAAATGTGGCTTTCAGTGGCTCTGTCTGGCATATTTCACATTATCTCCGTACAGACCTATTACTTCTGAAAGTGGGATTATGTCTAACTTTTATGTATGTCTGTCTGCAGTACTCTAGATTTCACACCCTAAAAATTAGTTGTGGCCATCAGTTATGTCTCATGCTTCATTAGTTTCTTCAGTAGAATTACTTCCTCAATTATATGATGTGATCAGTGGTGGCAGAGAGTATTGTGTAGTTACATTTACCCTGACCTTGGCCAACTGAATTCATGCTCAGTCTAATAACGGCAGTTTGAATGTGACCTTAAGTTGCAAGCCTCCTCCGCCACCACCACCACCACCACCACCACTCTAGTGCAAATATGATGTTCGCTACAATAGATACACACAATTTTTTAAACATCCTTTCTATTTTAGATATCTTTGGTATGTTTGCACTATGCTGATACATTCTTAAGAGACAATGTTTTTGTTCCATGTACTGTCCATCCCTTTCAACTGCATTACACCTTCATAAAACTAAGGTCTGTATACCTGCATGGTGGAACTCAGAACCATCACATTTGAGCCACTGTTCAGTGGTGGGAGTCATCTTTAAATCTCGTTCCACAAAGACATTTCTTCAGTTTACCAAAGAGGTGGCAACCACAAGTGCCAGGTCAGTGCTATAGTGTGGGTGTGTCAGTGTTGTACACCTGATCGCGATGGTGGTTTTCTCACTAACATGTGGCCACGCATTATCACACATCAGACTGTCATGATTTTGCTGATGTCGTCAAATGTGACACGTATTACCCTGAATTTTTTTGAGGGTGCTACATACGTATCAGAATCGATAGTGGTCTTTTGTGGCACAATGTCCAGAAGCTACTGTCCCTCTTAAACAAAAAATGCTTTAGCCATCTCCCTGGACATCTACTGCACTAAAGATTAGTCTGTCACAAGAACTTTAACTTCAGAAAATAGCTTGTCGTGTTGCCAACTCTTATTACTGCCAATCTAACCTAGACACAGGCTACACATGCATTCTAAAAAAGATTACAGAAACAAAATAAATACTGCCATTATTCTGTTCCATACATATGATGTTGTACAATGTCATTATGTCACGTCTTGTGTTCTGACGTTCTGTATTGGTAAGTTAAATTTACCTTTAGCTGGAAACATTACAGTGCAAGAGAATCCAAGGATGCACTCTTGAAATTCTCCTTATGAGTAAAGCAAGCCTCCAGTATCAACATTATTGGTGGGATGGTGGGAATTCAGCACTTTATCATTCGATAATATGAAATTCACAGTGTTAATTCGCTTTCCATAAGGAACTAAATTGTAGTACTCGAGCCTCTGAAGAGCAGTATAACGTTTGTCCAGACAGTAATGCCACTAAGTCCATAGAAACTAATATATTGGTCAGACTGATATAATTGTGTCAAAATTTTTCGAAATAGGATTGACCTGAATCGATACCTTTTTGCCAGTTAAGCTGGCAAGTGTTGTAGGCATCCCAGAATGTCTGGATCGAAATGTCAGTAAGGATGTTCATAACTGCAGCGTTACAGTTTTGACTATCTCGAAACAATGTACTTTTGATAGGTCTGAAATGGGGAACTGAAACAGGTTGCCAAAGTGAGGTTGTGACCGTATGTGAACTGGGGCAGTGTTGCCGTGTCATTTTTGACCAGGTAAATCCCTGATTGGAAAGATGATGGGGCTGGACACACAATCTTGGCAGAGCTTCAGGGAATCGGCAGTGTACGGTCTGGAGTGTGCAACCCTTTCTTTCAGTCTTTTGAGCACTTCCACTTCAAAAACACAGTGGATAGTCTGACAAGTGCAAACTCGTGGGGGTGTTACTGCTAGCGTAAAAAAAAAAAAAAAAAAAAAAAAAAACTTTGCCTTCACTTCATCTCCCCTTCTGTGTGCCTTCTCGGGGTGTCATGACTGCATTGTTTGCCACTCAGAGCTCTGTCTCTCCATCACGGGTTTCTGTTTGAAAACCCACAGCTTTTGTCTTTTTATAACATTGTCCAAAAAAGTAGCACAATGTCTACACAATTCCAACAGTGGTTCCTAAATAAGCACTTGGTTCGGCATGCGGTTGTCATTCAAAAATTTTGGGACCAATTTTGCCTCCATTTCCTTTAGCTACAATTGTTCAGTTCCAATCTTGTCAATGGTGGTTTTGGGTACATCCAGAGTCTGAATAGTCAGACCAACATTCATTCCATGGCGGGTGTTCGAAAGTTCAAGCATGTAAGTCACACAATGTGTCTTCGCCTTTCTGGATCGAGTGTAGTCATCAGAATATAACCCTCAGACATCTTTGCCTTCAAAAATTCCTTATGCCATTGAAGCAATTGCTATTTTACCACATATTTGTTCTCAAATACATGCTTAACCAGTGGAAACGTCTTGGCAGCAGACACCCAAAGTTCATGCAGAATTTTGACTGCTTACCATTGCTCATGTGAATACAGCATAATGGCTGGAACCGGGCCACCAGAGGTTCACACAGGGATTTTTTGTGACCCACTTGTAGCTCAGAGGGAACTCTGTTTGGCCATGTTAGGAAGCCAACTGCCCACATCAATTAGCCTGGGCAGGTAGACTGCACCAATAGGAGTGTCGGAATAAAATTGATGACATCACTTTCCAGACAAACCTTGAACAGTTTACTAGTTAACCATGTGACAGAATTGCCGGCTGGTATTTACCTTGAGAAGGTGAAATGTATAATTCTGCTGATGTATGTAGATGAAGGCAGATCCCAGAGAGAGAGGGGGGGGGGGGGGGGGGGGGGGGAAGGAAGGAAGGACGAGGGGGGGAAGGGGTTAGGTCAGAGATGTTGTATTTGTAAGCCCTGCGCCAACTTCTATTCAGAGATTAGAACAAAAAGGGAAGGTGAAGATCTATTCTCCTAGTTCTGAGCCCCCTGTGGGTCCTGGAGGGGTTAGAATAGGCTCGAGGTATTCCTGCCTGTCATAAGAGGCGACTAAAAGGAGTGTCACACGTTTCAGTCTTTATGTGATGGTCCCCTGTAAGGTTTGACCTCCATTTTTCAAAAGTTTCCAGAAGAGCAAGCCAATTGGGGAAGGGTGCCTTACATGGTGCATAGTGTTCATCATGCGCTGCAACGTATCCCATGCTTCGTAGACATGGATCTGCACTTCTGCTCATTCTCCAACCATTGGGTGAGGTCACCCTCCTGGGTGCGTATTTTTCCATCAACTGTGCAGTATCGTTTCCTATGCTGTCGATGAAATAGACTTGTTTGCTTTGTTGCGCCTGATATCCTGCACGGTAGCCAATCTGTTGTGGTGGAGCTGCCATGTACCCTGTTCGTTGTAGCCCCCTGACCACACAGGGATAGCTGTGCTGATGCCTGCGCTGTTAACTCCCTACATATGCCAAGGAGTAGATGCCTGTCACCCTGTGGCATCGGAATGCTCGGCAATGGCCATCCTGCCAGGTGGCCTTTGCTTCAGCTGGATGGTGCCCCTGAGAAGGGCCCCTGATCAGAGTGGGTGGCATCAGAGCGGATGACACACAATAAAGCATAGTGCATCATCTCTTGCTGGTGGTCAAACACCAGCAGTCTCTAAGCGTTCACGGGCTCAATTCAACGCACAGAAGTATGACCCCAAATCATTTCCCTCTCTGGCCACACCATGGGAGGAACATTAGGCTAAGGATGGCAGCAGCTCTTACTCACCCCGGTACCTTGTATGTTCGAGAGCTGACGAATAATCTTTCATGATAATGAAGCCTCAGTTTTTTGTTGAGCATTTAGATGGCAATTTTGGGGAGGTGGAGGGCTTGTCCAGAATGAGATCTGGGTCAGTCTTGATTGACACAGCATCCTCTGCCCAGTCATGAGCGTTACTCGCTATTGACAAGCTGAAGGATGTTTCTGTAACTATCACGGTCCATAAGAGCTTAAATATGGTCCAGGGTATCATATTTCACAAGGACCTTCTTTTGCAGTCTGACAATGAGCTGTGCGTCAATTTAGAGCAGCAAGGTGTAAATTTCATTCGGCGTGTCCACCAGGGTCCGAGGGATAATCAGGTTGCCACCGGTACCTTCATCTTGGTTTTAAAGGGTGATACCTTACCCGAGAAGGTCAAGGTGATGGTCTACTGCTGTAATGTAAAGCCCTAAATACCTTCCCCAATGCGGTGCTTTAAATGCTCTAAGTTCGGCCATATGTCTTCCTGCTGTACTTCCAGCGGACGCTCATCACATCCCAGTACTCCATGTGCCCCGCCTCCCATCTATGTCAACTGCGGAGAGCACCACACGCCTTGCTCGCCTGACTGTAGGATTCTCCAGAGAGAAAGGAAAATCATGAAGCACAAGACCATGGACAGACTGACCTACACTGAGGCTAAGAGGAAATTTGAATGTCTACATCCTGTATGTATTCCTACAACAGTTCTAGCCCAATCAGCTCCACCAACCTCGATCACCTCCCAGAGCCGGAAGACTACACCTGCCTCCTCCCTGGGTGCACTACCTACTTCGGGAGCAACACCCCCCAATCATCGGGGACATCAGTCCTCACTTCTGTGCCAGAGAAGCGTAAATCTTCTTTGGCTCCTCTCTCTAGGAAGGAGTCCCTTGGGTCACTCCTTTTCCAGGTTTGTGGTAGTGGAAAGATAACATCCACCAGCGGCTGAAGAGCCCAAAACCAGCTGGTTCTAGGGCTTCGCGCTCATCCTCAGTCCCGGAGAGAGATACAAAATGATGATCCCCAAGACCAAGGGAATTGCAGTGGCACCCACACGACCGCTACCTACAAGCATCTGCGTCTGCAGATGAGTTGGAGATTCTGGCATCCACTGAGGACCACCAGACCCTCAAACACAATGGATATAGACTGCTCAGGCACAATAAGTCGGTGGCAGCAGGTGACTCTGAGGCGTAAACTGTCTCGTTGACTGTTCCATTCCTTCCCAGTCTCACGATGATGTCATCCTCCAGTGGAACTGCAGTGCTTTTTTCCACTGCCTGACTGAGCTACTGCAACTGTTAAACTTTACACCTGCTTTCTGCATTGCCCTCCAGGTAACCTGGTTCCCAGCAATGTGGACCCCTGCCCTGTGCGGCTATAAGGGATATTACAGGAACCGTAGTGACTATAATAGTGTGTCGGGTGGAGTTTGCGTTTATGTTCTAAACTCAGTCTGTAGTGAAACTGTGTCCCTTCAAACCCCTCTTGAAGCTGTGGTCGTCAGAATAAGGACGACATAGCAAATAACTGTCTGCAATGTATATCTTCCTCCAGATGGTGCAGTACCCCTGAATGTATTAGCTGCACTGATTGGTCAACTCCCTAAACCTTTCCTACTTTTGGGAGATTTTAACACCCGTAACCCCTTGTGGGGTGGCACGGTGCTTTTTTGCCGAGGCAGGGATGTCGAAACTTTGATGTCTCCGTTCAACCTCTGCCTCCTAAATACTGGGGCCGCCACACATTTCAGTGTGGCTCATGGTAGTTACTCAGTCATTGATTTATCAGTTTGCAGATCAGGACTTCCCCCTTCTATCCACTGGAGAGCCTATGACGACCTGTGTGGTAGTGACCACTTCCCCATCTTCCTGTCACTGCCCTGGCATCAAGCCCATGGACGCCTAACCAGATGAACTTTAAACAAGACAGGCTGAGAAACTCCCACCTCTGCTGTCACCATTGAATCACCCCCACATGGGAACATCGATGGGATAGTCGAGCAGGTGACAACAACAATCCTTTCTGCAGCAGAAAACGCGATCCCTCGCTCTTTAGGGTGCCCCCGGCAAAAGGCAGTCCCTTGGTGGTCGGCGAAAGTCGCTGAAGCAATTAAGGAGTGTCAGCAAGCTGTACAGTGGCATAAGCGGCTCCCTTCCATGGAGCACCTCGCAGCCTTTAAACGACTCCATGCCCACGTTCGCCAACTTATCAAAAGACGGAAGCAGAAGTGTTGCAAGAGATACGTCTCGACCATTGGGTACCATATATCATCTTCCCCAGTCTGGACAAGGATCAAACGTTTTTGGGGTACCAGACCCCAACAGGTGTTCCTGGTGTTAACATAAATGGCGTGTTATCTACCAATGCAATCGCGATTGCTGAGCACTTTGCTGAGCAGTGTGCTCGAGCCTCTGCATCGGAGAATTACCCCCCCCCCCCCCCGCTCCCCCCAGCCTTTCGCACTCTCAAACACAACTGGAAGGGAAAGTCTTGTCATTCACCACATGCCACAGTGAACGCCCCATTTACAGAGTGGGAGCTCCTCAGTGCCCTGGCACATCGCCCCGACACTGCTCCTGGATAAGATCGGATCCACAGTCAGACGACTAAAAACCGCTTGATGTGGATAGCTACTAGCCCATTGGCCCCACCACTCTTGTTTGTAAGCTGCTGGAAAGTATGGTGTGTCGGTGGTTGGGTTGGGTCCTGGAGCCGTGACCTACTAGCTCCATATCAGAGCGTCTTCCGCCAGGGTCGCTCTACCACTGATAATCTTGTGTCCCTCAAGTCTGCCACCTGGTTGCCATTCTTCTTCTTCTCTCTCTCTCTCTCGTGTGACACCACCTGGCAACATCATATCCATGCCACATTATACTAATGGGGTCTCCGAGGCCCACTCCCGATTTTTGTCCAAAATTTCCTGTCACTTCATACTTTTCCGTGTCCAAGTTTGTGCCTCCCATAGTTCCCCCCATATCCAGGCGAATGGGGTCCTGCAGGGCTCTGTATTGAGTGTGTCTCTATTTTTAGTGGCCATTAATGGTCTAGCAGCAGCTGCAGCTGTAGGGCCGTTCGTCTCACCTTCTCTGTATGCAGACGACTTCTGCATTTTCTACTGCTCCACCAGTACTGATGTTGCCGAGTGGCGCCTACAGGGAGCCATCCACAAGGTGCAGTCATGGGCTCTAGCCCACGGTTTCCAGTTTTTGGCCTCAAAGTTGTGTGTTATGCACTTCTGTAGGTGTCGTACCATTCATCCGGAAGTAGAACTTTAATGATGATCCACTCACTGTAGTGGAGACACATCGATTCTTAGGACTGGTTTTCGGCGCCTGTTGTCTTGGCTTCCTCACCTTCTTAAGCTGAAGTGGAAGTGCTGGCAGCACCTCAGTGCCCTCTGCTGCCTGAGCAACGCCAACTGGGGTGCAATCGCTCTACACTGCTGCAGCTCTACAGAGCCCTTATTCAATCCCGCCTTGACTATGGGAGTCTGGTTTATTGTTCGGCAGCGCCTCCAGTATTGCATTTACTCGACCCTGTGCTCCACTGTGGGTTTCGATTAGTGACAGGAGCTTTTAGGACGAGTCCGGTGATGAGCATTCTGTTGCTAGCCGGAGTCCCTCCATTGCAGGTTAGGCATGCACAACTGCTGGCCAGTTGCGTTGCACACATTCATAGTTCTCCTGTGAATCGGAATTACCCACCCGTGGTGGTTCATCTCCCACATTGGCGGCCCAGGTCAGGGTTCCCAATTGCAGTTCATGTCCGACCACTTTTTTCCGAACTAGATTCCTGGCCTTTATGACCTATAATTGAGGTCCATTCATGTACACCTCCATGGGGTACACCTAAGGCGCGGTGTTGCCTGGATCTTTCACGTGGCCTTAAAGACTCAGTTAACCGTGAGGCTCTCCGCTGCCACTTCCTCTCGATTCTGGACATGTACCGAGTCCACGAAGTGGTTTACACCGACGGATCGATGACTGATGCTCACGTCAGCTTCGCATATGTCCGTGGAGGACATATTGAACAGCATTCCTTGCTCAATGGCTGCAGTGTTTTCACTGCCGAGCTGGTGGCTATATCTCGTGCTCTTGAGCACATGTGTTCGTGCCCTGAGAAGTTGTTTCTTCTGTGTACTGACTCCTTGAGCAGCCTACATGCTATCGACTGGTGTTATCTTCGTCATACTTTGAGAGTCCATCCAGGAGTCCATCTATGCCCTGGAACGGTCCAGTGGCATTTGTCTGGACCCCAGGTCACGTCGGAATCCCAGGAAATGAACTTGCCGACAGGCTGGCCAAACATGCAACGTGGAAACTGCTTATGGAGATCAGCTTCTCTCCAACTGACCTGCTTCCAGTACTACGCTGCAAGGTTTTGCGGCTTTGGGAGGCGGAATGGTATAGACCTCCACACGGGCCTCTCGCAGGGACTATGTGGTTCTCTATCGGCTCCCCATTGGCTGTGCTTGGGTGACACATGGCTACCTCCTGCACCATATCTTGGTGAGCTGTCCTCCTTTGGCTGCCCTGCGACGGACTCTTCAGTTACCGGACTTGTTGCCATTAATTTTAGCTGACAACACCTCATTGGCCAATTTAGTTTTATGTTTTATACGTGATGGTGGGTTTTATCATTCTATATAAGTTTTTGCACATGTCCTTGGTCCTTGTGTTCTCCACTCCAATGCTTTTAGGCTGGATGTTTTAATGTGTCGCAGAGTGGCTGGTGTTTCCTTTTTATTCTCATGGTTGGCCAGCCACGGTCATCTGCTCTCTTGTTTTTATCCCTTTTACCTGTTTCTTGCCTCTCTCTCTGGTTTTCTTTTCCTGTTTTGCCCATAGTAGTGTTGGTTGTCCTGGTCCATTATCCTGTTATTGTGGTGTATATCTTCTTTCTTTTCTTCTTTCCCTTGTGTAATTATTTTACCAAGAACAAGGGACCGATGACCTCACAGTTTTGTTCCCCCTCCCCCCTCCTGTAAACCAACCAACCTAGTTTGTAACTGCACTATTGATATCCTTGCCCTTGACCCTATCTTCACTTGTCACTATGTTACTATCTTTGGTCTGAAGCTGTCATAGTGCTTACTAATGGACTGTCTCTGACCACTTATCACTGATGCTTATATCTGGCTCTTCATTTTTGTCTACCCTCATCCTCACCACATGTGGGGTCTTTCTCTCCTCCCTGACAAAGGAACTAGCATCCATTGTGGATTCGGTCTCCTGCATAACATATCATTCTCTCAGAACACAATCAGAAATTCACCTCTTTCACACACCAACAGCTTCCCATGTTCATTTGTGTGTGCCATGTATGTTTGTAATAATTTCATTCCTTTATTCATGACAACTATTTATTGCTCATTGCTACTTTATATTGCCATGGCCCCATGAGAGAAGCTAATTTCATGTACACACCTACAACTTTCCATAGTCACCATTGTCTATGCTAGTAACTCATTCACACTAATTATGTAGTAATTACAAAGGCAAGCTGAAAAGTAATGCCTCAGGATTTGTGTGAAAACTCTCAAAGCTGTTTAAAGAAAACAAACATTATTCTCATTTAACATATTTATTATACATGCTGTAGTCACTCTGCCGACAAACTCATTTCTCCCAATGAGAGACCAGTTCATTGATACTGTCACCGTAGAATATTTTACTTTGTTGCCGAAGCCACAGCCTCGCCTCTGCTTGCACATCTTTTCATCGCCATCAAAGTGAAGTCCTCGAAGATGTTCTTAAAATTGGGTAGGGCCAAGTCGGGACTGTTTGGAGGATGATCGACAACAGTGAGCCCGAGGTGTCAGGTTGTTGCAAATGTCACTGTGCTTTGCTGTGCTGAAGAAGAGGGCGCTCCATGTGTGGACGAACTCTTCAGTTTTGAGACTCGAGTACAACACACTTTCTTGTGTACCAACATAGTTAAGTTACACCTCAAAATTTGGAGCCTTGTAGCTGCATAGCACTGCAAATATGCAGATGTGAAGAATAAAGATGTAGAATGTTAACAACATTTGTTTCATTTAAAAAGTTTTAAATGTTTTCGTATAAAAAATTCAGAGGCGTTACTTTTCAATATGCCGTCGTGTTTCACTCTGTTTATCTGTAATTTCTTGACTGAAATGTACATTATTTGAATTAGTCATGGATATCATGAGGCAGTGTGATGGAAGTATCCTAAAACATAACATTCTTTCGTTTTGCA
Source organism: Schistocerca cancellata (assembly GCF_023864275.1). Taxonomy (NCBI): domain Eukaryota; kingdom Metazoa; phylum Arthropoda; class Insecta; order Orthoptera; family Acrididae; genus Schistocerca; species Schistocerca cancellata. The sequence continues at coordinate 41,878,147 of NC_064637.1, forward strand.
AACATTTTGGTAACTCGTGTCTCAATTTGCATTATTTTCGTCTGCAGTAAGCGCTAACATCTAGATATACGTAATACAGACAGTAATGTCCCGTAACACGTCCACCTTATGATGTGCCTACAGTTGCTTGAATACTAGTTAATGGTACACTAAATTATATCGAATTCTAAAAATGATTGGTTGTATATCCTTGTATATAAAATTCTTGTGTCACAGTGTTAGTTGCCATACTCCTCCGAAACAGCTTTATTGATTCTGATGAAATTTTACATGTATATTCAATAGATCTGAGAATTGGTCGTAATCTATTTTTCATACCCCTATGTGATCGAGGTGGTCCACCCCAAAAATTTTTTCTTATTTTTTTGGACAGAATTTTTTATTTCTATTTGTTATGATGTGGCATTAAAAAAACACACACAACCCTAAATTTCACCCTTCCACCACCAACCCCTATTTTTTAATAGTGATTTTAGTAATTTAATAATTTTCAACCCTGGTTGATAACTAAACAGTTATCACTTGATCAATGGCTCGATCGATTCTCATGAAATTTTACATGTATATTCGGTACGTCTGAGAATTGGCCGTAATCTATTTTTCATACCCCTAAGTGATAAGGGTAGTCCACCCAAAAAATTGTTTTATTTTTTTGACAGAACTCTTTATTTTTATTTTTTTATGATGTGACATTAAAAACTACACACAACCGTAAATTTTCATCCTTTACCACCAACCCCTATTTTTTAATAAAGATTTTAGTAATTTAATAATTTTGAACCCCGGTCGATAAATGATCAATTATCACTTGATCAGTTATTTCCACCAGGTGTCTACCGGTGATAGTCTTTCACTATTCGATTGATGGTAATTGAAGAAAACGTACCAAAAGTAACGACTCAAATATCCCTCTTTGAATCGACATAACTAGATCAACTAGGTAGCACGCATCATTTGCCAAACCAACATTTAGGCCTAACGCACATGTACTGATTTAAATATATCATACAATCAAATTCTTTTAGTGGAACAAAGAAATTCCTATGCTCTCCTTTGTTCCTCTAAAAGAATTTAATCATACAATATTTATACGTACAATAAAAATCGATGCGTGTGCACTTGGCCTTATTCATAATGATGGTGAACACGTTTCGACACAAAATTGCCGCTATGTTTGTATGCCCATAGACGAGCTGTGTATCGGCTGCAATTGTTAAATCCATGCGGTCTACTGTAGAAACGCTAGAACTAATAGTGGCCGATGCTGCCGGACTTCCCCCTAAGCCTTTTCTCACTCACCTAGACAGTTATCGACCATTATTATTGTTTGTGTCATGAGCTCCCACCAACAACGGCTATTGTGTTACACGTATACATTGTATTACCCGTATACATTATTCTTATAGACTAGAGATAATTTATATGGCAAGACAATGTTTCCGGATCAGCTATAACATTCAAAGATTTTCAGAGGTGGAACAAAGTTTGCCGGGTATAGCTAATAATCTACATAAAATGCTGAAGGAACTATTAGTTCTAAAAGCTAGCTCGTAGTGTCACTTTGACATTTATGTTGTCTGTCAACTCTACCGCACATTTTCCTAATTTCTTACTAGGCTGACTTTTCGTATAACACAGTGAACCGTGCATCTTGTGTTATGCGTGCTCTCGTCTGTGAGAACATGAAAATTTACTTTTTGCTGCTTTTGCTGAAACAAACCTCTCCCCCTCTTCTCTGTGTAAAAAGCTGACTGACTAATTTCTCTGTAGTACTACCACATTTTGTATGGCAACTTTTGCTGTCCAGGTGACCTTAACATCAATGTAATGTAGTGTGGCTTTGGTAGCATACTTTGTAAGTGTGTGGTATTTTACTGTAAGTTATTTACTTTATTTAAGTTACTGACAGTTGCAATGCTGTCTGTTTCAGCTTGTACCTGGTGGCGATATGCCTGACGCATAGGACCAAGAGGACAACTGCACACTTGCTTTTTGTTGCCCCCACATGTGAATTTGTAAATAATGGAGTTTTACAGTAAATATATAAATGATGCAAAAGACAGGCTGTTTTATGTTCTCCTGTGGTGTTCATTTTGTGCTAGGAATTATTAAATGTCGATCACTTTGACTTCCATATATGTTTTATAATAAAGAGATAATTTAGGATGTGTTTCAGACTGATTTAAAAGATTGTGACAGGCCGCTGAATAAAGTTTACTGTGTATCTATTTTGTAATACTTCCTAGTTCAATGTTTAGGTGTTAACAAACAGATAAAATGACCAGTTACTCATCTGGTCAGGTTTGTCGTGTCTCTCTTGTGTTCTTGCTAACGTCCTTCATGTAGATGAAGTGTCCAAAAAAGGACGCCCTGATTTCAAAATTAAATATCTCGAAAACAAAGATCGATAGAAGAATGCAGTAAACGGTATGTTTATTGTGAAAGCTGTAAGAAGTTTATACAGCAGTTTGAAATAATAGTTACAAAAGCTGCTAACAGATGGCGCTGTAATCGCCATACGTAATGCCTAGTATAAATAGTGATCCGAAGCCCAGAGCAATCAGTTCTACTATTGAAACGTGAAAGGAAGTTAGCATACCAAAGGAAGAGATTAAAACCATGTACTCCATTGAACAACACATTTTTCTGGTGCTAGAGTACCACAGGTTAGAAGAGAGTCCTACGGCAACAAAAGGACCCCATGCGAAAACCATTCGTACGCTCTTCGCAAAATTTCAATGAACAGGCAGCGTAACTGATGATCTAGTGGGGCATGTTGGCCGCAAGCAAACCGCCGTTACGCCTGAAAATATCGCGACAGTTTCTGGAATTATTCAGCAAAATACAATGTCATCCGTCCGTAGAATTGCATCTGAGACTGGTTTGAAGTGTTCCAGCACGCAGAAAATACTGAGAAAGAGCCTACACATGTTTCCTTTCAAAATTCAAATGCACCAGGCCATACCCATACGATCTGTGCATTAAAGGGTTGCCTTTGCTAATCAGATGCTCACAATGATTGATAGTGAAGGATTTGATGTTGGCTGCATCTGGTTTACAGATGAAGCACACTTCCACCTGAATGGATACGTGAATAAGCAGAACTGGCGATTTTGGGGTTCCGAAAACCCATGTTGGTGTGAAGCGAAACCCCTGTATTCTCCTAAAGTTACTGTGTGGGCTGCAGTATGCAGCAGAGGCATTATTGGCCCTTTATTCATTCGAGAAATGGTCACTGGTGCACGTTATGTTGCAATTTTGGAACAGTTTGTCGCCACACAGCAAGCGTTAGAGGATCAACCAGGTACTGAATGGTTTATGCAAGATGGAGCCCGTCCACATCGGACCGAACAAGTGTTTTGCTTTCTTGAGGAATACTTCGGGAATCGAGTCATTGCTTTGGAAATCCCAAATTTACTGGTGCAGGCATGGATTGGCCTCCATATTCGCCGGATTTGACTCCCTGTGACTTTTTTTTGTGGGGCACAGTGAAAGACATGGTCTACCCGAAGCATCCCTCCACGCTGGACGAGCTTGAATCGGCGATCTCTGTGGCATGTGAATCCATTTCGCTGAGACACTACGAAATGTGATGGCGAATTTCATTCTTCGTTTGCGCCCCTCTGTAGTGCCAATGGTGAACATTTTGAAAACATTGTGATGTGATTGTTTGCAACGATTGTTTTAATACGATTATTTCACTTATGTATGCTGATATGAGCTGTACAGTGTACAGTGCCATCTGTTAGCAGCTTTTGTAACTATTATTTCAAACTGCTGTATAAACTTCTTACGGCTTTCACAATAAACATACTGTTTACTGCATTCTTCTATCGATCTTTGTTTTCGAGATATTTAATTTTGAAATCAGGGAGCCCTTTTCTGGACACCCTGTAGTTTTCACAGCTTTGTTATATTGAATTTACAGAATTGGGTAAAATAATCACAGACTGTTATACGCACTTCATTTAGAGAATGACTTCTAAAACAGTGACATCATATTAATTCCTCCATTCCCTTTTCTCTCCTCCCCTTGTACTATAATACTTCTGGAAGTGATCTGAGCTGCCAGTATGTATGTGACTGTTTTGGTTTTCTATTGGTCCTCTGACATACCCTGTATCTAGTCTCTTATCTGTTATAAGACGACCTGTATTGACATTAGTATTTGTTTAAAGAACTAAGTGTTAAAAAGAACAGTGGATCAGAAACTGCATGCTCAAAATGTTCACATTAGTGCTGTTCCTCAACTTGGTGTAAGTCATGATAATGCAAAGAGCAAGCTTGAGTTGTGCAGACCTTTGGTAAGTGCCCTCTGGAACCAACTAATGTAGCCAGGCAAGTTATTTTTACACATTCATCCAAACATTTTCCATAGGTCCCATCGAAAATGAGAACCTTGAGGGATGTGTTGGAATAATCTGAAGTATTTATTAACAAAAGACAGACAAATATTAAAAACTCAATTTGTACACTATATTAGGTATTTGTTAACTTAAGAATAACAAAAGGTAAGTCTAGTTTTCAGATTGTCGCCACCTGACAGTGAAACATGGCTGAGGTTCTGTCATGGTTACCAACTATGTACCTTTATTGCAACACGGATTCCACCTTTCTTTCTTTTTTTTTTTTTTTTTTTTTTTTTTTTTTTTTTTTTTTTTTTTTTTTTTAAAAATAAAAAAAAAGCTGCATTGTGTATATTAAGTGGACAGAGCACTCATTTCTAAACAGAGAGCAGGTATAGATTAATAGTGTATAATGTAGCCGATGTGAACTTGCCACTTTTCATCTATTCCATGAATATTGTATGCTCCGTAACTACAAATATATTTGCTTTGCTCAGTAGCAGAGAAAAGGAGTGTTACATTCAGATTTTTGTCATATGTATTATCAGAGAAAGATAGCGACAACAATTTCGAAACTTATGCAGATAATTGGTTGGACCATTTGTCTGCAACAGTGAATTCTGTTGTGGTGGTGGTGGTGGTGGTGGTGGTGGTGGTGGTAACAGCCAATGGAGTCTTGCCTCTGACGGGGTAGGGGTCCTAAAATGGTGTGCTTGTAATAGCAGGAGGTTTAAGTCGTTGTCCGATTCACCAGTGAACATGGTGAACATATTAGGGTACAGAACACCCACTTGAGAGGAACAGGTTTCAAATCCGTCCAGCCATGCAAATTTAGGCTTCCATGGTTTCACTAAATTGTTGAAGTAAAGGACACAACTGATTTCCTTCGCTATCCTTATTTAGCGAAAGCTTTTGCTACCTTGTCTGTGGCACAACATTAACTGCTAATCTTCATTCTTATTGCGTAATATTAGTGATGATGCTAGTAGACAATTTGGTTCTTATTCCAGTAATGCAAGAACCTAAAAAAAAATCAAATAAAATAAAATTTGAGTTTTGATGCTTGACATTCTGTGCTTTAAATCAGTTCCTTCAACTGTTCTGGAACATTTGCGTCTATGCTTCTCGTTATTACTGGCGCACAATAATAAAATTGGTAAACTATCAAAATTTCTAATTCGGTGTCTATTTCTGCGACACTGCAAAAGCTCAGTATGTACCCAACAAAAGAAAACTTTAGTCCCTCAAATCTGTTCTGATCTCATTTCAACACTCGCACCACAACCACCACCCACAACAAAATAAAAAAAAAAGTTTGTTTCAAATACACCTCACCAAAGGCTGAGAACAGCCTTTGTCGCTGAGCTGATTCACTGGAGAAGACTGATTGCATTGCAGGTGATAGGAAGCCTGCAGCTGATGTAGGAATTAGAGATGTTGCTGATACAGCTGTAGTCAGTGCATTGACATAATGTCGAGGAGGGTGTGTACGTCATTTATCTGACTTGTGGACTTAGCGTTCATTCCTTCAATGGAGTTGTTGTTGACGGGTTTGGCAATTTCCCCTCAAAAAAGCGACTTTTCGTAGAATCTGTTCTGTTGCAGCACAAATAAAAGTTTATGCAGTGCCGCAATCAGTCGTTGACATGTTTCAACAGATTTCATGTCAACTCCTGCTTGCTTTTACTAAATTTATTTTTAAAGTTAATTTAGACCAATTATCACACCCAGTGAAGTTCTGTAGCCCAAAACGAATCTGCTAGGTAGGACAGTGCCATCAGGAATACTACCCTATCCAGTAGGTGTCTCAAAGTGCATGAATACAGCTGCCCATTGCCACACAGTGCAGATACTGTGTGTCCACTCGTGCTCTCACAACACACGCAGAAGAACAGAAAATTCCCCCACACAATATACAGCCCAAAACTGAATTACATACCAAGAGAAAAGATGCTCGCCCGAGGTCACTTTCATCAGTTAGAGACATATATGAAGTAATATCACTTTTTCGAAGTGATTAAACCTCAACAGATAACCATACTGTTGGTGCAGTCACAAAGGATTGGCATCTGTTGAGAGGTCAGACAAACGTGTGGTTTCTGAGGAAAGGTAACAGCCTCTTCAGAAGTTGCTGGAGCAACCGTCGGAGTCAACCACTGGCCTGCCCTCGTAACATCAGCCAATGTGGCCTTGCCACGTGGTTGCTCCAAACGGCTGAAAGCAAGGGCAAAGTGCTGCCGTAATTTTTCCCAAGGGCATGCAGCTCTCCTGTATGGTTAAATGATGATGGTATCATATTCTGGAAGTAAAAAGGCCCCCAGTCACATCTGCGGGTCGGGAAGATTGTCATCAGGAGAAACAAAACTGGCATCTTATGTTTCTGAGTGTAGAATGTTGGGTCCCTTAATCAGGTAGGCAGGGGGAAATGGATATACAGAAGTTATGTATATTGAGAATTAGTGAAGTGTGTGGGCAGGAAGGATGGGCTCCTGATCAGGTGAGTACAAGTTTATAAACACTAAATCAAAAATGGATAATGGAGCATAGTTCTAATAATGATTAAGAAAATAGAAATCCAGGTAAGTTGTGAACACATTGTCACCACCAAGAGGGACAAAAAGGCAATGCCCCCTTCCTCCCCAACCACAGTAGTACAAGTTTATATGCCAACTATCTCTGCAGGCAGTGAAGAGATTGAAATAATTTATGATGAGATAAAGGCAGTTTTTCAAAGGAAGACAAAAATTTGTGATGGGTGACTGGAATGTTGTAGTAGTAGTAGTAGTAGTAGTAGTAGTAGTAGTAGTAGTAGTAGTAAAAACAGTAGAATGTGGACTGTGGAAAAAGAGTGAAACAGGAAGTCCACAGATAGAATTTTGAACAGAACATAATTTAATCATTGCTAACTCTTAGTTTAAGAATTGTGAAAGAAGTCTGTATATGTGGAAGAGACCTGGAGACTCAACGGTTTCAGGTTTATTCACAGAGTGCAAAACTTAAAGAATGAATGTAACTTCAATATGACATGTCACTGCCAAATAACACAGCTCCGTGAGACTTGGATTGTACATAGAAAGAAATTAGTATAGTACAGTACAGTACAATGGGTAACTGAAGGAAATACACAGTGAGATGAACAGGAATGACACTTATTCAAAGACAGTAGTTACACTGAAATCATTGTGTTCTTTAAGTGTCACTGAAATGTTACAGGATTTGGGATGGACATAATTAAAACAATGGTTTTTTCCAACGTGTAGGAATCTTACAAAATTCCAGCTGCCAGCTTTGTCCTCGGAGTGCGAAAATATTTTGTTGGCGCAGACATGTAGGGAGAAACGATCACCACGATAACATAAGGGAAATCAGAGCTCTTGTTCGTTATTTCCGCACAAAGTACAGGATTGGAATAATAGAGAGTTGTGAAGTTGGACTTATGAACCCTCTGCCAGGCACTTAAGTCATATTTAAGGGAATATGGGTTACCACTTCTTTATGCTCCTGGCATTTAGTGGCAGTCTACTGCACCAGCTGTAGTTTGTTTGTTGTGAAATATAGCCTTCAAGACTGTGGGAAGTATGCATGGCCCCCAAACAATGGCATTTTAATGGTTATTGGGAAGTAAGGTTACCACCAAATTAGTTTCTGGAAGGGGCTTGGAAAGTACACTTACCAGAAAATTAATCCGTTGTCCATGGTCGTCAGGAACGTACTTGCCACCAACTTAAGGCTCTCCCAAAGCTTTCTCTGTCTCTGCTCGACATCTTGTGGTGGTACACATCATCAGTTGTATGGAGACTGCTACAACAATCAGTTTCTGTTTGTCACTTGAGATCACTACAGTTGTCAGAACATGGTGCTTCGCTTCTGCTATATACATTGTGACATGTATCAGCCCATACCTTTATTGCATGATAAAGTTTCTAAGATTGTTTTCACACTGTGGTAAGTAAACTTTAATATTGATTTTTTAAATAAAGTAAAAGAAAACACTGTTCACTATTTTTTAACGTGTAATGGCAACACACAACAGCTCACAAAAAGGAAGAGGAAAAATCAATTTACAACCAAAATTTTAATACCTCACAAAGGTGCCGTGGTGATATACATACACCATAGTTTTTGGTCCTAAATCACAAAAAATAAAATTATCAGCAAAAGGATTAATAGTGTGCAGTCACCACAGATGGCAATGAATTATCTGCAGTGTACTACCATGCTGGCCACAAGGTTGATAAGGACTTCTTGGGGTGGGGCTCACCATTCCTCCACCAGTGTGGTTGACAACAGCTCCAAACATTGGAACACGTGGAGATGCCACAATGTTTTCCCGAATGCATCCCACACTTGCCTGATAGGATTTGAGGAAGGGAAACAGGTAGGCCAGACTCTCTGTAGAATATCCTCTTACTTTGAGAACTGTGGCATCTGCACAGTTGATTTGATTGCACATTCTTAACTGTAAATATGAAGCTGGAGCCAAATGCACTTCTGAAAATATGCACACAGTAGAAGGGTTAACATTCACTGGTGAATGTACAGTGTTCAAAGATTTGGAAGTCAGTAACCCCATGCGACATTATGCCTCCTCACACCGTAACTCCTGCACCATCAAAACAATCACGTTTGACAATGATCCTGGATGCATTATTACGAAATAGTGTGGCAAGGTGATGATAGTGTCTGAAAAAAATATGGAATTGGAAATAGCAATTTATCACTCACTGAAATAGTTTATGGAAAAATTTTTCTGTTTCTCCTTTTCTCTTCCATAGGTTACTTTTCATTCAGTTTTGGGGAACTTAATTATTAATGGCACTCAGTCTCTGTGACATACGTAATATCACTCAAATATTCTATTTTGACTACTTTAAAATATTATGTGAATGAATGGTGTGTCTTTTTGGGGGGGGGGGGGGCAGACGTGTCTAAAAGAACAGACACCATGCCTTGATATAATTGATTCACTTCGACAGGTAAGGCATCCGGCACATTCAGTGCAGATGCACACTTATGCCTGACATCCTGTGGGAATGCGGAAATAGTGAGCATGTGGAGGACACGGAGGGGACTGCAGATAGGTGGGAATGTGGGTTGGCTGAGAGGCATACTGAGATAGTCCATACAACTGTGATAAACACTATGTTCCGGTGGTGCAGTGGTTAATGCGTCTTCTGAGTAAGCTGGAGATCCTGTGTTAGCACACATTTTCACTTATTGCTGCTGATTCTACATAAAGTCCTGGTGCAGCTGACAATAATAGCCCCCTTTCCTTCTCCTTCCCTATCCCCACCCACCCACCACCTTGTGTTTAACATAACACTTTAAAATAAGTGCAGTGGTTTGGAGATCTGTATAATTCAGAGGTAATGGCTCAGACTGTTATATTCAAATTTTATCAGCAGGATAAAATACTACTTTACATATCTAGCACGTGTCTCATAAACATGTGTCCATGTTGTTGTTGTTGTTGTTGTCGTCGTCGTCTTCAGTCCTGAGACTGGTTTGATGCAGCTCTCCATGCTACTCTATCCTGTGCAAGCTTCTTCATCTCCCAGTAACTACTGCAACCTACATCTTTCTGAATCTGCTTAGTGTATTCATCTCTTGGTCTCCCTCTACAATTTTTACCCTCCATGCTGCCCTCCAATACTAAATTGGTGATCCCTTGATGCCTCAGAACATGTCCTACCAACCGATCCCTTCTTCTAGTCAAGTTGTGCCACAAACTTCTCTTCTCCCCAATCATATTCAATACCTCCACATTAGTTATGTGATCTACCCATCCAATCTTCAGCATCCTCCTGTAGCACCACATTTCAAAAGCATCTATTCTCTTCTTGTGCAAACTATTTATCGTCCATGTTTCACTTCCATACATGGCTACACTCCATACAAATACTTTCAGAAACGACTTCCTGACATTTAAATCTATACTCAATGTTAACAAATTTATTTTCTTCAGAAACTCTTTCCTTGCCATTGCCAGTCTACATTTTATATCCTCTCTACTTCGACCATCATCAGTTATTTTGCTCCCCAAATAGCAAAACTCATTTACTACTTTAAGTGTCTCATTTCCTAATCTAATTCCCTCAGCATCACCCGACTTAATTCAACTACATTCCATTATCCTCGTTTTGCTTTTGTTGATGTTCATCTTATATCCTCCTTTCAAGACACTATCCATTCCGTTCAGCTGCTCTTCCAAGTCCTTTGCTGTCTCTGACAGAATTACAATGTCATTGGCGAACCTCAAAGTTTTTATTTCTTCTCCATGGATTTTAATACCTACTCTGAACTTTTCTTTTGTTTCCTTCACTGCTTGCTCAATATACAGATTGAATAGCATCGGGGAGAGGCTACAGCCCTGTCTCACTCCCTTCCCAACCACTGCTTCCCTTTCATGTCCCTCGACTCTTATACCTGCCATCTGGTTTCTGTACAAATGTGAATAGCCTTTTGCTCCCTGTATTTTAACCCTGCCACATTTAGAATTTGAAAGAGAGTATTCCAGTCAACATTGTCAAAAGCTTTCTCTAAGTCTCCAAAAGCTAGAAACGTAGGTTTGCCTTTCCTTAATCTCTCTTCTAAGGTAAGTCGTAGGGTCAGTATTGCCTCACGTGTTCCAATATTTCTACGGAATCCAAACTGATCTTCCCCGAGGTCGGTTTCTACTTGTTTTTCCATTCGTCTGTAAAGAATTCGCGTTAGTATTTTGCAGCCATGACTTATTTAAACTGATAGTTTGGTATTTTCTTCATCTATATCCTCTTCCATTTCCATAATATTGTCCTCAAGTACATCGTCCTTGTATAGACCCTCTACAAGGTGCATTCAAGTTCTAAGGCCTCCGATTTTTTTTCTAGTTAACTACTCCCCTGAAATCGATGAAACTGGCGTTACTTCTCGACGTAATCGCCCTGCAGACGTACACATTTTTCACAACGCTGATGCCATGATTCCAAGGCAGCAAGAAGGCTTCTTTAGGAGTCTGTTTTGACCACTGGAAAATCGCTGAGGCAATAGCAGCACGGCTGGTGAATGTGTGGCCACGGAGAGTGTCTTCCATTGTTGGAAAAAGCCAAAAGTCACTAGGAGCCAGGTCAGGTGAGTAGGGAGCATGAGGAATCACTTCAAAGTTGTTATCACGAAGAAACTGTTGCGTAACGTTAGCTCGATGTGCGGGTGCGTTGTCTTGGTGAAACAGCACACGCGCAGCTGTTCCCAGACGTTTTTGTTGCAGTGAAGGAAGGAATTTGTTCTTCAAAACATTTTCGTAGGATGCACCTGTTACCGTAGTGCCCTTCGGAACGCAATGGGTAAGGATTAAACCCACGCTGTCCCAGAACATGGACACCATCATTTTTTCAGCACTGGCGGTTACCTAAAATTTTTTTGGTGGCGGTGAATCTGTGTGCTTCCATTGAGCTGACTGGCGCTTTGTTTCTGGATTGAAAAATGGTATGCACGTCTCATCCATTGTCACAACGGACGAAAAGAAAGTCCCATTCGTGCTGTCGTTGCACGTCAACATTGCTTGGCAACATGCCACACGGGCAGCCGTGTGGTCATCCGTCAGCATTCGTGGCACCCACCTGGATGACACTTTTCGCATTTTCAGGTCGTCATGCAGGATTGTGTGCACAGAAATGCCAACTCTGGAGGCGATCTGTTCAACAGTCATTCGGCGATCCCCCAAAACAATTCTCTCCACTTTCTCGATCGTGTCGTCAGACTGGCTTGTGCTAGCCCGAGGTTGTTTCGGTTTGTTGTCACACGATGTTCTGCCTTCATTAAACTGTCGCACCCACGAACGCACTTTCGACACATCCATAACTCCATCACTACATGTCTCCTTCAACTGTCGATGAATTTCAATTGGTTTCACACTGCGCAAATTCAGAAAACAAATGATTGCACGCTGTTCAAGTAAGAAAAAAGTTGCCATTTTAAGTATTTAAAACAGTTCTCATCCTCGCCACTGGCGGTAAAATTCCATCTGCCGTACGGTGCTGCCATCTCTGGGACGTATTGACAATGAACGCGGCCTCATTTTAAAACAATGCGAATGTTTCTATCTCTTTCCAGTCTGGAGGAAAAAAATCGGAGGCCTTAGAACCTGAATGCACCTCGTATATATTCCTTCCACCTTTCTGCTTTCCCTTCTTTGCTTAGAACTGGGTTTCCATCTGAGCTCTTGATATTCATACAAGTGGTTCTCTTTTCTCCAAAGGTCTCTTTAATTTTCCTGTAGGCACTATCTATCTTACCCCTGGTGAGATAAGCCTCTACATCCTTACATTTGTCCTCTAGCCATCCCTGCTTAGCCATTTTGCACTTCCTGTCGATCTCATTTTTGAGACTTTTGTATTCCTTTTTGCGTGCTTCATTTACTGCATTTTTATATTTTCTCCTTTCATCGATTAAGTTCAATATTTCTTCTGTTACCCAAGGATTTCTAGTAGCCGTCATCTTTTTACCTAGTTTATCCTCTGCTGCCTTCAGTATTTCATCCCTCAAAGGTACCCATTCTTCTTCTACTGTATTTCTTTCCCCCCTTAAGGTCTCCCTGAAACTCTGTACAACCTCTGGTTTAGTCAGTTTATCCAGGTCCCATCTCCTTAAATTCACACAGTTTTTCAGTTTCTTCAGTTTTAATCTACAGTTCATAACAAATGGATTGTGGTCAGAGTCCACATCTGCCCCTGGAAATGTCTTACAATTTAAAACCTGGTTCCTAAATCTCTGTCTTACCATTATATAATCTATCTGAAACCTGTCAGTATCTCCAGGCTTCTTTCATGTATACAACCTTCTTTTATGATTCTAGAACCAAGTGTTAGCTATGATTAAGTTGTGTGTCCATATAGTCACATAAATCATACCTACAATATTAAAACTTTATCATACGATTCAGATGTTAATAACACATAATGTTCCTCATTCTAATATAACAACTGGAATTAGACACTGGTGATACTTATGTTTGAAATGTAACATTCCCTCCTTAGACATTTCAGTTTACATCCACAGGAGCAACAATTACTTGCCATTATTGTTACCAATAAATAGATGTGTAAAAACAGGGCAAATAAATGCAGCATTGAAGGAGAATCTTAGATCATCATACAAACAAGCAGCATTACACAGGATTAATCATGAATACTGCCAGGGTTACAGAAAAAACTGTGTGAAAACTGCATAACATACAGATTGCAGTTATCTGTAATGAAATAATGTCTGAGAGAAGCTGCATAAATATTCAGTCAGATCTTGATAAGATTTTAATATGGTGCAGAGATTGGCAACTTGCTTTAAATGTTCGGAAATGTAAAACTTTGCGCTTCATTAAAAAAAAAAAAAACAGTATCCTATAACTATAATATCAGTGATTCCCTGTTGGAATTGACCAATTCATACAAATACATGGGTGTAACACCTTGTAGGGATCTGGAATGGAATGTTCACATAGGTTCATTTGTGGGTAAAGCAGGGGGTACCAGTTTATTGGTAGGATATCGGGGAAGTGCAATCAGTCAACAACAGAGAGTGCTTACAAATCACTCGTGCGACTGGTTCTAGAGTATTGCTCAAGTGTGGACCCGTACCAGATTGGACTAACAAGGGGTACTGAACATATACAGCGAAGAGCACAACGAATGGTCCCAGGTTTATTTAATCAGTGGGAGAGTGTCACATAGATACTGGAAGACTCTTGATGATAGATGTAAAGTATCGCAAGAAAGTCTAGTAACAAAGTTTCAAGAACTAGCTTTAAATTATTACTCTAGAAATATACTACAACCCCATACACGTAGGGATCGTGAAGATAACATTAGAATAATTACTGCATGTGCAGAGGCGTTCTATCAATCATTCTTCCCACTCTCCATATGTGAATGGAACAGAAAGAACCCCTATTAACTGATACAGTGGGACGTACCCTCTGCCATGCACCTCACAGTGGTTTGCAGAGTGTAGATGTAGTAAATAGGCCCATATCAGTGGATAGAGCCTCTCTCCAAGTTCTCAAATCTCAGTGCAGGCTCTCAATGTGGGTCTAGTTTGTGATACAGAAAATGTCATATGATAGTCAAACTCCTGCCACACATCGCTATAGATATCATTGATGACTAATTATCCTTTCATGTACCTCTTCCACATTAAGTGACTGTGGATGCAGGAGTACACAATGTTTGGCATAACCCCAGAAGTAGAAATCACATGGAGTTAAGTTAGGTGACCCTTAGTGCCACAGAAGAAGTGGAGAATCACAATGGGCAGCACCTCCAATCCGATGTTGAGACTGTTCGGCATTGAGGTAATCACTAATATGTGAAAGAAAGTGTGATGTAACTTCAACTTGATGCAAAATGAACTCTCCACTGTCTCACTGTAGTTGTGACATAAAACCATTGCTACAGCACGTCCAGGTACACAAATCCAGTCACACTTTTCTCTGCAAAGAAGAGTGGTCCGTAAACATTCAAATATAGCATAGCACGCAAGATGCTAAATTTAGGTGAGTCACGAACGTATTCTGCAATCTCGTGCAGGTTTTGTATGCCCCAAACACGCACATTGTGACTGTTTATCTTTCCAGACACACAAAATGTGGCTCTGTCACTGAAAGCCAACTTCTGTGAAAAACAGTCTACCTATAGTAGCCATTGCAAAAATCAGAACACATAACAACTTCAGTCAATACAGGTTTACATGTAGACATTTGTGTAGAGTGCATCAGAGAGTTGACCGACGTTATCTGCTCGCACATGTTGTCGATTTCTTTGAGCTCCTGGAGAATGATTCCAACACGTGCCCCACATTCTCTGCTGATTGTCCTTCGCGACCTGTTTTCTTCTTTGCCAGAATGTCTCGCACCAACTGTTGACTACTTTTTTCAGTTTTAGCTTTTATCTGATACTGACGAAGAATTCATTGACTCACAATTACTAGATATGTTCACTGATCAGCCAGAACCATTATAATCGTCTGTCTAATAGCTGGTATGCCCGTCTTTGACACGGATAACATTGGCGATGCACCGTGGTATGGAAGCGCAATGAGGCCTTGGTAGGTTGCTGTAGGGAGTTAGCACCACACCTGCACATACGAGTCACCTAATTCCTGTAAATTCCGGGGAGGAGGGTGACGAGTTCTGACACCACGTTCGATCACATCCCAGATGTGTTCGATCGGGTTCAGCGCTGGTGAATTGTGAGGGCCAGCACATCAATTGGAACAAGTCCACTGCGTTAATCGAACCACTCCATCACGCTCCTGGCTTTGTGATGTGTCCCATTATCTTGTTTAAAAATGCCACTGACGTCAGGCAACACGATCGTCACTAAAGAGTGTAGGTGGTTTGCGACCAGTGTACGATAATCTTTGGCTGTTGTGGTACCTTGCATGAGCTCCACTGGACCCGTGGATGCCCACACGAGTGCTCCCCAGAGCATAACGGAGCTGCCGCCAGTTTGTATCTGTCCCGCAGTACAGGTGTCGAAGAGCTGTTCCTGTGGAAGACAATGGATTCGTATCCTCCCTTCGGCATGATGAAGAATGTATGGGGATTCGTCAGACCGTGTCTGTACCGATGGTCATGTGTCGTAGTTGCTGATGTCGTGGTGTTAACATTGGCGTGTGCATGGGGTGTCAACTGTGGAGGCCAATCGTTAGGTGTGTTTGTTGCACTGAGTGTTCAGATACATGTACTCTGCTCAGCATTAAAGTCTGATGTTAGTTCCACTACAGTTTTCTGACCGTCTTGTTTTAGCAGTCTTCTCAGCCTACGACATCTGTAATGAGGGGTGGCGGCCACACCTCACAACATCTGGATGTGGTTTCACCTTAGTTTTGCCACACGTTTGAGAAACTCACGACAGCACTCCTCGAACACTCGACAAGTCGTGCAATTTCCAGTCGTCAAACTCAGATAGATTGCGAGCCTTCCCCATTCTACTTCATGCACCGTGTGTGTGTCTGACTAGCAGTCATTTCTCACCAGGTGATGCTGTTGTCGCCTGCAAGAATTTATGTTGATAGTAGATAAGTGGTCATAATGTTCTGGGTGATCAGTGTTTGGGAATCAGATGTTCACGGTGAGGCAAATGTTTGGATATACCCATATAAAAGTCGAACGATGTGCGAATCAATGGCATCTGGTATGGGGTGTGTCTAGGTGGAGACACAAATTATGGGAGCTATGGCAATACTGGTGAACCAGACTAAACTCCTCCCGAACAGGCTACCGTGTCTTCAGCCCTCAGTCGTCTCTGGATGTGGATACGGTAGGACATGTGGTCAGCACACCACTCTCCCGGCCGTATGTCAGTTTCTGAGACTGGAGCCGCAGCTTCTCAATCGAGTAGCTCCTCAGTATGCCTCACAAGGGCTGAGTGGCAATAGCAGTGACCATTTTTAAATCTGCCATCTCGGAGTTGGGCTACGTGTTTCAGATGGGAATGGCATCATGTGGCACATTGTTTTGAACTGTCTCATTCCCAGGAAAACACATGTGAAATCTGTTTTAAGATATCTTTGTTTGTGTAGGAGCTGCGAACTGTTAACGTTTAGGACACTTATCAGAGTTGGCATTACAGCATATGCTCAATATGACCTCCATTGCACTGGACATACGATCGTGGTCTTTTTTGCCAGTCTGCTGCACACATTACAGCATCTGTTGGTCAATAGAGGCAAATGACTCCTCAATATGTCAGCAAAGATTGGGTACATGGTTGATTTTTACCTCATACAAAACTGGTGTCAAATGTCCCCTCAGATAGAAGTCAATAGGTGTAAGATCAGTGGGCCGTGATGGTCATTTGATAGGATCTGAACTACCTATCCAGTGGCCTCCAGACTGTTCATTCAGAAACTGTCAGACATCAGTACCATAGCGCAGAGGTACACTATCTTGTAGAAAGAAGTTTGGGAAATCATACTGTGGATTCAACAGTGCTGGAAGCACATAATCACGGAGCATGTTAAGACATCTCTTCCCATTTGAGGTTCCACCGATAAACACCAGACCCACGATCCTTGTGTCCCAAATCCCACACTAAACCATCACTTTTTCACCACCAGCATATTTTCATGGACCCACCCATGAGGGGCTTGCATCTGACCAGTAATGAGGATTCTGTTCATTTACTTCTCCTTGCATATAAAAATTGGCTTCGTCCCTGACCACCAGGTGTGTGTGTGTGTGTGTGTGTGTGTGTGTGTGTGTGTGAAAACATGCAGGATTGAATGCTGACCGACGCTGGATATTGCCAATAACCGGCACATACTATGGTGTGGTCTTTCACAAACAATGCCACAATTGCTGTCACAGCCTCCTTGTCGGTGGCCGTCCTTGGACATCCACTGCATGGCTTATCTACTACAGAACCTGTTGCACGAAATTTGTCCAATAACTTAGATCCTGTCAGATGTGAAATGTCATTTCTCTCAGGATGCCAGGCAATGAAATCAACAGTAATAATTCTGGTACACTGTCCACCACTCATTAACACAATTTTGATGTGGCCATGCTGTGTAAGTGCCATTGTGTATCTCCTGCAACTATGAACAGAATTGATCAGCTCTTTGCAATTTAAAACTTTAACAGGTCATAACTCCTACACAGATAAAGATATATTAAAACAGATTTCACACGTGTGTTCCTAAGAAAGAGGCAGTTCAGAATGATGTCGTCGTAACTGCCGTCTGTATCACGTCTGCTGTTTCCAAAGCTGTTTCACAGAGAAAGACTGCACTGTAGTTCCTTATCTAGTTGTTGCACAGATGACAAAGTAGATATCGAAATAGACGACAGAGGGATAGAGAAACAATTACAATTGCTCAAAAGAGGAAAGGCCGCTGGACCTAATGGGATAACAGTTCGATTTTACACAGACTACACGAAGGAACTTGCACCCCTTCTTGCAGCAGTGTACCGTAGGTCTCTAGAAGAGCGTAGCATTCCAAAGGATTGGAAAAGGGCACAGGTCATTCCCGTTTACAAGAAGGTATGTCGAACAGATGTGCAGAACTATAGACCTATATCTCTAACGTCGATCAGTTGTAGAATTTTGGAACACGTATTATGTTCGAGCATAATGACTTTTCTGGAGACTAGAAACTAGAAATCTACCATGTAGGAATCAGCATGGGTTTCCAAAAAAATGATCGTGTGATACCCAGCATGCGCTATTCGTCCACGAGACTCAGAGGGCCATAGATACGGGTTCACAGGTAGATGCCATGTTTCTTGACTTCCGCAAGGTGTTCGATACAGGTCCCCACAGTCGTTTAATGAACAAAGTAAGAGCATATGGACTATCAGACCAATTGTGTGATTGGATTGAGGAGTTCCTAGATAACAGAACGCAGCATGTCATTCTCAATGGAGAGAAGTCTTCTCAAGTAAGAGTGATTTCAGGTGTGCCGCAGGGGAGTGTCATAGGACCATTGCTATTCACAATATACATAAATGACCTGGTGGATGACATCGGAAGTTCACTGAGGCTTTTTGGGGATGATGCTGTGGTATATCGAGAGGTTGTAACAATGGGAAATTGTACTGAAATGCAGGAGGATCTGCAACGAATTGACGCATGGTGCAGGGAATGGCAATTGAATCTCAATGTAGACAAGTGTAATGTGCTGCGAATACATAGAAAGAAAGATCCCTTATCATTTAGCTACAATATAGCAGGTCAGCAACTGGAAGCAGTTAATTCCATAAATTATCTGGGAGTACGCATTAGGAGTGATTTAAAATGGAATGATCATATAAAGTTGATCGTCGGTAAAGCAGATGGCAGACTGAGATTCATTGGAAGAATCCTAAGGAAATGCAATCCGAAAACAAAGGAAGTGGGTTACAGTACGCTTGTTTGCCCACTGCTTGAATACTGCTCAGCAGTGTGGTATCCATACCAGATAGGGTTGATAGAAGAGATAGAGAAGATCCAACGGAGAGCAGTGCACTTCGTTACAGGATCATTTAGTAATCATGAAAGCGTTACGGAGATGACAGATAAACTCCGGTGGAAGACTCTGCAGGAGAGACGCTCAGTAGCTCGGTACGGGCTTTTGTTGAAGTTTCGAGAACATACCTTCACCGAGGAGTCGAGCAGTATATTGCTCCCTCCTACGTATATCTCGCAAAGAGACCATGAGGATAAAATCAGAGAGATTAGAGCCCACACAGAGGCATACCGACAATCCTTCTTTCCACGAACGATACGAGACTGGAATAGAAGGGAGAACCGATAGAGGTACTCAAGGTACCCTCCGCCACACACCGTATGGTGGCTTGCGGAGTATGGATGTAGATGTAGATGTGCAACATGACCGCCTTCCCATCTGAAACACATAACGTGAACCCAAGATGGCAGATTTCAAGAGACTGCCACTGTCGCCATAGCTCCTGTCAGTTGCACCCCACCTACAGACATACCATACCAGACGCCATTATGACTCCTCAAAACCATTCAAAATTTACAAGTGTGTATCCAGACTTTTGCTTCATCCTGTACACCCTAATCTCATTCTGGCACCTCTCACTGTCCACCCCTTTTTCCAAGATCATCCCTAATTTGTCAAGCTGATTTTCTTGGATCATCAGCTGAATGCTTACAAATCATTCTGTGCTCCCTCCTTGTTTTTTAATGATGAGCTGACCTCAACTTATTGGATGTAGATGTAGATTGTTCCTTCCTGTTTTTGCTGTCAACTCCACTCACTTATTAGTTGTTGTGATATGCAATAGTCTCTAGCAACACTAAACTGTGACTTGCCCATCTTCAAGGCACATAAAGAGTTTACCTCACATCGATTGAATATTCTTTATGTTTCCATATGCTTCTAGTTTCCTCTATAACACTGTCTGAATGCCCCAGTAACACCAGTTAATGAATATCATGCCAGCAAAGAAAATTACAAACTAGTTTTGAGGTAAAGGAATATACAAGGGTGGTTTGAAAAGTTCTCAGAATCACCATGAGAGGACAGTGCTAGCACAATGAGTTATTCACGTGATATTCATTGACTGTTGCCTGTAAACACATGCCATGTCAGTGCTCTTAGAAGAGAGCTGTGGCGGGAGGTGGCTCTGTTGTTGTCCCCGCATAGTGATTTGTGAAGATGGAAAAAATAGAGATTCGAGCAGTGATTAAGTACTTCGTAAAGAAAGGTATGAAAGCAAAGCACATTCATGCCGATTTCCACAATACACTGGGGGCCTCTGCTCCTTCGTATTCAACTGTTGCCAAGCAGACAAATGAATTTAAATTCAGTCCGAGAAGCTTAGGAGATGATCTGCGCAGTGGTCAGCCAAGATGGGTCACTACTCCAGAAATCATTGCAAAAGTGCACAATATGGTCATGGAGGATCGCCGATTGAAAGTGTGTGACATTGCTCACGCTTGCCAGATGTCATCTGAAAGGGTACATCACATTTTAACTGAAGAATTAGAAATGATAAAATTATCTGCAAGGTGGGTGCCGCGACTGTTGACCCTGGATCAAAAACGCCCGAGAATGGACATATCGGAACAATGTTTGGCCCATTTTAGGAGAAACAAACAAGATTTTATTTTTTGCGCCAGTTTGTGACCACAGATGAAACTTGGGTGCACTAATATACAGCAGAGACAAAACAACAGTCAAAGCAGTGGAAACATGCTGATTCTCTGCCACCAAAGAAAGCAAAGACAACTCCCTCGGCGGGAATGGCCATGGCATCAGTGTTCTGGGTTACAAAGGAGGTTCTGTTTGGAGATTATCTCCCCACTGGACAAACAATTACTAGAGAACACTATGCTAACCTCCTGGACAAATTGCAACGAAAGATACATGAAAAAAAGTCAGTTTTAGCAAAGAACAAAGTCATCTTCCATCAAGAGGATGCACGTCCACGCACATATGCTGTCACCATTGCAAAATTACACTAACTAAGGTATGAGTTGTTGCCACACCCACCTTGTTCATTCAATATGGCTCCGTCAGACTTCCATATCTTCCAAAAATTGAAAATTTTTCATGGTGGATGAAGATTCACTTCAAATGAAGAATTGGTAGTCAGAGATGACAACTATTTTGAAGGCTGGAGGAAACTGATTTTCGAGATGAGATCAAAGCACTGGAACATTGTTGCATTAAGTGCATTAATCTACAAGGAGACAACACTGAAAAATAAAACAAGTTTCAGTGATTTAAGTACTTTTTTTCTATTCCATTCCGAGAACTTGTCAAACTATCCTTGTATACTGAAGTGACAACAGTCATGGGACAGTGATCTGAACGTATACAGATGGCAGTAGTATTGAATGCACAAGGTATAAAAGGGCAGTTCATTGGCTCATTTTCCCTCAGTTGATTCCCGTGGAAAGGTTTCCAATGTGGTTATGACCGCATAATGGGAATTAAAAGACTTTGATCGCAGAATAGTAGTTGTAGCTAGACACATGAAGCATTCTGTTCTGAAAATCATTAAGGAATTCAATATTCTGAGATTCACAGTGTCAAGAGAGTGCCGAGAATACCAAATTTCAGGCTTACCTCTCACCACGGGCCAGCAGCCTTCTCTTAATGACTGTAAGCAATGGTGTTTGCGTAGAGTTGTCAGTGCTAACAGACAAGCAACATTGCGTGAAATAAGTGCAGAAATCGATATTGATTGTACAGCAAACATATCTTTTAGGTCAGTGTGGTGAAATTTGGCATTAATGGGGTACGGCAGCAGATGACCAATGTGAATACCTTTGCTAACAGAACAGTATCACCTGCAGTGCCTCTCCTGGGCTCATGGCCGTATCGGTTGGACCCTGGATGACTGGAAAATCGTGGCCTTGTCAGATGAGTCCTGATTTCATCTACATCTACATACATACTCTGCAATCCACCATACGGTGCATGGCGGAGGGTACCTCATACCACAACTAGCATCTTCTCTCCCTGTTCCACTCCCAAACAGAACGAGGGAAATATGACTGCCTATATGCCTCTGTACGAGCCCTAATCTCTCTTATCTTATCTTTGTGCTCTTTCCGCAAAATATAAGTTGGTGGCAGTAAAATTGTACTGCAGTCAGCCTCGGATGCTGGGTCTCTAAGTTTCCTCAGTAGCGATTCATGAAAAGAACGCCTCCTTTCCTCTAGACTCCCACCCGAGTTCCTGAAGCATTTCCGTAACACTCACGTGGTGATCAAACCTACCAGTAACAAATCTAGCACCCCGCCTCTGATTTGCTTCTATGTCCTCCCTCAATCCGACCTGACAGGGATCCCAAACACTCGAGCAGTACTCAAGAATAGGTCGTATTAGTGTTTTATAAGTGGTCTCCTTTACAGATGAACCACATCTTCCCAAAATTCTACCAATGAACCGAAGACGACTATCCGCCTTCCCCACAACTGCCATTACATGCTTGTCACACTTCATATCGTTCTGCAATGTTACACCCAAATATTTAATTGACGTGACTGTGTCATGCGCTACACTACTAATGGAGTATTCAAACATTACGGGATTCTTTTTCCTATTCATCTGCATTAATTTATATTTATCTATATTTAGAGTTAGCTGCCATTCTTTACACCAATCACAAATCCTATCCAAGTCATCTTGTATCCTCCTACAGGAACTCAATGATGACACCTTCCCGTACACCACAGCATCATCAGCAAACAGCTGCACATTGCTATCCACCCTATCCAAAAGATCATTTATGTAGATAGTAAACAACAGTGGACCTACCACACTTCCCACGGGCGCTCCAGATGATACCCTCACCTCGATGAACACTCACCATCGAGGACAACGTACTGGGTTCACATTTCAGTTGGTAAGAGCTGATGATAGGGTTCAAATGTGGCACACACTCCACAAGGCCATGGACCCAAGTTGTGAGCAAGGCACTAGGCAAGCTGGTAGCAGTTCCATATGGTGTGGGCTGTGCTTAAATAGAATGGGGTGGGTCCTCTGTTCAAACTGAACTGATATTCTGAATGGGAGGCTCCATATGGTTCCCAAGTTGTTGCTGCGACCGTAAACCATAAAATTACCAAATAAGCGGCAACCAGTCACAAGATCATGTTTTCTTTATTTAATTTTGCAAATCGATTTCAACTGATTAACAGCCATCATCGGTGCTTTCAACGTGTATGTTCCCTGAGTAATAACACTGTCTTAAACATAGAGTCTATGTCTGACGTCTGTTTAAGACAGTGTTATTACTCAGGGAACATACATGTTGAAAGCACCGATGATGGCTGTTAATCAGTTGAAATCGATTTGCAAAATTAAATAAAGAAAACATGGTCTTGCGACTGGTTGTTGCGTATTTGGTAATTTTATGAACTGATATTGACTGTAAATGGTTACGTTTGGCTTCTTGGAGGCTGCATGCAGCCATTCACGGACTTCATGTCCCTGAACAATGATGGAATTTTTGTGGATGACAATGCACCATGTCAGAACGTTCTGGACAGTTTGAGCGAATGATCATCCAGATCACCCGAAATTAATCTCATCAAACATTTATGTCGCATAATTTAGAGGTGACTGGAATACTCTCTTTCAAATTCTAGAGGTGGCAGGGGTAAAATACAGGGAGCGAAAGGCTATTTACAATTTGTACAGAAACCAGATGGCAGTTATAAGAGTTGAGGGACATGAAAGGGAGCAGTGGTTGGGAAGGGAGTGAGACAGGGTTGTAGCCTCTCCCCAATCTTATTCAATCTGTATGCAGTAAAGGAAACAAAAGAAAAATTTGGAGTAGATATTAAAATCCATGGAGAAGAAATAAAAACTTTGACATTGTAATTCTGTCAGAGACAGCAAAGGACTTGGAAGAGCAGTTGAACGGAATGGACAGTGTCTTGAAACGAGGGTATAAGATGAACATCAACAAAAGCAAAACGAGGATAATGGAATGAAGTCGAATTAAGTCGGGTGATGTTGAGGGTATTAGATTAGGAAATGAGACACTTAAAGTAGTAAAGGAGTTTTTCTATTTGGGGAGCAAAATAACTGATGATGATCGAAGTAGAGAGGATATAAAATGTAGACTGGCAATGGCAAGGAAAGCGTTTCTGAAGAAGAGAAATTTGTTAACATCAAGTATAGATTTAAGTGTCAGGAAGTCATTTCTGAAAGTATTTGTATGGAGTGTAGCCATGCATGGAAGTGAAACATGGACGGTAAATAGTTTGGACAAGAAGAGAATAGAAGCTTTCGAAATGTGGTGCTACAGAAGAATGCTGAAGATTAGATGGGTAGATCACATAAGTAATGAGGAAGTATTGAATAGGATTGGGGAGAAGAGAAGTTTGTGGCACAACTTGATCAGAAGAAGGGACCGGTTGGTAGGACATGTTCTGAGGCATCAAGGGATCACCAATTTAGTATTGGAGGGCAGCGTGGAGGGTAAAAATCGCAGAGGGAGACCAAGAGATGAATACACTAAGCAGATTCAGAAGGATGTAGGCTGCAGTACGTACTGGGAGATGAAGACGCTTGCACAGGATTGAGTAGCATGGAGAGCTGCATCAAACCAGTCTCAGGACTGAAGACCACAACAACAAACAACAATTTAGAGGTCAGTTTGGCACCACAGCCTGCACTGGCAACACTTTTGCAACTGCGGATGGATGTAGAGGCAGCACGGCTCAGCATATCTGCAGAGGACTTTCAATCACCTGTCGCATCCATGTCACGAGTTGCTGCACTATGCGAGGCAAGAGGAGGTCCGACATGGTATTGGGAGGTGTCTCATGACTTTTGCCACCTCAGTGTATACTTACATTGTTATTGTATGACCTTGCTTGTTCACTAGATGTAACCATGGTGGCATGAAGGTCTTGATAGAGTGGCAGTTATATTTTTTGCTGTATTGTGACAGCATGTACTTGGTACTGACAACATAACACCTCAATTACAAAATACTTTTGAGTACTACTCTACAATTTACACTACTGGCCATTAAAATTGCTACACCATGATGATGACGTGCTACAGAATCGAAATTTAACTGATAGGAAGAAGGTGCTGTGAAATGCAAATGATTAGCTTTTCAGAGCATTCACACAAGGTTTCCAATCGATTTCTCATACACAAACAGCAGTTGACCGGCGTTGCCTGGTGAAATGTTGTTGTGATGCCTTGTGTAAGGAGGAGAAATGCATACCATCACGTTTCCGACTTTGATAAAGGTTGTATTATAGCCTATAGCAATTGAGGTTTATCTAACGCGACATTGCTGCTTGTGTTGGTCGAGATCCTATGACTGTTAGCAGAATATGGAATTGGTGGGTTCAGGAGGGTAATATGGAACGCCGTGCTGGATCCCAACGGCCTCGTATCACTAGCAGTCGAGATGACAGGCATCTTATCCACACGGCTGTAACGGATCGTGCAGCCACGTCTCGATCCCTAAGTCAACAAATGGGGACATTTGCAAGACAACAACCATCTGCACGAACAGTTCGACAACGTTTGCAGCAGCATGGACTATCAGCTCGGAGACGATGGCTGCGGTTACCCTTGACGCTGCATCACAGACAGGAGCACCTGCGATGGTGTACTCGATGACGAACCTGGGTGCACCAACGGCAAAACCTCACTTTTTCCAATGAATCCAGGTTCGGTTTACAGCATCATGATGGTTGCATCTGTGTTTGGCGACATCACGGTGAATGCACATTGGAAGCGTGTATTCGTCGTTGCCATACTGGCATATCACCTGGTGTGATGGTTTGGGGTGCCATTGGTTACACATCTCAGTCACCTCTTGT
The DNA here is from genome assembly GCF_023864275.1 of Schistocerca cancellata. Lineage (NCBI taxonomy): Eukaryota > Metazoa > Arthropoda > Insecta > Orthoptera > Acrididae > Schistocerca > Schistocerca cancellata. The sequence continues at coordinate 41,904,284 of NC_064637.1, forward strand.
TCGCACTGATGACACTTTGAACAGTGGACGTTACATTTCAGATGTGTTACGACCCGTAGATCTACCCTTCATTTGATCCCTGCGAAACCCTACATTTCAGCAGGATAATGCACGACCGCATGTTGCAGGTCCTGTATGGGCTTTTCTGGATACAGAAAAGGTTCGACTGCTACCCTGGCCAGCACATTCTCCAGATCTCTCACCAACTGAAAACATCTGGTCAATGGTGGCCGAGCAACTGGCTTGTCACAATATGCCAGTCACTACTCTTGATGAACTGTGGTATCGTGTTGAAGCTGCATGGGCAGCTGTACCTGTACACACCATCCAAGCTCTGTCAGACTCGATGCCCAGGAGTATCAAGTCCGTTATTACGGCCAGCGGTGGTTGTTCTGGGTACTGATTTCTCAGGATCTATGCACCCAAATTGCGTGAAAATGTAAGCACATGTCAGTTCTAGTATAATATATTTGTCCAATCAATACCCATTTATCATCTGCATTTCTTTTTGGTATAGCAATTTTAATGGCCAGTAGTGTATAGCTCCAAACAAGAGCTGTTCATAAATTAAACGGAAATTGCTAATAAAAATAAACAAATGCTCATACCTTCATGGCACTTGTATGTTCAGAAAAGGAGCCTTTAAAGGACGCATCCCATCAGCTGTTTGTTTCATTTGTCAGTGTTAAGTAGAGCAAGTGAGTGAAATGAACAGTGTTACTACAAATCTCCTGCAGTTGTGAGGTACAGTCTGTTATTCACTTCCTGCGAGGAGGAGGAGTCAGTGTCATCAAGATTTGTCATTGATTATTTTGTGTGCATGTGGGGATGGCATTACGAATGATGGAGTTGTGAGAAAGTGGAGCAGCAGATTCGAGGCTGGTTGCATAGACATGCAAGATGGAAGTGGTCAAGGAAGACATTCAGATGCAACTCATAGACTCATGCAACAAATTGATGAAATTGTGCTTGCGAGATGTTAGTCCACAATTTCTGAACTTCCTAAAGAAGTGCCCCAGACTTCAAGGTCAACGCTCTCTAACACCGTCACAAAGAGGTTAGGCTATAATAAATTTTCTGCGTGGTGGGTACCAAAATACTTAACTGATGTTCACAAAACCGAAAGAACGGCGCATATTTCTCTTGATGGGACATCCACAACTGTTATTTATCACCGCTACAGTTGTTGAAAATATTTATTTTTAAAAAATAGCACTACCTGGTTTCCAGACATGTACCTTATCTTCATGTGGATCTGCATAATTGTAAATCAATAATAATACCTGTCCACATGGTGAAGACAATCAAAGCTAAACAGAAGCAACAGAAATCCTCAGGGAAAAACCTTATAAGATGTGAGCCCACAAAGGACGCGTAACTGAGGTTAAAATACATGCAGATGTGCAGAACTATAGATCTATATCTCTAACATTGATCAGTTGTAGAATTTTGGAACACATATTATGTTCGAGTATAATGACTTTTCTGGAGACTAGAAACCTACTCTGTAGGAATCAGCATGGGTTTCAAAGAAGACGATCATGTGAAACGCAGCTCATGCTATTCGTCCACGAGAATCAGAGGGCCATAGACACGGGTTCCCAGGTAGATGCAGTGTTTCTTGACTTCCGCAAGGCGTTTGATACAGTTCCCCACAGTCGTTTAATGAACAAAGTAAGAGCATATGGACTATCAGACCAATTGTGTTATGGGATTGAAGAGTTCCTGGACAACAGAATGCAGCATGTCATTCTCAATGGAGAGAAGTCTTCCGAAGTAAGAATGATTTCAGGTGTGCCACAGGGGAGTGTCGTAGGACCATTGCTATTCACAATATACATAAATGACCTTGTGGATAACATCGGAAGTTCACTGACGCTTTTTGCAGATGATGCTGTAGTATATCAAGAGGTTGTAACAATGGAAAATTGTACTGAAATGCAGGAGAATGTGCAATGAATTGACGCATGGTGCAGGGAATGGCAATTGAATCTCAATGTAGACAAGTGTAATGTGCTGCGAATACACAGGAAGAAAGATCCTTTATCATTTAGCTACAATATAGCAGGTCAGCAACTGGAAGCAGTTAATTCCATAAATTATCTGGGAGTACACATTAGGAGTGATTTAAAATGGAATGATCATATAAAGTTGATCATCGGTAAAGCAGATGCCAGACTGAGATTCATTGGGAAAATCCAAAGGAAATGCAATCTGAAAACAAAGGAAGTAGGTTACAGTACACTTGTTTGCCCACTGCTTGAATATTGCTCACCAGTAGAGGAGATAGAGAAGATACAACGGAGAGCAGTGCGATTCGTTACAGGATCATTTAGTAATCATGAAAGCGTTACGGAGATGACAGATAAACTCCGGTGGAAGACTCTGCAGGAGAGACGCTCAGTAGCTCGGTACGGGCTTTTGTTGAAGTTTCGAGAACATACCTTCACCGAGGAGTCAAGCAGTATATTGCTCCCTCCTACGTATATCTCGCGAAGAGGCCATGAGGATAAAATTAGAGAGATTAGAGGCATACCGACAATCTTTCTTTCCACGAAAAATACGAGACTGGAATAGAAGGGAGAACCGAAAGAGGTACTCAAAGTACCCTTGCGGAGTATAGAGGTAGATGTAGATGGATATTTTAAAATAGGACATCCCTGGTATGTGGCATGCACAGGATATCTCTTCTATTCTACGCCTGCCAGAAAGCCTCTCACAGAGGAGGACCTACATAAAAGGCCAAAGTTCCCCAATGAAAAGAGCGGAATCCACAGTTAAATGGAATAAAATACATAAAGTATTAATGATACACTGGAAAATCAAGGATGGACTGTAACAATATTATGAAAAGGAAAGTTGCCACTCACCATATAGCAGAGATGCAAAGTCACAGATTGGCACTACAAAAAGACTGTCACAAATAAAGCTTTCAGCCCATAAGGCCTTCGTCAAAAATAGACACACACGCTTACACATGCAAACGCAACTCACTCACAAATCGTGTGTGTGTGTGTGTGTGTGTGTGTGTGTGTGTGTGTCATCTATATTTTTAATGAAGGTCTTATGGACCCAAAGCTTTATTTGTGATAGTCTTTTTGTTGTGCCTATCTGCGACTCAGCATCTCCGCTATATGGTGAGTGGCAACTTCCCTTTTCACAATAAAATATTAATGACCTATACAGGAATTGTGTCAATTTACTTTGGTGTGACCCTACTGGTCAGTTTGCAGTATATTCACATGCAGATGCAGTGATCTGTAATTAGTGCTTAGCTGGTACGTGAGAGAAATTAGCTGCAGTGGATGATAGTTTGTGGTTTCTAAGACCTGTTGTTGGCAGGTACATTAATCCAAATTGGCACGAGCAGTCCACTCACTAATGTTACAGGTACACGGCTGCTCCTGCCGACATTTCAGCTTCGGGTCGTGCTTTGCAGAGGTCTGACAGGTGCCTATGCAGCACAGGTGAGTCACAAACTTTACTGATGGGGTTACATTGTTTTGACACATGTCTGCAGGTGCACAGTCTATATAACCCTTGTTTTGGATGCTTCAGTGTTCAAAATATGGCCTATCTATCTTTGTGAGAAGGTTTAGGGGAAGAGGTACAGTTCAGAAGAGTCACCCAGAAGCCCAGGTCAGAGGCGACTTACTGGACGGGATGAGTCTTTCCTTCTCATCCTGTCCCTAAGTCTCCCATGGCCCAGGGCACTGAGTGAGCTTGGTGAACCATACCCCTTTCCCTATATCTCTCCAGTCCTTTTCCTTCACCCCCCTTTCTTCCCCATCAAGTCTATTGCCAGAAGAAGGAACAACTGCCTCCAAAGGCTTGTAAAAGTTATACCTTTTTGTGTGTGTGTCCTCCTTCCAATTGGGAATACATTTTTTATCGATCCAGTTACATTATATTGTCAAAAACTGATTATACCATTTAATGGTGATTTGCTCTCTTTTAATTTGGGACGTTTATTCTTGTATGTAGGTTCTCCTCTGTGAGAGGCGTTCTGGCAGGACTAGGATTGAAACAGATATCCTGGGCATGCCATGTACCAGGGATGCACTATTTTAACACATTTTAACCTCAGTTAGGCATCCTTTGTGCATTCGCATTTTAATGTATGTTTAGGGTTTTTTCTAAGGATTTCTGTTGGTTCTGTTTTGTTTTTGTTATCTTAACCATGTGGACAGATATTATTAGAGCACTTGAAGATGGGAACAAGTCCTGAAATTGGTTTGTGCTCTCCTTTTTAGAAATAAATAATTTTTACAACGGTAGTGGAGATTACCATTGATAAAAGAATGGGCCTAACTTCGACATGCCTTTAGCAGTACCGTGAAGAGGAGAAGGAATTTCTGAATGGAATCACGACTGGCGACAAGATATGGTGCAGTATGTAAACTCTGAAGTGAAGGTACAGTCCAAACAGTGGAGACAGACACATACACACACACACACACACACACACACACACACACACACACACACACACACACACACACTGAATAAGCATGAAAAATTCAAGCAGATGCTGTTAGCATCTAATAGAGGTTACTTTATGAACAGACCTGGTACATCCCTTCACTCTCAAATTTACTATTCCCAAGTAACTTTAAATGTGTGCTATATATTGACCCCCTTGTCTTAGTCAATTTATGTCTTTAAGCTCTTTGTGTTGTAACTGTGACCAGGACAGTCGCGGGATAGCAATGACGGAAAGCGCAGTGGGACCGTCGGAGAGGCCCGCAAACAACAACACAACGGGACAGGACGGACATGACCAATGAAGGACAGAACGAATACAACAAGACCGAACAATGGAGTCACAAGGAAACAAACACGTCCACTCGTACACAGAACAGGGAAGTAAGCTGTCTAGCGCGAAGCGAGGTGTAACCAATGTACGCGAGATTAGACTGGCTGGTTGAGCGAGAGGCAGGTGCTTAGGTACTCTATCGGGGGCACTGCTATTGGCCGCTGGGACCACGTGTTCCACTGTGGCGCCCTCACACTAAAAGTGGGCCAGGAGGCGGCCGCCGTCACAGCAGAGACCTCTATGGGTCTTCGACATCCATGACGTCTGGCACGGATTCAAATTCCGTGGCGTGCGGTACCAGACTTTGCTTCCCTATTTTATTTAGTACATTTACATTAGATACCTAATTGACCCACCTAATCTTCAGCATATCTTAAATACTGCTATTCTCATTTTGCTTGTACTGCTCGTTTTTCATATTTCAGTTCCACAAAAGGCTACATTCCAGAGAAATGCCTTTATAAAGACTTCCTAACATAGAGGGTGGTTATAAAACTTTTGCTGCTTGAGAGAACCTCCATAAAAAACAAGTGATTGTAGGACAATGAAACTTTATGGAAACATCTGTAACAATATGAAGAAGAGTAACAATGAATAAACCGTTGCAAAGAAAAATATTTTAATTTCCACATGAGAAGGTAACAACTGTTAATTCCATACCACATTTATGTTCCATATTACAAACATTGCTCAATGTGACAACGGTCTGCATCCGTGACAACCTGAAACCACATTAGATGTTACACTTCAGCTGCCTGAAACAATGGTGGAACATGGAATGTTCAGCTGTCATGACACAGCTTGTGCACTGCACGAAGATCGCACTCTGTGTCCAGCATGCTCAGTCGTGGCAACAGTAAGTTGTTCAACAATTTGCCATCAGCCTCTCCCAGGAGCAATTCGCAAATCGCCAGTTAATTTGAACTTCCGAATCATGTTCTTCAACCCCAGTGCGGAGAGAGAGCTTCTCTGTGTTCCTTTAACGTGTCAGTACTCATGAAGAGTGACAGGACTGTTGCTGTTGTTTCGATAAAACAGCTTTAACGTGCTCACTTCGTGCACACTCATGTTGACTGTCTGAAACTGTAATTCGCACTGATCCTTGTATTTCAACCCTAATGCTGTTGGCACACAGACCGTGCTGTCGAACGTTAACGTTGAGCATGCCAAGTTCAACGTGCTGCCGAACGCTCAGGAACGATGCTACTTGTGCATACGGAACGTGGTTTACGCGATCGCAACGCACTCCAGTGGCAGTTTGAGGGATGTTTCTAGTTCATAAATCACACTGTTTACTCAACGGGCGCGCGTAAAATTACCACATTAGCTCTATTAAAACGCACATTTCCTCTATCGTCCACAAAAAGGAAAATACCATGTCCAGTCAATAAGGACACAGGCTTATAAAAGTCCCATTACAAACAGTGCGGTACAAATTTGGGATACTTCTCCGCATAAGATAAACATTGTTTCATCATTCCCACATTTTAGTAAAACCCCAAGGTCAGCCTTACTTGATCACAGTTCCTACCCAGTAGCAGAATCTTCGCAACATGTGAATTACAAAGCATAAAAAAAAAAGGGGGGCAAAATATCTTTATACACGTAGCGCAAACTGTCCTGTAGATTAAGCCAATCGAACAAAGTCACCCCTCAAAAAAAGGTGAACTTATATTTACATAACATCAAATGTTATAGCATATAATTATATTAAACTAATAATAAAGTATCAGATCCTAACAAAACACGAATGTTAGGAAAAAAAATTTGGAAGTGTAAACTCATTACCGAATAGAGACTCTACTCGTTACGCTAAACCAACGTCATGATCCCCGTGCTTAAATCATAATATCTTACCCCTTACTGAAAACGTTAATCGTAGATAATTATGTTACTAACTGAAATTTAATTATAACGAATTGTACCAAGAAAAATGTGTTTTGGGTGGATCTTCAGTGTATCACTGCCTTCAAATAGCCTACTCTCGTAATACACAAGGTACAATAATTCTTTTGCCACAAATATGATGTTTTTCAATATTTTATTGGAACGAGTCACACAACTAACAATGGATTTTCCAGTGATTCTCATTGCTGGTGCTCAGAAACGGCATACACACATATAGGCTTGAAATGAATGCCAATATGGCGCCTCATAGCTCTGTACTGAAGGAAGACGGCGTGCATGTGACGCAGGTGGCGTTGTGCCATCTCGTTGGTCAACGCTCAGATGCATGCTCAGAATATCCGATATGCCAGATACCGCTCTGCACGTTCCGAAAGATTCCCGAACGTGCTATTCCACGTTATGACGTCAGAAACTCGGCACGCTCAACGTTCGGATGCACGGTCCGTGTGTCGATGGCTTAAGTCTCAGCAAGTCGTACTACTAACAACACAAATCCTGCAGCACACAGTCTATACATCATTCCTATAAAGTTGAGCATGGTAAATAGTTTTCCATCTACTCTGGCTGAAGTAGCGGAAGCTTAATTATAACCACCCTCTGTTTCTCTTCTTCATAAAAGCCTTTTGTGCTATTGTCATTCTACATTTTGTATCCTCTTTACTTCCACCATCATGAGTATATAATACTCTGGGGAAAAAAATAAAGAAAGAAAGAAAGAAGACGAAAATTTATTGTTATTCAAATTTTATTGCATAATAGGTCACATATTTGTATGTAAGAACTAGAAAATTCCCAGACTGTGTGAAAAAGCAATATCATTTTTTTTTCAGCCTCTGTTTTGACTGGGGGCTGACAGATTTAGAATCAGCATGTTCTGACTTAATAGTTGAAAGTTTCTCTTCAAGTTCACATATTAGGTCAGGGTATACTTCACTGGCTTGGTAAGAGAGCTGGTCATAATTATAAAGGGGTTTTTGTCCAGGCACAGGCCTACGAAGCTGATTTCGTTTGACAGTTTTAGTTTGCTGTGGACTGTTTCCGTGATACTGTTTTGTACAATGTTCTGCAGTGTCCACTTTGTTTTTGACTACTGCATGTTGTGGTACAGATTTAGCAGAGCCACTTTTCTTTTGAAACACATTTCTGTTTGTGCTGAGATGAGTAGGGTACCGTGTGTCCCAGTTTCTCTCGTACGGCTCTCTTCTGTTCGACTTGTCGCTAGACGATTCTCTCGACTGGCAGTCTGACACTGTCAACGAAGCATCCGATGGCGTGGTATGGCTTCCACTTTCTCTCTGTGTCCCCAGTAGCCGATCACATGCTTCAACGCTCTTCCTCTTTTTCTTTACTGATGCCGCGTGCGACATTTGTGGTGCACTCTTTTGAATTAGAGGGGAATGTTTGGTGCATTGAAACTGGCTTTTTGAACAAGACAAGCTTTGATTATCCTTTCTGCACTCAGGTATTGGCTGCGTTTTAGATTTTAAAATTTTTGCTGAAGGGAAATCGGGGTTCTGTGCGTGAAATGTGTGAGATTTCCGCAGTATGGGACTGTCTAATCCCTCTGTGTATCTTTTAATTTTGTTGCGCAGTTTAAAAATTTCCAAACGTGCTGTGTCATCATATTTGCTGGTATCACCCTGGTAGTTTGCATCATTGCCCACCTCAGCTTTTGCTGACTGCACAGACTTTTGTTTACTATTTTGATGAGGCATCACCTTACAGCCCACCTCGTGTGGAGATTTTGATACCAAGACTCCTTGCTTCGCAGTGAGCTGTTTATTCGACCCAGTAACTGGTGATACACAGCCGTGAAAGCATTCAGAATTAAATAGCTTGTTTTGCTGTCTCAAATTTTCATCCTCACATTGTATGTATTTATCAGCACTGCAGATCAAGTTACCAGCGGGGTGCTTTCCATGGGGTCTCAACAACTGGGCAGTCTTTTCCTGTGCCCTGTTTCCTCCATTCTGCCATTTTGTATTGCTGGAACTCGCTTCCTCATAAGAGGGACCTCTGGAATTCTTCTGAGAATGATTGCCGTACGTGCTGCTATGACAAATATCTGACGTCTTACAGCTGGAGCTCGACTTTGATGTTGAAATTCCGTCTGTTGGTTCACCTGCGGCATAGTTTTCGACTTGGCTAACTGGTTTTACTTGTTCGAGCAACTGTGCTACATATTTCGAATCCTGCCAAATTTGGTTTTTCACGTCTGGTTTTCCACATATGACTGTTTGTTCTGGCCAACAGGTGTGTGAACTGCTATCAGCACAAAATGTGCAGCTGTTTTGTAGCTGCTGATGATAGAGTTCCTTCTGATGTGTTTCACATTGTGGCAGAATGAGTTCATCTTGTGTTTCTGTTTCTGATGTATTTAGATTTAAAGATGGTAGAGATGCAGTCCCCTGTAACTGTGAAAAAGGAGAAAAGTTATTAAGATTACTGTAAATTATTTCAAATAAAGATAACAGTTTAACAATTGTTGTAATATAGAAGGCTTTCTCTTTTGTTGTTCATGAAGTACCTATGATGCACAGTAAAAAGTTATATACTACACTCTTAAGACAAAAAAAAAAAAAAAAAAAAAAAAAAGACAGGCCACAAAGGAATTACTCCAGTAGGATGGAAATCAGTATATGTGATGTGCGTGTACAGACAAACAAATAATTACAATTTCAGAAAAAAATGGTGTTATTTGTTCAACAGAAAGAGCAACACAAATTGAGCAGGTCAGTAACATGTTGGTCCACCTCTGACCCTTATTTGGCTTGGAACTTGGTGACAGAGTTGTTGAATGCCCTCCTGAAGCATGTCATGCCAAACTCTGTCCAATTAGTGTGACAGATTGTCAAAATTCCAAGATGGTTGGAGGGCCCTGCTTATAATGCTCCAAACATTCTTAACTGGGACAGATCCAGTGAGCTTTGTGGCCAAGGTAGGGTTTGGTAAGCATGAACACAAGCAGTAGAAACCCTCGCCATGTATGGGTGGTATTATCTTGCTGGAATGTAAGCCCAGGATGGAGTGTCATGAAGGACTACAAAACATGGTGTAGCATATTGTAAATATACCACTGTGCTGTAAGGATGTTGTGTATGACAACCAAAGCGATCCTGTTATGAAATGAAATGGCACGCCCGACAATCACTCCTGGTCGTTGGGCCATACGGCGGGTGACAGTCGTGTTGGTATTCCACTGCTGCCTGGGGCGTCATCAGACACGTATTTGGCCTGGAATCTCATTGACTTGAGTAATGGCCGGTGAACACGCATCTGGGGACACCGTAGACAGTGGTGGGATAGCAACATGCCTGCACCCACAATACAGCCTGACAACCGGGTGTGATGGTCTTGCTGCCGTACCATTTCATAGTGGGATCTCTTTGGGTGTCATCTGCAGCACCCTTACCGCACAGCAGTACATCAATGATATTCTACGAGGGTCACTCCAGAAGAAATGCACACTATTTTTGTAAAAATACACTTTTTCATTGTGCATGTGTGAAAGTTTTACAGTGTGTAAATACAGCCTTCCTGTTTGTTTTCAAACTTAGTTCAACCTGTTCCTGTGAGTGGTGCCGTCACAGTATGTCTTCAAGATGGCTGCTACACCTGACACTCATCAGAATCAATGTGCTGTCCTAGAATTCCTGTGCTGTGAAAACGAGACAGTGGGAAACATCCACAAGAGGCTGAAAAAGGTGTACGGAGATGCTGCTGTCGATTGCAGTACAGTCAGTCGGTGGGCAAGCTGGTTACGTGATGAAAGTGGGCATGGCAATATTGAGGATTGTCCTTGCAGCAGCAGGCCTCGTACCGCACACACTCCAGACAGTGTGCAGAGAGTTAACGAATTGGTGACTGCTGACAGACAAATCACAGTGAACGAATTGTCACGCTACGTTGGGATATGGGAAGGAAGTGTTTGCAGAATACTGAAAGTGTTGGCGTTAAGAAATGTTTGAGCCAGGTGGGTTCCCAAGATGTTGACAGTGGCTCACAAAGAAACAAGAAAAACAGAATGCAGCAAACTTTTGGAACAGTACAAAAATTGTGGAGATGAATTTCTTGGAAGAATTGTGACAGGTGATGAAACATGGCTCCATCATTTTTCACCAGAGATGAAGAGGCAATCAATGGAGTGGCAACATGCAAATTCACCCATGAAAATAAAATACAAAACCACACCTTCTGCTGAAAAGTTATGGCTACGGTGTTTTTTGATTCTGAAGGACTCTTGCTTGTGGACATTGTGCCAAGTGGAACCACCATAAATTCAACCACTATAAATTCTGATGCATATGTGATGACACTGAAGAAACTTCAAGCTCAACTGAGTCGTGTTCGACCACATCAGCAAAAGCAGGATGTTTTGCTGTTGCACAACAATGCATGGCCACATGTCAGTCAAAAAACCGCGGAAGCAATCACAAAACTCGGATGGACAACACTGAAACACACGCCTTACAGTCCTGACCTGGCTCCATACTATCATCTCTACTGAAAGACTCTCTTCATGGAACAAGGTTTGAAGGACTCCCTTGTGCGTGCTGCCAAAAAATGGCTCCAACAGGTTGGTCCAGAATTTTACCATGCGGGTATACAGGCGCTGGTTCCAAGATGGCGTAAGGCAGTTGAGAGGGATGGAAATTATGTGGAGAAATGAAAATATTGTTCCTAAAGGATGTATCTACACACTGGAAAACATTCAAACATGTAGAATAAAAGATGGATTTGAAAAAAATAGTGTGCATTTATTTTGGAGTGACCCTCATACACCCCGTTTTGTTGCTCTTCGTGGGCTGGCTCTGAGCACTATGCGACTTAACTTCTGAGGTCATCAGTCGCATAGAACGTAGAACTAATTAAACCTAACTAACCTAAGGACATCACACACATCCATGCCCGAGGAAGGATTCGAACCTGCGACTGTAGCGGTCGCTCGGCTCCAGACTGTAGCGCCTAGAACCGCACAGCCACTCCAGCCAGCCTCTTCGTGGGAATCTACCCGGGGCTTACATTTCAGCAAGAGAATACCTGCCCGAACATGCCAATAGTTTCCACTGCTTGTCTTCCTGCTTGCCAAACCCTATCTTGGCCAGCAAGATCACCCAATCTCTCTCCAATTGAGAGTTTTTGCAGCATTATGGGCAGGGCCATCCAACCATCTCAGGATTTAGGTGATCTAACATACCAGTTGGACATAATTTGGCACAATATCTCTTAGGAAGACATCAAACAACTTTATCAATCGAGGCCAAGATGAATAACTGCTTGTATAAGGGCCAGAACTGGACAAACTTATTATTGACTTGCTCAATGTGTGAAGCTCATTCTCTTGAACAAGGCACCAGTTCTCTTTTTTTTAATTGTGATCATTTGTTTGTCTGTAGATGGACATCACTACTGATTTCTGTCCTATTCCCGTGATTCCTTTGTGAAGTGTTGGGATTTCCTGGTGCTTGAGTCAGCAGGTATGCTGGACACTGGAAACCAAGGTCAATGACTTTTTGCAGTTTATTTGGCTGTGTGGGGCCTTACATTATTATGCTGCAAAACTGTGCCAGTACTTGGCAAACTACAAGAGTCTGATGTAAGTGAAGGTGTCAAATGGTTCTTGAGCACATGTTTACTGTGTTCTACCTGGGTACACAATAATCTAGGATTTTACTAAGAAATATATTATTTTTATCATCTGGAGATGGCCATGATTGTTAAAATACTAAAAATGTTTTTTTACTTTTTATGACACAGAATCAAAACAGCAAATACCAGGTGTCCCGGTATGAAATGAGCGTTTTTTTGTGAAAATGAAACACTAATTTTGAATTGAAAATTTAAAAAAAAAAAAAAATTCAAAGTACTGACCATTGCTTTCTATACATTTTGACCACCTTTCTGGCAATCTGTGGGCACCACGCCAATAGAAATGTTCGTCTTTTGAAGCAAACCAATGAGACACCCAATTTTCGACTTCTTCGTAGGAATCAAAGTGTTCCTTAGCCAATGCGTGTCCCATTGATGAAAACAAATGGTAGTCAGAAGGGGCCAAGTCTGGTGAATATGGCGGGTGGGGTAGCAGCTCCCCGCCAAGTGTTTTGATTGTATTCTGAACTAGTTTTGCTTTGTGCGCAGGTCCATTGTTGTGTAAAAAAATTACTTTGCCATGTCTTCTGGCCCATTCTGGTCTTTTTTTTGATCAATGCATAGTTCAAATTGATCATTTGTTGTCTGTAGTGATTAGTATTCACAGTTTCACCAGGTTTTAGAAGCTAGTGATACACCACACCTTTCTGATCCCACCAAACACAGAGCATTGTCCTCTTGCCAAATCTATCTAGTTTTGCAGTCGATGTTGATGGTTTTCCTGGATTAACCCATGATTTTTCCCATTTAAGATTCTTAAAATAGATCCATTTTTCATCACCAGAAACAATTCGATGCAAAATTGATTTTCTTTCATGTCTTTGAAGAAAAATTTGACAAATGATTTTTCAGTTTTTCATCTGTCTTTTATTAAATTCATGTGGCACCCATTTTCCACACTTTTGTATCTTTCCCATAGCTTTCAAACGGTCAGAAATTGTTTGTTGTGCAACATTTAGCATTGCTGCCATTTGCATCTGACTCAAAGTATCATCATCCAATATTGCTTGCAATTCGGCATCTTCAAACTTTTTTGGTGGCCTTCCACATTCTTCATTTCTTACATCAAAATCATTATTTCTGAACCATTGAAACCATCTTTTGCATGTTGCTTCTGATGGAGCACGATCATCGTATGCCTCGACAAGCATTCAATGTGACTCTGCAGCACTTTTTTTCAAATGAAAACAAAAAGTTAATGCTTTCCACAAATCATCACTTTCTGGTACAAAATTCGACATTGTTAACACGATGAAAACATATGATGTTTGTTCCATGACTTGATGTATACTAAATATCTTTGACAGATGTTCCCTATCGACACATTTGTATCTTAACGCTCATTTCATACCAGTACACCTGGTACTAAGTTTATGAAATGTGGTGCTTACAATATTACATGTGGTTTACTTGAGTAACAAGCAAGAAATTTTCTGACGTGTTAACAAAGAGCTTTCATACACTACTAACAAGGCAGTATTGGATTTTCACCTACACATAAAACAGATAATACTACAAACATCAATAAAAACCTAAAAATATTGCACACAGCCAAGAAGAGACATTATCTAGATGATCTAGAGAAGTGAGCAGTTCACACAGCAAACAGGAAGGAAGTGGAAAAGTAGACAAACTGATGACATTAACTCATTGCTTATGTTATTTTAGTATGTACATGCATGACGAGCTGCTGTAGAAAGCTTTCAAATAATCAGCCCATACCTGTTGCTCCGCTGTATGTGTTCTTATTCTGGCACCTGCAAGATTTGACAGACTATGATGTAAACAAATTGACAGTCAAAGAGAAAGTACACTCTAGTAGTTCTCACTCAACTCTGCATAAACAGTGCATTATTTTTTTAAATATTTATACTGTGAAATATTTGTCTAATAAGTAAATATTAAATCAAATCATTCTTCATTTAAACAAAACTGTTTAACATACGTAATGTATTTTTATTGATTTTGTAACTGTCACTAGTTGTCAATAGTGAATTGTTTTGTATATTATTTTTATTTTCAGTTCTGCAATATAAAATGAAACAAAACACCTTTTAAGCTAATGGCAATGCATTGTCCTCCTGTGCACCAAATGGACATGAGAATTTTATTATTCTATAATACAAAATGTATTTTACGTGTTTACTGTTGTGATGTAATGACTGAACCATGAAAGGTTGCCAGAAAAAAAAAAGAAGAAAAATCATTCATGTACGAATATTAGCTATAAGCCTTGTAACTTTGGTAGAGATGTACTGTGCAAGCCACTTTCATCAGTCCACTACGAGTTCACACACATTGGGAAACTGCTGATTTCACACTCAGTGATTTTGAACTGAAGGTAAGAAGCAATAAAGTCATGTCCCACCAGCAAGCAAACAGCCCCAAATGCCATGTATAGAACCCCTAAAACACCAGGAAAGGCGAAGTGTGGCTGAGTTTCAGAGTTCCAGCAAACAGCATCAGCTGCCTCGAATGAATTAGCCTGCAGCAGATGTTATGAAAGTGAGCATCAGGCTCAGTTAACTTTGTGCACCAAGAAGGACTTTCAAAAGCTTGCCTGTAAGTACCTCTGCTCCTGGGTCATTGGTTTCTATCATGCATTTGTCTACATATACCTATGTCTCTGTGTTATTTTTGCTGTGATGGGTATTTAATCCTGAGGTTTCAATTAGAACAATGGTATGTGGCACTTCCACGGTTTGTAGTCAATAGTACCATATGTTACTGTATCTTAACAAAGAAGGGAAGTTGCTACTCACCATATAGCAGAGATACTGAGTCGCAATAGGCACAACAAAAAGATTCACACTATTAAAGCTTTCAGCCATTAAGGCAGTAGACACACATACACACATGCACACACACACACACACACACACTCACACAAACGCAACTTGCACACATGTCTGCAGTCTCAGAGAGCTGAAACCACACTCTGCTTTCAGTTCCATGGCAAAATTAGAAAACACAAACTTTTTTGAGTCCATATAAATAACATTTTGAATATGGAAAGTCTAGGCAATGTAAATATAGCTACCCAATTAGACAGTAGTTACAGAAGGTCCGTGGCATTACACAACTAAACAGTTATCGATAATAGGTACATATTGAATCTAATTATTAACTGTATTCGTTTCTGTGGTACGTTGGAACTTGCCCTTAGAGGACATGATGAGACTGAATCACCTACCAATCCTGGTGTTTTTCGTTCCTTGATTAATTTTAGTGCAGAATTAGATTCTGTATTAAAATCGCATTTAGAGAAAGCTACAGTTTTCAAAGGAACCTCAAAAACCATCCAGAATTAAATCCTCCAGTGCATGCTTCAAATCTTCCAAGAGGAAATTAGAAAGGAAATTAAGGGTGCTGAGTTTTTGGCCATAATAGCTGATGAAAGCAGTGATGTTGCCTGTGTTTTTCAAATGGTTACAGTATATAGGTACATGTTGTTGTTGTTGTGGTCTTCAGTCCTGAGACTGGTTTGATGCAGCTCTCCATGCTACTCTATCCTGTGCAAGCTTCTTCATCTCCCAGTACCTACTGCATCCTACATCCTTCTGAATCTGCTTAGTGTATTCATCTCTTGGTCTCCCCCTACGATTTTTACCCTCCACGCTGCCCTCCAATACTAAATTGGTGATCCCTTGATGCCTCAGAACATGTCCTACCAACCGATCCCTTCTTCTGGTCAAGTTGTGCCACAAACTTCTCTTCTCCCCAATCCTATTCAATACTTCCTCATTAGTTATGTGATCTACCCATCTAATCTTCAGCATTCTTCTGTAGCACCACATTTCGAAAGCTTCTATTCTCTTCTTGTCCAAACTATTTATCGTCCATGTTTCGCTTCCATACATAATGGATAGGTACATCACTAACGGAAAACTAGTTGAAAGATTTTGGGACTCCATAGCACCAGAAAAGCATGATGCACAGTCTTTGGCAACGTTCATCATCTAACAAATAAATAATCATTTAAGGAATTGTCCACATAAGCTAACAGCGCAAACATATGATGGTGACCAACATGTAACAGATAAATAATCATTTGGGGAATTGTCCACATAAGCTAACAGTGCAAACATATGATGGTGCAGCAGTATGAGTAGTTCATCATGTGGGGTGCAGGCTCTTGTTAAGGAAAAGTTTCTCAGTGCTTCATACATTCGTTGTTATGCCCACCAGTTGAATCTCATTATGCTTAAAGCTGCTTCCATCAATAAAAATGTACGAATATTCTTCACTAAACTTCAGGGACTTTGCAGCTTCTTTTCAGTGTCTCCTCAAAGAACAGCAGTTCTGGATGAAACAGTATGAAAACGACTGCCACATTCAGTGCCTACTCATTGGAATTTTCCGTCTAGGAGTGTCAACACCATTTTCGTATATAGGGAAGATATTATCACGCGCATGAACAATATGAGCCAGGGGGAAAAACTGTGTAATGATAACATGATCCTGCAAGCCTGTGGCTTAGTAACAATTTTGAAGGATAAAAAGTTCATTTTTTGGCTTTCATTTTTTCATAAAATCTTGATCGATGTGCATATTTTGTACAACCAGCCACAAAAAATGGATAGTGACTCAACATATGCACAAAATCATCTGACAACTTTTGAGCATGAAATTGCGAACATTAGGGAAGGAGTGAGTGAAAATTCAACAGCTTTACACGGTACGATAAAAGAGGGAGAACCGAAGATGGTGCAGCGATGTGTAATCTAATGTGGCAGGCAAAAGAAGTATGTGATGTCATAAGTTACGAGGCAAAAGAAACATTCAAGTTCACTGGACACCTAGTTGCAGTCTCTCTCTTTCTGCCAGAGAAATTCGCTACTTACTCTTCCAGTTTTCCAGAAACATCTTTCAGAGCTGCTATTGAATGCTACTCTTTTTTAGAAGCAAAGAAACTTCGAACAGAACTCTCTGTTATTTATGGAAGAGAGGAGTTCAAAACCATGTGTGGAGCTTTGAGCTATCTGCATTACATAACAGACAATAATCTTTGTGATACACTGAACGAATATGTGAAGCTCCTGAAAGTGATAATTACAATTACAATGACCACATCAGAAGCGGAACGTTGTTTTTCTTCTCCGAAACGCATCACGACCTTCTTGCGGAATACTATGGACCGAGAAAAACTATCAGCACTCGCGATGCTCTCTATAGAATGAGACCTCATTTTAGGAATTGCAGACTTCAATCAAAGAGTGATTGAAAGATTTGCAAATATGAAGGAAAGAAGAATAGAGTTCCTGTACAAGTGATCACCACCACATCCAAATTCAGAGATAAAATCGAATGGCGTTAACATCAGTCCTGCTGAAAAAGGTTAGTAAGGCATGCCTACCACTTTTTGAGTACATACTGCTGCAGTTGATTGTAATTTCTTTTATTCTGCAAAAGTAATCCTTTTTTCTGTGTACACCTTTTGGTTTTATTATGAGTAGATGCAGGAGTGACACGAGTGAGTGATCTGTTTATATAAGGCATTACAAAACTATGAGCAGTGTACTGATTTTCTCTCTTTTGTTGATGTTTTCCTTCGTGAGCAAAGTGCACCACCATCTTCTTTGGTCACCACAACTGCAACAACTACCTTAGCACGTCTCCCATCAGACCCAAATTACGGTGATGATGGCCAATAAGTCACTGTGGATGCACACCGATCTCAAACTCTTATGGGAATCGGCAAGGGGTGCCCTGAGTAATGAGGCTAAAAAGTAGGGACATCATCAGTAGTGTTTGATATAAGTTGGGAATTTGGGTTGTTATGTCTAGACAAGACAGCCTAGACACAATGAGAGGAAGCCGAAAGGCACACGCTTAAACTCACGCAGGCTGGCGTGAGGTCTGAAACAGGATACGTAATGAATGCTATAAAGAAAAGTACGTAGCTTCTGGAATACTTAACTTTAATCCACATTTGTAGAACATCGCTCTTGATGATACATTAATAGAATCTCAATATCACTTGAATACTGGTAATGGCACCTTGCTAGGTCGTAGCAAATGTAGCTGAAGGCTATGCTAACTATCGTCTCGGCAAATGAGAGCCTAATTCTCAGTGAACCATGGCTAGCAACATCAGCTGTACAACTGGGGCGAGTGCTAGTACATCTCTCTAGACCTGCCGTGTGGTGGCGCTCGGTCTGCAATTACTGACAGTGGGGACACGCGAGTCCGTCGTATACTAGCGGACCGCGGCTGATTTAAAAGCTACCACCTAGCAAGTGTGGTGTCTGGCGGTGACACCACATGGGTCTGTCAGAGGGTACGCAGCTGTGGTGTCCATTGCATCCAGATGGCATAGTGGTCAGTGCACTTGCCTAGTAAGCACGAGGCTCAGGTTCAAACCCCAGCCTGGCACAAATTTTCAACTTGAGTCGTTCACATAAATCAATGCTCACTGGCAGTTAGTGCCTTTGATTCCTTTGTGTGTTGATTCATAGTGGCTGCAGGTGCAAATTTTTTTTTTTTGGACATGTTCCAAAGAACAGACACCACATATACAGGGTGGCGCATGAAATGTGTTACCAATTGTTTCTTTCACAATTTACGATGCACATTAGATATCCCGCTGGAATCTCTACAGCAGTACCAGCAGAGCTTGGAAAAACAAATGAGTTACGAAATGACGTGTAATTCACGATACTGCCGCTAGGAGACTAGTAAGCAGCACTGGATGACAATGGAAGACTGATGACACAGCAACGATCGGCAATTGTGTTACTTTTTCGTGAAACGAAAAGCCTTGTTGGTGTTTTTGACAACAGTTTAACACACGATGGGTCCCTTGCAAGACGACCATCCACAGGTTGTACGATAAATTTGTACAGGAAGGAACAGTATTGGAAGTGAAGCGACCTCGGCCTAAGCCTGTTTGTTTACCGGAGAATATTGAAGCGGTACGAGTTGCTGTACAGAGAAGTCCCGGGAAATCGTGTAGAAAAGCAGCAGTGCAACTGGGAATATCCAGACGCTCTGTTCAACGCATTCTTAAAAGTGACCTCCATATGTACCCATACAAGATGACCTGTGCACAGAAGCTCACTGAAGAACACAAGCAGCAGAGACTACTGTTTGCTCAGTGGGCAGAGGATAGGGAAGAAACTCTCAACAACGTTTGGTTTTCAGATGAGGCGCTTTTTCATTTAGATGGTGTGGTTAACAAACAAAATGTACGCTTTTGGGCCACTGAAAACTCACAAGTGCTTCACAAATGACAACATTATGCTCCGAGGATTACAGCGTGGGCAGCAATTTCCAGTCATGGACTTATTGGACCCCTTTTCTATGAAGAAACTGTGAACAGCATTTCAACATGCGGGTCATTTCACTCAGGTTTCCAGGTTGCTTCAATAATGGACAAAATTGGCCCCCCAATAGTCCAGACCTCAATCCATGCGACTTTTTTCTTTGGGGGTACCTAAAAGAAAAAAATTTCCCAAAACGTCCACGTGATTTAATGGAGCTCAGAAGACTTATTCTTCAAGCTTGCAGAGAAATTACGGAAGACATGTGCTGTAGGGTAATCACTAACTTCAGTGTTCATTTGAAGGAAGTTAGGAAACAAAATGGTGGACATATTGAGCATGTGCTGAGTTAGACCAAATCTCGATGGATGGCTCTTCATTGTAGTATACGTTCCTTTCAGATTGTATTGACAATAAAGTTTATATTCAAAAACAAAATGGTAACACATTTCATGCGCCACCTTGTATATCGGCCTCATCTATGAATTGTAAATCAGTTCTCTCTTGCAAGTTCAGGTTAGATTTTTAGATACTATTTTTATAATTGTTATTATTATTATCTCTGCACTATGTGTATATAAAACAAAATTGTGTTATTATTATGATGATGTATGTAAACATCAGCTTTCTATGTTTACGGTAAATTTTACCGAACTTTTGACTTGTCTTCTGTACCTGAATCAAATGATTTTGATTATGTATGTTATGAGACTAATAAACCACAATTCACAATTGTGCAATTAATAATATGAATTTTAAGTATGCCAGATCTTTTGTAATTTCAAAATTTTCTAAAAGAAAAGTAATTTTAACTATAGATACAGAGTTACCACATATCGATTTTAACAAATTAATTTCTTTTTATACATTCTAGTGTGAAATATAATACATCATATACAAAATCACATGAAATTCGCTCAGTTAAACAGCTGAGATAATTTTAACCTATACAAGATCTGAAAATATTTTTTGGTATCGATTATTTCTATTAAACAAAGGTAATGTTAGAGGAGGGTGTCCCATTACAAGCGCCACCAGTGCACTGTCCTTTTATACCTTGTGTGTGCAATACTACCACCCCCTGTATATGTGCACCTCTATCCCAAGACTTTTGCTACCTGAGTGTATACACTCCCACCACAGCAGTGGTGTGATTCCATCCACACAGTTCATTCGATCACCACAGTCACTGCACCAGTCGTCAGTCGAATTGTATCTGAGCTCCTATCGCCTCGACCAGGCGAAGCCGCCAGCTAGATCCGACAGTTCCGGGCTTCGAACTAGATCCTCCCCGTGACAGCCGACGGGTGTCGACGTCTGACACTCCGGCCAGTTTTTGAGGGTCACAGGTTCAACTTAGGATGTCTGCACAATCCTGCCGGATGTTTTGGGTTTATTGCTGTGTACATCAGCCTGGCCATAAAGCTTGCTGCATTATGAACCTGCACCGATTTCACATCAGAGAGATCACCGTCGTTGCTAGCCGCTGTTACGCAGACACGACATATGGATGCCTCGGAGTACTCACCCACTACCTGCTAAATACAGCTAGCTTGAGGGCTGCAGCCATTGACTTCCTGTACAGAAGTGACAAATAATAAAGAATGTCATTATCGAGTAAGCAACCTCAACAATGAGCTTGCCATGATACTGGAGAGACCATCCCACTGCCTCCCACTCTGGTCTCTTTGGAGACGAAAGTGGCCATCCTGCAACACTACCATTCTGAATAGCTGTAATTATATATAACTTTTTATTCTTAATTTTTAGTTCCAAAGATAACCGTTTACGATGTCTGAAACCGGTCATCTATCAAGATAACTGAAGAATGGAAGTACAAAATGTTCTAAGTGCTAAATCTCACTTTTATCAAGAGAATCAAAAAATAATACATCTTTTTCTGTACATCTTTTTCTGTAGGACAAAAGTTGGAAACAAAGTAAGAAATGCGTGCTTGAATATAAATGCAGATGCTAACTGAGTCTACAGGTTGTGCTGTTGTATCTGATCACAAATGGCACCTGCGCAGCGTTCTCAATGCATTGCAAATGTTAGATGTGGTCATAAAAGTGTTCTGCATAGGTGTGAATGCTTTGTGGTGGAGCTAAGTTAAATTGAACACGGGCAAATTGCCAGTGCTCATTCATTTCGAGAGGCAGCATATCGAAGATTTATACCACTGGGGCTGGAAAAACTGAAAGAACCAGAGTTTGTAGAGAGTTTCACAGAGAGCATTAGGGGACGATTGACAAGAATGGGTGAAAGAAATACAGTGGAAGAAGAATGGGTAGCTTAGAGAGATGAAATATTGTGACAGTAGACCATCAAGTAGATAAAAAGGTGAGGGCTAGTAGAAATCCCTGAGTAACAGAAGAGATACTGAATTTAATAGATAAAAGAAGAAAATATAAAAATGCAGTAAATGAAGCAGGCAAAAAGGAATACAAACGTCTCAAAAATGAGATCAACAGGAGGTGCAAAATGGCTAAGGAGGGATGGTTAGAGGACAAATGTAAGGATGTAGAGGCATATGTCACTAGGGGTAAGAGAGATACTGCCTACAGGAAAATTAAAAAGACCTTTGAAGAAAAGAGAACCACCTGTATGAAAATCAAGAGCTTGGATGGAAAATCAGTCCTAATCAAAGAAGGAAAAGTAGGAAGGTGGAAGGAATATATCGAGGATCTATACAAGGGCAATGTACTTGAGGGTAATATTACAGAAATGGAAGAGGACGTAGATGAAGATGAAATGGGAGATATGATACTATGTGAAGAATTTGACAGAGCATTGAAAGACTTCGGAGAGCCAGCCATGACAAAGCTCTACCATCTGGTGAGAAAATATATGAGACCAGCGAAATACCTTCAGACTTCCAGAAGAATATAATAATTCTGAACCAAAAGAAACCAGGTGTTGAGAGGTGTGAAAATTACCGAACTATCAGTCGGTTGAAAAACACTAACAGGAATACCTTACAAACAAATGGCAAAACTGGCAGAAGCTGGGGAAGATCAGTTTGGATTCCACAGAAATGTTGGAACATGTGAGGCAATACTGACCTTACAACTTATCTTAGAAGATAGGTTATGAAAAGGCAAACCTACATTTCTAGCATTTGTAGACTTACAGAATGCTTTTGACAATGTTAACTGGAATGCTCTCTTTCAAATTCTGAATGTGGCAGGGGTCAAATACAGGGAGGGAAAGGCTATTTACAATTTGTACAGAAACCAGATGGCAGTCATAAGAGTCACGGGGCATGAAAGGGAAGCAGTGGTTGGGAAGGGAGTGAGACAGGGTTGTAGCCTCTCCCCAATGTTATTCAATCTGTATATTGAGCAAGCAGTAAAGGAAACAAAAGAAAAATTTGGGGTACAGATTAAAATCCGTGTAGAAGAAATAAAAATTTGGAGGTTTGCCGATGACATTGTAATTCTGTTAGAGATATCAACAGACGTGGAACAGCAGCTGAATAGAATTGACAGTGTCTTGAAAGATGGATATAAGATAAACAACAACAAAAGCAAAATGAGGATAATGGAATGTAGTCGAATTAAATCAGGTGATGCCAGGGAATTAGATTAGGAAATGACACACTTAAAGTAGTAAATGAATTCTGCTATTTGAGAAACAAAATAACTGATGATGGTCAAAGTAGAGAGGGTGCAAAGAGTCAACTGGTTACGGCAAGGAAAGCATTTCTGAAGAAGAAAAATTTGGTAA
Source organism: Schistocerca cancellata (assembly GCF_023864275.1). Taxonomy (NCBI): domain Eukaryota; kingdom Metazoa; phylum Arthropoda; class Insecta; order Orthoptera; family Acrididae; genus Schistocerca; species Schistocerca cancellata. Next base: position 41,927,645 of record NC_064637.1, read on the forward strand.
GATCAAGTATAGATTTAAGTGTTACGAAGTCTTTTCTGAAAGCATTTGTATGGGGTGTAGACATGTATGGAAGTGAAACATGGACAGAAAACAATGTAGACAACAAGAGAATAGAAGCTTCTGAAATGTAGTGCTACAGAAGAATGATGACAATTAGATGGGTAGATCACATAACTAATGAGGAGGTACAGAACAGAATTGGGGAGAAGAGGAATTTGTGGCACAACGTAAGTAGAAGAAGAGATCGGTTGTTAAGACACATTCTGAGGCATCAAGGGATCACCAGTTTAGTATTGGATAGAAGTGTGGAGGGTAAGAACCATAGAGGGAGGTCAGGAGATGAATACACTAAGCAGATTCAGAAGGATTTAGGTTGCAGTAGTTATTGGAAGAAGAAGAGACTTGCAAGTGATAAAGTAGCACAGAGAGCCACAGTCTCTGGACTGAAGACCACAACAACTACATCATCTTCATGATCTCTATGTGAGAAACACACACAATTCACACACACACAAGCAAGCACACTTCATACACATATGACCACCACCTTCAGCATCTCGAGCATCCCACTCCAACCTGCTGGAGTTGGCAGTCATGTGTGTAAGGAGTGCCTGCTTGTATGTGTGAATGGCATGTGTCACTTTTATTGATGAAGGTTGTGGATGAAAGCTTTATGTAAGTGTCTTTTAATTGTGTCTGTCTACTACTTGACATATCCTCTTTATGGAAAGTAGCAATCTGTCTTTTCCTACATTGTTAATATTCCTACCTGGAGATTCCATTGTTTTATTGTATCTTACGACTAAAACATAAGTGAATACGTGTTGGAATCAGTCAATTAATACAAATATCTAGCTGTACCAATTTGTAGAGATATTAAATGGAATGATCACATAAACTCAGTTGTCTGTAAAGAAGGTTGCTCGGTGTAGCAAAGCAGCTTACATCAATAAAGACAAGGCCTCTGGCCAAGATTGTATACCAGTCAGGTTCCTTTCAGAGTATGCTGATACATTAGCTCCATATTTAGCAATTATATACAATCGCTCACTCACAGAAAGATCCATACCTAAAGACTGGAAAATTGCTCTAGTCACACCAATACCCAAAAAGGAAAATAAGAGTGATCCACTGAATTACAGGCCCATATCACTAACGTTGGTTTGCAGTAGGGTTTTGGGACATATACTGTGTTCAAACATTATGAATTACCCTGAAGAAAACAGTTCATTGACACATAGCACGGATTTAGAAAATATTTTTCTTGTGAAACATAACTAGCTCTTTATATCCATGAACTAATGAGTGCTATCGACAGGGGATGTCAAATTGATTCCATATTTTTAGGTTTCCAGAAGATTTTTGACACCATTCTTCACAAGCATCTCCTAACAAAACTGCGTGTCTATGGAATATTGCAACAGTTGTGCAACTGGATTTGTGATTTCCTGTCCTAAAGGTCACAGTTTGTAGTAACAGATGGAAAGTCATTGAGTAAAACAGAAGTAATATCCGACGTTCACCAAAGTAGTGTTATAGGCCCTCTATTGTTCCTGATTCATGTTAATGTCATAGGAGACAATCTGAGTAGCACTCTTAGATTGTTTGCAGATGATGTTATCATTTACCATGTTGTAAAGTCATCATATTACCAAAACAAATTGCTAAATGATTGAGATAAGATATCTGTATAGTGCAAAAAGTGGTAATTGACTCTGAACAAATAAAAGTTTGAAGTTATTCACATGAGTACTAAAAGGAATTTGCTAAATTTCTATTTCGGAATAAGTCTCACAAATTGGAAGGCTGTAAATTCAACTAAATACTTACGGATTAAAATTACAAATAACCTAAATTGGAACAATCACACAGATAATGTTGTGGGTTGAGCAAACCAAAGACTGTGACATTGGCAGAACACTTCGAAGGTGCAACAGGTCTGCTAAAGAGACTGCTTACACCACACTTGTCCGCCCTATTCTGGGGTATTTGCTGTGCAGTATGGGATCCGCATCAGGTGGGACTGAAGGATGACACTGAAAAAGTTCAAAGAAGGGCAGCTCGTTTTGTATTATCGCAAAAAAAGGGAGATAGTGCCACAGACATGATATGTGAATTGGAGTGGTAATCATTAAAACAAAGATATTTTTTGTTGCAACAGGATCTTCATGAAATTTCAATCACCAGTTTTCTCCTCCGATTGCGAAAACATTCTGGTGGCACCCATCTACACAGGGAGAAATGATCATCACAATAAAATAAGAGAATTGAGGGCCTGCAAAGAAAAATTAAGTGCACGTTCTTCCCGTGCGCTGTTCGAGAGTGGAACGGTACAGAGACAGCTTGATGGTTGTTTATTGAACCCTCTGCCAGGCACTCCATTGTGGATAGCAGAGTAATCACGTAGATGTAGATGTGCTCCAAATGAAGTCTTATGATAGGTTACAATGCCATGACTTTGCCTTTCATATTTTGGCAGACACTGAAATGGATATAACATGTGCCCGAGGATTATTCTTTGGTGGCACGCTTGACCCTGCATGGTGCCGCGCATGCAGTTTTGTCGCATATGGGGTTCTACTCTGCGTCATGTTGTATAGGAACATCCGCTGCACTCCACTTAGATGACTGTGTGGTGCAGTTTCACAAGCTCCATCATTCTCGGTCCATTTTTCTTCGAGAAGATGATACATCGTGGGCCAGTTATGTGTACAATGACATTTGTATGTCATAAAGACCTCCTGGTGCAACATGTGGCTCCAGCTTTGCTAGAACACAGTTGTATTCACACCACTATTATCATGCAAGATGAGGCGACAATGCATGTTGCTTGCCAGGTGAAAGATTTGCCTCAATAAACCTTCCATAATGACCATGTAATCTCTGGGCAACTTCACGATATGTGGCCTTCCAGATTCCCCGACCTAAATCCGACTGACTTCAGGTTGTGGGGATATACGAAAGGGGATATATGAAAGATTGTGTCAATCAGTGACTACCTGATCTGAAGAGTAGCATATGACAACATACTGCTCCGATTACACTGGGAACCCTGTAAGCATTCGTTGACCATGCCATGTTACGACTGCTGCAAGTTGCTGAGTCAGGGCATCATACTGAACACACGTTGTAACTTGAGACCATATTCTAATAAACATGCCATAAACACCATTATCATGTGGTTGATCATTCTTCCCCTTTTCTTGCACTCACACCAAATTCTGACTGCTTACACTGTCATATTTTCACCTGGTGGCAGAAAGTGGAATATTGTTTTTTTCAGTATAACCCACGAGTGCATCAATTAATGAGCATACCTATGATGTTTCAGCATCTTGCAATGTACACACCCACCACTGCAGGACTCGCAACACTGTCAGTTTAAGCATAACCATCCAGTGTTAATGGTCATCAGGCTTGTAATCTAAATCATATATAAACAAATACACAAAAAGTGAGGTCAAAGTGTTCAAATAATAGCAAAGATTACAGAAGTAACAATGGTCACACGAACAAATTATGTCTTACATTCTAATTCATATAAAGAGAATTCTGTCAAAAACTGATATATCAGTGCTACTTAATCAATTCCTATGATAATGTTTAAAATTAACTAAATTTCATGAAGTATTACATATTGTCAACAAATTCCTGTAAAGAATAGAAGGACCTATTCAAAAGATAAAGTGTTAGATGTTTTCTTTCTTTTTTTAAAATTAGTCATATTCCCAGTGAGCAATTTAACATGAACTGAAACTTTATGGTATATTTTTATCCTTAAATAAGGTATCCTTTATGTACCACACTGAGATCTTTTTTAACTATATGAATATCATGTTTACTTCTAGTATAAGCAGTGTTTGCTTTGTAAATTGTATGAGTATTGTTCACAATGCTCATTAGTGAAAAAATGTGTTGACATGGCAAGGTGAGGATCTCTAGTTGTTTGAATAAATTTCTGCAAGAGCATCTGTGATGCACACTTATCATAATTTCAATGGCCCTCCTAAGTGCAATAAAGACTTCTTTTGCTTGTGACTGGTTTACCCAGAAGGTGATACCAAATGTCATAAGTGAATGGAAATATCCAATGTATGCAGTTTTGATTGTTTCCAAGTTACAGATAGGTGCAATTGGGTGAATGGAATGCAAAGACAAGGTAAGAATAATTAGTGTGTATGAGGTTTTTAAACATCCTGCAGTCCATACACATATGTAATGGGAAGAAGCCCTAATGTGTGATACAATGAGAGGTACCCTTTGTCAAACAGTTTACAGTAATTTGCAGAGTGTTTGTGACTGGATTGAGGATTTTTTTGGTAGGGAGTACACAGCATATTATCTTCGATGGAAGGTCATTGAGCAGATGCAGATTTAACTTTGGGTGTGCCACAGGGACGTATGCTGGGACCCTTGCTGTTCATGTTGTATATTAATGACGTTTCAAACAATATAATAGTAACCTCAGATTTTTTGCAGCTGATGCAGTTAACTGTACTGTCTGAAAGAAGCTGCTTAAATACTCAGTCATATCTTGATAAGATTTCCAAGTGGTTCTGAGATTGGAAACTTGTTTAAATGTTCAGTAATTTAAAACTGTGCATTTCACAAAATGAAAAATGTAGTGTCCGCAGTGATTCTTCCTGCACTCCATGTGTGAACTGAACGGTTAGAAACCCTTATAACTGCTACATTGGGACCACCCTCCGCCATGTACTTCACCGTGATTTAAAGAGTGTAGATATATGGATGCAGACACAGACTAAGAAGGCCTACACAGTACAATGAGAATGCTCACAGCAACTACCTACTGATTTGAAGGATATTTATTTAAAAATGTCCACGTGTTGTGCTATTGCTGTGACTTGTTATGTGTGGTTTAATACTTTGGACATAACTTCATATATCAGAGTAGACTACACTCAAATGATATTGTAAGGAATATTAAATTATTATCTGCACAGTGATGTTTCAATAGTGTAGTATACATTAACAAAACGAGGTCGTTTTTTGCGACCAGATACCTGACTGACAACGCCTGGCAAACTATCGTCACAATATGGTATGTCCTTCAGAGTTACGTTCTTGAGAGATGTCTCACTGATGTTGGAGAATTTGGCGTAAGAATAATAGGACGTATTTGTGACGTCAGGCATTTTAACTTAGTTCACTTTACGAAAACTGGGGTCTTGTTTCCGATTGACAGCAGCAGCCACGTACAAATTTGAATCGTTCGTGCGACACGAAATAAAAGTAAGGTGATACGGCAAAGCCTGATATCGTATACTGTTAATCTTTTGTTTCATAAGTCGATCATACCACACTGTGATGTTGATTTTGCTCCAATAGAGTTACGTAAAGGGTACCATGGAAACATCAACAACCCGATACAGTATTACGCTGAATAAAGCTTCTAAAGCTTTGCTACCAAACAATGTTCATTAGGAATCAAAAGTAGTTTCACAAAGTTGAAAGTGTTATACTACAAAACTATTAAGATATCTAGAAAGTCGAAAGTGCGAGAAAATTTTGGCGGATGCAAAGCAAAAACACTTAAATACTGCGAAAAGTTTGTGTACTGTCACTGCATATGAGCCCATTCTACCGATACTGAGTTTATTTCCTACTCTAAACCTTTCCTTATATATTGAAATAATGTCCTTGCCGACATAAAAGCTTTTCGAAGATCAACTTAATTCAGTCTCTTCTGTTCCATTGTCAACAGAGTAAACGAATAACTGAATTAAAGCAGCTAATACACTCGTGCTACTTAAAGACTCTGTAGTTCTGAAGGTGCGTTATTGTTTTGCAATAGTGTCTCAAAAAACAGTTTTGTTGAGAACTACATCACTCGTTACCTTTACAAGCAAATCTAAACATTTAAGTGTACGGTGATATCTTTTGTGGTCGTCGATATAAATGAAACTGATGAGAAATTATGTGATAGGAAATGCACCTTGTTGCATAAATATGTAGTACTAAAGCTATTTTCATACAAACATTTCATTTTTAGCGCCAGCATGGACGCAGGAACTTATGACAGCATCATCGTTGCCATGGAAATTATGACAGCTGCTGGTTGCTATGGTTACTGCAGCTCACTGGAAGATAACGAACTTGGAAGGTTGAACACATTGGGAGGGATAAGAACTCCAACAAAGATCGAATATTTATGACGCTTATATACGAACAAGAATGTGATACTGAAATACAAAAAGTTGTTTCCCAGTGGTTTCTGTGTGCATCCAGTCTGATTACTTGAACTACGATTTCCAGAGATTATATATGTTGATTTGCCAAGAATATTCCTGGGTGTTCTGCTGTCGCATGTGTTGTCTGAATCGTTGGAGTTTTGCGTCGCGGTGTTCGCTGGCGTGCGTGAACTTGTCAATTTTTCAAGGCTAGGTGAACTGTTATTGTTCACGACTCAGAATGGATGAGGATGGAGAGGTTAGAAATTCGAAAAAGCAAACATTGCTAGAGAAATACGATATTCCTGTTGAGCATCTAAACTTCGAGTATGTGGAGAAGTGTAATGATGAGAAAGAGCTAGAAAAGATAGTGAAGATATTAAGGTGAGAAAGAAAAACTGCCCCATTTTCGTCAAATACAGCACGTTTTTCAGTTTATGACAGTTTGTGCAACAACTTATTAACAAATACTCACTAGCCTTCACCATTCGATTTCAGAATAAAAGTCCTCGCATTACTTGAATATAACACTGATAAAGCCATAGAAAAGTAAAATAATTTAAGTGTTTGTGTGGGACGCATTGTTTCTTTGTCTCTTTTTTACGGAAGCAAAGGATTACGACAAAACTTTATTTATGTAGTAATAAATGACGCAGTTCATTACGTATCGTAGAGCGCCATAACGTGTAGGCTTTCTGTATGGTTTGCGGGTTTCGGAGAATGTAGGTGTGGGTGTAGAGTGAGAGAGTAATTAAGTATTTGTCAATGGACAAACGACAACAATTGATTCACTTACAGAAACCACTATATTAGTTCGGGTGTTTTTCCCGAAAGAAATTGCACAGGGTGAAATTTTAATACCATCCTCAATTTGAACTGCACAATTTTCTTTGGTAGATACAAAACTGTACTGTTATTGCTCACGCTTGATTAATAGGAACTAGTAATTTCACAAAATTCACGACAATAACTTGTCGGCTGTAACAAGATTTGGAAATCAAATTTTGAACGATGAAATTTCCCCAACAAAGCTTAGCCTTTTGCACCATTGAGCACCATGCTGAACTGGGGCTGGAGCTTAGATAGCTGTCTTTAGAAGGTTATAACCTACCAAAGCGACTCTCACGCAATAATGCAGATTTTTATACAGTGCCTCTCAATTACTCTGAATGATCCTCACATTCGGTCTTCTGCAGACTTACCATATAGTTTTATAAGATTACATCTCTGATAACTGTAAAATTAATACAGTAATAGGAAGTCTTAGGAGTAGTAGTAACAACAACAACAATAATAATAATAATAATGCAATTTGCCCTCTCAAACCTGATGTTTTATATTTTTCACTACGTAGCACTGTACACACCTGAGGCAATGAGTAAATTTTTTACACCAAAATGAATACATTTTATATTCTTTAGAAATAAAATGTGAGGTAAATCCAGCCATGATGTTTTAAATGAGACACAAAGTATTGTGAATATGCTGTACATAAATCACACTTCAAGTGACGAAAGGAAGAAGGGTGTGGGGGTGGGGGCAGGTGCTACATAATTTTTACTTCGATGGAGAAATGGAAAGATGTTTTTGTCATTGTATAATTTGATCCCTCCTGTGGTCGAGTGTCTCAGAATTTTATGTAGTGTAGTCTGTTTAATTTTATTTGTAGTGGTATATTTATCAATTCGTTTTATTTTTTTCTAATTGTGACTGGTTGTTAATGTTAAATTTTGCTAAGACTTAATATGGCTGTTTAGTATGCTTGGTTGTTAAACAGTTTTCTGCAGGATCTTGCTAATCTCATATGAGATTCATCAAGTATCCTAACTTTGACACCGCATCAGTCAGTATCTATATAGAGAACAGACTTAATTGTACTGAACCATAATTAAAGGTCAACTGAAGAATGGGATGGAAGTCATCATCTTTGAACAATGATTTCATATTTTAGTGATAGATATTAATTTGTTTAATTTCGAGCCATACGTAATAAATCGGTTATCTTCTGTGGCAAAGCCTCATAATCACAAATAGAACTAAATGAATGTGTTGTTGAGAGACAGATTTCTGGATAATTACCACAGCCCTCGACTTGAGAACGTCCTGTTACACAATTTATGTTCTAGAAGGGTTGCTCTACTGAGGATGCTAAATGTTGCGAAGGGGTCATTCCACATCAAGGGGATCAGGGGTCCCCGCTCGACCATCTCAAAATCTAATGAAATTTTGTGTGAAGCTTGTATATGGTCTTATATGGTTATATACCAAATGTCAGTCCTATATCTTCAGTGGTTGAATTTTTAGGGGTTTTTAAAGAGTGGTATGAAGGTACAAATCTGCAAAGTTTGCCAAGGTTTTTTAGAAGTTCTAGAAAATATTTAGTCATTTGCTTAAGTATACATAGACACAATTCTATGTTAACTCACACCATGGCAAAAATTTGGGATTTAGCCACACCTAAATACAGATACAAGCCTCCAAAGTGGCTAAAAAATTTGTCGCGCTATTCTGAGAGCCAAGGTGTGACCGACTACTGCTACCGTTAATATGAACCAGTCACACCCAAACTTCAGAGGTTTATTCCTACCTGTGATGTCTATATATGGATGCCTAGATGAAAAGATATGCATCTGCAAATTTGGCTAAAATTTTATACATGCAAATTTTAGGGTATTTTTGGGGAGCAATACCTCAGCTGTAGCTTGTTCAATCCTTTTTATTTCTTGACACAGCTGGTAAGATCATGCTTTAAGTTGTCAAAGCTATATTGTTTAATTTCTGGATCTTGTATTTTGATGAGTAAGAATACACTCCAAAAGTTATTATTTTGTCACTTCGAGAAGATTTAAAAATGAAATATTTTGCTCATTAAGTCCCATAATATTCCAGTATATAAATCAGTTTCAAACGTTTAACATATGCCATAAAAACAAGTATAATACAAAACACACCAAATTTGCAAAACAAAAATACTGAGGAATCAGTTCCGTTTTTGGTTAAACAGTTCTACAATTTTATCAAGGACAGATTGTGGATAACTGTTATTGTCGTGGTGGTGGTGGTGGTGGTGGTGGTGGTGGTGGTGGTGGTTCTGAAGCCATGGAAATATGTTGCTCAGGAATCCAGCAGGTGTCTTTAGCAGTTGGCGAGTGGAAGGAACAAGTAGAACTGTGTGGGCGCATGAAGCTGATGACATCTTGTTGTTCATGAAACTTCACACAAATTTTCAACACCAAAAATTGCCATACATAGATGCAACATATTATCTTGCTTGAAAACTTAAAATTGAAATTGCTGGAATTTTTCATCTGCTTCAAAGGTATTAACTGTGAATGTTGTAGCATCATTGGAAACCCTGCTTACTCTGAGCTCATTCCAAATAATTGGTTTAAATTGATTATTTTTTTCCTTGTTCCAGATATTGTATGTCCCATGGCAAACCTTGTTTCTTGATCAGTCTGAATTTTTTCAATTTCTTCTTTTGCTACATAAAAACTTATATACTATCATCACAGTATTTGATCAAGTCATATGGAATCAATATTTGGTTATCTAAGGGCCTCTGCAGACTAGCAAGGGCTGCTAGTGTTTTTGCTGTTCCCCCAATGCCAAAACAATATGATTTGCTGTGGCTTGTTTTGAAGAAATTCCATTCGGCAGTGATGCCAAAATCCTTCCTGTGCAGACATAAATCGATGAAATTTTTGAAATTCTTATACGGAGCAGCTGAACCGTCACTAAGGTAATAAATGTTCTTAATGTTCTCAATATTTGTCTATAAATATGCTATTAACTTTGAGAGGCATGAAAGGCAGTTGTATCATGACACAGTTGCTGATCATACAAATGCTAATACTCTGACATTCATTGCACTCAAAATGACAACAAATGGATGTAATGTGGCCCTACTATTCTTCCAGTGAAATCCTTGCACAGCATCTTGGACAAATAATGAATAATTCTCAGCAAAACCTATCACTATAATTGATTAATTTTTTGCAAGATTTCTGTGGTGTTTTGACACAAAGTGATGGCTTCTTTAACCCATAATTTTCAGAATCAGTGCCTCCATGAAATCTTCAACTGTTCTGACAAGTTTCTAATGTGTGTCTGTCAGTATGGACCCATTGCTTGTATTCCATTGTTTCTTCAGGGTCACAGTCTTTAAAAGCATCTTCAAGAAAAGCCTCTAGTTGCATTTTTATTGGAAATTCCTCACAATGTTACAGCATACAATCTTTTGATTCAAAACTGCATACAGTTTTTTTCATCAAATTCTTGTAGTCATTTTGGATGGATGTTACTGAAGCCAACATTAATTTGACAATTTGATGAATTGCACATACATATACTGAATGTAATCCAGAAGCACCAACTGTAATACACCATTTTGGGCTGAGCTCACAAAATTTTGAGAAGCTCAGTTGATTTCCGTATTGCTTAAATAAGCAATGAACATTTCTTTCATGTTACAAAGGAGCAGCAGGCGTTTCTGTTTTCCCCATTGATTCTTACTGCAACACAATCCTTTTTGCGTGGACATAAATGAGAAAACTCAACATCTTCAAAAAAAGTGAGAAAATTTTGTTGTACTTCATATTGTGTTTTTTCCCTTTTTGGTTTGCAGGTGTTACAAAATCCCATCTTCCATCTTTAGTTCCCTAGCCTTCTTCACCATTTCGATTCAAACAGAAAATTCTTTCGCTGTTTTTTTTTCAATAGTCCAGCTATTTGGGGCAGGGTCAAAATTTGAACTTTACTGCAATTGCTTGAAGTTTGAAGCTTAATCTTACATTCTTCGATTAAGATGTTCATATCTTTACATTTTTGGCACTCTTCCATTTGTATTTGAGCAATATCTACTTGGCTCACACCAGCAGCTATGGAAATTACCTTATTAATGCTGCCTTGGGCTTTCAGAACTTTGCGCTTTATATATCCCATTGAATCCCTTTTGCTGATGCATTGAACCTCTAATTGTGACACTCCAAATGATGATAATGAAGTATTAGCAGTCAAGCAAGCATCAACAACATCCATGTCTTCAGTGGATGGTGATTCTTGCGTATCCTGGTGGGATGATTCGTTTTGGGCCACTTCTTGTCTTCATTTGGTACAAATTTTCTGACCAGGTATAAAAACTTCATTAGCCAGTAACTGCAACCATATTAGACACTGCAAAGGTTACGGATGTTGAAGGCTTCTCGGTTACATGTTTTTCTTTACCAGATCTTTATGAAGTCTTTTGCAGGAATTTGAATTTTGTCATCAACAAGGTATTATAGCATGAATAAATTTGGACATTTTCAGTAAAATCAAGCCCTACTTATGTTGTATAAGCTCCTTGTCCACTGATGACATTTCTTTAACTGATTGTAGTCGACTTCTACCATAATAGAATGTTGATGTCTTATGACAGTCAGCTCCATCTGATCCACCAAAGTAGCAGGATGCAAGGGTTTCTTGGTTTATTTTATACAATAGTTTATTAATCTATAACAAGCAATTTTGAAAGCTTATGAATGCTGGTTTGAAGCACAGCAGATTCAGTCTTGTTTGTATATAAAATATACAAATTGGTGTATCAAACATATTGTTTCAGTGCTTACCTGCAGCTACAACAATGATTATTGTTTATTCAGATATTGAGTGCTCAACACTACGATTATCCAATGTCGATGTCAAAGATCACGCCGCACAGAAGACTGACACTGTGAAAACTGCCAATAATGGAAGCAACAACTGTAAGTGCTGATTCAGCAATGTATCACTGCTGAGAGGCTTCGCAAACTACTACTGCTTTATAATGCCGATGGAAACTGAATGATAATGCGTATCTGCACCACCACACATTGTAGGGTTAAAATGGTCTAAAGCAACATAGCGTTCCATTATGATCTCTTGGATTTTATAATTTGAAGAGCATTTTCAGAGGTTTTATTGTATATACATTCTACACAGTAAAATAATGTAAAAACACTTCCTATTAGCATAGTTACAGTCCCCACAGTCAAATCTTATACTATTAAAAAACAGTACTATTACACATTTTATGATTTACAGTTTCAAATTATATTAATTTTTTGTATTGCTTAATCGTCCATTTTCCCTACTTTTGATAGGTATTCTTACTCAACAATATGAAAGATCTAAAAATTAAACAATGTAGCTTTGAAAGCTTAAAGCATGCTCTTTCCAGCTGCGGCAAGGAAAAAAAGGATTTAACAAGAGACAGTTGAGATACTGCCGCCCAAAAATACCTTAAAATTTACACTTAGAAAATTTTGGCAAACTTTGCAGATGCATATCTTTTCATCTAGGCATCCAATGTTAATTAAATTTGATCCTCATGTAGACATCATACGTAGGAACAACCCTTTGAAGCTTTGGTGTGACTGGTTCGTATGAAAAGTAGCACTGGTCGGTCACACCCTGGCTCCCAGAATAGTGCGATGAATGTTTTAGCCACTTTAGAGGCTTGTATCTATCCCTAATTTTTGCCATGGTGTCTATGTATATTACAGCAAATGACCAAATGTTTTCTAGAACTTCTAAAAAAAGTCTAGCAAACTTAGCAGATTCACACTTTAGTATGTGATGCGAAGGTGAGTAGGCTCTCGTTGAAAGCCCCAAAAATTCAACCACTGAAGATGTTGTGGTTGTTGTTGTGTGTGGTTGTTGTTGTGTGTGGTTGTTGTTGTGTGTGGTTGTTGTTGTGTGTGGTTGTTGTTGTGTGTGGTTGTTGTTGTTGTGGTGGTTGTTGTTGTTGTGGTGGTTGTTGTTGTTGTGGTGGTTGTTGTTGTTGTGGTGGTTGTTGTTGTTGTGGTGGTTGTTGTTGTTGTTGTGGTGGTTGTTGTTGTTGTTGTTGTTGTTGTTGTTGTCTTCAGTCCTGAGACTGGTTTGATGCAGCTCTCCACACTACTCTATCCTGTGCAAGCTTCTTCATCTCCAAGTACCTACTGCAACCTACATCCTTCTGAATCTGCTTAGTGTATTCATCTCTTGGTCTCCCTCTGCGATTTTTATCCTCCACGCTGCCCTCCAATACTAAATTGGTGATCCCTCGATGTCTCAGAACATGTCCTACCAACCGATCCCTTCTTCTAGTCAAACTGTGCCACAAGCTCATCTTCTCCCCAATTCTATTAAATACCTCCTCATTTGTTATATGATCTACCCATCTAATCTTCAGCATTCTTCTGTAGCACAGCATTTCGGAAGCTTCTATTCTCTTCTTGTCCAAACTATTTATCGTCCATGTTTGACTTCCATACATGGCTACACTCCACACAAATACTTTCAGAAACGACATCCTGACACTTAAATTTATACTCGATGTTAACAAATTTCTCTTCTTCAGAAACGCTTTCCTTGCCATTGCCAGTCTACATTTTATATCCTCTCTACTTCAACCATCATCAGTTATTTTGCTCCCCAAATAGCAAAACTCCTTTACTACTTTAAGTGTCTCATTTCCTAATCTAATTCCCTCAGCATCACCCGACTTAATTCGACTACATTTCATTATCCTCGTTTTGCTTTTGTTGATGTTCATCTTATACCCTCCTTTCAAGACACTGTCAATTCAGTTCCACTGCTCTTCCAAGTCCTTTGCTGTCTCTGACAGAATTCCAATGTCATCGTCGAACCTCAAATTTTTTATTTCTTCTCCATGGATTTTAATACCTACTCAGAACTTTTCTTTTATTTCCTTTATTGCTTGCTCAATATACAGATTGAATAACATCGGGGATAGGCTACAACCCAGTCTCACTCCCTTCCCAATCACTGCTTCTCTTGTCCCTCGACTCTTATAACTGCCATCTGCTTTCGGTACAAACTGTAAATAACCTTTCGCTTCTCGTATTTTACCCCTGCCACCTTCAGAATTTGAAAGAGTTCTAATCAACATTGTCAAAAGCTTTCTCTATGTCTATAAATGCTAGTAATGTACCACTGAAGATAGTGGACTGAAATCTGGTATGTAACAATAAAAGAACATATAGAACCTTCACACCAAATTTCATTAGATTTGGAGATGGTAGAGTGGGGACACTTTTTAAATTCAGTCCCTATGACTAGAATGACCCAAAGGAGTCCCAAAGGGTTTCATTTTGGATCCACTTCTATTTCGTATGAATGCATATGACCTTCCACTTAATTCAACAAGCAAAGTTGGTACTCGTTGCAGACGATACTAGTGTTATAGGAAATACCATTAGAGCAAGGCTGCAAAAGAGATGGTGATTGATATTCTCCAGTGAATTATTGAGTGGTTCCCTGAAAATGGACTCTCCCCAAACACTCTACTTTCAGTTCTGCACAACAAATAGTTATGCCAATAATTGATGTAGGATACAAGCAGGAGTCAGTAGCCAGTGTAAAGTGCCCCAAGTTTTTGGATGTACATATTGATGAAAATTTGAACTGGAAGAAGAAAATTACTGAGCTTCTCAATTGATAATGTTCAGCTACTTTTGCTCTTCATGTAATTGCTGATCTTGGAAACAAACGTATCAGCCTAGAGACATTTTTGCAAATTTCCATTCAGTCTTACCGAATCGTTCTCTGGGGTAACTCATCACTTATAAAGAAAGTGGTTATTGCACAAAAGTGAGCAGTAAGAATAATATGTGGTGTTCACCTCATGTACGTACTCTTCAAGGTACTTCGTCCTCACAGTACGTGTATTCACTAATGAAATTTGTCATAAATAATCCACCTCAATTTGAGAGCAGTGTTGTTTGTGCCTAGAGCTCTAGAGGGAAAAGTGACCTTTATTGCCCATTATAAAAGCCGCCAGTGGCTAAGAGAGGAATTCAACATTCAGCAGCAAAAATTTTTGCTCGTTTGCCCAAAAACATAATGTCTGACAGGTAGCAAAGCAAGTTTTGAATCTAATTTAAAATCATTTCTCCTGAACAACTCTTTCTATTCCATGGACAAATTTTGCCTTAAAAACTGGTAGTTAGTAAAAAAGTGTGTAATTGCTTGTGTAGGACTAAAATAATAATAATAATAATTTCATTAGTGTTAACACTAATCATGTATACATTGCCTGTAAATTGACTTGTTCCACATCATTTTGATAAAAAAATTGTTAAGTGATCCATGCAACATGCAATTATCAGTAAATGTTTCTGGCTTACTGCTTGTTCCAGGCTTGACTTTTGGCACCCACTTTGTCTTGAGAGGTTTGGTCTACTGGATAGTTCTACCTGTTTGAATGTGCCATTAAAAACCAGAGATGAGAATTCTTTCGTCATTGCTTTTTTCCATCCTCTCTTATTTATCCCTTCCAAAGCCTGTTTGACATCAGTCTTCTTGCAAGTAGTAAGTAAAATGGTCAGGACATTCCTTGGGTTTTGGTTAACTTCCTGACCTTTGATGTTTAATCCCTAGTTGAACTATGGGATCCATGTTTTAATTCTCTTGTTCCTCATCTTGAGCTTCAGTTTTCATTGGATCACTGTCAACAATAAAACAGTTAATTATTTCTGACTAATAGAATTACTTCTTCGGTGTGTGAAGAATTGATGTAATGAAGAACTGCTTCTTGTTTCAATCCCGAGACATTGGTGATCTTCCGTTAGAAAGTTTTCCTCCGCCAAGAAATTTAGAGAACTGCTGACAAATATCTGGCAAGTCTTTCTATCGATGAATGAATAGCCTTTGGTTGCCTAGCAGTAGTCTACAGGTGTCAACTTCTGTGACTTCTTATCCCACTTCTTGCAGAGGGATTTTGAAGGAATGTGAGCCAGTGCACTGCAGACAGAATTTACCTGGTGCGATAAAGGAGTCTTACTCTTATACCAGAATGCATGTGGCATTTGATATCCAAATGCGATGAGTGGATAAATAATATTCCACAAATGAGTTGGCATTGAACTTCGTGGTATGGACTTTTCAGCCATGTTTGATTAGCTCTCTTAGCAACACCATTTTGCTTGCAGTGTATCATGCATCTGTTATGGTCCGTATGCGTGTATGTTTTATGAACCCCGTTGATTACACATTTTACCTTCTTGCTCTTGGAAGCAGTTGCAGAAATACTGTGGCCTAGGTATCTTGCCTTCGGACTCCTTCTTTGCATTGCAATGCCTGCACCAGTCTCGAATGTGACTTAAGAAACCAGTTGTTGCTGAATAGTTTCAGACTCTTCTTCTTCTTTGCAACTTTCCATTACACTGAGTACAGTGCTTTTTTGCAGTTGGTTACACTCCAAGTTATACATTTGCCTTGTACAGCATCCCTTGCTTATCCTTACAGTCAACCAACTGACTGGCTTAACTGCCAAGAGATTTTAACAGTTAAGTCTCCAAGTCTCGGGGATTCCGTGTCGGAGAGTACCTCGTAGGAGGGATGTAACCGGCACAGAATAACAACTTGCTACAGGAATTGCTGTAACCCACTGTGATATCGCTGCCTCCTGCCCCATTTCACATATATACTGCATTCACCACAGCGCACATTGCATGTACAAACAAAACAAAAATTCTGTGCACACATAACTAAAATACTAGAAAAGAAAATTTTTAAAAGTTGCTGGTGTCATTTGTCAGATTGAAAGGATAAAATTTAACGTATCACTTTAAGCCAAAATGAACTGTTGCACCTCGGGCTGTGGACTGTATTGTTTTGTAAGCTGATTGACGATATCTTCCAAAGTTGGAAATCCTTTTATTTCATCGTCGACATGTTCTTGTCTATTGTAAGACCACAACTTCTCGATATTTTTGCTGTCTGCTTTTCCTCCGTGAGTTCAAAGCTTTTCTTCAAAACATAGATGAACTTGCATCTTGAAAAATGAGAGAATGTAAAGATCGCCACCAATAGATGCTGTCTCCACTGGCCCACGGAAATCTGAATGTACTAAGTCCAAGATGTTTTTAGAATACCCTTTGCTGGTTTTGAATAGAAGCTGTGACTGTTTTTCCTCGATGCACAACTCATTACAATGTCCTCATTTAATCATTTTGAAACCTGCACTACCTTCAGCATATTTTCCCAATTCATACATCCCAGACTGCAGTACCATAGGAATCTGCTCTCTTTTGTGTTGCAGCATTTTCATTTCACTCATATTCAGGCAGTATGTGCCATTCTTAGGTCACACTTTGGCAGTTACTTCTATTCACGACTGTCCCAGCCTGCATTACAGATGAATTCACCTTTCTTATTTATTCTCATCTTGTACCCTAAATTTCAACAAAAATGTCTTCCCATCCGGATTTGTATCTAACTGTAGGATCGCCACGTGTGAGGCTCCAGCAGGATAAAATTGTGCGAGTTCTGGTCCTGCAAGACACGTGCTGTTTTAACCTTCCAAATGTAGACATTCTCGTGTTACTCAAGTTTGCTACAATGAGTAACTGAGGACTTTCATATAACAACCAGGTTTATTGCCGTATTTAAGTACATAGACCTTTTCAACTGAAAGGTTTTCATATGACTGACTTTCTGTTCCTGCCAAAAACATTTTTTTAAATTATTTTTAACATTTTTCCAAGGCAGGCCCCTGCTATGAGGTATTCCACAGAATGATGTACAGCACTGGAGTGTCTGCTGCACTTGCGGTTATGGCAGAGCATGTATTGTCTACAAAATTACTCTGAGCACTATGGGACTTAATATCTGAGGTCATCAGTCCCGTAGAACTTAGAACTACTTAAACCTAACTAACCTAAGGACATCACACACATCCACGTCAGAGGCAGGATTCGAACCTGTGACCGCAGGGGTCGCGCGGTTCGACTGAAGCGCCTCGAACCGCTCGCCCACACAGGTCGGCTGTCATGTCTACAACACTGTACAAAGGCCAATGAACACTTCAAACAGAAATTATGAAATACAAGCAGAAACTTAATCTCATATTTTACCTAGGTAAATAATTATCAAAATAGAAACCTTACTTAATGATTATTCGTGTTACATCAAACTTTATAACCTGTAACTAAAAACAAAGATGATGTGACTTACCAAACGAAAGTGCTGGCAGGTCGATAGACACACAAACAAACACAAACATACACACAAAATTCCAGCTATCGCAACCAACGGTTGCTTTGTCAGGAAAGAGGGAAGGAGAGGGAAAGACGAAAGGATGTGGGTTTGTTGGTAATGTGTTTGTTGGTAATGAGGATCATCCTGTGGCTAAACACACCTCGGTGCATGGCCAGCACATCTTGGCACAGTGTTACAGCGTCTGGGTTATCTGGATACTTCCCACTGACACCAACCTGTCAGAACTCCGGAGATGGGAACTTGCCCTTCAGTATATCCTCTCTTCTCGTTATCCGCCAGGCCTCAATCTCCGCCAATTTCAATTTGCCGCCGCTCATACCTCGCCTGTCTTTCAACAACATCTTTGCCTCTGTACTTCCGCCTCAACTGACATCTCTGCTCAAACTCTTTGCCTTTACAAATGTCTGCTTGTGTCTGTGTACGTGTGGATGAATATGTGTGTGTGTGTGTGTGTGCGAGTGTATACCTGTCCTTTTTTCCCCCTAAGGTAAGTCTTTCCACTCCCGGAATTGGAATGACCCCTGACCCTCTCCCTTAAAACCCACATCCTTTCATCTTTCCCTCTCCTTCCCTCTTTCCTGACGAAGCAACCGTTGGTTGCGAAAGCTCGAATTTTGTGTGTATGTTTGTGTGTCTATCGTCGACCTGCCAGCACTTTCGTTTGGTAAGTCACATCATCTTTGTTTTTAGATATATTTTTCCCATGTGGAATGTTTCCCTCTATTATATTCATATCATTTATAATCTGTAACATTTTCTCATTCATATTCAGTGCTGAGAGTACAGAAATTTTAAATCCAGGAAGACATTCATTGGACTCTCCTCAAACCGAAACTTCAAAATTCCTCTACCCTTACACCCTTTGCTTACAGCTTTACTGAGAGCAAATTCGCAGCTATGTTTGGGATGTGATGAAATTGCATGCCTCTGCTTCCACTGTTTTATCACCAGTACACAAGGTCAGATCAACACTTCCAGAAGTCCCTGCTACTAAGACCTCGTATCTCATGTTGACACCAAAGCTATCACATGGCTTGGTATTATGAAGCTTCCATTCACTGTTAGTTAAGCAAGTCGAGGCATGGTAATCTAAATACCACATCTCCCTTTGATGAGACTGAGTTTTCTAGCTACATTTCCTTTGCCATTATGTTTTGATGATAGTCCACCTTTTTCACACTTTGTGTAAGAATATTTAGCAATATGATTTGGTTTCTTGCACGTGTGGCATTTAATACTGCATTTTGTATGACTTTATTTAACATTGATTCTTCATTTCCATTTGTATCTCCAAGTTTGACATCTTACAGTAGCTTTAGTTCAATAGAATCGCCAGTGATACGTGTGCCACTGTTTTAAAGTGCCATCTTCCCTTTAACGTAGATACCGTCGTCATGACTGCATTGCAGTAGTCATCTATCAACCTGAATTTATCAAATTTGGTTGTCGTTAATGATCTTCCGCTGTAAGTATGACTCAAAATCCTTAAAATGCTTTTCTCCAGGGCCATCTAGGCTTTTGTGCTGTATTTGTGCCCCTTATATGGAAGTAATTTGTCTTGCCAATAAAGAGTACAATCTAACAATATGCTTTCCTGTTTGTTTTCCTCCAAGAATCATCCAGTTTCATTAGATCTGAAGGAAAGTTTTCAGTAACATCCTACAGCTTTTCAGGGAGTAAGTACTTCATTACAAATTTTCACATCCAAACAACTTTTCAGCTTCCAGAGGTCCAGGTGGCATGATACCAGTCATTTTTAGATCTCAAAGGAAAAAAATGCTACCAGGTGTCTATATACACAAATGACCAATTTTGAAAATAAAAAATAAACTATCAGCGCACACTTACTTACAAACCATCTCCACATTGCAGTGCACAATTTCTGTTTTTAACATTTATAAAATGTTACTTTCTTAGCTGGTACCTGGCCTGCAACCAGTTTTGTTGAATAATTTTAGTATTAATTTGAAAACTTTGTAATAGAACATTTATTTAATGAAAAAAGCTACACTACACTACAGTGATTACACACACACATGAACAGACAGGAGTAAACAGAAAACTTTTGATTTCAATTTAAATATCCCAAAGGGAAAAAAACCCATCATTTACCTGAAATTATTTAGTAAAACCACAAAAACCTAAATTAGGATGATTGGACAGAGCAAACTCCCTCCTCCTGGATGTGAGGTCAGTGTCTTTAACAACTGCACTGCTTAAGTTGGTCCCTATTGTACAGTGTTTGCTTGACCATACACAGTTATCACAAAACATCTTGTAATTTTTCATTGCACACACTATGGACACACTCAGGTGACACGATGACCACAAACGTGCTGCTATGCCCCTATGCCCCTTGCACTCCCTTCAGTCTGGTTTGGAAAACTGATTCTAGGTCCAAAAACGTGCTACTACACTCCATGCGCGTCTGTTTTTTTCCCTTCAGTCTGTCTGAGAAACTGAGTCAGCCTCACCCATGATGAGTGAGATGCCGAGTGCTGAGAAATGACAAGATAATACTATCGTATCCTGCAGATCTCGGCACAAGTTTTTGTCATAAAAACCTTACACTGTGAGTATGTTGTTTTGTGACAGGATGTTGTACTTGTCTCCTTTCGTTATTAACCACTACTTTGAATCCCTGAGGTAATCTTTGATTGTGTATTGTGTATTACTTCTGAAGGACACTCGAGTTGCCTTTTTAAACAGATGCACATATTTTAGCCCACCCCCTCGCCTCACTTTGGCGGGTTTGTGCTTGTCTGCCTCTGGCCCCCAGCCTTTGCAGCATGCTTTCCCTTCCGTGCTGCATGTTATTCTCTTGCTATTCCTTTTCCTCTCCCTTGGCGAACATGTCTGAGATATTTTTGGGAATGTGTTTCGCATTTTCAGTAGCTGACATAAGAACAATCTCACTACTTTTTTTCGTTCCTTTTTTTCCTTTCCTGTTTCACCTTATCCTTCCTCCGCTTCAGCGTTTGAGGCTCCTCTTTTTCTTCTTCATCGTTGTGGCTCCTGATGGCCAGCCCACGCATCTGACGCATAACAGTTGACTGGGTAACACGTAATTCCCAGCCTCGGGTTGACAGGTAGGGTTTGCATGTACCCCCTGGTACAGACCAGGCCCAGGGAGGGGTGATTGCCTAAGCAGGTTCCTTCCCAAATTACCGATTGGTCCCTGTGTCAGGTGTTTCGGAGGTGTGAACAATCAGCTAGGATGGGTGAGCCCCCCTCTGAGAGGGTGAGGGGGGGGGGGGGGAGAGACAGTTGGAGGGAATGACATCGGAGGTGCTGGCAGTCATGGGCGATTTTCTCACAATGAGCCAGTCATAATTTTTGCAGGCCACGTTTACCAAATTTAAATGGAATGAACCTCCTGATTCAAAGACCCTCCCAGCTGCACCAAGGTTCCTTGTGGTTTCAAGTACTGAAAACAGTCAGTCCTTTGCAACGGTAAATCTGTTTCTTATTCAGAAAGGTATTTATGCAGTTACTGTCCCTGTGAAATCCTGCTCTTGCCTATGCAGTGGCACTTTGCTTTTGGAGACTACTTGTGATTCTCAAGCACAACTGCTTGCTGCTTCACTTTTCCACAGCTACCCTGTTCGTGTCAAGGCCCATAGAACCCTGAATTCTACCTGTGGTGTTATTACACTAGGCTGCTCAATCGTCTGATCGAGGCAGAAATCCAAACGTATCTCTCTGATCAGGGCGTCATTGCCATCCATTGGGTGATGAAAAAGGTAGATTCCTCCTTAGTGCCCACACACATGCTTTTTCTCGCCTTTGATAGATCAAAGCATTCTATGAAGTTATCACAGTCCAACCGTGCATTTCAAACCCGATGCGTTGCTACCAGTGTCATTGTTTCACTCTCACTCAGCTGTCTTGTCAACGCCCAGCCAAATGTGTAATGTGTTAACTCGAAGCTCCTGTGCCGTTCTCACATGATTCCTCCAGATGCTCCTGTCTTGTGCTGCCTTTTGCCAGATATTTATTCCCTATCTTTCACATATGCAATTAGTTTCATTGTGCCAAGTATTCCTGGTTCTCTCCCTTGGTCTTTTGCCATATGACTTCTCCCTGAATATACCGAACACAATTTGATCTTCTTTCATTCTCATCAGATATCCAGCGCATTGCAGTCTTCTAGCTTTTATTACGTTTACTATTGTTGGCTGTTGTGATAGCTCGTGGATTTCTATGTTGTGTCTTCTCTTCCACCATTGTGATTCATTGTCATAATATGGACCAAAGATTTTTCTACAAACTTTATTCTAAAATACTTGTAAATGGTGGTGTTCTGTTTTCATTAGGCTCAATGTTTTTGCCCCCATGGATTAGAACTGGTGTGATGATTGTATTATATAACTTTTACTTTTCCTAGTCAGCAGTTTGGACCCTAAGAGATTTTGTATTGCATACTAGGCTCGATTAGCATTTTGCAGTCACACTCTTATTTCTATCTTTCTCTGATTTTGTTCATCTGTCATTGATCCCAGAAATTTGAGCTGTTCAACACGCTCGAATTTGTGTTCACCAACTATTAGATGTGATTGGTTATCCCATTGATCTCTACATCTTTGAACTATTATGTATTTTGTTTTCTCGTCATTTACTTTGTTTTCTCGTCATTTACTTTGTTTTCTCGTCATTTACTTTTTCTCGTCATTTACTTTTTCTCGTCATTTACTTTGTTCTCTCGTCATTTACTTTGTTCTCTCGTCATTTACTTTCAAGCCAAGTCTTGATGCTTCTGTTCCAAGCTCCACAAATAATTGCCTAATCTCTACTTCACTGTTTCCAATGAGCACTATGGCATCTGTGTATGCTGATACACAGTATAGAATGAAATGTAATGTAAACAAATGTGGGAGATTTTGATTACAACTAGAGAGGCTTTCAATAAGTAATGGAACACACTTTTTTCGTGGCCAATTTCAGCTGAAAAAATGCAGACTTTGTTGTGGGACATCTGGAATATTCCTACTTCAGCCCCTATATTTTCACTTAGTTCAGATAGGTGGCAACAGTGCAGTAGCCTTCAAAATAGCATCTGTAACAAGGTGTGTTCCAATCAGAGTACTGTCATTGTTTCCTTTGGCACAAAACAACAGCATTGCTGATATTCATAGGTGCTTGCAGAATGTCTGCAGAGACCCGGCAGTGAAGAAAAGCATGGTAAGCCGTTAGGTGGGGCATCAACATTGCAAGATTGCACAGACGTGTCCAGTCTCCTGTGTGTCGGCTGACTGTACACAGCTGTGACTTTTGCGATGTTGGAATGTGCAAATACTCTCACTCATTATGTTTGTTGCCACAAAAGTGCAAACGAATTACTTCTCCCTGACAATGCGAGGTCTCTCACAACTTTGCGCACCAAAGATGGGCTTCTTGAACTGTTCTTCTGTATCCGCTCTACAGAGTGCATCTGGCACTGTCGGACTTCCATTTTTTGGCTCAGCGAAGGACGATCTTTGGGGAAGCAGTATGTGGATGACAGGGAGTTTATTGACACAGCATGATGTCACCTCCAATGTCGACCAGCACGGTGGTACCATTTGGGCATAAAGGCCCTCCCTAAGGTAGTGTAAGGCTGTTGCAGTGAATGGAATTATGTTGAAAAATAATTTGTAGCCAAAAGAGAGGGGAATGATGATTTATTGGAATCCTGAATAAAACCAATCTGCTTTCAGAAAGAAAAGTAGAAAAAAAGTGTTGCATTGTGTATTGAACACCACTTGCAGAAAGAAATATAGACTGACTAGTGGAATAAAGATTGGAGGTGAATTATTGAAAAAGGTGGGAAGTGCAAGTAATTGGAAAGTGTGACTGAGGAAAGTGGAAGAAATGAGAGAGAGAGATCAGTGAATGTGGCAGACAGGTAGAAGCATTGCTGTGAAGTGTTAGGAGCCTGGTTTGGAACAAAGACATCCCACAAAAAGCAAGGAAGTTCTGTATAGAAGTTACAGCATCCCAGTACTTGCCCTATGCTTCTAGAACACGGGTAATGAAGAAAAGAGATGTATACAGATTATATAGTTGTGTGAAATGAAATTCCGCAAAAGTAGGATAGGAGTAACAATGAAAGATAGGATGAAGAAAGAAAGTGTAAGGGAAATAGTGAAAGAGGAACCATTGCAGAGCAGGATAGAAATGTCAAGGCTAAGTTGATATGGGCAGTTAGAGAGTGAAAAACATGAGTATTCCCAGGATGATACGTAAAATGGAGATGCGAAGGAAACAACCGAGGGCAAGACTGAGGGATAGATGGCTGAAAGTTGTGGAGGAGTGTGTTGGAAAAAGAGGCAACAACTGGACCAGAGTGAACAAAGAGAGGTGATAGGAAAGCAGGACTAGATGGTGAGTCTTATTTTCCAAACAGACTCAACCTGGGGCTGGAAACTGTTCTGGAGGATAAGAACATGCAGAAAAGTAATGACCCCTATTTCTTTCTGTGAAAACTTCTGAAACTTTTTAAAGAAAACATTCTGAATATTTATTATTTATGGCCCTACATTTATTTCTCAATATTGCCACTCTGGCGACAAACATTTTTCCCAGCAGAAGACCTGTTTGTTGATACACACTGTGGAATGTTTGACTTTGTTGATGCAGCCACATCACCACCTCTGCTTGTGCTGCTTCATCACTATCAAAGTAAAGACCTCAAGGGTGTCCTTTAGGTTTTGCAAACAGAAGAAAATTCGATGAGACCGAGTGGGTACTGTATGGAAGATGATTGATGACAGCGAACTCAAGGCGTCAGATTGTTGTAGGTGTTGCAGTGCTTGTGTGTGATCTTGCATTTTCACGGTGAAGGAGAGGGTGCTGCATGAGTGGATGAATGTCTGGTGTGGTTAGAAGCTAGATTACAGCAGGCTGTTTCTCATGCAAGGACATAGTTATGTTACACATTGGCTATTACAAACGGGTGATACAAGGTGTTACAAAAAGGTACGGCCAAACTTTCAGGAAACATTCCGCACACACAAATAAAGAAAAGATGTTATGTGGACATGTGTCTGGAAACGCTTAATTTCCATGTTAGAGCTCATTTTATTACTTCTCTTCAAATCACAGTAATCATGGAATGGAAACACACAGCAACAGAACGTACCAGCGTGACTTCAAACACTTTGTTACAGAAAATGTTCAAAATGTCCTCCGTTAGCGAGGATACGTGCATCCACCCTCCGTCGCATGGAATCCCTGATGCAGCCCTGGAGAATGGCGTATTGTATCACAGCCGTCCACAATACGAGCACGAAGAATCTCTACATTTGGTACCGGGGTTGTGTAGACAAGAGCTTTCAAATGCCCCCATAAATGAAAGTCAAGAGGGTTGAGGTCAGGAGAGCGTGGAGGCCATGGTACTGGTCCGCCTCTACCAATCCATTGGTCACCGAATCTGTTGTTGAGAAGCGTACGAACACTTTGACTGAAATGTGCAGGACCTCCATCGTGCATGAACCACGTTGTGTCATACATGTTCTAGCAGCACAGGTAGAGTATCTCGTATGAAATCATGATAACGTGCTCCATTGAGCGTAGGTGGAAGAACATGGGGCCCAATCGAGACATCACGAACAATGCCTGCCCAAACGTTCACAGAAAATCTGTGTCGATGACGTGATTGCACAATTGCGTGCGGATTCTCGTCAGCCCACACATGTCGATTGTGAAAATTTACAATTTGATCACTTTGGAATGAAGCCTCATCCGAGAACATTTGCACTGAAATGAGGATTGACACATTGTTGGATGAACCATTCGCAGAAGTGTACCCATGGAGGCCAATCAGCTGCTGATAGTGCCTGCACACGCTGTACACGGTACGGAAACAACTGGTTCTCCCGTAGCACTCTCCATACAGTGACGTAGTCAACGTTACCTTGTACAGCAGCAACTTCTCTGACTCTGACTTTAGGGTTATCGTCAACTGCCCGAAGAATCGCCTTGTCCACTGCAGGTGTCCTCATCGTTCTAGGTCTTCCCCAGTCGCGAGTCGTAGGCTGGAATGTTCCGTGCTCCCTAAGACGCCGATCAATTGCTTCGAACGTCTGTCAGGACGCCTTCGTTCTGGAAATCTGTCTCGATACAAACGTACCGCGCCACGGCTATTGCCCCTGCTAATCCGTACATCAAATGGGCATCTGCAACTCCGCATTTCTAAACATTGCAGTGACTGCAAAACCACGTTTGTGATGAACACTAACCTGTTCATGCTGCGTACTGATGTGCTTGATGCTAGTACTGTAGAGCAATGAGTCGCATGTCAACACAAGCACCGAAGTCAACATTACCTTCTTTCAATTGGGCCAACTGGCGGTGAATCGAGGAAGTACAGTACATACTGATGAAACTAAAATGAGCTCTAACATGGAAATTAAGCGTTTCCGGACACATGTCAACATAACATCTTTTCTTTATTTGTGTGTGAGGAATGTTTCCTGAAAGTTTGGCTGTACCTTTTTGTAACACCCTGTAGAACTGTAAAGGTGTGTCCACACTGTGCCATTTTTCTGTTCAACTTTGCATACGCCCTTACATTTCCAACAGCACAACACTACATGTGCTTTTGCACATGAATAATTTCCACAAATTGGAGGCCTTGCAAATGCACATTGCTTCCCAGGTTTGATAGGAATCTCTTGTTGTGCTGTTTAGCTGATGACAGGCGGCAGTGTAGTGTGTTGAGGCTATACTATAAGACGATTTGTGTGCAGTTATGTCTTTTGTCACAACTTGAGTAGAAGGAAAGATCAGTAAATAGGACACATCCTGAGACACCAAGAGATCACCAGTTTAGTATTGGAGGGAAGTGGAAAGTGTGGGACGTAAAAATGGTAGAGGGAGACAGAGATGGATACTGTGAGCAGATTCAGAAGGATGTAAGTTGCAGTAGTTACTTGGAGATGAAAAGTCATGTAGGGGATAAAGTAGCCTGGACAGCTGCGTCAAACAAGTCTTCGGACTGCAAACAACCACCACCACAACTTCTACATCATAGTAAGATCTGTTGACTCCAAAGAAAGTACGCTGAAATGTGTAGACTACTACAGACAAAGAGAAGTCATATGGAATCTCACTTCTAAAGATTATTTCAATAAAAGTTTGATATATGATGCCCTGAGTGTCAAGTAAGTTATTAGATAAAAAGTCTCTGGTCATATCACTGTACAGAAAAGGTGCCGCGAGTCTCAAAGCGGGAAAACAGTGAAGAAAAAGCCAGAAATTTATGAAAAGTGTAGGGCTAAATGAAAACTGTTGATGAATATTCATGTTATGGTAACTTAATAGCATGAATGAAGACCCTAGCATCTAAAGAGAACAAATGATGGAATATGTGTAGCTTCTCAGGAGACTGCTAGAAATTGAAATATGCAACATGAAAGGGACAGAAAGAAGAAAGAAAAAAAATACATTGGAAAACACAAACTCCATTTTAGTGAGTTATGGTGTCTGTGACATTCTCAATTTTGTCAAGCCCAAGGATATTAATCTAGACATTAGCTTTCATGATAAAAGTTGAGTAAACAACTCTTTTGTAAAATAAAATACCAAGATCCATTGAAAATTGACGTACCATAAGAGCTAAGAACCGCCCGTAGCTATTTTTTCAGATTCCTGAGTAATCACTGAAATGCTTTGTTTTGAAAAGTGAAATAAGTATTTCAAACTAGTATAGAAGTCACCAGTTACCAGCTAACGAAATGTTATAACCAGCCTTATCAATGCAGTTTTTCAAGTTGTTACTTTGCATTTCTTGTACCTCTCTTATGTAGATACTTCTTTACCCACAGTCGACTTTGTGTAATTTTTTTATTTGTTGCCTTTTCATCATAATTGACACATCACAAAAATGCAAACAAAGTAGGCAGTTCAAAGCAGACTGCTGTGCAATGAGGCGGTGTGTGGACACAAATTTGCCTGTGCGTACTTGTGTTCTTTCCACTAATTTTTGTGCATGCGTGAAGAAAGAGGCATCCTGTGGACAAGCATTTAGAGCATAATATGTTGATGGCATCCTTTTTGCCAGTATCTTTGTGTGTTCATTCTATGTTAACTATCTATAAACATTAAAGCTAAAACCTTTGTTACTCAACTATGCTTTATCATCAGCTATGCTTAATGTGACAAAAGCTGTTTTCCCTCTTTATGCTGAAGCATGTGTTGCTTATTTCTTTGTGTTCGGTGTGAATTTATTACATACTGACCAATTACAAACATTATTGAGGGGTTCATTTGCATTCTCTTATAGGCATTCTTGTGTTACATCAGTGACTATGATGTTGCTATTGTCAGGAATACCAACTTTTTCTCCGTGTGTTGTACTGTCTTGAAAGTTATTGATATATATTAAGAACAGAACTGGGCCCCGTACCTTACCTCGGGGTAAACCTATGTTCATGTGTGTTTTATCTGACAATTATTTTACTAAAAATTTATCAGCAGCATACACATGAACTATCTGTCTTTTGCATTGTCTTTTCCTAATAAGATTGGAACCACTCATTTGCTATTCTTTTGCCCCTAATGCTTGTAACTTGTTCAATAGTATTACAGGATCAACAGTGTCAAAAGCATTAGTAAAGTCTAAGAATATGATCGCAGCATAGTCATCGTTGTCAGTGGCCTCTTGTACCACTTTTGTGAACTCTGTGATGGCCGATGTTGTACTTCTTCCATTTTGGAAACCGAACTTTGTAAAAAATTTTGTACTTTTTTGTGTAATTCAGTAGTCTATCTTTCAAGGTTATTGATTTGATTGTTTATGAGAATGCTGGCAGCAGTGAGACTGTTCTTTATTTTCCAGTACCCCCATATTGCCTTTCTTTAGTAAGGGCCCAACTTGAGTGCTATAGGTGCTCTGCCACATGTACACAAACACAACGCTCACACACATGGCTGCAATCTAAGGCGAATGGAGTGTGGTCAGTCACCTTTTTTTGCCAATTCGTGAGGATTTTCTTTTACTCTACTACAATCCTTGATTTGTATGTTGTTACACTTCAGTCTTCCTTTTCCAGTTTCGTGTTTTGACATCCTACACTAGTTTGATTTTATTTTGAGTTACTGTTACAGAGCAAAACTTTGTGATCTTTGTGGTAATTCAGGATTCAAACCCAATACTCTGATAATAGCAGATGCTTACTTTTCTTATGAAAGTGGTTAACGGTCATTCTGTAGGTGCAGTGTTTGTAGTTAATTATCAAGTGTGATAGCACAGTGGTTAAATTACTGGACTTACAGTCAACAAAACTAGAGTTAAAACATATGTTTGCCTATTGAGATTGGGATTCCCTAAACCACATTGGCTGAATGCTGGAATGGTTCCTTTAATGAGGACCGAGTGAGGTGGCACTGTTAAGAGACATGCAAGGAATTGCAGAATCATTTAGGCAAGATATCTGCAAAAAGTGATGATCTGTATTTCTAAATGACGACTCTGGAACCCGGGGCATGTTACAGGTTACTGTTATCAAACAGCTTCCAAAGTGAATAACTTGCAAACTGGTTTAGACAAGATGTAACGTGCCGGGACATGTCCTTATTTATTAGTGCCACTTAAAGTTCACGTCACAACTGGATGTACCGGTATTGAAACATTTCCTCACCCAGTAGATAGTGTGCAGTGTTCTCTACCTACCTTGCTTTGTTTATTCAATATTGTCTTCCCGGTAGCTGCGTCCGTCTCACCTAAATCACACTGAAATTAAGAAGCCAGGATCCTAGGTTTAGTTTTCCAAAATCAAAAGTCAAGATCGTATTCATTGTTGAACATTTATGTCAACCACAGTGCGGTTTATTTGTTATCACTCGCACACGCAATATTCGTGTGACCAGGCCTCTTACATATAATCGTCACATTAGGTAGGTCTAAAACTTTCAGTCTTTAACAAAGTTCACAATTACAATTACCGAAAAATTAACCAACTTGCCGCACTTTTGCTCCGAGAGAATCTGACCGAGAACTAACTGAAAACTGCACCAGCTCGGACCTTATATAGACGAGCGCTTGAATATTTGACTATTTCTGTTAATATATTATAGTTTATAATTTCCCAGGGTTAAAATGATCCCTTCTAACTGGTTTTGAAGTTAACTATTGGGTTTTATTACTTAAATAACATGAGTGAGCTGTATCAATTTAAATACACAGAAGTAACTTATGCATCCGCCGTGGGAATGCCCGACTTATAACCACGGCAGCCCTTTTCAACAATAATTTTTACATATTCAAATGTACTTAATTCTTAATTAATGCACTTACAAAGTTGAGACTGGAGTTATTTTACGTAGAAAAATAAAGGTAGCAAAAGTATGGAAACAGATCTCGGAATTATTTGGTAGTTTGGTCACAATTGGCACTGAAAGTCATACAGGCTACAGATTTTAAGTCTTAATATCTGTTTAACTAATATACTTTAGGTTAATTTAAACACTTTGCTGGAATCAGTAAAATCTAGGCTTTCTTTTGGATGCAGTCTTCTAGCTGAATTTGATCTATTAGCTCACTCGAATTTTACTTAATATGTATTGCACAATATATGTCATTGTCCATAACTGTTAATAGTATGCATTTCCAATAAAACTTATTAGCTCATTACTTTCAGAATAGACATTAGAATGTACTGAAATAGTAGATTTTACTGTGGGAATTTTATTTAAACTATTTCTGAATTCTGTACTATGAGGCTGAAGGCCACAGAATCTGTAGTCGGAATCTGAGTAGTGGAAATGAAAAAGAATAAAAGTTCATTGCTTAACTAAGTTACTGAAGGAGTGTAAAACCAAAACAGGATAGCAGTGGGCAACCCTGCTTTGTTAAAAAGATATCTGCAAAAAGTGGTAATCTGTATTACTAAATGACTGTCCTGAAACTTGGGGCATGGTACTGGTTACTGTTATCAAACAATGTCCAGCACCAGCAAAAAAAAATTGTTTTTAATTTTTTTTGAATAGCTACTGACCAATTTCAAAAGTTTAAAATGCAGTCAGAATCTACTTGTTGTTGTTGTTGTTGTTGTTGTTGTTGTTGTTGTGGTGGTCTTCAGTCCCAAGACTGATTTGATGCAGCTCTCCATGCTACTCTATTCTGTGCAAGGTTCATAATCTCCCAGTACCTACTGCAGCCTACATCCTTCTGAATCGGCTTAGTGTATTCATCTCTTGGTCTCCCTCTACAATTTTCACCCTCCATGCTGCCCTCCAATACTAAATCGGTGATCCCTTGATGCCTCAGAACATGTCCTACCAACCGATCCCTTCTTCTAGTCAAGTTGTGCCATAAACTTCTCTTCTCCCCAATACTATTCAATACCTCCACATTAGTTATGTGATCTACCCATCTAACCTTCAGCATTCTTCTGTAGCACCACATTTCGAAAGCTTCTATTCTCTTCTTGTCGAGACTATTTATCGTCCATGTTTCACTTCCATACGTGGCTACATTCCATACAAATACTTTCAGAAATGACTTCCTGACACTTAAATCAATACTCGATGTTAACAAATTTCTCTTCTTCAGAAACGCTTTCCTTGCCATTGCCAGTCTACATTTTATATCCTCTCTACTTCGACCATCATCAGTTATTTTGCTCCCCAAATAGCAAAACTCCTTTACTACTTTAAGTGTCTCATTTCCTAATCTAATTCCCTGAGCATCAACCGACTTAATTTGACTACATTCCATTATCCTTGTTTTGCTTTTGTTGATGTTCATCTTATATCCTCCTTTCAAGACACTATTCATTCCGTTCAACTGCTCTTCCAAGTCCGTTGCTGTCTCTGACAGAATTACAATGTCATCGGCGAACCTCAAAGTTTTCATTTCTTCTCCATGGATTTTAATACCTACTGCAAATTTTTCTTTTGTTTCCATCACTGCTTGCTCTATATACAGATTGAATAACATCGGGGAGAGCCTACAACCCTGTCTCACTCCCTTCCCAACCACTGCTTCCCTTTCGTGTCCCTCGACTCTTATAACTGCCATCTGGTTTCTGTACAAATTGTAAATAGCCTTTCACTCACTGTATTTTACCCCTGCCACCTTCAGAATTTGAAAAAGAGTATTCCAGTGAACATTGTCAAAAGCTTTTTCTAAGTCTACAAATGCTAGAAATGTAGGTTTGCCTTTCCTTAATCTAGCTTCTAAGATAAGTCAGAGGGTCAGTATTGCCTCACGTGTTCCAATATTTCTACGGAATCCAAAGTTCGATAATTTTCTCATCTGTCAACAGCTGCTTTCTTTGGGATTGGAATTATTATATTCTTCTTGAAGTCTGAGGGTATTTCGCCTGTTTCATACATCTTGCTTACCAGATGGTAGTGTTTTGTCAGGACTGGCTCTCCCAAGGCTGTCAGTAGTTCTAATGGAATGTTGTCTACACCCAGGGCCTTGTTTCGACTCAGGTCTTTCAGTGCTCTGTCAAACTCTTCACACAGTATCGTATCTCCCATTTCATCTTCATCTACATCCTCTTCCATTTCCATAATATTTTCCTCAAGTACATCACCCTTGTATAGACCCTCTATATACTCCTTCCACGTTTCTGCTTTCCCTTCTTTGCTTAGAACTAGGTTTCCATCTGAGCTTTTGATTGTGTGTGTGTGTGTGTGTGTGTGTGTGTGTGTGTGTGTGTGTGTGTGTGTTTTTCGAGACAGCATTAATTATGGCACACAAATATCCAGATTTTATTCATCCAGCATTTGAGAATGAGAGCACTTAGTCGCTTCTGGCAAAGTTGACACACAGTTTCAAATCTCTACGAAACTTTTTCTTCCTCTCACATAAAAAAACTGACGACATGAAAAATTTTTATTGGTTGCTACGTTTCCACTGTCCTTGCAGACAGACTTCTGTGTGAGATGTGATATTTTAATTTATTACTTCTGTACCGACAACTCTATTTCTGACACAGTTTGGAGATAACATGCACATGTACCACTGAATGTACCTGCAAAATTATATCATTGTTTGACACACAGTTCAGGAGGTATGAAGTGATAAACATGAAGAACTAGCTTTTGCTTCACATAGTGCTAATTACCAATACTACACTCCTGGAAATTGAAATAAGAACACCGTGAATTCATTGTCCCAGGAAGGGGAAACTTTATTGACACATTCCTGGGGTCAGATACATCACATGATCACACTGACAGAACCACAGGCACATAGACACAGGCAACAGAGCATGCACAATGTCGGCACTAGTACAGTGTATATCCACCTTTCGCAGCAATGCAGGCTGCTATTCTCCCATGGAGACGATCGTAGAGATGCTGGATGTAGTCCTGTGGAACGGCTTGCCATGCCATTTCCACCTGGCGCCTCAGTTGGACCAGCGTTCGTGCTGGACGTGCAGACCGCGTGAAACGACGCTTCATCCAGTCCCAAACATGCTCAATGGGGGACAGATCCGGAGATCTTGCTGGCCAGGGTAGTTGACTTACACCTTCTAGAGCATGTTGGGTGGCACGGGATACATGCGGACGTGCATTGTCCTGTTGGAACAGCAAGTTGCCTTGCCGGTCTAGGAATGGTAGAACGATGGGTTCGATGACGGTTTGGATGTACCGTGCACTATTCAGTGTCCCCTCGACGATCACCAGTGGTGTATGGCCAGTGTAGGAGATCGCTCCCCACACCATGATGCCGGGTGTTGGCCCTGTGTGCCTCGGTCGTATGCAGTCCTGATTGTGGTGCTCACCTGCACGGCGCCAAACACGCATACGACCATCATTGGCACCAAGGCAGAAGCGACTCTCATCGCTGAAGACGACACGTCTCCATTTGTCCCTCCATTCACGCCTGTCGCGACACCACTGGAGGCGGGCTGCACGATGTTGGGGCGTGAGCGGAAGACGGCCTAACGGTGTGCGGGACCGTAGCCCAGCTTCATGGAGACGGTTGCGAATGGTCCTCGCCGATACCCCAGGAGCAACAGTGTCCCTAATTTGCTGGGAAGTGGCGGTGCGGTCCCCTACGGCACTGCGTAGGATCCTACGGTCTTGGCGTGCATCCGTGCGTCGCTGCGGTCCAGTCCCAGGTCGACGGGCACGTGCACCTTCCGCCGACCACTGGCGACAACATCGATGTACTGTGGAGACCTCACGCCCCACGTGTTGAGCAATTCGGCGGTACGTCTACCCGGCCTCCCGCATGCCCACTATACGCCCTCGCTCAAAGTCCGTCAACTGCACATATGGTTCACGTCCACGCTGTCGCGGCATGCTACCAGTGTTAAAGACTGCGATGGAGCTCCGCATGCCACGGCAAACTGGCTGACACCGGCGGCGGTGCACAAATGCTGCGCAGCTAG
The DNA here is from genome assembly GCF_023864275.1 of Schistocerca cancellata. Lineage (NCBI taxonomy): Eukaryota > Metazoa > Arthropoda > Insecta > Orthoptera > Acrididae > Schistocerca > Schistocerca cancellata. The sequence continues at coordinate 41,962,194 of NC_064637.1, forward strand.
CGCCATTCGACGGCCAACACTGCGGTTCCTGGTGTGTCCGCTGTGCCGTGCGTGTGATCATTGCTTGTATAGCCCTCTCGCAGTGTCCGGAGCAAGTATGGTGGGTCTGACACACCGGTGTCAATGTGTTCTTTTTTCCATTTCCAGGAGTGTATATCCATCCAGTTTTTCATAATGAGAGCATTATGTGGCTTTCAATAAACTGCAATCATAATTTGAAACTTTTTCCTCCCTTACTTGCTGGACATCAAATGCAGGATGTACATAAATTCCGAGAACGTGTTCAGTTATTTATTGCACAAGAACTAAACATTGTACAGATCTCATACATTTTGCATTTTGAAGAGGAACTCTGAAAGTTACTTTTTACAAACATTCAATATGCGAACCATGAGTGACATGGCAAATGTCAGTATGGTAATTGAATTCTTGCCGTACCCATCCCAGCATGGCTTTGTCGACTGCGGCAGTCGCTTCCCGTATTCTCTCCCAGAGCTCTGCTACATCACATGCTAGGGCAGTACATACACCAGATCTTTAATGTGTCCCCCACAGAAAAAAGGTCACACGGAGTGAGATCTGGTGATAGGGGAGGCCATTTCGTGAAACAGCTGTCCTCTTCTGTAGCACGGCCGATCCATTGATGTGGCAGCTCCGTGTTCAGGTACCCACAAACTTTATGATGAAAATGGGGTGGAGCCCCATCATGCTGAAAGATGAACGGAGAGCTGATTGCATTTGAGGCAACAGCCATTGCAGCAACATGTCCAAGTAGGAACATCCAGTGATGGTGCTCTCGGCGAAGAAGAATGGCCCCTACAGTTTTCAGTGTGACAAGGGACAAGAAACGTTTACCTATGTGGAATCACACTCCAATTCAGTGTTCGTGTGGATGCTTTGTACTCCAGATTTGACAATTATGCCTGTTCACTTTCCCATTAGTGTGAAATGTGGCTTCGTCGCTAAAAGTTAAGGGGATCAACAATGCCATCCCCATCCTCATTTATTTGCTGCAACTGGGAACAAAACTCAAAACGCTCGTCTTTGTCGTCGTCATTGAGCTCCTGCACTAGCTCCAATTTGAATGGTTTCATAGACAGCTTCTGTCACGGGACTTTTCACACTGTCATTAGAGCCATTTGGAGTTCACGGGATGCATGGCACACAGATCTCTTTGGACTCCATATGAATGTGTGTCGTATGTGCTTCACATTCACTTCACTCACATCAATACAGTAATAGAATTCTTGCCATACACTGGGACTTCTGCTTCTCTTTGGCAGGCACAAGCAACCCGTCGTAACGAATTTGTTGTGCCAGTGGAAAATGGCCTTCCTTCTTGGTGGCTTCTTACTGTACTTGCTTCTAAACGTCCAATGAAAAGCTGTAGCACACTTGTTTTTGTCGAACTCCAACACACAGAAAGCTCGCTCCGCACCTGAAGTTGGCATGTTTGCGACTAGCGCTGACTATCGCCAAATTAGCAAACTACGCTGTGGCAGTATACATGAAAAAAGCTTTCAGGGTTTCTCTTCAAAATGACATAAGTATATCTGTACAGTGTTTGCTTCTTGTTCAAAAAATAATTGAAAGTGTTCCCAGACTTTATGTACACCCTGTACTTAATGTATTGACTCATTGTAAAGTAATTGAACAACGGATAGTCCAGTTTGGTGTATCAATAATATTGTGAAAAGGATAGATTGCTATTCATTGTAAAGATGACACGTTGAATTGCAGACAGGCACAACAAAAAGACTGTTACACATTTAGCTTTCAGCTGGAGCCTTCTTCAGTGAAGAAAACACACACACACACACACACACACACACACACACACACACACACAAGCAAGCACAGCTCGAAGCTCACATGACTAATATCTCCTGCAGCTCCAGCCAGAGAGCACTTTTTCTTTCTTGTCTGAATGTGAAAATATTTTGCAGATTGCCACCTCTGTATGCAGAAATGTACGTTGTAATAAGAGAGCTTTCCCAGAAAGATTTAAGGGTTCATTTTTCCCATTTGCTGTTAGTCTGGAACAACTGAGAAATATCTTGAAAGTGGTTCTATGAGCCTGTGCCAAGCACTTAATTGTGAATTGCAAAGTAGTCGTGTAGATGTAGGTGGCATCCAGATGTAGGTACTCTCCACAAGCCACCATACAGAATGTGGCGGAGGGTATCCTGTACCATTACTAGTTATTTTCTTTCCTGTTCGGTTCGCAAATAGAGCGATAGAAAAAATGACTTTTTGTATGCCTCCATATGAGCCCTAATTTCTTGAGTCTTATCTTCGTGGTCCTTAGGAGCAGTGTATGTTGCTGGCAGTAGAATCGTTCAGCAGTCAGCTTCAAATGCATGTTATCTAGAGTTTCTCAGTAGTGTTTCTCGAAAAGAACATCGCCTTCCCTCCAGTAATTCCCATTTGAGTTCCCGAAGCATCTCTGTAACATGTGTTGTTTGATCCTACTGGTAACAAATCTAGCAGTGTGCTCTGAATCGCTTCGATGTTTTCCTTTAATCTGACCTGGTACGGGTTCCAAACACTCGAGCAGTACTCAAGAATAGGTCACACCATCATTCTATATACGGACTTCTTTGCAGGTGAATGATACTTTCCTAAAATTATTCCTATAAATGAAGTCATCCATTCTCCTTCCGTGCCACAGTTTTCATGTGCTTTTGTTCCATTTCATATTGGTTTGCAATGCTACGCCCAGTTATTTAAATGACTTGACTGTGTCAGGCAGAACACTAGTAATATTTTAACCGAACATCACAGGTTTGTTCTATGTATCAATGTGCATTAAGTTATGTTTTACCACATTTAGAGCTAGCTGCCATTCATCACACAGACTAGAAATTTTGTCTAACAAGGGGACCATCAGAAGTCTAAACAACGGATTTTGATGGGTCTCGGATATGTTGTAGAGGGACATGCCCTGAGTATGAGGCTATCCGCTTTTTTAGCGACAGGCCTTAGTTTTCGAGAAAATTGATTTTGAAGTTCAGTGCGCGCTGTAATACCGTGCTGGAGGTACCGTGTTTGGGTCCTTCTGTGTTTTTGCTTTCCTAAAATCAGAATAGTCCGAATTTTTTCCATTTTATTTTACAGAATATCTACAAACAGTGTATGCACATTGTGTGAAATTATTAAGAAATATTCAGTTTTGCCATAGTAATTTAATTTTCATGTCATTATTACAAAATCTTACTCGCTATTGCCTGCATCGCTTGCTATGCCACAACAGAAATCTGGATGATATTTGTCATAAAAGCAACCGAAACACAATGTTTTACAACACCAAGCACATTTCATAAAAGCTACTGTCTTCCAGGTGCATGGAGTTTTTAAGAGTGATACCAAAAAACATTGTTCATTTACATTCAAAAAGGTTTCTCTTTCATCCGTTAACTTTGATGTGAACCATGCATATTTCATCCGATTCGAAAAAGCTTGTACCCTGAATTGATGCAAAATTAATGAGTGTAGTTCTATGGAATTGCCCCTAGATGCAATTCCTCTATTGGTCTTCAACAAATGGGAAGCATTCTGAATTTTCTTTGTGAGCATTTTAACCTGTTGGTAAAAATATGTCACAAGGCTGGCAAAGTGGAGTACACTTTGGTGGGATAACTTTTACAGTGCAGGTGCACATTCCTCTCATTCATGAAAGTGGTGATTGTATATGGTCAGATCAGTGTGCCCTCACCTATATCTATATCTATCATATATAGAAATTTTTCCTGTCCCACGTACAGAAGAATCATAGATTTTAAAAAGTCTCCGTACACCAGTTTCGTGAACTTCCCTAATTTTGTGCAGGATACAATTACATTTCTAAATTTGGGGATTAATTCATCTACTCTTTCCTGAGCATTAGGGCCAAATTTTTCCGACGCTTCCTGCATACATAAAGAAACGTACAGGATCACCTTTCCTGATGCAGTTAGTGTACTGTGCTGTGTACAAATGACTTACCTTGTTTAAATCTTCTCTCTGCACGAGAATGGTTCTCACCCCTTTCTCTGAGAGGGATTTATTGTATGTTGATTGATACTGACAGCCTGTTTGATTGGTGTTGATTATGTAATTGAGGCTAAAATTCGCAATAAGTATTTTTGTTTGTGTGTGGAATTCTCCACAAAGCTACTAAAACTTCTTCCATCGTTGCACATTCTTTGGAACTGATGAACTTCATAATCTTCTTTTGCCTAATTTTATGCTTTTGCTTAAATCGTTCACCCAAGCAGAGCTGGCCACGAAATGAAAGTAACTGATAAAAGTGGAACAGCAGCGTTCGTCACCCATTGCTGTGAAGTTCTGGTTGTCACCTGCTCGCAGAAGAGATTATATTATTTTCAAAGGCCCGTCTGTTTCTTACAATGTATTTGACATATATGTTGATATAATTTAGCTGTTTCTAATTCTGCCTCGCTTCGACAAACTGTTCTCATGATCAATAGTGTTCCATTTGTCATAAGTTCCACCTTGCTTCACATCCTCTTGACATCGGTATAGCTTTGATTTAGGTTTTAATTAAGAGATGCCATGGACTGCAAACTCTTTATGCTCAATTTTGGTTGTGCTACTGCAAGAGCAACTCCTCATTCTTTGTAGGATACACACACATAATTTGCTGCTTCATGTGAGATTTTGTCGGCAATGAAATCGCCATCTCCGTCTACTCCCATATACTGCAAAGTAAATAGCTTTATATTATGTGGATTTGTACGCAAGAAAGAGAACATCCACACAAAAGTGAAACTTACCACCTCATATTCGTGCACCTCGTCTTCTTCGTTGATTAATAATTCGTCATAGATGATCCGTATCTTGGCCAACAGGTCTTGTATTGAGATACATATCTCATTGCCAATTGCAATTTAATTAGCAGAAATCGTGCTGGACCATGTATTTGTTAGCAGATTTATATTACGAAGTAACTTTTCAGGGTATTTGAGGGCGTTATGATTTCGCCTCTCAATTGTTCATTCAACTCCTCTACCTCTGATGTATCTTCTTATGGCTGCACTTCTGTACACACACTTGGGTCGTCCATTTCACTGTACTCTTCAAACATGCATGGCACTAACCACGCATTGCGAGCAGAAGACATTGAAGACAAATACAAAATTAGCGGTTTAGGAGATAGGTCATCGCCTTTTGTTTGACCATGGCAATACATGTTTGTAATACCCTGAGGAATGTCTGTGTGAACTCTGTGTATCATTAAATTATATCGCCTTAGCCAAATAAAAGGCGGTGACCAGGGCGATACACTGTCACAATACACAGAGTTTCCATGGGAAGTCCGCGCAGACAGTCTGCATTCTGTTTGGCCGAGCCTACACAGTTTTAACTTCTTAATAATTTCACACAATTTACACTGTTTGTTGATAATCTGTAAAATAAAATGGAAAAATATTGACTATTCTGATTTTTTTTTAAAAAAGCAATGACGTGAAAGGACCCGAGCATGGTACATCCAGCATGGTAGCTGTAAACCTTAACCGTTGTGCCACACTCACTTGATTCGAGCTTGGCTAACATTAAGCATATTACAGTGTGCAGTGAACTTCAGAACTAATTTTCTCGAAAACCGAGGCCCATCCCTAAAAAAGAGGATGTCCTCCTACTCCGGTCATATCTGTCTACAAGATATCTGAGACCCATCAGAATCCATTATTTACACTTCTGATGGTCCCCTTGTAAGTCATCTTGTATCTTGCTACGGTGACTCAACTTCAACACATTACCGTACACCACAGCATCGTCAGCAAACGATCGCAAATTGCTACCCACCCTGTCCACCAAATAATTTATGTATATCGAGAACAACAGCGGTCCTACCACACTTCCCTGGGGCACTCCTGACGATACCTTCGTCTCTGACGAACACTCGATGTCGAGGACAACGTACTGAGCTCTGTTATTTAAGAAGTCTTTCAGCCACTCGCATATCTGTGATGTTGTTCCGTATAGTCGTACCTACGTGAACAGCCCTCAGTGAGGCACTGTGTCAAATGCTTTCCAGAAATCTGGAAATTTGGAATTTGCCTGAGGCAAATGCCATGGTTGTTCTTTCGAAAAACATTCGTGCTATTTCCTTCTCCAATCCGAGCTTGTCAGCTATCTCTTATTATTCTTTTTCTAATGGACTGTTACACTGTAAACTTCCTTAATTTTTTAGATTTTCTTTCTTACACTTGTACAGCCGAGTCAAGTGTGTCATCTATGTCTACAGGAAGTTAAAAAGTAACCCTTCTAGCTTCAACAGTGAGTGGCATCCTTTCATATACTTTAAAACTGAAATTAATTTCTTCTATTTTTTTGCATTACAGTTTTGGCTTAAGATGGCCGGTGGTATAAATACGACAAAAATAACACTTTTTTGGTGAATTTGCAGGTCGGGTGAAGAAGGCTTCTATCCCCAGCTCATCGCGTCTGCCGAAGCGAGGCTGCGTAAAGTGAAGCCGGACAGTCGTGTACTTCGTACAGAGGAGCCTGCTCTCAGGAAGGAGACCACGAGTTCCGAACAGTGGGAGGAGGTCACCTCGGAGGTGGAGGTGAGAACTGGTCTTTTCGCCTCTAATCTCTGACTGCTTATACAGTGGAGAAACATTATCACGTAGTGCAAATTTACCTGCCATCTATAGTTTGCCATTGGAATGATGCTTGCACAGCGGATTTTAATAGAAATTTGTTCATCTCTTTATTTGCTACCTTTAATATAAAAATACCTTAATCTTAATAAGACAGTGGAAACTCGAGGTAGGAATATCAGAAATGTAGGGAAAGACAGAATGCTGCTTGCTGTAAAGAAGTCACATAAAGTTGCAGATAAGCACAATTAAGACACTTACATTAAGCTTTCGACCACAGCCTTCCTTGGCAAAAGAAAAACACGCACCATTCGTATACACGAGCAAGCACACCTCGCACTCGCGTGACCACCAACTGCAGCATCTCAGGCCAGCATTCCAGCCCGAGATGCTGGAGTTGGTAGTCATGTGCGGATGAGGTGTGCTTGCGTATGTATATGAATGGTACCGTATTTACTCGAATCTAAGCTACACTTTTTTTCCGGTTTTTGTAATCCAAAAAACCGCCTGCGGCTTAGAATCGAGTGCAAAGTAAGCGGATGTTCTGAAAAATGTTGGTAGGTGCCGCCACAACCAACTTCTGCCGTCGAATATATGTAGCGCTACGCAGGCATGCTTTGCAGGCACAAAGATAAATACTGGCGCCAAAACCTCTGCGTCAGTAAATAAATTAAAAAAAAAAAAGTTGGAAGACGAGCTTTTTTTCTCCGTCACGAGTTTCGACCACTGCATTTTCATACATAATCCAACGAAGTAAATACAAATTCCGTTTTGTTCATCTTCGAATGCAGCAGCATTTCAATGTACTACGAAAATCTGACTGGCAAGACTGTTTATGATGTTTGTCAACATGGCCAACTCTACATTCTGATTTCTGAATTTTTTTCCTACCTGTGAGAAGAGATGGTTGCTAATAGGAACTATTATGAATTGTGAATCACATGCAGTATTCTCTTTACCATAAGAATAATATGAATATAAACATTTTGCCATGTATTCTTTCATGTTTGCTGCTATCTCATTTAAATCCTGTCTGCCTATTAAACTACGAAACTAGAGTGAGACAACAGCAAAGGCGGAAGAATACACATATCATGTCATGTTTATATTCGTATTATTCTTATGCCTAATAGTGATACAGTCAGAAATGAAGCACGGCAATTGACTAGATTTTTAAATCTAAGATGACTCTAAGTTCTATGCAGAATTTAATGTACTAAAGAGGCGTCTGCAAAGATTTTCAAATGGAGAAAAATTTCCGCTAAACTCTCGTTCAGAACATCTTCTATCATATGCAGTCTATTATTTGGTTGTTGTTGATCATTATCAAAGAAAGCAGTATTGTAAGTAACAGCAAATAGCAGTCTCTTGCCATTGTTTCACCAATAAGACGATTCTTTTTTTTTTTAAATAAAAAAAGGTGGCGGTAGCGTGCACAAGAGCAAGCCATGCCGTGAGCGGTGACAGGTCGTAAACACTCATTATCAGAATGCGACAAACAATGCATGACCCAGTACAGTAATGCATTTTCAGCTTAGTGACGTAAACACCTATAACAAAGAGAACGGCACTTATCAGATCAAAGAAAAATAAGCAATCAATTCAAACCAGACGAAGCACGCGAAAAAGAAAGGGTACCCGTATAAATACAGACGGAGCACCTGACGCATAGCAATGGCTACCTGGTAAAGCTAACTGCTAAGCTTACGACTCGAACCAAACAACTGTAGCTGTATCGTCATTCATTCGACCTAAATTGTGTTTCATATTACAATGGACCAACTTTGTTTCGATTTGGAGGTGCGGCCTAAAACTTTTCTCTCCCCTTGAATTTAGAGTCTCAAATTTCAGGTGCGGCTTAGATTCGGGAAAATTTTTTTCCTTGATTTCGAGTTTCATTTCTCAGGTGCGGCTTAGATTCAAGTAAATACGGTAAGTGTTTTCCTTTGCTGATGGAGGTTGTGGCCAAAAGTTTAATATATGTATCTTTAAATTGTGCCTGTCTGCAACTTTGTGTCTTTACGGTAAGTAGCATTCTGTCTTTTTGTACATTGTTCATCGTAATAAGTAATATGAGGGCTGTTCAAGAAATGTCTGTCTTTTATTTACAAAATCGGTCTTAAGTCGCATAAAATTGTTTGACTCCTGTCACTTTCAGAGTAGTTCCCTTTGGCTTCTACACACGTCTCCCAACACTGCTGCCACTGCTGGAAGAATCAGAGGAGAGTCCCTTTGGTATGGTGCGCAGCTGCTCTATCAAATTCTGAATAATCTCTTCCGTGTTCTGAAATCCGGTCCCTTTTAGAGTATTTTCCCATTTAGAAAAACCAGAACTGCTTCAATGCTAGGTCAAGGGAACAGTCTGAGATAATTGTGAATGGTGAGTGAAAATTCCAAATGTCCCCTGCCCACAAGTCCAGCCATTTGCATCTCTCAGCTCCATGAAGGTGGTGCAGACCCTGTTGGCAGTACTTACTGACGTTGACATCTTCTGAGGTGTACTAGTGATGAACCGTGCCATTGGAATTAAAAAAGATAGTCAGCATGCAGATCTGGCTCTCGTTTTTGTGTCTGCTTCCATTGAAATGACTGGAACTTTGTCATTGAGTTGTACCCATAAACCCAGGACTCGTCGCCAGTGATTGCTATGTTACAAAAGTTGGGGTAACTGTTCTCAGTGTATAGCATGTACTGTGCGATCTCCAAATGAAGTTGCTTCTGCTCATCGTTAGCAACTTTGGCCAAGATCCTCCTGGGGTCCAAATGATCTGTTAAAATGAAATAAATGTATTGAATACTAATTTAAATGTCATCTGCAAGTTCCGTGATTTGATTCATCAATTGTGCATCATCAAGGTCTGTACACAATCAGTAACAACCTCGTTTGTGAATTTAAGGGCCTCCCTGAATGTGCTGCAGTCCTCATTGTTGAGGGATCATCTTTGAAGAAGCTGTACCACTCCTTTATCTGTGTGGTACTTTGTCCTTAAACACTTGTCAGGCCTTATCGATTGTTCTAACATGGTAAGCCCCAAGCTAAAAACAGTCTGTTGCAATAACATTGTTCCACCTTTTCTGTCATGGCCTACAACACAAAATATGACGACTACCACTTACATTTGTTCACTTGTCAATGGCTAGCCACTAGCTGCTTGTTATTGTAATCGTGAAAAAATCAGGCGCACACACTACATATACATACCAAGTGTGCCCTGATACCGTTGTTTGTTTCAATGACAAAAAATAAGGTTGGGTAGTTTACGACTAGCCCTCGTACATAATTTGCAGTAAAGAGAACAACAAGTGTGTTAATATTATATTCATTAAACATCCTATTATGTGGATTATCTAGTAATTGGGTGGGGTGTGATCTTTTGTGTGTGTGTGTGTGTGTGTGTGTGTGTGTGTGTGTGTGTGTGTGTGTGTGTGTGTGGGTGGGTGGGTGTGGGGGGGGGGGGCTAGAGAGAGAGACAGATATATATGATATGTGTGGATGGATATGTGTGTGTGCGCGCGAGTGTATACCCGTCCTTTTTTCCCCCTAAGGTAAGTCTTTCCGCTCCCGGGACTGGAATGACTCCTTACCCTCTCCCTTAAAACCCACATCCTTTCGTCTTTCCCTCTCCTTCCCTCTTTCCTGATGAGGCAACAGTTTGTTGCGAAAGCTTGAATTTTGTGTGTATGTTTGTGTTCGTTTGTGTGTCTGTCGACCTGCCAGCACTTTCATTTGGTAAGTCACATCATCTTTGTTTTTAGGTATATATGACAAAGTAACACGTAATGAAACCTCGTGTTAAGGTTAAGTTTGTAGGTAACAATTAGATTGTCAGTTGACGAATCCAACAAATGTGAATTTGAAATAAATATTCTGATAATGTGTTGGTTATTTGTTTATAGAACAGCACAATAACTTTTTGTCGTAATTAATGCACTATTAGATATATAAACCAAAGATGCAAGATAAATTCGGGAAGTTTGTATTATGTAATAGACAAATCTTTGATGAATATTTTGGCACTTATTATGTGTATCGTATGTCAACTTTGCAAAATACAAAGTGATGTCATTGTGTAACTCTTACATAATACTAATTTATGTGGTTAAAATTTATGACTGAGTAGAGCCATATATTACGCTTTTTTGTATGGCATGGGTGGAACAAAAATGGTAACTTACCAAAAATTTGCCAACAGCCAACAAACAAGCTTTATCATGGGTAAGTTTGTCTGCTGATGTTTGTCATGATCTTCTGACTCATTCTGGCGTAGGGTGTCAATTGGAAATTTGCTTAAAGGTTTTTTGGCGGCAGCCTCTCCCCAAATCAATTGTGTGTGAGCTAGTAAATTATTAAAATACACAGCAGTTTGAGCAACTGAATTGAGTAGTCACAGATATATCAGTTTAGGCATTACCAGACATTCATTTGCTAGTGTGATGTAGCCTCATTTTTTTGGTAAGTTAACCTTGTTCATTAAACAATGGAAAGTCCATGTTGGAATATCTACTACATTATGAAAAGGTTAGATTGCTACTCACCATACAGATGACACACTGAGTTGCAGACAGGCACAGTGAAAACACTGTTACACATTTAGTGGAGATGCTGAGTCACAATAGGCACAACAAAAAGATTCACACAGTTATAGCTTCTGGCCATTAAGGCCTTTGTCAGCAATACACACACACACACACACACACACACACACACACACAAAAGCAAACGCAACTTGCACACATGTCTGCAGTCTCAGATAACTGAAACCACCAGTGCATTGGGGGTGGCGGACAGTGAAATGTTGTAGCGGAAAGGAGAGAAATAAAAAGAAATTGAAAGACGGGGTGTGGCAATGAAATGATGGCTGTGTAGTGCTGGAATGGGAACAGGGAGGGGCTGGATGGATGAGGACAGTAACTAATGAAGGTTGAGGCCAGGTGGGTTACAGGAATGTAGGATATATTGCAAAGAAAGTTTCCACCTGCGCAATTTAGAAAAGCTGGTGTTGGTGAGAAGGATCCACATGGCACAGGCTGTGAAGCAGTCATTGAGATTAGGGATATTATGTTTGGCAGCGTGTTCGCAACAGGGTGGTCCAACTGTTTTTTGGCCACAGTTTGTCGGTGACCATTCATGCGGACAGACAGCTTTTTGTTCTCCTGCTTCCAGCTCAATGTTTGATCTTTATGGTAAGTAGCAATCTATCTTTTCCATAATATTGTTAACTTTGTTCGTCCAGAATGACATTCTGGAGTTGGCGGTCATGTGTGCATGAGGTGTGCTTGCTTCTGTGAATGAATGGTGCATCTCTCTTTTTCTGACAAAAACTGTGTCTGAAACTTGTGTGTAAGTGTCTTTAACTTGTGCCTGCCTGTAACTTAACGTGTCATCTTTACAGTAAGTGGCAATCTACATTTTCTTACATTGTTAGTATGTGAATTACTTTGGTTACACCCAGAGTACATAGCAATTGTGGTTGTTTACATTCTAGAAATGGAGTGATGAGATGCGTGCGAAAGAGAAAGAGATGAAGCTGGCTGTGTCAGAACCGATGGATGTGTCAGAATTGCCAGCAGTGCGGTCAAGAGCTAAAGTGTCTGCCTCAGCAAAACCTGCAAGTGTAAGTGTGCAATCTTAACATCTGTTTATTTTAGAGATTTGGAACATCGTGTTCTATTGTGACCATTTTGTATGCACATTCTTGTGTGCCTCAGCTATCTTTGGCCAATGATTAACTGTCTACATCTAGATTAGATTTATTTTAACACTGTGAAAGCCACCTAGTTGTGCACGGCAAATTATTCATTTTATCTTGTTATAATTTCCCCTCTTTCATGTCCCATTAGCAAATGATGTGTTGGAAGAACATGTGTCTTTATAAGCTATCTGTGGTCTTGACACACCACGCCTCCCCTCCTTTTTGTGTGTGTGCGTGCGCGGGAGGGGGGGTGTGTGTGTAGAAGATCAGAGCAACATAATTTTAGATAGATTTTCACTCTTTAATTTCTTCCTGGACAGATAGCTGGGTTGAGCAATGTACCACTAATACTGTACACAAGGGAAAGCTGTCACCCGTCACATCAAATAGAAATTCTATTCGAATCATCCTGAACTTGGCAGCAAATTGTCTGATTGCTGTTCGTCCTGTTTGGCAGAAATTTTATGTACACAGAGAGCAGGATTGGTCCTGTCCCACTTCCATAGGTCACTCCTGATACTGATCTTACCTCATCTCTGACAAACACTTGCCGTCAGTGAAAACACACTAGGTTTTAGAACTCAAAATTAGTTGAGCCTATCACGTATTTTGAGCAAGCAGTAAAGGAAACAAAAGAAAAATTCAGAGTAGATATTAAAATCCATGGAGAAGAAATAAAAACTTTAAGGTTTGCTGATGACATTGTAATTCTGTCAGAGACAGCGAAGGACTTCGAAGAGCAGTTGAACGGAATGGACAGTGTCTTGAAAGGAGGGTATAAGATGAACATCAACAAAAGCAAAATGAGGATAATGAAATGTAGTCGAATTAAATTAGGTGATGCTGAGGGAATTAGATTAGGAAATGAGACAGTTAAAGTAGTAAAGGAGTTTTGCTATTTGGGGAGCAAAATAACTCGTGATGGTTGAAGTAGGAGGATATAAAATGTAGACTGTCAATGGCAACGAAAGTGTTTCTGAAGAGGAGAAATATGTTTACATCGAGTATAGACTTAAGTGTCAGGCAGTCGTTTGTGAAAGTATATGTATGGAGTGTAGCCATGTATGGAAGTGAAACATGGACGATAACTAGTTTGGACAAGAAGAGAATAGAAGCTTTCGAAATGTGAATGTTGAAGATTAGATGGGTAGTTCACATAACTAATGAGGAGGTATTGAATAGAATTGGGGAGTAGAGGAGCTTGTGGCACAACTTGACTAGAAGACGGGATCGGTTGGTAGGACATGTTCTGAGGCATCAAGGGATCACCAATTTAGTATTGGAGGGCAGTGTGGAGGGTAAAAATCGTAGAGGGACACCAGTTGATGAATACACTAAGCAGATTCTGAAGGATGTAGGTTGCAGTAGGTACTGGGAGATGAAGCAGCTTGCACAGGATAGAGTAGCGTGGAGAGCTGCATCAAACCAGTCGCAGGACTGAAGATAACAACAACAACAACAACAACAACAACAACAACAACAACATCATGTATTTGAGAACACATTCTGTTTGCTCAGCCCTTCAGCAGTGCGGTGTGGACAAAAGCTCCTTGGATGGTGGTTTCAGTTGTAGCGCCATTAGGTCACAGTCTTAAGGTGTGTTTCTTCTTCTGACAATGGAAATATCCTCAGAGACTGTAAAGGCTTCGTTGCTATTTGAATGCAAGCAATCTCAGCAAGCCAAACTGTTTTCACATAATCACATAGCCATTGGCTCGTGACACATTTGATCATTGCTTAAGTTCATAGGCTGCGTCAATGTGTGATTGGAACTCGTAGTGCAAAAGAGTTGTTACAACACGGTCCAGTCGCATTAATGTGATCATTGCCTGTGTTTGACATCGTCATGCACCACTCGCAGACTGCAGATGGGAGCACTAGCAGTGGAAGGAGATGTGGAAAACAGTGCAGTGATTGTCTTATAGTGTTAAAGGATCGATTTATCTGCCATGCGAAAGTGAATTATCATTGATTTTTTGGCCAAGGCTGGAAGCGTTTCCAAAACCGGTAAGTCTGTAAACTGTTCGCGTGGCTCTGTGGTTGGAGTATATTGCGCATGGCAAAATGACACTATCCGAATCCAGCTCCTAGGCAACTGTGGTTTACCAGGGCCTGTAGTTGATAGTGGTGAATGGAGACTGGAGATGTTTACCGGCGAATAGACATGCAACTATTGAGCGACTGACGGCCCAGATGAACCGAGGGCTACCGACAGTGTCTCCAGAATGACAGTTCAGCAAACATTGCTGCTTATAGGCCTCTGCAGCAGGTGGCTGGCTCATGCAACTGAGCCGACTGCTGTTCGTCACCAACAAAGGCTGCAATTTGCACACAAATATTACAACTGACGTCCACTGTGTGGTGACAGACTGTCTTCTCAGACGAGTCAGGTTTTTGCTCTGTGTGACAGCCAGCCACCGACGGTCTTGCCGCAGTGGTAACACCGGTTCCCGTCAGATCACTGTAGTTTAAGCGCTGTCGGGCTGGGCTAGCACTCGGATGGGTGACCGTCCGGTCTGCCGAGTGCTGTCGGCAAGCGGGGTGCACTCAGCCCTTTGAGTCAAACTGAGGAGCTACTCGATTGAGAAGTAGCGGCTCCGGTCTCTGAAACTGTCATACGGCCGGGAGAGGGGTGTGCTCACCACGTGCCCCTCCGTATCTGCATCCAGTGATGCCTACGGTCTGAGGATGACACGGTGGCCGGTCGGTACCGTTGGACCTTCGTGGCCTGTGTGGGAGGAGTTTAGTTTAGTTTAGGACAGCTAGGCATTGGTGAGTGTGGCATGAAATGTCTGAAAGCAAACTCCCTGCAAAAACTGTCAGAAGGGTCCAGGCCAGAGGACATTCCCTGGGTGGTATCCACATTCTGGGAGGCAAAGTGGATCGACACAAGTATATCTGTCATTCAGGGCCGTGTTCACACACACATGTGGTTTGTTCTTCCTTAGCACAATGGCATTTACCAGCTGGACAGTGCAGTGTATCTCCCAACTCATATCGTATGTGCGTGGTTCGAAGAGCACCGGGGTGAGTTTACTGTACTCTCCTGGCCACCAAACTCCCCATATTTAAACCCAATTGTGAATCTGTGGGACTGCCTCGATCACCCGTATCCGCCGAAGATCCTCGTACGAAAAATGTAGTGCACCTGACCGCGGCACTGGAGTCTGCGTGGCTCCACATCCCTGTCGGTACCTTCCAGAAACTCACTAACTCTCTTCCCGTGTGTCCCGCAGCAGTCTCTGTTGCAAAAGGTGGTTATTCAAGCTTTTGGCATGTGGTCACTGTTGTGACTCGCCGACCATTCAGAGTGCCGCCGCACGATTACGCGCTTCCTCGACGTGCGGCGCTGTCTGCCAGCCGTGCAGCAGCCGCGCCACCTGAGCGGCCGGCCAGCCAGCGGCCGCTATACTTGGACTCGGTGCTGATTTGAATGTTTCAGTGTTCACATCTCTTGCTTTGTCAACTTGCTCTGTGACTTACGTGTGTTGCGTCGTTTTTGAAAGATATGTGCTCAACTTGACGTTATAACAGTCACGTTAATGGGGCCGGATAGTGTATTTGCTTCATTTAGCACTGATGCCGACAACTTATCTACCTCGAGTCCTCTGCCTTTTCTGTTGTAAAGGTGCTTTTGAATTCCTTTGGCTTCTCTGTACATCCTGGCATAGCACCACTTCGGCCTTGATAAAACTACAGCACCAGAGAATTTAATTTTACAGTCCCTGGTCTCAGGATATTGTTTGCTACCGACACAATCACTGTCAATTTATCTTTGTAGCTCAGTCGACAATTGCTTTTATGATTGTTGGCGTAAGTATTGATGTTTCTTTTACTAGTTACTGTTTACACTTGATCGTGTCTGAAGCCTTCAGTAGCTGCTGTAGTAGGATGGTGTCAAATGATCTTTCACAAAACCCAAAGAAATTCTGGTTGTATGTAAAGGTTGTTTAGTGTCATCAAAGTTAGTCATTCAGGGATGAGGCAGGAACTGAAATTGAGTGAGTGTAGCAAAGCATTTCCAAACATTCTTTTACAAAGGGAAAGCCAGGAGAACTGCCCCAATTTAATCCTTTAGCCATTGAATAGATGATTGAAATAAATGTTAGTGTCAGTGGCAACTGAAATCATTAAAACTGAATAAAGCCCCACTATCAGATTCTGTACTTAATTTGCAGCCAAGTTAGCCCCTCTGTTAACTATTATCTGTTGTCAATCCCTTGAACAGAAAACCATGCCCAGTGGTTGGAAGATGTCGTAAGGTAGTAGAAGTGATCCACAATACTACTGTCCAATATCCTTAACATTCTTTGCTTGCAGAATCTTAGAACACATCCTTTGCTCAAACATAACTACGTGTCTTTAACAGAATCTACATATCAACCAGGATAGATTCCAAAAACATCAGTCATGTGAAACCAAACTCGGCCTTTTCTCCCAACATATCGAAAACTTTGAATCAAGGCAGTCACGTAGAGGCAGTGTTTTTTTTATTTCTGGAAAGCATTTGAGTCATTACCACACCTGTGCTTATTCTCAGAGGTATGAGCATATGGGGCTATCAAGTGCAAGTCATCTTGAATGAAGAGTCGTCATTGAGTGTGCCACAGGGAAGTGTTGGGACCCTTGCTGTTCATGTTATGTATTAATGACCTTGTACACAATATTAATCGTAACCTCAGGCAGTGTTTTTTTTATTTCTGGAAAGCATTTGAGTCATTACCACACCTGTGCTTATTCTCAGAGGTATGAGCATATGGGGCTATCAAGTGCAAGTCATCTTGAATGAAGAGTCATCATTGAGTGTGCCACAGGGAAGTGTTGGGACCCTTGCTGTTCATGTTATGTATTAATGACCTTGTACACAATATTAATCGTAACCTCAGGCAGTTTGCAGATGATGCAGTCATCTATAATGAAGTACTGTCTGAAAGAAGCTGCATAAATTTTCAATCAAATCTTGATAAGATTTCAAACTGGTGCAAATATTGGCAATAAACTTCATTTTATTGGTGGAGCACTGGGAAGATGCAACCACTCTACAAAGGAGATCACTTAAAAATCACTTGTGGGACCTATACGTAATAGGGCTAATGGGAGACATTGAACATATACAGAGAAGGGCAGCACAAGTGGTCACAGGTTTGATCACTGGGAGTGTTTCACAGGAATGCAGAAGAAACTGAACTGACTTTAGACACAAAGTAAACCAAGAAAGTGTACTTACAGAGTTCCAAGAACCAATTTTAAATGGTGATTCAGGTAATACACTACAACCCCCTATGTACTGCTCCTTTAGATATAATGAAGACAAGATTGGATTCATTATAGCATGCATGTAGGCATTTAAACAGTCATTCTTCCTACATTGCATACGTGAATATAATGGGGAAAAACCAATAACTGGTATGAGGAGATGTACCCTCTGCCATGGACTTCACAAGAATTATGCAGAGAATATATGTAGATATAGATGTGTAAGGTACTTTATAGTGTCCTGCAGTAACATGTGGTGGGTGTAATTACTTGTGTACTTTTCTTGTCAGTTTAAACACATTGTTAATACGATATCTCTACCAAAATGAATTATGACCTTTTTTATGAATGGAAGGAAAACTTTATTTTGCTAGCTGCTCTTCTACCTTGAGCTCTTCGCCAGAATATCCATTTCTTCTGGAAGTAATTGTCAAGTGATTGAACTCTTTCTTTGCACACTGTGGCTCACAGATTCTTGTAGCCTGTCCCAGCACTTTCAAAATTATTACTCTTTTCTGCTTGAGGTCAACAGCCTACTTAAAGACTGTGAAAACATTTGTTGTCTGGGAAACACAGGTAAAGCTTCAGTAGCAGATCATGTACTGGGACCGGAGAACCACCAAATTTGACTCTCTGATACTGTAGTTTCGTCAGTGTCCAGTCATTCCTATGCTAGGATGTAGAGAGAAATCATAAAGAAATACATAAAGCAGTCATGAATCTGAAGATTGTTTTGAACAGTGCAGTGTTTCACTTGGCACCTACATGTACATCTGCAAGCCAATGTACGGTGTGTGGTGGAGGTAACCTGTACTGTCATGGGAAAAATGACTGTCCATAGGTCCCCATACAATTCCTAATTTCCCTGTGTGGTCCTTATGTAAAATGTATGTTGGCAGCAGTAGAATTGTTGTGCAGTCAATTTCAAATGCCAGTTCTCAAATTTTTTCAGTAGGTGTGGTCCTGTTGGAGGTAGTATAGTGTTGTCTTCCTCTGAACTTTGAACTGACTTACGAATGCAGTTTAATGTGGATTAGAAACGACAGTGCAGTGTTGAATTATTCCCATCAACTTTTCCAGATGTGTTAGTAGTGATAAGTGACAGATAAAATCCCAGGCTCGATTGGAAATCCAAGATGATGTACACAACTTAAGCGTGAAAGAAGTATTGAAATTAGACAAGTGCCAACTTGTGAGCAGTAAAAGTAGCATACGTCTGCATAGTTCTGTGTTCTTAGGAAAAGGTCTTGAGGATATTATGACCTGGGAAAAGGTCTTGAGGATATTACGACCTGAATGTTGTGCTGTTATGTGTGAACAGTTTGGCTTGCTGAGCCTTTTCATGTCCGAATCACAATTAGTCAAGTCCTTACAACAATTTAAATTCTGTTTCTACTGATTTTTCGGGACATCTGCTTCATCCTTCATTACAGCACACTGAGCAAACAGAGTGGAAAGGTCAGAAATGCTGTTTGATCAAAATAACTGATATATAGCTGATAAAATTCTTCTTTGTTGTTTCTCATGGTTCATGTCTAGGGATCTTTTTTGTCACTTTCCTGTAGAATATTGACGAAATATTTGGATTTGCAGGACTTCACAGGTTTGATCTTGTTGGCTCAGTTCCATTCAAAATGATGGACATGTTTCATTTTTGGCTTTGTTGATATATTCTTGAAATCATGTTACAAATTTTAAACAACTTTTTTTCTTTGTGGTTCATAATGTTAAAAGATGCTTTTGAGCATTGTTGTTTAAACACAATGGGCAATACTCACCCAACCTCTCCCAATAACCTACTGCACAGGAGCTCATTTCTTCACCCACTGATAGTCCATAGATTGTTAAATGCAAAGATATTAACACATTGGTCAAAGATTATTAAATTTATCATTGCTTATATACTCTCTGACATTTACATTCATCAAAATAATCAAGAACTTTTTTTTATAAGGAATAATTACAAAATTTATTATAACTGAAAATGTGTGATAAAACATCTTGTATCAGAAATTACACCTGATACATAGAGAATGATGCAGTCAGACCAGTTTCATTACAATAGGCATTAGGAGATGAATTCTTAGGCAGAGAAACAGGCCTTATTTAGACAATGGCCTAATGTCTGTTGTAACACTCCTCTGCTGTTAATTCAATGAAGAATGTTCATCTGAATTGTTTTTGCTTCAATGAGGTTACAAAGCAGAACATTACTTGAGCATATTGTGAGTGGAAAATGAAAAGGTACTTCATAATCTGCTTATGTGGCATGTCCAGATGTTGACGATGATAATTAAACATATCTGCCTGCTGCAGTATCCAAGTCCTGGGTTTTGTAGTTTGGAATTTATTCTATTCCAAAAAATATGTGAGCTTAAAATGTGATTTGATGCATCATTTAATAATCATCAAAGTTTCCTCACAAAACTTTCATAAATCCTAGATAATTTTAACATATGCATGTGAATCTGATCTTGTGTAGCAGAACTGCTCCTGGCATGAACTAAACTTGCACGACCCAGACCCTGCACCACTTTTGTGGGTGCAGCTGCCGAAGTATTTGCATATTCTTAATTAAAAGTCGTGCAGGTGTTGTTGACAACAGAATTGTAACTAAACTACGGCTACAAAAAATAATTGCAGTGATATTGGAAAGCACTGTGATATACGTAATAGAATATGAACAGATTTCCTAATCACAGTTAAGAAAAATTCATGATTTTAGTTTGTTAAGTACACTAATGTTGCAAAACGATCAGGAATTACCGTATTTTAATAAGACATATAATTACTTTTCCAGTTATGTTACTAATATTTCTGACAAATTTTGAAGTGTTCTGTGTTGTGTGTGGAAGTTGGTTCTGTGAAGAAATTTTAAGTCACCATTGTTTATTAAAATTTTTGCAGCTTTATGTGCTGCAGTTCACTGGCAAAGTGACAGTTATTTTGTAGCTGTAGACTCTGTCGCCGGTATGTCTTCTTCCATGCTAGCTGAAATGTTATTGAAGAAAAAACCAGCTCCTGTGAAATGGCATCCAATTTTTTCTTCGTAAGATTTAATTAATGTATGCTGACTTTCTTTATGGAAACACAGTAAAACAAAAACACATTAGGGAACTTTACCAAGACATAAATGGGTATAGGAAGGGGTTCAAGGCTAGGACAAATGCACTTCGAGGGGATGCCGGGGGAATACTGACAGACCCCAGTGCTATATTGAGTAAATGGAGGGTGTATTTTGAGCATCTATGAAATGTACACCAGGAAGCAGGAAATGAGCAGGCGTACGAAATACGTACAGCAGAACCCCAGATACCTGAGCCAACGTTAAAGGAAGTAAGACATGCAATCAACAAATTGAAAAACCATAAAGCACCAGGATCAGATTGCAGAACTGCAGAATTAGTTAAAAATGGGGGAGAGAAATTGGTGGAAGTAGTTCTCAAATTGATAATTAAAGTATGGAACTCAGAGATGATACCTGAAGAGTGGCAGGAGTCGATTCTGATCCCAATTTTTAAGAAGGGCGACAAAATGGATTGTAGTAATTATAGAGGGATATTGCTATTACCACTATGTTCCAAAATTTTCTCGAATATTCTGCTAAGCAGGCTTACACCATATGCAGATGAAATTGTGGGGGATTACCAAGCTGGCTTTCGGAGGAACAGATAAAGTATAGAACCTGCGTCAAATTTTGGAAAAGAAATGGGAATACAATAAACCAGTTCATAATCTTTTCATAGATTTTACAAAAGCATATGATTCAGTATTGCAATCAAAATTGTACAGAATTCTTTTGGAACTTGGAATACCAAAGAAGTATATTAGACTTATAGAAGCGAGTTTGAAAAACACAAAAGGTAGATTATGGGTGGGGGAATTGGAGTCAGAAGAATTTGTAATAAAGAACGGTCTTAAGCAGGGAGATGCCCTGTCTCCGCTACTTTTTAATTTAGTCCTAGAATATATTGAATGAATGAATGGCAGCAGATAATTCAGAGGGTGTGGGGTTAAATGGAAATAATAAGATATTAGGGTATGCAGATAATCTAAACATCATTAGCGATAGGAAAGAATCTGTAACAGCAAATGCGAATGCATTAATCAAGGCTAGTGAAGATGTAGGTCTAAGGATAAGTGAAGACAAAACTAAATACCTGGTTACTACTAGAATGCCAACGGCAGTAGATCAGGAAATGTTAAGATTTGGAGACATGCAGTTTGAAAAAGTGAACACATTTAAGTATCTAGGCGTGGACATCACTTCGAGAAATGAGATTGAATCCGAACTGAAGAAGAGATTACGGGTGGGAAATGCGTGGTACTTCTCACTGAATAGATTACTTTAATCACGGATATTGTCTAGGCATTTAAAGATTAGAATGTACAAAACTATTATTCTACCATTCATGCTGTATGGGTGTGAGACTTAGTCTCTCATTGTGCAAAATGAAAAGCCGGTTCGAGTATTTGAAAACAAAATTTTGAGGAAAATTTTCAGAGCAAAAAGGGATGACATTAGTGGAGAATGGGGAAAACTGCATAACTAAGAGGTTCACAAACTCTATTCAAGCCCTGACATAATCAGTAATTAAATCACATAGGCTGCAATGGGCGGGTCATGTAGCTCGAATGGATGAGGGCAGGGCAGCGCGCAGAGTACTGGTCGGGCACTTAGAGGGAAAATGTCCTGTGGGTAGACCGAGCCATAGATAGGAGGACAATATGAAGGCTGATTTGAGGAGTCTAGGTATTGAAGGTGAATGGAAGGAAATAGCCCAAGACAGGGACAGATGGCCAAAATACGTTGCTGCGGAAATGGACTCTGGTAATGGAGTCTGGTATGACCAGTGAGTGAGTGAGTGAGTGAGTGACTTCCTTTGTGACGTCATCACTGTTGTCATGATCCTTGAGGTTCCATGGCCCACAGAGCATTGCAGAGCTGGGATAGCAGTGGCACGATGTAACAGACTAACTAACAGGTGTTGCAACATCCAGAAAGACTACTCTCGTCACCTCATCCTGCAGATAGCCTGCATCCATTCAAACTCAGGCACGTGCATGAAAAATATGGAAAGCCCACGTGGGTTCAAACTAACTACTTAAGTGACGAGAAAACAGTTCCCGCTTCTGGTTACAGAAGTGTGGCTGGGCGCCACTACTTAATATTGCCACGGTTGGGAAATAATAGTAAATCAGGGGCTGATGCACAGAGCAGTCTGAGTTGTGGTGGGGAGGTGGGTCGTCTCCACGTGACCTGTGTTTACGTTCAGTGATTTTGTTGTTTCCTCTTCATTTGTTGCTCTCACTTTAAACGATAACAAAACGGATTTTTGTGGCCGGGAATGTCAAATGAATTAAAATACTTTCGCATAATTACAGAAGGCTAAACTATGTTACTAGTTTCAGATACTATTTCCACCTTTCTGACAGTCAAGCTTAATCGCCTTGCAGAACAATGAAGTTATTTTTGCCGGTTTGCTAAAGAGATTTGGCTTTCATTAATCTTTTCTGCTGGTGCAGTCAATTTACTTGAAATGAAGTATTTAATTTCACACTATTGGCTAGTTTCAACTGTTTGCTGCATTTCAAGTGCACGTATGGTATTATGCCATAATAAAGAACCAAACATGAAATAATACAGTACTGGTACTCCAAGAAAATTTACATACGAGTGTGCATTTTAAGCCGAATTATGCATTTTAGTGTGCTTCACGAAATTCTGACACTCTTGAAGTATCCTCTGATGTCTTGTTTCTTTTATGACATAATGTTAGATCTTTTAATGTTTTACACGTACGAACATATATATGGGCTTTCTGCGTCATCGTAGCAGCGCAAGTGCAGTGACGCCTGTTATCTGGCGCTCTCTTGCAGCTGCTGAAATGAACCTATTTCTTACAGGTCTCGGGAAAATACTGCGAATGGTGGTTTCAAAAGCGTTACATTCAAAGCAAATTTCCTTTTACGCAATACGAACTATGTGTGAGAATGTATGATGAATTTCTTAAATCACAAGTCATTTGACTGTGATTTAAAAATCAACTCTTTGAGGATGACTATTTAGAAGAATTTCGAGCCCAGAAGATCAGACATTTACGTCGTAATTAAAAATCTTACTGGCACATTTGTGTGATGTATCTTAAAGTGTATCACGTGCAAAAAAGATCAATATTATATGTGGAAGCTTAACTTCTCTTACAGTTTATTAATCTTCGAAACCAATATTATATGTGAATGCTATGTAATTAATTTAAACCATTAACTTTTCTTATTTGTATGTTCGCACTACTTAAGAATGATCTCGCTATTGGCTGACTATATCACGTGTCCTATGCTGTCATCAGCTGGCTAGATCACGTGACATGAGCCCTATGACTGGTCTACAAAAACGCATCATAGTCTCGATTTCAATGCTTCGGAAAGTGACATGCGTTGTTTGGCGGAATTCAAATTTATACCTTCGTAATACAAAAATATGTAGTGTACATGTTGCTGCACATCAAAGGTCTTAAAAAACGTGTCTAGACCCCACCCCCGAGTTTTGTTTTCTAAAGTACCAGAAAATTCTACATTGGTATATAAAACCATAAACTTCAAAGGATTGATGAGTATTACAGTGCTGAGGATTAACTTAACATGTTTTTTATCCAGGAAAAATCCGGGAATTTTTTTTCCTTGTCCATGTATACAACCTGAATATAGTAAAAGGTGCTACAGCAGATTTCTTTTACAGGTCTCAAGCTAACTTTAATGTGTGTTCATTGCATTCTGTTACCTTTGGTTCTCCCACAGGCCACGACACAGTCTAAAACTGGACAGCAAGTACCTCCAGCGAAGCGCAGTCCGGTGCCGCGGGACTACTCGGCCTGGGAGAAGTACGATGCCGACAAGGAGTTGACGTTGATGGAGATAGAGGAGCAGCAGCAGCAGGAGGAGAGGGAGAGGAAGCGGCGGGAGGAGCAGCTGCAGGTGCAGCGCCTGCAGGACGAAATGAAAAAAGCAGGGAAGGGAAATGCAGAGATGGTGGTACCAGGTTTGTCGTCAAGCTCTCTCTCGTAAAGCTGTCCGTGTCCTGTAGAAAAAGATAGTATAGTATACTCCTGGTTATTCGGGAAAATGTGGGGAAGAGAAGATGCACAAATAATAAAAAAAAACAAAAAGGATTGACATATTTTCAAATGTGTATTTGGGATGGCATCTACTTAATGGGTAGTAGTGTCAGTGACCAATGTCTGTGTGTGCTCGGGCACGGCGCGGCGCTGTTGTATTCTGCTGTCGGTCCGTCTTAGGATCCGTGGTTGCCCCTAGCAGCCCACAACTTGGGCTTCTGGTCCCTGGGTGTGTGTGGTGTGTGTTTTTGTATGCACGAATAATCCACACCCAAATAATTGGGAGTACACTGTACTAAATTTAAAAGTTGCCCAAAATGTTGTTGTCTTTTCCTGTTGTTTGAGCTGCTTTGTTTACTCCCCAGATTTTATGAGGGAAGATGAGAAAGTAACACACAATAATTTCATTATTAAAATGTTTAATAGGTAACAAAAAAATCTGAAATGAACTCGCATCATTCGCCTTCTTTTCAACATAGTCAACAATGTTCTCAACACATTTATCCCATTGTGGTATCAGTTTCAATATGCCCTGTTTGTTGAAGTCCATTTGGTTGGAGTATAGCCATCTATGGACTTCTGATTTTCACTTCTGCATCTGTCATAAAGTGTTAACCGGCTAGGAATTTCTTCATGGGACTGAACAGAAGAAAAGTCCAAAAGTGCAAGGTCTGGACAGTATAGTGGATGCTGGAGCACCTCCCACGAAAGTTCAGCAATTTTCTCATAAACAGAAGCAGCAAGATGGGGTTGAACATTGTCACGAAGAAGTTTGACACTGTCAGTATTAGAGTTGTCGTGTTTGTTAAACAGGGCATGACACAATTTAACCAAAGTTTTAATGTAGGCTGCAGTGTTCAAAGTGGCCTTATGTTCAGCATAACACACAACACTGTCACAGCACTTTCCTAGTAGATTCAGTCAGTTTCAGTTTTTTTGTATTGGAGAACCAGCATATTTACACTTTGTAGAGGCTTGCTCGGTTTGGGGAGTGTGGTGGTATGCCCATCACTCATCACAAGTGATGATTCCTTTCTCAAATTCATGTCCTTCTGCAGTGTAACGTAATTTTAAACTTTGGAAACTTGGTGCCATGTGCTCAGATTGTCTGCGGTATTGCCCTGTTGTCGGATGATCTGGACAATACACGACTACAAATGCTTTGCCTGCTGGAGATTGCGATGTATCGAAGGTGGCCCACATGCTCGATGGTAGCGTGCCGTCTTCCACTGTGGGGACCTGGGGCCAAATCTTCCAGGGTCCTGACACATCCATTGTAGTTTCAGGAAAAGACGTACCGGGGACAAACCCCTCAACAGCTGTTAGTTTGCATACAGAAAGTCTTTTACAAATTGTGTCGGCCCTGAAAAGGGCCTTTTTTGTAGCAAAGACGTTGTTTATTTAAAGCAGGTGCTCGAACTGGGAACCCTCTGGTGCGACACAAGCTCGATAACATTGAACGGTGTTTTGCCAAACTCTTCCAAAGATTCTTGGTATTACCCTGATGTGATTGGCGGCATGTTGAATGGGATCCATTAAATCCTGTTCATTTCTGGGTGATTCACATCTTGGTGGGTCAACAAGAACCTTGAAGAATCCCCATAGAAAGAAGTCCAGTGGCACGAGGTCTGGTGATTGTGGAGGCCACGTTCTACGAGCACCGCTGCAATTACCTGGCCATCGAAGAGTTCATTTAAATATCCGCACACAGCGCGACTGTTACGTGTGGGCGCCCCATCGTGCTGCGACCACGTGCGTTGCCATATGTCCAGGGAACATCTTCCAGCAGGCCGGGTAGAGCTTCTTGCAAAAAGTGAAGTTAATTTGCCCTGGTAAGTCAAGAACTTAGACGGACCAGCCCAGTCAGATGGTCCCCCACAATGCCTGCCAAAATGTTGAGTGAAAATCATTCCTGGTGTCCGTGGACATATGTGATGTGAGGATTTCCACTTGCCATGCAATGAATGTTTAAAGTGTTGTAAATGCCATCTTGATGGAAGGTGCACTCGTCGGTAAAGGACACAATGCTGGGGAAGTCGGGATCTCGTGTAACACATTGTAGAAACCACCGGCAAAACCCTAGAATGTGTTCATAGTCCGCCACAGGATTCAGTTCTTGGACAGGGTGAAAACTAAATGGATGGTGGCCATCATCCCTCAAAACATTCCAATACTAAATGAGGAGTGACCCCCATGTCGTCGCCAACCGCTCGAGTACTTGTTGTAGGTGCTTCCTCGAATCGTTCGAGAACAGTCTCTTCAAATGCAGCATCCCGTTGTATTCGTGGTCTTCCAGCATCACTGCAATATCTCGCTAATTAGCCTGTTTTGCCAAGTCGCCGGTGAATTGCTGTAAACATTTGTGGGTGTGGGTGGCGTCTTGCTGGGTACTGTTCCTCGTACGACCGTCGAGCTTCGTGCGCATTACTGTCGGCTAGTCTGTAAACAAAAACCGTATCTCATCGGCCTTCGAATGAATACTGTGCCGCCGTGCTTACTGTATGACTAAATTGCAGCTGGTGTGTGTGTGCTCCGAAGCAAAGCTTACGTGTGAATGCCTCTGTGAGGTGGAGAGAAACAGCGAGACCTATTCGAGACGTGTGTGTATCGTGTTGGGGCAGTGACAGGGCAAGGGAAGTTTGTATTTGTGAACCGACAACCATAGTGTTGCCCATCAACCTACGAATGGCAACAGGGCAATGTCGTGGGCAATCGGAGCGCATGGCGCCGACTTTATGTAGTTTAAAAACGTTGCATTGTCGACCTACACAACATCGGTAATTTTGATTCCTACTGGCATCAGCTATCAGAGGTTAAAATTTCGTGAGACAATTCTTGTTCGCCCTGTATATTTCACATAGATACATGTGTGCTCTTGGTTTAACTGTAATAAATATAGATATAAAATAAAAATAAATAAATAAATATTTTATTGGATTGCACTGCATATTAAACAAGTGTATCATATTATTTACTAAATACTGAGAATGAAGGTTTCATTATAATTGCAGGGTGGGAATGTTGTGTGTTCAGTTTTTGGTGCAACCTTTAGTGTTGGACATAGTTGAGAAGTGAACATTATAACTCATATGAATTCAAATAGACAGAGCACTTAATTGCACTATATGACCATCAAACTGTCAAGAACACTGATTTTGAAACATCTGGGATCGGTCGCACATCTTGTAAATAAGGTGCTTCTCCTTTTTCTAGCAGAACATTCAATAATGGTTTAAAAAGGTGGAACTAGTTTTGTAATGAAAAAATGGTCTAAATAAATACAGTTCACATGGAAAAGGGCTTCCTTTATTCAATAATTTTTAAGGTTTGGTGTCCACTGAAGTAAAAAAATTGTTTGCTGATGTGGTTGAGCCAGTAGCATTAAGTTGAAGTATCATTGCAGCCAAATAAATCTTCTATGACACGTGCCCTAATTTATGTCACAGCTAACTTGACACCAACAGAGCGAGAGCTGTTGGCCACTAGAGAGAAGGATAAAGGCAACGATTTCTTCAAAGTGGCCGATTACAGTAACGCCATCAAGCACTACTCTGCTTCAATTCAGATTCTCCCGACACCTGTCGCCTACAACAATAGGGCCATAGCAAGTAAGTAGTTGTGACATATGCTGAAGTGTATGTGCAGAACATTGTTTACTAGCTCTATTTCAATTCACTTTTATGAGAATGAAAGTTCTGGCAGAATGTAAATAATCTAGGAATAAAACTAACTCTCTCTCTCTCTCTCTCTCTCTCTCTCTCCCTCCCTCCCTCCCTCCCTCCCTCCCCCCCCCCCCCTCTCTCTCTCTCTCTCTCTCTCTCTCTCTCTCTCTCTCTCACACACACACACACACACACACACACACACACACACACACACACACACACACATACTGCTGGGATTGCAGTTCAGGATGTAGTCTGGGGTAAGGGGTCGTGTTGGGTGGTTGGAGGGAGAAAGAGGCAGGAAGTGGGAGAAGGGGTTGGGAAGAGGCAATTGGTGGCAGGGAGGGACAGGCAGGCAGGCAGCAATGTGCAGGACAAGAATGCATTAGTGGGGGCAGCAGGTGAATGTGATTCAAAAGCGACACACTGGCATCAGAGCAAGTGATTTTGGCTACGCAGAATGACGACGACATACCGGCACCTAGTGACCTGTGGATGACATATCTGCAGTGCTAAGTCCCTTGCCCAGTGTGCTGAAGTTCTCACGCAAGCCTACACAAAAAGTCATTGCCCGCTGCCCCCCTCCCCATCTGCTCCTCCAAACATAATCTGCAAAGATTTCCCATGCCATATTCTCACGCATCTCTGATCCACCCACCTTCCCCCAGAGTCAGCTAAAAAGGAGTGCCCCCCTTGTCACCCAGTATCACCACGGATTAGAGCAACTGAACCGTGTCCTTTGCCTGGGCTTTGACTGTCTATGAGGAGCACTGAGTAAGTAATGCAACATGTTTCTTTTTCTGAAGGCTGGTTGGCTTTATTCAGAATTTCAGTACATCACATAATTTTTCACTCTTTTGGCTTCAAACCCTATTTTTCTATATAATCTCTGTTCGATGTAGTGGCTTTATGCCACCATACTGGGAGGGCCTGTACAGTACCACACTACTGGTTGATGCTGGAGCCAACGTCTTACAGCGTCAGTAACCTCACCGTTATCCGTTTACTGCTTTCTACAGAGTGCATCAATCACTGGGGCAAACAGGTGGAAATGAGAAGGCACAAGATCCGGGCTTTAGGTTGGCTGAGGAAGAACGGTCCAGGTGATTTTCCTAAATCGCTACAGGTGAATGCCAGAATGCTTCTTTTGAAAGGGCACAGCTGATTTCCCTCTGCATCCTTTCCTAATCGGAGACTGCTCCGACCCTTATGTCCTCATTTTCAACAGGACGTTAAACACTATAGTCTCCTCCTCCAGACCAGTCCAGTGGAGTTTCGTGAGCTCCTGTCGTGTTCTGCAGTCTTACAGAGAAGGAGAAGTTGGTTTGCAGTTTTGTATTGCAAGAGTGACAGCTGTTTGTGGACGGCCTGCACGCAGGAGATGGGACAGGTGTGCACGACCTAGTTTTGATGACGACAGATGCTTCACCCGGTGACTCGCTGTGCTTTTGTTCACTGCCAGGTCTCTGTAGACATTCTTCAAGCACCTATCAATGCCTGCAATGCTCTGGTTCTCTGCCAAAAGAAACTCAGTTACAGATCTCTGCTTGGAACACACCCCTGTTACAGTTGTCATTTTGAAGGCAACACAGTGCCACCGCCTTTTGGAATTTCGTGAAACGATAGGGGATGAAGTGGGAATATTCCACAATGCCCCACAACAAATTCCTCATTTTTCAGTTGAAATTGCTGTGATAAGGTCTAGCATTACTTACTGAAAAACCCCCGTGTTGTCGTGCTTGGAAGTGAGGGATACTCGACTACACCTTCTAAAGTCATATTCTGCCTTCGAGTGAACCTGCACGTCATCCTGGCCTGTTGCTACGCCAACCCCCTTGTCACGTGGGTCTTATCCCTGTCAAAGACTCAAGTACAAGACCTGTCTGATTCACTCACCCAGCACCTTGTACTCTAGTCTTGTTACAGTCTTACCCTACCCCAACAGAGGCAGGGCCACCTATGATAGCAGATATGTCATACACCTGCTCTGCTGCAATTTCTACACAGCTTTCTGTGTGGGCATTACCACCATCTAGCTGTGGAATGAATGGCCTGTGCTGAATTGTGGCTGAGAACAGTTTTGACCACCCAGTAGCACAATATGCAAGAGTTCAGTGGCTGCTACACAACTTGTGCGATTGTGTCCTTCCCCCCGTCACTAGATTTCCTGAACTCTGTAGGTGGGAGTTATCCTCCCAACATATCCTTCACTCCCATAATCCTGCTGGTTTTATCACTGATAACCCACTGTACACACACCATCTACACAACAGACTCCTTTCCCTCTGTCCTGTCAACCCATCCCCCACACTTCCATGTCATCATCATTATATGCCTCAAAAACTCAGTGTTTACAGTGCCTGTGTGTCCCATACCTATCCTGCCACTTGCCCGTCTCTCACACTGCCTCCCTCCCTCTGCTCTGCAAACCCTCCCACCCCCAACCCTTCTTCATCCTGCTTCCCACTTTGTTCTTCCCCACCCCACCCCACCCCACCCGACACTTGCCCTCATCTTAGCCTACCTGCCAAACTGCAGTCCAACTTTGTGTGCTCTGCTGGCACAGTGTAGGTGTGCACAAGTGTGTGTGTGTGTGTGTGTGTGTGTGTGTGTGTGTGTTTGTGTGTGGCGGGGGGGGGGGGGGGGGAGATGGGCAAGTGGCAGGATAGGTATGGGACACACAGGCACATCCCTCTTATGTGAGCTCTGGCTTGTGAAATGGCTTGTCTGAAAGCTAGCATGTTTTCATTAATTTTTGTGTGCTATTTGGTGTATGGTCTCGGTTAATTTCAGTGTTTCACAAACATTTTATGTTTTTTGTTACATTGTTGGTCACTTGTCAGCTCGTTTTTTCTCATAAATTGATATATTTCTTGACAGAATAGTATTAATATTACAAAAAATTTAATTTATAGTATTAGTCTTAATTTTTTTGGGATATTATGAATTATTTCATTAGTGTTGAGCTTCAACAGTTGTCCATATGAATGTACTTATTTATCATTTAGTAGAATGTGGAATTAATGCTGCCTTTCATATAAAGATCACAGTTTATCAAACCTTGAAAATGTATGTGACACAAACAGTGAATACATAAGTGTGCTTAACAGACATTGTTAGTTTTAATGATTATGCTAATTAATTGTGGAATGAAACAAAATCCTCAAAGTAGAAGCCAAAAGTTTCAACTCAAAATTGTAGGTTATTGCCAAAAACCTGATATGATGAACAATACGGTAAAAAACAAAAATGAATGTATCAGGTTATTCACTAATCTCTTGTATCAGCTGTTACATTAAAACCTGTATAAGATAGTCAGATCTCATGCTAAACCATTATCAGTATGTTTCCTTCTTATTCTAGGTAATGGAGCATTTGGTTGTTCATGTTGCTGTCTACCTGATACAGTACCACTGAACACATTTTACCCTTTTCAGTTTTGTTGCTGGTGGCAGCAGTTTGCTTAGTATCAGTGTTATAAACTGCTTTCACAATGCACTGTTTGTCTTTACAGTACTTTCATCAATTCTGCCATCTATTGTTACAGGAAATAAGATGCCAAAATGGATGAATGTTTGTAAATATCGAAACAATAACCCAAGGTTGGTTAGAACATTACCGTGGTTTACTAGGCACAGCCCAATTTTCGATGGTGTGGCTTTTGTTGTCCTAAGATCTTTTAATTTTCTTACGTAGTCAGTCAGATGGGGAGTTTCCCTTTAATGTAGAGGCTGGGCAGCAGCTTAAAGAGTGCTGGTAGTATGTAAACCACTTGGGTGATAGAAAACAAGATGGCAGAAGAGATGAATATGTCACATGTATTGAAACAATTTGTGCTGTGTATACACCTCACAGGTGTGACATCGTGAAAACCATCACTCACAAAAGCTAAATTATGTTTGGCAATCTGTATAAAAATACGCTGTTATTCATAAGAGCCTGCAAGTTGCTGTGTTTTCAATATTTTAATGTGGTTCTGTGCTAAATACATATAATGATTGACGTAAGAGCTGCTACGTCTAATCCGTAAGATGAGAAATTTTAAAATAGTTGATCGTATCAAAAGAAAAATACAATAAAAAAGTTAATAAATTATGAGACAGAATGTCAGCCAGTAGGTGTAATGTTTAGTATTGTCAGTGGAAACGTACAAAAGTAGATACTGTTCTAGCCTGCAGAACTATTAGTTCCTTCCTTGGGAGGATATAGGAATAGGTTGAGGGAGTTTAAAAATTACTGTAGGATGAAAGGATGCCACCTATAGCGGTGAGAAGGGCAGAGTACTTCTGAGGAAACTTGCAATTCTTACCCTTCCAACAAGTTGCTCCCTTTTACCCTATAGCCTCGGTGGTGTGCTCTACCTCTCCAACCTTTCCACACCACTCCCTGTATCCTCCCTGAGGAATGGCCTATTAGTTCTGAAAGCTACAACAGTGTCTTCACTTTCACATTTGTGTGTGTTTGTCAGTTCTGTGCAATTTCTGGTAAGTTCTCACCAGCAATTCAGTCTCATAATTTATAAAAATACTTATTTCAATATATGAGACCTGTTTGATAAAGAATGATCGTTACTCATCCTCATAATTTTGATCGTCCTCCTTAAAATAGTTTCCTTTTGGTGGGATGCACTAGCCCCAGCATATCTGCCAGTCTGCAAGGGCATACAGGAAACAATTTTTTGAGTGGTCCCACAGAATCACCACCACAGTCTTCATTACTGTTTCCTTTCACAGTGTCGTTTCCTAATGTTAGGGAATATAAAAAGTCTTATGGAACTAAATCTGGACTTAGGAAGGGTGAAGGATGCACTTCACACACTGCATGCAAATATCTTTTCATTTGGGAATAGTCTTGGAACTCACTGTTCACAAAATGTTTTGTGTAAAAGAATTTTGTGTCACCAGCTTGTGGGCGGCACCCTATGCAATTTTCAGTATTCCAGGACAAGTTAATGATGTTATATGCCAATCCTCTCACAAGGACAGCAGCAGTGTAGATGTTGTCTTCTGTGAAAGCAGCAACAGGAGTGCCACGTGCACTCTCCCTTGAAATTGTTTTCCCCCTTTAACCCTGTGGTGCATGAATTTCACTGCAGTGACAACTTATAATGGTCAATTTTCTGGCGTTTTCAATCAGTCGTGAGGCTGCAAATGCGTGCAGGACACAACACCAGTAGGGGGTGCCGACTGCAGTTAACTGTGTGTATATGCAGCCTCAGGACTGATTGAAAATGCCAAAGAAGTGACCATTAACAGCTGTCCACTGTAGTGGATGCTATGCAACACAGGGCTGAACAGTTTAAACTATCTTTGAGCTGTGCTACAGGAAGAACAGACTCTCCGAAGGCCTCCAGTAACATTGCGTAGGCTCAACTGAACACTTGTTGAGATATAGAATTTCAAAGCCACATCACCTCCATTCTTAAGATAGCATTACTTGAATATCTCAATTTGCCTTCCCCTCACAGTTAGGAACCGGGAGTGCCAACAATGAAACTAGTATGGTGTGTTTGTTACACCATATGCCAACAAAATGTCGAAGATTAAACTATAATGTGAGAAATTATGATCGTAAAAAGTGATCATTCTCACCTATTTCGTGGAATAATGATATTTACTAAGTAGGGTGCAAACAGTAACTGTTTACAAAGTACGAAAGTGGTGTAGGGGAAACTTGAGGCCGTTTGAGACAGGAAGCAACCTCAAATTGGCCTGTGAAAGCAACTAAAACTACAGAGTGCTCGTCAAGTGAGATTTTGAATATTGTCTTGTGCTCTTACATCACCACCTTGGTCATTCTTTATCATTTGGAGGCCATTTCTTTCTTGTGCTACAATTGTCCTCAGATATTAAACACACATTTGTTCTTGCATTTGTAGATGTAAAATTGAGATTTCTATAGTTTTTACCTCAAAGTTTTGTGAATTTTAACACTATAAAATCAACACTGAAATTCTTTAGTTTCTCTGGTTGCTTTATTATGAGATTACTATGCTTAGATAAAAGTGCAAACATAGTTTTTGCATAATTTTTATAAAGGTGTTTATTCTTTCATATTGTGGGAACTTTAAAATGCTAATTCAATGAAATAAAATATTTCAGAAGTCTGACTGACTAAGTTAGTGGCATAAGAGAGTGAGAGGTAGAGTGTATTGTAGCCTAGGTAGCTTTTATAGGCCAATTTGATGTTGTTTCCCAGCTCGATAGGTCACACGTGTCCTCTGTCAAACTGCTTGTCTCGACTACCTGTACACCACTGTGGTACATTGTGAACAGCTGTTGTTTATACCCTGTAGTGCCAGCTGTATGAAGTGCCCCGTATTTTGTTGCAACCTGAAGCTTTATATTGTGCAGTGCTTTAGAAGCATCTTTTACATTATTCTATGCTGCTAGTGTAGCTGGTTTCTTTGAGCTGTCTTTTACTTGGCCACAGTTTGCACAAAACATGTGGACATTAAATGAATGAATAACACGCCTCAGTTTTAGGATGAGTGATTTTTATTGAGCACAGCATGCATTCTGTTGGTCTGTATTACTATTTATTTTCTCATAACAAAAGTGTTTCACAAATTTTTTGTTTTTGTCAGTGATTAAATTGCATCGCTATGATGCGGCATTGAAAGACTGCAATGAAGTTCTTAAAGTGGAACCTGACAATGTGAAAGCTCTCATGAGAAGAGGAATTTCTCATCAAAACAGGAACAGTTACCAGAAGGTATGTACTGAGTCTCACACTTACAGTGCGTCTTGTGCAGTTTCATTTACTTGTATCCATAATTACTGGGTATACAGGGTGTTACAAAAAGGTACAGCCAAACTTTCAGGAAACATTCCTCACACACAAATAAAGAAAAGATGTTATGTGGACATGTGTCCGGAAACGCTTAATTTCCATCTTAGAGCTCATTTTAGTTTCGTCAGTATGTACTGTGCTTCCTCGATTCACCGCCAGTTGGCCCAATTGAAGGAAGGTAATGTTGACTACAGTGCTTGTGTTGACATGCGACTCATTGCTCTACAGTACTAGCATCAAGCACATCAGTACGTAGCATCAACAGGTTAGTGTTCATCACGAACTTGGTTTTGCAGTCAGTGCAATGTTTACAAATGCGGAGTTGGCAGATGCCCATTTGATGTATGGATTAGCACGGGGCAATAGCCGTGGCACGGCACCTTTGTATCGAGACAGATTTCCAGAACGAAGATGTCCCGACAGGAAGACGTTCGAAGCAATTGATCGGCGTCTTAGGGAGCACAGAACATTCCAGCCTATGACTCGCGACTGGGGAAGACCTAGAACGACGAGGACACCTGCAATGGACGAGGCAATTCTTCGTGCAGTTGACGATATCCCTAATGTCAGCATCAGAGAAGTTGCTGCTGTACAAGGTAACGTCGACCATGTCTCTGTATGGAGAGTGCTACGGGAGAACCAGTTGTTTCCGTACCGTGTACAGCGTGTGCAGGCACTATCAGCAGCTGATTGGCCTCCACGGGTACACTTCTGCGAATGGTTCATCCGACAATGTGTCAATCCTCATTTCAGTGCAAATGTTCTCTTTACGGATGAGGCTTCATTCCAACGTGATCAAATTGTAAATTTTCACAAGTAACATGTGTGGGCTGACGAGAATCCACACGCAATTGTGCAATCACATCATCGACACAGATTTTCTGTGAACCTTTGGGCAGGAATTGTTGGTGATGTCTCGATTGGGCCCCATGTTTTTCAACCTACGCTCAATGGAGCACGTTATCATGATTTCATACGGGATACTCTACCAGTGCTGCTAGAACATGTGCCTTTACAAGTACGATACAACATGTGGTTCGTGCACGATGGAGCTCCTGCACATTTCAGTCAAAGTGTTCTTACGCTTCTCAACAACAGATTCGGTGACCGATGGATTGGCAGAGGTGGACCAATTCCGTGGCCTCCACGCTCTCCTGACCTCAACTCTCTTGACTTTCATTTATGGGAGCATTTGAAAGCTCTTGTCTACGCAACTCCGGTACCAAATCTAGAGACTCTTCGTGCTCGTATTGTGGACAGCTGTGATACAATACACCATTCTCCAGGGCTGTATCAGCGCATCAGGGATTCCATGCGACTGAGGGTGGATGCATGTATCCTCGCTAACGGAGGACATTTTGAACATTTCCTGTAACAAAGTGTTTGAAGTCACCCTGGTACGTTCTGTTCCTGTGTGTTTCCATTCCATGATTAATGTGGTTTGAAGAGAAGTAATAAAATGAGCTCTAACATGGAAAGTAAGCGTTTCCGGACACATGTCCACATAACGTATTTTCTTTCTTTGTGTGTGAGGAATGTTTCCTGAAAGTTTGGCCGTACCTTTTTGTAACACCCTGTAGATGGATGGAGGACACACACACACACACACACACACACACACACACACACACACACTTCTAGCCTCTTGCTATTCTTTGTCCCCTCTGTTGGGGAACATGTCTGGGGGTGTTCTTAGGAATGGTCAACACTATCTGTAGCTGATACACGAACAGTCGCACCACTGTTTTTTGTTCCATTTTCCTTTCTTCGTTCACCTTCTCCTACCATTCCTCCACCTCGGTGTTTGAGGTTCCTCTCTCTTCTTCTTCCTCCCTGTGTGCTCCTGAAAGCTGGCCCACACATCTGACACTTAACAGGTGACTGGGTAACACGTAATTCCGAGCCCCGGGCCGACAGGTTGGGTTCGCACGTACCCCCTGGTACAGGCGAGGCCCGGAGAGGAATGACTGCCTGAGCTGCTACCTTCTCAAATTGCTGATTGGTCCCTCAGTCAGGTGTGACTTGAGGTGTGAACAATCACCTAAGGCGGGTGCGCCCCCTTGTGGAGGGCTCCCCAGTTGGAAGGAGCACGCCATCGGAGATGCTGGCAATCGTGGGGGATTTCCTTGCAATGAGTCAATCATCATCTTTGCAGTCTACGTCCACCAAATGTAAGCGGAATGAAGCTCCCAGTTCAGAGACCCTCCCAGGTGCACCGTGGTTCCTCGTGGTTTCACATACTGAAGACAGACAGTCCTTTGCAACGGTAAGTCCGTTTATTTTTAAGAAAGGTGTTGCTGCAGTTATCGGCCGTGTCAAATCCTCAGTCAGGACGACGACTGTTCAATCCCGCGTCCGGCCATCCTGATTTAGGTTTTTTGTGATTTCCCTAAATCGCTCCAGGCAAATGCCGGGATGGTTCCTTCGAAAGGGCACGGCCGACTTCCTTCCCCGTCCTTCCCCAATCCGATGAGACCGATGACCTCGCTGTTTGGTCTCTTCCCCCAAACAATCTGATCCAGTCCTGTCAAATCCTGCTGTTGTTTACTAAATGGCACTTTGCTTTTGGAGACTATTTCTGATTCTCAAGCACAACTACTTGCCGCTACGCTTCTCCCTAGCTATTCTGCTTCTGTCGAGGCCCACAGAATTCTGAATTCTTCCTGTGGTGTTGTTTACACTAGGCTGCTCGACGGTCTTGACAGAGGCTGAAATCCGAACATACCTCTCTGGTCAATGTGTCATTGCTGTCCATCGGGTGATGAAAAACGTAGAGGCCTCTGTAGTATCCACCCGCACTTTTTCTCACCTGCGATAGAGTGGTGCATCTGTCAAAGATCAAAGCAGGCTTTTAAGCTATCACAGTCAGACCGTACTTTCTGAACCCGATGCACAGCTACCAGTGTCATCGTTTCAACCACACTCAAACTGTCTTATCGACACCTGGCCAAATGTGTAACCTTTGTTAGGGGTTTCCAAGAGGGCGATTGTCCGCCTCCTTCTCCCCACTGTATCAATCGCAATGGTGACCGTGCTGCCACCTCTCGAGATTGTCTCGTGCATCTGGATGAGTGGCTTTAGAGGAGATCTGGGTAAAGGACAAATACCATACCCAGTCATTAGCAAGTTATTGGCTAGTTGCAATCCCTGCATTCTACCGTCTGGCACTGTTCTTGCTACATCGTCCTCCACAAAGGACATAACCGTGTAAACATGTGACCTCAAATTTAACCGTAAGGTTGTGAAATCACCCAGTGTCAAGGTAGCACTGCCGTCCCCTCTTCCAACTGTGCAACAAGCCATCAAACTCTCGTCTCGAGGGGCGAAGTCGCCAGCTACACGACTAACTGGCTGGAAAGGACAGAAGGAATACTCGAACGAAGACTTCCTACATTCTTCCAGCCAACCGACACCCGAGTCTTCCTCTGCTAACTGGAAAGGCTCGAAGAAGTCCAACAGAAGCAAACAGTCTGCAGTTTCCCTGACTCGAAGATCCTCTTCGAACTGTGTCGCCACGTGATACCCTCACCTGGCCGGCCTCCGTGTCACCGGTGCACGCTGCCAACCATTTTTCTCCTCGGGCTAACAGCAGGAGAAAGCAGACGCTTCTGTGGACCTCACGGAGCAGGATCCTTGTACGTCTGTGCCCCATAGCAGCGAGTCTTCGCTGGGTGACACTCGACGTGTGCTGTGGTGACACCCCTTCATTTGTTCGTCATTAT
This sequence comes from Schistocerca cancellata, assembly GCF_023864275.1. Classification (NCBI taxonomy): domain Eukaryota; kingdom Metazoa; phylum Arthropoda; class Insecta; order Orthoptera; family Acrididae; genus Schistocerca; species Schistocerca cancellata. Next base: position 42,001,045 of record NC_064637.1, read on the forward strand.
GACTGTCCTTCGATGAAACGTTCGCGGTCCTCGATCCCACAGAGAAAATTTTCAGCTGCTTTTAGAATCGCAATGTACCCTTGTGCTCTGCCTTCAGGAAACAAAATTGTGTCCTCGTGACTGCTCTGGGCTTTCTCATTTCTTCCTTGTCCATTTTGACCTTCCCACAAGGAGAGCATTCCGTACCATAGGTGAGTCGTGCTGCTCATCCGTGTGCTGTGGTGACACCCCTTCATTTGTTCGTCATTATGACTGTCCTTCGATGGAACGTTTGCGGCCCTCGATCCCACAGAGAAAATTTTCAGCTGCTTTTAGAATCGCAATGTACCCTTGTGCTCTGCCTTCAGGAAACAAAATTGTGTCCTCGTGACTGCTCTGGGATTTCTCATTTCTTCCTTGTCCATTTTGACCTTCCCACATGTAGAGCATTCCGTACCATAGGTGAGTCGTGCTGCTCATCCGTATGATGATGATGATCATAGTCGACCCGTCTCCCTGACTACCTGTCTGCAAGCTGTTACAGTTCACCTTTTCCTGCTTCACTTTATCTTTTCCCTTTGTACCATTTACATCCCTCAGTCATTTGATGTCACAAGGACAGACTTGCTCCAGCTTATTGGGCAGCTACCCCACCCATTTCTGCTGCTCAGTGACTTTAATGCTCACTGTCCCCTTTGGGGTTCTCCCAGAACCTGTCAGAAAGGTGCCCTTTTGGCTGACCTCAATCAACATAACCTCTTCTGCTTTAACACAGGAGCACCCACATTCCTTTCCGACTCCTCGGACACCTATTCCCGTTTGGACCTATCCTTCTGCACTACCCAGCTTGGCCATCTCGAGTGGTCCGTTCTCTCTGACATCTACGTGAGCGACCATATCCTGAGTGCTATCTGTTTGCTCACTTCTACTCCACCCGTGTGCACACCCAAATGGCAGTTGACTAAGTGTGAGTGGAGACTTTACTCCTCCCTGGCGACATTTGACGAACAAGATTTCCTCAGTTGTGATGACCAGGTGGAGTATCTTACAACCGTTCCATTCCTCCTTACCACGCCATGTCCCGGTCCCTCGGTGGACAGGCATGCTGTGAAACAGTTCGCCTGCAGAGCTGTGCTCTCTGTGTTTTTAACCGCCATCGTATGATAGCAAACTGCATTCACTATAAACAGATCCGTACACAGTGTCATCACGTTGATCGGGGTAGCAAAAGAGCTAGCTGGATTTCATTCACTAATTCTTTTAATGGTTCCACTACCTCTTCTGTCATTTGGGCCAACCTCAGATGGCTCCTTGGAACCGACCAACCATTCCCCAGTTTCCGGCCTGACAGTAGCAGACAATTTCATCGTAGACCCTATTGCTGTCTCCAACACCTCGGGCTGCCATTTTGCAGAGATTCCGAGCTCCTCCCACTATCACCCTGCCTTCCTCCACCGGAAACGAGTGGAGGTGGCTCGGGCAATCCCTTCCTCTTCTCAGAATCGTGAGTGCTACAGTGCCACCTTTACCGTGAGGGCGCTAGATTGTGCTCTCACTTCATCCCGATCCTCGGCCCCACAGCCAGATGCTGTTCACGTACAGATGTTGCAACACCTTTCTCCTGCGGTCCTGCAGGCAAGCACTTTTTGCTTAAGACATACACCCACATCTGGGCGAGGGCACATTTCTCAGATGCTGGTGTGAAGCCACTGCCATCCTCATACCTAAGCCTGATAAGACACACCATCCTTCTATCTGCCACCACATTTCTCTCACCAGCTATGGTTGCAAGGTTAAGAAACATACGATTCATGCCCGGTTGGTATGGTGGCTCAAATCTCGCAATTTGCTAAACACTGCACAGTGTGGATTTTGAGTGTGCCATTCTGCAGTTGACCATCTCGTCACTTTGTCCACTGATATGATGAATGGTTTTTTGTGGAAATCAGACTGTGGCTGTGTTTTTCGATTAGGAGAAAGCATATGACACCTGCTGGAGGACTGATATCCTCTGTACTCTCTACCTGTGAGGCTTCCATGACCACCTGCCCTGTTTTCTGGAGGAATCTTTAAAACACCAAGTTTTCAAGGTATGTGTATGTTCTGCCCTATCAGACACATTTACCCCAGAAAATGGTGTGCCTCAGGGTTCAATCCTGAGCATCGTCCTCTTTGGAATCGCCATTAACCCTATAATGGCCTGTCTCCCACCAGGCATCTCTGGCTGCCTCCCTGTTGGCAATTTTGCCATCTATTGCCGTTAACTGTGGATCTGTCTCATTGATCGGCGTGTTCAACAATGTCTCGATCATAGACAATGGCTTTCGTTTTTCCACTGAGAAAACAGTTTGTTTGAATTTCTGGCAGCACAGTTGGTTTCTCCCACTATCTCTTCATCTTGGGCCTGTTGCTCTTCCATTCATTGAAACTACAAAATTCCTGGGCTCATGCTAGATTGGAAACACTCTTGGTCCTACCACGAATCTTACTTGGCAGCCCGCTGTATGCAGTCTCTGTGTCCTACGTGTCTTCAATGATACTTCCTGGGCTGCAGATGGAACCACCCTCTTCCATTTGTACCGGGCCCTTGTCTGTTCAAAACTAGACTATGGGTGCATTGTTTGTGCATCTGCACATACGTCTGTCTTACACTGTCTCATTACTATCCACCATTGTGGCATCCGTTTGGCCACTGGCGCCTTTTACGTTAGCACGGTTGAGAATCTGTACGCAGAAGCTGCCAAACTACTGCAGTCCTGCCACCGTGACTTTCTCCTCAGCAGATATGCATGCTGTTTGTCTGCCATGTGTGGCCACCTTTCCTATGCCTCCTTTGATGTCCATTAGGGTGCGTGTCCCTTTTTACTATTACTTCCTGGAGTTCTCTTTCGGCTCGTGCTCAGGCAGCTTAACTTCACGCTACCTGCAAATTTCCCGAGGGATGTAAACTGTTCACCACCTTTGCTTCGTGCAGTGGCCTGTGTTCACCTGGACCTTCATTTGCTTCCAGGCTCGCTCTATTGCCTGCACTTTCATCACCTTCACGCGGAACTTCTTGTTAGTACCTTTGTGTACACTGATGGCTCTCGGACTCACCGTGGCGTCGGGTGTGCCTTAGCCAGTGGTGCCGACATTTTCCAGTATCGGCTCACGGCACACTGCTGAGTATATTCGGCAGAGCTCTTTATCCTGTATCAGGCCACGGAGTATGTCCAGCAAAACAGGCTTTTCAATTGTCACCTGCTCCGACACTCTGTGCCCTTCAGAGCCTCTGTGTGCCGTTCACTGTCCATCCCTTAGTGCAAGGGGTCCAGGAGAGCTGTCACTCACTCTTGATGGAGCCTCTGTGATGTTTATGTGGGTTTATGTCAATTTGACAGGAAACGCTGCTGACGCTGCTGCCATTGCTGCAGTCCTCTTACCTTAGCCCACTAGTTCTTCCAGTCTTGCAGTCTGTCAGCAGGTGCTGTCACTTTGGCATTGCTACTGGTCCTCCCTTCATGGGAATAAGCTCTGGCTTATTACGCCTCTCCCAACGGCTTGGACGACTACCTCTTGGCCCTCCCGCCGGGAGGACATAATTTTAAGTAGGCTGCTTATTGGGCACTGCCTTTTTAGCCATCGCCGTTTAAGTGGTGCACACATTGGGCCCAACTTTTAACTGCCCACCATTTGCTGACTGAATGCTTTTTTTTTCCAACCATTTACATTCCCATTTGAGTTTGCTGTCCGAGTTATCAATCGTTGTAGCGAATGACGCGCATGCTGTCAACCGTGTATTACTTTTTACCCATCGTAGCAATATGGGAAAGGGCATTTAATTTTTAGTTCTGGACCTCTGTTTTTCTGTGGCATATTTTATAGAACTTTCTCCATGTTCCTGTTTTTAGCTGTATTATCTTCTGTCGATTGGGATTGACTTAGTCATTTTTAACACCTCTCTTTGTCTTCGTGGTTCACAGTTTTGTCATGGGCATGTATGACCCTAGTTGTTTCTTTACCCTAAAACAAAACACACACACCTGCACGTGCGCACAGGCACTGTCATCTCCAGATGTCCGGAGATGAAGGTGAATAAGTGTGTGTGTGTGTGTGTGTGTGTTTGTTTGTTTGTTTGTTTGTTTCTACATCTGAAAGAATTTTGTCTGATAGCTTATCCAACAGTGTCAAATGTGCCTGCCACTGCTCAATGTGTCCTATGTGGTTAGTAGTAGTAAACTACCTTAATTCATATCGTTATTCCCCCCCCCCCCCTTCCCCCATATTTTCCATTGAAAAATGGCACTAATACATCCATCAAGAGTTCATCCCAGTTAGCCTCAACTTGGCTATATTTTGCAGCATTCTAATAATGCCTTAACATGGAAACAATGGCATGTATATAAAAAACTTCCTCACTGTTACTACTTTCCACATTTTCAATTAATTGGTGTTAGGAACTTGAGGGTGTTGCCTTAGCTTCTGTTTGTTTCCTGTAGCAAAAGATGAAACATTGAGTATAATATTATGTAAGTCCACAGATCCACCTGCTTCAACACCAGCTATGAAAACTGTACTTCTACACATTTTAAACAGTGATGCTATTTCCACATTATTACTGCTTACTCTGGGCATTATTTTACAGTATTGTTTAACATTGCTGTCATGCTGGTTTTTTATTTTATTTTTTGTTACTATCAAGGAGACCACCATCTGCTACAGCTATAGCTCCACTCTTCAAATATGTTTGAATCATGAGTTCACCACTTTTTAACTCTTCTGGTTGCAGTCTTATTAATAGACATTGATTAATAGCCTTACAATCACAGTTCATACTTGAGCGGAGTTCATTTTAGTTTTCATTGGTTGAAACACAATTTATGTTGTTCATTGACATTATTCATCATTTCCAAGGCACATCTTTACTGATTATAATGAATTAAATTTAGATTATAGTTTATAATAATGAACAGTTTTCACAAGTTGTGGCATTGCACATGTTGACTACAAATTCTTTCACTTGCTGTGCAACTATCCCTTTTATATACACACTTTTTGTGAGCTGAATTAATTTATAAATGAAAACAGCAATATATCTCATATATTTATTTCTTTACATAATGCAAAAAAAAGTTATGAGGATCGTGAAAGTTTTAAAATGTAAACAGTAATGTGTCTTATAAATTTGTTTTGTTACACAGTGCAAAAGGTTGAGGTGGATTATGAAAATTTTTTGATGTTGTTGTTATGTTTGTACACAGTTGCTAAATAAAGTTGAAACTGATATGTTTTGCATGCTCCTGTTGGTGATGGTAGAGGTATTGAGCGACTGGACGACTCGAGCTATGCGAAACAATTAGTTTTTGATGAATGATGTTCCTTCCATTACACTGTGAGTTAGTGATACAGTTATGTAGCTAATCCATCACATGAGCTACACAGAATTGGGCTGTGTTGTTAAATGTTGGGAAATTCATCTTATATGACTTCTTTCACGTGTTCCCATAGTATCCTTTGTTTGTTTTTCCCCCAGTGAAGCAACTTGGTAAATTTTGTAGCAACTACTAAAATCTTAGTTTCCTAAAAGAAAGAAAAAATATCTAAATCTTGAAATTTACATTGTACATTTCAGGCTTGTGTGTCCTTTTCAAGTCGGCCATCTCGACTGTGCTGACCTCTCTTCATCATTGTTGTATGTAATCGCAGTTCTTATTGAACAAGCTAATCTTGTACTGTCTGTTGCTATCAGGCCTACGAGGACTTCAACCGGGTAGTGGCACTGCAGCCAGAGAATCGTCTTGCCAAATCTTTGGCCAACCAGATGAAGAACAAGTGCCTGGCCAAGAGGAAAGGAGTCAGGTCAGCTATGTTGGAGTTAACACTAATGTCAACATTCTTGTAGTGCCTCATTGGTTTTCTTTCTTTCTGTTTCCTCCTCCTCCTCCTCCTCCTCCTCCTCGTGATGTTCCTCCTCTTCCTCCTCCTACCACCTCTTTCACTTCCACTTCCTCTTCCTCTTTTTCCTCTCTGTTGCACTGTCTCTGCCTCACTCCCTCCTCCGTCACCAATTAATGCAACAGAAATAGTAAGAATAACTTAAAGAAAACTGTTCCATTAGTTGTGCATGAGGCGTACTCTTGCATCTTTTGAATGCGATAATTTTTCCAGGAAAAGATGGTGTGATAAACCAGTAGACCAGTCTGCCATTTAGTAACATAAATCTAGAAATAGTGCATCTCTGTTTAAATGGGACCTTACCAACTGCTCTGCTGTCTTTGATTTTCTTCGTACTTATAGGATTTGAAGGTCAGTGCACAGACAAAAATTTCCTAAAGCAGTACAGTGAAGTTCTCAGATGCCAGAACACCGATAAGTACTAAAAATTAAGAGCTCATCATCAGTCTGGTTGGTAGTAGCTGAGTCATAGCATAAATGTCGTGCAATTGTAAAATCAAAGATCCAAATCTCACTCATAGTAACTGTTTGTATTTTATCCACATTTCATATTTTTCAATAAATGTTGTCATTGTGGCCATCAGTCCTGAGACTGGTTTGATGCAGCTCTCCATCCTAGTCTATCCCGTGCAAGCCTCTTCATCTCTGCATAATGACTAAAACATATATTTGTGGAAAGTATTACCACTGTGCTACAATATGATGGCCTATAGCATTTTGACTTACAAGGTTAGTAATGAAACTTCCTGGCGGATTAAAACTGTGTGCCGGACCAAGACTCGAACTCGGGACCTTTGCCTTTTGCGGTCAAGTGCTCATCAACTGAGCTACCAAAGCACGACTCACACCCTGTCCTCACAGCTTTACTTCTGCCAGTATCTTGTCTCCTACCTTCCAAAGTAAAGCTGTGAGGACAGGGCGTGAGTCGTGCTTGGGTAGCTCAGTGATGAGCAGTTACTCATGAAAGGCAAAGGTCTTGAGGTCGAGTCTCGGTCCGGCACACAGTTTTAATCTGCTAGGAAGTTTCATATCAGTACACACTCCGCTGCGGAGTGAAAATCTCACTCTGGAAGGTTAGCAATCATAACTAAGTTGGATATATCAATTTCATGTATGTAAATATTTTTAAATTTTCTAATCAGTCATTTAACATTATGGGGAATAAAATAAAATAAATGAAAACTGGCCATGTGAGTAGGAGTCTCTCACTGGGGGTTCTGCACAAACTTATATAGTATGTGCACCCATTCTAGGAATTGAGGATATTGATGATTTCTACCTATTACTGACATTAATGCTGCAAGATATCAGTCTCAGGGATTCTTAGCCTTCCAAGAATGTTTTGATTTCAGGTTTGAAGTTGGCTAATGAATGACAAGACACGTTTTTTGTTTTCATGTCATATAATTACAAAGTAACAAACTTCGATATTTCCATTCACTTACTCTGTGAAACCTTGCTTCTTGCCAAATTTCATGATTCTAGGTCAACATGAAGTACCCTATAGGTTTTAATGAAACTGTGTGACATAAATGGCCATATTTTTTAATTGAACTGACTTAGACGATTAAAATTTTTACACTGCCAAGAGGACATCGGCCTTAATATGTGACATAAATTTGAACTTGATACACCAAACTGTTCCAGCGAAAAAGGGTCTTAACAGATTGAGAGACAGATAGATGGAGACAGACAGACTAACAGAAAAATTACAAAAAATGTTTTTTATATTATATGTGGTGTGATTAAAATCTCTTAAAGAATCTTTGTGTTCATCGTCGACATCAAATTTGTCTCCTTCAAAGTAATCCCCCTCAGATATAAAACACTTGTTCCAGTGCTTTTTCCAATCTTGGTAGCACTTATGGAACTCAGATTTTGTTGTGGTGTTCAGCTCCTTTAGTAATTCTTATTTTATCTCATCGATGGTGGCAAACAGACATCCTTTTGTGGATCTCTTCAGCCTCGAGAATCGAAAGAGGTTGCAGGGAACCATGTCCAGCGAATATAGTGGCTGAGGAAACATAACAATTTTGTTTTTTGCCAAAAAATCACAAACAAGTATTGAGGTGTGAGCAGGAGCGTAATTGTAATGCAATTTCCATGAGTGGTTTTGCCACAATTCTGGACATTTTCTTCGGATTGCTTCATGCGGATGGCACATAACTTCGAGGTAGTATTCCTTATTGGCCGTAATACCACCAAGCGAGGTGGCGCAGTGGTTAGCACACTGGACTCACATTCAGGAGGAACACGTTTCAATCCCACGTCTGGCCACCTAATTTAGGTTTTTCATTATTTCCCTAAATCGCCCCAGGCGAATGCCAGGAGGTTCCTTTGAAAAGGCGCCACCGACTTCCTTCTGTCATTCCCTAATTCGATGAGACCAATGACATCGCTGTTTGGTCTCTTCCCCCAAACAACCCAACCCGCAACCGTAATACCGCAAGGCAGGAACTTGGTATGGAAGTTCTGATGATTGCAGCTGTGAAAAATATTATGAAATGAACTCACATTTTCAAATGAGGTGATGGCAAGACTTTAAAATTTGCGCTGGTTTAGAGCTCAAGCATGGATTTCCTGCTTATTGCAAATGGTCGCCCATACCATTTTGGCTATCTGAATACGCTTAGAGGCCCAGTCCAAAATTCCATATGCGTCTAAAGCATACTGCAGTGTGAAGATACAGACATTGTAAGAATCAATAATGTATCCATGTGTTGAGGCCAAAATGACAATAAAATATTTCTCTCTCCCTGTGCGGTGATCGTGAAAAGTGTGAGCATAATGTTTGTGGACTCCATGACAAATGGAAGTTTGGATCAGACCCAGAGATCTGGTTGGATAATCAAAGTGGTTCAGGTGACTGCTCACAATTAGCTGGAAATCCGGTTTCAGGGCTCGGTCAGGCACAAATTTTCACATGTTGCAAACAGCTGGCATCAATCCATATTCATAAAATCTGAATTCATTTCACAATAGAATAGCATTACGGTTGAGTCAATAGCTGCAGCTACACAGTAATACAGTGGACATAACAGTTCACAACACTTCCCTCAGGCTGTGCAGAAGCATCAACTCTACATACTTGGAGGCCACAGCAGAGCATAGTATGTGGTCTAGTGTAGTGTGTGGTGAGAGATGGGACTGACAGAAGTCGACATTACATCAGAATAGTAATGGCTTCTACAGTCTGTATAAAATTTTGTTCTCAAACAGCCAGTAATTAAAAATTGTAAGTGTATTAAAATTTATAATTAAGTACTTGGTAATTAACTTGATAAGGAATAGAGAATTTAGATAAAAGTTGAATTTTTCTTCTGTTTGATAGTACACGTGTTGAGATTATCACTGTTACTTTTTAATTCGGAACTACTGCTTATTGATTCAGTTTTCAGAATAACCACGTAATTCTTCTCTGGTGTACACTCCTCGTTACCAGCTTCCCCTGTGCTGAAAACTGAAAGCCCTTATTATCTTAAACTTTCTATCAACTAGGAGAAAGTACATCTTTAGAAATCACATTAAATAGGTCTTTCCTTTACAAAATGGTAACCATAAATGTGTGGTCTATGACATTACTTGCAACCTGTATGACATGAATAACAGTTCTTTGAAGTTGTACTGGTACACATGCAGAGTATAACTTTGTGTTTTCTTTTCTGTGATGTCACCTGCATTGTCCGGGTACTCCCATGTTGCACACCTCCAAGCCGGGACACTGCACCACGAAATAAACTGCCAGACCAGCAGGTACCATGTGTGTAATTAAGCTGCTAATGTTGCCCCACCTTTCAGACGCCCTTATTTATTTATTGGTCCTGTGAATCTAGGACTGTTCAGTGCACAAAAGATATTGGACCATTCATTAATTACAATACATATTCCTTGATTTTTCTTTTTTTCAGACATCATGTTAACAAAAGATAAAATTATACAATAATTTGTTATTCCACACATTTGATAAAAAAAAGTCTTAATTGGTGAGGCAGTTTTGTTTTTCTAGGTATTCCTATATGTATAAAAGCAGTTCTCGATCAAGTAATCCTTCAGTTGATTTGCACTTGTTTAAGTCCATTATTATTTTTGTGGATTTGGGTAGTGCATTGTACAATTTGAAGCTAGGGTCGTGTATGCCTTTCTGTAATAGCTATGTGTTTGTCTGTTGTACATGTACATCATTTATTTGTCTTGTGTGGTAGCTATGTACAGATTCATTATGGGCGATGCTTGAACTATTGCTGTTCAGTTTTTCTTTTATAATAATGGCATTTTCAAGTATATAAATATGTGAAAGTGGTGGTATTTTTCCTAAATAGTGGCTTGCATGATGATCTTTGATCTAACCCTTCCATTAATCTAATAATCTTTTTCTGCAATCTAAATGATTTCAGACTAGCTCCACAATTTCCCCAAAACACTACTCTGTATTTCAATATTGAATGAACATAAGCAAAATATATGGTCCTGAGAGTATGATGTGATATACAGTTTCTTGTTGTTTTGTAATGAGAATATGTTTTGCTCAGTTTTTGTTCACATAGTCCATAGTGTTTCCCATTTCATGTTTCGTTGAATCCATATACTGAGAAAGTTTGTAATCCATGTTTTTTCAGTTTTTTGTCCACTTATTTCTACAGGAGGATTAGCTGGTATCCTATTCTGAGTGGTGAAAATATCCATTGCAACAGTTTTTTTTCCAGATTTATAATCAAAACTGTTTGCATCAAAATACTGTACTATCTTCTCTGTGACAGTCGTAATGTAATTTTCAAAGTTTCCTTTGCTGCTTACTGTAATTAAGATGCTGGTGTCATTGAAAATTGATATAGCTTACTACTTTTACTGTTTATATGTAAATTGTTTACATCTAGCAAGAACAGAATTGGACCCAATATAGAACCTTGGGGAACTCCCTTTGACCAGTAATAAATCTCACCGATGAGTTTTGACAGTCCCATTTACTTCATGTGTTATCTCAGAGTTGTTCTCTTTCATGGAGGTATGATTTAATCCAGTTATGCGCTGCTCCCCTAATACCCTATTTCTGAATCTTACCTAGCAATTCATCATGATTGATGGTATCAAACGCAAGTCTAGGAATATACTTGAGGTATGTTCCTGCCTACCTAGGGCCTGTAGAGTTTCATACCGAAAAGAAAAGAAGAGTGTTGTTTCAGTAGAGAGATTTCTCCTAAAACCATGTTGAGATGCCATTGGTATTATTTATGAAATTTGACACCCTTTTATAAAAGAGTTTATCTAGAATTTTAGAAAACACACAGTAGAGAAACTGGCCTATAGTTTGACACTGCTTCTTGGCTTCATTTTTTTGTGTAGTGGTTCAACTTTAGCAATTTTTAAACATGCTGGAAAGCTGCCAGTTGAGGAGGACAGGTTTACAACTTACATCATTGGTTCTGAAATTAAATCTACACATTGTTTACAACAAAATCTGGTATGTTATCCATTGCTGATGAATGTTTTGATTTTAGAAGATTGATTTCTTGCTGTACTTCTTGTGTATTGGTTGGTATGAGAAATACTGTGTTTCATGACCCTCTAAAACCCATATACATGCAAAAGTACTAAACAAACTTCTGATCAGTATCTGTGTTTCTAAAATGCTATCCCAGAACCCAATACCAGTCGCAGGTACGTATCTAATGGCATCCAGGGGGAACAAAAATTGATTTTCAGTAATTCTTCCAATTGTTGACCAAATTTAAAAATTTAAAATGCTGTCATAATATACTCATCAAGAGGTATAATTTTGCAATAATAGTTTAACACAGTAAGTCAAATATTACAGTCACAGACTGTGTGTTTGCCTTGAGGTAGCATAACTAATGGCATGCATGTGCTTTATTTGTCCAGTATTTGAGAAAGAGAGCACTTGGCTACTTTCAACAAAGATTACAGTTATACAGGGTGTTTAGAAATTCCCATTACAAACTTCTAGGACTTGTAGAGGGAGTGAGTACATAATATTTTGTTTAGGAACTCACATCTGGAAACTACCATTTCCATTCTACGACAGTTCCAATTGAGATACAGTGAAACCCCACTTTTACACTTTTCAAGTGACTTTACAAAAATGGTATAAAATGCGGGAAAATGTAAAATGTGGGAAATAAGGTTTTAAGCTGTAAAAGTTATGTTTAGGACACCCCCTTGCATTTTTGCACTTTATGTATGATATATGTGCATAACAGGCATCAAGACTTGTCAGTGACTTCTTTATTATCTAATAAAGGTTTATTATCAAATAAAATTCGCTGATTTAACTGGAACTGATAACTGTCTTGGATGTAATGTTTGACTCAATTTCATATGTCATAATCAAGGTTTTTGAAAGCCTTATTTAAATAATGAAATACTGAAGTAGTTACTTATTTTTTTCATGCTTAGCATTACGCTTTTCAAGAATTTTTTCTTGTTGTCAAGTGCAAATATGTACGTAAGTATTTTGTGTAGTGTTTCAATGTGTGTTATTCTGCATCTCTTGCACTGCAGTCGTCTTTTTTTGATTATCAGGTACTGTGCCTCCTCAGTTGTGTAGAAAACCACACACACATTGTTTGTTGGTGTAAAATCACAAAAAAATACATATGTAAATACTGCACTTGACAATGAGAATAAATTCTTGAAACATGTTTTGCTCAGCATGGAAAAAAAAGTTAACTGGTGCTGTTTTTAAACTAAAAACATGTGGTTCGACAAAGGTGTCACAATGATCACAACAGTCATGAAACTGCGTTTGCACTGTAGGGACAGTCTGGAAATGGTTGTGGTTGATAATGATATTTTTATTTGAACAAACTTGGTTACTCCCGTCAGCCATTATTCCAAGTAGAGCTTGGTAGCAGTGAGAGATACATAACGAATTGTTCCAACTTTTACACATTTACCGGTTCAAAAATGCCGAGTGGAATCCCCTGGTGTTAAGAACTTTAATCACATAATGTTTGTAAACACTACTGGATGGCCAACATTATGCCAGTGTCATTTTTTACTCCTCGGACAGTTTTTTGTAATGTGTAAGTTACGGGAAAATTACAAATATGTTGAAGCAAAATCAGGTGCAAATTAATGTTGTGGAAATTTGACAGGAACAATAAAAAAGTCTTAAACAATGGGAAAACTTTGATTCTGGGAATGTATTATTTTTTAAATTATTATTATTACTATATTATTATTATATTAATTATTATTAATTATTTAACTCGCCCACTTCTGCTTGAGAAATTCAATTAGGTGTGACACAGTATTAGGTAGCAAATTAAAAGGAAACAACAAAATATCTGTTTATCACTTAAACACAGTTGTTTGTATTAAAACTTAGTCTACTTGTGTACATTATTCAACAACAAAAGAACAACGCAGCATACTATATCTACAGAAGTTTATTAAAAAACTAAAAAAACCGCCTCGATTGTGAAAAAAGCACCTAATGTTAAGTGTTGACCCAGGTTTCGGCATAGATAACTACACCTTCTTCAGAACAATAATAAAACCCACAAGTACCTAAGGAGACCTTTGTCAATGATTAAAAGAACACCATAGCTATACATTTATAAACGAAAAAGAAAAGAAAAACACAAACAGTACATCTGTACAAACTCAAAACCACTACTAAACTTAATGGTGTGTGATCCACCTCACACCGGCCTATGTTCGATGGGCCATGACCCACCATAAACTGCAGCTACAACAGTTGCTCACTTACAAGCCTGACCCACTATGTATGCACATGCACAAGACAAGGGAAGTTACTTGAATGCGCATGTGCATACCAATGCGAGAAAGTTTATCCATGGGTCGGGGCTAAATAGCCCATATATTCTCAACCTTGGATCAACGTATATCAAAATATGAAATCAAGGTCCTTATCTACAGATGTGTATGATGCATTACTACAGCAACTTGACGTGACGGCCACCAATGTCATGACAGACATTGTATCTATGAACCGTGTTCTGCTATACTCTCCATCCCACCTGGTCTCTCTCCAGTTTCGAGTGCAGCGGCCAGTGCTCACGCCAGCAGATCTTCCTCTGTACCTACAGGAGTCTCGTAAATTAAACCTTGTGTAAAACTCCACAAGTAGTAGTCCATAGGAGTCAAACATGTGGTCATGGTGGCGACAGATTGGACCCCTCTCGGTCTATCCCTCTTTAACTGTATCATCTGTTGAGATGCCTCTGAACTGCATGTGAGAAGTTAGTAGTGCACCATCGTGCTGAGACAACATTTCCTGCTGGACATTCAATGGCACAGCTTCCAAGAATGGGTCGTTCAGTCTACTCTACTGGGTACCAGGACGAGCAACTCTGAGACTTCTCTCTTTCCCTCAACAGACGTGGATGCATTACACATTTGAACTGAAGCAGTTGTAGAACAGAAATGGTATGTTTCTGGACATGGATTCTTATTCAAAATTTGAGGGTTGCCCAGAAAGTAATGCACCACTTTTTTTTTTCACAGCTGAAAACAATGCTACAAATGCAAAACGATACATGTGTATTATTTGAAGTCTCCTGGGTGAGCGCGCCAAGTTTGTCACTTCCGACAGATAGCGTAGCTGCAGGACAGTTTCAAAATGGTGTCTGTAGGTGATGTACGTTACGAGCAATGTGCTGTCATTGAATTTCTCACTGCAGAGAAAGAAATTGTGGGGAATATTCACAAACGTTAGTGCAAAGTCTGTGGAGCACCTGCTGTTGACAGAAGTACAGTTAGTCGCTGGGCACGGAGGGTGAGGTCATCAGAAGGCGGTTCGGCAGAGCTTCACGATTTGCAGTGGTCGGGGAGACTATCCGCGGCTGTCACACCTGACATGTTACAACGAGCTGATGTTGTCACTCGTGAGGACAGAGGTCAAAGGATGCCATTAGTTGAAGACATTTTGAGGGCAATGATGTGGTGATTCACACAGTGAAGCACTGGCTTCACCACCAGGACAAGGAGAGGTACTGACAGGGCAGACACACTCGTTTCCCACTGGAGAAAGGCCATAGAACGGGACGGAGATTAGGTGGAAAAATAGGGATTGTAGATAAAACACCATTATTTTGTGTGTGTGTGTGTGTGTGGGGGGGGGGGGGGGGGGGAGAGAGAGAGAGAGAGAGAGAGAGAGAGAGAGAGAGAGAGAGATTTTCTCATTACGTTCAGTAAAGAATTGTTGGAGGAAAAAATGAGGTGCATTACTTTCTGGACAACCCTTGTATTGTGTACTCGCTCCCCTCTACAGCTCCTAGAAGTATGTAACAGGAATTTCCAAACACCTTGTATGAGTGTATGGTTTCCTGGTGTTATGCACTGATCAGATTCTCTTGAGCTTCCAGCCCCATCAAGTGGTTTAAAGTCCATAAGCTTTTCACCAAGCACTCTTTGGGAATTGTCAAGTGGCTGCTGCTACTGACCTTATACAGCCACACTGCCTTTTGTGACATTAGTGCTCATTCCAGTGCCATTTATGGTAATGTTTACATTATGTGCCAGCTGCACCCACTTCAACCTTTTGATGACCAGGCCGCCACCTTTATTGAGGGTGTTGTCACAAATTCGTATCTCCATTGTTTCTTTGAAGGTGCTATCCCAGAAACTATTAGCCTCTGTAATAACATATGTCTTGTCAAATGCAATACAGTGCCTGATTTCTGGAGCATACTCTGCTGCCACTAATTTCTCAGGATATGTAAGGTGACACAATAAAGCATTCGACAAGACATCTGTTGTTATATGGACTGATAGTTTCTGGGATAGTGTCATAAAAGAAGCAATCGAGGTAAAAATTTGTGACAAGGTAATCACTCCACCACAGGCTGTGCATTATTATCATGTTGAAAGATGCGATTGCCATCCCCGAATTGCTCTTCAACAGTGGGAAGCAAGAACATGCTTAAAACACCAATGTAGGTCTGGGCTGTGCTAGTGCCACACAAAACAAGGGATGCAAGCCCCCACCATGAAAAACACGACCACACTATAACAACACTGTCTCTGAATTTTACTGTTGGCACTACACATGCTCGCAGATCACTTTGACCGGGCATTCGCCATACCCACACCCTGCCATTGGATCGCCGCATTGTGTACCGAGATTCATCACTTCACACAACAGTTTTTCCACTGTTCAATTGTCCAATGTTTACGCTCCTAACGCCATGCAAGGCATCGTTTGGCATTTAATGGCATGATGTGTGGCTTACGAGCAGCCGCTCGACCGTGAAATCGAAGTTTTTTCACCTCCCGCCTAACTGTCATAGTACTTGCTGTGGATCCTGATGCAGTTTGGAATTCCTGTGTGATTTTATGGATAGATGTCTGCATATTACGACCCTCTATTTTGTCGTCGGTCTGTGTCGGTCAACAGATGAGGTTGGCCCATACGCTTTTGTGCTGTATGTGTCCCTTCACATTTCCACTTCACTATCACATCAGTAGCAGTGGACCTAGGGATGTTCATGAGTGTGGAAATCTCACGTACAGACATACGACACAAGTGACACTGTCACCTGGCCACATTCGAAGTCCATGAGTACCGTGGAGTGCCCCATTCTGCTCTCTCACGATGTCTAATGACTACTGAGGTTGCTGATATGGAGTACGTGGCAGTAGGTGGCAGCACAGTGCATCTAACATGAAAACATATGTTTTTGTGGGTGTCCAGATTCTTTTGATCACGTAGTGTACCTGCAAAATTGTATCAACCTGTGCCACACTGTTCAGGAGACATGTCCTAAACATTTAAATTTCTGAAAAACTAGCTTTTGCTTAAAATGGAACTCTAATTACACAGACTTTATTTATCTACGTAGTGACTTTCAACAAATTTTTAGTGCAATTTCAAAGGTTTTCTTATACTTTTTCTTGCTTACATGTTTAAAGTCATATTTAGCATATTAAGTAATGTAATCAGATGTTTGAAGCTATTTAATATTTGAGAGTTTAATTCTTTAAACAATCAGTGGTGTACTGGTGAGATTCTAAATTATTAGGTTGTTGCAAAAGTTTGTAGCGTTTCAGTTTTGTGTGTTGGTACTCTGGTTGCTATGGGTTTATTTATAAACTGTTATTTTTTTTATTTGTGAGTCACTGTTGCTATTTGCGTTTCCATATTGTCATTTCGTCATTTGGAGGTAGTGAATGGAACTGTGGATGCTAGAAAATGGAGTGCCCAGTTGAGAAATAGGAACATTTTGTGGATATTCTTGTGTTTGGGATCAATAGAGAGGCTACAGCAGCAGAGGCAGCCATATACATTTATGGCGTGGTTCAAATGGCTCTGAGCACTATGGCACTTAACTTCTAAGGTCAGTCCCCTAGAACTTAGAACTACTTAAACCTAACTAACCTAAGGACCTCACACACATCCATGCCCGAGGCAGGATTCGAACCTGCAACGCTAGCGGTTGCGCGGTTCCAGACTGAAGTGCCTAGAACCGCTCGGCCACCCCGGCTGGCATTTATGGTGTGTATGGGGATAATGCCACTGGACAGAGTATGGCAAGAAAATGGTATTATCATTTCGAGGAGGATCATTTTGACATCAGTGACTCTTCACATTCGGGGTTTGATGATGATCGTTTAAAAGCATTGATCCACAACAGTTCACGTTGATGTACTTGAGGACTGGCAAATTTGAACTGCAGTCATTCCATGAATGTGTGCCACTTACGTGCAATGGAAAAGGTCCAGAAATCTGGTGTATGGGCACCGCATGTTCTAAGCCAAAATCACAAAAAACCATCAGGCGGCATTATCTGCATCTGTAGTTGCTGGTCACCAGCTGTGTTTTGAACATCACAGACCATTCCTGTCCTGTACCATTACTGGTGATGAGAAATCATGTTTTTATGCTAACATATTGAAAAGAAGGAATGGGTGATTCCAAACAAAGCAGCAATTACCCGTACAATGACCTGCATGCAGCCACAAAAGGTAATGTTATACGTCTGGTGGAACAGCGGTGGTGTGATGTTACGAATTGCTTCCCCTGTGTGACCACCACTGCTGGCATTTAATGTCAACAACTGAGACATGTTGCAGAAACAGTCCAAGACAGAATTTCCAATTTGCCTATAGCAATTAAAAAAATATGTCATGGTTCAGAAAATAAAGAACTGTCAGAAAAATTGTTTCACAAAGTCGAGAAATACTCACTCCATGTTTAACACAGTTTGTTTAACACAGTTGTTAGTGCACAGGATTGTTATCAGAAGTGTTGCTGATGTCATCCTCAATGTCACTGGCAACATAGTTGCAGAATTCACACAAAATTTTGTTGTCTGTAAGAAAACGAAAGCCATCTCCCTGGTTTAACAACGTACTGAACGAACAGCTGCCACTGCATAGCATCTTGATTTCATACAAAAAATATGATTTACTGGTTGCTTTAGAAACTACATTTCTACCATCTACCAGCTGTTTTAGAAATCACAGTTCCCTCACAGCAGAATGAAGACTGGCCAAGCCCATTAATATACATGATTTTTTTTTATTTAAAATTAATAGAAATTTTACCCTGTCAAATGCCTGGATTGTCAGTGTAATCAGATTTTCAGATCCCGTCAATTGATGGAATTGGCAGTTAGTGTTGTATTTGTTAACCATTTTGTCCAGACCTGTATACGTTGTAGCTGTGCTCGTGGTTACTTTTCTCTTTTAACTAGCTTTACAATTTTTCCATCCATATGCAGAATGACGTAATGGAGCGGTCAAAACGAATACTAATCCAACATTACTTCTTATTACTGCTATGTATTCTGCGTGTGTCTCGATTGACAGTACAATTCATTTTTTACAGCTTGTGTGCTGACGTTTATACTCGTGTGATGTGTGAGGCCTTTCACTTTTGTTTCATCAGAGTTGTAGACTTGTATATTTTATTTTGCAGGATGAAGATCGAGGAAGAGGGAAGTCCTTCCCAGATCAGTGTTGTGTCAAAAAGGAGGGCCACCAAGGTCACCGAGCAGAAGCTGGAGAATCTGCCATCGTCAGAGAGGACGTGGGAGGGCCGACAGGAGCCGTGGCAGCCGCCGCCGCTGCCCGACAAGATCTTGGAGGCTCCGTGGGGCGGCAGGATGAACCCCCCACTCAAAGAGGGCTGCAACACCTCCTGGCCTTATGCTCCTCCTGTAAAGGTGTGTTCATGATGATCAAACCTACTGGTAACACATCTGTAATTAGGAACAGAGAAAAATCATTTTATTCTGTTGATACCACATAAGCATTCTGGTTCTTAGCGGCACTTCATCCAGAAGAGGAGGAAGAATTCATCTGAGGGAGTTGGCATACGCTGTGCCGTTTTAGACTATCATTGATGAAATAAGGGCCAATACTTGTAGTACCAAGCATCCCACACCAGACGTTAACTCTCCATTGACGCTGATGTTCTACCTGTCTGAGCCATAATGCATGTTCCTCGTATTTACCTGTCCTTTGTTTGAGAAGTAACATTCATCGGTAAATAGAACACTGGAGGAGATGTTCGGGTTGGCGAGGATTTGCTGCTGCGCCCACTGCCAGAACTGTACACGATTCTGGAAATCATTCCCATGCAAGTATTGATGTAGGTGTACGTGGTGAGGATGGAACAGGTGATGTGTGAGAATCTCATGTTCAAGCTGTCGTGTGCTCACATGTGGATTCATAGCAACGGAAGCGAGAACAATAACTTCGGCAGCTTAGTCTGTGCGAGTGCTACGACGATTGCGTTATCGTGGGTTGAAACTTCCCGTTTTCTGAAGCGTCGCAACAAGACGAGAAAACATCCGTCGGAAGGTGGGTCTTCTCAGGATATCGCTCTCTGTACAGTTCCGCTGCATGCATAGCATTTCACCTACCTTCAACAACAACAAAAGAAATGTTATATCGATGCAGTTGGTATGCCTACTCTACACAACAGTATTTAAAAGGACTAAACTACTGCACTAAATGTACCTGTACATGAGAAAACAGTATTGCAATTACTGTTCTGCTAAGTTACATTCCCCAAAGATGAGTAGCATTTCTACCTTCTCTTTGTTGCTGTACATTCTACTCACACTCCTCTTCAACTGCCGATGGTTGATGGAATGACGGGTGTGCATTCTACTTATTTTTCACTTGTCCTCTGTCAACGTCAGCACGTGGATGTGTTCCATTAACCCGAGTACCTGGACTAAGCGCTGGGAGTATCGACATCAGTGTTGTGTTATATAATTAATAACGTTTTTCAGTAATGGTATATTGTGATACATTTTTAAATATGTCTTTAGGAGGGGAAATGAATTACCAAATAAAATTACGGGGTTACATTTAAAAAAGTCATACTGCTGTTCATATCTTCGTAAAAAAACGAAGCTACGATGAGGGCAATCCTGCTGACTGATGTCCCCCTGATGGCTAAAGAACTTTTGCTTGGAACATTTTGTAATTTGCATCTAGACAAACAGTTATTTAGGGTGGTCAAGATAAATGGGACACACTGTATATAAAAACGGAGCAGAGTGACAAGCAGACCCAAGACAGGTACTTGCTTTCAAGCTGTTTACCATAAACTAATCATGTTGTAAAGAGAAATCTGATTGAGAATGGTGTTTTAGTTGATACTAATGCCCTCTGTGATACTATCCAAAACTAACAGGACGCCTACTCTGTCAGCAACGATTACAGTATTACTTCGGTTGCATTAGAGTGCTGGAATGCTCCAGACCCCATGCAGTGACTCACAGTTTCAACGTATTTTAACATTCACGACACACTTTATTTGAATTAATCATAAAAATAGACACTCTAAGGAACATTTTAAGCCAATAAAATAATAAAGCTAAAACAATTTTCTACTATGGTGTACTGCCTTATTATAATTATTAATCTGTTATAGGTTCATATATTTTCCCTGAAATTTTGCTTTCAGATCTCTTTAGTTTCCTTTCTCCTTTCTTTGTGGAAGTCTGTTTCAATTCTGTAGGCTCAAACTGGTGCAATTAATGATTTGTGTATGAACAATTTAGATTTTCTACAAAGTAACTTGCGTCTTGAAACTGTCATAAGTCTCTACAACAGTATGGCCTTCTGAATTTGAAATTTAGTTTTGGCTGCAACATATTTGTCAATGTTAATAGAGTGCAGAGTTAATTAAATTAATTTGCAGAGACTGTGGTACATCTACATCTACATTTATACTCCGCAAGCCACCCAACGGTGTGTGGCCGAGGGCACTTTACGTGCCACTGTCATTACTAGACTAGAGTGCCTTATTATTTCCTAAAATGGTGAATCATAATGAAAAAAAAGTTTTATTTGTATTCAACTGAATACCCTCACTGACTTGTAATATAGCCTTTATGTATCAACGACACATTTGAAGGTATTAATAATGCTCGAAAAGTGTTCCCCAGTTTTAGTTTTTCAGTTATTTTGTTGGTTATGACACTAAATAAAAACAGAGATAGTGACTCCTCTTGTTTGGCACTCATTTTGACCTTGAAATCTTCAGAAATTTTGCTCACAATTTTTATTTTATATTTTGAGCTGAAAATGTAGGATTTTATGAAATTTACCAGCTTGTTAGAGATACTAAGTCACCTCATGCATTTTCATTATACTTACTCTACTAGTATTGGCAAAAGCTCTTTTTAAACCTATGAAAAATAATAACGCACGCACGCGCACACGTGCGTGTTCTGCCACCGCTTGGTGAGTAGATTTTTTAACTATCCAATTAAATAATTTTATAAAAAATAATAGTATGTCTTGATTGAATTTTTCCTTTTTCTTATGAAAATCATCACTGATATCTTTTGACTTTAAAAATTGTGTGTTTCCTCCAGTCAGAGCAGTGAACATCACACACAGAAGGGTTTACCATTGGCAAACTGCCACAGCAATTAGTTACTTCCAGTTCCTTGTCTGCCTATCTTTCTTTTGTGAAGTGCTTTTATCCCAAATTCTGGTTCAAAATGGTTCAAATGGCTCTGAGCACTATGGGACTCAACATCTTAGGTCATAAGTCCCCTAGAACTTAGAACTACTTAAACCTAACTAACCTAAGGACATCACACACACCCATGCCCGAGGCAGGATTCGAACCTGCGATCGTAGCAGTCCCGCGGTTCCGGACTGCAGCGCCAGAACCGCTAGACCACCGTGGCCGGCCCAAATTCTGGGTCTGTGCATGTATATGTAATGAAAATGAGTGAATTTGACAAAAAGCTCCATATTTGGCACAATAAACAACATCCAGTTTGGCAAAATTAGCACCACTGAACTTCACAAAAACGTGGAATTTAGCAAAAAAACATTCAATGTGGCAAAGCAATAACAATGGGGAAAAAACACTGAACAAGGCAGAAAAAACATGTAATTTGGCAAAAAAACATCTAATTTGGAAAAATACTGGAAAATTTGGCATCAAGAATAACACCTAATTTGCAAGGGGAAAACACCAAATTTGAGCAAAAAAAACACTAAATTTGACAAACATATTTGTCAAAAAACTATATTTTCCAAAGTTAACATCAAATTGGAGAAAATAGTAAAATAACGCCAAATTTGGCAAAAAATAACCCCAAATTTGGCAAAAAATAACCCCAAATTTGGCAAAAAATAACGCCAAATTTGGCAAAACATAACACCAACTTTATCAGAAAATTCTTTCCTGTTCCTAGTTATAACTACTTACCCACCTAATCTTCAGCATTCTTTCATGGCACCATGTTTCAAATATTTGTTTGTTCTTGTGTGAACTGTTTTATCATCCATGTTTCAGTTGTGTACAAGGCTACACTCAAGACGGTTCCTCACAGGTCAGGCATATTTAAAATTTTGAAGTTTGCCAAGTCAGAATATTTTCACTATCCTCCACTGGACAGTGACTAAATGGCAAAAATTGCAAAGCAAATTTCATAAATAAATAGTTTTAAAAGTCAGAGGTGACAACAATGCCTTTACAAAAGTTTTGTGTGGCTGTGAATCCCACCCAGTCATGTGCTTAGCCTGCTATGTGAGGTGGTACTGCAGCATAGAAAAATTAATCAGAATTTGTGTTCGTTAGGAGATGTATTACTGAACACCATAAGCTGCATGTGAAATATAAGGTGTTAAAAATGTGCAGGGTATTTCAAAAAGCACTTTACAAATTTAAAAATTCATGTAAATTTATTGAAAGAAGATACGGTAGAAGATACAGTGTTACTTTGTAGGGAAACACATCAACATGATTTTCTTTTTAATTTTTTTAACCTTAAACTGAAGATGTTGTCTGTAGCCTCTGTTGGTTATTATGCACAAATCCCATCGGAAGTAAATTTCTTCCCAAACTCGCTGTAGCATTGCAGGTGTAACTTGCTCACTGACGGTGAGAATTCTTCCTTTAAGTTCAGGCAGAGAAGCCGGCACATGAGGTACAAACACGATATACTTGAGAATCCCCATAAAAAAAATAGTGGTGGCAGGTCTGGGGAATGTGGAGGCCATGCAGTTGGCTCATCACAGCCAATCCATTGACCTAAAAAGCAGCTACTAAGAAAATCCCAGATGTCAGCCAGGTAGCAGGGTGGTAGGTCTGTTGACAAAACATCGTCTCACTCGCTTGACGACATCAGATGTGCTCGGATTTACTGATGATTGCCCATGACTTACTGAGCACCCTGTTTCGTAAAAAGATCTATGCCACTCATAAATTGTTGGCCTACTAGGAGAATCTTTATTGTACTTGGTGCAGAAATTGTGCTGAACTGTTGTTGCCAACTTAGATTCTTCAAACCAAAACACATAGCTAGCGCACTGAGGTCCAGTGAAGGCAGCCATCCTTAACGCAACTGCTGGTAGTGCTCCTTATGGTGCGATTCGGCACTAATGAACTACTCAAGACAAAACTTGATGTATTTCCCTACAGATTGACTCTACAATCACCTCTGTAGGTACTATGAATTAACTAATTTATATGTATTTTCAAAGTTGCAAAGTCGTTTTTGAAACACTCTGTATATATTTCAAATGCATATATTTATCAGACTGTAAGAGATACAACTATAAAATTTGGGACACGCATTTACAAATATCTCAGGTTTAGATTACAGATATGTCCTCCACCAGTGACAAAAACAATATGACATCGAATCGAATTCCACCCGTACTCGAGTAAGTGCATCCGTAGTCACAAATGTTATGGCAGTATGGATCCAGTTCTTCTACCCTTCTATGTTTTGGCATAGTGTTAGTGCATAGCGATTGTACTTCATGAAAGAAGTCACGGGGCATCAAATTCAGTGATTGTGGAGGCCAGCTGAGAATTGCTGACCACTTCAATAGCTCAGTCAAGTTTCATTCAGGTATTCATGCAGTGAGAGGGTGTCCCATTTTGTCGAAGAATGAAATTGTCCTTGTTCAGCCTAAGAAACAACCAGTTTTGTAACATAGCAAGGTACTGTCGACCGTTAATCGTGTTTCCGTCAAAAAAGAATGGACTGTAAAAAGAAAGATTGGGATGTTGCACAAAACATGTTGACTGTGGGGGAATCTTGTATACGTTACTTGTGTGCATGTGGCTCCTGTAGGCCCCAAATTTGAACAGTTTGTTTCTTTACTTTCCCAGTAAGGTGAATGTGATGTGTTGTGCAAAAGTGTTATTGTTGTCAGTAGCATTCTGAAGCTAATCAGAAAATGCCACACGTTTGCAGTAGGCGTCACGATGTAAGAGCTGTAACTCGTATGGCTTCATAACTGTCCAGTGTCTCAAAATATGCCAAGTTGTTGTATGCTGTTGTAACACCGACTGACACAAGAAGTTGATTTTGTAGGACTACGGTGGAAAGCGGTTTGAATTTGTGCGACATCATCTGAAACACCGGGGTGGGCAGTACTATTTCCGTCACATACACGTCCTGCTCTTACAAACTGTCAGCGCCATCTGCAAATGTTTCATCCATTTGGAGGATCAGTTTCCTACTCAATCTGAGATGTCTGTGCACTGTAATCATCGAATTACACTTTACAAATTTGAGAACACAAAATGATTCCTGCCGCCATTTTGCAACACGTGACAGTAACCAAGCAAACAGAAGACAACTGACACATAGTGGGAATGAATATAAACTAGATAATGTATTCGTTCCTCCAATAACTAAGCCTTGGTGCAGCTACAGATTGCTTTGACAGCATAATACTTTTTTAATACATTCGAGGGGCGTTTGAAAAGTCCGTGCAAAGTTCAAGAGATGGCACCACTGGCACGTATCGAGGTCATGTTTAGTTAGTAGCATCTTTGGAAATAACCTGCAACAAGTTTCAGCCGTATTGGTCTATTTCTTTGTGTTTGGCATTCGTGTGAATCAAAGAAGTTGAGTGATTGTCAAAAAATAGACGAAAAAGAATTTCGTGCAGTGATTAAACATTACTTTGTGAAAGGCAAAACGCCTCGGGAGACTAAACAGAAGCTTGGTAAACATTACGGTGACTCTGCACCTTCGATTAGAACAGTTTATTAGTGGTTTCAAAATTTTCGGAGTGGCCGTATGGGCCCGAGTGATGCTGAACATTCTAGACGCCCTGAGGAGGTTACGACACCAGAAGTCATTGATAAAATTCATGATGTGGTGATGGATGACAGAAGAGTTCAGATGTGTGAGATTGCTAGTGCAGTAACATCTCAAGTGAACGGGTACATAATATTTTGAATAAACATTTGGACATGTGCAAGTTATCTGCAAGATGGCTTCCACGATTGCTCAGGTTGACCAAAAACGGGATCGTGTGAAGAAACAAGAATTGTTTGCAGTTGTTCAGGAAGAATCTGCAGGACTTCAAGCACTGTTTCATCACTGTCGATGAAACATGAATACATTACTATACTCCTGAAACCAAACAATAATCTAAACAATGGGTTACCAAGGGAGAATCTGCACCAAAAAAAGGCAAAGACCATTCCTTCGGCCGGAAAGGTTATGACAACTGTCTTTCGGGATTCGCAAGGGATAATTCTCATCGACTATCTGGAAAAGGGTAAAACTATTACAGGTGCATATTATTCATCGTTATTGGACCGTTTGAAAACAGAGCTACAAGAAAAATGCTGGCGACTGGACCGCAAAAAAGTCCTTTTCCATCACGACATTGCACCATCACACACCTCAGCAGTTGTGGTTGCAAAATTAATGGAAATAGGAGTCCAACTCATTTCACATCCCCCCTATTCTCCAGACTTGTCTCCCTCGGACTACTATTTGTTCCCCAATATAAAGAAATGGCTGGTGGGACAAAGATTTTATTCAAATGAGGTGGTGATTGCAGCAACTAATAGCTATTTTGCAAACTTGGAAAATTCCTATTATTTGGAAGGGATCAACGAATTGGGACAGCATTGGACAAAGTGTATAAGTCTTAAAGGAGACTATGTCGAAAAATAAAAAAAGGTTTACCATAAACATGTAAGTAGTTTTATTTTTGCACGGACTTTTCAGATGCCCCTCATATTTTCTTTTTGAAACATCCTATATGGATTGCCAGACTAGTGCTCCACCATGCTGCCCATCATCAGTGGTATATATTGTGCACATTCATATGAAATGAAGTGTGTGTCAGTTATAAATTATATTATATTAGAACTGGCATGGATCTAGAAAACGTAGACCCTTGTGAATATTTAAAATCTAATTATAACCACATGATCACAATAGGATCCATCAGTCATCACAATCTGCTCATCACAGTAGTGTCCAATGTGACAAGCAAATGTAGCCATTTACGAGGGTTGCCCAGAAAGTAATGCACCACATTTTTGTTCTTCACCAATTCTTCATTGAACATAATGAGAATTACACTCACAAAAGAGTAGTGTTTTATCTACACACCCTGTTTTTCACATAATCTCCGTCCCTTTCTGTGGCCTTTCTCTGGTGCAAAACAAGGCCCTGTATGCCCTGTTGGTACCAATCTTTGTCCTGATGGCAGAGCCAGTGCTTCACTGTGTGAATCACCACCTCATCTTCCTCAAAATGTCTTCCACAAATGGCATTCTTTAATGGCCTAAACAAGTGAAAGTCCTAGGGGACTAGGTCAGGTTCGTCAGGAGCTGTGGATGATCTCCCTGACTGCTGCAAATTGTAGAGCTTTGCCGAACCACCTTCTGATGACCTCATCCATCGTGCCCAGCGACGACAGCCGATGCTCCATACACTTCGCACAAGCATTTGTGAATATTCCCCACAGTTTCTTTCTCTGCAGTGAGAGCTTCAAAGGCGGCATATTGCTTGTAATGTACATTACCTACAGACACCATTTTGAAACTGTCCTGCTGCTACGCTAAAATCTGTCAGAAGTGACGGGAACTTGGCGTGCTCACTCAGGAGATTTCAAATAAAATATACGTAAAGTTTCACATTCCTAGAATTGTTTTTGGCTGAGAAAAAAAAAGTGATGCATTACTTTCTGGGCAACCCTCATAGCATTTGATATCTCTAACGTGTACACATGATGGCCTGTGTACCACAGAGGTGGGAGAGGTTCTGCCTTTTCTCTAGAGCTATGTTAACTGGCTGTATGCTTGAATACTGGTCTGGCGGTTAAACATTTTTACATGCAGCTCATGTTTTACAGCAAGATCCCTTGCTGTACACCATGAGAACAGCAAGCATATAATCAATTAATTTTCTCCAAGTGTCTTTTGCACATACACAGTTTGTATGAAAAGTCCCCATATCTGTAGATCATGACAGTAGGCCAGTTTCATCTTTTATCATACAGGTCAAGACTGAATGTGTGACATCAGTGTTTCAAAGTTTTCTGGGGAAAAAAAAATTCATAAATGTTGAAGCTCCACATGACATTTATCAAAAATAAAATATTCCCGTTTTATGTTGACTCAAATGACTTGTTAAAACATTATAGACTTGTGTAAATGTGGTTATTTGTGAAAATTTGTTATTGAAATAGAGAATAAAAGAAACTAAAAAACTGAAAGCAATATAATAGTCATAGGATGTTAACTGTCTTGAGGAATAAAAATGTGGAAACTATGCTATTTGTCAGCAATGGCATTAATGCCATAATTTCTTTTTCTCTAAAACCCCTATCCTGAATATTCTAAAAATTGTCTGGGATATTATTTGCTAATTGTACTTATGGAAGGTATAGGCAGAGTGAGCAATTTTTCTGTGTGCAAAATGTGAGTAATTTTTAAGAAAGACCTATCTGCACTCAAGGTCAAAATATCTTGGAGATTTTAATATTTTAATGTTTGTTGAGTGAGTGTAATGCAAAAGTGGTATTTCTGAGTCAAAATAAGTATGTTTTGTAGTGCTGTAAGTAGGTGGGAAAATAACTTTGGGTTCTATTCAAGCATTTTATAACAAGCTTAGATATAGAAAATGCGTGTTACCTTTATGCTTTTTTCTAATAATTTTTTTTCACAAATTTCTACCCTTTTTTCTTGATTTTCTTTCATGACATACCATGAATCAGAATTGCACACACTGTTTCAGTGTTTGAAATGTAAGGTGAAGAGTCCATAAACCTCACTAGGCAATCAATTGATTAACCAAAATCTTTTTACCCTGTATTTATATTTCATCTACTTTACAAGAAGTCTGCCGAAAGAGGTTCATTCTGTAACATTCAGCACTAAGCTGCTGAAAGAGAGTTCATTCCTCCCCTTCTTATATAACTTGTGAAGATGGGCTGAATATGGCTCTGGGCAAGGATGATCCAAGAATAGCAGCAGTTGGGGAATTGAAACTGCACATTGATCAACTGGGAATCATCTTTTGAAAGTATTTGCCAAACTGTGAGGTGTCTTAAAGGAGTCTGTTCCATCTTGCTGCTCATAAGAGGTACTAGTTATTTGTTCCACCAACCACTGATTATCATACACACAATAATATAGCAATACATGCACAATGGATTTGATGACAACACAATTACTTGAGGACCAAGTAAGGCAGCCAGATTTCCAACAACTTTTTTCCATATTTCTTAAACACAATCATCTTGTGTCCATTTTCATAAGCCATCCATCTCACCCTTTTGCTACTGTTATTCCTGCACTGAAATTGTTTCCAACAAAAAGTTGAAACCACATACAAAACTCTAAGCAGAGCAATTCATGTGAAAGTTCAGCTGTGTTTATAACATGTGCCAACATGCTTATTTATCACTTGAAATTAAATGCTAAATTCGCATAATACTGAAAATCTCCAACACTTTGAGTACACACAAAGAACTGCCCACTTTGACTGCACCAACTACTCTTATAATAACTGACTGTGCAATTTGCATACATTTTCGTGGGGGTTTTTGAGTGAATAATTTGTAAAAACTCATAAAAATATTAATGCATCAATGGAAAATTAAGGATGGGAAAGACAATATTATGAAAAGGATAGATTACTACTCACTGTATAGTGGAGATGTGGAGATGCAGAGTTGCAGTTGCAGTTGTTGTTGTTGTTGTTGTGGTGGTGGTGGTGGTGGTGGTGGTGGTGGTGGTGGTCTTCACTCCAGAGACTGGGTTGATGCAGCTCTCCATGCTACTCTATCCTGTGCAAGCTTCATCTCTGAATAACTGTTGCAACCTACATCCTTCTGAATCTGATTAGTGTATTCATATCTTGTTCTCCCTCTACAATTTTGCCATCCATGCTGCCCTCCAATGCTAAATTTGTGATCCCTTGATGCCTCAGAATGTGTCCTATCAACTGATCCCTTCTTCTAGTCAAGTTGTGACACAAATTCCTCTTCTCCCCAATTCTATTAAATACCTGCTCATTAGTTATGTGATCTACCCATCTAATCTTCAGCATTCTTCTGTAGCACCACATTTCGAAAGCTTCTATTCTCTTTTTGTCTAAACTATTTATCATTCATATATGGCTACACTCCATACAAACACTTTCAAAAAAGACTTCCTGACACTTAAATCTATAATGGATGTTAATAAATTTCTCTTCTTCAGAAACGCTTTTCTTGCCATTGCCAGTCTACATTTTATATCTTCTCTATATCGACCATCATCAGTTATTTTGCTCCCCAAATAGCAAAACTCCTTTACTACTTTAAGTGTCTCATTTCCTTATCTAATTCCCTCAGCATCACCCGACTTAATTCAACTACAATCCATTATCCTCGTTTTGCTTTTGTTGATGTTCATCTTATGTCCTCCTTTCAAGACACTGTCCATTCTGTTAAACTGCTCTTCCAGGTCCTTTGCTGTCTTTGACAGAATTACAGTGTCATCGGCAAAACTCGAAGGTTTTATTTCTCCTCCATGGATTTTAGTTCCTACTCCAAATTTTTCTTTTGTTTCCTTTACTGCTTGCTTAATATACAGATTGAATAACATCGGTGATAGGCTACAAGCTTGTCTCACTCTCTTCCCAATCACTGCTTCCCTCTCATGCCCCTCAACTCCTATAACTGCCATCTGGTTTCTGTACAAATTGCAAATAGCCTTTTGCTCCCTGTATTTGACCCCTGAAAGAGAGTATTCCCGTCGACATTGTCAAAAGCTTTCTCTAAGTCTACAAATGCTAAAAATGTATGCTTGCCTTTCCTTAATCTATCTTCTAATATAAGTCCTATGGTCAATATTGCCTTGCGTGTTCCAACATTTCTATGGAATCCAAACTGATCTTCGCCGAGGTCAACTTCTACCAGTTTTTCCATTTGTCTGTAAAGAATTCGTGTTAGTATATTGCAACCGTGACCTGGTAGTTCTGTAATTTTCTCACCTTGTCAGCACTTGCTTTCTTTGTAAGTGGAATTATTATTATTTTTTAAATGCCTTTTTGGCCGGAAGCGTACTTGCTTGACAGTCTTTTTGTTGTGACTATCTGCAACTCAGCATCTCCGCTATATAGTGAGTAGTAATAATATTGAACAGCAAAGTTAACATTAGAAAAACTCTAATTTTTTTACTTTTTTCTTAAATTTGTGAGTTAAATGAAAGACTGTAAATGGGTATCTCACCTTTTTTTGAACATTCTAAAAGGGAGCTCTAAAGCAAATAATCTGTTGGGTTGCTAGTACTTTCAGTTTATTAGTTACTTTTTTTTGTTCTATACTATATTAAAAACTTACAAAATATACATTTTTCATGGCCTTTTACCGTTTTCAAGAAATTCATAATCTGGAAACATTTTATTTCCCAACACATACAGTACAGATGTCTAACATACTTTTTTCCCACTTAAATTCATGATGCTGAATTGACGTGCACTGTACGACTCGAGATGAAATCGGTAAGTGTATTGTATTTTGGAGTACTTACTACTAAAAACTGTGTGTCCCGTGGATCTGTGTGTCGTTCCGCCTTATACAGAGATCTACGTGTCTCCTTGCCGCCCTTGACGTCTCGCAGAGCATCTCTGGAGATACCATTGGAAAGGCCTCCACGATACCTTTACACAATTCATTAGTCTCGAATCACTGTTGAACCACACGGGACTTGATCATTCCCCATAATAAGTCATCAGTCTGGTAAGGTACGGGATGTGTGGTGTCCATTCAGTGGGTTTGGAGATGATGCTGAATCACAGCTGTCATAGTAACAGTTCACCAATGAACTCACTCATCTGAAGAGCAAAGTGTGCTGGAGCTCTCTCGTGCTATAACCACACCCGACTTAAACAATATAGTGCTGACAACAGTGCTTTTCATCAGCTTCAAACCAGGAATACCAATCAAATAACTATTTTATTTTCCTAATTGTAGTAAGCCGAGGGGGTCTCAGGTGCCGAGTACATTTCAATACTGAGTATGTTTGGTGCAATCTGATATTGAGTGTTACATAAAGAATCTTAATTATTGGTTGTAACTGAACGTTTATAAATAATGCAACACCTTCGAGGCACTAATGTGGGACTCGATTATCGGGTGTAAAATATTATTTCATTAATTAAAAGTGTAAACTCTCGGTATATCTCTCCAGAGTTCCTGTGCTTTTCTCCTTATATATTGATAGTATCTGTTACCGAATTCAAGGGGCCTATGACGGATTACGGGCTGCCGAAGAACTTCTGCAATTGTAACGGAGAGCCGCCGTTTGTGCGCCACCCGCCCCAGATCATCTGCCTCATGTGCCACGAGCGCAAGGTACTCGGCCTGCCGCCGCTGCCGGGTGGTGACTGCAACTGTCCTAAGCAGGTAATTGCTAATTCTTAAGCTAAACTGTTCACGTAAATACATGTAACATTTAAAAAAAAAGCCTTTCAGCCGCGTATAAGGTGTACACCGTAAGAATTTGTTTCCTCCGAGTTCTTTAATATGAATACTTCATTTAAGAGATAACAAAATTAATAATTTGAGGTGTGAAAGTATCAACTCATTGAAAGGTTGCCAGTGAGTGGAGCCTCGGATGCTAGACAATGGAGTGCTAAGTGGAAAATTGGGAACATTTCTGACATATTCTTCTGTTTGACTTCAGTAGAGGGGTGACAGCAGCAAAAGCAGCCAGAAACATTTGCACTCTGTTTGAGGGTAATGCCGTCGGACAGAGCGTGACGAGATAATGGTTTTCTATCTCGAAGGAGGTCTTTTTGACATTAGTGACTCTCCACATTCCGGAAAACCTTTGAAGTTTGATGAAGATTGTTTAAACACATTAATCCACAGTGATCCGTCTCACTTTACTCAAGAACTGGCAGCTGTGATGAACTGTGATCATTTCACCATTGTTTGACATTTGCACGCAGTGGTGAAGATTGAAAAATCGTGTGTAGGGGAACTGCACGGTCTAAGCCAAAATCGTGAAAATCAGTTGGTGGTCATATAAGCATCCCTGCTTGCTCATCATCAATTAGCTTTGTGAACAACATGGGCCGTTCCTGCCCTGTATCATTACTGGCAACAAGAAATTGTGTATGTATGCTAACATAAAGAAAAGAAAGGAATGTGTGCATCACTTTGTAGCTCGTATCTAAAGGACAGCAGTTGTGTGTTGGAACTACTGAATATGTAGGCCGCAGCACAAGGCACCTCTGGCCAGTTGTGTATTGCTAGTTGTGTGTATCTTTTCTTCCATCTGTGTTAATGTATCTTTTCTTCCATCTGTGTTAACTGTTCCAGCAATAATTTATAGTGTTCTTGGGCTACAACAGAATGATTGAGCCAAAACAAAGCAACAGCTGCCCATAGAAAGACCTGCACGCACTTAGAAAAGATAATGTACTACATCTGGTGGAATGACGACAGTGTGGTGTGCTACGAATTGCTTCCCCGGGGTGTAACAGTCACTGCTGACATTTATTGGCAACAACTGAGATGTCTCGCAGACGCAATCCGAGATCAACGACCAGGAAGACTGCATGATGCGATGCTACTCTACGATAATGTCTGCCAACATTTTGCTGGATCAACAAAAAACACTATGCAGGAGTAGGCTAGGAAGTAATTCGACACCCACCTTATTCACCTGATCTTGCACCCTCAGATTTTCACCTTTTCTGTTCCATCGAACATCCTTCAAGGGACTTCCTTTCTAAATCAGTGTGTGCTCCGAACAAGGCTCAATTGACAAAATTGCATAAGGCTCAATTAATTTCTCACCGCAAAACTGCACGATTTCTACAATAGCAGGATTCAAAGGTTACCCCAGTGTTGGCAGACTGCTGTAAATAGTGAAGGAGAATATATTATTGGTGATTAAACTATCTGTTATGTGTGTCTGGTGTGTTTACTAAACTCTAGAAAACACTATGAACTTATGCACCAGCCCAATATGTACTAATTTTGTCTGGAAAACAATATCGCTAGTTCTGTTCTGGCACTGCTACTGATTGAAGAACGTTCTCCCCACCCGGACTTGTTAATAGGTGTTAGCTTCCCAACATAACCAAACAGTTTTCTCGGACCTCACAGACTCGGGATATGTCTCTGTGAACTTCTGTTGTTGGTCCAGGTCCAGCCTTGTATAGCATTGATAGAGCAACGGTACACAATCAAGTTCTGCGTAAAACTCAGAAAGTCTTTTACTGAAATATTTCCAGCGACTGCGCAGGTATTTTGCCATCGATAGGTGAAGAGTGTGTGCCTCATTTGCATGATCTTTTGAGAACACAGATTGTAGAATGAGTGTTTGTGTGACAGCCCACACTGTGGTTACATCCTAAAACCATTGTCTACAAGACTGCAACCGAGCAATTACAGATGAAGAAAGTGTATGCAAAAATGGTGCCAAAAATTTGGCTGATGACCAGAAGTCCAAACAAGAGCTTGTCTATTGGTTGGTCGGTGTGTTTCGTACTGCATGGAACATTTTGCACAATGAATCATAATGATATGGAATGACTCATTTTACATTCACATCCCAAATTAATTTGTAAATACAGTTACACACTGAACATTTCTTACCTGTATGTGTGAGAGAGCAAGTGCGTGTGCGTGTAGAATTTCTATTATTGTAATGTGAGGTGACGCGTGCGTGTGCGTAGAATTTCTATTAGTGTAATGTGAGGTGGCACGTACATACATGCGTTAGTTTGTAATTACTACCCACCACCCCACATTACAATAATAGAAATTCTTGTATGGATTAGGTGGAGTTGTCAGGGAGAATTTTTTTCAATTTGTTTTCATATTTTATTTTCCTGTATGTCAGATATTTTGTATACATGAGTAAGTGATCAAAACCTTTAGTTGCAGCATTGTGCACCAATTTTTTTTGTTCTAAAGACAACATTAAGCTGATCTGGAATAATTCATGTCATTTTTCTCCTCCAGTATTGTAATTATGTACGTTAGTGTTTATACATTGTGAAGCAGTTGTCAGAATGCCCAACTCCTTTGACAAATATCTTCAAGATGATTGTGGGTGAGCGCCCTATATTATTTCTTACAGCATGTTCTTGAACAGTGAACTTTTCTTCTTAAAACTGAGCTACCCCAGAACATTGTTCCATATGACACATTTGAATGAAAATATGCAAAACGTCAGCTTACAGATTTCTCTCTCCCCGAGATTTGCAGTGATTCTAAGTGCAAATGTGGCTGAAATAAGTTGTTCAGGAGCTGCAAAATACACTTTTTCCAGTTTAATTTCTCAACAGTGTGGAAACCTAAGAATTTTTAGCTTTCCACGCCATTTATTGTCTTCTCACCAAGTGTTACACATATTGCTGGTGTAATACCCTTAGATATGCAGAAATGAGTATGTCGTGTCCTTTTAAAATTCAGAGTGAGACTTCACAGAAAAGCAGTCAGTGCTACTTTTAAGAACACTGGAATTGCATGGAAATGGTGTAATTTTTTGGACAATGTTACAACTGGATATGAGTCGTGGGTTTCAGAATACGACCCTCAGGCAAAGAAACAGAGCTCCGAGTGGCACTCCTTGCAGTCACCTTGTTCTGAGAAGACAACTGTGAGAGCAGATCCCAGGTGAAGGCAGTGCTCATTGTCTTTTTCAGTGCTAATGGTATCATCCACCATGAGTTTGTATCTGCCAGATAGACCATCAGTGCTGCATTTTATTTGAAAGTGCTCAAAAGGCTGGGGGAATGGATTGCGTACATCAGACAGCCCACCGACATTCTCAGGAAACTCTTCTGAGACACTGCATCCAGCTACACCACCTTGGTGAGGATTATCTAGCAAAAAAAAAAAA
Organism: Schistocerca cancellata; assembly: GCF_023864275.1. Taxonomy (NCBI): domain Eukaryota; kingdom Metazoa; phylum Arthropoda; class Insecta; order Orthoptera; family Acrididae; genus Schistocerca; species Schistocerca cancellata. The sequence continues at coordinate 42,036,542 of NC_064637.1, forward strand.
AAAAAAAGAGACTAAGCTACAGTCTCAACCTCACTTTGCATTTTCGCACACATTTTTATTCTGCCCTTGGCTCAACACACACTCAGAAATACGCCATTCAAGATTGTGAACAACATAAAAACTGCTGTTACGGGAGTCCTGAGAGAGACTCCAAGCCAGGATGCCTACAGTGCTTAAAAATCTTTTTGGTAAATAATCTGTATGTAAGATGGTCCTACTTTGAAGAATTTTGATGCTTTGTACAGTTTGAACCAATGAATTATTTTTGTGGACTTGTGAGTGGGGTGGGGGGTGGTGGTGGGGGGGGGGGAGTGAGTGAGTTAGTGTGTGTGTGTGTGTGTGTGTGTGTGTGTGTGTGTGTGTGTGTGTGTGTGTGTGTGTACGTACTTGTACTTACGACATCTAAAACAATGGATCAATTTTAACCAAACTTGGTACACACATCTCTTATTATCTGCAAAGAAGTACTATGGGGTAAGAACTACCTACCTCCTTTAATGGATGAATGACCCATTGCGCACCATCACATATACTGCTTCAAGCCACACACTTTCTAACTGTAATACATAATACATAACATAAGATTATGCATCTTAACGAAAGGATTAGGCACCATTTAAAATTTTTGGATTTTATCAATAATTATGCCATATAGTGAACATTAATTTTTTTGATAGAAGTTGTGGGAGAATGATATGCTGATATAATGATGGTGGTATAAAAGGGCAGTGCAATGGCGAAGCTGTCTTTTGTACTCAGGCGATTCTTGTGAATAGTTGGAGATTCACGTGAATAGTTGGCGATTAACGTGAATAGTTGGCGATTAACGTGAATAGTTGGCGATTAACGTGAATAGTTGGCGATTAACGTGAATAGTTGGCGATTAACGTGAATAGTTGGCGATTAACGTGAATAGTTGGCGATTAACGTGAATAGTTGGCGATTAACGTGAATAGTTGGCGATTCACGTGAATAGTTGGCGATTCACGTGAATAGTTGGTGATTAACGTGAATAGTTGGCGATTAACGTGAATAGTTGGCGATTAACGTGAATAGTTGGCGATTAACGTGAATAGTTGGCGATTCACGTGAATTGTTTTCCGATGCAGTTATGGCAGCATGACAGGAATGAACAGACTTTGAACAAGGAATGATAGTTGGAGCTAGACACAGGGCACATTCCATTTCAGATATTGTAAGGGAATTCAATATGCTGAGAGCCACATTGTCAAGAGTACGTCAAGCACACCAAATTTTGGCCACGACCTCTCATCACGGCCATCGCAGTGGCCAACAGCCTACAATTAATGACTGAAAGCTGCGGCATCTGTGTAGAGCTCTCAATGCTAACAGACAAGCAACTCTGCGTGAAATAACCACAGAAATTAATGAGGGGTGTAGGATGAATGTATCTGTAAAAGAGTATGTGGTTTGGGGGTGGCGAGAGAAACTTCTGACACCAATGTTAATGTATAAAATGGCAGGGAAGGGGCAAGAAGGTTGTGAAATATGCCTCGTGGCGGCAGTGTGCAGGTCGTCGAGCGGTCAGTATTTGGTAGTGGGCATCCAGGGCTGCTGTTAAATAACAAAACAGGATATTAAGTGCAATAAAGAGGATATATTTCAATATACGGAGTACAAAGGGCGTGCCTAGGGTCGGAAGTTAGCAGGTTTAGGCCAGTCTCGAAGGTCAAACAATTAATTAAAATGGGCAATGGAAGGGGAAGTGGTTCATGTTAACTTATGTTGCTGGCCGGTTGTGAAAAGCAGAGCCAGAGGCTCTGCCTCCCAAAAAGACATCTGTTCTGCTCGAGGTCTGGATTACAAGAGAGAGAAGCAACTGTGTTCTGCCCCGCAGAATACTGCAGCGTCCACACACGCGATCGGTATCCCGCGCACGCTGTCGGCTAAACCCGATGGCTCGAATTCGCTAGCAATTTCAGCAGAGGGCTCAGGGCATCTCCTGTTAGCAGCTTTAACTGGACAAAACCGCCTCGGTTTTGAAATGCAAACGACTTGTCAGGTAGACACGGCGTGAACTACTCTGGGAGAAAACTGGTAAAGATTCCACTGGGCCTTTGAAATAAATTTTTTAAAGTAATTCCCTAAAATATTCCTCGAATGGTTTCCATCCTGTACATATCTGTTAGGACAGTGTTGCAAAGTTGGTATTAATGGGCTATGGCAGCAGGTGACAGGCATAAGTGCCTTTGCTAACAGCACAACATTGCCTGCAGCACCTCTCCTGGACTTGCGATCACATCAGTCGGACCCTAGATGACTGAAAAACCCCGGCCCGATCAGACGAGTCCCGATTTGAGTCGGTAAAGGCTGACGGTAGGGTCAGTGTGCGGCACTGACCCCACAAAGCGACGGACGTAAGTTATCGACGAGGCACTGTCGAAGCTGGTGGTGACTCCGTAACGGAGTGGGCTGTGTTTACGTGGAATGGACACTGCACTCTGATCCATCTGATATACTCGGAGAACATTTGCAGCCATTCTCGGACTTAAGTTCTAAAACAACGATGGAATTTTAACGCATCACAATGTGCCTTGTCACCGAGCCACAATTGTTTGCAATTGGGTTGAAGATCATTTTGGATAATTTGAGTGAATGATATAGCCACCTAGATCACTCGACACGAATCGCATTGAACATTTATGGAACACAATCGAGAAGTCAGTTCTTGCACAGAATTCTGCACTGGCAACACTTTAACAATTATGAGCAGCCATAGAGGCAGCGTGGCTCCGTATTTCTGCAAGGGACTTCCTGGTGCACTGTGTTGGGCTAAAGGACATCCGACGCGCTGTTTGGAAGTTGCCACCACTTGATATCGTGATCTCGGTGTGTAGCTATGTTACCGTCATGTTTTTGGCACTGCTTTGTATACTGCCAGCTTCTGAGTAAGAGGATTACACACAAATAATGGGAAAACAGGAATAACCTGAAACACACGTTTTAACCAGAAATGTGATACATGTCACATTTGAAAGGCCGCTCCATTACTTACAAGTGGCTGTCATTGTGCACGAGAGTGAGGAAAGTCTACCACAGTTCTCCTAACATCTCTCATAGCGGTATTAAAACACTCAGTCAATCTACAAAATATCCCTGACCATCCTTATGTTACACCTATTTATCCATTGCCACATAGGTCATTCCCCTGTGGAAGACACTGGTGTGAGACCTGTCCTGTTTATCCACGCAGCATGTTCTGTTCCTGCCCCACTGTGGACTTAAGGCTGTGAAGGGCTGTCTTTCAGAGCAGTCATATCATATACCTGTAACATTTGCACAGCCTTTAATGTGGACATAGCTACCATTGAGCTGTCCACTGAATGAATGAGTGCAGAATTGACCACCAAGTGCACAACATGCTGTGGGTACAACTTCATTGACTGTTCACAAGTCTGTGCCATCCAGATCCATCCTCCCCATGTTCTCTCCCAGTAACAGATTGTGTGAGCAAAGTAGACAAGAATTATCCTTAGAATGCAATATTGAAAAAGGAAATAAGTTTCTTGTAAGAATCAATTATTATTGTGAAAATTTTTTGTCAATAAAACTGTCTAGCTGGTGTAATATGTTTCTGGTTTTATTACACCATTTCAGCTACTGCCATCAGATGATACTATATTGTAATTAAAATTAAATGAAGTTAGAGGGAAGCTGTTTGTTATACAACAAAAAAGTAACGACCTACAAACAATGAAAAATTAAAAAGTTAAATGATTTTTTAAATCGCAAGCTCCATTATCATGGGATTGACTCCTGCTCTTTTTTTCCCAAGATTAGTCTTATTACTTCATATGTATTAAATTTTAAAGGTAATATGAAAAGACATGTGTATTTGTTTGAACTTTTATTTACTTTCCATTGTTATTATTACAAAAAATATTATGTGACTGTTATTTCTATGGGCCAGTTAAAAACTTTATCAAATGCCGTCAAACTTGTTCATATCTGACAAAGAACAAGAAATTTCTTCATGAGAGGATGCTACTAAAATACATTCAGCTGTGCATTACCAATTTTCAGCAGCAATATTTATGAAGGCGTTGTGTTATGCGCAGTCTCCATCCACATTTTTGGGAGAGCAAGAAATTTTTCTAAGAGCTTTGTTTTTTGTTAAAAACTCTGAAGATTCCTTGTGCATGTGGGGAAAATTGCTTTCATTCTATGTAATAGATGCTGTTTTAATGTACGTTTTACATGCCTGTCTGAAAAATATCCTGCAACTTATAATGCTCAAAGTACATCTGACAATCTTACATTACCCTCATATTCTGGTATATTGTAACTGATTGTATTATTGAACAAAGTTATTTACACCTTTATTTATCAATATTTGACTTGGGCTTTCCAAGCCTGTCCCATTGTCCTTGAAACTTGTGTCTGCAGATCAAAGCATCCAGGTGCAAAGCTGTGCTCGGTATCTTACCCGACTGCTGTTATAAAGGACTTCAGAAATCACAACAGGCATACATTTTCTGGAAAACTTTAAATCATTGGTCATTTACTTGTTGATAGTTTAATTTTTTTTTTTTTGATGATAAAAATGATCAAACAGCCAAATAACATTGTAAATTCAATAAACGTTCATGCAAATTTGGAGAGAGGGAGGGAAAGAGAGAAGAGAGAGAGAGAGAGAGAGAGAGAGAGAGAGGGAGAGGCGCTTGATCCAATAGTGTACCAATTATGGAGCTTGGACCCTAATTACATGGCCGCCATCACCACTCCTGCTCAGGTTTGCAATGCACTGGTACATCATTGACACATGAAACATCTCTTGCAATTTTCTCGAAATTTCCTAAAGGTACATTCACACTGAAAACTAACTCCAACAAACTCGGTTGACAACTGTTTTTAACTCGAAGTTTGACTTAGTTTTCGACTGTTGTCAACGGTTGTTTGAAGTCGTGAGTTTGAACAACTAGTTGAGGGAAGTTTTGTCTCGAGTTTAAAGTTTATGGTCAGTGGGCAAAAACATGGTGGAATCGTGTGACTTACGCATGCACATTTGCTGTGTTGCCTGCTGTGTTTTTTCTTCGTCTGCTGTGTTACTTTTGACAGTGGCAACTCACGAGTGGGCAACAGATCTAACTATTCAGTTTTTGTTAGAAATTCAAATGAGTAAACCTCTGTGGGATCCATCTGATTCTACATATAAAGACAGATATAAAAGGAAAGATTTGTTGAAAGAAGTTTCTCATAAAATTGGTGTACTGCTTGTGGAATGTGAAAGGAAATGGACGAATATGTAAAGACAGTACAATCGTTAGCATTATGAAATGCTCCAAACTAGAAGTGGGTCTGGGACAGCTGGGATCTACATTCTGAAATGGATATTTTGTGAGCATATAAAGCCAGGAAGAAAAATATTTACAATCGTAAGTAAAATGCCGTTCACTAGTGTAACTGAAGCTGTAAGATTTTTAGTCGGTTATTTTGTAATTGCATCTGTATTTTCACTGGAAATTTATTTTTCTTGTAATTTCACTTTGTCAACATCTGATACAAAGTAGTTTGCAAATTAGTGACTTATATTGTTAATAACACCACAAGGGTTTAGTTTGGAAGTTTGTAATTACATTTGTCCTTTCAGTTGATATTTATTTATGCATATTTCTCTTTCCATATTTCTCTTTCCATTTCACTTCATTGCAAATTCATCCTTTATATTCTTTGCGGTCCTTCCCACTTTGCCTTCCTTTCTCTGAAGACATTTATTTTGTGGAGACATCCTCCATCTGCCATCTGAAACTCTGCCTGTTTCTGGATCTTCCACATCAAAACTGCTAGGTGGTGAGTAAGCTGTGGCATTTTCTTTATTTCTTCTAAGAAAATTGTGCAGAGATACTGCTACAGAAGTCACTAATGTTGCTTTTTTAGGACTTGCTTGCATATTTGTTCTAAGACACTAAAAAACTGCTGACAGTATTCCAAAAAAATTCTCCACTATTCTTTTAGCGTGAGATATTCGATAGTTTAGCATTCTTTCCTGGCTACTTTTCTCTTGCCACCGTGCGTATGATTTCATTGTGTACTCTGAAAGAGCAAAAGCATCGTCTCCAACTGTAACAAACGGGACATTCACATTTCTTCCAGGAATGGTCTTGGTGTGGGTAGAGCGATCTTTTCCTTAGAAAATCACTCACCCGTCTTGGAGCTGTTGAAGACACCACCTTCTGAAATACTTCCTTGCATACCTGCTTCATAACTGAGTCCATTGTAATATGCATTTACAAATGGTAAACACTAAATATCCAACGTGTAATTATAACACAATGATCCAGTTCCTGCTGGCTGCACTATTTCAATGTGTTGGCCATCTGTTGCTCCAGTACTATATGGAAAGTTCCGTATTGTTTCAAATCCATTTGATACTTCTTCTCATTCTTCCTTTGTAGATGGTTCTTACAAAAATAAGAAAAAAATGCCGTTAAAATTTAATTGATGTCTTAATAAGTATCTTTATGGGGGACAGTGTTTTATAGTTTACATTTTCTGTATTTCAGAAGTTACCAGAAACATTTGATGTTCACCACTTAGCCACCACTGAAGAGGGTAATGGTGATGATAATGATGGATCACATGAATTGTTAATCAACACCACTGAACAATTTACAAGCTTTAACGAAGATATCTCATCTGTAGCAACAAACATCTTTGCACCTGGAGTACCATCATCAACACCACAATCAAATGCACGCTCCCTATTGCCCTCAGTATCTGTCAGAGATCCGAATTTCACAAAAAAGAGGAAGAGGATCACTATTACAGAGGAAGCTGTAAAGTGCATGAAATCGGTTGCTTCATCATTACAAAATAAAAAACAGTCAAATACAGCAGACACCCATTCTGCATTTGCAGATTGGGTTGCCACTGAACTGAGAGAGATAAGGAACGAGAAAGTTCTTATTAAAGTAAAACGTAGAATTTCTGATGTAATATACAATGCTAAAGAAATGCTTGCAGAGCAGGCTGAAACCCAAGCTGCTGCTGAAGAAAGAGCGGCATTATTTAATGCAGCTGAAAATGAGGCTGCAGCTGCAGATGAAACACAAACACTGGCAATCCATATTGAGGAAACAGACTGATATCATTTCTTTTCTTAAAAAAAAAAAAATAGAGCCAAAATAAGTCAACATTTTTGACAATAAATTATTTCACTTTATCAGTCTTTTTATTTTAATATGTAGTAAGTACGTGTATAAATGTGTTAAGAATGTATAGTAAGTAAAATACCAGTACTTACTTTTGCAAAATCCTTGCGAACATTCGCGATAACCCAGCACACTCTAGGCACAGTTTCACTAATCTTGGCCAGTGATATTCGACGAGAATACATTAAGCTTGTATAACTGCCGCCTGTTGTCAAAAATCGAAGGGTTACAAGAAGTTGTTCTGCTGATGATACTGTAGTTCTAAAATTTGTCTCTCTTTCGTTGAATATGTTGTGCTACTGGCCTGAGTTCTTAAAACTGCACACGTCATTCTGACAAAATTCTTGAAACCTTGCCTGTTTTCAGCATAGATCTCCTCCAATACAGAATTATAAGCTCCATGAGTTTCTCTTTATAACAAAAACTTTCTGAACCACATGCATATCATTTTGGGTTGATTTTCATGACAGACAATTACACCAAGAGTTATAACACAAATTGCTAGTTCATCTTCACAGTTACGAAATTCTTGCTTTTCTGTAACAAATACTGAATGTGTGTTTACAACAGTTTGAAGCTGTTGTCAACATTTTTTAACTGTTGACAACAGTTATCAACAGTTGCAAGTTTACCAAACTGTTTCTGTTCGTTGGAGTTGGTTTTCGGTGTGAAGGTACCTTCAGAAGTACACCTTACCACTTGCATTTTATGTTGTCCTAATGGACTACTAAAACTGTACAAAGTTTGAAATAAATCCATGATCTGTATATCATGGCCTCACCTTGTTAATAAAAAGAATAATACATCAAAGTCGATTTTATTACACTGCATGTCATTAAAATTGCAACCTTTTTGAAGACAGTATGCGGCAATGTCAAATTGGCAAGAAGCGTACTATGTGATAGAATATGAAAATTATAATTTTGACACAGATGCAGATGTAAATACATATTATGCCACCTGCATTCTGCATGCAATTAACGATCGTGCTATGGGTTTTGAGTCAGGATTGTGGCCTGTTAAGACTATCGTTTACTGTTACTGAATATTGCGGCTCGCGCCAGTCGGGATTCCACAGCAATGCTGCACATGTAGAATCATTGGTTCATGAGAGCCGTACTCTATCCCGTGCAGGATCTCGATGGCCCGAGGTGGCTGATGGCCTAGGTCATACACATTGTGCTTGGCTGTTCAGGATTGTACAGCCATACCACATACGTCGACTCAGGAGGTGGGCTCATTTCAGATGAAGCGAGAGCCACATAGACAATATGTCACCGTCTGGAACACCACACTCGGCACAGTAATCTACGAGGCATGTCTGGAAAGTAACTACAGTTTCATTCTGCCGCCATTGCAGCATGTCCGTATGTCCACTAATTTCCTGAAGATAACTATCCACCATATTGCTGAACCAATAACTATGGTAATTGGTAAGTATATCTCTGCTGATGTATTTCCAGACATTTCGAAATTTGCAAGGACAGTACCTGTTTATAAAAAGGGTGACCCAGACATGGTAGCGAGCTTCAGACCAGTCTCAAAAATTCCAGTCTTTGCTAAAGTATTGAATCTGCAATGAAAGACCAAATCTCATATTAGTTCGAAATTAATGGACACTTCTCAGACGCACAGTATGGTTGTCAGAAAGGGAAATATACAACAATGGCAGAACTAGATATAGTTACTAGGATAAAGCACACTTTTGGAGAAAGAGAATCTTTAACAGTGACAGTCCATGGCCTTGTAAGGTGTTCGATTGCATTCCTCATAGATTCCTTCTAAATAAGTGCAGTCTCTTTATAGTCGGACCTGCTGTTTTGGCAGTGCTCAAATCTTATGTGGAAAACAGAAGACAGATTGTATCAGTCTAAGAAGTGTTATCGAGAATGAAGGATAGAATATGGCGTGCCACAGGGATTTGTAATGGGCCCCAGTGACACAACTTTGCACTCAAAAGGCATCGATGACAGCAAGGCTCAAGAAGCAGCAGGTGACTTGTTTGATGAGACAAAAGAATGGTTTGTTATAAATAAAATTGAATCAGTGAAGAAAAAAATGAAAATATTTATACATAGCCTCAGTGACAAAGGATATGTAAACTGTGTATGGATTCTGAAACTTGTGGGGTTCATGGTGGAGAGCAATCTCTCTTGGCAGGACCACACTGCACATATGTGTGATGAACTGTCAAGAGCCATATATGCCCTGTGAAAATTAAAATGTAACTGATCAGGCTCTCCTAATAGTATATTATTCACTGTCTTGCAGCCATACTGGCTATGGCCTGTTACTATGGGGTCACTCTGTAGGCTGCTAGAAAGTATTATTAGTCCAAAAAAGCAATAAGGATCATAACATTGAATAGAAGACAGGAACAGGTGATTATTCACAAAATTTGGAATAATGGCTATAATAGTCATTATGTATTTTTGTGCCTTCTTCACATTTAAGAAAATATAGATTCCTTCAACAAGAGGCATGACATATGTTACCACAACACCTGCAACAATGAGAGCATAAATATACCAACCTGTTGACTGTCCAAACAAGAAGTAGCTTTCCAAACATTGCCCTGAGAATGTTCAGGTCGCTACCCAAGGAAGTGCGGCTCCTGCCACTGGAGAGGTTCAAGAACAAAATTTGTAGGGGCTTAAAACTACATCTGTTGTACTCCATCCACGAATTTTTTTACTGTGAAGAAAGTGAGTGGATTTACTGAACTCTCTCCAAAACTAGTAAATTTTTGATATAACCCGAATGTCAATAGGGAAATTTATGTATTCTAAAATGCTCCATCTGTTGAGTTTTTTTGTATCGCTACATATTACACTGAAGTGCCAAAGAGACTGGTATAGGCATGCGTATTCAAATACAGAGATACATAAACGGGCAGAATACGGCGCTGAGGTCGACAATGCCTATGTTAGACAAGTGTCTGGCACCGTTGTTAGATTGTTTACTGCTGCTGCAGTGGCAGGTTATCAAGATATAAGTGAGTCTGAACATGGTGTTATGGTTTACGGCGCATGAGCAGTGGCACAGCATGTCCGAGGTAGCAATGGAGTGGGGATTTTCCTGTATGACCATTCCATGCGTGTACTGCGAATATCAGGAAACCGGTAAAACATCAAATCTCCTACGTCACTTCGACTGGAAAAAGATCCTGCAGGAACGGGATTGACGACGACTGAAGAAAATTGTTCAGCGTGACAGAAGTGCAACCCTTCCGCAAATTGCTGCAGATTTCAATGCTGGGCCGTCAAAAAGTGTCAGCGTACGAATCACTCAATGAAACGCCATCAATATGGGCTTTCAGAGCCAAAGGCCCACTCGTGTACCCTTGATCACTGCATAACACAAAACTTTATGCCTCACCTGGGCCCGTCAACACCGGCATTGCACTGTTGGCCACAGGCATTGCACTGTTGGCCACGGGCATTGCACTGTTGGCCATGGGCATTGCGCCGTTGATGACTGGACACATGTTGCCCGGTCGGATGAGTCTGGTTTCAAATTGTATGAGACCGATGGATGTGTACAGGTTGGAAACAACGTCATGAATCCGTGTCCACTGCATGTCAGCAGGGGACTGTTCAAGCTGGTAGAGGCTCTGTAATGGTGTGGGGCGTGTGCAGTTGGAGGGACATGGGACACCTATTACGTGCAGACAGATGACAGGTACGTAAGTATCCTGTCTGATTCCCTGCATCTATTCATGTTCATTGTGCACTCCGACGGACTTGGGCAATTCCAGCAGGAAAATGTGACACACTATACGTCCAGAATTGCTGCAGAGTGGCTCCAGGAACACACTTCTGAGTTTAAACACTTCCAGTGGCCACCTAACGCCCCAGACATGAACATTATTGAGCATATGCAATGTGCTGTTCAGAAGAGATCTCCAACCCTTTGTAGTCTTATGGATTTATGGACAGCCTTGCAGGATTCATGGTGTCAGTTCCTACCAGTACTATTTCAGACATTAGTCGAGTCCGTGCCACGTCGTGTTGCGGCCTTTCCGCATGCTTGTGGAGGTGCTACACGATATTAGGCAGGTGTACCAGTTTCTTTGGCTCTCTAGTGTCTTTTTAATTTTCGATACTGTCTATCCAGCCCTGGCTGGCAAATGCCAGAGACATGTTAATAAAGTTAATACTGTTGCAGCTCTGCACATTCAGACATGTCTTTCTGGTTCATTGACTTTCCACTGATGCCATTACAACCGGATTGTGTTCTGTTTACATTTCTTAGTGATTGTTCATAATGCTTAAGACAACCTCTGAGTTCACTGACGGTGAAGTGTGTTCTGTAATACAGTTTTTGAATGTGAAGAATGTTAAGCCAGCTGAAATTCATCATAAATTTTTAGAGATTTGTGGTGAAAGTGTGACGACTGGTGGAATGGTAAGAGTGTGGGTGAGACAGTTCAATAACGGACAGACCATTGTTCGTGAAGAAGCATGGAGTGGGTGATCTTCTGTTGTCAGTGATGGTTTGGTTGAGAAAGTGATTGAGAAAATTCGTGAAAACAGATTATTCCCAATAAGAATGCTTTGTCATGAGTTTCAACAAATTTCAAAAACACTCTTACACAAGATTGTCACAGATTCCTTGAATTTTCCCAAACTGTTTTCTTGTCAGGTTCCAAATGTGATTACCAGTGATCAGAAAATGAAGCGACTTGACAGTGTTTTGGCATCTCTTACCAGATACAGTGATGGGAAGATGAATTCTTAAACAGAATTGTCACTGGTGGCAAAACTTGGGCTTGTGACGTCACTCCAGAATCAAAGCAGCATTCAACAGAGTGGAGGCACTCACAATCCCCAAGAACCAAAAATTCAGGATAATATTGTCAGCACAAAAAGTGATGTGCACTGTGATCTGGGACAGGTAGGGCATTCTGCTTGTAGCATTCCTTCCCGTAGGTGAAACCGTCGGTGTGGTACAATACTGTGAAACACAGAAAACTTTTAGCGTGTCGAGTCAAAGCATTACGTTGCTTCTTAGCAATGTACGTCCCCTTTCTGCTTGTGTCATTGAAACCTAACCTGACAATTCAATTGGGAGCAGTTTGGTCACCTTCCGTACGGCCTGATCCAGTGCCTTCCAACTACCACTTGTGCTTGAACTTTAAGTGTGATTTTGGAGAAAAGTGTTCTGACGGTGATGCAAAAAAAAAAAAATACTGTCTCCACTGGTGTCATCTTTCTGTGAAGAGGGTGTAGTAGAGTTGGTTTTTCCACTATGACAAATGTCTAAACAATAGTGTCAACTATGTAGAAAAATAGTTTAAGAAATTCTGTAAAAACATACGTTTTTCATATTAGGATACTTTTGATGACATAGTGTATGTGTTGTATAACAATACAATTTTGTTGGTACAGTCGTTGGTATAAATGAATACTGTATACAAAATGAGAATTAAAACATCATGCTTCATGTGGCATTTTTACTGCATGAACAGCTAAAATGTAGTAAGTGATAAACTTTTTTTCCTTTTAGAATGAGATTTTCACTCTGCAGCGGAGTGTGCGCTGATATGAAACTTCCTGGCAGATTAAAACTGTGTGCCCGACCGAGACTTGAACTCGGGACCTTTGCTTTTTGCGGGCAAGTGCTCTACCATCTGAGCTACCGAAGCACGACTCACGCCCGGTCCTCACAGCTTTACTTCTGCCAGTATCTCGTCTCCTACCTTCCAAACTTTACAGAAGCTCTCCTGCGAACCTTGCAGAACTAGCACTCCTGAAAGAAAGGATACTGCGGAGACATGGCTTAGCCACAGCCTGGGGGATGTTTCCAGAATGAGATTTTCACTCTGCAGTGGAGTGTGCACTGATATGAAACTTCCTGGCAGATTAAAACTGTGTGCCCGACCGAGACTCGAACTCGGGACCTTCTGTAAAGTTTGGAAGGTAGGAGATGAGATACTGGCAGAAGTAAAGCTGTGAGGACCGGGCGTGAGTCGTGCTTTGGTAGCTCAGATTGTAGAGCACTTGCCCGCGAAAGGCAAAGGTCCCGAGTTCAAGTCTCGGTGGGGCACACAGTTTTAATCTGCCAGGAAGTTTTTTTCCTTTTATCAAATTGTGGGGGTTATCAAGGAGAAAAAGTTTTGTAAAGGTTTCAAATTATGTGTAAAATGTTGCAAGTCACTAAGTACTCTCATTCTCAAATACCAGATGACTAAAGTTAGAGTATTTGCACGTCAAGGGCTACGCTGTTTCTTACTCTTACCCCCACCCTTCTGATAGATAGGTGGTTCTTAGGACCACAGTGATTGTGGCTGACAGTAAGGAATATGCATGCCAAGTTTGTTTGAAAGTAGTTTAGGAGGCCATGTGGAGCAGACACACATCCATTTCTATGCACAGGGTGTCTGAAAAATAAAAAATCGCAAGAAAACGTTAGGGATAGGTTACTTATCCAGAAATAAGTAAAAAGTCCAGTAAACATGGATTCTAAAATGCATATCATAGGATCTGTGAACACTTGTTCATCTTTGCTTGTGTGTTGGAATTAAATCAGTCAAAATTTTTGGAGAAGACCAACTTGTCATTAAGTAGTAGTACAGATAAGCAGAATAAGTCAGATTACAACCAATGTAAAATAGTATTGAATATTAATGTTTACTTTCATTTGTTAGACCGAGTAGCATTTGATGGAAACATTTCATCTGTTTTACAAGCCGCCACAAAAGAAGCCAGTTGTGAATGGCGATGCCAGTGGCGAGGGGACTGCGCCTGCCAAAGACGAATCTAATTTCGACCGAGAGAAACGGGGCAGCGAGACGGAGGTGGAAGAGCCCAAACCGGCCACTTCCGACGATACCGGGGACAGACTCGCTGCGGCCGAGTCTACGGGAGAAGCCCCACAGCCTGCTGCCAGCAGCGCGACAGGCGAATCGGGTAATGGCATAGAACAGTGCTCGAATACTAGGGAGCACCTCAAACACTGCACAGTGCTCGGATTTAATTGATTTCAGTCAAGTTGCTCATTTGCCAGCAGCAGAAAAGATACCATCGTTTAAAAAAGTCTTTTTTTTCTGTTGGTCTTATAAAAATACATCTACTTTTATGCAAGTATTCTTAAAAAATTACACAATACTGACTCAAATGTGGAGGCAGTGCATGCTGAAAGACAGTAAACTTAGCTTTACTAAAATTCAGGTAGTACTGTGCATGTTGTGACTCATTATAAAAAACGGCATGTTTGCTTTTAGCTGTATCTGGGTTTTTTGTGCTATTGCGGTGCAATTTTTGTGCCATTTCCTACATTTACAGGATTTGTTGTTGTATTAAGGGTCTTAATAGTGCTATGTTACTGTTAATAGAAATAGGTTAATGGTTATTCTCAATGACATGAGTAGATTTGTGATGAATTACACTAATAGTGATATATGAGGGTAATCCCAAAAGTAAGGGCTCCTATTTTTTTTAATAAGTACATAGAACTCTTTATTTCTACAATGGTTTACATCAGTTTACAGCTTGAACATTTAGCTATTTTTCGACATAAACACCATTTCTGTCGATGCATTTTTGTAGACACTGGCTGGTATGACGTGGGCATACAAAATCTGCCACTGCATCTACAAAAATGCATTGACAGAGATGGTGATTATGTCAAAAAATAGCTAAATATTCAAGCTGCAAACTGATGTAAACCATTGTCGAAATAACCTTATCTATGTACTTATAAAAAAATAGGAGACCTTACTTTTGGGATTACCCTCTTATAAGGAGCAGGAGAATGGAACAGACGGGAAAGAAAGTAAGTAAACTGTTAATGATTTCAAAACTAATTGCCATCACTGTTAACACATTTATCCTACTGTGAGCCGAGATGATCAGAGCCTTCAAGGAAAAATGTTTTCAGTTGCCTACAGAACCACAGTTGTACCGAGGTGTCGCACCTCTACATCTGAAGCAAATCGATGGGCACAGATGTCTGCACCGGGTGAAATTTGAAAACCTGGGAGCCTAGAGGTGAAGGAAGCTCTCAGGTTTTCAATTCTCATCCTGTGCAGTCCCCGACAGTCAGTCTTTACGTCTCATCCCGTCCGGTAAGTCTCCACTGACCCGGGGCTCTGGGTGACTCTTTTGTAACCCTCCCAAACCTCACCAGTCCTTTTCCTCCAGCCTTCTTCCTTCCCCTACAACCCTTCTGCTAGGAGGAGGAGTCACTAGATCTGAAAGCCTGCTCAGTTCCTCAAATTTTATGTATGTTTCCTCTTGCTGCCATTTGGTGAGTAGATTTGTTTGTGTGTCCAAGTATATTTTAAAAAAATGATTTTTTTGATGTATGTGCAGTAATAATGTTTGAAAATGATTATATTGATAAGGCCATGGACTTTCCAGTAGTAATGGCAGAAAGAATGTGTTGTATCCACAGATTAACACCCATGTGCGAATAAAAATTTTTATTAGGTGGAGCAAGGCCACCGCTTAATTTTACAAAAAGATAAACTTTCTTCGAAAACAAAAGGCTTCTTCTCCTACCAAAATTTTATAACAAGCCAAAGAATATGCCAGCTTATTGAATTGAAATATTAACAACTTAACGTTCCTTTGTCTGGTTTTCTCTCGACGCTTTCCGGCGGATGCCGAGGAAGTAGACGGACGCAGAGTCCGGGGTCGATGCCCACCGTAGTGAAGACGTGGCACCTGGACGTTCCAGCTGTGTCGAAGTATCTTCCGGACAGCAGTCCCCGGCAGGTCGAAAGACGACTGTTTCCCTTTCTTCCGGCTGTTTAACACGGCAGCTCCAGTCTTCCTCCGCTGATTCCGCAGAGATGATTGGCAGCCGTTGGCGGTCCCTGTCTGGTGGATGGTGATATTATAGTGTGATGATCCACACTGGAAAAAGGCTCGTGCACATGTGTATTTCGTGGCTGATTGAATGTTTGGCGGGAACGCCTCCAGCGCCGGCTGGCGGAACGTGCCGGCACTAAGTTACGGGCACCGCTTAACTCTGCCGCGGTAGGCGACCATTGTGTTTGTGTGGCTGTGTGCGCCACGGCAGAAAGCTTTGCTGCTTTTACTATATTGTAAGAACTAACATGCAAATAATTAATTATTTGATATGCTGTGTAAGAGATGATATTGTCACAATGAAGAATTACGAGCTATTTAGAGTCATTTTGTAAACAAATGATTTGTATGTGATTTGGCATTAATAGTTCCTTGATACTTCATAGCATTGGCAGCAACGTGTCCATTGTAAACAAAGTGGTGGGGAATAATTTTCTTCCAGTGCTTCACGAGCGAACCACTTTTGTCAGCTTCAGTGCATCTTCCAACACCTGAGCAGTCAATTGTGAATGGACAGGAAAAGATGGAGGGGCTTGTATTCTGAACAGTCCCAGCCAGGAGCTGCAAACCATAGGTGATGATGATAGTGATTCTAATATCACAAAAGTCATCAGATATCTTGTATTATCATCTTGTACCTCCTTTTGCGTTGCACAGTTCGGCAACTCGACTTGGCACGGACCCGACAAGTTGTCGGAAGTCGCCTGCAAAATTATTAATCTGTACTGCCTTTGTAGCCGTCCATAATTGTGAAACTTGCCAGTGCAGGATTTTGTGCCCAAATGGTCTCTCAATAATGTTCCACAAATATTCAACGGGATTTGTGTCCGGCAATCTAGGTCGCCAAATCGTTTGCTCGAGTTGTCCAGAATGTCCTTCGAACCAGTCATGAAAAATTGTGGCCCGGTGCCACAGTGCGTTGTCAACTGTAAAAATTCCATCGTCATTTGGGAAGCTAGAGGCCATAAATAGCTGCAGATGGTGTCCAAGTAGCTGAACGTAAGCATTCGCACTCCGTGATCGATTCAGATGGGTCAGATGACCCAGTCCATTCCATTAAAGACCCCTGCGGGTCCAGGGGTAAGAAGAGGCCCGAGGTATTCCTGCCTGCCATTAAGAGGCGACTAAAAGGAGTTTCACATGTTTCGGCCTATATGTGATGGTCCCCTGAAGGTTTGACCTCCATTATTCGAAATTTTCCCAAAGAGCGAGCCAATTGTGGAAGGGCGCCTTACACGGTGCATCGTGTACATCGTGCATTGAGATCTATAGCCCAATTTCTCGTCGTCGCACTTCAGTCCCGCCCATTCTCCATCTATTGGGCGAGGACACCTTCCTGTGCACTACGCAGTGTCGCTTTCTGTGTCGACGATGACTGTAGACTTTGCACCTGATATCCAGCACGGTAGACAGTCTGTTGTGGTGGGGCCGCCATGTACCCTGTTGGTTGTAGCCCTTTGACCACACAGGGATCGCCCTGCTGATACCTGCACCGTTAACTCCCCACGTATGCCGAGGAGTAGATGCCGGTTACCCTGGGGCATCGGGACTCCCGACAGTGGCTTTCCTACCAGGCAAATGCCAATTTGCTGCAGCTGGGTGGCACACGTGGCAAAGGCCTCTGATTGGAGTGGGTGGCATCAGGGCGGATGGCACGCATTGAAGCATAGTCCACCATCTCTTGCTGGTGGTGAAACACCAGCAGTCTCTAAGTGTTCATGAGCTCAATTCAATGCACAGAAGTATGACCCCGATGCACAGAAGTATGACCCCAAATCGTTCCCCTCCCTGCCCACTCCATGGGAGGAACATCAGGCTAAGGAAGGCAGCGGATCTTATTCACCCAGGTACCTTGTATGTTCGAGAGCTGATGGGGAATCTTTCATGACGATGAAGCCTCAGTTTTTCATTGAGCATTTAGAGGACAAGTTTGGGAAGGTGGAGGGATTGTCCAAAATGAGATCTGGGTCAGTCTTGATCAAAACAGCATCCTCTGTCCAGTCTCAGATGTTACTCGCTTGTGACAAGCTGGGGGGTGTTTCTGTAACCGTCGTGCCCCATAAGATTTTAAATATGGTCCAGGGTATCATATTTCACAGGGACCTTCTTCTGCAGTCTGACAATGACTGCGTGCCAATTTAGATCGGCAAGGTGTACATTTCGTTTGGCGTGTCCACCAGGGTCCGAGGGATAATCGGGTTGCCACCGGTGCCTTTATCTTGGCCTACGAGGGTGATACATTACCTGAGAAGGTCGAGGTGATGGTCTACCGCTGTGATGTAAAGCCCCGTATCCCTCCCCTGATGCCGTGCTTTAAGTGCCGGAAGTTCGGCTGTATGTCTTCCCGCCGTACTTCCAGTGTCACGTGTCGAGATAGTGGACGCCTATCTCATCCCGATACTCCCTGTGCCCCACCTCCCATCTGTGTCAGCTGTGGAGAGCACCATTCGCCTTCCTCACCAGGCTGCAGGATTCTCCAGAAAGAAAGGAAAATCGTGAAGTACAAGACTCTGGACGGGCCAATCTACACTAAGGGTAAGAGAAAATTTAAATGCCTGCATCCTGTATGTATGACATTGTCTCATGCCGTCGCTACAACAGTTCTGGCACCATCAGCTCTGCCAACCCCAGTCACCTCTCAGATTCCGAAGACTACACCTGTCCCCTTGACGGTGTGGGGCATTTCAGTCACTGCCTACTTTGGGAGCAACCCCCCCCCCCCCCTCCCCCCCCCCCCCCCCCCCAACCATCGGGGACGTCCATCCCCACTTCTAAGTTGGAGAAGTGTAAGTCTTCTCCGACTTCTCTCACTAGGAAGGGGTCCCTTGGATCACTCCCTTCCCAGGTTTCTGCTAGTGGGAAACGTGACACCCGCCAGTGGCTGAAGAGTTCAAAAGCAGCTGGTCGTAGGGCTTCACGCTCATCCTCAGTCCCGGAGACTGAGCCAGTGAAGCCCTCCCAGCTAGGGAAACCCAAGGATTAGCGAGATAAATCAGAAAAGAAGACCCCTAAGACCGAGGAAATTGCAGAGGCACCCACACGACTGCTACCTCCGAGCTCTGTGTCTGAGGATGGGGTGGAGATTCTGGCATCCGCTGGGAACCTGGATCTCACCAGACCCTCACACAATGTATATAGACTGCTCACGCAGTAAGGCGGTGGTAGCAGGTGACTTTGAGAGGTAAACTTGCCTCATTGAATGTTCCGTGCCTTCCCAGTCTCACAATGACGTCATCCTCCAGTGGAATTGCGGCAGTTTTTCCACCGTCTGGCTGAGCTGCGGCAACTGTTAAGCTTTACACCTGCTTCCTGCATTGCCCTCCAGGAAACCTGGTTCCCGGCATTGCAGATCCCTGCCCTCCACCCTCCACAGCTATAAGGGATATTACAGGAACCGTAGTGACTATAATCGAGTGTCAGGTGGAGTTTGCATTTATGTCCTAAACTCAGTCTGTAGTGAACCTGCGCCCCTTCAAGCCCCTCTTGAAGCTGTGGCTGTCAGAATGACGATGCAGGAAATAACTGTTTGCAGTGTATATCTTCGCCCAGATGGTGCAGTACCCCTGAATGTATTAGGTGCACTGATAGATCAACTCCCTAAACCTTTACTGCTTGGGAGATTTTAATGTCAATAACCCCCTTGTGGGGTGGCACAGTGCTTACTGGCCGAGGCAGAGATGTCGAAACTTTAGTGTCTCAGTTCGACCTCTGCCTCCTACATACTGGGGCCACCACACTTTTCATTGTGGCATGAGGTAGGTACTCGGCCACTTATGTATCATTTTGCAGCACAGAACTTCTCCCATCTATCCACTGGAAAGCACATGACGACCTGTTCGGTAGTGACCACTTCCCAATCTTCCTGTCACTGCCCCGACATCACGCCCGTGCACGCCTGCCCAGATGGGCCCTAAACAAGGTGGACTGGGAAACTTTCACCTGTGCTGTCACCATTGAATCTTCCCCACGCTGTAACATTGATGTGATGGTTGAGCAGGTGACTACAACAATCCTTTCTGTGGCAGAAAACGCGATCCCTCACTCTTTAGGGTGCCCCGGTGTAAGGCAGTCCCTTGGTGGTCGCTGTATGTTGCTGAAGCAATTAAGTAGCGTCCGTAAGCTCTACAGCAGAATAAGCGGCATCCTTCCCTGGAGCACCTCGTAGCCTTTAGATGGCTCCGTGCCCACATTTGCCAACTTATTAGATGATGGACGTAGAAATGTTGGGAGATACTTCTCAACCATTGGGTGCCATACGTCACCTTCCCAAGTCTGGGCAAAGATCAAACGTCGTTTCGGGTAACAGACCCCGACAGGTGTTCCCGGTGTTACCATAAATGGTGTGTTATCTACTGACGCAAACGCGATTGTTGACCACTTTGCTCTAGCCTCTGTGTCAGAGAATTACCCACCAGCCTTTCACACTCTCAAACAGCGGCTGGAAGAGAAAGTCCTCTCATTCATTTCATTATAACACCCCATTTACAGAGTGGGATCTCCTCAGTGTCCTTGCACATTGCCCTGACACAGCTCCTGGGCCTGATTGGGTCCACAGCCAGATGACTAAACATCTCTCACCTGACTACAAGTGACATATTCTCGTGATCTTCAACCGGATCTGGTGCGATGGCGTCTTTCCGTCGCAGTGGCGGGAGGGCACCATCATTCTGGTACTCAAACCCAGTAAAAACCTGCTTGATGTGGATAGCTATTGGCCAATCGGCCTCACAAACACTCTTTGTAAGCTGCCGGAACGTATGGTGTGTGTGTTGGCTGTTGGGTTGGGTCCTGGAGTCACGTGGCCTACTGGCTCCGTGTCAGGGCGGCTTCCACCAGGGTCGCTGTACCACTGATAATCTTGTGTCCCTCGAGTCTGCCATCCGAACAGCGTTTTCCGGACATCTACACCTCGTTTCCGTCTTTTTAGACTTACGTAAAGCATACAGCACGACCTGGTGGCATCGTATCCTTGCCACATTGTATGAGTTTTGTCTCCGGGGCCCACTCCAGAATTTTATCCAAACCTTCGTGTCACTCCTTATTTCCCGTGTCCAAGTTGGTGCCTCCCATACTTCCATCCATATCCAGGAGAATTGAGTCCCGCAGGGCTCAGTATTGAATGTCTCTCTATTTTTAGTGGCCATTAATGGTCTGGCAGGAGCTGTCGAGCCCTCCGTCTCACCTTCTGTGTATGCAGACGACTTCTGCATTTTGTACTGCTGCTCCAGTACTGGTGTTGCTGAGTGTCACCTACAGGGAGCCATCCACAAGGCACTGTCATGGGCTAGAGCCCACGGCTAACAGTTTTCTGGCCTGAAGACCTATGTCGTGCATTTCTGTTAGCATCGTACCGTTCGTGCGGAACCAGCACTTTACCTTAATGACGATCCCCTTACTGTAGTGGAGGCATATCGATTCTTAGGTCTGGTTTTCGACGCTCGTTCGACTCGGCTTCCTCACCTTTGTCAGCTTAAGCGTAAGTGCTGACAGCACCTCAATGCCCTCCGCTGCCTGAGCAACACCAACTAGGGTGCAGATCGCTCTACGCTGCTGCAGCTGTGCGGAGCCCTTGTTTGCCCTCGATTGCGGATCGGACGTGCACAACTGCTCACCAGTTACATTGCACACATTCATAGCTCTCCTGAACATCCCAATTACCGTTTTTTTTCCCCAACCACCGAGGGCTAATGATTGTGATTCACGTGCGATCGCTTCTGTCTGAACTGGAGTCCTTCCCTTCACCACCTCTCCTCAAAGTCAATTCGTGTACACCTCCGTGGTGTAGCTGTAGGCTGAAGCTTCGCTTGGACCTTACGTGTGACCCTAAGGACTCCTTTAACCCTGTGGCTCTCCGCTGTCACTTCCGCTCGATTCTTGAAGTGAAGTGTTCCAGGGCTCTGAAATGGTTTACACCGGCAGCTCGATGACTGATAGTAATGTGGCCTTCGCCTTTGTGCGCAGAGGCCGTATTGAACAGTATTCCTTACCCGATGGTTGCAGTGTATTCACTACAGAGCTGGAGGCCATATCTCGTGCACTTCAGTAGATCCGTTCGTGCCCCAAGGAATCGTTTCTCCTGTGTACCGACTCCTCGAGTAGCCTACAAGCTATCGACCAGTGCTACCCTCGCCATCCTTTGGTGGCATCCATCCAGGAGTCCATCTATGCCCTGGACCGCTCCCATCGTTCAGTGGTCTTTGTGTGGATCCGGGACAAGTTGGAATCCCAGGCAACGAACTTGTCGACAGGCTGGCCAAACTGGCTACGTGTAAACTGCTTCTGGAGATGGGCATCTCTAAACCTGACCTGCATTCTGACTCATGCTGCAGGATTTTTTGGCATAACAGTACGCCCAACAAACTGTGTGTTATTAAGGAGACTACGAATGTGTGGAAGTCTTTCGTGCGGGCCTCTCACAGGGACTCTGTGGTTCTCTGCCAGCTCCGCATTGGCCACGCTTGGGCGACCCACAGCTACCTCCTGCGCCGTGAAGACCCACCTCTGTTTCAATGCGGCACCCGGTTGACAGTGGTCAATATTCTGGTGCACTGCCCCACTTTGACAGCCCAGTGACGAAATCTTGGGTTATCGGACTTGTTGCCGCTCATTTTATCTGACAGTGCCTCATTGGCTGATTTAGTTTTACGTTTTATTCACGAGGGTGGGTTTTATCATTTGATCTAAGTTTTAGCGCGTGTCCTTTGTCCCTCTGTGTCCTCCACCATAGTTCTTTTAGGATGGAGGTTTTAATGCGTTGCAGAGTGGCTGGCTTTTCCTTTTTATTCTCGTGGTCGGATGGCCACTGTAATCTGGTTTCTTGTTTTACTCTCTTCTGTTTCTAGCACGTCTCTGTTATTTTCTTGTCGTCTTTCCTTCCTTTTAGTGTTTGTTGCCTTTCCTTTGTTCTTTTAGTTTTTCCTTTCTTTCCATTTTGTGTTGTATGTCTCATCTGTTTTATTCTCACTCTTGTGGCATTGTTTTATTAGGAACAATGGACCAATGACCTCGTAGTTTGGTCCCTTCGGCCCTCTTTTAAACCGTCCAACCAACCATTGCATTAAACATGGCCCACACCATTATGGAGCCACCACTGGCTTCTACATTGCGGGTCCAACCCATATAGTCATCTCGGAATATTGAATTCCGTGACGGTTTCCAAAATGGAATGTCCGATGCAGCTAGTTCCAACTTTTATTCCACATTCAAATTCTGTTAATTCCCATCGTGCGGCCGTAAGAACATCGGAAACCTATCCACACGAATCAGCTGACTACAAATGACAGCTCTGCCAATGCACTGCCCTTTTATACCTTGTGTACGCAATAATATGATCATCTTTGTATATTCATAATGCTATCCCCCTGGCTTTTGCTACCTCCCTGGCTTTTTTCTCCTCAGTGTATGGTGAGATTTGTAATTTTAACATTTGATAAAAAGTTTCTGGTGGATAACTGAAAAATCTGTTGTTGGGTGGGAATAATAGTTATCTGCTATATTAAAGTTCTTGTTGATACTCCTCCATCCTGAGTCCTCAGTTTATGTACTAGAAGTTTATATTGGTGGTCAGTTCATTTTTCTATGACCAAATACGACTAAAATACTAAATTTAAAAAATTGATGTGAGCCACTAAAACAGTATTCTGCAACTGGAGTGATGGATGTGATATGAATATTTACATAATATTGTAAGAAATTGAGGGATTTTGATTTTAGTCATACTGTAAATGTTTTGTTTTTAAATATATTTAAAAAGAAAGATGATGAGACTTACCAAACAAAAGCGCTGGCAGGTAGATAGACACACAAACAAACACAAACATACACACACAATTCTAGCTTTCGCAACCAACGGTTGCCTCGTCAGGAAAGAGGGAAGGAGAAGGAAAGACAAAAGGATATGGGTTTTAAGGGAGAGGGTAAGGAGTCATTCCAATCCCGGGAGCGGAAAGACTTACCTTAGGGGGAAAAAAGGACAGGTATACACTCGCACACACACACATATCCATCCACACATACACAGACACAAGCAGACATTTGTAAAGGCAAAGAGTTTTCCCCCTAAGGTAAGTCTTTCCGCTCCCAGGATTGGAATGACTCCTTACCCTCTCCCTTAAAACCCATATCCTTTTGTCTTTCCTTCTCCTTCCCTCTTTCCTGACGAGGCAACCGTTGGTTGCGAAAGCTAGAATTTTGTGTGTATGTTTGTGTTTGTTTGTGTGTCTATCGACCTGCCAGCGCTTTTGTTTGGTAAGTCTCATCATCTTTCTTTTTAAATATATTTTTCCCACGTGGAATATTTCCCTCTATGATATTCATATCATTATTTTGTTTTTAAAGGCATTAATTGTCATGTATTTCCTTCACTTTCAAGTCAGAAGGTGCTTGTTTATTATTTAATTATTTGATACATAGAAATTAAGTGTAATTTATTTACTCACTATTTTTGTTATTCTTTGTCTATCTTAAGTTAATTGTATTCACACCTGTAGCACTGCTCTGGCTATGCCGGTAATGTGAGAGGCCTTTGTAACACCGCATCTTTTGTGCATGACTGGCTGTATGTACTTTTCCTAAAATTCCAAGGTTAGCAAAACTGTCTCCCCTCTTATTATTTTTATTCCTTTGTTTTGATATTTGTTCCATTTGCCGCTTTTTAAACTTTACTGCTCTTTTCGTTCTAACCCTTTTGTTCGCATCCATAGGACCCACACATTATAGGACAATAATATAATGTTTCAGTTCAACAGTAATGTTGTTATTTCAACCTGGACTTTCCAAACTTCAGTTTTATAACAGCTATGTTCTGCAGCAGTGCGAATATAGTTATTGCTGCACCAGTAATTTGTATTATAGTGTTACTGAACCAATTTTTTCCCCTGATATGAATAAGTTTGTTGTATGCAGTGGTCCATCCTTGAGTGCCAGTAGTGGAAACATCAAGCCAAAAAAAAAAAAAAAAAAAAAAAAAAAAAAAAAAAAAAAAAAAAAAAAAAAAAAAAAAAAGGGAATGCTGTTATTTATCTTGCAGGTTTTTTTTGCTTCTGTGGTTGCTAGTAAATTGAAATGACATTTGTCAGTAAAACTTTCCTCTCTGCTAAATAAAGCTGTGAATTATTTTCATCAGTTGTTCAAACAAAATAAATAAATAGTGAATCTCATGACTATGTCAGTATGTGTTTTGCAAAAGTACAGGAAGCTAGCTATAAAATAGCCAAACTTACTTTAAGAGGTAAAAAACCAGATAAAGTAGCAGAAATGTTGTTAGTGCCGTTGTATAAACAAATGTGCTTGGTTCAGAAGCTGCTACTAAAATTTCAAAAATACCTCTCTCCGCTGACACAGCCAGCCAGCAAGCTAATGACGTGTGCAGCGACATCAAACACGTTTTGACAGAAAATAAAGAGCAACTGTAAGTTCTCACTTCACATCGACAAGTACTCTGGTGTTGGCAACCACACAAAACTTCTTGGTCCAAAATGTATTAATGCAGAAGGATTACATCAGTGTTTCTACAAACAGAACTGCTTCTATGACATCAGGTGAAAGGGTTCATAGCTAAAGCGTGCGATGTAAATCCTGGCTTCCGAACTGGCCATTATTTCATTCACTGCAAAGCCATTGGTGCTAATTTTGTCCTATGTCCTCTGAAAATTGTGATGGATAAAATAGTAAAAGGTCTGAAACTCGTCAAAATTTGACACCTAAATATGCAGATTTTTACATTTTTGTGTCAAGAAATGGGATCACAGCACACTGTGCTTATGCTACATTCAGAAGTATGATGTTTATCTCGAGGTAAAGTGTTAATGTGTATGTTTGGACTTAGAGATGAGGTACTTGCATTTTTTACAATTGAGGACCATGAATATTTATTTGCAGATAAGGAATGTTTATCCAAGTTAGTGTTGTTTTCTAATATTTTAATACACGTAAATGAACTAAACAGAAAAACGCAAGGTAGAAACAAAACTATTCTGAGTCATATCGGTAATATTAAAGGATTTATCAATAAGTTAAATTAGTGGATACATAGAATTGAAAATGGATTGTGTGAGATGTTCCCGACTGTATGGCCCATTACTGATGATAATGGTGTTAATGGACTTAATTAAGGAACATTTAGTATTTGCAGCAGAATTTCAAAAAAATGGAGTGTGTGTTGATGGTTTTGACGGTGTCTCTTGGATTTGAAAGATCTTCTGAATAATTTACTTTATGGAGTACATGGAAACATTTTGGTTGTCAATAAACAGAGAATACCTGGCTGAATCTGAGATGGCAGTAAATGTGTCATTACTCTTTTCAACTACATGTTTCTGTGAACTGTGGTTCTTGATATTGACTGAAATTAAAATATCAAAGAAGAGAGAGAGAGAGAGAGAGAGAGAGAGAGAGAGAGAGAGAGAGAGAGAGACTCAGATCTATCAAGAAATAAAGAAATGAGGCTTGTTTTGTCAATGATTTTGCTGTGAATCAGCTGTTTCTGTACAGCTAACCTGGTTCAAGTATCACATTGAAGGTATGGGTCGAATTATTTACTTCAGAATTTGAATAGGAATGTGTATTTTGTACAGTGAATTAAAGTCGAGAAGTTGTTAATGAATGCATGAATTCATTCATGTTTTATAATACAGTCTCTGACAATAAAGGTTTGTGAATGGACTCAGAACTGCCAATCAGGTAACACTGGCGACTCACAACGCTGCACCTGCGTAGCGGCTGGTGATGACAACCTGCCCCCGTCGTAGTTCAGTTGAGCATCGTGTGTGTTCTGTGTTTGGCCTGTTGGACAAAGTGCTTGTTTAGTGCGTTGGGTCTGAACTGAGAACAGGAAAATGAATGAGCAAAGGATCAATTTGAAGTTTTGTTTTAATCTTGGCAAGACACCAAAACAAACGCGAGGAATGCAGGTACGTGTTTATAGGGATCGAGCACTGCCCGTGAAGTTTGAGTAAGAGCGGTTTGCCTGTTTTTGAAGAGGCCGGGAAAGTGTTTCTGACAATCTCTGTAACGGACAACTGGTAACCGCCATCAGTGTCAAAAACATTGAGAAAGTGAGGACATTCATCACGAAATGTTCCGGCATAATGACAAGCACCAGCACGAAGATCGAGAATGTGAGAGCAGAGAGGGCTGTGAGACAACATCGGCCAATAGCACGCCGACTAGGACATCGTCACAACAGGAGCGTCATTTACTCGAAGAGAGTAAAAGTGATGCACCGCCTAGCTGCGGCCGCACTAGAAGAGAGCACTAGTAGACCTGAACTAGAAGAGCCGCAGTGATACTAACGATAGCAGTGACTTGTGATCTTCTGTGATAAGCGTGCATGAAAATTGTATCTGTCAAAGGACATTGATTATATGCAAGTCACCAGTTGCTTGCGACCCAATATGTAGAAACAAAAGTTAAGTGCTGTCAATTCTACTACTGTAATAAACTCCATTAATATGATCTGCTTGTATGTTGTCTAGCTATCCGAGAAAACAGCTTCCTAGGGATGCTATAAGAGACGAGTGGACAGGATCTCACACAAATGACCGTCGACTAACTGTGCATATGATAGCAGATGAACTGCAGAAGAACTATGAATCCGCGACTGATGATCAGAAGCAGGCACTTTTAGAGGCCTCACAGGATTTTGTCGTAACAGTGGATGCGACACCCAATTCTTGAACTGCATTGTCACTGAGGATGAAACCTTTTATCTCCAGTATGACCCTGAAATGAAACGGCAAAGCGTGGAATGGCGTTCTCCAAAATCAACTCGTCAGAAAAAGGTCGGGCAAAAAATCGTGCATCAAAATGATCGATAGACGAGGCATTATTCACAAGGAATTTCTACCTGAAGGAACGACGTTGAACACTGCACAGTACGTTGAAATTTTGGCCTGTTTCATGCAACGTCTACGCACGGTACGGCTCCAATATGCACAATAGTGTTCCTAATTGTTTCGTTGATGATATCACTCGCCCACACACAGCCGATATCATCAAACAGTTCTTGGCAAAAAAGGGGGTGGTGCAACATGAACATCCACCACACTCGCCGGATCTCAATCCTCAAGACTTCTTCCTATTCCCTCAACTCAAACTCTCTTTGAAAGGAAAGAGAATTGATGATATTCCTGACATCTGTCGAAATGTGATGTGGTTTTTGAACACCATTCCAAACGAAGATGACATGCAAAGTTTCCAGTACATGTATTGCAGAGCTCAGCAGTGCATAATTATGGGAGGTGGCTATTTTGAAGGACAGTAAGGTAACTGTAGTTTATAGTTAATCTGCGTTAATGTTACAGGACTATTCATCGAACTTTATCATCGGCGGTGGTGGTGCTGGTGCTGGTGGTAATAGTAGTAATTGATTATATGACAGTGCAATAATTTGTAATAATTGTATTAGATTCACATGATTTTGAGTGAACAGACATTTTGATGTGCTATGTTAAGTCTAGACCCATCTGGATGTAACGTGTAATAAAAGATTGCGGAACACTGAGCTAAAATTTTAGGTCATGTTCAAAATCATTATTGTTTGTGATATAAAGAAATGAAATGCATGCAATATTAAAAAAAAAAAACTAAATGTCGATCATTTAGAAATTATGAAAACAGTGCCACTGGAATGTGAAGGTATAGCTCGTTGGGAAATATAGACTCAGTGCTGTATTCTCTGATAACCTCGCCGTTGAGTGCCCGTAAGCACCAGCTGACCAGCCCAGTGCTGTATTGAAAAAATGTATCATTGTGATAGATTAAACAATAATGTGTTTGATATGGTAGTGATAAGTAATATTTTACAGTGTATTCTAGACATATTCTAGCCCAAAATTACAAGAAACAAATAGAAATTATCTTTGTTTCTCAAAGATATCCTGATGCTGCAATAAATACTAGGTTGTCACATAAGTTCATAGCGTTTTTGTTTTACATCTTGGTATTGCAGTTTGTATAGGTTTATTTGTAGATTGTCATTTTTTATTTGTAGTTCTGTTGCTATTTGAGTTTACATATTGCAATTTTGTCATTTGGAGGTAGTGAGTGAAGCTGTGGCTGTTAAAAAATGGTGTCTCAAGTGCAGTAATTGGAACATTGACATATTCTTCTGTTTGAGTTCAATAGAGGGATGACAGTCCGCCCTCGGTAGCTGAGTGGTCAGCGCGACGGACTGTCAATCCTAAGGGCCCGGGTTTGATTCCCGGCTGGGTCGGAGATTTTCTCCGCTCAGGGACTGGGTGTTGTGTTGTCCTAATCATCATCATTTCATCCCCATTGACGCACAAGTCGCCGAAGTGGCGTCAAATCGAAAGACTTGCACCTGGCGAACGGTCTACCGGCCGGGAGGCTGTCGTCACACGACATTATATACAGGGTGTTACAAAAAGGTATGGCCAAACTTTCAGGAAACATTCCACACACACAAATAAAGAAAAGATGTTATGTGGACATGTGACCGGAAACGCTTAATTTCCATGTTAGAGCTCAGTTTAGTTTCTTCCACCTATGCTCAATGGAGCACGTTATCATGATTCCATACGGGATACTCTACCTGTGCTGCTAGAACATGAGCCTTTACAAGTACGACACAACATATGGTTCATACACAATGGAGCTCCTGCACATTTCAGTCGAAGTGTTCGTATGCTTCTCAACAACAGATTCGGTGACCGATGGATTGGTAGAGGCGGACCAATTCCATGGCCTCCACGCTCTCCTGGCCACAGCCCTCTTGACTTTCATTTATGAGGGCATTTGAAAGCTCTTGTCTACGCAACCCGGGTACCAAATGTAGAGACTCTTCGTGCTCGTATTGTGGATGGCTGTGATACAATACGCCATTCTCCAGGGCTGCATCAACGCATCAGGGGTTCCATGCGACGGAGGGTGGATGCACGTATCCTAGGGTGGATGCACGTATCCTCGCTAATGGAGGACATTTTGAACATTTCCTGTAACAAAGTGTTTGAAGTCACTCTGGTACGTTCTGTTGCTGTGTGTTTCCATTCCATGATTAATGTGATTTGAAGAGAAGTAATAAAATGAGCTCTAACATGGAAAGTAAGCGTTTCCGGACACATGTCCACATAACATATTTTCTTTCTTTGTGTGTGAGGAAATTTTCCTGAAAGTTTGGCCGTACCTTTTTGTAACACCCTGTATATAGCAGCAGCAGCAGCCAGAAACGTTTGTGCCATATGTAGGGATAATGCCATTGGACAGAAAATGGGACCAAGCAAGGTGGCACAGTGGTTAGACACTGGACTCGCATTCGGGAGGACGACGGTTCAATCCCGCGTCCGGCCATCCTGATTTAGGTTTTCCGTGATTTCCCTCAATCACTCCAGGCAAATGCCGGGATGGTTCCTCTGAAAGGGCACGGCCAACTTCCTTCCCTAATCCGATGAGACCAATGACCTCGCTGTCTGGTCTCCTTCCCCAAACAACCCAACCCCAGAAAATGGAAAGAAAATCGTTTTCCCATTTAGGGAGGATTATTTTGGCACTAGTGACTCTCCATGTTTAAGAAGACCTGAAGATTTGGTGAAGAGCATCGAATTGCATTAATCCACAATGATCCACGTCAGTGTACCCGAGAACTGACACATGTTATGAACTGTGATCACTCCACCGTTGTGTGATATTTGCATGCAATGGAGAAATTTCAAAAACCGCGTGCTCTAACCCAAAACCAGAAAAGGCAGTGGGTGGTCATATGTGCACCCGTGCTTACTTTTCATCAATTGGCTCATAGATGACACCAAGCGTTCATATCCTGTATCATTACTGATGATGAGAAATGATGTCTTTATGCTAACATGTGAAAATGAAAGGAACGGTTGAGCCCAAATGAAGCAGCAACTCCCTGTACAAAGTTCTGTGCACACCCACAAAATGTAATGTTACACATCTGGTGCTCAGTCATATGGAGCAGGAATGTAATCAGCAGAACTAAAAAATTCATATATAAATCCATATTAGAGAGTGTGGTTCTGTATGGAACGGAGACCTGGACAATTAACCTGAAGCACATTAAAAAATTACAAGCTCTAGAGATGGACTTCTGGAGAAGATCGGTAAGAATCTCCAGGAGAGAAAAGATAATGAACACCGAAATAATAAGGAGAATGGAAGTAAAAGAAAGAATATATGACGTAATGGATAGGAAGAAATTACAGTGATACGGGCATGTACGACGAATGGAGGAAACCAGAATGCCAAAATTGATACTGGAGTGGAAACAGGAGGGGAGAAGAAGAAGACGACGACCTATGACCACCTGTCTCCAAAATGTACAGCACACAGTGAGGAGAATGGGCGCAGAGGAAGAGGGCACACAAGATTGAAACAGCTGGAGGAATATTTTGAAAATATAGTTTAAGAGCACTTATTAATAATTGCCGAGTAAATTATTATGTTGAAGATAAGCCTCTGTAATGAGGAAAAGCTCAAAATAATAATAAAATTGCTTGTTTTCAGAACCAATGTAGTCTTAGCTTTTGACAAGTGTTAAATATAAATGAACAAATATTTGAACTATATTCACAGTGTAGAGTGTTTTTTGTTTTCAGCCAGAAGAAGACAAAGGAACATTCCACATACATCTGCATCATTCCTGCCACACATCCCTGGACTGGGCAGCCCTGTAAAGATGAAGGTTGCACCCAAGTACATTTGTGCAACGAAACGAGAGGACAAGGTGTGTGTAATGCTGTTTGTTTCAACTTTTCTGATACAGTAAGATTATAAACATGAAATGTAACTGATCTCTGTAAGCATCAACAATGTCAGTCTCTCTCTCTCTCTCTCTCTCTCTCTCTCTCTCTCACACACACACACACACACACACACACACACACACACACACACATTTTTTCATAAAGTCTTATTACTCTGAATACAGTGAGCCAATTTGCACCACTTACATCAAAATGTATCTTGCGATTTGTGTATTGTTGTCAGATTGGGCATAAATATTTGTTCTTATTGTATCGCTTTTCCATCTTAAAAACTGAATAATAAAATCGTGTAATTTCTTTTATTTACGTAGGGTGATTGATAGAAGATCAGGTATCCATTTGAGTTAAAAACTTTGGTTTTCTGTGCAGAAAAGCGAAATATCGGCATACTCTGCTGTTATATGTTCTGCACACCTCCTGAAAGTTGTTACATGTGGCTCTAGAAAATATTTTGTTTCTGAGATATGTAGGTGCTGTCAGCTTAAACAATCTGTCTCATAAGGCATCCAGGCCTATCAAAAAGTTTTGATTCTAATTTTAAACATAATTTTGTCCAAATTATAGTTTTATGAGCCCAGTTGAAAGAGCAAATGTATATTAATTGTGTGATATTTGGTTTGATGTCCATTGCAGTCCATAGTACTCATCCTTCTGTTGCATCATGTCAAATCAAAGATTGCTCCGTAATGATTTGAGTAGTGAGGGGTCTAATGTAATATCTCTAATATTTATTGAAAGGAACATTCAACAAGACTGAAAACTGGCCTACGTTTCAGACAAATTCCATAATGAATGTGCGTAACAAAGGTTACTGCGGTCACCATCCCGTCTTGAAATACACATAATCCTGTCACCTGGTTCTGCTCAAATGTGTATGAAATCCTATGGGACTTAACTGCTAAGGTCATCAGTCCCTAAGCTTACACACTACTTAACCTAAATTATCCTAAGGACAAACACACACACCCATTTCTGAGGGAGGACTCGAACCTTCGCTGGGATCAGCCGCTCAGTCCATGACTGCAGTGCCTTAGACTGCTCGGCTAATCCTGCGCACTTGGTTCTGCATGTGCACTTAACACAATATGTCCACACAACAGTTACATGGTAATGATGATGATTTGTTTTGTAGTTCTTTTGTTCAAGAATATTATTTGCAATCAGGCATATGTAAGAATACACACTGCTCTTCTGGAGAGATGTGTAACACCCTAATGCTTCCCTACAAACCATGATTTCTATCTTGTCATTTTCCGTAATACTTGCTAGTCAATCTAATGTAGCGCTAACAAATCCGGCAGCTTGCCTCAGAATTGCTTCGATATCTTCCTTCAATCTGACCTTGTGGGGATCCCAACACTCGAGCAGTTCTTGAGAATGAGTCACATGACTGCTCTGTATGCAGTCTCCTTTATAGATGAGCTACACTTTCCTAGAATTCACCTAATCAGTCAGCATTAACCATTCACTTTTGCTACTATTGACATTATGTACTCAATCCTTTTCATGTTGCCATGCAATGCTACGTCTAGATATTTAATCAACACGGTTGCATCAAGCAGCACACCACCAATACTGTATTCGAAGATTACAGGATGATTGCTCCTACTCATCTTTATTAACTTAAATTTTACTACATTGGGAACTAGCTGCCATTTATTGCACCAAATAGAAACAGAATAGGTAACCTGTTGTTTGAGGTGCTGTGAGTCGAGGCTCAACCATGCCATAACCTGCACCGTGGACCGCAATTCCAGCCAAACTTGAGACACTAAATACAATGCATGTTCAGCAAGTAAGACTACTAGATTTTTATATTTTTTTTAGAAAAAATGTATTTGAAAAAAAAATTGCGGGCTGTTGTTGATACACTTGTTGACTATCGTTCCACATAATCACCGTCCCGTTCAGTACCTGTACTGAGCCATGCCACAAGCTTCTTTATGCCCTCCTCAAAGAACTCTTCCCCCCCCCCCCCCCCATCTCCTTTCTCCATTTCAGATCCTCTTTCTGCACCTGCTCATCAGCTAAAAATTTAATTCCACTAATGTGTGTCATAAGAAAGGTGAAAAGATGGAAGCTAGGGCTGTGTAAGGAGTTGCTTGCCATATGTCAAGGACACTCTTCTCATTAGCTTTCTCCTCCTTTTGGGCTTTTTTTGGGTTTCTCAATATTGTTGTGCATTGATGGTATCCCCATCGTCCCTTTCCCTCTGAGGCAGAAATCCAGCCAAAATGTTTCCTTTCTGGTATCAAAACACTGAGGCCATGAATTTTGAGCCAGAATTTGTGGTTTCGAATTTTTCGGCAAATGGGGAATTGGTGTGACGGTACTGTGAGATGACTGTCTTTCCTTTGTCAGGTGTGTAATGAGAAATACTTCCTCCAGTTCATGTTGTTCGAGAAACTCACACACACTATTAACTTGATTTTCCTTGTGTTGCTCTGTCAGCTGTTTTGGGAGCACTCTTGCACACAATTTCCCGTATACCAATGTTTCAGTGAGTGTCTCGTCTAAGAGAGTTCTGGAGAGTTGTGGAAATATCACAGAAATGTAACTCACTGTGAAATACAGGAACGGTTTCCTCGATTTTTTGCGCCAACTCGTCAGTCAGATTCGGAGGTCGTCCACTCCTTTGTTCATCGAGAACATTGCAGTAAACACCCTACACCACTTAAACACACTTGTTTTGCTCATAACACACTTCCCGTAAACAACTTTGATTTGCAGAAAAATTTCAGTAGACGTTATTCCTTATGTGAGTAGGAAGTGGATCACAGCACGGGGTTTGCACTTTGTGGGATTTCTTACCGACATCTTTCGTGCAACTAGACACTACGACATCGAGTTTACATACTACTGTGTCAGGGGATTCCCCATTACCACTCTTTGTTGCCAACCTCAAAAAAACAAGAAAGGCAGCCCATTATGGTCACAGTACACTTACTTTCTGAACGTGCCATCTGAAAGCGCATAATGAGTGACCGGACAGTGCTAGGTAAACAGTGTGGGAGTCAGTGTGTCGTATCTCTTTGCTTCTTTTTCAGTCAGCCGAAAGTTCGTCCGAAGACAGTGGGACGACCACAGTGAGGGGGACCAGAGAGAACACGCCAGAGGCCGGACCTTCGGCGGCCCGGCGGGACGGGGACGGGGACGGGCTGCAGAAGGTGGCGGCCCTCGGCCGGCTGTCGCTGCAGCCGGGCGCCAGGATCACGTCGCCCTACGAGTTCACGCGCGCCTGGGGCGGCTCCCGGCCTGACTCCAGCCTCGAGGGGTACGCCACGGTGCTGAGGGCCGTTGCCGTCGAGGACCTTGCCACTGGTGAGCCGCCTCTGCGTGCCTCACTTGTAGATGTACATTCCTGTAGGTGTATCTTGCAAGTGAACATATATCGACGGATGGACAGAGAGTATAATTTTGGCTCTTGCTCTACAAACTTTAGTTGCATCCTGTACTTCGCCACTGACACATTCCCACAATTGTTCGTATTCTAAATATGTTTGCGTAGCGAACTGCCAGGTACTGTAGTTTTCTCTTCCCGTCAGTTTTTCAATTGTAGGCAATGAATTGGTATTTACTGGCACCACGGTTTTAGCGATTACGTCATCCCAAATTACCGTGCGCCTCTGCTATTTTTTGTGAGCCGGTGATCTCACAGTTTTTTTGGAATATTACACCACTTTTATAATCCTGGGCCCATAACCAGTTAGCAGAGTAATTTATGGGCAGTTTCTGATTGGAACTATTTATTAATACATTAAACAAGCTACACGAATTTCACACACAAAGAGCTCAATACACGGAAGAAAACAAATCGTATTGTCTGCAGTTGCCTGTAGCAACACAAAATATATTCACACACCAGGGAGGCATAGATTCTAAAATCCCACAGTCTTTCTGTCAAGACCCCTTTTTCTCAGGAATGGATTGATGTATTAAGTTTAAATTTATACCACGTACTTGTGTCTATGTTCCATTGGTGGTAAAATAAATATTAGTTTCCAACTCAAAGCAAATTGAAAGATACAGCCATTTATGTAATATATTTTGATATTCACAAACCCGCTCATCAAAACGTATAGGGTACTTCCCTTTGGTGTAGAACTGTAATTTTTGGCAAAAAGGAAGGTATTACAGGAAAAGTATCAGAAAATTGTGAATATGAAAAAAATATTTCTTTCATCACTTGTTACCCCTGGGACCAATATTGTGCCAGTATCAATGTCGATAATAGGTAAAAATCAGTGAGAGCCTAGATTCCCGGCTATGTGTATGTGTAGTCCATACACATAATAAGGTTTGTATGGAAGTCTCAGTGCATGAGTCCTACTCGCACCTGGCCAGGTTTTTTGTGATAGAAATAAGTTATGTACAAAAAGAGACACATTTTGTTTTTGATTCTCCTGACAAGTGAGAGATTTGTCACTTAGAATGTTTGACAATTCCACGACATTTATTTTCTCCTTTTTTGCATGCTTATTCTTGCATTAGCCCATTTTCTTCTCTTTGCTCCTGTGTACAGAAGGTAGCATGTCTGTTAGCATATGTCTGTGATCATTTCTGTATATCTGTTGCAATTTGGCAAGAATTTTTTCCCTTTAATTGTAACTCACAGCTGTTATATTCTGAAGAACATATTTATTCAGCATTTTTGTCATTGCAAATAATTTTGCTTTGCTGTGTACATCATTGGTCATTTCTTTTGCAGTGGTTGGTACAAAGTTAGACGGTCAGATGCTCAGTTTGATCCTGCGCACACTGGAGAAGCACTTTATAGACGAACCAGAGTATTTGGTGCAGATGTTGCACCATGTCGCTCTCCTGCCCCGCTTCTCAATTGCGTGGGCCTTCCTCGACAGCATTGACAAAGAAGGTGAGTGATAACAGTTTTCAGTAATCCCATTGAAATTGTGGTGAACAGCTTTGACCTAGCACACCATTCCTATAAAATAGTATGGTCAAGACTTACATAACTCTCATTCTAACAATATATGAGAAGGAATGTTGCTACTCACCATACAGCGGAGATGCTAAGTTGCAGACAGGCACAACAAAAAGATTTTCACACTTAAAGCTTTCAGCCAATGGCCTTTATCAACAACACACACACACACACACACACACACACACACACACACACACACACACGACTGCAGTCTCAGGGCAACTGAAACCACATTGCCACTCTCATTGAGTTCACATGAACACAGTTTTACAAATGTCAAGTTTTCAGAGATTAACACCTAACAGTGCAATTTTATGCAAACTATTCGGAAAATTGTAAAAAAAATATCAACTGCATTTTTAATAACATCATAGAAAACCAGAATTACAGATAATAGTGACATACATTCAAAAATGAAGTTATTTAGATTAACTATCAGATTGGTAGTTTTTTAAATAGGTTATTTTTGGGCTCCTGTTTTTGATAAAAAGAACATATCTGAATAATATCGTATCCTAAAATGAAAAAGTTGTGAAAGAAGAGAAAAGTCTCTTTCCACTGAGAAGAATTAGGCTTTTAAAATAAGGCATTCTAATACTACAACAAACACTTCTTAGTAGGGTTAAAATTTTGAGTCCATAAGATTGTACTAAATCCCAAATATTGCATATTTTTGTAAATAAAATAGCTGTATAAAAATATTTGTTTTGTCACAATCAGCCAAATGTTGAGTTCTGCTCTCAGAAGTAAGACCTGTTTCCGCTTCTGTCACAGAAGGCCAAACAACAGGGACTGACGTATTAGAACATGCATTAATACTATAAAAATGGTGTATTGATAGTGACTAGGCACTAGCTGAAATATAAAATTTGCCGAATAAAACCTGGAAGAAAAGGACAACTGATTGCTGTGCTCTATCATTTTAAAGGAATGAATACATGAATTAGGAAGTAACAGCATGTGTTTCTTGCCTGCCGTCTTGGTTTAATGTCTGCTTCAGCTTATGTTACTTCAGTAAAAATTGACCCAAGATACATAAACTGTTTCTCATGCTTATGCCCAGTATAGTTCACTATTATATCTTCAGAGTTACGGAGCTTTCTTCCATATTGTCTTTGCAGTACTAGTTTGTAGCTCAAACCTCTATCCCACTAATTCCATGGTCAGAATACCTGTTTTCTGTTCTTGTTGTGTGCATATTGCTATGACAGTGTTATATGCATGTACCAAACAGGTAATATTTTAATTATCTTGATAACCTGGGAGGCTCTCTCTGTTGAACTCCCACATTAGTGTGCCAGATCGAAAGGACAGGTGATGACCCATCTTGCCTTAATCCTGTTTCCACTTGGAAACTTTGTGTCATCTTATTGCCTTTAGTAACCGTAGCTTTTGGGTCAGTCAAGTATTCTTCTACAAGTCTAACCAATTTTTTTGATATTCCAAATTCTACCATCTACAGATAGTATCAAAAGCTTTCTCGAAGGGGGAGGTGTCATTCTTGGCCGTATTTGTAGACATATCAAACAAAGTTTTGCATCTCCCAGGTTCCCAGAACTCCTGAAGATAGGCGTTGACTGTGGATATTGTATCACAGATACAGTCCCTTTTACTGTTCAGAGATGTCACTAAACCTGCCCAAAGATGTACACAACCATGCATGAGCAGCGCCTATTAGATGAAGGGGGTCTGAGAGCCAATCAGTTCCAGTCATTCCACCGGGAAGGAGGTACACAGCTCGTGGTGTCTGTAGTTCAACCATGCCTAGACGGTCAATACCACGGTTCAATAGCATCTGCACTGTTACTTTGTGCCAGGAAGAGCTCTCAACAAGTGAAGTTGCCAGGCACCTCAGAGTGAACCAAAGTGATGTCTGCTCAGGATTGGCATCGTGTTCTCTTCACCGATGAGTGTCACATATGCCTTCAACCAGACAATCGTCGGAGACGTGTGTGGAGGCAACCCAGTCAGGCTGAATGCCGTAGACACACTGTCCAGTGAGTGCAGCAAGGTGGAAGTTCCCTACTGTTCTGGGGTGGCATTATGTGGAACTGCCGTACGCCACTGGTGGTCACGAGAGGCTCTGTAACGGCTGTACGATATGTGAATGCTATTCTCTGACCAATAGTGCAACCGTATCAGCAGCCAATTGGCGAGGCGTTCCTCTTCACGGACGACAGTTTGCGCCCCCATCGTGGACATATTGTGAATGACTTCCTTCAGGATAGAGGCATTGCTTGACTAGAGTGGCCAGCATGTTCTCCAGACACGAACCCTATCGAACATGCATGGGATGGATTGAAAAGGGCTGTTTATGGAGGACGTGACCCACCATCCACTCTGAGGGATCTACGCCAAATCGCTGTTGAGGAATGGTACAATTTGGACTAACAGTGCCTTGATGAACTTGTGGATAGTATGTAATGATGAATACAGGCATGCATCAATGCAGGAGGATGTTCTACTGGGTGTTAGAGGTACTGGTGTGTGTGCAGCAGTCTGGACCACCACCTCTGAAGGTCTCACTGTATGGTGGTACAACATGCAATGTGTGATTTTCGTGAGCGATAAAAAGGCCGGAAATGATGTTTATGTTGATGTATATTCCAATTTTCTGTAGTGGTCCCGGAACTCTCGGAACCGAGGTAAGGCAAAACTTTCTTGATGTGTGTAGAATTTTTTCACAGACCCGACTTAATACGAAAATCTGATCTGTGGTTGATCGTACTGTTTGAAAACCATCTTAGTATTCTCCAATTGTTTCTTTTGCTAGGGATTAAAACCATTCTAATAGAAAGTTGAAATAATCTTTTAGTGGATGTCCAGTAGTGCTGTGCCCCTTTAGTTGTCTCATACTAATTTATCTTTCCTTTTTTATGTGGGGCATATCACAGATACCCTCCATTCTTCTGGTACTGCCTGTTTTACCCAGGTTAACTCAATTAGCTTGTGGATTTTGGAGCACGGGGCTTTGTCGCCAGCCTTGATAAGTTAAGTGGGAATTCTAGCTTCTCGTGGACTCTTGACATTCTTAAATGTTTTTAATTTGTTTTCCTATTCCTCAATGGTGGATGGAGGATATTCTGAATCTGCTGTTATTTTAAATATTCAAACTGGCCTCCTCACTGTCTTCAACAATTGGTGGACTTTCTGGAACATTTTATTTGGTCATCCTGTAAACAACAGAGCACTGCTTGTCTTTTGCACCATGACATGAAAAAAAATAAAAATTAAAAAAAAAATTGGGAAAAATCTTTTCATTCACTGAATGGAGCATAATCTTTAAAATTGCTTGCACTAGTCCTTCAGCTTACAGTATCCCATTTGCAGAGGTAGCACTCATAACAACAGACCATATTTTTCCTTCAAAAAATTGCCTCCAAAATTCAGGTGCATGTTATACTTGAAATTAATATAAAAATTTTCAGTCTTTTTATTTAAAATTTCCACCAGTCTTAAAAATGACCATATATTCGATGCTGCAGGAAACCTGTCTCTATTTGGCAACATTGGATTCAAATGGCAGCAGCAATGCACCAAAGCAACAGAGATTGACAAGCTTGCTAACACTGTCTCCCTCCCATGCTGCCATCGCAAACCCAGAGCACTGTCTAGCCTATGATGTGTCATTGTAGTCTATGGTGCCAGTGAACTTGAAATGAAAATGATTTGCGTTATAATTCTTCAGGCTTTCCTGACGAGGCATTGTCGTGTTGATTAATTGGGTTTCTACCAGTTATTCACGTCTCTCGTGCACGGTTTGTGGTGTCGCTAACAGTACAATATTTTTGTTCGTAGTTACTTTCGTAATGCGAAAAATAAAAGGTATTCGTATGATGTGGGCTATGGATTGACAGTAATAGCACATGCAGAACAACATGGAAGCAGAGCAGATGAGCAGCATTTCGGCCCTCTGCCAACAGAAAATAAAACGAGTCACTAATGGTGGACAAGTAAAGGAATTCATGTTGTGCTTATGGTACTAAACTTAATCCAATGATCATTTTCAAGTGCAAAACAATGCCAAAACCTTATGGAATACTGCCAAGTGTTGTTGTTCATGTACATGACAACGGTTTAGTGGACAAGGCTGGTATGAAATTATTGATTAACAGAGTATAGGGCAGAAGGAAAGGTGCTTTATTAAAGAAGAGTTCTCTCCTTTGCTAGATCAGTTTTATAGTTATTTGAAAAATTCTGAGAAAGAGAAAAGGGAAATACAGAGCTTGCTGTTATTCCACGAGGACTTACTCGACAATTGCAGCCTCTTGATGTCTCGATAACTAAACCGTTTAAAATGTGTATGACTGGAATGGAACAAATGGATGAAACCCAACACGAATTCATGCCAGAGGGAGCTTTGAAACAACCTACAATCAAACAAGTGTGTCAGTGGATAAAACAGCCATGGTTTAGAGAGAAGACATTACTGCTAAATCTTTCAAGAAGTGCAGCATAAGTAATGCTCTCAATGGCAGTGAAGACCATATTACATCTGAAGAGGATGAGGGCGACGGAGGAGTAGTAGTTCACGTAATGATTTTCAAGGATTTTAAAAGTAGGTTTGGTTTTATAAACTAAGAAATTTTTTATTGTGGCTTTTCAGTCTAATAGTAAAATAGGTGTTTTTGAAAAAATTGCTTAAAAATTAAAGTGCATCTTTATTTTATTATGGTTCACAAAATACGGCATGCCCTCTCCTGCAGGTGTAGCTCTCATTGTAACAGGCCCTGAGATTCTTATACTTACTGTCAGCATACTGCGCAAGTGGCAGGATTCGCAATTAGGACAGCATTTTGAATCCCAGCATGTTTATAGGGGCAATGCGAACAGATGTGAATACTTGAGGTAAAAGATGAGACTATTATCAACTCGAAGGTTGTTTTAAACAATGCACTGCTTTACCAGGAGCAATTCTTCTGGAGCTGGTATGTTGTTTTCTTTGAACTGACTTAACCAGCCAGTTGTAGAGGGATCTACAATTTAACATGGACTCTTAAACATAGTGAAATAATAATTAAATCAAAGCCCTAAGCTGTCGACAGGTGTTGATGTACATCAATGGGGATAGTTGAAAATGTATGTCCAGATCGGGACTCGAACCCGGATCTTCTGCTTACGTGGCAGACGCTCTATCCATCTGAGCCACCGAGCGCACAGATAATAGTGCGACTGCAGGGATTTACCCCTTGCGTGCTCCCCGTGAGACCAACATTCCCAACTTAATGTCCACACACTACAATCATAGTGCCCCTGCCCTTTACAGTCATTACTGGTGGCAGACAATCTTACCAAGTCCTGTAAGAGTTCGAGCAATGCTTGTGCATCCAGCACAGAAGGAGGAGGTCAATGGCTGGTTAGCCTTAACTGTATACGAAGATGGTATCTGTTCTTTTGGACATGTCTGAAAGAACAAATACTGTCTTCATACTTAAACATAGTGTTCCTCGCCATTAACGAGTAACTGCCAGAGGGGAAAGAACTGCTAGATGACAGAAAAAGAGCCTAAGGCTAAGTAGGGGTCAAACCCTGGACCTGCACATTTTACTTTTACATTTTACTCACTATACTACGAGACAATCCTGCAAATAGGCTCACCAGACAAAATATTAGCTATGTTGTGACATTCCATGTAATGCGAGAATTAATAACACTTCGTGTGGGGTCTGGGTTATTAACAAAATGTGTTCAATCTTATGGCCGTTTTAGCAGTTATAAAATGTGAACTTTGTTGTTGGTTGTGGTCGTGGTCGTCTTCATTGTGGTTTTCTTCTTCTTCTTCTTCTTCTTCTTCTTCTGTAGTCTGATGCCTCTCTGAACCTACAAGCCTAGGTCTCCATCTTCAATATTCCGTCATCCCCTCCCCTCCCCTTCCTGCCCCCAGCTTGGGAGGGGGGAGAGCGGGGCATGCATCTCGAGCTTTGCTCGCCCGAACAGCCAGACATGTGAGGGCAG
Organism: Schistocerca cancellata; assembly: GCF_023864275.1. Classification (NCBI taxonomy): domain Eukaryota; kingdom Metazoa; phylum Arthropoda; class Insecta; order Orthoptera; family Acrididae; genus Schistocerca; species Schistocerca cancellata. The sequence continues at coordinate 42,079,170 of NC_064637.1, forward strand.
CTGATGTTATTGCACGTACAGTAGCTTACTTGCTCTCCATCACTCCTCATAACAAAACTACTGATACACGAGTGCAGCCACGGTTAACAGCTTGTCATTAATATTAGTGTCAGGAAACTGTGTTGCTAAACATACTTGATATTGTTTGCGTTCCTTGTTGTTGCCGGTTTACATTTTATATCATCTCGTGTTTGACCATCATCAATTGTTTTTCTGCCAAAACAGGAGTACACCTCTATTGCTTTTAGTTTCTCATTGCCTAGTCTAATCCTTCAGCTTCACTTGAGTTAATTCAATTACATTCAAGTTCTCTTGTTTAATTTCATATGTTCATAATATGATCTCTCCTTCATGACTCTACCCATTCCGTTCACCTACTCTTCCAAGTCTTTCTCCGATGACAGAATTACTGTGTCATCAGCAAATACGAATGTGACTTCCTGGCAGATTCTGTCGTCACACTTCACTTATGCCAGTACCTCATCTCCTACCTTCCATTCTGGAAACCTGGATGATTTTATTTCTTTTTCCTGAACTTACCCACATTTCTCTGTGGTTTCCTTTCTTGCTTGTTAAATTTAAGGCTGACACTGATCAGTCAGAACATTATAACCAGCTACCTAATAGCTGGTGTGTCCACTCTCGGCACAGATAACAGCGGTAACGTGTCGTGGCACGGAAGCAGTGAGGCCTCGGTAGGTCGCTGTAGGGACCGTGCAACATTTGCCACTGCACCAATGTCCAATGTCGTAGTTGCCAGTGTCGTGGTGTTAACATGGGCACATGCACAGGTCATACGCTGCATAGGCCCGTCATTGGGAGTGTCCAGTGCACTGTGCATTCCGACACGCTTGTACTCTGGCCAGCATTAAAGTCTGATGTTAGCTTTGCCACAGTTTGCTGCCTGTCCTGTTTTACTAGTCTGCCCAGCCTACAGCGACAGACATATATAATGAGGGGTGCACCCCCTCCCTCCGAATCTGACAATGTCTGGATGTAGTTTCACCTTGGTTTTGTCATGTATTGTAGACACCACAGAACTCCTCTAACACCCGACAAGTTGTGCTGATTCAGAAATGCCTGTGCCGAACCTCCAGCGTACACAATCTTGCCTCACTCAAACTCAGATACGTCACGTTTCTTCCCCAGTCTACACATGAACAGTGCACTTACTGATACTACGTGTGCCACACATATCTCTGATTAGCAGTCATTCCTTGCAAGGCGACACTGCTATCACCCGAACAGGTTTATGTCGATAGTAGGCCAGTGGTCACAATGTTCTTGCTGAACAGTGCACCTCGTGGGAGACCTGGTTCCCCTCCTCCCTTCCATATACCACCCAAAAAAAATTTCCTCTCTGATTTCCTCTTTACCTGAAAAAGGAACAATTGTTTTTGGAAGCTGGGCTTGTTGGTGTTGGTTACTGTTAGGTGTACTTTGGAGTTGAGACTCCAAGTCTCCCACCCTGCTTTTGTTTAAAAATTTAATGAAATTCTAATGGAATTTCCCAACAACATGATCTCACACACTCATTGTGGTGAGTAGCAATTTATCCTTTTTGTATTGTTGTTATTCCAATGAAAACTATATAGTTCCGGAGACCTTTTCAGGTCTCAAACATTTATGATGTGTATAACCAGACTGACGCAATGAACGAAAATATGTTCCGAGGCAGGGATGTGAACCTGGGTCTCCTGCTCCCTAGGCAGATGCACTAACAGCTATGTCGCCCTGGCACAGTGACTTTACACAACAGCACCGACTACTCTAGCAGACTTCTCTCCTCAATGCTTTGAGGAGGGAGGCATGCTGCACTCAGGGTGTATACGCTTGGGGAAAACCCGGGAATGTTTTCATGCAGAAAAAACCCGGGATCTTTTCATCTGGGAAAAACCCAGGATTTTTTCATTGGGGAAAAACCCGGGATTTTTCCATATGGGATTTTTTTAGAATTTTGAGAACTTTTCATTGTTTTAGTTTTCAGTCAAATTTTTGTAATTTTGACTGGAACAAACTGATACTGTAACAAAGGAAGTCGCTGTAGCCTTCTACTGCACGCTAATACTGTAACAATAACACACAAATGAGAGAAAAGAAACAGCAAAGTAAAACTTTAGAAGATGTGCTATTTACAACAACAAAACACAGTGCACACACAAGCAGCCTGCTGAAAACAAACTGCATTGAATTCTTTATAACAAAAATTGTGTCGTACTTCCTAATTACAAGCTGCTTTCAATCAGCGTGGTGTCATACCTGTTTATATTTGTTTGCTGGAGAATATTGAAGCAGTACGAGTTGCTGCACAGAGAAGTCCTGGGAAATCGTGTAGAAAGACAGCAGTGCAACTGGGAATATCGAGACGCTCCGTTCAACGCAGTCTTAAAAGTGACCTCCATATGTACCCTTACAAGATGACCTGTGCACAGAAGCTCTCTGAAGAACACAAGCAGCAGAGACTACTGTGTGCTCAGTGGGCGGAGGGCAGGGAAGAAACTCTCAACAATGTTTGGTTTTCAGATGAGGTGCATTTTCATTTAGACGGTGTGGTTAACAAACAAAATGTATGCTTTTGGGCCACTGAAAACCCACAAGTGCTTCACGAACAAAAACATTATGCTCAGAGAATTACAGCGTGGGCAGCAATTTCCAGTCATGGACTTATTGGACCCTTTTTCTTTGAAGAAGCTGTGAACAGCGAGCATTATTTGAGCATGCTTCACAATAGCTTCATTCCACAGCTTCTTGCTACTGCCTTGCCCTTCAACACCCAGTGGTTCGTGCCAGACGGAGCAAGGCCACATACTGCAAACACTGTGTTGGGAATTTTTACACAAGCATTTCGACATGCGGATCATTTCACTCAGGTTTCCAGGTCGCTTCGATGACAGACAAAGTTGGCCCCCCAGTAGTCCAGACCTCAATCCATGTAACTTTTTTCTTTGGGGGTACCTAAACAAAAAATTTTCCCGAAATGTCCACGTGATTTAATGGAGCTCAGAAGACTTATTCTTCGAGCTTGCAGTGAAATTATGGAAGACATGTGCCGTAGGGTAATCACTAACTTCAGTGTTTGTTTGAAGGAAGTAACGAAACGAAATGGTGGACATATTGAGCATGTGCCAAGTTAGAACAAATCTCCATGGACGGCTCTTCATTATTGTATATGTTCCTTTCAGATTGTATTGACAATAAAGTTTATATTCAAAAACAAAATGGTAACACATTTCATATGCCACCCTGTATGTTACATGTGAGAATGTGTGATGAATTTCTTAAATTGTGGAGTTTTGAGGACCGGCCATTTATGCCATTATTAAAATTCTACTGGAACATTTGTGTTTGATATATCTTAAAGGATAACACACACTAAGAAAGATCAAGCTTCAAGATTAGTTTTTCATATTTATTTTAGTTCTTTCATAGGTTACAAATTGTGCAATAATGATGGGAAAAAAATATAACTATCCTTCCAAAAAAAAGTGCAAGTTGAGTTCTTGAACAATTTCACTTGTAATTGGCTTTTCTGTAGAAAAGTCGAAGTGCTCGCCAGAACATATAATCAGTCAGGTAACCCAAGAAATGTACCACCTACTGAAGTGAAATTTATAATCGAACTTGCCAGAATTATTCAGCTGCTGCAATTTAAGCTGCGCTCTTAGGAACCTGCCTGACCACCCCCTCGGAAAAAAAACTGCATAAAATTTTTGACAAGCAATGTTGTTTGTGAAAGCTTAGCTGTTCTTGCAGATATACTGTATGTACATTAATTTAAACTATTAACTTTTCCTGTTTGTTTGCTTGCACTAATTAAGTGATGTTGCTATTTGCTGACTACCCCTATGTTCTGGATATTTGCTGTCATTGACTGGCAAGATCACATGATATGAGCTATGATTAGCTGACAGCAGCAATCACTCAGCGCAATCTCAATTTCAGTGCTTTGGAAATTACCAGGTTGTATTTTGGGGAATTTGTATTTATACTCTCACAATATGAAAATATGCAGTGTGCATATTGCCGCGCATTGAAGATCTTTCTAAAATGCGTTGTTTTTTTTCTAGGTTCCATTTACTAAAATGCTGGGAAGTCCTGTGCTGGTGTATAAAACCTTTTTCATTCAAAGGATTGATAAGTTTTACAGCTCATTGTATACTCTCACTTAACATGGAAAAAAGTTCTTTCACTTGAGACATTGTGTGTTTCCACCCAGAAAAAAGTGTATTTTCACTTGGGGAAAAAATGTGTGTTTCACTGGGAAACAGCTGGGAATTTTTCTTCCTCATCTGCATGTACACCCTTAGGGTAATCAGTGCAATTGTGCAAAGCCACTTGCCACAGTGGCTTAGGGGTTAGCGCATCTGCCTAGTGAGCAAGAGACCTAGGTTCAACTCCCGACCGTGGTACAAATTTTCATTCATCGTTTCAGTCCGCATATATACATCGTGTTGTTATTGTAACCTAGATTTTCCATTATTAGATTTTCCCTACAAGAATTTTCAATTTCGTATAATGTCTAAATATTTGTGTTTCCTGTGCAGCTGTGGATAAAATTGTTTCCACGTTGAAGAAGAGTGGGCACGAGCTGAGCCCTGTCGCTGAAAAGGCGTTCGAGCTGTGAGGCTGGTGCCGCTCACTCGTGAGGAGAGCCGCGGCAGTGAGCTGCAGCTGCCACTCTCCAGTAGTCGTCGCCGTTTCTGCGGAGGTCCTTTCTCTGTGTGTCCGTCGTATTGTTTCCTAATAAATGAGTTATTTACATGTGGTAGGTGTTATAATCAGCAGAAATTAAATGTTTCGGCCTCATTGCCGTATTATGGTAAAATTTTAGGAGTTAATGAAGAAATAGTCTTCGAGAGAGTCATAAGCAAACATCTATGTGTGTGCTGTTGATTAAATTATGGCATGATGAAAAGTAGAAAAATCTTTGACTGTCATTTTGAGGAAGAAGTAAGCTATCTGAGGCAAGCTGAGCTTCCAGTAAAAAGAAATTTCAGTAGCTGTTGATCTGTAACTCGGAAAAAATTATTATTTTGTGTGATTGTATCCTCCTTCGATTTACTGGCCAACTCGAGGCTGTTTCTGTTGCGTGACTGTTAATTATATTGTTGGTTTAAATACTTTTTTTTATTGTGCTATGCTACTTTTGTTTCCAGTAAAATTAGGCAAAAATGTCACATTTTTGTCTTTAATGTGAAACTTTTTGGATTGAACATTAATGGTGAAGAATTCTGTGTAACATTTTCTACCTTCTTCAGACATAGTCCCCCTTCCCCCATTTCCCTATCTGTTTACTTTAGTGTAGTAAGGAACCCTAGCTAGGATGTTCACATTGTATTTCGTCCTTTCCTGATTTGCTCATTTGACAACTTACTGCAATAAATGTTGAGAGATTGTGTTTATTTTTTGTCTTTCATTGTCTGCTGTGTGCTCGTACTGTAACTTTACACTCGGTGTGGGTGATGCTGGGAATGGAGGAATGTGTACACTTCCTTTACATTCACTGCAAGAAGCATGCATGTCAAGTGTCGAGTTACCTTGCACGTACAGCATTCAACCTAATGTAAGAAGTACCATAACTAAGTCAGAACATTAGAGTTAAACCAATTAGTCAATTTGCAGTGAATTGTATTATCTGATCACTTATTTAATGTGTGTACATGATAACAGATTGTAAATTTACAATGATAGCTTTCGTAAGAGCCAAGAGTTTTGCAGAAGTGTTACTTGTTATATTTTATGTTAGATAAACATTGTAAATAAACCTCAGTGTCGTAGAATTAGAAAATATTGCTCTCAAAATGTGATCTATCACGTGAAGTAAGAAGAGAGGGGCATGCGTCTGTTGAAGATGAAATATTGTCAGTAGCCGTATGATGACTGACTGGTTCTTCCTCCTCAAGAAAAAAAAATTCACGGAAAATGTTTTGAAATAAATTCTGCAGCAGCTACTTTTGTTCATTTTCCACAAATTATAGTTGTCCATTGTAGAAAATGTAATTTGGAATGAAAATAAAAAGGAATTATTAACTGTATCTGAAATAGGCTTACTGGACCAATAAATTATCCTCCCACATGCTAACAGTGTGTGTAAGCCATTACTCCAGCTGGCTTCAGAGATTTTCTTAGAGACAAAAACCCAGAGAATTTGTCAGGCATGCTCTTAAACGCTTGCTGTGGTGGTGCAGTATTCTAATTTCCAGAGTCCATCAAAGAACCGGTCCTGTCTTCTTGTCATAATCAGTGTTTAATTCGTTCTCACAATGTGAATTCAGCAATGCTTATACTCCACAAGATGACTACACTATTTTACGCATGTAAAAACCACAAATTTTTGGCGATAGATTTTAAAAACAATCATTATTTTCAGCTAATGTACTATTAGTGTAGGTAAAGTAAAAATATTCATTCAATATTGCATCTTATGATAATCTCAGTTTACACTGCAGTTTATGATAATTTCTCAGAGATTTTTTAAGTCAGAGATGATATTGCCTGTACAGATGTGTCAAAACATGCGTATATAATTCTGTACTGTTTCGCTTAAATAAACTTTCAGCATTATTTAGCTCTCCTTGCCAAGTTCTCCGTGAGCATTTAAAGCAGAGGAGGTGTTGAGACTTTTGGTAAAGCCAACACTTATATACCCTGATATGTTGCTGGCACAGTAAAATCAAACCAACCTGTCAACATCCCTTAATGCTACACTGTGTGTGCAATAACTGTATTGTCATAAAACACATTATACATAAACTTGTACAGAGTTGAGTTATAAACGTTATTTGGAGGTAAACTGAGTTATGACTCAAGCCACCTGACAGTTTTGTATTTGATTTATAGCAGTCTTTCTTAATTTTTTGTTGTTCTGATAATTTCTGCCAGTGACCCCAATCAGCCGATGCCCATCTCCTTGACACCACAGACTAACACTGTGCAGTTGTCTAATGGTCAGTTCTGTGTGTGGACCACAGGTGGACATTGTTCAGCTGTTATCTAGCCAGGTGAACGTGAAACAGATAATAGTACATAAGAAATCAGTCCTTATGCTAAACAGATTATAATAAAATTACAAATAAAATGTTTCGTGTAGTTACAGTGTGCAGCTGACACGGGAAAATAATTATCAAACTTCACAGTTTGTGACCATACAATGGCAGGGGTAAAATCTAGAGAATTTGCAGCCTAAGTAAATGTGTGATTCGTTGCGGATATAGTAAAGAAACACTTAATTTCTCTTCTCTGGCATCTCACAGTTTTTTTTAACCCTAATGCATGTTTTTTAAGTAATGATGCAATCAAGAGAAGGTTGTAGAATATTTTATTTTCAATCTTCAAAGTCATCATCGTTGGTGGCACTGTTCCCACCATCATCAATCAGGTAGTATTGAATATTTTTCCATACTGTGACTACATGAGTTGTTCAATCCATAAATGGTCTTCCCAATCTTTGTGTTTCAATGCAATGGTACTATGTAGACTGATATGTTTATATAAATATAATAGAGGGAAACATTCCACATGGGAAAAATATATCTAAAAACAAAGATTCTGTAACTTACCAAACGAAAGCGTTGGTACGTTGATAGAAACAATAACAAACACAAACACACACACAAATTTCAAGCTTTCGCAACCCAAGGTTGCTTCATTGGGAAGGAGAGGGAAAGACGAAAGGATGTGGGTTTTAAGGGAGAGGGTAACGAGTCATTCCAGTAAATGCAAAGAGACTGATGTGCTTATACAGAAGGCTGTTCAAAACTATCAGGCTTTTATTTATGAAATAAGTCTTTATTCATATGCAGTTGTTTGACATTAGTCACCTTCAGAGTAGGCCACCAGCCTAGCACTGCTGCCATTGTTGGAAGCATCACAGAAAGCCTCTTTTGGTATGGAGCGCAGCTATTCCGTCGAATTCTGCATAATGTCTTCCCTGTTCTGAAATCTGGTCCCTTTCTGAGTCTCTTTAAGTTTAGGGGAAAGCCAGAAGTCACTTGGTGCTAGGTCAGGGAAATATGGAGGCTGACAAGCCACAGTCATGTTTTGTTTGGTCAGTAAACTCTGAATTAATTGAGAATGACAAGCAGGCATGCTATTGACGAGTCGCCAACTGCCTGCTGCCCGTAAGTCCGGCGTCCGGCAACTTTCATCTCGCTGCTTTACAAAGGCGACGCAGAACCTCTCGGTAGTACTCCTTATTGACATTTCCTGTTTCTGGGTTGTACTCATGATGGCTCATGCCATTGGAGTAGAAAAAAGAGGTCAGCATGACTTTTCACGTTGCTGCAGACCTGCCTCACTTTCTTGGGTCTTGAGGATGACGGATACTTCCATTGACTGGAATTTTGTTTGTGGGACATATCCAGCAACCCAGAACTCATCACCAGTGATGTGTTAAGAAAGTTGTTAATACTGTTCACAGTGTCCAGCATGTGCTGTGCAATCTCCAAAGTTGCTTCTGCTCTGTTGTCAGCAGCATTGGCACAGATTTTGTTGAAATCATCCTGAGGCCCAGATTTTCTGTTGAAATGGATTGAATGGATCCAATACTAATTTTAACCTTGCCTGCAATTTCTCTGATCACGATTCATCTTATCTTTCATTGCCAGGGTCCTTATGCAATCAATACCGACCTCATTTGCAGGTATTGAGAACCTACCTGAATGTGCACATTCTTCACTGATGAGTGGTCATCTTTGAAGTGGTTGTACCCCTCCTTTATCTGCGTGATACCCACTGCTTCGTCCCCAAACACTTGTCTAATCTTGTAGATTTTTTCAACTTGAGAATCGCCAGATTTAAAGCAAAATTTGTTGCAATAATGTTGTTCCAGTTTTCCTGTCATTTTGCCGACAACATAAAATCTGAATACGAGGGCTATCCACAAAGTACATTACGTTTTGGAATTAAAAATAAATAAAGTATTGGAATTTTTTTAAATTATATACAGATGAAAGCCACACTTAAATACTACTTTTCTACATAGTTGCCATTTAAATTAAGGCACTTATCGTAGCAACGGACGAGCTTGGAAATTCCTTCGTGGTAAAATTCGGCCGTGTGCGCCTTCAACCACGTGGTTCCCTCTTCTTGAAGCTGTGCGTCGTCATCAAAATGTTGCATAGCCAACCACTTCTTCATTGCTGGGAATAAGTGGAAGTCGCTCGGTTCCAAGGCGGGACTGTACGGCGGATGAGGAAACAACTCCCACTTAAGATTCGAGAACTTCACGAGTGGCATTTGCCGTGTGGGCCCGGGCGTTGTCGTGAATCAGCAAGATCTTTGAGCCCAACTTTCCCCTGTGCTTGTTTTGCATTGCTCTTCTGAGGTTGTGTAGAGTTTGGCAATACCTTTGAGAGTTTATTGTAGTGCCTCTTTCCAGGAAATCCACAAAAATCACACCTTTTCTGTCCCAAAAGACAGTCGCCGTCACCGTCACCTTCCTTGCCGACATTGTCTGCATGCATTTCTTGGGTTTTTGGGGGGGAATTTGTGTGCCCCCACTGCACTGACTGCAATTTTGTCTCGCAGTTCACATGCTTAACCCATGTTTCGTCACCAGTAACGATGCGATCGAGTAATGAGTCGCCATCTTTCTCGTAAGCGTCCAAAAACGTTAACGCTGCAGCCATTAGCTGATTTTTATGAATCTCTGTCAAGAGTTTTGGTATCCATCTTGCACAAAAGTTGTGGTAACCAAGCTTTTCGGTAATGATTTCGTGCAACAAACTTCGTGAAATTTTTTGGAAAACTCGTAGAGAGTTCCGTTATTGTGAAATTACGGTTTTCACGGACCGCGGCATCGACTTTTTCGACACGTTCGGCAGTCACTATGCTGGGTCTTCCACTTCACTCTTCGTTGTGAACGTTAGTTCAGCCATTTTCAAATTTTATGACCCACTGACGCACTCCACCTTCAGTGATTATGTTGTCCCCATACACTTCACAAAGCTGCCGATAGATTTCTATCGGTGTACAGTTTTTTGCAGTCAGAAACCTTATTACAGCACACACTTCACACTTCGCGGCATTTTCAATTAACGCTGACGTTTCAAACTGTGACAGTAACTCAAAAAAAAAGTTGATGCTGTTGAACAGCCCTCATACTTGAAGTACGAGTTGTTTTTTTTACATGCCATGCACTGTGTACTTTTCACACTTTCTCAAAGTTACACCACTTAATGTAAAAAGTCACATTTGTTTATTATTTATACTTTATCATTTTAGCGAAGAGTCTAACAATTATTGTAATCTGGCTCGAGTCTACAGCTTCGATAAATTTGGAGGAGGGCATTGTTCCATGAGGCTGTTTATAAATTACTTGATTCTGCACTACCAGCTTTGGGCATAGCCCATTTTCAAGTGCATCTAAGAACATAACGACACACCATAATAAAACGAGAGAGCTATGTCAGCAACATATAACAACATATTTGTGTATTGCTACATCCAATGTAGATGTATTGTTTCTGATGTTGTAGCTCTCTTGTTTCAACATGGTATGTTATGTTCTTAGACGCACTTGAGAATTGGCATTACCAAAACTGATAGCACAGAATAAAGTAATTTAATATATGGCCTGGTGGTACAATGTCTTCCTTCAAAGTCCAACAATCATTTTCAGATAGGGTAGCCACTTCTGACTGGTTTTGTGAAATCTGGTTAGTATTTATTTATCAGATATCTAAAGTCTGTTACTATATTATTTTATTAGTGACTGAAAATTTTACCCCTCAAAGCTATTGATATTTCCTAATTTCTGTTCATAAAATTTTCATATTATATTTTGTGAGAATTCTTTGAAATTTGTATACAGATCTCTGCAAACAATCTCCACTTTAAGCCATTAGTATGTGGTCATCTGCAAAGAATAACACATCTTGAAACATCAAGAAGCGTAAACAAGGGAAGCATAGGCTGTATGTTTTACTATACACATACAAAACATGTATTCAACATTTAGTTTTTAAATTCATACTTACTTGCAATTTTTTCCCGTTGCAGTTGTGGGAATGTTTTGTCCTTTGTAGTTAATGTACGCTTCTCCTTGTAATCTAGCCTTCTTTATTATTATGTGTTTGTATTTATCATAATGCCATATGCCTTTCCTCTTGTAATGGCTGCTACCTTCTTCATCTGAGTCCATGCTCTCTTTTCTGATTAAACTGCCACTACTAATGAAAGATTACACAACAGCCACACAAGATTTGTCTTACAGTTGGTGCCAACAATATATCACGAAATCGGTACTGTAGGGACATAAACCGTAGGCTACTTCTGGTGATTCAGAACATATAACATATAACTAATGAGAACGAGTCCTGGACTCGTGACATTTTCGTACCAACTAAATATTTTGGCAACGATTTTCTTGGCTTTAAAGACAGAAACTCATGACATTCTCAACACAGATACAGCCATCTACAGATGGCGAATGCAAAAATACTGAAATCTGAATTGGTGAAAAATTGTACTCGTGATGTTTTCATAATAACTGATTCAATTATTACCTCGTAATAAATTCTGCATAATTTGTCATACTTTCTTAGCTTACTCTTCTGCCTTAACACTTTCGCTGCGGCATCAGTGCAGGCCCGCAACTCTCCAATGTGGGCCGGTAACACTGAAACGGCAGGCACCGCTCGGAGCCGACACTCCTAACAAGGGAACATCCCCATCGCACCCCCCTCAGATTTAGTTATAAGTTGGCACAGTGGATAGGCCTTGAAAATCTGAACACAGATCGATCGAGAAAACAGGAAGAAGTTGTGTGGAACTATGAAAAAATATACAAACTGGGTCGTCCATGCGTAAGATAGGCAATATTATGGGCAATGTGAGGCGAGTAGCTCCGTGGTTAGCGTGAACAGCTGCAGAACGATAGGTCCTTGGTTCAAATCTTCCCTCGACCAAAAATTTTAACTTTTTATTTTCAGTTTATGTGAAAAACTCTTATGTTTTCATCACTTTTTTTGGAGTGATTATTACATCCACAAGAGAACCTAAATCGGGCAAGGTAGAAGAAACTTTTCACCCATTCGCCAAGTGTACTAGTTAGGTGGGTCGACAACATATTCCTGTCATGTGACGCACATGCTGTCACCAGTGTCATATACAAAATATCAGACGTGTTTTCCTGTGGAGGAATCGGTTGACCTATGACCTTGCGATCAAATGTTTTCGGTTCCCATTGGAGAGGCACGTTCTTTCGTCAACTAATCACACGGTTTTGCGGTGCGGTCGCAAAATACAGACACTAAACTTATTACAGTGAACAGAGATGTCAATGAACGAACGGACAGATCATAACTTTGCGAAAATAAAGAAAGCAAAATTTTCAATGGAGGGCAGATTTGAACGAAGGACGTCTCGTTCCGCAGCTGTTCACACTAACCACGGGACCACAGCGCTCCTCGCCTCACATTGCCCTTGATATTGCCTATCTTACGCATGGACGACCCAGTTTGTATATTTTGCTTATTTTTTCATAGTTCCACACAACTTCTTCCTGTTTTCTCGATCGATCTGTGTTCAGATTTTCAAGGCCTATCCACTGTGCCAACTTATAACTAAATCTGAGGGGGGTGCGATGGGGATGTTCCCTTGTAAGCATACCTGAACTACAGGCTGACGTCAAGACCTTGTAAGATCTGTAGGATCAGGTTCTGTACTGACTTAATGATGACACCCTAGATGCATTACTTCAAATAAACTTCGACTGCATTGTGGTCTTGTTTTAAAGTCTGTTTACTGTCTGACACCTATAGGGGTCACAGGCGTCATTCAAATGTTCGTGATTTGTTGATAATGTAACAAAAAATACAATTCAAACAAGCACCAAATACACCGCATTCAGGAAAAATTTGGATTCCAAAATGCAAATTCTTATGAAGGAAAAAAAAAGGGAAAAGGAAACTGGATTCATTTGAAATTATATTTACAGTTTTTAAGATTGACTCTGTTAGAGGTCATCAGTTTAGTAGCGGAACTGCACAAAACAGATTCGAAAGCTGTGCTTCCACGCTATCATCACACTGCAATTCTTCTGCACCCTCTGAATGACAATCTACGTGGTATGCCTCGTCCTCACTGCACAGAAAATCACTGTCGTTTAGTACTGTTCCTCTGTCAATTTAACACTTTTCCTGCTCCTTTTCACATTGGAAGGACCAGGTGTCGGTTCATTAGCCGCCATTACGAACAATATATGTTCGATAACTGACCACACAAAACAAAAGTGTACACGCTTTGATGCTATATTAGACGCTGCAACTAGACTGAGTCATCCGACAGTGAGTGCGGACGCTTATAAGCGTCAGCCGCAGAGAAAGTGTTAAAACGTCTTATTTCTCTCTCAAAACAGTTTTACTATGCCAAATTTCAAATGTAAACATTTATTTTGATAAATAATTGCACATTGATTTTATGTGATTAATATTGAGTTTCTACGGTCAGCCACATGAAATACACTGATTTAATATGAAGCAAACTTTGTAATGAATTTTAATTTTTATAACATACCCGAAACTTTATGTAAGATGAACAATTGTGTAACCCATACCTGCTTGTTTTAATTAGACATTATTAGTGTCTCCAGCCATGAAATCCAATTTCAGAATGAATTCCTTAATTAGCAATCAAAAATGTCAACTGTCTACATCTTCTTCACTGAGAGTTCCACAGCCATACGATTAATTAGGCAGTTGTTCCCACCAAGACTTTTATTTACCTGAACTTGTGAATCTGAGCTGACGCCAGCTGTTTGCAACACGTGTAAATTTTTGCATGCGTGTCTCAGGGACATTTAAATGTGAAGATATATACACTGTATAAACACAGACATTGGGACCATTCATGATTAAACTATTCTTTTGTTTCACAAGTGCTTTCAGTTACATAAACTGTTGTCTATTGATTATCTAGAAAAGTTGCCAAATGTGTAAAAATGGCAATGTCTTCACATTTTGTTTTTCCATTCGTTTTGCTTTACAAAAATCTAAATGTTCTTGGCGTTTTGGCAGTTATTTTCCATACATAAGGCAAGAAATGTTCTGTCTTTGCACTTTTACCACTTTATGTACAAAACATCAAGAATGGTTACATTTTTATAAACCAGAGCAATGGAAACACAAAATGTGAAAAATTTGCCATTTGTATACATATGGCAATTGTTCTTGATAATCACTAGATAGGGGCTTAAAAAGGTGACATGGGTTGTGATATGAAGAAATAGTTTAAATAAAGAACTTCATAAGAAAAAGTTACCTCTTTATGTTAACTATTTGTTCAATCACATTATTGTGACATGACTGCGGCAGTTACATTTCAAACTGCCCACTTTACAAGACACCCACTTTTTGCTTCTGCTGAATAAATGTTTCATTTATCCAAGGTTTTGATAAGAGATGGTTTACCAATGCCTCTTCTTTAGTCTTCTTGTTTCTTGCTATCCCGGCTTCTTGAGATCTCTTGTGGAGAGACATGCTACAACACGTTCAGTAGGGGACAATCAATGAAGTTACACAACAGTTTGTAATTTAACTTTTGAAACTGCCAGTTTATTGGCATTTCTAGAAATAAAATCACTCTCATACTTTCATGCGGTCAGCAAATTTGGCGTAACAGTTTGTATGTGTAATGGGACTTATTACGTCGCAAATCGTTCTAATGAATTAATTAATCTGCATTACAGTGTTGCTAAGCAACGTGATCAACAAGGTGATATGTGTCTCAATTAAAACAGAATCTCAATATTTTGAATAAACTTTCGGTTAATTTTTGTCAAAATCAGCACTTGTCTCAAAATTAATTTCCAACTTCATGCATTAAGTCCAAGTGCGTTTGCAACTATTGTACGCGATTCACTGGACAGCTCAATCACGCACTAGCATGTAACGTATTTCAGATCGAGTGTGCAGGTTTCAGTTTTTACTAATGGGCTAAATGACTGTTTTGTAATAATGTGATGTGTCTATCTCACGTAAAGTCTAAATGAAACTGGACTTGTCTCCATTCAGGTCAAAATCACAAAAAATAAAATTCACCATGCAGGTCAGCAAACTGTACACGCGCACTTTTAGCACTGTAAGTGATAACTCGTCTCGGAGTAAAAGCTGCTCATAAATTCACACTTTTTCATGCAGACAAAATTCAAAACACCTTTATATTAAACAGATAAATTATGGCCTGCAATTACTAATTAACGTTTTGCATTCTGAAAAAACTTCAAGAACTTGTATTTCATAATCAAAAAAATTTTATCGCCTGAAAGAATCTATTAGTTTGCTAAAATGGATTCAGACTACAGTCAACTCGTATCTAGAAGATGACATCACGAATCGATACTTGCTTGGATTGAACGAAATACCCGTGCTGAAAAATACTGTCCATTGTGTAATTTACTGACTTTTGTAACAAATTTGGTACCAGTCATCGCTACAATCCCATTGCCTTCCTCTGATGAGTGCACACACAACTGTGATGAATACACATGTGGCGCAGCTTTCATACTTGTCTTGTTATGACTGAGTGGGAGGGGGCGATAGTCTCAAGGTTCCAAAGTGAAACATTCAAAGCATCATTCTTGGAGTTACGTGAAAGAGGTGTGGGATTGATCTACTGTTTGGTGCCCAAAAAATTGTCAGCTACCATCTCATTTTCTCTGCCAGCCAAATTCTGCTAATGACTGTTTGGATTTTTAATGGGCTTTTCCAGGGTTATTTACAAATACTTAATTGTTCAGAAAAAAAAAAAAACACCTTGAACTACTAGTGGCAGGATGTACATTTTCACAGGATATGTACAACAGTTATTTATTTATTTATCTCTTGTTCCGGTGATCCATGTTGTGACACTATCATAGGATGTGGAACGTGTCAATTTTACAAGCTTTTGGCCAGAATTTATGGTAATACATAAAACAAAACAAAAACAGTAACTTAGGTCCCACTACAAAAAATACATTTTAGAGATAGATAGAGATTACAAAACAAAAACAGAAAACTGTAGCTTAGGTCCCACTACAAAAAATACATTTTAGAGATAGATATAGATTACAAAATAATAAATGTTACAGAGAAATAAATATCGCAAAATATATGTTTACAATAAAAATATTCGGTATTACAAATACAAATTTGGGCATACATTTGCAATTTACAATACAAGAAATGTTAAACACTGTAGTACAGGAACTCTTCTATTGTATAAAATGATCCTTGCAATAGGAGCTGCCTTAAGGTTTTTTTAAACAAGAGATCATCATCTACCAAACATGTAATTCTTGAAGGGATGGCATTAAGAATCTTACAGCCACTGAAATGGATTCCTTTCTGCACCATACTTAGATTTGTCTGTTCATAGTAGATATCATGTTTCCTTCTAGTATTGTAACTGTGATATGCACTATTCAGCTTAAAGATGGATTTTTCTTTCCTTATGAAGCACATCAAAGAGGAGATATATTGCACAGTGGATGTAAGTATTTCTAGCTCCTTAAAAAGATTCCTGCATGTGGCTCTAGGATGGACTCCACACATGATCCTTATGGCTCTTTTTTGTACACACAGTACTTTTTTATGTTCTGCAGAAATGATTAGCATTTGAACTGTGTCAGCCCACGGATTCAAAGTCAACAACGATATCACAACACAATATCACGTACGCGTGATATGTGCCTGTGGCTCTGACTGTCTTTATAAGCCGAAGGAAGGTAAGGGATCGGTGTGACTTGATCAGATGTGCAGGATGCCTCCCAGACGTACGTGTGAACCATATCATCAAATCAGCGAGTTTGAAAGAGGGCGCGTTATTGGCAGGAGAGAATGTGATGTATCCATCTAGGAAATTGCTGCTCGTGTGAGACCAAGTGTTTTGGCCCTGCATCACGTGTGTACAGAATGGTTCATGGAAGGCCGTAGAATACGACAAGCTGTGGCACATCGCATCACCCAGACCACCTCCCAGAAGATTGACACCTCATCTGAATGACATTGCCAGACAATTTATTATTTAAATATACCACCAAAAATTTAACTTGGATTACGTGATGGAAGCTTGTCTTTTAGACTAAATCTGTCTCAACCATTTGCTGTTTTGTTTTCAGTTAGTAAGAATCCATTTGGTTTAAACTAATAGGATGATTGATCAGTTGTCTTTGCAACACAAGTTTTCCTGTTTTAAGACTTCATACTGAAATCAATACTACTGTGGAGAAAAGTTGTATCATCTGCACATGTGGGGAAAAAGAGGGACCTGTTGTTGGCGACGTCAACTATTCGATATTGAAAAAAGTGGTTTGCCCCAAAACTATTGATTTCGAGATTTATTTATATCTTTATTTATTTTTTTATATTCTTATTTATTTTCTTTATTTTTTTATTTAATACATTTTACTTTGTCCTCTTAAAGCTGCAGTTGATAAAACAATTTTGAATATATGAAAGTCTCAAATCTGTCATTAAAGCAGCAGATGTTAAACCTAGAAAAGCATATCTCTTGTTGATTATGGGGGAACAACATGGGCTAACAAGAAGTCACTTTTAATTAATGCACTTGGCTAGTAAACATTACTTTGAAAACCAGTGTCCCCTGAATACTAGCAGCAATTGTGGCAAGTATTACTGGTTTCTCTCAATAGAAGAAAGCTTCCTGATGACAATAATGTATGCCCCAACTATAGGTCCCTTTTCCTTCATAGGTTTAAAAGCCAGTAATACTGCTGATATTCAAACTTTAGCCCTGCACATTTCTTTTTAGGAGTTAGTTATTATTAATTTTTATTTATTTTACACATTTAATATACTGTATTTAACTTTTGTAAACAACATGTATTGAAAACCATGCAAACAACTGCAAAGTTATTAGCAGAGCAACTCACTTGATTACATTGTTTCCGACTTGTTTGTTAAATGTCTATATGATTGGCTACATTTTTTTCACAACTATGGTGCCAAGAAAGTGCCTTTTATAACTTAGTACAACTGCTTTGAGTTCAATGTAGAGAACCAGAGTAAAGTGTATTGCAAAATAAACATTGCAAGGAATGTGTTCGAGTACCATACGTTCCCATTAGGAGATGCACCTCATGGATTTCCCAGTGGAGTGACTCCAGGAAGACTAATAAGGAAAAGTCAAGAATACATCTTCAAAAACATCAGACCATACTGCAAGAGCTAATTCAAAGACATTTCATGTCCTCAAGTTGAACTTTAACCTGTTGCTGAAACCAACGGCAATGCAGCTGTCCGTCCCAAGCCTGATGACCGACAAGCAGTTCCAAAGAAGCATTGGAAATTCTCAGAGTAAGGTGTCAAACTGATTAGTTGTGAAACCCAGTTTTATAGTATTTAAAATAGGACATTTCAATTCTGTTTTTTGGTACTAAATTCATTTATAAATGTGAAATATAAAGGTTCTGTGTTTCTCTGAACTTTTGAATGTATTTTCCTTGAAATTATCACTTTCATTTAATAAAATTTAAAAGTTTGCAAGTTAAACAAAAAATTAATGAAGTCATGATTGTTGCACCAAATTATTCAGAAGTTAATGCTGAATTTGAAAATAATAATAACTCAAAATTGAAAATTTTTGACAAGAGATCAACCTCACATGTAGAACTGTACTGGATTTAATAAATGGTGGCATGTCATTATTCATTATTGGCAGCAAGGAAGGGCCCAGTACAGATCTCTGTGGAGCACCTACCTTAACTTGTTCTATACTACACATTTCTTTGACAACACGGAAAACTTGCGTATAGTTCTGTAGACAAGATTTTAATAGTTTAACGGTGCAATTTCTGATGCCATAGATATCCATTTTGTCTGGCACTTGTGTATGCCCAACAAAGTCAAAGGCTTTGCATAAGTCACAAAAAGTGATTTGAGCATAGCCTCTGACCTCAGGCACTCAAAGTATGTATTTGACTACAGAGTCCATAGCATCAACTGTTGACATGTTTTTCCTAAAGCCATTTTGTCATCCACTAATTATTCCCAAATTTTCAAAGTTATCATGTAACTATTGGTAAATAATACTTCAAATACTTTAGAGAAAACTGGGACTATGGAAAATGGCTTGCAACTTTAAGGTGAATCTGAAGCTCCCTTTTTATGTACTGGAACTACCATAGACACTTTGAGCTCATCTGGAAAACAACCCTCAGATACACGCTTGTTTATACAATATGTTGAGGTGTACCCAATACAGTCATTTACTTTCTTTGGTAAGTTGTGAGATGTGTCACATACATCTACACTGTCAGATGATTTCAGCTGTAATACTCATAGAAAAAAACTAGGTGAGACCACTGGGAAGGTAAACACATTTGAATTTGTTGATGGTCTGCAAAGTAACTCTAATGAAATGATATTAGGTTTCATAATAGCATTTGCTACTTCTTCAACTGATTTAATAAAAAATCATTAATCATTAAATGTATGCAGATAGATATTAATTTTTTGTTTCTTGCGTTTCTGGCAACACTATTTGTAGGTTTCCATGCAGCTTTGCACTTATGGGTGGAATTCTCATTACTGATGCCTTTTTTTCCCACAGAGGCATTTTTGTACTTATTTCTGCATGCCACATAGCCTAATCTGACATGGTCAGACTTCAGACTGTTAACTATATTGCACAATAGCATAACTTGTTTTTTCAAGTTTGTAAGCTGTTTAGTATACCATGGATTTTGTTTGTCTGTGATCTTGGTTTCGAAGCCTTTGTCAGTTACTTTGCATTCCTTTATGGGGTGTTTTCATCAGATTGTATCAGAAATTGCTTAAAAACCTATCAAATATTATTTTTGGTGACAAATCATTACTTAAAGTGAAGTGTGTGTCATCACAACATTGGCCAAACCAGTCTCTGTCAGCAAGAATCTTACAAAGCCTGATAATTTTTTACATTAGTAACGGGTCTGGTAATAAGTTTTAGGAAAGGCCTTGTTATATTACTCTTATTAAGGAGGAACCTACTTCTGTAATACAGAACTGTGGGATGTGAATTGAAGTTTGTGCGAAGGAGGACATTGGATCAGGGAAGTCTATGCAGCTTGGTAGCTACAATGATGTGGTGCTGTAGTGGCTAACATACCTGCCTAGCAAGGAAGAGACTTAGGTTTCAATTCCCAGCCATGGCACAAATTTTAATTCATTGCTTCAGCTTCTATCCTTATCGTAGATAAAGTTGAGACTTATATGTCTCTAAGAAAATATAGTTCCCTCAGGATGTCAAGGATATTGGATTGCTGTTTTGAGTATCACTTCTGCTACACATCGAACTGTGCTTTCTTCCTGCTACTGGGCACAGCTTTTATTTGATGATTTGTGCTACATTATACTCACATCCAAAAAAGTTTTGCATCACACCGGTTCCCAGAACTCCTGAAGATAGACATTGACTGTTGATATTGTATCACAGACACAGTCCCTTTGACTGTTCAGAGATGTCACTAAATCTGCCAAAAGACATAAACAACCATGCATGAGCAGTGCCTATTAGACAGAGGGGGTCAGACAGCCAGTCAGTTCCAGTCATTCCACCAGAAAGGAGGTACATAGCTCGTGTTGTTCGTAGTTCAACCATGCCTAGACAGTCATACCGCAGTTTGATCAAGTCCGTGTTGTTACTTTGTGCCAGGAAGAGCTCTCAACAAGGGAAGTGTCCAGGTGTCTCGGAGTGGACCAAAGTGATGTTGTTCGGACATGGAGGAGATACAGAGAGACAGGAAGTGTCAATGACATGCCTCACTCAGGTTGGCCAAGGGCTACTATTACAGTCGACGACCGCTACCTACAGATTATGGCTCAGAGGAACCCTGACAGCAACACCGCCATGTTGAATAATACTGTTTGTGCCATCACAAGACGTCGTGTTATGACTCAAACTGTGCACAATAGGCTGCATGATGCGCAACTTCACTCCCGACGTCCATGGCGAAGTCAACCTTTGCAACCACAACACCATGTAGCACGGTACAGATGGGCCCAACAACATGCTGAATGGACCGCTCAGGAATGGCATCACTTTCTATTCACCAATGAGTGTCGCATATACCTTCAACAAGACAATCATCAGAAATGTGTTTGGAGGCAACCCGGTCAGGCTGAACGCCCTAGACACACACATCCAGTGAGTGCAGCTAGGTGGAGGTTCCCTGCTGTTTTGGGGTGGCATTATGTGGAGCCTATGTACACTGCTGGCGATCATGGAAGGCGCCATAATGGCTGTATGATATGTCAATGCCATCCTCTGACCAATAGTGCAACCGTATTGGCAGCAAAGTGGCGAGGCATTCATCTTCATGGACGACAATTTGTGCCCCCATTGTGGACATCTTGTGAATGACTTCCTTCAGGATAACTACTTCACTTGATTAGAGTGGCCAGCATGTTCTCCAGACATGAACCCTATCGAACATGCCTAGGATAGTTTCAAAAGGGCTGTTTATGGATGATGTGACCGACCAACCACTCTGAGGGATCTATGCCAAATCGCTATTGAGGAATGGGACAATCTGGAGCAACAGTGCCTTGATGAACTTGTGGATAGTATTCGACGACAAATACAGGAATGCATCAATGCATGAGGATGTGCTACTGGGTATTAGAGGTACCAGTGTGTACAGCAATCTGGATCACCACCTCTGAAGGTCTCACTGTATGGTGGTACAACATGCAATGTGTGGTTTTCATGAGGAATAGAAAGGGCAGAAATTATGTTTATGTTGATCTCTATTCCAATTTTCTGTACAGGTTCCAGAACTCTCGGAACCAAAATGATCCAATACATTTTTTTATGTGTGTAGTTAAAGTAGGAGCTAACTCAATTTCAAATTTGGTACAGAAACTGATAATGATTCCATTGGACCCTGGAGCTTTGTTCAAGTTCAAAAATTTCATCCGTTTCTCAACACCATAGACACTAATACCTATACAACTTATTTTTGCAGTTGCGTGTGATTTAAGCTGGGGTAATACCTTTGTATTTTCATTTGTAAATGGACATCTGAAAACAGAGTTCTGCATTAATGTTTTTGCTTTGCTGCCCTCAGTTGCAATCCTTGTCTCATCTATGAGTGTGTGCGAACCCTAGGTTTGGTACCGCTAACAGCCTTCACAACTGACAAGAACTTTTTGGGTTTTGTGAGAGATCCTTTGATAGTATACTGCAACAGAAGTCACTGATGCTTCACAAGTTGCCCTCTTCACAGCCAAACATATTTCATTCAGCGTCTGACTGTCTGTGGTCCTATATGCCAATTATGCAGTAGTATCTGATTTTTAGAAGTTTCTTTACAGTTACTGTATTACATGGAGGGTTCCTATAACACAGAGTGTCCCTCCCATCATAAACTATTCCACTAGGTTCAAATCTATCAAGTGCATGATCAACAGTTCTTCTGAATTTGAGCCACAGTTTGGCTACATACTCCTCTCCAGGGTTAACTGTTTCGAGTTTCTTACTGAAATACATCACTACTGACTTTTTATCTAGTTTGCTAAAAATATAAGTCCTTCTACTTGTTTTAGTTGCCCTTTGTACTTCAGTAATCATTGTTGCCGCAACTGCCTCATGGTCACTGGATATTCTCAAAGAGGTTAGGTCTATTTCTTGTCATTAAATCCATTATATTTCCAGCATGAGTGGGATTCTGAAAAATCTGTTCTAAGTAGTTTTCAAAGCACTCATTTAGTAACATTTGAAAGGGTGTCTTGTCATGCCCACCACTAACAAAACCGTAATTTTACCAATGAACTATTGGATAAAAAAATTCTCCTCCAATGACAACAGTAGGGTTGATGAGCTTATATACTAGTGAATTTAGATGTTCTCTAAAGTTTTCAGTTAAATCTGGAAGTGAGTCTGGCGGGCAATCTCACATGAAGTTTCAACTTATACCTCACTGGATTTGCGTTTCTTGTCTGCTGCAACAAATACACCACCTCCATTTTTCATATGCCCATATACCCCCTCCCCCATTACATACATTGCAGAATGTGAGTATGCAGTTTTAACTTTCCTTCAACAATGTATTAGAAATTCAAGATTTTGGTTAGTGGTTTTTTCTGCCTCCCTCTCCTTCCTTAACAAATCAATGGCAACAATTAGAGATAGTCATTATTGTGTAAAGCGGCAAATTGGTGAAGTGCGGAGTGTCAGTCCATGTGCATGCATTCTTGTGAGTTAGATAAGGCAGTTTATACCTGGTAATATTGCAAAATACAAATAATAATATTATGAAATATTGTTTATTTATTTCTTTATTCACAACATTTATTTAATCTAACTGTCATGCAACTATGAACCTTTCCATTGATTACAGAATGAAGTTTTGTTTTTTATTCTTTTCAAAGGAATAGTGGATGACAAACAGCTGTTGAAATGGATGGAAAAAGAGATTGCTAATGAAGATTGTAGTGATCTAGAGTCAATCACTGAAAGTGGGGAGTCTTTGGACAAAACTGATACTATCGATCAATTTTACTTGTGTGTTAAGAAAGATGATACACAATGGACCCATTGAGCTCTAATTCAAGACACGAGAGTATGAAGGACTCAACATAAAGTTGTCAAGCATTCACTGGCAATCATATGTGAAAAAAAAGCCAAGTGTCCAGTTAATGATTTACAGGTTCTCTCCACAAATTAAATTTTAAAAGTAATTGTTTTCTATATTAATATTTATATATCTACGATTTGTTCTAAATATCCCAGAGAAAGAGATGCTGCAGACACTTACATTACATAAATCAAGGCATTTTTTTAAAACTTTTTTCCTTGGTGGGTACTCTACAAACAACACACACCAATTTACAAGATCTCTGGGCTGCATATGATACTGGGGTGGAGTACTTCAGACTTTCAGTGGGCATACATGTATTTCATTTCTTGCTGACATGTCTGCAATTTGGTGTCATCAGTAATGTAGCTCATCACAATAAAAATAAATAAATAAATAAAAATAAAAAAAGTAGATTCTTGGTCAATCAGTTCATTGAGAATGACAAGAGACATTACAGTTAATCAGATGTACACTACTGGCCATTAAAATTGCTACACCACAAAGATGACGTGCTACAGATGCGAAATTTAACTGACAGGAAGAAGATACTGTGATATGCAAATGACTAGCCTTTCAGCGCTTTCACACAAGCTTGGCGCCGGTGGTAACACCTACAATGTGCTGACATGAGGAATGTTTCCAACCAATTTCTCATACACAGACATTAGTTGTCCAGCATTGCCTGGTGAAACGTTGTTGTGATGCCTCGTGTAAGGAGGAGAAATGCGTACCATCACGTTTCCGACTTTGATAAAGATCGCACTGTAGCCTATCGCGATTGCGGTTTATCGTATCACGACATTGCTGCTCGCGTTGGTGGAGATCCAATGACTGTTAGCAGAATATGGAATCGGTGGGTTCAGGAGGGTAATACGGAATGCCGTGCTGGATCCCAATGGCCTCGTATCACTAGCAGTCAAGATGACAGGCATCTTATCTGCATGGCTGTAATGGATCGTGCAGACACATCTCAATCCCTGAGTCAACAGATGGGGACGTTTGCAAGATGACAACCATCTGCACAAACAGTTCGACGACATTTGCAGCAGCATGGACTATCAGCTCGGAGACCGTGGCTGCGGTTACCCTTGACGCTGCATTACAGACAGGAGTGCCTGTGATGGTGTACTCGACGACAAACCTGGGTGCACGAATGGCAAAACATCATTTTTTTTTTTATGAATCCAGGTTCTGTTTACAGCATCACGATGGTCACAGCCGTGTTTGGCGACATCGCGCTCAATGCACATTGGAAGCGTGTATTCGTCATCGTCATACTGGCGTATCACCCGGCATGATGGTTCGGGGTGCCATTGGTTACACGTCTCAGTCACCTCTTGTTCGCATTGACGGCACTTTGAACAGTGGACGTTATATTTCAGATGTATTACGACCCGTGGCTCTCCCCTTCATTCGATCCCTGCGAAACCCTACATTTCAGCAGCATAATGCATGACCGCATGTTGCAGGTCCTGTACGGGCCTTTCTGGATACAGAAAATGTTTGACTGCAGCCCTGGTCAGCACATTCTCCCGATCTCTCACCAATTGAAAACGTCTGGTCAATGGTGGCCGAGCAACTGGCTCGTCACAATACTCTTGATGAACTGTGGTTTCGTGTTGAAGCTGCATGGGCAGCTGTACCTGTACACGCCATCCAAGCTCCGTTTGACTCAATGCCCAGGCATATCGAGGCCATTATTATGGCCAGAGGTGGTTGTTATGGGTACTGATTTCTCAGGATCTATGCACCCAAATTGCATGAAAATGTAATCACATGTCAGTTCTAGTATAATACAGGGTGATTCAAAAAGAATACCACAACTTTAGGAATTTAAAACTCTGCAACGACAAAAGGCAGAGCTAAGCACTATCTGTCGGCGAATTAAGGGAGCTATAAAGTTTCATTTCGTTGTACATTTGTTCGCTTGAGGCGCTGTTGACTAGGCGTCAGCGTCAGTTGATGCTAAGATGGCGACCGCTCAACAGAAAGCTTTTTGTGTTATTGAGTACGGCAGAAGTGAATCGACGACAGTTGTTCAGCCTGCATTTCGAACGAAGTATGGTGTTAAACCTCCTGATAGGTGGTGTATTAAACGTTGGTATAAACAGTTTACAGAGAATGGGTGTTTGTGCAAAGGGAAAAGTTCTGGACAGCCGAGAACGAGTGATGAAAATGTAGCACGCATCCAGCAAGCATTTGGACTACAGTATCTGGAGATTTTAGAGAATTGGCTGTTACCTCAGCTCGAACAAGAAGCACAACAATTCATATATCAGCAGGATGGAGCGCCACCACATTGGCACTTATCTGTCCGTAACTATCTGAACGTCAACTACCCGAGGCGATGGATCGGCCGCCAGGCAGCCCGTGACAGAGCACTTCATCACTGGCCTCCAAGAAGCCCTGATCTTACCCCCTGCGATTTTTTCTTATGGGGGTATGTTAAGGATATGGTGTTTCGGCCTCCTCTCCCAGCCACCATTGATGATTTCAAACGAGAAATAACAGCAGCTATCCAAACTGTTATGCCTGATATGCTACAGAGAGTGTGGAACGAGTTGGAGTATCGGGTTGATATTGCTCGAGTGTCTGGAGGGGGCCATATTGAACATCTCTGAACTTGTTTTTGAGTGAAAAAAAACCTTTTTAAATACTCTTTGTAATGATGTATAACAGAAGGTTATATTATGTTTCTTTCATTAAATACACATTTTTAAAGTTGTGGTATTCTTTTTGAATCACCCTGTATATTTGTCCAATGAATACCCGTTTATCATTTGCATTTCTTCTTGGTGTAGCAATTTTAATGGCCAGTAGTGTAGTTACAGTACATGAAATGCTGGATGCATTTAGGGGCAAATGTGGAATTGTACAACTTATTTAATCAAAACCAGCATACAAATATTTTTGCACTTGCAAATATGAAGGTGTTTTATACAATCATTTAGAAATACACTGTAAGAAACAGTTGAATGGGCCATATCACTGCGACAACACACTACATGCTATTGTTAAAAGAATGGTGAAATTCATATCCAAATCTAGCAGAAATATAACACGTGATAATTGGTTCACTTCAATTCCAGTTGGAGTTGACCTGTAATATGGCAAATTGACAACAGTTGGAACAATTCGTGAAAATAAATGTGAAATTGCTCCATTTATGATATTAGTGAAAAATTAGCCTTTATAATCCATTTAGGAAGAATGTGACACTTGTTTCATATATGCTTAAGAAAAACAAGATTGTTATGGCACTGTCTGCTTTACATGATGATGATGGTATTGACAGCGATTCCAAGCCAGAAATCATAAGTTTTTATAATGGTACCAAATCTGATGTAGATAGAGTTGATCAGATGAAATGTATGTACTCTGTGACAATAATTACCAGAAGATGGTCATTTATAACTTTTTCCTCTCTTCTGAATATTGCTGGAAACAATGAATATGTACGTAATCTACAAAAGCAATTGAAACTCAAACATTCCCAGAAAAGACTATCTAAAAGTTCTTGCAAAAGAATTGTCACACAATTATTTGTTACTGAAGATCAGTTAGCTAAATATGTCAGCAACATCTAGAACCATATCAGAGAAATTTTGGTATTACCGAAAGCTCTGTTGCCTTCTAGGACACCACAAGAAACTAGTCAAAGGAGATACTACTTCTGTGATAGGAAGAAAAACAGACCAATGAGATTTTTTTGCAATGTGTGCAATAAATTTTTGTGGCTGGAACATGTGGAAGCAAACCAGTGCATTGGAAATACCAACCATCATGAATGATGTGCCTGAAACTCTCAATGAGGCTGTAAAGATCCATTTTTTTAAAGTAGTTGTTGGTTAATATGCATTCATATAAACAGTGTGTAAACAGAATGAATATTAATTTCAGCGATTACTGTAAATTTTCTTATTGGTCTGAGTGTAAATTATGACTTAGCACTGTTTATTTACACTACTGTTGCTCAAAAATGTGATTATGTTTACGAATTCAGTGCTTTATTTATATAATTCAGATTCAAATATATTATATTTCCTAACCATAATATTAAAATTGTTCATCAAATTGGGATAAAATGAAATGTGGACTGACAGTCCATATGCGTGTATTGTAGGTAAAATGGCCATGTGTGTAGTGGAGGGTTAAATTTTCCCTGAATAACACACTGCTATCAATTTCAGGTTTTAACCGGCTTTCTGGACCTAGTTAATTGTGAGCACCAATGATTTTAGGAGTGCTTCAAACTCTGGCACTTGTTGCGAATTCTTCAGCAGTTAATCAGTAATCTATAGGCGGTATTAACTTGGCTTTTTTACTTACACTTCTGGGCCCCCTACAGCTGCCATTATGTGGACTGGATGCAGAGGTGCCGAATTAAAAAACACACACACAGTCAGCTACCTGGACAGGAGCCTCTGATGCGTAGTACCCACCTGACCCATTAAGAGGGACCCTATGGCACAAGTCCAGGACATCACAGCCTATAAATTTCCAGATGTGTGACAAGATTGTTATTAACTTGTAAACAAACATAATGTCACTTTCAGATTTGTTAAATTATAGAAAGAATACTGATTTGCTTTTCAGTATGTTTCCATACAAATGTCTTGACGAGTGTGTTCGATACATAAAATAATACAATATTAATTACATAACTATGCACGTGTAGGACAAGTAGACATACATACGAAAATGATAGAGATAATACAATAATCATGCATACAGTGATACTATACAGTGTAAATATAATAGTTATACATTATATTAATAATATATACAATAGTGGCATACATAATTTGCTTTAACTTAAGCACCATGTAGAAAAAACTGTAAATGCATATACATTACTGTCGCAAATATATAGGCATAGTTCATAATGTAGTTATTGGCAGCTTGCTGCCTATCTCCTGTGTGTCACTGTTTAGAAACTCATTAACTGAGTAGAAAACTATCTGTACCACACTTCTATGTTATGCTTAAAGCTATGCATGGGTAGACCGCTCACTATCTTTGGGCATTTGTTATAGAATTTCAAGCATAGGTACTTATGGCTCTTATGTGTTAATGTTAGTCTTCAGCAGGGAAGATCTAGGTTACTATTATTTCAAGTATAATGTACACTACTGGCCATTAAAATTGCTACACCACGAAGATGACGTGCTACAGATGTGAAATTTAACTGACAGGAAGAAGATGCTGTGACATGCAAATGATTAGCTTTTCAGAGCATTCACACAAGGTTGGCGCCGGTGGTGACACTTACAACGTGCTGACATGAGCAAAGTTTCCAACCAATTTCTCATACTCAAACAGCAGTTGACTGGTGTTGCCTGGTGTAACGTTGTTGTGATGCCTCGTGTAAGGAGGAGAAATGCATACCATTATGTTCCCGACTTTGATAAAGGTCCGATTGTAGCCTATCACGATTGCAGTTTATCGTATCGCGACATTGCTGCTCGCATTGGTTGAGATCCAATGACTGTTAGCAGAATATGGAATCGGTGGGTTCAGAAGGGTAATACAGAACACCGTACTGGATCCCAAAGGCCTCGTATCACTAGCAGTCAAGATGACAGGCATCTTATCCGCATGGCTGTAACGGATTGTGCAACCATGTCTCGATCCCTGAGTCAACAGATGGGGACATTTACAAGACAACAACCATCTGCACAAACAGTTCGATGATGTTTGCAGCAGCATGGACTATCAGCTGGGAAACCATGGCTGCGGTTACCCTTGACGCTGCATCACAGGCAGGAGCGCCTGCGATGGTGTACTTGACAATGAACGTGGATGCACGAATGGCAAAACGTCATCTTTTCAGATGAATCTAGGTTCTGTTTACAGCATCATGATGGTCGCATCCATGTTTGGCGACATTGGGGTGAATGCACATTGCCAGCACCTATTCGTCATCGCCATTCTGGTGTATCATCCAGCATGATGGTATGGGGTGCCATTGGTTACACGTCTCAGTCACCTCTTGTTCGCATTGACGGCACTTTGAACAGTGGACGTTACATTTCAGATGTGTTACGATCCGTGGATCTACCCTTCATTCGATCCCTGCGAAACCCTACATTTCAGCAGGATAATGCATGACCGCATGTTGCAGGTCTTGTACGGGCCTTTCTGGATACAGAAAATGTTCGACTGCAGCCCTGGCCAGCACATTATCCAGATCTCTCACCAATTGAAAAAGTCTGGTCAATGGTGGCCGAGCAACTGGCTTGTCACAATACACCAGTCACTACTCTTGATGAACTGTGGTATTGTGTTTAAGCTGCATGGGCAGCTGTACCTGTACACGCCATCCGAGTTCTGTTTGACTCAATGCTCAGGCATATCAAGGCTGTTATTACGGCCAGAGGTGGTTGTTCTGGGTACTGATTTCTCAGAATCTATGCACCCTAATTGCATGAAAATGTAATCACATGTCAGTTTTAGTATAATATATTTGTCCAACGAATACCCATTTATCATCTGCATTTCTTCTTGGTGTAGCAATTTTAATGGCGAGTAGTGTACTTACACCTGGAATCTTAAGTTAAAATTCTTTTTTTCTTGGGCATATATTAAACAATTTTAGATATACATACTAGGCAGTTTCATTATCTTGGGCTCTTTGAAGTGATTTTTGCAACTTTGTCTTAGTGCTAGAGCTATGAGTAATATAGATCTAACTGCTTTCTTCTGCCACTTGAGTTGTAGTATTTGTATGGCATACTGCCTTACGGCAGGTCTTGTCATGGGTTAAGCCTCTTCCACTTCTGTCTGTACATAGCCAATCTTTTCATTTCTGAATATTTGTCTCCTTTGATACTGTCCAGCATTTGATATCTTCTTTTTCCTCTTCCCCTTTTCCCCTCCACCATTCCTTCTATTCCTTCCTTCAATAAACAGTCACTCCTCAAACAATGTCCAATCCGGTTCTGTTTTTTCTATCTGATGACTTTCAGCATGTTTCTGTCTTCTCCAACTCTTCTTAATACTTCTTTATTCCTTACTCAGTCTTCCCATTTCACTTTTTCCATTCTTCTCCACATCCACATCTCTAGCGCCTCCAATCTTCTTTCGTCTTCCTTCCTCAATGTCCAGGTCTCCGCACCATACAGTGCAACGCTCCAGATTAACATTTGGAAGTCTTTTCCTAAGATTTTTGTTTAGTGGTCCACAAAATAATTTCTGTTTCCTCTAGAATCCTTCTTTTGCCATTGCAGTTCTTTTCCTAATTTCTGTTGAGCAACACATATCATCCCTTATTGTACTTCCCAAGTAATTGAAGTTATTCACTTGCTCTATTTCTTCTCCCCCTATTTGCATACGGCAATTTCTCCCCTTTCCTCCAATTACCATGCTTTTCTTTTTCCTATTGTTAATTTTCCTTCCCTATTCTTCTAACTTTGAGTTTAGTTCATCTAACATTTGTTCCATCTCTCTAGCATTCTCTGCCATCACAACCATGTCATCTGCAAATCTTATATAGGTACTCCACTCTCTGACCCCCTATACAAACTCCTCTCCTTCCATCGAAACTTTCATTAATAATTGCCTCCAGATAGATATTGAACAGTCTTGGTGATAAACAACAACCTTGTCTTACAGCTCTTCCCAGTTCAGTTTCTTCACTCATCACAACTCCTATTCTTACTCTTGGTCTCTGGTTCAAAAGTAAATTTCTAATTAGCCGTCTATCCCTCCAGTCAACCCCATGTTTCCTTAGGATTTCCATCAGTTTGTCCCATCTGACACAGTCAAAAGCCTTCTCAGGATCAGCGAACACAACGTACACCTTCCTTTTCTTCTCCATGTACCTCTCTCTTAACACTCTCAGTAGCCCAATGGCATCTCTAGTTCTCACTCCTCGTTACTGCCACTTGAAGGCAGTACTTGAACCCACTGAGATACTCCATACTTCAGTTGTAACTGAAAGAGAGCAAAGTATGTGGAAATTAAATTTTTACTAACAATGTGTCAGCTTGAGTAGTAGAAAGAGAGTATGATGAAGTTTGCCGCATACAGAATTTGTATGCTCATTCGATATAAGTTTTTGACACAGAAATTTTACACCATATGTATATTTGAGGATCGTTTTGGTTATGATCTATGGAGGAAACATTTTTGTAAATAGGTATGTAGATGTAGATATTGTTTTTATGATTTCCTCACTATGTTTCTATGGAACAAAAAGTATATCTACCTATCTCTTTTAGGCATCCAAGTTTTGAGTTGGCTACCTCTGCATGAGTGCTACATAATTAGAAAACAGAAGTTGTTAGTTGTTGAATTACATAAACAACATACTTTTTAAAGAGTTCCTGATATGTAACTCGGGTTCAGAATCTGGAAATACCTTTTAGCACACTCACAGCAAGACCAGTGCACTTGTAATGATGTGTGTGTCAGGCTTTGGAACTGCCACAAAAAATTTTAAAAATCCAAAAATTTCGTTCATTGTTGTGGACTTCTTCTTCCAATACACCTTTTAACATGATACTTATGTGCAAGTAAGACCAGGCAACTGAAAATATTGAACATAACATTCATTGAGGAAAGTGACATCTACTGCTGAGGCTAAATTTTTTGTGTTCAGTTTAACAGAAAAAATTAAAACATATATGGAATCTGGTAGCAGAATTAATTAAAAGTAAAAAGTATTCTTTTTTCAAAATTTTAAAATAGAAAGTAACTGACTGGCTTACAATATTTTGAAAAGATCAGCATTAAGTACCTGCCCCCACACCCTCCTCTATATAGCGAGGGTTAATATACATTTCGCACAATGACCGTACCAATAAAAGAATAGAACGATGATTATCTAGCATTTTCAGGTGTATCGGATGCCAACTCAGAATTTAAACACAATTTTTTTTCTTATTACAAAAGTTTATTCACCCGGATCGCACAAAAGTACACAAATATTACTAGTTTCAGTGAAATTAAACCAACATCTCCAGACCGTATGCATTAAAAAACATTACAGGGCCAATCCATTTCATCAACTTCACATTAATTGAACACAACTATAGTATACACAAGGATAGAATTATGGAAAATTCCAACCTCACACTAATATAAAACACATACAAA
Organism: Schistocerca cancellata; assembly: GCF_023864275.1. Classification (NCBI taxonomy): domain Eukaryota; kingdom Metazoa; phylum Arthropoda; class Insecta; order Orthoptera; family Acrididae; genus Schistocerca; species Schistocerca cancellata. The sequence continues at coordinate 42,111,832 of NC_064637.1, forward strand.
TTCGACATCCCACAGTTCTGTCTCTTGTCACACAATAACAGAATAGCTGTGCAAACAGTGCATAATAGTTACAAATAAAAAACATAAGAGCTACATAAAATGTTCTGTGTTGTGTCCTTGTTGACATCTAATAGCAATCAGTAGAATACATTGTATTGAGGCACCACCAGATGGCAGCAGTTTTTTACAACATAAGATTATATCTGCGAATTACAATGTAAAGAGTTTTATATTTTAATATAAAGTTTCCAAATACATGTATGTCACAAATTTATCACAATAATATTGTTATTACTGTACTTATATCAGTGTTATGGCCCTTGTTACCATATACATAAAGTGGTAAACTATTAATGTCACAATAACAAATTCTTGCTATGTAGAGATTAAAGATATTATTTTACTACATGCCAATGTACTCTCTCATGCAATATTATCTTCAATGATCAGCTGTGTGCTACACAGCTCGAGGTCTAGGTTATAGTCCAATGTATTAAATCAGTTACCTGAGTCACTGTCTAGGTTACAAAAAGTGTTACATATTGACTCATTACACAAAAGTTTTGGACAAAACTCCAACTTTAAATTAAAAATAAGAGGACACCAGAGGTGGCACGTCATTATCTATAAAACATTTTGTATTTGTATTTATTTATTTATCCTGTGGATCACATATTGTACAAAGTACACATGATATAGGACAAGTCATTTTTGTGTACATTTAAAAAATGTACACAAAATTGTTCATTGATGAATATAGTAACTTCACATGCAGAGAATACAAACAATTTACATGGGGAACTAAGAAACATGTAGGCAATGTAGTGCTACTTTAAATTTACACAAATAATCACTGAGATTACAGAATAGTGAAAATGTCAACTGTAAACACAACAGAAGGACAATGTCATTTAAAAACTACATTAAACATGAAATTAACATTGAGATTTCACAGACAATTAAGTTTTAATACTAATAGAATGTGTACTTGTACATTCAAAAAGCAAGTTGGAAAATTTTGGAAAGTGAAACTGTTGTGTATAGTAAAAATTAGGTTATTATTTTGCCTACAGAATGTTTTACTCTAATCACAGTATTTTACAAAGGAACTTTATAATTTTTCATTTCCAGGAATTCTTGTACTGAATAGAAACAGTGCTTTGTCAGAAATGCCTTTAGTTTATTTTTAAATATTGGATCTGGAGCAGTTTTTATTTGTTCTGGAATTTTATTGTGTAATATGACACCCAGATGAGTTATATATTTTTGGTATGATGATGTCCTTGAAAAAATTTGATGGATATTAGATTGCCCTCTGGTATAATGAGCGTGTATATCATTGTTTTGGATTAATCTGCCTGTTCTTGAGAGTTATTCCCTGGTGAATAGGATTGTTTCTTGAATGAATAGGGATGGGATGCTTAGAACATTAAGTTTTATAAATTGACATTTACAGGATTCCAGCTTTTTGAGGCCACAGATTATCCTCAGTGCTCTTTTTTGTAGTTTAAATATATTTGTGCTGTGAGTTGAATTTCCCCAAAAGATGATTCCATAGCGGAGCAATGAGTGGAACTGCGCATGGATTAGTGTGGATTTACTTGTAGTAGATTTTAGTATTCTTAGTCCATAGCACAATGATGAGAGTTTCTTTGATAAGTTGTTTATATGTGTGTCCCATTTTAAATTTTGTTGGACCCATAGACCCAAAAATTTTGTTGCATTTACATTTTCAATTTTATCACTATTTAACTTTACTTGGATGGTTTTTTGACTGGATGTGGGAATTAGATGGAAGTTGATACATACAGTTTTCCCACTATTAACAATTAGGCCATTTTTGTTAAACCACTCAGAAAGTTTTTTCATAGAGTTATCAGATATTGTCTGAAGGGATTCAGGGCTAGATCCAGTCAACACTATGCTTGTATCATCAGCAAACAGGATAGTTTTTTGTGGGCTCATACGTTCAACAAGATCATCTATGTAAATGAGGAAAAGTAATGGCCCTAGAACAGAACCCTGGGGAACACCATATCTTATTGTTCTTTCCTCAGAGAGGAAAACTGTGTTATTTATTTTATTCTGTACATTAATATCGTATTGAAGTGATACCTTCTGTCTGCGGTTTTGTAGGTAAGAGCATAGCCAGTTGTGAGCCACACCTCTTATTCCTCTTCTTTCCAATTTAGCAAGCAGTATTTTATGATCTAGTACGTCAAAGGCTTTAGAGATATCTAAGAAGATACCTGCAGCTATATTATGTTGGTCAATTGATTTCAGTATGTGGTCCAACAGTTCAAAAATTGCTGTCTGGGTGGATAAAGATTTACTAAAACCACGTTGTTGAATGCTGATTGGTGCGTGGTTTTTTATGAAATTTATAAGCCTGTCATAAAAAGTTTTTCCAGGATTTTTGAAAAGATGCTTAATATGGATAATGGTCTATAACTGGATACTAAATCAGGGGAACCTTTCTATAGTAATGGTGAGACTTTAGCTATTTTGAGAGCATCTGGAAAAATGCCAGTTTTTAATGATTGGTTGTAGATGGTTGATAATGGCTTTACTATATGGGGAGCACACACCTTTGACCTCCATTTTGATCTATTGCAGCTCCTTCCAACATAAGATCATAAATAATTAAGCAACAGATAAAAATACATAAAATCTACCAACACAGAAAAAAAGGAAGAATTACACAGGTTACTTATGGTACCAGATATCAGATTGCATTAATACTAATAAAAGTACCAACTTCATATAACATGACAAGTAATAAAAGTTACAAATGGTGTTACTTTACAAAGTGTAGTATGTTAATCTCATATGATGTGGTAACAATAAAGTACACCATTGAATACAGCATATTTAGATACCTTTGGAAATGTATTGCCCTTTCCTGGTGTACCACTATGTACAACCTAGACCTTTGGCCAGGTGTCACATTATCCTATATACTACATTAATACTAACGCTGTTACATAAGAGCTTTTATTGTTCGTATGTTCTCACATTGCATTCCTTCAGTAAGAAAAGACTTTTTAATAAACACTTATGACTACAGCATTTTCAATTTAGCCATTGTGCCAAATATCACATAACATAGCATAGTTTAGTAACACCGAGAATTGATTTGCAGTCTAGATGACCCTGTAATGCAGTCTTTCAGTAGTTATACATACTAAGTTATTCTAACTAAGCTTTATAATATGCTGTCTCCCATAGAGAAAGTTAAGCCATTAGTGGTAATTGCGCTTACAATAAGGATTGTTACATACAGCCACAGTAGAACCTTCACACTCACTTATGAAGAGTCTTATTCAGCCATGTAAAACCTAGACCTCTAAATATGCTGTATTCAGTGCTGTGCTTTACTGTTACCACATCATATGAGGTTAAGGTACTAGACTTTGTGAAGCAGTAACACCATTTGTGATTCTTATGACTTGGCACGTTCTATGACATTGGTACTTTTATTAGTATTACTGCGGTCTGATGTCTGGCACCGTAATGTAACCTCTGTAATTTTTTTTTCTTTTTTTTTGTATTTCATTGGTAGGTTTTATATATTTTTATCTGTTACTTAATTATGCATGATATTATCCTGGAAGGTGCTGCAGTAGATTAAAATGGAGCTCACCAGGGTGTTTTATAGATAATGACAGGACACTTCTGATGTCTTTATGGTTACACCTTGCAGCTCTTCTCCCTCTGTTTTAAGTTCAAAGATAAATTTTTGTCTGAAAATTTTGTACAATGGGTCAATATGTAACACTTATTGCACCATAGACCATGACTCAGATAACAGACTTAATCTGATTTTGTCCATTATAAGTGGTTTTGGGTAAGCCTGCAAATGAAAACAATGGGTTTGTTCATAAATAATTTTATAGCTACCAGACATCATTGTCTTTTATTCACATTTTATGCAACATGTTTTGGGAAACGATTCCCATTCTGAAGAGCATTAATACATTGGACCACAAACCTAGACTTCCATATACCCAGCACCCATTCGCTGGTCATTGAACATACATTATTATACGAAAGACTATTCTCACCAGTAGCAAAATCACCAAATCCTTTTTCATATCTTTAATCTCCATATACCAAGAATTTATTATGGTAACCATAATAACCTACCACTTTATGTATCTGGTAACAATGCCCATAACACTGATCAGCCAGCATATTGCCTGCCTATCCTTTGGCAAGGATAATAGCAGTGACGCATCATTGTATGGAAGCAATGAGGCCTTGGTAAGTTGCTAGAGCAAGTTGGCACCACATGTACACCCACAAGTCACCTAATTCCTACAAATTCTAGGGAGGGGGACGATGAGCTGTGATGCCACGATCGATCACATCCCAGATGTGTTCGATTGGGCCCAGATTTGGCAAGTTGGAGGGCCAGCACATCCACTGGAACTCGCCACTGTGTCTATAAAACCACTTCATCACATTCCTGGCCTAGTAACATGGTGCATTAGCTTTTTGAAAAATGCCACTGTTGTTGGGAAACACGATCATCATGAAAGGGTGTACTCGGTCTGCAAATAGTGTACGGTACTCCTCGGCCGTCGTAGTGCCGTGCACGAGCTCCAGTGGTCCCACGGATGTTCAAGTGAATGTTCCCCAGAGCATAATGGAGTCACTGCCAGCTTGTCTTCGTCCCACATTCAGTTGTAGTTGCCGATGCCGTACTAACATTGGCATCAGCACGGTTGTCGGCTGCGGCGGCCTGTCATTTGAAGTGTTCGGTGTACTGCACGTTCAGACACACTTGTACTCTGCCCAGCATTAAAGTCTGACATTAGTGCCACCACAGTCCACAGTCCGCCTCGTTTTAACAGTCTGGCTGGCCTACAACATCTGACACCTGTAGAGACATCTGGACGTGGTTTCACCTCGGTTTAGCCACACGTTGGAAACGCCACACCACTTCTCAAATACCTGACAAGTCGTGCAGTTTCCGAAATGCTCGTGCCGAGCCTCCGGGCCATCACAGTATTCCCTCGATCGAAATAAGACAGACAGCGCAGCTTCCCCATTCTACACACGGACAGCACACTCACCGTTACTACATGCACCGTGCGTGTGCCTGACTAGCAGTCATTTCCCGCCAGGTGTCACTGCTATCGCCTGTATATTGGTAGTAGGTCAGTGGTTACGTTCTGGCTGATCAGTGAACAAGACACAATAATAATAATATCTTTTTAATGACTTCTTGATGTATATACACTACTGGCCATTAAAATTTCTACACCAAGAAGAAATGCAGATGATAAACAGTTATTCATTGGACAAATATATTATACTAGAATTGACATGTGATTGCATTTTCACGCAATTTGGGTGCATAGATCCTGAGAAATCAGCACCCAGAACAACCACCTCTGGCCGTAATAACGGCCTTGATATGACTGGGCATTGATTCACATACAGCTTGGATGGCGTGTACAGGTACAGCTGCCCATGCAGCTTCAACACGATACCACAGTTCGTCCAGAGTAGTAACTGGCGTATTGTGACGAGCCAGTTGCTCGGCCACCATTGACCAGACGTTTTCAGTTGATGAGAGATCTGGAGAATGTGCTCGCCAGGGAAGCAGTCAAACATTTTCTGTATTCAGAAAGGCCTGTACAGGACCTGCAACATGTGATTGTGCATTATCCTGCTGAAATGTAGGGTTTCGCAGGGATCGAATGAAGGGTAGAGCCAGAGGTCACAACACATCTGAAATGTAACGTCCACTGTTCAAAGTGCTGTCAATGCGAACAAGAGGTGACCGAGACGTGTAACCAATGAAACCCCATATCATCACGCTGGGTGATACGCCACTATGGCGATGACGAATACATGCTTCGAATGTGCATTCACCCCGTTGGATGCGACCCTCATGATGCTGTAAACAGAACCTGGATTCATCCAAAAAAAATGATGTTTTGCCATTCGTGCACCCAGGCTCATTGGTGAGTACACCATCGCAGGCGCTCCTGTCTGTAATGCAGCGTCAAGGGTAACCGCAGCCACGGTCTCCGAGCTGATAGTCCATGCTGCTGCAAACGTCGACGAACTGTTCTTGCAGATGGTTGTTGTCTTGCAAACATCCTCATACGTTGACTCACGGATCGAGACATCGCTGCCCGATCCATTACAGCCATGCGGATAAGATGCCTGTCATGTCGATCGCTAGTGATACGAGGCTGTTGGGATCCAGCACGGCGTTCTGTATTACCCTCCTGAACCCACTGATTCCATAATCTACTAACAGTCATTGGATCTCAACCAACGCGAGCAGCAATGTTGTGATGCGATAAACCACAATCGCGATAGGCTACAATCCGACCTTTATCAAAGTCGGAAACATGATGGTACGCATTTCTCCTCCTTACACGAGGCATCACAACAACTTTTCACCATGCAATGCCGGTCAACTGCTGTCTGTGTACGAGAAATCGGTTGGAAACTTTCCTCATGTCAGCACGTTGTAGGTGTTGCCACCGGCGCCAACCTTATGTGATTGCTCTGAAAAGCCAATCATTTGCATATCACAGCATCTTCTTCCTGTCGGTTATATTTCACGTCTGTACCACATCTTCGTGGTGTAGCAATTTTAATGGCAAGTAGTGTATTTGGAAAATCAGGACATAATCCTTTTATATACAAAAAAATATAAAATTCTTAACATGTATTTCGAAGACATAATCTTAGCTTGTAAAAGCAGAAGTGTCTGATGCCACCTGTCTGCTTTGACCCATGGTGTAGTGATGCTGTGGTGAGTGACGTCACTATAGCACAGAGTTTTTGAGTTGGTTGTGTTTGTAGATGTCGTGTTGTTGTATTTGATCTTCTAATGGTGGATGTTGATGTACTGAGTTTAACATGTAGCATTTAATTCATTTGAGTTTTGGTTGTCATTGTGCTAATGTGGTTTTGAGTTTGGGTAGTTGGTGCAGTAATGTGGGTTGTGGGAGTGTTTTCTTTGTTTTCAGTAAGTTATTATGTTTTTTTTCTTTCTTTTTTTGTTTAGGTGTTTGACATTTTTGTTAGGTCTGTTTAGTTTGGCGTTTGTAGAGTGGAAAGAAGACTAATTTTTTTCTTGATTTTTTTTAGGTATGGATATTTCAGTGAAGCATATGATTGTATCATTATGATCTGCAATGGGTGACAATATGATGTCTCTCATACAGTTTCTGCAGGTGTTTGATCTTATTGCTGAATATGTTAGGTGTCACATTTGTGACAACAACATTAGGTTGATGAAAGTTCTTTTGGTTCAGGTATTTGTGGTGTTGTCAGCGCGACAATATCTGTCGCTCGATAAGACGTGGCATCTAGTTCAAGAACTCTAGGTTGGCGATGAGGGAGATTGTCTTGTTTACTTATTATTTTTGTTATAGGTCCTCTATACGTTTTTGTGCAGATAAGACTGGCGTCAGTGAGAGAATTGTTTTGGATTGGTTTTCTTTTTGTCGTAAGGTTTGTTCGGAGTATGTGAAATATAGGGGGAAGTAGGGTGGGCCAGGGGCTGTTGTTGGAATTGATGAATCGCAGTTTGGTAAGAGGGAGTATGGCAGAGACAGTTCTCTGATTGGTTTGCAGGCATGGAGGGATGTTATTTCGGGGTGTGGAGTTTGCTGATTGTGTTTCAAGGGTTATGCATGGTCGTAGCAAGAGGAAACTATTGGGACTGATTGAGGAGTATGTTTAGAAGCATATTACTGTAATTTCTGATGCATTTTCGTCTTATAGGGTTTTGAAGGAAAAGATTATAATCATGTAGTAGTTAACCACAGTATACCTTTTACGACTGATGATGCTAGGGCTTCTATTTAATATGAAGAGGTGTTTTAGGGGGTAAGTAAATCAGTTACAGGGTGAGGTAAGTTGCAGTCTTCCTATCTGCAACCTCTCATTTAGAATTTAGATCAGTACAGTTGGCGGAAAAGCATCCCTGAGAATTTTTGTAATTTTTTTTTTTTTTTTTAAGGGTTGTGTGAAGGATGTGTGTGTGTGTGTGTGTGTGTGTGTGTGCATGCATAAGTGTGTGTGTGCATGTATGTGTGCTTGTGGTGGCCAACCTAAGTGGAATTGCCAGAGGCTTTTGTTGGTAAGTAATTCTTGAATTGGTTTTATTCTATAGTAATTGTGATGTTTTGTCTGTTGTATATTTTGTCTGTTGTATATTTATGGTAGATTGGTTGTGTTTTAATTGGTGTGGTGAATATGGAAGTATTTGTGTTTGTGAGTTGCTGGGGTCTTGGTTCCACTTGTCAGAGCTGCTGGTGTTGATCTTTTGGTATCGATAGCTGCGGTTGAGCTATAGGTCAAGGGAAATGTTTGATTCCACTATTTGGAGTAGTAAGCATTGAACTATATAGGTCAAGAAAAATATTCGAGTACAATTTTTTGGCCGTGGTAACTGTCTGTTTTTTGTATCGATAGCTGCGATTGAGCTATGTAGGGCAAGGGAAATGTCAGATTCCCGCAATTTCGTCGGTGTCGTGGTATATTCCAATTTGATTTTTTTTATGTTATTTGTTTTGGGATGGTGCGGTTTTTTTAATTGTAATATATTTCGCTTGTCCCCGCCCTAAACCCCCAAATTCCCGCAGTTGCCCTGTTAGTTTCATTTTATTTTTGAAGTGAGACGTTATTGCGTCATTTTTATTTTTGTACGAGTTTGTTGGAGTGTGTGTATAGTGACGCCATAGTCGCCATTTAGTATACGCTAGAATAGGCGTTTCCGCCACGATGATGTCATGGGTGAAAGCAGACGTGTGGAATCGGACGCTTCCGTTCGGCCAGTGGCGCCTCAAAACATGATGCGTTCCGTTGATTGCCTCATTACAGTTTCGTATTAGATGTCAACAAGGGTACAACAGGAAAACATTTTATACACGTCTTATGAATTTTATTTCTAACTTGTGTACTTTCTGGGCGGCAGTTATAGTATGACGAGAGACGGTAGTATCGAATGTCGTTACGTAAATGTAGTTTTATGTATACATACAGCTGTGTCCAACTAGTGTGAGCAGTTGGCGAAATGGATTAGCCCTGTAAATTTTTTGTATACAAATGATCTTAAGATGACGATTTAATTTCGCTGGAATAAGAATTAATTGTGTATTTTTGCGCAATCTGAGCGAATAAACTTCCGTAATAAGAACAAAAATCCTGTTTAAAAGAACAGAAATTTGATGTTATAGGGTGTTTCTCGTATCATTCACGAATACTATGGCAAGGAGAGGGTGGACAATTCTGTTTTTATAACATTAAATTCGTTAAGAATTGACAGAAAATTTGACACCATATTAATACCGACATATCTACACGTACAATTAGAAACTGAAGCTCTGTTTTAGGATCATAGGCATGGGCGTACCCAGTGAGGGGCAGGGGGGGGGGGGGCAGCTGCCCCCGTCAGAAGATATTTGCAGTTTTTTACTAGTTTACTGTTTTATTTAATAAGAAAGGCTGGATGTTTTCTTGCACTGTACAAGTGCATTCTTGTATTTAAAATGTTTATTAAAAGCAGTTTTTCGCTGGTTTACTGTTTTGTTTAATAAGAAGTGCTGTATGTTGTTTCGAGTCCTTGTTTCCTGAGACTAGTATGACCGCCCCCCCCCCCCCCCCCACTACACACGGAGTAGGGTACGGTATCCTTCTAACGAACTCGAATTATTAAAGTCACGTAATTCATTTCGTCATGGGTTGTATATAGTTTGTCACAAGAACAGGGATAGATAGATGACTGAGGCAGAGAAATCGCCTTTCCCCAAAACGCTTTTTCTGGTTCCTTATGAAATAAAGTTCTGAAAAATCGTCATGTTGATGCACTAAAAATAAGCCTAGTAAATTCCTGCTCATTATTTTAAACTCTAACGGCGCAAGAAGCGTTGATATAGACGAAAATCAATTAATTTCACGATATATTCCCAAGTTCTCAAGGCAAAAAATTGAACAATGATACTTACAGACTTCGTAAACGAGCGCTCTTTCCGACCTGAACTGCTTGAATTGGCTACATTCATGCCATCTGTGAGCAAATGCAGATACTACAAGATACATTTGGCACATGGCACGACGTGCTTGCCATCTAGCGGCAGGAACACGTACTGTGAAGTAACTTTGCTTGTGTCAGGAAGTGGTGTGTTCTTATCAATTGGTGTTAAAAAAAGTCGAGCAGACAATGAATCAAGCGCCAGTGTCGTGTATTCCCAACACCAAAATGTCGAAGGCGCGTAAAGTCATCGACGAAGCGAAGGAAATCCAGAATCCTGAGCTGGATTTGGCCGATAAAGGGATAGCACACTTCGAGGAGATGCCTGGCCTGTGTAAGTTACGCTTCAAAGTTGCGGGAAATCGCATAGTCAGGTATTGTTGACCAAATTTGGAAACTTGTTCGACGGCTTTCAGGTAGTAGGCGGGGCCAGCCCACGGCTGTCAACACTGGCGTGTGGGAGTTGACAAAAACGGGTACAAATGAAGGAAAACAAAAGCGAAATATGAATTCATCGAAGCAATATACGCAAATACGTAAAACTTTCGACGTGTCATGTGGAAATACACCTATCAAGATATTTGAGATGTGGACACACCTTTAGGATGAAACACAAAATGATGTCTATAGAATAGTACATTTCGATCTTCTAAACAAGATCAAAATTAGTGTATCGCCCATTTGCTTCCAGACTACGAAATCTCAAACTAATAATTCAGGTGCCTGAATTGTGTTTCAGTCACCCGCTTACTGCGGTTTCTCGGACTTTCAGACAGTTTTGTAATTGTACTGGAAGTAACAACACACAAAATCAACACGATCGCTTTTGCAGCTATGAACTGACAACCTTACAAAAATTTGCGCATCGTAAATTGTAGCGATACAGTTACGTTGTCAGAACAGTATAGTAAGCGACATAATTACGACGCAAGGGATGTAAATAATTTAACAGGATTTTAATAGTATACTTACACACTGGTCAGAAAGGCACTAAGACTAGCAAAAAGAGTTATATGTATTAAAGAGTTATCAGCCTCAAAACTGCAATAACCGAAATTACTGTAACAAATGAGAGAGAGTGCTGGATTCAGAATCGCCTTAAATAATCATACGCGATCTGAATTGTTAGCGTAATTTTTGTGAATGTTTATCAGTCCCGTTCACTCACTAGTCCAAAGCACTCACTGTTTTTTCAAATACCAGCTCCCTTTGATACATTTGTGCAGTACATTTCAAGTTAAAAGTTAACAATGTGTATTATGCTTCAGAAAGCTTTGGCTGTGAATGGTACCCAAGCTAATTTTCATAGACCTACCATTAATAAACTTTTACTGAGACATATTTTCTAAATTAAATGTAGACAATACATAGATAAACCACGCAGAAAGTTGAGATCTGTGTGTTATGTACTTAAGAGACCTCTGTCATTGTGTTGACATAAAAACAAATTTGTTGGCGTGTTTTGCATGTTTGTTCTCCTTCTTTCATGGAACTGAGTTCTGTGAGATTGCACCTAAATTAATTAGACTGTTTATTATGTGGAACTGAGCAGAAAGAATTTTGTGTAATCTTGGTAATTGTACATGTTGCAAAAGCCGTTTTAAAGATCATGTTATTCTCGCACTGACTTCCCAATTTATTTACTCTTTAATGGTGTTTGTTGTTAATAACAGAAGTTCACTAAACTATTATTTACACAGTGACAATACAAGGCCTAACAGTTATTTTCATATAGGCTTTTTCCCTCTTGTCCAGGGCTCAGAATGACTTTATGTATTCTACTGGTAAGATATTCAACAAGCTCTTGTCTACCACAAAGCAAGAAATTGGAAATCCCTACTAGTTTCAAAGAAAATGGAAAGCATATCTAGTTATTTACTACACCTATATTCAGGGATTAACTCTTTTCTAAAGAGATCTATTGTGTAGCCTTATAGGCTTATTAAGAATGTAAGTGCGTATGTACTAGAGAAAATTATAAGAGCTGTGGCAGGTGAATTTTAATGTAACACATAAACTGAGCAGTGTGTGGACACATGAAAAATGATCATTTGTTCATTCATTTTTGTCTTATGTTAATGTATAAAGGGTGTTCCAGGTGGAATGGTTATTATTTTGAGATATGCTATGAATAGTCATTCAAGTCCATTAAACATGGGCTCTAAAATGTGTATTTTAGGACCTATGAGGACTACTTCATCTTTAAAACTTTGCAAAAAATCTCTTCCATAACAAGCTCTTTGGTTTCCATATTTTGGGAGGAGGTAGTATGGACCAAAACAAAAGAAAAGTGTCTAGTAAACATGGGCTCTAAAGTACATAACTTGAGAACTAGGAGCACTTGTTCAGTAGAAGAGATGTACTTCACAGTAGCGCAGATGGAAAATTGATCATAGTTCTTAAGATATGCATTTTAGAGCCCATGTTTATTAAACACTTCTCTTTTGCTTTGGTCCATACTACCTCTTTGTAATATGTGGAGAGCAAAAAGCTTGGCAAAGAAGAGATTTATTTCATAGTATCGAAGATGAACAAGTGCTCATGCATTTTAAGCCCCATGTTTACCATACTTTTTTTTGCTTTGAATGACTGTGTCATGTCCGTGAATACTGACTATTTCTCCTGGGACATAGTGTGTACTGATTCATTTCTCATCTGTGAAGGCTCTCCTGCTTGATGGGATTGTTGTTGTTGTTGTGGTCTTCAGTCCTGAGACTGGTTTGATGCAGCTCTCCATGCTGCTCTATCCTGTGCAAGCTGCTTCATCTCCCAGTACGTACTGCAGCCTACATCCTTCCAAATCTGCTTAGTGTATTCATCTCTTAGACTCCCTCTACGTATTTTACCCTCCATGCTGCCCTCCAATACTAAATTGGTGATCCCTTGATGCCTCAGAACATATCCTACCAATCGATCTCTTCTTCTAGTCAAGTTGTGCCACAAACTCCTCTTCTCCCCAATTCTGTTCAATACCTCCTCATTAGTTATGTGATCTAATCTTCAGCATTCTTCTGTAGCGCCACATTTTGAAAGCTTCTATTCTCTTACTGTCCAAACTATTTATTGTCCATATTTCACTTCCATACATGGCTACACTCCATACAAATACTTTCAGAAATGACTCGATGTTAACAAATTTCTCTTCTTCAGAAACGCTTTCCTTGCCATCGCCGTTTACATTTTATATCCTCTCTACCTCGACCATCATCAGTTATTTTGCTCCTCAAATAGCAAAACTCCTTTACTATTTTAAGTGTCTCATTTCCTAATCTAATACCCTCTGCATCAGACTACATTCCATTATCCTCATTTTGCTTTTGTTGATGTTCATCTTATGTCCTCCTTTCAAGACACTGTCCATTCCATTCAACTGCTCTTCGAAGTCTTTTGCTGTCTCTGACAGAATTACTTTTTTTACTTTGAATGACTGTGTCATATCTGTGAATACTGACTATTTCTCCTGGGACACACTGTATTCTGATTCATTTCACATCTGTGGAGGCGCTTCTGCTTGATGGGATTATTGGAACGTAAAGGAATGGATGAATGGAGTCTTTTGTTCACATATTGTGTTCGGCACTGTCGGACCTTCCAAGACCTGTTCAGCCGGAGTTTGGTTTTAGTTTTATATCCCATCATGATGGACAGCCTTTAGAGATGTGAAGAGAGTAAAGTTGTGAACTGACAGGCAAAAGGACCTGCTGGATAGTTCTGTGAAGTACACTAACACCAAAGTATGACTAAAGCAAATCTACTCACACCAATAACGATGCTAATTACTTCTGTTTTACATTATATATCTACATTAGGAGAAAAGCAGCTGCTTTGGCAATAAACTGCTACTCCTCCTGTTATGGACACAGCTGCTGTTATTATCCAATACATCGCAAAGGCATTTTAGCTTTACACAGTCGACTATCTATATACTGACAAAGTAAAGATGAATCTAATAGAAAGCTTAAGAGTTATGCAGATTTTACGTTGTTGAGTCCAAGTGTGCAGTAAATTGCAGAGGCAGTGGCTACTGGTGTATTCTTTTACTTTGGCTTTGAATATTTGGAGATTTTCAATATTCTGCCTTATATTCACTGGCAACCTTTTTCACACTTTTGCACCAGAATACCAAACTCCACCCTAAATCCTAAAGAGGGATGCATAGCTTATCTGGAACATATTTCTACTTGTAGTATTGTGGTTATGAATTGGTGAGGTTATCCTAAATACACTCTTGTTATTTACGACTGCTACCATTAGTATATGCATTGGCATGATAAATGTAAGAATCTCTAGGTCTGAAGAGTCTTCTGTAAGATATTTGGTTATCAGTTTTAGTATTCAGTGTTCTTATTGCTTGCTTCTGTAGAAAAAACATTTTGTTCATCTTAGCTGCAATGTTTCAAAAGACATCACAGGACAGAACTGAGTGGAAGATGCTAGCAGTTATATCTGCAGCACAACATGGTGAGAGAGATTTCTGAATGCAGAATATTCAGAACAGCATTGCCACTGTGGCAAAGACCAGTTCTCATCAGATCACCAAAGTTAAGTGCTGTCAACTGTTTGGACAGGTGACTGTCGGGGTTTACAAAGTGCTGTTGGCAAGGAGGGTGCACTCAGCCCTTGTGAGACCAATGAAGGAGCTACTTGACTGAGGAGTAGTGGCTCTGTCCACAAAAGCTGGCAGCAGCTGGGAGAGCGGTGTGCTGACCACGTGACCCTCCGTATCCACACGATGCCTATGGGATGACACGATAGTCAGTTGGTACTGGTGGGCTTTCGAGGCCTTCAGGAACAGAGTTTAGTTTAGTAAAGCAGGCAGAACTAAGCCTTTTGGTTAACTTAGCCACAAACTGGGGCATGTCAGTTTTTTGTCTATCTGGATGCCCAGAAAATTCACATATGATACCTACTGATCTCTATTTCTCCTACAGGTAAGGTAGTTCTGTTGATTTATAATTGCATAGTATAAGTTTTTGGAAGGTTGAAGTATAAGCTGTTGGTTATGAACCAGTAATAGGCCTATTCCATTATTTTGTGGCTGTGTTTGGTATGCATGTGTTTGGGCCCTTTGTCAATCTACGGGGGTGGACAAAAATATGAAAACATTAAAAACACATCCCATTACCACTCCTAATATAGTGTACAAAAACCGTTGGCATTGAAAGCAGCTTCAAATCATCTTGGATAAATACAGAACCTGTATGGTTTTCAACAGTACCTTAAACCATGTTGTTGTTGTGGTCTTCAGTCCAGATACTGCTTTCATGCAACTTTCCATGCTATTCTATCCTGTGCAAGCCTCTTCATCTACAAATAACTACTGCAACCTAGATCTCTCCGAACCTTCTTAGTGTATTCGTCTCTTGGTCTCCCTCTACAATTTTTACCCTCCATGCTAAATTTGTGATCCCTTGATGCCTCAGAACATGTCCTATCAACTGATCCCTTCTTCTAGTCAAGTTCTGCCACACATTACTCTTCTCCCTAATTCTGTTCAGTGCCTCTTCATTAGTTACGTGATCTACCCATGTAGTCCTCACCATTCTTCTGTAGCACCACATTTCGAAAGTTTTTGTTATCTTCTTGTCTACACTGTTTACTGTCCATGTTTCACTTTCATACTTGGCTACACTCCATACAAATACTTTCATAAAAGACTTCCTGATACTTAAATCTATACTCGATGTTAACAAATTTCTCTTCTTCAGAAAAGCTTTCCTTGCCATTGCCAGTCTGCAGTTTATATCCTCTCTACTTCAATCATCATCAGTTATTTTGCTCCACAAATAGCAAAACTCCTTTACTACTTAAAGTGTCTCATATCTTAATCTTATTCCCTCACCATAAACAGATTTATTCAACTACATTCCATTGTCCTTGTTTTGCTTTTGTTGATATTCACCTTATATCCTCCTTTCAAGACACTGTCCATTCCGTTCAGCTGCTTTTCCAGGTCCTTTGCTGTCTCTGACAGAATTAAAATGTCATTGGCAAACGTCACATTTTTATTTCCTTTCCATGGATTTTAATTCCTACTCAAAATTTTTCTTTCGTTTCCTTTACTAATTGGCCAACCTTAAACCACTCTGACTGAAAAATACAGGCAAGTTGAGGTAACGATGATGGAGGTAGGTAGCAGTCACACACCCTTCTCTCCAAAGTAGACTGCAGAGGCTCAATAATACTGAGATCTGGTTTGCGGTAACCAGGGAAGATGTGACAATTCATCCTCATGCCCACAAAACCAGTCCTGGACAATGCGAGCTGTGTGAAGAGGGACCGTGTCGTCTTGAAACACAGCACCACCATTGAGGAACAAACATTTTACCACGGGACGAACCTGATGAGTCAAAAAGTGTCATATAATCCTGGCACTAATGCAATTTTGTGAAGTAACCACGGAGCCCACGGAATACCACAATACAGCTGCCCAAATTGTCACTGAACCCCCGTTGTGTTTCGCTATTGGCATGTAAACTCAGTAAGAACTTGGACATTGTGGAAAGAGACTCATCCAACCAAACGATTTTCTTCCATTGCTCCATAGTCCTGCTTTTTATGGCTTCAGGAACCACATACTCCTGTTAGAGGCATTTGCACCACTGATGCATTGTGTTGGAATTTGAGCTCACCCTGCAGTTGCTTTCTTATGAAACTCTTTTCATGTTGTTTTGGTGCTAACACGGTTTGCAAGTGCAACATTCAGTCTTACAGTGACATTCACTGTAGAGTGCTGCACACTCAATGTTTGATCGGTCACGGCTCGCCTGTTGATGGAGGGACCGAGCCCCACACAACTCGGCTCGGCCACGTACTCGCCCCATGTCTGTTGTCTGGATTCCGGACACGCAGATAACCGAGCATGACCGGTCACCGCTGACATGTCACCTCACCTCGCCCCGGCTCGCTGCACTGTACTGTACAAATCCAACGCCTCTCTCTCTCTCTCTCTCTCTCTCTCTCTCTCTCACACACACACACACATACAATTTATTTATCTCTGTCTCTCTCTCTTTTAATACAAAAGTAACATTTCCAAGAATGAGTATGTGACACACCTAAATCCATAAAGCACTTAGAAAGTAAAATGATATTTCAATACAATCGCAGATAGAAGACGAGTCTCATTTCCAAACAGAAGATATATTTTTCCTTTCAGTAATAGGAAACATTAAATAAGTGCTGTCCCTGTAATCTAGAAGACAACCATCTTTGTAAAGAAAGCATACAAAGAACATTAAACATTTACAGACGTAACTTGTCACACTTTTCACTTGTTGGCAACAGAAAAAAAATTATAGTTATTGTTGATCAGCAGTAAATCACTAATGCCTTCCGTATTTAATTGGCTGCGGCGATTTGTTAGTAACGTGACGGCTTTGCGAAAGCATCTTTCACTAGGTGCACTTGTTGCTAGAATACATAAAATACTTCTTGCAACTGCAGCCAGGGCTGGCAGATCTGTTTTATGTCTGCTCCACCACTTTAAGATGTCATCATCATCTACGGGGTGCAAATGTAGAGACCTACTTCATCTGCTGCGGATGATCTGTTGTTCCTCCATTCCTTGAAACGATCTCTCTTTCTGGGTGGTGATGACACAGTACTTGAAGGATCTGTGATAATAAACAAAATAGACAAGTAATACAGAACTGATGTGGAAATCATCTAAATGTTCCTGTAAAAACGAGGTGTTTTACATTAATAAAATATTATACGAATTATAACATTCCCGTTTCCCTGTAATACACAAACCACTAACTATGCTAAAACAATTATGTTAATGATTGCATGTTGTACCTGCGTAAGTAGCACACATTTGTTGCACATTGCTAAGAATTTCCTGCTTTTCATTTATTTCGAGCATATTAAGATCACGGGAAGACGATCAAAGAAATGTAGCAATTTTATGTCTGGAAGTGTCACAGACAAACGAAAGTCAAGGCTCGATTTTTAATCCTTTGTACCTCCTGTTAAAAAATACATACCTGTTAGTACACATCAATTACACTAGTTAATTATAAATCCATCACATATCATAATAAAACAGTGCTTTTAATTGCAGTAATTACTCACCTGACAGTCAGTGTCATTGACACTGCAAATTTGTTGCAGTTTGTGAAATCAAAGAAGAACTAACTGGATTGTCAGTTCTTTTTTGCCTTCTAATTCATCTGTGGCCTCTTTAAATGGTCTCAGAAAATGCGCAATTTTTCATGCAAGCTCATTATCATATCCTTGCAATCTGTAAGCGGAGTCCTTTTCTGTCAGCAAAGCAGCAACTTCATTATACTGAGTGTGTAAGGATTCCAGCGTAGTTTACAGGCTGTTCCAGCGTGTGCAGACCTCTTGTTTCAACGATGATTTCAAAGATGAGCAGAGGCCACTTTTCTTAAATGTTCCTTACAATGCGTTTTGCAGTATTTATTGTTGATGCGATGTTCGGGGAATGATTTAACAAGAAATTATCTTCATCGAAAGTATAGCTAAGTGCTGTGTTTATACAATGAGCAGCACCAAGGAATCCTTTCATGATTTTCCAAAGCCTTTATTACATTGGCACCATGGTCGCAGACAAAAACAAAAATCATAGTTTTAATTTTTATTTTTTCCATTTGTGCTCCACATCTTTGTCCTCAACACTGAAGATTTGATGCTGACTACACAGATACTCTGCAATTTGTGTCCTGTCACTCTTCATAAGCAAAAATATTTTCCCAGCTTTGTTAACATTCCTTGTAAAAGCCATGATCAAGTTGCTATCATGGCCTTATATCTTCCTCTGTGTTAACTGATTCAATAAGTTCAGATCTGTTTGTTGCTAGGAGGTCTAAGACATTACCATCACGAGTTGGTTCTCTAATAATCTGCTCAAAGTAGTTTTCGGGCAACACTTTCAGAATAATCTCCAATGAACCCCTCTCTCTGGCACCAGTTTTTGTAGCATGAGTCTCCAAATCTCTACCTGGCAAGTTGAAGTCACACCCTACTATGACGATACAATCAGGAAACTTATTAATGTTATTTTGAAAGTTCTGTCTGAAGTTCTCTACCACTGTGGCTTCTGACCCAGGGTTCTATAAAAGCATCGGATTACCATTTCAGACCAACTTCTGATGCTGAATTTCACTCACATTAAATCACATTTAGAATCCGTGATAGTCTCGCTAGATATTATCAAATTCTTTACTGTGATAAATGTGCCACCACCACTGGCAACTAATCTAGCCTTATGGTAAATATTGCAAACTGAACTTAGGATTTTGTTGTTATTCATTTCCCGTTCAATCAACTTCATCTACATCTAAGTGATTACTCTGCTATTCACAATAAAGTGCCTGTCACAGGGTTCAATGAACCACCTTCAAGCTGTCTCTCTACCGTTCCACTCTCAAACAGCGTGCAGGAAAAACTAGCACTTAAATTTTCTGTGCGAGCCGATTTCTCTTATTTTATCGTGATGATCATTTCTCCCTATGTAGGTGGGTGTCAACAGAATGTTTTTGCAATCGGAGGAGAAAACTGGTGATTGAAATTTCATGAGAAGATCCCATCCCAACGAAAAATGCCTTTGTTTTAATGATTTACACTCCAATTCACATATCATGTCTGTGGCACTATCTTCCTTATTTCTCAATAATACAAAACGAGTCGCTCTTCTTTGAACTTTTTCGATATCCGTCAGTCCCACCTGATATGGATCCCACATCGCACAGGAAAACTCTAGAATAGGGCGGACAAGCGTAGTGTAAGTAGTCTCTTTAGTAGATCTGTTGCACGTTCCAAGTGTTCTCCCAGTGAATCGCAGTCTTTGGTTTGCTCTGTCCACAACATTATCTATGTGATTGTTCCAATTTAGGTTATTCGTAATTGTAATCCCCAAGTATTTAGTTGAATTTACAGCCTTCAGATTTGTGTGACTTATCGTGTAATCGAAATTTAGTGGATTTCTTTTAGTACTCGTGTGAATAACTTCACACTTTTCTTTATTCACAGTCAATTGCGACTTTTCCCACCATACAGATTTTCTGTTTCTGATACTACACGGGCATTATAACCTTCAAAAAGTGAAACTAATTCTGAGACCTTTCCTTGAATTCTCCTACTGTTTACTAATATTATATTAAGCTTTTCTATAGCCAATCTGTGAGGGCAAGCAGTCTCTGAGAACATATTGGCTGTCTGACAAAAGGAACCGAGGATGGCCTCTGAACACGTGTGGCAGGTGTCATTAGTGTCAATGTGAGCCACTATTTGCAGCCGGTTGCACCCAGTGCACTCCACAGCCACCGGCAGGCAAGTCCTCCTCCACAAGGACAAAACCCCCCGGCAAACCTACCGATTTCACACTGGCATCCTTTCCCATCCTGCATCTGTAAAGTTGGAACATTAACATGCTTCCACTCTGCAGATGTCCAGACTGGGCAGAAAAATCAGCCACTGGCCCAATAGAAGAGGCATCTCATGCTTGCCAATAAGTATCGTCAATACTGGATGGCATCTTTACCTGTTGTTAGGAGGTAAGGAGCCAGATGTGTGGCCCACTGCCACTTTCACCTTCCATCCGGTGACACTCACCACTGTCTGCCACTCACTTTTTTTAAGTGCAGACAAACTGGTCAGATGTTGTGTATCAGAAGACGCAGCGACAACCACGGGTTTGCAATAGCACCAAACGTGTCTCAGTTCTTGTCATCAGCACCACAGCTTTGAATAGTAGCCAGAAGCATGTCGACTGTGGTCAGCTCAGCCTCCAGCTGTTTACGGACCGCAGCCAGTTCTTGTGTCTGCTAAGAACTAGCACAGTCCGTATCCATATTGCACTGTATGTGTGTGTGTGTGTGTGTGTGTGTGTGTGTGTGTGTGTAAAAAAATAAATAAATAAAAAATATAAAAAAAACAAAGAATAGCATTAAGGTGTAACTGATGAAGTACAAACAGCCCCCCCCCCCTCCGCACATACACACACACACACACACACACACACACACACACACACTAAAGAGAAAGTTACCTGACTGGTGCTACTGAGAATAAAGAAAAATAAAATCTAGTCAGAATTCTCACTGTAGACTAAGAGCACAAGATCCTTGGCTAGCTCTTGAAACACAAATTTCTCCACTGAAAATGGATGTATCAACAGTTACTTTTTACTGGAAACTTTGCTTACACATAAGCTACTGCAGAAAATGAATATGCAAACTCTATACACTCTTTGCTAACACAAGACTTAATCTGAGACATGTGACGTGGCACTTCTGATGGCAGGATGTTACCCGAGAAAGTTGCCTCACACAGTGATGTACCCTACAATTTAAACAGAAAAACTCAAAGTAGGAACTAGAGCCCATACAGAAGATTACCAACCCTCATTCTTCTGATATGCCATTCGTTAAGCCATACAGGGGAGGGGGCGAGGGGGGTCAGTTAGCGATAGCACAAGTACCCTCTGCCACACACAGTCAGGTAGCTTCCAGAATATAATGCAGATGTAGATCACCACCTATCCTACTTCTTGTGATGAGACGTGGACACCTAACACCTCCCTGTCTACTTGTGATTCTATCATTCTTCAAACACTTTCCATAGATGCTCACAACAGTAAAACACAACCAGCCAACCTAGTTCACAGTTTCCAACTTGCTTGTTCCCAGCGACCAGATGATAACGATCTGTTTTTTCTCAAAGCCACTTACACTGTTGTGGCAAAAGTCGTGGGATAGTAAGTAATATGCACATTTACAGATGGGGGTAGTATCACGTACACAAAGTTTGAAAAGGCAGTGCATTGATGGACAGTCATTTTTACTCAGATGATTCACGTGAAAAGGTCTCCGAGGTGATTATGGCAGCACGGTTGGAATTGTGGAATGGTAGCTGGAGCTAGATTCATGGAACATTCCATTTCAGAAAATCAACATAGGTTCTGCAGAGATCTTATTCTGCTTGCTCTGTTCTTCCGTGAGATCTGTAACGCTGTAGACAATGGCGCTCAGGTTGATGCTGTGGTTCTTGATTTCAGGAAGGCATTTGACACCATCCCGCAGTGCTATTTAGTGAAAGAAATATGAGCTTACCGACTATCAAACCAGATTTGTAACTGGATACAAAGACTTCTTTACAGGTAGAACTCAACACATCATGCTCAATAGCACAAAATCAACAGATCCGAAGATAATTCCCAGAGTACCCCAAGGAAGCACGACAGGACTGTAATTGATTATAATGTGTATAAATGATCTAGTGGAAAGTGCCAGAATCTCTTTAAGAATGTCCGTATATGTTCCAGTTGTCTGTAAGAAAGTAGCAATGCCAGAAGGCAGTATCAGTTTTCAGAATGATCTACAGAGGATCAATGAACGGTGCAGGCTCTGGCAGTTGACCCTGAACATAAATAAATGTAACATATTGTGCACACATAGGGACAGAAACCCAGTACTGTAACAGAATTGCTGGAAACAGCATCTACGAGGTGCGACAATAAAGTAATGAGACTGATTTTCTTTGCAAGATGTGGCAACCCTTCAGGCTTGCATAGGCACAATATCTTTGACCTTGGTCTATGAACTGCTTCTAGTCCAAGCGGCACATCGATGCAACTGCTCAGTTGTAAGTTGTGCTGTAATAAGTTAACACCCGTTTGTGTCTCTCTTCATGGAAATGGAACCGCATAATATTGCACAACGATATGCCATTTCTTTTTGTGTTAAATTGGGTGAAAACACAATGACGGCTTACAGTAAGCTTCAGAAGGCTTTTGGAGAGGAGGTTATGTCGAGAGCTCAAGTTTTTCATTGGCATAAAATGTTTAGTGAAGGCAGAATGAATGTTTAATACGAAGACCGCAGTGGACGACCATCAACCTCACGGACGGATGTCAACTTGGTCAGGGTGCGTGAACTCGTACGATCTGATTGAAGATTATCCATGAAAATGATTGCAGAAGAACTGAACATCAATCGAGAAACGGTTTGTCTAATAATAACTAAAGATCTTGGTATGAGAAAGATTTGTGCAAAAATGGTCCCCAAAAATCTCACACCACAACAGTGAGAAACATGTAAAAATGTGGCAGCCAATCTGTTAGAGCAAACGGAAATCAATCCAGAATTGTTGAGCCGTGTTATCACTGGTGATGAAAGTTGGTTTTTCAGTACAATCCAGAGACACACCATCTAAGTTTGCACTAGTGCTCAAAGGGATCACCCAGACCAAAAAAAGCTTGCATGTCAAAGTCAAAAGTGAAATGCATGCTTGTGTGCTGCTTTGATTCAAAGGGAATTGTTCATAAAGAGTGGGTGCCTCCTGGACAAACATTAACCAATATTACTACAAAGAAATTTTAGAAAGACTTCGTAAAAGAGTTCTTTGTGTCCGTGCCAACATTGCTGATAATTGGATTCTGCATTGTGATAATGTGCCATCCCATACTGCTCTGTCAGTACAGCAATTTTTAACCTCAAAATAAATTTCACTACTACCACAGCCACCTTATTCACCAAATATTGCTCTGTGCGACTTTTTTCTATTTCCAAAAGTCAAAATGACGGTCAGGGGACACCATTTTCAACAACACAAGATGTCCAAAAAACTGTGACGAGGGTCTTGGAGGATATTACAGCAGATGAATTCCAGAAATGTTACCATCAATGGCAGAAGTGCTGGAAAAAGTGTGTGCAATCAGAAGGGAACTACTTTGAAGGAGACAACACTAAACTTGACTGAAACTGTAAGCAACATTGTTTTTCACATCAGTCTCATTACTTTATTGTCGCACCTCGTACTGTAACTATCCATAGCAACATTAAGTGTAATGACCGTATAAAACAAATTGTGGGAAAAGCAGGTGCCAGACTAAGATCCATAAGAAGAATGTTAAAGAATTGTAACTCATTTACAAAGGAAGTGGCTTACAAGGTGCTTCTTTGACCAATTCTTGAATATTATTGATCAGTCTGGGACCCATACCATGTAAGACTGATAGAGGAGGTCAACAAAGAGCAGCACGTTTCGTCACGGGATCATTTGGCCAGTGTGAGAGCATTACGGAGCTGCTCGACAAACTCCAGTGGTAGGTGCTACAAGAGAAGTCTTGTGCATCAAGGAGAGGTTTACTACTGAAATTTCCTGAGAAAACTTTCCAGGAAACAGTCAGACAACATATTACTTATTCCCAAATACATCTTACGAAATCACCCAGATGAGAAAATTCGAGAAATACAGCTAATACGGAGCCTTACTGACAGTTCTTGCCATACACCATTTGCAAATGGAATGGGGAAGAGAGAATCATTTACTGGTACTGTAAGCATCCTCTACTACACCGGTTATGTGGCTTGTGGAGTATGATATAAATGTGGATGTAAATCTCAATCTCACAGTTGCATCATTCTAACAGTAGATGTCTCTCTCTTATTCTGGAGTCTGAATCACCTGCCGCATACCTCTTTCTTCCCCAAACATGGGATGCTGCTGTGTACTTTTATGTGTTTGTATCAGCAGCACCATATATGAGGCGTGTTTTTAAGTAAGGTCCGTTTTGTTGTAGACACTAGTAGTTCGCGCGCATACCGCAACGAGCGCGTGCGTCGTGTTCCGGCATGCCTCGGCAACAACTGTGCTCAGTTTCAGCTCTGTAGCTAACCTGTATGGTTCTGTTCTGTGTTTTCAAAATGTTTAAGCCGCTTGTGAGGTTCGCTCAGTGATACGGTTTTTGTCACTGAGGAACCTGTCTGCTGCAGAAATTCATCAATAGATTGCAAAGTGTACGGTGATACTGTTATGAGTGAAAGCAAAGTGCATAATTGGATACGAGAATTCAAAGATGGCTGTGACATGATGAAGACCACTCCGGTCGCCCTTCTTTGATTACAGACAATTTGGTGGCTTCAGTTGAAGCAAGGATTTGTGAGAACAGGCGCTTCACAATAACAGGTCTCCCAAACGAATTTCCTGACGTGTCAAGATCACTGCTTTACAACATTGTTTCTGAATGCCTAAAGTTTAGGAAACTGTGCTCCCAAAACTCCTAACAGTGGAGCTTTGAGTGTGCGATAAAGTTCTTGACTCGTTATCACGAAGAAGCTGACGGCTTTTTGAGTCAGATCGCAACTGGAGACGAAACATGGGTTTCGCATATCGCGCCTGAATCGAAGCAACAGAGCATGGAATGGAGACACACACACTCGCCTGTAAAGGTGAACGCCAAACAGACTCTGTCCCAGTGCAAAATCATGGTGTTAGTGTTTTGGGATAGGCATGGTGTTTTTTTGGTCAATTTCATGCAATAAGGAATCACTATCAATGCAGAAGCATACTGCCAAACCCTGAGAAAGCTACGCAGAGCAATTCAAAACAAAAGATGCGGCATGCTGACAAAGGGAAGTGTCCTCCATCACAATGCAAGACCTAACACTGCAGGTGAGACCCGCGATTTACTGAACAGTTTTGGCTGGGAAGTTTTAAACCACCCACCCTACAGTCCTGATCTTGCATCGAGTGATTACCATCTGTTCCTCCACCTCAAACAACACCTCAGTGGCAACTTTTACAATGATGACGATGACGTGAAAACGGCAGTGAACTCTTGGTTATCGGAGCAGGCGACAAGTTTTTATAAAGAGGATATTTTAAAATTGGTTGAGAGGTATGATATGTGTTTGAACAAACTTGGCAACTATGTCGAAAAATAGAGTGAAGTATGTACTTTCTGAAAATAAATTTACTTTGTTGAAATAACCTTTTGTTGTCTGCTTATGTTCAAACGGACCTTACTTTAAAAACACGCCTCGTATTTCACTTGCTTCCAGTAAATATTTATCAGCAATTCTGTCTCATAATGATCCGTGGTCATTTCTAAAGTCACTTCTTTCAACCCAGCCAATGTTAATTTCACCATGGTTCTAAGTTCGCATTAAACTAGAGAGCTCCCCCCCCCCCCCCCCCACCCCCCCACCTATAACTGACTGGGTGAGTCACTTCAGTGATCAGAGGAAGCAAAGGGATATCACCTCCTGCAGTAACGTGCCTGGTACAGCTCTGTGATATACAAAACAAACTTCAAGTTGCAGTAACCACTCTCAGATGTGCCTGCCCGGCTAGCTGCACAGTCTAAAGCACTGCTTCCCGAGCAGGAAGGCGTGCCGGTCCCCAGCACGAATCTGCCCAGCGAATTAGTGTCGAGGTCCGGTGTGCCGGCCAGCCTGTGGATGGTTTTTAAGGCAGTTTTCCATCTACCTCAGCGAATGCGGGCCGGTTCCCCTTATTCCTCCTCAGTTACACTGTGTCGGCAATTGCTGCACAAACACTGTCTCCACATATGCATACACCATAATTAGTCTACCACTCAAACATCTGGAGTTACAGTCCTCGTCTAGTATGAGACGTTCCTGGGTGAGGGGGGTGGGGGTCCACTGGTGGGGGAGGGGGGCAAACCGCACAATAACCCTGGATTCGGAGTGGGGCGGCGGTGGGGAGGGTGGACTGCTGTGGCCTGTTGTGGGGTTGTGAACGTCTGAGGGCTACGGCGGTAGAAGCCTCTGTCATTTCAAGGTCCCCAGTTCAATACATAATACAAACACTCTTAGATGTCAGGGTGGAGGGTATACAAAGCATGTCAGGTGGATACGGACAACAGTACAGTTGTTGTCGTAATGTGGAAATGGAGTGATTTATCTGACATCCGTATGTGTATGATCATTGGCTTTGGGCCAAGGAGGGAAGCATTTCCGAAACTACAAAGCTTGTAAATTTTTCATGTCCCGCTGTGCTCAAAGTATACCGTGCAAGGCAAAATGATGCTGTCCAAAACTGGCATAGAGGCAACTGTGCTTCACAGTGGACCATCGATGACGGGGCTGAATGATGGCTGTGGAAATGTGGATGGGCAAACAGACATGAAACTGAAACTTCGTGGCAGATTAAAACTGTGTGCCGGACCGGGACTCGAACTCGGGACCTTGGTTTTCGCGGGCAAGTGCTCTGCCAACTGAGCTACCCAAGCACGACTCACACCCGGTCCTCACAGCTTTACTTCTGCCAGTACCTCGTCTCCTACCTTTCAAACTTTACAGAAGCTCTCCTGCGAACTGGCAGAAGTAAAGCTGTGAGGAGGGGGCGTGAGTCGTGCTTGGGTAGCTCAGTTGGTAGAGCACTTGCCTGCGAAAGGCAAAGGTCCTGAGTTCGAGTCCCGGTCCGGCACACAGTTTTAATCTGCCAGGAAGTTTCATATCAGCGCACACTCTGCTGCAGAGTGAAAATCTCATTCTGGTGACATGCAACCGTTGAGCAACAGTTGAACCGGGGTGCTACGAACAGTCTCTCCTCAGTGACCGTTCGGCAAATGTTGCCACTTACGGGCCTCCGCTGCAGGTGCCTGCTGGTTCGTGCACCAATGCTGACTGCTGTTCATCAGTGATGAAGGCTGGAATTTGCACATTAATACTGGAACTGAACGTCCACTGAGTGGAAACAGGTGGCCTTTTCAGATGAGTCACGTTTTGCACTTCATCAGACAAATGGCCGTTGGCGAGTAGGGTATGAAGTGTCGGTAAGCAAGCACCCTGCAACAATCACCAGAACCATTCAGGCTGGAGAAGGGAGCATTATCTACATCTACATCTATATGGTTACTCTGCAATTCACACTTAAGTGGCTGCCAGAGGGTTCATCGAACCATTTTCATACTACTTCTCTGCCATTCCACTCTCGAATGGTGTGTGAGAAAAAGGGACACCCAAATCTTCACGTTCGAGCTCTGATTTTTCTTATTTTATTATGATGATCATTTCTCCCTATGTAGGTGGGTGCCAACAAAATATTTTCGAATTCGGAAGAGAAAGTTGGTGATTGAAATTTCGTAAATAGATCTCGCCGCAACTCGCGTATCATATCAGTGACACACTCACCCTGATTGCGTGATAACACGAAATGAGCTGCCGTTCTTTGCACTTTTTCAATGTCCTCCGTCAATCCTACCTGGTAAGCATCCCACACCGCACAGTAATACTCCAGCAGAGTATTAGCAGGATTGTCGCATCTTCTAAGTATTCTACCAACAAAGCGCAGTCTTTGTTTCACCTTCCCCACAATATTATCTATGTGGTCTTTCCAATTTAAGTTGCTCGTAATTGTAATTCCTAGGTATTTAGTCAAATTGACAGCCCTTAGATTTGTGCGATTTATCGTATACCCAAAATTTATCGGATTTCTTTTATTACCGACATGGATGACTTCGCACTTTTCTTTGTTTAGTGACAATTGCCACTTTTTGCACCATACAGAAATTCTCTCTAGATCTTTTGTAATTGGAATTGATCGTTTGATGATTTTACTAGACGATAAATTACAGAGTCATCTGCAAACAATCTTAGGGGGCTGCTCAGATTATCACCTAGATCATTTATGTAAGTGAGGAATAGCAGAGGGCCCATGACACTACCTTGCGGAACGCCAGATATCACTTCTGTTCTACTCGATGATTCACCGTCTATCACTACGACCTGTGACCTCTCTGAGAGGAAATCACGAATCCAGTCACACAACTGAGACGATACTCCATATGCACGCAATGTGATTAATAGTCGCTTGTGAGGAACGGTATCAAAAGCCTTCTGGAAATCTAGGTATATGGAATCAATCTGAGATCCCTTGTCGACAGCACTCATTACTTCATGGGAATAAAGAGCTAGCTGTGTTACAAAAGACCGATATTTTCTGAATCCGTGTTGGTTATGCATCAATAAGTCATTTTCTTCGAGGTGATTCATAATGTTCGAGCACAGTATATGCTCCAGAGCCCTACTGTAAATTGAGGTCAGTGATATGGGTCTGTAATTCAAAGGGTGACTCCTATTTCCTTTCTTGAATATTGGTGTGACCTGTGCTACTTTCTAGTCTATAGGAACAGACCTTTCGTCAAGTGAGCGGTTGTCTGTGATTGCTAAGAAAGGCACTATTGTGTCTGCATACTCTGAAAGGAACCTGATTGGTATACCATCTGGACCGGAAGACTTGCCTTTCTTAAGTGATTTGAGTTGTTTCGCAACACCTAAGATATCTACTTTTATGTCACTCATGCTAACAGCTGTTCTGGTTTTGAATTCTGGAATATTTACTTCGTCTTCTTTCGTGAAGGAATTACGGAAAACTGTATTTAGTAACTCCGCTTTAGTGACACCGTCATCTGTAACATTTCCATTGCTATCACGCAGCGATGGTATTGACTGTTATGGTGTGGGGAATGTTTTCCTGGCATTCCCTGCGTGGTCTCGTCAATCTGGAAGGCGCAGTGGATCAACATAAGTCTGCATCTATCCTTGGGGACTGTGTCCACCCCTAAATGCAGTTTGTTTTCTCTTGGCACAATGGCATCTACCCGCAGGACAATGCCACAGGTTACACAGCTCGCATTATACGTGTGTGGTCTGAAGAGCACCAGCAAGAGAACTCCTTACTCTCCTGACCACCAAACTCTCCGGATTTAAAACCGACCGACAATCTGTGGGACTACTTCAATCGGGCTGTTCGTGCCCCGAGAATGCTCATCCGAGAAACGTCGTACAGCTGGCCACGGCGCTATAGTTGGCACAGTACCGCAATCCTGTCAGTAACTTCGAGAACACCATTGAGTGCCTTCTTGCACATCTTGCTGTGGTCCACACCGCAAAACATTTGACAGGTGATCACATTAATGTGACTGTACAGTGTATAATACTGCTTGTTGAAGTAGTCATTGTCATCATCATTCTCTCCATCTTCCCTTTGTGGAGAAGGCTGCGCTATGTCTTCCAGAAACCATGTTGTCCTCAGACTTCAGGCACGTCACGGTCCACTGAGCTTGTAATCTGGGGCGATTCTAGACAGATGATTTTGGTGCATTCTTGGTAAGTGGTTACACCAGTTGACTTTTTTTAAATTTTACTTTCCACATAAAAGATCTGTAGCTCCCAACTTATTTGTGTGTTTCATATTTTGTCCATCAGTATGCAGCCTTTGACTGCCCTGATAAATTTCACCTTGGCTAATGTAATTTTCCCTGTGGCCTTCTTAGAAAATACCCATATCTCTGTTCGGTATAATACTACTAGTTTCACCGTGGTTTTATAAAGCTTCAGTTTTGTTTAAATTTCAGAGTTGTACAGATTGTTCTAGATAAATGTATGTTTAAATTTGCGAAGTTTTATTGCTATGTTATGATCTGTTGTTGAGGATATGTCACACATAAGCTAGTTCAGGGTGGATGCCTGCTCCAGTACTTATCTCAATTTTGGATCTTATCATGTTTTTCTCAAGAAATACAATTACTTTTCATTTATGTGAAGACATTATCAGCCAATGTTCTTGTGTTATATTTAAGATTTATAGCCCATTTTATAAATTATCGTCTGTATGTTGGACAATAACTTCTTCAACTGCATATAAAGTACTACTTAACCTACACGTTGTTGTTGTTGTTGTTGTCTTCAGTCCTGAGACTGGTTTGATGCAGCTCTCCATGCTACTCTATCCTGTGCAAGCTTCTTCATCTCCCAGTACTTACTGCAACCTAGGTCCTTCTGAATCTGCTTAGTGTATTCATCTCTTGGTCTCCCTCTACGATTTTTACCCTCCATGCTGCCCTCCAATACTAACTTTGTGATCCCTCGATGCCTCAGAACATGTCCTACCAACCGGTCCCTTCTTCTTGTCAAGTTGTGCCACAAACTCCTCTTCTCCCCAATTCTATTCAATACCTCCTCATTAGTTATGTGATATACCCATCCAATCTTCAGCATTCTTCTGTAGCACTACATTTCAAAAGCTTCTATTCTCTTCTTGGGCAAACTATTTATCGTCCACATTTCACTTCCATACATGGCTACACTCCATACAAATACTTTCAGAAATGACTTCCTGACACTTAAATCTATACTCGATGTTAACAAATTTCTCTTCTTCAGAAACGCTTTCCTTGCCATTGCCAGTCTACATTTTATATCCTCTCTACTTTGACCATCATCAGTTAGTTTGCTCCCCAAATAGCAAAAATCCTTTACTACTTTAAGTGTCTCATTTCCTAATCTAATTCCCTTAGCATCACCCAGCTTAATTCGACTACATTCCATTATCCTCATTTTGCTTTTGCTGATGATCATCTTATATCTTCCTTTCAAGACACTGTCCATTCCATTCAACTGCTCTTCCAAGTCCTTTGCTGTCTCTGACAGAATTACAATGTCATCGGCGAACCTCAAAGTTTTTATTTCTTCTCCATGGACTTTAATACCGACTCCAAATTTTTCTTTTGTTTCCTTTACTGCTTGCTCGATATACAGATTGAATAACATTGGGGACGGGGTACAACCCTGTCTCACTCCCTTCCCAACCACTGCTTTCCCTTCATGCCCCTCGACTCTTATAACTGCCATCTGATTTCTGTACAAATTGTAAATAGCTTTTCGCTCCCTGTATTTTACCCCTGCCACCTTTAGAATTTGAAAGAGAGTATTCCAGTCAACATTGTCGAAAGCTTTATCTAAGTCTACAAATGCTAGAAATATAGGTTTGCCTTTCCTTAATCTTTCTTCTAAGCTAAGTCGTAAGGTCAGTATTGCCTAACGTGTTCCAACATTTCTGCGGAATCCAAACTGATTAATCCGTGAGGTCGGCTTCTACCAGTTTTTCCATTCGTCTGTAAAGATTTCACGTTAATATTTTGCAGCTGTGACTTATTAAACCGATAGTTCGATAATTTTCACATCTGTCAACACCTGCTTTCTTTGGGATTGGAATTATTATATTCTTCTTGAAGTCTGAGGGTATTTCGCCTGTCTCATACATCTTGCTCACCAGATGGTAGAGTTTTGCCAGGATCGGCTCTCCCAAGGCCGTCAGTAGTTCCAATGGAATGTTGTCTACTCCTGGGGCCTTGTTTCGACTCAGGTCTTTCAATGCTCTGTCAAACTCTTCACACAGTATCGTATCTCCCATTTCATCTTGATGTACATCCTCTTCCATTTCCATAATATTGTCCTCAAGTACATCACCCTTGTATAGACCCTCTATATACTCCTTCCACCTTTCTGTTTTCCCTTCTTTGCTTAGAACTGGGTTTCCATTTGAGCTCTTGATATTCATACAAGTGACTCTCTTTTCTCCAAAGGTCTCTTTAATTTTCCTGTAGGCAGTATCTATCTTACCCCTAGTGAGATAAGCCTCTACATCCCTACATTTGTCCTCTAGCCATGTCTGCTTAGCCATTTTGCACTTCCTGTCGATCTCATTTTTGAGACGTTTGTATTCCTTTTTGCCTGCTTCATTTACTGCATTTTTATATTTTCTCATTTCATCAATTAAATTCAATATTTCTTCTGTGACCCAAGGATTTCTACTAGCCCTAGTCTTTTTACCTACTTGATACTCTGCTGCCTTCACTACTTCATCCCTCAAAGCTACCCATTCTTCTTCTACTGTATTTCTTTCCCCCATTCCTGTCAATTGTTCCCTTATGCTCTCCCTGAAACTCTGTACAATCTCTGGTTTAGTCATTTTATCCAGGTCCCATCTCCTGAAATTCCCACCTTTTTGCAGTTTCTTCAGTTTTAATCTACAGTTCATAACCAATAGATTGTGGTCAGAGTCCACATCAGCCCCTGGAAATGTTTTACAATTTAAAACCTGGTTCCTAAATCTCTGTCTTACCATTATATAATCTATCTGATACCTTTTAGTATCTCCAGGGTTCTTCCATGTATACAACCTTCTATCACGATTCTTAAACCAAGTGTTAGCTATGATTAAGTTGTGCTCTGTGCAAAATTCTACCAGGCGGCTTCCTCTTTCATTTCTTAGCCCCAATCCATATTCACCTACTACGTTTCCTTCTCTCCCTTTTCCTACACTCGAATTCCAGTCACCCATGACTATTAAATTTTCGTCTCCCTTCACTATCTGAATAATTTCTTTTATTTCATCATACATTTCTTCAATTTCTTCGTCATCTGCAGAGCTAGTTGGCATATAAACTTGTACTACTGTAGTAGGTGTGGGCTTCGTATTTATCTTGGCCACAATAATGCGTTCACTATGCTGTTTGTAGTAGCTTACCCGCATTCCTATTTTCCTATTCATTATTAAACCTACTCCTGCATTACCCCTATTTGACTTTGTGTTTATAGCCCTGTAGTCACCTGACCAGAAGTCTTGTTCCTCCTGCCACCGAACTTCACTAATTCCCACTATATCTAACTTTAACCTATCCATTTCCCTTTTTAAATTTTCTAACCTACCTGCCCGATTAAGGGATCTGACATTCCACACTCCGATCCGTAGAACGCCAGTTTTCTTTCTCCTGATAACAACGTCCTCTTGAGTAGTCCCCGCCTGGAGATTCGAATGGGGGACTATTTTACCTCCGGAATATTTTACCGAAGAGGACGGCATCATCATTTAACCATACAGTAAAGCTGCATGCCCTCGGGAAAAATTACAGCTGTAGTTTCCCCTTGCTTTCAGCCGTTCGCAGTACCAGCACAGCGAGGCCGTTTTGGTTAGTGTTGCAAGGCCAGATCAGTCAATCATCCAGACTGTTGCCCCTGCAACTACTGAAAAGGCTGCTGCCCCTCTTCAGGAACCACACGTTTGTCTGGCCTCTCAACAGATACCCCTCCGTTGTGGTTGCACCTACGGTACGGCTATCTGTATCGCTGAGGCACGCAAGCCTCCCCACCAACGGCAAGGTCCATGGTTCATGGGGGGAGGAACCTACACATTAGAAAACCTATACATTAGAAAATCTATTCCCCTCTCATTACAACCCAATCAACATGTTAACATTTTTAATTATGCACTGTAATAATTCATGCAAATTAATTGTAATAATAGACATTATTTATTTTTGATATTGCAGTTAATATGGTAAACATCACGAGACTAACTCTCAGCCATAATAAAATTCAAGGTACGTATGATTATTTTCTGTATTCGCCTTTATTCTGTTTTATTTTTTTTTAGTAAGCATATGGCAATAACTACAAATCTTCTTTTGTTATTTCTTACGTTGCAGCTGTACCTCCAGGCTTAGCAAATATGGTTAATCTGGAAATCCTAAATTTATTCAACAATCAAATTGAGGAATTGCCAACATCTTTATCGTCAATGCCAAAACTTAGAATTTTGAATGTGGGGTAAGTTCTTTCATATTTCATGTTGTTATGAACAATCACGGTTCAAAAAGTAGCAACATTAATAAGTATGAGAAATAATGATAAAGATATATAATTTGGAGAAATTTTTACACTATTTATCACTCAGTTTTCTATGTGGCACAGAAAGGAGTCACACATTCAGCTACACAAAAATCTTTGACCACTTATCCAATCATGTGAAAAATCTAATGAATAATAAAATTAACTTCAAACACAAAGTGATGTTATACCTTTCAACCAGTTATTATACTTGGCAAATCATTATACCGTGTATAAGAATTCCTGAAAGTGTAGTACTATAATGAATGTGTGTGTGTGCAGGGAGGAGGGGGGGGGGGGCATGTTCTAAAGTGCTGTACTGGGAGTGTACATCACTTTTGTAAACTAACTGACATCTTCTAAATCATAGCAGGAGCTCACAACTATGGTCCATGGGACATGCAGACAAATGCAAGGAAACACTGTGACCATTTATGGGCAGCTAAAGATGTACAAGAGATATATTAGGGCAGGCCATAAAAGTAGGAACTATAGAAAAATGGTTCACCCCAATTCGTAATCCTCCTGGCAATAAATTAACAAGAAATTTCTATGCAGAATATAGTTCAGATGATCACAATCATACTCTGTTCCTTGTTATTCTGCAACAACTGAACAAAGTTATTTTCTCTTTATCTCTTCTTAACACTGTAGCAGGATGCTAAAGAACTGAAGCTGATTTTGCTTTGTTATAAAGACAGCTAGTGTGATCATGGCAGGCAGAATACAGGGTGAGTCACCTAACATTACCGCTGGATGTGTTTCGTAAACCACATCAAATACTGATGAATCGATTCCACGGACCGAACGTGAGGAGAGGGGCTAGTGTAATTGGTTAATACAAACCATAAAAAAATGCACGGAAGTATGTTTTTTAACACAAACCTACGTTTTTTTAAATGGAACCCTGTTAGTTTTGTTAGCACATCTGAACATGTAAACAAATATGTAATCAGTGCCGTTTGTTGCATTGCAAAATGTTAATTACATCCGGAGATATTGTAACCTAAAGTTGACGCTTGAGTACCACTCCTCTGCTGTTCGATCGTGTGTATCGGAGAGCACCGAATTACGTAGGGATCCAAAGGGAACGGTGATGGACCTTAGGTACAGAAGAGACTGGAACAGCACATTACGTCCACATGCTAACACCTTTTTATTGGTCTTTTTCACTGACGCACATGTACATTACCATGAGGGGTGAGGTACACGTACACATGTGGTTTCCGTTTTTAATTACGGAGTGGAATAGAGTGTGTCCCGATATGTGAGGCCAATAGATGTTCACTGTGGTGGCCATCATTTGCTGCACACAATTGCAATCTCTGGCGTAATGAATGTCGTACACGCCGCAGTAGATCAGGTGTAATGTTGCCGCAGGCTGCCACAATACGTTGTTTCATATCCTCTGGGGTTGTAGGCACATCACGGTATACATTCTCCTTTAACGTACCCCACAGAAAGTTGTCCAGAGGTGTAAGATCAGGAGAACGGGCTGGCCAATTTATGCATGCTCCACGTCCTATGAAACGCCCGTCGAACATCCTGTCAAGCGTCAACTTTAGGTTACAATATCTCCGGATGTAATTAACATTTTACAATGCAACAAACGGCACTGATTACTTATTTGTTTATATGTTCAGATGTGCTAACGAAACTAACGTGGTTCCATTTATAAAAAACGTAGGTTTGTGTTAAAAAACATACTTCCGTGCATTTTTGTATGGTTTGTATTAAACAATTACACTAGCCCCTCTCCTCACGTTCGGTCTGTGGAATCGGTTCCTCAGTATTTGATGTGGTTTACGAAATATATCCAGCGGTAACGTTAGGTGACTCACCCTGTATATAGACAAACCTGTATGAACACTGGCCTCATTCTGTATTGTTTTACATTTATTGTTTGATTTCTCATGAGTTGGTTTTTTAAATAATCACTTGCACATAGGAGAGGTATTCCACTGCCTTTGACTGTTCCTCCTTTTCTTCCTCTTTTCTAATGATGATTCCACACTGCAGCACTCATTCAATCTGACAATGGCAAGTGGAGTACCCATTCTTGTGAAATATGGTACAGAGGTGCAAGACATTCTCAGACGTATAGGTACAAATTATAGGGAAAGATGGGTAATATACAGTATGTACATGAACCAAGAAGGAACAGTAAGGATGTGTACTAGGATTAAAGAGGGTATAAGGCAAAGGTGGAGTCTTTCACTTTTCTTGTTCAACATATAAATCAAAGAAAGAATAAGAGGAATAAAAGAAAGGTTCAAGAGTGGGATTACTCGTAAAATTCAGGGTGGTAGGATACCAATGATAAGATTTACTGATGACATTGCTATCCGCAATGAAAATGAAGAAGAATTACGGCATCTGTCGAATGGAATGAACAGTTGGCTGAGTACAGAATGTTGATTGAGATTGAATCAAAGAAAGATGAAAGTAATGAGAAGCAGCAGAAATGAGATTAGTGATAAACTTGAAATCATATTTGGGGAACACGAAGTAGGTGAAGTGAAAGAATAGGCTATTTTCCTATGTTAAAAATATGGTTCAGATTGTTATTATTTTGGTTATAACTTTTAAATGGCATTTATGGTCAATGTTCTCACAAAATATCTATTATTTTTGTG
Source organism: Schistocerca cancellata (assembly GCF_023864275.1). Taxonomy (NCBI): domain Eukaryota; kingdom Metazoa; phylum Arthropoda; class Insecta; order Orthoptera; family Acrididae; genus Schistocerca; species Schistocerca cancellata. Next base: position 42,148,701 of record NC_064637.1, read on the forward strand.
TAATTAAAGATAAAATCATTAAATATCAAGATCTGCTCAAGTGATCGAAAATGCTCTGTTATTGACTGATGCTCTGATGAAGTCACAGGCTAGCAGTAAGATAAAGCTGTACGTGTGTTATAGGAGTGTTAGCCAAAGTTATGAGGTTTTTACATACTTTTTCTGCAAACAGTTCAGCTATTTGGTGATGAGAACGCAATTACAACTTTTAAGTAACTATAGAAAGGAATTTTGTGAAGACTGATAGTGGAAGCCTTGTGAAACTTGATCCGTGTATGCTCCACCCATTTTAAGAGGTGATATGTGCAACAACAGACATTCTGTAACATCATTTAACTTGCTCAGAACTGAGGAATTGTAGAACTTTTGTAAATGGATCTGTATATTATAACTAGGTGTTGGCTGTCAGTCATGAGCTACAACCCAAAGCACAATAAAATTATTCTTGGCAGAACTTATTACTGATTTTCACTGTAGAAGACACTCAGCAGAGAATCTGTTTCTAGTAGGTGAAGCAACAGATAACACCCAACTTCAGAGAAAGAAGTCGCATGTTTGAATCCCAGGAGGATTATATATTTTTAAAGGTTTTACACAAAATAAGAAAATAGTATCATTGATTGTAGCAGTTGTTTTGATTGTGGGATGTATTATATGTAGCTTCACATTAGTCTGAGAAATGGACAACAGAGGATAAACACATTTACTTTGTGAACAAACAATTTACTTTCTTGGAAAGCATTGCTAGTTGTTGTGACTTGGCAAGACAGCCAAGCCACTATGAGAGGAAGCCGAAAGGCATGCGTTTAAGCTCACGTAGGCTGGCGTGAGGTCTGGAACAGGTAAAGTAATTATACTAACAAAAAAGGTACGTAGCTTCTGGAATACTTAACTTTAATCCATAATTGGTGAACATCGGTCTGACGGTACATGCATCACAAGATAAATAGCAAATGATAATGGCGCCTTGCTAGATCGTAGCAAATGACGTAGCTGAAGGCTATGCTAACTATCGTCTCGGCAAATGAGAGCGTAATTTGTCAGTGAACCATCGCTAGCAAAGTCGGCTGTACAACTGGGGCGAGTGCTAGGAAGTCTCTTTAGACCTGCCGTGTGGCGACTGATAGTGGCGACACGCGGGTCCAACGTATACTAACGGACCACGGCCGATTTAAAGGCTACCACCTAGCAAGTGTGGTGTCTGGCGGTGACACCACACTAGTAGTGAAGATATCACCAAACGCCCACAGTACATTGAAACGTAGGACAGTGAGGTCATACGGAGAGATATAAAGTGTGTACAGCATGCAGGTGACGCAAATGTAAGGGGTGTGATGTTTGTGAGTGTAAACTAATCTTGGTGTCTGAAGAAGTCTTACTTCATCTTTATGTAAGGTGATGAAACTGCAAAAGTTTAAACAATAAGGATCCTAGGTGGACAATACGAAGATGAAAACATTGTTTCTCATAAAGTAAAAAGTGTATGGTCACACTAACTAGAAAATATCTCTTTGAACATAAAGAGTGTGAACAGCGATTGAAAATGTAAGCGCATGTAAACAGCAAGGAAAACAGAGTAATATTCTGTTTTGGATTGATGTGATGAAATTTTGTGATTGTGATTTGGTTATCATATGAGAGGACTGCTGAATCATTTTGCATATAGGTTAAAATGTTCTTTTGGGCTAGATTTGAGCCAGCGATTGGTAGATTTCAGTTCAAAATTCAACGGTCTACCGCTCTAACAACTGAGCTACTGAAGAATTGAGATGTAGTTGATTAAGATGACCATTTTCACTAGGACTTTAGTTTCGCTGAATGACTCTATCATCCATTGTAATAGCGGGAGAGCGTATCTTGGAAGTAAATTAATGTTAACTTCACCCATGCAACACATGTTTAATTAAGTTAGTGAACTTGTGTGTCAATGTGGTGGCAGTTGCCGGTATAGTGCAACCACATTCTGTGCATTTTCTCATTCTCTGGAACACTCAAAAACCATTTTTCAGGAGTTTTTAAAGATGTATTTGTACAGTATGATACTACACACCATTTGTAACCCCTTTTCTGAAATATAAATGCCAAAACAAGACATCACTGTGAACTAGCATTATTACAGTAGGAACAGCGAGCTAGACAAAATCACAGGCGTCACATGACTCAAATGGAGTGTTTTAGCAGGCGTTCAGATTATTTGAATTTCATTTCCATTTTTATATTAGAATACTGAAACTCAAGAGGGGGTTGGGGACATGTTAGGGGTATAAAACGACATAATATATAATTTAAGACAGTTTTGAGAAACACAGTCAAATACACTATTCTACTACCTTGGAAGCAAAATAACCAATGGCAGATGAAGTGAGGAGTACATAAAAAGTAGACTAGCATAGGCAAAGAGGGCTTTCTTGGCTAGAAGAAGTCTACTGATAATAATAATAATAATGGTTTATTTCTCCATAATAACTTTTACAGCCATGGACATAGTCAGTCAGTACATACATGAACAATAATAATAGTTTAGTAGTAGAAATAAAGTACATACAACATTAAAAATCCTTGATGGAGTACAAACATTTAGCAATTAACAGCTGCTTTAATTTTATTTTAAATATGTTTCCTTTTAACATTTTTATGGTATTTGGCAGTCTGTTGTAAAAAAATCTTCCAGCAGAAAATGGATTATGATCGGTTGCTTTTTTATTTCTGAATTTTATATGGTAATCCTCTTTCTTCCTTGTATTATAACTATGGATATCACTATTTATTATAGTGTGCTCCATATTTTCTTTTACAAGCAGTATAGTCCTTAGAACATATAATGAATACACTGTTAGTATATTGTACTTAATGAAGTATTCTCTACAGGACTGACGTTTACTAATATTTGCTATTATCCTAATTGCTCTCTTCTGGGCTCTAAAAGCCCTATCCATGTATACCGTTGGTGCCCCGCCCCAAATCACAATACCGTATTGTAGGTGGGAGTGTATAATACCAAAATAGATTTGTCTTAAGACTGGTGATGCTATTATGCTAGAAAGGCGTTTTAGCAGCTAGGTATTACACGAGATTTTTTTACACATGTAGCTGATGTGCTCCTTCCATGCAAGATGTTCATCAACTATAACACCCAGGAATTTATGTTTATCAATTGTTTCAATTGATAACTCTGGCTCAGTATCCACTTGTCTTGATTTGTAATTTATCATAAACTTCATTAGAATTGTCTTTTCTTTATTTAATGCCAATTTATTTTTAGTCATATATTCTGTGATGAGGTTAGTGTTCTTCATTTTATTTTGCACTGCTTGCTGTTTTGTAGGGCCCCAGCTTAGGAAGGAGTTGTCGCCGGCATAATTCACAAGGTCTGCATTTTTTGGACTTATTATATCATTGATGTACACAATGAACAGAAAAGTCCCAATAATACATCCCTGAGGGACTCCACAGTTAAGAATTTTATAAGATGATTTTACTATTTGAATAAGTTCCCCGGTTGTATGATACAACTTAACACATTGTCTCCTGTCAGCAAGGTACGATCTTAACAAATCTTAATGCCACTCTGACCCCATATGTTTCTAACTTATGTAGAAGAATGGAGTGATTTACAGTATCAAAAGCCTTAGATAGGTCTATAAAGGTGCCAATAACTTCGTTTCCATCATCAAGTTTATTCAATACTGCTTGAATAAATGTGGCTGCCGCTGTTATTGTAGACTTGCCCTTCCTGAAACCGTGTTGAGAACTTTTTAATATATTGTACTTAGAGTAAAATGATTCCATTTGGTCAAGAAATAGCCTTTCCAACAACTTACTAAGTTCTGATGTCAATGAAATAGGCCTATAATTTTGTACATCAGTAGTTTTTCCCTTTTTATGCACTGGTCTTATTTCAGTGACTTTTAACAAGTCAGGAAGTGACCCCTGTCTGAAAGAGCTGTTTATTAAATGTTGCAGTGGCTTTATTAACTCATTACTGAATTCTTTCAGAAATTTGGCTGAGATGCCATCCCAGCCACTGGATGTACTTGCTTTTAAGTTGGAAATGGTTCTCAGGATTTCCTGTTCTGCAACACACCTCAGGAAGAACGAATTACTGACATTACTGGGATTTAGCACCTGCAGTGGGTTGATCACATCCTCCTTACTCATTTTACTAAATTTATCTATGAATCTCTCGCATACTTCTTTTGGGTCACTAACCAATTTTTCATTGCCCCTTATTATTATGTTGTCACACAATGCCTTGTCATTCCCTCCACTTTCCTTCTTTACTATATTCCACGCTGTTTTGCTAACATTACAGGATTGACTCATCTGTGCTACATACTTCTGTGCCTTTAATGTCTTAAGTGCTTCCCTATAGGTTTTTCTACAGGCTTTGTATTTAGACTGAAAGTACTACAGTTTGGTGTCTTTAAAGAGAATATATAGATCATTCATGTCATTCTTTAATTTCATCACATTAGGGGGGAGTTAAAGATTCCTGGAACTGTCAGTGTTCTTTAGTATTTTGACCCTTGGGCATACTTGATTTAGACAATAGTTTAATGTTGTATAAAATTGTTAAAAGAAAAGAAAAAAATCCTTGATGTCTATAGTTATGTGCTGCTCCATGACTCTGCTGTCAATATCTTTATTCTTGGCTTGTCTGTAACTTCGGTGTTTTTCTTACAGTAAATGTTTTGTTTTTCCGTATCCAGGGTGTAATTACAAAGCTAATAAAATGTTTTCTTGCCTTTAAATAATATTTTTCATCAGGTTATGGGCCCAGTACACGTGTAAAGGCAAACAACACAGTTTAATTAAAACAATATTTGAAATGAGCGTATGTCTATAAAGAAACATGACTGCTAGCGGCGATTATAAGGTCAGCATTGATAAGCTTGAAGGACCTGATGACTGGGCCAAATGGAAATGGCATATTTCTATGGTGCTACGTTCATATGGACTAGAAGATATTATTAACGGCACACGTGAACGTGTAGAGTTGCCGCAAGATGCGACAAGTGAACAAAAAGAAGCGTATGTGGAATGGCTCAAGGACGACGCAAAGGCAGCAAGTCTTATAGCAAGTGCGCTAAGTAAACCTGTTGCAGAACTCGTCTTAACGTGCAAGAATGCTAAAGAAATCTGGGACAAATTACGCGCCCGATTTGAACGTAGCAGTACTCAGCGTTTGAATATGTTGATTGAAACATTTTCCCGTGTTTAACGTGATGAATCGGAAGATATTAGTGCGCATGTGGCCAAACTGCAAAAGTTATTTGGGGACCTGAACGATGAATTAGCAAAACATGAAGAAAATACGCTATCTGAAAGAATCTTAAATGGTCGAATTTTGTCTACACTGGGAAAAGACTACGACAATTTTAAGGATCTCTGGGATACGATACCGACAGAAAAGCAAAGCTTGAATTTATTGATTGAAAAACTCTGTACTATTGAACTGCGTGAACAGGACGTTAATGGAAGTACAGCTTTTGTCGTTTCTAAAACAAGAAAACGGCAAACAAGTAATCAGCAAGTAAATATGACGAAGTCACAATTAAAACAGAAGTTTCCGTGTAATAGATGCAAACAATTAGGTCACTGGGCAGCAGAGTGTCCACAGAACACTCTTGAAAGCAATAAAAGAAAAGAGAAGAAGCAAGACAGTGAACACGCTGCATTTACTTCATACGCTATGGGTGTGTGTACCAGTAATCACAGTGACCCAAATAAATGGTATTGCGACAGTAGCGCTACAAATCATATCACTCCCAACAAACAGTATTTTGTTTCGTATAGTGAATTTGATGTTCCTCAAGTAATTTCATTGGGAAAACAAGATGTCAAAATGTGTGCGTACGGTCAAGGAACAGTTTACATCCAAATCCGACGAAACAATAAATGGTACAATGCTAGAATGGACAATGTTTTGTACGTCCCTGATGCAAGTGCTAATCTGTTCTCTGTGAGAGCCATTGCCTGCAGAGGCTACAGTACTAATTTTAGTTATAATAATGTCTGTGTTCGAAAAGAAGTCAGTGGCAATATTGTTATGACAGGTTATGTGAAAAATGGACTTTATGTGTTGAACATGCGTGTTGTTAGAAATGCAAAAATGAATCGTATGAGCTTGATGACTTCATCCGAAACATTGCAAGTGTACCATGAAAGGTTTGGTCATCAGAATAAACAACATGTGAAGAATATTTTAAAAGGAATGAACATTAATGTGGAAGATGCCAAGAGTGAATTTCGTGACGGCTGTGTGGTTGGAAAGATGCATAGGCTGCCATTCAAAACACGAACAATACGCGCTACCAGTACTGGTGAATTAATCCACGCGGATGTAAATGGACCAATGAGCACGAAATCTTTTGGAGGCAAGCATTATTATGTATGTTTCAAAGACGATTTTAGTAAATTTCGTCGAATTTTCTTTTTAAGACACAAAAGTGAAGTGTGTACTGTGCTTAAGCAGTTTTTAAATGAAGCACGAACTAATGGACATGTTGTCAAACAATTTAGATGTGATGGTGGCAAAGAATTTAACAATAAGAATGTCAGTGAACTGCTTGCAGACAGGGGAATAGAGCTACTGATTCCTCCTCCTTACACTCCTGAACAAAATGGTGTGGCTGAACGGGAAAATAGGACCATTGTTGAAGCTGCCCGGTCAATGCTAAATCCGAGTAAATTACCTAAAGGGTTGTGGGCAGAGGCATGTAACATAGCAGTCTACCTAATAAATCGTACTGGAAAATCCTCAGTTGAAAATAAAACCCCTTATGAACTATGGTTTAATCGACCAGTAGGACGACTTGATCATCTCAGAATTTTTGGCACAGGCTGCTATGTTCACATTAACAAACAATTCCGTTCCAAGTTTGATGATAAGGCAGTTTTTGGATGACTTGTTGGATATGTTAATGACAAAGATGGGTTCAGAGTTTGGATTCCATCTAAAAGAAAAGTGGTGTTGAGTCACGATGTAAAATTTAAGCCAGAAATTGTTTGTGATTTACATAGTGATCATGTTGAATTTGAAGTCCCTCGTGAAGAATTTAATGATCCGAATTCATCTAAAGATGACCAATGTAAATCTCCTAGGCTGTACACTTCTGGAGGAAGCCAAACTCAAGAAAAAATTGGCACTCTCGATTCTAGAGAAAGTCAAGAGTCGAGTGAATCTGAAGAAAATAAAGAATTAACAGAATTTTTAAAAGCAGAAGCTGCTGAATCTTCTAATGAAGAGAAACAGAAGAATAAAAGACAACGAAGAAAACCAACCTGGATGGAAAGTGGTGAATTTTGTATGGCAACAAAAGTTGATGAACTTGGATACAAAGATCCAAACTGTTTTTCAGAAATATTGCAGTCAAACGAGAAGGAAGAATGGATGCAAGCTATTAGTGAAGAACTTCAATCACTTAAGGAAAACAATACCTGGGTGCTGGTTGACCGTCCGAAGAATGCCAAAGTATTGCAAAACCGCTGGGTTCTACGGCGAAAGGTCGCAGTCAATGGAGGGACTCGCTTTAAAGCCAGATTGGTTGCAAAAGACTGTATTCAGAAAGCAGGAATTGATTATGACGACGCCTTTAGCCCTGTGGCACATTATGACACCATACGAACTCTGTTGGCTGTAGCTGCTTCAAAGAAAATGCTGCTAGAACAATTCGATGTAAAGACAGCTTTTTTGAATGGAATACTTGAAGATGAAGTATATATGGAACAACCAGAAGGTTTCGAAGATGGTACAGGCCGAGTATGTTTCTTAAAAAAAGGTCTTTATGGGTTGAAGCAAGCGCCACGTTGCTGGAACAAACGTTTTGTTGAGTTCATGAAGAAAGCTGGTTTTTCAAACAGTGATGCAGACCCATGCCTATTTTACCATAGACAAAATGGAAATAGCCTTTATGTGGCAATCTACGTTGATGATGGCCTGATTGTCGGCAGTAACAAGAAAGAAATTGCTGTTTTTATGGATGTTTTACAACATGAATTCGAAATAACAGCTGGCAGTCTTGACAATTTTCTTGGCATAAAAATAAAGCAATATGAAGATGGAGCAATAATGATAAGTCAAGAGAAATACACAGAAGAAATTCTGCAAAGATTTCGAATGGCAGAATGCAATACAATCTCAACTCCTGTTGGACATGAGGACAATAATCAAAACGAAGAAGTTTCGTCATCTGTACCCTACCGTGAAGCAATTGGTTGTCTCATGTACCTTTCAACAGTAACTCGTCCAGACATCACGTTTGCAGTCAATAAAGCTGCCCGAGCTATGGAGAAACCAACCACTGAAGACTGGAATAGAGTAAAGCGCATTTTCCGGTATTTGAAAGGGACCTTAAATTTTGGAATTGTATATAATAAAAAAGAAGAGTTAAAGATTTACGCTGATGCAGATTTCGCAGGTGATAACCGGACAAGGTGCTCAACAACTGGAATTCTTGCAAAGTACTCAGGTGGTGCAGTGTCATGGACAAGTCAGTTGCAGAAAGTAGTGGCCACTTCCACAACCGAGGTGGAAATAATTGCAGCTAGTGAAGGAGCAAAAGAGTTAGTTTGGTTACGTCGTCTGCTATCAGATTTAGTGGAAATGTCGGGGCAGCCTCCAGTTCTTTACATTGACAATGCTAGTGCATTGAAGTTGGCAAAAAATCCAGAATATCATCGACGTTCTAAACATATAGAGGTCCGACATTTCTATGTTCGTGAAAGATATCTGAACAGTGAGATTTTCTTGGAACACATTGATGGACACAACCAGTTGGCAGATATTTTGACGAAACCTCTTGAACGAGTTCAATTTAATTTTCTATGTTCAGAAATTGGCATGCAATAGACAAAGCAGTAATTTCATGATTTTTTTTCTTTTGGAGGAAGTGTTAAAAGAAAAGAAAAAAATCCTTGACGTCTATATTTATGTACTGCTCCATGACTCTGCTGTCAATATCTTTATTCTTGGCTTGTGTGTAACTTTGGTGTTTTTCTTACAGTAAATGTTTTGTTTTTCCGTATCCAGGGTGTAATTACAAAGCTAATAAAATGTTTTCTTGCCTTTAAATAATATTTTTCATCAAAAATATTTCCCACTTTTCATTAATGTCTTCTGTTGCATATAGGCCTACCTGATACCAGTTTATGTGTGCCAGTTTTTCCTTTAATGCATGATAGTCAAGCTTTCTTTTATAAGTAAATTGTTCCTTATGAGATACTATTTCTTTGTCAGTATGAAGCTCTAGGACTAATGCACTATGATCCGAAATGTGGTTCTCAACAGTTTCAACTACAAGGTCCTCCTTACTTAAGTTTGTAATAACATGGTCAATACATGTCTGAGAGTCACCTGTAATTCTTGTTGGTGTTGAATACACGTGGTTGTAATTATAGGACTGTAATACATCAATACATCTAAGGTAACTTACACTATTAGTTAAGGAGTCAATGTTCACATCCCCTACTATTATAGTCTGTTTTTTATGAGGTGAGAGTTTATCAGTAAGTTCCTCTAAATGGCAAAAGAATTCTTCCATGTTACTGTTAGGGGATCTGTACAGGCTGGATATTATTAAACTGCTATACCTGAGCTTTATTCTTATCGCAGCTATTTCAAAGACCATCTCACATGCAAGTTCATCTATCCAATCAATTTTTTTGCATTGGGCATTATTTTTGGCATAAATACCAGCACCACCACTTTTATGTTGTTCCCTACAATAGACACTGACAATTTTATAATTACTTAAATTAATGCTGCATAATTCTTCAGGTTTGCAACCTAGTTCATTCACAAGATAAATAACTGAGGGCTACTAACACTTAGAAATTTGTCAATTTGTTCAATTTTATTGATAATATATTGGACATTTTGTGATATTATTTTGATTTTACTGTGATTTGCGATGTTGTCTAGTACTTCGCCTTCACGTATGTATGGTGAATGCTGAGTTAGTCTAAAAAAGTTTCTGTCGGACTTTTGTCAAATATTGGCCTTAATTTGAGCAAGTGATTTGTGAGACTGTATGTTTGGAGCACAATATTATACATTAGTCAATCGTGGGCTGTGGGAAAATTGCGAAAAGGGAATCAAAATGTCTGATTGTGTTACATAAGTATTCTGAAAATTAAGTAGGCTGAGAAGATAAGAAAGGAGAAGGTCCACTCCATAATTGACTAGGAGAGCAATGTGTGGAAAACACTGACAAGAAGAAGGGACAGGGCGATAGAGGAGGTGTTATTGCATCACGGATTTACTTCCATAATACTAGAGGGAGCCGTTGAAGGCAAAACTCTAGAGCAAGACAAATAATCAAGGACGTTTGATGTAATTGCGCCTGTGATATGAATAGGTTTTCACAGGAGTGGAAGTTGTAGCAGGTTACAGCCATGAATATTTTGGAGTGAAAGGAATGGAAAGGAAACAGGGTGGGAAAGAGATAGGGAGGAAATAATGACTTCTACCTATGGCAATCCAATGGCAAGAGTTGAAAATTTGTGGCAGACTCTTACTTCCGAAGCTGGATGCTCCACTTCTCTAGAACAGTTGCCTTAACTGCCTTGGCTATCCAAACATGCTCTCTGTCATACCCAAATTCCCAGCTTCCCACATGTTGCACTACAACAGTCCCCATCCATTAACCCCTTAGTTGCAGATCTGTGATTCCCATGGAAATTCGGATGTCGGTTGTGCATCTGCATTGCAACTTTTTCATCAGCCAGCCAGTGCACCCATAGAATTGTCGATGTGAGTGGTGTCTGGTTTGTCGGACATAGCTGAGAGAATTGACAGTACTCATATTTATAAGCATACAGCCAACCAATCTGAAGACTGACGACCTACATTCCCATCCCCTTGTTATCCGTGCTTAAAAAAAATTAAAAATTTTCCTTTGCCAAATACTGTGGGGTGATTTGTAGAGTACAAGTAGATGTGGATGTGAATTTTCTCCTACAGTAAATATGGAAATTGTTGAAATGTGCCATTAAGTAAATAGAGTTATTTGCGTCTGTTGCAGAATGAATCGTCTGGATTCACTACCACGCGGGTTTGGTGCATTTCCAGTGTTGGAAGTTCTGGACCTCACATACAACAATCTCAATGAAACTGTCCTGCCTGGGAATTTCTTCAAGCTTGGTATGTAATACAATTTGTGCTTCATAAAGGCTATGGAGCACATACAACAACACAAAGTGATGCAAGATGTTTGAAACGCTCAGAAAAATAAATACACACTAACGAGGAAGGCACTTAATCTATACTACTATATAAAAGCAAGGAGTTGTTTAATGTTGTTGCCAAATATACAGAAATGTTCTCGATTAATTTACTTCAGATTTTTACTCGATACTCTAATAAACCTTCAGGTGGACATAGTGTACATTTTTTGGGGAGTGTTGTCAGTAAAAACATCGAAGTTCTAGAGCAAGTTACTTCATATTTATACAAAGTACTCTAATAAACATTTGGAAGGACGTATACAAATTTTTTAATATATATTATATATAAATGAGTGTAACTATGCCACTTTATAAAGACAAGTCATTGTTTAACATCGTAACCAAATACCTCAAAGTTCTTGACTGATTTTCTCTAAATTTTGACGCTATTCTCTAATAAATGTTGGCTACATACTTTTTTTTTAATATATATGGTACAAAATATATACCTAAATTCTCAATATATTCAGAAAGATGTTGATGTTTAACCTTGCTACCAAAAGACTCAGATATTAATTGACCAATTTACTTCAGATTTTTACATGATACCTTAAAAGAGCAAATGTTGATAGGAAAAAGTCTCAAGTTTTTGACTGATTTACTTCAGATTTTTACATGATACTCTAATAAACATTCATACAGACATAGCCTATATTATTTTTAAACAACACTGTACAGGTTGTCTGTTAAAACTGACTGCGAGAAAGAAATGCTGTGCTGTTAAAATGTGTGATTTCGTTTTCTTCCTCGCAGTCAGATTTACGTAAATGAAGGAAATTGTATTCACGGCTTATCAGCTAATGATTAGAATACCAAATCAGAGTCATCCAAAACTTTGTGGTCCTACCCATCTGCAGATTAAAACTACGGAAAATAGTGTCAATGAAGCTACTATCCTCACAGATCCAGCACCAGGAGACGTTTCTCTTACCCCGTGTACCATTCATCCCATCTGATTTACCTGTTTACTTTAAGTGACTTCAGTTCTCAGTCAGAGATTTGTTGGTAATAGGAATAAAGATGCTCAAAGTCAGTGAGGTGGGGGGGAGATGGACAACAGAGCGAGGGATAGAATGAGGAGGAAATGGACCAAAGGGGGGCAGGGGAGATGGGCAGAGACAGCAGGGAGAAGGATATTAGGAGATAAATATTTAGCAATGGCGAAGCATTGCCAGCTTCACTAGTATACAGTGTGTTCAAGAATTGAAAGGAAACAGTAGGAACGAAAAAGCAAAAGAGAAGTCCTGAGATTAAAAAGTGTATAAGGTGAGGGTGAAATCTTTCACTTCCATCTGTTTGCCAAAAAAGCAGGGCAAAAAAAAAAAAAACTAAAGAAAGCCTCAAATGTACGATTAAAATTCATGGTCGATGTTTCACATTATGGTTCATGGTGTGGGTTCCTGTAGTCATGTCCTAGTTCATGAACCACGGGCAATGTATGAGTGGCCAAGTAAGTGGTCCCGACAGTCGGGATACCAGTTACTTTGGAATAAGGCTGGGCATCTCGGACATATTCTGAGTCGTGGTAACCTTTGTGCTCATACGGCAAAGACTTCCAAATCCACCGGTTAGTCCCTCAGCCGTTAGGGGTAAAACCCAATGGGACTTGGGGCAAGTAAGGCTAGCAACCTGCTTCCCTGGTACATTAAATATGATGCTGGCAACAATCAGAGCAAAATGCCTCGGACCTTTGGAGGTGACGGAGTCCCACCTCTAACTGACAAACCAGGGACTCCTAAGATACGAGTTGGCAAACAAATGGTAATGAGATGGGGAGCTATTAATATCAATGGGGGCTACTCTGGGAAGAAGGTAGAGCTGGCAGAGGCTGCAAGTAAGATGGGGCTGGACGTTTTAGCTGTTAGTGACATTCGGGTAAGGGGTGAGAAAGAAGAGGAAGTGGGAGAATACAAGGTGTACCTGTCAGGAGTCAAAGCAGGAATAGCACAATGGGGTGTAGGGCTTTACATCAGGAAAGAAATGGAACCCAGCGTAGTTGCAATAAGGTATGTAAACGAACGACTGATGTGGATAGATTTGACAGTGTCTAGCAAGAAAATTAGGATTGTGTCAGTATATTCGCATTGTGAAGGGACAGATCAAGATAAGATGGATAGTTTTTACGAGGCACTCAGTGATGTAGTTGTTAGAGTAAAGGACAAGGACAGTGTTCTGCTCATGGGTGATTTTAACGCCAGGATTGGAAATCGAACAGAAGGGTATGAAAAGGTTATGGGTAAATTTGGAGAGGATATGGAGGCCAACAGGAACGGGAAACAACGCTTGGATTTCTGTGCTAGTATGGGCTTAGTAATCACAAACTCCTTTTTTAAACTTAAGAACATTCACTGGTATACTTGGGTAGGCAGGGGAACCAGATCTGTCATTGACTATATAATAACAGATCAGGAATTCAGGAAGGCTGTGAGGGACACACGTGTATTCAGGGGATTCTTTGATGACACTGATCATTATTTAATCTGCAGTGAAATTGGGATTGTGAGGCAGAAAATGCAGGAGGTCAGGTCCATATGTAGGAGGGTAAGAGTGGAGAAACTTCAGGATAAGGAAATCAGGCACAAGTACATAACAGCGATCTCAGAAAGGTACCAGTTAGTTGAATGTAGCCAATTACAGTCATTGGAAAAGGAATGGACAAGGTACAGGGACACAGTACTAGAAGTGGCTAAAGAATGTCTTGGAACAGTAGTGTGTAAAAGTAGGATGAAGCAAACAGCTTGGTGGAATGATACAGTCAAGGCAGCCTGTAAAAGGAAAAAGAAGGCTTATCAAAAATGGCTACATACCAGAACCCAGGTAGACAGAGAAAGTTATGTTGAAGAAAGAAACAAAGCCAAACAGATAACTGCAGCATCCAAGAAGAAATCGTGGGAAGACTTTGGAAACAGGTTGGAGACTATGGGTCAAGCTGCTGGAAAACCATTCTGGAGTGTAATTAGCAGTCTTCGAAAGGGAGGTAAGAAGGAAATGACAAGTATTTTGGACAGGTCAGGAAAACTGCTGGTGAATCCTGTGGATGCCTTGGGCAGATGGAGGGAGTATTTTGAAGAGTTGCTCAATGTAGGTGAAAATGCGATCAGTAATGTTTCAGATTTCGAGGTAGAATGGGATAGGAATGATGATGGAAATAGGATCACATTTGAGGAAGTGGAAAAAATGGTCAATAGATTGCAGTGCAATAAAGCGGCTGGGATGGATGAAATTAAGTCGGAACTCATCAAATACAGTGGAATGTCAGGTCTTAAATGGCTACACAGGATAATTGAAATGGCCTGGGAGTCAGGGCAGGTTCCATCAGACTGGACAAAAGCAGTAATCACACCAATCTTTAAACATGGAAACAGAAAAGACTGTAACAACTACAGAGGTATCTCTTTAATCAGCGTTGTGGGTAAAATCTTCTCAGGTATTGTTGAAAGGAAAGTGCGAGTATTAGTTGAGGACCAATTGGATGAAAATCGGTGTGGGTTTAGGCCTCTTAGAGGTTGTCAGGACCAGATCTTTAGCTTACGGCAAATAATGGAGAAGTGTTATGAGTGGAACAGGGAATTGTATCTATGCTTTATAGATCTAGAAAAGGCATATGACCGGGTTCCTAGGAGGAAGTTATTGTCCGTTCTACAAGATTATGGAATAGGAGGCAAACTTTTGCAAGCAATTAAAGGTCTTTACATGGATAGTCAGGCAGAGTTAGAGTTGACGGTAAATTGAGTTCACGGTTCAGAGTAGTTTCAGGGGTAAGACAAGGCTGCAACCTGTCTCCACTGTTGTTCATATTATTTATGGATCATATGTTGAAAACAATAGACTGGCTGGGTGAGATTAAGATATGTGAACACAAAATAAGCAGTCTTGCATATGCGGATGACTTAGTTGTGATGGCAGATTCGATTGAAAGTTTGCAAAGTAATATTTCAGAGCTAGATCAGAAATGTAAGGAGTATGGTATGAAGATTAGCATCTCCAAAACGAAAGTAATGTCAGTGGGAAAGAAATATAAACGGATTGAGTGCCAAATAGGAGGTACAAAGCTATAACAGGTGGACGGTTTCAAGTACTTAGGATACAAATTCTCACAGGATGGCAACATAGTGAAAGAACTGGAAGCGAGGTGTAGCAAAACTAATGCAGTGAGCGCTCAGCTACGATCTACTCTCTTCTGCAAGAAGGAAGTCAGTACTGAGACAAAGTTATCTGTGCACCGTTCAATCTTTCGACCAACTTTGTTGTATGGGAGCGAAAGCTGGGTGGATTCAGGTTACCTTATCAACAAGGTTGAGGTTACGGATATGAAAGTAGCTAGGATGATTGCAGGTACTAGTAGATGGGAACAATGGCAGGAGGGTGTCCACAATGAGGAAATCAAAGAAAAACTGGGAATGAACTCTATAGATGTAGCAGTCAGGGCGAACAGGCTTAGATGGTGGGGTCATGTTACACACATGGGAGAAGCAAGGTTACCCAAGAGACTCATGCATGCAGCAGTAGAGGGTAGGAGGAGTCAGGGCAGACCGAGGAGAAGGTACCTGGATTCGGTTAAGAATGATTTTGAAGTAATAGGTTTAACATCAGAAGAGGCACCAATGTTAGCACTGAATAGGGGATCATGGAGGAACTGTATAAAAGGGGCTATGCTCCAGACTGAACGCTGAAAGGCATAATCAGTCTTAAATGATGATGATGATGATGATGATGTTTCACATTATTTTGTTATCTGCGTGATAATTTACAGTCGGCTGGTGATAGTGGTGTTCTCTATTTAATTTTGTTTAGAACTATATTAACAGAAATTGTTATAACGGTGTTTGGTTTGATTTTGTTTTGCATTAGGGCACAAAAAACAACTGGGGTCATAAGCACCTGTTAGAACAGTGTGTAATGGTATAATCGGAGTGAGCTGATCGTTAGTTTTGAAAGGGTTGACACCACTCATTGGAAAGTCCTAATTTCATTCTTTCTAGTAACCTGTTTCAGTTTTCTGAAAACTGTTTAACTTGAAAGATATTAGTAATTAAAGATAGGCCACAGCCATTTGAGGTGTTATTCTTGTTAGATTTGACATTATATTGTTATTGCAATGATTTTTGTGAGCCAGATAATGATCTTCATTATTCAGTGAAGCCCCTAATTAAGAATTTGCACAAATTGCAACATTTCAAAGATGGCAATTTTATGTGTAAGTCAATTATCTACCAAAGAGTCATACAATATTCAAATCAAATAGTACTGTGAGCGTCTGTATTTTTTAAACAGCTATCTTTTAGTTAAATGAAATCATTTTTGGAACTTATCGATTATCAATGTGTAAATGTTCGCCTTTTAGTTTTGTAAACTAATATATAACATCTGAGTTCACAAAAATATCCGTACACAAGTCTATAGATACTACCACCACACCCTCCCAAAAATCATCAGTCCACAGTCTGTAATCACATGAGTAAAATCTGTCTAATGAAATTGCATATTGCAAGCACCGCACTAACATCTCCACATTGCTCATGTGTTAACATTATAATGTCATTGTGGTACCATCTTGTAGCAACAGTTCTTTTTTTCTTTATGTGAGTTAGCACCCAGAAGAGAATCCGATAAAATCTCTGTTAGTGTAACAACAAAAACAGTCAATTTTTGACAATATAATGTAATTGGATGGACAAAAAATGTACTCACCTAGTGGCAGCAGAATACAAAAATAAAAGAAAGTTATAATTATGCAAGTTTTTGGAGGCAGTGGCTCCTTCTTCCAGCAGAAGTGTTGAAGGGGAAGAAACAGGAATGAAGGAAAAGGACAGGAAAGATCTAGGAAAAAGAGGATTTCAGAAAAGTCACCCAGAACGACGGGTCAGGGAAGACTTACTGAACAGGATGAGAAATAAAGACTCTTTCCTTCTCATCCCATGCTGTAAGTCTCCTCTTACCCGCAGTTCTGGGTGACTTTTCTGAAATCTGCTCTTTTTCCTAGATCTCTCCTGTCCTTTTCCTTCAACCCTCTTCCTTCCCCTTCAACCCTTATGCTAGAAGAAGGAGCCACTGGCTCCGAAAGCTTGCATAACTATAATGTTCTTTTACATGCATGTTTTGCTGCTGCTTGGTGAGTACATTTTTTTGTCAATCCAATTACATCTGTGTTAGAGTGCATGATAAAATTATGTAGACACAATATTATTAGTGAACTGCTGCCTGGTAAGCACAAAGTCAACATCTGTATGAAAATTTGTGTCCACTTGGGGTTCTCATTGTAATAGTGAGGTGTACAACAGTTGACTGGCCGTACTCATACGAGTAAGATTAATGTATGTAAAAAATACTGGCTTGGCAATTTGCACAATAATACCATACAGTAATTCATGTGGTACACATGTGCATAAACTATTAATGTGTTGTCAATTTTGCTGGACTGTGTTGTGAATAAACCAACATGCTCAGTCATTATAACCACAGATGAAAACTGATCACCAAACAAAGAGGGTATGTAAACTGCTGCCTGCAGAAGCAAGAAAAACATTTATGAAAAAGAGAAATTGAATATGAAATTAAATGTTAAGAAATCTTTTCTTACTTAGGTGAAATATGTCCCTGTGCAGAAGTGAAACGTGGACTATAAAGAGTAGCAGTAGCTATTGAATTTTGGTGTTGCAGGAGAATTCTGAAGACGGAATGGATACATCAAGTAACTAATGAGAAGGTATTAAAGCAAATGGGGGGGGGGGGGGGGGGGAGAAGAAATGTTTGAACAGTTTGACTAACAGAAGGGATTTGTTAATTGGAGACACCATGAGATATAAAGGAAACATCAATTTAGTAATAGAAGATGTGTGTGTGCGGGAGAGAGAGAGAGAGAGAGAGAGAGAGAAGAGGAGGAGGGGGAGGTGGGGGGGGGAGGTATTGGGTATTTGTTTGTAGTTTTTAGTGGTAGTAAACCTTCGTGTGTGCTCTGAAGAAATGTATTTGCACGAATATGCACCGCGTGCAAATATAGGCTGCATCTAATCTTTTGATATGAGATTATATAAAAAGTAAATCTCAGATATAGGCCACACTATTAAATTTACAGTAAAGCTCAATTAGATGTTACCTGAAATGTATCTCTCTCCCTTCCCTTCTTCAGCTACATCTACATCTACATCCGTAGTCCACAAGCCACCTGACGGTGTGTGGCGGAGGGTACTTTGAGTGCCTTTATCGGTTCCCCCTTGCCCATAACCGAGGGTGTCTCAGCACACACACAAAGTTATGACCTGTTCCAACACTTCTCAGTCCTCATTATTCTGTGGCTTATAGAAGAAGAAAGGACAGGGGGTCATTTTGCCTGTGGAATTTAAACTTTCCTGTTTGTGGGTTTGGCAATTTATTCAGTGAAATAATCTATCTGTTTGTCACAGAACTACAATTTTGCAAAGTTGTGTAAAGCTTACGAAAACAACTTGATGTTACATGATCCAACTTTGATGCAAAACTTTTTATTTACACTCCCAAAAATGGAATCCACATCAAACACCAGTCTATTTTGGTATGTCGAACAGCACTACGGTAAATAATGTATGGGAAAGTAGTGTGCAAATACGTATAAGTGGTGCTGAAAATTGTTAGTCCACATTGCTATTGAGTATTAAAGCTGATGTACAAAAATTACCACTGTTTTCATTTTTAATCGCAAAACTATCCTCCAGGGAGAAAGCTTCCCTGTTGGTATTACTGTAAGAGCTCATTACATTACACTGCAGTAACTTTTAATGGTATTAATTTCAACCTGCAAGAGATATGTACCTGTCATTTTGAAACTGACAATTTATAATCCAAGAGGGAAAAACTCAATTGCAGGCCAGACCACGGTTCTTCAAGTGAAAATTTATGCAAAAAATGCAGCCTTATATTCACGCAAATGTGGTATTATAGTGCAGATCTTCTTTTCCTTTGGATTTTAGAGTTGTTATGGACCTTCTGACTACATCTATGTTGTTAAGAGATTTGCAACAACTACTTACCAGTTTTCTTCAGGTATATACTGACACGTAAATAGTCTTCACAGGTTTGCCGCCCAATCACACTGTGCAAATTCCACAATATTTCCTCGGAGTAACTGTCCGACATCTTCAGGTGGTCCAACCTTGCTGGTGGCTAGGTACCTAGCTACCGGCAAGGTTGAACCACCTGAAGATGTCCGACAATTGCTCCGAGGAAATATTGTGGAATTTGCACAGTGTGATCCGGCAGCAAACCTGTGAAGACTATTTACGACACATCTGCCAGGAATGCTTGAAGAGTCACAATATACTGACATATTTTTAATTTTATGCAAATACATTGAGTGTTATTGTTGTTTTGTTTTTGGTGTGGTCTTCAGTTGGAGGAGTGGTTAGATGCAGCTGTCCATGCTACTCATCCTGTGCAAGCCGTATCTCCAAATTATTAACTGCAACTTAAATCCATCTGAATCTGCTTACTGTATTCATCTCCTGGTCTCCCTCTACAATTTTTATCTTCCACAGTTCCTTCCAGTACTAAATTCATGATCCGTTGATGTCTCAGAATGTGTCCTATCGACTGATCCCTTCTTTATGCTGTATATACAATTTTATTTGCAAGATATAGTCCGTTTTAGATCCTAGATAAGAGCCTAAAAGTAAGCAGCAAATAAATAAATATTTTTGTCAGCACCAAATAATCATTTTATTTTCAGAAACTCTTCGTGCTCTGTACCTGGGTGACAATGACTTTGAAACTCTATCACCTGAGATAGGACAGCTAAAGAATTTACAAATTGTGAGTACATATAGATATTACAAATAACTTTTACTCTTTATTTTTTTAAAAATAGATTATACTCTTTTATGCTGTGCACTGCATTTACATGCCACTTTCTATATACCACCTTACTGACATACAAGTTGAACTTGACAATACATTTCATAGAAAATGTGGAAGTTGGCAGCTTCTGAATATTTTTTGGTGTGTAGTCAATAGCTCATGACCACCCAAACTTTATTTTTGAGGGGAATGGAAGAGGGATGAAGGAAAAGGACTGGAGAAGTTTAGGAAATTGGAAGAGTTACAGAAAAGTAGGCCAGAATCCAGGGTCAAGGAAGTCTTGTTGGACAGGATGGACTTACTGTATATTGTGGGTCACTTTTCCATAATTCTCCTCATTTCCCAGACCTCGCCGCTCCTTTTACTTTACTTCTCTTCCTTCCCTTTCAGCCCCTCTGCCAGAAGAAAGAGATAATGACTCTGAAACCCTGCACATTTCTATACCTTGTATGTGTGTTTTCCCTTGTCACTGCTTGGTGAGTAGTTTTTTTTTATCTGTCCTAATATTTTATATTTTCAAACATGTATTTTACTCGTATTATAATCATCATAGTGTTGCACTAGATCACAATTTGCTACAGACAGTTCCCAAAAATTTTACTTCGTTGTGATTGTACAAGGACGAGGGTAAATATATACATACAGGGTGGTCCATTGATAGTGACTGGGCCAAATATCTCAGAAAATAAGCATCAAACAAAAAAACTACAAAGAACGAAACTCGTCTAGTTTGAAGGGGGAAACCAGATGGTGCTATGATTGGCCCACTAGATGGCACTGCCATAGATCAAATGGATATAAAATAGGAACCCCCATTTTTTATTACGTATTCGTGTAGTACGTAAAGAAATATGAATGTTTTAGTTGGACCACTTTTTTCGCTTTGTGATAGATGGCGCTGTAATAGTCACAAACATATAAATACGTGGTATTACGTAACATTCCGCCAGTGCGGACAGTATTTGCTTTGTGATACATTACCCATGTTGAAATGGTCCATTTACCAATTGCAGAAAAGGTTGATATTGTGTTCATGTATGGCTATTGTGATTAAAATGCCCAACAGGCATGTGCTATGTATGCTGCTCGGTATCCTGGACGACATTATCCAAGTGTCCGGACCGTTCGCCGGACAGTTACGTTATTTAAGGAAACAGGAAGTGTTCAGCCACATGTGAAATGTCAACCACGACCTGCAACAAATGATGATGCCCAAGTAGGTGTTTTAGCTGCTGTCGCGGCTAATCCGCACATCAGTAGCACACAAATTGCGCAAGAATCGGGAATCTCAACAACGTTGGTGTTGAGAATGCTACATCAACATCGATTGCACCCGTACCATATTTCTATGCACCAGGAATTGCATGGTGACGACTTTGAACATCGTGTACAGTTCTGCCACTGGGCACAAGAGAAATTACTAGACGATGACAGATTTTTTGCATGTGTTCTGTTTAGCAACGAAGTGTCACTCACCAACAGCGGTAACGTAAACCGGCATAATATGCACTATTGGGCAATGTAAAATCCACGATGGCTGCGACAAGTGGAACATCAGCGACCTTGGCAGGTTAATATATGGTGCGGCATTATGGGAGGAAGGATAATTGGCCCCCATTTTATCGATGGCAATCTGAATAGTGCAATGTATGCTGATTTCCTACGTAATGTTCTACCATGACAGAATGGTGATGTACTTCCAACATGGTGGATGATCGGCACATAGCTCGCATGAAGTTGAAGCGATATTGAATAGCATATTTCATGACAGGTGGATTGGTCATCGAAGCACCATACCGTGGCCCGCAGGTTCACCAAATCTGACGTCTCCGGACTCCTTTCTGTGGGGAAAGTTGAAGGATATTTGCTATCGTGATCCACCGACAACACCTGACAACATGTGTCAGCGCATTGTCAATGCATGTGTGAACATTACGGAAGGCAAACTACTCGCTGTTGAGAGGAATGTCGTTACACATATTGCCAAATGCATTGAGGTTGACGGACATCGTTTTGAGCATTTATTGCATTAATGTAGCAATCACGCTGTAACAGCATGCGTTCTCAGAAATGATAAGTTCACTAAAGTACATGTATGACATAGGAACAACTGAAATAAAATGTTCAAACGTACCAATGTTATGTATTTTAATTTAAACAATCTACCTGTTACCAACTGTTCGTCTAAAATTGTGAACCATATGTTTGTGACTACTACAACACCATCTATCACAAAGCAAAAAAAGTGGTCCAACTAAACCATTCATATATTACGTACTTGACGAATATGTAATAAAAAATGGGGGTTCCTATTTTTAAAAAATGCATTTGATATCTGTTTGACCTATGGCAGCGCCATCTAGTCGGCGAACCATGGCGCCATCTGGTTTCCACCTTCAAGCTAGACAAGTTTCCTTTATGTAGTTTTTTCGTTTGACACTTATTTCGTGACATATTTGGCCTGGTCACGATCAATGGACCACCCTGTATATATGAAGTGTAAGGTATAAACATCTTCAAAGCTTTCTTTCTGATATTTCTGTCATACACTCATCTTGTCTTAGGTTTTCTTCCTATATTACGACTTCTGTGGAAGTGATCTGAGCTCCCAGTATATGTAGGATTTTTGTAGTGCGGAACATCCTGCTGGAGATCTTATTTAGTCATATTATGCTGTCAAGGAATTGAGACATCACTTTCTCTGATTAGTCAATTTTATAAAGGCTCAGTCAATATTTACTTTCCTACCCTGTAAACCATGGTTCATAAATGCCTGTGTACACACTGTAATTACTCTATTTTAGTCTTTATGCTGTCAATGAGAACAGTATGTAGATGAGTGCTAGTTCTGCAAGTTTCGCAGGAGAGCTTCTGTGAAGTTTGGAAGGTAGGAGACGAGGTACTGGTGGAATTAAAGCTTTGAGCCAAATTGCTACGGGCGATGAAACGTGAGTGGCCTACGTCACACCGGAATCAAAGCAACAGTCCGTGGAAGTTGAGCGAGGGCATCATTTTGCTGCAAGACAATGCCCATCTGCATGTGGCAAATCAGACCAAAGATCTCATCACATCTTTTTGATGGGAAACTCTAGATCATCCTCCGTACAGCCCCGATCTTGCGCCCAGTGACTACCATCTGTTCCTGCAGTTGAAGAAACACCTGGGCAGTCAGCGTCTTCAAGATGATGACGGAAGTCAAAACAGTGGTGATGTAGTGGTTAACAAGTCAGGCGGCAGACTTCTATGAGGAGGGTATTCAAAAACTGGTACAACGTTATGGCAAGTGCCTCAATATTGACGGAAATTATGTAGAAAAGTAGATTAAGGTACAGGCTTTCATGTAAAAATAAAATTATTGAGATATCTTAGCACGTCTTTTTTTTAATTTTTTTAATTACTTACTTAAAAAACACGCCTCATATTTATAACATTAACACGTTTGTAAAGAAATCTGATAATCCGAGGTGTTTGATACAATGGTTTCTTATTCTTTAAAGAATCAGGGGTGAGGGGTTTAGTGGTTGTGGAGAATTGGCTTAACTGCAGCCAAGGGTATAGTTCCCACAGTGATTCTCTTACCTCCAGCAGATTGTATGAGGTATGCAGGAGAGCTTCTGTGAAGTTTGGAAAGTGGGAGAGATCTACTGGCAGAAGTAAGGCTGTGGATGTGGGTCGTGAGTCATACCTGGATACCTCAGCTGGTATGAGTATTGCTTGTGAAAGGCAAAGTTCTGGGTTTGAGTCCTGGAGTGGTGCACAGTTATAAACTGTCAGGCAGTTTGGAAACACTGCACACTGCACTGCAGATTGAAAACTTCATTCTGGAAGTTGTTTTGCTTTTTCTGCAGTCCACATAAAAATTTGCCGAACTTCTTTTTCTGCCCAGCCGAGTAATATTTGTTGTACAATTTACGTCAAAATACAGGCTGGAGGAAAGCAACCATCTAATAGGGTCAGAGCAGTGTGTGGGACCTCAAAATTGAACAAATCTTTCCACATAATTGTAGGTCAGAAATGCTGCGTCGTGGAACTATGTCCATGAAATGGGCATGCTGTAGTTAGGTAAGTGAAAGTGGTTGGGTGTGTGTAGCAGTGCAGTTCTGTCCAACTGACCTTCTTCTTATTATCTTAACAAAGTAGTGACACTACTATACTTTTAGCATAATTGATTGTAAAGTCAAGCCTTACCCAATAAACATCACAGAAAATTCATGTCTTACATAACCAGCCCTGATTAATAATTTAAAATTTGCCTAGCTTTGACTATTGTGATATTCTGTATGTCGGATATGTTTATTTCTTGTAGTTTTGATGTTTACCTGAGGTATAATTATTGAATGTTATTTAGCTCAGCTGTAGTTATTGACCATGGCTGTGTGAATTTCTCAGACTACTTCTCCTCTGGATACTGTAGGTTAGATGTACTTTCCATTCCAATAAGTGTGTAGTGAAGAGAACCCTCAGGATGTAGAATGTGTCAAAAAACAAGGATACACAACAAATATTTGCAAATATGCTAATGTATCTTCCAAAGATTACAAATGAAATGGTCCTCATTGGTGTGGAATAAGTCAAAAACTCTTAAGTATGTTTTCATTTGCAAGGTATTAGCAAACGTGTTAAACTCGTAAATGTTCAATGCAGTGAAGTCCATATGATAATTCTTAGGGTATTACAGCCATGCTTCATCAAACGAAAAAATCATTTTACACTACTTATTTGTACAGAACTCAGGATCCCATTATTTGGTATTATCGCTAACATATACACATCACTTCATTCCACTAAGAAAGTATCAATAGAGTAGGAGGAGTGGGCCATCAATAAATCATTTAGGCTCCTCTTAACCTGAACTTTGTTAGTGGATAAACTTGTGGATGGTGGAAAGTTCTTGGGCATACACTCAAGATACCCAATGAAGGAATTATCTGAATGGACCAGAAATCAGTGTATATGATATACATAATGTACAGACAAACAAATTATTATAATGTCAGAAAAATTGGATGATTCATTCAAGAGAAAGTTCTTCACAAATTGAGCAAGTCAACAATGCGTCGGTCCACATCTGGCTCTTATGCGAACAGTTATACGGCTCGGCATTGATCGATAGAGTTGTCGGATGTCCTTCAGAGGTATATCATGCCAAATTATGCACAGTTGGTGCATTAGTCATCAGAGTATTAATATAGTTGGAGGGCCCTGCTGATAATGCTCCAAAAATTCTCGTCTGGGGAGAGACCGACATCTTCACTTGTCTTCAGTGTTCAGTTTGAAGTGGGACTCATCACTGAAGGCAATTCTACTCCAATCAATGAAATTCCAGGCCAAAGATGTCTGGAGATGCCTCAGCATGTTATAGTCTTAGATGGAGATTTCAATTTACCAGATATAGACTGGGACACTCAGATGTTTAGGATGGGTGGTAGGGACAGAGCATCGAGTGACATTATACTGAGTGCACTATCCGAAAATTACCTTGAGCAATTAAACAGAGAACCGACTTGTGGAGATAACATCTTGGACCTACTGATAACAAGCAGACCCAAACTTTTCGACTCTGTAAGCGCAGAATAGGGAATCAGTGATCATAAGGCTGTTGCAGCATCCCTGAATATGGAAGTAAATAGGAATATAAAAAAAGGGAGGAAGTTTTATCTGTTTAGCAAGAGTAATAGCAGGCAGATTTCAGACTACGTAACAGATCTAAACGAAAATTTCTGTTCCAACACTGACAATGTTGAGTGTTTATGGAAAAAGTTCAATCCAATCATAAAATGCTTTTTTGACGGGTACGTGCTGAGTAAAACTGTGAGGGACGGGAAAAACCCACCGTGGTTCAACAGCAAAGTTAGGAAACTACTGCGAAAGCAAAGAGAGCTTCACTGCAAGTTTAAACGCAGCCAAAACCTCTCAGACAAACAGAAGCTAAACGATGTCAAAGTTAGCTTAAGGAGGGCTATGTGTGAAGCGTTCTGTGAATTCAAAAGTAATATTGTTGTGGCCTATCAAGACAGCCACGCCACTCGGAAGTAGCCGAAATGCACGCGTTACACACGCCGTCTGGCGTGAGGTCTGAAACAGGATACGTAATGAATGCTATAAAGAAAAGTACGTAGCTCCAGGAATACTTAACTTTAATCCATCATTTGTATACAGCATTCTTGATGATACAAGTGAGACTCTCAGATATGGTTAATGGCGCCTTGCTAGGTCGTAGCCATGGACTTAGCTGAAGGCTATTCTAACTATCTCTCGGCAAATGAGAGAAAGGCTTCGTCAGTGTAGTCGCTAGCAAAGTCGTCGTACAACTGGGCCGAGTGCTCGTACATCTCTCTAGACCTGCCGTGTGGTGGCGCTCGGTCTGCAATTACTGACAGTGGCGACACACGGGTCCGACATGTACTAATGGACCACGGCCGATTTAAAGCTACCACCTAGCAAGTGTGGTGTCTGGCGGTGACACCACAAATATTCTATGTACTGACTTTACAGAAAATCTTAGGAAGTTCTGGTCTTATGTTAAATCAGTAAGTGGATCGAAACAGCATATCCAGATGCTCTGGGATGATGATGGCATTGAAACAGAGGATGACACGCGTAAAGCTGAAATACTAAACACCTTTTTCCAAAGCTGCTTCATGGAGGAAGACAGCGCTGCAGTTCCTTCTCTAAATCCTCGCACGAATGAAAAAATGGCTGACATCGAAATAAATGTCCAAGGAATAGAAAAGCAACTGGAATCACTCAACAGAGGAAAATCCACTGGATGTGACAGGATACCAATCCGATTCTACACAGAGTACACGAAAGAAATTGCCCCCCTTGTAACAGCCGTGTACCGCAAGTCTCTAGAGGAACGGAAGGTTCCGAATGATTAGAAAAGAGCACAGGTAGTCCCAGTCTTCAAGAAGGGTTGTCGAGCAGATGCGCAAAACTATAGGCCTAT
Organism: Schistocerca cancellata; assembly: GCF_023864275.1. NCBI lineage: Eukaryota > Metazoa > Arthropoda > Insecta > Orthoptera > Acrididae > Schistocerca > Schistocerca cancellata. The sequence goes on from NC_064637.1 coordinate 42,175,705, forward strand.
ATCTCTGACATAGATCTGTTGTAGAATTTTAGAACATGTTGTTTGCTCGCGTATCAAGTCATTCCTGGAAACCCAGAATCTACTCTGTAGGAATCAACATGGATTCCGGAAACAGTGATTGTGTGAGACCCAACTCGCTTTATTTGTTCATGACACCCAGAAAATATTAGATACATGTTCCCAGGTAGATGCCATTTTCCTTGACTTTCGGAAGGTGTTCGATACAGTTCCGCACTGTCGCCTGCTAAACAGAGTAAGAGCCAACGGAATATCAGATCAGCTGTGTGGTTAGATTGAAGAGATTTTAGCAAACAGAACACAGCATGTTGTTCTCAATGGAGAGAGATCTACAGGCGTTAAAGTAAACTCTGACATGCCACAGGGGAGTGTTATGGGACCATCACTTTTCACAATATATATAAATGACCTAGTAGGTAGTGTCGGAAGTTCTGTGCAGCTTTTCGTGGATGATGCTGTAGTATACAGAGAAGTTGCAGCATTAGAAAATTGCAGCAAAATGCAGGAAGATCTGCAGCGGATAGGCAATTGGTGCAGGGAGTGGCAACTGCCCCCTAACATAGACAAATGTAATGTATTGCGAATACATAGAAAGAAGGATCCTTTATTGTATGATTATATGATAGTGGAACAAACACTGGTAGCAGTTACTCTGTAAAATATCTGTGAGTATGTGCACGGAACGATTTGAAGTGGAATGATCATATAAAATTAATTGTTGGTAAGGCAGGTACCAGGTTGAGGTTCATTGGAAGAGTCCTTAGAAAATGTAGTCCATCAACAAAGGAGGTGGCTTACAAAACACTCGTTCGGCCTATACTTGAGTACTGCTCATCAGTGTGGGATCCGTACCAGGTCGGGTTGACAGAGGAGATAGAGAAGATACAAAGAAGAGTGGCACATTTCTTCACAGGGTTATTTGGTAAGCGTGATAGCGTTACGGAGATGTTTAGCAAACTTGAGTGGCAGACTCTGGAAGAAAGGTGCTCTGCATCGCTGTGTAGCTTGCTGTCCAAGTTTCGAGAGGGTGGGTTTCTGGATGAGGTATCGAATATATTGCTTCCCCCTAGTTATACCTCCCGAGGAGATCACAAATGTAAAATTAGAGAGATAAGATCGTGCACGGAGGATTTCCAGCAGTCGTTCTTCCTGCAAACCATACGTGACTGGAACAGGAAATGGAGGTAATGACAGTGGCACGTAAAGTGCCCTCCGCCATACACCATTGGGTGGCTTGCGGAGTATAAAGTTAGAAGTAGATGTAGAACAGCAGTTATATACCAACCTGACTGTCAGCTACCATACGACCCAACAAGGAGGAGTGACAGTCTGGGGTGCTATTTCTTTTCATAGCAGGACACCTTTGGTTGTCACCCACAGCACACTTACTGCACAGCGGTACATCAACAATATTCTATATCTCATTTTGTTGCCCTCCATAACAAGGCATCCAGAGTTTACATTTCAGCACACATTGAGAGTTACTACTGTACGTCTTCATGCTTGCCAAACCCTACCTTCTCCAGCAAGGTGGCCAGATCTTTCCCCAACTGAGATTTTTTGGAGAAATATGGACAGGGACATCCAACTGTCCTGGTATTCTGATCATCTAATGTGCCAATTGGACAGAATTTGGCGCGATATTCCTCAGTAGACCATCCAACAACTCTATCAATCAATAACTCTTGCATAAAAGCCAGAGGTAGATGAATGCATTATTGACTTGTTCAATTTGTGAAGCCCTTTCTCGTGAATAAATCATTCCATTTTTTTCTGACACTGTAATCATTTATTTGTTTGCACATGTACATCACATCTACCAATTTCTGTTCTATTCAGATAATTGCTTCATGGTGCATCAATTCTTTTAATGTATGTGATCCTGAGTAGTTGACACATTTTCAGACTAAAGTAAGTGATTTTAAATCTTTGTGAAGATTATTATCTTTTTCTAATGTTGATTCCATGAACTGAGCTGTTGGTTTGAAAAAGATATATATTTTTAATGACAAATTTCACTAACGAATAAATATATTGGGAAATAGTAGTTAATATGCCATTAACAGTCATCTGTTGGATGTTATTGAGCTCACACAACAAATAATTCTTATTACCCATTTACGGACTTGGAAAACCTGAAAACCTTAACGTGGTGTGATGACTTCTCCCAAAAAATAATCCTGTGTGACACTATGGAAAGAAAAGTGAGTGTAGTATGCTAGCTTTTGTGTTTTTGCATTGAAAATAGAGATTTGGTTAGGCACTTAAGCAGTTCTGTGGTATCCTACTAGTTGAATCCATTATCAAGCTGTAATCCCAAGAATTTAACACTGTCGACTTCTTCTGTCTGCTTGTCACCATATTTTACGCATATGCTGATGGGAAATCACTTAAAAGTTGTAGTAGATTACATACAGTGTGTTTTTTCAAATTTTATTGACAAAGAATGAGCTAGGAGACCTTTAACAACGTGAATGAAAACTAATTTTTCTGAAACTATACATGGTTTGTAGCAGACTTGAATATTGCTGTAAGTAATGTTCCTTAACTCAGTATCCAATTAAAAACAACAGTATCAGAAATTGAGTCTGCCTTGATGCAAAACACCTTGTTATTCGTTTATTTCTTTATTACCCCAAAATAGTTTTGGCGACAAGTATCACCATCATCAATGTTTTTTTTTTTTTTAATCTAAAACATGCAGAAAATAGAATTGTTATACAAACACAGTTGCACATTATTACATTTTTACTATTCATTTGTTGAAATATAGTTTTCTAGGACAAACAAGAAGAAACTTCTGAACGATGTACTCAGAGCACATGAGAGCTCTAAAGACTGACAGCACACATTCAACTTTTGAAGAACATCTAATGAACAGAAACCATAATCCCACTAATATCAAAAACGATCTACACATTCTGAGAAACAGCAACAGTCTATACCGACAACTAACAATAGAAGAAAATTACTACATACAAACAGCTATAGTCGAAGAGAAAAGTGTAATAAACGAAAACATAACAGAATGAGATTTTCACTCTGCAGCGGAGTGTGTGCTGATATGAAACTTCCTGGCAGATTAAAACTGTGTGCCATACCGAGACTCGAACTCGGGACCTTTGCCTTTCGCGGGAAAGTGCTCTACCAACTGAGCTACCCAAGCACGACTCAACACTTTGCAACAACACACTCTTTACCACTCTGAGAGAACTGAGCAAGGACACAGAACAGAAAGCACACACATGCTAAAGGACCACTTCCCCAGCAAACACAGAGACATAAATAAGGAACAGAAGTCGTCGTAATATGCACTACAGTTTCATAGCCTTTCTTGCCACATGTGTACACGAATAGCTAAGTAACAGCTTAGTACACACCAAATAACTGGATTCCACAACACTAGTGCAACCCCAAGTGTATATTGCTGACATACAAAGTCCACCTTTTACTGTTTTGTTTACTAACGGCCGCTCACACAGTTGCAGATGACATGATGTTCACTGAGTAAAAACGGCAACAGAAAAAAAGCGCACGGGAAATATGTCACAACCAGCGACAATAATTCTCAAAATCATGCTGTAACATACAATAAGTAAGGTAGTATGAAAGTATCCATATAAAACTAAATTTAAAAAAACAAATAGTAAAAATTGTAATAATTTGCCACTGTGTTTGTATAACCATGCTATTTTGTGCATGTTTTCGATTAAAAAACCCACTGCTGATGGTGATATTTGTCGCCAAAACTAGTTTGGGAGAATAAAGAAAGAAACTAATAACAAAGTGTTTTGCATCAAGGCGGACTCAATTTCTGATATAGTTGTTTTTCTATGCAAACACGGACTAAATGAAAGAGTTCCAAGATAAAATTATTCAGTATCCAATTCTTGAAATAAATATGACACTTCTCCGATCTGTGTAAGATACATCCTTGAATTACTTTACTATCCACTCTTCATAATAAACATTTTTGTAATGGCACTACTCAGAATCACAAAGTAAATGTCAAAATGACAGTTCATAATATCACAAAACAGTGAATAAATTTCAGAATTGTTCATTTGGTTTTTCCTGTCGATTGCAACTTTGTCAACTGTTGCTGTCCCTGTGGAGCGTGCACAGGCACCTTCCCAGATACTTCGTCTCATGAAATTAACGCCACTGTTGTCCCATTCAGAGACACGAGTCGTTGCTTAAAGTGACTCGCTGCACACAAAATTGTAACAAAATCACACAATATCCACACTCTCCTGTTTTTAAATTGTTATATTGTTTTATTTGTTCACGAGCACAATTTGTCAGAAAAGTAGGCAGAGAATAACACTTCACTCTACCAGAGTGATACTTAATGCTACATTCTGTCAATTTAATTTGTAACAGCTCTCTTTAGCATTGCAGGTATCCGCCGAAAGAAAATAGTTTACGTGAACACACTTCCGTGAACTGTTTTGAAGTTGTTGAGGTTTAAGTGCCCGCTTGTTAACATGTAGCGTGTCAGCTTCTGCCTAGGAAACTTCAGTTGACATTTGTTTAATGATTTTCCTGACATTACCAACCATGGAGAATGAACCTTCGACAATGCCAGTCACTCATGCTGATGAAATGTCAGAAAAAGTGTTAAACGAAACATCAACTGAAGATTTTGAGACAAAAGCTGACAGGTTGCATGTCATTCTTGATTGGCTGTCATTTTACAGGCATAACTTTTCAACACATTATTGTAGCCAAGATAGACATGAAGCCCACACCTACCAGAAGGCAGTTATGAGAGTCAAGGGGCACGAAAGGGAAACAATGGTTGAGAAGGGAGTGAGACAGGGTTGTAGCCTATCCCCAATGTTATTCAATCTGTACATTGAAAAAGCAGTAAAGGAAACCAAAGAAAAATTTGGAATAGGAATTAAAATCCAGGGAGAAGAAATAAAAACTTTGAGGTTCGCCGATGACATTGTAGCTCTGTCAGAGACAGCGAAGGACTTGGAAGAACAGTTGAACTGAATGGACAATGTTTTGAAAGGAAGAGGTAAGATGAACATCATCAAAAGCAAAACGAGGATAATGGAATGTAGTTGAATTAAATCAGGTGATACTGTGGGAATTAGATTAGGAAATGAGACGCTTAAAGTAGTAAATGAGTTTTGCTAGTTGGGGAGCAAAATAACTGATGATGGTCAAAGTAGAGAGGATATAGAATGTAGACTAGCTATGGCAAGGAAAGTGTTTCTGAAGAAGAGAAATTTGTTAACATCGAGTATAGATTTAAGTGTCAGGAAGTCATTTCTGAAAGCATTTGTATGGAGTATAGCCATGTATGGAAGTGAAATGTGGACGATAAATAGTTTGCACAAGAAGAGAATAGAAGCTTTTGAAATGTAGTGCTACAGAAGAATGCTGAAGATTAGATGGGTAGATCACATAACTAATGAGGAGGTATTGAATAGAATTGGGGAAAAGAGGAGTTTGTGGCACAACTTGAGAAGAAGAAGGGACCTGTTGGTAGGACATGTTCTGAGGCATCAAGGGATCACAAATTTAGTATCGGAGGGCAGCGTGGAGGGTAAGAATCGTAGGGGGAGACCAAGAGATGACTACACTTAGCAGATTCGGAAGGATGTAGGTTGCAGTAGGTACTCTGAGATGAAGAGGCTTGCACAGGATAGAGTAGCACAGAGAGCTGCATCAAACCAGTCTTTGGATTGAAGACCACAATACAACAACACAACTTCTCAACAGTGTATTCCCAAGCTATGATTATTTCAAAATTTTGCTCAGTTCAATGTCCAGTACCCTTCTCTGATTTGATTTCTGCATTATTTTTCTTGTCCTGTGCATTCTTATGTTATTCACTTATGAAGACAGTCATGTATTTGCAGTGCCCTGCAATATTTCTGCTAGTTTGTCAGCATATTACTGTGTGTGGCAGCTTCAATCTCAATGTTTTTCTTTAAGCTGGTACTGCGTGAGAACGACCTGGTGTCACTGCCAAAGGAGATAGGGGAGCTTCACCGGCTGCGCGAGCTGCACATCCAGGGCAACCGGCTGACCGTGCTGCCGCCGGAGCTCGGTAAGTCGGAGAACTCACTGTCTTGTGAGAGATGTAGATTTAGGCCATGTGTATCATCCAACAGTGGTCCAAAGTGAAGCAACCTGCAGTTGTTATAATCCCACTCTTCACATGAACAGTTCTCTTTCATTTTCTCTTATCCATATGCTATGCAAATACTATATGTAAAGACATGAAAATGTAGCATTAATTCTTTGAAAACTCAGCAACTGTGTTTTGCAAAATAAGCTGTTGTTTTTTGGAAATGATTAGACATTCAAATTTAAGACTTGCCATGTTAGATGACTGAAGTTGGAGCCTTAAGCTTTGAAATTAATTGCAAACAGTAGAAAAGTTCTGATTAAAGATAAAATGTAATAAAAGAGAATAAGTAGTTTTTATTATCCACAAGGTTTCGTTTCACACATATTTGCTCTTTGTCCCCAACAAATTGCACCTGCAGTTTCATCTGAATTCTGAGAAAACTTGTATTTCTGCCTGTAGCCTGTTGCCGTTTCAAGAAAAAGGCCTGTTGCTGGCAACTGCCAGACATGCTGATCTTTTATTGATGAAAAGCTGTTTATTATGTTCACGTGACCCGTTTCAGCCTTTGCATTAGGCCACCATCAAGTACATCTGAAACTGCTACATGTTAATACATAATGTTATGGGTATATAGATATTTCAGTTTTTTATAGTAGGAGGTTAAAGACAGTGCTCATGTATGTACAGTAAAAATGTGAAAATAATATACAATTTATACTATGCTGTAGAGGAGCATATATGGTAAAGACAGTAGAAGGCAAATGGATTTAAAAAAATTGTGCATTCGGTGACATCTTGAGAAAGGAATGGTCAATTTGTAATTATAAAAACTGTACAATCTGATAAATCTTCTGTTATAAAAAACAAAAATATTTGTATGGTCATCATATTATGTATTAATATGTGGCAGTTTCAGATGCGCTTCATAATGCCTTAATATAAAGATCAAAACTGGCTATATGAACATAAAAAAGTTCGAAGAAAAAAAAAAAAAAAAAAGAAGGAAAGAAAGAAGAAGAAGAAGAAGAAGAAGAAGTAAAAAGCAACTGTAGCAGCTTTTCATTAATTAAGCATCAGTTACAGGATCAGCAGCAGCATCCATACTTGGAGAAACTAGTAGTACTTCACTGTTTTATTCCAAGTTAAATCATCTGTGGTATTGAGTCACATGACTCAAGGATCTTTGTCCCCAAAATACACTGTCAAAATTATTGGCTCTTTTGTTGTGCTCGTTCTCACAATATGATTGATGCATTGAGCAATGCAAACAAGAGGCAGATTTCCCTTCACACATTTAAAGTATTCCAAGTAAACAAAATACAGGAAAGAAATACCAAAAGGTCATTTTGGGACATTTCTACACATTGCCCTTTCTTGTCATCACTCGCACCCCTAGTGGTAGAGAGATGTCTTATTTCCACAGAACTTGTACATATAAAATTTGTATGAATTTTCTCCCAGCATTCATTATCTATGCTTTTATGTCACCCATGTTTTCCCCCCAATCCTCAGCACTAAGAATGCTAAGTGTGTCCATATTTGTCATCAAATTTGCAGCACCTGGACAATGAAACACAGCTCTGTAAATTATGTGATGACATGTTGAATACCGGTTATTACCGAGTGTAGTTTTAAAGCTATTAAAATATACAGACGTGAACGTAATTTATGAATGCTCTGTTTGTTTCCTTCTTGTAGAAAAGACAGATAGTAGTGTGCTGTAATATTCTTTATTTCATTTTAACTTAAGTTTTCAGCCGACTGCTGTGGCCAAGCGGTTCAAGGCCCTTCAGTCTGAAACCACGTTGCTGCTGCGTTGCATGTCCGAATCCTGCCTCGGGCATGGATGTGTGTTATGTCCTTAGGTTAGTTAGGTTTAAGTAGTTCTGAGTGTAAGAGACTGATGACCTCAAATGTTAAGTCCCATAGTGCTTAGAGCAATTTGAACCATTTAAGTTTTCAATTTCTGCTGATCTGGTTTTTTATGTCTCATTGCCCAAAACACAAGACTTCTACAAGACTATATTTCTTGTACTTTGTATAAGTTCATAATTATGAAGTCACACATGACTGCCACTCATTAGTTTAATAAAAGGATTGCATTACATTGTCACAGTGCTAAAACTCTAATTATTAATTTTTGTGAATCTTAGGTTATCTTTACTACATCTAGAACAACTGTGAATTGCTTTCAATTCAGTGATTCAGATGAATAAATGCGCTTTGAATTTTTAAAAATCACAACATTTCTTTCCAGTAAAATCTTGTTGTATCACCATTTATTGAATTCGAGATAGATGCATTGTTTTCTTACAGTGTGGTTTATTATATACTATATTCTCTTTTGGCAATTATATAACTATTTCCATTGACAGTTGGGCAGTAACTGAACATTTTCTTAACATTAATTATATGGCATATATACAGCACTTTTTTTATTCATTTATTTATCATTTGTATAATGAGTACAATGAGATTTTTGACTATGATCATCCCACTTCTTGCAGTTGCTGATAATCAGTTAGTGCATCTCTGCGACTGGCACTGCACAGTTATCTGTGTCACTTGAGAAAAATGGTACTGCATTGTTTTCTTCTTCTTCTTCTTCTTCTTTGTCTTCTTCTTCTTTTTTTTATCAATCTGTAGATGTGAAACTTTTAAACATAGCTTTTGGAAATGACTGTCCAACAGTCATAAAATACTATCGAAAGTATAATATAAAGTGTCTACACTGTATCAAATTATTTCATTTTATAAAAGGTGACCAGTTTCAATCAGTGTTTGTTCATCTTCAGATGGTTCAAATGGCTCTGAGCACTAAGGGACTTAACATCTGAGGTTATCAGTCCCCTAGACTTAGAACTACTTAAACCTAACTAACCTAAGGACATCACACACATTCATGCCCGAGGCAGGATTTGAACCTGCGACCGTAGCACCAGTGCGGTTCCAGACTGAAGCACCTAGAACCGCTCGACCACAGCGGTCGGCCTCATCTTCAGACCGTTACTTCTTGCTGACTACTGGAGATGGCGGCATGGAGCACAAAGTGCTCTAGGATGGCATCTCCAATCTCTTGGGTCAAATTGAAACAGATGGTAATGGAGTCACAACTAATCACATTAAGATAGGGAATCAGTGGTCAGAAATGCATATTTAGTATGTTACCGACATATACAGCATGCACCACACAACATTAACGTAGCTCGCAATAATTGTTCAGAGCAATGACCACCAGTCTCAGTGCAAGGGTACATGATTTTCTGCCGCAATCTCTCAAAGATCCCTGGTGTCTGTTGCCTGAAGAGAATGGCAACTTGGACCCTAGCAAGCAGGTCTTTACCGATTTTTCTGGGGGTTTCGATGTAACCCCAGGGAAAATAGTACAGAGGTTTGAGGTCTGGTGATCGCACTGGCTGTGGGACAGGACCTCCTTATCTAACAGTTCAGATGCTCGTGGACATCAACATCGAAGAGAGCTGGGGGAGCGTCACGTTGAAACCACATCCTCGATGTACGACGAGGGGTACGGTCTCCGACAACTGCGGCAGCACGTCTTGCTGGAACACCAGGTAATGTGGACCAGTCAAATGCGGAGGCACCAAATAAGGTCTTATTAGGTGATCTCGAACAGTGCTCGCCCGTATGTCGACAGAGTATCATTGCCGGTGGCTACGGTGTGCGTGGCGCGGGGATTGTCCTCACTCCAGACGTGGCCGTTGCAGTCATTGGTAACACAATTATGGGTGAAATAGGCCTCACCATGAACAATGGAAACCGTACGAAATTCAGCACTACTTCATTGTGGTGAATAATCCATTAACAGAAGTGAATGTGGGGGCCAAAATTCATTACTCCCAGCACTTACACACATTCTTTACGGTAAGGGTGTAATACCTGTTCCACCAGTACTTTCCGCAAAGTATCCTGCGAAGTTAAGGAGTGCTTATTGCTGTTATTTCTGGGTGGCCGGCCACGAGATCAGACGCCATCCCCTCGAAGTCTGACATTAAGGCGTGTCCTTGGTGGGAACCTCAGCTAGTTCTCTGTGGTGTGAATGACACTGTCTCTCGTAAATTAGTATCCTTGGACATAAACTTCTTCCAATTAGGATGATGCCTGTTGGAAAAGCATTCTCTGTATGTTCGTGCTGTTTTATATTCACAGTATCCTGCTGCACTGTACATTAAATGCGAGTCTGTCAACTCTCGTGACGAGTAACGTTCCGTCTCTGACTGTGCATCACGCACTGTACACAGTAACCCACCTCACTGTGGACACGTCATAAGCTGTCTGATGCAGTGGTCAACTGACACCAGAGATACTGGTGTGCATGCAGCACAGAATAATGCACCAATGCGGTGCATGTGGTTGTAACACGACGCGTGCTAAAAGCTAAGTTGTGTACAGTATGTCTGTCTGGTGGTCAGGAGAGTAACCCGCTGCCTCTTTCAGTGTACAACTGACACCAGAGATCTTTGAGATAGTGCAACAGAACTGCCTGTGCCGTTGTGCCGTTGCAGTACTTGCAGTGAGACTGGCAGTTGTCACTTTGAACACTTACTATGAGCTATGTCGTCATTATGCATTGTACACTGTGTACGTCTGTTACACAATAAATATGTGTTTCTGACCATTGGTTCCCTATCTCTATACAGGGTGGTCCATTGATCGTGACCGGACCAAATATCTCACAAGCGTCAAACGAAACTTGTCTAGCTTGAAGGGGGAAACCAGATGGCGTTATGGTTGGCCCACTAGATGGCGCTGCCATAGGTCAAACGAATATCAACTGCATTTTTTAAAAATAGGAACCCCCATTTTTTATTACATATTCGTGTAGTACATAAAGAAATATGAATGTTTTTGTTGGATCACTGGTTTCACTTTGTGATAGATGGCGCTGTAATAGTCACAAACATACGGCTCACAATTTTAAACGAACAGTTGGTAACAGGTAGGTTTTTTAAATTAAAATACAGAATGTAAGTATGTCTGAACATTTTATTTTGGTTGTTCCAATGTGATACATGTACCTTTGTGAACTTATCATTTCTGAGGACGCATGCTGTTACAAGGTAATTACCTGTAAATACCACATGAATGCAATAAATGCTGAAAATGACGTCCATCAACCTCAGTGCATTTCACAATACGAGTTATGACATTCCTCTCAACAGAAAGTAGTTTGCCTTCCGTAAAGTTCACACATGCTTGACAATGCACTGATGCATGTTCTCAGGCGTTGTCGGTGGATCACGATAGCAAATATCCTTCAACTTTCCCCACAGAAAGAAATCCGGGGACATCATATCCAGTGAACGTGCGGGCCATGGTATGGTTCTTCGACAACGAATCCACCTGTCATGAAATATGCTTTTCAATACTGCTTCAACCGCACGTGAGCTATGTGCTGGACATCCATCAAGTTGGAAGTACATCGCCATTTTGTCATGCAGTGAAACATATTGTAGACATCGGTAGAACATTACGTAGGAAATCAGCATACATTGCATCATTTACACTCCTGGAAATTGAAATAAGAACACCGTGAATTCATTGTCCCAGGAAGGGGAAACTTTATTGACACATTCCTGGGGTCAGATACATCACATGATCACACTGACAGAACCACAGGCACATAGACACAGGCAACAGAGCATGCACAATGTCGGCACTACTACAGTGTATATCCACCTTTCGCAGCAATGCAGGCTGCTATTCTCCCATGGAGACAATCGTAGAGATGCTGGATGTAGTCCTGTGGAACGGCTTGCCATGCCATTTCCACCTGCGCCTCAGTTGGACCAGCGTTCGTGCTGGACGTGCAAACCGCGTGAGACGACGCTTCATCCAGTCCCAAACATGCTCAATGGGGGACAGATCCGGAGATCTTGCTGGCCAGGGTAGTTGACTTACACCTTCTAGAGCACGTTGGGTGGCACGGGATACATGCGGACGTGCGTTGTCCTGTTGGAACAGCAAGTTCCCTTGCCGGTCTAGGAATGGTAGAACAATGGGTTCGATGACGGTTTGGATGTACCGTGCACTATTCAGTGTCCCCTCGACGATCACCAGTGGTGTACGGCCAGTGTAGGAGATCGCTCCCCACACCATGATGCCGGGTGTTGGCCCTGTGTGCCTCGGTCGTATGCAGTCCTGATTGTGGCGCTCACCTGCACGGCGCCAAACACGCATACGACCATCATTGGCACCAAGGCAGAAGCGACTCTCATCGCTGAAGACGACACGTCTCCATTCGTCCCTCCATTCACGCCTGTCGCGACACCACTGGAGGCGGGCTGCACGATGTTGGGGCGTGAGCGGAAGACGGCCTAACGGTGTGCGGGACCGTAGCCCAGCTTCATGGAGACGGTTGCGAATGGTCCTCGCCGATACCCCAGGAGCAACAGTGTCCCTAATTTGCTGGGAAGTGGCGGTGCGGTCCCCTACAGCACTGCGTAGGATCCTACGGTCTTGGCGTGCATCCGTGCATCGCTGCGGTCCGGTCCCAGGTCGACGGGCACGTGCACCTTCCGCCGACCACTGGCGACAACATCGATGTACTGTGGAGACCTCACGCCCCACGTGTTGAGCAATTCGGCGGTACGTCCACCCGGCCTCCCGCATGCCCACTATATGCCCTCGCTCAAAGTCCGTCAACTGCACATACGGTTCACGTCCACGCTGTCGCGGCATGCTACCAGTGTTAAAGACTGCGATGGAGCTCCGTATGCCACGGCAAACTGGCTGACACTGACGGCGGCGGTGCACAAATGCTGCACAGCTAGCGCCATTCGACGGCCAACACCGCGGTTCCTGGTGTCTCCGCTGTGCCGTGCGTGTGATCATTGCTTGTACAGCCCTCTCGCAGTGTCCGGAACAAGTATGGTGGGTCTGACACACCGGTGTCAATGTGTTCTTTCTTCCATTTCCAGGAGTGTAGATTTCCATCAATAAAATAGGAGCCAATTATTCTTCCTCTCATAATGCCGCACCATACATTAACTTGCCAGGGTCGCTGATGTTCCACTTGTTGGAGCCATCATGGATTTTTTCGTTGCATGCATGTTATGCCGATTTACGTTACCGCTGGTGGTAAATAGAACACGTGCAAAAACTCTGTTATCATCCCGTAATTTCTCTTGTGCCCAGTGACAGAACTGTACACAACGTTCAAAGTCATCGTCATGCAATTCCTGGTGCATAGAAATATGGTACGGGTGCAATCGATGTTGATGTAGCATTCTCAACACCATCGTTTCTGAGTTTCCTGATACTCGCGCAATTTGTCTGCTACTCATGTGCGGATTAGCCATGACAGCAGCTAAAACACCTGCTTGGGCATCATCATTTGTTGCAGGTCATGGTTGATTGTTGGCATGTTGCTGAACACTTCTTGTTTCCTTAAATAACGTAACTATCTGGTGAACGGTCCGAACACTGGGATGATGTTGTCCAGGATACCGAGCAGCATACATAGCACACGCCCGTTGGGCATTTTGATCACAATAGCCATACATCAACACGATATCGACCTTTTCCGCAGTTGGTAAATGGTCCATTTTAACACAGGTAATGTATCACGAAGCAAATACCTTCCGCACTGGCGGAATGTTATGTGATACCACGTACTTATACATTTGTGACTATTACAGTGCCATCTATCACAAAGTGAGAAAAGTGGTCCAACTAAAACATTCATATTTCTTTATGTGCTACACAAATATGTAATAAAAAATGGGAGTTCCTATTTTAAAAAACGCAGTTGATATCCGTTTGACCTATGGCAGGGCCATCTAACGGGCCAACCATAGCACCATCTGGTTTTCCCCTTCAAGATAGACGTGTTTCGTTGTGTGTAGTTTTTTCATTTGATGCTTATTTCGTGAGATATTTGGTCCGGTCACTATCAATGGACCACCCTGTATAATCAGTTGTGCACCCACTATCGTCTGCTTCAATTTGACCCAACAGCCTTGAGACACCCTGTATGTGTTGTATAATGCAGATAACAGCTACTTTGGAAAAAAGAAAAAAAAAAAAAGGCTGCTGTTCCTCTTCCTGTACTACACAGCTAAAAGACCAAACCAAGTATTTATGTAATTTTACACAGATAATTATCAGCTGTCTGCATAATGGAAATGCCGGGATATGTCAATACAAATATTATGTTTACATTCTTGAGACATATGGTCCAATAAATTGTAGGAATGAGTAATGATTTATTCTTTTACTTTGTTATAAGTTTGTTGTGGTCCTCAGATGGCTGACCAATGAAACAAAATAATAATAATAATAATAATAACTTGCAGTTATGTTGGTGGATTTCAAAAAGCTTTTCATTCTGTTGAAGGAGAGACCATAGATAAAATAATTCCAGAATTTGCCATAAAGTCTAAACTAGCAAACCTTATCTGTGAAACATTTACAGATACAATGTGTAAAGTAAAATTTGTGGGAAAAATTTCACACCCTTTCAAAATAGAAATTGTGGCGTATTCGCAATTCTTTTTGACAGTTAGAGTTCAGAATGAAAAACTGAAGCAAAAAGATCGAAATCAGATGTCTCTCATTTGCAGATGATTTTGCTATACTTTCCAAACATTTGGTATCAGCTATAACACAAATAAATATTCTGGAAGAAACAGCCAGCAGAACTGGCTTAAGAATTTCTGGAAGAAAAAAAAAATTAACAAACATTAATGATGTTCCAAATTTCCTGGAAAAAAAATTGGCCAAATAGTGAGGGTAAAGAAAATCAAATATCTATGGGAGATAGTCCAAGAAAATGCTCTAGAAAAATCTGCAATAGAGGAAAGGTTGCATAAAATGGGGAGAGCATATGGTATCACCAAAAACCTCTACAATAAAATTCAAAAATAAGGCATTGCAACACAATAGTGAAGCCAGAAAGCCTTTATGCAAGTGAGTGCATGGCATTAAACTTTAATTTAGATGAATCAGAAGTATTAGAAAGTCGATTATAAGGAAAATATTAGGACCACAGAACACAGCAGAAGGTTGGAAATTATGAAGTAATGCTGAAATATACCAAAGTATAGAAAATATAACAAATGTAATGAGAAACAGAAGATCCATGTTTTTTGGACATTCATTTTGAATGCAAGACAGTAGATTAACTAATAAGGTTTTCAAATATTTGTGAGGTAAGAAGTCGACAACAAGCTGGGCCAACAAAGTAAAATAGCATTTGGAAAGAAACAATATAAAAACAGGAGGTATGAACAACAGAAGCCTTTCAGAAAAAATATTGAAACTGGAAGGATTCCAAGGCAGGGTAGCTAAAATGACCAGTTGAAAGTGGTCTGAAGACAGAAAGATGAAATAGTGAACAAATGAAAGCATACTGGAAGGAAAGAAAAGAACAAAGAATGAAGAACTGAAACTGGAATGTGGTCTTCAGATGGCCTATTCACTTCTGCTAATAATAATAATAATAATAATAAAAACAATAGTGAACAAGTGTGGATTGCTACTCACCGTATAGTGGATGCTTAGCACAGCAGACAGGTGAATTTAAAAGTAGACTAAGCTATCAGACATAGAAAAATACACATACATTCACCCATGCACAACTTTTACATATGCAGCTACTTTGACCTCTGGATGCTGAGGCAATATTCGAAAGTAAAATACCATTCATTTTCTGTTACAGGTCAGTTGGATCTCATCAGCAATAAATCAGTCCTGAAGATGGAGAACAACCCGTGGGTCGCACCGATCGCAGACCAGCTGCAAGTCGGTGTCTCGCACGTCGTCGACTACATACGATCTGACACTTACAAGTTGTAAGTAGAGTAACCCTGACACAGTGAACTTTTTTATCCTTAAAAGTAGATTCAAAAAATTGACTGGATATCATTGCTACAGCATGTAATTTCCAGAGTATGATAACTTTCCACATTACTTTCTGTACACCAGTATTCGTTTGTAGTTGTGACTGGATATTTACCTGTAATGATACAAGCTGCAGAACTTTGTCATTAATATCTACATTTACATCACTAGTCTCCAATTCACACTGTAGTGTTTGTCAGAGGGTCCATAGTACAACTTTCAGACTATTTCTCGACTGTTCCACTCTCGAATAACATACAGGAAGAATGAACACCTAACTCTTCCTGCATGAGCTCTGAGTTCTGTTATTTTACTACAGCCGTTCAGGATTTCACAGTAAACGTGGTCTGCAATGAGACAGTGAGCAACAAGTACGGTACCCCCTCCGTTGTCACAGGGAAGAAGATTGGGAACAGGACTGGAGGCTAGTGTAACTGAGGAAATAAATCCCAAGAGTTATTTTAAGAGAGATCTAGACTGTCTCCATATTCTCTGTGGCATTACAGATAAAGCACTACAAGCTACAGATTGTCGCAAACTGGTTACTCAAAGCATTATCATTTTTCTTTTTAGTTGTGCTGCAAATCCTGATTTATTTCCCAACATCTCTCTCTCTCTCTCTCTCTCTCTCTCTCTCTCTCTCTCTCTCCCTCTCCCTCTCTCTCTCTCTCTCTCTCTCTCTCACACACTCTCTCTCTCTCTCTCTCTCTCTCTCTCTCTCTCTCCCTCCCTCCCTCCCTCCCCCTCCCCCTCCCTGCCTCTCCCCCTCTCTCTCCCTCTTCTGCTGTAGAGCAGAGGTGTCCAAATCAAGTATTACTGCATAACAAGAAGTGAGCATCTGTCACACAATCAGAAAATATCCATGAAATTCCATTTTGTAAAGTTATGATAATTGTGTATTATCAATTTGAAACTTATGCCACACAATGATATGTGTTAAATGTACGTACCTCTGACTGACTGTCCCCGTCTCCCCCTTTTTTTTCTCCTCAGTGGTTGTTAGTGTTAAGTATATTCTGTGTGGCCCAAAAATAGTAGTCTTCTATCAGTGTGGCCGAGATAAGTTAAAGGGTTAGACACACCTGCCGTAGAAGCATAAAGTAATAAATTCCATGACAAACCTACGTATTCTAAACATTCTTCAATGCTGCTAAGAATGTCACATTGAGCTGTGTGCCTTTGATATCTACATTTTCATGCAGCACTAGAGAAAATGCAGTGAACTCTTAAGGAAGATTGTGCAAGCTTGTGAACATCGTCTGCTGTAAATGCATGCGTCATACAGTTGTTGTGTTTGATAGTGGCACAGTGCAAAAGCGTTTAGCCTGAAGCTGACCTAAATGATCAGTTGCAGCTATCAAGTATTCTTTTATTAGACTGCTATCCATGAAAAGGTGCAATTTTGTAACTGATCCAAACAGCACGCTCATTCGATTTTTCTTCATCTACTTCCTCCTCTTCAGAGAGGGTCTTTTAAGTTTTAAAATTTCTTGTACACACTCACGTCTTTCACATTTTATTTTTCTTGATTCTTTGACATGGTAAGACATGTAGTACCTTTGTAAATTGAACCTCCTGCAAGTATTGAGTGCCTTACGATATACTAAACATTTTGTGAACTCGTTGTTCTTCACACATTAGATTCAAATGCAAAGAATTTTTAGTGACACACAAAACTGACTCGCCATTGCTACTATTAGATGGAATTGCTGTCATAACTGACCCTCCCTATTTAAGTTAGCATTTTTCACGTGTTGGCACGACTATGTGATGCGTGTGAATTTTCCTTGTACTCTGCTCGTGAGCAAGAGCATTTGCAGGCACTAGTGCTCACACTCAAAATCAGCGAGTTGTTGAGCCCTGCAGCAGTCCTTTCCCTCAAATATAGATGAGTCAACAAGTATTTTTGCATTTAAAAGACAAAATTGGTGATTGAAATGTAGTGAAAAGATATGGCTGCAGTGGAAGACGACTGTGTTTAATGATTGCCACCCACAATTTGCATATCATATCCATGACCCTCTTTCTCTTCTTCACAATAATACAAAAGTGAGCTGCCCTTCTTTGAACCTTTTAGATGTCCTCCATCAATCCTATCTTGTAGAGTCCGACACTGAGCAGCAATACTACAGAAGAGAATGGACAAGCAGATTGTAGGCAGTCACTTTAGCAGATCTGTTGCACCTTTTAAGTGTTCTGCCAGTAAAACTTACTTGTTGGTTTTCCTTCATGTCATTTTCTATGTGATTCTTCTAATTTAATTTGTTCACAGTTATAATCCCTAGGCATTTAGCTGAATTGACCGACTTTAAATTTTTGTAATTTATTGTGTAGCCAAAATGTAATGGACTCACTTTAATTGAACATTGTACATTGGGACACTTTGCAAACTTTAGCCTCTAGCCAGCCCTGTAATAAAAGTTTAATATATTTTTTAATCAGTTTTGAAATGATAGCATTCCTTCTATGTGGGCTGCAATCCTTTTTCTGCAATTACAAAAATTACTCCATAAAAGTGTGGTTTTTCCAAATGTGGAAATCTGTTCCTAGGTACAATATGGTTATGTACCTAGCAACAAATATTCTACTAAAATTTAAAAGTGTTACCATAAATAAATCTTGTGAGTATCGTGTTTAGTAGTCTGTGTGTTAAATTAATAGTCTACTACACACAAATAATCAGTGAGTAAAATCAAATGAAGAAGTAGTACTATCAGAAACCAGTTGCAGGTTACAACATTTTGAAACAGAAGCTGCAAATGTCATGTGTTTCATTATAGATGATCTTTCTCTGCTTCTATGTACAAGACTGTATGTGTGATGAAGTATGGCTTAACCATACACTAGTTATATAACTAGTTTTAAAATATACAGAATTTTATTCACCATAATTATCTGTAACTGAAGAATTAACAATGTCCTCCAAATAACTTTAATATACAGGGTCTGTCAAAATGAATATACAGGTCTTAAGGCTTTGTACTATTTATTACATTCAACATACAATTATAAATAATACAGCAGATGAAAGAGCAACTCAAAACAGGTTTTTTTGTATACCTGTGTGCAAAGGGAAAAGTATGGAATGACAAAGAGCGACTGAAGAACCCGTGAACAAGTTAGTCTTTCGCACACAGCCCCATGAAATCGGTTTAGTAGGCTAGTCATGAATTAGCTATTGCGGTGACATCTGTGTGGGACTTTTAAGAAGACATTTACAACTATGTCATTATCATTTGCAGTTGTTGCAAATGCTAAAGCCTACAGACTACAGTTAATGTGCCAACTTTGCAGAAGAAATTATACTGCATGATGAAGATTTTCTAGATCGTGTCATCTTCAGTGATGAATCATCATTTCACCTAAGAGGAAAGGTGGACACATATAATGTGCACATCTGAAAGTCAGCAAATCCCCACTCGATGGTTCAGTTGCAACGAGGCTCCCTTAATTGAATGTTTTTGTGCCATACCCTAGTGGAAAGTTTATAGACCTTTCTTTGTCGGTGAAGTGACTGTAACTGGTGTTGCTTGTCTTCATGCAGTAGAACTGTGGCTCTTTTCTCAATTTGAAGAAGCTGAACCACAGTACTTTATTTGGCAGCAAGATGATGTGCAGCCTCACTGGCATAACTCAGTATGAAGTTGCTTAAATGACACTGTACCTGACCTCTGGATTGGCCGCAGGGGACCGGATGACAGGGCTCATCTTGTATGACCTCTGTGTTCATGCACAATTGGATGCCATGCAATTTTTTATCTTTGGGGTTCATAAAGGATCATTTACATGTGCTTCTGCTACCCAACTTTAGAAACAGCATTGTTGCAACAGTTACTCCTGACACACTGATCAAGGTGTTTGAGTTGCTGTTTCATTTGTTTATTATTTACAATTGTAAGTTGAACATAATAAATGCTACAAATCCTTAAAAACACTATATTCATTTTGAATCGCTCTGTACAATAGAGCACTTAGGTATATAGAGCTCAAAATACTTGGAGACTCCGCACAAAACTCATCCTCATGTCTCACAACAACAGAAACAGTAGAAAACAGTGGAAACTGCTTGTGGTGGTTTCTGGTGCACATTTCTTTATGCAATTCTAAAATCAGTCACTAGATTGAAACCCCAGCCAGGAAACATCTGGTGTTCTTAGCCATAGTACCCTCCAGCTTTAGCAGTCTCTTCTACTCGTGTTGATGACCTCACAGATGCTTCGAGTGAGCAGTCGTATAGTACTGCCAAAAATTGAACTATTTTGCCAGCAAACTTCAAAAGGAATCTAAGCAGTCTTCAACAATTTTGGCTCCACAAGGCTGGGAGTGGTTGCAGACAAGCCTCTTGTGAATCTTCTTGTCCTACCTCAGCCGCTGCTCATTTGTCTGATGCCAGTGAGCACCTCAACTTTCGAGGTGTTAGTGAATCTGCTTCTCCCAGTTGTTAGGAGATCTTCCCCCTCAATCTCTTTCCTGCAGTGTTTTGGTCAAAGTAATCCTGAGGGGCCACTTGGGGAGCCAGCCTCTTTACACACCTGCTACCACTTCAGTTCCTCATTCCTTATTGTATCCATTTTTATTTCCTGTATGAAAGAATGGAAGAACTGAATTTCTTTTGCCTGGGGGTAGTTGTTATTCATTTCCGTAACTGTTTGTGCTGGTAGCCCATATGCTAGTGTAAGTAACAGTGTTTACTTAACAAAAAGATTTTTGTTGTTGTTGTTGTTGTCGTCATCGTCTTCATCAGTCCGAACACTGGTCTGATGCAGTTCTCCACCTACTGTAACCCATGCAAGCCTCTTCATCTATAAATATCTACTGCAACCTACATTCCTTCTAAATCTGTTCATTATATATTCATCTCTTGGTCTCCCTCTACAATTTTTACACCTTTCACACACACACACACACACACACACACACACACACATTCCTGGCAATCCCTTGATGTCTCAGAATGTGTCCTACCACATGATCCCTGTTTCTTTAGTCAAGTTCTGCAACTGATTTCTTGTCTCCCCAATTCTATTCAGTACCTCCTCATTTGTTATGTGATCTGCCCAATCTAATCTACAGCATTCTTCTGTAGCACCACAGTTCAATAGCTTCTATTTTTTTCTTGTCTGAGCTGTTTATCCTCTATGTTTCACTTCCATGCACAGTCACATTCAAGACAAAGACCTTCAGAAAGACTACCCAGCATTTAATGCACTGGTGAGGTGGCTTGCTTGCCTCAGCAATGCAGATAGCTGTATCACAGGAGCAACCACAAAGGAGGGGTATCTGTTGAGAGTTGAGGCAAACGTGACGTTTGTGGAGAGTGCAGTGCCTTTTCAGTAGTTACAAGGGCAGTAGTCTGGATAATTGAGTGATCTGGCCTTGTAACATCAACCAAAACAGTCTCGCTGTGCTGGTACTGCGAATGGCTGAAAGCAAGGGGAAACTACAGCTGTAATTTTTCCCGAGGGCGTGCGGCTCTGTATGGTTAAATGATAACAGCGTCCTCTTTAGTAAAACATTCTGGAGGTAAAAAAGTCCCCTTTCGGATCCCTGGATGGGAACTACTTTAGAGGGAAAGCTGTCATCAGGAGAAACTAGACAGAATGGTAACAAAAGAATTAATAGAAATTTTAGACTGTACTGCCAGCAGTTTGTCTCTGGGATGTAGTGTGTAGTGCTGACAGTACTGCTGTAGTCGCTTAACAAAACTAGAAACCCATCCACAATTTTTTCTGCTTTTCCAAACACTACTTGGAATGTCTTGGAACAGTAGTGTGTAAAAGTAGGATGAAGCAAACAGCTTGGTGGAATGATACAGTCAAGGCAGCCTGTAAAAGGAAAAAGAAGGCGTATCAAAAATGGCTACATACCAGAACCCAGGTAGACAGAGAAAGTTATGTTGAAGAAAGAAACAAAGCCAAACAGATAATTGCAGCATCCAAGAAGAAATCATGGGAAGACTTTGGAAACAGGTTGGAGACTATGGGTCAAGCTGCTGGAAAACCATTCTGGAGTGTAATTAGCAGTCTTCGAAAGGGAGGTAAGAAGGAAATGACAAGTATTTTGGACAGGTCAGGAAAACTGCTGGTGAATCCTGTGGATGCCTTGGGCAGATGGAGGGAGTATTTTGAAGAGTTGCTCAATGTAGGTGAAAATGCGATCAGTAATGTTTCAGATTTCAAGGTAGAATGGGATAGGAATGATGATGGAAATAGGATCACATTTGAGGAAGTGGAAAAAATGGTCAATAGATTGCAGTGCAATAAAGCGGCTGGGATGGATGAAATTAAGTCGGAACTCATCAAATACAGTGGAATGTCAGGTCTTAAATGGCTACACAGGATAATTGAAATGGCCTGGGAGTCAGGGCAGGTTCCATAAGACTGGACAAAAGCAGTAATCACACCAATCTTTAAACATGGAAACAGAAAAGACTGTAACAACTACAGAGGTATCTCTTTAATCAGTGTTGTGGGTAAAATCTTCTCAGGTATTGTTGAAAGGAAAGTGCGAGTATTAGTTGAGGACCAATTGGATGAAAATCAGTGTGGGTTTAGGCCTCTTAGAGGTTGTCAGGACCAGATCTTTAGCTTACGGCAAATAATGGAGAAGTGTTATGAGTGGAACAGGGAATTGTATCTATGCTTTATAGATCTAGAAAAGGCATATGACCGGGTTCCTAGGAGGAAGTTATTGTCTGTTCTACAAGATTATGGAGTAGGAGGCAAACTTTTGCAAGCAATTAAAGGTCTTTACATGGATAGTCAGGCAGCAGTTAGAGTTGACGGTAAATTGAGTTCATGGTTCAGAGTAGTTTCAGGGGTAAGACAAGGCTGCAACCTGTCTCCACTGTTGTTCATATTATTTATGGATCATATGTTGAAAACAATAGACTGGCTGGGTGAGATTAAGATATGTGAACACAAAATAAGCAGTCTTGCATATGCGGATGACTTAGTTGTGATGGCAGATTCGATTGAAAGTTTGCAAAGTAATATTTCAGAGCTAGATCAGAAATGTAAGGACTATGGTATGAAGATTAGCATCTCCAAAACGAAAGTAATGTCAGTGGGAAAGAAATATAAACGGATTGAGTGCCAAATAGGAGGAACAAAGTTAGAACAGGTGGACGGTTTCAAGTACTTAGGATGCATATTCTCACAGGATGGCAACATAGTGAAAGAACTGGAAGCGAGGTGTAGCAAAGCTAATGCAGTGAGCGCTCAGCTACGATCTACTCTCTTCTGCAAGAAGTAAGTCAGCACCAAGACTAAGTTATCTGTGCACCGTTCAATCTTTCGACCAACTTTGTTGTATGGGAGCGAAATCTGGGTGGATTCAGGTTACCTTATCAACAAGGTTGAGGTTACGGATATGAAAGTAGGTAGGATGATTGCAGGTACTAGTAAATGGGAACAATGGCAGGAGGGTGTCCA
This sequence comes from Schistocerca cancellata, assembly GCF_023864275.1. NCBI lineage: Eukaryota > Metazoa > Arthropoda > Insecta > Orthoptera > Acrididae > Schistocerca > Schistocerca cancellata. The sequence continues at coordinate 42,199,108 of NC_064637.1, forward strand.
CAATGAGGAAATCAAAGAGAAACTGGGAATGAACTCTATAGATGTAGCAGTCAGGGCGAACAGGCCTAGATGGTGGGGTCATGTTACACGCATGGGAGAAGCAAGGTTACCTAAGAGACTCATGGATTCAGCAGTAGAGGGTAGGAGGAGTCGGGGCAGACCGAGGAGAAGGTACCTGGATTCGGTTAAGAATGATTTTGAAGTAATAGGCTTAACATCAGAAGAGGCACCAATGTTAGCACTGAATAGGGGATCATGGAGGAACTGTATAAGGGGGGCTATGCTCCAGACTGAATGCTGAAAGGCATAATCAGTCTTAAATGATTATGATGATGATGATGATGATTCCAAACACTATTTGGACTTGCCCTACATGGCATAGAACCTAGTTTACACAAGGCTGCTTCCTGCACAGAACCTCATGTAAGAGGTGGTCGACTGCTGTCGCTCACTCTTGGGCAGTGGCCTTTTGTGCAGGTGGGCAGTCAGTCGTCAGACGTGCCCCCTAGAGGACCGTGCAGAAGTTACGGAAAAGATGAGGACTACTTTGACAATTGGCTCTGTATCTGACAGGAAGGAATGTCCCTATGATGGTACAATTAGCTGCAGAGAAATGTGCCTTTGACAAGCTCTGCAGGTTTCTCAATCTCGTACAAAATTTAACTGTAACTGCACTGTATGCCAAAACAATGAGTTCACTACGATGGATTTAAAATTATTCCAGAGCAGGAAGTGAGACACTGCTCCTACTTGACTTTCAGATCTATGTTGGCACAGTGGTGTAGTTGATAGAGCTCTAGATTCTGGCCTTGCAGGTCCCAGCTTGAATTCCAGGCAGTGGCAGAGATTCTACGTTATTCCAGTCCTTCCAGGGCATTTCAGGTCTACTTGGGCTCCTACCAAATCCCTACTGGGGTAAAGGGTGACTGAGTTGACGGGCCTACAACTCTGCCCTTCTTAGTGAGCACTGAATAAAAACTGTACTGCACCTAGAGCTGGGCCATGACCCGCAGACTTAACAGATCAGTGTTCCTGATCATTGTCATTCTATTACTTGCATAAAGTCCTCTATTTGAATTATTTTTCATAGAACATGTGGAATTAGAAATTTTTATTAGATTAAATCCAACTTCCATTTTAGTAATTCTTACATTTATTCACATTCTCGAATAGATAACATTTAGAACACACCTTTCTTCTCTGCTAACTCAGCCACAATACACACCCTGCTATCCATATTTGGTGGTGTTGATAGACATTCACAAAAATGAATGTGCTGCACTATCCTACCTTTCAGAACAAATAGTTGCTTCCTTGATGAACAGAAAGGGAGTGTTAAAAAGGAGATGCACCAGAAGGTGACTCAGACTTGACTATATGAGGGATAAAGTTGTAGGGATGAGGCAGACAAAGACAAAGTCGAAGGTGTCAGGGAGAGTAGGTTAGAGACGGTACATTTTTTGCCCTAATTCTTAAATGCACTGTTCGTGTCTCTTCCCTGTAATCTGTTTCTACTTCCCACTGTGTTCTTATCATCTCTAGGATGGAGTTGGTACAATGTGTACCGATCTAGAGTGCATGCAATATTAATTGGCTGCTAGCTATGCAGTAGGTGAGGGGGCAAAGGTAGTGGTGGGGGGACTCCCTTGCAGACGGGGCAGTGTGGTAGGAGAGGTGTAGTCATACAGTATAAGCCTTCATACAAACTCGTGTCTCGCAGAACTTGTACACTAAAGCTAATGGGCCTGCAAACAGTCGTATTAACAGGTTATGCCAGTATGACAAATTGACAAGTCAACCGTTTAATATTAAACACCATTGGTACAGGGTTACACTGATCAAAGAGAATAATTTATTGTTGCTTATTTTGGGCACCTTTTCTCCTGTCTCTTGTTGCCATGTTAAAATACAAGGGCAGTTCAATAAGTAATGCAACACATTTTTTTTTTTTCTGAAACAGGGGTTGTTTTATTCAGCATTGAAATACACCAGGTTATTCCCCAATCTTTTAGCTACACAACACTATTTTTCAACATAATCTCCATTCAATGCTACGGCCTTACGCCACCTTGAAATGAGGGCCTGTATGCCTGCACGGTCGATGTCGGAGCCAACGTCGTACTGCATCAATAACTTCTTCATCATCCGCGTAGTGCCTCCCACGGATTGCATTCTTCATTGGGCCAAACATATGGAAATCCGACGGTGCGAGATCGGGGCTGTAGGGTGCATGAGGAAGAACAGTCCACTGAAGTTTTGTGAGCTCCTCTCGGGTGCGAAGACTTGTGTGAGGTCTTGCGTTGTCATGAAGAAGGAGAAGTTCATTCAGATTTTTGTGCCTACGAACACGCTGAAGTCGTTTCTTCAATGTCTGAAGAGTAGCACAATACACTTCAGAGTTGATCGTTTGACCATGGGGAAGGACATCGAACAGAATAACCCCTTCAGCATCCCAGAAGACTGTAACTGTGACTTTACCGGCTGAGGGTATGGCTTTAAACTTTTTCTTGGAAGGGGAGTGGGTGTGGCGCCACTCCATTGATTGCCGTTTTGTTTCAGGTTCGAAGTGATGAACCCATGTTTCATCGCCTGTAACAATCTTTGACAAGAAATTGTCACTGCCCGTTGTTTGCAACGCACATCCGTTACAGACGCCATTTTTAACAGCTCCGTACAGCGCTGCCACCTGTCGGAAGTCAATGAAACTATACAAGACGAAGCGGGAATGTTTGAAAATATTCCACAAGAAATTTCTGGTTTTTTCAACCAAAATTGGCCGAGAAAAAAAATGTGTTGCATTACTTATTGAACTGCCCTTGTAAGTTCTTTTTCCAAAACATAGCGATGTTTGCACTATTTCACCACACTAATATGCTAACGCAGCTGCAGTTGCAATGTAATTATGAAACAGTCTACTATTAATCAAACAATTGAGGACGAGTGAATGCCAATGAAAATCTCATGCTTGCTGTAAAAATAAAAGTCCGATTCATTCATTTATGGTATTCCAGAGACCATACTAATTTTCATTTCACCAGCTATCAATAGCCCTTTGAAGAATTACATTAATTCATTGGAGAAATCTATGGCACTTGTCTATTGTAGTTGATAAGAAAATTTTGCTTGTTAGCTATGTGGCAAAATACTCCCTGCATTGCATTCTACCATTTGCTAAAAGTTTTACTTGGTATCTCAAACTATTTATGATATCTGAAGGATGATACGAATATTTCACTTCCACTCTGATTTGCACAGATGATCAGAAGTGAGTGTGCTACATACTTTAACATATACTGAACGCAGACTCATAGCGATCCCTAGTTTGCATTGCAAAGTATTCGACTTTGGCACAGCATATTTCTGGATATAGAAATATTACAGTTACTATGACCATTGATGAAATGACAGGCAGTTCATCATGAAGCTGATGATTCAGATGTGTGAGAATCAGATTTTTTTTACCAAATAGTTTCTTTAAACTCGTTTGTGAAAGGTTGCAGTGCGACCAGCATGAGCACACCTCCATTCTTGCGCTTTAGCCGAGGCAGGCAGAGAACGTTTCATTCGTAATGGACAATGCTCATAGTTGTGTGGGTAATAGGCAAATGAGGTGGTCGACCCTTTGGAACAGAGGGCCGGACTTGTCCAGCACTGAGAACGAGAATGGGTTTCTGCACACCAGCCAAATATTTCTGCACAAGATCATCCTGGGGTCTGAGTGACCTTCTAATGTAACTATCCGATAATAGACAAAAATTCAGATTGGCAGAGTAGCTAAAAATTGTTACTGACAGGTGATCTGATCAAATAGACATGAAACCCATCACAGAGAGTTAACAGCATTGGATAGTAACAGAGAATTGAAACTAATATTTTATGGTAATGCTATTTAACTTTGGGGATTGAGTTAACTGTTGCCCACTTTCGCCATTGACTGTCAATAATCCGACACCTGTTTTCATTCCACTTCTTGTTTATTACTCCAAATAAATGCAAGTTCTCGGGGATGATTCTCATTTACATGTCACGCTGACTTCATTAATTTATCCTTTTTGGGTTATACACAAAGTTGCACAATTCATTGTGAAGTGCCTATATACTCCTTTACAAAGACTGACCTCAACAGAACTGATTTCAAAAACTCCATCAAATGATTGTCCGTGTGGTTGATGCCACACCACACATTATACCCTACTAAAAATAAACTCCCTCTTTTTCCTGACCTTTTCCTGTATTTTTACAGGATCAGCATGTTAATTTTCAGATTTGGCAATGTTAGTGCTGGAGGGTGTCTCGGTGCTCTTCCGGTCTCCACCCACTCCTCCTGTGATGGAACTTCTGTACCCCATCTGTCTGTGTCTAATGCTATCTCATGTGAAAATATGAGAATGTGTTAGAAACGCTTGCAAAATGTGTAATTGTGGCGGGACATGGGTACCAGCATGGTATTCACCTAAACAGATTTGGGAAGCTGTCTGAAAACACATCCATGTTGGCTGGGACATTGGACCTCCTTATTAATATGCTGATCGAATTTGATCTGGAGCCAGCATACATCCACAAATCCCAAAAGTGATGCACTAAAGTGTGCAGCTATCTGCGGACGTCTTACTTTGTTACTGAGTCAGTTATCAAAAACAATTGAAAACTGATCTTATAAAACGTTCGGTACTTCATGTAATATTGCAGATTAAAAGGATTCTTCTGATATTATTATAATTTAGACTAACTTACATATTTGACATGAAAATGAATGCAGCATAATCGTTAAACAATATCTTTATTTAATATTTTCATTGTGCATTAATTACTGTAAGATTTGTATTGCTAAAATATTTTTGGCATCTGTTTTTGTTGTGGATTCTGATATTATTATATGTTCTTTGAGGTAAACAAATAAAATATCCAATCTCTGGGACTAATGGTAAGGTGATCTTTCTATAAAGATCTAAAGAAAGTAAGCCTGCACCAGAAAAATTAATTAAAAGTAAAAAATTATCTTTGTGATAAAAGAATGATAAAGTTCAGCCGTAAGTGCAAATTGAAATAAGCAAAACAGTAGTTATTTAAAGAGTATGTGGGGTTATGGGGTAATACGACTGAGTTAGTCATTACTCCTTGTACTGGTAATTTCAATACATGGCTCCCCATCTGTCACATTGCAATTTGACTTTCCTCTTTGACCTTCCCCAAGGGAGGAACTATTACTTCAAAATGGTAGGTAGCATATTGCATTTACTTTCTACTTGTGTATCGACAGTACTAAATGTGTCAGATATCTGTTCTGTTTGATGCGGCTTGTAGTGAAATTGCATGCTTATGGAATATCATCTCAGTTATGTGACTGGATTTGTGAGTTCCTGTCAGAAAGGTCACAGTTCATAGTAACTGACAAAAAGTCATCAAGTAAAACAGAAGTGATTTCTGGCATTCCCCAAGGTGGTGTTATAGGATCTCCGCTGTTTTTATCTGTATAAACGATTTAGGAGACAATCTGAGCAGCCGTCTTAGGTTGTTTGCAGATGATGCTGTCATTTATCATTTAGTAAACTCATCAGAAGATTGGAACAAATCGCAAAATGATTTAGAAGAGATATCCAAATGTTGCAAAAATTAGCAATAATGAAAAGTGTGAGGTCATCCACATGAATGCTAAAAGAAATCCATTAAACTTCAGTTATATGATAAATCAATCAAATCTGGAGGCTGAATTCAACTGAATACCTAGGAATTACAATTATGGACAATTTAAATTGGAAAGAACACATAGAAAATGTAACAGATCTACTAAAGAGACTGCCTACATTACATTGGTCTGTCCTCTTTTGGAGTTCTGCTGCGTGGTCTGGGATCCTTACCAGATAGGTTTAATGGAGTACATCAAGAAAGTTCAATGAAGAGCAGCACATTTTGAATTATCACAAAATAGGGGAGAGAATGTCACTGACATGATACAGGATTTGGGATGGACATCATTAAAAGAAAGGTGTTTTTCGTTGTGGTGGAATCTTCTCACAAAATTTTCGTCACCAACTTTCTCCTCTGAATGCGAAAATATTTTGTTGACACTGTCCTACTTTGGGAGAAACAATCATCATAATAAAATAAAGGAAATCAGAGCTTGCATGGAAAGATTTGGTCTTCGTTTTTCCTGTATTCTGTTTGAGAGTAGAATAATAGATAATTATTGTGAAGGTAGTTCGCTGAACCTACTGCCAGGCACTTAAGTGTGATTTGTGGCATATCCATGTAGATGTAGATGCAGATGCATGAAACTTACATAGCTGATGAATTCTTCTCGAGACATCTGTCGAGCAAATTGATCGATTTGTAGGGCCAGCACTTGTCAGCAGTACTAAACATTTTATCTCCTTAAGACAAGTAATTTATTAGCTAAGGATTGAATTTTCTTTCAGTACAATTAACCACCTTTCTGTATTTGTTTGCAGTGTTTACAATCGGCACATGCAGACAGAGACTCCACCACCACCAAGGACAAACGACAAGAGGATGAAAATCTCGAGACGCCAACAGAGTTAATCTCGGAAAACTATTTTGGAAATTAGCTACTGAAATATGTAGCCAGTGTCACGAATGACGGACTAATGCTATGTTTATAGATTAACAGAGTTAGTGTCATTTAAGGATTTTCCGAGTTAGCTCCACAAAACTTTATAGGTTTTTAACTGTGAGGGCTATCTGGAGAGTAACCTCCTTTAGGCTATAAATAAAACAGTGCAATAGTTAAAGAAGATTTATCAGAAAAATTATTAAAACAACATCTTTGTATGGAAAATACAGAAATTAAGAGTGCTTGATTGTTTAAAAATTGAACAGGTAATGAAAAATTTACAAATTTAGATATGTAGATCAAACATTATTTTTTTGACGTAGTCGCTTTAATTCTCAATGCACTTTGTGCCTAGGGACGAGCTTTCTGAAACTTTTGACAAAAAAGTCTCGTTTGGACTCTTTGGCTCATTGTTTGTGACAAATTGGACCTTGCCATCCGTAGAAAACAATTTTCAACCCATAAACAGCTTCATAGAGGTGTCAGATAAGTGCTGTGAGTGAGGTGGTCGATAATGTCCCAGTCAGATGAACCCAAAGGTTTCTTTGTGGCACTGGCTGTGTGGGGATGTGCATTGTCATGCAACAACCACAGTTCCTTTGTTAACATTCTCCGTCTTTTGCTCTGTATCAACCTCCTTCATTTTTTTGGGATTTCTCCGTATCATGCAGCATTAATTGTTTCATTCTGGGGGAAAAGTTTGAGGAGAAGAATCTATTTAGTTGTGCCACACCACACATTTACCCTGATGGATGCATGTTTTTGCTCACAAATGATACATGAATAGTACCCCAAAACATTTTTTGTTGTGACATTTAACGTTACTACAGTTCGTCCCCCGTAGTTGAGTGGTCAGCATGACAGAATGTTAATCCTAAGGGCCCGGGTTCGATTCTCGGCTGGGTCGCAGATTTTCTCCGCTCAGGGACTGGGTGTTTTGTTGTCCTAATCATCATCATTTCCTCCCCATCGATGCGCAAGTCGGAAAAGTGGCGTCAAATCGAAAGACTTGCACACGGCAAATGGTCTACCCGATGGGAGACCCTAGTCACACGACATTTACATTTTACATGACCACTGGTATAAAAGGTAACTTTGTCACTGGAAATCATTTGCCTGACAATGCCTGGTTGCATCCATGACATTTCTACAAGAATCTTGGAGCGTTCTTGTTCCTGTTTTTGCTGAGCGGTCAAATCTTGGACAGTTTGTAGGTGATTTCGTTGCATGTCAAGGTCCTTGGATAGAATTTGGTTCACTGTCCTCTGTGGAATCCTTATTTGCTGACACCAACGTCTTGTCGATTTTGATGGAGCCTGTAGTGTGGCCTCCTGCAATAGAGCCATCTTCACTTCACTTCTACCTGTTCAAGGTCAGCGCCCCCCCCCCCCCCCCCCCTCCCCAACTCCTGTGATAATTGTCTGCTTCTGATTCATTTGCTTCAAACTTCTGGTAAACGTGATAAATTGCTAAATGAGTTGGTGGCCATCTACGTGGAAATTGTTCTGCAAATCTTCGACACACGCTTCTGTTGCCGACTGCACAACTTCCATTAAACTTGCAACCACTCTTCTCCGCTCAAGTGTGAGTCTATCAGTCATGTGTACTAGCAAACTGGAATAGAATACGAAACAAAATTAAGATTGTTCATATAATTTTGATTCGCCCCATATTTAGTGCAGTGAAATGGCTGTGTGCTAAAATCCAACACATACATGTGGAATAACAGGAAGAATGAAGTAAAACAACAAAAAATCTTGACCACTGAAGGTGCTTTAAAATAAGGTGAAAAGCATTTGGTCTTAATAAGATTTTAATTACTGTCACAAAAGATGGTAATTAACGTATAAACTGTACCAGCCACTTACATGCAGTTTTTTTTAAAGAAATAGCAGTTCTGTATATGAAATATTTTTAGCTTCATATTCTTATCTTCTCCTCTTAGGATGAATGATATAGCTGGATAGAATAATTTATGGGTGCATGTAGAGTGTGTGTGTGTGTCTGTATGTCTGTCTCTGCACACGCACGTGCACGTGTTTGAGAGTGCATGCAAGGGGGAAGGAGAGAGAGATTTCATGTTTATTGTGAAAACTTTTAGTTCAGTCATTTTTCCTCAAATGATGTAACATAATGCTTATGACTAGGATCGACATTTATGTAAATGTGTGTGTGTGCATATTTTCTTGTATCTGCTACTAATGAATCTCTGTGCCTACAGTTATTAATTGTGAGCTCCGTCAAGAATAGCCTGTTATGTCTGTTGACAGTATATTTTAAAAATTTCTGTCTTGAAGAACAGGCTGCAGTGAGGGAATGCTTCCTAAAGGCATTAACAAATTGATTCTGAGATCACTGCCATTATATAAATGTTAAAATATTTTTGTAATCAGTATTTAAATAACTGCTGTTAACAAATGTCGAGAAATGTATTATGTGTAAAATTTCTTGTATTTTTATGTATAACATAAGCTTTAAAACATTAAATTGAGAAAAATATATGCTTACAAATTACAAAATATATGACAAGGTTGTTGACATGTCACAGAATGTGAAAAAATTATCACCTACTGAAAGATAATTTCAACATTTTTTCTGTGCATTGCAAATGCATTGCTTGTGAAGTATGCACAAGGTGTCTGCAACAAAATGCCTCATTTTCAATTTGCTCCAAACACACAAATTAGTGAAATAAATTTATTTATTTCTCAAAAATAAGTTTAACGTCTAGTTAAATTAAAAAAAAAAAATACATCAGTTAAAACATGTGCCAAATGCTTGCAGATAACATCAAACATACACTCTTTCACATGGGCCCCTGCAGTGATACAAAGAATGTCTTGTCTCTATTCAATTTCCATCCAGGCCTGCTGCACCAAGTCTGGAGGGATGTGTACTGATGACTTCCACAACCTCAGTATGGAGGTCTTTTGGAGGTGTCGCATTGCAGTGGCGAATACCCTGTCCTTCACATAGCCCCAGAGAAAAAGAATCTGTGCTATGTTGTCAGAAGAATGAGGAGGCCAATTTGGGGGTCCGTCATGTCCAATCCAGCATCTTGGAAATGTTCAATTCAAAGTTTTCCAAACATCCAAGAACCAGTGAGGTTCAGCTTCATCTTGTTGAAACCACAGGTTTGGTTGCAGGCCTTAAACCTGGGGAAAAGCGAACATTTCCAACATGTCTACGTGTCCTGCAAGAATATTCTCAGCAAAGAACAACAGTCCAATTATCATGTCACACATGAGGCCACACCAAAACATTGATTTTTTGGGCTACATTGCTCATTGTCCCTGATACTATGTGGATTCTGTGACCGTCAAATATGAACATAATGCTTTTTATTTACAGATTCTGAGACATGGATTGTGGCCTCATCAGAAGTGGCCTTATTCCTGAGAAATATTCCACATCTACATCCATACTCTGTAAATCACTGTGAAGTGCATTGCAGAAGGCACATTCCATTGTACCAGTTATTAGAGTTTTTTCCCTTTCCATTCTCATATGGAGTACATGAAGAACGATTGTTTAAATGTCTCTGTGTCTACAGTAATTATTCTTATCTTGTCCTCATGATCCCTATGAGAGTGGGCTGTTGTATATTCCCAGAGTCATAATTTAAAGCCGATTCTTGAAACTTTGTAAGTAGTCTTTCTCAGGCTAGTTTATGTTTATCTCCAAGATAGTGCCAGTTCAGTTCCTTTAGTGTCTCTGTGACACTTTCCCATGGATCAAACAAACTTATGATTATTTGTGATGCCCATCTCTGTATACATTCAACATCCCCTGTTAGTCATGTTTGGTACAGGTGCCACACACTTCAGAAATATTCCAGGATGTGTTGCACAAATGATTTGTAAGCAATTCCCTTTGTAGACTGCTTTCACAAGTAGTCTACCAAAAACCTGCTGTTGCTATTCCTACGACTCAGCATATGTGATCGTTCCATTTCGTACCCCGACATAATGTTACACGTAGGTATTTGTAGTAGTTGTCCAATTTCAGCAGTAACTCATTGACATTGTAGTCATAGGATATTATATATTTGTTGTTTTGTGAAGTGCACAGGTCTACATTTCTGAACATTTAAAGCACCACTTATCAAGATCTGACTGAATATTTATGCAGCTTCACCTAAACAGTTTTTCATTATAGATAACTGCTTCGTCTGCAAAAACTGTGTAGTTAATATTAATATTCTGTGCAAGCCATTAATATAGAATGTGAACAGCAAGGGTTCCGACACACATCACTGGGGCCCACTTGAAGTTATTTCTACATCTGTCAATGCTCTTCATCCAAGATAACCTGCTGCATCATCCCTGCCAAAAAATCCTCGGTCCAGTCACAAATTTTGCTTGATACACTGTACAGTCATAGTTTTGACTATAAGAGCAGTGTGTACTGTGTCAAATGCTTTCTATTTGACTGCCTTTCACTATGTTATGGGAGAAAAGTGTGAGTGAATAGTTGCATAGTCAATGTTTTCAGATTCTGTGCCGGTTGGCACGGAGGAGGACATACTGTTTGAGATACCTCATTATGTTTGAGTGCAGAATATGTTCTAAGATTCTACAACAATATATGTGGTGTGGAATCCTTACAAAACAGAGTTAACAGAGTACATCAAGAAAGTTCAAAGAAGAGCAGCACATTTTGTATTATCAATAAATAGGGGAAAGAATGTCACTGACATGATACAAGATTTGGGATGGACATCATTAAAACGAAGTCATTTCTCATTGCGGTGGAATCTTCTCACGAAATTTCAATCACCAACTTTCTCTTCCAAATGCGAAAATATTTTGCCGACACTGACCTACGTAGGTAGAAATGCTCGTCATAATAAAATAATGGACACCAGAGCTCATATGGAAAGATATAGGTATTCATTTATTCCATGCATTGTTCAACACTGGAATAATAAAAAAATTACTGTGAAGGTGGTTCGATGAACCGTTCACCAGGCATATAAGTGTGATTTGCAGAGTACCCATGCAGATGTAGATGTAGATGAAGGATATGGGGCAGTAGTTTTGTGGATCACTTCTACAATCCTTCTTGTAACCTGTGCTTCCTTCCAACTACTGGTCATGTTTTTTTGGTCAAAGGGCCTAATAATAGATTATAATTAAAGGAGGGGCCAACTCAGTTACAATTTCAATATAAAATCTCATAGGGATTCCATCGGGCTCTGGATCTCTGTTCAATTCATGTGAGGGGAATGTCAAAACTGGTTTGAGAAGTTTTTGGGATGTTAGATGATGATGATGATGTTTGGTTTGTGGGGCGCTCAACTGCGTGGTTATCAGCGCCCGTACAATTACCCAATCTTTGCTCAGTCCAATTTCGCCACTTTCCTGGATGATGATGAAATGATGAGGACAACACAAACACCCAGTCATCTCGAGGCAGGTGAAAATCCCTGACCCCGCCGGGAATCGAACCCGGGACCCCATGCTCGGGAAGCGAGAACGCTACCGCGAGACCACGAGCGGCGGACATTGGGATGTTAGGTACATATAAACGACCTGTCTTTGTATCACTATCTGACTGTTCATTCAATTAGTTTCAGAACATCTGCTTTATACGTTAACACATTTTCATGAAGACAGAATTTTTCCAAAGCCTTTTTCCAGTTAGAAAACCCTATGGAAGTAAATGCATCTCCCTTTCTTTTTTTTTTTTTTTTTTTTTTAAGAAAATTGTAATAGATTTTTAGCATCTGCCTTTATGCAGGTTTTGCAAAAAACTTTTTCAGTAGGTGCTTCATATTCTAGCCATGTATATTTGATCAACCAAGACTTCTGAAATTATCTTCCCTTACTGGATTGTCCAGGTTTGGCTGTGAATGGTTCTCGCCTCTAAGACGACAAAGCAATTAACGACGCAATAATTGTTGGAGGTCGATTTGCAGTATCATCAACTTCCAAGTACACCTCTTTGGTAACAAATTTATCCACTGCAAACTTAATTCACAATACACTAAGAGACTGAAGTAAACGAATAAAATATAGTTATATAAAATAGTCCACTAGACACTAAAGTCGGAACACTAAACACGTCTGCAGCACGCACCGAATGAAGCTATCCACACTGAATGACTGCGATAGCAGGGTGGGCTTTATATAGCTGCGGTGTCGTAATGTTTCGAAGTGTCAGGGCGACGCAAGGTGGAGGGCTCCAGGCACTTCCGCTCCAGTCCTTTTGATATCGCCGTGGCTGCAGCGCTGGCCCACCGGCGCCAGACTCTACCCGAAGATTTGTGCGGCGGGACAAATTCTAAGTGTGCCCACAGCACCGTAACACTATCATGATTCACACCACTCGTTTTCAGTTAACCTGCGTACTACCGTTATAATTATTTGTTTTAACTCTTTACTGAATGTACTTTAAAAGGTAACAATTGTCAAACAGGGAAAATAAAACATTCCAACGTAATTTTGTGATTTTACAAAGCATAATATAACTAATAATTTTCTTAAATTATTGGGGGGCCGCCACCCTCTCACCCCCCCCCCCCCCCCATCCCCCCAAACGAATTTTTGAGGGGGCTCGGGCCCCTCAGGTCCCATGGAGTCAGCACCTGTTACAGAGATCAGTGATCTAGGCTCTTTAGGGAAGGATCTTGAAATAGGTCGTTTTATAATAGCAGGGATGAAGTTAACAGTTTGGACCATAACCTTACGCAGTTCGAGGTGATATCAGGCATATTGCTCAGAAGGTTTCTCACACTAGTGCAATAATCATGTCAGTCTCTGAGCTGTATGATAAGCCCAGGATGAAGTTTTCTGTGTAAGTTATTAATGCATAGCTTGTTCACTCATGGGAGAGGGATGTTTATCCACAGTTGTGACTGACGCATCACCCCTCACGTGGCTACATCATATGTGGCAGTTTGCATCTGAATGCTTCTGGTGAGAGGCTGCATATACGACTAATTGCCAGAAGCATCCAGTCTGACGAAAGCAGTATTCATCCTAGTCCAGTGTTTTCTAATGTATTCACAGAGCCTATTTTACAATAAATTCATATGTAAAGCAGAGCTACAGAATTAATATAGTTACAGTTCAGATAGCTACTAGTACAGTAAAGTACTACATCTTGGCAAAACCAAGGATATGCATTTAGAGTCCTCCATGAGAACATCAAAAGTCTCATTAGTAAAGAACCCTCATAACTGAAAAAAGGTGAATTTCTTTTGTTATGCATATCAATACATAAAATAGAAATCACTGACAATGAGCAGGTTCATCATAATGGATATGAAATATCACACCAATGTAGAACCAGCAAAAACAGAGGAGGAATGCCTATGTATCCAAAAGATGGAGTTAAATCCAGGACCTTCACATTACCAAACGTTGCGCTGAACCTTTTAAAATGCTGTGCCTCTGTAGGACATCAAGAAACACACAATTCGAAGTACTGTCTGTTAACAGACCACTGGCAAGTACCTCAAGCTTCATAGAGCATCTAGAAACAGTTTTAGTAATGCAATACAGAGTTAAGAGGAAAATCATTATTTGTTGAGACTTTGGTGTTGATTTTCTGACAGATAGTACTGACTGAGGGAACCTAGAGTTGTTCATGTGCAATATCAGATTATCTTCCACAGTGAAATCCTCAAGGATCAAAGAACATCATGTAACAGCTACTGACCATTTGATTTTAGATCCAACAGACTAGTGATTTAGCTGTAAGACCCGTAACCAGTAAAAAAAACTTGAATGTTCAACATGTTACTGTAATTACAAATTTGTGATGTGAAAGGAAAATGACAAATTCCACATCACCATGATTTCTTGTGCAAGACTATCCATGGAGCATGAAACCAACCAACCAATAGTCAGTGGTTTACCTGACTATGCTAGTCAAATGTTAACAATGAAATTTACTGACCATTTAAGTCGATAGAAGGAAAGTATTATACCACAGAACCATAAACAATCACTTGATCATAGTTTTTAGAGAAATTATTTGAAGAATGCTGAGGAGAAATTTTTAAAGCAGACAGTGTTGATGGAAAATTTATCTCTTTGTTAAACATATTACTATAGTATTATTGTACTATTTGTATTTTACCTAATACAAATAAGGGCAAAGCTGAACAGAAGCTGGGATAAGTGATGGCTACGTACTTGTGCTAGGAATTCAGAGAACAAGCAGTAGTCAGTATTTGAAAGTCTATTATCACCTGTATTGTAGAATCCTCCAATCTGTCATTAAAAATTCAAAACTTATGTACTATGCTCAAAAAATAAAAATTGCCAAGAATAAGGCTAAAACTTTTTGGAATGTTATTAAAAATGAAATAGAAATAATGACTCAAACGAAATTGAGCCCAACAGAGATTAATTTCAGAAACACAGCCCCCATGGAAATCGCAGAATTTGGCATGTCACTAAAAAGTAGTAATGCTGCTGGATATGATGGTGACTGTAGCAGTATATTAAAATGATGAGCTGGCTTTGTACTGGGCTACTATAAATGAGTCATTTGTTTTCAAAGCTCAATGTTTTCCAAAGTATTACAGGTACATATATGATTGATGCCCATCTGCTGGCATTATGAATGAGTGCCTTGACAAAATGGCAACAAAGCAAGAAAAGAGTTTTTGTGTGCAGGAGTATGACAGATGTTTATCTGTTACAACACTGCACCATGCATTCAGAAGGAATTACGGAAAAGAACTGCCATGTAAACGGAGAATTGTGTGTCGGTAATGAAAGTTTAGAGATAGTAGCCTCTGTAAACAGTACAGTACCGGTCGACAGAGTGTGCCAGCTGCAATGATTGAAAGGGCGAGGGAAAGTTCAGTACAGAACAATCAACGGTCTGCACATGTTACGAACTTGGAATACCGCAGCAAACTGTATGAGAGATTCTGTGAGTGGCTACATTTCAAACTACACCATCCCCAGCTCGTGCAACAGTTAAAACTGGAAGATTATGGCCACCTCCTTCAAATTTGCATCACAGTGCAGGAGGCACTTATGGATAAACATCTCATTTTCAAGCTGATATTCAGTGATGAAGCAACCTTCCATTTATATGGAAAGGTTAATTACCTTTGAAAATCCTCATGAAATTGTGGGGCATGAATGCGATTTGCTGAAGGTCAATCTTTTCTGTGCAATGTACAGATGGAGCTGAAGCTGTATGAGCTTTTTGCTTCTGTAAGAAGACTGTGAAGGGTATTTCTTATCTTGATACATTGCTGTCCGGTTGTTTCCACAACTGATTGCTGATTGTAAGACTTTCATCTTTCAACAGACAGGGCACCCACTCACTGGAGCAACAATGTTCTTCACTACCCAAATAACAAAAGCGTCTAAGCTGCTGGATTGGGCATAGCGGTGAAGACGATGTGACTCTGTTCCCTTGACACCCCCAGGTCACCTGACCTGACACAGTGTGATTTTTTCCTTTCGGGGTGCATAAAGGACTGTGTTTAAGTACTCCCACAGTGAAGAACACTGGAACATCTCCGAGATCACGTCAATGTTGCTGTGATGACCACAAACAGAATAGTGCTACTTCAGGTGTGGGACGAACTCTACTACCACTCGAATGTGCCTTGTGTGACCACGTGGCACTCATAGAATATTTGTATAGTGCAAAACAAAGACATGGTGAGTTTATGAGATGACTTTGCAAACTACTTCATTAGCCCTCAAGGTGAAGAGGCTTGGCAGCAGCAACAAATGTAATTGCTACAAATGTTACATGAACGTTAATGAGCTTAGGCCTCATTGTTCATCTGGCATTGTATTTGTGATGTGCATTGTACAATTATTCTCTTTATGCATCAATCACATTTGTACATGTAATAGTTTGGAAAATATAGAACTTCGAAAATGAATGAATCATTTATAGTAACCTTTTAGTATTACCCTTAAGCTCTCTTTGCAATCAATTAGTGACTCATGACATGTTTCCTGACAGACTTAAATATGCTGTAGTAACACCCATCTTCAAAACTCGAGATAAGCAAACCACCTCTTATTACAGCCATACAGGGAGTAAGCAATAACTGCTTGAAATGCAATCACAGTGGTGTAAGGTAAGTTGAGACAGACAGTTAGGCCTGTCTCACACTGGGACACTGGTGATGGTCACCAGTGACGGTCACCGGTAATAGTGGTGAACAGTCTTGGATCACCAGTGTCTGACACCGCAGATATTGCCAGCTGATTAGTTAGCGAAATGGACTCGAGCGAGGAGGAACTTTTGTTGGTATTTCTAAGGAGGAGGAGGAGAAAGAAGACAACGTTTTTTACACGTACATCCACTGCTACATGATCGGCTGGAGAAAGGATTGTTTGATACTCTTTATGTCGTTTGAGGATATGTTAACTACTCAGGGATTGTAGGACATGTCACCTAGTTTAGTGTGTAGAGGAAATATTGCGAACAGTATCAGAGATGACTTTGCAAACTACTTCATTAGCCCTCAAGGTGAAGTGGCTTGGCAGCAGCAACAAATGTAATTGTTACATGAACGTTAATGAGGTTAGGCCTCATTGTTCATCTGGCATTGTATTTGTGATGTGCACTGTACAATTATTACTATGTTAACTGTAAGAAGTCACATTATTGTATTCACTGAACTGATTGGAACTTAATATTATAGTGTGTCAGGAACTTGTACCTCAATAATATTATAATAAATGAATAAAATTCTTTACTGTAGTAGCCACATACGCGTAAATAATTGTAATTAAGAATAATATTTAAACTCTATTTTTTGGACCATAAGGCCTTAAGATGCAGAAGGAAAGGGGGTGAGGGATGCAAATGTGCTCATAGCCACCACTTCGTTGCTACGGTCATCGCTTTTGACGTCCCAAATAGCGGGACGACTTTCTACTTCACTAATAAAATCTTCCATGTTAATGAAATCTAAACTCATGGCTACAATGTTTACAGTATAATATATAATGAATGTTTCACGGCACTGTCTCAGTAATGACTGCCTGTCTGTTGGCAAATCTGCAGTGCTGTGTCTGTGGTCTGTGTCCCAGTGCAAGCACTCGAATTCAAACTAATGATGTCCGGCATTGACTGCTGTGAGCACAGTGGCGACGGTGAGTCACTGCTGGGTCACAGTGGACCGGTAAGGCGGTGCAGTGTCCCGGAGTGAATGTATCTCTGTCCGTGAGGGTCGCTGGTGACCGTCACCAGTGTCCCAGTGTGAAATGGGCCTTAGATGCAGGGCATGAATTATGGTCTGTTGAGCTGGGAAGCAACCTCAAGTTGACTTACAAAATCTACCTAAGTTACAGCGTACGTGTGCCACACGAGATTTCGAATATTTTCTCACACTTTTATGGAACTGTCTTAGTCTGCTATTTTGTTACCATTATTAATTTAAATCTTCCCTGTGAGATTAATGAAAGAAAAAGCATTTTATAAACATTATGTGAAAATTAATTACATTTACAATTCAATCTAAACTTCACTGTTACAAGCAAAGTAGTTTTGTAATGGGGCCAGACAGAATGATTTAATTGTTAATTTTATGCTGTTAACATTCACAGTATTTTGGGGTAACATCAGCACAAACACTGATTCTACATTTAACAGTTCAAGAACAAAGGCTTTTTAATATTCAAGGATGACTGCAGCCAGAATCTCAACTGGTTTGCATGTGCTTCAGTTTTAGTGGCGTTAGTAAGGCAATTTGAGGCTGTTTCCCGGCTTCATAAACCATAAGTGTCCTGTGTCAGTTTTTCCATCTCTGCTTCACCTGCACCACTGTGGTACAGTTAACAGTTATCATTTACATGATGTATATCAGTCCTTTCAGTAATTTCATATGTGTTTCAGAAAGTGTACTGCCCCATTTAAATGAGCAGAATTTGATAGCTGCCTCTTCCTTTGGATTTCATCCGTGTTGGAAGCAGCACAAGATTTCACAAATGATGTGCTAGCAGCTGTAAACAAGACCTCTTGTAATTTTTATAGTCACTTCCCAGTACATTTACTCAATGGTTTTTGTTGCTGATGATAAAAATCATTTCAAGCTGAACTGTGATATACGGGGGGACGGGGGGCGTATGAAAAGTCCGAGAAATGGCACCACCAGCATATCAAGGTCATCTTTGGAAAGAACGCACACCAAGTTTCAGCCATATTGGTCTATTTCTTTGTGTTTGGCATTCGTGTGAATCAAGGAAGTCGAGTGACTGTCAAAAAATGAACGAAAAAGAATTTTGTGTGGTGATTAAACATTACTTTATGAAAGGCTAAACGCCTCAGGAGACTAAAGAGAAGCTTGATAAAAATTACAGTGACTCTGAACCTTAGATTAGAACAGTTTATAAGTGGTTTCAAAATTTTCAGAGTGGCTATATGGGCAAAAGTGATGCTGAACATTCCGGACGCCCTGTGGAGGTTACGACTCCATAAAATCCATGATATGGTAATGGATGACAGAAGAGTTACAGTGTGTGAGATTGCCAGTACTGTGGGCATTTCGAATGAACGGGTACATAATATTTTGCATAAACATTTGGACATGAGAATGCTATCCACAACATGGGTTCCGCGATTGATCACACTTCGCCAAAAACAGAATCGTGTGAGGTGTTGCAAGGATGGTTTCCAGCTGTTCAGGAAGAATACACAGGACTTAATGCATTGTTTTGTCACTGCGGATGAAACATGGATACATTACTATACTCCTGAGACCAAACAACAATCTAAACAATGCGTTACCAAGGGAGAATCTGCACCAACAAATGCAAAGATCATTCCTTTGGCCGGAAAGGTTATGGGGACTGTCTTTTGGGATTTGCAAGGGATAATCCTCATCGACCATCTGGAAAAGAGCAAAGCTATTACAGGTGAATATTATTCATCGTTATTGGACCATTTGAAAACCGAGCTGCAAGAAAAACGCCGGCGATTGGACTGCAAAAAAGTCCTTTTCCATCATGACAATGCACCAACACACACCTCAGCAGTTGTGGTCACAAAATTAATAGAAATAGGATTCCAACTCGTTTCACATCCCCCCTACTCTCCAGACTTGGCTCCTTTGGACCACTATTTGTCCCCCACTTTGAAGAAATTGCTGGTGGGACAAAGATTTTATTCAAATGAGGAGGTGATTGCAGCAACTAATAGCTATTTTGCAGACTTGGACAATTCCTATTATTTGGAAGGGATCAACAAATTAGAACAGCGTTGGACAAAGTGTATAAGTCTAAAAAGAGACTGTAGCGAAAAATAAAAAAGGGTTACCCCAAACATGTAAGTAGTTTTTATTTTTGCACGGACTTTTCAAACATGCCTCATACATAATCACTATATAAAGCTAAAAATAATTTTCATATAGACTTTGCTCCAGTGTCTAGCATTCAGAATTGAGTTATTGATGTAAGTGAGCATGTGTAATTAAACCGTGAGTCACTCCACTGGCAGCCCAATGAGACTCCCTCACATCGGCGTAGGTGGCAGAGCAAATGCTGCGCGTGTGCAAAACAGCCTCATATAAGCCGACGTGCCAGGCCCTCGGCCCCTCTAATGTTTATGTGACAAATGTATACTTCACTGTTACACTGTGCCATAATGTACACCATATTACTATGTCACTGAGTGTCTTAGCATGTTCCTTAATGTGGAAGTGGATTAAAAGTTGGTCAGTGGGAATCCTGATATTGTGTTTGTGGAACTTTACAGTAGTTATGTACTCTGGTGGGAAGATATTCAACAAGTTCCCATACAACACAAAGCAGCAAACTGGGCATCCAGCAAATTCAAAAGAAAACTTAAATCATAACTTCTTAGCACTTCTTTCTACAGATTGTATGAATACCTAGATTCATTGAATGAACAATTCTGTTTGCTACTTTGTAAAAAGTAGGTTTTTTTTTATAAAGCTGTTTGACTAGTAGTAGCCTACGCTACTACATAAAGACAAGATATTGTTTAATGTTGTTACCAAAAATCTCATAAACTTCGTGATCAACTTACTTTCAATTTTTATACTATAAGGCCACGTCCTAGCTGACCAACTCATCATTGCTCAGCCCATACTGCTAAGGATAGAAACCTGAAGTTTGGTAGAGGGTGTTGATCTTGTGCTGTAAGGCATCATTTAAGAAGGGTTTTTTTCAAAATTCGACCACTGAGGGGGTAAAGGAGGATGAAATTATTTTTGAAAATATGTCAGTATTAAGGAAGTTTTGAAGTTAGAATTATGAAAATTGGTATCTGGTTTCTTGTGGAGACTTAAGGGGAGACATGTTTCAGCGTGTCGAGCATTCAACCACTAAGGGTGTAAATTAGTGGGTGAAAGATTGTTTTGAAAATACGAAGACTGTTCAAAAAATTCTGGAACATTTGTAATTTCCTGCCAATGATGTGCTGGAGCGAAAGGCAGTTGGCATCCCTGCTCAAGCCTGTGTTTAACGTCTAACAGCTGGAAGTTTGATTGTTGTATGTCCGTTAGTTATTGTTTAGTGCAATATTGAGTAGTAGGTTGTGTGGCACAGTTTGTGAATTTCGAGATGACAGACTTAGAGGAGCAATGCGTCTGCATTAAATTTTGTGTGAAAATCAAGAAAATGAACTTTCACACAGTTAGAAATGGCCAGATGGAAGTTAAAGTTGACTGTCATACAGGAAGCCCTTTGGCATCTACCGATGAAATCATGTCAGGAACGTCAATGAAATTGTGTGTGCCGAGTGAAGACTGACTGTCTGAGAGATTGTGGAAGAATATAACATTTCAGTCATCAAATCCTGTAACAGCATTTTGGAATGTATCGTGTTGCCACCAAGTTCGTACCGTGGCTCTTCAGTCAAGACCAGAAAGATCTTTGACTCATAACCTGTAAAGAGCTTTTGGACTGAGCAGATGAGAACAAGATGTTCCTTAAAAGAATCAAAACTGGTGATGAGACGTGGTTCTACAGTTCAGACCAAGGTTCTCCAGGGTTGGGAAAGTTTCTTCAGGACCAAAAAAAAGCTTGTCTGATCATATCAGGTCAAATGTCAAAGCCATGCTGATAGTTTTCTTTGACTTTGAAGGATTAGTTCATCATGTAATTGTGCCACAGCGACAAACTGTTAATCGATGGTACTATTGATGCCTGTGAGAAAGTGAGAGAAGGAAATGTGCTGAAATGGCTCTTGCATCATGATAATGCATCTGCACATTCATCCCTGTCCGTGTGTGACTACAGCACAAAAAACGAAATCATTGTGCTGCTTCATCCTCCTTACTCTCCAGATCTTGCCCTTGTATACTTTTATTTCCAAAGTTGAAAACCCCATAGAAAAGAAGAAGATTTGCAATGATAGACAAGATACAAAAAAAACAAAAACTTAAAGTCAGTGCCTCGCGAGATCCAACAGGTATACCAATTTTGCTTCCAGAATTGGAAACGTCATAAGGAGTGGTGTATCAATTGTGGAGCAGCGAATTTCGAAGGAGACTATGCACAATGAGTACAAGTATAAGAGCAAAAAATAGTCTTGTGGATAAAGTTCCATTCTCGCTTCCCACGCCCGGGTTCCCGGGTTTGATTCTCGGCAAGGTCAGAGATTTTCTCTGCCTCGTGATGACTGGGTGTTGTGTGATGTCCTTAGGTTAGTAAGGTTTAAGTAGTTCTAAGTTCTAGGGGACTGATGACCATAGACGTTAAGTCCCATAGTGCTCAGAGCCATTTGAACCATTTTTTGAACAAAGCTCCAGAATTTTTTGAACAGGCCTCTTAAACCGATATTAATAAAGTACTAAACCATTTTAAAGCTACATCTAAGAAAACTGGCATTTGACTTCTCTGTTAGAAATCAGAAAAACATGTTTCAGTGTTTTTGGAAGTCCAAATCCTATGGGAGTGAAACAGCTGATGGAAGTTTTTATGGAAATATTTCATTATGACAACATTTTTAGGCTAAATCTATGAAATCTTGTATTTGGCTTCTTTGTTAAAAATAAAAAAAAATACTTGCTTCACTGTTTTTGGAAATTAAATCCCTAAGAGGCTGAAAAAAGGGGCGAAATTTTTAAAGAAAATATCGCTTTATATTAAGAACCACATTTTGGTCATAAGTACATTCGGGAAACACTATGCCACTATGGCTTCAGTTAGCATGAAAAGTTATACGAAGTTGCAATTCTTGAACAACATAAAAATTTGATTGAAAAAAAAAAAAAAAAAAAAAAAGAAAACTTTGTAGACCTTACATCCTGTGCAACACTATTAAACAAATTGATAATGATCCATCAGAGTACGGCCAGTTCATAGTATCCAATGGGCCCGTTGGACTGTGTGAACCGCCAGTACACCCACGGACTGTTCAATCAACAAATACGTTGGGCGACACTGAAAACTCTCATTAGACAAATATAGTTTTTCACAATATAGTCTCTTTTCTTACACAATTTTAAACAAAAACTGTGTACACAACAATGTACTGTTTCATTTCCTTCCTTGCAGTGGTTTTACCAGAATACAGCAAATATGTTTCAGATTATGAATTAAATACTACTAATGAGCATGAATCATTTGAAAATTTGTAATTCTTTGCATTTGCAGATTAAAGGTATGTGAAATACTGTCACTGGAGCTACTATATTCACAGATCCAGCAGTTGGAGAAGTGTCTCTCATAACCTGCATATAAATCAACCCAACTGATTTACCTATCCATTTTAAGTGACTTCAGTACTCAATCAAGATTTCGTTTGCAATAACAATAAACAAGGCTGAAGGTCAGAGAATGGGATGAAGAGGAGATGGACAGAGAGGGGAGGGAGGAAATGCACGTAAAGAGGGGGAAGGATAAGATGGGCTGAGAGGAGGGAGTTGGTGATGGACACAGAGAGGGGGGGTGGAGGAGGAGGAGGAGGAGGAGGAGGACAGAGAGACAGAAGAGAAGGAGGTTAGGACATGTATCCGATTTCCATGCATATTTAGTAATTGCTAAGTATTGTTAGGTTTGCTAGTGTGCTATAAATAGGACTTTACTCTTTGAAAAACACTGTTGTAATCAATTAAATATTGACCTACTAACACTTTCAAATCTTCCTTTACAAAGAAAAAACCCAGGAGAACTACCCCAACTTAATCCTCGTACCAGTGAAAAGATAAATGAAATAAATATTAGTGTCAGTGGTGCTGAGAAGCAGCTGAAAGCATTAAAATTGAACAAATCTCCAGGACCCGGTGGAATCCCTGTCAGAGTCTGTACTGAATTTGCAGCTGAGTTAGCCCCTCTCTTAACTATAATCTATCATAGATTCTTCAAACAAAAAACTGTGCCCAGTTCTTGGAAAAAGGCACAGGTCACACCCATCCACAAGAAAGGTAGCAGAAGTGAGCCACAAAACTATCGCCCAGTATCGTTGACTTCGATTTGTTGTAGAATGTTAGAACATATTCTGAGCTCATACTTAATGAGATATCTTGAACGAATGACCTCATCAATGCCAACCAGCATGGATTTTGAAAGCATTGATCATGAGACACTCAACTCACACTTTTCTCAAGTGGCATACCGAAAGCTTTGGCTCGAGGAAATCGGGTAGATGCTGGATTTCTTGATTTCTGAAAAGCATTTGGCTCAGTACCACACCTATGCTTATCATCAAAAATATGATCATATGGAGTACGGAGTAAAATTTGTGACTGGACTAAGGACTTTTTGGTAAGGAGGATGCAACATGTTATCTTGGATGTAGGGTCATCACAAGATGCACAAGTAACTTCAGGTGTGCCAAAGGGAAGTATGTTGGGACACTTGCTGTTCATGTTGTATATCAACAATTTTGCAGACAATACTAATAGTACATTCAGGCTTTTTATGTATTATACAGCTATCTATAATGAAGTACTATCTAATAGAAACTGCATAAATATTCAATCAGATCACGATAAGATTTCAAAGTGGTGCTGATGTAAAACCTTGCACTTCAAAAACGTGAAAAAATGTAGTACCACTATGAGTACATCAACAAGTCACTATTGGAATCAACCAACTCATAGAAATGCCTGGCTATAACACTTTGTAGGGGTTTACAGCCATAATGTGAATGAATGTTTGTGAACCATGACTGTGTGGGATAATTATTTATTTCAAGTTTCTGCTACCAGTCACTTTTTATTTTATGCTTAATCTAATGTAATGCAACGTGTTTTGAACATGTTCTGTTCATCTTCAGGCGTTTATACATACATACATACATATAGATAAATGTTACTTAAAAATGAACAGTCTTAAACTAGATTAATCTAGAACTATTTCTCCATTGTTTTTTACTGTAGCTGCTGGTGTGGCATTTGGGGGGGAAAGAGGGAGGCAGTGTATGGCTAGAAATCAAAATCAGTTATGTCTTCTGCTGGAAGAAAACCTGCAGAAGTTTCGTTATTCATTGCCACGTTACATGCAACAGTTTGGAGCCCTCTGACACCAGAAGGTTGCATCTTACATCTGTGAAGCAGCAAAGTCGACTGAGTAATATGCATGACATGTGATACCTCAATTGATACTGAGAACAGAATAAAAAATTTCGAGACGTTACTTTCCAGCAATTATAGTACACTATGTGATCAAAAGGATCCGGGCACCCCCCAAAACGTACATTTTTCATATTAGGTGCAATGTGCTGCCACCTACTGCCAAGTACTCCACATGAGCGATCTCAGTAGTCATTAGACATCGTAAGAGACCAGAATGGAGTGTTCTGCGGAACTCACGGACTTCGAACGTGGTCAGGTGATTGGGAGTCACTTGTGTCATATGCCTGTACGTGACATTTCCATATCTAAACATCTCTAGGTCCACTGTGTCTGATGCGATAGTGAAGTGGAAAGATGATGGGAGACTTACAGTACAAAAGCGTACAGGCTGGCCTCGTCTGTTGACTGACAGAGACTGCCGACAGATGAAGAGGGTCGTAATGTGTAATAGGCAGACATCTATGCACACCATCACACAGAAATTCCAAACTGCATCAGGATCCACTGCAAGTACTATGACAGTTAGGTGGGAGGTGAGAAAACTTGGATTTCATGGTCGAGCGGCTGCTCATATGCCACACATTACGCCGGTAAATGCCTAACGACACCTCGCTTGGTTTTAAGTAGTGTAAATATGGACGATTGAACAGTGGAAATATGTTGTGTGGAGTGATGAATCACGGTACACAATGTCGCGAATCGATGGCAGGGTGTGGGTATGGCGAATGCCTGGTGAACATCATCTCCCTCCGTGTGTAGTGGCAACAGTAAAATTCGGAGGCGGTGCTGTTATGGTGTGGTCGTGTTTTTCATGGAGGGGGCTTGCACCTCTTGTTGTTTTGCGTGGCATTACCACAGCACAGGCCTACATTGATGTTTTAAGCACCATCTTTCTTCCCACTGTTGATGAGCAATTCGGGGATGGCAATTGCATCTTTCAACACGATCGAGTACCTTTTCATAATGCATGGCCTGTGGCGGAGTGATCACACGATAATAACATCCCTGTATTGGACTGGCCTCTACACAGTCGTTACTTGAATCCTATAGAACGCCTTTGAGATGTTTTGGAACGCCGACTTCGCGCCAGGCCTTACTGACCGACATCGATACCTCTCCTCAGTGCAGCTCTCCGTGAAGAATGGGTTGTCATTCCCCAAGAAACCTTCCAGCACCTGATTGAACGTATGCCTGTGAGAGTGGAAGCTGTCATCAAGGCTAAGTGTGGGCTGTCACCACACTGAATTCCAGCATTACCGATAGAGGACGCCACGAACTTGTAAGTCATTTTCAGCCAGGTGTCCTGATACGCTTCATCACATAGTGTAGTTTGGATGACTGACACCTAGTTGGGCTGACAACTATGGCTGCATACTGATAGATGTCGGGCCTGTCTTAACCTTGTTTACATTACAGGAACTCTTACCTCATTTACAGCACTTCCCACCTCTATGAGTAACCGTGTTAGCCATTACTAGTAGCTTTGTACTCTGAGTTTTCTGTTACTGTGTGTATTGCACATTGATCGTTGTTATTTCAAATTTTGAAATGAGTGAAGAGAGTACTCTAAACCTATCAGTATAAAAGAGTACAATTCACATGACCCGAAAACGCATCGGCCATCACTCTCACTTTATCGGGCGAAGAGAGGCATAAGAGACCTTACTCCTCCACACTGCTGCTCTCCCGGTTTTTACTTTTTTATGACTTCGTTTGCCCATTTTTTTGGTATGATAAGTTAACCATTTGGGGGGTGGCTGTCCAAGTGGCAGGAGACGTGCCATGTTGCTGTATTGAGATACATGTCCAGTAGCAAGGAACTTCTACAAGTAACTGCTGCAAGTACTTGCTTACATTCGAACAAAAACTTGCGCAAGTTTATTTCTGATAGCTGCTTGAGCAAGTTAATTTCAAGAACTTGCTGCAAGTACTTGCAGAAGTGTTCCGACTACAGTTGGCGTCGTGAGACCGTCAAGTTGTAGTTTGCAGCAGACTACAGCATCCACCACCATTAGTGAACTGTTGTTTCAAAAGAAAAAGTGGATGAAAAACAACAATTTAAAACAAAAAGAATTGTTTGGGTGCAGAAATGGATACTGAGGCATACAAGTACAAGGTTTCAAGAAACACAATTGAATGATGTAAAATCAGAAGACTTCTTAGATTAAAAACTTTCTGAGGATGTTGCATGGAAATTTTGAACAAGTCTCGTCAACTATAGAATCAAACATTCGAAAACCAGATACAAAACTGCTGCAAGCTATATCAGCAAGAGAGACAAACTTTATTAAGATTATACGTCTTTATTCTTCATGTCTACAAATTTATTTCTCGACGTAGTTCTCCCACCAAGACACCAGAGTATTTATGCCATCACTATAGACCAGGGATTTCCAACAAAATTGTCTCGAGGACCTCCTCATCGAACATGACTGGTACCTTGTCATATCACAGTATCAAGTAACTAAAAAAGCCAAATTAAGAGTCCTTTGATACTTTTCAATTTTTGGTACTTAGAAAAAACACTGAATATTCATTACTGAAAAAATATTGAGCTTAAAACTTTTTTCAATTTAGCCATCATAGTTATTGTTAAATTTTTGATTATTGCTCAAAATCGTTGTCTTCAAATCTGCGTGTTTAGTATAACAAATGCATTATCTTCCTCTTCATCTGTAGGCCTTTCTCGTTTTAACGAACCACTTTTTAACCAACCGTCTACTTTTAACTACGCGAATTGTAGTTTCCCCAAAAAACAACGTTTTACAAACACTACTGTTTTAATACAGAATATTGAATATGTAAACAATACGGTCTGTGAAAGCACTGGAAATAAATTAACAATGGCCGATTGTCGTCTGAAATGTGAGTTTCTGTGTAAAGTGACTGTCAGTTGTCAGCTGCAAAGAGACAGCGCACGTAGTCTATCGGCATACAGCAGAACTATCTACCTAATTCTAGTTTTGCGCTAGAATGTGCTAGTGTCAGTTGGCTCTAGGAAGACGCTACACGCAGAAGTTAGGGTTCGCTAAAGCTCTGCTCATGCAGTAAGCGTCCTGAACAAAAAATCTGTTATCATACGAAATATATTTAATATATGTTTTATTCTAATAGCATCTAGCATAACCCTCTGGCATAGCTCGCGGACCCCTGGGGGTCTGCCGACCACCTTTTGGGAACCACTGCTATAGACTCTTTGAGTTTCTTGACAGATCTAAAACTTCATCTCTGCTTGCACTGCGTCGTCACTATGAAAGTGAAATCCAAGAAGGTGTTCTCACTTTTGGAAACAACTGAAAATCGTATGGGTCCAAGTTGGAACTGTATGCAGGATGATTAATGACAGGAAAAGCAAAGTGTTGGATTGTTGCAGACATCGCAGTACTCATGCGTAATCTGACATTGCTATGTTGAAGGAGAGGGTGCTCCATATGTGGATGAACTCTTTGGTTAGAAACTCGATTACTGTTGTGTTACACTCCACCAAGCTACACACTAAAATCCAGAGCCCACTATGTCCTGCGTCAACAAAACAGGAAGTTCAGCCCAGTAATACCCATGACATGAGTCAACCGATACTGAGAACAGAATAAAAATTTCTGAGGCATTACTTCAGCACCCCTTTGTATTTATTATCCATAGCTATACATTATTTAACTGAATTATTTTTTTTATTTTGAGGCGATATTTTCCACTCACTGATGTATGTTTTCCAAGACTTGCTGTGCACAATCTCCCGAATTGTTATGGACTCCTGTGTAGCTCTATTTTAATGTTTGAAAAGAGAATATTTGAAGATTAGTATTTTGAGGTTTCATAACTCACTTGAGTAATTCAGTTATGTAGAATATTAACAAAACAATTATCTTGCGAATGATGCAGTTTGGCAGTATCAGAGAAAATAACTTCCTTAGATGGTGTCCACATGAAATTTGTTGACATCCACGAAAAACCACACAGGGTAGCCGCGGCGTCTAGGGTGCCTTGCCACAGTTTACGCAGCTGTCCCCATTGGAGATTACAGTCCTCCCTTGGGCATGAGTGTGTTTTGTCTTTAGCGTAAGTTTGCAAGGTGCCGGGGCTAGCAGTGTATTTAACACTAAATTCTTCTAGAATCTTCATATGGAAATGATGCTCTAAGCCCCCCCCCCCCTTTTCTAACTCCGACTTTTGCTGTTGCACATGGATTAAGAAGAAACGCGAACTCATTGTAATTGACCCTGCAAGCGGAGTAGAAAAGAGTTTGACATCTGCAATAATTTAATTTGGTAGAAATTAATCTGACAAAGGAAAGTTTCATTAACATAGTGAGAAATGAAAGGATTGCTCTACCAATCAACAGAATGAAAGTTCTATCCAAAATAACAATTTGATTTATTATGACTAAACTCAAAATAATAAACAAAACACATGAAACATTTACAATACGTCAAACTGGATACTCAAATAAATGCTGTGAAGATGAAGTTGTCCATAAACTAGATTGTGACATTTATGACCAAGTGGTATGTGGAGCCAATTCCTTGCAACTCAAATCTTAAGAGAAACACCCAGCCAACCCAACATTAATTGCTGCTACAGTAGTGAGAACTCAGACAATGAACGCCCAAGACAGAACCACGTTAGAAAAGATGGGAACAGGCGCGCTCTGCTGAGCTCTGATTGTCACCTAGCAAAATTCCCTGATTTGCCGGTGCTGAGGACGTACATTACCAAGCTGTCTTCTTAACTGCAAGGACACGATCTGGCATATCGGAGGTGATGGCTGGTTACTTCGACGTCCCGAGTATAGCCCGAAACAAATTATCCTGGTCTGGTTGTTCCAGACTAAAGACTTCCTAGCAACACAAATGCACATCTGAGGGAGATGAAGAAGGCTCACTACACAATCACTGACGGTACAGTGATTGATTTTAACAATCGAAGTCACACAGTAAGTCTGATACAGTCAACTTTAGCCAAAACTGCTCAAGGCGGACAACATAGGCCGCTTGTACGCAGAACGCTCAATTGCCAACTGTACTCGGAAAGTTACATTGAAGTCGAAACTTCAGCAACTTCGTCAAACAGGTACAATTAAATGAAAGTATATTAGACAGCCAGTGGAAGGCAGGCTGTCCAGAGCAGCGAGAGCTCAGTCTCGTAACCTACTCCGACTGAAAGGCGAGACCCAAACATACCAAGAGCACCTGTACAAGCCAAACACAGAACATTACAGCCCCCACCACAGTGGCCGTGGTTAAACGTGCCAATCAGCAACTCGAAAACTGGTGGAAAATTTCACTCTATTGCTGAAGCACTACTATTCCACCAACGGAGATACTTAGCGCCAATTTCTGCGCCGATTTTGCTACGTCACAGAGCTACCCCCTGGGCAAGCCAATCATAGTTATGATTTTGCAGAAAACGCGGGAATTTTCCCGCCAAGACTGCCTGGGAACACAAGTCATTCCCACGCCTCGCTGGAAGCCCGTCAGAAGGTGTTTTCACCAAGTTTCTGCGAACTAACAGAATCTCTAGCCAGCCAATCCGTCAGGCCCCTGTGGGCATGTTGCCCCCGCTCTTATGACAATGTTGGCGTCTGGACAGCATCCACTCAACTCCCTCACACCCGTCAGTATAACCCTTTCAAGATCAGCAGAACCTGTCTGTCACCAGACCACCCAGGTGACGAGAGATGCTGCGTGGGAAGTCCGCATGTGAAGGAATAGCAACTTTTCACTGCATGCAATTAGAGAGGAAAATATTCGTATCTTCTGACTTCTCAATACTAGCCTTGTAATGACCATACTCGGCTATTCTTCCCCAAATCGAATTACTCAGAGTAAGATATAAATATGAGAAGTGGCAAGTCACTGTGAGCGTTGTAAAGGCATGCCACCTCTCAAGTTAGTTTAAGTTAGATTAAGTAGTGTGTGAGCCTAGGGACCGATGACCTCAGCAGTTTGGTCCCATAGGGACTTACCACAAATTTCCAATTTTTCCACGAAACGGTTATAGCCACGTCCTCTACAGAAACTTACAGTATTGCCATTGTATCATCCTTTTTTGCTTAATTTTATTTTTTGAGTTGACAGTCGCAATAATGAATGTAGCTCTGATGTAAAGTAATCCCCAGACACCTGATACTGATATATAAGTTTGTGCATTGCTTCAGTTCTCCTGTTAAGAATAGCACCCATATTTCCCTTGCTTAGTTTCTTTCTTTTCACGGTAGTTTTCGTTTCTTCTGTATCGCTGAGTGTGTTTTCCTGAATACAATTTGTCTTACACTCATTTTCCACCTTGGTGTTTTCTGATTCTAAAGACAATTGTACAATTTAGTATTTACCTTCAAAGAGATAATTTTCATGTATAATTTTGCTTTCTGTAGTCTCAGGAACTTTCAAAACAAAAAGAATTTTTACAAATCACCAATAGTTTCGAAAATCGGTGGGTTTTCCCAAACTGTATTGGTTCTTCAGGTGGAAAACATGTAGCTGTACAGGCTCCCAAGAATGAAGGCAGTGTGTGCTTTAATTGTAGAGTATTGTGCTTTTAGCACTAATTGGATCTGACTACTGAGTTGAAAATTTTGATGTAGGCACTAATGGCAGAATATATGATTGTGGAGTTCTCAATACTTGACTGGGTAGAATTGTTGGGAAATGGTTCAAATGGCCCTGAGCGTTATGGGACTTAACATCTGAGGTCATCAGTCCCCTAGAACTTAGAACTACTTAAACCTAACTAACCTAAGAACATCACACACATCCATGCCTGAGGCAGGATTCGAACCTGCGACCGTAGCGGTCGCGCGCTTCCAGACTGCAGCGCCTAGAAGCGCTCGGCCACACCGACCGGCGCTGGTGGGAAACCATACATCATTGCTGCTGATGATGCATTTGCTCTACAAAAATATGTTATGAAGCCCTGCCATTTTAGAGATCAACCAATACAAAATCGAGTATTCTAGAGTAACAAATGCTTCACAAATTTTTTGTGCTCATACGGACACATTTTTGAGTATTACCGACGCAAATTCGTCTAAACCTAGAAAAATCGAGGCAAATTATGAAAGCGACTTGAGGCATTCACAATTTTTAGTAACAGAGAAGAGTTACAATTCCATTTATGCCCCACTTGACAAATTTGATTTCAAGATTTACAAACTGAAGGAAAATGGCTCAGAGACAAATACACCATTGGAACCCATAAACGTACATAATTGGCCACAGTCAGACAACAAGGGCGAAATGAATTTGCAGATTACTATGTTTCCTTTGGTGTGAAGGAACAGAATATAGATTTCATGGATCTATATGCTTTTGTACAAATTATCTGCAATTTCTCCAGTTTTTCTTTTTTTCAGTTTATTCTCTTCTGGGCCGTATTGTCTCCAGACACTGCGAAATTTGTTTACATATCTCCGCCTGCGTAGTTTCAAACCCTGATGTAATAATTTCCAACGCTTCCTGGTTTTTAATCTTATTTTTGAAATCCACGTAGCCTGTTGTGTGTCCCATAATACAGGAAAGCACTCGACTGTCTGAATTAACCACTACCTTTTCTCACTTGCCCCCACGAAATTCAACAGTGACAATTTGTACTGTGCACACGAAAATTCTGCTCGTTTTACAAAACCTTCTAGCAGGTTGAGCAACTGGCACATTTGGCAAGTAACTGCGGCAAGCTTCGACGAATGCGCCTAAGGATCCGTCTGCACGAAACGATCTGTTTGCTCAAAATTTTGCTCACATCAGATCTTTGCGTGTGTACAGAAGATCTGCACAGATATTAGATGTGAGCAAACCTGCAAGTTGGAGTTTGAGGTTTGGGTGAAATTGCTCAAACCTGTGTGTGCAAATCAAAAATGAGCAGTCAAGCTGGAGTGTGTGGACAGGGGATCGCTACAGATTTGGCTCTAAAACATGTTTAAATCGGCTGTTCGTTCAGTCAAATGTGTCTCGTCAATTACTATGTTTATACCGAATTTCCCAAACCGATATTTTTTAACCAATACCGCTTCTGGTTCGTCATGTAAACACTCCAAAATCGTTTCTGGAAATCCGATTCTAGTTGCCGGTTTTCCATTTCCACAATCGATTTTCGCTCCCATTTATACGCAGAACCGTTACTGGAACGTGCTTGGGCTGTCCAGTTACGTTTTGTTTTCAAGATATTCGACTATTAATGACGGAGTGGCTTACTGTGCAATGAAAAAATTTTAGACTGGGTATGAAGCTGTCTACATGTAATACTCAAGTGAAGAAATACTGCGACTGTGCTCTCTAAATCAGACACTAGAACAGCTTCCAATCCATATGTGGCATACAGCAAAGCAGTGCTTAACAGTACTGGTTAAAAACAGTCTTGGTTGCAATTTTAGTTTTTTATTTTTCAACTACACGTTTCGCCTTATTTAGGCATCTTCAGGTTATCTTAATTTGGTATTTCTTAGAAGGATCCTTTAGTCAGTGTTGCCAAAGGGCATCGTCGAATATATCGGGCCAACATCGCCTTCGTCAAACTCAGTAAAAACTTTTCTAGATGGACGCGAGTGACACCAAGATCTCCATAACGCGTTCCCATACACAGGCGCGAGTAACAGAATAAGATGGGGGTCTGGGAGTAAACCATCTAGAAAAGTTTTTACTGAGTTTAACGAAGGCGATGTTGGCCTGATATATTCGACAATGCCCTTTGGCTGCACTGACTAAAGGATCCTTCTAAGAAATACCAAATTAAAATAACCTGAAGATGCCTAAATAAGGCGAAACGCATAGTTGAAAAATAAAAAAAAATAAAATTGCAACCAAGACAGTTTGTACCCAATACTGGAACAGCTGTTTTCCCTGCACCGTATTCAACTGGGCCAACAAATCCGCTAGAGAGCTTAACATGTAAACAGGATAGCGAAAAACGGTTACCGAAATTCGGGTTACGCCTTTCGGAATATGTGACGCATTTAAATGTAGTGTGTGTGTGTGTGTGTGTGTGTGTGTGTGTGTAGTCAATTTTAAAATGGCAGACACACGTCAGTATTCTAGAGAGTTCATTGGCGAATTTGTCGAAAAATATAAGTCATATAAATTTGTGAATTTTTTTTAAAACCACGGTATACAGCAATAGGGATAAAAGGCAGCAGCTTATAATCCTTCAACAGAGAAATTACGAGCAGTTGACTCTACGGCAAATGGGGAAAAGGTACACAATAAAAAAAAATCGTTGTGGACTGTTTACCGCAAAGAGCTAAGCAAAGTAACGAAATTTATTCGATCCGGTGCCAAGGGACTGCTACTGTATTTTCACTGACAGTGAGTACTGTACTATGTCATAATAAAATGTGAATTGTGACAGTGGAGCAAAAAAGTAGCGCCTATTTCTTTTGAAGAAATTTGCAATCACAATATTGTGTTAAGCTGATAATGGATGATCCATGTGCCCTCAGGGACATAGTTATTAGTACACATCTTTTACTTCCTGACATAATATGTGGTTGATAACAAAAGTGATTTAAAGGTGAACTGTAGACATCACTAACACAGTACTAGAAGAAAAGCTTTCCAGATATACCAGGAACCCCAGTCTAGAGCCCAGAATGGAATTTTATATTCTGGTGCAAAATCTGATGGTAGACTTCAGGCAGGGAACTGAAAATCTTGACCTTTTTTTTTTTAGAAACAAACTGAATTATAACTCATTGGCCACCTATACCGGGTGATTCACGAAGATATGCAAATATTTTAATGTTATTCTATAAGTGCAACTAAAGAAAAAAGTTCATAAAACAAAGGTCTGCAAATGTTTACTTACAGGGTTACAGCTAATAAAAGATCTTGCCTGAAATTGAGCAACTACACTTATATCAAGCCACTGCAAAACAGTACGAGATTAAAGTAAAGCATGACTCCATTTATTTTGTTGTTATTGATCTGGTGAATCTAATAAAACATGTCCCAGACATGTATCTGCAGTAGTTTTCCAGAACATCCAGAGAAGCAAAGCAATAATTTGGTAAAATTTTTAATTTATTAACTCGTTCACTCAATTTGTTTCATAAATTCCAGACACTTGCACAAAGTTTTCAACAAAAGTTGTAGAGAATTTAATTTTGGAAAAAATGATGGTAATAACGTTAACTAAAACTGTATGAAGTGTCAGAGAATCTGCTTTTATTAATACCATAGCACACATGTTAAACCAGAAGAAACAAAGCTCAATGTTCAGGAAGTTGTACAGTGTACATACGATCTCACAATACATTCACAATAAATGTTCTAAAACCTCTCCGCAGAGTTCAATGCATTTAGCTGCATGTGTGTGAACAGATTTTGTTGCTCGTTTCAGTTTCACAGAGCTGTTCTTAATTTCGTCTATTGCATTCATATTGCTTCAGATATATTGTCTTTGTCCTCATGAACTATGTCAGTCATCCATCCCATACACAAAAATCCACTGGTGTTAAATCCGGCGATCTGGATGGCGACTGACATGTAGCACCATGACCAATACATTTCTGGGGAAAATGTTCATTCAAATGTGTAGTAATGGCATT
The DNA here is from genome assembly GCF_023864275.1 of Schistocerca cancellata. Taxonomy (NCBI): domain Eukaryota; kingdom Metazoa; phylum Arthropoda; class Insecta; order Orthoptera; family Acrididae; genus Schistocerca; species Schistocerca cancellata. Next base: position 42,234,697 of record NC_064637.1, read on the forward strand.
GGTTAAATATGGAGGCGCAGCATTATGTTGAAAATACATGTGCAAGCGTAGCAAGTGGAGCATCTTCGAGCAAGTGTGGTATTTCTTCTTGAAGGAACTGTAAGTACGTCTCGCCAGTTGGACGTCCTGGGAAAATGAATCGTCCAATAAAGTGTGTGTTGATTATACCACACCACACATTTATGATTAACCACTGCTGGAAATTGCGTTGCACTATTGCATGTGGGTTTGCTTCAGACGATACATGCTCGTTGTGTAAATTGTTTATACCATCTCGAATAAACTGTGCCTCATCAGTAAATAAAATGTATTTGTGTAACTGTCAATTAGTATTTAACCAATTGCATGACTCCAAGCCGGATGTATATGAGGCGCTTTCTGTTTATGGTAAGGATAGAGATTAATGTACTTCCATGTACGCCATACCTTAGATTGTGAAATGTCTAATCATTGAGAGATACGTCGTGTACTGGTACCTGGGCTATGTTGAACAGCATCCTTAATATCAATAGTTACGATTTCAGCAGAACGACAATTTGACTGTACTCATTTTAGTTTGCTCGTCGTTCGACTGCCGAGGGCGATGTACCATCTACCAAAGCGCTACATCATGATCCAAGTTTCGGGCTTATTCGAAAGCAGAGATGACACATACAGATATATTGGCAGCGCTCGCAGACAAATGAATATTCGCCCATCTAGTAGCGATTTTCTCCGCTACGGGCAGCACCAGTAAAACGGATCAATACTTAATATCGTGGCCGAATCACAAGATCAAGACTGATTTTAATAGTAACTGTTAGTAATAACATTGATCACTGTCTGCTCCCACGATGTATTTAAAAGTGATCCTTAATATCCTCATCGTCTTCATGTATCAAGTGCTCGTTCTGATTATGAATGCTAGATAGAGAGAGATCCTGTCTCCTGTAACATTCAAAATACTCCACTAATGGGTCGTACATTCAGAATCCTCTTGAGCTGGCTAATGTATGCGATATTCGTTAACTGCAGCCTTAGCATTACCATCACATTTGCCATAAATAAACAGGATATCGGCGTATTCCTCTGTCGTAAATTTGAAAGGTACCCCTATTTCATAAATAATCTACAATCTACAACAGTTACTATGTGGTTTCACTAAAATACGCTGTTTTTATTATGTTGTTTCACTGAAAAATACAGAAAACTAACTCGTTTCAAGGTTAGGAAACGGCTGAGACAACTCACTAACGGTTGCTAACAATGATATAAACGTTTCTACATTCTTAATGTAAAGTAAACAAATTTACTTGTATAATAATCTTTGCTTCTCTGGATGTTCTTGAAAACTCCTGTAGTTTCATATCTTGGACATGTTCTATTACATTCACCAGACCAATAACAACAAAGTGAATGGAAATCATGCTTTACTTTAACCTCGTACATTTTTGCGATGTCTGCATATTAGCAAAGTTGCTAAATTTCAGACAAAATCCTTTATGACACGTAACTCTGTAAGTAAACATTTGCGAACTTATGTTTCTATGATATTTTTTTCTTCAGTTTTACTTGTAGAATAACATATTAAAATATTTGCATATCTTTGTGAATCACCCTGTATAACTTCTAAGAATGCACGCAGTTTCAAATACGTCTAAAACTGCCTTAGCAGTGTGTTCGTCGCACATGAAGATGTCGACCAGTTGCGCTAATGAAACATTGTGGAGTTTTCACTATGACATCCGACGTGTGGCACGAGAACCATATATACAAGTATAAAAATATTATCTGTAATTTGTCTTAATTGAGGTACAGTACTTAACTTGCCTTCAGGAGAGTGTAAACAGCTTTACAGATGTTGGGTATGATTTCACTCAATGTTTGTTGCGAAACTGCAGTAACAAATTCCAGACCCTTGCAGCTTACATTGTCAGGAATATTGTCACTATAAATCAGGTGGTGAAATTTCCCTCCTCATACAAGGTCTTTTGTCACGTTATATAGATGTTATGAGCGTCAAAAGATAATAAAAGTTTTCTAAATGCATCCCCCAATATTTATGCCATCATCTAATATGCCACGCTACTCGTGAAGTAATTTTACGCTCGAAAACAGTCTTCGCTTATGGCCAGGTTTTCATTCAAAATGGCCAAAAATTCGATTTCTTATTACATTTTTTAATTACGCTATATGTCACTTTTATGTATTTTACTTTTGACAAGGGATGCTTTTCACCCTACCCTGCTATGCTGGTGGTATTGGTATAATTATTAACACTATATTGCAATATAACATAATAGTTATCGTAGACATTATTTCGCCCGCCCATGACGTGACCGTCCAGACAGTGGTTTTATCTGTTCTTTATTGGCACAATGTCATTAATTTTACGCTCATGTTAGCCATCACATTGCATCCTATGCATACCAACTACCGTAACGGTAAAATGACTCCTACTTTACAAAATTTCTGTAACATTCCACTATTTATATCACATATCAGACATAACATTTTTGAAGTTATTTTGACAAGGTGTCTCTTAATTAAAATTTTAATGGTAACAGGAACTCATGTGCATATCACTTACTCATATCATGCACTGATCGACCTTCGTTGGGTTTTCCTGGCAACCTTAGAGTGACCAGGATGCTTTCTCCACAGGTAGCCTCTTTGGCCCTAGTAAGACGAGTAGGTAGCTATGGCTACTACAGTGGCGTTGGTCGATAACAGTACATGATAGAGGGCCACACTGTTTAGGTCGCAGTAATTACCTTTTTACACTATATTTTTTAAGCTATAAGATTTTAACATGTTTTATAAGTCCTATAGATGGTAATAATGACTTACAGTAAATACCACATTTCTTTCTTAAGCGGCAGAAATGCAACTTACGTGATTGGCTATCCATGAAGTAATACCGGAGATGGTGGGCGGGGCTTCATGTATTTAAGTAGTGGCTGGTGTTCTTCACATTGCAGTACACTATCAGCCATGAAGTAGAGGATTCCTATGCGCCATCGCCTCCGGCAGACATTCATGGTATATCAGCGTTATTTACTGCTTTATGAATGTATGATTTCGCCCTATATATGTTTAAATCAATTCCTGTTTATTGTAGGTCTGAAGATGATCTGATAAAAAGAACGAAACCGGTCACCATTAAAAAAGTTAACTGATCAAGACTGCTTCCACTTTATTTAAATAACGAAAACACTTCTTTTTTTGTTTTTTGTCAAAAGATGATTTTTCGTCCGCCATATTGGAATAGCCATTTTGAATTTTGAAAACCTACATTCAGATTTGTGTTCAGCGACATCAAAAACTTATAATAACATTCGGATTTTATGCAAATTGAATTGGTAATACATATAAAAGTTTTCCCTAAACTTGAAACAAGATTTTTCCCTGAAACGATTCTTGCAAACTTCAGTTCAACCTGTTAACTCCTACCTTCAACCTCCTAAAAGTAAACCCTTTTTATTGGAGCTTCTGTGTATAATATATGAAATTTGTTAAGATTAACTATGTTTTTGTAAGGCATAAAAAGGTGGAAAAAAACAAAATCAAACTCAAAATTCTAGTTAGCATCATATCGCGAAATTTAAGATTATTTCATTGTGGTGAGTTGTAAGTCCCCATAAATTTAACGTAGTATCGGCTGATGTTATCCATTTTTGGTTTCAGATAACTTCTGAGTTGCTACACTGCCTGAAGTCAGTGTACGTCGAACCTGTAGGCCCTTGATCAAACCATAATAACAGTCGCCATTTTTTTGTGTTAAAAATCTAAAATAAAATTCATAGAATGATCAATCGTAATCTCCAAGCAGATTTTTTGTATGTCTTTTCATTGTCTCAAAAAAAAAAAAAAAAAAAATTCCAAAGTTTGCCTTTTTTTCATTTAAAGGAGAACCTGACGTTTAACAGTCACTGTGTAGATCATTTTAATCTGTCTTTCCGATTCTCGCCCCCCCCCCCACCCTTTTTTCCGAAATATGCAGGCGAGCAGTAGATTGGAACTTGTGGCGTGCGAATGTATCACGTTTGCAACGATTTGTTGCATGCACGGACGTTTGGGCAGATATCTGTACAGACAGATCGTTGCGTGTGAACAGAGTTTCCGAGGGCATGAGTCGAGTGCAGTACAACTGGCGTTCAGCTGAAACCGGTCGATTTACGAGATGCATTCAAGTTCTAAGGCCTCCGATTTTTTTTCTAATTAACTACTCACCCGAAATCGATGAAACTGGCGTTACTTCTCGATGTAATCGGCCTGCAGACGTACACATTTTTCACAACGCTGACGCCATGATTCCATGGGAGCGGCGAAGGCTGCTTTAGGAGTCTGTTTTGACCACTGGAAAATCGCTGACGCAATGGCAGCATGACTGGTGAATGTGCGGCCACGGAAAGTGTCTTTCATTGTTGGAAAAAGCCAAAAGTCACTAGGAGCCACGTCAGGTGAGTAGGGAGCGTGAGGAATCACGTCAAAGTTGTTATCACGAAGAAACTGTTGCGTAACGTTAGCTTGATGTTCGGGTGCATTGTCTCGGTGAAACAGCACATGCGCAGCCCTTCCCGGACGTTTTTGTTGCAGTGCAGGAAGGAATTTGTTCTTCAAAACATTTTCGTAGGATGCACCTGTTACCGTAGTGCCCTTTGGAACGCAATGGGTAAGAATTACGCCCTCGCTGTCCCAGAACATGGACACCATCATTTCTTCAGCACTGGCGGTTACCCAAAATTTTTTTGGTGGCGGTGAATGTGTGTGCTTCCATTGAGCTGACTGGCACTTTCTTTCTGGATTGAAAAATGGCATCCATGTCTCATCCATTGTCACAACCGACGAAAAGAAAGTCCTATTCATGCTGTCGTTGCGCGTCAACATTGTTTGGCAACATGCCACATGGGCATCCATCAGCATTCGTGGCACCCACCTGGATGACACTTTTCGCATTTTCAGGTCGTCGTGCAGGATTGTGTGCACAGAACCCACAGAAATGCCAACTCTGGAGGCGATCTGTTCAACAGTCATTCGGCGATCCCCCAAAACAATTCTCTCCACTTTCTCGATCATGTCGTGAGACCGGCTTGTGCGAGCCCGAGGTTGTTTCGGTTTGTTGTCACACGATGTTCTGCCTTCATTAAACTGTTGCACCCACGAACGCACTTTCGACACATCCATAACTCCATCACCACATGCCTCCTTCGACTGTCAATGAATTTCAATTGGTTTCATACCACTCAAATTCAGAAAACGAATGATTGCACGCTGTTCAAGTAAGGAAAACGTCGCAATTTTAGGTATTTAAAACAGTTCTCATTCTCGCCGCTGGCGGTAAAATTCCATCTGCCATACGGTGCTGCCGTCTCTGGGACGTATTGACAATGAACACGGCCTCATTTTAAAACAATGCGTATGTTTCTATCTCTTTCCAGTACGGAGAAAAAAAATCGGAGGCATTAGAACTTGAATGCACCTCGTAGTTGCACTGACAGACTGATCTGTAGCATAGCCCAAGGTCTAGGTGAGATCGTAAAGCCTGGTCCACACGCAACGATCTGTCTGCACAGACATCGGCGCAGATGCCTGTACATGCAAAAGATCGCTGCAATTGTGGTGTGTTCACACGACACAAACCCCAAACTACTACTCGCCCGCCATCTGTCGGTCTAGAAAAGAAATATCAGTGGCAAGCGACTACGCTCCCCGTAAACGTCAAAAATTTAATTAAGTTATTTTGAAATATAGAAATGGAGGAAGTTCTGTTGTGGTCTGTGTTCGCAATTTGTGTTGCAAGAAACATTCAGACCAACCGTAGGAAACAGAGAAAGCGGTCAAAATGGTGTAGACAGTGGCTGCTAAAGCGAAAGCAGTTTTCTCACCTAAATTTACTGCCAGAGTTGCAGGGCGAACCTAAAACATGGACAAGTATATTCATGTTTCTTTTTATAACAGCAGTTAATTTTCTATTATGTTTGCAGACAAATATATTCTTTTGAATAAACTTTTGATAAACGTATGTGAAATATATTGTTTTACATTACGTCGTGTTTCATTTCCTCGCGCATTGACATTCCAATTTCATCTTCAATTGTACTCCTGCTTGGTCTTGGCGTTTCTTGATCACTAAGAAAGCCAAGCAGATCAAAATAGCATAATATTGGCTGGTGTACTTGATTTACTCTGAACTTTAGATAACTCTTTTCGATAAACAGTTCGCAACGAATTTTTTTATTTTTATTTTTTATTACTGTTTCTCTGCTTGCCGAGGCGTCAACTGCCCGCAATTTTTCAATTAGAGCATTGTATGCTGCTGTCTTTTTGTCTCAGTCATTATATTCTTTACTTTTAATCTTCCACAAACATGGGTGGTTTCTATATATTTCAATGAATTCACTTACAAACTTTCGAGAACACTGACGAGTATCAGCCATTTTAATGCCCTGTGCACAAAAATACAAACACTAGACTGAGCAAACAGCTGTTTCGCGCCAGATTTGCGGCGATCTCCTGTCCATACGCTCCAACTTGTCTGCGCAGATGTGGTTTGAACCCACAGATTTGAGAGGTTTCGCTCAAACCTCCAACTTCCACGTTTGCACACACCTCAGTTCGGTGCAAATCTTCTGTCTACACGCAACGATCTTTCTGTGCAGATGTGTTGTGCGCAGACATTTGCGCAGACAGATCGTTGCGTGTGGGCGGGCCTTTAAGCTGATATGCTGGTTGTGGGTTGGTGAAGCCAACGTGTTAGTGCCAAATAAACGTTGCGGTAACAGATTGACCTGTAACGTAGCGCCATATTTATGGAGTCGAATTCAGCAGAACGACAATTGTACTGTACTCATTTTAGTTACTCGTCGTTAGACTGCAAAGGACGAGCTACTATCTCCCATAGCGCTACACTATGATCTAAGTTTTGGGCTTAATCGTAAGCAGAGATGACACATACAGAAATATTGGCAGCGCTGGCAGACAAATGAATAATCGTTAATCTAGTAGCGATTTTCTCCGCTACGGGCAGCACCACTCACCAGTGAAAGGGATCAATACTTAATATCGTAGCCGGACTATAAGATCGTTACCGGCCGTCCAGCAAGCTGCAGTTGGTGGAAGTAATTTCGGTCGGACGTCACCATTGTGTGTATTTTATCTCAGTAACTTGCAAGATGCTAATGGAGAGAGAACTTACTGCCCAAAAATTTGATACGTAAATACATTTTTTCCTAAAAAACGTTTGCGGATGCCAGACATGACAATTTATTGGCAGGAGGTAAGTTTTCGGTAAGCACTTTCAAATGGAAAATCTAATATTCACGTCCTTTTGAGCTGTATCTGTGCCTCCATACAGAAGTCAGAATCGTGTTTTTTCTCGCCAATTCACGTTGAAGTACAAGTTAACTCCTAGAAACCTGATCACTGGATATGGCCTCAATTGTGTCTTAAGGTGCGTCCATACGATACCTTTTATTTCTGTTCAAATTTGCGCACGCCCTTAAATTTCCAACGCACACGCGTGCCTTGAAGAGTTCATGCCTGCAGACGCACTGCTTCACGCCCTCGGTGGGATCTTTGTGCTTCTTAGCAGATGATGATAGGCAAAGAAAATTGGTATAAAATGCGGATTATTTGCATAAACGTTTGAGCGCCGCGTGTAGTGGGACTCCAGTTTTATTACTGTAGAGAGTAAGATACCGTAACGTAAGATTCGAAGTAAGTAGCAAAACTGAAGGATGAGCCAGAAGCTTATGAAAAGTGTATAGGAAAACTGCGGAGAATATTTCGGTCTATGACGACTTATAGCGCAACAACTGAGGAACTTACCATGTAAACAGAAGAATTGATGGTACATGTGTAGCTCCTCAACAAACTTTTAGAAATAGAAAATAAGGACATTGATGATGCAAAAAATACAAAATTGGTAAGCACAACTACCGTTCTAGTGGATTTTGGCGTCTAGGAAATTCCAGATTTGTCGAGACAGACGACGTTACCGTCATCTACAATTAATCTTGTGTGAATATATATTTTTTTTTGCTAAATAAAATACAAATGAGCCATTGAAAGTTAATTAACCTTCACATAACAACTAAGAACAAGTTTCAGGAATAATCACTGAAATGCTTAGTTTGGAATGCGAGATAAATAGTTGAATCTGGTGTATTAAGTTGCCAGTTACTAGCTAACGAGATGTTATTGCTAGCTTTATCGCTGCAGTTTCCCAAGCAGAAAATCGAAAATTTCGCTGTGCCCTTCTGAAATTGGCAAATAAAACGTGGTCGCCACTTTGTATTTTTCGTACCTCTTTTCATGTATATACTTAATTACCAAATGTCGCTTTTGCGTCTTCTTCCTGTTCTGCTGTCACCTTTTCATCGCCATAAAGGTAACTTGTGAACACGAGAACGCCCATGCGTACATGCGTTCGTCCCATAAATTTTTGTGCTTGCCGTCTTATTCCCGTGCGTCTACGATTGCGCGCGAGCAGCATTCCGCGCAAGTTCTTGTATGAAATTCTGCCTCCTATTTATAATGCCCAGGAGGTTACGCTGTTAATGAAATTTTTCATTCTGGGTGCTATAAGTCTTTTCCTGTAACTTACATAATTGTACATCCAGACATTGTACTATTGTACATAACCAGTCATTCAGTTATTGCGCCAATAATGACTCGGCAATGTTTACATATGTTATTTGGGATTAAGAGAACTGTACCCTTAAATTTCTGAAAGAGCAATTTTTAATCGCCTTATGATATTTGAAATAAATGAATAAAGCAAAACATTATTACGGAAATACGGAAGCGTCCGATCCAACCCGTCGGCTTTGACCCATGACGTCACAAATATGGCGGAAACGACCATAAACGACAATTCCAATATGGCGGATATAAAAACGTTGCATTCGTATCACAAAGACGAAAACACATAGAAAAACAACACACACAAAGGTTTCACAAGAACAATCTGCTAACATTGATAGCAAACAAAGATAATAAACAAGTGGTACTCAAGGCCAGGCAGGGGGGGGTGCGCCCCCCCCTGACCCCCCCCCCCCCCCCCGCCAAAGAAAAACTCCCAACCTAACCTCGTATTCAGGGCTACGCTACAGATCAATGTGTAGGTCAATCAAAAGATAAAAAAAAGAAACGAAAAAAAAGAAAAAAACAATATTGATTCATTAGACATAACGAGTAGCGACAAAACATATAGACCATAAAGATTGAACAATCTAATGGCAAACTGATAAAAGCCTCATAGACGACGTTAAAACAAAAAGTACAGTAAAAAGGTAAACTATATATTACAGGCCCTAAAACTCCTAAGGTAACGTCAACGAGGCAACATCTACAAACGCGCCACACTCACAAACCAAACTCCGCGCCGTAATGACGTCACACACCACAACACCCTTACGTCACGGGTCAAAGCCGACGCGTGAGATCGGATGTTTCTGTTGACCCCATTATTACTGTACTTAAGTTGAAATACTTTTTAAATATTGGCAGTACTGCAGTTATGTAAACCTGAGTAAGTATGCACATTGTTAACATAGTCTACATTTGAAATGCACAGCTGCACCCCTGATGAACTGTTATTTTAATAGTCAGTGATTTAAAGGAATTGCTGAACATTTGTCTCCCACTTGACTATGGGCACTGATAACCTCGCAGTTGAATGCCTTGTACATGCCACTGCCACCACTACTACCACCGCACAAATTCTGTGACTTGCGGCAGCTGGTGTGATAGTGAGCCACTAAGTTGTCCATAAGCAGTTTGTATGGGGCAAGTGATGGAGTTTTCAGTGCTGTGGGAATGAAGCTTCAGCCAACCACTGGACAGGAGACATTTGGGAACATGAATACCTCGGATAACACTTTTACTGGGCTGGTACTATTTTAGTATTGGGCACAAACCTAAAATGTCAATACATCTGTTTTTCAGATTACCATGTAGGTCAGTGGACTGGATCTATCATTTTCAGTAAAGTTGCAAAAGTTGTTGGAATTTGAAATACAACTATATAGTGTAACACTATCTTGGATGTGGCAGCTAGAGTATGATGCATCCAGTACAACAAATATCAAGGACCATCATCTTTACATTTCATTCTTCTGCTAAAATTCTATATGAATACTCTTTACCTGATCAACTTGTAGAAGTATGAGTAACTTCTCTCAATCGTCTGACATAACATTTGCTCACACATCTCGCCTCACACTGCTTCTGAGTAAAATTTGTGTGTTTTCTTCATTTAGTGCTGTGCTGCAAATGTTTGTGGAAAGGAGCATAGTCTTTGCTACTACCTAAATATTTAAATGCATATTTCTTTCACCAGCTTTTTTTATTCCAGTGTCTGTTCTTTCCTGAAGCCCCCTCCCCTCCTTCAGTCTTGGTCACTTATATTTTTTAGTTAGTTTTGAATATCTACTTACAACCCTGTCTTTGTCTTGTACAACTTGTATATTATTCCTTGTGTGATTACATATATTGAAGGAGGAATTAAAAAGTGACTGCCAATCTCTCTTCAGGACCAGTCTTTCCTGACCACTCATACAAATTAAGCAAAGCAAATATTAAGTCTTAGGAGCATACTATTGCAGTCTCAGGTAAACTGGTGTCTTCGATACTGCTTCAAACCAAAGCGTCTACTTTGAACGTAACCTAGACCTTGGATAACACTACAGATCAGTATGGTACCTCAGTTTAATTTAAAATTCCTTGGTTTCACAAACTCTCAACCAGATGTTCACCTCTCAACATAGCCCATTCTTTAGGCTGCACTCTATCATCACAGCCTACATTCCAAAATATAATGTAGACACAAAATAATATTGCCAGTGTTTTGTTCACACTCGGTTTGCACACACAAAGTGCTTATGTCACATGATGCTGTCATCTGGTATCAATAGGTTCTGTTGACTTGCAGTCTCAAAATTCCTACTGCCTAGACAGTATGAAGGAATATAAGTTTTTCCTTGGTGCTGAACCTGTGAGTAACAGGAGGTATAAGAAACAGTCATGCACGTAGTTATCTGTGCACACTATAGATGTTCTGATGCATCTAGAAATGGCTAACATATTTAGTTTATCAAATTTGATCTGTACCAACTGTGTGCTCATCATAGCCTTTTCTGTTACAGACTGTTTAAACACTTTCACAAGTACCATCAGGTCATGAAGTGTTGAAGTAACTCTGCACTATCACAGTGAAATGCTTACACAAATGCCTGATTTGATGTGTTGGTGGAAACTCCACCAGGCAATCATACTGGATTGTGGTTGATCACACATGGAACTTGGTGTAATGGGAGCTTACCTGACACTGAAGGTAAGAAAGTTTTCTTGGCCTGTGGAGCACCTTATTGGAACATACATTTTGTTTATAATATGACTTCGCATAAGGACGAAAGGATGAATTAAAAAATATTTAAAAATATACTTTGCTGCCTTTACTTGATAATTTATTATTTCATGGTGATTGTATTATTTCTAGTGGCTTGAAGATGAGTGGAAGCTTTGTTTGTTGCTATTAATAGGTACCAAACTTACAGTGACTGAAAATAGTTAGTTTCTTGGTCCATGGATCATTTGCACAATAAATTCTAATGATGTGGAACAAGTCATTTTACATTTAAAACACACATTAATTTGTAAAGGTGACTGCATGCTGTTCAGCTATATTGTTTTTTTAATATACAGATGTGAGTTAGTAATTGTACACACCACCTTTTATACATTACAATAATCGTGATGGTTTCCAACCACTGACGGACGATTTGTTGTCTGGAGAGTGTATACAGACAGGCATGTAGATATTTGTGAAACTGATAATTATATTTTAGTTTATTACAAAGTGAGGGTCAGATTTGACAGTAGTGTCAGCCTATTTAGTGCAACAAAATCTTCATCAGTGTAGCAAACAATTGGAAGTCCAGGTTTGAATATCAACAGTATTATGAAAAGAATAGATTGCAGTGAAAAGACTGTTACAAACTGAGCTTTTGATCAAAGCCTTCTTTAGAAAGGAAAACACACACACACACACACACACACACACACACACACACACACACACACACACACACACACACACACACACAAAAGCACATAAGATTGCCATCTCTGGCCACTGGTGTGTGTGTGTGTGTGTGTGTGTGTGTGTGTGTGTGTGTGTGTGTGTGTGTGTGTGTTTTTTGTCCTCTCAATGTGTAATGATCTTTTCATTGTGTCTGTCTGTGATTCAGTGTCTCTTCTTTACCATGAGTGGCAGTCTACCCTCTTCGCAATATTCTTGTTTAGCTTATGTTAGATGATTAGAAAAGTATTAGCATTAGATACACCATCACTTTTGACACACTGTATACTTATATAATGGTTTATCGGATTTCATGTAAAATCCTCATGGTTTATAATTTCTCTACTTCATGAAATTTATTAATTAGTGGGTTATTTGGATAATGAAAGACACTGTCTGATTCAGAAAAATTAGGGCAGCAAAAGGAGAATGGTAAAGCTGAGAAATCAACAAGCTTAAGAGTTGAAATAACAAAGTTCATCGGGGTGTGTCCAAATTCCGATTGCAAATAATTTCAAAGTTACTGAATTCTCAGCAAAGATAGGATGGTTACTGGAAAGAGTGAAATGAGGGCTTTCTATTGAGCTACACTACATGATCAAAAGTATCCGGACACCTGGTTGAAAATTATTTAAAAGTCTGTGATGCCCTCCATAGGTAATGCTGGAATTAATTGTAGCGTTGGCCCACCATTAGCCTTGATGACAGCTTCCACTCTTGCAGGCATACATTCAGTAAGGTGCTGGAAGCCCATTCCTAACGGAGTACTGCACTGAGGAGAGGTATCGATGTTGGTCGGTGAGGCCTGGCACAAAGCCAGCATTCCAAAGCATCCCAAAGGTGTTTTATAGGATTCAGGTCAGGGCTCTGTGCAGACCAGTCCATTACAGGGACGTTATTGTCGTGTAACCACTTGATTGTGTTGAAAGATGCAATCATCATCCCCGAATTGCTCTTATACAGTGGGAAGCGAGGAGATGCTTAAAACATCAATGTAGGCCTATGCCGTGACAGTGCCATGCAAAACAAGGGGTGCAAGCCCCCTCCACAAATAATAAGACCACACCATGACACCACCACCTCCGACTTTTACTGTTGGCACTACACATGCTGGCAGATGTTCACCGGGCATCCGCCATACCCCACCCTGCCATCGGATTGCCACATTGTGTACCGTGATTCACCACTCCACATGTTTTTTCCATTGTTCAGTTGTCTAATGTTTATGCTCCTTACACCAAGTGAGGTGTTGTTTGGCATTTACCGGCACTGTGTGTGGCTTATGAGCAGCTGCTCGACCATGAAATCAAAGTTTTCTCACCTCCCGCCTAACTGTCATAGTACTTGCAGTGGATCCTGATGCAGTTTGGAATTCCTGTGTGATGGTCTGGATATATGTCTGCCTATTAACGCATTAAGACCCTCTTCAACTGTTGGCTGTCTGTCGGTCAACAGACGAGGTCGGCCTCTACACTTTTGTGTTGTACATGTCCCTTCACGTTTCCACTTCACTATCACATTGGAAACAATGAACCTAGGGATGTTCAGGAGTGTGGAAATCTTGTGTACAGACATATGACACAAGTGACACCCAATCACCTGACCACACTCGAAGTCCCTGAGTTCTGTGGAGTGCCCCATTTCTCTCTCTCTCTCTCTCTCTCTCTCTCTCTCTCTCTCTCTCTCTCTCTCTCTAAATCTCATGAGATTTAATGACTATTGAGGTCACTGATATGAATTACCTTGCCAGTAGGTGGCAGCAGAATACACCTAATATGAAAAGTGTGTTTTTTCGGGTGTGTTCAGATACTTTTTGATCACAAAGTGTATGTCTTTTGTAAATAAACAGTTATTTTCTCATGTTATTTTTTTGTGACTATATGGCCTGGAAACAATTTCAGTTACCAAATTATATTGAAAGAGAATGTTTTACAGAAAGCTAACTATATCCTGGGAATCACCAAACTGTACATTAAAATATGGATAATACATTCACCTAAAATACTACAAGAATAATTCAACCATTTTATGTACGCACAATATATGGATAATACATTCACCTAAAATACTACAAGAATAATTCAACCATTTTATGTACGCACAATATATGCATTGCATATGTAATTGTAATTGGTGAAGGTTACGAAGGAATGAAGTCACTCGGAACCCCTTGTGAGCGGGAGCCATGTATTGTAGGAACAAGGGGGGAGAGCCACTTTATCGAAAATTGTGTGTAGTGGACACTGTCACCACTACCTCCCTGCCAGTAAAAATATCGAAGGAAAATTTTGAAGCTGTGGTGTTGGCAAACTTTAATGACCACACTGCCATGAATAATATGCAATGAGTAATGAATGTCTTGAATTTCAGTAATCACAACGTGTCACAATTCCTTGCTTGTCAACTTTAAGTTATTTACATCTGCATTTACATGCATACACCACAAGCCATCACATGGTGGATGGCAGAGATTACCTTGTACAACTACTAGTTCTTTCTGTTGCACTCACAAACAGAGCAAGGGAAAACAGACCGTATATGTGCTTCCGTATGGAGCCTAATTTCTGTCCTCTTATCTTCATGGTCCTTACACAAAATTTACATTCATGGCAGTAGAATTGTTCTGCAGTTAGCTTCAAATGCCTGTTCTCTAAATTTTATGTTTTTCTCAAAAAGGAAGTTGCCTTCACTCCAGTGGCCGTGTAAAAAGTGGGCTCATTTTAGAAAGTAAACACCTTCCCAATATAGCCTCATAGCGAAAATACATTGCAGCAGTTCATCAGCCATGCAGGTGGTGACCATCTCGACATGAAACTTAAGGTCGAGTTGGAGAACGATGGCGAGCTTCCATTCTTGGATGATTTACTTGAATGGAAGGCAGGTCAACTGGGTCATTCAGTGTATAGGAAATCCACAATCTGACTGTTATGTGAACGCCAACCGTTTTCAGTACCCTGTACACACATTAGTAGTCTTGAACACTTCAATACACAGGGCAAAAATTATTTCTGACAATGACCATCTAGAGTTTTAATTTCAGCCTTCGGACCATCTGTTCAGGAAAATAGTTACAGCAATGCATCATTGTCGATGGAAAAAATATCGGCGTTCTGACCTAGAAAAGCATCGGCTGCACACTGTAAATATACTGCTGATTTTAGAGCTGTATATTTTAAGTATTGATTTATATTAAAAAAAGGTGCTGTGACTTACCAAACGGGAAAGCGCTGGTAGGTGTGTGTGTGTACACACACACACACACACACACACACACACACACACACACACACACACACACACACACACAGATCTAACTCTGTCAGCACCTGTGTATTTCATTAGACTACATTTCATTATCTTTGTCTTAGCTTTTTGATGTTCATCTTAACTGCTTTCAAGTTACTATCCATTTCATTCAACTGCTCTTCAAAATTCCTTTACTGTGTCTTGCAGAATTCTTGATACCACTGGCAAACCTTTTCTTTCTGAATTACAATTGACCTTCTCGTATTCTCCTTGGTTTGCTTAACTATTTGCTCACTGTACAGACATGAATTACATGTCTTACAAATGTTGTCTATTTTCTTTCCAGATGAGGACCGTGATGTTGAAACTTCATGATGTATGTGAAACTCAAAAGTCCCTGGGATGCTCCTGTTGACTTCCTGACGTCTCTGCTGGGATGTGCCCGCCTCTTTTACTGTGAGTAAGGGAGGGGCGATCAGCTTGTGGTAAGTAACTGAGTATTTTACTATCATTTGGTGTCCCAGGATGTTGGACAGTGTAAACGGAGGTAGACATCCTGCAAAGCAGCTGATGTTGCACTACGAGCCGATGAGGGAGCTGGGACAAGACTGTTCATTAGAAGTGGGGAACTGAATGGACTTTGTGTAGCTTGCACAATGCAAGAGTTTACTAAAATGGTTTGCACAGGGAATGAAGATTCTAGGAAATTATACCACAGGGTGGTCCTTAGCTGTGGTGCCACACTTTTAAAACAAAAAGCAGGTGGGTGTAAAAATATTTAAGTACCAGATTGTTATAAATAAAATGCTGCAACACATGAAGGTCCAGTGTCAACTGTAATTATCATATGGCAACAAAACTTGGTAGATATGTTAACAAGTTAATGCAGAAATGATTTACACTGGAAAAAAAATTAGTTCCAGTTTTGGCAATCAAGTGCAAATTTGGCATTGTACACTGTTTGTATGATGGTACGACATCCACATTCACATTTGACAAGCCATAATGTGAGTGAACAGTATGGCTATGGTGAAGTGGGACCGTGCTATCTTGGTGAAATTGTTTTATGTAAACGGTAGCAATTACAGTGCTGCAGTGACACAGTGTGACTGACAGAAAGGTCTATTGAGAGAATTGATGGCATTTAATGGTTTAATAAGGATGATAATGAAATTTGAAAACACAGCTGAGCTTGGTGTGTCACGTGGAAGAGGAAAGCAACCTTTCACGGCGGAAGTTATTGACGAGGTTGCTGTTGCTGTAACTGACCGTGCAGCGTGTGCCCCGTGTACTGTTAGTGCTCGTGCAGTGTCACGAGAATTGTCCATCCTGTGGTCAACAGTACAGAAACTTTTGTGGGCCATATTACACTGGTACCTGTACAGATCCAGACAGTGCAACGACTGAAACATCATGATCTGCAGCAATGTTCTGAATTTGCTCTTAGGTCTCCTCGCCGGATCGAAGTTCAAGATTTGAGGCTGGGCAATGTTTTATGGAGTCAAGAGGCACATTTTGCACGACAGAGTGCAGTGAATATACAGAATCGCTTAATTTTGGATGCAGTTAAATTTCCTGTAGTGCATGAAGGGTCATTGCACGTGCCGTATGGACTGTGTTGTGTGGACTCGCACACCTTTGTTCTGTGTTTTTTCTTCAAGGAGAATACATCCAAAGGGCCTCTCGGGTGTACAGTGATGCCCGAATGTTACTGAGACCATGTACAACTTGCAATTCCCACTTTGGAAGAGCAAAAAATGTGCGGAAACCGTTGTTTTTGTGCAAGGTGTGGCAACACCTTACATTGCTTGCTCAGTGAAAAAATTGGTTAATGCAGCATTTCAAAAGTGTGTTACCCCCAGAGGTTTCCCAGATGCATGGCCTGCAAGATCGCCTGTTCTGAATCTCTCTCTCTTTTGGCTCTGGGGGCATCTATAAGAAACATTGACTGGGGTCATGTTCAGTCTCTGCCTAATTCAAAGGCCAGTGTACAGAATACGTTGCTCATATTCAATCAGAACTGCTGCAAGCAACTGTTGATCGTGTCATTTTATGGATTCAGCATCTTGTTAATGTCTCTAGTGCACATATTGAACAAATTTTGTAATTATAAAATATTAAAATCAACATTATGTCTTTCTCGCTTGCTTGACCTTTTCTCCCATTACATACGGAAACATTTCTGTACGTCTTTCTTACACTCACGATGCAAGAGTTGAAAAAATTTTAAATAATTTTTTCCCGTGTAAATTGGTTCCACATTAACACGTAAGCATATCTATGAAGTTTAGCCTGCACTGGATCTCTGTGAGAGCTTCACTTTAAATATAACCACCCGGTAGTAAGAGTTAGGGGAGGAGAAAACCTGTGAGGCTATGTTGCTAAATGGGTGGCCATTTTGAATGCTGCCATCTCGGATGCATCTGGTAATTTTCAAATGGAAAACAGATCGTGCGGCATATCGGAGAATTTCATGAGAACAGTAATGGTATCTATTATTTGGTCACTTTGAATGCTGCCATCTTAGATGCATTCATTCTTTTGTGAAGTTGCGTTATATACAGGAGGAGGCAAATGCTGATGGTAACACTTGGAAGCTTGAATATGCTCTTTGTGTTGTCCAACATTTTTAAAGGTTATTGGTGTCTCCATTATCCAGTTTCATGGACCTTAACTGACACATGTACTGGAATTTGAGCACAGGTCTCAACAATCTGCTCCCTGAGATGTGCATTGTTTCTGAGCTTCACTGCATATGCAGTTGCATGCACATATCACCACAGATAGAAGTCTCGCTGACTTGAATCTGGGAAAGGTGGAAGCGCCTTTTCTTCAGATGACACCACATGCTTGTTTAACAACTTCAAAGGGCTGCTGTTAGTGTATCCTGCATGTGAAGACAAGTCTGACAATACGTGAATGATATTTTAGTGATGTGGCTTGGTGCAACTATCAGAAAGTAGAAAAATTACATTTTAGCCATCAGCTAAACAAATTATTCATTTTTATCTACTGGTTTTGGTCATAGCAGCTGTTATCATAGAAAGAAAAAGCAATACATTAGGTGGATAAGCAGATTATCTTTCCTTTAGATGAATTGTAAGTCATCAAAGTTACAAGATGTTTACTGAACCACATCTAGTACACCGTGACACTACACAGCCAAAAAAAACTGGCCTCTCAACTCTGTATGAAACAAATAGTGTGAAAACTGATCTCAGAGACACAGAAAAAAATACATGGTTGCCTTATTCAAAACTAACAAAGCTACAATCGTCTGGTCATAACTGTGGGTTCATTGATTGCCCTGGGAGACAGCTTATAGGAATTAAAACATATGAAATTTAGTTCACTGTATTACACGAATGGATGAAAATATTTATCTAACTTGATACATTCTTTGCCTTAGGAGTGCCTGATAATTTGCAACTTTCATTGAGTATTAAAGCAACCCTTGGTGCACTAATCAACAAACTCTTATCTGGAAGTACAATGTTCACAAGAGCAGGTTTCAATCTGAGACTTCAAGAACACTTTAATCCTTACTAGATGATGTTGACTGCTTCAGCAGAGGTCACAGATTGGAGTAGAGCACTTCCAAACTTGGCTCTGTATTGACTTCCGTGTGCGGGCGCTGCTATTCTGAGAGGGTGCGTCTTCTTCAACCTCTCCCATTTGTTGTCACAGATTGCAGTGACGCATCACTAATGTGTATGGTATCGATGTGCATTGCTGTCTTTGGTGTGGCACCACAAACTTTGGATGATACCACACTTTCGATGCACAAACTATTTTTGATGGGTCTGTCCGGTAAGGGCTGACATCTGAGCAATATCTTTGATTCTGTTCATTTACACACATGTCACCCATTCTACAAACTGAACGCAGTAGTCTTGTTAAGGCGTTACCACAAATGGATTTTGTAAGAGTCAAAAATTCTCATTATTGATAAATGAGTGGCCCCAATTTCATGAAAGATGCAGCAGATAACCCTGCTATGAATACTTAATGAACAATTCCAAAAGTCTCACGATTAATACACAAAATCTGGGAACACTCTCAATTATTTATTGCACAAGAACTAAATGTTGTACAGGTGTCATACATATTGCATTTTGAAGAGAAACTCTGAAAGTCTTTTTTACAAACATTCAATATGTGAACCATGAGTGACTTGGCAGATGTCAGTACAGTAAACAAATTCTTGCCATACCCGTCCCAGCATGGCATCGTCGACTGTGGCAGTTGCTTCCCATATTCTCTCCCAGAGCTCTGTTACATCACGCAGTAGAGGTGGTACATACACCAGATCTTTAATGTGTCCCCACAGAAAAGTCACACGGACTGAGATGTGAACAGAAAGCTTGCTCCACACCTGAACTCACTATGTTATGAAAAGGTTTCATGTTACATTATAAATTTCGTAATGTGCCTCTTCCCCCTCCCAAGAACTGACTTAATGCAACACGACGACACCTACAAACACGCCACACTCACCAACCAAACTTCGCGCCGTCGTGACGTCACACACCACAACAACCTTACGTCACGGGTCAAAGCAGACGGGTGGGATCGGATGTTTCGGTCGACCCGTGTCTACATATTTTATCTGTCAAAATCTTGTGTGAACAGTTTGAACAGATTAACTAGAAAGTTTTACTGAGTCTACAAATACCGTATCCCTAGTGTTATACCACCATCCTTGTAAATGTCATTAGTCATCACAAAGAAATTCTGTGTCGGCAGGAAAGTTGTAACACGGTACAAATATGTAAATGTAAATGTTTGGTTATCATTACAGTGCTCATTGTGTTTCTTACTATGGTTTTCATTCTGTTTGTAGCTGAAAACACACTTTTGTCACTAGTGGACGAATGGGATAAGCACAACAGTGGCATCATTGTGGCCAGTAACTTGAGGAACATAGGTGTTCAATCTCCCTATTTCAGCTTATGGACAGCTTTCCAGAATGCAGCCTGATCTGTAACTTTCGTTCCTACCTCTGCATTTCTCAGTAGCCTCCATGCAGTGTTAATTGTTTGGATGTCATTTTTAATTAAAATTGGAAACTTTGATGCAAGGCTGCCAGTAGATGTAATCCAAATTAGGTTAAGTGCCTCCAAATATTTTAAAACATTATCACTGAAAGGAAAACGTTTGACTATCTGTTGAGCACTCTCAATAGAAGTCTTAAGCACGAAAGTTTAAAGTTCTCCAGTTGACCACAAGCCAGATCTGTATTTATATCAATGTCCAACAAAATCTTTGCTCCTAAATACAGTTAATCAAGAGATTTAAGGTAACTTGCCTGTGAACGTATGAACGAAATACTAATAATTTTCATAAAGTGTATATGGCTCTAAGTAAAAAATGTGAACTCTTAGTATGATGAAAATAAGACAACAGGAATGTTTATTGCTGAACATATAGATATACAATTAATCACATTGGTTGTCATATTGTCTGAACAATATATATTGTATGGATGTTATCAGTTTATAATACGTGAGCACACATTTACATTTACAGTGAAATAGATTTCTAATATTTTGTGTAGTTTTTATAACTAGTCATACACACATTTATAATTATGTCATATTTTGGTGATAATGTCATATGTTGCTAATAATCTCCCATCTATGTTCTTTTACAGTATAACAACTTTTACTTACTAAGAAGGTTTTAAGCTTTTGTCTGAAAGTGAGGGGCTAATTTATTTCTTTAATTTCCTGTGGTAATTTGTTATACAGTTTTATCCCATTATAAAATATACTTTTTGCATCTTTGCCTTGTTCTTTCTGTCTAGATGGAGGTGGTGACAAGATCTTGTTTCATGGTCATGTATTAGGCTGTTTGTGTTATACGTGTTGAGATTTTTGTTAATGAATATTATGTTCTGAAAGATATACTCACAAGAAACAGTTAGAATGTCTAGCTTTCTAAATCATTCTCTCTAATGCTCTATTTGCCAGTCAATATTTGGAATCTATGCATCGACTGACTACCGTACTTGGATACTTGAAATCTTATGTACACATTAACACGCCTGTCTAAAAAAGCGGGCTATAATTGTATCATTTCAGTCAAAAGTTTATTCTAGAAATATTTAAATCTGATAATCTTAATTAAGGTTACTTTGCTATGGCTAATCAGAATGTATTTTTAGTCCTGTTGATAGTAAGTTAGTGTCTGTAGTCTATTTTATGTCAAATAATATCCTGAAACATCCTAAAAAATTTCAAACCTTTAGTTGAAATAGATTTTTTTTGCACAAAATGAGACAGAAAATTTAGTTCTCACGAAAATCCACTCGGAGCTACATTTGACCCATGGCTCACCTCCATTGTTCGAAATACATTCCAGCCGCTAATCCTTTCGGTTTACGTATTCTTTATCTTCTGTCTTCCTTTCCTTGTCTATCCTTGTTACTCTGGCCTCTTTAGTTGCCTCAAGGACCCACTTTTTAGCTTCGGCCACTTCCATGGAATCAATTGACACCAGTGAGTGCCTCATACTGAACTCAGAATATATTCCTAGCAACATCACAAAGTGTCTTCTTACGAGGCTACCAACTTGAGAAACTGTTGTATAGTGCATCTTCCTGGAATTTTTATTTTATTTGGCATATGGCATTTAAGTACATTTCAGTATTGGATCACATTATTCTACATTATATCACACTATATATATTCACAGACAAACATCTACTCCTTGTATATAGTCAATGGATTTTTGGGATGCCATGAGGAATTCTTCAAAGTCCCCACTGAATGCTCCGGCACTGCATTTTTGTCTGATGTCTTTGATGGTCTGCTTAGGTGTGCCACAGTCACATGCTGACGAAGACAGCAGTCCCCATTTCAAGAGTGAGTCACCACATCTTCCATACCCAGTTCTTAGTCGGTTCAGCGTAGACCAGATCTTGCGTTGCTGATCAAACCCCGAACTGCCTCAGTAATACAAGGTATTAGGTGGCAAGTTGTTGGGGCATTTTGGAGCCATTCTCTTCTCCAAGAGTCGGTCAGTTCCAGTGAGGCTGTCGAAGGCAAGAGGAGGATGTCTTGAACGAAGCCTCTTGACACTCAGATCAGGTGTATCGATGTGTACCGGTAGTTCAGGGTTTGCTTCAATCTTGTTGTATTCACTGACCAAGGCTGCTTCTTGTCACATTTTTGGAGGTGGCATATGACTCAAGACAGGTAGCCATATGTTAGATGTAGACCTAACAGCTCCTGAAATAATACACATGGTGTTGTTAAGTTCAACATTGATTTTGTTCCATTGGCTACTGTTTAGCCATACTGGTGCACAGTACTCTGCCGCAGAGTATACCAGGCTCGGTGCAGACGTCCTCAGAGTTGTTGCTGTTGATCCCCAGGTGGTTTCGAGGGTTCGTGGATGAGGTTGTTTCTTGTTCTCACCTCGGCAGCTGTTTTTGTAAGTTGTGATTTAAATGACTAGGTTCTAACTTGATCTCCTAGGTACCTTGGCTGTTTGTTGTGCTTGAGGCGTGTGTCATCACAGCGTACTTCCAGAACCGTTTTGGCTTCTCTGTTACCGAGATGGAAGCAAGTTACTTCTGTCTTCGTGACATTAGGCCTAAGCCTCCATTTACGGAAGTATGCTGCCAGGGCAGACAGATCGGATGTCAGGGTGTCTTCCATTGAATAAAAATTGGTGTGCCTTGTTGGCAATGGCCCAGTCATCAGCGTAGCCAAATTTCGTACAAACTTTTTCTGCCATGTCAGCAATGTATGGGCTGAAAAACAGTGGGCTTAATACCGAGCCTTGAGATAAGCCATTTTGAAGGAATTTCTGGATACTGAGTCCATTACACATGAAGACCTGGAACACTCTGCTACCAATCATGTCACCAATAAGCTTTCACTTTTGGCAGGGAATTATTTTCATCAGTTCACCAGGTGTACCAGTATGAAATGAGCATTTTTTTTTTGTGAAAATGAAAGACTAATTTTGAATTGAAAAGTAAAAACATTTTAATCAAAGTACTGACCATTGCTTTCTATACATTTTGACCACCTTTATGGCAATTCGTGGACACCACGCCAATAAAAATGTTCGTCTTTTGAAGCAAACCAATCAGACACCCAATTTTTGACTTCTTTGTAGGAAGTGAAGTGTTCCTCAGCCAGTGGGTGTCTTATTGATGAAAACAAATGGTAGTCAGAAGGGGCCAAGCCTGGTGAATACGGCTGGTGGGGTAGCAGCTCCCAGCCAAGTGTTTTGATTGTATCCTGAACCAGTTTTGCTTTGTGTGCAGGTGCATTATAGTGTAAAAAAATTACTTTGCCATGTCTTCTGGCCCATTCTGGTCTTTTTTCGATCAATGCATAGTTGTAATTGATCATTTGTTGTCTGTAGCGATTAGTATTCAGTTTCGCCGGGTTTTAAAAGCTCATGGTACACCACACCTTTCTGATCCCACCAAACAGCATTGTCTTCTTGCCGAATCGATCTGATTTTGCAGTCGATGTTGACGGTTGTCCCGGATTAACCCATGATTTTTCCCATTTAGGATTCTTAAAATAAATCCATTTTTCATCGTCAGTAACAATTTGATGCAAAATTGATTTTCTTTCATGTATTTGAAGCAAAATTTGACAAATGGTTTTTCGGTTTTCAATCTGTCTTTCATTCAATTCATGTGGCACCCATTTTCCACACTTTTCTGGTGCAAAATTCGACATTGTTAACACGATGAAAACATATGTTTGTTCCATGACTTGATGTATACTAAATATCTTTGACAGATGTCATATCAACCAAACAAAAAAAAAAAAAAAACAAAAAAAAAAAAAAAATTAAGGCTCGTTCACAACAAATGTTCCCTATTGACACATTTGTATCTTAATGCTCATTTCATACCGGCACACCTGGTATAGAGTAGGCCTTGTCTCCAGATGGTATCATAGGCTGCTGACAAGTCAATGAAGGCCACAGATGTTTTTAATTTCTTTTGGAATCCCGCTTCAATGTGTTGTAAGGGCCAGGACTTGGTCTGCACTGATTCGGTTGGTATGAAAGCCAGCTTGTTCTACTGTGATTGCCAGGAGTATTGTCTGACCGATCCTGTTAAGTAGTACTCATTGCAGAAGTTTGTACACCGTGCTAAGCAGTGCTATGGGCCGGTAGTTTTGTGGAAGACTTCCTGTTTTACCTGGAATTAATTCTGTATACATTTACACTCACCAATTTACAATGTCAGTGGTGCAATTCCATCCAGTTCTCCTCCATATCAATGGAATTGGTGTCAAAACTGTTGCCACCATCATCATCTTTAAGAGAAATAGTTAATTGTTCATTTTCATTTATAATACTGTCTGTAGTCTGTGCTTCTCTTAGGAGTTTAGCAACATGGTCTACTTTCTTCCTCCATGAGGTAGTGTCTATAGTAGCAAGACCTTCACATAGCAGTATTTCCACTTCTGTTATAGTTAGTCTTTTTGTTACTTCTAATGTACTCCTTGACTTCACACTAAGCAAATTCAATTGCATTAAAATGGCAGTGATAAGGCGGTAGTCTAATTACCGAGTGATCCTGTTTGCTTGCAATTTCATCTACAACATATTTAGGTGTCACAGGCTTATTGTTTTATGAGAGAGTATAACAACAGCTTGTGTCATACTCATGTTCACGGCAATGTCTATCTCCTGCAACCACTACACCATAGTTTCTTTACGGTAGCTACTGGTGGGAGTTTTATCTAAAATCACAGAATGGTACGGTGCATTGCCCATCACAAGTGCTGTTGGAACACTAAACTGGAGCAACAAATTTTTAAACCACTGTAGAAACTGTGGGTGGCCCATATCCTCATCATAGTCACCTGTTTTTCTCGGTCAAAAAACTAAAGCCCTTCAGGCGCAAAGCTGTTTGAAGATCCTGCATGGGCCACAATTATTTGGGATCCTCCTTCTGGGGCTGATGACTGCTCCTATTCAGAGAATCATCTATCTAGCATTTCTCGACGTTGACCCAGGTTTTGTCTAACCAAATGACTGAGTGTATGTCCTTTCCTACAGTTTTGTGTAAGAAAATGGTACGAGCTGCAATGATGTGTGCTCTTTTCAAGTACCTGTTTTTGTCCACCTAACTCTTTAAAACGGAAGTACATACTTTTTAATACCATATTAAGTGACATCCCCCCCCCCCCCCCCCCCGGCTCCCCCCTCCCGAGAAAAGCTCTCTTTCTTTTAAAGAAATTAGCAATTTCACTATTGTGGGGTATTCTTGAAGCCTCTTTCCCAAATTTGGCTTCAGACTGTTGGACTCGTAATAGTTTCCCATATTATCAAGAGCAGATGAAAGCTGTCTTTCAGTGCCTTCAACTGTCAAATGTTGGGTAGAAAAGGTCAAATCATTGGTGTAAATAAATGAGGTGCGAGGCTTGTTATGTGGTTAGTCATTGGTATAAAAGTCAAATATTGTGGAACCAAGAAAGTTTCCTTGGGGAGAACCATATTTTGTTTTGCATCACTGATTGTTTGGTGTTCTGGAAACTAATATAGTATCTTCTGTTGCTGAGCATCTCTGCAGTGATCTTCATTAACTGTAATCTTTGGTTGTGTTCTACACCTTTGGGAAAAGTTTCCTGCCATGTATCATGTTGTAGGCCACACTCTGATCAGAAAAGGCAACACCACCGACAAGACTTTTCTCAAAGTGATCATCGATTTGCTCGGTAAGATTCGGTACCTGCCCTGAGCCAGACTGCCCAGGTCGGAGTATTGCTTTGTCTCTAATGAACTTATCTGCTATGATGGGGGTGAGCTGTGCTAGAATAATTCATTCAAATAGCTTAAATGGATGGCAGAGTAAAGATATTGGTCAAAAAATTTTCAGATCGTCTGGTGATTTTTTCCTGGCTTGATCAGAGAGAGATGAGCTTGTCTTCAGAGCTTTGAAATGATGGTTTACAGTTATCTCATTTGGCAAGGTGTTTTAGCAATTCTACATGTACATTGTCTATCCCAAAAGTTTTGCCATGTCTCGGAGCTCGGATACCGTTAGTGATTTATTCTGTTGTGATGGGGTGGCTGACGCTGTCAGTTTCTGAGTTTAAATTGTGTGTTACTTTCTCAGTAGTCTTCAGAAGCTCTGTGCTGCACTTCTCATTACGTAGAAGTTGGTGAGTGATTTCATTTGCTGTGATGTCCTTGAATCGTAAAGACTCGTGTTATTGAATAATTTCTTTACTGTGGACCAGGCCTTCTTGCTGTTGTGAGTAAAGTTGACGTCTGGCATCAACTCGCACCACTCGGCTATGTGGGCAGAATCTACTCCCTGCATTAGTGCATCTTCCTCGTAGCTGTAACTATAATCTGCATGTAGCTGTACATGTCGTCTTGTAACCCTGGTACGTATCTGGTTCTGTAAGCCCTTGAAATACTCACACACAGTTTTAAGCAGGAGTTTAATGAATGTGTCATAGTTCTTTGGAATTGGCATCTGTTTCCAAGAATTTGTCTTCCATCATTTTGGTGAAAACGTTCCACTTGGGCTTGTTAAAGTGGAATCTGTGTCTATAAAGTATTTTATTTATTTACACATAAAGTTCCGTAGGTTCAAATTGAGGAGCAAATCTCCAAGGTCATGGAACATATCAGTACATGAAATTACAATGTAAAACTAACAGATAAAAATAAAGGTTTATGAACCCGAAAAGTCAGTCCATAAGTTTAAGTAAACGCAATCGACAATACAACAAGAATCAGCTTAATTATTCAAGGAACTCCTCGACAGAATAGGAGTGACTCGTGAGGGAACACTGCAGTTTCAGTTTGAAATTGCATGGATTACTGCTAATATTTTTGAATTCTTGTGGTAGCTTACTGAATATCGATTCAGCAGTATACTGCACACCTTTCTCCACAAGAGTTAATGAAGTCCAATCCAAATGCAGGTTTGATTTCTGCCAAGTATTAACTGACCAGGAAAGTACTTGGGGTCGAACAAACAGATCTGTATGAACGTTTGGTTACAGGACCATTGTGCACCTCTGAATGTGCTGGTAGGTGTCGCTTTTCTGCAAAACTCTGCAGTCGTGCTCTATATATCACTGTAGATGTAATTGTAGACACCATATGCAATGCAGCAATCTTAACTATAAATGTAAATGTGGAATGTCAATAAAATGCTCAGAGCAATACGAATGACTGCAAAACGCACAGTAAAGAAATGCACGTTTGTCGCATGACGTTTTTTGCACATTCTATAATATCAGTGTTGAACGCTGCGCCAATGACACTTTTGAAGTTGTTCACTGGTTCACCAATATCGTAGCCAGCGTTCTGCCACGCTTAATAAAGCATTGGTCTGTATACTCCCACAGATAACTGATTGTAAATGACAGAATGCATATTCACGATAAAGAATCTGTCGTGCAATTTCGGCTGCATATTACTGGAATGTAGTTTAATGAAGTCTGTTATTCT
Organism: Schistocerca cancellata; assembly: GCF_023864275.1. Classification (NCBI taxonomy): domain Eukaryota; kingdom Metazoa; phylum Arthropoda; class Insecta; order Orthoptera; family Acrididae; genus Schistocerca; species Schistocerca cancellata. Next base: position 42,262,463 of record NC_064637.1, read on the forward strand.
CTTGGCATATATTTTATATTGCCTGAAGAAATACACATCCAGAGGTTGTGCATATTTTGTAGTTTTAGGCGGAATGATTTTTAAATCTGCATGTTTTCCGCCAGATGCTTCCAGTAGTACTCGTTCATCCTTATGTCCAGACCAGGAGTCACAAAGTACAAATGACTTTCTCGACAAATGTGGATTCTAAACTGACAGAGAAAACGTCTTCAGATGTTGTTTCGTCATCTTCCCACTCACACTTGCATCGACGACGACATTTGGAGGGCACTGTTTCTATTTACCTTGACACGCGGGGTCCAAACTTTCCACTGGATTCTTGGAAGCAAATATAGAGTTTGTCTGCCAATCGTCCATCCACTGATATAGCAACATCGATCGTGTAACTATGTGTTGCACAGTTAACTGATTGCAACATCACGACAGTGTTTCTCTCCCCTTTCATGGATAGTGTTCTGTCATTAGAAAGTTCATAGTTGAACTGACTGTGATCACAGTTCCATACAGAACTAATATCGATGTTTTCTCTCATGATATGCTCATTGACGTTAGCAGCAAACGTGTGAGCTCTTTCAATCAGATCTTCTTCATCATCTTTATATTTTCATGCTTGGAGCATAGTGATATGGTGTGATGTTATCCTAAACTCCTTTTTCAAACTAGTAATAAATCCTAGTGAAGCTGTAAAGTTTGTACACCCGAGACTTCTGGCTACGTCCAATGCCCAACGTTTTAAATGCCAATAATGAACGGCGGAACCGCATTCTTGTGCTTCATCGAATTTTGCCATTACATGCTCCTTGATGGTCTTGAACAGCAGTGTACGATTTCCTTTGAAAACTGTATTTCCTTCTCTTTTCTTTGCCACGTAATCCAGTATGTTTTTAATATTGCTTTTAGACTTCAGTTTAGGGTATCTTTTCAGAAGCTTGAAGTATGTGTCTAAACCTTTTACGTAATAATCATCGTACATGTTCTCCAGTGTGTTGTCATCAAATGCCGTGATGACACTTGCAACTTTAACCTTCTTCTTGGGAGACAGTTGGTATTCACTGTCACTGCTTCCATCGCCTCCTCCTGCACTTGCCGTAGCACTACCGTTCGCAATGAGTTGTTCGTCATTATCATCCCTATCATCATCATTATTTGTTAGTGTTACAACAGTATCTGTTTGTAACTTATGCTCATATTTCTGAACTATAATAGATAGCAGAAAACATGCAAATGATTAGTCTTCTACACCAATACCATCTTGACGAAGAAGGGTTCTTCGTAACTTCATCTCAACCTATCACAATACATTAGCAGGATTGATTACCAATCGCCGAACCATCTGATGCTTCAATACACAAATAATGTCAAAAAACGCAACTTCAGAGGCACACTGCACTGTCCTTACTGGTCCCGACTGGCATACTGGCAGGTCAGTGTGCAATGCGGCATGGCATACACAGAGGCCTCTAATGGATGACTGCAGAGTTTTGCAGATGCGAGTGTATCACTAGCGCAATAAGAGACCTTTACATTATTTATCACACGATTTTGGTGTATTTGTGTTTGTTCGAGCCCAAGTACTTTCCTGGTGAGTGAAATCGGCTTATTCTTGGGAATAAGCTCACATTGTTAACAAGAAATGGCAATAAGGAATATATATACATTGAGAGGCCAATGTCACAATACCCATACTCGTGAACAGGGGTCAACAAGAGGTTCGTGAACTTACACTACTTATTGCGTGAACCACTGTTTTTGAGCCAAAAATATCCTTTTAGAATGGGAAGAGTTGCCCCAAAATACACTCCTGGAAATTGAAATAAGAACACCGTGAATTCATTGTCCCAGGAAGGGGAAACTTTATTGACACATTCCTGGGGTCAGATACATCACATGATCACACTGGCAGAACCACAGGCACATAGACACAGGCAACAGAGCATGCACAATGTCGGCACTAGTACAATTTATATCCACTTTTCGCAGCAATGCAGGCTGCTATTCTCCCATGGAGACGATCGTAAAGATGCTGGATGTAGTCCTGTGGAACGGCTTGCCATGCCATTTCCACCTGGCGCCTCAGTTGGACCAGCGTTCGTGCTGGACGTGCAGACCGCGTGAGACGACTCTTCATCCAGTCCCAAACATGCTCAATGGGGGACAGATCCGGAGATCTTGCTGGCCAGGGTAGTTGACTTACACCTTCTAGAGCACGTTGGGTGGCACGGGATACATGCGGACGTGCATTGTCCTGTTGGAACAGCAAGTTCCCTTGCCGGTCTAGGAATGGTAGAACGATGGGTTCGATGACGGTTTGGATGTACCGTGCACTATTCAGTGTCCCCTCGACGATCACCAGTGGTGTACGGCCAGTGTAGGAGATCGCTCCCCACACCATGATGCCGGGTGTTGGCCCTGTGTGCCTCGGTCGTATGCAGTCCTGATTGTGGCGCTCACCTGCACGGCGCCAAACACGCATACGACCATCATTGGCACCAAGGCAGAAGCGACTCTCATTGCTGAAGACGACACGTCTCCATTCGTCCCTCCATTCACGCCTGTCGCGACACCACTGGAGGCGGGCTGCACGATGTTGGGGCGTGAGCGGAAGACGGCCCAACGATGTGCGGGACCGTAGCCCAGCTTCATGGAGACGGTTGCGAATGGTCCTGGCCGATACCCCAGGAGCAACAGTGTCCCTAATTTGCTGGGAAGTGGCGGTGCGGTCCCCTACGGCACTGCGTAGGATCCTACGGTCTTGGCGCGCATCCGTGCGTCGCTGCGGTCCGGTCCCAGGTCGACGGGCACGTGCACCTTCCGCCGACCACTGGCGACATCGATGTACTGTGGAGACCTCACGCCCCACGTGTTGAGCAATTCGGCGGTACGTCCACCCGGCCTCCCGCATGCCCACTATACGCCCTCGCTCAAAGTCCGTCAACTGCACATACGGTTCACGTCCACGTTGTCGCGGTATGCTACCAGTGTTAAAGACTGCGATGGAGCTCCGTATGCCACGGCAAACTGGCTGACACTGACGGCGGCGGTGCACAAATGCTGCGCAGCTAGCGCCATTCGACGGCCAACACCGCGGTTCCTGGTGTGTCCGCTGTGCCGTGCGTGTGATCATTGCTTGTACAGCCCTCTCGCAGTGTCCGGAGCAAGTATGGTGGGTCTGACACACCGGTGTCAATGTGTTCTCTTTTCCATTTCCAGGAGTGTATATACATTGAGAGGCCAATGTCACAATACCCATACTCGTGAACAGGGGTCAAGAAGAGGTTCGTGAACTTACACTACTTATTGCCTGTACCACTGTTTTTGAGCCAAAAATATCCTTTTAGAATGGGAAGAGTTGCCCCAAAATATAATACCATAAAACATAAGTGAATGAAAAAAAGCAAAGCAGACTAATTTCCATGTAGAAAATGAGACTTGGGATTGTAAAACTTTGAGTGGTACATGTAACTGGTCTGTGTTGTGTGGAGGGTTTTGCTTGGAGAACCTGCTTCTGTATTATTTGACTGACATCACAGCTGATTTAAAGGAAATTGTAGTTGTTACATCCACAGATTAACACCCAAGTGTGAACAAAAATTATTAGGTGGAGCAAGGCCACTGCTTAATTTTACAAAAAGATACTTTCTTCGAAAACAAAAGGCTTCTTGTCCTACCAAAATTTTATAACACGCCCAAGAATGTGCCGCCTTATTGAATTGAAATGTTAGCAACTGAACTGAATTTACGTTCCTTTGTCAGGTTTTCTCTCGACGCTTTCTGGCAGGTGCCGAGGAAGTAGACGGGCGCAGAGTCCGGGATCGATGGCCGGCGTAGCGAAGACGTGGCACCTGAACATTCCAGCAGTGTCGAAGTATCTTCCGGGCGGCAGTTTGCTGCGGGTCGAAAGATTTCTGTTTCCCTTTCTTCCGGTTATTTAACACGGCGGCTCCAGTCTTCCCCTGCTGATTCCGGAGTGGTGATTGGTGGCCGTTGACTATCCCTGACTGGTGGATGGTGATAACATAGTGTGACCATTCGAGCCGGAAAAAGGCTCATGCTCGTGCGTAGTTCGTGGCTTTTTGAATGTTTGGCGGGATCGCCTAAAGCGCTGGCTGGCGGAACGGGCCGGCACTAAGTTGCAGGCGCCGCTTAACTCTGCTGCGGTACTCGACTGTTGTGTTTGTGTGGGTGTGCGTGCCACGGCAGTAGTGGTAACTCTTTCTTCCAGTGTGAGCAATAGAATATCTTTGGTTGCTTTGGGTCATGGATGGGTTTGAGTTGGTAGCTCCCGACCCACAGGCCAACTTAAAGTCCATTGTTGTTACATACGCTACATTCTCAATCAGTGTGGTGGCTATTGAGATAACCAACAGTGACTCTGTTTTTCTGATTATGGTGATTTCCTGGGGGACGTAAAACAAGCTTAGCAGCAGGGGGTTTGTAGACAAAAGTTGCAGTACACTTTCCAGGTACCACAGTTAGGATTCTGCTGTTATCATATGTTAGAAAAGCAGATTTAATCACTAGGCTCAGTTTGCGGAATATTGCAATTCTTGTTCGGCAGGCATTCATACCGTGGTGGTGGATTTCCTGTATTGGTTAAAAAAGAGTGTAAAGCTCAAAATTAGGAATTAGAATAGAAAAATTAAAATAGAAAATTTCAGAATATAAATATATAAAGCTACATTCGTTTGTTTATTTTACTTTCATTTAATTACAACAGAGAACTGAAACAATTAATGCAGCTGTCTCTTGTGCATGTTGCCTGTTGTCATACACATCCTTTCAATAATCCTGCTGGACAGTCAGCTGTGAACAGAAAGAAATCACCAGAGGCAAAGTATCAGGGTGTCAGTGGTACCTGATGCAGTGATGGAGCAGTCATTTCTGAAAGAAAGAAGATATTTGCATTGGACAATATGTATAACAATTCAAGAGAAATTTAAAAACATAATTTGCTAGCAACACCTCCCATTGTTATGAATATATATATTCAATAACTGAAGATTTCCTTTAGCTGAATGACAAGTATCCATCTCTTATAACACACAAATAACTATTGTTTTGTGATAAATATGGATGTGCATATGTGGATAATACTAACAACAAAGAAACACAACAGCTATTTCTCTTTTTTTAAAAAAAAAAAGATAGTGACTTTACTGCCAATGATACAGGGTTAAACTTGGCTTGAGAAAGTGTGCACAATTTACAGGTTTATGGGAATAACGATAGGTGGGGTAGAAGTACGTTGCTCTGAAGCATTAATGGGCCTGTGGTCCTAATATTGTCACTAAAAGACAGAAATTTCTTGCCTTGATCGGGGAGAGAGAGTGAACAGTGGTTCCTGCTGCTGTTGAACACTTTTTGTTACAAAAAAATTATAATGTTTTCTAACAGTGAAAAAGGTGTTAATACATAACACCAAAGACTGGTGCGGCCCTTATAACGGCCCCCTGCCTTGTTTCACGCTGTGACCTTCATTCTGACACTGTCACAATGTTCCTCGAATGTCGGACTCCTATCAAGAATAATGCTATTCAGAGTATGAGAATGAAATATACTTCTCGACACGTAGGACACTGACCTGATCTTTCTCCAACCTGAAATCGGCCAAGTGCTCAACTAAAAAGTGAGTTCATACCCACTTAAATTATGAAAGAAAACTGGTATGTGTCTAGGTAATTGGTACTTCAAATTGCATGCATTGTGAGCTGCACACCGTGGAATTTCCCTGTAAGATGACAGTGATCCCTACGAGCAGTTTGCTTATCTGTCTAACGGCAGCCCACAAATATGACAATCAGTGGCGTTATTATACAAGTCTTGGTTCTCCTTAGATTTGGTCATGGGAACGTTGCCACTGAACAGCGTATAAACTTGTGAAAATTTTTCAAGCTCTGAGGGCAACCAAATCGATGGATTGTTGCCGATGTAAGATTTGTATCGGTTAAGGTTGGAGTTGTATTAAATACAGTTTGGTACGTGTTTCTCTGTAAAGGTAATGTGTGAGGCCGCAGGATCGCCTTCACAGCGGGTCACAGGAACGAGGAGGCATTCAAAGTCGACATATACTGCAGACACACCGCCCCTGGTGGTGAGCATTGCTAAACTTTATGAATTTGTTTTCCTGGGTGGGCATGATAACACGTACTGCATCCTTGGAGGTACAGTCTACTAGATGTGTAGCTAATAACTGTTCAGAGGAGAAATGATTGAGGCACATTAAAGAAATTTATTTTACACTACAATGAGTTGATAGTTGGCAGGAGAGGAGTCGGGACATGTCCTTGATTCAAACATAGTGATAATTGTCACCTTCAGAAAAGAGAAGCATATTTACATGCAGCTCTCGCTCACCAGCAAATTTTGAGAAATGGAGGGGGCCGACTACGATATGCTTGTCTTGTTCATCTGACTTGCTTTTCTTATCCAGGCCATAAATGTGTACCGATATTCCGGTATTCTGCGCCTCGAATTTAGGTATGTCCTGAATCCTGACGGGAACTCAATACCATCAAAGTTATGTGTTAATATCACTGACTTTGTAACTGGTTGGACGATAAGGGCAATCTCTGTAATTGTAGTTTCTTTGGCAAGCCAGGATTGACCACGCAAAACAAGCCTGATCTTCTCTATTTTGGACGTTAATGCACGCCCTCTTGTTAGATATATCTTGAGAGAGCTTAATATAGCTGGACCCTCCATTTAATGGAGCGTGGACATGTAAATCGATGTCCAGGTGTAGAATTCGGCTGAGTGCCTTAGCTAAGCCGTTGACTTCCATCTCGGAGAACTGGCCCAATATGACACTAATTGGATTCTGGCGGTACACCTGGTCTTTCAAGTGTCCCCACAGAAAAAAGTCACAGGGGTTCATGTCTGGCAAATAGGGAGGCCAATCCACGCCGCCTCCTGTATGTTTCGGATAGCCCAAAGCAATCACACGATCATCGAAATATTCATTCAGGAAATTAAAGACGTACGCCGTGCGATGTGGCCGGGCACCATCTTGCATAAACCACGAGGTGTTCGCAGTGTCGTCTAAGGCAGTTTGTACCGCCACAAATTACTGCGTGATGCAGTAATCGTTTCGGATCTGAAAAATGGGCCAATGATGCCTTTGGAAGAAATGGCGGCCCAGACCAGTACTTTTTGAGGATGCAGGGACGATGGGACTGCAACATGGGGCTTTTCGGTTCCCCATATGCGCCAGTTCTGTTTATTGACGAAGCCGTCCAGGTAAAAATAAGCTTCGTCAGTAAACCAAATGCTGCCCACATGCATATCGCCGTCATCAATCCTGTGCACTATATCGTTAGCGAATGTCTCTCGTGCAGCAATGGTAGCGGCGCTGAGGGGTTGCCGTGTTTGAATTTTGTATGGATAGAGGTGTAAACTCTGGCGCACGAGACGATACGTGGACGTTGGCGTGATTTGGACCGCAGCTGCAACACGGCGAACGGAAACCCGAGGCCGCTGTCGGATCACCTGCTACACTAGCTGCGCGTTGTCCTCTGTGGTTGCCGTACGCAGTCGCCCTACCTTTCCAGCACGTTCATCCATCACATTCCCAGTCCGTTGAAATTTTTCAAACAGATCCTTTATTGTATCGCTTTTCGGTCCTTTGGTTACATTAAACCTCCGTTGAAAACTTCACCTTGTTGCAACAACACTGTGTTCTAGGCGGTGGAATTCCAACACCAGAAAAATCCTCTGTTCTAAGGAATAAACCATGTTGTCCACAGCACACTTGCACGTTGTGAACAGCACACGCTTACAGCAGAAAGACTACGTACAGAATGGCGCGCCCACAGACTGCGTTGTCTTCTATATCTTTCACATCACTTGCAGCGCCATCTGTTGTTGAAAATTGTAACTACTGTAATTTCGAAAGTTTGTCCGCCTGAAAATGTACTGTTGTCCCAAGCATATTGCAACAAACGGTGTATTTCTATCGCTGCTCGTTTAGTTTTTATTGCCGTTTCAAATATACCGGTCATTTTTGAAACACCCTGTACGAAACCATTTGGCGATTGATGTGCTCTGCGTTATCACGCCATTATCCCCCCAAAGATAATGGATGCCGGTCTCTCCATCACCAGACTTGACTTTTTTGGGGAGGGGGGATGCGATAACTCAATGCATAGAACTGAACTGCATTTAATCGCGGGATAACGTGGATTATCGAGTGCCTTGAGGAGCTCCGTTTCCAGGACAGGGAGGCACGTGTTTAAAAATCCAACAGGATCACGGACCCCCCCCCCCCCCCCCCCCCCTGTCGGGTTTTCGATCCTAGTGATCGAGATTCGCTCCTCAAAGGCATCCGCAATCGCCGAGTACTGCAACTGAGGTACGGTGTCGCTGACCTGATCTACTTGACTAAAAGGGCGGGAGAGAGAACTGCCACTAGCCACAGGATCACTAATACTAGAGCTATGACTAGGCGAGGTGTGCTGTACCTCGCACGGTGGAGGTGATACACGTGCTGGCCGCTGTGAGGGACCAGCTGGTGTGCCCCAGTGCGAGTAGCCGGGGGCGGGGCCTGTGGCCTTGGTGGCGCCTTGACCGGGGAAGCGTGTATCCGCGGATGTCGCTCCTGGGATGGTTTAGCTGCGACAGGCACGTGCGCAACCGCTGTAGAGATAAAATAAGTACACTGTCTACCGCGGTGAATTCTAACGGTCACACTCATGGTTATAATGAGAGTGAGTAATTACCTTTTTGGCTCTGACTCCAAGGCATTAACACTTCATTGGGCAGGTGATCGCCCCCTCAAAGATATCATCTAGTCCATCATCTAACATCTCCTTATAATCACCTAGAACAAAAAAGATATTTTTTAAATGGAATTGCTAGAGAAAAAAAAGACGTAAGTATATTAATATTATTAGAGATAAGTAATTTTTTTTACTTACAAGTAGGCTGCTGCTGTTGGACGGCCTCGATCTGTTCATCGATAGAGGTAAAGTCGTCGATGGCGTTTCCTGTAACAGAACGAAAGATAATTTTTAGTTATTTTGAAAAGGATAGCTAGAGTGAAATAGGATTTAATTTTTTTTTTTTTTTTTTTTTCGGTATCCTCAGGTGAGTCGTGGTGTTCTGGAGCTGGGGGCTGAATCCAATTACGTAGTGGACTACGTGGGACAGCCCCCAGCTCTGCCTCCAACTCGAGTCGGATTTGCCTTAAGTGATCTATAAAGAACAAAAAAATAAGACATGCGAAATAAGAAAAATTTTTAAATGGTTAAAATAAATGACTAACAGATTACAATTAAAATTATACTCACAGGGCAATCATTCCAGCTGTGTGTCGCGCACAGGAAGCTGGGGCGGTGGAGCCTGTTGGGCTCCAGTTCGTTCCTCGCAATCCAGGATGAAGTCAGCGACGTGCACTATAACAATGAGATATATATAATAAGTAAGCGGAAAATATAAGATATACAGGAAAATGCAAAGTAAAAATTATATACTTACTGGGTAATGGCGTATCCTGGACTCTGTCTCTTCGCAGCAGACTCCTGGGTGTTGTTAACTCTCTTCATCTTAACGAAACACACATACACAAACGAATGCTGAAGCAGACAACGGACGAGTGAGAAAGATGACAGGGGTGACTCCTTATATAGGTGTGGTGACGTAGTATCATCTTAGGATGAACGAATGGCTGTTGAGAATTTTGTGGGGGGTGGTAGTTGAGTTCACTAGCACCCCTAGTAGCTGAAAGCTGAACTAGTCAGATGCTTCCAGGACATCGTGGAGAGCTGAGCATTTTATAAAATTATAGACAAATGATCGTATTTAGGATAGAGTGAATTAAGGATTTGGGATGATGATATATGTGTGTCTATATTAGGAGATATTGTGTTAGGATGAATCATTTATTATTAAAAAGTATGTTATATAAGAGTAATTGGAGGTTGATGATATAAGAATTGCGTTAGTAAGCGCTGAAGGAAATGATTTAGAAAGTCTGCAGATGAATTTTTATAGTTTCCTTGGTAAAGAGAATTTTGTGGGAATAAAGAGAAGGTTAAGTATTTGAGGGCCAATATACAGGGTGAGTTCTTATTTTCTGTAGACAGGGATTTGAGTTGAGAACTTTACGTTAGATTAAATTGGCGAGAGCAATGGCTCATGTATACGGGCGTGCGTTTTTCGGGACTCTTTTGGATTAGGCAGTGGGATCATGTGGATTGAATAATGAGTCGCGTGATCAATTAACTTAGCGAGGGGTCTCGTGGCGAGCAAACGTGCTGTTGTACACTCATAGCGGATTCCACTCTGGAGCAAACTTTGGCGCCAGAAGTGTAGCAGGGCATTCTCGGTCGCACAGAGTCATGTGGTGGATGGCGAACGGTCGGCGTTGACAGGTGAAAGTGTCCAGGAAAACAACTTTCGCGCCAAAAGTGTGGCGTTCTTTGCGCACCGCGTGCTGAGCAGAACGGCCGACCGTTGTGTGATTCTGCTCCCAGGCAAACAATTTTGGTGGGAAATCGCACATTTCCTAGATGAGAAAAGTGCTGTGTTCTTTCTCAACAGATGTTCCCACAGGATACCTACTGTATGATTTTCTATATTTGCAAGCGGATGCCTATCTTCTATAGAGTCTTCTAAGAGGTTCACATAAGAAATTTCGTCTTCTTCATGAGAAAAGTCTTCGCACATTCTGACATACATGTGGTCGAACCAAGGATGATACTTTCTTTTTGATAACTTCTTCTTTTCCAGCTGATGTCCTCCATCAAAGTTGTGTTTATCAGTAGTACCTTTCATATGATGTCCCGACATCTTGAAAATCCATGGATTTCTGTGCGGAGGCGACGAATACACGTGGTGAACGGACAACGGACCGTTCTGATGTCAACCTCGGCAAGTTCCAGCGTGTCCAGCGAAAACATGTTTACGATGTGGGAACAATCGCTGGTCCAGTGGCAAGCGGGGGCCAGCTTCAGCAGCCGTCGACAGTAGTTCGCGAGTTGGCCGGCGGGGCGACGATTTGAACTACTTCAGTCGGAGCGCGGATGTCGTGGCGACTGGACTGTGATCTCGAAGATGTGTACTGATTGTGTTGGAGAACAAGTGATGACCGTACTGCTTGAACTAAAGACTTCAGCCCCTTTCCCCCTGCAAAATCGAAGGATGTTACTTAGGTTACTATAAGTGCACTTTATTATTTGACACAATTTTGATAGGTTAGCAGAGAAAAAACATAAGTGACCGTGAAAGTTCGTAGGATGTGGACTATTTCGTACGTGTGATCGATTATGGCGTTGGGTTTAAGATTTCGCTGTGAGATCAGTCTTAGTACACTACATTCTGTGAGCTAAAAAGGAGACGGCACGACTCTGGGGTCCGGGATTTGTCAGAAATTTTGTGTGGTGAAAGAGGACCCCTAACACCTCACGTGGTTAAAATATTAGGACGCACTACTAGGAAAATCCCGAGAAAAATCGATCCAAAGTTTCTTAGGTGCCTTACGAGTATAAAATGTTAGTCTATTGCCGAGTCGCCGTCTGGCGTACACAGTCAGCAGCCGGACCCTTACACCAGACGTCTCGGGTTCGATTCCTCCTCCGGCACTTTTTTTTTTTCTTCTGTTGCTTGCAAAATTGCAGCGCATTGTTACAGGAGAATCGTGAAATTAATTCCCAGGAAGACTGTATAAAAATTCATTCTATAATTCACCATCAGTTATCGTCACCAATATGCCGAGACATGATTCAATATGCCTGGTTTGGCTCAAAATTATCAGAAACTCAAAACATTTTCGTAAATGTTAATGGGGCATATTTTTGTACAGATTTATTGCAAACGCCCTGTGATTGTAAAAAATCCGCTTTTATATGTTGCGCAGGATGTCGCAAAAATTATTGCTTTGTTTGTTTTTACGATAATTACCACTCCGGTTCTTGTTTATAATTATTATATGTATAAAAATTGAATGTTTCCCAATCAGAATTTGTTATTCTGATTAAAAACCCAATGATTCTCCTTATATACTTTACAATGAAAAATGGAAAACCCACCGCCATGAATTGTGTTGTTGGACAAAAAGAAAATAATTTTTATTCAGTAATGTAACTAATTTGTTAAAAATAATGTAGGTTTGGAAAACTTTCTGAATAATTGGTGGACTAACAAAAGAAAATGAAACAGAAGGAAAAAAGTGCCACAGGAGGAATAGAACTTGAGTCCTCTGGCAAAGAGTCAGAGCCCTAAACACCTAGGCCAGACGGCGGCTCGGCATTGGACTAACATTTTATACTCATGAAGCACCTAAGAAACTTTGGATCGATTTTTCCCCTGCATTTTCCGGGTAGTGCGTCCTAATATTTTAATCACGTGAGGTGTTAGGGGTCCACACAAAATTTCGGACAAATCCCCGACCCCACGGTCGTGCCGTCTCCTTGTAAGACTTGATGTACACAAATGTGTACTTGAAATTCAACAGTCGATGTTTGTAAAACTATGAAACTATCGTTTTAATTGTTTGCACATATCACGTCCTTGATGTCTTGTTTGAAGTAAGACACGATAAAAAAAATTAATAAAATTCAAAAAACGAATATTGAAAGTGAATTTACCTTCCTCACGTGTCGCAGATGATGCAATCCTTCAGATCGGAAGTTTCAGTATGCGAGAAAATCCACCGAAACTGACTTGCGTGCGACCTAGTGGGAAAAATGGAAACCACATGATGTGCACAGTCATGCACATCAGATCTCAATTCGGGAAACGACACTTTTCAGGAATAAACTACAAAGAGCTAATGTGCGCATGTGCGCATGTGTGTATGTTGGGACTGAAGAGGGTAATGAGCACTGCAGGTGGTGTTGTGATGTTAGCAAAGGCAGTTGCTGCTGGTCGTCTGCCGCCATAGCCATGGCTGTCGGCCATTGCAATGTCCGTTGTGAGAGGTAATGCCTGAAATTTGGTATTCCTGGCACAGTCTTGAGACTTTGAATATCAGAATGTTGAATCCCCAACAATATTTGAAACGGAATGTCCCATTTGTCTTGCTCCATCTACCACTCCGTGTTCGAAGTCTGTTAATTCCCGTTGTATGGCCATGATCATGTCGGAAATCTGTTCACATGAATCACCAGAGTACAAATGAAATCTTCGGCCATGCACTGCCCTTTTATACCTCGTGTAGACTACACTACACATCTGTATAAACACGGTGTTACAAAAAGGTACGGCCAAACTTTCAGGAAACATTCCTCACACACAAAGAAAGAAAATATGTTATGTTGACATGTGTCCGGAAACGCTTACTTTCCACGTTAGAGCTCATTTTATTACTTCTATTCAAATCACATTAATCGTGGAATGGAAACACACAGCAACAGAACGTACCAGCGTGACTTCAAACACTTTGTTACAGGAAATGTTCCAAATGTCCTCCGTTAGCGATGATACATGCATCCACCCTCCGTCGCATGGAATCCCTGGAGAATGGCGTATTGTATCACAGCCGTCCACAATACGAGCACGAAGAGAAAATGAAAGAGAAAATGAAAATTGGCAATTAAATTTCCTCGATCTTACGTTGTCATTAAATGAAAACAGTGTTTCCTTCAACATTTTCCGCAAAGTGACTCCAGCTGATCATATCGTTCCAGCTTCTACGCATCCAGCCTCTCACAAAAATGCTTTTTTTCTCGGCTATTCACAGAGCAATGTCCATTCCCCTCTCGAAAGAAAACTTTAATAATGAGATTAATCTTATTAAAACTGTGGCGGTCAATAATGGTTACGAAGCTCGGTTGGTAGATGATACCCTCATAAAGACTGGCAAGAAGGTTCTTTCATCAGCTCGCCAGAAGATATGAAGGAAAAATTCTTCTCAATTCCATTTTTATGTCCAGTGTCATACCAGATTCAAAGGTTGCTTCGGATTAAATACAAATGTAATATTGCCTTTTCTACAAATAACTTGGGAAATAATGCCACCCATAATTTAAAGTCAACTACTAGCCCTCTGCAGAATTCTGGTGTCTACAAGATTTCATGTGACACTTGCGGTGCCTATTACATTGGTCAAACAGGACGAGCCTTTTCACTTCGCTGTAAAGAACATTGTGAGGGAAAACGGCTCGTGTGCCCCCTAAGTCTTTTCCTGCAGATCCCCTGTTAATCACAGGGCACTCTCCTAAAGGGGTTGAGAAGTTCGAAATTTTGCATATTGACAAAAAAAAAGGGCGTAAACTTGATATTTTGGAGGAGATGGAAATTTTCAAGCATTAACTTTCGAATAATGGACTGTTTTCACCGAGCAGGCGCAGTTGCGCGGAAGAAGTTATTTCAATGGTATAAAGCCGTTGCTTGATGAGATCTAACACTTTGGTGTACCAACTACTTGCAGATTCAGAGATACCTTTTCTTTCTACTTTTTACGGCTCATATACGTAAATTAAAAAAGCTTTTTTGGTTTTTATTGCGTATCTATTACAGCAAGCAGTAATGCCATTTAATGGATTATGCCATTCGGTGACTTGTGGGTGTCCGTCAACATTTTTGGCACCCTACAACCACAAAGTTTTTTGTAGCCTAAATGTTCAGTAACAATAGTGTACGACAGATCTTGGAAGTTCCAGAATTCCCGTAGACAAAGCAGTTATGTTGAACCTACAATTTTCTCTAACCATTCTGTCAACTCGTTCAACAAGGTCATCTGTAACGACAGACTTGCGTCCTTGTGCCCCCTTCATCGTGCACGTCATTTCGGCCATCTTTAAACTTTCGGCACCATTCACGAACAACACTGTCAGTCACGAAGTTATCACCGTACACTCGACTCATTCTCCGATGAATTTCTGCTGCACTATTCCCTTCTGCTTGCAGAAACTGAATTACACTTCATAATTCACACTTGGCAGGAGAAACAGTGACAGGAGCTAGGGGCGCCCGCAGGTTTTTGTCTCAGTAGGGGCAAAAAATTTTCAATACACACACATATATATATATATATATATATATATATATATACACCCAGATTTTATGTTTCTGAGCCGTATTCTGCCAATAATTTGTTTTCTTACCACTAATAATTGTTTCTTACGATGGGTGTGGAAATATTTATGGGATATGTTCCTATTAGAACATAGCAAGACTCATATACTGTAGAACGTTCCGCTCACGCGCCACACCCTGCTAGATCACGTTCCAATGACGAATATTGCCTACTTCTACAGACAAGTAGCGATATTAGTGGCCACACAGTACCCTGGAACACTTCTTCAGCAAACGAAAAGGAACATAACATAATACAATACGCTAATTTAACCCTTTGAACGGAACATCGGTCTGAGATACCGCCATAGTTGACATTAACAATGCTAACGGCGCTGCATTGTTCGTGAGGGTGGGGAGAAGCCCAGTAATCTTCAGTCGGGTCCCGAACCGCAGCTGGCCAACAACGTATTGTCGGCGCATGCATTGTTTTCAAGTAAGTAGAATTTTTGTTACGTATTGTCGGTCTGTGAGACCGTGTTCCGAAAAAATGCATTCCCCTCCCGGTCTGACAGACCGGGTGTTCCTAAAAGTGTCAAATTTTTGCCGGTCTCCCAGACCGGTGTTCCTAAAGTATCACGCATTTGTCGGTCTGTATGACCGATGTTCCACTCTTTGAACTCTTCTGTTTTCTGTGTCGCAACATTTCATCTATTTGATTGAAATTTTTGCCACCACACGATGCTTAATACTTTTGTGTTCATAGAAGAACGAGAAAAAAGTGTAACAACTCGTATTTAACGTTTTAATTTTTCCTCTTTCCGTTTTTCACACACATTCTCCAATTTACCGCGCAAACTTATTACAGCGATAGAATTATCCCCATTAAATTTCGTTAAAACTCATTTTTCCCTTTTTCCTTGCAGGTTTACAATGGAAGGTCCGAAATATGTTTCAAATCGGTCGAAAAGAATTGTAGCCCTTGCACGCTCTCAAAATTACCTTGAAGAATCAGACTCGGAAGTGGATTCAGATGAATCATGCATTCCAGATGAGGACCTTACTATCCAAGATCTTCGCAATGAAACAGATAATGACGATGACTCTCCCAATGATGATGATCGCGATGATGAAACTATTCGAGAAATATTTGAAGTCGAAAATACCGCAGTTCGCGAAGAAACTGGAGAGCAACCACAGTCTGACATAACTTCTGGTGGAAGCAGACTAATCACTCCACAGAAGCCTGCTGATGTTGCTAGCTCATCTACGCGTTCTGATGACACTCTAGATGAGAGTCGTCTTCCAGTTTCTTACTACGGAAGAAACAAGTGTTTCACATGGTCATCAACTCCTGTTCGCTCTAAGACGCGAACAGCAGCATCCAATATAATAAAGGTACGGCTATCAAAGATACAAGGGCCTGCTCTTACCGTGGGGAAAAACCCACTCCCAGGTGAAGTGTGGCGCCTTTTGTTTACTGACGACATGATTGAGACGATTGTAAAGCATACTAATGAAAAGTTGGCCAAAATTCGTTCTGTTATTGAACTAAAAGAAAGTGTAGCTTACAGAGACACTACTGTGCAGGAAGTGAACGCTGTGATTGGAGTCACAGTTCTTTGCAGCATATTCAAATCTGCGAGGGAGCCTATGACCTCGCTGTTTTCCACTTCGGTCTTGGGGAGGCCAATTTTTCGATCAATAATAACAGAAAAGCGATTAGGAATATTGCTTAGGGCATTTAGATTCGATGACTCGAGCACGAGGGAACAGAGGGAAAAATATGACCCAGCTGCTGCCATTACAGACATATTTAATAAGTTTATTTGGAACTGCCAACAAATTTATAGCCCTGGAGCGCATTTGACAGTTGATGAAACTTTGGTGCCTTTCAGAGGGAGGGTTAAATTTCGTATATATATGCCGAATAAACCGGCTAAATATGGCATTAAGGTCATGGGTCTGGCAGATGCACACAATGCATATATTTACAATGCCTACATCTACTCCGGCAAAGGCTGTGATGGAGCCACACTTTCTACAGCAGAAAAGAAAAAGAGCATTCCCACGCAGTCTGTAATCCGCCTATCTAAAGGGCTGTATGGCACAAACAGAAATATTAGTTGCGACAATTGGTTTTGTTCTGTGGAACTTGCCCAGGAGCTACTAGCTCACAATTTGACATTAGTTGGGACACTAAAAAGAAACAGACCCCAGATACCAGCAGAATTTCAAGCAAGAAGCGATCGTGAAATTGGGTCCAGCCTTTATGGCTTTACGAAAGAAATGACTCTGCTTTCTTATGTCCCAAAAAGGAATAAGGCAGTCCTACTTCTTTCGTCAATGCATCATTCCAATTACACTGACGTTTCAAATGATAAACCTGAAATCATATCTTTTTATAACGCCACAAAAAGTGGAATAGACACGCTAGATATGAAGTGCAGTGTTTATTCTACTAATCGCAAAACAAGAAGGTGGCCGTTGGCTATTTTTTACCACATGGTGGCCATGGCTGGATCAAACGCAAGTATACTTTATGGACTTTTTGGAGAGAAGAAAACCGTATCACGTTTTGATTTCCTGAAAAGAGTTTCTCTATATTTGGTCTACGATTTCGTAAAATCCCGACTGGCAATCTCCAATCTGCCTCAAGAGCTACAAAGTATTATTTCATCTTTAGAAGAAGAGGCAGCAAAAGAAAAGCAAATCGTTAGCCAGCGGAATAAATTTGTTGTTCGAGTTGATGAGTGTCCGACGGACACACTTGGTAAAAGAAAAACCTGTCGATTTTGTCCATATCAAAAAAAGAGGAAAACTGCCTACAAGTGTATTTCTTGCGAAGAACCAACGTGCTTGGAGTGTTCACGAAAAGTGTGCAAGACTTGTGCAATTAAAAATAAAAGTTAAATTTTTTCTTTGCATTACATTTTAGTATTCATTTTCTTTGTGTTGTAACTATAATAATGTAAAAAAAAGTATTTCTAAAGGAGTAATGTGTAAACAACAAAACACTGCAAATTAAAGTTTTTCCTAGTAATAAACTTGAATTTACTGGTATTTTAACAAATATTATGGTTCAAAAACCTATTATTATGTTTAATTACACCTTAAAGAGAGAGAGAAGCAACGTAGAAGTGCGGAAAAGTCATAAAAATAGAGAAAAATACACTTTAAATGTCCTAGCGGTCTAGCAGACCGATGTTCCATCTTACCGCCGAGTAAACGATGTTCCGGTTAGAGGGTTAAATTAGCGTCTGACAATTGTTAACCATTATTTGAAATTTGAAAGAATGAAATTTTGCCGAGTGTGTTTTGTTGTGCAACAGTATTGTGTTGTCAGTTGAGGTTTATGAAGAGGTTTGTACCTAATGAGGTGGGAACGGAGAGAGTGACATTTTAGTACCCTATAAGTCAGTATTTTCGAGATGGAACTCTTACCATGGGTACAATTCTTAATGGGACCACGTACACATATAGTAGTTTGTCGATCGGCAGATTCGTTTTATTTTATTATAGCTTATTAGTAATGCCCAGAGTTTAATATGTAAACGGTCTTTCCTTATCAGATATGCATTGTTTACAGTTACTAAAATCTCGAATGTTCCGCCTATAGACATCTATCTTTAATTTTGTATTTTTCGTCATATAGAAACTGTATCGTAGATTATTTTTCAAGGAAGATATCATTTTTTTACGTTTGTGTTTAACTTCCATTTATGACACAACTGATTCTTTTAATATGTAAAGAACGAACAATGGGCGTGCCTTCAGGAAAAACGCTTAAATGTTGCTCAAGAATGCATTTGTTAAAGTTAATAAACTGCTGGTTCATCTGATTATTCCCATTGTTGCCTCACTTGCTGTTGTTAATTTCTACCACGTGTGGGTGTAGAAATAAAAATAGATACTTCGTAGGCAATAGTTGTAAGACGGATATATAACAATTTTGCACATCTTCAACGAACGAGATTTCTTAAAGAAAAACACAATTTTTAAATTTATCATAATTTTTTAATTTTAGTTCTATTCTCCTTTAAAGTTTTTCATTGCTCTAGTTCAACCCGTAATTCTGTTTACATATGGTTTTATATCATTTTCACGTCATTTTATCGATATTTTCCGGTTATTTTAGTGATAACTTTTCAGGTATTTTAAATCATGCATAACTGAGCCCTAAAGTTACAGGTTTTTTTTTTTTTTTTATATTTTCGTAAACTGAATGAATTATCACTGGGGGCTGCTCCTCTCTCCCCCCTCCCCCCCTGCGGGCGGCCCTGACAGGAGCTATGTTTACGTCGCTGTAGTGCAATGCAGACTGATGCCTTGAGGTCAACAATGGCGAAGTGTGTAGTGAGAGGGTTGCGCAGTAGCCTACAGCACGTGTCCACTTTCCGCCGCTCGCGTAGCTTCTATACTAAGCGATTGAAGGAAAAAAAACAAAACAAAAAAAACCGGCCCTTGTACATGTCGCAATAAGAATGAATGTGGACACATTCTCTATAATCAACATTTCTCATATTAATTTTGCTTTGAGTGCTTCAGACCAAACTAATATCTCAAATGACTGAGACATAAGTATTAATAAAAGCTGGACAATGAAAATTCCAGTGACAGTACAAATACGAGGTTTGTCCGGAGAATACGTATAAAAGTTGGGTAATAACTTAATTTTACAATTATTCAGGTATTACAATATGGTCTCCTTCAAAGTACTCGCCCTGAGACGCGATCAACTTCTGCCAACGCCGTTTCCACTGTTGATAACATTGCTGAAAGTCTTCAGTTAGGATGTTCAGGTGCCGTGTCGTTTCCGCCTTGACGGCTTCCACATCTTCAAAGTACCGCCCCCGAAGCACCATTTTGCATTTCGGGAACATGAAGTCACACGGGGCTAAATCGGGTGAATAAGGCGTGTGGTCTGTCACGGTGATTGAGCTTTGGGCCAAAAACTCGCGCACAACGAGCGACGTATGAGCGGGCGACTTGTCGTGATGAAGGATCCACCTGCCCCCTTTTGCCAACTCCGGTCGAACTCGGGCCACACGAGCTCTTAGACGTGTCAGAACTTCGACGTAAAAATTTCCGTTCACTCTCTGGCCGGGAGGGACAAATTCCTTGTGAACAATGCTCCTAGAATCAAAGAAAACAATCAACATTGTCTTCACATTGGACCTTGATTTTCGCGACTTTTTTGTTCTCGGTTCTCCTGCTAGTTTCCATTCCTTGTTTTGAGATTTGAGCTCCACATCGAATTCGTAAAACCAGGACTCGTCTCCAGTGATGACTCGGGTGAGAAAGTCCCCTCGTTTCTATGCTTCCAACCAATCCTCAAAGCACTCAAAACCCTCTTTGCTTTCTGTTCTGGCGTCAAGAGCTTTGGTACGATTTTCGCACACAATTTCTTCATTTCAAGTTTTTGTGTCAGCATTTCGTGAACGATTGTTTTGAGGATTGACAGCTCGTCAGCAATCATTCTGTCAATCTACGGTCTTTAAGAACACGAGCCCGAATTCGTTCAACATTTGCATCGGAACTCGATGTCGACGGGCGTTCTGGGCGAGGGTCACCGTTCACTTCTTCTCGGCCATCCCGGAACCTTTTTAACCACTTGTTCACGGTTGGTTCCTTCAGAGAATTATCTCCGTAAACCTGTTTCAAACACTCAAAAATCCCACGGCCATTCTTGCCTAGCTTTGCAAGATACTGGATGTTGACGCGCTGTTCCTCAATCAGACAGAGCTGCATGCCGACGGCAGGTGAAAAAGGGTAACTGTCAACAAGCTTCCGCACACTCCCAACTTCACGCAGAGTGCTCTGACTCGAACTGAGAATGGATGGGATTGATTACAGCAATAGTCCCACCTGGCGGTGACTGCAACCTGTAACATAAAGACATTCAACTTTTATACGTATTTTCCGGACAAACTTCGTACATCAGAGGGAATCATTTCCCACTGATTCTGGAGGCTGTATTTTCCAGTGTCCATTTGACTGTTGCAATAACAACATAGATCTAGCATCAAGAGTAAGATATTGACGTCCTTAATGTGCATTATTGTACCGATGTAATATCCATTCTTATTTTGTTCGTTTCAGCTGTTGTTAGAAGTTCTGTTTTTGCACAGTTGGGATGGTGACACCGGAAAGAGGGCAAATAGCATTTACTTCTCATGTCTGCATAAAAGTGGTGACTTGCTGATCCTGATTGTGTTGCCAAAACAACTATTTATCAAGCAACAGTGATGAGAAGTAGCAAAAGAGAACACAAGAAAGACGTGGTTAAAGGTTTTTGTAGGGTATTCCTTTCAGGGAAACAGTATAATTTACGCATTTCTTTGTAAAATTACGCATTTTTATTGCTAGCAAGAACCCCCTATAAACTGTTTTGCACCTCTTCAATGGTTCTCCACCTGCCTCCACAGTGGAATATAATGCAACACTCTCTTCACCAAACACTGGTAGAACATGGCAGTGCTCAAACCCTAAAATGACATTAACAAGTTCTCCCTCAGCTGAAAGGGGTAATGCTGCTTATGTCCCAATCACTGCTCTGTTACTGCCACAGTTGAAATCAAAATAACTTGCCCACAAATATATCTTGGAAACGTTTTATTTAGTATTTTCTGCAACATTCATTCAGTATAATACAGTTCAGTCACATTAATGTGACCATCTGTCAGAAGCTGAGCTGCTGTGCGACGTGCAGGTTGAATAGAATAGAATAGAATAGAATCTTTATTTGCCTTTCAGTATGTTTTCCATACAATTGGCAACGTCAATGTGTTAAATACATTTTTTTAATTACAATAATTATTATTGTGCCTGTGCAGGGCAAGCAGATACGATTGCTAAAGTAATATTGATAATACAACAATTATTCATTCACAATAATAGTAGTAGTACATCGTAACAGTTAAATATACAATAGTATCAAGATATATTTATGGTACATCTTACGTATCCATGTAGAAAGTCTTTATTGGTACATTACTGACACAAACATAGAGGTATAATTCATATGGCAGTTTTTTGTTTCATGTAGCGTCTCTTTTGTGTCACTGTTTAGAAACTCATCACGTGAGTAATATGGCGTACATTTGAGCCACACTTCTATTGTTTGCTTAAAGTTATTCATCGGTAGTTAGCTCACAGGCTTTGAGAGTTTGTTATAAAATTTCAAGCTAGGGTGTTTATGGCTCTTTCGTGTCAGTGAGGTTCTGGAAGGTACTGACAGGGATGTGGAGACCTGCCAACTCTAGTAGTGGCCAGCTCGGTTGGGGATACACAGTGCAAACGTCCTATCGGGGTTGTCCCACATATTCTCAGTTTAAATCTGGGGTGTTTGGTGGCTGGGGAAGTATGGTAACTCATCCTTGTACTCTTGGAACCATGCACGTTCACTGCATTCTACATCTACATACATACTCCTCAATCCACCATATGGTGCATGGCGGAGGGTACCTCGTACCACAACTAGCATCTTCTCTCCCTGTTCCACTCCCAAACATAACGAGGGAAAAATGACTGCCTGTATGCCTCTGTACGAGCCCTAATCTCTCTTATCTTTGTGGTGTTTCCGCGAAATGTAAGTTGGCGGCAGTAAAATTGTACTGCAGTCAGCCTCAAGTACTGGTTCTCTAAATTTCCTCAGTAGCGATTCACGAAAAGAACGCCTCCTTTCCTCTAGAGACTCCCACCCGATTTCCTGAAGCATTTCCGTAACACTCGCGTGATGATCAAACCTACCAGTAACAAATCTAGCAGCGCGCCTCTGAATTGCTTCTATGTCCTCCCTCAATCCGACCTGATAGGGATCCCAAACCCTCGAGCAGTACTCAAGAATAGGTCTATAAGTGGTCTCCTTTACAGATGAACCACATCATCCCAAAATTCTACCAATGAACCGAAGACGATCATCCGCCTTCCCCACAACTGCCACTACATGCTTGTCCCACTTCATATCGCTCTGCAATGTTACGCCCAAATATTGAATCGACGTGACTGTGTCAAGCGCTAGTTGATGCCATCATGTCAAGGAAACACAAACTGGATTTAGGGGTGGACGTGATCCCCAAGGATAGGTGTTGATCCATTGTGGCCTCCAGAATGGCTTGATTATCCAGGGAATGCCATTAAAACCTTCCCCAGAGCATAACGCTCCCTTTTCCAGTCCAGATCCTTTGCTTTCAGACGTTTCACACCATACACGCCAACGGCCATCTGTGCAGTTAAGCATGAAATGTGATTAATCTGAGAACGTCACATGTCGCCTTTCCATGGATGTCCAGTTACGGTATTGGAGTACAAATTCCAACCTTCATCTTCTCTGACCAGAAGTCAGCGTGGATGTGTGAACCAGGCACCTGCTTCGGAGGCCCATTTGCTGAATGGTCATTCTGGAGGCACTGTTGGTCGCTCAGTGGTTCATCAGCGCAGTCAGTGTCACAGCAGTTGCACGTCTATACACCCATACACATCACCGCAGCTGTTGTTTGACCCTGTCATCTATGGCCTGTGGTGTATCATAGTTGCTCTGGTGCTGGTTTTGGGAAGTGCCATTTTGCCATGCACGGTATACTTGACCATGGCGGCACCCAAACCGTTTGCAGAACTTGGGCGTTTCACAAATGCTTCCACCCTTGGCACAAAAGCCAATGATCTAGCCCTTTTGTATGACATACAACCACTCTGTTTCCACATTATGACAAAGACTGCATTGTTCTCTGCGTTCTCCGACCCGCCTTGTATACCCTCCACTGCTACCTCTGCCACCTAGTGTCTGTGAGTGGTTACTGCACATGGATGTCGACATGGGTGGCGGTCACATTAATGTGACTGGACTGTGTGTATTCTCCCTTTTTTTTAAAATCCTCCAATGCACATATCATATTTTTTTGAGACCGGTTCCCACATAGCCTCCAAGCCATCGTAATGGAGACATGTAAAGAAGGGGGGAAAATTCATCTATTATGAAGCGTTGGCTTTCATAATTGTGTCTGAAGTTGTTTTTCTTAGTATGGGATATTAGGCTCCATTAAAAAATTTAGCCTAAATGCCTTTCTTCACTGAGGTTCCTAAATCGCACTGGTGTTATTTAGACAGTTCAACAGTGGTGTGATTTTCGCAAACAAGCTATTTTGTGAGTTTGTCATACTGTATGTTAAACAGTTAATTGGATGACTGTTCTAATAATGTCAAAGAGTACTGAAAAATATCCTAATTACATGTAACAGATGTGAACATAATTTTGTTTCTTTCCTCCGTGTCAAAACCCTTCTGAAAAGAACATAAATCATGCTTGCAAGTCAAGTTTTCTTGTAAAACGAATACAACGAAAACTATCACAACCACTGGAAACATGGGAGTGTTCCCTTGTTAAAACTACCCTCGCTAGGGTTCAGCATAAGTACGACCGACAAATGGTGCAATCTGATGGTTGGTGCGATAAAGGGTACTTTCTTCTATTCGTACTTGCACCTGCCTTTGCATCTACATCTACATTCATACTCCGCAATCCACCATACGTACGTGATGGAGGGTACCTCGTACCACAACTAGCATCTTCTCTCCCTGTTCCACTCCCAAACAGAACGAGGGAAAAATGACTGCCTCTATGCCTCTGTCCAAGCCCTAATCTCTCTTATCTTATCTTTGTGCTCTTTCCGCAAAATGTAAGTTGGTGGCAGTAAAATTGTACTGCAGTCAGCCTCAAATGCTGGTTCTCAGTAGCGATTCACGAAAAGAACGTCTCCTTTCCTCCAGATACTCCCACCCGAGTTCCTGAAGCATTTCCGTAACACTCGCGTGATGATCCAACCTACCAGTAACAAACCTAGCAGCCTGTAATGTGAATTACTTCTATGTCTTCCCTCAATCCGACCTGATAGGGATCCCAAACGCTCGAGCAGTACTCAAGAATAGGTCGCACCAGCGTTCTATAAGCGGTCTCCTTTACAGATGAACCACATCTTCCCAAAAATTCTACCAATAAATCGAAGACGATCATCCGCTTTCCCCACAACTGCCACTACATGCTTGTCCCACTCCATATCGCTCTGCAATGTTACGCCCAAATATTGAATCGACGTGACTGTGTCAAGCGCTACGCTACTAATGGAGTATTACAGGATTCTTTTTCCTATTCATCTGCATTAATTTACATTTATCTATATTTAGAGTTAGCTGCCATTATTTACACCAATCACAAATCCTGTCCAAGTCATCTTGTATCATCCTACAGTCACTCAACGACAACACCTTCCCGTACACCACAGCATCATCAGTAACAGCCGCACATTGCTATCCACCCTATCCAAAAGATCATTTATGTAGATAGAAAACAACAGCGGACCTACCACACTTCCCTGGGGCACTCCAGATGATACCCTCACCTCCGATGAACACTCACCATCGAGGACAACGTACTGGGTTCTATTACTTAAGAAGTCTTCGAGTCACTCACATACTTGGGAACCAATCCCATATGCTCGTACCTGCTGGAGTCTGCTGTGGGGCACCGAGTCAAACGCTTTCCGGAAGTCAAGGAATATAGCATCCGTCTGATACCCTTCATTCATGGTTCGCAAGATACCATGTGAAAAAAGGGCGAGTTGCGTTCCGCAGGAGCGATGATCCTTGAAGATCAGTTTGCGATTTATGGTAAAGTTCTTGAAACTTTAGTTTTTGAGGCCTTTATACGTAGAAAAACAGCCTGAGACTACCGTTGTCCCTGACAAAATTATCTCTTTAATACCGAGAGAGGTGGCGCAGTGGTTAGCACATTGGACTCGCATTCGGGAGGACGACGGCTCAATCCTGCGTCCGGCCATCCTGATGTAGGTTTTCCGTGGTTTCCCTAAGTCGGTCCAGGCAAATGGCGGGATGGTTCGTTTGAAAGGGTACGGCCAACTTCTTTCCCTAATCCGATAAGACCAATGACGTCGCTGTTTGGTCTCCTCCCACAAACAACCCATCCCTCTTTTTAATGATTTCGAAGAGAACAGCTTTCGGATGCTTAGGAGCAATGCGAAAAAACCATTTGTATGTGCCTTTTGGATACCCTCAAACACCCACCTCGACTGTTTTTTCCAAACTACTTCTTTGCGAAGTGAGATACATCAATCTCAACAATCTGCCTTTAACCACCTAGATTGTCGTTCAGTCTAACGTACTCTTCCACACTAACTTCTCTACAAACTTGGTTCCAGTTGACCATTTTGCTTGGCCAAATAAAGTTCTCGGCATATAAATTTCGATTCAAACTCGTAAACCCACAAATACATATGTGAAGTTTAAAACTTTCCCGGCATACAAATTGTTCCACAAAATTTCGGGCGAAGTGCCGGATGGTTTGCAACTTCCTGTCACAATATTTCGCAGAGTCTTCTGGCCATCTTCAGGTGATAGGCGAGAACTCCCTGAGCTCTGGTATTTATGATCTGTAATTAATAATACCCAGCAGCACGTCCTCTGGCATTGATGCATGCCTGTATTCGTCGTGGCATACTATCTACAAGTTCATCAAGGCACTGTTGGTCCAGATTGTCCCACTCCTCAATGGTAATTCGGTGTAGATTCTTCAGAGTGGTTGGTGGGTCACATCGTCCATAAACAGCACTTTTCAATCTATCCCATGCATGTTCGATAGGGTTCATGTCTGGAGAACATGCTGGCCACTCTAGTCGAGCGTTATCCTGAAGGAAGTCATTCACAAGATGCACGATGGGGGCGCGAATTCTCGTCCATGAAGACGAATGCCTCGCCAATATGCTGGTGATATGGTTACACTATCGGTCGGAGGATGACATTCACGTATCGTACAGCAGTTACGGCGCCGTCCATGACCACCAGCGGCGTACGTCGGCCCCACATAATGCCACCCCAAAAACAGCAGGGAACCTCCACCTTGCTGCACTCGCTGGACAGTGTGTCTAAGGCGCTCAGCCTGACCGGATTGCTTTCAAACACATCTCCGATCGTCTGGTTGAAGGCAGATGCGACACTCATCTGTGAAGAGAATGTGATGCCAATACTGAGCGGTCCATTCGGCATGTTGTTGGGCTCACCTGTACCGCACTGCATGATGTCGTGGTTGCAAAGATGGACCTCGTCATGGACGTCGGGAGTGAAGCTGCGAATTATGCAGCCTATTGCCAGATTTCGCAGCTTTCCGAATTAATTGTTCAATAAGCCACTGGAACAAACTTGGTGTACTGGCTATTCCGGTCCCGTTGGGTAAACTTTTGTAACTGAATAGACGAGATAGTGTATATACCACCAAAGATTTCTGCGTGTCTTTGTCCAGAGGGATTTGTAAACATGTTTAAGTTCCCCTTTGGCAAAGTATATAGTTCCAGTTAATGTTGACATCAGTTTTCCAGCTAGGGAACAGCATATGAATCAATAATACAGGGTGATTCAAAAAGAATACCACAACTTTAAAAATGTGTATTTAATGAAAGAAACATAATATAACCTTCTGTTATACATCATTACAAAGAGTATTTAAAAAGGTTTCTTTTCACTCAAAAAAAAAAAGTTCAAAGATGTTCAATATGGCCCCCTCCAGACACTCGAGCAATATCAACCCGATACTCAAACTCGTTCCACACTCTCTGTAGCATATCAGGCGTAACAGTTTGGATAGCTGCTGTTATTTCTCGTTTCAAATCATCAATGGTGGCTGGGAGAGGTGGCCGAAACACCATATCCTTAACATACCCCCATAAGAAAAAATCGCAGGGGGTAAGATCAGGGCTTCTTGGAGGCCAGTGATGAAGTGCTCTGTCACGGGCTGCCTGGCGGCCGATCCATCGCCTCAGGTAGTTGACGTTCAGGTAGTTACGGACAGAAAAGTGCCAATGTGATGGCGCTCCATCCTGCTGAAATATGAATTGTTGTGCTTCTTGTTCGAGCTGAGGGAACAGCGAATTCTCTAACATCTCCAGAATCACAGAAATCGTTTCTTTTAATCTTATCAGCTGCAGACAGTGCTTGAACCAATTTCAGACGATAAGGTTTCATAACTAACCTTTTTCGTAGGACTCTCCATACAGTTGATTGTGGAATTTGCAGCTCTCTGCTAGCTCTGCGAGTCGATTTTCCTGGGCTGCGAACAAATGCTTGCTGGATGCGTGCTACATTTTCATCACTGGTTCTCGGCCGTCCAGAACTTTGTGCAAAGGGAAAACACCCATTCTCTGTAAACTGTTTATACCGACGTTTAATACACCACCTATCAGGAGGTTTAACACCATACTTCGTTCGAAATGCACGCTGAACTGTCGTCGATTCACTTCTGCCGTACTCGATAACACAAAAAGCTTTCTGTTGAGCGGTCGCCATCTTAGCATCAACTGACGCTGACGCCTAGTCAACAGCGCCTCAAGCGAACAAATGTACAACTAAATGGAACTTTATAGCTCCCTTAATTCGCCGACAGATAGTGCTTAGCTCTGCCTTTTGTCGTTGCAGAGTTTTAAATTCCTAAAGTTGTGGTATTGTTTTTGAATCACCCTGTAGATTGAGCATTAACCGTCTCTGAGATCTCCGTAGATATGGAATGAGCGTAATGTGTACCTCATAACCAAAATAGAGTTGTGCTCATTGTAAAAACGATGTTTGGAAAACTACCAAGTAACACAAAATTAACAATATAGCACTGTTTAAGCCTTATGTAATTGATCTCTGCTTGTACAGTCTGAAAGAGTATTTTGATAAATAATAATGTGCTAGTATGACTAAAAGTGCACCAGTCTTATCAACTGAAACCATACTAACGTTGTAACCACCGAACAAATACAAATAATACGTGGTGTAACCGTAAGAGATTCATGATGTTAAAATGATACAAAAGGGTAGTGGTAAATGTCCAACATCTTATGTACATTCTATGTACCGGGAAGTCTCACATATAAATAAATAAATAAATAAATAAATTACCTTAGTACTGCTTTTTGCTTCGGAAAAAAATATTTTTGCAACAGCTGGTTAAACTCTGCATTTGAAATATCTGTTTGAATTTGATAAGCTCGCCCGCGAATCGTGAAGCGAAAAGTATTGAAAAGATGGAATCTAGAGAATTCGTTGTATTTTTCTTTAATTTGCAACTGAAAATGTAAATTATCTGGTAAATTGCTTACACGTAAATGTATTCCAAATTGTTTTTTTGACTTGAATCTTGTGACAGCTCTAACTGAAGAGCGAGCTTTGAAAATCTGTTAACGTAGGCAATTAAAATTTTCAATACGCCTGTAGGTTATCGCTTGAAATTGTCAACCGGAACTGTTTGAAGATTGATTGGCACTTTGTCAACTCGAAGAGTTATAGATTAAACATATCGACACAAATAAGGACATTTTGTGATGATGTTTCGTCTGTAAAAGTTTTTGAATTCAGACATGTTCGCATGAACATTACTTGACGTTGTGAACCATTGCGCTGTGTTTGAGTCTGTTTGGTTTGTCTGTTGTGCTCTATCAGCCCTCTTTTTGTCATTTTGCAGTAATTACGATGAGCCTTGTGATACAAGCAACTGTCTCTTTTGTATTTATGCCATAATGTAAACAAGATTGTAATAAAGATTTTCTAAAGTTGTTGACTGTTAGTTTTGGTTGAGTAGCAAGCTTGCCCTGTATTTTCTGCGTTTGGCCAACTACAGGGTGAGGCAGTGAAACGGCACGATTTTGTAAAACCACCAAAGATTTATTTACAAGTAAAATGATAATAGTTGAACATGGATCTCAAGTACAAGAGTGGAAATTAAATATTTAACCTAAAAACAATCATTTTTTTAAATATGGTGTCAGTGAGGTCGTCCTTGGTTTTGCACACATTGTCTAAGCCTGAGATGAAATTGTCCCATGACGTTTCGTAGCATCTGTACTGGAATGTTGTTAATTTCCTGTCGAATTCGCTCCTTCAGGTCTTCTTTTGTTCTTGGTGGATTTTCCTGGAAGACTTTGCACTTGAGGTAGCCCCAAAGAAAAAAGTCTGGTGCCGTCAGATCTGGTGAACGGGCAGGCCAGGGGAAATCGCCATTCCTGCTGATTAGACGTCGTGGAAATGCAAGTCTGAGCAATTCCATTGAGACATTAGCAGTATGGCTTGTTGCACCATCTTGCTGGAAGAGTGTTTCAGCATCTGGATCATGTCGATCAATTCCAGGCAGACCAAAAATGGTCAACATGTCAGCATAACGTCCAGAGTTTACCGTCACTGTGTTGCCATCTTCATCTTCAAAAAAATAGGGCCCCACGATTCCACGAGATGACATTGCGCACCAGACTGTTACTTTTTCAGAATGGAGAGGTTTTTCATGAAGTTCGTGCGGGTTATCTGAGGACCAATATCTGAAGTTTTGCTTATTTACGTACCCACTAAGATGAAAGTGGGCTTCATCACTCATCCATAAGTTATGCACTCTTTCTTCATTTCGTTCAATAACGTTAAGCATTGACTGGCAAAAGCGTATACGGTTATTGTAGTCATTACGTTTAAGGGCTTGCACTACCTGAATTTTGTATGGATGATAGTGAAGGTCACTCTTCAAAATCCGTCTTACTGATCGATTGCTGAGACCAAGTTCTGCGCTGTGCCGTCTCGCGGATTTTCACGGACTTCGTCCCAACGCTTCGCGCACACGATTAATGTTCTCGGGTGTCCGGATTGTTTTTGTGCTGCCGCCTCTTTTCTTTGTTGTGCTAGCAGTAGCTTCAAAGGTTTTAACCCAAAGGAGAATGGCTTTCCTTGATGGCACGGGAGCCCGTGGCGGCAGGTTGAATTCACGACGAAAGGCGCGTTGAGCACCAACCACACTATCCGCGTTTTTGTTATATGCCTTTACGGCATATGCACGTTGCGCACTCGACCAACGCTCCATGGCTACTGGAACTTCCACCACTCTAGACGCCCAAGTTCACTTCCCCCACTCTCGCAACCCCCCTCCGCGCCCGACAACCACTATCGAAATCGTGCCGTTTCACTGCCTCACCCTGTATTTGCTTTTGTCCCTTCGGTTGTTGACTTGCCGTGAGCACTGTAATGCTTCAGCAGATAACAGCGCTTGTTTGTGCGCCCAAATCAATGGCAGAGAGTCCTGTAAGGACAGGCATATTGGACTAATTAGGCACTCCTTTATTTTATAATAGGGTAGTGCACGCTAAGCAAACGCAAATTACGGATTCTGCATAAGATTTCTTGGATTGGTCATTTTCATAGTGAAATTTACACTACTGGCCATTAAAATTTCTACACCAAGAAGAAATGCGGATCATAAACGGGTATTCATTAGACAAATATATTATACTAGAACTGACACGTGATTACATTTTCACGCGATTTGGGTGCATAGATCCTGAGAAGTCAGTACCCAGAACAACCACTGGCCGTAATAACGGCCTTGATACGCCTGGGCATTGAGTCAAACAGAGTTTGGATGGCGTGTACAGGTACAGCTGCCCATGCAGCTTGATCACGATACCACAGTTCATCAAGAGTAGTGACAAGCCAGTTGCTCGGCCATCATTGACCAGACGTTTTCAATTGGTCACATTTTCCGTATCCAGAAAGGCCCGTACAGGACCTGCAACATGCGGTCGTGCATTATCCTGCTGAAAGGTAGGGTTTCGCAGGGATCGAATGAAGGGTCGAGCCACGGGTCGTAACACACCTGAAATATTACGTCCACTGTTCAAAGTGCCGTCGATTCGAACAAGAGGTGACAGAGACGTGTAACCAATGGCACCCCATACCATGATGCCAGGTGATACACCAGTATGGCGATGACTAATACACGCTTCCAATGTGCGTTCACCGCGATGTCGCCAAACACAGATGCGACCATCACAATGCTGTAAACAGAACCTGGATTCATCCGGAAAAATGACGTTTTGCCATTCGTGCACCCAGGTTCGTCGGCGAGTACACCATCGCAGGCGCTCCTGTCTGTGATGCAGCGTCAAGGGTAACCGCAGCCACGGTCTCAGAGCTGATAGTCCGTACTGCTGCAAACGCCGTCGAACTGTTCGTGCAGATGGTTGTTGTCTTGCAAACGTCCCCATCTGTTTGACTCGGGGATCGAGACGTGGCTGCACGATCCGTTACAGGCATGCGGATAAGATGGCTATCATCTAGACTGCTAGTGATACGAGGCCGTTGGGATCCAGCACGGCGTTCCGTATTACCCTCCTGAACCCACAGATTCCATATTCTGCTAACAGTCATTGGATCTCGACCAACGCGAGCAGCAATGTCGCGATACGATAAACCGAAATCACGATAGGCTACAATCCGACCTTTATCAAAGTCGGACACGTGATGGTACGCATTTCTCCTTACAAGAGGCATCACAGCAACGTTTCACCAGGCAACGCCGGTTAACTCCTGTTTGTGTATGAGAAATCGGTTGGAAGCTTTCCGCATGTTAGCACGTTGTAGGTGTCTCCACCGGCGCCAACGTTGTGTGAATGCTCTGAAAAGCTAATCATTTGCATATCACAGCATCTTCTCCCTGTCGGTTAAATTTTGCGTCTGTAGCACGTCATCTTCATGGT
The DNA here is from genome assembly GCF_023864275.1 of Schistocerca cancellata. Classification (NCBI taxonomy): domain Eukaryota; kingdom Metazoa; phylum Arthropoda; class Insecta; order Orthoptera; family Acrididae; genus Schistocerca; species Schistocerca cancellata. Next base: position 42,294,973 of record NC_064637.1, read on the forward strand.
GTAGAAATTTTAATGGCCGGTAGTTTTCATTCCCTAGTCGGGCCTGAGTTGTTCTCAAAACACTGAAAAAAATCTCTTTCTGGAAGTCGCAATTTGGAATTGTGACTCGAAATATTTCTCTAGCATATCCTTAATGGCAATATAGGAGAGTCACAGGTTCTCAGGTAGGCTACAACTGCTGGTGCAGTTGAGACACATCGCGGCCCGAATAAGCGAATAAAAGTGGTTGTCGTTCCACATCATCTGATGCACGAGGAACTGCTGCTCCAGACATTAAATATACGATAGTTAGTCGAGGCCTCAACTTTCTGATTGTGTGCTGGAAAGGGTGACAGCACGCACGCATCCAGGTTCTTCAGGGGCTCCCCCTACCACTGGATAAGTGGGGTTCTAGCAGCTTCGCCTCCAGGTCTTCTGTTTTCTTGTAATGGTTAATTCTTTTCGTTTCTTTGTGTCATCAGGGTGCCCTTCTCAGGAATAATTCTCTTCTCTGTTGCCCGCATTTGCAGAAAACTGTCTGGGCCGCGATGCGTTCGTTACTCGCGTGCATTCAATGCACGTTAGGAACAGGTTAAGCGGGGCCTGCTGTTCCTGCATCGTAGATTCACAGTAGGGTGTGGTCCTCTCTTTTCGGTTCGTCTTCTTTGTCACTACAGTTGCTCCTGTTCTCTTGCTGCCTGGAAGTTGTTCCAGCAGCCGGTCAGGCCATCTGGTCGCTGACCGCTAGTGGAGTTGGTTTCCCAGTTGTGGTAGATTCTTTTACGTGTTTGTCTATTTTTTGTTTCTGTTGTCGATGTGTTATGGTCGCAGTAAAAGGTCGTAACAACGTGACAAAATTGTCTCTGATGGCGCTGTTAAAAGAATTACTGTTTGTTGCGCGTATGAAGAGTCTTGGGAGAGACGGCTGGATATTTTTAGCAACTATTCATACGTGAGATTGCAGGTTCGAGTGCTGTTGTCCACGTCTCTTCCCGTACACGTCGCATTCAATCTGAAACAATTCTGCTATTTCAATACTTCCAAAGATACTAATAAAGGTCGTGACGCTAACCTTTGTTCTCATGAAATAATAACGGTTTATTGTGTCTCTTGTACAATTCTCCACATAACATCAAAAGAAGCGAACAGAAAACTCTAGTTACCCTTAGTTACGAGTAAACCACAGAGAGAATACTATTCCGAGTCAACGATATAATTATCATAGTCTCTCAGATAACGTCATTGCCACTTAGCTTTCTCACAGTCGATTCAGTACATTACATATTTATTATACTACACAGTTCGCTGACCAGCAGGTTTTGTTTTTATTTTTTTTTTTATTCTATGTTCCTTGGTGACGTCCTCGCAGACTGGTAGACGTTGGTTGCGAGCGCGCGGAAGCGGCGCTTAAACAACGGGACTCCCGAGATGTCGTGCAGCAGACGAGTGTCGTAATCCCTTGGCGGGTGGAGCGCCAGCCGTAGGCCTTTGTTCTGCACCTGTTGCAGCGTCTGGCGGTGGGTATCCGCAGCGTTTCCACACACCACGACAGCGTTCTCTAGCGTCGGCGTGATGAGTGCTAGGCCCCTGTCATTCTCCTCGTCTTGTTTTCTTCCGTTGTTTTCGTAATAGGCCCAAAGCCGGTATCCACGCCGTTGAGTTGGTATCCAGCTTCCCGGTTTCTCAAATTTCGATCGATTCAGTAATGACGCTATCCCAAACTTTCGGGGTCTAAGATCCTGGTTCCATCATGGTGTGCCCAAGTTCCAACAATGTTCTGCTGTTGCCGATTTAGTGGCTTGTCGTAGCCTGGTATGCCTTTGGTGCTCTTTACGTCTTATGGTGGTCTGCCCAATGTAAGACATACCGCAATCACATGGTATATGGTAGATACCAGGTTTTCTCAATCCCAGACCATCCTTAACCGTTCGAAGAAGCTCCCTGATCTTGTTTGGTGGGAAGAACACACTCTTGATATTGTGCTTTTTCACTATTCTGCTGATCTTAGCAGATATATGAAATTCTCCCCCCAAAAATTCATGAAATAGAGAAATAATTATTCCAAGTATTTCACATGCATACCATTCTCTCCACTCTTTTATCTTTACGGAGCACACCTAAGACAGGTCTTACCAACACAAGATCCAGCGCCAGAGTGCTGAAACATGGCCGTTCTTCAGGTCATCTCGCACTTCCGCCGAGGTGGGGGAGCACCGTGCTACCGTACTGGTCAGCCACATTTCAGGCGCTCAAAGCTCACGTAAATTTCATCTCTTTGGTTCCACCAAAGGACCGTATCACATATGATCATATATTGCATATTCACTATCTGCGGTTAGCAGACAACCATACATTCATTCATTCATTACACAGATCTCACCAAATTGGATGCAGGGATATATTTTGTGGGAGTGCACATGTAATCAATTAAATATATAAATTTTCCTTCTTTCCAACACTGGTATCTGGCTTCGATATGTTAAGTGAAATTGAATTATTATTACAAAAAATATGTTGTTCTGACAAGAATAACGAAGAATGTTGTACCTATTTTCAATGTCGGGCGGTACTGTACCCTTTCATCTGTTAATGTTGGTGTTGTGTGACTGTTTGGTCCATATCTCGGCTATGCCAGCGATGTCTATCTCCTGTCTGGTTAGGATGTCATTTAACAGGTTTTCTTTTTTTTATTCCTGATGCCTCCTGCATTTACGAAAATCAGGTTTGAGGTGTGCCTGTTAATGTGTCTATGGTGAGTCTCGAGGGGGGGGGGGGGGAGGGAGTTGGCGGGGTCTTTAAGTCCTGAGTGTCTGCGCATAGGAGCGGCGTGTCATGGTGGTCGTAACTTGTTGGCTGGTCTGGCTATAAATTATGTCTTTGTCAAAGAAGCGTTGGGCCACTTGTCTGCGTATATTGCTTCATCTTAGCGCCCTTCGAAAAGGTTGGTCAAAGTGAAGGTCATGGCTTTGAGCAAGTCATTGATATTCAGGACTTCTCCATGGGAGGTGGGGGGTGTCAAACTGTTGAAAAGGGGCCTGAAGTGTTTCCTTCACTGTCATCTTGATTTCGATCGATTCAGTAATGACGCTATCCCAAAATTTGGGGGTCTCAGTTAAGATCCTGGTTCTATCATAATTCATGTTGTGCTCAAGTTCCAACAATGTTCTGCTATTGCCGATTTAGTGCTTGTCGTAGCCCGGTATGCGTATGGTGCTCTTTACATCTTACGGTGATCTGGCCAATGTAAGAAACACCGCATTCACACGGTATATGGTAGATACCAGGTTTTCTCAATCCCAGACCATCCTTAAGTTCCAAGAAGCGCCCTGATCTTGTTTGGTGGGCAGAACACACTCCTGATACTGTGCTTTCTCAGTATTCTGCTGATGTTAGCAGATATAGGTAGAGAGGCTACCCTCCTGGTCTCTTCTCCCTCAGTATCGGGTCGTCTGGAGGGATGTAGCGCCTTGCGTTTTCTGCGAACACTTGCTGTAAGTATTCTAACTCCGCTGGTGCTAGGTAGAGCCTGAGGCCGCAGGGAGGGGGCAGCGTCAGCGTGGGGTTGAGGAGGGGGTACAGTCTGTCGGTAAACAAGAGCGATCTAGCGAGGCGCCACTCTGCCTACCCTGCTAAGTGACCAGGCGCTTCTACAGGCTGTTTCACAACTTACTACCGGCCCTGCCGCGGCGCGCGCTTTAAATCTGTGGCGTATTTCTTCCTCCGACGAAATTTTTGAACTTTACCCACACCCTTTCAATTGGATTTAAATCACAGTTGTATGTTGGAAATCGCAGCACACTGTGCCCATAACCTTAAAGTGTTTTATTAATTTCAAATACTTTGTCTTCCTGCTTATGTTGCTTAATTAAATGAAATAATTTTGTTTTCATCATAGACAAATCAACTTCCACCTTATTTTTTAATAATAATTCAATCATTTCCCTTTTATTCGAGGACCTAGTCGGAGCTTTGTTATGCTCCTTGTTGTGACTTGAGGTGTTGTCCATTACAATAACAAAGTTCGGTGGCAGATTCGGAATTACTTTAGTCGGTATCCAATTTGAAATATTTTCGTATTTCATTTGCCCCTATTGCTTACCCCGCTTTATAAATTAACTGTGTGTTGGATGAAAACCCAAATTTTGACTCAATATTGACCACTATAATCCTATTGCTTTAGCTAACGTTGTCGATAATGCTATCAACGCCAGGGCCCCGCCAACATTTTCCGTAAGTAATATTATTGTCCACTCAAGTTTTGTTAATATAAAAGAAATTTTCTGCCTAGCTCCGTTAATTTCCTCAGTTGAGCTACTAAAATCGCCAGTCAATTATATCCGCTCTCTCTATCAGGATCTTTCGTTTACTTATAGATCTTTTCCATGTAAATCCCATTTCAAACAGTGTTTTATGTGAAACATCTTTCTGCCAAAGAAATCGATTTTTTGTTTCACATAAGTAAGTAATGCCATAATGTCGGCATTATTTTTTGGTTTTTGTGAAAGTCCTCCATCGTTTGTCGAAAGACCGATTTTGTGAAACTGCCTGTAAGATGAGTTTCCTCCCAAAATTATCAGTTTTCCTTCGTGGCGGTCTCAGTAAACCACGCAATTTATTTTCGCGTTTCTTCCTTATCCGTCCTATTGTGACGAGGCTGACTTTTGCATAAATTGCATCCCTCTGACTGGGACTGGTAATATTAGCCAACAGTTATTTTTGTGCGGCCTTTTTAACACGTGGTGTTGTAACGTTAGAGACGATCGAACGCTCGTTACTCCATAAATACCTCATCTTCTCCATATTCTGCCCATTTTCTTGCAATGCATGTCGGTTATCAATCACTTCCGGATACCGAAGTATATCAGTATGCATACAAAATTAACTGACTAACAATGGCAATTAAGATCCCACGAACGGAACGACGTGTATCACTGCACGCCGATCTACCGCCCTAGGCAGGTAATGGGCAACTGATTTTGGGTGCCCCTGTAGGCCAGTGGCAGGGTTCTTCTGGGAAAGGCCACTTCCGCCACCAAAGCGGTGCTCGCTCATGAGTTTACAGACAGACTGTACAACGAGCGCATCCGTCCTAAGCGCTCGGCTCTTCAGCTCCCTGATGTGTGGACTAGAGTGCTGCAGCGCTCCGTGTTTGACCGGTCACGGCTCGCCTGTTGACGGGGGACCGAGCCGCTGGTGTCCGGCCCCATACAACTCGGCTCGGTCACGTACCCGTACAGTGTTGATAAAGTGTTGTTTCCCGCCGACTGAATGAGAATCAACTGTAATAAGAAACACTTCTCCGCGCCTTTTATACCGACCCCTGTTACTAGTGTTGCAAGAATCGGGAACATGTCCAAGCCGGTCAGGCACGTCTGAACCTGCGAGCGGCCTTGAAACGGTTGCGTAATCGCGAAAACGCGTACTCGGCCCACAAGTAATACTAGGTGGGCTCGAGTCACTGTCTACAGAGGCCCCCAGTGGGGGCGCACTCGCAGCGAATGATTCTCCAACTCCAAGTATGTGCGCTGGCAAGCGCGACAGCGGCACCTCCCATCCGGCGTCAAACTCAGGTTGTGAAGTTTCTTCGACATTCCCATCTGTCTCTGCACTAGTATTTGTGTTATGTTCGTTGGCTTTGGTTTGTTCATCACGACGGGTATCATCTTCATACACTCTTCTTGGGTATCCCAACGCGGAACGCAGGTGGGCTCTTCTGGGAAAGGCCACTTCCGCCACCAAAGCGCTGCTCGCTCCTGAGTTTAGACAGACTGTACAACGAGCGCATCCGTCCTAAGCGCTCGGCTCTTCAGCTCGGTACTTCATCACAGCAACGAATCGACGAGCTTTAACATTTTATGGAAACAAAATTAATTATTCGGGTGCTGTAATTGTTTTAGAAGAATTGTGGTACTACAAGCCTAATTTGCAAGAACTTATTGCACAATTTAGGGATGCATACAGAGAGTTTGTTTTCATGCCTAATGGTATAAGGTGTGCTCATCGTTATTACGACTTTAGGCAAGGACGTTATAGGCCTCTATGGTACACGTATTAGAGCCTCAATAGTTTTCCACACAGTCCTTCTCAGACACACAGCCGTAGGCCATCCTAGAAAATGGCCTCACGTTCAGTGAGGTCTCCTTCTCAGGGTAAAAACAAATATAGGCTTGTGCACAAGTTGAGAAACGTCTGTTGTCCGGATTCCGGACACGCGGATAACCGAGCATCACCTGTCACCGCTGACGCCTCACGTCGCCTCGCCCCGGCTCGCTGCACTGTACTTCACTGTACAAATCCAACGCCTCTCTCTCTCTCTCTTTCTTTCTTTTAATACAAAAGTAACGTTTCCAAGAACGGGTACGTTACACAGCTAAATTCATAGAGCACTTTCTTTTATAATACAGGGTGATTCAAAAAGAATACCACAACTTTAAAAATGTGTATGTAATGAAAGAAACATAATATAATCTTCTGTTATACATCATTACAAAGAGTATTTAAAAAGGTTTTCTTTCACTCAAAAACAAGTTCAGAGATGTTCAATATGGCCCCCTCCAGACACTCGAGCAATATCAACCCAATACTCCAACTCGTTCCACACTCTCTGTAGCATATCAGGCGTAACAGTTTGGATAGCTGCTGTTATTTCTCGTTTCAAATCGTCAATGGTGGCTGGGAGAGGTGGCCGAAACACCATATCCTTAACATACCCCCATAAGAAAAAATCGCAGGGGGTAAGATCAGGGCTTCTTGGAGGCCAGTGATGAAGTGCTCTGTCACGGGCTGCCTGGCGGCCGATCCGTCGCCTCGGGTAGTTGACGTTCAGGTAGTTACGGACAGATAAGTGCCAATGTGGTGGCGCTCCATCCTGCTGAAATATGAATTGTTGTGCTTCTTGTTCGAGCTGAGGGAACAGCCAATTCTCTAACATCTCCAGATACTGTAGTCCAGTCACAGTAGCACCTTCGAAGAAAAAGGGACCAAAAACGTTATTGGCTGAAATGGCACAGAAAACGTTCACCTTAGGCGAGTCACGTTCATACTGAGTTGTTTCCCGCGGATTCTCAGTGCCCCATATACAGACATTGTGACGGTTGACTTTCTCGTTAGTGTGGAAAGTTGCTTCATCACTAAACACAATCGTTGAAACGAAAGATTCATCTGTTTCCATTTGAGCAAGGATAAAATCACAGAAATCGATTCTTTTAATCTTATCAGCTGCAGACAGTGCTTGAACCAATTTCAGACGATAAGGTTTCATAACTAACCTTTTTCGTAGGACTCTCCATACAGTTGATTGTGGAATTTGCAGCTCTCTGCTAGCTCTGCGAGTCGATTTTCCTGGGCTCGAACAAATGCTTGCTAGATGCGTGCTACATTTTCATCACTGGTTCTCGGCCGTCCAGAACTTTTCCCTTTGCACAAACACCCATTCTCTGTAAACTATTTATACCGACGTTCAATACACCACCTATTAGGAGATTTAACACCATACTTCGTTCGAAATGCACGCTGAACAACTGTCGTCGATTCACTTCTGCCGTACTCAATAACACAAAGCTTTCTGTTGAGCGGTCGCCATCTTAGCATCAACTGACGCTGACGCCTAGTGAACAGCGCCTCAAGCGAACAAATGTACAACTAAATGAAACTTTATAGCTCTCTTAATTCGCCGACAGATAGTGCTTAGCTCTGCCTTTTGTCGTTGCAGAATTTTAAATTCCTAAAGTCGTGGTATTCTTTTTGAATCACCCTGTATTTACTCCCGTCTTCCTAACGTCCGGGAATTTTGTTGTAAATAAAACATTGATCACAAGAGACCAATCTGTGTTAATGTAATGAGATGTAAGCGTCAAATAGTGCACCTGGTTATGCGAATCAGTCCACATATCAACTGTCGCAGCACATGTTTTATTAATAACTTCCGCAATAACAGAAGGCATTATACTGTTTCGTATTGCATCAGCTTGTTCTTTGACATGTGTGCTTATAGTAGAGGGATGTGGCATGACATCTGCCACGTTAACTTTTCCATAATGCGCACCTAGATGTGTTAATTCTTGGCCTAGTTCTCTGAAACCTTCACCGCAAACAGCATTAAAAGGTCTCATATCTTTAGCACACATTGCAACACACTTTGCTGTAATACTATTTTTTATTACTGCCGGTATTCCTGAAGGAGCTGTATCTTTGTGAGGTTTCTTGCAACTGTGTTTCTTTAAAAGAGTGGTTCCCGATTGGAAACACAATAATGTGGAGCAGTTTATGCACGATACGTATCCAGTAGACGCACTGTTTTCGTCTACAACCACCAAAAATATCCTCCGTACTTGGCTTTTTAGATCTTCCCGTCTCTTCAATGTGAAAACATTCATTTCACTCTTACGTCTTACTGCACTGGTTTCCTCGCACTGCATGATTGCAGAGAGAGAGAGAGAGAGAGAGAGAGAGAGAGAGAGAGAGAGAGAGAGAGAGAGAGACCACAAATGAGCCCGTACTGGCTGCAGTCTCACACGGATATTGACACGTGTAATGTGTTTGAAGTTGCGTGCTACGTATTCGGTCACGGCTTCTATGCTCGGTCACTAGAGCTAGTGCGGGCAGCCTATCCAGTTGGGGTGTGCTCGCCCCATCTCGTATTTTGTGCTCGCTTACTCGGTCATGCAGGACTCTAGTGTGGACCCCAGGTCAGGCGTCGATCCAGGGTGACGGCGAAGTACGTTCCAGTGCGCGACCACAGGGTGGGGCCACCCACGATCCGTACTTGCGGCTGCGCGTGAAGACCACCGCCTGGCTCTTCCCGGCCGCCATTTGGTGAACCACGCTCCGAGCTCGTTGCAGGGGGGCGGCGCTGATGCTGCGCGCGTACAGCGCGGTATGGTCGGCGTAGAGCGCCAGTTGTACCCTCGGCTGCCTCTCGATATGGCTGGCTCGTGTCGAGCGGAAGGAAAGAGGTCCGCGGCTGTAGCGACCTCTTGGACGCCGCCTGGTGGTCTCTGGGAAGCGTCTGTGTTTCCGGGACGGCCGGCCAGGCTGACTCCTACTCGGTCGGGGCCCGCTGTACCGGTCTGCTTCGCGGGAAGAGAGACTTGCAGGCGCTTAGTCTGGACACAGTAGGTTCAGTGACGTCGTCCGCCTGCTGTTGATTTAGGCACAGCGGAAGACGCTCTTGCACCTCCTGGATAGTGTTGTAGTCGCCCACGTCGTCCACTGTTGACGTTCTCCGCGGAGGTGTCTGCGAGCGCGCTGACCTTCGTGTCTGACTCTGCAGTGACGTCACGACCAACTTGTAGCGGCTGGATGCGCTGGCCCTTGCAAACATAGTTTGCTACACGCACGTGGACCCCAGGTTCGAGGTGAGTTTCGCAGACCGGGCAGAGGTCAATGGCCTCGTCCTGCACGAACTGGCGAAGCTCACCTTGTTGGGGGAACAGGCTATTTGCATTGAAGCCGCAAACGGTCAGTCCACGGATGAGTGGATTATCCACGGTGTGGCTTCGTGGTGACGGTAGCAGCCTGGAGGGCCTCCGTGACTAGCACGGGCAGTTGTTTGAGCAGGGCAGAGAGGGAGCCCGGAAGAGCTCCCAGGTCTGCGGCTCCCGTTCCTGTGGATGGTACGGGTGCAGCCGCAGCTGCGGGTGCGGGGGCGGCAGGGTCCGGCCTCGCCGTCACGTCCGTTCGCTGGGCCGCGTGCCCAGCAGCCTGAGGCGCAGGAGTGTGGAATAGACGGGCAGTGCGTCGTCCGCCCTTTTGGTGGTCGGCCGGAGAGTCAGCCGGTGGGGCCGACGAGCCAGGCGCGGTGGCTGCTGCGGTCTCGTTGGAGTGCTGTTGCGGAAGTGGCGGGAAGGCCACTTGTCGTCCCGTGGTGGCGTCAGCGGACTCCCCCTTTGGTGGCAGAGGCGAAGCTGGTGCCAGGTTGCACCTTCTTGGCAGGTGCTGTCCGTCCTTTCTGCCATGGGCGGCGTCGGAATGCAGCGCAGCCTCTGTAGCTCGACACATGTGGCTCGCTACAGTTGCAGCACTTCGGCGCCTCCTCTCGTATCTTAGTGCAGTCCCGACTCTGGTGGGAGTCGGCGCACTCGACGCAGCGGGCCGGCACGGAGCAGTAGCGCGCCACGTGGTCGAGGCTCTGGCAGGAGAAGCACTGGGCGCGCCTCCCCTTCGCCTCGAGCGGCTCCACTTCCACCCCAATCCCGGCCACCATCTGCACCTGAACGATTTTCCTGTTTTCGAAGTTGTCCGGGAGGACAACTAGGAAAAGAGGCATATCTGGCCGCGTCCTGGGCGACTTCGTGATGGCCACGTAGCCCAGCCCCGCCAGTTCGTCTTTCAGGTGCGAAGTCTCCATTCGCTGCGGGAGGTGGCGGAAGACCACCTTCATCTGCTTCACGGGTTCTGCATTATGCGTAAAGTAGTGTAGCTTGTCGTTCTCGACGATCTTCGTGGCTGCTCGGTACTCATCCGTGGTGCTGGTCGAAACCCAGTATAGGTCTCGCCCGACAGCGGACGAGACTGTCTGAAATTTATCGGGAAGGACTTGTAAGTGTTCTTCCACGAGACAGTTATCGGTGGTGGGGCGGATGCCCGCCTCTTACGTGGCTCAGTGGCCTCCGTGGCCTCTGGCTCGTCGATGTCGACGAATGAGTTCGTCGTCGTAACCGGCTGGACTGTTTCGAGCCGTTTGGCCCGAGCAGTGTGCCGCCGCTTCGGGACGGTGAACCCGTCGTCTGGCGCCTGGCCTGCCTCAGTGGGGCCAGGGTCGTCTGCCATCTTCTGCTTCTGGCTCCTTCTGCAAACAGGCTGAGAAAATGTGGAGGAGTCGTCCTCCTCCGTGGCTGCAGGCCTCTTTCTAGAGGGCTGACAGGTATCCACGGTTTCTGCGTCCAGCAGATCGCCAAGGTTGGCCTCTATGTCGTCCATCATGTTGTCGGCGTCAACCGGCAGAGCAGTGACATCTTCCTTTGTCATGCCTGGCAGAGCAGTGGGAGATGTTGCAATGGCCTCTCGATCGGTAGAGACCGATGGGGCAACCAGAGGTGCAACAGTTTGTTGCGTAACTGTGACCGGTGGCCGCCCGTGTCTTCTGTCGACACGCCTGCCGGTACTCTCACCACTTCTGTGGACAGGAGGAACTGCTGCAACTTGCGCTCAGCTCGTTCGTCGGCAGCGCGCCGCGGGTAGTCCTGTTGCGTATGTAAACGCGTCACTACTCTGTATACTTGCTCCGCTGAAAGCGGACAAGTACGAGGGTTGTTTAAGTAAGGGCCGTTTTTATTTTTAAAAAAAGATACAAATACTTTTGTAAAAAAAACTTTTATTTTCTGATTCTACACACTTTTACCTATTTTTCTTATCCACCATGCGTAGCAATAATATGGCGTAGTCTCTGAATGAAATTACCCGAAACCTTTGACAACGTGTCTGGCGGAATGGCTTCACATGCAGATGAGATGTACTGCTTAAGCTGTTCAATTGTTTCTGGATTCTGGCGGTACACCTGGTCTTTCACGTGTCCCCACAGAAAGAAGTCACAGGGGTTCCTGTCTGGCGAATAGCGAGGCCAATCCACGCCGCCTCCTGTATGTTTCGGATAGCCCAAAGCAATCACACGATCATCGAAATATTCATTCAGGAAATTAAAGACGTCGGCTGTGCGATGTGGCCGGGCACCATCTTGCATAAACCACGAGGTGTTCGCAGTGTCGTCTAAGGCAGTTTGTACCGCGACAAATTCACGAAGAATGTCCAGATAGCGTGATGCAGTAATCGTTTCGGATCTGAAAAATGGGCCAATGATTCCTTTGGAAGAAATGGCGGCCCAGACCAGTACTTTTTGAGGATGCAGGAACGATGGGACTGCAACGGCTTCTCGGTTCCCCATATGCGCCAGTTCCGTTTATTGACGAAGCCGTCCAGGTAAAAATAAGCTTCGTCAGTAAACCAAATGCTGCCCACATGCATATCGCCGTCATCAATCCTGTGCACTATATCGTTAGCGAATGTCTCTCGTGCAGCAATGGTAGCGGCGCTGAGGGGTTGCCGCGTTTGAATTTTGTATGGATAGAGGTGTAAACTCTGGCGCACGAGACGATACGTGGACGTTGGCGTCATTTGGAGCGCAGCTGCAACACGGCGAACGGAAACCCGAGGCCGCTGTGGGATCACCTGCTGCACTAGCTGCGCGTCGCCCTCTGTGGTTGCCGTACGCGGTCGCCCTACCTTTCCAGCACGTTCATCCGTCACGTTCCCAGTCCGTTGAAATTTTTCAAACAGATCCTTTATTGTATCGCTTTTCGGTCCTTTGGTTACATTAAACCTCCGTTGAAAACTTCGTCTTGTTGCAACAACACTGTGTTCTAGGCGGTGGAATTCCAACACCAGAAAAATCCTCTGTTCTAAGGAATAAACCATGTTGTCTACAGCACACTTGCACGTTGTGAACAGCACACGCTTACAGCAGAAAGACGACGTACAGAATGGCGCACCCACAGACTGCGTTGTCTTCTATATCTTTCACATCACTTGCAGTGCCATCTGTTGTTGAAAATTGTAACTACTGTAATTTCGAAAGTTTGTCCGCCTGAAAATGTACTGTTGTCCCAAGCATATTGCAACAAACGGTGTATTTCTATCGCTGCTCGTTTAGTTTTTATCGCCGTTTCAAATATACCGGTCATTTTTGAAACACCCTGTAGTTGTCTCGTTTATTTAAGCACTTGTAGTACCGTACAACTAAGTTTTTAGTTCCCTCTTCAAAGAATTCGGCCGCCTGCTCCGACAGCCGAGAGTTCACGGCCGCTTTCACTTCATCGTCGTCATTGAAGCGCTGCCCGCCGAGATGGTGTTCCAGGTACCGGAAAAGGTGAAAATCGCTAGGAGCAAGGTCGGGGCTGTATGGTGCACGGTCCAAAACTTCCCAGCCAAAAGAATCAATCAAATCCCGAGTCTTTTGAGAGGTGTGAGGCCTAGCGTTATCGTGCAGGAGCAAAACTCCTTTTGTCAGCATGCCGCGCCTTTTGTTTTGAATTGCTCTGCGGAGCTTCTTTAGAGTTGCTCAGTAGACATCTGAGTTGATTGTCGTTCCTCGTGGCATAAAGTCCACTAGCAAAACACCGCGCCGGTCGCAGAACACAGTTGCCATAATCTTGCGCTGTGACAGCATCTGTTTGGCTTTGACCTAGACGGGTGAGGTTGTGTGTCGCCATTGTATCGACTGTCGCTTGCTTTCGGGAGTGATATGGGATACCCATGTTTCATCTCCAGTGACAATTTGACTCGACATGTCATCCCCTTCTTCCTCGTAACGAATCAAAAAGTCCAATGAAGTGGCAAATCTCTTCCCTTTGTGGTCCTCTGTGAGGAGTCTGGGTACTCACCGACAACACAGTTTCTTAAACTTTAGGTTTTCAGACACAATTTTGTACAAAACCGATCTCGAAACTTGTGGAAATTCCAAAGAAAGAGTGGAAATTTTGAATCTTCTGTCCTCACGAATCTTTGTTTCGACTGCAGCCACCAAATCACCAGTGATCACAGAGGGCCGGCCTGAGCGTTCTTCGTCATGGACGTTTTGACGGCCATTTTTAAACTCTCTAACCCATTGACGCACTTCACCTTCACTCATTGCATTCGAGCCATAAACTTCTGTTAACTGACGATGAATTTCTGCAGCTGATAGGCTTCTCGCGGTCAAAAAACGTATCACTGACCGTATCTCACAAGCGGCGGGCGATTCAATAATCGTAAACATTATAAAATAGCACAGCGATGCGTACACGTCAGCTACAGAGCTGCAACTTGCATCAGTGTGAACGGGAAGGATGCCGGCAAGTGGCGCGGTGGCTTGTTGCGGCGTCCGCGCGAACTACGGGACTATACGCGCGAACGGCCCTTACTTAAACAACCCTCGTAGCTTCTGCGAAGCTTTGTCCCCCGTGTGTGCGGGATGGGTTTGCATAATTGGGGGCACCATTTATTTGAAATAACTCGGCCTCCATTTTCAACACTTTGGGACACACTGTGGGCACTATTCGTCCTTAAGTGGTCCTAATTTCTTGGTGTTTGCTTTCTGGTTTTATTACTTTCTCCCTATTTCTTGTTGATTTTTGCATGGTTTGTCCAGTTACTGTTCTATCATGATCTATTGTTTTTGTTCTAGTGTTGCCTATTTCGATGTCTTCTTTCTTCCATATTTTCCTGCCTGTAGATTTCGTTCTTTTCTTCTTTCTTCCATATACTGCGTTTTTGTTGTCTGGTGTTGCCCTATGTATTATTTACTCTCAGATTGTCGGCATCTCCAACTCTCTATGTATCACTTCAGTGCTGGTCCATGGTGGTGCGCCTAGTAGCAGTTTCAGGCATCTGTTTTGCAGGGTTTGTATTTCTTTGATGTTTGTTTTACTTGTGATGCCCCAGGCTGAGCATCCATATAGTATGGCGAGTTGTATTACTGCTTTATATACACTCCTGGAAATTGAAATAAGAACACCGTGAATTCATTGTCCCAGGAAGGGGAAACTTTATTGACACATTCCTGGGGTCAGATACATCACATGATCACACTGACAGAACCACAGGCACATAGACACAGGCAACAGAGCATGCACAATGTCGGCACTAGTACAGTGTATATCCACCTTTCGCAGCAATGCAGGCTGCTATTCTCCCATGGAGACGATCGTAGAGATGCTGGATGTAGTCCTGTGGAACGGCTTGCCATGCCATTTCCACCTGGCGCCTCAGTTGGACCAGCGTTCGTGCTGGACGGGCAGACCGCGTGAGACGACGCTTCATCCAGTCCCAAACATGCTCAATGGGGGACAGATCCGGAGATCTTGCTGGCCAGGGTAGTTGACTTACACCTTCTAGAGCACGTTTGGTGGCACGGGATACATGCGGACGTGCATTGTCCTGTTGGAACAGCAAGTTCCCTTGCCGGTCTAGGAATGGTAGAACGATGGGTTCGATGACGGTTTGGATGTACCGTGCACTATTCAGTGTCCCCTCGACGATCACCAGTGGTGTACGGCCAGTGTAGGAGATCGCTCCCCACACCATGATGCCGGGTGTTGGCCCTGTGTGCCTCGGTCGTATGCAGTCCTGATTGTGGCGCTCACCTGCACGGCGCCAAACACGCATACGACCATCATTGGCACCGAGGCAGAAGCGACTCTCATCGCTGAAGACGACACGTCTCCATTCGTCCCTCCATTCACGCCTGTCGCGACACCACTGGAGGCGGGCTGCACGATGTTGGGGCGTGAGCGGAAGACGGCCTAACGGTGTGCGGGACCGTAGCCCAGCTTCATGGAGACGGTTGCGAATGGTCCTCGCCGATACCCCAGGAGCAACAGTGTCCCTAATTTGCTGGGAAGTGGCGGTTCGGTCCCCTACGGCACTGCGTAGGATCCTACGGTCTTGGCGTGCATCCGTGCGTCGCTGCGGTCCAGTCCCGGGTCGACGGGCACGTGCACCTTCCGCCGACCACTGGCGACAACATCGATGTACTGTGGAGACCTCACGCCCCACGTGTTGAGCAATTCGGCGGTACGTCCACCCGGCCTCCCGCATGCCCACTATATGCCCTCGCTCAAAGTCCGTCAACTGCACATACGGTTCACGTCCACGCTGTCGCGGCATGCTACCAGTGTTAAAGACTGCGATGGAGCTCCGTATGCCACGGCAAACTGGCTGACACTGACGGCGGCGGTGCACAAATGCTGCGCAGCTAGCGCCATTCGACGGCCAACACCGCGGTTCCTGGTGTGTCCGCTGTGCCGTGCGTGTGATCATTGCTTGTACAGCCCTCTCGCAGTGTCCGGAGCAAGTATGGTGGGTCTGACACACCGGTGTCAATGTGTACTTTTTCCATTTCCAGGAGTGTATATACAGAAAAGATGGATATGAAAAAACAGGTCAGACACATGATAATAACGAAGACGTTCGAACTGAAGACACTTAATTGCATAAGCAAGTGCAACCGTACATGAAGGCACAAAGAGTACACTGTCAAAGGATGGAGAACACTGAAGAGACAAACTTGCACTGGAATGGAGAAACACTGCACAGATAACTTTGACAACGGTCTTCGACGCACTGCAGACACTATTGGACGAAGAAAAGGGGGGGGGGGCTGCCACAGGGACTAGGGGAGGGTACGAGGGAGATGGGGAGGACGCCAGTGGGAGAGAAGTGGTGAGGGGATGGGGCTGGAGAAAGGTTTCGCTTAGGAGGAAGGCATCTACATGGTGGGTTGTGAGGGTATGCATGAGGAGATTCTCGTTAAGAAGAAGGGAGCGGATGTTGTTGAAAAAGATATGGTGCTGTCGCGCCATTATGGGAACTTAGACGAGGGTGTCGAGATGGCAGAATGTAAAGTGGGCCTGGTTATGGGAGTAGGTGGCAAAGGTATTAAGGTGGAAGACAACGGGCTGCAAGGGAAATCTGTTGGAGGGTATGGGGGCATTGGAATGGGTGGACGTTTTGAAGGGCGATGGTAATAAAGAGGGGGGAGGGACAAAGGGAGTTTCCAGGAGGGGTGGGGGTGTCCAGAGGTCAGACAGGGATGGTGAGTTCATGAGTGGGTCGAGGGGGGGGGTTGGGACTTACACTTTGGGAATAGGTGGGGTGAGGTAAGTTGTAAGTGTTACAGGATTGGGGGGGGGGGGGGCTGGAGGTTGGGACACTGCCGTAAGAAGTGTGCTTCCTTGCAGTGCGGGCAGACTGGGACCTCGTGGCACTCAGATGTTTGGTGTGCATTGTATCGCAAACACTTCTGGCAGCGAATGGATTGAGGGGAACGTGAGGGAGGGGGGGACAGGAGGTTGGGACACTGCCGTAAGAAGTGTGCTTCCTTGCAGTGCGGGCAGACTGGGACCTCGTGGCACTCAGATGTTTGGTGTGCATTGTATCGCAAACACTTCTGGCAGCGAATGGATTGAGGGGAACGTGAGGGAGGGGGGGACAGGAGGTTGGGACACTGCCGTAAGAAGTGTGCTTCCTTGCAGTGCGGGCAGACTGGGACCTCGTGGCACTCAGATGTTTGGTGTGCATTGTATCGCAAACACTTCTGGCAGCGAATGGATTGAGGGGAACGTGAGGGAGGGGGGGACAGGAGGTTGGGACACTGCCGTAAGAAGTGTGCTTCCTTGCAGTGCAGGCAGACTGGGGCCTCGTGGCACTCAGATGTTTGGTGTGCGTTGTATTGCAAACACTTCTGGCAGTGAACAGATTGAGGAAGGGAACAGGAGGGGGGGGGGGGGACTGGAGGTTGGGACACTGCCGTAAGAAGTGTGCTTCCTTGCAGTGCGGGCAGACTGGGACCTCGTGGCACTCAGATGTTTGGTGTGCATTGTATCGCAAACACTTCTGGCAGCGAATGGATTGAGGGGAACGTGAGGGAGGGGGGGACAGGAGGTTGGGACACTGCCGTAAGAAGTGTGCTTCCTTGCAGTGCGGGCAGACTGGGACCTCGTGGCACTCAGATGTTTGGTGTGCATTGTATCGCAAACACTTCTGGCAGCGAATGGATTGAGGGGAACGTGAGGGAGGGGGGGACAGGAGGTTGGGACACTGCCGTAAGAAGTGTGCTTCCTTGCAGTGCAGGCAGACTGGGGCCTCGTGGCACTCAGATGTTTGGTGTGCGTTGTATTGCAAACACTTCTGGCAGTGAACAGATTGAGGAAGGGAACAGGAGGGGGGGGGGACTGGAGGTTGGGACACTGCCGTAAGAAGTGTGCTTCCTTGCAGTGTGGGCAGACTGGGGCCTCGTGGCACTCGGATGTTTGCTGGCAGCGAATGGATTGAGGAGGGGAACGGGAGGGTGGGGGGGGGGGGGTACTGGAGGTTGGGACACTGCCGTAAGAAGTGTGCTTCCTTGCAGTGCGGGCAGACTGGGGCCTCGTGGCACCCAGATGTTTGGTGTGTGTTGTGTCGCAAACACTTCTGGCAGTGAACGGTTTGAGGAGGGGAACAGGAGGGTCAACCTTGTACCTGCGGTGGAACAGGAGGGCGCCCTCTTTGAGGAATAGGTCAATGGAGGGGGCGTGCTCTGAGAAGACCCGCATGAGGCGGGTGGGGCTGTGGGGCTGCCTGGATTATAGGTGCGGCGGACGGCATGTACATCCGGGTAAGGATGTGCCTGGAGCTCTGCAAACACCTCCTCCTCTGTGATCACCAGACTAAGTCGAGTGATCACGGCAATGAGTGTCGGTGGGCGACGTGTGGATTGAGGTTGGCGGAAAGAGGAAGGTGGAGGTGGGGCGAGGGAGGCATTGGGGCCAAAGTGGACAATAGGAATTCGGGAAAGGATGTCGGTATGGAGGGTGGGGCTAGGTGAGATAATGACTGAGTCCCTGCGTGAGGTGAGGAAGGAGATAGGGGCTCCCAGAAAGTATTTGTGGAGGAGCAAGGCGAGGTTCTGGGCCTGCAGGAGAGATGGGTCTGGATATCTGTGGTAGCAAAAAACTTTTTTACTGCTATCATTCATTAAAATGGGTGCCAGACTGCAATTTAACACTTGACTGACATTGCAGTACTAGAGCAGAAATGTTGCAACACAATAAGAAATGATCAATAACATTTATTAAGAGTATCTAACAAATTTCACTTAAGGTTGGTAACAGCTCATACCTAGCACTCGATACCTAATACAATGAAATGTAAATATCTGTGCTGGCACCTGGCGTGACATTATTGCGCTGAGTGAAAGTAATTGTACTGACACTCACTTTACACAGTGACTATCGCTCCGTGATTACAACTGGTAATTCAGAATTGTGCTCAATAGTGTAAAACAGGAAATGTTAGCGGTTCTCAGAACGGCTGAGCAGCAGGGCCTGTACTGAGCTGGACGTAGGCACGTAACTGGTGGCTAAGAAATCTCCATCTGGGTCAGTACTAGGAGGATATGAAATAGTCCACAGTCGGCAGTGATCCTCCTGGTAGCTGTCAACACCATTGGCGGCCGAATATATTGCGTTGGAGGCTGTGGTGCGGAAGCAGAAAGTAGTCTTGAATACAGAGTGCTATCTGGAGGCTGCTGCTAGGAACTCAGACTGTGTTGGTCTTGTGATGTGCTTGCATGGTGATAGCTTTTGTGGTATAATTGTGTACCTCTTGAGCCATGTACACAACAATGTGGCACAGCACCTTACACTCGGATACCGAACTGCAGGTCTTGGAATGCACACTAATCTTACACATGTATCCCTATATATGAAAATGTGTTTCCTCATAAACATTGTTTGAAGGTCTCTCGGGCATGCAGCCGGGTTGACTGGTCGTTGTAGAACGAATTTTCGACGGCGTAACATGCCATCATCATCAGGTTACTCCTGTTGACTGACGTCCTAGGCCAGTTTTTTTCCTTTATTGTTATTTTAAACACCTATACATCAGGCAGCAGCATCCTACGCTGCTCTTCAGCCCCAGGATTAACAATGAAAAATATTAAGACGACACATAGACTGAACCAAATGGTGGGCAAAAACAGGAGACACAGAATACAAAAAACACGAAGCCGTTCACACTCGACGAAAAAACCACACTAAAAACTGTCGGCACGACGCACAAACACTGACTACTTCGACGACACAGGTGAACGGAGGAGTGTGATGGCGAACACTAAACACACACGATGGCACACACACGAGAAACTGGTGGCGATGATCTCCGGCGCGCGAATGTCCACGTAGCGCGTGTGAGTCCGGGGACCTGCCAAGAGGGTAAGAAGGGAAGAAGGGGTAGTGGGAAGGAGAGGGGTGACCATAGATGCCAATGGCAGAGGAGATGGGAGGAGGAATGGGGGTAGGGGAAGCCCGGGGGAGGAGGGAGGGGGGGAAGGGGGAGAGAAGGGAGAGAGGGTGCCCATGGGAACAAACACAGGGAAGGAGGATCAAAGTTGGTAGGAGGGGTAGATGGAGGGGAGGAGGGCATCATCAGGGAGAGGGAGCTGGCGGAATCCACCTTGGGAGAGGGTATGGAGAGTGGAGAGATGGAGAGCAGGTGGGACATGGAAATACAGGTGCGGCAGCGGACGGGGGCGGGAGAGGATGGGAGAGACCGGCGGGTGAGGAGGATCGAGTTTACGGGAGGTGTAGAGGATCCGTATCTGTTAGAGGAAAAGGAAGAGGTGGGGGAAGGGACTAAGGTTGTACAGGATCCGCGTGGGGGAGGGGAGACGGATGCGATAGGCGAGGCATCTGAAGGGATTTGTAAAAGGTAGGGGTAGCGGAGATCCAGGCAGGGTGGGCGTAGCAAAGGACAGGGCGAATGAGGGATTTATAGGTATGGAGGATGGTGGAGGGTTCCAGACCCCAAGTACGGCTGGAAAGGAGCTTGAGGAGGCAGTCGAGAGCGTGCCTTGGCTTGGAGGTGTGGGGTCCAGAAGAGGCGACGGTCGAGGGTGACACAAAGGTAGTTAAGGGTGGGGGTGAGGGCAATAGGACGGCCATAGATGGTGATGTAGAAATCGAGGAGGCGGAAGGAAGGGGTGGTTTTGCCTGCAATGATCGCCTGTCCTAGGCGGACGGATGGACGGAGTATCATGTCGGGCCAGTTGGTCTTGCCCGTTAGCGTTTGAAGGGCCAGTGGACTTCGCCATTTTGCCTTCTGTCATGAGCTAGGGGGTTTTGACATGTTGGTTTATTTGCATGAGTTATTGTGTTTGTGCATGTATTGTGTTGTGAATGTGTTATACTCTGTAGTGTCGAGTTATTGTGTTTTTCGGATGTTTGTAGTTGATGTGAAGTGGATCTGATCCGAGTGAGGAGATGAGATGATGCGGCGAGTTTTCAGAAGATGTGTAGAATGCTTGTGTTTTCTGTTGGATGAGTGTAGTGATGGTTGGCATGTTGGTATCGTTGTGGATTGTGTTATTTGAGACTGTAATGATTCTCAGTGCCTTGTTTTGGAGAACCTGAAGCTTTTTATGGTGACAGTCTGCTGCCATTCCCCAGACCTCACAGCCATATAGTAGATATGGTAGGACTACCAGCTTCCATATTTTAAGCTTAGTTCTGGTGGACAGGCCATTGCCTTTCAGCAGTGGATACAGGTTGTAGATGCTGCCTGAACCTCTATTACACGCATTTGTAATGTGGGAGTTCCACAGCAGTTTGGCGTCTATCGTTAGTCCAAGATATTTCACTTCGTTACACCAGGGGAGGTCCCTACCGTCAATGGATACTTGGCGGTTTGGAGGCCTTCTCCTGGTGGTGAACATGATTGAATTACATTTCTCTGCGTTTATTTTAATTTTCCAAATATTACATCATTGTGTGATTAAATCTAGGTGTCTCTGAAGGTGGTGTGTCACGTAATTTAGGTTCGGGTGGCTTGCATAGACGGCCGTATCGTCCGCAAATAGTGCAATATGGGTGTTGGGACTTTTTGGTATATCATTTGTGTAAAGGCTATATAGGAATGGGCCTAATACAGATCCTTGGGGGACCCCTGCTTCTATGCCCTTAAGTCTACTTTTATTACTTTCTAACATAACAAAAAATTTTCTACTTTCTAAGAAAGAAGCCAGGATTTTTACTAAGTGTACAGGAGAGTCGCATTGGTGGAGCTTGTAAATTAGGCCGTCGTGCCAGACTCGGTCAAAAGCCTTTTCCACATCTAAGAAGACCGCGCCTGTGCTCTGCCCTTTGGCCCTTGCCTTACATATCTGTTCGATTACTCGGGTGGCTTGGGAAATGGTGCCATGCCCAGCACGAAAGCCAAACTGTTCTGGGATGGTGATATTACGTTCAGTGAGGAAGGATTTAAGGGCTGCTAGGCTCATGCGTTCTAGGATTTTTCCGAGGGAGCTGAGGAGTGATATAGGGCGGTAATTCTGGGGGAATAAGGGATTTTTGTTGGGTTTTGGAATGGTAATTACTTTAGCTATTTTCCATGTGGATGGGAAATACATCTTCTGGAGGCAGGAGTTATAGGTTGATGTAAGGTAGAGGAGTGCTGTGGGTGGTAGGTTTTTGAGATGTAGATTGCGTATGCCATCTGGACCAGGGGACTTGGAGTTACCGAGCCCTTTAATAATCGAACAGACAGTTTGGCATGTGACGGGCTCGAAGGAAGTTGGTGACGCGCGTCGCAGGATTCTGGGAACCTCCCTCTCCACTCGTTCCTCTTGGGCGTCTGCTTCTTCATCGTCGATGTTGTGGACCTTGAACTGCAGTTCAAGAGAGTTGGCCATAGCCTCCGCTTTCTCTGGGGGGTCGTAGACGAGGCCATTCTCTCCATGTAGTGGCTGAATGCTTCGGGGCTTCTCTTTTCGGCTTTTGACTATTCTCCAGAATTTCTGGGGATTATTCTCCATTTGTGTTACGGTTTCTTCCCAGCGAGCACTCCTGTATTCAGCCAGTCGGACTCTAAGTTCTTGGGCGAGACTGTTCATTATCCGCCTATCGATTGGGTCCCGATAGGTCTGCCAGCGCTTTCGGAACCTCCGCTTAGTACTGAGAAGTACTTGGAGTTCGTCTGGCATGTCCTGTCGGCCCCTCTCGTGGCGGGTTTTCGTGGTTGAAAGCCGATGGCATTCTTTCACTATGTTGGTAAATTGTTCGATTGCATTATCAATGCGTCTTCTGTTGGTCATGGGTGGTATCTCATCTGTGTGCAGGCCTACCAAGTTGGTGTATTGCTCCCAGTCAGTCTCATATGTGTAGTACACGTTGCTGCTTGAGACATGTCCGGCACCAGCTAGCTCTAATGTAACAGGATTATGATTGGAGTCGAGCTGGTTTAGGACCGTGGGGTTTTGCGCCCTTGATTTTTAATCAAGAAGATGTCAAGTATATCCGGGCGATTCATTTCCCTCCTTGGAAAGTGCGTTGGCTCTTCAGGTGCTATTAAGAGTGATGTTGTTCTTTCCTTCAAGGTAGTTTTTAAGTGCAGTTCCACTGGCATTGTTCGCCCTACAGCCCCACGATCTGCTTTTTGAGTTCAAGTCTCCACCACTGACGACTCTTTGGCTTAATCCTAAAATTATGTCTAAGTCACCTGGAGGGATACGCCCATCAGGAGGGTTGTAGGCTGCAACTAATACTACATGGTGCTGGCCTATTTTAATTTCTATGGCCGTTGCCTCCACTCTGGTCAGTGGAGGGATTGTGATAAGCCTATGTGGTAGTCTATTTTTAACTAAAACTAGGGTTCCGCCTTTAGGTCGGTTTATTCTATCAGTTCTATACATGTTATAGTTCCTAATGGACAAGGACTTTTGTGGGTCTAGGTGGGTTTCTGTGACAAGAGCCACATCTATACCATAGTCATAGAGGAAGTACTCAACTGAGTGCTTTTGATCGGAGATGCCGTCGGCATTCCAGTTTAATATAGCGATGTGGTCATTGCGTCTAGGGTCCATTGATGAATGTCATGATTCCCTGAGCAATTACCATTATTTTAGACATCGCGTCTGGCGCTTGTGTCAACCTCTCTAGAGTGGTCTTCACAGTATGAATTAGATGAGTTAGGTTGCAGTTCCCAAACAGGCGGAGGATATCTCGGAGTTGCCCAAACGCTTCTCCGGAGTTGTTTTGTGCAGGGGAGGGTCCCGCTGGGATGTTCCATGCCGGGCGGCGCGGCGGTGCTGCCGCGGCAGTTCAGACTGGGCGGGTAGCGGAGGGTCTTCCAGCAGGCCTCTGGGTGGTTGGCGGCTGCTGGCGTTGCCTCAGGTTTGGAAAATTTTGTGTGTTTATTGCGGGAGCTGGTGCTCTAGGCGTAGCTGCCGCCTGTTGTCCAGAACTGGCTCTCATTTGTTGGGTCATTGCAACCCAAGTGGGACACCTTCTGAAGTTGGCTGGGTGCGCCCCTTGGCAGTGGACGCACTTTGGTGGAGCCGATTTAGGTTTTTTACAGAGACTACTGAGGTGCCCTCCGCCACATTTGATGCAGCGGGGGTTTGCTGTACAGTTTCGAGAGCCATGGTTAAACCGCTGGCACCTGTAACATTGCGTAGGCCCATCTGACTGTTTGTATCATTCGATCCTACATTTGAAGTCGAGCAGGAGTTTGACTTTATAGATGGAGTCCCAGTTTGGGGTCCTGGTTAGGGTGACGCAGTACATGGGCATTTTGCTCAGTTCCTGCTTCCCATTTACCTCCTCGACTTTTTTAAACGCGATGATGTTTTGCACGTCATATCCTAGCTACTTAATGGCATCCATGACTTGGATGTCCTCCGCCTCTATGGGAAGGTCTCTGACAACAACTTTGACGAATTTCTTAGGATCTAAGTCGTACGTGTGGTACTGGATTTTCCTTAGATTGAGATTCTCAATAACATATTGGTAGTCAACTAGGTTGTCTACCTGTATTTTAATCGTGTCCTTTCTGTAGGAGCACAGAATTTTACTTTTTAGTCCTGGCTTCAGTTCTTTGACTAGTTCTAGGTATCCCTTAGTCATGTAGCAGACTATGGGAGGGACCTTAAATTTACGAGAACCCTGAGATTGTGAGGGGCCTGGCTGGGGGACGTCAGCAGCGTCTCCTGTGAGCGCTTCGAATCTGTTTCCATGTTTCCATATTCCATGTCCTCACCGTCCTCTGGTAACGGAGTTGCAGCAGCTATTGCTTCCTCCTCCATAGCCTGCCTTTCAGACATCGCGTCTGGTTCGTCTGGTGTCCGTGATTGTTTTCGTGTGGTGTTTTGTGTCGACATGTTTAGGCTGTGGTCGCCCTGTGGGCTCCCACAGCGGATTGGGTTAGAGGTCTGCCCAGGGGCAGTTTGCTCAGACGTCGGACAGTTTGGAAAGTCCACCAGCCCACACGCTAAAGAAGTCAGATGCTCCTGTTTGTTAACACCGCAGGGTATCTGGGGCAGCGCTGACCCTAAGCTACACAAGCGCGGGACACCGGGCAGCGCCACGGACCCTGACTTGGATAAGTCCCTAAACTCGTAGGAAGCAGAGTGGGAGCTCTGCAGCGTGATGTACTGGTGGTATCTACGATGACACGACAATTTTGCTTGCTAGCGAAGCGCGAACGCTAAGCCAGCATCGGGCCACGTGCTCGAAAGCAGCGCGGCCGGCCGGGAAATCCCGCAGCGAGGGAACAAAGGCGGAGGCACGTACACGAGCTTCCGTCCTCCGCGGCAGCGAGCGGCTGAATGGCAGCACGGCCGGCCTGTCCTAGGCCGACTGTGCAATGTCGTGGGACGCAGTGAACTGCGTCTCCATGCTACTGTAGAAGTCTGTAGCGCCATTGGCGCTGTTCCTTCTAACGTCTGTCTTACATCTAGGGAAAGTCTTTTCTTATTGTCTATATCCTGTTCTGCACTATGAACACTGTTTTGGGAATGTCTTTACTTCGGCTCAATCTTGCTGATGGGGAAGTAAGTCTGGCCAGCGCATGGTTGCGCGCCAGTATGGTCTTTGGCCGAGTTCTCGCACCAATGGGTTGCGCGAGTTGGCGGTCTTTTCATAGAAAGTTTGCGCGGCTCTCTGGAACCGCTGTCTGAGTGTAGGGACGTCCGCGATGACGTGGAGTTCCTCCGTGTTGAAGTCCGGTGGGAGGTGTTGTACCGCCCTCAAAGCTCTATTTTGCACTCTTTGAAGGCGGCGGATGTTGGTCTCAGCTGCGTTGCCCGATACGACCGGTGCGTAGTCAAACAGCGGCCTGACGGTTGCCTTGTAGAGCGTGAGACCTAGTTCTTCTGGTAAGGTTGAGGTGGGGTTGATGACTGGGTATAGGAGGCGTAGCCGTCCCAGTGCCTTTCTCCTCACCTCTTCTATGTGTTGGCGCCACGTGAGACGGCTGTCGAACGTGACGCCAAGATATTTGGCGCTGTTGCTCCATGGTACTGCCCTTCCACGGACTGTCAGCTGTGGCGCGCCTTGAGGAACTGGGCGCAGCGCGACGATTAGTTCCTGGCTCTTTTCCGGGTTGTAGGCCAGGCGCCATGTTGTGGCCCACTCCTCGAGGGCCGTTGTTGCCGTCTGTAGACGCCGCTGCAGAGTGTGGACTTGGTTGCTGCGGCTGTATACAGCGGTATCGTCGGCGTAGAGAGCCAGTTTGGCAGGCTCTACTCGCGGGAGGTCCGACGTGTACAGCGAATAGAGGATCGGGCCGACGACCGAGCCTTGTGGTACACCCGCGAGTATCCGGCGCTCCGTGGAAATTCCACTGTCTGCCCGAACGTGAAACGTCCTGTCGTGTAGATAGCTCTGCAGGAGACTCACAAGTGACACGGGAACCCCCAGCATAAGTAGCTTATACAGGAGGCCATCGTGCCACACTGAGTCAAAGGCGCGTGACACGTCGAGCATAAGAGCGCCGAAGTACTCGCGTCGGTCGACGGCTGCGAATGCCTCTTCCGCAAGTCGTAACACTTGCTGAATCGTCGAGTGCTCACTCCTGAACCCAAATTGTTCGTCTGGTAGGAGCCCCTCTGCGTTGACGTGGCGTAGTAGCCGTGTCAGATACAGTTTCTCGAAGAGTTTTGAGAGCGTCGGTAGCAGGCTGATTGGTCTGTAGTTTTTCGCCATCCGGATGTCCTTGCCGGGCTTGGGCAGCGCGACTACTTCTGCATGCTTCCAGGCGCTCGGGAACTCTTCAGACTTCAGCACCTCGTTGAAGATTTCAGTGATTTTCTCGACAGCCATGTCCGGGAGTTGCTTCAGGAGGGCGTTGGTGATGCGGTCGTGGCCGGCGGCTTTGCGGCCCTGAAGTTGGCGCAGCACTACTTTCACCTCGTTCGGAGCGATGGGAGTGATGTTGTCCTCAGGGTCCCTTACTCTAAGGGAACGCGGTAGGCGTTCCCTGACGAGTTGTAAGTGTGCTGCGTCGATGGGGTCGTTGATTGGCGTAAAGTTAGCGGCGATCGCGTCGGCTAGGGCATTGGCCTTCGCGTTCGGCTTGCTAACGTAGTCGTCACCTACTTGGAGGGGTGGGATTTTCATCGTCCGGCGGAGAAAGCACTTGGCTGTCTTCCAGGCCGAACCATCTTCGATGTTTAGTGAAGAAATTTTCGACGCCCACTCCTGGATCCGGTGCTCTTCGGCCGCGGCTTTGATTTCGCGGCGCATCCTGTTGAGCGACCGTTTGATGGCCGGATTGCGCGTTCTTTGCCATTCCCTGGCGAGTCTGTTTTTCGCGCTGATCGCTTCTTCCAGTTGTCGGGGCAATCTACTCGGTTTGAAGCTCTGCTGGTCTGCTTCTCGCCTGGCCGGTGTGGCTTCCGCCGCAGCGTCCACTACGCTGCGTGTCAGGTGTTCTAAGGCGGCGCTTGCTCCGTGTTCGGCCGGGCTTGGGAGTCGTTCCAGTGCGCCCTCGATGTTTTCACGGAAACGCTCCCAGTTTATGCCGCGCAGGTCAAGTCCGCGCCGAGTTTGAGGTGCAAGCTCAGATTCTATATCGAAGATCACCGGTGCATGGTCAGAGTTTAATAAGGTCCTTGTACTGGTGGTGATATTTTGTCGGACGCCTTTGTTTATCACTGTCCTAGGCGGGCGAGTGGTGTGGTACAGGGTGGCCCAAAAAGGATGGTCACATTTTAAATAACTATAACTCCATCAGTTTTACAAATTAATTTTATTCAATTACGTAACTAAATGCTCCCAGGCACCCAATTACAAGAACTAACCACAAAAAATCATGTACGGAAAATGACTTCCGGAAGATGGTGTCCTTCCTCGGTGATGCATTCCACAAGTCTTTCCTCGAAATTTTCCATCACTTTCACTACTGTTTCTTCTTGAATTGCCATAATTTCCGCACTGATTGCCTCCTTCAGATCAATTAAGTTTCGGGGCTTCTGTACGTAGACTTTTGTCTTTAGGTATCCCCAAAGAAAAAAATCACAGGCTGAGAGGTCAGGTGATCTCGCGGGCCAGTGGACATCTCCAAAACGCGAGATGATGTGGTGGGGGAACATCCGCCTTAAAACACACATGGAGTCATTGGCTGTGTGGGCCGTGGCCCCGTCCTGTTGAAACCAAATTCGATCTCGATTTACATGTAACTCTCGCAGTTTCGGCACCAAAAAGCTACGTAGCATGTTAACGTAACGTTTCGAGTTCACTGTGACTGTAGCGTTGTTCTCCTCAAAAAAATAAGGACCAACAATCCCCAATCTTGAAATTCCACACCAGACTGTTACCTTAGCACTATGAAGAGGCTTTTGGTGCAATTCTCTGGGATTATCTGCTGCCCAATACCTGCAGTTTTGTTTATTGACATAGCCGTCTAAATGGAAATGGGCTTCATCTGACATAAGAAGCACAACATCATTATTAGAGTACAAAATGTCAAGCATTGATTCACAAAATCGTCTTCGCTGCTCAAAATCACGATCATACAGCTTTTGCGTGATCATAATTTTGTATGGGTGAAACTGTAACTCACGGCTTAAAATACGCTGCAACGAACTACGGCTGAGGCCTAAAGTTTGAGCACGACGCCTAGTGGAACGACGCGGGCTTTGCAGCACTGACGCTCTAACATCATCAATGTTCTGTGGAGTAACTGCCGTACGTGTACGCCCTGTAGATTTACCACTTTTGACAGACCCTGTTGTCCGGAATGCAGTCACCCAACGTGATATGGATCTGCGATCTGGAATGGGTCCATCACGCGCTACACCAAAACGTTGTCGAAACAATCGTTGCACAGTAATAAACGATTCATCATTTCTGAAAAACTGTTCCACAGCAAAAACACGATGCTCGACCGTCCACTGCGCCATCTCGTGGCAAACTGGGTGTAATGGCCGACTTGCAGACGGCCGGCAGTGGTCCCCCCTCCTCACCTTTCAATGGTACTACGCAGTTCAAATCCGACCATCCTTTTTGGGCCACCCAGTATATATACCTGTCGCCTCTCCCCTCCACTGACTCCGCGTATGGACCGAGGGATGTGCAGGCCGCGGTGGTGGGGGTATCTCGCGCTGGCGAGATGACTGATGGGCGTCAGTACGCATGACGCCTTCGGCGGGTGTGGTGCCCCGTTTCCGCTGCTCCTGCAGAACTTTTATTGCTGGATACCACGCTTGGCTGAGTTGAAATCCGTTGCCCTTGTTAATAAGGTTCTCGTGCAGCCGGATTTCAATTGCTTCCTTGTATACACAGTCCCAAAAGCGGGATGTGTTGTGCAGGACTTCTGTGTTCTCGTATTTCATACGATGATTCGTCTCGAAGCAATGTTCTGAGATTGCAGATATTGTAGGCTGTCGGAGATCGGTGTGCCGTTTGTGTTCAGTACACCTTTCCTCGATCGTGCGAATGGTTTGCCCCCCCCCCCCCCCCATATACTTTCCCACACTCGCACGGTATGAAATAAACTCCAGATTTCCGGAGTCCTAAATCGTCCTTCACTGTCCCTACAAGGGACTTGATCTTTGGCGGTGGAAGGTAGACGCATTTGATGTTATGACGTCCTAGAATCCTGCCTGTTTTTCCAGATAGGTTGCCCGCGTGTGGTATGTAGACTGTCGCTTTTGGTGGATCATCATCAGGTGTCGGTTGTGGTGTGGTCTTCTGCTTGAAGGCGTGTCGAATTTGGCGGTCACTATAGCCGTTCTTTGAGGTGGTCTAGTTCCGGTTTTAAGCTTTCTTCGTCGGAGATCACACGAGCTCTGTGAACTAATGTACAGGGTGGCACAGGGAAACGGAAAATTTCGAAATAACGTCATTTCCATGAATAAATTCATGAAACTAGTAATTTAATAACGAAAGTGAATTATTCAGTATGACATCATTCAGTATGTCTTCACAATCAAAATGTCCAAAAGTGTCTCTTTACTTTTTAAAGATGACATCGGAAAGATGTGCTCCCATTCGGCGTTCACACTCTGTTATGAAAACTCTGGAATGCGCGGTGTAGCAAATCTTGGGGAATTGCAGTGATTTCGTTTTCAATGTTCTCCTTCAGTTCATGGATTGTTGCAGGACGTGTACGGTACACCTTGCCTTTAAGGGGGGACGTACACGAAACTGCAGTAATTTTAAAAGTATTTTATAAAACTCTAATTTTTTAAGATAATCAATCCAAATTTGGTACAGTTATTAAGAAATGTTATGCGCATATGAACCTAAATTTTCATTTTTATTGACCTTTTACATCTTTAATTATTAACAATTAATTTTTTTTCAACAATGTAATTACAAATGTTCCTTTTTTGAGAAAACTGTGAGAGCAATGTTAATGAATTTTTGTACACACTTTCATACCAAATAATTACAAAACTCTGTGGAGCAGAATTTTTATATCTTCTTTTGTTCAGTTTTTACGGGTCTCCCAATTTCCCTGAAAAATAATATATCAAATTTAAGGAATATTTTCTACCATAAATACCTTACTATTTTATTAAATGAAAATTCCTTCCACAGAATTTTTCACTATAGTACTGACTAGTCATATACCAAATTTCACTTCTCTACCTTTTGTGGTTTTTGAGAAAAAGGTACATAAAGTTATAAAAATGTAAGTTACGGGAAAACTGAATCAATGATTTGATAGTGTTTGTATTAGGTCTTACCGTCTCTGTGTGAACTAGTGCAAGCCATATGCATACTCCTCTTCATCTGCAAGCAGTCTCTTCTTTGCTTGTCTTCTTTGGTTAACCTGCTGTTCAATTTTATTGGCTGTAATATCAGCCGCAGCAACTCTTTTGTCATCGATGTCCTTCAATATTGAATAGGTGAAAGCTCCTGGATGAAATCCTAGCCTCTGTAGAGTTTTTATTCTTCCAAGATTACCATTGTTAAAAACTAAACAAGCATCATATGCAGCAATTTCAACAATAATTGTTGAAACAAATGTTGTTTTTGGGCAACGTTTCCAAATCAGTGAGTTGTAACTTTCATTAGGGTTTTGTGTCTTTCCATGCACACACTTTCGTAGGAGGTCTGGCTCTGCTAAACACCTAAATGTTGGTTTTATAGCACTTAAAACAGCCACAGGTAAACTGTGCTTGTGTGAATAGTTCATGCCATCACGCTCAGCCTGCTTGAATTTGCACCACGATATGTCACACAAATTATGTACAGGTTTGTCATCTGTGGATAGTTTATGAAAATAAATAGACCACACAGCCTTCTGCATGTTATTCAAATTTCCACTGTTGTCCCTTATTGCCTTGCCATAGTACACTTGTAAAGAATGAATTTCTTTGTCTGTGAGTCTGTTGGGACCACCTAAAAGTTTTCCATCCTCAAGTTTCCTGCCCTTCAATTCACGTTTCAATTTTAAAAGTCTGCCTCCCATTCGTTTTTGCACATGTCCAACACATTCCAACTTTTCTATAGCACAATGGGGACCATAAGGTTCACTTTCCAAAACAGTTTTGAAGGAGCTGGAGTCACCATCACCAAGGTATTTTGTGTATCTAACACCGTACTTTTCCACACTTCGATGGAACATAAGTTTCATAGCTGCAGGTTCCATTCCACCACTAGAACCAGAATAATTTCTACAGCACACTTTCTTGTGTTCAACCTGCCACTTATTTTCTTCCACTTCACCAGCTCTCTTTCCGAGTACACAGCTATAGCAATATTTGCTCATTACCTGAACGTCAAGAATTTTTCCAGTATCAACACTAATGACAGATGATACTCCATACAGTGATGTATGTCCACGCTTCATCCACGTTCCATCACATGACACACACAAATCGGTGTCTGGCGTGTTATCTGCTTCTGTCTTTAGTTCACTATTCATCTTCACAGCTTCCTTTGCAGAGGACTTCAAGTTTTCTTCCACTTCCTCTTGAAGAGCACTTAGCAGTGTTTTATTTCCAGTGGTGTACCTAGCACTTGGTTGTGGCATGTTCATGATCCCACAAAACAGTCTGGTACCTTCCCTGCCTATGCCCAAACATCTCATGCCATATATTAAACGCATATTTGCTTCATATATCCGGTTACTTGATGCCGAAGTTCTAAAAGCAGTGTCTGAATGACAGCTTTCACAAGTAAGATGCAACATACACACTATTCCAATTCTGTTTTCTTCGTCATATAATCTCAAACTTTTTGCACCACAGTCAGCACATACACAAGCAGATGATATAATATCAGATAGTATTTTCAAATCAATAAGCCTAAAACCACTAGTAGCTTGAGTGTCTGAGCCACAATCATCAAGTGATTGACAGCTGTCAATTTTCCTTCTCGAAGCACTCGCTTTCTTGGTTGAAGTATCGTTTCCATTTGTTATTATGGGGCTGGTTTTCAAGTTGTCTTTACTACATCGAGAAGCTTGACACTTTCTAACCTTTTTAAACACCTTACTAGAACGCGGCATGCTGCAAAATATAATAACAAGTCTACTTACAACTTTCGTAAAAATGTATTCCAAACAAACACTCGTAAACAAACGCTATAAATCAAAGAATATAAAACCAGCGGCAGAGATATTATTCCACAGCCTTCTTGATGTAGTACACAAACGTTCCCTGCATTGTGACTGCACAAAACTGGAAAAAAACGCAGTATAAATAGATATACGAGAGGATGAAGACCAAGATGGGGGGGCGTCGCCCTGTGCAAGCTATTACAAATTATTATTTTTTTCCCCCTTAGAAGCGGAATTGGAACGTAATATTTGGTAATTGAAATTTCAATACCATGTAGTAAATGAAGAGCCAATAAAATTTTTTTCACAAATTTGGTCATTTTCATGTACGTCCCCCCTTAAGATACCCCACAGGAAGAAGTCGCACACACTAAGATCAGGGGATCTCGCAGGCCATGCAATGTCAGCGTTACGTGAAATAATGCGTCTTCCAAACAATTGACGAACTGCTGCCATCGATTGTCGAGCAGTGTGTGACGTGGCTCCGTCCTGCTGAAACCACATGTTTTTGACGTTAAGATTAAGCTCGTACAGTCTCGGTGTAAAGAATGTTTGAAGCATTTCAACATATCGAGCGGATGTTACTGTTACTGTCACTGCACTACCATCCTCACGTTCAAAAAAAATAAGGGCCGATAACACCATGACATGATTCAGCACACCATATTGTGACCTTGGCGCTATGTAATGGTCGCTGGTGAAACTCGCAAGGATTGTCCTGTGCCCAATAACGAAAATTCTGTTTGCTCACGAATTCGTTCAGGTGGAAATGGGCTTCGCCTGATATCCATAAGTTACCAAGGAAATTCGCGTCCTCGTTGATTTTAGCCAATATCAGGCTACTAAACTCCATACGTGACGCTGGATCTCGTTCATGTAAGTGTTGCACAATCTGCAACTTATAGGCATGGAAGTCTAATTCGTGCAGTATTCTTTGTAAGCTTCGTCGCTTAATCCCTAGCGAAGATGCATGCTGTCGAACGGAGCGGCGAGGACTTCTCTCGATTGCAGCTCTAGCAGCTGCAATGTTCTCTGGGGTACGTACCGTTGGAATGCCACCTGGAGGTTTCTTTTTCAAGGCAGATCCCGTTTCTTCAAAATTACGCACCCACGTTGTAATCGCATGCGCAGATGGGACACGTCCATGACGTCCAAGCTGCTAATGCTGTCGAAATGTTCTCATTTTTGTAAAACGCTCTCACAGCTACTGCACGTTCCGCACCAGTCCAGTTCTCCACGATTACTAAATGGCAACGCGTTCACATCAATTGTGCAAAGTTTCGAACATCTGCCGGCGCTACAGTGCTGCCAACTGTAACGTTCAAAATTTCCCGTTCCCCTGCGCCACCCTTCCCTTTGTGACGGGTGATTACAGCTGGAGGCGTGAAGCTACAGATCCGTGTGGGTTGTCTTCCGGTAGACGCTCTGTCCCAGTGTTCCATCAGGCTTTTTCCGTACCAGAACATCCAAAAATGGTAGCTGCCCGTTTTTCTCCACCTCCATGGTGAACTGAATTTGGGGGTGGATAGAGTTCAGATGTTGTAAGAACATGAACCAACAGCAGAGCTAATGTTGTGAGTATAAGCTATGCAAAGTAGTATCTTCAGCGGTTGTAGATGCTGCAGTAGTCTTCACCATGAGTTCCTCATCCTGCGGAATACACAGGAGTCGATCAGTGGGTTCAGATGTAACAGCAAAGATAGCTCGTAGCTTGTAGCAGACATGTAATAAAAATAACTTGTGGAAGTCTCCAAATACGGGCTGGCGCACGATAGGTCCCTGATTTGTTTCCTGAATAATACACTGCTGGCCACCGTAAATGCAACACCAAGAAAGACAAGAGGTAGCACAACAAAATTTATTTTGTAGATAACATGTTGACCAAGTATCAAATGATTACGTTTACAGACATCTGTGACATGTGGTTCCTGCCAGAATCAGTAGCCAGAGTAGCCGCCATTGTTGGAGATCACCGCTGCCACACGTCTCGGCATTGAGTCAAAGAGACGTTGGATGTGTTCCTGGGGTACAGCAGCCCAAGCAGCTTCCACACGTTGCCAAAGATCATCTGGTGTGGCAGCTGGGGATGTAATCTGGGTCACTCGTTGAGCAACCGTGGACCACATGTTTTCTATCGGCGAAAGGTCCGGAGAGCGAGCCGGCAAGGGAAGCAATTCAATCTGGTTATTGACGAAGGACCTTTGGACAATGCGTGCCACGTGTGGTCGCGCATTATCCTATTGAAATATGGCTGTGGCCGAGCCCTGAAGGTAAGGAAGGACTGGTTCCAGCACCTCGGATATGTAGCGCCGGTTATTTAAAGTACCGGCAATGCGTACTAGAGGCGTGCGAGAGTAATATCCAATACCGCCCCATACCATAATACCCGGTGCAAGACCAGTGTGGCGGTGCATAATGCAGCTGTCCAGCATCCTCTCTCCACGGTGTCTCCACACTCGAATCCGACCATCGTGGTGCTGCAGACAGAAGCGTGCCTCGTCAGTAAAGACAACGTCATTCCATTCTGCCGTCCACATCCGTCTGTCATCTCACCATTGGCGACGGAGACGTCTGTGGATCTGCGTCAATGGTAGACGAAGCAATGGACGTCTTGCGGACAGACCACTCTGCTGTAAACGGCGTCGAATGGTACGCGCAGACACTGGATGATGCGTTACAGACGCAATGTGCTGTGCTACGGTTCGGGATGTCACCGAGCGATCCGTCACTGCCATGCGCACAGTTTGCCTATCAGCACGTGCAGTGGTGCACCGAGGTGAATGCGATCGACCACGTCGGTCCGTCGTACCCTCCTGCATCCAACGGTCACATATCCGCATTACAGTTGTTCGGTTTCGTCCAACACGACTAGCGATTTCTCTGGACGATAATCCACAATCTCGGTAAGCCACTATCCTTCCTCTGTCGAACTCGGATACTTGATCAAAAGATGTTCGCTGTTGTCTACGAGGCATAACTGATTGTCTTGTGAAACAACCACAAGGTAAACACACGTGCCGAACGTACACTCGTCGACATCGCCAAGCCTTAAATGGCGCTATGAGGTGGCGCCACAGGCGCGCGTGATGTGCGTGTGCGCTGAAATTCTAACCAGTTACATATCTCATCGCTGCAAACTCATGGTGTACATTTCACTTGATTTCTGATGCTTCCTTCAGGGTGTTGCATTTACGGTGGTCAGCAATGTACATTTATTGTTGACAAGATTTGTAATTTATTGATGTAGAAGTAAAGAATCCAGCTTGGAAATAAAACCTAATGAATCACATGTTCAATATGACTGCCATTTCGGTTTACAACAACCTAATGAATCACATGTTCAATACCTGTATGACTGCCTTTTCGGTTTACAACTTCAAGTCTCACATGTGCATTTGTGACGACTTTCAGATACAAATCTCGTGGAATGGTGCGGCAGAACTGCACAATGATGGCCCTAAGTTGCACTGCATTTTTGGGTTTTTCTGTGGTGCATATTCTCTTTAAGGAACCCCCAAAGGAAGAAATCTCACGTGTTAATGTCCGGGCTGTGGGATGGGCACATTCCTCTTCCTGCATAACGTTCTGGGAATCAGTTTGACAATACCTTAAGGCCAAGTCTTTCGTGTAGGAAGTAAAGCACAAAGTTGGCAGAACCATTGTGTCGGCAATGGAAGAAATGAGTCCATCAGTTGAGAAAAGAACTGGTTTCGCAGCATGTGTAAATACCATTCACCGGTTACTGTAGCATCGAAGAAGAACGGACCGATGATTCCATGGCTTGACACCGCGACCCACACGCAGACTTTCTCCCTGTAGGTATCTTTCGTGTGGATTATTTGCGGAGGTTCACGTGCCCAGAATCGAACGTTACGTTTGTTCACAACACCGTTCACGTAAAAATAAGCTGCGTCAGAAAATCATGGTGTTGTGTAGCACTGCCTCTTGGTGTTACTCGATTGTCCACCTTGCAAACTGCAGTCTCTTCTCTTTATCTCTCTCAGTAAACTTATGCGCCACAGTTATCTTATATGGATACTGGCGAAACTCGGATTGAATAGTTCTTTGTACAGTTCGGCGTCAAATTCCCAACTCGGCACTGGTTCTTCTTGTTGATTTAATCAGACTGAGAGTCTAAGCCACTCGAACTGCTTCAATGTTTTATGGCGAACGTACGGTACGTGCATGTGGCCGCTGACACTCCAAAACAGATGCAGTACCTTCAACTGTTTGACTTAATCCGTGTACTGTCGGTGCGCTGGGAGCCCACCGTGTGCCCAAATGAGCACGAAACCTTCTCAGTGTCAATGTAACGCTGTTCGTTGTCACGAGCAGTGACACAATATTAGTCTTTAGTGCGGTAATCAACAACGAAATGGCAGACTCGCAGCGTAAGCGGTGAACTTCCAACGACATCTGGCGTAATTTCCATGAACTGCATTAAGTTGAGTGCACAATTTGAAAGCTATTGCTCGAATAGTATACTTGTAGGATGAAAACTCAATCGGGTGACTTATGGTTCGCCACCCTGTATGGATGCAACTTCTGTATAAGACAACTTTCCAACTTTGTTGATAGTTACATAATAATAACGCTTTGTTTCCATTCTGTCCATATGAGACTTCGCTTGCATGCTTATGGACTGTGGAGACGGAGTATACTACAGATTTGTCTGGTAGGGGAGAGTGGGGTAAGATGGGATATTTAATATACAGTGGCGGTCAAAATAATAGAGCCACCTGGCAAAGGTTTGGAATAAAGTGCACATTTATTACTAGACATGTTTGAACTATGATGGAAACCATTACAACCGAGTCACATTGTACTATAGTCAGTTATATCGATAACACAACACAAAATAATCAGTAATAATCAATAATATTCAAAAGAATACCAGACCACAGGGTCAAAAAAATAGAGCCAATTGAAACAAATATATTGTACTTGATCTCAGTCTTATGAAACGTACAGGAACAGTCTTTTTTGCATAGGACTGCATTAGTACTTCGTGGGGTAACCCTTATTTTTGAGGATTGCCCTGCACCTCTTACCCATAGAGTCTACTAAACGCCTGCATTCGTCACTACTGATCGCATACCAGGCTCTCTGGATTTCTTCCCACAGTTTTTCTGAAGATGTAGCTTTTGAGCGGTCAATTCTCTTGTCTAAGATCTCCCATAAGTTCTCAATGGGTGATGCGTCAGGGGACTGAGGTGGCCACTCTAATACTTCGATATTGTGCTCTTGAACAAACTGCCTTATGATCCTTGCAGTATGCTTTGGATCGTTATCGTGCTGAAATTTCCATTTCAGCGGCATTTCCTCTTCAGCATAAGGCAGCATCACATTTGCCAAGATGTCTTTGTACATTTCTGCGTTCATTATGCCGTTGATACGGTGTATTGGACCAATGCCGTACCACGAAAAACATCCCCATACCATAACACTTCCGCCACCGTATTTCACAGTTTTTAAAGTGTACTTGGGATTAAATTCCTGGTTTGGTGGGCGGCGCACATAGACTTTTCCGTCTGAGGCAAACCTATTAAACTTGGATTCATCGGACCAAAGGATGTTCCTCCACCAAGTATTAGGTTTTTGTTCATTTCTCCGGGCAAAGGCTAACCTTTTCCGAACATTAGCTTGTGAATCATGTGGCTTCTTTCTTGCAATGCGCCCATTCAATTTTGCAGATCTCAGTCGTCTTTGAATCGTTGAGGTTGATGGTTGAACATCATGTTCGTCGCTAAACAAAATGGCTTTCAGTCGTGGTGTTGACAAAAATGGGTCTTTCTTCACTTCCCTAGTGATGAGTCTGTCTACGCGAGGAGTAGTTACACGAGGTCGCCCCCTGTTCTCCACCTGCGGCTTTGTTTGTTTTGACCGTCTCATGGCGTTCTGGATTCGTTTTCGCAAAACGTGCAAGACATTGGCTATTTTATTCATGGACATCCCACTTTTGAACATCCGGAACATTACTATACGCTCATCTTCACTGGTATGCTTTGCTCTGCCCATGTAGACGAATGTAAACAAAACCACACGTCAATTTACATACAAAACAACTGCATAAAAATCAATTTAAAGGCACATGTGTAAAGCGGCTCTATTATTTTGACCCATAAGATTCTTACCTTTATGCCTCTTGTCACACGTCTAGCTCAAACGCTTCCTTTCGGACGACTAAAGATAGCAGCAACGTCTTCCCTGATGTTGTCTACAAGGGACTGACAACACGGCACTCGTGGCGATTTCGCGAACTAATAGATATCCTAGTTCTTAATCTCGTCAATAGAGGTGGCTCTATTATTTCGACCGCCACTGTATTTGGGGCCATAAAATCAACAATCCTAGTCAGAAGCGCTCCAGTATAGTGCTAAATGCACTCAGAGTTGGTTACTCGATAACAGAGTTTGACTTTGTGATACCATTGTAGTAAATTTGGTTTTTTGGTAGGTAGTTTATTTTTTAAAGTTTTGGGGGATAGGAACTCGTGAATGAGACTACCCCTGATTTTCGATCCGAAGTAAAATTGTCAAAAGAAAATTTATTTCTGTGTGAACAAATTTCTATTACAGTTTTCTAAGTCGCCAAAAGAAAGTGTTTTTAATGCAGTATTGAGAATGTAACTTTTCACGACCGTATAGGACAATATGGGTCAATTTACTACAGAAATAATAACCTTGGATAATTTTTGAGATTTAACAGAGTGAATTTGCTTTTAGAATCCCTTTTTACCTAATTTTACAGTAGGCTGTGTAGGTCTTCGTTTTCTCTTGATAGCTGCCGGTCAGGCTATTGTCTCCGTTGATTTTCTGCCTCCGATTCTTGAAGTAGGTAGGTATGGAAATGATTTTTTTCTAACTCTTGATCTTGCTGTTTTTCATATTTATTTATTGCTTGTACTTATTTACGACCATACGAAATTGAAGATTCGATAATGTCAGATTTCATTGCAAATCAAACTGGTCAATATCATTTACAAGAATACATCAGTCACTTGCACTATTCCTATGAACTGCTCTACGTGTTACCACAGTAAGAGATCTTAATTGCAAGTGCTGCCGCTCTCGACTGGCGGACGTCTATCAACGCTACCGCACCTCTATGGTCAGAGATAGCAATGCCTTGTCTTCGCTGCTTCCGACCAAAGAGCGCGTTTACAAGAAAATTTATTTATTTATTTTAATATTAATTTACAGAAATGATAATTTAAATAATTAATTGCGTAATTTCATTTGAATAAAAAAATATTTTCCTTTTTCGTCATTTGCGTCAGTGGGGAGGGATCTGTTCCACTACACCGTGTTGATCACACAGCGAGATAGTGCAGTGGTCGGCACACCGGACTTGCATTTGGGAAGACAATAGTTCAGATTCACATCTGGCCATCCAGATCTAGATTTTCTATAATGTTCCTAAATTGCTCCAGTCATATGCCAGGATGGTTAGTCATATGCCAGGATGGTTCCTTCGAAATGGAACAGCCAATTTCCTTCACAATCCTTGAACCAATCCGTTTTTCTGCTCCAGATCTTATGACATCGATGTCGACTTAACGTTAAACCTTAATCTTCCTTCTTGAATCCATCAGGACGGCCCAAAAAATAAAGAATAATTGGAAATTAAACAGTGTCTCAGATACCAGTGAAAATCTCAATGGAGCCACAGTTCCACATTGTGAACACTGTTCCTGTAATACTAGGGGAACTCAATAGATAAGTCGCACAGTAGGATAGTGGGAATAACAACCAATGTTATTTCCTGAAACAAATATAAATGTTCTACATATTCATGCAACACTTATCCCATCTCTTGAAAAGTCCATGAGAGCCAGCAGCAAATAAATCATTTCGTTGCTGTCGCAGCAAAAGTGCAACCTCTTCAGCTATGAAATCAGCATTTTCAAAACTTCAGCCACTCGAATGAGATTTTAGAGCCCCGAAGAGATGAAAGTTACTGGGGGTAATTTCAGTGTGTAGGGTGATCGTTCCAAGCTTAACGTCCATAACAGATCCTGTGTGTTTAACTTGAAGGAAGAAAACTTCTCAACCAATATCACATTTGTAAAATCTTTATTTAAGATAATTGGTTTCGATTTGTCTAGAATGTTCTCCAAACCAATCGTGAACAATTGTGGCCCAGTAACGTGGCACTTTGTTATCCATAAAAATTCCATTACT
The DNA here is from genome assembly GCF_023864275.1 of Schistocerca cancellata. NCBI lineage: Eukaryota > Metazoa > Arthropoda > Insecta > Orthoptera > Acrididae > Schistocerca > Schistocerca cancellata. Next base: position 42,335,433 of record NC_064637.1, read on the forward strand.
GTTTGCGAACATAAGGTCCATGAATGGCTGCTAATGGTTAATGATCGGTTAAGCTGGACAAGAGGACCCAGACCATTCTATGTAAACTTAGCCCACACCATTATGGAACCACTACCAGTGGGCACAGTGCCTTGTTAACTGGGGTTCATGGGTCTGCACCACACCTGAACCCTGCCATTGGCTCTTACCAACTGAAATCGGGACTCATCTGACCAGGCTACGATTTTCCAGTGTAGGTCAATCCAATATAGTCAGTACGAACCAGTATGGTCACTAGCCCAGGAGAGGCTCTGCAGGATATGTCATGCTGTCGGCAAAGACCCTTGCATCAATAATCTGCTAAATTTTGCTGCACTGTCCTAACAGATACATGCGTTGTACATCCCACATTGATTTCTGTGGTTATTTGAATTGCCCTTGGTCATTAAGTGTAGGTCATTGGCCACTGCATTGTCTGTGGTGAGAGGTAATGGTTGGAATTTGGTGTCCTCAGCACGCTCTTGATACTGTGGGTCTTACGAGGGAAGGCCGCCAATTGTGAAATTCAGATTCGATTCATACTAAGCATAATAAAAGCTCATGGCCAGAGGTGTAATGTGGCAAAGCACTAAGATGCACTTCTCAGCCGTTGTCGAGAAAATCTACAGTTAAAAGAAACCGTTGTGGTGAAATACTCTACGATTAATAATTTTCTACAGCGCCGTGGCGCAGCGGAAGCGCTCGGGTTCGTAATCCGAAGGTCGCCGGATCGAATCTTGCGCCATGCAACTTTATTATTTGTTTTTTGTAATTCAAATGCGCGCGCACACACACACACACACACACACACACACACACACACACACACACACACACACACATAAATACACACACACACACACACACACACACACACACATATATATATATATATATATATATATATATTCCCAGCAATCAGTTGCAACAATTATGCATATAATAAGTTGTTGAAAGTCGTTTGTCGTGCAAAAATAATACTTGAAATAAAACACAATATCACAAATAATATTCAAGTGGATACAATTTATTGAAAAGTTCGGTATACACTCGCACATAATTAACAATTAGTGACCAGAAGTAGCCGGAGTATCGCACGAACCAGAGTGATAGTTATCATAGAAACCTGGAAAGCAGAAAACAGCACGACATCGAGCTCGTCTGATAAACGATGCGTTTTTACAAGAACAATTGTTTTTTAAATTATCTGTTGGGAAACACACCTGATTGACATTCTGAAACATTGTTCTATCGTTCGTCAGGTTTGATGCATACCACGCGTATCGTATCGTATCATATCGGCGAAAATCGGAGAAGACAATTGGTGGTGGACGATGGATTGGATTTTTGTAAAATCGTCTCTGGAGTTGATGCCACGGTTTCGCTCGATTAAAAAAAGCACAATTTTGAAGGCGCTTGATTAAATTTTTTACCTGCCGGTAAAAATACGTCACACGGTTGGACGAAAGGAGTGCACTTTGGAGGAATGACTTTTATAGTGCACGGTGGTAACTTCTTAGCGTCCTGGAAAATCCCATCTTATAACGCCGGGTTCGTTTGCCCACCCCAAGAGTCGATCAGAAAGTGAAATTCTTTCTTTTGTACGTATGGTTGCAAAGCATTACGAAAGAAGTCCATGAACAAACCCGTTGTTAGTTTACCGGATTTGGAGGATGTAATAACAACGTTGGTATACTTCTTGGCGTACTCGTCCACTGTCTTCTGTACTCTGGGTCCAAACTTACTTGTGGACTCTTGAAGGCATACGAGAACAAGAGGCAAGACTCGTTCAGACATCGTGATTGAATATTGTGCCGTATACGAATGCGTCACCTTGTTCATGCCGTGTCGCGTTACCAGGACAGCCTTTGACCCTTTTTCGGCGAGAGTTCTGTTGAACGTGGATTGGTACTGGCACCCTGACAAACAAAATATAAAAATATCGTTTATATAAGAGATATACGAAATCTGTGTTGTCTATCATCATGTCATATGACATTTGTGAACAGCTCTTTACGTACCTATTTGATCAGTATTAATTATGAAATCTTTGTCGAAGCTAGTTATCAACGTTCGCGTCTAGATCCGAAATGTGTCCGCTGCGGTCGAAATTTCGTCTTGGGTAGCCGTCTCTTTCCGGGAAACAAATTTTGTGATTTTTCCGTTGCCGAATCCCATGCTTCTTTTTAAATTCGGTGACCCATGTTTTTGAAGCTTTGAAGTTGAAATCCTGGAACTGACTCGCAGCGCCCAAAGCCCACTGCTGCAGGTTTCTGGTAGTAACTTGCTGGAACTTTTGTCGAGCTTCTACGAAGCGATCATGCGCCCATGAATCGATGGTACAATATTTGTCAAATTTGCTACCGCCACGTTTGATTTGCTCTTCCCACCTGGATAAATAGCCCATATTTGTCAAACGAGAGCACCCCCCTTTTTTTTACGAGTTTTGAGACTCCAGCCTGGATGTTCTTTGGCCAGATTGACAGCTCCAATTTTGTAATCCAGAGAAATATAGTCGTACCCTTTTTTTTTTTTTCTTATCGTCCGGCTCGTACTCGTCTGATTCGTTGGCCATGGGACTCGTTTCAACGTCTTCGTAGGCATTATTATTGTCGATTTCATTAATGTCTATCAGTTCCTCATCATGAACAAGGATTTTTTCGGCGAGCATTTGCAGCGTATTCTGGAACATTTCTTCCCCAATTGCCACGGCTTCTTCGTTGGTTGCTGATGACGGTTCTGCTGCGATGAGATTACTGTTACGAAGGAGGCTTTCAAAATACACCAACGCATCTTTCAATTGTTGTTTCGCCACTTCACTGTTTATAGAATCTTCTTCGATCACATCACTTTCATGCGAAGGGCCCGGATCGCTCTCCATTTGTACCGCCTCCGTTTTTCCGTACTGATTTTCGACGATGTTATAAGTTGCGCTAGGGACCGCATCTACCTTAGCAGGCAACTACGCTGTTATGCGGCGGCTTGTTTCGGCCCATTCAACATCTGGCCTTCAAGTGTAACGAGCGAGTAACGGAGTTTGTTTCATACCTGCCACAGCAAATTTGTGTTCGTGGGTCTCTATTCTAATTCGATCGTTTGACTTACACTATACGTATTCGTTTCGGAATATCGTTTCTACGTCTTCCGTTAACTATACGTGGTAAATATTATGAAGACAATTAATAACATTTGTGAAATACAACTTTGTTTGCGGAAAACATAATGATGTTCGAAGTCGCCAGTTTTTCCACGATAAACGACTTTCAACAACTTATTATATGCATAATTGTTGCAACTGATTGCCGCGAATTATATCTGTGTGTGTGTGTGTGTGTGTGTGTGTGTGTGCAACGCTTTCTTTTAACTGTCTATTTTCTCGACGACGGCTGAGAAGTGCATCTTGGTGCGTTGCCACATTACACCTCTGGTCATGAGCTTTTATTATACGCGGTATGAATCGAATCTGAATTTCACAATTGGCGGCCTCCCCTTGTTAGAATATTGAATGTGTATTCTAAAAATATCTTTGTACATGACTTTTTACTGATGACTACAAGTCACTACATTCTACTGCCACACTGCATGGTGGTCGCTGAAGCCTGTCTAGAGCTTACGCTCAAACAGAACTGGTGATACATACCAGTCCCCAGCTCAGGAAACCCAAGTCTGCCCAGACCACACTCATTAAATGAATGCTACCTGTGTAGCTACCATACTTGACCCTGAGGCCAAAAGCATATCTTGAGCTCTATAGACTTCGGCTTCACTTCAACATATTGTTTTAATTAACAATCTACAAATGGTATCATTGCTGATCTGCACTGTAATAAATGAAAGGTTGGGGGCAATGTATGGCATCTCAGTGTTACTGCATCAACGACTGGCTGGACTTTCCAGATTCTATTCTCTTGCACCTCCTTAGGTGGTGCTACAGCGCCTACAAAATGTGTTTTGTTCCTCAGGAACTGCTTGGTAGTCTTCTAGGTACCAGCAAGCCGTTCTAATCCTTTATGGATACAGAAGGGGGACACTGTCTTGACCTTCTTCTTGATCACTACAAAAACATTCTGGTTTATGACTCCTTGAGCCCTGTTACTAAAGACGTGTTGAATACAAGGAGGACTAGCCTCCTTCATTCGTTTGGATGAGTCGGTGTGAGTATTCCGAGGTGGTACTCCAATCATGCTGGAGGGGGATACGGAGAAGATTTCAAGGGTTCCAGCTCAGCGAGGGAAATAAGGTCCACTCAGACAGGGCCACGTTTGCCTAAGTATGTCTTATACAACCGAGGTGCAACAGTTTCCCCAGAGATTGCCCACTAATGACTGGTCCATCTCAACAGCCATACATCTCGTTGGTGTGCAGCATAAGATTGAGGATTTTTTTTTATAGAGTTTTGTCCCATCCTCGCAATCTAGGCGGTCAAGCCAACAAGCCTGTTCCACTGCAACACTGCATGATGGTCACTGAAGCATTCCCAGAGCTAACAGTGACACAGTGCTTATCAGCCCCCAGCTCAGGCCTGTACCCAGGAAACAAATGCTGCCTATGGTGGTAGCCTGCCTGATACTAACTCTAAAAGTCTTTATCGTAACATACTGTATAATTTACAGCAACCTGCAAATACCATTTGCGCATTTGTACTGTAATAATTTAAAGTACTGGGCAAAGTATGGCATCTCTCTCTTACTGCATAAATGACTGGTCTAATTTTTCGGAGTATATTCCCTTGAGCCTCTTTATGTGAACTACTGTGTCTACAAAATGTATTTTGTACGTCAGTAACCACTTCATATACTTTAAGGTACCAGCAAGCCCTTCTAAGTCTTTATCGATATAGAATGGGAACATATTTCCAACATTCTGGTTTCATTTCTTGAGCCCTGTTACTAAAGACTAGGTGATTTTTCGGAGGAATAGCGTCCCTCATTCGTTTGAATGAGTGGGTGTGAGTACTCTCGGACACTGCATCCATCACACTGGAGGAGGAGGAGGAGGAGGAGGAGGAGGAGGAGGAGGAGGAGAAGAAGATCTTGAGGGTTATACTCGATCCCACGGGCACCTAGGGAAGTAAGGGTCCACTCAGAGTGAGCCCCATTTGCTGGTGTAAGCCTTATACAGCTGAGATGCGACACACTCCTAATTCCCAGTTAGTCTGTGTTTAAGTGTAGTTAGAAATTGTAGTTGCCGTGCATTATTTATTATGGTATATTAAACATACTCATTTTCCTATTGTCTTAAAACATTTCACAGTAAGACAGACAGAAGAACAAAAACTTTTTATTTACTGTGCTCCGTTTTGAAGATTTTTTTTTTTTGGTGCAACATAGATGATACACATAGTTTAATACATCGTCATTATAGAAGGGGTATGTCAGTAATTAAAGCAGAATTAATAAAACAAGCTGAGAAACAATATACAGGCTGTTACAAAAAGGTACGGCCAAACTTTCAGGAAACATTCCTTGCACACAAAGAAAGGAAATATGTTATGTGGACATGTGTCCGGAAACGCTTACTTTCCATGTTAGAGCTCATTTTATTATTTCTCTTCAAATCACATTAATCATGGAATGGAAACACACAGCAACAGAACGTACCAGCGTGACTTCAAACACTTTGTTACAGGAAATGTTCAAAATGTCCTCCGTTAGCGAGGATACATGCATCCACCCTCCGTCGCATGGAATCCCTGATGCGCTGATGCAGGCCTGGAGAATGGCGTATTGTATCACAGCCGTCCACAATACGAGCACGAAGAGTCTCTACATTTGGTACCGGGGTTGCGTAGACAAGAGCTTTCAAATGCCCCCATAAATGAAAGTCAAGAGGGTTGAGGTCAGAAGAGCGTGGAGGCCACGGAATTGGTCCGCCTCTACCAATCCATCGGTCACCGAATCTGTTGTTGAGAAGCGTACGAACACTTCGACTGAAATGTGCAGGAGCTCCATCGTGCATGAACCACATGTTGTGTCGTATTTGTAAAGATACATGTTCTAGCAGCACAGGTAGAGTATCCTGTATGAAATCATGATAACGTGCTCTATTGAGCGTAGGTGGACGAAACTAAAATGAGCTCTAACATGGAAATTAAGCATTTCCGGACACATGTCCACATAACATCTTTTCTTTATTTGTGTGTGAGGAATGTTTCCTGAAAGTTTGGCCGTACCTTTTTGTAACACCCTGTATAAATGGCAAATAAAAATAAAATTCTAAAAAGAAAATACACTGGTGTCGAATATTTAAGCAACAATCGGAAATTTTGCAAGGTTGCGTTTATTTTGCCACAAAACGGTACAAATGTGTGACAGTAAAGTAGAAACAATGTGAAGAATACAGAATGTAAGCAACTGCAACATGCGTAACGGTAGACAAAAACGGTCTTTGTTTTTCTCCAACTTAACGGATTTGTACACAATTTCTGACAACAGGTTAATGTGCTCAGTATGGGTTGTGACCACCTCTGCCAGCGATATGGGCTTGACAACGATGCGGCAAAGTGTGAATGAATGATGGCATCAATCTGATGTTGAGGCAATAAGGCCCAGTCTTCCTGCAGAACTGCTCGCAAGTAATAGAGACTGGTTGGTGAATGATGTGATGGAACCCGTCTCCCTAGTTCATCCCAGATATGCTCTGTGGGGTTCAAATTGAGAGATCATGCCACGCCATGCGTGCATCATCTTCCGTTTTCAAGGAAACATCAACCACCTGTACTCTGAGGTCGAGCATTATCGTCCATTAGTATGAAGTCTGGGCCCACAGTACCACCTGCCAACTGCACACGAGATCTGAAGTTTTGTCACAGTACCTGACACCAGTTAAACCTTGCTGATTCACCCGTACAATTTCACGAGGTGGTGTTCGAGCTGACAACATAATCCCTGCTCACACCATTAGAGATCCGTCTCTTTTCACAATGTCTGGGTCCTGAAATCGTGTTCAGATGTGAATCCGTCGAGAATCACTTTCCAGATGAAATCGGGACTCATCTGTGTAAAGAACATTGGCCCACTGTTCGACTGTCCAGGTGGCATATGACGGTCCCTTCTGTGAAGATGCGTCAGAGGTAGACATATAGCAGGTCTCTGACCATAATGGTCACTATGCCGAAGCCTTCTGCGTACCATTTGCCTCTATACTACATGTCCAGTGTATGCTGCGTTAAGGTGCCAGTTGTCTTGCAGTACTAAGGCGGTATCGTCGTGCCCTTATGGGCAAAGAGTGGGCCTCTCTTCCTGATGTTACACATGTTCAGCCCTGTCCTAGTCTTCTGGATATAGCTTCGTTCTCTGTAAAATGTCGCCACATCCGAGAAACACTGGAATGATTTATATACCCCGCTGGGCTACTTTAGTTTGTGACTGTCCTGTTCCCATTCTTCCAACGCAGTGACTCTGGTAAGCATCTTCTCTGTTTCATTCTGCACTGTCTGTGACTTATATACACAGCGATTGCGGATGTGGGACTACCTGGCAAACACTACCCTTTTGATAGGTATCCTGACGTCGTCATTGGCGCGGTTGTCTGTTGACCAGAAGCCATCTTCCATGCAGAACACGATCGTACCAACGTTTGTTGACAGTTTGTATGATTATGTCGTGAATTAGACACAGAATGGGAAAATAGCGGTATGTTGCTTTAAATTTGGACACCAGTGTACAGTATATTGGTGTGGTTCTAACACATATGAGAACAAATTCGTAGTCACTTTCTATAATCCCCTCACAGTCAGTGCCTATAGGTTGGTCATTTTTTTTCCGTGGTTTCTCATTAAGAATGCCCTTCCTTGATTACGACATTTTATGCTGCACTATTATCCCCTTCTTTGACCATATCCTCTTCTTTCGCCACTCACTCTTACACCCATAGTAACAGCTGTCAGGGAGTAGGATATATTGTTACACAAGCCGCGATAATGTGCAGGGACGTAGTTCATCATCTGCTGAAGATTTTTGCATTTCCCAAATTTTATTTAAACTCATTTTGATGCAATGGCTGCAGAAGAGTTATAGATGTGGGGCCAGTATTGGGCCTCATAAAATCCACTTTTATAAACTCAAGATCACGTCTTAGTGAATCGTTGAAGCGCGTTATTAGATGATTTTTCTTTGCAAATTGAGATCAACCTGATATTTCTCAGATGTATTTTGTCTCCTTCTACGTCTTTAGCAACTTTACCCTTTGCAGTAGCATCTACAGCTTTAGTTCAAATAAGTTTTCATTCCACTGCAGAAAAATTTCTACTGACAGGCTTCACTGCTTCCGTCCTGTCTTGAAGAATAATGTACGACTGTGTTTACAGACCTTACGATCTATTGCCTCAAGATCTAAAAGTAGTTATTCAAAATATGATCTACCTTAACATGCATTAAACGTTCTCATAAAGTACTCTTAAATGCATACACTCTGGACTACTGCTGTACTTTCAAAAAAATGCATACGTGAACCTTCATTAAAGATAGCAGCAATTCTCCTTTTGTCTAAATTTCGCTTATACTAGTTGTATCCTAAATTCAGTCCATGCAATGTCTTAGAACTTCAACTGTATCATCGCTGAGGGTGGCCCTATGCAGGAAATCGCTTGTACTTCTTGGTCTCAGAAGAGATCCACACCATAGCTTTCCCAGTGTACATTTAGATAATTTTGTTGTGAAATGTCACTTGCACTCCTAGCACCTCACGTATTAAGAGTATGTAGTTGATGTGTGGCACTTGATGCCCTGTACCTAAATGTAATATCCAAATATACCTTCTCTTGGTAGTTTATGAAACCGTCACTTTGACTGAAACTGGTTGTGCTGATACTTGTATTAGACAGCGTCTGTCGCTCCACAATAACGACCGCTTGTCAGAACTGTGCTCTTCACTGTAACGCAGGAAATGCTATTAGTTCTCATAACGGCCGAGCTGCAGACACTGAACTGTTAGCAGGAACTGAGTGTGTCTCTGTACTAGGCAGAAGCGAAATAGTCCACAGTTCACAGTACTGGATCTGGCAACACGGTCAGTAGATGAGTATGGCGCTCGAATGGACGTGACAGAAACAAGTAAGTGGTCGCGAGTAGCGAGTGCCATCTGTGGACTGCTGCTCGGAACTCAGACGGCGCCTAGCTTGTGATTTACCAGCGTGGTGGTGGCCTCTTGTGGCATTTTGGTGTACCTTTTTAGCCATGTACAGAAGAATCGTGCCTGTACACCTTCTTCAGTTCACAATTCGACCGGAAAGTCCGTATTTGGTGCTTCGTTGCAGAAAGTTCAGTCCACCTAGCCCGACAGGTTTCCTGAAATTGTTCCCCTTCACTCCGAGTTGTTAAGTAACGCCGCTTTCACACTATACGGTTTTGACCGTACGGCAAAAAGCCGTACGAGTTTTAGCCGTGCCTGTGTTGCTTTCACATTACACGGCTTTTTGACGTGACCAGTTGTTGGTGTCTATTCAGTTTGCTTAATGTGTGTATCAAGATGAACCGTAAACGAGTTGTTGCTTTGTGGTTGCTTCATCGTCGCCGCAAAAGAAAAGGTCGTCTTTTGTGGGTACACCCCATTAACCAGAGAAGAGACGAAGTGGGTTTATTTTATACACTCTTTGAAGATTTGAGGAACGACGGAAATAAATTCTTTAACTATTTCCGAATGTCTATTACCTCGTTTGACGAATTACATAGAAAACTAAAGGATGTGTTACAACGACAAAACACACAATTCCGCAATTGCATCCAACCTGTTCAAATGCTGGCTATCACGTTAAGGTAATTTAATACATAAAAACTAGTTCTGTTTATTTACTTATTTATTTGTGTTTTACATTTTTATTACGCTCAGATTATGAAGTAGAAAAGTCAATATCAATATCAGCAGTTGAAACCAAAGAGTTTGTAGCAGGACTGACTGTACTGTCACTTTGTGGCGACAGGCTCTCTGCAAAAACGTTGTAGAACTGCGTTGTTGATGGTGGGCCTTCATGGCTACTTGTGGAAGGCGAAGGGTATGGTGGTGGCACTTTATTAATTCGTTGATAAGAACTGCGACCTTGAGAAGTCTGTAATGGTTGTTCGAGAAAAGTAGTTGGGTTTGGTGCAGCTGGAGGAGGACGAATCTGATGCGTATGGTAAGAGGATATTGGAGCAGCATTTTCCATAGGTGAATAAGAATAAGCTTGAAATCTATTATTATAGGGCATGGGAGGTGTGTAATGGGTAAATGGAGGAGGTTGAGCTGTCAATATATTTCTCCTTTCATATATATTTTCTATAACTTTGAGGACTCCCATCTGAAACTGAAGATAATCCTGTTCATCAAATTTTTCCAGATGAGGCTTCAGACTAAGTAAAAATGACATTTTGCTGCAAGGTTTGTCTTCTTCCAGAGCTCGTAATATTTTCATTTCGATTGCATCAGGTTTTCTATGTTTTCTGTTTGTATGGCACTCGCTTTTGGATGTTTGTTGTGTGGGTGCTGTATCAAATGGCCCAGAAACATTCTCAGTATTTTCGACGGAGCCCTGCGTTTCTATATCTTCTTCCAGTCTGGCGGTGCGTTCCGATTGAAAACTGTCCTCCGTCTCTCGAGCATCATACAGCTTTTTTAGAAACTGCAGCTGATCAGAATATACATACTTTTTCTTTTTCTTTGCTGCTGAGCCACTTTTTTTCGCAGCTTGAATTTTTATGTTTGACTTCACAAAGGAGTCTCGTAGATTGGTCCACCTCCGTATTACTTCTATACCTACATCAAAAGGAAACAAAACTGTATGAAAACATTTTAATTTTGTATAGAAAAAAGCAAAACTGTAACAAAAAATGTCCACTGCAAACTAAATGTCACTGATTTTTTTTCGTTTTGTTCAGGTATCTGGCAAGCGGTTGTTCCTTCACTGACTTACATTTCCAGTACAGAATTGGGATTTCTACAGCAAGTAAAGTGGTTAATGATGTATGCACAGCAATTTGGTCATCACTGCGGGAAGAATGTATACAAAGACCGACCAAAGAGGTATGGGAATCAATAGCGGCTGGATTTGAACGTACTGCTAATTTCCCCCACTGCTTAGGAGCGGTGGATGGAAAACATATCCGTCTTACTGCCCCATTTAATAGCGGATCAATGTACTTCAATTACAAAGAATACTTTTCTGTGGTTCTGATGGCTGTAGCGGATTCCAACTACAGGTTCATTTATGTCGACGTAGGAAGTTATGGCAAAGACTGTGACTCTTCAGTGTTCAGACGGTCCAGTTTATGGAAGTCAATAGAAAGTAATTCCCTGGAATTTCCAGACGTCCAATGTCTGCCTGGTACGGAAGGTCCAAAAGTACCCTACTTCTTCGTGGGAGACGCAGCATTTGGCCTACACACGCATTTGCTCCGGCCTTTTGGGGGAACAAACTTGACAGTTGAGAAACGTGTATTTAATTACCGTTTGTGCAGAGCAAGGAGGTATGTGGAATGTGCTTTTGGCATCCTCACCAATAAGTGGCGGTTGTTTCACCGACCTTTAAATGTTCATCCAGATTTTGCAGTAAAAATGGTTAAAGCTTGCATTGTTTTACACAATTTTGTACGTCAGAGAGATGGATTTATAATTGAAGACACCACATCCTTCACTGGTTTGGAAGACTTAGCCCAAGATGCCAACATAAGAGGAGGACTGACAGCCAACGCCATAAGGAACACTCTTTGTAAATATTTTATGACAAATGCTGGAAGCGTGTCATGGCAGATGTCAAAGATATAAATTAACAAGCCTTTTCCTTTTTGTAGATTGTTTGTGAAAGCCTGCGACTGTATAGTAAATAGTTTTCTTTATAAATAAATTACTGCTACCACTCACGTTTTTAATCGTTTTGTTTATATTTTGTACGACGCGTTTCGGGAAATAATTCCGATCTTCAAGTGCGTTTTTTTCTCTAAGTTTTCATTATGTGTAGTGTTTTTTTATTTGTGAGGTCTTGTGCGTGTTTCTCTTATAAATTACAGTAAAGAAAACAGAATGCAAGACCTGACACATAAAAAGACACCACACATGATGAAAACTTAGAGAAAAACGCACTTAAGGATGGGAATTATTTCCCGAAACGCGTCGTGCAAAATATAAACAAAACAAAAAAAACGTGACTGGTAGCAGTAATTTACTTATAAACAAACGATTTACTTTTAGAATAAAATTTATAACGTTAAATAAAAACTGTTTAAAACGTATTAAATGTAATATTAATATATTAAATAAATACTTACCAAACGCATTTTTATCTTTGTCTTCCATCTCATCAAAATCTTGCTTCAGTGCTACGCAAACTTCCCGCCAAGCATTCTTTGTAGCAATACGATCTCTATACGCATCTAGAGTTTTGTCCCACAGAACAGGTCTTACTTCCACCAAGGTTATCAAAAGTTCAGTATCAATTTCATCCATTCTTCTACACTTTTCAGTAAACAAGAATAAACACAAATGAATAAAACGACACTACAACGAACTAGTCGACGCCGTACGGCTCAAAACCGTCCAGTGTGAAAGCATGCACTTAGTCACGTAGGCCACTGTTGTCGAACTTGCCGTACGGCGACCGTCTGTTGTAGTGGCAAGACACGGCTGCAGCACGGCACGGCAGCGGCATTTTGCCGTCGCCGTATAATGTGAAAGGCGCCATACATTTCTTCACACCTACAGCCGTACGGCTTTTTGCCGTACGGTCAAAACCGTATAGTGTGAAAGCGGCGTAATGGTTCAGCCGATGAAAGGCAACAATGAAGAAACATCGGCTAAATATCTACCACTCAAAGGTCATATAACTCAAGCTTGATGGCAGCACCTGTAAGTTCCTAACAACATGCTGGGTGTTCGGAATTCAAATAAGGTGGCTAAAACGTTTAAAGTTCAGTTAATTAACGTTTATTGCCTGTAAAACAAGTCTTAAACAGCTATCAGATCCACATTTAATGCCAAAGACTGTTATCATTGCAAGTTTACTACTGTTCTAATACAAGTCTTCACATGAAAACCAGCCAGAATTTTACACATCCGATCCGAATAACTTCCTTATTCCACTCAGTCACTGACCCACAGCTATTAGAGTGTCTTCATGTCGGAGGTCTTCTTAAAAAGTAGTACACTGGAAGTATGAATTAACAAACGCCTTCAATCACAACTTTTCATGTTTAAGTACACGAGGCATTTCGGACCCTGTGGGTCCATCATCAGGTGTAATTTGCCTTAATACATGCTTTATTTTTTTTCTCTTAAATGAGGTGAAATGCATATTCCTGTCATGAAAGGATTAGTGTTAGGTTAAGAATTCGGTAAGTGAAACGCGGAAATTCGGAAATTACGTGCGAAATTGTGGGAAAGATGAACAGTGTAAACATTCCACATAATCCAAGAAAAGCGTTTTTAATGTATTAGCACCAGCACGCATTCTTTTCTCCATTTCGTACACACCACTTCATGCAAGAGGCACATTTACATACACATGTTTAACACTTCACCACTTCACAGATATTCTTGTACACGGTGTGACCAAAGATGAATTTATTGGTAGTGCTAAATTAACACGTTCACTGCCACTGTAATTGGCCTTGCTTTGCCACGTAACCAATATTTTTCTTAATAGAATCTGAAAATATATTGCTAAAAGTAATATAACATGTATTTAGTTTATAAGTACACAATCAAATTTACTCTCGTGAATCAAAGTTGTTTTGGGGCGCACTAAGGCGTCAGTGGCATATCAGGCCATATTCTGTAGCGGGTGGCCGTGGACGCGCCAATGCGTCTAGTGTATTGTTCCTGGTTAGTGTGACAGTTTAGGTTACTACAATTTCATTTTATATTCATAAATGAAACGAAACATCCTACTGACAAACGACATATTTATTGGACAAAAAATATAGTAGAAACATTCAAATACAAACACAAGATCTCGAAGAAACTTCTGAAATAAAATGTATGTCAAATCTAAGAAAAAAACAATCTAGAGCTTTATCCATTACACTCTCAAACAAATAAAATAAATACAAAGTTTACGAATAGTACCGACACATAACTGTCGAAAAATAAATGAGCAACGAAAGTGCTATCTGCCTTTAGAGGTGGTGAATAACACAACAATTCAAACAATATCCTGCTTTATTTGGGCAATCTAGGCACTCGTAAATCGTGTCTGTTCGTTGTCCACGGCTGGCGCATGATCTGCACTTTTTTCGCGGTGTTTTTGATTTTCCATTTGATTCTCGTTTTACCACAACATGTTGGGGATTTCTGACTGGCCGTTCTACCTGCTTTCGTGGCAATAGTGCTCTTATAATACTGAGTCTAAATTCTTGGAGGGGCATTTTTGTGCCACAATATTTATTGTGTAGGGCATGTGCGTTTGTCAGTATCATTTCCACAACGTGGATAAAAAGTTTCTTGTACCAGCGTATGGTTTTGCGTTCCGAGAGGTAATATGATAACATCTGATCGTGCCGATCAACTCCCGCCATAAATTTATTGTAGTTTACAATGGCCAAGGGCTTAGATTTCTTCTCCTTTCTTTTGGTTTCAACCTCAACCATTTCATTTGTAAATGCATTAGAAATGTAGCAAACCTCCCTCTTATCACGCCACTTACCTATCATAACTCCTTCCGCAAATCTGGCAACGGCTTCACCTTTTCGTAGTTTTGCTTCCTGTATTTCCTTGGGTGTATCCTTCCTATTCGCCCTCAGAGTTCCCGTGCAGTGGGTCTTCTTATCCAGGAGCAGCTTTGCCAATGCGAAGCTGTTATAGTAATTGTCCATGTACACATGGTGACCAGCATTCAACTTTTCATCTAGTAAATGAAGAACAATTTTTTGCGCATGGCCTCTTCCTCCTAAATCGTCCAGCATGCCAGTGTATACCGCGAATTTTAGGACCATTCCAGTGGGAGTTGTCAAAATATATAGCTTTATGCCATATTTGTGCTTTTTGTTTTTGATGTATTGGCGGAAAAGTAATCGTCCACGCCAAAGGATCATTGATTCGTCCAGAGACAGTTCCCGTCCAGGGTAGTAAACTTGGCACATCCTTTCATTGAAAAAATTGATAACGGGACGTATTTTATACAACCTGTCGGATGGTGTTGGTTTGCCCTGTTTTGGATTTTCAGAAAAGTGTAATGCACGTAGTATTAGCAGAAAACGATTTCGTGAAATACTATCGGCAATTCCTTTCACGTTGAATAAAGCGTCCTTTTTCCAATAGTCCTGCAAATTCCTCATCTTTACATTTCCCATGTGCAGGAAAACTCCCAAGAACACTAACAATTCGCCAACAGTCACATCTTTCCAACAGTTTATTCGTGATTGTCCTTTGGTTCCCGCAGAAAGGAATAATTCAATCGCGTTTCGATTTGTTTCTTCTACAACTGTCAATAGAAATTCGTCCGTCAGCAAAAGACGAAAATAATCTAAGGGAGTGTTTTCCGTCGGTTGAATAAGCAGTCCCTCATTTTTTATAAATGGGCAATTTATCATTCCAACTGGCTCTCTTTCCCACGCAACAGTTGTATCAGCTGCGTTATCTCTTGTTACCACTCCTTCTGCCATTTCCCTGTCGCTAGGATTCACAGCCATTTCTACAGTCTCATCTAAAACAAACTCGGCTCCGTCAGACTCTTCACTGGATTCCACGCCGTCCTCCTCACTGGCCAGTTCCGTTTCCGAATCGCTTTCTTCTAATATTCGTAATAATTCCGCATCCGTTAGTTTTTGTACGTTTCTTGTGTCCTGTGTTTTACGTTTCTTAGGTTCTGAAGGGCCCGCCGTGTCACGATTGTCTTCCATTTTCAGTCCCACAACAGAGAAAAACTGTAGGGAAAACACACGAACCGCACCCGCAAAAATTGAAAACAATACGTTCTTAGAGTGCCTGCGCAATGAACCACACCGAATGGCTGTGCCCGACTAAACTGTGGCGCTGAGAAACAGCTGAGTGTCTCGCCGCGCAGGCGCGTCGACGGCATATGCACTAGTATCGGCCGGACGCGCTGGTGCGCCGATGGCAGTGAACGTGTTAAAGAATTGACATATGCAGGAAACATCTTTGAAATAGGTCTTTAAAATTACTGAAATAACTATGACTTGCGAAATCTGTTCATTTAACGCAGCTTCTGGTTTTTTTGATTTTGGCTTCATTATGTAGCACTATCAAATTGTTTTCTAGGCTGTTGATGGCGTGTTCGTTTCCAGCATATGTTGTGCAGTGACTGATTTTTGGAGTGGTTGAGCCTGAAAGCATTTACGTGGTCTTGAAAAACAGGTTTTGAAGTTTCTGCCACTTTTCCCTATGTAGTAGGCAGGACAACTGTGCTATGGTACTTTGTACATTCCCCTGTTGTTTTATGTTTGCGTATTTATTTTGTGTTATGGACGAATAAGTTTCCCAATTTATTATTAGTTCAGAATACGATTGCTACATTTGTTTTTTGAAAAGGTTAGCGATTTTTTGTGATATGGGAGCCAGTGTATTGAATAGTCACGTTTGAAGCTGCGAAATATGAACAAAGTTAAATTAAAAAGAAGTTCTTACAATAAAGTGTCGAGAATGTTTACGAAACCACGACACGGAGTAGCTGTACAAAGAGAAAGTTAGCACCCAGTCGCTTCATGTATACAGTAAAAGATCCAG
Source organism: Schistocerca cancellata (assembly GCF_023864275.1). NCBI lineage: Eukaryota > Metazoa > Arthropoda > Insecta > Orthoptera > Acrididae > Schistocerca > Schistocerca cancellata. The sequence continues at coordinate 42,352,101 of NC_064637.1, forward strand.
CAGAACTAATTACTTTATTCATATTAGTCAAAATGAGTGTGGGGAGATTGCACATGTTCGTACAGTAAAATGGTTCCCAAGTGACCCAGCTCCAGACAGAACTTCATGGTAAAGCACTGCACTGAGTGTGGGAAATGCTTAATTCCTGTTCGGTGATAGTTTGGGCAGTTAATCATAGGAGCTCCAGCTCTCACATGGCATGGTAATTCCTAAGTCATCTGGTAGGATTACAGAAGCCTACTTTTATACAAAATCATGCACACTGGACATTTATCATATGACTCAAGACTGCCCACGGATCTTCCAAGCGTGCGTTAATATAGTTTTCCATATAATAAAACGTTCACACTTAACATGTGTCCACCATACACTCCTCCACTCTTTCCATCTCACTCACACAAAAAGATAATTAAATAATAATTTTGAAACCAATACTTTAATGTCAGAAAGCTGTTGTAATGAAAGCAGAGAAAATCGTAAGTAAACCATTGTTGTGAACTGATCTCTTTTGTTATAGTCTTTAGATGAGAGTATAAGTGGAAATATTACAGTCTCTACAGCTCTGTTGTGCAGTACAAGAACTGTTAGTTTTCAGCTAAAACTGTGAATTTTACACTGCTGTTATGGTATCAATACAATACTGTATATGGAGTCACAAAAAGAATAAAATGTAATACTGTCCTTTTAGATCCACGTGGAGTGTGGATAGTGTGTCGATCGTATGCCAGGCCGGTTTACTGCCCAAGTGCTCACAGCATCAGATGCGTGGATGTGATGGCAAAAAACGCTACTCTCATTCCGGGCTACATAAGAAAATACACTGTAAATGGCATTTTTCACTGCAAGGAGTAAAGACTCGGAACAGTCTGCAACATTATAGCACCTGAACGCTCCACCCAGATGCAAAAGCAGGACTTACGCTTCTCCAGCTGAGAAGTGGGGACTGACGTCCCCGACGGTTGGGGAGTGATGCTCCCAAAGTGTGTGGTGCAGGAGAAACAGGGATAAAAGTGCCCACCACCATCAAGGCGGCAGGTGGAGTCTTACTGCGCTCAGAGCTAACTGCAAGTGGCGGAACGGATGTAGTTATAGTGGCACCATAAGATGATGATACGCCTTTCAAATTTCCTCTTAGCCTCAGTGTAGGTCAGTTGATCCAAGGTCTCGCATTCCATGATTTTCCTTTCTGTAGTATCCTGCAGTCTGGCGAGCAAGGGAAATGGTGCTCTCTGGAGTTGACACAGATGAGAGGCGGGGCATGTGGAATATTGGGATGTGAAGGACGTCCACAATCTCAACAGGTGATGCTAGAAGTACAGTGGGAAGACATATGGCCGAACTTCCAGCACTTAAAGCACCGTATCGGGGGAGGGATATATGGCTTGACATCACGGCAGTAGACCATCGCCTAGACCTTCTCGGGTAATATGTCACCCTTGAAAGCCAAGATGAAGGCACTGTTGGCAACCTGATTATCCCTCAGACCCCAATGGACGCGCCAGACGAAATGAACACCTCGCTGCTGTAAATTGGAGTGCAGCTCATTGTCAGACTGCAAAATAAGGTCCCTGTGAAATATGATACCCTGGACCATATTTAAGCTCTTGTGGGGTGTGATGGAAACAGAAACATCCCCAAGCTTAATAAAACATTCTCTGGTTTCAAGCCGCGTCAAGTGGTTTACTGCCCACGAGCTTTCGGCAGAGATCTCCTCAGCCATTGTTTCTTATGCGCTGTTTCAAGTCTTGCAGGTCCTTTACTGGTGTAGCGTATACCTGGTCTTTCACATACCCCACAAGAAAAAGTCGAGGGGGTTATGTCGGGCGAACGTGGCGGCCAAGGAATTGGACCTCCACAGCCCAAGAATGCGATTTATCATCAAACCACACCACACATTAACTTTCGGGTGTTCCCTAGGTGCATGTGTCTAATTCTTTCAATTAGGCCCGATAAATTGAGATATGGGTAATCAAACCCGCTAGAAAAGATAGTATTCTAATTTAAAAAAGGAGCAATGGTTAACGCAACATCGGTGAATGGCCATGGAACAATACGATCACATTAGGGATGGTAAGACTTTATTTTTCTGATACTGTGAATTCAGTTAGTCGTATGAAGTGCATAATGCATACAATGGATATGCCTGGATTGAAAATTGATAAAATATAGTCATTATTTCAGTGGTATGGATGAAGGATACTAAATAACAGAGAGAATTTAAATTATCATTCTGATTTATTTCGATAATATTTAAAAAACTATTACTCTCGGTGACAAAATATTTAAGGAAACTACCACTCTCTGTGACAAAACCAACATGAAGCGCTCACTGTTTCTTGCATCCCGTCATACCGGAAACATAGACAACACTTCGTCGCCAGTTACATCTACTAATGATTAGAATGGGTAAAAATGAATGTTCACTGAATAGTGGCCTCTTAACACCATTTAGTTATTGTCACACCTATTTAACGCGCGGAGTAGGGAAGGATATTACCTTTCACTCTCTCTCAAACATTACTTGTGTTACTACACATGCAGTACGGTACCATGCGAATAAGTTCATGTTGAAACCGCGTATTATACAACGTGAGCAAACCAGCCCAGCCTTCATGACTCCACGTTATTCATACTATGATTAACGAATGGCAAATACAGTGACTACCGTTATGAATACTGGCAACACGTGGCCAAGTTCGACAACAAAGAAACGAGTAAAATAAACCGCTGAATCATGAAAAAATTTATATTCCTTATATCCAGAACGAAACTATGCAACAAATTAAACATTAATGAACCTATCCGCTGTTGACCTAAGAACAAGAACCGTTGGTTCATACCCTCAATCACCTCGCGCCTAAGTCCGCTAGTTGAAACACATTAGTCTGAAAAATTTCTACAAATAAAATATCGCTGAACGTGTCCCGGTATTAATTGACACCCGAACATGCTTCATAATCAATGTTACCCCAAAAAACCTACATTATGAATAACTTTTCTCACCATCAATGACGAGCGCCGCACCCCTGCGTCCTTCTCGTTCAATCGGCGGCCCCAGAGTGCCCTAACATGGCGCGTTCCAGGACCAACCGCCAACCGTTCAAAAAAACTGGTGGTGGGTGTAGGACCCCAGCGAGAACCAACCTCACAAACTCTGCCCTGCTCATCCCCACTATCTTTGGAATCCCGAACTCTCAGCCGAATCTGCTCACGTTGTTATGTTGGTGCTAAACTACCCTATTGCTATCATCTTTGACTAACCCAGATTATTATATATTCCATACATCTATCCACATACGTCATGGGATCAAAGGATGAGAGAGCTGGTGTGACACCAACAGAAGAAAAAATATACATGGAAGCATTTTTGAATCCAGAGGTTAATTAGCTAGACGAAACATTGAAAGGACGCTCTCGGCGAAAAATGAATTATTAAACATGTAGAAATTAATCAGTCAGTTAAATGAAGCGTAAACCTGTGATGCTTCAACACTTCTCCAGCTGAGAAGTGGGGACTGATTTCCCCGTTGGTTGGGGGTGTTGCTCCCAAAGCGTGTGGTGCAGGAGAAACAGGGATAGGAGTGCTCCCACCATCAAGGGAACAGGTGGCAGGTGGAGTCTTATGGCGCGCGGAGCTAACTGTATGTGGCGGAACGGATGGGGCTGGAACATTAGTTATAGTGGCAGCATAAGATGTCGTGCACATGGGTTGGAGTCTTTCAAATTTCCTCTTAGCCTCAGTGTAGGTCAGTTGGCCCAAGGTCTTGTATTCCATGATTTTCCCATCTTTCTGTAGTATCCTGCAGTCTGGCGAGCAAGGGAAATGGTGCTCTCTGGAGTTGACACAGATGAGAGGCGGGGCATGTGGAATATTGGGATGTGAAGGACGTCCACAATCTCAACAGGTGATGATGGAAGTACAGTGGGAAGACATATGGCCGAACTTCCAGCACTTAAAGCACCGTATCGGGGGAGGGATATATGGCTTGACATCGCGGCAGTAGACCATCGCCTAGACCTTCTCGGGTAATATGTGACCCTTGAAAGCCAAGATGAAGGCACTGTTGGCAACCTGATTATCCCTCAGACCCCAGTGGACGCGCCAGACGAAATGAACACCTCGCTGCTCTAAATTGGAGTGCAGCTCATTGTCAGACTGCAAAATAAGGTCCCTGTGAAATATGACACCCTGGACCATATTTAAGCTCTTGTGGGGTGTGATGGAAACAGAAACATCCCCCAGCTTAATAAAACATTCTCGGTTTACTGCCCACGAGCTTTCGGCAGAGATCTCCTCTGCCATTGTCAAGTGGATGACTGTCGTGTGGTCGGTCGTGCGTGCAAATGTGTGGGACATAGAGTATGTTCCACTTGATTTTGGCTGTAGCATTTAATGACCTAATGCTATTTTTCGTATATTATGTAAAGTTGAAGTTACGGTTTAAGCTTACGATGTCCTAAGCTGTCCTGCACTGGGACGTTTTGTTTAGGTTTGCTGCACGATTTTACTGACGCAGCAGGTCTGGTCAGCGTAGGGTCGCTCGCCAGTGTGGTCGGCTGCAGACTCCTCTGACCAGCTGGTTGGTCGACCTCTCGGCTTTTCTCGTGGAAGGTTGTCGCTGCGTCCTTGAACCTCTGACGCAGGGACTTGACGGCGGCGACGTTGTGGAGCTCCTCGGAGGGGAACTCCTCGGGCAGGTGTAGTGACAGTCGTACACACACGACCGCGGCGTATTCCAGCAGCGGCCGTATGGCGGCTATGTGCAGTGTAAGACTGTAAGACTGACGTCTTCTGGCAGCGTTGATGTGGGTTGAGCACTGGGTGGAGCAGCCTCAATCTACCCAGTGCCTTGCCTCTGATGTTTTCCACATGTTGCCGCCATGCGAGCCGCCGGTCTGAGGTGACGCCTAAGTACAGGCTGTCCAGAATGAGACTCCAACATTTGAACTCATAAAATCTGAGAGGAAACACGATTTGTTGATGAACAAATACAGGGAAAATATACTGCAGCTCATCAAGTTTTCATACACAGGTGAACGCTTCAGTACACTCGAACATGGTTGCCACGGGTTGCGATAAGAATATAAAGTCTATAATCGATTTCGTGCCATGTGTTGCGAAGCATCTGTTCTGTGACAGAGTTGACGTAGCGGCCAAGGAATTGGACCTCCACGGCCAATCCATCGTTGCGGGAACGTGTCATTTAAAATTTTTAGGACAGCAAGGCTTCAATGGGGTGGTACACCATCCTGTTGAAACATCACATTTGGCTGCAGGTCTGTTATCTGTGGCACGGCAAATTGTTCCAACATGTCCAGGTACATGGCTCCATCCACAGTCGGCTCCTGAAAGAAAAACGGCCCAACAATCCGGTTTATCATCAAACCACACCACTTTCGGACTGTCGCACATGTGTTCCCTAGGTGCATGTGGATTTTCGAACACCCAGATGCGCACAACGATTGACAGCCCGCTTCAACTCCGTCAACACTGGACCCCATGCTGTACTCACCTGCAATGCACCGTCTATTGAAGGTGTTGTCTGAAATTCTTATCTCTATGGCCTCGTTTATCACGCTATCCCAGAAGCCCTTAGTCCGGTTAATAATAGACGTCTCACTGAATGCAATTCGGTGTCCGTTTTCCGGAGCATATTCTGCCACAGCTGACTGTAACACCTTTCATGTTCTATGCAGCGCTGTTCAATAGTGCGAACAGTCTGGCCGACATAGAACTGCCCACATCGACACGGTATCTTGTAAATTCCTGGCGTTCTGAGGCCTATATCGTCTTTAACAAATTTCATTAGTTGCCGGAGCTTTGCCGGGGGCCTGAAGATTGTGTCCATTTTATGCCTCTTCAGGAGCCGACTAATCTTCCCTGTTGTCGACCCACAAAATGGTAAGAATGCAACCTGCTTGGTGTCTTCTTCAGAGGTCTTCTTCCTTTGAGCCTTGGATGACACTGCTTGTGAGATCTGTTTGTTGTTGTAAACGTTTTCCTTAAAAACTTTGCGTAGGTGGCTCAATTCTCTCGGCAAATTTTCAGCGTCTGAGATGGTTTCAGCTCGATGTACTAAGGTCCTCAGAACTGACTTTCTGTACTGGGTGATGGAAGCTGTAGGCGTGCGGATACCGATCCGTGTGGGTGGGCTTGCGGTAAACGCTATGACCTAGAGACCCATTGGGTTTACGGCGGACAAGCACCTCCAAGAACGGCAGGGAACACCCCCTCCCTTACTTCCATTGTGAAGTTGTGGTCGTGGATGCTTTTGAGGTGCTCCAGGAACTCTTCTAACTCTTCTTGTCCATCTGGCCAAATGACGAAAGTATCGTCGACGTAGCGATAAAAACAGCTCGGCTTTGCAGGAGCCCTGTCCAAGGTGATGTCTTCGAAATGCTCCATAAAGAGGTTGGCTACTACTGGAGCTAAAGGATTTCCCATCGCCACGCCGTCAGTTTGGTTAAAATATTCTCCATCGTGTAAGAGATATGATGTCAGAGTGTGCTTAAATAAGTCCACGATGGTGTCGTCAAAGAGCTGGGACAGCAAGTCAATAGTCTGTGATGGGTGATAGAAGGTGTTGGCGTGCAGATACCGATCTGTGTGGGTGGGCTTGAGGTAAACGCTATGACCTCGGGACCACATCGAAGCTAACCGTAATATCCCCTTCAGCAAGTCGCAGACCTTTAATCCGATTGATGAAGTCCGCTGTATTCTTTATATGGTGTCCAGTGTCTAACGTGCATAGAGAGGAGGCTGGCCAAATGTTTAGCAAGTTTATAGGTCGGCGATCCGATGGTACTCACTATCGGCCTCAACGGTCTGCCCTTCTTACGCACCTTCGGCAGACCATCGAATGTGCGCGGTTTTGGTGCCTTGGGGAGGAGGTTCTTAATAGTATTGTCTCCCAGCGATGACTGTTTGAGAAGCTCTGACGTCTTCCTTACTATTCTGGATGTTGGGTCCCTAGGTAATTTTTGGTATGTGTCTTTCTCCAACGTCCATCTGATTTTTGCGTCATAGTCGGCTCGTTCCATTAAGACGGCAGCATTGCCTTTGTCAGCTGGTAGGACGACAGTGAGAGGATCATTCCGGAGAGCACGGAGGCCACTGCATTCAGCTCTAGTCATGTTTGAAGCTGGTGGTTTGGATTTTAAAAGAATACGGCTCGTTTCTCTACGAATTTCCTCAGCCACATCACTTGGAAACTTACGAACCGCTTGTTCAACACTACTCAATATGTCAGCGAAGGGGATGCTTCGTGGCGAAGGAGCAAAGTTAAGTCCCTTCTTGAGTGCTAAGGTGGCACCTGCGTCGATGTTTCTTCCTGTCATGTTGATCACAGCATGTTCCATAACTTTGTCTTGCTCCATGTTGTTGCAGTGAAAGCTTACTGAATTTCCCTTTCTGCTTCTCCGTTGCTCTCTGTCTCGATGATGTTTACTGTGCAACTGTTGCTATGTCGATCCAGTCCCAATCCAAAGCTGAAGGTGACCTTATCAGTTGCAGGTGAACGGCCAAAAGCTCACGACTGTTTGTATCCAGCTGTTTTCTGGTGAAATGTATTCTCTCCTGCATCAGGGCGAAGCTAGCACGGCCAGAAAAATTCTTCTGGCTTCCGTGGTGTCGATGTGATGGTTAACGATGGCAAAACGTGGAACTGTCTTCCCATCACGGCAGCGTAGTAGGAAGGTGAGCGAGCTTAGTAAATTAGCCTTCTTAACGTGCAGCTTTCCCAGGCGTTTGATGCTACGCCACGTCTCCTCCCTGTAGAGGTACGTTATGTACGAATTGCGGCGATATCTTTTAGTAAAACACAAAGCTCGTGGGAAGTAAACCACTTGACGTGGCTTGAAACCCGAGAACGTTTTAATAACGGATATCGCCGCGAAAGCATGCATTCGTACATCCCCCAGCTTGTCACAGGCAAGCAGAGTCTCTGACTGGACAGAGGATGGTGTTTTTATCAAGACTGACCCAGATCGCATTTTGGACAATCCCTCCACCTCCCCAAATGTGTCCTAAATATTCCACAAAAAACTGAGGCTTCATTGACATGAAGGATTCCTCATTGGCTCTCATACACACAAGGTACTGGAGCGAAAAAGATTTGCTTCTATCCTTAGCCTGGCGTTCCTCCCATTGTGTGGCCAGGGAGGGGAAAGATTTGGGGTCATACTACTGTGCGTTGAATTGAGCTTGTGAACACTTAGAGACTGCTGTTGTTTCACCACCAGCACGAGATGGTGGACTACGCTTCATCACGTGTCATCCACCCTGATGCCACCCACTCCGACCAGGGGCCCTCCACGTGGGAGCCACCCAGCCGCAGCAAAGGCCACCTGGCATGATGGCCGTTACCAGGAGTCTCGATGACCCAGGGAGATGGGCATCTACCTCTTCGTACACATGGGAAGTTAACGGTGCAGGCATCAGCAGAGCGATCCCTGTGTGGTCAGTGATTTACAACCAATGTGGTACACGGCGGTGCAACCACAATGGACTGGCTACCATGCTGGATATGAGATGCAAAGAAGTCTGTGATCATCAGTGCAGAAAACGACACTGCGTATTGGATGGAGGAAACCACACCCAGAAAGGTGTCCTCACCCTAGAGATGAAGAATGAGCGGAACTGCAGAGCCACAATGATAAAGGATGCTGAAGGTCCCGGTGCTCGATGGACACAATGCACCAAGCAAGGCGCCCTTCCTCAATTAGCTCGCTCTTCGTGAAAATTTGGGAAAATCGAGGTCAGACCCTACAGGGGACCATCACATAAAGACTGAAACGTGTGAGACTCCTTTTAGTCGCCTCTCACGACATGCAGGAAACCTCGTGTCTGTCTGACCCCTGAACCCGCAAGGGGGGAGGGGGGGTCTGTCTTGACATTGACTTTCTGTTGTACATGTTTTGAACTATCCCTAATCGGTTTTGTTTGTTTTTTGTAGGCAATTCTGTAGTGACATGCTTTTCTTGGCTTGTTTGTTCAATGGCTTGTGCGAGAGATTTAAAGTACGAGACACTGTTGATTTTACTGTATTTTGTTTCCAGACTAGCGATATCTGCCTCGAACATACAAATTCAATTTTCTGCACATTCTTCATAAGTGTCTCAAGTTGTTTGATGGCAGTGTCTTTGCCCTCTGGAGGTATCACTAGGTCGTACGCAAACGTGAGGTGCAGAATGTAAAGGTTGTATTTGGAAATGCCCAGTTAGTCGGATTGGCTTCCAAATCCCACGTTCCTAGAGTTCTTTCTACCAGTCTCCCCAATATGAAATAAAAACAAAGATGTGTGCTGACGCATAACAGTTTTTTTTTATTAAGACGTACGTAATCACAATAGTGATACACTAATACAGCTTTATGTCCACAAATCTAGTTTTTTTCCAGTACCCGAAGTAATACGGCTTTTAAATTCATAGTTCTTGTTACTGTTTGAAATTTTTTATTTACAGTTCATAGTTTTAAAAATAATACTACAGCTTGAAAAAATTTTTACTTTACATCACAGTTCTGTCTAGAGCTCTTGCAGACCACCCAAACAGAAGGCTTAATGTATAATTCGAACTGGGTAGCTCTAGACATTTTCCAGCTCAAGCAGCTGAAATAATTTAATAATACAATGAAGCAGATGGCTTCTTCAGCCAGGGGGCTGATAGGAGATAGCCCAGGTGATTCTACCTAGCTCCATCCCTAAGCTGAGACACTGCTGGAGGTTACGATAATGAATTACATACCTCTTCTTGTGCCCAACAGTGGTCATCAGTTAGGGATAGTGCTTCCTCATGGAACTTAATGCTCTAGATATAACAGCAAGTCGCTTGTCATTTCATGCAAACTAACAGGATGTATGAAGTCTGCCTTCACCACACACCCTACATCAGAATCAGCTGCCAGACTCAATATTTTTCCACCTAATCCCTCTAATTAATTTTCGGGCACCCATTGAAACCCACCAACCAGCAGTGGCTGCATCATGGCATGCCCATGTAAGTTATTCCTATACAACTATAGAATATGACTTTGAGGGATGCATTGAACTCCGCACCCATACATGATTATTTGGCTTGATGTGTCTGTGGACACACTGACTGGCTTGATGTGTCTGTGGACACACTGACAGTTCTCCACAGATCCGTCGCTCAAAGAAAAGAAGCAATCAGCGTCAGTCAAAAGTTCAATGCCGTGCCTCGTTTTCTTGAGGCTTATGTCCCAGGACAACCCAGGTGCCATGTAAAAAAGGCGGGGTCCAGAGAGTACATGACCATGCATACACTCCTGAACTTTTCAAAAACATCCACACGTCGGTGTCCACCTGTAGTCTTCACACGTCGGTGTCCACCTGTAGTCTTCACACGTCGGTGTCCACCTGTAGTCTTCACACGTCGGTGTCCACCTGTAGTCTTCACACGTCGGTGTCCACCTGTAGTCTTCACACGTCGGTGTCCACCTGTAGTCTTCACACGTCGGTGTCCACCTGTAGTCTTCACACGTCGGTGTCCACCTGTAGTCTTCACACGTCGGTGTCCACCTGTAGTCTTCACACGTCGGTGTCCACCTGTAGTCTTCACACGTCGGTGTCCACCTGTAGTCTTCACACGTCGGTGTCCACCTGTAGTCTTCACACGTCGGTGTCCACCTGTAGTCTTCACACGTCGGTGTCCACCTGTAGTCTTGCATATTTACCCAAATTTGGAATGTTGAGTTCCCTCTAGACATTCATAGCATGCTCATAATCTGCACTAGTTATGGCATCGCCTGTGAGAGTAATGGTAAATGCTGACATGTCGAGTAGCCTGGTTTCATCGAGTTTTGCCTTACTATCCAGATACTCATAAGGGTAAACTCCTTTCCTAGTCACAAGCTGAAACTTTTGCTCATCAGAGTGTGCAGATTGGGTGATACACACATCCACCCGAGGTAGTTTCAATGAGTTTCTGGAGTGGCGCCTGCATAAAACGTAACGTGTCAAGGAAGCGGAATGTAATTAATGGCCTCATTTGTTTGAAGAATGAAATATCTTTCTCAACACTCTCAGACGGGACACTGATCTGATTTTTTCCCAACCGAAATTAACCAATGGCTCAACTAGAGTGCGAGTGTCATACCCACTTAAATTGTGGAAGAAAACGGGTATGGTAATTGATACTTCAAATTGCATGCATTGTGAGCTGCACCGCAGAACTTCCCCATATGATGTCAGTGATCTTTACGTGGAGTTTCGCCTTTTCTAATGGCAGCTCACAAATATGACGGTTAACTCCACTATATAATTTTTTATCCTCTTCCTATTTGGTCATGGGGGTGTTGGTGCTGTAAAGCCTGTCACGATCCCATGAGAGTTTAAAGTTCAATGTGCAACCAAACTGCAGGATTATCTCTGACGTAAGATTCATACCGATTAAGACTTGAATCATACGAATGTGCAAGTTGGTACTCCGCCGCATACAGTACTTGCTTTTGAGTGAAAGTGGTATGTGAGGCTAAGGGATTCCCTTCACACCAGGTGATACGGGTAAGGAGACATTCAAAGTCTGCATATACAACAAACGGACATCGTTCCAGGTGGTGAGCATTCTTGAATTTAATGACGTTTTTTCTGTAGGCATAACAACACATACCGGTTCCTTGACTTTACGGTCTGTCAGATGTCTTTTTGAATACTTGTCTTCTGAAAAGTTATTTAGACACCTGAATCAAATGTGTTTCTTATCTCTGTTTCGACAGTTGGCTGCAAAGGAGGCGGGACATGTCTTTGATCCATACGTAATGCTGATTGTTACCTCCACAGAAGAGCAGCATGTTTACACTGAGATAAAGCTCACCAGCGTATTTCGAAAAATGGTGTGGTCCAACTATAGTAAGGTTGTCATGTTCATCTGGCTTGATTTTCTGCGTTTCCTTCAGGTTATACATGTGAACCGATATTCTGGTATTTTGTGCCCCAAATTTTGGGCAGTCTTGACTCTTTACAGGGAACTTGAGGGCATCAAAGTTTAACATCCACGAATGTTAAGACCTATTCTGTCTAAAGATGTGAGCTCGGAGTTTTGTTTAATTTGTCTTTTGCAAGCCAGGATTGATCATGCAAACCTACCATAACGTTATCCTTTTCATTTTGAATGTTAACTCAAATATGCTTCTTCTTAATATCCTCAGGGAGTTAGATATAACTGGACCCTCCATGTAACCGATCATAGACCTGTATACGGGTGTCGAGGTGTGGTTTGTGGCTGAGTGCTGTAGCTGACCCTTTTACTTCCATCTCGGGAAACCAGGTCAGTATAGCAACCAAGCTGTATCCACGATACCACTTGGCTATTGACGTACTCGGAGATATAATACAATTATCATCCCAGATGTGCAGGATTTTCTCCTCAGCAGCAACCTGCTGTTTGGGTTTGTCAGCTCACAGCAGAGTAATGCGTTCCATTTAATGGCGTTATATCTCTAGGGCTTTGAGCAGCTCTGCCTCCGTGCTTCTAGAAACCTGACTGGGTCACGATACCCCCAGCTGGTTTCTCAGTTCTAGTAAATGACACACCCCTCAATGGCCATAGCAACTGCCGAGTATTCTAGAGGGGTCATGAGACCGCTAATCTGATGTTATATCAGGACAGGATAGAGCACTACTGCCAGCCACAGGTTCATTATCATTAATACTACAACTAGACTGCATCCACCTGGTGGATGAGTACACTGGGGAGGAGGCGCCTTCAGGGGGTAGGCAAATAATGCGCTGAGGCACAGAACCCAGACTGCAGTGATGGTATTCATGTGTTTGATATCCACCACCACAACCTCCACTCTAGGTGCACGTGACACAGTAAGCTGTTGTCGTGGTGGTGCTGGTGGCACCTCTGTAACATACGAACAACGGAAAAAAATTAAGCACAATGCTCAGGTTTTTTAAAAATATATGCTGTAAACAAACAATGACAATTAAGTACATTTGCAGTCCTGAATAATAATTATATGCCGTAACGATGATGGTCACATTATAATCACCTTTTACACTGTGGGTCCCAGGATTGAGCAGTTCTGCCGATCTTTCTGGTAGTTCTCCCACCCAGTCAAATATCTCCCTCTCCTGTTCCAGAAGGGAGATATCGCACTACCTTTCAGAAGCCACTCAGGCATTTCATGCTCACTGGTATTGAGGCTGTAGATAAGCCACCGATCCATCTCACTGAAGTCGCCTACAAGAAGATACTGATTATTAGAAACAACAACAAAAATCTTGTACTGAATTTTACTACAGCGAGATATTGATTATACATCACTACGAAAAAATTAAATAAATAAATAAATAAATAAATAAAAAGTTCATACCAAATAGAAGTGATGACTACTGGCCATCATTCTCGACACATACCCCTACTAGAATCTCATTTTCCTCTTGATCTGTAGCAACATAAACAACATTGAATAATATATACATCATACATCTTTATACGATTAAAAAACCGTCTAATGGCAATATATTAAAACTGTCGTTGCATTCTTGCAGCAGCTCACCGTCCATCAGCTGCTACCCTAATGCTGCAGCAGCGAGATTCAAAGTTTTATAAACACTTGTTACGATTTGAATACATCAAGAGCTGTTTTCTGAACATGGAAACTACCACACAGAATTTGGAGATGTTCTTACATACGCTAGGACAAGCTGTTCCGCTTGAATGGGGACTTTGTTTCCAGTTGCTGCCACTTTAATGCTAGAACAACAGTAGAAATGTTATAAGCACTTGTTACGATTTGAGCACTTTGAGATGCTTTCTGAACATGTAACTGTGACACACAGAATTTGGAGATATACTGGGTGATCAAAGTCAGTATAAAGTTGAAAACTGAATAAATCACGGAATAATGGAGATATTGACATACATGCTAGGAATGACATGGGGTTTTATTAAAACCAAACAATACAAAAGGTAAAAAAATGTCAGACAGATGACGCTTCATCTGATCAGAATAGCAACAAAGTAAGACAAAGCAAAGATGATGATCTTTACAGGATATGCTCAATATGTCCACCATCATTCCTCAACAATAGCTGTAGTCGAGGAATAATGTTGTGAACAGCACTGTAAAGCATGTCCGGAGTTATGGTGAGGCATTGGCGTCGGATGTTGTCTTTCAGCATCCCTAGCGATGTCGGTCGATCACGATACACTTGAGACTTCAGGTAACCTCAAAGGCAATAATCGCACGGACTGAGGTCTGGGGACCTGGGAGGCCAAGCATGACGAAAGTGGCGGCTGAGCACTCGATCGTCACCAAACGACGCGCGCAAGAGATCTTTCACGCGTCTAGCAATATGTGATGGAGCGCCATCCTGCATAAACATCGTACGTTCCAGCAGGTGTTTATCAGCCAGGCTGGGGATGATGCGATTCTGTAACATATCGGCGTACCTCTCACCCGTCACGGTAGCAGTTACGAAACCAGAATCACGCAGTTTCTCGAAGAAAAAAGGCCCGATGACGGTAGATGTGGTAAATCCAACCCATACCGTGACTTTCTCATCGTGCAATGGAGTTTCCGCGACAGTTCTAGGTTTTTCGGTAGCCCAAATTCTGCAGTTGTGGGCGTTGACAGACCCTCGGAGCGTGAAATGAGCTTCGTCGGTCCACAACACGTCACTCGACCAATCGTCATCTTCCGCCATCTTTTGAAACGCCCACACCGCAAATGCCCTTCGCTTCACGAAATCGCCAGGTAACAGTTCATGATGCCGATGGATTTTGTACGGATAGCATCGGAGGGTACGCCTCAGTGCCAACCAAACAGTAGTGTGTGGAATGCAGGTGCGACTGTACGAGCGCTGACTTCCCCGTGCGCGGACGAACCCGCTACAGTCTCCATTTCTTCCTGAACTGTCTCAGCAGCATTACGCCTTGTGCTCGGTCGGCCACTACGGGGTCTATCGTCTAAACAACCCGTGGCTTCGAACTTTGAAATCATTCTCGCCACAGCTGCATTTGTCAACGGACCTTTACCTGTTCGAATCCCCTTCCTATGGCGGTAGGATCGTAACGCTGAACTAGCACATCCCCAATTCTGATAATACAGCTTCACTAGAAGCGCCTTTTCAGGTAACGTCAACATGCTGCGACTGCTGGCGCATCTGATTCACTCTCTCTCTCTCTCTCTCTCTCTCTCTCTCTCTTTCCTTCCCCATACAACAACAGGTAGGCTGGCAGCAGCACATTACGCCGCTCTTCAGCCCAAGAGTTAACAATGATAAAACAGAGAAGGCACATGAGTTTGAACAATCGGCAAGTAAAAAAAAAGGTAGACACAGTAACATAAAAAAACAAGAAGCCGTTCACACTCGATGATAATCCACATGACAAATTGTTGACACGACGTACAAACACTGATGATAGCGATGGCACATGTGAACGATGGAGCGTGACGGTGAACACTAAATACAAAACACGACGGCACACACGAGAAACAGATGGCGGTGATCTCCGGCGCGCGAATGTCCACATAATGTGTGTGAGTCCGGGGCCTGCCAAGAGGTGAAGAAGGGTGAGGGGGACAGCAAAGATGCCAATGGCAGAGGAGATGGGAGGAGGAGTAGAGGGACGGGGGTAGGGGAAGCCCAGGGGTGGAGTGGGGAGAAAGGAAGGAGGGAGGGAGGGAGGGTGCCCAAAGGAACAAACACAGGAAGAGGGAGGGAGGATCAAAGTTGGTAGGAGGGGTAGGTGGAGGGGAGGAGGGCATCATCAGGGAGGGGAAGCTGGCGGAAGCCACCTTGGGAGAGGGTAAGGAGGGTGGAGAGATGGAGAGCAGGTGGGACGTGGGAATACAGGCGCAGCAGCGGGCGGGGGTGGGAGAGGATGGGTGAGACAAGCGGGTGAGGAGGATCGAGTTTACGGGAGGTGTAGAGGATCCGTATCCGTTCGAGGAAAAGGAGGAGGTGAGGGAATGGAAGATTCTCTCTCTCTCTCATTACAGCTCCTTTTATACACGATTGTTATGCTCAGTCACTGAAGTTTTGCTGACCAGCGCCATCTGTCGGACAGTTTGTGAATTTTGTTTTTTTTTCCTAATAAAACCCCTTGTCATTCCAAGCATGTGTCAATATTTACCTCTCTATCTACATTATCCCGTGGTTTATTAAGTTTTAAAATTTACACTGACTTTTTGATCATCCGGTAGAAGACGACTGCATCCACCCGGTGGATGTGTACACTGGGCCTACAGGTGGAGGCAAATAAGTGCGCTGAGGCACGCAACCCAGACTGCAGTGGGGGATTCATTGATGCTGCTACATATTGGAGCCTACACCATCGCCAGCTTGCGGGGTGGGAGATCGTTGCTCTGACTGAACCACCCACAGATGCCAGAGGGTATGTGGTGGATTGGGGACAGGCACTGGAGCAGCTTCGGCCACCTCTCGGTCAGCAACGAATGCCGCTTTGCACAGCGGTGTATGTGTCTCTGGTGTGTTTGATACCCACCACCACAACCTCCACTCTAGGTGCACGTGACACAGTAAACTGTTGTCATGGTGCTGCTGGTGGCACCTCTGCAACATACAAACAACAGAAAAAAATTAAGCACAATGCTCAGGTTTTTTTAAAATATATGCTGTAAACAAACAATAATTAAGTACATCTGCAGTCCTGAATAATAATTATATGCCGTAACGATGATGGACACATTATAATCACCTTTTACACTGTGGGTCCCAGGATTGATGAGTTTTGCCGATCTTTCTGGTAGTTCTCCCACCCAGTCAAATATCTCCCTCTCCTGTTCCAGAAGGGAGATATCGCAGTACCTTTCAGAAGCCACTCGGGCATTTCTTCCTCACTGGTACTGATGTTACTGCTAAGCCACCGATCCATCTCACTGAAGTCGTCTACAAGAAGATACTGATTATTAGAAACAACAACAAAAGTCTTGTACTGAATTTTACTACAGCGAGATATTGATTATACATCACTACGAAAAAATTAAATAAATAAATAAATAAAAAGTTCATACCAGATGGAAGTGATGACTACTGGTGATCATTCTCGACACATACCCCTGCTAGAATCTCATTTTCCTCTTGATCTGTAGTAACATAAACAACATTGAATAATATGTACATCATACATCTTTATAGGATTAAAAAAAGGTCTAGTGGCAATATATTACAACTTTAGTTACGTTCTTGCAGCAGCTCAATGTCCATCAGCTGCTACTCTAATGCTGCAGCAGCGAGATTCAAAGTTTTATAAACACTTGTTACGATTTGAATACATCAAGAGCTGTTTTCTGAACGTGGAAACTACCACACAGAATTTGGAGATGTTCTTACATGCGCTAGGACAAGCTCTTCCGCTTGTTGGAGACTTTTAGCGTCCGGCTGGCGTTCTAATTCAAACAACATTTCGGGAATGAATGCTGTAATAGTAAGAAAAAAGAACTTTTATGACCACACATTACGATAATCTTACAATTTCGAAAAATTTGACTACTTTACTGCGATATTTTATAAATGTCGCAATTTGAAGTCATAATTTCTTTTAGCCCCTCGACTGTGGTGTTGTGGCGAAAAGCGCCTATTGGCGCCTGCTGCAACGCTGCTCAGGCGAGGATTTTCGGCGCCTGGAACTGTTCTCGCGCGTCTAATTCTCTCCGCTCCTCTAGCACTTGGTGCAGCAGCGCGTATTTGACACGCTTATGTGCGATTGTTGTGAGGGCAAGTGATTCTCTAACAACTGAATAGCTAATAATTCGAAGGTTTCCACAGTAGTAACGCTGTTGCTGAAATAAAAAATATTTATTATTCATTTTTATATTCTGAGGAAGCTAGAGCTAAAAAAGTTTCTTTAAGAATGTTAATTAGAAATTACTCTTTGTATGGTATAGCTCAAAGCATAGTATTTCACGCAATCCAGCATCGCACTCTTCGCAATACACACGCGTTTCTGTTCTTATTTTTTTTTTCCTCGTTGTCATCCAGTTTCCTGCAACACACTCGGCATTTTCGTGTCGGCGCTTTCTTGTTTTCAGTAGCTGGAATGTGTTTGGGGAAGTGCCGGCCTACCAAACGCGTTGGGACTGAAACTTCGTAGAGGCGTCCAACCTTACTGTGCTGAGAGGACGAAACAACATGTGCACTGTATTTTTCCAGTAAACTTTCGATTAGACGAATTTGAAAATAGTCATCTCAATTTTCCACCAAGTTTCTTGTATATTGTAGGAATTGAGAGCTGTCACGTCCATGAAATGGCGAAACTGCTTCATATATTTTCGCTGGCGGTTTTATCTGTCTCTGTCTGTCTATCTATATCAGGATCCCGCTCCAGCTACTGCCGGGTCTGGGTGCTGACGAGTCCTCTCCATTTGGCTCGGTCCTCCCACCACTTTTCTTCCTCCACTTGCTGCCTGGTCGCACCTCTCCTTTCCACAGATATTCTCACTCCCATTTTCCACCGTGTTCTTGGGCGCCCTCTAGGTCTTTTCCCATCCATCTTTAGTTCTTCCATAATTTTGGGGAGTCTCTGCCTATGCATCCTCTTAACATGCCCATACCATCTTAATCTCTCTTTTTTTTCAATTTCTCCTCATACTTTCTTGTTTAAGGTCCTTTCTAATCTCTACATTCCTTACTCTGACCAGTCTTGTTTTTCCCTTAACTACTCTGAGAAATTTCATTTCCCCTGCTTGCAGGGTAACCGCAGCCATGGTCTCAGAGCTCATAGGCCATGCTGCTGCAAACGTCGTCGAACTCTTGGTGCAGATGGTTGTTGTCTTGCAAACGTCCCCATCTGTTGACTCAGGGATCGAGACGTGACCTTACGATCCGTTACAGCCGTGCGGATAAGATGCCTGTCATCTCGACTGCTAGTGATACGAGGCCGTTGGGATCCAGCACGGCGTTCCGTATTACCCACCTGAACCCACCGTTTCTACACTCCTGGAAATTGAAATAAGAACACCGTGAATTCATTGTCCCAGGAAGGGGAAACTTTATTGACACATTCCTGGGGTCAGATACATCATGATCACACTGACAGAACCACAGGCACATAGACACAGGCAACAGAGCATGCACAATGTCGGCACTAGTACAGTGTATATCCACCTTTCGCAGCAATGCAGGCTGCTATTCTCCCATGGAGACGATCGTAGAGATGCTGGATGTAGTCCTGTGGAACGGCTTGCCATGCCATTTCCACCTGGCGCCTCAGTTGGACCAGCGTTCGTGCTGGACGTGCAGACCGCGTGAGATGACGCTTCATCCAGTCCCAAACATGCTCAATGGGGGACAGATCCGGAGATCTTGCTGGCCAGGGTGGTTGACTTACACCTTCTAGAGCACGTTGGGTGGCACGGGATACATGCGGACGTGCATTGTCCTGTTGGAACAGCAAGTTCCCTTGCCGGTCTAGGAATGGTAGAACGATGGGTTCGATGACGGTTTGGATGTACCGTGCACTATTCAGTGTCCCCTCGACGATCCCCAGTGGTGTACGGCCAGTGTAGGAGATCGCTCCCCACACCATGATGCCGGGTGTTGGCCCTGTGTGCCTCGGTCGTATGCAGTCCTGATTGTGGCGCTCACCTGCACGGCGCCAAACACGCATACGACCATCATTGGCACCGAGGCAGAAGCGACTCTCATCGCTGAAGACGACACGTCTCCATTCGTCCCTCCATTCACGCCTGTCGCGACACCACTGGAGGCGGGCTGCACGATGTTGGGGCGTGAGCGGAAGACGGCCTAACAGTGTGCGGGACCGTAGCCCAGCTTCATGGAGACGGTTGCGAATGGTCCTCGCCGATACCCCAGGAGCAACAGTGTCCCTAATTTGCTGGGAAGTGGCGGTGCGGTCCCCTACGGCACTGCATAGGATCCTACTGTCTTGGCGTGCATCCGTTCGTCGCTGCGGTCCGGTCCCAGGTCGACGGGCACCTTCCGCCGACCACTGGCGACAACATCGATGTACTGTGGAGACCTCACGCCCCACGTGTTGAGCAATTCGGCGGTACGTCCACCCGGCCTCCCGCATGCCCACTATACGCCCTCGCTCAAAGTCCGTCAACTGCACATACGGTTCACGTCCACGCTGTCGCGGCATGCTACCAGTGTTAAAGACTGCGATGGAGCTCCGTATGCCACGGCAAACTGGCTGACACTGACGGCGGCGCTGCACAAATGCTGCGCAGCTAGCGCCATTCGACGGCCAACACCGCGGTTCCTGGTGTGTCCGCTGTGCCGTGCGTGTGATCATTGCTTGTACAGCCCTCTCGCAGTGTCCGGAGCAAGTATGGTGGGTCTGACACCGGTGTCAATGTGTTCTTTTTTCCATTTCCAGGAGTGTATGTTTCACTGCAACGACCGCCAGCAGCCTCCGTTGAAAGAACTTTACAATGTATAGAGCGACTCTAGCGGCTGTTACAGACATCAATACGAATTTCGTAGGCGGCCGACTGCACGCCCGAGCACCGTTCGTCGAGCACGTACCATAGCGCCAACAGGCGGCCGAATTCGGCGAACATGCGCGTCAAAAGAGCACGGCAGGACAAACGCAGTTTGTCGAGCACGACGAAAGTGCAGCAATGGCTCCCAAGCCCAGTTCGTCGAGCACGGTCGAGGGGTTAAGAACACTTAGGCTATGTACACATGATAGCGTTGCAACGCGCGTCAGAGAAAGTGGCGTGTACACACGTACGGCGTTGACCCCGCGTTGACCTCCAGTTTAGCCGTGGAAGTTGAAGAGGCAGCATGTCTTTGGATTATGCACCGCAGGCTTAAAGAACGAAGGCAAAGACAGTACTCGGTTCATCCGATTTTACGTGACAAATTAACTCACGGATCTTTTGTAACTCTGTACCCAAATCTAAGAAAACATGGGCCAAAGTTTTTTAATTACTTAAGAATGTCGATTGCGTCCTTTGACGAGTTATTGAAAATAGTTCACGATGACGTGGCACCTAGTGGGAACTACGTTACGGATAGTATTTCACCAGAAGAGAAACTCGTAATCACATTGAGGTAAGTTTATTTATAAACTGATATTACATGTACGGTACAAATTATTGTACATAAAATAACGAATTGACAAGAAATCAATTTAAAATTTTTATTTTTTCTTAAAGTAAATAAAATCCTTCAGTTTTAGTACAAATCCAAAATTTCAGAACTTTGTAGAGAAGTGCAACTATCTGCTGGTGAGGTGGCCTCTTGTGGTCGTCGTGGGGTCTGAATTGCATGTGTTGGAAAAGCTCCTGAGTGTACCTGTATTGTACAGGGTGATTCAAAAAGAATACCACAACTTTAAAAAATGTGTATTTAATGAGAGAAACATAATATAACCTTGTGTTATACATCATTACAAAGAGTATTTAAAAAGGTTTTTTTTTTTCACTCAAAAACAAGTTCAGAGATGTTCAATATGGCCCCCTCCAGACACTCGAGCAATATCAACCCGATACTCCAACTCGTTCCACACTCTCTGTAGCATATCAGGCGTAACAGTTTGGATAGCTGCTGTTATTTCTCGTTTCAAATCATCAATGGTGGCTGGGAGAGGTGGCCGAAACACCATATCCTTAACATACCCCCATAAAAAAAAATCGCAGGGGGTAAGATCAGGGCTTCTTGGAGGCCAGTGATGAAGTGCTCTGTCACGGGCTGCCTGGCGGCCGATCCATCGCCTCAGGTTGTTGACGTTCAGGTAGTTATGGACAGAAAAGTGCCAATGTGGTGGCGCTCCATCCTGCTGAAATATGAATTGTTGTGCTTCTTGTTCGAGCTGAGGGAACAGCCAATTCTCTAACATCTCCAGATACTGTAGTCCAGTTACAGTAGCACCTTCGAAGAAGGAGGGACCAAAAACGTTATTGGCTGAAATGGCACAGAAAACGTTCACCTTAGGCGAGTCACGTTCATACTGAGTTGTTTCCCGCGGATTCTCAGTGCCCCATATACAGACATTGTGACGGTTGACTTTCCCGTTGGTGTGGAAAGTTGCTTCATCACTAAACACAATCTTTGGAATGAAAGATTCATCTGTTTCCATTTGAGCAAGGATAAAATCACAGAAATCGATTCTTTTAATCTTATCAGTTGCAGACAGTGCTTGAGCCAATTTCAGACGATAAGGTTTCATAACTAACCTTTTTCGTAGGACTCTCCATACAGTTGATTGTGGAATTTGCAGCTCTCTGCTAGCTCTGTGAGTCGATTTTCCTGGGCTGCGAACAAATGCTTGCTGGATGCGTGCTAAATTTTCATCACTCGTTCGGGCCGTCCAGAACTTTTCACTTTGCACAAACACCCATTCTCTGTACACTGTTTATACCCACGTTTAATACACCACCTATCAGGAGGTTCAACACCATACTTCGAAATGCACGCTGAACAACTGTCGTCGATTCACTTCTGCCGTACTCAATAACACAAAAAGCTTTCTGTTGGGCGGTCGCCATCTTAGCATCAACTGACGCTGACGCCTAGTCAGCAGCGCCTCAAGCGAACAAATGTACAACTAAATGAAACTTTATAGCTCCCTTAATTCGCCGACAGATAGTGCTTAGCTCTGCCTTTTGTCGTTGCAGAGTTTTAAATTCCTAAAGTTGTGGTATTCTTTTTGAATCACCCTGTATATTCGGCAATTGTTGATGTTCAGACCCCGCCTGTGAGGTGACCGGTACTTGTGGAGACTGAGAAGCTTGGGCTGGAAAAGCACCTGGGTATACTTGGCCATGTTGCATACTGGAGAATGGTTGGTGGTGCACAGCTCCACGTGTCTCATTAATCGCAGTTGCGTTGTAGAAATCTAGGGCTCTTTGTATTGTTTCAAGTAACTGAATTTTCGTTCTAATTTTACAGTGTTCAGGCACTTTCTTCAGTTCCTTGTACAGAGAGAGAGAGAGAGAGAGAGAGAGAGAGAGAGAGAGAGAGAGACAAGAGTCTGTCCTCATCTTCGTTATTTTTTCCATTTCTCTTTGTTCTCTTAGCAAAATAGTTTTGTTTAAAATGTCCGAAAAATGTTTATCAACTGGATTTAACTTAATTTTTTTCTTACTTACTGGGTTTTCGGTACTTTGTTCAGGCCTGTTCAAATCGTCAGTAGCTGCTTCCTCCTCCAAGATGACTGTGTCCTGGCCATGGTCATCAAGATTACTGGTAGTCTCCTTATTACTTACTGTATTTTCTAAAAATTGGAGCCATGAGAAATATATAAAAGGAGTAGTGCTGCTTGCTCCAGATCCCGATACATGGCAACTGACCCAAGTTTGGCCGTTTCCCACCACCACTATCACTGGCATGATTGCTGGCTGACCATTTCATGTTGCAGGACTCTCACAAACACAACTAGGCGCTATCAAAGACTGCTGATGATTGTGGTGGGGGTTGGGCTTTATATAGCTTCAAACTCTACCCTCTATTTTGTAGAGGACCAATAGGAACTTAGTGTGCCAGCAAGTTATAACTTGCCTTCTTTTTTCTTCAAGCAGGCGTGGCGCAGGTGTTGGAGGGAGATATCGCATCGGCAGGGGGAAGGAAAGAAAATCTGAGACAAACATCCTTTGTTTGCTGGAAAGTGGCTGGAATACTGGACGCAGCTGCTAGCTTTAGAAAAACGCCCTTTGTTTATTCTGAGACATTAATAGTCTGGCATGCCCAATACCAGCTGCATCCCTCCAAATATATGTCGCTGTTTTCCTTAGGATAGAGCTGTGGGGGGAAGATGCTAACCTTCGAAAACAAATCTATCGTTTGTGGTAGATAACCGTTTTCCAACTGCTGGATGCCCCCGCCCTGTGTTGTGGAAGTCGACCATTTTTGGACATACCTTCAGACATAACTTGTTTTCATATTTCTGTAATGTTGAAGATCGTGTACCTCCAGAAAAGACTTTCTGATCACCATCTGCATTTGCCTGTCGATGTTGATGTTGAATTACAGGGTTTTTGCCTATGAGAAGGTTGTGGTGATGTTTGATGTGCCCTCTTTTCACCGAACATGATTTTGTAAGACAATATAAATATTAATTTTCACAAAATCATCAGATTCCAGCAGTAATTAAGATATTCTTGTCGTTCAACTTTTTTTCTCAATTTTTCTTTCCCATTTCTGGTTGAACCATACCCAGTTAAGGTTTTTTTTCCGTTTTCCCAAAGCTTTTGCGGCTGCTTCGTTCAGGGTGGTTGTGATTTTTGTCCATTCTTCATTTATGTTATTCTGACCAGCCTCCATTTGCTCCACATTTATCTTCCCAGCTAGATCTGTCACAAACTGTTCCTTTCTTTCTGGCTCCTTTAACATATTAACATTATGGATTACACTTTTGGTCGTAGTCACAAAGACGATCTTAAATTTTACTGTCATTTTAGCTATTATTAGGACATGATCAGTGCCACAGTCCGCTCCTCTGTACGACCTGGTGTCCTTGATGCAATTTGCAAAACGTTTTTGGATACATACATGGTCTACCTGGTTCACAGTTTCACCATCAGGTGATATCCATGTCCCTGTATGAATGTGGCAATGAAAGGCCTGTACGTTGTCTCTCTGCCAGTTGTGTATACTGCTGTAAATTCGTTAGTTTCAGAAAGTGCCCGTGAGAAACTGCAGTTTACAAGTACATACGTCTTAGGTGGATTGTTGTGCCATCGACGTTCAGTGGCTGATAAACAACTTCCACATATTTCCTCATTCTTTTTACTGCCATGTTACATTAACTAATATGTACATAGCGACTCAGCTCTTGTTGTAATATCTCCATATATAGCCACGCTATAAATATTCTTCGATCGTCACAGAACGGTCACAATTGCACACGGTGCTCACGCAACGAAAAAACTGCCACAGATTCCTACTGTCAAAGTTGGCACGATAAACAGAATCTCTGATTAGTGCAGCTCTCGAACAAGTGCGGTTGTTTTACATACCTTGTTTCATGTTAATACACATTGCACTTTTCAGTGTAGTTTAAGTTAGTTATCCGCATTGGCTAAGGTGGTCAGGCAGAAATAACAAATTTATGTTAACTGTTCCTTACGCTACTAACGGATAGCGGTAATGTTTACAGCTCACCCTTTGAAGTTATATATACTTCAAAGGATATATTCGTATGCATACTACAAACAGTTTACAATAAATTCACACGTTATAGAATAATGTGCCCTCTATAAAATTTACAATATTACAATGCTAATTTATAAAATAAAATAAAATATATGGAACATCATATACCGTATAATAAAGTATTATGCAGTCTTTGCTTCATATCTCATTCTTCCAGAAGTCCACATATGCCCTCGCTGTTTCGCTGTACGCCATCAGATCTTGGGCCGTGCGCGCTCTGGGATGGTTTACTAGCGGACATTGAAGCAGGTGGTTCACGGTCTGGATGTTCCCACATGGACACAAAGCACTTTCACTAATTCCCCACTTGTGCAGATTTTTGTTACATCTGCCCATACCTGAACGCAGCCTGTTCAGGGATTTCCATCTCTCCGCCCCTGGTGGCAGCACTTCCTCAGAATCGTGAGCAGATTCTTGTTGTTCCTGCCACAGTCTTTTTCTAGAGGTTTTTGGTGGATCTGTGAGTGGTTCGGATGAGTGGAGAGAACTACTTCTCGACTTAAGACGTTATGGCACCCGCATAGCGGGTGAAGTTGATCTTGAACCTGTTTTGTTCGTTCAGTTCTGCTGTATTGAACGTCGGACATTTGGCGGAGCAGTTCCTGATAAGAAGTATAGGTGTTCTACTCTTGTTGGCTTAAGACATCCAGTAATATGTCTACACGTCTGGTTCAGGACAGTGTCCAGTTTGTTCGGCATGACCACCCCCCAGGCAGGACTTTCAGACTCAGCATCAGAGTAACAGAGTGCCATTGCGGTGGTGCATAAACCTTTTGGATTAGTTCCCCATTTTGATGTTGTTAGCTTGCCAAGTGAGTTATTCCGTGATTGGACTTTCGCCCTGCTCTTTTCAATGTTGCGCTTGAATGACGGTGTCCTGTCAAGAATAACTCGCAAGTACACTGAGAAAGGGCAGTGTGTTAATCTTGTCATTCTACCAAACATTCAGTTCTCGCTTCACCTCTCTATTGTTAAGATGGAATAGGCAAGTCTGGGTCTTACTTGTATTGGGTTTCAGCTGACTTATATTGTAATATCGGGTGATCAAAAACTCGGTATAAATTTGAAAACTGAATAAATCGCGGAATAATGTAGATAGAGAGATACAAATTGACACACATGCTTCGAATGACATGGGGTTTTATTAGAACCAAAAAAATACAAAAGTTCAAAAAATGTCAGACAGATGGCGCTTCATCTGATGAGAACAGCAATAATTTGCGTAACAAAGTAAGTCAAAGCAAATATGATGATCTTTACAGGAAATGCTCAATATGTCCACCATCATTCCTCAACAGTCGAGGAATAATGTTGTGAACAGCACTGTGAAGCATGTCCGGAGTTATGGAAAGGCATTGGCGTCGGATGTTGTCTTTCAGCAGCCCTAGAGATGTCGGTCGATCACGATACACTTGCGACTTCAGGTAACCCCAAAGCCAATAATGGCACGGACTGAGGTCTGGGGACCTGGGAGGCCAAGCATGACGAAAGTGGCGGCTGAGCACACGATCACCACCAAACGACGCGCGCAAGAGATCTTTCACGCGTCTAGCAATACTTTTTTTTTGGTTCTAATAAAACCCCATGTCATTCCAAGGGATTGTGTCAATTTTTACCCCTCTATCTACATTATTCCGTGGTTTATTAGGTTTTCAAATTTATATTGACTATTTGATCACCCAGTAGTCGGTGAGATTTTCCAGGTTCTCAGCTGGTATTTCCTCATTATCCTTGTAGTTTGTTGCCTGAACTGCTATTGCCCTATCATCAGCATAAATGAAAGATCTTGGCAGAGGACTAATAGGCTGGTCATTTGTATAAATATTGAATAACATGGGGGCAAGAACACTGCCCTGGGGAAGCCCATATTTTTGTAGTCGCCGTCTGCTCTTGTTACGCTGTAACTCAGCAAAATATCTTCTGTTAAATAGAACTGATTAGAGTGCAGCAGTGACTTGAGGGCTTTTTCTTGTTTTTCGCACTTTTGGAATGAGATTTCTGATGTTGATGGTGTCATATGCTGCCGTCAAATCTATAAACACCACCCCTGTAGCTAGTCTTTTCTCAAACCCATCTTCAGTGTACTGTGTGAGGCTGAGAGCTTGACTGGTACAAGATTTGGCAGGCCGAAATCCTGCTTGCTCTTTTATTAGGATGTCCTGAATCAGCTCTTTGAATCTGTTTAGTATCAGCCTTTCAAACAGTTTGTAAGTTGTACACAACAGAGAGATCGGCTGATAACTCTTAGGTTCTTCTGGGTCCTTACCAGGCTTAACAAATGCAATTATTTTTGCCTGCCTCCAGGTTTTAGGGATTCGTCCAGTTGCCCATTACGAATTCCAATTAATAAACTAACAAACTTTATGCTGTGCTTTTGTTTTGCACGTGTCTGAAATAAACTTTGTTATTCACTTGACATAGCTGTGTCCTTACAGTGTAACATCTTGGCAAGCTTACTGCAGAAGGCTTCACAGCGCCAAATGCGGGGATGTAACAGCATAAGAAATTGCTGTCCCTCCTGGCTACATAAGACGACACACTCTGAAATCACGTACTTCACTGCAAAGGGTGAAGACTCTGCTACACTACAGCACGTGTGAACTCTCCACCCAGATGCGAAAGCAGGGCTGTTGTGGCTGGTTCTCTGGTGCTGAGCGGGAAGCCGGCAGCTGCAACCAGCTGTGTAGAACTCGCTACACGTGCATCTTAAGATTCCCTCTTATGTCTTCCTTTGTGCGCTGTGTGGTTCTTTAGTGGATACAAGAGCGAAGAACAGAATATGTTCATGAACAGAGAATTCAGATGTTAATTTATTCAACATGTAATATCAAATAGGAAAAATAATACATAATTTAGTCGCTGTATTTGCAGCGTCAGTTGCTAATAGTAGATTTGAATGTAGAAATACACTACTGGCCATTAAAATTACTACACCTAGAAGAAATGCAGATGATAAATGGGTATTCATTGGACTAATATATTATACTAGAACTGACATATTATTACATTTTCATGCAATTTGGTTGCAGAGATCCTGAGAAATCAGTACCCAGAACAACCACCTCTGGCCGTAATAACAGCCTTGATACGCCTGGGCATTGAGTCAAACAGAGCTTGGCTGGAGTGTACAGGTACAGCTGCCCACGCAGCTTCAACACGATACCACAGTTCGTCAAGAGTAGTGACCGGCGTATTGTGACGAGCCTGTTGCTCGGCCACCATTGACCAGACGTTTTCAGTTGGTGAGAAATCTGGAGAATCTCTGGCCATGGCAGTAGTCTTAACATTTTCTGTATCCAGAAAGGCCCGTATAAGACCTGCAACATGCGGTCGTGCATTATCCTGCTGAAACGTAGGGTTTCGCAGGGGTCGAATGAAGGGTAGCGCCACGGGTCCTAACACATCTGAAATGTAACGTCCACTGTTCAAAGTGCCGTCAATGCGAACAAGAGGTGACAGACGTGTAACCAATGGCAGCCAATACCATCACGCCGGGTGATACGCCAGTATGGCGATGACGAATACACGCTTCCCATCTGCGTTCACCGCGATGTCGCCAAACACGGATGCGACCATCGTGATGCTGTAAACAGAAACTGGATTCATCAGAGAAAATGACGTTTTGTCATTCGTGCACCCAGGTTCATCGTCGAGTACACCGTCGCAGACGCTCCTGTCTGTGATGCAGCGTCAAGGGTAACCACAGCCATGGCCTCCGAGCTGGTAGTCCATGCTGCTGCAAACGCCGTCGATGGTTGTTGTCTTGCAAACGTCCCCATCTGTTGAGCCAGGGATCGAGACGTGGCTGCACGATCCGTTACAGCCGTGCGGATAAGATGCCTGTCATCTCGACTGCAAGTGATACGAGGCCGTTGGGATCCAGCACGGCGTTCCGTATTACCCTCCTGAACCCACCGATTCCATATTCTGCTAACAGTCATTCGATCTCGACCAACGCGGGCAGCAATGTCGCGATACGATAAACCGCAATGGCGATAGGCTACAATCCGACCTTCATCAAAGTCGGAAACGTGATGGTACGCATTTCTCCTCCTTACAAAGACATCACAACAACGTTTCACCAGGGAACGCCAGTCAACTGCTGTTTGTGTATGAGAAATCGGTTGGAAACTTTCCTCATGTCAGCACGTTGTAGGTGTCGCCACCGGCGCCAACCTTCTGTGAATGCTCTGAAAAGCTAATCATTTGCATATCACAGCACCTTCTTCCTGTCGGTTAAATTTCGCGTCTGTAGCACGTCATCATCGTGGTGTAGTAATTTTAATGGCCAGTAGTGTAATTTTTGACGGGCCCAGTATTCGGCGGTTATCACAGCAGTTTCGCTGGCTGCAGCAAGATCACAGATAGCGCATGCAGCTGGTAGGTTCCTGCAGACTAGCAGATGTCGTTCGTCCTGTACGTCACCACACTGACAAGTTTCCTCCTCATTACTGAAGCCCCACTTCCTGAGGTTGGCTTTGCACCTTGACACCCCAACTCGAAGTCTGTTCGAAGTCTTCCAGGTCACACGCATGACAGTTGTGAACCTTCGGCTGTTTCCTCATTGACCGTTATGTGGTTGTCTTCAGCTAGGGAGTCTCGCCAAAGCTCCTCTCTGCGAGTTCTGGGAGATGAACGAATTGTCATAGTTTTCTGTAGGGCGCTTTTTCTTGACCTCAGTCATGTCTGAACAAAGCATGTCTATTGTCGATTTCTTGTTTTTTCTTCTCCACTTCTGTTGCAGCTTGCCTTCGAATGCGTGGCGGTGCTGTACCCATAATTTGGTAAAGCGTATTGACAGGAGTAGGTCGTAAGCAGCCTGTAACAATGCGTCCTGTCTCGTTCAGGGCTGTATCTACATGTTCAGCATTTGCAGAGTTTTGCCAGGCGGGTGCTGCGTATTCTGCGACGGAGAAACATAGTGCCAAGGCAGATGTTCTAAGCACTTTTGGCTGGGCACCCCAGGTGGTTCCTGCAAGTTTGGGGATGATATTGTTCGGTGCTTTTACTTTGAGGCTCGTTTCTTCACAGTGGGCTTTGAATGTGATGGAACGGTCCTACTTCACCCCAAAGTATTTAGGAGTTTCGCAGTGGAGTAGTAGTTCTCCTCTCCAAGTGATGTTCAGTTTCCTTTTGGATTCCCTATTTATAAGACGGAATGCACAGACTTGGGTCTTTCCATGGTTCGGTTTCAATTGGTTTTCATCGTAATACTTCGCCAAGTTTTCAAGAGCTGTTGTCAGTTTCACCTCTACTTCCTCAAAGGTCTCACTTTGGGCAGAGAGTGATCATCAGCGTACATGAATGCCTTAGTTGAAGAATTAATTGGCTGGTCATTTGTGTAGATATAACAGAGCACACTTGAGTGAGGGAGGCCATTTTTCTGCATTCTCCATCTACTCTTCTTGTCTTGGAGAGAGACGAAGTATCTCCTGTTTTGCAGCATACACTGAAGGATCTGAATTAGTCGGTAATCCATTGTAGCTAAGTATACCTTTCTAAGCAGCTTTTTGCGGTTTACAGTATCATAAGCCACCGTGAGGTCGATGAAAGCCACACCTGTTATTTCGCCTCTCTCATACCCATCCTCAATATGCTGAGTGAAATTAAGGATCTCTGATGTTCTGTACACATGCAGACGACGACCGATTACCCAAAAAAATAAAACGTTTATTTCAGTCTTCTTCAACTTGGGGATGTTACTAATAATGGCATCTCTTTTACAACAAGAATCACCGTCGTAGCAAGACCGCAGTTTAGAAATGTACTGATGGTCTTTGTAAATTGTCAGGTCACCTCATCAGTTAGTAGCAAGGAAGAAAATATGACACAAAACCCACTTATATTCAATTAAAATATTTAATTACTCAATGAAATTACAAGTTTTTGGTTACAAGATCAACATTACATCAGTTAAGAATATGAGATTATTCAGGGCTAGTGGTTATTTTTATATGTGCCTAAGGCACCTGAATTTTACTGTGGCAGTCTGGTGCAGGATAAATCAAACGACTAAGTCTGAGCCCCCTCACAATTGCTACTAAACTCTGAAACATTGTTTTACATTTTCTGTAGTGGAATTTCTCTCTGTTAAATAATAAAACAACTCCCGTCGCTGAATAATTACGCAAATCTCGAGCTGCACTCAGCAGAAAACAGTACAAAACTTAAGTCCAACACTCCCTCAAAATCCACTGAAGAGCCAAAGAAACTGGTACATCTGCCTAATATCGTGCAGCTCCCCTGTGAGCACGCAGAAGTGCCGCAACACGACGTGCCATAGACTAGACTAATGTCTGAAGTAATGCTGGAGGAAAATGACACCACAAATCCTGCAGGGTTGTTCATAAATCCATGAGAGTACGAGGGGCTGTGGATCGCTTCTGAACAGCACGTTGCAAGGCATCTCAGATATGCTTAATAATGTTCATGTCTGGGGAGCCTGGTGGCCAGCGGAAGTGTTTAAACTTAAAAGTGTTGCTGGAGCCACTCTGTGACAATCCTGGGCGTGTGGGGTGTCGCATTGCCCTGCTGGAATTTCCCAAGTCCGTCTGAATGCACAATAGGCATGAATGGATGCAGGTGATCACACAGGATGCTTACGAACGTGTCACCTGTCAGAGTCGTATCTAGTCGTATCACGGGTCCCATATAACTTACAACTGCACACGCCCCACACCATTACAGAGCCTCCACCAGCTTGAACAGTCCCCTGCTGACATGCGGGGTCCATGGATCCATGAGGTTGTCTCCATACCCGTACACCTCCACCCGCTCGATACAATTTGAAACGAGACTCATCCGACCAGGCTACGTGTTTCCAGTCATCAGTAGTCCACTGTTGGTGTTGACGGGCCCAAGGCGAGGTGTAAAGTTTTGTGTCATGCAGTCATCAGAGGTACACGACGGGGCCTTCGGCCCCAAAAGCCCACATCGATGATGTTTTGTTGAATGGTTCACATACTTGATACTGCTGAAGGCCCAGCATTGAAATCTGCAGCAATTTGCGGAAGGTATCAAGGACCCTCTCTTCTGTGATGCGAAGTTATTTCCATGAAGACACCCGGCGAACGGTCTACCCAACAGGAGGCCCTAGTCTCACGACATTTATTTATACTGTTTCATTGTGGCTAACGGAAGTAAAATAATTTGTAGAGATAAGCATGATGTCATCTATCTTGATGCTGCTGAATATCCGTTGTACACGTGGCTTCGATGTCTACGCGATGATTGATCCCTTTGCTGCTCTGGAAGAAAAAGGTGCGGTTTTTGACCGTTACCAGACTACCAAAGTCATGAAGCATGATTCCACGATTTTTTGTTTAGAAAAACACATATTCATTGTCAGAACTTTGAACTCGAAAGTAATTTAGCAAATTTCACAATGTCGAATCACAAAAATAAAGTACCACGTGCATTGTGGACACCACACATTTGTCAAGAAACACAAAAAAAAAACCATTCTCGGCCGCGGCCAAAACACAAGTAGCCGAAATCACGTTGCTGACCAAAGGTGACAGTCATATCGACAAAGAACTTACGATTTTTGTATCGATTATTGATATTGCATTTTTAAGTTACATGAAATATCAAATAGCATAAAGGATAATTCCGTGACAATAACAGTGAGTGACAAAATTGTACATATAAATAATGCAAGCCAAACTTTTAGAAATTCTAAAAGTCGTAATTTATATGTACACACTTTCAAATTTGCATTGATCGCAACACCTACCCTAACATCATACTTAGCAAATGCTTTCCGAAAACAATTATAATTAGCGTATAATATCTCATAACAAAATGGGCTCTATTGGTCAGTTCCATTACAAAGGGTTGCAGTTCTGTTACGTGGAACGATTTTCTTATGTCGTCATTGTTCCCTTTCTTACAGGATCTTTTTCTGGCCGCAGCGATGTCTTAGGTTTGATGTTTTAGCGGATTCCTAATATTCGCGGTAAACTTGTGAAATGATAGTATGGGAAAATCCCCACTTCATCGCTACCTAAGAGATGCTGTGTGCCGACTATAACACAACGTTCAAACTCACTTAAATCTTGATACCTGCGTTTCTAGCAGCAATAACCGATGTTATAACTGCGCCAGATTTTTTCTTTATTGTATTTTCCTTTCATACAAAAGTGGGCTGGCAGGGTGTCTAGATGGGAGAAGGTAAAGTGGGCTTGGTTACGTGAGCAGGTGATGAAGGTATTGAGGAGGAAGACGGAACAGGCAGCGAGGGAGATCTGTTGGAGGGTATGAGGGCATTGGAAGGGATGGATGTTCTGAAGGACAATGGTTACAAACCTGATGACGTCGTCAGCTGTGGGGAGGGATGGGATCATCTATTGGGTGCATAGGGACTGAATTCAGAAGAGGTGGGGGGGGGGGGTTGGGCCTTGCATTTTTTGAGAGTAGGTAGGGTGGGGAAGGCTACAGGTGTTGCAGGATGGGGGGGGGGGGGATTCCAGGTTGGGACACTGCCGCAGGAAGTGCGCCTGTTTTCAATGGGGGCGAATGGGAGCCACTGTGCCAGACACTTCTCTTATGTAGGCGTTGCCGACTGCAGCACCATACTCTGCCTATTTACATATCTCTGTACTTGAATATGCATGCCTATACCAGTTTCTTTGGCGCTTCAGTGTACATAATACTACAGCAATCAGTTTATATGCTGTCATTTAACGACATGTGACTAACGGTGACATTACAATGTACCTACAAAACGGGAAACATAACGACCACGTGGTGCCTCAGAAACTACCACCATTGCTCTATGCGTACACATATGTATATAAATACTACCCCATAAATCTAGGAAGTGTCTTTGTGAAGAAAACATATGAAGAATATTGCGATATTATAATTATTATTACTGTTAGTAGTGCATTGCACCTAATAAATGGAAGTCCTTTAGCAAGTGACTCAGTCCATTAGGTCCTTCTTGTTGTTCCACTAAGCTTTCCTTCTTTCCGAGAAGGTTTGTTTACATTCTTACGACCACTTGCATCTATACTGTTTCCGTTTTGGCTGCTCTGATGGAACTTCGCCTTTGTACACTTTGTGTCTGAAGGAGTCTCTTTCTAAAATGTCTGTTCGTCTTGTATTTGCATTTTGAGGTCATTTTGTTCGGCCAAGGTGTTGAGTTGTTAAGTGATGTTACATGGTCTATTATTCGTTTTCTCAGTCGCTTTAGTGATTGTCTGTAGACATGACTGAAAAATTTCATTCTCCTTTTCTTAAGGTCAGTTTCAATGTTTGAATAGTTGACTGTTGTTTTGCTTGATTGTAGCCTGTAACCGTCTTGGTTGAGTCTTGATCCTAAAATTTTCCTAATGATATCTCTCTCTCTCTTTTATATATATATATATATATATATTAAATTTGTTTCCTGTTAAGTATCAGTGTTTTGCTTGCGTAGATGTTTCTTGTTTTATGACATTGTTGTGGTGTCGAATTTTTGTCTGTGTAGACATGAATTTTTTGTTGTAAAGCTCTTTGGAATAACCTAAATGGTTTTTCGGCTTTCTGGAGCCAGATGTGCTGTGAGATTTTTTTCTAAGCCTGTCGGCTCGATGAATTCTCAGAGGTATTTAAAATATGGGATCCGGTTGATTTTACCGCATTTTGTTTTCATACTAGAGATTTATGTCTTCGAACACAAGAATTCCACTTTCTGGAACGAGATTTGTTACCCTGCTTTTCCTACACATTCTTAAAGTGTCTGGAACTGTTTCATGGGTATCTCGTCTTCTGTATCACCAACAAAAGTGTGGTATGGTATGGTATGGTATGGTATGTACAGGTTGTTTATGGGAAAACTCAGGAGGATTGGCAACAAAAACGTTTTTTGAGTTCCTTTTCCCAGTTTTCCATAGCATATATCTGTGTCATAACGTTTCACTTCTTTGCAAGGGAAGAAAATAAGTAGCTACTGTTGATCAGTGGTAGATCACTGATGGATGCCTGGATTTAATTGGCTACACTGTTTTGTTAATAACGTCCCAGGTTTACTAAAGCTCCGTTCACTGATTGTGCAGGTTGCTGTGCTTATGTGACGTATGGTAAGTGTCAAATAGTTACGAATAAAGTGGATGTGTTCCCTATTACTTCCTGATTTTTTTCTAGGAAGAGGTAGACGAATTTTCCATGTTTTGTGTGAATTTCCTATAATAATTTGTACAATTTTATTATAGCTGTTATATTGGTTTTGCTGGAAGATGTTGTGTATCCGGTTGCTTTGGAATTTGAACATATTGCAGAAATTAACGAAATGTTCTGGTCTTTGGAACGGTTCCATTTGTCCTGCATACAATTCACTATTTTGAATACTGATGTTCGTATGTTTTTCGATAAAGTGGTTATATAACCATATGAGGAATCTATACATTCCTGTTCCGATTTATATAACTTAATAATTTTAATTAGTAAAGTTATAATTTCAAGGTATGGTACTGAATCAGTACTGTGAGTACTTTTAAAGTTTTCTTTTCCTACCCCTTTTCTTTGGTGTTGAATTTGCACCAGTGTCTTCTTCTTCTTCGATAACTTCTAGATCTTTACCTGGAGTTTCAGGAAGTTCTTGATCAATAACGCCTTCTGTATCAGAATAATCTGAAGATGAAATAGTAGCATTAATTTTATTGTTGGACATGGTTTTCGATCCAAATAATTGATTAATTTATTTTTGGTCTGGACAAAAATAATGTCTTCCTTTCCTTCTTTCACTAATCTAAACCATTTCAAAATTACACTTTAGTTTGTGTTTGTGTCTGATCATGATAAATATATTTATCAATAAATTTGGTATGTATCCGTTCTCCAAATGTTGCTTTTAAACATACACTGCAAAAAAGAATTGAACTCATTTGCAATATTGTTTCAAATGTATTGGTAATATCTGTACATCTAATTTCCATTGTTTGAAAAGCATAATGATCTTGACTTGAAGAACAAGTTAAATAGATATAAGGCCTAGTACCAACATATGCAGGTACATTAGTTAATTCTTTCAGTGCCACATTATCTTCCTTATTAACAATTCCATTTATGTAACATTACCTTTATGTAAATTACAAAAATAATGTAGTTTCCCAATATTAAATACACGATAAATACAATTAACCAGAGTAATTTCTGTAATTGGAAACTTATACTGATTTCGTTGTTACTATTTTATATGAGATATATCAGGTATATAGCCAAATACCGCATGAAATGATCTTATATTCTAAATTCTTTTAATTTCCAGTCAAAAGACCATTGGAAACTATTATCAGTAGCATATATAAAATGTTTGTTCAGTAACTTGACGAATGCATGAATTAAAAATACATTTAGGCCAAGTTAATTCAGAACAAAATACATCAGCTCGAGATGTAGTTCTGTAGTTCTATGGATTTGTACTTCTTATGTCTTTACTGCATTGAAAGGAAATGTGTATCAAACGTTCCTTTATTTGTTTAACAGAAATAGTTCTATTTGATACTTCATATGATAATGTAGTAATATCAGATTCGTCTGAATCTCATTGCATGTGCATCTGATATGGAGGGAAGTGAATCACTAGAATTGATGTCCAAAGTTTCTACAGCTTCAAAAGACAGGTCGTCTGACATTTCTAAAAGTAAAATATAAAAATAAACTAATCATATTAATAAATATCTGCTAGTGCTTTTACATAACATATACGAGGTGCATTCAAGTTC
Organism: Schistocerca cancellata; assembly: GCF_023864275.1. Taxonomy (NCBI): domain Eukaryota; kingdom Metazoa; phylum Arthropoda; class Insecta; order Orthoptera; family Acrididae; genus Schistocerca; species Schistocerca cancellata. The sequence continues at coordinate 42,388,924 of NC_064637.1, forward strand.
TAATATATTTTTATTAACTACTCACCCGAAATCTATGAAACTGGCGTTACTTCTCGACGTAATCGCCCTGCAGACGTACACATTTTTCACAACGCTGGCGCCATGATTCCATGGCAGCGGCGAAGGCTTCTTTAGGAGTCTGTTTTGACCACTGGAAAATCGCTGAGACAATAGCAGCACGGCTGGTGAATGTGCGGCCACGGAGTGTGTCTTTCGTTGTTGGAAAAAGCAAAAAGCCAAAAGTCACTAGGAGCCAGGTCAGGTGAGTAGGGAGCATGAGGAATCACTTCAAAGTTGTTATCATGAAGAAACTGTTGCGTAACGTTAGCTCGATGTGCAGGTGCGTTGTCTTGGTGAAACAGCACGCACGCAGCCCTTCCCGGACGTTTTTGTTGCAGTGCAGGAAGGAATTTGTTCTTCAAAACATTTTCGTAGGATGCACCTGTTACCGTAGTGCCCTTTGGAACGCAATGGGTAAGGATTACGCCCTCGCTGTCCCAGAACATGGACACCATCATTTTTTCGGCACTAGCGGTTACCTGATATTTTTTTGGTGGCGATGAATCTGTGCGCTTCCATTGAGCTGACTGGCGCTTTGTTTCTGGATTGAAAAATGGGATCCACGTCTCATCCATTGTCACAACCGACGAAAAGAAAGTCCCATTCGTGCTGTCGTTGCGCGTCAACATTGCTCGGCAACATGCCACACTGGCAGCCATGTGGCCGTCCGTCAGCATTTGTGGCACCCACCTGGATGACACTTTTCGCATTTTCAGGTCGTCATGCAGGATAGTGTGCACAGAACCCACAGAAATGCCAACTCTGGAGGCGATCTGTTCAACAGTCATTCGGCGATCCCCCAAAACAATTCTCTCCACTTTCACGATCGTGTCATCAGACCAGCTTGTGCGAGCCCGAGGTTGTTTCGGTTTGTTGCCACACGATGTTCTGCTTTCATTAAACTGTCGCACCCATGAACGCACTTTCAACACATCCATAACTCCATCACCACATGTCTCCTTCAACTGTTGATGAATTTCAATTGTTTTTCACACCACGCAAATTCAGAAAACGAATGATTGCACGCTGTTCAAGTAAGGAAAACGTCGCCATTTTAAGTATTTAAAACAGTTCTCATTCTCGCTGCTGGCGGTAAAATTCCATCTGCTGTACGGTGCTGCCATCTCTGGGACGTATTGACAATGAACACGGCCTCATTTTAAAACAATGCGCATGTTTCTATCTCTTTCCAGTCCGGAGAAAAAAAATCGGAGGCCTTAGAACTTGAATGCACCTCATAGATTGCTTGCTAGAAGAGATAGAGAGCAACTTAATCTGTGATAGTGGTACTACATCTGTCTTGTATTGCCATCCTATTATACACATATTTGTTCGGATACCCTTGACTGATCATTTGCCAACAGCCACGCACGAGGCCCCCCCCCCCCCCCCCCCTCCTGCTGTCTCTTAATGTCAGCAGTGTTCAAATGATAAACGAATAATGTTACCGGTATATTATTAGATATTGGTTTTAATTTTTCACTTTCTTCTTGCATTGCAAGTTGGACTTACATTTTCCATTACAGTCGAAAAAGCAGGCCTATTTATTGAACTTAACATTTATGTATCTTCTGCCAAACGTACATCATGAGCACAGCAAACTGTTTTAATTAAACGTATTTGTGGCTTATAATTCCATGAAAATATTTTTGAATTGTCAACTGCACGACTTGCTATACCTTGCGAATATATTTTATTGAATAAAACTGGTCCTCTTACTTCATTTTGAATACTCCACGTATTTTTCCTCCTGAACCATTATTATCAAATGGTATAATCCAAGGTGGTGTCTTGTTTTTGACATAGCTGCACTCGTTGACAAAGTAAAATATATTTTCAGTTTTTTTAGATTGCTCACTTGTTATTTTAACTATAATTTTTGGATTTTGTGTAATACCAAAAGTGTCAGCTGTTCTTTTATGTCCCACTTCAGAAGCTTTTTCTGATTGACTTCGCATTCCTCACCTCCGTGAATCTCCCTCTTGTGTGTCTGATCAGTCTTAGATAACCTATAAAAACATATGAGGAAATTGTGAAAACCGTGGAGTATCGTGCGGTTCTTGCCCCACTGATAATTCTACCTCTTTGGCTTTTACAGTTTCAATGTGAGGTCGGCGGTTTTGTATCGGTTTTGGCAGTGTTAATGGCAGCTGGTGGCTGGATGCCCATTCTCATGCCACCATTCCCTCCAGGAAGGAATATGTACTTCATATGTCTGCATCTAGTGTTGGATATCTCCCATAGCATTATACTGCCTGCACCTCCAATCTACAGAGAAGTCATTTGCCTGGATGATGGTGTATTGAGGGACAACTATCAATGTGATGTAATGAGAATGGAATGCTCATCTGACTGGGCAACATGTTTACATTAATCTGTGGTCCAGTCACAGTGAAGCCATAATATCGTAATTGATGATGATGTTGGGGCTACATGGAAAAACGTAAGGTCATCTGCCGCAGAGACGCATCTTCAACACATGCAGCACTGTCATTTGTCATCAGATCTGCTACATATTGCAGCCTTTTTAACTTCACATACTGGGCAACCCTGCGACCTCCACTTTCTGTGATGGAGCATGGTTGCCTAACACACTGTCGCCTACTCATCATTTCCCTGCGTTTCTATCATTTATCATAGATGCTCATAATGGTAACATGCGAAATATGATTACTGAAATGTGAAATAGTCATACAACCTGTCACATAGGTTACTTGATAGAATCTGCTATATAGAGGGGTCCAGAAAAATGTAGACATTCTTTGATAGTATCTTTGGAGCAAAATCACATATTGTTGCAAGTTTGCGTGGTAGTGTAGTCACACGTTTTCCAGCAGATGACAGTGCAAAGTGGAAATTGTGCAGTACATTCAAAGATCACTGCATGCTATAAACGATGACGACCTGGATCGAAGGATGGAGTAGTGCGAATGCTTTGTGAGGACGAATGGTTTGCAGCAATGGTCATCTAGACTGATGCGACGCAGTTCAAATTAATTGGTGTTTCAAACCACCACAACTGCAAGTACCGGGCTCTCGAAAATCCTCACGTTCATGTCGACAACATAGTAATGTAGCATGTGTTAATGTGTGGTGTGGTCTGCCATTGTGCAGTTTGATTGGCCCATTCTTCTTTGAAGGTACAGTTAACAGGCAAAGTGAATCTTCATATGCCGCAAACATTGATTTTACATGTCATATCAGAGTTGTTTAAAAATGAAAGAATTTACCTAAACCAAAATAGCGCTCTGCCTCACTGCTACAAAGATATCAGAGCCTACTTGGGTAAAACTTTACCTGGACAATGGACAGGTCGAACAGGGGCTGTTGCGTACCTATCATGGTCTCCGCCCCTTGCACCTCTTGACTTCTACCTGTGTGTGCCATGAAGAACGAAGTTTATCAACAGAAGCCAGCTACCCTGAGTGAGCCATGCAGTTCAGCGACATCGCAAACCCTGTTAGTGTGTGTGTGTGTGTGTGTGTTTGTACAATTCCGTTTATTTGTTTAGTTGAGTCTTTCTTTTACTGCAAATGGTGCATGTAGACAATTAAGTTTGAACCTATCAGGAGAGTAGGCATACCTTGAATACTGGTGCTGTTCTCTCTTTGTTCCATTGCATTCATGCAATTGTTTATTTCAGATTTGTGGTACGCAGTTATTTGAAAGTTTTCACCAGTACAAACACTGATTTATATGTACAGTGCACCCACACTGCATGCAGTTTCATAAGCACAACATGGTGAAGTGAGTATTTGAGAGAGAGGAATTTTTACACGCAGTTTTATCATTAAGAGATCAAAAAAGATATGAGTTCTCGAAGTACTGAACTGCTATAAGAGTGTATGTCCTCATTCTTCATATTATTTACACTTTACAGTCTCTTGTTACTCACAAAACTATTCATTCTCATACTGGGTATTTGTAGTTATTTGGGAAGGGGCCTACAATGAGTTCTTGGAGAACTGTGTGTCATGATTCGTATAGCTCTTTTCTGAAATTTGAAGATATCTATTAAGCTTGATTCAATTTTACTCCAGAACACTATGCTGTAAGACACGATGGACTGAAAGTAAGCAAAATACACTAGTCTAGTAGAGCCTACTCTAGACAATATCCTCAACGCAAAACATGCCGAATTGAACCTCTGGCATAAATACTTGAAATGGTCTTTCCAGCTGACGTTTTGATCAATGTGCCTGCCCAAAAACATTGTGGATTGCACACTCTCTACCTCCTTATCAATTAGTTGTAACTGAAGGTCCATATCTTGGGTTGCTTTGCCATACTGTATATAATATGTTTTACTTAGATTAAGTGTTAACACATTAGTGTTAAACCATTGTATATATTTCAGGACTATGTCAGTTGTGGTTGTTAATGATTTTTATCATCACTTTTAATTATGCTCGTGTCATGTGCAACAACATTATTTTGGTAACATATTTGGATTTTTTTATGTCATTTATATAAAGCAGGATTAATAAAGGACCAAGAACACTGCCCTGTGGGACGCCTATTTCCAAATTCTTTGCATCTGATTTTTATGTTCTGTGATGATTTGTACCACCTGAGTTCCATCATGAAGGTAAGATTCAAACCATTGCGCTCACAATTCCCCTACCACCTATTGCCTCCATCTTGTTTAACAGAATTTGGTTATTTACTGTATTGAAAGCTTTAGATAGATCTAAGTTAATTCCCACTACACATTTTTCAGTGTCAAAATTCCAGACAATTTCTTCAGTATAGGCACAGATAGCTGATTTCATGCTGTGGCCCAAGCAAAGCCATGTTGATCGCAGTTCAGAAGTTTGTAAGCATCTAAGTAATTTATGAGTCTGGTTTTCATTAATTTCTCTAGAATTTGGAAAATAATAGAAGGGATACTGGTCTATAATTTTCTACCTTGTGTGGATCTCCTTTTTTAAACAGTGGTCTAACGTTAGAGATTTTCAACCTCTGAGGAAACACATCTTTGCTGAAAGAAAAATTGGCAATATGTACCAGGGGCTTTATAATTTGTTGGACAACCTTTTTATTATTGACACAGGCACTTCATCCACACCTCCAGACATTTTTGATTTTAGACTCTTTATCACCTTTAATATTTCATTATCATTTGTGGGATTTAACAACATACTACTGTCTACTTTTGGGGCTGTTAATTTCGTGTTTACTAATGTTTTTACTTAATGACACAGGTACACTTAAAAAGTAATTATTTATATAATTTGCCAGGGTTTCATTTTATAATTCAATATTTTCACTATTTTTAGTACTATTTTCTGGCCCTTACCTATTTCCCTTTTCACAATTTCTCAAGTAGTTCTTAATTTATTGCCTGATTTTCTTAATAATTTATCATTACTTAATAATTTTGCTTTTGTAATTACTTTTCTATATATTTTTTGTAGTTAGTTACACATTCTTTGAACTCAGGGTCAGTACAACTTTTCAGTTTATAGCTAAGCATGGTCTTGCAGGAATTTCTAATACCTGTTGTGATCCAGGAGTTAGCATGTAAATAGCTGTATGAGTTTGTTTTTAGGCAAACACATTTCGAAATTCAACATAAACAGGGAAGAAAAACATTACTTGCAACATTTGTGCAAGTTTGTGACAGTACTTTTGCCTATGATTGGTTAGAGTATTTATGAAGTGACTGCAAATGTTCATGGAGATAGTTCTTTTGTACATTTGATATGAACTATTTTTGGTCACAGGGGCTATGGGAAATTTAAGAATGAGTGCATTGTGATCATATATTCCTTGGTCAACATTTATTACATCTGTATCTATGGCTCTATATTAGTGAAAATATTACCTATGAGACTTTTTGAAGAGTTACTCTTGTAGGATTAGTTATATGCAGATGCAAGTTGAATCTCTGTAAAACATTCAGGAACTGATCTTTGGATGCACCTTCAGCCAATAAGTTGTCATTAAAATCTGTACTTATTGTTATTGTTCATTTGTTATCATGTAATATATTGAGCAATGCCTCTAACTTATTTCTAAAAATTTCAGGATCACCACATGGTGTATTGTACACTGATAATAATATTTACTCTTTTGGATATTCAACTGCTGTAAGATGCATAACAAAATCATCTCCTAGAGATTCCTGCAGAGCTAAACATATTAACAGTAGCATCACTATATGTATATGAAACAATTAATTATGTAAAAAGTAACCATGCTGCATTGTTAAACAGAGATGTCCATACCAATACACAAGAAATGAAAATCATTATCACATAGGAGGAAATAGACTCCAATTAACTGTCAAAAAGCCTATAATAGCAGGATGCCTTCTATACAGTAGATTGTGAAACTATATAAAGATCATAGAAAACATTTCTGTTTTCAGAAATAAACCAAAACGTCTCTTGATTAAAACTTGTCAATTCAGGTGTTAAGAAATCTAGAAATAAAAAACTAATTCAAGTTTCATATAGAACTGCAAATATGCAAAAATTTTCAGAACACACAGTGTGACTTTAATCCTCAGTAATTGTATACATATATCAATGTTTTTTAGAGGATATTTTTGTACAAATAAGTAGTTTTACTGATATATGCATGTAGTTATGAATTTTTTGAAACTGGCAATTTTTTAACTTGATGTAAACTTGACCAATACCATTGTACAGAATGGTTCACAGACATAAATAAAGAGATAGATAAATAAATTTCATTGTAATGGAACTTATCAAGACCTTTCTGTCAGTTGGGCAGTATAATATCTAATTAATATTTGAATAGCACTCCACTTTAAAGTTCTTTTTTAATCTGACCACTGTACTGTGAGTCAGTGTATTAAAAGGGAAACATAATATTCCTTTGTTTCAGTGACGCAATAAGTTGTTAATTTTTTTTACTAAGATCTTGTTGTGAAGCAAAACAGTCTCGCCGATATTGTGGAGAGATTATAAAATTTTTGGTGTACTGATTTTTGTTGTAGCTGCGAAGTAATTATGGATTAATTACCTACTCAGCATACTTTTTTTCACATTATACAATTTTAAGTTAATGAAAATGTAGTCTTAGTATTCATTGATACAGAAGATAACAGTAAACATATGATACTAGATTACTTTCAATATTAAATATAGAAGTAATGTAATGCGAGACAGAAGATTACAGTTAAAATTTGCTGTTCTTGAAATCAGTTTTGCTTGTGAGGTTGTGTGTTTCTGAATTTACACATGTAAATTTGCAGTTCTATCACGTCTACAGTTAGTCAAGAACGATGGTGGGCAAATTTCGGCTTGTTCTGTGCACGTATGTTATACGTTCTCTGACACCCAGTGAGCACTCTTTTTGTGAGCACTCTGCTGTGATTATCATAGCCATTGTGAGCATTATAGCTTGCAATCCCCATCTGTGCCTCAACCTGCAGGAACTACCATCTTTCATGAATCAGACTGTAGGTTGTTAAGATGTTCGGTGATTTATTATACAGTATATCTATCTGGTGTATAACAACAACTGTCTATGGCCTTGCTTGTAGTTGTGTAAGTGTCCACTTTCTTTTGGTTATTTGTATAATTCTATTAATTTGGCTGATATATATATATATATGATACTTGTCTAACAACACACAAGTGCATACATGTCTCGAATATATATATATATTCAAGACATGTATGCACTTGTGTGTTGTTAGACAACTATCATTTTTAAAATTATTCTGTTTAATATTGTTTTTAAAGTAATAATGTAGTTGTCAGGTCAGTCAAAACTACTAATAGCAGAACAAACATACTGGTTGTAAATTTAATTATTAAATGTAAAGTAGTTACAGTAAATGTGAAACTAACTTATACTGGATGTGTGGTTATCTATAAAACTTTAATACATGATTAACATTCCTCAAAATAATGTCCTCTGCCACCTACACATTTTTCACCAATGATTGTGCCTCTCAAGATCAGGGAAAAGTCTACTGGAGCCAAGCTAGGATTGTAAGAGTTGGGGCAGTGCTGCCAAATTGTGTCAGATGGCAGAGACGTGGGTGGGAATTCGGCCGTGGTGTAATTGCTACTTTCATCTGTGAAACACATCGATATAGCTGTAAGTGTCTGGTGTCATCTGCATGACTGGTCATGATTGAAAGATCATGAACAAGATCATCATCTTGTCTCTTTTACTGCTTGATGTCCATGTACAGCAATGTCTTCCTGGGGCTCCTTTAATGGCTTCGGTCACTCAAACAGATACAACAAAGCATGTGTACCCGAAGGCTTGCTGAATCATTTGCTAGATGTCAGCAGGACTTTTTGTCAAGAGTAATGGCATACTACTGGAGTAATAACTCCACCACACATTGTGACATTTGCACTATAGCTAGACATGGGGAAATAGCTATTCTGACTCTTTAAAAGCTGAGAGTGGGCTGAGCAAGACAGTGTTTGAAGGACCAACTCCCAACTTGCCCATATGCAATGGGATCAGTAAGAGTAGTGGAAAAAATTAATTGTGTAACTTTTAATTCACACCTTGTATAATACCATCAGAATTGCCATGAGTATGTTATTCAATTGCTTTCTGTTACTTTTTTTCGTACACTGTATGATGAGTGAGCTTTCTGACATGAGCTTCCCAATATAACCATATTTAATGTTACTTCTCTGCTAATTTATCATGCTCAGTCAGTATCTGCTTATTGTACTAAGTTGGTGCATTAGTTTGTGGAATCTTTGTTTTGTATGTAAGTTTTGCAGTTGCTATGGGTTTATTTATTGAATGCCATTTTTATTTGTATTCACTCTTGCTCTTTGAGTTTATATATTGTTAGTTTGTCATTTGGAGATACTGAGTGGATCTGTGGGATGAAAGAAAGGGCCAATTAGAGAAATCTGAACATTTCCAATATATGCTTCTGGTCAAATTCAGTAGAAGTGTGACACCAGCAGAGGCAGCCAGAAACATTTGCACCGTCAGAAAGAGCACAGCTAAAAAGGTGGATTTTTTTGACTCTCCACATTAAGGAAAAACCTTAGAGATTGGATCATTGTTTAAACACATTAATCCGCAGCAGTTCAATTCAGTGTAGAATGAGAACTGGCAAATGTGATGAACTGCGATCATTTCGCCATCGTCTGAGATTTGCACGAAATGGGAAAAAGTTCGAAAGTCGGGCATATGGCTTTTCCACGCTGTAAGCCAAAATCAGTGAGTGGCCATACATGCATTATGCTTGCTCATCGTCAATCAGTTCGTGAAGAACACTGACTGCGCCTATTCTGTGCTTTTGACAGAAATCATGTCATTGCCAATGAGAAACAGTTACGTTGGAAAAAATTCTTTGTGAGCTTTTACTGTGTAACTTGTTTTCTTCCATGTCAATTATAGTTCATTATATTGGACACAATGTTGTTAAGTATTTTCTCATATATTTTGCATGATAGTTCATTACATTTTCAACAAAGCAAATGTTTAAAATTAATTTTATTCTTAGTACATAAATGTTGTGAGATTATTTGTTAATATACAGGATCTGTTTAGTTGTTATTAGCATTAAATATTCATGAAGATTGGTAATCTACCAGTTTTCTCTACTTACTTTTTAACCCTGCTGTTCTGTTCGGGTCTATATGACCCGAAACGAATATGAACGTTATTTTACATTATGTAAATACCAATATATATTTATGAAACTTTGTGACTTTGTCTGAAAATGGATGAGCAGCATGTGTTTTAAAAGGTTTTAAAAAAGTTTAAGAAGTTTGGGCTTCAACTGTAATAGTTGCATATGTAATGTTCGGGTCATAATGACCCGACACAAATATGTTTAGTGTAACTCGTATTTATTTCTAAAATCTGGAAATGGCGAAAATTATTTTTGTTGTGTTGTGTGGGAATAGTGACTGCATCATTCCAACTTACTCTCAACAATCACCTAAAGCTCCATGCGTTCACAACAATGGGCTTGTTTGTTGCTTTCCCCAGGAAATAATAATTGGCAGTTCTCAATAATTGGAATGCTTTGTTTCTGCCCAGTTTGACTTGTGACACCATGGCGATGAGACCATTGAATGATCGTGAGTTGGAAGAAATAGTAAATGCCTCACCAGATGAAGGATCACTTTCTGAGTTTGAAGATCACATCAGCAATGCATCTGAAAGCGAGTGTTCCGATGACAGTTACGACAGTCCACAGCCCATACAAAATAGTGTAGAGACTTTTCTTTCTAAAAATGGGAATATAGAATGGCAGTTGCATCCACCAGCACAACATGGTCGCCTACCAGCTTCGAACATCATCAAGAGTACCCCAGGAGTTACCAGGTATGCAGTCAGCAGAATATCTGATGTAAAATGTTCATTTGAAGCAGTATTTCACACAGCGCTTCAAAATGAAATAATAGAGATGACAAATATTGAAGGGCAGCGAGTTTATGGTGAACAGTGGACAGATATTGATGGTTCTGTTTTCCATGCATACTTAGGACTCTTACTCCTAGCGGGTGTATATCGATCTCATGGGGAGTCTACAAAAAGTTTGTGGGATAAAGATACTGGGCGAAACATATTTCGAGCAACCATGTCTCATGAAACATTCTGTAAGATATCACGTGTCCTGCGATTTGACAAGAAATCTACTAGAGAGGAAAGACGACGTACTGACAAACTTGCCGCAATTCGTAGTATTTGGGAGAAGTGGGTAGAGGTCCTTCCTAAACTGTATAATCCAGGAGAAAATGTTACTGTTGACGAGCAGTTAGTAGCATTTAGAGGTCGCTGTCCATTCAAGCAGTATATCCCAAGTAAACCGGCAAAATATGGGATCAAAATATGGACCATGTGTGACAGCAAAACTTCATACGTACTGAAAGCCCAAATTTATACAGGAAAGGTGAGTGGAGCGGCACCAGAAAGAAATCAGGGAATGAGGGTGGTATCTGATCTCACTTCTGAGTTACGTGGTCAGAATATCACGTGTGACAACTTTTTTACGTCGTACAATTTGGGGCAGCTGCTTCTGAAAAGGAAATTGACTATGTTGGGAACTATACGGAAAAATAAGCCGGAGCTTCCACACAAAATGACCAACAAGGAGGTACACAGCTCTTCATTTTACTTCACAAATGACACTACTGTGGTTAATTATATTCCTAAGAGACACAAGAATGTTGTACTTATGAGCACTCTCCACCATGATGCGGAAATCAGTGACAGGGCTGATAAGAAGCCAAAAATGATTTTGGACTATAATTCAACCAAAGGTGCTGTAGACACGCTTGATCAGTTATTAGGTACATATACATGCAAACGAAAAAGTAATAGGTGGCCAATGATAGTTTTCTACAATATTCTTGATGTTTCTGCTTATAATGCATACGTTTTGTGGATTTCGGTTGACCCTAATTGGAATGCAAGCAAATTGACTAGAAGGAGAATATTCTTGGAGGAACTTGGAAAGTCACTGATAAAAGAACATATTGCATCAAGAACGCATTTCCCAAGAACAGAAGATTCTTTGAGAATGGTCACAAGCATCCAAAACCCGAATGATGTGGGTGGTGTGTCAGAATCGGTAACAACAAGAAAATCTACAAAACGTGCACGCTGTAAGTTCTGTCCATCAAGTAATGACAATAAAACAAACATGGTGTGTGGAAAATGTAGTAAACATATTTGCAAGAAACATGTAACCTACTTGTGTCCACAGTGCAAGCAGTAAGAAAAGAACTGTAGTATTTTATAAGATGATTGTATTGAAAATTCTGTTGTTTCAAATTTATGTGAATACTTGTGCCTAAACTACAATCAGTAAGAAGAGAGGATTCTAAAGTTGTAGTGCTTTCTATGTTGGAATGTAATAAAAAAACTGTAGTGTGTTCTGTACTGTAGTGTGCTCTAAGATGAATATCTGTAATGACAACTGTCTGTTGTTAGAAAATGTCAATACTTACGTCTAAACTGTCAACAATAAGAATAGAAGTATGGAAAAACTGTAGTGCTTTCTAAGTTGAATGCCTGTAATGGAAACTGTCTGTTGTTTCAAATTTATGTGCATATTTAAATGAAAAATATCCCTCAATAAAGTTGTATGCATTGTTATTATTATTATTATTACCATTATTATTATTATTATTATTATTATTATTATTACTAACAAGGTACTGGAATAGAACAACAATGTCGATAGCTAAAACTGTACCAAAATTTATGTTTCTAAAGCATTTTGATATGTCGGGTCATATTGACCCGAACAGTATATATGTCAAGTAAAAGTGAACAGAACAGCAGGGTTAATCATAATCTTGTTCCTGAATTTCATCTATTTAGTTATAGGTTATGTTGTATTGGGTTCTTTTGTATCCAGAACACTTCCTGTGACAAACTTTTGACTATTTGTGTGAAATGCCAGCACGAATAAGGATCAGTTATCATCGTCATATTATGGCCCTTTGTGTCTGATGAAACCACAGATCCAGATGAGGTTACTTGCCTGTGTAAAAATACCTCTGTAGGCATTACCTAAATAAGTCACTGGTTGTAGAAAGTGAATGGTGTACAGAGTCCATCCCTGTGTACATGGGTGTTCATACCCAGTTAATTCTGCTGTTGCTGCCCACAGACATTATTACACATTTTGAGGGCAGCAGAAGTGCCAATGTGTTCCAAAATGCCGCCACGAAGCAGAGGAGATGGCTTTGATTAGTGATCTTGCTGGATTTACTTAGCAAATTCAGGAATTACAACAGAACTGAGCCTCTAGAAAAGCATGTGCCACAACCAGAGGGGTGCCTGAGCCGTAAATTTAAGAGCGACTGCACTACCACAGCTGAGGCAACTGTGATACAAACAGAAAGGCGGCTGCCGCGCCACCAGCCACCAGCCGAGGGGCGGCTGCCGCGCCACCAGCCACCAGCCACCGGCCGAGGGGCGGCTGCCGCGCCACCAGCCACCAGCCACCGGCCGAGGGGCGGCTGCCGCGCCACCAGCCACCAGCCACCGGCCGAGGGGCGGCTGCCGCGCCACCAGCCACCAGCCACCGGCCGAGGGGCGGCTGCCGCGCCACCAGCCACCAGCCACCGGCCGAGGGGCGGCTGCCGCGCCACCAGCCACCAGCCACCGGCCGAGGGGCGGCTGCCGCGCCACCAGCCACCAGCCACCGGCCGAGGGGCGGCTGCCGCGCCACCAGCCACCAGCCACCGGCCGAGGGGCGGCTGCCGCGCCACCAGCCACCAGCCACCGGCCGAGGGGCGGCTGCCGCGCCACCAGCCACCAGCCACCGGCCGAGGGGCGGCTGCCGCGCCACCAGCCACCAGCCACCGGCCGAGGGGCGGCTGCCGCGCCACCAGCCACCAGCCACCGGCCGAGGGGCGGCTGCCGCGCCACCAGCCACCAGCCACCGGCCGAGGGGCGGCTGCCGCGCCACCAGCCACCAGCCACCGGCCGAGGGGCGGCTGCCGCGCCACCAGCCACCAGCCACCGGCCGAGGGGCGGCTGCCGCGCCACCAGCCACCAGCCACCGGCCGAGGGGCGGCTGCCGCGCCACCAGCCACCAGCCACCGGCCGAGGGGCGGCTGCCGCGCCACCAGCCACCGGCCGAGGGGCGGCTGCCGCGCCACCAGCCACCGGCCGAGGGGCGGCTGCCGCGCCACCAGCCACCGGCCGAGGGGCGGCTGCCGCGCCACCAGCCACCAGCCACCGGCCGAGGGGCGGCTGCCGCGCCACCAGCCACCAGCCACCGGCCGAGGGGCGGCTGCCGCGCCACCAGCCACCAGCCACCGGCCGAGGGGCGGCTGCCGCGCCACCAGCCACCAGCCACCGGCCGAGGGGCGGCTGCCGCGCCACCAGCCACCGGCCGATGGGCGGCTGCCGCGCCACCAGCCACCAGCCATCAGCCACCGGCCGAGGGGCGGCTGCCGCGCCACCAGCCACCAGCCACCGGCCGAGGGGCGGCTGCCGCGCCACCAGCCACCAGCCACCGGCCGAGGGGCGGCTGCCGCGCCACCAGCCACCAGCCACCGGCCGAGGGGCGGCTGCCGCGCCACCAGCCACCAGCCACCGGCCGAGGGGCGGCTGCCGCGCCACCAGCCACCAGCCACCGGCCGAGGGGCGGCTGCCGCGCCACCAGCCACCAGCCACCAGCCACCGGCCGATGGGCGGCTGCCGCGCCACCAGCCACCAGCCACCGGCCGAGGGGCGGCTGCCGCGCCACCAGCCACCGGCCGAGGGGCGGCTGCCGCGCCACCAGCCACCGGCCGAGGGGCGGCTGCCGCGCCACCAGCCACCGGCCGAGGGGCGGCTGCCGCGCCACCAGCCACCAGCCACCGGCCGAGGGGCGGCTGCCGCGCCACCAGCCACCAGCCACCGGCCGAGGGGCGGCTGCCGCGCCACCAGCCACCAGCCACCAGCCACCGGCCGAGGGGCGGCTGCCGCGCCACCAGCCACCAGCCACCGGCCGAGGGGCGGCTGCCGCGCCACCAGCCACCAGCCACCAGCCACCGGCCGAGGGGCGGCTGCCGCGCCACCAGCCACCAGCCACCAGCCACCGGCCGAGGGGCGGCTGCCGCGCCACCAGCCACCAGCCACCAGCCACCGGCCGAGGGGCGGCTGCCGCGCCACCAGCCACCAGCCACCAGCCACCGGCCGAGGGGCGGCTGCCGCGCCACCAGCCACCAGCCACCAGCCACCGGCCGAGGGGCGGCTGCCGCGCCACCAGCCACCAGCCACCAGCCACCGGCCGAGGGGCGGCTGCCGCGCCACCAGCCACCAGCCACCGGCCGAGGGGCGGCTGCCGCGCCACCAGCCACCAGCCACCGGCCGAGGGGCGGCTGCCGCGCCACCAGCCACGAGCCACCGGCCGAGGGGCGGCTGCCGAGCCACCAGCCACCGGCCGAGGGGCGGCTGCCGCGCCACCAGCCACCAGCCACCAGCCACCGGCCGAGGGGCGGCTGCCGCGCCACCAGCCACCAGCCACCAGCCACCGGCCGAGGGGCGGCTGCCGCGCCACCAGCCACCGGCCGAGGGGCGGCTGCCGCGCCACCAGCCACCAGCCACCAGCCACCGGCCGAGGGGCGGCTGCCGCGCCACCAGCCACCAGCCACCAGCCACCGGCCGAGGGGCGGCTGCCGCGCCACCAGCCACCAGCCACCAGCCACCGGCCGAGGGGCGGCTGCCGCGCCACCAGCCACCAGCCACCAGCCACCGGCCGAGGGGCGGCTGCCGCGCCACCAGCCACCAGCCACCAGCCACCGGCCGAGGGGCGGCTGCCGCGCCACCAGCCACCAGCCACCGGCCGAGGGGCGGCTGCCGCGCCACCAGCCACCAGCCACCGGCCGAGGGGCGGCTGCCGCGCCACCAGCCACGAGCCACCGGCCGAGGGGCGGCTGCCGAGCCACCAGCCACCGGCCGAGGGGCGGCTGCCGCGCCACCAGCCACCAGCCACCAGCCACCGGCCGAGGGGCGGCTGCCGCGCCACCAGCCACCGGCCGAGGGGCGGCTGCCGCGCCACCAGCCACCAGCCACCGGCCGAGGGGCGGCTGCCGCGCCACCAGCCACCAGCCACCGGCCGAGGGGCGGCTGCCGCGCCACCAGCCACCAGCCACCAGCCACCGGCCGAGGGGCGGCTGCCGCGCCACCAGCCACCAGCCACCAGCCACCGGCCGAGGGGCGGCTGCCGCGCCACCAGCCACCAGCCACCAGCCACCGGCCGAGGGGCGGCTGCCGCGCCACCAGCCACCAGCCACCAGCCACCGGCCGAGGGGCGGCTGCCGCGCCACCAGCCACCAGCCACCAGCCACCGGCCGAGGGGCGGCTGCCGCGCCACCAGCCACCAGCCACCGGCCGAGGGGCGGCTGCCGCGCCACCAGCCACCAGCCACCGGCCGAGGGGCGGCTGCCGCGCCACCAGCCACCGGCCGAGGGTCTTAGATGTGCTGCACTGTTCAAAATGGTAACTTTGGGATGGCTGTTGTGGATTACTGTTGCTCTGATATTGCAGAGTGGTAATATAGAACCCTGAGTCTGAAGATTACTATCACCACACTAGCACATGTATTGCATACATAATTGGAGTAATACTTACCAATACCATTGCAGTGGATTTTTGTGTATCATCTGTCTGCCCATGGAGCTGAGGATTGAATCGTAGCTGAGATGAGTTGTTTTGTGAGCTTTAGACTTCTAGAGAACAGCTGATGAGTGATGCAGTTTGATCATTCAATACTCCAATGGCAGTTGTCACCTGTGTGGATCAATCATGCGAGTGTAATCCTTAGTAAAATGTGCTAGCCATCTGTTGTGCAACAGAAAGCATTTCTTTACACATTGGCAGTTTCACGCATGGATATGTAGTGACATTCTGAAGCTGAACAGACTGAACACTAGTGCTCTAAGTGACCACCAGAAATCTTTGACAATAACCGAAGAAACTGGTCTCTCAGCAGCACAGAGAACAAAAGGGAGAACAGAGCAGTGGCATCATGTGATATGATAAAAACATGGAACATGTTTAAGTGATTTGTTTGTGTGAATTGTTATCAAGGCCATTACTGATGCACTGATGCAACTCTATGCAAAGGAACTCTGATTACTTGATGCTGATTGTCCTAATGGATTCCCATGCTAAAAAGTGTTGTTTCCTTTCCAAGGTACCTAGTGTTATCGAGCAGGCACCACTTCAATTTATTAACATATTTACTGTCATGCTATACAGTTAAAGTTGTGTTGTCCATTGCATCCAGTGAAACTGAAAGAAAATATCTATGGTTATGTTTATGGTTGGCACGTAATATTTGATGTGATCTGTCTCTACAGCAGTGTTTGTGCTGGTAAGGTTCCAGTTTACCTGGATCACCTTGGATTGTTCTGTTGGAATTAACTTTTGTAGTTCATTTGCTAGATTGTGAATGTATGTCAGAGATAAAATTATTGTTGGTACAGAACAAGAAATTTAATGTTGATACACCACAATATTTAAATTTTTCCAAGATTTCATGAAGCTTCATGTTTTGGTCTGAATTTCATAATACTGTCAAATTGCAAATATTTCTTGGAGTATTAGTTTTGGGCCATTTACTTGAAGTACATTCCAAATGTCCTTATTCAAGCTACTTATCTTCAGACGTGTGTTGTGTGTTCTAAATCTGGCAGTGCCCCTCCTGTCATGACTTGTAATCACAAATTAGGTACTAGTCAACAGTTCAGGTTTACAAAGACAACAGGCAGACCTCTGTAAAAGTTCTAACAGTTAAAACTGTTTTTCAATAATTTATTTTAATGCAAAAAAAGGCATGTTCTTTTCTGAAGGACATCATCTTTCCACCATTGACTGTAATGTTTTATTTTGCAATACACGGTTGCAATTGTGGCACTTAACCCATTGCCATGTGCTAAAAACAGTGTCATTCGAAAAATTCATTTTGACTGTGGATCCCGAGAGCTAGAAGTTATTCACTGTATGTTCCTTTAAGCATTTATGTAAAACTACCACTGTACTTTCTTTATCTGGAGTAATAATGAGTTCTCAGTTGTTTGACCTGTTGT
This sequence comes from Schistocerca cancellata, assembly GCF_023864275.1. Lineage (NCBI taxonomy): Eukaryota > Metazoa > Arthropoda > Insecta > Orthoptera > Acrididae > Schistocerca > Schistocerca cancellata. The sequence goes on from NC_064637.1 coordinate 42,406,494, forward strand.
ACAGCATAACTTTTTTAGTCTTGCTCACAAATCTTGATGTGGTGAAATACCTGCAAAGGCATTGCTCTCTTCCTCACTAAATATGGTTTCCACAGATAAGTAATATGTGAGATTAATCCCCCACCAATTTCACACAGTATTTGCACTCTCTTTGATGATTACACTGTCAATAAGATGTAAAACACTACCCTTGTCCTTCAGTGTGCTCTGGATCATCAGAGTGTTATAGAATACATAAACATGCAACTACAATGATTTATCTCTATATACTCTCATACTATAATCACATTGAACTATATATGTGACTTGTAGTTATTTTAGTAAATCTCTCCTTAATGTTTGTACTCTGTATTGGATAACTCTGTGGTTTTGACTACTAAAGAGTTGATGCCTGTTATGCCTCTATGTTGTTTTCCATGTTTTTCCTTTCCTTACTTGATATACATTACTTTTTTATTAAATACTATTTTTATGTTTAAAATACCATATTTTCCTGTATGAAAACTGTAATGCATGCCTTTTTAACACACTGTATTTATTGAACATAATTGTAAGTAGTTCCCAGTTCAATATTTTTTGTATTCTGTTAAAATGTGTTGAGCTATTTACTTGAAGACCTAATAGAGAGCTAAATAAAATATTGTTAAACATTTAAAAATGTGTGTTTTTTTCTACCCAGCAAATACACTGAGGCGACTAGTCACGGGATAGCAATAGGCACATATACAGATGGCAATGGTATCATGTACACAAGGTATAAAAGAGCAGTGCATTGACAGAACCATCATTTGTATTCAGATGATTAATCTGAAAAAGTTCACAAAGTGATTATGGTGGCATGATAGGAATTAACAGAATTCGATCACAAAATGGAAGTTGGAGCTAGATACATGGGACATTCCATTTAAAAAATCATTACGGAATTCAATATTCTGAGATCCACATTGTCAAGACTTTGTCAAGAATACCAGATTTCTGGCATTACCTCTCACCGTGGATAATGCAGTGGCCAATGTCTCAAGAGTAGCCCAATTTATGTAGAGTTGTCAGTGCTAACAGACAAGCAACACTACATGAAATAACCGGAGAAACAATGTGGAACATATGACAAACTTATGTTAGGACTGTGTGATGAATGGGCTGTGGCAGCAGACAATCAATGGGAGTGCCTTCGCTAAAAGCACGACATGCCTGCAGTACATCTCCTGGGCTAATGACCATATCAGTTTGACTCTAGATTTGAAAGCTATGGCCTGGTCAGTTGAATACCAGTTTCAGTTCGGGCTGATGGTTGGGTTTGAGTGTGGTGCAGACCACAGGAAGCCAAGACCCAAGCTGTCAACAAGACACTAAGCAAATTGGCGGTAGCTCGTACTGGTGTCGGCTGCATTTACCTGAAATGGACTGTGTCCTCTGGTTCGATTGATCCTATCATTAACTGGAAATGGTTAAGTGTGGCTACTTGGAGATCATTTGCAGCCATTCAGGGACTAAAAGTTCCCAAACAATGATGGAATTTCTCTGGATGACAATGCACGATGACACGCTTACAGTTGTTGACCATTAGTTTAAAGAACAGTGTAGAACATTTAAGCAAATGATTTGGCCACCCATCAAACATTTATGGGGCATAATCAAGAGTTGAGTTCGTGCAAAAAATCCTTCATCAGCAACATTTCTACAATGATGGATGGCCATGGAGGCAGCAAGGCTCAGTATTTCCTCAGAGGACTTCCACTGACTTGTTTAGTCCATGCCACATCAAGTTGCTGCATTACACAGGGCAAAATGAGGTCTCACGTGATATTAAGAGGTATCCCATGACTTTTGTCACGCCAGTGTATAGTTCAGCTAGATGCAGTAAACCCCCTCCCTTTTCCCTCCAGTAGGCCTTCATCACCAACCCAAGGAAACGTTCATCAGCACTGAGGTACTAATTTAAACTGTGAAAACTGTTGGAAGTAGGCTGTTCGAATCTGTATTTCTATTCTGCACTCAGAGGGAATAATGATTTTAACTGGTGTGCAAATAATTAAATTATTGTGGGAAATCAACAAGTTGTCATAAAGATGATTAGTGTAATGCTGGAAGCGCACAAGCTAAACACTCATGACCTTGAGCAGTGGAAGTAATTGGATATTTCTACAGTTGTGGATATTTAAATTAAATGAATCAAGTTGGCAATCTTTTGAGGTTCATATTCTGAGAGTGCACTGAGTTCAACTCTTGTGGTTACATTATTTCTGTGGTTAGTTGTTAGTTGCCAGCAGATAAAGTGAAGAAATATTTAATATTATTCTTTTTCAAGGATCTAATGCTTAGGCCTGGAATACAAGGATGACAGTGGAAAATATCTGCACACTGTCGCAGAATATTATTTAGCATGCAACACTGCCCGCCTAATTACTACTTCAGAAAGTGCAAAGGCGCAGTAGAGCTCTGATCACAGTGACTCAATTTTCATATACGAGGAAAACAGACCACTGGCAGGGGGGGGGGGGGGGGGGTGTAGAGTGAGTGAGTGAGTGAGTGAGTGAGTGAGTGATTTTGCTTTTGATTTTACACTCAGTATGAAAGATCTAAATATGGAAACAGAGGTAAGTTATACTTTGTGTGTTGCACACAAATCAAAATGTATTCCTGCTACAAATTCATGACTCAACTGAGCTGTTAAAAATTACTGCAGATGTGTAGAGACACAGTCAACAGGAAACGAGAAGTGCATGGTGCCACCTAGGAACAGGTAAATGTTTTCCTTTTTTACAATTGTTGGTCTTGAGGAGGGAAGATATGAATATATGACTGTTATAATTATCACTTGCACCCCCCCCCCCCCCCACCCACCCATATTACCCGGCAGTATTCGCCGTTCTGTAAGCAATTTGTGTTGTTCTGTATTAAATACTTATAGGTTAACACACAGCACCTGTCCCATTCAAAAGAAAAGAGGGATTTCCAAGGGGGTTAACCTCTGTGAAGTAGAAATTCTTTTGTAAGTTCATTTGTAATTACAAAGGCAGTTACGAAGGCTGTAAGGTGAGATAAGTATGTGCTATCACATCACATTACCATGTAATAATGGATAAATACATGAGAACTCATTAATGTTTTGCTGGGCTCGATCAGGTCAAGACTTGATAATGCAACATTCTTTTAGCCTCAAATATAACTATTTTGATTGGTAGCAACTGTGATTGAAGCATCTATTTTTAAATGATTGCTGGTAATGTAGCTTCCACTATTAATCAGTTGCCTGTTACAGAAGTTTTGATACAGAATGATCTTCTATCAAGGAGTCACTTGGGGAGAACTGTTCAAGAAGACTTTGTCTGCAGTGAATACTAGCATTTGATCTGTCAGTTGATAACAGATGAACAACAGTCACTTGGCGTATAGTGTATTATACTGAAAATAACTAGCAGACTATCTTGATTTCTTTGTGTATCTCATACTATGCTTCCGCTGCTGTCATACTGTCCATGTATTCCATGAACACACAAGGAGGTAATGAAGTTTTGGTTACATTCAGAACTAAATCTCTTACTTTAAATTACCAGCAATAACATGCAATTAACAAAAAAAGTGTGACTGAGTTGAAAGAGTTCCTTCTGTGTATGACAATTAGTATTAAAATCAAATACCGATAGATTTACTGGAACAGAGGAAATCCTCACACTCATGTGGGCAAACATGTTAATTTACAGGGTGTTAATGTAGGATGCAGTCTGTCATCACATGGTTTGATTGGCCTATTCTTCCTTGAAGGTGAGGCGGTGTTCCTACGCTGCAAACAAGTTTTATCTGCCATCTGAGAGGTATCTGGAAATGAAAAATTTTGCTTAACGTATGCTAAGAACAACACACATACCCATGCCCGAGGGGAGACTCGAACCTCCGGTGGGTGGGGCCGCGCTATCCGTGACGTAGCGCCTCAAACTGCGTGGTCACTCCGTGGGGCTCATACTATTAGAAACTCACGATACAGTGAGATAAATCGCAATAAAACAATTTTTCACTAAACATATGCTGCGAAACATCAACACAAACAACGTCCGCTATCTAGCCAAACTGTCAATCAAAATTTCTCTCAAACACGTCTAAGACGATCTACGCTTGACGAACACGTCAGACTCCACTGTATACGCTCAAATATTTGGCAGCGTAGTTAAGGTTGACAAAATATTCGAGCGTTTACAGGGGCCTTCGCCGCTTTCTGCCTTACTACATATTACCGCACTACTTTCTATCCAACCGATGTATAACATTTCTTCATCTTCTGTTCTGTCCAAAACATCAAAACGTGCCTCGATCTTCATACTGTATGGGTTTATTTTAAACGCGAAAAATTCGAAACAATTGAGCTTCCTCCGACTTGGTCAGCTTTAACAATGACCATTTCCATACCTGCAAACAGCAGTACACGGGGTTTGGTGACGCAATGGGGTACTACAGGGAGAGGTGCAAACGCAAAAAAGAATCGAGCCCTGTCCGTTTGTACATCTGCTGTGATTGCAGAGATTAGAACACGAATGATCGAAAGTCGACACGTTAATTGCACAACAGGTGAACGTTTCGCGTAGGTTTTGTCGAGATGTTTTTTACACCATACGGGGATGAAGCCCTACAAAATGACGTGTCGAAGAACTAGAGGAGGAAGATAAGGCAAAACGTGTAAATTACTGTAAATATCTGTGCAAAACAATTGAGTGGCGTGTTGGATCAGCTGCGATGAATTCAGGTTCCATCTGATAGCACGTGTGAACTCGCAGGACATCAGATGTTGGTGAACAAACAATCCCTACAGGAGGATGAGGAACCTCTTCACGGTGAAAAAATCTGAGTGGGGTGTGTGTCCTGTCAGCAAGTCGGATTGTGGGTCCTGTATTCTTCGTAACAACAGTAAACACTGCTGAGTATGTCCAAATCATTCAGGAATTTAATACTGGACGATTATAATTAAAGTTAAACTTTCAAACCACCGTAGAAAGAATAACACCTCTAATCAGAGGGTGCTTTTCTGGATGAGGTATCGAACATATTGCTTCCCCCTACTTATATCTCCAGAGGAGATCACAAATGTAAAATTAGAGAGACTCGAACGCGCACGGAGGCTTTTCGGCAATCGTTCTTCCCGCGAACCGTACGAGACTGGAACAGGAAAGGGAGGTAATGACAATGGCATGCAAAGTGCCCTCCGCCACACACCGTTGGGTGGCTTGCGGAGTATAAATGTAGATGTAGATGTAGGTCAGAATGACGTCAAATTGCAACGGAATATCATCAGAGAAAAGGGGAAAACGTATGGCAGAAGAAAAATAGTTACAAAATACATCAATGGATGGCGCTATAAACATCATAATTTGATAAAGATAGACTACAAACGACAAATGAATCATAAAACAATGCCTAAGGTCCAGAATGAGATTTTCACTCTGCAGCGGAGTGTGCGCTGATATGAAACTTCCTGGCAGATTAAAACTGTGTGCCCGACCGAGACTCGAACTCGGGACCTTTGCCTTTCGCAGGCAAGTGCTCTACCAACTGAGCTACCGAAGCACGACTCACGACCGGTACTCACAGCTTTACTTCTGCCAGTACCTCGTCTCCCACCTTCCAAACTTTACAGAAGCTCTCCTGCGAACCATGCAGAACTAGCACTCCTGAAAGAAAGGATATTGCGGAGACATGGCTTAGCCACAGCCTGGGGGATGTTTCCAGAATGAGATTTTCACTCTGCAGCGGAGTGTGCACTGATATGAAACTTCCTGGCAGATTAAAACTGTGTGCCCGACCGAGACTCGAACTCGGGACCTTTGCCTTTCGCGGGCAAGTGCTCTACCAACTGAGCTACCGAAGCACGACTCACGACCGGTACTCACAGCTTTACTTCTGCCAGTACCTCGTCTCCCACCTTCCAAACTTTACAGAAGCTCTCCTGCGAACCATGCAGAACTAGCACTCCTGAAAGAAAGGATATTGCGGAGACATGGCTTAGCCACAGCCTGGGGGATGTTTCCAGAATGAGATTTTCACTCTGCAGCGGAGTGTGCGCTGATATGAGACTTCCTGGCAGATTAAAACTGTGTGCCCGACCGAGACTCGAACTCGGGACCTTTGCCTTTTGCGGGCAAGTGCTCTACCAACTGAGCTACCGAAGCACGACTCACGACCGGTACTCACAGCTTTACTTCTGCCAGTACCTCGTCTCCCACCTTCCGCCTTCCACCTTCCGCCACCTCTCCGCTGCAGAGTGAAAATCTCATTCTGGAAACATCCCCCAGGCTGTGGCTAAGCCATGTCTCCGCAATATCCTTTCTTTCAGGAGTGCTAGTTCTGCATGGTTCGCAGGAGAGCTTCTGTAAAGTTTGGAAGGTGGGAGACGAGGTACTGGCAGAAGTAAAGCTGTGAGTACCGGTCGTGAGTCGTGCTTCGGTAGCTCAGTTGGTAGAGCACTTGCCCGCAAAAGGCAAAGGTCCCGAGTTCGAGTCTCGGTCGGGCACACAGTTTTAATCTGCCAGGAAGTTTCATATCAGCGCACACTCCGCTGCAGAGTGAAAATCTCATTCTGGAAACATCCCCCAGGCTGTGGCTAAGCCATGTCTCCGCAATATCCTTTCTTTCAGGAGTGCTAGTTCTGCATGGTTCGCAGGAGAGCTTCTGTAAAGTTTGGAAGGTGGGAGACGAGGTACTGGCAGAAGTAAAGCTGTGAGTACCGGTCGTGAGTCGTGCTTCGGTAGCTCAGTTGGTAGAGCACTTGCCCGCGAAAGGCAAAGGTCCCGAGTTCGAGTCTCGGTCGGGCACACAGTTTTAATCTGCCAGGAAGTTTCATATCAGCGCACACTCCGCTGCAGAGTGAAAATCTCATTCTGGAAACATCCCCCAGGCTGTGGCTAAGCCATGTCTCCGCAATATCCTTTCTTTCAGGAGTGCTAGTTCTGCATGGTTCGCAGGAGAGCTTCTGTAAAGTTTGGAAGGTGGGAGACGAGGTACTGGCAGAAGTAAAGCTGTGAGTACCGGTCGTGAGTCGTGCTTCGGTAGCTCAGTTGGTAGAGCACTTGCCCGCAAAAGGCAAAGGTCCCGAGTTCGAGTCTCGGTCGGGCACACAGTTTTAATCTGCCAGGAAGTTTCAATGCCTAAGGTGTACGTTTGACGTTAAACAAACTGTACTACTCCGTGTGTATTAGTTACGTAAGCACATCCATCATGGCAAGGTCATATCGGATGGGAAAAATTGGTTTTTAATTGTCCTGAGACCAAAAACCGCATAAAAGGCATGAATCAAGATCAAATCGGATTATTAATTTCCGTGTTATTGACGTAAAACATGTTCAATATGTTGTCCACCGTTTTCTGCAACAAGTTGAAATCGAGAAACAGCATGTTCAAACAACTGACCGAAGTGTTTCCGGGGTCACATTCAGAATATGTTGCGCAATGCGTGCCTTCAATGCAGCTATCTTTCAGATAGCCCCACAGCCAGAAGCCACGCGGCTTAAGATCAGGTTGTAGGCAAATGGCGGCTGATAATTCTAGCATTTCCGATATGGTGCTTCAGCAGCTGCTTAACTGGATGTGCAATGGTGCGGAGGTGCGCCATAATGCATAAAAATGATACCATCTACATCCACGCTCCTGGAGAGCTGGAATGACGTGGTTGTGCAAAAGACACTGATAGCGCTTATCAGTGACGGTACAGGTAACAGGACCGGAAGCACCTGTATCTTCAAAAAAATATGGCCCTATGATAAATGATGCCGTAAAACCGCACCACACAATGACCTTTTCAGGATAAAGTGGTACTGGTTGATATGGGTGTGGATTTTCTGTTGCCCATATTCGACAATTCTGTGTACTGTCACATTCTTGTTAGATGGAAGTGGGCTTCGTCTGTCCACAAAATGTTCCACGGCCAATCATTGTCCACTTCTATGCGAGCAAGAAATTCTAATGCAAAGGTATCTCTCCCTGCTAGGTCAACAAGAAGCACATGGGTAATTTTGAATGGATAGCAAAGAAGGATGTTTGTAGGATTTTATGCACCATGCTCACGAATGTGTCCGATGTTCGGGCAATTCTCCATACGCTACACGTTTACACACCACCTCTCGGCTCCTCCTGCATTGCTGTGGCCGCTGCTTCCACTGACGTCGAATCAATTCGTTTCCTCCCTCTCCTGGGTTCCACACCAAAAGAACCCGCCTTTTCGAATTTCCGAATTATTTTCTCCAGACTCACGGCAGTCATCGGACCAACACCTATTTTCAAACCCTTCAGTGTCCGGAACTTCTGCAGAGCGACGTGTGCACAGTCATCATTCTTTTAATACAGCTTGACAAGCAGAGCGCGATCCTGCATTGAGACAGTCATGGCGAACGTCACAGACGCGAAAGGAGGAAAATCCGTGTACACGGCGTGATTATACCAACTTCAGTGGGTCATGCGCATGACAGGTGGTTTCATTTACGTATTCGTCCGCCGCTCGTGGTCTCGCGGTAGCGTTCTCGCTTCCCGAGCACGGGGTCCCGGGTTCGATTCCCGGCGGGGTCAGGAATTTTCACCTGCCTCGAGATGACTGGGTGTTTGTGTTGACCTCATCATTTCATCACCATCCAGGAAAGTGGCGAAATTGGACTGAGCAAAGATTGGGTAATTGTACGGGCGCTGATAACCACGCAGTTGAGCGCCCCACAAATCAAACATCATTATCATCATTTACGTATTCTGACACATATAGCGCCATCTATTGATCAACTTTCACACTATTTTTTTCTTATGCCATACGTTGTCCCCCTTCTTCGATAACAATCCGTTGGAATTTGATGTCATTCTGATCAGTGGTGTTATTTCTACAGCGTTTTGAAAGTTTAATTATTATGACCCTGTACACAGTTGACCCCACATGAACATACGTAAGCTGTCTTTCAACAGGTTCAGGCACCTGTTACATTTCACGCGAGTCGATCTCACGCATTCATCAAAGATCCGTAGAGAAAAGGACAATTAGCAAAGGATTGTGGTCGCTGCAATCACTGGACCTATTCGTGGGGCAACCTAAAGGAAAAAGTGTACACAAATGAATCAATAACGTTAGAGACTTGAAGGACAATATTCACAATGAAATCTTGAGAACTGATGCGGCAGAGCAGCGCAAAGTGTATGTTAACATGTTAGGGAATGCACTAAGGTGCATTGAAGCACAAGGTCAGCATCTAAAGTAATGTAAAAGACAAGATCAATTCCGTAAATGTAGACTATTGCATTAGCTTATTTAGTTCTTCATTGTCTAATTATTACACGTATATCTATTTTTTGTTGTATCTGCTCGTGACGGACAACAATTCGTGCGTAATTGGCGAGCAGTGTCCACTCGGGGCCGGTTTTTCATGGGCCACCCTATACTGATGAAAGGAGAAAATATAAAAATGCAGTAAATGAAGCAGGCAAAAAGGAATACAGATGTCTCAAAAATGAGATCGACAGGAAGTGCAAAATGGCTAAGCAGGGACGGATAGAGGACAAATGTAAGGATGTAGAGGCTTATCTCACTAGGGGCAAGATAGATACTGCCTACAGGAAAATTAAAAAGACCTTTGCAAAAAAGACAGCCACTTATATGAATATCAAGAGCACAGATGGAAACCCAGTTGTAAGCAAAGAAGGAAAGCAGAAAGGTGGAAGGAGTGTATAGAGGGTCTGTACAAGGGCGATGTACTTGAGGACAATATTATAGAAATGGAAGAGGATATAGATGAAGATGAAGTGGGAAATACTGAAAGACCTGAGTCGAAACAAGGCCTCGGGAGTAGACAAAATTCCATTAGAACTACTGACGGCCTTGGGAGAGCCACTCCTTACAAAACTCTACCATCTGGTGAGCAAGATGTATGAGACAGGCGAAATACCCTCAGACTTCAAGAAGAATATAATAATTCCAATCCCAAAGAAACCAGGTATTGACAGATGTGAAAATTACCGAACTATCAGTTTAATAAGTCACGGATGCAAAATACTAACGCGAATTCTTTACAGATGAATGGAGAAACTGGTTGAAGCTGACCTCAGGGAAGATCAGTTTGGAATCTGTAGAAATGTTGAACACGTGAGGCAGTACTGACCTTACGACTTATCTTAGAAGAAAGATTAAGGAAAGGCAAACCTACGTTTCTAGGATTTGTAGACTTAGAGAAAGCTTTTGACAGTGTTGACTGGAATACTCTCTTTCAAATTCTGAAGGTGGCAGGGATAAAATTCAGGGAGCGAAAGGCTATTTACAATTTGTGCAGAAACCAGATGGCAGTTATAAGAGTCGAGGGACATGAAAGGGAAACAGTGGTTGGGAAGGGAGTAAGACAGGGTTGTAGCCTCTTCCCGATGCTATTCAGTCTGTATATTGAGCAAGCAATAAAGAAAACAAAACAAAATTCGAAGTACGTATTAAAATCCATGGAGAAGAAATAAAAACTTTGAGGTTCGCTGATGACATTGTAATTCTGTCAGAGTCAGCAAAGGACTTGGAAGAGCAGTTGAACGGAATGAACGGTGTCTTGAAAGGAGGATATAAGATGAACATCAACCAAAGGAAAACGAGGATAATGGAACGTAGTCGAATTAAGTCGGGTGATGCTGAGGGATTTAGATTAAGAAATGAGACACTTAAAATAGGAAAGGAGTTTTGATATTTGGGGAGCAAAATAACTGATGATGGTCGAAGTAGAGAGGGTATAGAATGTAGACTGACAATGGCTAGGAAAGCGTTTCTGAAGAAGAGAAATTTGTTAACATCGAGTATAGATTTAAGTGTCAGGAAGTCGTTTCTGAAAGTATTTGTATGGAGTGTAGCCATGTATGGAAGTGAAACATGGACGATAAACAGTTTGGAGACGGAGAGAATGGAAGCTTTCGAAATGTGGTGCTACTGAAGAATGCTGAAGATTAGCTGGGTAGATCACATAACTAATGAGGAAGTATTGAACAAAATTGGGGAGAAAGGGAGTTTGTGGCTCAACTTGACAAGAAGAAGGGACCAGTTGGTAGGACATGATCTGAGGCATCAAGGGATCACCAATTTAGCATTGGAGGGCAGTGTGGAGGGTAAAAATCGTAGAGGGAGACCAAGAGATGAATACACTAAGCAGATTCAGAAGGATGGCTCAAATGGCTCTGAGCACTATGGGACTCAACTGCTGTGGTCATTAGTCCCCTAGAACTTAGAACTACTTAAACCTAACTAACCTAAGGACATCACACACATCCATGCCCGAGGCAGGATTCGAACCTACGACCGCAGCGGTCGTGCGGTTCCAGACTGTAGCGCCTTTAACCGCTCGGCCACTCCGGCCGGCTTCAGAAGGATGTAGGTTGCAGTAAGTACTGGGCGATGAAGAAGCTTGCACAGGATAGAGTAGCATGGAGAGCTGCATCAAACCAGTCTCAGGACTGAAGACCATAATAACAACAACACCCTGTATTTGTTTGATGTAAATTCCATGCTTCCGTATGCATAATGTAATATCTGTCTTACTATGTTCGTTGATTTAGTATATATTGAAATAACTGTTCTTATTCACTGTGAAGTTATTTAAAAAGAATGTATTTGTGAATGTAATTTTCGAAGCTAGATTGTTGTACGATTCTAATGCCGGTTGGTTATAATTAAAGTGCAGCTACACACAAAGGTCCAGTGTGCGCTGTGATTATCGCACAGCAGTAAAACGTGGTAATATTCTAATGTGTTAATGTGGAACAGATCTACGTTGGAAAAAATTTGTACCAGTTTTACCACCGGGTGTAAAACTGGAGCTGAGAATGCAAGAAGGCCGTATAGAAATGTTTCCAATATACGGGGTGTATCAAAAAGAATCATCCGATTAAAAAAAATAATAACGACGATGGTATTTGTTATGTGTGTGAACAAGTGTCGGAAAGAGCAAACTCTCGAGTTTTAGATGGTTCCCGCTAGGTAGCAGCAGGTTGCACCCACTTCAATTCTAGTAAAAATGGTATCGGGACTACAGAAAGCGTCTTGTGTTTTACGTTTTGCACAGTGCGGGTCAGTAATAACTGAAGAGCTGACATGGAAAGGGGTGTAAGTGCCAAATCGGTCATTATTCCAATTTTGCATTGAAAATGTCCTATGTGCCATCGCCAGTGGCCTGGAGAGAGATCTATTTCCAGAGCGACTACTTGTAGTTCCCACTGACGCCGCTAGATGGCATCTGATGTAACTCCACAGTAGAGAGCCTGTATAGGGAGAGAGTGGCCATAGGTGAAGTTACCCGTGATTGGTTTGTTAGCTTTGGCGCCATTTTTCTGCCAAACGTCTCTCGCGTTTCCTATGTTCGCCGTGCTTTTGAGTTGAACTGAAGTTCAGCGGACTTTTTAAACGGTTAAAAGTTATTTGTATTATTGAGAGACTTGTTATGCGTTGTGCATGCATGTTCGATTTAGTTGTAAATCGTTTTTACTACGCAATTAGCGTTTGCGATCTTAAATACGAGTTGAAATAATGAAGCGTTTTGTGATGAAGTCGGTAGGCCTGCATGTTTGAAGTAAACACGTTAGTAATTGTACAGTATTGGTTTTGACATCTGTAATTCGTTCTGCAGACGTTCGTAAACGATGCCAGGAAGGAATGAGTAACTCTTGTAATAAAGTCCAGGTACAACTTTCTTAATGGTATATATATCCGAAATATTTATTTAGTTACACCTATAAAAATGTTTGGTTCTTCACTTTGCTCGGAAAACTGTGATTTTAAGGTGTCAGTTATTTTAAATATTTTTAGTCACGCAAAACAGGTTGGCCTATTACGATTTACTGCATTTTTAAGCTCTTACTTCTTTAACAGTTCGAGCATACTGGTAGCATCATAAGCTTCTCTGAAGCCAGTATCTGACATCCTTGCTGGAAACAGAAAGTTCCTGTAATTGTTGTGCCATGCTCAACGACTTTATAGCGTCAAACTTTATTTCGTTCTGAATCAGAACACTAGGCATTATTTTGGTTTCAGTATTACTGCCTGACTGTTGACGCAGGCATGTTCTAAGCACATTTTCTGCAGTTGTCGTGGTTACTGAAACATTATTCGTAGTAAATAATTGTAGGTACTCTTGAAGACAGTTTTTAATAGGCCTACTTACTGTGGGGTAGAAGGGATACGGTAAGTTTTCTTGTTATATTTGGTCATTATTACAGTAGCCTACATTTAACATAACCTGATTTTTGTAATCTTTTTCATTTGTTATCTACGAGAGGTATTCAGTATATATATGAAAGAAAGTCGTAAGCAGTTGTTTACTTGTGACATGCAAAAAATTTGAAGACGTGACAAGAAGCACTAATACGTCTCACACTATTTGAATGTCACAAGTAAGGAACTGCTTACGACTTTCACTCATCTGACTAATACAGGTGCATTAAATATTTAGCCTTATGCACTTCCGATACAAAACAAATGCTATACATTATATTTTTTTATTTACGTTACTTTCATTGCAGTACGTCTAGTAAACGAACTTTAAAGGAGATAATGCAAGTAACGAATAAGTTTTACAGCCACTGTATCAGATTTTCCTGTGCTGTAGGTAGTTGGCTGCTATGAGTGCATTATAGCTGTTAAGAAAGGCATTTAACGAATGATTTCGCCATATTGTCTTGTGCTTTTGATTCAGTGAGTGTGTACTCCACTACTGGCCATTCAAAAGTCCCGCCCGCAGTTCGGCAAAAAAAATGGCCGCCGTGCCGTCCGGTTGGCCACTCTCTCCCTGTACAGGCTCTCTACTCCACAGTTGTTGGTGTGGAAAAGGATGTATGTGCCATCTAGTATTCAGCGAGAGTCAGTGCTACACTCAGTGAAGTCTGAGTGTTGATTTATATTCACTACTCGTTTAAGTATGTTTTGACGCTTACTGAAGAATTATACAGAGCTAAGATGACAAGGAACATCCCAAAAGTGAAGGAAGTGTATCAACCTCCAGACAAGGTAGGTTTCGATCAGTTCTTTGTTAAATATAACAATGTAATCAACACATTATTTGCATTAAACTGCTTCAATATTGTTGCTGATTCCACTGTGTTCATTCTGTCAAGGCTTCCTGTAAATGCCTATATGCATGCCAATCATTGATCAAGAGCGACTTCCAGGAGCTGTATGAGGATTTCTCTCATTTAGCAAAAGATGCACAAGGCACGTATTTAATGAGTCGAATTCAACTGACGAACATTGCAAGAAGACGCCATGGGAGCTATGAAGATCCAGCAGACAGCAGAAGACAAGTGTCAGCTACGTACACTATTCCATCATGGCAAGGTACCGTATGGGTCTGTAACAGTTCCTCCTTAGCTGTTTTCGGAATATCAAAAAAGAGAAACCAACTTCTCTTGGAATGTTTAAAGAAAGGAGATATAGTGTTCAGGGATGCCCGAGGAAATTCCGCCACATCACACAAGCAAAAATGTAATGCCACTGACATACATAACATAAAAGATCATGTATGATCATTCCCAACAGAAGAAAGCCATTATTCGAGGTAGAAGTCAGCAAAGCAATACCTCAGGCCCGACTTAAACATTAATCGGCTTTATCATGCATTCAAGGAAAAATTTCCTGAGACACATATTGATGATCGATTTTATTGCAGACTCTTCAAGAGAGAATTTCCCAATCTGCATTTTAGACGGCCGAGAACAGATACCTGCCGTACCTGCGATAAGATCACCTGTGAAATAAACGCCAGTAGTGGGGCGTCCAGAATCGCTGCAATTTCTGCAAAAGAGCTTCACCTCGGGAAAGCTGAGACGGCTGTAAGACTTCTTTCTGCTTTCATTAAATCTAGTTAATATCCTTCGAACACCATAGCTACTGTAGCTGTCGATATGCAACAGGTTATGTTCACTCCCACTTTAACACATAGTAACATGTTTTATATGCACCAGCTGTCGAATTAAGCTTGTGTATTCATGTGAGAAATTCTGCAGTCATTTGCATATGGCACGAAGGAATTGGTGGCTGCGGAGGCAATGCTATTGCATCATGTCTTTTCAAGCTTCTGTCCAATCGATTGACACCTAAGTGCCAGCTGGAAATATGGTGTGACAACGGTACTGGTCAGAATAACTACCAGATGGTGTTGCTGGTTCTAATGTGTCTACACTACTGGCCATTAAAATTGCGTATACCAAGAAGAAATGCAGATGATAAACGGGTATTCACTGGACAAATATATTATACTAGAACTGACATGTTATTACATTTTCACGCAATTTGGGTGCATAGATCCTGAGAAATCAGTACCCAGAACAACCGCCTCTGGCTGTAATAACGGCCTCGATACGCCTGGGCATTGAGTCAAACAGAGCTTGGATGGCGTGTACAGGTACAGCTGCCCGTGCAGCTTCAACACAATACCACAGTTCATCAAGAATAGTGACTGGCGTATTGTGACGAGCCAGTTGCTCAGCCACCATTGACCAGACGTTTTCAGTTGCTAAGAGATCTGGAGAATATGCTGGCCAAGGCAGCAGTCGAAGATTTTCTGTATCCAGAAAGGCCCGTACTTGACCTGCAAGATGCGGTTGTGCATTATCCTGCTGAAATGTAGGGTTTCGCAGGGCTCGAATGAAGGGTAGAGCCACGGATCGTAACACATCTGAAATGTAATGTCCACTGTTCAAAGTGCCGTCAAGGCGAACAAGAGGTGACCGAGACGTGTAATCAATGGCACCCCATACCATCTCGCCGGGTGATACGCCAGTATGGCGATGACGAATACGCGCTTCCAATGTGCGTTCACCGCGATGTCGCCAAACACGGATGCGACCATCATGATGCTGTAAACAGGATCTGTATTCATCCGAAAAAATGACGTTTTGCCATTCGCGCACCCAGGTTTGTCGTTGAGTGCACCATGCAGGCACTCCTGCCTGTGATGCAGCGTCAAGGGTAACCACAGCCACGGTCTCCGAGCTGATAGTCCATGCTGCTGCAAACGTCGTCGAACTGTTCGTGCAGATGGTTGTTGTCTTGCAAACGTCCCCATCTGTTGACTCAGGGATCGAGACGTGGCTGCACGATCCGTTACAGCCATGCGGATAATATGCCTGTAATCTCCACTGCTAGTGATACGAGGCCGTTGGGATCCAGGATGGCGTTCCGTATTACCCTCCTGAACCCATTCTGATTCCATATTCTGCTAAAAGTCATTCGATATCGACCAACGCGAGCAGCAATGTTGCGATACGATAAATCGCAATCGCGATAGGCTAGAACCCTACCTTTATCAAAGTCGGAAACATGATGGTACGCATTTCTCCTCCTTACACGAGGCATCACAACAACGTTTCACCAGGCAACGCCGGTCAACTGCTGTTTGTGTATGAGAAATCGGTTGGAAACTTTCCTCGTGTCAGCACGTTGTAGGTGTCGCCACCGGCGCCAATCTTGTGTGAATGCTCTGAAAAGATAGTCATTTGCATATCACAGCATCTTCTTCGTGTCAGTTAAATTTCGCGTCTGTAGCACGTCACCTTCGTGGTGGAGCAATTTTAATGGCCAGTAGTGTAGTAGTGAGAGGATACTATGATTCCATTGAACTGAAGTTTCTGGTCTCTGGGAATTCTTATACACCTTGTGATCGAGATTTTGACGTTATTGGAAAACGAAAACGCGTTTGCAAAGCCATGGTGCCAGAAGAACTTCAGAGTGTAGTGAGATCGTCGCGGTTACACAACCCATTTCAGGTGGTGTCAATGGCAAAATCTGATTTCTTTGATGTCTCCCGTGCCTGTGATAAGTTTAAAAACACAACAGCATTACAGATCACTAACAAATCGTGGATCAAAGTGTCTGTGACCGATTTACAACAAATTAAAACAAAGAAAACCTTCAATGAAATGGAAGCATGGGAGCATCGTATTATTTTCAAGAAGGGAAAATATGAAGAATTAGAGAACATGCACGCCTTCAACAATGAGACACATGTAATAAACATCATCGATGCCAAGAAAACACTTTTATTAGCTATTTTGGAGTATCTAGATCCAAAATATCATCAGTTCTACAAGGACATCTGCCCTTCATAACTTGTTATTGCTGTGTATAACATTGACTTTAATACCTTTTGTTAATATCTATAGTGAGTATTGTTCAAAACACAACTAAATTGATTGCACCTAAAAATTACAAGAAATAAATAATATCTAAAGTCACAGTCACATTTTCTTAACTCCTGAAACATTTACTTTTTGGCACTTACACCCTTTTCCATGTCAACTCTTCAACTATTCAGCATGACTTTCGTACTGGGTATGGTGTGGATCTTCCTACAGCACAGAACATCAGACGACGGCGTGAACAATTCTGAAAAACAGGTTGCTTGCGTAATGTCAAATAGCTGGGCCATCCCCCAGTGTCTGGCATGGATATCGAATGCATCGGCCATAGTTTCACAAGGAGTCTGCAGAAATCCACTCGCCGGTCAGCTCGACAGCTCAGCATGCCCCAATGTCTGTCTGACGTGTTGCGTCAGCGTTTACGCATGAAACTGTACAAAATTCAGCCACTGAAAGCTCTTTGTGAAGGTGACGACAATGTGTGGAGTTCTGAAATTTCGTTCTTGGAATTCTGTAATTTCGCTCTTGGCAAGATGGAAAATGACAAGTTTTGTTTCACGCATATTGTTCAGTGATGAGGTAGCATTTGATTTAAATGGAAAGGTGAACCGTCATAATGTGAGAATATGGGTACAGAACAACCACATGAAATTTTGCAATATGTGAGGGACTCTAAAAAATGTGTGTTTTGTGCAGTTTCACAGGAAATGGTGTATGGTCCATTTTTCTTTGCCGAGAACACTGTTGCAAGAAGCACATTTCTCAATATGCTTGAAAACTTTCTTTTCCCACAGTTGGAGACTGATTCGAATGACTTAATTTACCAACACTGGCATCTGGAAGTGCGGGGTATTTCTAAATCATAGGAATCCTGAACGATGGATCAGTAGCACTGGACCAAATGATTCAACCTTACATAACTGGTCTCCAAAGTCACCGGACCTGACTGTATGTGATTATTTCTTGTGAGGGTTTTTATAGACTGCTTATGTGCCTCAGTTACAACATCAATGAATGAACTGAGACATTGCATAACAGCAGCTGTAGAAGCTGTAACTCAAGACATACTGCAGTGTGGGAACAATTTGAATACCGCATTTACATAGGCCGTGCATCTCAGGTGAGGCATATTGAACACCTTTGAATGGGTATGAAAAAACTTTGAGTTTCCCATAATCAAAAAACAAAATTCATTGTATATGTTTGTTAGTTTTAGAAATACAGTTGTGCCACATCAGATGATTCTTTTTGATACACCCTGTATAATAGATTAGAAACGACACATGGACAAAAAAGCTCAAACAAGTGACGAAGACATAATGTTGATTTTATTCAAATTAAATAATCTGTTCAGTACGTCCACCGGAGACTTCGATGAGATGCTCGGCCCACAAAATGAAGTTGTCGACCGTTGCTCACAGCAGTTCCAGTGGAATGTCAGCAATGCATTGTTGCATACTGGCCTTCAGATCAGGTAGAAACCAGATGTGTCCTGTCCCTGGTAAACACATTCTTTTATGTATCCCCTGAGCCAAAAATGGTTCAAATGGCTCTGAGCACTATGAAACTTAACATCTGGGGTCATCATCCCCTAGACTTAGAACTACTTAAACCTAACTAACCTAAGGACAGCACACACATCCATACCAGAGGCAGGATTCGAACCTGAGACCATAGCAGCAGCGTGGTTCTGGACTGAAGTGCCTATAACCGCTCGGCCACTACGGCCGGCCCCAGAGCCAAATGTCACATGGATTCAAATCAGATCATCTTGCAGGTCATGTATCTGGAAAACCTGTGGATATAACTTGTCTGTAGGATGCTACATTAAGCTGATCTCACTGGGCGAGCGACACGGGAAGTTGCACCATCTTGTTCGAAAACTGTGGTTTCTACACAACTATGCTCTTCCGAAGCAGGAACTGCATGCTGTACAAAGAGGTCTCAATAACACCTGATGGGCCCTTTGGATGTATTCTCTTCAAAGAAGAACGAACTGAGAGAAAAATTACTTGTGAATCCATACTACACTGGCACATACTGTGAGTGCAATAGCTCTTTGTGCACAACATGCGGTTCACCAGTAACCTAAATTCGGCAGTTCTGTGTATTCACCGGGCTCTGTAAGTGCAAAATGTGTCTACTTACTCTGTAGAATAATACCCAGCCACATGTCATGAATTTTGATCCATGTCAGAAACCGAAGAGCAAATTCAGAACTTTGCTCTGTTACCATGAGGTTTCAGTTGTGGCACCTCCTGCATCTTGTATGGGTACCAGTGTAGAATAGACCGCAAAACTTTCCGTATTGTTGACCATGCGCTGGATAATTCTCGTGACACAGCACGACCAAGAGATGTCCTGCATCGTCAGCAACCTCGTCAATAACTTCCAGCAACACAGGAGACCTTCCTCTTGCAGGGGCCACACCTAGCTCACACGTGTTTTTGAGTTTCATTGTCAACATCTTTAAAACATCTAATAACATCGCGCATCTTTCAGTCAGCGATACTTTCTCAATGCAGCACTGTAATTGCTGCTGTTCACATAAAAAATACCAGTAACAGTGCAGGGTCCCTCTTCTCGATAGCTGTACCGTTTGCTCACGTTATGGCTTATCAAATGACATCATGGATGACATACTGTCATACAAATAGTTTACAGCGCCAGTTCTACGAGGGGCGCTTGAAAAGTCCGTGCAAAGTCCGAGAGATGGCACCACCGGCGCGTACCAAGGTCATGTTTAGTACGTAGTATCTTTGGAAAGAACCCACACCAAGTTTCAGCCATATTGGCCTGTTTCTTTGTGTTTGGCATTTGTGTGAATCAAGGAAATCGAGTGATTGTCAAAAAAATGGACGAAAAAGAATTTCGTGTGGTGATTAAACATTACTTTATGAAAGGCAAAACGCCTCAGGAGACTAAAGAGAAGCTTGATAAACATTACAGTGACTGCACCTTCGATCAGAACAGTTTATAAGTGGTTTCAAAATTTTCGGAGTGGCCATATGGGCACAAGTGATGCTGAACGTTCTGGACGCCCTGTGGAGGTTAAGACTCCGGAAATCATTGATAAAATCCATGATATGGTGCGTGAGGTTGCTAGTGCTGGGGGCATCTCGAATGAATAGGTACATAATATTTTGCATAAACATTTGGACATCAGAAAGCTATCTGCAAGATGGGTTCCGCGATTGCTCACGCTTGACCAAAAACCGAATCGTGTGAAGTATTGCAAGGATGGTTTGCAGCTGTTCAGGAAGAATCCGCAGGACTTTAAGCGTCGTTTCGTCACTGGCAAAAACCGAATCGTGTGAAGTATTGCAAGGATGGTTTGCAGCTGTTCAGGAAGAATCCGCAGGACTTTAAGCGTCGTTTCGTCACTGGCGATGAAACATGTATACATTAGTAAACTCCTGAGACCAAACAACAATCTAAATATGGGTTACCAAGGGAGAATCTGCGCCAAAAAAGGTTATGGCGACTGTCTAACTGTAAAACTATTACATTTGAATATTATTCATCGTTATTGGATCGTTTGAAAACCGAACTGCAAGAAAAACGCCGGCGATAGGACTGCAAAAAAGTCCTTTTCCATCACGACAATGGACCAGCACACATCTCAGCAGTTGTAGTCGCAAAAATTAATGGAAACAGGATTCCAACTCGTTTCACATGCCCCCTATTCTCCAGACTTGGCCGCCTTGGACTACTATTTGTTCCTCAATTTGAAGAAATGGCTGGCAGGACAAAGATTTTATTCAAATGAGGAGGTGATTGCAGCAACTAATAGCTATTTTGCAGACTTGGACAATTCCTACACTCCTGGAAATTGAAATAAGAACACCGTCCTGATTGTGGCGCTCACCTGCACGGCGCCAAACACGCATACGACCATCATTGGCACCAAGGCAGCAGCGACTCTCATCGCTGAAGACGACACGTCTCCATTCGTCCCTCCATTCACGCCTGTCGCGACACCACTGGAGGCGGGCTGCACGATGTTGGGGCGTGAGCGGAAGACGGCCTAACGGTGTGCGGGACCGTAGCCCAGCTTCATGGAGACGGTTGCGAATGGTCGTCGCCGATACCCCAGGAGCAACAGTGTCCCTAATTTGCTGGGAAGTGGCGGTGCGGTCCCCTACGGCACTGCGTAGGATCCTACGGTCTTGGCGTGCATCCGTGCGTCGCTGCGGTCCGGTCCCAGGTCGACGGGCACGTGCACCTTCCGCCGACCACTGGCGACGACATCGATGTACTGTGGAGACCTCACGCGCCACGTGTTGAGCAATTCGGTACGTCCACCCGGCCTCCCGCATGCCCACTATACGCCCTCGCTCAAAGTCCGTCAACTGCACATACGGTTCACGTCCACGCTGTCGCGGCATGCTACCAGTGTTAAAGACTGCGATGGAGCTCCGTATGCCACGGCAAACTGGCTGACACTGACGGCGGCGGTGCACAAATGCTGCGCAGCTAGCGCCATTCGACGGCCAACACCGCGGTTCCTGGTGTGTCCGCTGTGCCGTGCGTGTGATCATTGCTTGTACAGCCCTCTCGCAGTGTCCGGAGCAAGTATGGTGGGTCTGACACACTGGTGTCAATGTGTCCTTTTTTTCTATTTCCAGGAGTGTATTATTCGGAAGGGATCAACAAATTAGAACAGCGTTGGACGAAGTGTGTAAGTCGAAAAATAAAAAATGTTTACCCCAAACACGTAAGTAGTTTTTATTTTTGCACGGACTTTTCAAATGCCCCTCGTACACCTGGTGGCCACAAATGGAAATAATTTGTTTTACAACGTAAATTCGCTCCACATTAAAGCATTAGCGATTCTACCAAGTTTCGCTGACATACTATAATCACAGCCCACACTGGCTGTCAGGGAATAGCTGCACATTAACATACGGGGTGGTTATAATTAGCGTGTATAAAACTATGAGAAAGCTGGGGGCGAGGATGGGGTGGGGGGGGGGGGGGGGGGGAACGAGAAATGGAAGGCGGGAGTGTGATATGTGGTGTGGCGTCAAGTACAGCAAGAACTCTCTGTGGCACATAGCGTTAGTGGCCAGCATTCAAACAGTTAACATCTTGGGTGTTAAACGAGGCAAGGATAGCAGCAGGAAGTACACTAAGCGCCAAGGAAACTGGTGGAAGCATGCGTATTCAAATACAGAGATATGTAAACAGGCAGAATACGGCGCTGCAGTCGGCAACGCCTCTATAAGACGACAAGTGTGTGGCGCAGTTGTTAGATCGGTTACTGCTGCTACAATGGCAGCTTATCAGCGATTAAGTGAGTTTGAACGTAGTGTTACAGTCGGTGCACGAGCGATGGGACACAGCATCTCCGAGGTAGCGATGAAGTGAGGATTTCCCCGTACGGCCATTTCACGAGTGTACCGAGAATATCAGGAATCCAGTGGCCGGAGAAAGATCCTGCAAGAACGGGACCAATGACGACTTAAGAGAATCGTTCAACATGACAGAAGTGCGACCCTTCCGCAAGTTGCTACAGATTTCAATACAGGGTCATCAACAAGCATGAGCATGTGAACCATTCAACGAAATATAATCGATATGGGGTTTTGGAGCCAATGGCCCACTCTTGAATGCTTGATGACTGCATGACACAAAGCTTTATGCCTCGCCTTGGCCCGTCAGCACTGACATTGGACTGTTGAAGACTGGAAACATGTTTCCTGGCCGGACGAGTCTCGTTTCAAATTGTATCGAGCGGACGGACATGTACGCATATGGAGACAACCTCATGAATCCATGGACCCCGCATGTCAGCAGGAGACTGTTGAAGCTGGTGGAGACTCTGTGATGGTGTGTGGCGTGTGCAGTAGGAGTGATATGGGACCCCTGGTACGTCTAGATACAACTCTGACAGGTGACACATGCATCCATTCATGTATATTGTTCATTCCGACGGACTTGTGACATTCCAACAGGACAATGCGACACCCCACACGTCCAGAATTGCTACAGATTGCCTGCAGCAACACTCTTCTGAGTTTAAACACTTCCGCTGGTCACCAAACTTCATAGACATGGAGGTAACTGCACATATCTGGGATGACTCGCAACCTGCTGTTCAGAAGAGATCTCTACTCCCTCGTAGTCATACAAATTTATGGACAGCCCTACAGGATTCATGGTGTCTGTTCCCTCCAGCACTCCTTCAGACGTTAGTCGAGTCCATGCCACGTCGTGTTGCATGCTCGCAGGGGCCCAAGACGATGTTATCAGGTGTATCAGTTTCTCTGGGTCTTCAGTGTATATTGGCTGCTAAACGATGTCATTTATTATTTGCCGGCCGGTGTTGCCGAGCGGTTCTAAACACTTCAGTCTGGAACCGCGGGACCGCTACAGCCGCAGGTTCGAATCCTGCCTCGGGCATGGATGTGTGTGATGTCCTTAGCTTAGTTAGGCTGAAGTAGTTCTGAATTCTACGGGACTGATGACATGAGATATTAAGTCCCACAGTGCTCAGAGCTATTTGAACCATTTATTATTTTTTCTGAATTCTAAAATTCTGGCGAAAAGAAGACATTTTGCAGAGTGGTTTTACATGAAGAACCATGGTCATGTATGACGCCTTCATACTAGGACTGTTGATATATCGAGCCAGCCGGGGTGGCCGAGCGGTTCTAGGCGCTTCAGTCTGGAAGTGCGCGACTGCTACGGTCGCAGGTTCGAATGCTGCCTTGGGCATGGTTGTGTGTGATGTCCTTAGATTAGTTAGGTTTAAGTAGTTCTAAGTTCTAGGGCACTGATGACCTCAGATGTCGCAGTCCCATAGTGCTCAGAGCCATTTGAACGATTTGATATACCGATATTTAAAATATATCCGTGTCGGCTGTCGGTATATAGAGAAAAAGTGTCGATATATCCGCAGAAAATGTATCGATCCACCGGTCCATAAAAATATTGGCTTCACATTGTAAATATACTGTCAGTTTTAGAGCTGTATATTTAAGTATTGATATATTATTAGATATTCTGTATCTCAACAAACTGTCTATCCCCCTCGGAGCAAGAATTGAAAGGAAAATGGTGCACGTTCACGCTTGGGAACAACCACTTTGCTAACAATGGTAACTGAAGGTAAGTGGCACAATAAAGGGTGTCAGATGGGTCTGTCGCTCGGTTTCGTCGCATATCGGATTTGTTCGGAACACTTCGTGTCGACTTCCCTGTTCTTTCATTTCTGCCAATGCTAGGGATCTAGCAGTTGTGATGTCAGTACTGTGTAATGAAGCTAAAAGTTGCAGTTTCTGTTTATAGCGTCAAGCGCCGATTACGTCACCATTTCTCCACACACGTCTCCGCCCACTGCAAAGACCAATCTCGTCATTTATATTTTTGTTCGTCATTTTCAGCAACTGTTTTTGAAGAGAGTCAATGTGAAGGAATAACACACTAGTTGCGTTAAAAATTGCTTTTTTACACAACGGTTGTGCCATTTCTTCACATCGGAAGTCCTATTATTCCATTCACGCAGCCACCCTTCATTCCAATCGGACTACTGCTATTTGGCACATATAGTTGCTTCACAAAGATAAAGATTCACATTATGAAAGCTCAAAAATTTGTAAGACTCCTTCATGCAGTGAAAGTGAAATTATGATCTACTACATTATCAAAAGAACTACTTCAAATATGAACAGAAATTCTGAAAGAAAAATAAAATAAAATAAAAATATCGGCACTCGTAATTCCTGTTTTGATATCGATATATCGTGAGAAAATATATAGCCGTCGTATACTGATACATTTTGGAAAAGATATGGGTATACCGTTATTTTATAAACAATCCTACTTCACACTAGGTCCAGAGAAGATCGGTGCAGCTACCAACTTCGGTACAAATAAAGGTTAGTATTGTGTTTCCAAGAACCAGTTAGTTTCTTGATATGCATATGGTAAGTGATCAAATTGTGCTTTGAGAACACTCTAGTGATGCACTAATTCAGGGGGACATCATTCTGATGAGCTACAAAATTATTACTGTGTTGTTAACTGTGTCTGTTAATTTTTTCTCAAATTTCGGTTAGTCTTTTGTACAAAATACTCCATCTGATCAGTAAAGTGAACAGTTTAAGTCTTTCAAAAGAATGAATGCAAAGAAATAGGTCTAATAACAGTATTTAATTGTCACTCCTGTTGTAAGCCTTGCTCAGTACTGAAAGTAACCGAATAGAATTATAAGAATCGTTTCCAGACCATTACAGTTGGAAGGCCTACTCCATTACTATTTTGTTAGTAGGTTTGTGACAATCGCTTTATTGATATATTCACGTATGTGTGTTTGTAATCATGGGCGTACCCAGCGAGGGGAAGGGGGGGGCAGCTTCCCCCCCCCCCCTAGAAGATGTTCGCAATTTTTTACTAGTTTACCGTTTTATTTAATAAGAAATGCTGCATGTTTTCTCTGATTGTACAAGTGCATTCTTGTACTTAAAATGTTTATTAAAAGCAGTTTTTCACTGGTTTACTATTTTATTTAATAAGAAGTGCTGTATGTTGTCTCGAGTCCTTGTTTCCTGAGACTAGTGTGACCTGACCCCCCCCCCCCCCCCCCCAGTTCAGATCCTGGGTACGCCCTTGTTTGTGATAGTCCTTTTATTGATATATTCACATATGTGTGTGTATCCTTATTGTTTTTTGTTTGATGTGGTTGTCCTAAACCCAGTCAGTAATGAGAAAAATTTCTCCATCCCCCCACTCCTCCCCCCCCCCCCCAACACCAAATATTGAGACAGTTGTTAAGTAATTATCATAGTGAAAATGTTTACGAAGTGCAGTAATCATTCCAAAGACATTTGTATCCTTGTAAATACAACTGGCAACAACTTACTGAAAGCCTAAAAAATTCTCTGTCCCCATTTTACACTTATGCTCTACATATATAATCCGACACATACGAGGGTTGTCCAGAAAGTAACTTCCGATCGGTCGCGAAATGGAAACAAGTGGGAAAATCCGGTAAAGCTTTGCACAGATGTGTTGGGCAGTGTCTCTAGTATGGCCATCGATCGCGTCGCGTCGCTCTTCAGTTTTGAGTGAACAGTGAGCACGTAAAGATGCGTACGGGATAGCGTCTCCCACCAAGTATGAGGGCCCGGTTAGAGATTTCGCCTGTGTGATGCAGCCCACATAACACAACTGTCGAGCAGTTCCTTCTTCACGCCAATTCTCGGCCGCACACTGCAGGGGTCCGCAGCTCGTGGTCGTGCGGTAGCGTTCTCGCTTCCCACGCCCGGGTTCCCGGGTTCGATTCCCGGCGGGCTCAGGGATTTTCTCTGCCTCGTGATGACTGGGTATTGTGTGCTGTCCTTAGGTTAGTTAGCTTTAAGTAGTTCTAAGTTCTAGGGGACTGATGACCATAGATGTTAAGTCCCATAGTGCTCAGACCCATTTTTTTGAACACTGCAGGGGCAATGAAGTCGCTCCTGCACCGTTTCCGACGAGAAGTGGATCACCCACAATACGGTCCGTAATTGGCTCCCCCTGAGTCTCATCTCTGCGCATAAGAACCGCTGGCTACGAAGACAAAATTTTTCCACCGACAGCGAACAGCAGACCAATGCAGATAACTGGCCTGAAGCACAGGCTACTGCTTTCTATGACGAGGATACTGGAAAGTTGATACAACACTATGACAACATTCGAAGTTGGAGCGGCGACTATGTAGAGAAGTAGGTGGAAGGTGTACCTAACTGTTGCAAATAAAACGTTTCTGGTTTTCACTGTGGTTTCCATATCGCGACCGATGGGAACTTACTTTCTGGACAACCCTCATAGACGCCGCTTCTGAAAACAAAAAGTGACCTTCTACCTAGGATGACAGTTCGACAACATTCCATGTTACTGTCTTTCGATAGTGAAGTGTTAAAGACAACTTATATACAGACCAGAGCACAGTAATACTGTGTAATGCACACTACCTTCCTTGCTGTAGTACAGATGGTACACTTTAGTGTGAGACAGTTTATAGCCAAAACTTTTTAAGCTTTTACCTGTGCTGCTCGTGACTAGCTACGTCAACACGACTCGACAGACTGTGCTGTTGTTTGGTGTCCAACTGGCAAAACAGATTTCAGCCCCAAGTAAACCCACACACACACCTCTTAGTTTTCTGATAAACAGCTGAATTGACAGTCTCCAGTTGTCAAAAGTATTTCGCGAAAATGTTCTGTATAAATAGAACTTTCATGATTAGACAATCTACCAACAAAAGGAGTCGACAGTTTCCTCACTGACCCAATATGGAGCCGGCCTGTGTGGCCGAGCGGTTCTAGGCGCTTCAGTCTGGAACCGCGTGACCGCTACGGTCGCAGGTTCGAATCTTGCCTCGGGCATGGATGTGTGTGATGTCCTTAGGTTAGTTAGGTTTAAGTAGTTCTACGTTCTAAGGGACTGATGACGTCAGATGTTAAGTCCCATAGTGCTCAGAGCCATTTGAACCATTTTGAACCCAATATGGGCATTTACAAGGGGCGTTCAATACGTAATGCAACACATTTTTTGTCTGGAAGCAGTTTGGTTTTATTCAGGATTCCAATACACCATAGTATTCCTCACTATCTTGGCTACAAAACCCTATCTTTTAGTATAGTCTCCGTTCAATCCGATGGCCTTACGCCACCATACTGGAAGGGCCAGCACGTTTGCATGGTATTATTTTACTGGTCGACGTCCGAGCCTGTGACGGCATTCGACAAAAAATTGTTATGTTCAGCCTCGTAATACACAAGTAATTGCTCACAGATATTCCTTCATTGCTTTTTACTACAAGGGTCACTCCAAAAGATATGCACACAATTTTTTTTAAAATCCATTTTTTATTCTACATGTTTGAAAGTTTACAGTGTGTAGATACATCCTTTAGGAACAATATTTTCATTTCTCCACACAATTTCCATCCCTGTCAACTGCATTACGCCATCTTGGAACCAGCGCCTGTATACCCACAAGGTAAAATTCTGGACCAACCTGTTGGAGCCACTGTTTGGGAGGGTGCACAAGGGAGTCATCATCTTCAAATCTTGTTCCACGAAGAGAGTCTTTAAATTTCCCAAAGAGATGATAGTCACATGGAGCCAGGTCAGGAATGAAAGGCGGGTGTTTCAGTGTTGTCCATCCGAGTTTTGTGATCGCTTTCACGGTTTTTTGACTGACATGTGGCCGTGCATTGTCGTGCCACAGCAAAACATCCTGCTTTTGCCGATGTGGTCGAACACGACTCAGTCGAGCTTGAAGTTTCTTCAGTGTCGTTACATATGCCTCAGAATTTACGGTGGTTCCACTTGGCATGATGTCCACAAGCAAGAGTCCTTTGGAATCGGAAAACACTGTAGCCGTAACTTTTGTAAGTAGGCTGTTTATGTTTTCTTATTGGCAACGTTACGTAGCGCTCTATATGAAAATCACTGGCTGTGCTGTGTGCAGTCTGTGGCTAGTTTGCATTGTTGTCTGCCATTGTAGTGTTGGGCAGCGGCAGCTGGATGTGAACAGCGCGTAGCGTTGCGCAGTTGGAGGTGAGCCGCCAGCAGTGGTGAATGTGAGGAGAGAGATGGCGGAGTTTTGAAATTACATCTATTATGGCTTGTGATGATATTAAGGTAAATACATTGTTTGTTCTCTATTAAAATATTTCATTTGCTAACTATGCCTATCAGTAGTTAGTGCCTTCCGTAGTTTGAATCTTTTATTTAGCTGGCAGTAGTGGCGCTCGCTGTATTGCAGTAGTTCGAGTAAGGAAGATTTTTGGTGAGGTAAGTGATTTGTGAAACGTATAGGTTAATGTTAGTCAGGGCCATTCTTTTGTAGGGATTTTTGAAAGTCAGATTGCGTTGCGCTAAAAATATTGTGTCAGTTTAAGCACAGTCGTATACGATTCTTCTAAGGGGACGTTACACTTTCCCACCAGAAGGTGTGGTTTTGAATTTTTTTTTCTTAGGTGAATTTGCATGATGCCACTTCATTGATTGCCTCTTCGTCTCTGGTGAAAAATGATGGAGCCATGTTTCATCACCTGCCACAGTTCTTCCAAGGAATTCATCTCCACCATTCTCGTACTGTTACAAAAGTTCGCTGCATGCCGTTTTTCTTGTTTCTTTGTGAGCCACTGTCAACATCCTGGGAACCCACCTGGCACAAACCTTTTTTAACGCCAACACTTTCAGTATTCTGCAAACACTTCCTTCCCCTATCCCAACGTAACGCGACAATTCGTTCACTGTGATGCGTCTGTCAGCAATCACCAATTCGCTAACTCTCCGCACATTCTCTGGAGTGTGTGCAGCCTGCCGCTGCGAGGACAATCCTCAATATTGCCGTGCCCGCTTTCATCACGTAATCTGCTTGCCCACCGACTAACTGTACTGCAATCGACTGCAGCATCTCCATACACCTTTTTCAACCTCTTGTGGATGTTTCCCACTGTCTCGTTTGCAGAGTACAGGAATTCGATGACAACACGTTGCTTCTGACGAACGTCAAGTGTAGCAGCCATCTTGAAGACATGCTGTGACGGCGCCACTCACGGGAACAGGTTGAACTAAGTTTGAAAACAAGCGGGAAGGATGTATCTATACACTGTAAAACTTTCACACATGCAGAATGAAAACTGTATTTTTTACAAAAATAGTGTGCATTTCTTTTGGAGTGAGCCTCGTATCTTCCGTTAGGTGTTAAAGGAACCCAGCAGTCCCACACCCCAGCTGGTGGACAAGTGTGTGATCAGTACCAGCAGAGACGTCCTGTTGAGCAGCGTGGTGTCTGCGATACGTCTATCACCTCGAATGAGAGTGTCCACACGTCCCAACACTGCGGGAGTCAAAGCTGTGTGCAGCCGGCCGGCACTCGGAAGGTCGGACACGTTTGCGCGACATTGTTGCGACAACAGGTGCCTCGTCCAACGACCAACATTGTTTTGCTCACTGTCTGGCCTCTGTGGACATTCTGCAAGGGCCTATGAATATCTGTGATGCTCTAGTTTTCCTCAAAAAGGAACTCAGTGACAGCTATCTTTCTGGTAACGCACCTTCAAAAGAGACGCCATTCCGAAGGACATGTACAGCGCCGCCACCTACTGGAACTTCGTGAAACCATAGAAATTGAAATGGGAATATTCCATGATGTCCCACAACAAATTTCGCATTTTTTCAACAGAAACTGGCCGAGAAGGAGATGTGTTGCATTACTTATTCACCAAGTGTACTGGTATGAAATGACCGTTAAGATACAAATGTGTCGATAGGGAACATTTTTTGTGAACGAGCCTTAATTATTTTTTGGTTGGTTGGTATGACATCTGTCTAAGATATTTAGTATACATCAAGTAATGGAACAAACAACATCATATGTTTTCATCGTGTTAACAATGTCGAATTTTGTACCAGAAAGTGATGATTTGCGGAAAGCATTAACTTTTTGTTTTCATTTGAAAAAATTTGCTGCAGAGTCGCATCGAATTCTTGTCGAGGCATATGGTGACCATGCTCTATCAGAAGCAACAGGCAAAAGATGGTTTCAACGGTTCAGAAATAATGATTTTGATGTAAGAAATGAAGAACGTGGAAGACCACCAAAAAAGTTCGAAGACGCCGAATTGCAAGCAATATTGGATGAAGATAATACTTTGAGTCAGAAGCAAATGGCAGCAATGCTAAATGTTGCACAACAAACAATTTCTGACCGTTTGAAAGCTATGGGAAAGATCCAAAAGTGTGGAAAATGGGTGCCACATGAATTGAGTGAAAGACAGATGGAAAACCGAAAAACCATTTGTCAAATTTTGCTTCAAAGACATGAAGGAAAATCAGTTTTGCATCGAATTGTTACTGGCGATGAAAAATGGATTTATTTTAAGAATCCTAAACGGGACAAATCATGGGTTAATCTGGGACAAGCATCAACATCGACTGCAAGACCAGATCGATTCGGCAAGAAGACAAAGCTCTGTGTTTGGAGGGATCAGGAAGGTGTACTGTATCATGAGCTTCTAAAACCAGGTGAAACTGTGAATACTAATCGCTGCAGACGACAAGTGATCAATTTGAACTATGCATTGATCGAAAAAAGACCAGAATGGGCCAGAACACATGACAAAGTAATTTTTTTTGCACCACAATGCACCTGCACACAAAGTAAAACTGGTTCAGGATACAATCAAAACACTTGGCTGGGAGCTGCTACCCCACCCGCCGTATTCACCAGACTTGGCCCCTTCCGACTCCCATTTGTTTTCTTCAATAGGACACGCATTGGCTGAGGAACACCTCGATTCCTACGAAGAAGTCGAAAATTGGGTGTCTGATTGGTTTGCTTCAAAAAACAAACATTTCTATTGGCGTGGTGTCCACAAATTGCCAGAAAGGTGGTCAAAATGTATAGAAAGCAATGGTCAGTACTTTGAATAAAATGTTTTTACTTTTCAATTCAAAATTAGTGTTTCATTTTCACAAAAAAAACGCCCATTTCATACCGGTACACCTGGTAGTGCCCCTCGCATTCCAAATAGATGTTTACTTCATAATGGCATTATATCCGAAACGAGCTCGTAGTAAAGCAGAAACATTACTAGTTAAACTCTTTCAGCTTACCTGGAATTGTTTATTAGAAAATATCATTGACTCTAGCCTACGTTGATTTAGCTAAATTCTTTTTTATTACTCAAAAGACATTGTTTTAACAATAGCACAACATTGATGATTGTTTGCTGATTCCATAGGTACGATACTATCTTTCTGAATTTTTTTTAGTTTCCCTGTGAGAAATCCATATTTCGAATGTTGCAACTACTTAAATCAATGAGAAGCTGCCACTAGCAGCATCATTCTTACACACCAATGGTAAATGTAGATGTGGTGAGACTGGGGCCTCCAATCGTGTAGACCGTTCGCCGGGTACAAGTCTTTCGATTTGACGCCACTTCGGCAACTTGAACATCGATGGGGATGAAATGATGATGATTAGGACAACACAACACCCAGTCACTAAGCGGAGAGAATCTCCGACCCAGCCGGAAATCGAACCCAGGCCCTTAGGATTGAAAGTCTGTCGCGCTGACCACTCAGCTACCAGGGGCGGACACACCGACGGTAAGCCCGAGCCTGTAATCAGGGATGGCGTGTGGTGTGGACTGCGGTAGGTGACCAAGTGTTTGGAAAAATGTGCGGGGGCAGAGCAATGGGAAAAAGGGAATAACAAGGAAAATGTCGCCAAGATTTTTCGGTCCATATGAGGTGCTTAAAGTCCTCACACCAGTTAACTCCTGGTTAAGAGATCTGCAAATGTTCAAGGAAATTCGGATCTACTTGAGCCAGCTCAAAAGGCCGAGGAGGTGCTGAGGTGTTTGTAAAATGAATAGGTAGGGGTTGGTAACTCCACCAAGGGATTCACTTTTCTGTGGTGAGAGAGGGGCGGGCGAGGTTATGTTGATATGTCCTTACTGATATTGCTACGTGTCCATTTGACTAATATGACATCGCTTATGGGTTGCTGCAGGGAACATGCTCTGTGGCGAGGATAAGTGTCTTAACTGTGCGCTGGACAAAAGGCAGTGGTTGGATAAAATGGTTCAAATGGCTCTGAGCACTATGGGACTTAACATCTGAGGTCATCAATCCCCTAGAACTTAGAACTACTTAAACCTAGAAGGAGATTTTCACTCTGCAGCGGAGTGTGCGCGGATATGAGACTTGCTGGCAGATTAAAACTGTGTGCCGGACCGAGACCCGAACTCGGGACCTTTGCCTTTAGCGGACAAGTGCTCTACCAACTGAGCTACCCAAGCACGACTCACGCCCCGTCCTCACAGCTTTACTTCTGCCAGTATCTCGTCTCCTACCTTCCAAACTTTACAGAAGCCCTCCTGCGAACCTTGCAGAACTAGCACTCCTGAAAGAAAGGATATGCGGAGACATGGCTTAGCCACAGCCTAGGGGATGTTTCCAGAATGAGATTTTGACTCTGCAGCAGAGTGTGCGCTGATATGAAACTTCCTGGCAGATTAAAACTGTGTGCCGGACCGAGACTCGAACTCGGGACCTTTGCCTTTCGCGGGCAAGTCCTCTACCAACTGGGCTACCCAAGCACAACTCACGCCCCGTCCTCACAGCTTTACTTCTGCCAGTACCTCGTCTCCTACCTTCCAAATTTCACAGACGTTTTTCTGCGAACCTCGCAGAACTAGCACTCCTGGAAGAAAGGATATTGCGGAGACATGGCTTGTCCACAGCCTGGGGGATGTTTCCAGAGTGAGATTTTCACTCTGCAGCGGAGTGTGCGCTGATATGAAACTTCCTGGCAGATTAAAACTGTGTGCCCGACCGAGACTCGGATTCGGGACCGTAATGACATCGCTTGTGGGTTGCTGGAGCGAACATGCTCTGTGGCGAGGAAAAGTGTCTTAATAGCACTTTGGACAAAAGGCAGTGGTTGGACAGATTAGCTCAGTAGAGAGAGCTCTGAGAAAGGGGTTCGGGTGCAAAAGGTGCAGCAGTTTTCGTTTTCAGGTATTTGTACACTCCTGGAAATGGAAAAAAGAACACATTGACACCGGTGTGTCAGACCCACCATACTTGCTCCGGACACTGCGAGAGGGCTGTACAAGCAATGATCACACGCACGGCACAGTGGACACACCAGGAACCGCGGTGTTGGCCGTCGAATGGCGCTAGCTGCGCAGCATTTGTGCACCGCCGCCGTCAGTGTCAGCCAGTTTGCCGTGGCATACGGAGCTCCAGCGCAGTCTTTAACACTGGTAGCATGCCGCGACAGCGTGGACGTGAACCGTATGTGCAGTTGACGGACTTTGAGCGAGGGCGTATAGTGGGCATGCGGGAGGCCGGGTGGACGTACCGCCGAATTGCTCAACACGTGGGGCGTGAGGTCTCCACAGTACATCGATGTTGTCGCCAGTGGTCGGCGGAAGGTGCACGTGCCCGTCGACCTGGGACCGGACCGCAGCGACGCACGGATGCACGCCAAGACCGTAGGATCCTACGCAGTGCCGTAGGGGACCGCACCGCCACTTCCCAGCAAATTAGGGACACTGTTGCTCCTGGGGTATCGGCGAGGACCATTCGCAACCGTCTCCATGAAGCTGGGCTACGGTCCCGCACACCGTTAGGCCGTCTTCCGCTCACGCCCCAACATCGTGCAGCCCGCCTCCAGTGGTGTCGCGACAGGCGTGAATGGAGGGACGAATGGAGACGTGTCGTCTTCAGCGATGAGAGTCGCTTCTGCCTTGGTGCCAATGATGGTCGTATGCGTGTTTGGCGCCGTGCAGGTGAGCGCCACAATCAGGACTGCATACGACCGAGGCACACAGGGCCAACACCCGGCATCATGGTGTGGGGAGCGATCTCCTACACTGGCCGTACACCACTGGTGATCGTCGAGGGGACACTGAATAGTGCACGGTACATCCAAACCGTCATCGAACCCATCGTTCTACCATTCCTAGACCGGCAAGGGAACTTGCTGTTCCAACAGGACAATGCACGTCCGCATGTATCCCGTGCCACCCAACGTGCTCTAGAAGGTGTAAGTCAACTACCCTGGCCAGCAAGATCTCCGGATCTGTCCCCCATTGAGCATGTCTGGGACTGGATGAAGCGTCGTCTCACGCAGTCTGCACGTCCAGCACGAACGCTGGTCCAACTGAGGCGCCAGGTGGAAATGGCATGGCAAGCCGTTCCACAGGACTACATCCAGCATCTCTACGATCGTCTCCATGGGAGAATAGCAGCCTGCATTGCTGCGAAAGGTGGATATACACTGTACTAGTGCCGACATTGTGCATGCTCTGTTGCCTGTGTCTATGTGCCTGTGGTTCTGTCAGTGTGATCATGTGATGTATCTGACCCCAGGAATGTGTCAATAAAGTTTCCCCTTCCTGGGACAATGAATTCACGGTGTTCTTATTTCAATTTCCAGGAGTGTATACACTGCATTATCCCTCTCGTGAAAATTCCAAGTTTTAGACCTTCTCGACCTTGTGCGTTATCTGCCATCTTGAAAAAATCACTGAGAAGTATCACTTTTTTTCAGTTTTTCCTCGCTTCCAGGTAAAAATATGTCATTATCATTTTTAAAGAGCATTAAATTACTTGCAACTTGGAAAATTTGGGTCAGCTACTGAGATGAGGCTGTTAAAAATCTGCAAAAAAGTCCAGAAATAGCAAAATGTTATGTATGTTAGTGATTTCACCTTAGTCGCCTTCGTAAGGCAGCTTTCTGTACAATACATAACAACCAGTGTTGTAGAGGATTTATTTTCCTTCAAGATTCATACAAAATAGCTTTAATTACTCCATATACATGCTGAGAAATGTTGCATTAACAATTTTAGTAGACTCTAAAGTGAGAGTATTGTCCTCAGTCAAAATTAGTATTCCAGAACGTAATATTATCTTTGAGCCGTTGTATGTACGATGTCTACATGCAATTCATGAGATTCATGTAATTTCTAGGCTATGTTTTCACAAAGGGACGAAGTCCACATTTTACTTTGCCTTCACGTCTTTACCAAGTGACATAGAAATGGGGAAGAGCAAAGTCATGGCGGCTACCTCCTACACGGATTTTACTCGAGTTGGAGCGAATGTTTTTCTGCTGTTGTTGAAAAATTTGTGACCTACGTACACTGACATCTTGGTCAAAACGCTTTGAGAGTCTTCGATGGGTACCCCACAGAAGGCAAAGAAGTACAAAAACCACCAAAAGGGCTAATTGTTCAATGCTACAGTATCCTGCACAAGTTCACTTTGATGGTACCATGCTTCCACAGATGTCAAAAGAAATTATTATTGAATGGCTGTCTCTGAGCACTATGGGACTTAACATCTGAGGTCATCAGTCCCCTAGAACTCAGAACTACTTAAACCTAACTAACCTAAGGACATCACAAACATCCATGCACGAGGCAGGATTCGAACCTGCGACCGTAGCGGTCACGCGGTTCCAGACTGAAGCGCCTGTAACCGCACGGCCACACCGGCCGGCTTTATTGAATGAAAAAAGTAGAAGTGCAGATGTGTTAATTGTGAAAAACTGCCATTTCGTTTTCTCCTGGATACGATTCTGTTGTTGTTGGCACAGACATTGATCTTTTGGTTTGGTGATGGCTTTAATGCCAAACTATGTGTTCTTTCGCAAATCTGAACGGTTTTATGAAGGAGATGCGCTGTACTCCAAAACATCGTCCAAATAAAGACATTGTTGAATGGAAATCAATAATGGGTTAAATGCAAATATATATATATATATATATATATATATATATATATATATATATATATATATATAAAACTGATTCTGAGTTATTCTTTTTTTTTGACAAAAAATTTTTAGTAAAAAAACCTGAACAACAATTTTTATTTGTTGTGTACAGTAAGAGAGAAACAATTATTGCAAAAATGCTATAAGTTCCCTTCATTTTATCAATGAAAATAAATATATTATTCCGAAGAATTTAGAATGTGCTAAATGCCATTAAGTTATCAGCAAAAACGAGGTATGTGCCAACGAAAGAAATCTCAAGCATTTATCAGTTTTTTAAAATAATAAACATTTTACAGATAACACTATCCTATGATTACACTCTTGTTAACAATATATTTAATTTTACAGAGTACAAAAGCAATTTTAATTGATCAACTGTTCGAAAAATGTTCTATTAGCTACTTTCAGATATGGTAACATTTGTTACAGATCCTTTTTCTTTTCAGCTGACAAGTTGTTTTTACATTGTTTTGACAGTAAAATAAAGTTCTTTATTATATCAATGGTAACCACTTTCTTGAAAATATTGTAGGTGCCCCATTCTTGAAGTTCGTTGAACATCGTTCTCCTCTTCACGATGCCAGGAGCACTTTTTTTTCGCTTGAATCCAGCTACATTTGGAAATATTTATTTTAGTTGTATTAATGTATGTTTTGGCTGCTTTTTTAAAATCAAAAAAGTCTTCAGGCTGGAGCATAGTAATCACAAACGGATTGTTAGGTGTAGCATTCTCTATAAGTTTTACAAGGTCCTTAGGTACTTGAAAGCCTTCCAGTCTCTTACGTTTTTCAGTGTGGGAAAAATAAATCTGTCACACGACATTAATGAATGGCCAGAGACCAAAAGTTTATGATTTTTTTTTTTTTTTTGATCAGTCTACTGACTGGTTTGATGCGGCCCGCCACGAATTCCTTTCCTGTGCTAACCTCTTCATCTCAGAGTAGCACTTGCAACCTACGTCCTCAATTATTTGCTTGACGTATTCCAATCTCTGTCTTCCTCTACAGTTTTTGCCCTCTACAGCTCCCTCTAGTACCATGGAAGTCATTCCCTCGTATCTTACCAGATGTCCTATCATTCTGTCCCTTCTCCTTATCAGTGTTTTCCACATATTCCTTTCCTCTCCGATTCTGCGTAGAACCTCCTCATTCCTTACCTTATCAGTCCACCTAATTTTCAACATTCGTCTATAGCACCACATCTCAAATGCTTCGATTCTCTTGTGTTCCGATTTTCCCACAGTCCATGTTTCACTACCATACAATGCTGTACTCCAGACGTACATCCTCAGAAATTTCTTCCTCAAATTAAGGCCGGTATTTGATACTAGTAGACTTCTCTTGGCCAGAAATGCCTTTTTTGCCATAGCGAGTCTGCTTTTGATGTCTTCCTTGCTCCGTCCGTCATTGGTTATTTTACTGCCTAGGTAGCAGAATTCCTTAACTTCATTGACTTCGTGACCATCAATCCTGATGTTAAGTTTCTCGCTGTTCTCATTTCTACTACTTCTCATTACCTTCGTCTTTCTCCGATGTACTCTCAAACCATACTGTGTACTCATTAGACTGTTCATTCCGTTCAGCAGATCATTTAATTCTTCTTCACTTTCACTCAGGATAGCAATGTCATCAGCGAATCGTATCATTGATATCCTTTCATCTTGTATTTTAATTCCACTCCTGAACCTTTCTTTTATTTCCATCATTGCTTCCTCGATGTACAGATTGAAGAGTAGGGGCGAAAGGCTTACACCCTTCTTAATACGAGCACTTCGTTCTTGAGCGTCCACTCTTATTATTCCCTCTTGGTTGTTGTACATATTGTATATGACCCGTCTCTCCCTATAGCTTACCCCTACTTTTTTTCAGAATCTCGAACAGCTTGCACCACTGTATATTGTCGAACGCTTTTTCCAGGACGACAAATTCTATGAAAGTGTCTTGATTTTTCTTTAGCCTTGCTTCCATTATTAGCCGTAACGTCAGAATTGCCTTTCTCGTCCCTTTACTTTTCCTAAAGCCAAACTGATCGTTACCTAGCGCATTCTCAATTTTCTTTTCCATTCTTCTGTATATTATTCTTGTAAGCAGCTTCGATGCATGAGCTGTTAAGCTGATTGTGCGATAATTCTCGCACTTGTCAGCTCTTGCCGTCTTCGGAATTGTCTGGATGACGCTTTTCCGAAAGTCAGATGGTATATCGCCAGACTCATATATTCTACACACCAACGTGAATAGTCGTTTTGTTGCCACTTCCCCCAGTGATTTTAGAAATTCTGATGGAATGTTATCTATCCCTTCTGCCTTATTTGACCGTAAGTCCTCCAAAGCTTTTTTAAATTCCGATTCTAATACTGGATCCCCTATCTCTTCTAAATCGACTCCTGTTTCTTCTTCTATCACATCAGACAAATCTTCACCCTCATAGAGGCTTTCAATGTATTCTTTCCACCTATCTGCTCTCTCCTCTGCATTTAACAGTGGAATTCCCGTTGCACTCTTAATGTTACCACCGTTGCTTTTTTTAATGTCACCAAAGGTTGTTTTGACTTTCCTGTATGCTGAGTCTGTCCTTCCGACAATCATATCTTTTTCGATATCTTCACATTTTTCCTGCAGCCATTTCGTCTTAGCTTCCCTGCACTTCCTATTTATTTCATTCCTCAGCGACTTGTATTTCTGTATTCCTGATTTTCCCGGAACATGTTTGTACTTCCTCCTTTCATCAATCAACTGAAGTATTTCTCCTGTTACCCATGGTTTCTTCGCAGCTACCTTCTTTGTACCTATGTTTTCCTTCCCAACTTCTGTGATGGCCCTTTTTAGAGATGTCCATTCCTCTTCAACTGTACTGCCTACTGCGCTATTCCTTATTGCTGTATCTATAGCGTTAGAGAACTTCAAACGTATCTCGTCATTCCTTAGTACTTCCGTATCCCACTTCTTTGCGTATTGATTCTTCCTGACTAATGTCTTGAACTTCAGCCTACTCTTCATCACTACTATATTGTGATCTGAGTCTATATCTGCTCCTGGGTGCGCCTTACAATCCAGTATCTGATTTCGGAATCTCTGTCTGACCATGATGTAATCTAATTGAAGTCTTCCCGTATCTCCCGGCCTTTTCCAAGTATACCTCCTCCTCTTGTGATTCTTGAACAGGGTATTTGCTATTACTAGCTGAAACTTGTTACAGAACTCAATTAGTCTTTCTCCTCTTTCATTCCTTGTCCCAAGCCCATATTCTCCTGTAACCTTTTCTTCTATTCCTTCCCCTACAACTGCATTCCAGTCGCCCATGACTATTAGATTTTCGTCCCCCTTTACATACTGCATTACCCTTTCAATATCCTCATACACTCTCTCTATCTGTTCATCTTCAGCTTGCGACGTCGGCATGTATACCTGAACTATCGTTGTCAGTGTTGGTCTGCTGTCGATTCTGATTAGAACAACCCGGTCACTGAACTGTTCACAGTAACACACCCTCTGCCCTACCTTCCTATTCATAACGAATCCTACACCTGTTATACGATTTTCTGCTGCTGTTGATATTACCCGATACTCATCTGACCAGAAATCCTTGTCCTCCTTCCACTTCACTTCGCTGACCCCTACTATATCTAGATTGAGCCTTTGCATTTCCCTTTTCAGATTTTCTAGTTTCCCTATCACGTTCAAGCTTCTGACATTCCACGCCCCGACTCGTAGAACGTTATCCTTTCGTTGATTATTCAATCTTTTTCTCATGGTAACCTCCCCCTTGGCAGTCCCCTCCCGGAGATCCGAATGGGGGACTATTCCGGAATCTTTTGCCAATGGAGAGATCATTATGACACTTCTTCAATTACAGGCCACATGCCCTGTGGATACAAACGTGTCTTTAATGCAGTGGTTTCCATTGCCTTCTGCATCCTCATGTCGTTGATCATTGCTGATTCTTCCGCCTTTAGGGGCAATTTCCCACCCCTAGGACAAGAGAGTGCCCTGAACCTCTATCCGCTCCTCCGCCCTCTTTGACAAGGCCGTTGGCAGAATGAGGCTGACTTCTTATGCCGGAAGTCTTCGGCCGCCAATGCTGATTATCAAAATCTAGGCAGTGGCGGGGATCGAACCCGGGACCGAAGACGTTTTGATTATGTATCAAAGACACTACCCCCCCCCCCCTTTTTTTGTGTAATCTCATTTTGTTCGCTTTTGTTCGTTGCATCTGGTCGGTGCGGACGTCGTAAGACATCCATTTTGTTCGTTATTGATCGATTGACTCAGTTTTTTTTATTGCAGAGGGCACGTAACCCTATGACCGAACACGCTGAGCTACCTGCCGGCGCTGCGTCAACTAGAGCTGAGCAGCCGGCCGCCCACCCCTAGACCACGGTCAAGGATTATAAAACTCCTCATACTTTCCTAAATCTGTCAGATAAAACGAAAGAGAAACCGTCATTTTATTCTTATTCTGGCCAGACCAGATAATAAGCTATCGTTTCCTACAGCGCTCAGGTCTAGCAAGTGCTTTAAGGGGGCAGGAAGCAATTTCATTGCCGCCTCGGCAATGCCTCATGCCACAGAAACATTAGCCCCTTATTGTTGTCGCCAACATGAACACACAGATTGCCGCATGAAACTTGACGTGAATAATACATCTGACTATGGGTTAGAGAAGGCAAGTATACCTCCTCCTCTTGTGATTCTTGAACAGGGTATTTGCTATTACTAGCTGAAACTTGTTACAGAACTCAATTAGTGTTCAAGATCTACAGAACACACAATCACATCACTATTAGGGAGCTGAGAAGATGCAGTATCTTCTTCCATTGCTTCTGTTGCTTTCCACTTTTTTGTGTTGTATATCCAAAGCGGTTTTTGCTTTCCTGTTGCCATGTTTTGTTGACAGCTCTATTGATATAAAGTCACATTTAGAGCAAGTATCAAAACGTGGTCGATGGAATGAAATTTGCGGGAAAAGTTTTTTTTAAAGGTTTTATTATAAAACTTATACGGAATTTCGGAGTCTGAATACACACACATCAAAAAAAAGTTTTGCATCTCCCCGGTTCCGAGAGTTCCGGAACCTGTACAGAAAATTGCAATAGACATCAACATAAACATCATTTCCGCCCTTTTTATTGCTCATGAAAAACACACATTGCATGTTGTACCATCATACAGCGAGACCCTCACAGGCGGTGGTCCAGATTGCTGTACACACCGATACCTCTAATACCCAGTAGCACGTCCTCTTGCAGTGATGCATGCCTGTATTCGTCGTGGCATACTGCACACAAGTTCATCAAGGCACTGTTGGTCCAGATTGCCCACTCCTCAACGGTGATTCGGCGTAGATCCCTCAGAGTGGTTGGTGGGTCACATCGTCCGTAAACAGCCCTTTTCAATCTATCCCAGACATGTTCGAGAGGGTCCATGTCTGGAGAACATGCTGGCCACTCTAGTCGAGCGATGTCATTAACCTGAAGGAAGTCATTCACTAGATGTGCACTATGGGGGCGCTAATTGTTGTCCATGGAGACGAGTGGCTCGCCAATATGCTCCCAATATGGTTGCACTATCGGTCGGAGGATGGCATTCACGTATAGTACAGCCATTACGGCGCCTTCCATGACGACCAGCGGCGTACGTCGGCCCCAAATAATGCCATCCCAAAACAGCAGGGAACCTCCACTTTGCTGCACTCGCTGGGCAGTGTGTCTAAGGCGTTCAGCCAGACTGGGTTGCCTCCAAACATGTCTCCGACGATTGTCTCATTGAAAGTATACGCGACAGTCAGTGGTGAAGAGAACGTGATGCCAATCCTGAGCAGTCCATTCGGCATGTTGTTGGACCCATCTGTACCGCGATGCATGGTGTCGTGGTTGCAAAGATGGACCTCACCATGGACAGCCTATTTCGCACAGTTTGAGTCTTGACACGACGTACTGTGGCTGCACGAATAACATTATTCAACATGGTAGGGTTGCTGTCAGGTTTCCTCCGAGCCACAATCCGTAGGTAGCGGTCATCCACTGCAGTAGTAGCCCTTGGGCGGCCTGATCGAGGCATGTCATCTACAGTTCCTGTCTCTCTGTATCTCCTCCATGTCTCGCTTTGGTTCACTCCGAAACACCTGGACACTTCCCTTGTTGAGAGCCCTTTCTGGCACAAAGTAACAATCCGGACGCGATCGAACCGCGGTATTGACCGTCTAGGCGTGGCTGAACTACAGACAACACGAGCCGTGTATCTCTATTCTAGTAGAATGACTGGAACAGACCACCTGTCGGACCCCTGCGTCTAATAGGCGCTGCTCAAGCATGGTTGTTTACATCTTTGGGCGGGTTTATTGACATCTCTGAACAGTCAAAGGGACTGTGTCTGTGATACAATACCCACAGTCAACGTCTGTCTT
The DNA here is from genome assembly GCF_023864275.1 of Schistocerca cancellata. Classification (NCBI taxonomy): domain Eukaryota; kingdom Metazoa; phylum Arthropoda; class Insecta; order Orthoptera; family Acrididae; genus Schistocerca; species Schistocerca cancellata. Next base: position 42,449,310 of record NC_064637.1, read on the forward strand.
CATGAGTTCTGGGACCCGGGGTGATGCAAAACGTTTCTTGATGTGTGTATATCCTTAAAGTCACGGTAAAGCCTGCTGACATTCAAATCTTGGCTCAAATACTCCTTGTTACTATTTCTCCTTCCAAAATGATTCTCATTCTTTGGCAGTGAGGCCCCGCTTTTCTGTGAACACTATTTGACCTTCCTTGTTTGCTGACACAAGAGTTTCGATTCTACATTTTGTAATTGCGAAAACATGCATAAAAGTGTTGTTAGAGACCTGAACAATGTCAGCCTTTCCATCCGGCAACGAGTTACAAACCGTAGCTTGCCATCTGCTGTCATTGGGGTCTTCGTACTGACCATGACGCCTTCCTTTCACACTTTTAATGATCATCAAACCCACCAAATGGTTCAAATGGCTCTGAGCACTATGGGACTTAACATCTGAGGCCATCAGTCCCCTAGACTTAGAACTACTTAAACCTAACTAACCTAAGGGCATTACACACATCCATGCCCGAGGCAGGATTCGAATCTGCGACCGTAGCAGTCAGCGCGGTTCCGGGTTGAAGCGCCGAGAACCGTTCGGCCACAGCGGCCGGCTCAAACCCACCAAATACGAGTTCTGTTTCACATAATCATTGAGGGCATAAAAGTCTTGGAACAGAACCTTTCTTAGTTATATGGGTCACAAGCACACGAATGCCTGCACTTGCAGCTAAACTGAAATAAGACAGGATGCAGATTTATTTAGTCATCATACAAGCTACTATCTGATAACTCATTCCTTTGTAAAAATTCCACGAAACAACCAAACAATACGTAATATCATTATATATATATATATATATATATATATATATATATATATATATATATATATATATATACAAAATGGCGACAGGAGCCGAGAAAGCGTATGTCGTGCTTGAAATGCACTCACATCAGTCAGTCATAACACTGCAACGACACTTCAGGACGAAGTTCAACAAAGATCCACCAACTGCTAACTCCATTCGGCGATGGTATGCGCAGTTTAAAGCTTCTGGATGCCTCTGTAAGGGGAAATCAACGGGTCGGCCTGCAGTGAGCGAAGAAACGGTTGAACGCGTGCGGGCAAGTTTCACGCGTAGCCCGCGGAAAATTGGCTCATGCCAGAACTGGAGACCGACAGCGCCGACTTCATCTTTCAACAGGATGGTGCTCCACCGCACTTCCATCATGCTGTTCACCATTTCTTAAACAGGAGATTGGAAAACCGATGGATCGGTCGTGGTGGAGATCATGATCAGCAATTCATGTCATGGCTTCCACGCTCTCCCGACTTAACCCCATGCGATTTCTTTCTGTGGGGTTATGTGAAAGATTCAGTGTTTAAACCTCCTCTACCAAGAAACGTGCCAGAACTGCGAGCTCGCATCAACGATGCTTTCGAACTCATTGATGGGGACATGCTGCGCCGAGTGTGGGAAGAACTTGATAATCGGCTTGATGTCTGCCGAATCACTAAAGGGGCACATATCGAACATTTGTGAATGCCTAAAAAAACTTTTTGAGTTTTTGTATGTGTGTGCAATGCATTGTGAAAATATCTCAAATAATAAAGTTATTGTAGAGCTGTGAAATCGCTTCAATCATTTGTAATAACCCTGTATATATATATATATATATATATATATATATATATATATATATATATATATATATATAATGATATTACGTATTGTTTGATTGTTTCGTGGAATATAATGATATTATGTATTGTTTGGTTGTTTCGTGGAATTTTTACAAAGGAATGAGTTATCAGATAGTAGCTTGTATGATGACTAAAACACGTATGTGGTCAGTGTATTCAGTACAGCGATGGCGAGCCATGACAGAATCTCTGACCAGAGAGTTAATTATCGTTGCTAGTCTGCGCTTAACCGCGCGAGTGTGCAGTTCCGAGATGGACGCAGTAGTTGTACGTAGCGAGTCGCGAAAGCATGTAGTTGCGTTGCGAGTTAGCAGTTCGAGAGCAGTTGTCAGTCAGTACAGTAGTATGTGAGGAGTCGGCGGGGGTCGATATGGGTCTCTGGTCACGATTCAGGACGAGGTATATTGTTAAATAAGGTAATGAAGCAGCATTGCGCTCAGCTAATGATGTATTGTAATTGTAATTAATTTGTTCAAGAAATGCCCCAATAATAATTCTGTTTTCAAAGCAATCGTTATTAAAAAGAAAAAAAATCATTACAATTGAATGTTCATTTCTCAATTTTTGTGTCGAGTTTACATTGGGCCATTATTTTTCAATATTTCTGTAGCGTAGGTACAGTCGCTTTTATTTCAATTTAACGATGTTTTGTGGGAGCTCAACAACATTTGGGTCATTATTATTCAGTAATCTTATGGGGAAATAACTTTTGGCACGTTTTCATTATCATAGACTTTTCTTTTATTTTTGCTGGGAAATCACACTTGGCTCTATTCACATTAGAATTTGTATTGTCTTTTCAAAATTTTGCTGGGAGGTTACACTTGGTTCCATTAATATATATATATTGTAACCTCCCCACAAAAATGTAAGACAATCATTAAATATCAATATATATATATATATATATATATATATATATATATATATATATATATATATATATATATAATATGAATACATAACAAATACCTCTTCTGTAGGCTCAGTTTTTGCTTCTACCAACGAGCTGTCCACGTAAGATTTTCCTTCACTTTTGAAAAGCTTTCTTTCATCACGAACTGATTCTCCCTTTTTCCTTTTTCTGCATGTATCACTGTGTAAATTCATCATTTTCACAAAGTACTTCAGTGAGTTTAACACTAGAACGGCGGAGTTTCTGACATTCCTGAAACGGCAGAAAGGGGTCATTTGGACCCCACATAAAATATGTTAAAATTTGACTTAAACAAGTCAACTGATTCTCCCTTTTTCCTTTTTCTGCATGTATCACTGTGTAAATTCATCATTTTCACAAAGTACTTCAGTGAGTTTAACACTAGAACGGCGGAGTTTCTGACATTCCTGAAACGGCAGAAAGGGGTCATTTGGACCCCACATAAAATATGTTAAAATTTGACTTAAACAAGTACTTTTTCTTAATGTTTGTTAATCCATACTTTATGTCTAGTAATCACAACAATTATTTACAATTATAAATAATAATTACTAATTTATTTGAACAACAATGTATGATACAAATTTATTGTTGCTACTGCTAACATGTTTCTTAACTATAGATTTTAATTTATTAACTATTCATGCAACCTTCTAGACACACTTAGTATATTTGTTCCATTTTACTCTCACATGTGTTTTACAAACAGCTCTGTATTACTTTTCACTCAAGTCACTTGAAGCTGCACTTAGTACACGTAATTTTTGTTTTAGGAACACATTTTCCACACGTGACTTTGTGGCACTTTATACAGTTTTTGCTGGTCTTGTTAGAGGCTGATTTGGCACTTCCTCCGCTTTCTAGGCGATTTCAGTCGCATATCCTCTTCCTTTGCCTGATGTTCTTGCTCTTTCGTTCCCTTGCGTTCATTTGTCAGTTGAAGTGTGAACTTCTTCCTTTGCATTTGCCGGCCGTGGTGGCAGAGCGGTTCTAGGAGCTACAGTCTGGAACCGCGCGTCCTCTACAGTCGCACGTTCGAATCCTGCCTCGGGCATGGATGTATGTGATGTCCTTAGGTTAGTTAGGTTTAAGTAGTTCTACGTTCTAGGGGACTGATGACCTCAGATGTTAACTCCCATAGTGCTGAGAGCCATTTGAACCATTTGAACCTTTACGTTTTCTTGTTCGTTACTAAGTTATAGATGAACCATACATTTATTGCCGCCATGTCCAGTATGTTATAGAAGACATGCATTGGCCATCTCCTACAGGCAACCTTCGTAGTATATTTACGGGTCATTTGATCAACCACGTCCACCCCGTACTTTGTTGCATTGTAGAACGTTACGGTTTCAGGTTTTTCTCTCCTTCCTTGCTTATTGCTACTTCAGCATGCAGGTACTCAGAAGAATGACATTTTTATTCGTGTTTCCTTGGTATACAGTCAAAGTGAATCTATGTTGTTACCGAGCGAGGTGGCGCAGTGGTTAGCACACTGGACTCGCATTCGGAAGGACGACGGTTCAATCCCGCGTCCGGCCATCCTGATTTAGGTTTTCCGTGATTTCCCTATATCACTTCAGGCAAATTTCGGGATGGTTCCTTTGAAAGGGCACGGCCGATTTCCTTCCCCGTCCTTCCCTAACCCGAGCTTGTGCTCCGTCTCTAATGACCTCGTTGTCGACGGGACGTTAAACACTAATCTCCTCTTCCTCTATGTTGTTGCCACTATTGTGCAGTATTGTGGTGGGGTGTATTTCAGCATTCGGCTTCTTTACTTCGTCGGGGATTTCACGGCAGTTCTTGCTCATTGTACCCAGTAATGAAGTTTTCTTTTCTTTAAGTTTTTTAGCAAGTTGAAGAGACTTAAAGAAGTTGTCTGTGATCACATTTCTTCTTTGATTTACAAATGGCTCCATGGGACACAGAATGACGTACTCTCCAAGTGATTGTTTCTCTCTACGTGTGTCCTCTTTGCCTAGGTATGGGAAAGCATTACGTATACACTTTGTCGCTACACACCGTCAGGTGGCTTGCGGAGTATGGATGTAGATGTAGATGTAGATACATCAACAGCCAACCAGAATTTGAGTGCATATTTGTCTGGTTAGTTGGACATGAATTGAGAAAACCTGCATCTTGCCATGCTTGGCAACAGTTGCTCGTCAATGGTTATTTTTTCTCCAGAGCGCTAAGTGCGAATACTGTTTTCAGTGAACTTTCCCCAAATTTCAGCTACAAGAGCGAATTTGTTGGCTGCCAGGCGTTCAGCCCGGGTCGATTTTTCATCAAAATGGAGAAATCTTAGAAGCTCCTGAAATCTGTCCCTTGGCATAATGTCCTTGATAAAAGCAGGTCCCCAGGAGTGCGACCAGAGATCATCCACAGACGTGCCTTTTGTGTACAATATATCCCGAACATACATGATGGCTATCAGTTTCTCCAGCAATTCTGTGGTATGCCTTTTGCAATTGAATTTTTTATCGGGTTGTAATCCCAGAAATTTAACACTGTCTATCCCTTCAATCTGCATGTCATCATATGTTATACACATGCTGGAAAGAAATCTCTTACAGGTTCTAAACTGCCTATAGTGGGTCTTGAAGTTTAATGACAGTGTATTAGTTTGAAACCAATTATTGATGTCAGTGAAAATTTGATTATGTTGGTATCATCTGCAAACAAAAAAGACTTTGCATCTGGCAATGTCATTAATCTACAACGGAAAAAGCAACAGACCCAAGATGGAACCTTAAAGAACACCACATGTAATTAATTCCCAAGCAGATGAAGACAGACTGCTTACTGGACAGGTATTTCGCAACGACATCCTTTCTTTCCTGTAAGGCAAGACACGAACCATTTTGCAGCACTGCCGGTGAAACCATAATATCTAATATCACAGAATGCTGTGATTCACACAGTCAAAGGCTTTTGACACATCACAGAAAAGGCTTCTATCCTCTAATTTGTTATCTAATGAATTAAGTATATTTTCACTGTACGTGTAAATACCTTTCTCTGTATTGGAACCGTTAAGAAACCCAAACTCTAACTTAGACAATATATTATTTGCAGTCAGATACTTAAGGAGACAGTCGTCTGGGTGGTCGTCCCCCTTGCAATCATCCTTGTTTGCAAATTGTAGGTAGAACCCTTTCGTCATGATCCTTCCAATTTCTTTTCCTTGTCTTCATCCATGTATTTATGTTTAGTATTCTGCACTGTTTCCTGATCGGCACATTTGTTCACCTGTCCCACATTCTTACACTATGTGATCAAAAGTATTCGGACACCTGGCTGAAAATGACTTATAAGTTCGTGGCGCCCTCTATCGGTAACGCTGGAATTCAGTATGGTGTTAATTCACCCTTAGCCTTGATGACAGCTTCCACTCTCGCATGCATACGTACAATCATGTGCTGAAGGATTTCTTGGGGAATGGCAGCCCATTCTTCACGGAGTGCTGCACTGAGGAGAGTTTCACCTTCGGGATGTTTTGGAACGCCGACTTCGTGCCAGGCTTCACCGAAAGACATCGATACTTTCGGTGAAGCCTGCACAAAGTCGGCGTTCCAAAACATCCCGAAGGTGAAACTTCCTGGCAGATTAAAACAGTGTGCCGAACCGAGACTCGAACTCGGGACCTTTGCCTTTCGCGGGCAAGTGCTCTACCAACTGAGCTACCCAAACACGACTCACGCCCCGTCCTCGCAGCTTTACTTCCGCCAGTACCTCGTCTCCTACCTTCCATACTAAACAGAAGCTCTCCTGCGAACCATGCAGGACCACAGTTTTAATCTGCCAGGAAGTTTCACATCAGCGCACACTCCGCTGTAGAGTGAAAATTTCATTCTACATCCCGAAGGTGTTCTACGTATAGGATTCAGGTTAGGACTCTGTGCAGGCCAGTCCATTACAGGGATGTTATTGCCTTTAACCACGCCGCCACAGGCCGTGCATTATGAAGAGCTGCTCGATTGTGTTGAAAGATGCAATCGCCATTCCCGAATTTCTCTTCAACAGTGGGAAGCAAGAAGGTGCTTAAATCATCAATGTAGGCCTGAGCTGTGATAGTGCCACGCGAAACAAGGGGTGCAAGCCCCCTCGATGAAAAACACGACCAAACCGTAACACCATCGCCTCCGAATTTTACTGTTGGCACTACACACGCTGCCACCGGATCACCACATTGTGTACCGTGATTCTTCACTCCACAAAACGTTTTTCCACAGTTCAATCGTCCAATGTTTACGCTCCTACACCAAGCGATGCGTCGTTTGGCATTTATCGGCGTGGTGTGTGGCTTTTGAGCAGCCGCTCGACCCTGAAATCCAAGTTTTCTCACCTGCCGCCTATCTGTCATAGTACTTGCAATGGATCCTGTGCAGCTTGGAAGTCCAGTGTGATGGTCTGGATAGATGTCTGCCCATTACACATTACGACCCTCTTCAACTGTCGTCGGTCTCTGTCAGTCAACAGACGAGGTCGGCCTGTACGCTTTTGTGCTGTACGCGTCCCTTCACGTTTCCACTTCACTATCACATCGGAAACAGTGGACCTAGGGATGTTTAGCAGTGTGGAAATCTCGCGTACAGACGTATGACACTAGTGACACCCGGTCACCTGACCACGTTCGAAGTCCGTGAGATCCGCGGAGCGCCCCATTCTGCTCTCTCCCGATCTCTAATGGCTACTGAGGTCGCTGATATGGAGTACCTGGCAGTAGGTGGCAGCACATTGCACCTAATATGAAAAACGTATGTTTTTGGGGGTGTCCGGATACTTTTGATCACATAGTGTACTTCTTGGATCTGTCTCACTTCCTTTATTTCCACTGCCGTTAACTTTCGTTTTATCTTTTTTGTTTCTGCTGTAGTTTTTGCAGCATATGTCAAAGCAGGCTGCGCCATTGTTTTATGTACTTTTATTTTCCCCCTGTTGTCATAAATTTGTTTATCCATACTGTGCTTTGCAGGCCTTACTGCCTTTGTCACTTGATTTTTCACTTTGATTTTATCTATAGCTAGTGATTACAATCGCTAGATAATTAAAGCTCGTAACTTGTTCAGGTTACATACTATCTACATCTAATTCACATAGTACAGATGCTTTTCATATTACCATACTCTTACTTCTTTTTAGACGACATAGCCGTGGTATATTCCTTAGCTGTTTTATTAAACTGGTGAAGTAACCTTTGTAAATAATCCTCATTGTTCGCTATCGGTACAGCGTCGTCAGCATAGCTTATGATATTTACCGTTTTATTTCCCTTTTTTAGGCCAGTTTATCTCTCACGTAGTAAGTGATGTGCTGGAAAATTAAGTTGAATAGGATTGGGCTTAATGAATTTCCTTGTCTAATTTCTTTATCTAGCATAATTTCATCAGTGAATGCTTTGTGTGTCTTAATTCTCGTTTTATTACATGAATAGACTGCCGGAAAAAAATCACAACAGTAAGAAGGAGCTGTGCGTCACGAACGGAAGATAGTAGGTGTGTTTCCACATCTGAAAATGATGACTCTTCAGATTTCGCGCTAGCAGCGCCACTATGAGGATGCAAGTCAGGTTTGCTTAAAATACACTTTCTTTCTTTCTTTGTTTCTTTGTCTGAGCTGTGTCCTGCAGTTACGCAGGGTCGGCCATGGTTAATCGGATGTGGCATGGTAAGTTTGAGGGGCGGCCAGATGCCCATCCTGCCGCCAACCTGTACCCCCCCCCCCCCCCCCCCAGGAAGGAATTAGTATACCCCAGCTGTCTGTGTCTAATGTAAGCCAGGGAATAGTGCGAATGTGTTGCAAATGTCTGCGAGTCGTGTAACTGAGGCGGATCGTGGGGACCAGCCCGGTATTCACCTAGGGGGATGTAGAAAACCGCCTAAAGAGCACATCCAGGCTGGCCGGCACACCGGTCCTCCGTCGTTAATCCGCCGGGCGGATTCGATCCGGGGCCGGCGCGCCTACCCGAGTCGAGGAAGGAGCGTGTTTGCACTCTCGGCTATCCTGGCGGGTGTTTGCTTTAAATACACGCTGTAACAAAAAATGGTTCAAATGGCTCTGAGCACTATGGGACTTAACATCTGAGCTCATAAGTCCCCTAGAACTTAGGACTACTTAAACCTAACTAACCTAAGGACGTCACGCACATCCATGCCCGAGGCAGGATTCGAACCTGCGACCCTAGCGGTCGCGCTGTTCCAGACTGTAGCGCCTAGAACCGCTCGGCCACACCGGCCGGCGCGTTTTCACTCTCAGCTATCCTGGCGGGTGTTTGCTTTAAATACACGCTGTAACAAAAAATGGTTCAAATGGCTCTGAGCACTATGGGACTTAACATCTGAGCTCATAAGTCCCCTAGAACTTAGGACTACTTAAACCTAACTAACCTAAGGACATCACACACATCCATGCCGGAATCAGGATTCGAACCTGCGACCGTAGCGGTCGCGCTGTTCCGGACTGAAGCGCGTAGAACCGCTCTGGCACACCGGCCGGCCACACTGTAACGGTCGTCAGCTTTAGTTACCTTCGAGATTGGACGTGGTGACTCGATGTTAGTCAAGAATGTCTTTAAGGCGACAGAGCCCCTCACCAAGTTTGAACGAGGACGTGTAATATGGCTACGGGAAGCTGGATGTTTCTTCTGCGCTGCTGCAGAAACAATTGGCAGGAATGTGGCCACTGCAAATGACTACTGGCAGCTGTTTACCGGGAATGTACGGTCGCAAGAAGACCGGGCTACGGACGGCCACAGAAAGGGAAGACCATCGTCTTCCGTACATGTCTCTGTCTCATCGTACTGCATCTGCAGTAACAGTCCGACCAGCAGTTGGCTCCACACTGACAAACCGAACTGCTACAAATCGGTTGCTTCAAGGACAGCTCCGCGCTAGACGTCCTGTAGCGTGCATTCCATTGACCCCACTTGCTTCGTGATACATTACCCGTGTTAAAATGGACCCATTACCAATTGCGGAAAAGGTCGATATCGTGTTGATGTATGGCTATTGTGATCAAAATGCCCAACGGCCGCGTGCTATGTATGCTGCTCGGTATCCTGGACGACATCATCCCGGACCGTTCGCCGGATAGTTACGTTATTTAAGGAAACAGGAAGTGTTCAGCCACATATGAAACGTCAACCACGACCTGCAACAATGATAATGCCCAAGTAGGTGTTTTAGCTGCTGTCGCGGCTAATCCGCACATCAGTAGCAGACAAACTGCGCGAGAATCGGGAATATCAAAAACGTCGGTGTTGAGAATGCTACATGAACATCGATTGCACCCGTACCATATTTCTATGCAGCAGGAATTGCATGGCGACGACTTTGAACGTCGTGTACAGTTCTGCCACTGGGTACAAGAGAAATTCAGGACGATGACAGATGGTTTGCACGCTTTCTGTTTAGCGACGAAGCGTCATTCACCAACAGCGGTAACGTAAACCGGCATAATATGCAATACTGGGCAAGGGAAAATCCACAATGGCTGCGACAAGTGGAAGATCAGCGACCTTGGTGGCTTAATGTATGGTGCGGCTTTATGGGAAGAACAATAATTGGCCTCCATTTTATCGATGGTAATCTAAATGGTTCAATGTATACTGATTTCCCACGTAATCTTCTACCGATGTTACTACAACATGTTTCACTGCATGACAGAATGGCGGTGTACTTCCAACATGATGGATGTCCGGCACATAGCTCGCGGGCGTTTGAAGCAGTATTGGATAGCATATTTCATGACAGGTAGTTTGGTCGTCGAAGCACCATACCGTGGCCCGCACGTTCACCGGATCTGACGTCCCCGGATTTCTTTCTGTGGGGAAAGTTGAAGGATCGTCATCCAGCAACAACGCCTGACAACAGGCGTCAGCGCATTGTCAATGCATGTGCGAAAATTACGGAAGGCGAACTACTCGCTGTTTAGAGGAATGTCGCTACACGTATTGCGAAATACATTGAGGTTCATGGACATCATTTTGAGCATTTATTGCATTAATGTGGTCTTTACAGGTAATCACGCTATAACAGTATGCGTTCTCAGAAATAATAAGTTCACAAAGGTATCACATTGGAACAACCGAAATAAAATGTTCAAACGTACCTACATTCTGTATTTTAATTTAAAAAACCTACCTGTTAAAACTGCTCGTCTAAAATTGTGAGCCATATGTTTGTGACTATTACACCGCCATCTACCACAAAGCGAGAAATGTCGTCCAACTAAAACATTCATATTTCTTTAGGTGCTACTCGAATATGTAATGAAAATGGGGGTTCCTATTTCAAAAAACGCAGTTGATATCCGTTTGACCTATGGCAGCGCCATCTAGCGGGCCAACCATATCGCCATCTGGTTTCCCTCTCAAGCTAGACGAGTTTCGTTCTTTGTAGTTTTTTCGTTTGACGCTTATTTCGTGAGATATTTGGCCCCGTTACCATCAATGGACCACCCTGTATAGAGAGTAACAGCGGTCCAGTCACGCTTCCCTGAGGCACTGCTGAAGATACCCTTGTCCCTGATGAGCACTATACCCTTGTAAGTGATGAACACTCGCCGTCGAGGACAACATTCTTCTGCCATTTCTATACAGTTCCGCATTCTGTTTTTAATAAGTGGCGTGAACAGTTGTAACATGGTATCAAGCAGGGTAAATCCCTGATAAATGCACAATACTTGCTCGTCTTCTTTTTTATGCACTGCAATTGTAAGAGCAAAAATTTCCAGTCGCCAGGCCTGTAGCCCGTATGGCAGCAGAAAGGAAGGCGAAGAAATCATTTTAGGGGAAAATTAACACCAGACAGCCCATAGGACGATCAAAGCAGAGCTGGATGGACTACCTGACGAAGCGTCCGGCAGCCTTGGAGACTGAAAAAGCAAAACAGAAGGGAATGGTGGCGGTTTGTGGAAGCAGCGCGTGGTCTGCAAGGACTTTGGCCGCTGGATATGTATGTACCGGGTGTTCAAAAAGTCTCTCCACAGTGCCGTATGATTGTTAGCCGCGCGCGCCGTATGATTGTTCGCCTGCCTGGTTTACTTCCCTTCAAGTGGACTCTCCGAACCATAGAGGTAAAAATAAGAGGAGTTGTCATGACGTCACAAACTTGAAGCCGACCCAAGTCAAGATCCGCCATGTTAGCTACCCCAAAACATTCGCTCCTGGTAGTTTGATTGCGTGTAGTCATGAAGTGTTTTGTAAAAAAAAATGCCGGCTTGCGTCGCTTACTGGTGTACTAATCGTTCTGATTGTAGTCTAAAGTTTAAATAAATCCAATTTCATTCGTAAGTGGACTTATTTAAGAGCTATTTTCTTATATATACTTGAAATTCTGATGCGCTGTAAAGTTCTACAGTATGGTTTTATTTCTGTGATTTGACTTTAGATTTCCTATCAGTCCAATGCGAAGAACTCTCTGGAGGTGAGCAATATACTTGGTTTTCATTGTTTGGTATTCCCAAGTAACTGAAAAGTCCTGGCAAGAAATATCCTGGAAATGGGGACTAATGTTTTAAAATGCGATAATTTAATATAAAAGTAGTGTAACTTCGTGTAGTTAATTAAATCTTCAGTAAAATCTGTGGAACACATGTTACAGTGGTTAAATTATGAGTACTTAAAGGGTTACATATTTGTTAAAGCGAAGTTCCCTGTCTATGTCCAGGCTATTTAGATCATTACATTAATCCCCATGTTGTCGTGTTACCCTGTAAATTGCTGTTATTTGACACATTGAATGTCACTTGGTAGGTACAATTTAAAAACAAAGTAGATGTGTGAACTACAATGGGCCTGACAATCTTAAATTCTGTTCTTTTCCTTCGTAATTTAACAAACCTTTCACTTTGTTGACATGACAGCTGGCTTGTTTACATCATCCCTGCATACATCTATGGGACATCGAAGGAAATAAGGCAAGTTTCTTGCAAACTTCAACATTTAAAATTTGCATTTGACTTGAAAATGCAACGAATACAAATCAGTGCCTCTAAACTATCAATCATTGCTGGCTTTATCAATTATCGACACAGACACAATGAAAGTGAATAGAAATGGATTACGAAAGCACGCTTTTCATAGCACATACTTCTCTTCTATGTTATTCGAAGTGTATAAACAAAAAGGAATTACAGTACTGAGGCCAGAAGCTTCATATTTTGGTGTAGTATTACTGTATCGAATACGCACTTAAGACCAGAAAAACGCTTGAAGTTGCGTTCCTTATGCTGTGTTGTTCACTAAAACAGTGTAACATTTACTATATAAAATAAATATCGTGTACACACGACAGAAATAACGAACAAGAAGGAATTGTAAACACTCGTCTGCTAATGTTTTGGGGGATCCAAGATGGCGGCAGGGCCCGCCCACTGGCTGCAAAACAACGTAAAGCGTAAGTCTATAGCGCCATCTCCACTTATTCTACCTCCATGCTCCCAACATTCGACTGTTTCGTTTATCTCAGCCAGCGTCAGTAGTATCGTTGGTGTGTGTCGTTACGTGTTCACGTGAACGTTTTAGTTCCTTTGTTCTTTCGTTTCGTTTTTGTCACCGTTAAAATGCTAACCGTTGAAGAACGTGTGTTTTTATAAAGCTGGCGGTAAATACACAGTTTCAGTTCGTCAAACATTTAATTCAATTTTCCCAGAGACAACACTCCCCCATCGCGATACTGTGCGAGATTTGATTAACAAATTTCGAAGTACGGGTTCAGTGACAGATGCACCGAGAAGTGGTCGTCCTAGCGTTTTGTCTGAGGATAAACTACTCGATATTTCCGATAAAATGTTCACGAGTCCGAACAACTCTGTAAGAAAACTCGCCCAGGAAATCGATGTCAGTGTCGGAACGGCCCACACAGCTGCAAAGAAAAAATTAGAACTTTTCCTATACAAAGTGACAGTCGTGCAAGAGCTGAAAAGTCCTGATCATGGCAAGAGACTGCATTATTGTCAATGGTTAAAAAATTTCGTTCAACAAAATGGAAGGGATATTCTTAATGAAACTTTTTCACTGGTGAGGCGTGGTTTCATTTATCCGGGTACATCAACTCGCAAAATTCTCATATTCATGAGGAACCACTTCATTCTGTGAAAATAGGAGTTTGGATTGCAGTTCCTAGACGTCGGATTGTGGGTCCCATATTTTTCAACGAAACAATAAACGCACAACGATACTGCAGTCATATTTCGTAACCATTCACAGGAGAACTTGTATTAAGCGAAATACTGAACGGTTATTTTCAACAAGATGGCGCAACCGCGCATACAGCTCGCGTATCGATGTCACTGCTGATGTTTTTGGTGATCGCATAATTTCACAGGGACTTTGGCCTCCACGATCGCCTGACCTAACACCGCCTGACTTTCTCTTCTGGGATGCAGCGAAAGCAACTGTCTAAAATCAATCGATGAATTGAAAACTGCAATATCCACTTTCACTGCTTCTGTTACAGAAGAAATGTTACAGCTTGTGTTTGGAAATATTAATTGTGTATTCAACAACAGGGGGGACGCTTTCAACATTTAATGTGAAAATTTGTAAGTAAAAATGAATATTCAGTAAATTAATAACTTGTATTTCACTCAGTTTCATTTCTGTATATTGACTGCGACATACGGCACGAGCGGCTAACAATCATACGGCACTCCGGAGAGACTTTTTGAACACCCCGTATATGTGTATGTATGTATGTATGTATGTACACTCCTGGAAATTGAAATAAGAACACCGTGAATTCATTGTCCCAGGAAGGGGAAACTTTATTGACACATTCCTGGGGTCAGATACATCACATGATCACACTGACAGAACCACAGGCACATAGACACAGGCAACAGAGCATGCACAATGTCGGCACTAGTACAGTGTATATCCACCTTTCGCAGCAATGCAGGCTGCTATTCTCCCATGGAGACGATCGTAGAGATGTCGGATGTAGTCCTGTGGAACGGCTTGCCATGCCATTTCCACCTGGCGCCTCAGTTGGACCAGCGTTCGTGCTGGACGTGCAGACCGCGTGAGACGACGCTTCATCCAGTCCCAAACATGCTCAGTGGGGGACAGATCCGGAGATCTTGCTGGCCAGGGTAGTTGACTTACACCTTCTAGAGCACGTTGGGTGGCACGGGATACATGCGGACGTGCATTGTCCTGTTGGAACAGCAAGTTCCCTTGCCGGTCTAGGAATGGTAGAAAGATGGGTTCGATGACGGTTTGGATGTACCGTGCACTATTCAGTGTCCCCTCGACGATCACCAGTGGTGTACGGCCAGTGTAGGAGATCGCTCCCCACACCATGATGCTGGGTGTTGGCCCTGTGTGCCTCGGTCGTATGCAGTCCTGATTGTGGCGCTCACCTGCACGGCGCCAAACACGCATACGACCATCATTGGCACCAAGGCAGAAGCGACTCTCATCGCTGAAGACGACACGTCTCCATTCGTCCCTCCATTCACGCCTGTCGCGACACCACTGGAGGCGGGCTGCACGATGTTGGGGCGTGAGCGGAAGACGGCCTAACGGTGTGCGGGACCGTAGCCCAGCTTCATGGAGACGGTTGCGAATGGTCCTCGCCGATACCCCAGGAGCAACAGTGTCCCTAATTTGCTGGGAAGTGGCGGTGCGGTCCCCTACGGCACTGCGTAGGATCCTACGGTCTTGGCGTGCATCCGTGCGTCGCTGCGGTCCGGTCCCAGGTCGACGGGCACGTGCACCTTCCGCCGACCACTGGCGACAACATCGATGTACTGTGGAGACCTCACGCCCCACGTGTTGAGCAATTCGGCGGTACGTCCACCCGGCCTCCCGCATGCCCACTATACGCCCTCGCTCAAAGTCCGTCAACTGCACATACGGTTCACGTCCACGCTGTCGCGGCATGCTACCAGTGTTAAAGACTGCGATGGAGCTCCGCATGCCACGGCAAACTGGCTGACACTGACGGCGGCGGTGCACAAATGCTGCGCAGCTAGCGCCATTCGACGGCCAACACCGCGGTTCCTGGTGTGTCCGCTGTGCCGTGCGTGTGATCATTGCTTGTACAGCCCTCTCGCAGTGTCCGGAGCAAGTATGGTGGGTCTGACACACCGGTGTCAATGTGTTCTTTTTTCCATTTCCAGGAGTGTATATAGAGGGTGGCGAATAGCTGCAGTTGAAAGGGAGCGAGGAAATTCCAAATAGCTGGCCTCCGCCGTTCAAGGGTAACGTTGCTTCCTGCATACTATATGTTTGAGAATTCCCTGTACACTTGCAACTGAACTGAATGTTGTTTTGATTTTGTAGAACTGCACTGTGTATACCAAGTGTATGTGTAAGACAGGGCGACACAGGTAAAAGTAGCCTGCAATCCCCTTCGGATGCGAATGTAATATTTCCACTTCTGAAATAAACAGCTACAGCAATGGACAGTTTTATGCACTAATTTACTGTCAGAATCCTTCTGTCCGCGTTTGAGTTTATTTCACCAGTGAAGTTAGATGTTTCTCTTTCCAGCCTGCGAAGTGACTTTCTCGATAGAAAAAAGAGCTGAACTTGCGGAAGCATATCTGAAAAGAGGTTCGATTAAGGACACTCGCGAAATTTTCGGGGTCAAGTATCCGGATAAACAGCAAAAAGACCAGTACAGAGTCTGTATAAAAGTTGGCGCACCAACGGCTCTGTGCAAAAAGTGAAACGGCAAATAATTGCTTCAGTTCCCACACCAGAAGATATTGCAGACATCCGCCGAACAACCATTCAGAACCCAAAGAAGTTTACACGTAAATTGGCCCAATAGCTGCATGTAAGTAGGAGGAGTTGCAATCGGATATTTAAAAGTCTTAATTTGAAGCCATATCGTGTGATAGTTGTGCAGCAATTACGGGACGATGACAATCAGAGACGTGTAGATTTCTGCATGTGGCTTTTGAATAACATCAAGGATGGTTTGTTAGACCCATTACATTACATCAAGGGTGATGAAGCATGATTTCGTCTTTCCGGTCATTTAAATTCATAGAACACGAGGTACTGGGCAACGGAGAACCCTGACACTGACTGTCAGCAACCACTTCACAACGCAAAAATCGGCGTTTGGAGCGGTGTTAAAGGATTGATTGATTGATTTTATCACGGAAGCTAAAACATCTTAGGTCTAATCCGCCACTGCACGCACCGAAACTAGGTTTACTGTGCGGTATCGCTCTCTGTATATCTAGCAAAGACAACCAGTGCCCTTAAATAGTGCAAGGAATCCCTTTACCAGATTTTTGTTAGACACAATTTCTTCAGGTGTAGTTGCCCCAAAGATTCTGTTCCTTTACTCTCCAATGCCATGCATTCGAAGATAAAAGGTGTGATGCAGTTTCATCACCCTTATCACAGATCCTACATTTAGGGTCCTCTTCCGTTATACCCATTGTGTGTAGGTGTTTTTTGAAGTTCCCATGGCCGGTCATCAGTCCAGTCATGAGTTTGATGTCTTTCCTGTTCAATCCCAGGATTACAGAGCTTCTTTTAAAACATGGCTTGGGAATCATTACCTTACCATGTTTTTGTTTATGGACTTTGGTCCAATATCCTACGTGCTGTTTCCTAAGCCAGTTCCGTAGTTCTAACTTGATCGTTGTTGTTGTTGTTGTTGTGGTCTTCAGTCCTGAGACTGGTTTGATGCAGTTCTCCATGCTACTCTGTCCTGTGCAAGCTTCTTCATCTCCTAGTACCTACTGCAACCTACATCCTTCTGAATCTGCTTAGTGTATTCATCTCTTGGTCTCCCTCTACGATTTCTACCCTCCATGCTGCCCTCCAATACTAAATTGGTGATCCCTTGATGCCCCAGACCATGTCCTACCAACTGATCCCTTCTTCTGGTCAAGTTGTGCCACAAACTTCTCTTCTCCCCAATCCTATTCAATACTTCCTCATTAGTTATGTGATCTACCTATCTAATCTTCAGCATTCTTCTGTAGCACCACAATTCGAAAGCTTCTATTCTCTTCTTGTCCAAACTATTAATCGTCCATGTTTCACTTCAGTACGTGGCTACACTCCATACAAATACTTTCAGAAATGACTTCCTGACACTTAAATCTATACTCGATGTTAACAAATTTCTCTTCTTCAGAAACGCTTTCCTTGCCATTGCCAGTCTACATTTTATATCCTCTCTACTTCGACCATCATCATCAGTTATTTTGCTTCCCAAATAGCAAAACTCCTTTACTACTTTAAGTGTCTCATTTCCTAATCTAATTCCCTCAGCATCACCCGACATAATTCGACTACATTCCATTATCCTCGTTTTGCTTTTGTTGATGTTCATCTTATACCCTCCTTTCAAGAACCGTCCATTCCGTTCAACTGCTCTTCCAAGTCCTTTGCTGTCTCTGACAGAATTACAATGTCATCGGCGAACATCAAAGTTTTTATTTCTTCTCCATGGATTTTAATACCTACTCCGAATTTTTCTTTTGTTTCCTTTACTGCTTGCTCAATATACAGATTGAATAACATCGGGGAGAGGCTACAACCCTGTCTCACTCCCTTCCCAACCACTGCTTCCCTTTCATGTCCCTCGACTCTTATAACTGCCATCTGGTTTCTGTACAAATTGTAAATAGCCTTTCGCTCCCTGTATTTTACCCCTGCCACCTTTATAATTTGAAAGAGAATATTCCAGTCAACATTGTCAAAAACTTTCTCTAAGTCTACAAATGCTAGAAACGTAGGTTTGCCTTTCCTTAATCTTTCTTCTAAGATAAATCGTAAGGTCAGTATTGCCTCACGCGTTCCAGTATTTCTACGGAATCCAAACTGATCTTCCCCGAGGTCGGCTTCTACTAGTTTTTCCATTCGTCTGTAAAGAATTCGTGTTAGTATTTTGCAGCTGTGGCTTATTAAACTGATTGTTCGGTAATTTTCACATCTGTCAACACTTGATCGTAGCCTTGGTAATTGTCAAGACAGGTTCCGGTCCAATAAATGGAGTTGTTGCCCTCATCCTAGGAAATCTATCGTCTTGTTCATTGCCACAGATACCTGAGTGGCCAGGGGCCCACACTAGGTGGGAAACGTAGGTTTCCCCCTAGCTCCACCAGAGCCCTGTGACATTCTGCAACAATCTTAGATCTCGTTGCAGTAGTTGCCAATGATTTCAGGGCTGCGTGTCTGAATAGATGTAGATGTTACGGTCATTGTAGTACCTACTCATATTCTCCTCCACACATGGCCTGATTGCAGTAATTTCGGCTCGGAATACAGAGGCCAGTTTCCCCAGAGAGATGTTGCTCTCCAGTCTTGGCTGAACCCCGGTCTAAAAGGAACGCGCATCGTTGGACTCTCAACACGGTTGCATGTATGAAAATTTCTTACAAATTTTGTGCTCGACTTGCTGAATATGAAAGACACTACAGCTTCTCTCAGCAAGACGGAACATGTCACAAATGAAACGTAAATACCACACCTACACTTATTGTCAAAAGTAGAGTCATATCGGGTATCAAGTAAAATCTGTGACTGCACTGAGCAATTTTTGGTAGGGAGTGAGCAGCATGTTATCTTGGATGGACAGTCATCGTCACTTGTAGAAGTAACTTCAGGTGTGCCCCAAGAAAGAGCGTTCCGACCCTTGCCGTTCATGTTTGTAAGTAGGCTGTTTATGTTTTCTTATCGGCAACGTTACGTAGCGCTCTATATGAAAATCACTGGCTGTGCTGTGTGCAGTCTGTGGCTAGTTTGCATTGTTGTCTGCCATTGTAGTGTTGGGCAGCGGCAGCTGGATGTGAACAGCGAGTAGCGTTGCGCAGTTGGAGGTGAGCCGCCAGCAGTGGTGGATGTGAGGAGAGAGATGGCGGAGTTTTGAAATTTGTTATACTGGATATTATGAACTGCTATGTATATTATGGTTTTTCAACACTATTAAGGTAAATACATTGTTTGTTCTCTATTAAAATCTTTCATTTGCTAACTATGCTTATCAGTAGTTAGTGCCTTCCGTAGTTTGAATCTTTTATTTAGCTGGCAGTAGTGGCGCTCGCTGTATTGCAGTAGTTCGAGTAATGAAGATTTTTGTGAGGTAAGTGATTTGTGAAAGGTATAGGTTAATGTTAGTCAGGGCCATTCTTTTGTAGGGATTTTTGAAAGTCAGATTGCGTTGCGCTAAAAATATTGTGTGTCAGTTTAAGCAAGGTCATGTATAATTGTTCTAAGGGGACGTTTCATGTTTAATTCAATGACCTTGCGGACACTATTAATAGTAACCTCAGACTGTTTCCAGATCATGCAGTTATCTATGGTGAAGTACTATCTAAAAGAAGCGGCGCAAATATTCAGTCAGATCTTGATAAGATTTCAAAGTGGTGCAAAGATTGGCAACTTGCTTTAAATGTTCAGAAATGCAAAATTATGCACTTCGCAAAACGAAGAAACGTAGTATCCTATGACCATAGTATCAGTGAGTCACAGTTGGAATCAATCAATTTATACAAATGTAAGGGTGTACCAGTTTGTATGGATATGAAATGGAATGATCACATGGGCCCAGTCGTGGGTAAAGCAAGTGGTGGACGTCAGTTTTTTGGTAGAATACTGGAGAAGTGCAGTCAGTTAACAAAGGTGACTGCTTACACAACACTTGTGCGACCCATCCTAGAATGTTGCTAAAGCGTTCAAAAAATGGCCCAATGCCTCTGAGGCCTATGAGACTTAACATCTGAGGTCGTCGGTCCCCTAGAATTTAGAACTACTTAAACCTAACTAAGCTATAACGTTGTTGCTTTATTTTGTGGTGTAAGCGGTGTTGATAGACAATAAAAGCGGTTTAAAAGCTGTGAGCTGTCTGGGGAAGTTAACCTTGCATTACTGAGCAACTGTTTCACCAGGTATCCAGTCTAGCTTACCAAATTCCCAACCAGACTAACATTAATTATAATCTTTTAATAGTCATACGACAACCAGTGATATATATATATAAAAGAGAATTTAAACAAAAAGAAATAAATCAGTTTGTATTTGGAAATTTATTTTAACATTGATCATTGAAATTTCAGCATATTAAACTCGATTCCTAACTAAACTGGTGCCTTATTTAGGATTGTGAAAATGTGAGATTGTAATCTTACGGAACACATCAAATATGGAGCCAAGATTGGGAGACTGCATACAACACTGCATTCATAAAACAGCACACAAAGAACGTTGAAACATATGCAAGAGAAAATTAACCACTACCAACCGATTCAATTTTCACCCAAAGAAGTTATGTTCGTAGCACAATCCTGTCCGTCATGTAATTACCACACACTGGTATACTAAATTCATATTAACTCTTTGTGAAATCTTCCCGAAAAGAATAGCTGAGGGCTACTTTGATGATTACACCACATGCTTCACGTGGTCAACTTGGTTTACACAAAGAGTGTAACTCCACAATAATTTTGATAATTAAAATAAATTAGATCGAAAAGCAATTTACAAAAGAAAAACCTCGAACTGGTTACTAACGTCTTACTATTAACCTGATGGGTCAAACAATTGTATAAGCACGTGGTACTGGTCTCACAAAGTACACCCCACGTGGGTTGAACATAAAGAAAAGTTGCTATATTGAAAATTATTGTCAAGACGAGACGTTATAATCTCACGCACCTTCGCATTTAAGATTACGAACTTACTTAGAGTTACTGATCAACACGTGGTTCCACTTTACTCACAAAGTAGTGACAAAGGAACTACCGGAATATATTCTGAACTTCACACGAGAATTACTCTGCGCTGCAATTTAAGATAACATTAGATATTTTAGAGCTAAACCTGAAATAAAGGTGATTAAATTTTCATTTAGGCTGAACTTAAGAAATCCATTGTCCTACGGACTTAGCAGACACGCGCTTAACCGGAGATCTTACCACTTCAGACGCTCGCCACGGACAGACTGCCCTGGTCCCTTCCTGAGGGGTGGCTCCCAAATACAAACGGAAGTGGCCAGAGAGGCAGCTTCCTATACCAACATGACAAAGGACGGACAGGACCATACTAAGGATAGAAACCTCTCTGCTTTTAGAAAGCGTAGCTACCTGTTCCGACGTTGGTCCCACTGTTCTCTAGCAGACAGGCTTGTCTGCTACCCTGAGGCATGCAACTAGAAATACATTTGCTCATTCATCCTCTCACACAGAAGGGAAGGGGGTTGACAGTATCTTATCATATACAGTATATAAAAGAAAGCGGATGTAGGTTTCGTATGAAACTGTGTGACATGCATTACATATAAACTGTGTTTTAAAGTGTAGTAGTGTGACAGATCGTTCTTGTTTATGTGTAAAAGTAACACGTTCCACTACTCAGTCTCCTCCCAGATAGTCAGAAACGCCATAGTAAATTTAGAAGAGGAATTTATGCCGTAAATGACAACAGATTTAAGAAATTAACATGAAAGGAATCCAACAGAGACCTTTGAAAGCTAAGGACATCACACGCATCCATACCTGAGGCAGGAATCGAACCTACGACCATAGTGGTCGCGCGGTTCCAGACTGAAGGCCTAGAACCGCTCGGTCACAGCGGCCGGCTGCTAGAGCGTGTGGGACCCATACCAAATAGGAATAACAGGGGATATTGAACGTATACAGAGAAGGGCAGCACGAATCGTCACAGGTTTGTTTGATCAGTGAGGGAGTGTCACAGAGATAATGAAGGAACTGAATTGGAAGACCCTTGAGAAGATCTGGTAACAAAGTTTGAATCACTGACTGTAATTAACGACTCTATCAATTTACTACAACCCCCTGCGTATCGTTCACGTAGGGATAGTGAGGCTAAGATTGTAACAATTACCGCGCACACAGTGGCATTCCAGCACTCTTCCCGCGCTGCATACGTGAATGGAACGGGAATGGTTCAAATGGCTCTGAGCACTATGGGACTTAACATCTATGGTCATCAGTCCCCTAGAACTTAGAACTACTTAAACCTAACTAACCTAAGGACATCACACACATCCATGCCCGAGGCAGGATTCGAACCTGCGACCGTAGCAGTCGCGCGGCTCCGGACTGAGCGCCTAGAATGGAACAGGAATAAACGCTGCTAACTGGTACAGTACCCTCTGCCATGCATCTCACGGTGATTTGCAGAGTATAGATGTAGAGGTACATCCAGATCCCTGGAACGAGACCATGATGTCTGCACTGAGGAACAAACTTTCAGCATACATTTATGGCCCCCATGTTCGTCGGATCCAACAACATGTGTTCTTTTTCGCCTGTGGGGACACTTGAAAAGCAAGGCGATTGAAACAAAAGCAAAGACAATACAGAAACTAAAAGACATCACCAGTCATGAAATTGCCGACATGTATTCTCCATTGTAAATCGATGGTAAGTCCAATTTAGCTCTTCGGTTTCGTAATTTCACTGCGTTTCCTTTGCGCACACACACGGGCTACTTTCTTCTCCGCCGTCCGTGGAACTAATGCCCAGTAACGACATATGAAAATCTGGACCGGACCGGACCTTCAGCCCGGGGAGCGTGCACGGATGGCCGAAGTGTTTGTGGCGAGCCCTCGCGACAAGCGGGAAGTCCGGGTTCGAGTCCCAGTTCGGCACAAATTTTCAGCTGTCGCTACTGGGTAGTAGCTCTGTACCTAATGCAACTGATGTTCAAGAATTTTCAGGCAGCGAATTAATTTCGAAGCATTCCTATTCCGTACAGCTGCGCATTGTCAACCGTGTCTGTTCTTTCAGACATGCATGTAAGTTGAAGGAATTGTTGGGATTTCTAGACGGTAGATCGTACACCTGGGAAGGCAGCATTAATGGAGAACAAAAAAACAAGAGGCAAAAGTTAAGTGTGTATTCGTGAAAAGGAGACCAGGGGCCGGTATGTCGCGACATCAGATACGAATTCTGAGCATGTGCCCCTCATACTTACGTCATAACATAGGTTCTGATCCATCCTCATTGTTGCTATCCACTTCATGTGAACTAAATTAATTCGTATGTACACTGAAGAGTCAAAGTAACTGGTAAACCTGCCTAATATAGTGTAGGGTCCCCGCGAGCAGGCAGAAGTGCCGCAAAAAGACGTGGCAGTTACTCGACTAATGTCTGAAGTAGTGCTGGAGGGAACTGACACCATGAATCCAGCAGGGCTGTCCACAAATCCGTAAGAGGACGACGGGTGGAGATCTCTACTGAACAGCACGTTGCAAGGCATCCCAGATATACTCAATAATGAAACTTCTTGGCAGATTAAAACTGTGTGCCGGACCGAGACTCGAACTCGGGACCTTTGCCTTTCGCGGGCAAGTGCTCTACCAACTGAGCTACCGAAGCACGACTCACGCCCGGTACTCACAGCTTTACTTCTGCCAGTACCTCGTCTCCTACCTTCGAAGCTTTACAGAAGCTCTCCTTGCAGAACTAGCACTCCAGAATATTGCGGAGACATGGCTTAGTCACAGCCTGAGGGATGTTTCCAGAATGAGATTATCACTCTGGCTAAGCCATGTCTCCGCTTTCTTTCTGGAGTGCTAGTTCTGCAAGGAGAGCTTCTGTAAAGCTTCGAAGGTAGGAGACGAGATACTGGCAGAAGTAAAGCTGTGAGTACCGGGCGTGAGTCGTGTTTCGGTAGCTCAGTTGGTAGAGCACTTGGCCGCGAAAGGCAAAGGTCCCGAGTTCGAGTCTCGGTCGGGCACACCGTTTTAATCTGCCAGGAAGTTTCATATCAGCGCACGCTCCACTGCAGAGTGATAATCTCATTCTCTGCTCAATAATGTTTATGTCTGGGCAGTTTGGTGGCCAGCGGAACTGGTTAAAGGCACACTATAGGAATTCTGAACGAGTGGGGTGTCGCATTGTCCTGCTGGAATTGCTGAAGTTCGTCGTAATGCACAATGCACATGAGTGGATACAGGTGATCAGACAGAATGCTTACGTACAGTTCATCTGTCAGAGACGTATGTAAACATATCAGGGTCTCATATCACTCCAACAGCAAACGTCCCACACCATTACAGAGCCTGTCCCTTGTTGACTTGCAGGGTCCATGGATTCATGAGGTTTTCTGCACACCCGTACACGCCCTTCTGCTCGATGCAATTTGAGCCGGTCGGTGTGGCCAAGCGGTTCTAGGCGCTTCAGTTCGGAACCGCGCGACTGTTACGGGTGCAGGTTCGAATCCTGCCTAGGCTTGGATGTGTGTGATGCCCTTAGGTTACCTAGCATTAAGTAGTTCTAAGTTCTAGGGGATTGATGACCTCACATGTTAAGTCCCATACTGCTCAGAGCCAGCTGAACTGTTTGATACAATTTGAAACGAGACTCGACCAACGAGACAACGTGTTTCCAGTCATCAACAGTCGAATGTCGGTGTTGACGGGCCCTGGCGAGGTGCAAAGCTTTGTGTTGTGCAGTCATCTAGGCTACACGAGTGGTCCTTCGGCTCTGAAAGCCCACATCGATGATGTTTCGTTGAATGGCCCAGCACTGAAATCTGCAGTAATTTGCTGAAGGGTCGCACTTCTGTCACGTTGAACAATTCTCTTCAGTCGTCGTTTGTCCCGTTGTTGCAGGATCTTTTTCCGGCCGCAGCGATATCGGAGTTCTGATGTTTTATCAGATTCCTGATATTCACGGCACACTCGTGAAATGGTCGTACGGTAAAATCCCCACTTCACCGCTACCTCGGAGATGCTGTGTCCCATCGCTCGTGCGTCGACTGTAGCACCACGTTCAAACTCACTTAAATCTTGATAACCTGCCAATTGTAGCAGCAGTAACCGATCAAACAACTGCGCCAGACACTTGTCGTCTTATATAGGCTTTGCCGACCGCAGCGCTGTATTCTGCCTGTTTACATATCTCTCCATTTGACTACGCACGCCTATACCAGTTTCTTTCGTGCTTCAGTGTATACGTGGTGTCTGTTCTTCCGGACTTGTCCGAAAGAAGACGCCATTTTTGTTCCAGCAGGGAGTATGAATTAATGCACAGAGGAATTAAAGACCCTGTGTGAGAGGAGGAATTGACTGATAGCAATGGAGAAAGTTGATAATTTGTGGCGGACCGGTATTCGACCCCGGAGCTCCTACTTACTAGGCAGATACTCTGACCACTGAGTCATCCGGACACAGTGGTCGTTGTATCTGCATGAAGTACCTTGTGTTGCATTGTATGTTAACAGGGGACCTAGAAACGACGGAGACGCTCCGTCCCCGCCGTAGCCGCAGTGGTCCACAACCCCACGACGACTACCGCAGTCCAGTTTACCCCTCCGTCGCCCCACACCGAACCCAGGGTTATTGTGCGGTTCGGCCCCCGGTGGTCCCCCCAGAGAACTTCTCCCACCAGGCGAGTGTAACCCCTATGTTTGCATGTTAAAGTAATGGTGGTGTACGCTTAAGTGGAGAACTTGTTTGCGCAGCAATCGCCGACATAGTGTAACTGAGGCGGAATAAGGGGAACCAGCCCGCATTCGCCGAGACAGAAGGAAAACCGCCTAAAAACCATCCACAGACTGACCGGCTCACCGGACCTCGTCACAAGTCCGTCGGGTGGATTCGTGCCGGGGACCAGGCGCTCCTCCCCACTCCTGAAAGCAGTGCGATAGACCGCACGGCCAACCGGGCGGACATGAACTACCTCGGCACGCCTCAGCACTTCGTTTCTGTACTTTTACTGCATTTTCTCTATAGTTACGCGGGGTACTTCTACGCGCGCCACACTGCACGCATGGAATTTTAACACTTTCTTTCCATTCTCTTGGTATCCCACCCTCCTTCACGATACCGTTAAGCAACATTCTCCGGCTCACTTTATTCCTGCGAATCTGAGAATGTTCTCGGAATTTCGGGCAACAAAGTACATTTCCCGCTTTATTCGTACGGTCCGCTATCGTGGCCGTAGGCTTCTTCTTCACCTCCGCTACAGTAATCTAAGACTGTCCGCCCCGATAGCTGAGTGTTTAAAAAAGGAATTTAAAATAGCTTATTATTGAAGGACGCCAGTGTGGCGTCGACTGTAGTAAGACCTGCACGGAGGCGGCCGGACCTGCCCCGTAAGGGGCCTCCCGGACAATGACGCCAAACGCTCATTTCATTTCCATCTAAGACGACTATAACCTGAGCTGCTGAGCTGAACTGACCGCCACGTTTTCCCCAAAGTATGCGATACTCATACTGTGGTGTCACCGCCAGACACCACACTTGCTAGGTGGTAGCTTTTAAATCGGCCGCGGTCCGCTAGTATACGACGGACCCGCGTGTCGCCACTGTCAGTGATGGCAGACCGAGCGCCGCCACACGGCAGGTCTACTGAGACGTACTAGCACTCGCCCCAGTTGTACAGCCGACTTTGCAAGCAACGGTTCACTGACAACTACGCTCTCATTTGCCGAGACGATAGTTAGCATAGCCTTCAGCTACATTTGCTACGACCTAGCAAGGCGCCGTATTCAATTGACATTGAGATTCTATTAATGTATCATCAAGAGCGATCTTGTACAAATGTGGATTAAAGTTAAGTATTCCAGAAGCTACGTACTTTTCTTTATAGCATTCATTACGTATCCTGTTTCAGACCTCACGCCAGCCTGCGTGAGTTTAAGCACGTGCCTTTCGGCTTCCTCTCATTGTGTCTAGACTGTCTTGTCTAGACACAACACATACTTCATTACATACGGGTCACGATGCGAGTGGAGATTTCTAATTAAATGTATCGAAGATTTTGTTGTAAATATGGTTGGCTGCTCAGCTGTGAACTGCACTAATGGTTTCGCATGTTTGGATTTCGTACTGAACCCGAATGAAGAAAAAGATGCGCCATAGACTGCCGGAGAAAAATTGGAAACCACCCGGCGCTCAATTGTGTGTCGTAAATATACGTTGATGAAAGTTTTAAACATGAAACCAGTTGTATTCAAATGCGTTTCTACCTCAGTCGAAAGCTGTACTGAAGCAGTTCGTCTCAAAAGTTTTCGATTCCTGTGATATTTTGGCAATCGGAAAACCGGACAGAAATATTGTTGATGTATTTATACACCCTATCATAAATATACACACACAAACTGAGTAACACTTAACTCCATTTCTCATACAGGCTCGGTAGAACGAGTGATGATTCAGATATTTTTATAGCGGATCAGTCATTGTGAGGGAACCTGCACAAGTAACGTAATCTTCAAAGAACACCACAAGCAGCAAACCTATCACGAAGCACATAAAATGTACTGCACTGTAGTTCCTTCTCTAGATTGTCGCACAGATGACAAAATGGTAGATATCGAAACAGATGACAGAGGGATAGAAAAACATTTGAAACCGCTCAAAACAGGAAAGGCCGCTGGACCTGACGGGATACCAGTTCGATTTTACACAGGGTACGTGAAGGAACTTGCCCCCTTCTTGCACAGGTGTGCCGTAGGTCTCTAGAAGAGCGTAGCGTTCCAAAGGATTGGAAAAAGGCACAGGTCATCCCCGTTTTCAAGAAGGGACGTCGAACAGACGTGCATAACTATAGACCTATATATCTAACGTCGATCAGTTCTAGAATTTTGGAACACGTATTGTGTTCGAGTATAATGACTTTTCTGGAGATTGGAAAGCTACTCTGTAGGAATCAGCACGGGTTTCGAAAAAGACGATCGTGTGAAACCCAGTTCGCGCTATTCGTCCACGAGACTCAGAGGGCCGTAGACACGGGTTCGCAGGTAGATACCGTGTTTCTTGATTTACGCAAGGCGTTTGATACAGTTCTCCACAGTCGTTTAATGAACAAAGTAAGAGCATATCGACTATCAGACCAATTGTGTGATTCTATTGAAGACTTTCTAGATAACAGAAGGCAGCATGTCATTCTCAATGGAGAGAAGTTTTCCGAATTAAAAGTGACTTCAGGTGTGCCTCAGGCTTTTTAAATTAAAATACAGAACGTAGATACGTTTGAACATTTTATTTCGGTTGTTCCAATGTGATACATGTACCTCTGTGAACGCATGCTGTTACAGCGTGATTACCTGTAAATACCAGATTAATGCAATAAATGCTCAAAATGATGTCCGTCAACCTCAATGCATTTGGCAATACGTGTAACGACATTCCTCTCAACGGCGAGTAGCTCGCCTTCCGTAATGTTCGCACATGCATTGACAATGCGCTGACGCATGTTGTCAGGCGTTGTCGGTGGATCACGATAGCAAATATCATTCAAATTTCCCCACAGAAAGAAATCCGGGGACGTCAGATCCGGTGAACGTGCGGGCCACGGTATGGTGCTTCGACGACCAATCCACCTGTCATGAAATATGCTATTCAGTACCGCTTCAACCGGACACGAGCTATGTGCCGGACATCCATCATGTTGGAACTACATCGCCATTCTGTCATGCAGTGAAACATCTTGTAGTAACATCGGTAGAACATTACGTAGGAAATCAGCGTACGTTGCACGATTTAGATTGCCATCGATAAAATGGGGACCAATTATCCTTCCTCCCATAATGCCGCTCCATACTTTAACCCGCCATGGTTGCTGATGTTCCACTTGTCGCAGCCATCGTGGATTTTCCGTTGCCCAATAGTGCATATTATGCCGGTTTACGTTACCGCTGTTGGTGAATGACGCTTCGTCGCTAAATAGAACGCGTGCAAAAAATTTCTCACCGTCACGTAATTTGTCTTGTGGCCAGTGGCAAAACTGTACACGACGTTCAAAGTCGTCGCCATGCAATTCCTGGTGCATAGAAATATGGTACGGGTGCAATCGATGTTGATATAGCATTCTCAACACCGACGTTTTTGATATTCCCGATTCTCGCGCAGTTTGTCTACTACTGATGTGCGAATTAGCCGCGACAGCAGCTAAAACACCTACTTGGGCATCATTATTTCTTGCAGGTCGTGGCTGACGTTTCGCATGTGGCTTAACACTTCCTGTTTCCTTAAAAACGTAACTATCCGGCGAACGGTCCGGACACTTGGATCATGTCTTCCAGGATACCGAGCAGCATACATAGCACACGCCCGTAGGGCATTTTGATCACAATAGCCATACATCAACACGATATCGACCTTTTCCGCAATTGGTAAACGGTCCATTTTAACACGGGTAATGCATCACGAAGCAAATACCGTCCGCACTGGCGGAATGTTACGTGATACCACGTACTTATACGTTTGTGACTATTACAGCGCCATCTATCACAAAGCGAAAAAAGTGGTCCAACTAAAACATACATATTTCTTTACGTACTACACGAATATGTAATAAAAAATGGGGGTTCATATTTTTAAAAAACGCAGTTGATATCCGTTTGACCTATGGCAGCGCGATCTAGCGCCCTTCAAGCTAGACGAGTTTCGTTATTTCTAGTTTTTTCGTTTGATGCTTATTTCGTGGGATATTTGCCCCGGTCACTATCAGTGGACCACTCTGTGTATAAATGACCTGGTGGATAACATCGGAAGTTCACTGAGGCTTTTTGCTGATGATGCTGCAGTATATCGAGAGGTTGTAACAATGGAAAATTGTACTGAAATGCTGGAGGATCTCCAACGAATTGACGCATGATGCAGGGAATGGCAATTGAATCTCAATGTAGACAAGTGCAATGTGATGCGAATACATAGAAAGAAAGATCTGATAGATAACTTCTTTGTAGACCAAGATAAGTTTAACCAGATAAATGCTCAGCCTGTTGAGAATGGTCTTTCTGATCATGGTGCACAGCTAGTTACAATATATGACATAGCTCCATTCAGCAATACTGAACAGTCCTCCAAAGTAGTACGTTCAGTCAACGATTTAACAATTGCAAATTTCAGGGAAAGCCTACAGCAGTTAGACTGGCATGAGGTGTACCATGAACCTGATGCTTATTTAAAATATAATTTATTTCATGACATTTTTGTAAATGCATTTGAAAACTGCTTCCCCAAGAAAATAGTTAAATATACTCGTAAGAAACCTTGTAACAAACCGTGGCTTACTTATCTTGTAACCGGAAAAGGGAAATGTATCTGACAGCAAGAAAGAGTAGTGACCCAGAAACTATCAAACATTATAAAAACTACTGTGTTGTATTAAGAAAAGTTGTTAAAAAATCCAGAAGTATGTGTATCATGTCAGAAATCAGCAACTCTAATAATAAAATTAAAACAAATGGTTCAAATGGCTCTGAGCACTATGGGACTTAACTACTGTGGTCATCAGTCCCCTAGAACTTAGAACTACTTAAACCTAACTAACCTAAGGACATCACACACATCCATGCCCGAGGCAGGATTCGAACCTGCGACCGTAGCAGTCGCGCGGTTCCGGACTGCGCGCCTAGAACCGCTAGACCACCGCGGCCGGCAAAAATTAAAACAATTTGGAATATTATTAAAAGAGAAACAGGTCAACCAAGAGCACAGGGAGACAGTATTACCATCAAATTGAATGAAAACTTTACGAACAAAAAGTCAGAAGTTGAAAATATCTTTAATAATCATTTTCTAAATGTTGTGGATATAGTAGGATCCAGGTGTTCATTAGAAGATGCTAGGCTGTTAATGGAAGAGGCCATACCTATGCAATTTGATACAATTGAAATCTCACCCACTTCTCCCTCTGAAATTAGGAAAATAATAAACTTGCTTAAAAGCAAAAACTCACATGGAATTGACGGCATTTCCAGCAAAATACTAAAAGCTTGTTCTCAACAGATAAGTAAGATTCTCAGCCACCTGTGTAATAGCTCTCTGGAACAGGGCATTTTCCCTGATAGACTGAAATATGCTATTGTTATACCTTTGCATAAAAAGGGGGATAGATCTGATGTCAACAATTACCGTCCAATCTCCCTTCTAACAGCTTTATCCAAAATTTTTGAGAAAGTAATGTATTCAAGAGTAGCTTCACATATCTGTAACAATGAAGTACTAACAAAATGCCAGTTTGGTTTCCAGAAAGGTTTTTCAACAGAAAATGCCATATATGCTTTCACCAATCAAATTTTGAATGATCTGAATAACCGAACACCACCCATTGGGATTTTTTGTGATATCTCAAAGGCTTTTGATTGTGTAAATCATGAAATTCTGCTAGACAAGCTCAAGTATTGTGGCATGAGTGGGACAGTGCACAAATGGTTTAATTCGTACTTAACTGGAAGAGTGCAGAAAGTTGAAATAAGTAGTTCTCATAATATGCAAAGATCAGCACATTCCTCAAACTGGGGAACTATCAAGAATGGGGTTCCACAAGGGTCAGTCTTGGGTCCTTTGTTGTTCTTAATATATATTAATGACTTGCCATTCTATATTCATGAAGAGGCAAAGTTAGTTCTCTTTGCTGATGATACAAGTACAGTAATCACACCTGACAAACAAGACTTAACTGATGAAATTGTCAATACTGTCGTTCAGAAAATTACTACGTGGTTCCTTGTAAACGGACTCTCACTGAATTTTGAAAAGACACAGAACATACAGTTCCGTACAGTGAATGGTATGACGCCATTAATAAATATAGACCTTAATCAGAAGCATATAGCTAAGGTAGAATATTCCAAATTTTTAGGTGTGTCCATTGATGAGAGATTAAATTGGAAGAAACACATTGATGATCTGCTGAAACGTTTGAGTTCAGCTACTTATGCAATAAGGGTCATTGCAAATTTTGGTGATAAACATCTTAGTAATTTAGCTTACTACGCCTATTTTCACTCGTTGCTTTCATATGGCATCATATTTTGGGGTAATTCATCACTGAGGAATAAAGTATTTATTGCACAAAAGCGTGTAATCAGAATAATAGCTGGAGTCCACCCAAGATCATCCTGCAGACATTTATTTAAGGATCTAGGGATATTCACGGTAGCTTCTCAGTATATATACTCTCTTATGAAATTTGTTATTAACAACCAAACCCAATTCAAAAGTAATAGCAGTGTGCATAACTACAATACTAGGAGAAAGGATGATCTTCACTATTCAAGATTAAATCTAACTTTGGCACAGAAAGGGGTGAATTATACTGGCACTAAAGTGTTTGGTCACTTACCAAATAGTATCAAAAGTCTGACAGATAACCAACAAGTATTTAAGAAGAAATTAAAAGAATATCTGAATGACAACTCCTTCTACTCCATAGAGGAATTTTTAGATATAAATTTAAAAAAATATATATTAAAAAATAAAAAAACACAAAAAATGAAAATGTTGTTATATTAACTTAAGTATGTTGTTAAATTAACTTAATTATGTCATGTATTGGAAAATTTGACTCGTTCCACATCATTACGAAATATCGTATTCGTGATGCATGGAACTAGTATTAATCTAATCTAATCTAATCTATAGGATCCTTTATCATTTAGCTACAATTTAGCAGGTCAGCAACTGGAAGCAGTTAATTCCATAAATTATCTGGGAGTACGCATTAGGAGTGATTTAAAATGAAATGACCATATAAAATTAACGTCGGTAAAGCAGATGCCAGACTGAGATTCATTGGAAGAGTCCTAGGGAAATGCAGTCCAAAAACAAAGAAAGTAGGTTACAGTACACTTGTTCGCTCACTGCTTGAATACTGCTCACCGGTGTGGGATATGTACCGGATAGGGTTGATAGAGGAGACAGAGAAGATCCAACGGAGAGCAGCGCGCTTCGTTACAGGATCATTTAGTAATCGCGAAAGCGTTACGGAGATGATAGATAAACTCCAGTGGGAGACTCTGCAGGAGAGACGCTCAGTAGCTCGGTACGGGCTTTTGTTGAAGCTTCGAGAACATACCTTCACCGAGGAGTCGAGCAGTATATTGCTCCCTCCTACGTATATCTCGCGAAGAGACCGTGAGGATAAAATCAGAGAGCTTAGAGGCCACACAGAGGCATACCGTCGTCAATCTTTCTTTCCACGAACAATACGAAACTGGAATAGAAGGGAGAGCCAATAGAGGTATTCAAAGTACGCTCCGCCACACACCGTCAGGTGGCTTTCGGAGTATGGATATAGATGTAGATGAACACTAGTTAAATGATCGGAGGCACTATTCATAAAAATTCGTTTCCGTGTAAGATGATACTATACTTTCCGCCAACTCTGTACAATAAAATGCGGCATTTCTTAGAGTACCTCCCTTTGAATAAAAAATAAACATATCTCCTTACAAGCAGCTATATACAGGCGAGACTAAGAAATAGCCGCAGGTTGTTACTGAATAACATTCATATTTGAAAACTTTGGAACCAAGTCCTTAATTCATTACCTTTAATATTTACAAACTATCGCCTAAGTTCCGAGCCTACGTTTCTATAGCCGTGCAATATTACTTGTCAGTTTTTCTGTAATACGAAATGGGCATTCTACATACCTCTAGAAACATTAATTGCTGTTTGGTTCACTTCATACATACAATATCAAATATTTTATAGTAAATACTGTAAAAAGTTGCGTTAATAAGTTAACCACGGAGAAGGCAAACGCTGCTGAATCCTCAGAGATGCGGAGAACATGTCGGACGTTTCAGCCTGTTATATACACTAAAGCTACAAAGAAACTGGTATAGCCAGCCGTTTGTGGCCAAGCGGTTCTAGGCGCTTCAGTCTGGAATCGCGCGACCGCTACGGTCGCAGGTTCGAATCCTGCCTCGGGCATGGATGTGTGTGATGTCCTTAGGTTAGTTAGGTTTAAGTAGTTCCAAGATCTAGGGGAGTGATGACCTCAGAAGTTAAGTCCCATAGTGCTCAGAGCCATTTGAACCATTTTGAAACTGGTATAGGCATGCCTATTCAAATACAGAGATATGTAAACAGGCAGAATACGGCACCGCGGTCAGCGAAGCCTATATACAGGGTGTTTCAAAAATGACCGGTATATTTGAAACGGCAATAAAAACTAAACGAGCAGCTATAGAAATACACCGTTTGTTGCAATATGCTTGGGACAACAGTACATTTTCAGGCAGACAAACTTTCGAAATTACAGTAGTTACAATTTTCAACAACAGATGGCGCTGCAAGTGATGTGAAAGATATAGAAGACAACGCAGTCTGCGGGTGCGCCATTCTGTACGTCGTCTTTCTGCTGTAAGCGTGTGCTGTTCACAACGTGCAAGTGTGCTGTGGACAACATGGTTTATTCCTTAGAACAGAGGATTTTTCTGGTGTTGGAATTCCACCGCCTAGAACACAGTGTTGTTGCAACAAGACGAAGTTTTCAACGGAGGTTTAATGTAACCAAAGGACCGAAAAGCGATACAATAAAGGATCTGTTTGAAAAATTTCAACGGACTGGGAACATGATGGATGAACGTGCTGGAAAGGTAGGGCGACCACGTACGGCAACCACAGAGGGCAACGCGCAGCTAGTGCAGCAGGTGATCCGACAGCGGCCTCGGGTTTCCGTTCGCCGTGTTGCAGCTGCGGTCCAAATGACGCCAACGTCCACGTATCGTCTCATGCGCCAGAGTTTACACCTCTATCCGTCCAAAATTCAAACGCGGCAACCCCTCAGCGCCGCTACCATTGCTGCACGAGAGACATTCGCTAACGATATAGTGCACAGGATTGATGACGGCGATATGCATGTGGGCAGCATTTGGTTTACTGACGAAGCTTATTTTTACCTGGACGGCTTCGTCAATAAACAGAACTGGCGCATATGGGGAACCGAAAAGCCCCATGTTGCAGTCCCATCGTCCCTGCATCCTCAAAAAGTACTGGTCTGGGCCGCCATTTCTTCCAAAGGAATCATTGGCCCATTTTTCAGATCCGAAACGATTACTGCATCACGCTATCTGAACATTCTTCGTGAATTTGTGGCGGTACAAACTGCCTTAGACGACACTGCGAACACCTCGTGGTTTATGCAAGATGGTGCCCGGCCACATCTCACACACCGACGTCTTTAATTTCCTGAATGAATATTTCGATGATCGTGTGATTGCTTTGGGCTATCCGAAACATACAGGAGGCGGCGTGGATTGGCCTCGCTATTCGCCAGACAGGAACCCCTGTGACTTCTTTCTGTGGGGACACGTGAAAGACCAGGTGTACCGCCAGAATCCAGAAACAATTGAACAGCTGAAGCAGTACATCTCATCTGCATGTGAAGCCATTCCGCCAGACACGTTGTCAAAGGTTTCGGGTAATTTCATTCAGAGACTACGCCATATTATTGCTACGCATGGTGGATATGTGGAAAATATCGTACTATAGAGTTTCCCAGACCGCAGCGCCATCTGTTGTTGAAAATTGTAACTACTGTAATTTCGAAAGTTTGTCTGCCTGAAAATGTACTGTTGTCCCAAACATATTGCAACAAACGGTGTATTTCTATCGCTGCTCGTTTAGTTTTTATTGCCGTTTCAAATATACCGGTCATTTTTGAAACACCCTGTAAGATCACAAGAGTCTGGTGCAGTTGTTAGATCGGTTGCTGCTGCTGAAATGGTAGGGTATCAAGATTTAAGTGAGTGTGAACGTGGTGTTATAGTCGGAGCACGAGCGATGGGATGCAGGACCTACGAGGTACCGATGAAGTAGGGATTTGCCCGTACGATCATTTGACGAGTGTACCGTGAATATCAGGAATCAGATAAACCATCAAATCTCCGAGATCGTTGCGGCTCGAAAAACGAAAAATATTCGGCAAGAACGGGATCAACGACGACTGAAGAGAATCGTTCAGCGTGACAGAAGCGCAACCCTTTCGCAAATTGTTGCAGATTTTAATGCTGGGCTATCAATAAGTGTCAGCGTGCCAACCATTCGGCCATTCAATGAAACATGATCGATATGGGATTTCGGGGCCGAAGGCCCACACGTGTACCCTTGACGATTGCGCGACGCAAAGCTTTACGCCTCGCTGCGCTGTCAACACAGCCATTGGACTGTTGATGACTGGAAACATGTTGCCTGGTGAGACGAGTATCCTTTCGAATTGAATCGAACAGACGGACGTGTACGGGTCTGGCGACAACCTCATGAATCCATGGACCCAACATGCCACCAGGGGACTGTTCAAGCTGATGGGGCCCTGTAGTGGTGTGGGGCCTCTGCAGTTGTAGTGATGTGGGATTCTTGATACGTCTAGATACAATCATATACAACCGTTCGCTCGACGAAAGATCCGTACCCAAAAACTGGAAAGTTGCACAGGTCACACTAATATTCAAGAAAGGTAGTAGGAGTAATCCACTAAATTACAGGCCCATATCGTTAACGTCGATATGCAGCAGGATTTTGGGCCACATATTGTGGTCGAACATTATGAATTACCTCGAAGAAAACGATCTGCTGGCACACAGTCAACATGGGTTTAGAAAACATCGTCTCTGTGAAACACAACTAGCTCTTTATTTACATGAAGTTTGATTGCTATTGACAATGTTTTTCAGATCGATTCCGTATATCTGGATTTCCGGAAGGGTTTTCACACAGTACACACAAGCGGCTCCTAGTGAAATTACGTGCTTATGGAATATCGTCTCATTTATGTGACTGGATTTGCGATTTCCTGTCAGAGAGGTCACAGTTCGTAGTAATTGACGGAAAGTCATCGAGTAAAACAGAAGTGACTTCTGGCGTTCCCCAAGGTAGTGTTATAGACCCTTTGCTGTTCCTTATCTTTATAAACTATTTGGGAGACAATCTGGACATCCGTCTTCGGTTGTTTGCAGATGACGCTGTCGTTTATCGACTAATAAAGTCATCAGAAAATCAAAACAATCTGCAGAACGATTTAGAAAAAATATCTGAATGGTGCGACAAGTGGCAGTTGAACCTAAATAAAGAAAAGTGTGAGGTCTTCCACGTGAGTGCTAAAAGGAACTCGTTAAACTTCGGTTACACGAAAAATCAGACTAATCTAAAGGGCATAAATTTAATTAAATACCTAGGTAATTACGAACAAATTAAATTGGAAGGAACACATAGAAAATGTTGTGGGGAAGGCTAACCAAAGACTGCGTTTTATTGGCAGGGCGCTTAGAAAATGTAACAGACCTACTAAGGAGACTGCCTACATTACGCTTGTCCGTCCTCTTTTAGAATACTGCTGCGCGGTGTGGGATCCTTACCAGGTAGGACTGACGGAGTACATCGAAAAAGTGCATAGAGAGGCAGCACGTTTTGTATTATCGCGAAATATGGGAGAGAGTGTCACTGAAATGATACAGAATTTG
Organism: Schistocerca cancellata; assembly: GCF_023864275.1. Lineage (NCBI taxonomy): Eukaryota > Metazoa > Arthropoda > Insecta > Orthoptera > Acrididae > Schistocerca > Schistocerca cancellata. The sequence goes on from NC_064637.1 coordinate 42,487,079, forward strand.
GGATGGAAATCGTTAAAAGAAAGGCGGTTTCCATTGTGGAGGAATCTTCTCACGAAATTCCAATCACCAACTTTCTCCTCCGAATGTGAAAATATTTTGTTGACACCGATCTACGTAGGGAGGAACGATCACCACGATAAAATAAGGGAAATCAGAGCTCGTACGGAAAGATGTAGGTGTTCATTCTTTCCGCACGCTATACTAGATTGGAATAATAGAGAATTGTGAAAGTGGTTCGATGAACCCTCTGCCAGGCGCTGAAATGTGATTTGCAGAGTATCCATGTAGATGTAGATGTAGATGTATGGAGACAACCTCATGAATCCATGGACTCAACATGCCACCAGGGGACTGTTCAAGCTGCTGGAGGCTCTGTAGTAGTGTAGTGCGTGTGCAGTTGGAGTGATATGGGAGCCCTGATACGTTTGGTACGACTCTGACACGTACGTAAGCATCCTGTCAGATCACCTGCATCCATTCATGTCCATTGCACATTCCGACGGACTTACGCAATTTCAGCACGACAGTGCGACACCTAACCTGTATAGAATTGCTCCAGGAATACTGTTCGGAGTGTAAACGCCTCCGCTGGCCACCAAACTTCCCACACATGCACATTATTGAGCAAATCTGGAATGCCTTTCAACGTGCTGTTCAGAAGAGATCTCCACCACAACGTACTCTTATAGATTTATGGACAGCACTGCAGGATTCTTGATATCAGTTTCCTCCATCACTGCTTGAGATTTTAGTCGAGTCCATGGCACGCCCTGTTACGTCACTTCTGCGTCGTCGTGGTGGCGCTACACGATGTTAGGCAGGTGTACTTCTTTGGCCCCTCAGAGCAAAAAAAAAAAAAATACTGTGAGACTCCCTGGCAGATTAAAACTGTGTGCCCGACCGAGATTCGAACTCAGGACGTTTGCCTTTCGCGGGGAAGTGCTCTACCATTTCTTTTTTTTTTTTTTTTTAGTAATCCCATTTTGTTCGTTTTCTTTCGTTTTATCTGCTCGGTGCGGACGTCGTAAGACACCCGTTTCAGTTCGTTATTGATCCATTAACTCAGTTTTTTTTATTACAGACGGCAGCTAACCCTCTGACCGAACCCGCTGAGTTACCGTGCCGGCACCATCTAAGCTACCGAAGCACGACTCACGCCCGGTCCTCACAGCCTTACTTCTGCCAGTATCTCGTCTCCTACATTCCAAACATTACAGAAGCTCTACTGCGAACCTTGCAGAACTAGCACTCCTGGAAGAAAGGATATTGCGGAGACATGGCTTAGCCACAGCCTGGGGTATGTTTCCAGATTGAGATTTTCACTCTGCAGCGGAGTGTGCGCTGATATGAAACTTCCTGGCAGATTAAAACTGTGTGCCCGACCGAGACACGAACTCGGGACCTTTGCTTTACGCGGGCAAGTGCTCTTCCATCTGAGCTACCGAAGCACGACTCACGCCCGGTCGGGCACACAATTGTAATCTGCCAGGAAGTTTCATATCAGCGCACATTCCGCTGCAGAGTGAAACTCTCATTCTGGAAACATCCCCCAGGCTGTGGCTAAGCCATGTCTCCGCAATATCCTTTCTTTCAGGAGTGCTAGTTCTGCAAGGTTCGCAGGAGAGCTTCTGTAAAGTTTGGAAGGTAGGAGACGAGATACTGGTAGAAGTAGAGCTGTGAGTACCGGGCGTGAGTCATGCTTGGGTAGCTCAGTTGGTAGAGCACTTGCCCGCGAAAGGCAAAGGTCCCGAGTTCGAGTCTCGGTCGGGCACACAGTTTTCATCTGCCAGGAAGTTTCGTATCAGCGCACACTCCGCTGGAGAGTGAAAATCTCATTCTGGAATACTGTGAAAAGTTGCGTGAAGAGGTTAATCACCCAGAGGGTAAACACTGTTGAATCCCAGAGATAGCCCCGCGGGATTAGACGAGCGGTTTAAGGTGCTGCGGTCATGGACTGTGCCGCTGGTCCCGGCGGAGGTTCGAGTCCTCCCTCGGCCATGGGTGTGTGTGTTTATACTTAGGATAATTTAGGGTAAATAGTGTGTAAGCTTAGGGACTGATGACCTTAGCAGTTAAGTCCCATAAGATTTCACACCGAACATTTTTAATCCTCAGAGAACCGCGCTGCTGCTACGGTTGCAGGTTCGAATCCTGCCTCGGGCGTGGATGTGTGTGATGTCTTTAGATTAGTTAGGTTTAAGTAGTTTTGAGTCTAGACTGGTAATGGCAAGGAAAGCGTTTCTGAAGAAGAGAAATTTCTTAACATCGAGTATAGATTTAAGAGTCAGGAAGTCGTTTCTGAAAGTATTTGTATGGAGTGGAGCCATGTACGGAAGTGAAACGTGGACGATAAATAGTTTAAACAAGAAAAGAATAGAAGCTTTCGAAATGTGGAGCTACAGAACAATGCTGAAGATTAGATGGGTAGATCACGTAACTAATGGGGAGGTATTGAATAGAATGGGGGAGAAGAAGAGCTTGTGGCACAACTTGACCAGAAGAAGGGATCGGTTGGTAGGACATGTCCTGAGTCATCAAGGGATCACAAATTTAGCATTGGAGGGCAGTGTGGAGGGTAAAAATCGCAGAGGGAGACCGAGAGATGAATACACTAAGCAGATTCAGAAGGATGTAGGTTGCAGTAGGTACTGGGAGATGAAGAAGCTTGCACAGGATAGAGCTGCATCATACAGTCTCAGGATTGAAGACCACAACAACAACAACAACAAGTCTAGGGGACTGATGACCTCAGATGTTAAGTCCCATAGTGCTTAGAGCCATTTGAAGCATTTTATTGAATCCTCAGAGATAGGGAGGACGTGTCAGCCTGTTACATAGGAGCTCCCCAGTGATCCGTCCTCCACCTCAGACGGGACAGAGCTTCCGGAAGCGCGTGGTAGCTTCCGGCGCCGCAGGGCCCTGGTACGCGATGCTTTCGCCCCGGGCCTCTTCGCTTCTCCCTGCCGTGCCGGCCGCGTATCTGTCGGTTCCGCACCGCCCGCTACGGCCGTAGAAAGCCGGCCCGGCTCCGGCGTGCGTATATATACGGCGCCGCGCGCTGCCCGCAGCAACATGAGCTGCCGCCACCACACGCGACGCCGCAGACATGAGGATTCCCGTGAGTAGTCGTCTGCATCTGCATCATCATCTACACACACACACACACACACACACACACACACACACACCCTGCACGCACCTGTGCGATAAACGGCTGTCAGTAGCTTGTACAAGGTTGGTTGGTTCAATAGACCCCTGTGCGGTCTACAACGGAGGGTAGCTTGTACTAGGTTGGTTGGTTGGTTCTTTAGGCCCCTATGCGGTCTACAACGGAGGGTAGCTTGTACTAGGTTGGTTGGTTGGTTGAATGCTTCAATAGGCCCCTGTGGGCTCTACAACGGAGGGTAGCATGTACTAGGTTGGTTGGTTCAATAGGTCCCTGTGCGGTCCACAACGGAGGGCAGCTTGTGCTAGGTTGGTTGGTTGGTTCAATAGGCCCCTGTCCGGTCCACAACGGAGGGTAGCTTTTACTAGGTTGGTTGGTTGGTTGGTTCAATAGGCCCCTGTCCAGACCACAACGGAGGGTAGCTTTTACTAGGTTGGTTGGTTGGTTGGTTCAATAGGCCCCTATGCAGTCCACAATGGAGAGTAGCTTGTACTAGGTTGGTTAGTTGGTTGGTTCAATAGGCCCCTGTGGAGTCCACAAAGGAGGGTAGCTTGTACTAGGTTGGTTGGTTGGTTGGTTGCTTCAATAGGCCCCTGTGCAGTCCACAAGGGAGGGTAGCTTTTACTAGGTTGGTTGGTTGGTTGGTTCAATAGGCCCCTGTCCGGTCCACAATGGAGGGTAGCTTTTACTAGGTTGGTTGGTTGGTTGGTTCAATAGGCCCCTATGCAGTCCACAATGGAGAGTAGCTTGTACTAGGTTGGTTAGTTGGTTGGTTCAATAGGCCCCTGTGGAGTCCACAAAGGAGGGTAGCTTGTACTAGGTTGGTTGGTTGGTTGGTTGCTTCAATAGGCCCCTGTGCAGTCCACAAGGGAGGGTAGCTTTTACTAGGTTGGTTGGTTGGTTGGTTCAATAGGCCCCTGTGCAGTCCACAAAGGAGGGTAGCTTGTACTAGGTTGGTTGGTTGGTTGGTTGCTTCAATAGGCCCCTGTGCAGTCCACAAGGGAGGGTAGCTTTTACTAGGTTGGTTGGTTGGTTGGTTCAATAGGCCCCTGTGCAGTCCACAAAGGAGGGTAGCTTGTACTAGGTTGGTTGGTTGGTTGGTTGCTTCAATAGGCCCCTGTGCAGTCCACAAGGGAGGGTAGCTTTTACTAGGTTGGTTGGTTGGTTGGTTCAATAGGCCCCTGTGCAGTCCACAAGGGAGGGTAGCTTTTACTAGGTTGGTTGGTTGGTTGGTTCAATAGGCCCCTGTGCAGTCCACAAGGGAGGGTAGCTTTTACTAGGTTGGTTGGTTGGTTGGTTCAATAGGCCCCTGTCCAGTCCACAACGGAGGGTAGCTTTTACTAGGTTGGTTGGTTGGTTGGTTCAATAGGCCCCTATGCAGTCCACAATGGAGAGTAGCTTGTACTAGGTTGGTTAGTTGGTTGGTTCAATAGGCCCCTGTGGAGTCCACAAAGGAGGGTAGCTTGTACTAGGTTGGTTGGTTGGTTGGTTGCTTCAATAGGCCCCTGTGCAGTCAACAAGGGAGGGTAGCTTGTACTAGGTTGGTTGGTTCAATATTCCCCTGTGCAGTCCACAAGGGAGGATAGCTTGTACTAGGTTGGTTGGTTGGTTGGTTGCTTCAATAGGCCCCTGTGCAGTCCACAAGGGAGGGTAGCTTTTACTAGGTTGGTTGGTTGGTTGGTTCAATAGGCCCCTGTGCGGTCCACAAGGGAGGGTAGCTTTTACTAGGTTGGTACGTTTGTTGGTTGGTTTATTCGAGGAAGAGGACCCATTAGCGAGGTGATCAGTCCCATCAGATTAGGGAGGAGAGAAGTCGGCCGTGCCTTTTCAGATCTCGGCATTGGCCTGTAGCGATTTACGTAGATCAAGCAAAAGTAGATCAGGAGGTCCGGACGCGAGTTCGACCTGCCGTCCTCCCAACCACTTTGCCACCTCGCTCAGTACATTCCTCTAAGGGGACCACACTCTGCCTATCTAACCTGTGTTAATTTAGGCAAGTATTTGACCCATTTCTGAAAACACTATTTAATGCAGGACCTTAATATTTACATGATGCATGACATGTTACATGATGGTAATAGAGTCAACTGTACTAAAATCTACTTTACCCATTTCATAGCTTTTAAGAAATACTTTTTTAAATTTATTAACAAAAAATATTAAGTTTTTTCTGCTGAAAATATTTTTTGTGGGCTTCCTAATGCGGAAATATTAACGAATTTAGTACCAGAGGTGGCTTTTTATGTCATGCAGAGTCTCTGAAAATTTCATTCGTTTATCTGTGATAGTTTCTGATACAATGGGGCGTATCTACCGAAAATTTTAGTTTGCGGGAAATTGACTTTAAAGAAAAAACTTTTGAAATTTAAAACTCTGAACATAGTTGCTAAGGTTCAGTGACCGTGTCAGAATTATATTGTAACAAATAAGCCCTCGGTCACAAATATTAAGTCAAAATTGACCTGGTTTCGACGCTACTATGAGCGTCGTCTTCAGAATTAGACTAACTGTACTAAAACATTAGGTATATAGTACATTAATAAAATTAAAGTTTGTACTGACTCGAAAAGATGCAGTACTTACAAGTCACCGATCCCTTCTTCTACTCAAGTTGTGCCACAAGCCCCTCTTCTCCCCAATTCTATTCAATACCTCCTCATTAGTTATGCGATCTACCCATCTAATCTTCAGCATTCTTCTGTAGCACCACATTTCGAAAGCTTCTATTCTCTTCTTGTCTAAACTATTTATCGTCCACGTTTCACTTCCATACATGGCTACACTCCATACAAATACTTTCAGAAACGACTTCCTGACATTTAAATCTATACTCGATGTTAATTGCTATAGCTAATTGATATTTCGGTTTCTTTACTGGGTTATTAGCAAAAAATAAACGTCTGTTTAATTTAATAAAAGTTCATACCATTACGCGTTTGTTTCTCATTATATCAATTGTAATATAAATAGTAAAGAAAATGACTGTATTGAAAAAAAAAACTGACGAACGGGGCTCGATCGAGCGATTACGGCGCTTGAAAGCTAACCACTCGGCTGCCGCCGCTTCGTGGTAAGAATAGCCACGCACAGGTATATATTTGACGACCGAAGTTACCTTGCGATTTTCTCAATAACGCTTGAAAAGTACGCGCTACTGCTTACACATTTTATTGTCCTAATGGGGTACTACGTGTGTATGACGTTTACAGTAAATCCGCGTTCCAAACGTCGTGGCCTCCGCTTGTTAGAAGGATGAAAACTTGCTGGACATTTCCATACACGATCACATTAGTTCTCCCGTAGACTTTATTACAATTTTTTTGTAAATATCATTAAATTCCTTTTTTATATGCCATCCATACTTTGAGTCTATACACTGAGTAACTATCCTACTCAGGTGTTCTTGTGTTTTCTAGAGGCGCCCTAACGAAGATTTACAAAGGGTGGACATTAACAAAAGCGACAGAATATGGAGGAAAAAAGGTCTTACGAACATGTGTCCGGAAATGGACGATATGCGAGCAACTACACCAGATCGTCCCGTTTCACAGAGGAAGACCGCACTGCAGTTCCTTCTCTAAATCCTCGCACGAACGAAGAAATGCCTGACATCGAAATAAGTGTCCAAGGAATAGAAAAGCAACGGAAATCACTCAACAGAGGAAAGTCCACTGGACTTGACGGGATACAAATTCGATTCTACACAGAGTACGCGAAAGAACTTGCCCCCCCTTCTAACAGTTGTGTACCGTAAGTAAGTCTCTAGAGGAACGGAAGGTTCCAAATGATTGGAAAAGAGCACATGTAGTTCCAGTTTTCAAGAAGGGTCGTCGAGCAGATGCGAAAAACTATAGGCCTATATCTCTGACATTGATCTGTCGTAGAATTTTAGAACATGTTTTTTCCTGGCGTATCATGTCATTTCCGGAAACCCACAATCTACTCTGTAGGAATCAACATGGATTCATCGATCGTGTGAGACCCAACTCGCTTTATTTGTTCATGAGACCCAGAAAATACTAGATACAGGTTGCCAGGTAGATGCCATTTTTCTTCACTTCCGGAAGGCGTTCGATACAGTTCCGCACTGTCGCCTGATAAACAAAGTAAGAGCCTACGGAATATCAAATAAATGTTGAAATCTCTGTGAAATCTTTTAGGACTTAACTGCTAAGGTCATCAGTCCCTAAGCTTACACACTACTTAACCTAAATTATCCTAAGGACAAACACACACACACCCATGCCCCAGGGAGGACTCGAACCTCCGCCGGGACCAGCCGCACAGTCCATGACTGCAGCGCCTGAGACCGCTCGGCTAATCCCACGCGGCACGGAATATCAGACCAGCTGTGTGGCTGGATTGAAGAGTTTTTAGCAAACAGAACACAGCATGTTGTTCTCAATGGAGAGGCGTCAACAGACATTAAAGTAACCTCTGGCGTGCCACAGGGCAGTGTTGTGGGACCATTGTTTTTTACAATATATATAAATGACCTAGTAGATAGTGTCGGAAGCCCCATGCGGCTTTTCGCGGCTGATGCTGTAGTGTACAGAGAAGTTGCAGCATTAGAAAATTGCAGCGAAATGCAGGAAGATCTGCAGCGGATAGGCACTTGGTGCAGGGAGTGGCAACTGACCCTTAACATAGACAAATGTAATGTATTGCGAATACATCGAAAGAAGGATCCTTTATTGTATGATTATATGATAGCGGAACAAACACTGGTAGCAGTTACTTCTGTAAAATATCTGGGAGTATGCGTAGGGAGCGATTTGAAGTGGAATGATCATATAAAATTAATTGTTGGTACGGCAGGTGCCAGGTTGAGATTCATTCGGAGAGTCCTTAGAAAATGTAGTCCATCAACAAAGGAGGTGGCTTACAAAACACTCGTTCGACCTATACCTGAGTATTGCTCATCAGTGTGGGATCTGTACCAGGTCGGGTTGACAGGGGAGATAGAGAAGATCCAAAGAAGAGCGGCGCGTTTCGTCACAGAGTTATTTGGTAAGCGTGATAGCGTTGCGGAGATGTTTAGCAAACTCAAGTGGCAAACTCTGCAAGAGAGGCGCTCTGCATCGCGGTGTAGCTTGCTGTCCAGGTTTCGAGAGGGTACGTTTCTGGATGTGGTATCGAATATATTGCTCCCCCCTACTTATACCTCCCGAGGAGATCACGAATGTAAAATTAGAGAGATTCGAGCGCGACGGAGGCTTTCCGGCTGTCGTTCTTCCCGCGAACCAATCGCGACTGGAACAGGAAAGGGAGGTAATGACAGTGGCACGTAAAGTGCCCTCCGCCACACACCGTTGGGTGGCTGGCGTAGTGTAAATGTAGATGTGGATGTAGAACACAGTACAGAGCTGCTTCGCATCCACGTCACAAGTGGACTCCATGGGATGTCACGTGACAGGGATAATAGCGATTGTCATACAGGATACAGATAATCGTACTTCGGCTCACACCGCTAGCCAGTAGCCTGGAGCTTGAACTACGGTTCGTCTCAATACGCTGCAGAACCCGGTCCTCCAAATCTGGTGTATACACATCCACCGTCTTCCTGCACGATCGTCTTTCTGAAAGGATCCCTGACCACACAATCATCCAAAACTGCCATCAAATGTTGTGTGGTGTGGTTGGTGTCTGAGAGGGTACTTGTCTGACCGTACACAAACACCATCTCCGCTTGTTCCCGACACGAATTCCGGACCATACTGCTGTTCACAGTACACTGCGTCAATCACACAGCCTGCAACACACGGCACGTGGTCAGAGCAACTGTCATTCCTCAGCGCCATCTACCGTAGCAACGATGCCTTTCCCAACACATGGCCGGCCGCTGTGGCCGAGCGGTTGTAGGCGCTTCAGTCTGGAACCTCGCTGCTGCAACGGTCGCAGTTTCGAATCCTGCCTCGGGCGTGGATGTATGTGATGTCCTTAGGTTAGTTAGGTTTAAGTAGTGGAGAAAGGTCTTCCGAAGTAAGAGTGATTTCAGGTGTGCCGCAGGGGAGTGTCCTAGGACCGTTGCTATTCACAATACACACAAATGACCTTGTGGATAACATCGGAAGTTCACTGAAGCTTTTTGCGGATGATGCTTTAGTACATCGAGAGGTTGTAACAATGGAAAATTGTAGTGAAATGCAGGAGGATCTGCAATGAATTGACGCATGGTGCAGGGAATGGCAATTGAATCTCCATGTAGACAAGTGTAATGTGCTGCGAATACATAGAAAGAAAGATCCCTTATCATTTAGCTACAATATAACAGGTCAGCAACTGGAAGTAGTTAATTCCATAAATTATCTGGGAGTAGGCATTAGGAGTGATTTAAAATGGAATGACCATATAAAATTAATCGTCGGTAAACAGATGCCAGACTGAGATTCATTGGAAGAATCCTAAGGAAATGCAGTCAGAAAACAAAGGAAGTAGGTTACAGTACACTTGTTCGCCCACTGCTTGAATACTGCTCAGCAGTGTGGGATCCGTACCAGATAGGGTTGATAGAAGAGATAGAGAAGATCCAACGGAGAGCAGCGCGCTTCGTTACAGGATCATTTAGTAACCGCAAAAGCGTTACGGAGATGACAGATAAACTCCAGTGGAATACTCTGCAGGAGAGACGCTCTGTAGCTCGGTATGGGCTTTTGTTGAATTTCCGAGAACATACATTCACCGAGGAGTCAAGCAGTATATATCTCGGGAAGAGACCGAGAGTATAAAATCAGAGAGATTAGAGTCCACACAGAAGCATACCGACAATCCTTCTTTCCACGAACAATACGAGACTGGAATAGAAGGGAGAACCGATAGAGGTACTCAAAAGTACGCTCCCCCACACACCGTCAGGTGGATTACGGAGTATGGATGTAGATGTAGTTCTAAGTCTAGGGGACTGATGACCTCACATGTCAAGTCCCATAGTACTGAGAGCCATTTGAACCATTTGAACCCAACACATGTTCATAGTACTTTTTTCCTTTCATTCCCAGTCAGGAATGCGTCCCTGCAGTATGTCGGTTTTATTAATGTTCACGCTGTCTTTTCGAACTCATAAAGCGCTCAAGAATTCTGTAAAAAATCGATGTTAAGGATATTGGTCTTGTAATTTCGCGGGTCCGTTCTTTTACCCTCCTTGTATACAGAAGTCACCTGCGCTTTTTCTCAGCCTCTTCCGACGCTGCGATGGGCGAGAGATTCCCCATTAAAATTGCTACACCAAGAAGAAATGCAGATGATAAACGGGTATTCATTGGACAAATATATTATACTAGAACTGGGATGTGATTACATTTTCACGCAATTTGGGTGTATAGATCCTGAGAAATCAGTACCCAGAACAACCACCTCTGGCCGTAATAACGGCCTTCATACGCCTGGGCATTGAGCCAAACAGAGCTTGGATGGCGTGTACAGGTACAGCTGCCCATGCAGCTTCAACACGATACCACAGTTCATCAAGAATAGTGACTGGTGTATTGTGACGAGCCAGTTGCTCGGCCACCATTGACCAGACGTTTTCAATTGGTGAGAGATCTGGAGAATGTGATGGCCAGGGCAGCAGTCGAACATTTTCTGTATCCAGAAAGGCCCGTGCATTATCCTGCTGAAATGTAGGGTTTCGCAGGGATCGAATGAAGGGTAGAGCCACGGGTCGTAAAACATCTGAAATGTAACGTCCACTGTTCAAAGTGCCGTCAATGCGAACAAGAGGTGACCGAGACGTGTAACCAATGGCACCACCTATCATCACGCTGGGTGACACGCCAGTATGGCAATGACGAATACACGCTTCCAATGTGCGTTCACCGCGATGTCACCAAATACGGATGCGACCATCATGATCCTGTAAACAGAACCTGGATTTATCCGGAAAAATGACGTTTTACCATTCGTGCACCCAGGTTCGTCGTCGAGTACACCATCGCAGGTGCTCCTGTCTGTGATGCAGCGTCAAGGGTAGCCGCAGCTGATAGTCCATGCTGCTGCAAACGTCGTCGAACTCTTCGTGCAGATGGTTGTAGTCTCTCAAACGTCCCCATCTCTTGACTCAGGGATCGAGACGTGGCTGCACGATCCATTATAGCCATGTGGATAAGATGCCTGTCATCTAGACTGCTAGTGATACCAGGCCGTTGAGATGCAGCAAGGCGTTTCGTATTACCCTCCTGAACCCACAGATTCCATATTCTGCTAACAGTCATTGATTGTCGACCAACGCGAGCAGCAATGTCGCGATACGATAAACCGCAATCGCGATAGGCTACAGTCCGACCTTTATCATAGTCGGAAACGTGATAGTCCGCATTTCTCCTCCTTACACGAGGCATCACAACAACGTTTCACCAGGCAGTGCCGGTCAACTGCTGTTTGTGTATGAGAAATCGATCGGAAACTTTCCTCATGTCAGCACGTTGTAGGTGTCGCCACCGTCGCCAACCTTGTGTGGATGCTCTGAAAAGCTAATCATTTGCATATCACAGCATCTTCTTCCCGTCAGTTAAATTTCGCGTCTGTAGTACGTCATGTTCGTGGTGTAGCAATTTTAGTGGCCAGTAGTGTAGATAACGGCTGCAATTCCGGACCTGGCGACTTGTTTGTTTTCAACTCTTTCAGTAGTTTTTCTGCGCCTGGTAAGCCTGTTTCGACGTCCTCTGTGCGGCAGTCATAAACTTGCTTCGTCTCTAACGATCTGGTCGTCGACGGGACGATAACTGCACACGTCGCTTCCTTTCTCTAGGCGAGAAAAGTCAGTTTAGCAGCTGTGAATGCTAGCTTACACTGCTTTACGAGACGCTGAGCGGCGCGCGTCTTTACGACCCGCCGTTACTGACAGGCAATTTCTCCGTCGTAACTTGAGTACCGCTTTCTCACAAGGGAGGAAGTGGTGTCGGCGGCCATTTATAACGAACTGTCGTCTCAGGAAACGACTGTAGAGTACCGATCAGCGGACTGTCCGTTCCATGCAACATGCCTAGTAACCGTATTGGCGATGCTGCTGTTGCACTGAATGACTCGTCTTGGTCCGCAGATGTTTGAGCTGGTACGCTAGCTCCACGTATCCGGTCAGGGGTCTAGCCATCCACTGCAGTAAAGAAAAGTGAGTGAAATTTTCAGCCGGCCGGTGTGGCCGTGCGGTTCTAGGCGCTACACTCTGGAACCGCGCGACCGTTACGGTCGCAGGTTCGAATCCTGCCTCGGGCATGGATGTGTGTGACGTCCTTACGTTAGTTAGGTTTAGGTAGTTCTTAGTTCTAGGGGACTAATGACCTCAGAAGTTGTCCCAAAGAAAGCAGGTGTTGACAGATGTGAAAATTACCGAACTATCAGTTTAATAAGTCACAGCTGCAAAATACTAACGCGAATTCTTTACAGACGAATGGAAAGACTGGTAAAAGCCGACCTCGGGGAAGATCCGTTTGGATTCCGTAGAAATGTTGGAACACGTGAGTCAATACTGACCCTACGACTTATCTTAGAAGAAAGATTAAAGAAAGGCAAACCTACGTTTCTAGCATTTGTAGACTTAGAGAAAGCTTTTGACAATGTTGACTGGAATTCTCTCTTTCAAATTCTGAAGGTGGCAGGGGTAAAATACAGGGAGCGAAAGGCTATTTACAATTTGTACAGAAACCAGATGGCAGTTATAAGAGTCGAGGGACATGGAAGCAGTGGTTGGGAAGGGAGTAAGACAGGGTTGTAGCCTCTCCCCAATGTTATTCAATCTGTATGGCGGAAGATGACGATTGGTTGAGTAACGTGTTGTGGACTGACGAAGCTCATTTCACGCTCCGAGGGTCTGTCAACGCCCACAACTGCAAAATTTGGGCTACCGAAAATCCTGGAACTGTCGTGGAAACTCCATTGCACGACGAGAAAGTCACGGTATGGGTTGGATTTACCACATCTACCGTTATCGGGCCTTTTTTCTTCGAGGAAATGCGTGATTCTGGTTTTGTAACTGCTACCGTGACGGGTGAGAGGTACGCCTATATGTTACAGAATCGCGTCATCCCCAGCCTGGCTGATAAACACCTGCTGGAACGTACGATGTTTATGCAGGATGGCGCTCCACCCCATATTGTTAGACGCCTGAAAGATCTCTTGCGCGCGTCGTGTGGTGATGATCGAGTGCTCAGCCGCCACTTTCGCCATGCTTGGCCTCCCAGGTCCCCAGACCTCAGTCCGTGCGATTATTGGCTTTGGGGTTACCTGAAGTTGCAAGTGTATCGTAATCGACCGACATCTCTAGGGATGCTGAAAGACAACACCCGACGCCAATGCCTCACCATAACTCCGGACATGCTTTACAGTGCTGTTCACAACATTATTCCTCGACTACAGCTATTGTTGAGGAGCGTATTGAGCATTTCCTGTAAACAACATCATCTTTGCTTTGTCTTACATTGTTATGTCAATTATTGCAATTCTGATCAGATGAAGCGGCATCTGTCGGACATTTTTTGAACTTTTGTATTTTTTTGATTCTAATAAAACCCCATGTCATTCCAAGCATATGTGTCAATTTGTACCTATCTACATTATTCTGTGATTTATTCGGTTTTCAAATTTATACTGACTTTTTGATCACCTGGTATATTTTAATTTCCTGTCCCTAAAATAAGGTACATTATTTGATTCTAAAAAAGTTGATAATTCTACTCAGGGCTCAAGTCTAACCATAAAAACTAAACAATTAAAGTGAAAACACTCCTTCTGGGAATTTACTGAAAACATTCACATAACTGTCAGGAACTTGTCTCGGTCGATTGCCTTGCATTTGGTGACACCACTGAAGCTCGGAGAGTGAGTGACAAACATTCATACAGCTGACATGGCCGGAGAGACTAGTTCCGTTCCGTTATTTCATTCGATTGAGGAAAAAAGACAGAATGAAAGAACAATTGACTGTCGAGTCCGTTGTTCCGTCAATAGCTGGGACGGAAAAACAATTCTGTCTATAAACACACAATCGGTTCAGTCCGAATTTTCATAGCCAGACGAAAAGAGAGAGAAGTGCACGAATGATACATCAGGTTTACCTGCGTGAGGTCGAGCTCCGCAGAATCAAATTTAATTGTATGAAAGTAATCAGAGTAATGAAAAAAACTTAATTAGTGATTTGAGAAAAAATTGGAATGTTTCACGAACAACCACTGCTAGTTATGTAGTGAAGAGTCACGAAGTTCGTCTCTTCAATGTCTACATATTTCACGCATTAAAATGTTAAATTGGCCATACAATTTAGTGTTAAAGATGTATCCTTCGAATCAAGTACTAAACTTAGGACATTTCCAGAACATAATACGCCAGAAAGACAAGTGCGTCTCAAAAGTTTATTCCTTCAAAGCATAGTTATTTTCCTTAAATAAAAAATTGTGTTTGGGTTACATTTGATTTTAAAATGGCTTCCTTCGAGTCAAGTACTACATTTAGGACATTTCGAGAAGATCAGATACTAGCAAAATCAGGTATCAGAAAGTATATCTTCCCAAAGGCTAGGTATTTTCGCACACGAAAAGTTAGATAATGTGATAGTTAAACGTCAAAATGGTCTCCTTCGCGTAAAGTTCTAAATTCAGGGCATTTAGAGAAGACACTAGACAACAGTAAATGAGGTGTGAATAAGATCATGATATATGGAGGAAACGTGAAAAGGAAAATGTCGGCCAGATGTTTTGTGAACTGATTTGTCTAAGAGTAGAAAATAAGAGAGGTTAGAGAAACATCAATGAACTGATTCTCCGAACAATCGAACTTCCATGTATAAAACAGCTGTAAACATCTGATTACAAATGAGTTAATGTGTTAACTGTTTGATGTTAAATATGTAAGCGAGAAAAGTTCAGAGAGCGCTTGAAATTACGTACAAAATTCGTTGGCAATCGCCAATTGCTCTCATTATCGACCACTAGTTGAGTTTATTCTGGGTGATTTGCACACCGTTTCAAGAAAAACGTAGTTTTTCACGCGTCTTAATGTTTATGACGTCATATCTCCTGAACAATGAGTGATACTACTTTGCTGATACTTTAATTGCGATGTGTGGAGCTGTCTGCAAAATTAGTTGGAAAAACAGTTGGTAGTGAAGAAGTAATAAATCAAAACGTCGTGCCTCAAGCGGAAGTTTTACTGGGTGAACAGAGAAAATTTAGTAAGCGGGAAACTTTTCTCCTCTCATTGTGGGGGAAGGTGGAGGGAATAGGGCAAGGGGGCGTTTCGTAAAGGTTTGAAATTATGTGGGACTCTGGGATAGCGGTTTAGTAATATGGATTTGGTTGGGCTCTGAATGATGCACTGCAAATAATGATCGTCAAATGTTCCTGTCCTCTATTTTACACTCCTGGAAATTGAAATAAGAACACCGTGAATTCATTGTCCCAGGAAGGGGAAACTTTATTGACACATTCCTGGGGTCAGATACATCACATGATCACACTGACAGAATCACAGGCACATAGACACAGGCAACAGAGCATGCACAATGTCGGCACTAGTACAGTGTATATCCACCTTTCGCAGCAATGCAGGCTGCTATTCTCCCATGGAGACGATCGTAGAGATGCTGGATGTAGTCCAGTGGAACGGCTTGCCATGCCATTTCCACCTGGCGCCTCAGTTGGACCAGCGTTCGTGCTGGACATGCAGACCGCGTGAGACGACGCTTCATCCAGTCCCAAACATGCTCAATGGGAGACAGATCCGGATATCTTGCTGGCCAGGGTAGTTGACTTACACCTTCTAGAGCACGTTGGGTGGCACGGGATACATGCGGACGTGCATTGTCCTGTTGGAACAGCAAGTTCCCTTGCCGGTCTAGGAATGGTAGAACGATGGGTTCGATGACGGTTTGGATGTACCGTGCACTATTCAGTGTCCCCTCGACGATCACCAGTGGTATACGACCAGTGTAGGAGATCGCTCCCCACGCCATGATGCCGGGTGTTGGCCCTGTGTGCCTCGGTCGTATGCAGTCCTGATTGTGGCGCTCACCTGCACGATGTTGGGGCGTGAGCGGAAGACGGCCTAACGGTGTGCGGGACCGTAGCCCAGCTTCATGGAGACGGTTGCGAATGGTCCTCGCCGATACCCCAGGAGCAACAGTGTCCCTAATTTGCTGGGAAGTGGCGGTGCGGTCCCCTACGGCACTGCGTAGGATCCTACGGTCTTGGCGTGCATCCGTGCGTCGCTGCGGTCCGGTCCCAGGTCGACGGGCACGTGCACCACTGGCGACAACATCGACGTACTGTGGAGACATCACGCCCCACGTGTTGAGCAATTCGGCGGTACGTCCACCCGGCCTCCCGCATGCCCACTATACGCCCTCGCTCAAAGTCCGTCAACTGCACATACGGTTCACGTCTACGCTGTCGCGGCATGCTACCAGTGTTAGAGACTGCGATGGAGCTCCGTATGCCACGGCAAACTGGCTGACACTGACGGCGGCGGTGCACAAATGCTGCGCAGCTAGCGCCATTCGACGGCCAACACCGCGGTTCCTGGTCTGTCCGCTGTGCCGTGCGTGTGATCATTGCTTGTACAGCCCTCTCGCAGTGTCCGGAGCAAGTATGGTGGGTCTGACACACCGGTGTCAATGTGTTCTTTTTTCCATTTCCACGAGTGTATTTCTTAATTTTAGACAGATCATTTTAACAAATATTGACCTAAAATTATTTATGAAGGGGTACCCCCCCCCCAAAAAAAAGAAAAGAAAAAATATACAGAATAACATTGCCGTGAGCGGAGCTCGTGTAGTTCGCATTTCTGCCGCTAGACGCACATCCGCAACTCATTGCCAGTTCAGTGCCACCCATGTTGTCGACCTGGCTTGTTCTGTTCATCTGCAGCGATTGTTTTTGCTAGCGCTGTTTTGTGCTTGTTTCGTTTTCTATGATAGCAAATTTAAGTAAACAACGTACAGCTGTGAAATTTTATTTTCTATTGTATCAAAATCCTGTTGAAATTGTTTTAATGTTGAAAACAGCTTCCTAAGATAACGCTGTGGGAAAAGTGTACGAATGGTTTTCTCGATTTAAAAATGGCGACATGTCGATTGATGACAAACCTCTTTTCGGACCAGAATGAGATTTTCAATCTGCAGCGGAGTGTGCGCTGATATGAAACTTCCTGGCAGATTAAAACTGTGTGCCGGACCGACACTCGAACTCGGGACCTTTGCCTTCATTTATACTCCGCAAGCCACCCAGCGGTGTGTGCCGGAGGGCACTTTACCTGCCACTGTCATTACCTCCCTTTCCTGTTACAGTCGCGTATGGTTCGCGGGACGTATAAGTAGGGGGAAGCAATATATTCGATACCTTAGCCAGAAACGCACCCTTTCGAAACCTGGACAGCAAGCTACACCGCGATGCACAGCGCCTCTCTTGCAGAGTCTGCCACTTGAGCTTGCTAAACATCTCCGCAACGCTATCACGCTTACCAAATAACTCTGTGACGAAACGCGCCGCTCTTCTTTGGATCTTCTCTATCTCCCCTGTCAACCCGACCTGGTACAGATCCCACACTGATGAGCAATACTCAAGTATTGGTCGAACGAGTGTTTTGTAAGCCACCTCCTCTGTTGATGGACTACATTTTCTAAGGACTCTCCCAATGAATCACAACCTGGCACCCGCCTTACCTACAATTAATTTTGTATGATCATTCCATTTCAAATCGTTCCGTACGATTACTCCGAGACATTTTACAGAAGTAACTGCTACCAGTGTTTGTTCCGCTATCATATAATCATACAATAAAGGATCCTTCTTTCCTTGTATTCGCAATACATTACATTTGTCTATGTTAAGCGTCAGTTGCCACTCCCTGCACCAAGTGCCTATCCGCTGCAGATCTTCCTGCATTTTGCTGCAATTTTCTAATGCTGCAACTTACCTGTCTACTACAGCATCATCGGCGAAAAGCCTCATGGAACTTCCGACACTATCTACTAGATCATTTGTATATATTATGAAAAGCAATGTGACAACTCCGTCAATTAGTTTGCAAGTTATGGACTTTTAAACAGTGGATACATTTTTTGGACGTCTCTACATATAACTTTTAAAAAATAATTCCGATTTTTATTCGGGTAGCCCCTCGTATATGCCACGTCGTCCTCTCAGCTCAGTGACGTCACGCTGATTACCTGTCAATGGTGGCAGGCTGGGCCGTATCCCCCACCGGCCACGGCCTAGGGCACGGCTGGCGTCGTTTCCGCCTCCCTGCGGAGTACAATGGCCGCGTGCGGAGAAAGCCCGAGCTCTTCTCTCGCCGGCTGACCATTGTGTCCGCACGAGAAGCTGCAATTACCGCAGCTACTGCTTTCTCCGTCCGTCGCGTATCAGCAAATGAGAGTGGGCAAACATTCCACCGGCTAGCACGCAGGATTCTCGCTCCGTTAAAAGGGAAGCCAGGTTAGGGTTTAACTAATCGTCTGGGACCGCGTCGTCAGGGCAAAGTGGACACAGCGTGTTGTTCTTAACGGGGAGAAATCTTGCGACACACCTTCGTGCCAACTGCGAGACTACTGTTCGGGGATCATTATTTTTGGCAATATACGAGGCGTGTTTTTTTAAGTAAGTACCGTTTTGAAACCGAAAAAAAGACGTGCTAAGATATCTCAATAATTTTATTTTTAGATGAAAGCCTGTACCTTAATCTACGCACTGACGCCATTACAGCCGGCCGTGGTGTCCGAGCGGTTCTAGGCGCTACAATCTGGAACCGCGCTACCGCTACGGTCGCAGGTTCGAATCCTGCCTCGGGCATGGATGTGTGTGATGTCCTTAGGTTAGTTAGGTTTAAGCAGTTCTAAGTTCTAGGGGATTGATAACCTCAGAAGTTAAGTCCCATAGTGCTCAGAGCCATTTTTTTTTTACGCCATTACAGTCTGATTCTTCCTTGTTTACGTTGTGTACTGAGTGTTTAAGATGCCTCCGATAATCGTGAGTCCCACCGAATCCTAAGGAAATGCTATCCGAAAACAAAGGAAGTAGGTTACAGTACGCTTGTTCGCCCACTGCTTGAATACTGCTCAGCAGTGTGGGATCCGTACCAGATAGGGTTGATAGAAGCGATAGAGAAGAGCCAACGGAGAGCAGCGCTCTTCGTTGCATGATTATTTAGTAACCGCGAAAGCGTTACGGAGATGATAGATAAACTCCAGTGGAAGACTCTGCAGGAGAGACGCTCAGTAGCTCGGTACGGGCTTTTGTTGAAGTTTCGAGAACATACCGTCACCGAGGAGTCAAGCAGTATATTGCTCCCTCCTACGTATATCTCGCGAAGAGACCGTGAGGATAAAATCAGAGAGATTAGAGCCCACACAGAGGCATACCGACAATCCTTCTTTCCACGAACAATACGAGACTGGAACAGAAGGGAGAACCGATAGAGGTACTCAAGGTACCCTCCACCACACACCGCCAGGTAGCTTGCGGAGGATGGATGTAGATGTAGACTGTGAAGAACGGGCTGTTATAAGATTTGTTAGTACTAAATGCCTAAAAGCGATCGACATTCATCGTGAGATGTGTGCAGTTTACGGAGAAAACATTATGAGTGATGGAATGGTAAAAAAGTGGGTGAGAGCATTTAAAGATGGCCGCACAAATTTGCACGACGAACAACGGAGTGGGTGTCCTTCGGTCGTTAATGAAAGTTTGGTGCAGGAAGTGGACAATAAGGTGAGAGGAAACAGACACTTTACGATTTCCTCCTTGCGGGATGTCTGTGCATAAGTGCATTATTGCAAGCATAGTGAGAGCAATGAAACTAATATCACGCGCCTCAGGATTTGTTTTCCTGGTATCCACGCTTTCCACTCTCCCTTAGTCGTCATCAAGCTACTAGCATGGTCTGTGATCGGTTTTACTGATGTGACGAGCCCTTGATTCTAGGGCCCTTAACTTTTACATATATACATACAGACCGCGAAACCCGCCTGTTTCTTCGGATATGTTGATGAAACTTTTGTTGTTTGGCCTCATGGTAGGGAGAATTTGAATGTCATTTTAGAACATTTGAACTCGATCTACCCGAACACGATGGAGGTGGAAGAGGATGGTTCCGTCCCCTTTCTTGACGTTTTGGTTATGAGGAAGGTGGATGGTACGCTAGCACATGCAGTTTACCGGAAACGTACTCACACTGACTTGTATGTACAGGCTGTTAGTTTTTACCATCTGGCTCAGCGTGAAGGGGTACTTCGTACCTTGGTACACAGGGCACATGTCATTTCCTACACTGAGACTTTGCCAGCTGAGCTGTCCCATCTTGAAGCTACATTTCGTCAGAATGGGTATAGTGCTTTCAGATTGAACGTGCGTTGCGCTATCGACCAACTGTGCATTGGGTGACTGATGGTAATACTGAGTCGACACCGAAGTCTACTGACTTTTTGCCTTACACAGGAAGCACTTCCAACAAGATCTGTCGCATTTTAGGGAAATAGGATGTGAAATGTGTTTTCCGACCTCCATCTTAAATTAGAGCAATCTCGGTTTGCGTAGGGCGGGTGTATATCGGATTCCTTATAGCTGTGGCATGGTGTATAGACCATAAGGACTGTCGCTGTGGCCGAGCGGTTCTAGGCGCTTCAGTCCGGAACCGCGCTGCTGCTACGGTCGCAGGTTCGAATCCTGCCTTGGGCATGGATGTGTGTGATGTCCATATGTAAACTATGTTTAACTAGTTCTAAGTCTAGGGGACTGATGACCTCAGATGTTAAGTCCCATAGTGCTCAGAGCCATTTGAACCATTTTTATTAGGACTGTGGAGGACCGACGTACTGAGCATAAACGGCACATACCATTACAGCAGCCAAGTAGATCTGCTGTTGCCGAATATTGTTCGGATACTGGCCACCCTATGTCACATAACAAGATATTGGCATGCACGTCCAGCTATTGGGACAGTGTTATTAAGGAAGTTGCTGATATTAATGCTGTCTGCCTTGTCAAAATACGGAGGGTCAGAATCAATGTCTTACTAGTTCGTAATCTTTCACTATCGATACCTCTGACCTTGGTCATCTTTGCTGGCACTAGACTTCAGTGTGTGTGTGTGTGTGTGTGTGTGTGTGTGTGTGTGTGTGTGTGTGTGTGTGTGTGTGTTATCTTTCCTGAATTACTCCAAAAACCGAGGTTTTAAATTTGGTTCTACATCATCTGTTCGTTGCAGTTTGTGGCTAGAAAATGACGGGGTGTACTCCCACGGAATAACGGCGGTCGCTGTAAATATTACCTGGCTGAATTCCCGGAAGTTGTTTGAATAGTTGTCCTCCGTTGGTATATATCATGTTCTACATCTACATCTACATCTACATGACTACTCTGCAATTCACATTTAAGTGCTTGGCAGAGGGTTCATCAAACCATAATCATACTATCTCTCTACCATTTCACTCCCGAACAGCGCGCGGGAAAAACGAACACCTAAACCTTTCTGTTCGAGCTCTGATTTCTCTTATTTTATTTTGATGATCATTCCTACCTATGTAGGTTGGGCTCAACAAAATATTTTCGCATTCGGAAGAGAAAAGTTGGTGACTGAAATTTCGTAAATAGATCTCGCCGCGACGAGAAACGTCTTTGCTTCAGTGATTTCCATCCCAACTCGCGTATCATATCTGCCACACTCTCTCCCCTATTACGCGATAATACAAAACGAGCTGCCCTTTTTTGCACCCTTTCGATGTCCTCCGTCAATCCCACCTGGTAAGGATCCCACACCGCGCAGCAATATTCTAACAGGACGAACGTGCGTAGTGTAAGCTGTCTCTTTAGTGGACTTGTTGCATCTTCCAAGTGTCCTGCCAATGAAACGCAACCTTTGGCTCGCCTTCCCCACAATATTATCTATGTGGTCTTTCCAACTGAAGTTGTTCGTAATTTTTACACCCAGGTACTTAGTACAATCCTCAAGGCTGTCAATTCAACTATTTATCGAGTAATCGAATTCCAACGGATTTCTTTTGGAACTCATGTGGATAACCTCACATTTTTCGTTATTTAGCGTCAACTGCCACCTGCCACACCAAACAGCAATCTTTTCTAAATCGCTTTGCAACTGATACTGGTCTTCGGACGACCTTACTAGACGGTAAATTACAGCATCATCTGCGAAGAACCTAAGAGAACTGCTCAGATTGTCACCCAGGTCATTTATATAGATCAGGAACAGCAGAGGTCCCAGGACGTTTCCCTGGGTAACACCTGATATCACTTCAGTTTTACTCGATGATTTGCCGTCTATTACTACGAACTGCGACCTTCCTGACAGGAAATCTCGAATCCAGTCGTACAACTGAGACGATACCCCATAGACCCGCAGCTTGATTAGAAGTCGCTTGTGAGGAACGGTGTCAAAAGCTTTCCGGAAATCTAGAAATACGAAATCAACTTGAGATCCCCTGTCGATAGCGACCATTACTTGGTCACTTAGAAGATGCAACAAGCTGCACAAGAACGATGTTTTCTGAAACCTTGCTGATTACGTATCAATATATCGTTCCCTTCGAGGTGATTCATAATGTTTGAATACAGTATATGCACCAAAACCCTACTGCAAACCGACGTCAATGATATAGGTCTGTAGTTCGATGGATTACTCCTACTACCTTCTTAAACACCGGTGCGACCTGCGCAATTTTCCAATCTGCAGGTACAGATCTATCGGTGAGCGAGCGGTTGTATATGATTGCTAAGTAGGGAGCTATTGCATCAGCGTAATCTGAAAGGAACCTAATCGATATACAATCTGGACCTGAAGACTTGCCCGTATCGAGCGATTTGATTTTCTTCGCAACCCTTAAGGTATCTACTTCTAAGAAACTCATGCTAGCAGCTGTTCGTGTTTCAATTTCTGGAACATTCCATTCGTCTTCCCTAGTGAAGGAATTTCGGAAAACTGCGTTCAATAACTCCGCTTTAGCGGCACAGTCGTCGGTAACAGTACCATCGGCACTGCGTAGCGAAGGTATTGACTGCGTCTTGCCGCTTGTGTACTTTACATACGACCAGAATTTCTTCGGATTTTCTACCAAATTTCGAGACAATGTTTCGTTGTGGAACCTATTAAAGGCATCTCGCATTGAAGTCCGTGCCAAATTTCGCGCGTCTGTAAATTTTAGCCAATCTTCGGGATTTCGCGTTCTTCTGAACTTCGCATGCTTTTTCTGTTGCCTCTGCAACAGCGTTCGGACCTGTTTTGTGTACCACGGGGGATCAGTTCCATCTCTTACCAATTTATGAGTTATGAAACTCTCAATTGCTGTTGCTACTATATCTTTGAATTTGAGCCACATCTCGTCTACATTTGCATAGTCAGTTCGGAAGGAATGGAGATTGTCTCTTAGGAAGGCTTCTAGTGACACTTTATCCGCTTTATAAATAAAATTATTTTGCGTTGGTTTCTGGTGGATTTGGAAGAAACGGTATTGAGCCTAGCTACAACGACCTTGTGATCACTAGTCCCTGTATCAGTCATGATGCTCTCTATTAGCTCTGGATCGTTTGTGACATTCCTATACTTGTCGTAAAGAGTAGTTTCTGTTGGACACATAATGTTGGTCCATGACGCTTTCATTGTTAAAGTTAAGTTATCGAATTGTATAAAGGTTTGTCCTTGAAGATGGGTTTAAATCCGTTGAAACCAGAATTTTTTGCATGTGACTGGCTGTCTATTACATCTCCTGTTCTGTTGCCGTTAGTGTAGTGCAGCCATGTTCAACATATTCCAGTAGTTTGTATGTACATGTACATTATATTTCCCGATTTCCGCCCCATAATTACACCGTGGTGCGCCTTTTTCTTTTTCCTAGAGTGTAAAAGCAGACAGGTTCCTCAAATGAGCAGTTTGCGAGATAATTGAACTGGTCGGCGAAAACTGCTAGCCCTCAATTTAGCAAGGATTAATTTCGTGAGCATGTGGAGCATTCGAAGCCGGAAGAGACGGTGCGATAACAGATTCTCTAATTTGTACCGCTAGGAAGAAGTTCGGCGGCCCGCGGAAGAAATTCGTGGGTAGAGAGAGAGAGAGAGAGAGGCGGGGGGCGGATATGGGGGTGAGAGGGAGAGAGAGAGAGAGAGAGAGAGAAAGAGAGAGAGAGAGAGAGAGACGGAGAGGGGCAGAGGGGGGCGGAGAGGGGAGGGAGAGAGAGAGAGAGAGAGAGAGAGAGAGAGAGAGACGCTTGCATTCAATCGGGACGCTCTGCTCGTAATTGTTATACCTAGGTATTTACTTAAATTGGCAACCTTTAGATTTGTGTGATTTGTCGTGAACCCGAAATTTAATGGATTCTTTTTGGTACTTAATTTGATGACCTCACACTTTTCATTATTTAGAGTGAACTTCCACTTTTTGCACCGTACGTCATGTCTAAGTCATTTTGCGATTGGTTGTGGTCTTCTGATGACTTTACAAGACGCTAAGTAACACCATCACCTGCAAAAACAACCTGACAGGAATGCTCAGATTGTCTCCTAAAGTGGCCGAGCGGTTCTAGGCGCTACAGTCTGGAGCCGCGCGACCGCTACGGTCGCAGGTTAGAATCCTGCCTCGGGCATAGATGTATGTGATGTCCTTAGGTTAGTTAGGTCTAAGTTGCCCTAAGTTCTAGGCAACTTATGACCACAACAGTTAAGTCCCATAGTGCTCAGAGCCATTTGAACCATTTTTGTCTCCTAAATAGTGTATGTAGATAAGGGGCAGCGGAGGGCCTAAGCACTTGTTTGGGGAACGCCAGATGACTTTCCGTCAATCACTACGATCTGTGACGTTGATGCCACGAAATCAGGGGTCCAGTCAAACAACTGAGATGATACTCCACAAGCATGCAATTTGACTAGAAGTCACTTCCGAGGAAAAGATGTCAAAACCCTTCTGCAAATCTAGAAATACGGAATCAGTTTGAGATTCCCTGGATATAGCACTCATTACTTCGTGAGAATAAAGACCTGGTAGTCTGTCACAAGAACGATATTTTCTGAATCAGTGTTGGCTACTTGTCAATAAATCTTTTTCTTCGGTATAATTCATAATATTCGAACACAGTATATATTCGAAAATCTTATTCCAAATCGACGTTAGCAATATGGGTCTATAGTTTAGCGGACTACTCGTATTTGCTTTGTTGGGTATTGGTGTGGCCTGTGCAACTTTCCAGTCTTTGGGTATGCATCTTTCGACGAGCGAGCGGTTCTAAATGATTGCTTAACACCCAAGCCTTCAGATGTCAGACACTGAGATCGGTACCAAACGTTGTATGCAGATACAGTGTGTACCAAAACTCCGATTTAGTTCCTGCTACGTACTGTCGTCCAGTAGGACATGCATAAACGGTAAGTAAAATTTTGCACGGGAACTACGGAGCAGAGGAAAATCATAACTATGAGTGGCAGCTTCGCAGATCTCGCGCGGGTGACTTGATGCCGACACGGTAACTCAGCGTATTCGGTCAGAGGGTTAGTTGTCCCCTGTAATAAAAAAACTCAGTTAACGGATCCAGGACGAACTGAAACGGGAGTCTTGTAGAGTGCTGCAACGCTCCGTGTTTGACCGGTCACGGCTCGCCTGTTGGCCGGGGGACCGAGCAGCTGGTGTCCGGCCCCACACGACTCGGCTCGGTCACGTACTCGCCCCGTGCCTGTTGTCGGGATTCCGGACACGCGGATAACCGAGCATGACCGGTCACCGCTGACGCCTCACGTCGCCTCGCCCCGGCTCGCTGCACTGTACTGTACTGTACAAATCCAACGCCTCTCTCTCTCTCTCTCTCTCTCTCTCTCTCTCTCTCTCTCTCTTTTAATACAAAAGTAACGTTTCCAAGAACGGGTACGTTACACAGCTAAATTCATAGAGCACCTCGAAAGTAAAATGATATTTCAATACAATCGCGGACAGAAGACGAGTCTCATTTCCAAACAAAAGAGATATTTTTCCTTTCATTTACAGGAAACATTAAATAAGTGCTTTCCCTGTAATCTAGAAGACAACCATCTTCATAAAGAAAGCATACAAACAACATTAAACATTTACAGACGTAACTTGTCATACGTTTCAATTGTTTGCAACATAAACAAAATTATAGTTATTGTTGATCAGTTCCGGATTGGCTGCGGCAATTTGTTAGTAACATGCCGGCTTTACTAAATCACCTTTCACTAGGTGCGCTTGTTGCTGGGGTACATAAAATACGTCTTGCAACTGCAGCCAAACCTGGCAGATCTGTTTCGTGTCTGCCCCGCCACTTTAAGATGTCATCATCATCTCCGGGGTGCATTAAAATGTACAGATGTACTTCATCTGCTGCGGATGATCTGTTGTTCCTCCATTCCTTGAAACGAGCTCTCTTTCTGGGTGGTGATGACACAGTACTTCAAGGATCTATGATAATAAACAAAAGAGACAACTAATACAGAACTGATATGGAAATCATCGAAACATTCCCGTAAGAGACCGATGACCTCGCTCTTTGGTCTCTCCCCCCAAACAACCCGACCCCCGTTCCCATAAAAACGAGATGTTTTACGTTAATGAAATATTATACGAGTCACAACATTCCCGTTTCTCTATAATACACTTTCCACTAACTATGCAAAAACGATTATGTTAATGATTCGATGTTGTACCTGCGTACGTAGCACACATTTGTCGCACATTGCTAAGAATTTGCTAAGAATTTGCTGCTTTTCACTTATTTCAAACATATTTCCAAGGACGGCCAAAGAAACGATCTTTGTGAGGTTTCTTGCAACTGTGTTTCTTTAAATGAGGAGTTCCCGACTGGAAAGACAATAAAGTGGAGCAGTTTATGCACGATACGTACCCAGTAGACGCAATGTTTTCATCTACAACCAACAGAAATGTACTCCATACTAGACTTTTTAGACCTTCCTGTTTCTTTAATGTGTAAACATTGGTTTCAATCTTACTTACGTCTAACTACACTGGCTTCCTCTCGCTGCATGATTACAGAGAGAGAGACACACCACAAATGAGAAGCCCGTACTGGCTGCAGTCCCACACGGCTAATGACACGTGTAATGTGTTTCAAGTTACGTGCTACGTATTCGGTCACGGCTTCTATGCTCCGTCACTAGAACTAGTGCGGGCAGCCTATCCAGTTAGGGAGTGCTCGCCCCATCTCGTATTTTGTGCTCGCTTACTCGGTCATGCAGGACTCTATAGTGTCTTGCGACGTCCGCCACGAGCAGATACAACGAACAAAAACGAACAAAATAAGATTAAAAATAGAAAAGTTGTTTGACATCGTTATGCCAAAGGTCCCGCGTCCAACCCGAACTGATGACAATTAGTATTAACTGTTTACGCATGAAAGTGTTACATAGGAGAACATTTTCCTGCCGTTTATAAGGAATTTTCGGAGTTTGTAGCAACGTCCTTTTGGTAGTCTGCTTTCCGCTTCGTTAGCTGAAGTAGCAGACCTACGGAGTACATTTGTGTAGGCAGGTGTGGAGTTCTGCCTGACATGAGTGACAGGACAGACACCACTCGCGGTGAAGCAGCTGGTGCATTCGTAGCTTCATGGAACAAACACAAACAAGCGGGACGGTAGAATAAAGAAAAAACTGCATCTCACGTGCGGCAGTGTTAATAGTCCCATAGAACACTTTCAAAAAGAAGAGGAAAAATTCGGAGTAGGTTTAAAATCCATGGAGAAGTAATAAAAACTTTGAGGTTCGCCGATGACATTGTAATTCTGTCAGAGTCAGCAAAGGACTTGGAAGAGCAGTTGAACGGAGTGGACAGTGTCTTGAAAGGAGGATATAAGATGAACATCAACAAAAGCAAAACGAGGATAATGGAATGTAGTCGAATTAAGTCGGGTGATGCTGAGGGAATTAGATTAGGAAATGAGACACTTAAAGTAGTAAAGGAGTTTTGCTGTTTGGGGAGTAAAATAAGTGATGATGGTCGAAGTAGAGAGGATATAAAATGTAGACTGGCAATGGTAAGGAAAGAGTTTCTGAAGAAGAGAAATTTGTTAACATCGAGTATAGATTTAAGTGCGAGGAAGTCGTTTCTGAACGTATTTGTATGGAGTGTAGCCATGTATGGAAGTGAAACATGTACGATAAATACTTTAGACAAGAAGAGAATATAAGCTTTCGAAATGTGGTGCTACAGAAGAATGCTGAAGATTAGATGGGAAGATCACATAACTAATGAGGAGGTACTGAATAGAATTGGGGAGAAGAAGAGTTGGTGACACAACTTGACAAGAAGAAGGGATCGGTTGGTAGGACATGTTCTGAGGCATCAAGGGATCACCAATTTAGTATTGGAGGGCAGCGTGGAGGGTAAAAATCATAGAGGGAGACCAAGAGAGGAATACACTTAGCAGATTCAGAAGGATGTAGGCTGCAGTAGGTACTGGGAAATGAAGAAGCTTGCACAGGATAGAGTAGCATGGAGAGCTGCATCAAACCAGTCGCAGGACTGAAGACCACAACAAACAACATAACACTGTCACGCTTAATACAGTAAAAAAATTGTCATAATTGACATAAGAAGGCAAGACCGTTGGTACGACGATCTAACTCGCTGCTAACTTCCCCAGGGAAGCTATACGTATTAGCTACTCACAGTTGTGCTTTTCCTGTGCTCTGATGTTACTTTTAATTAACGTTCACGCCCGTTCTGCTGAACGACAGCACATAGCAAGAACTAAGTCGGACTTTTGGTTGATAGTCTATCGATATATTCGTTTGATACCGATATGCGTGTCTGACATCTGGAGGTTAAACTGAGAAGAGTGTTCCTGGAGCCATTCTTTAGCAATTCTGGACATTTGGGGTGTCGGATTGTCCTGCTGGAATTGCCCAAGTCCGTCGGTATGCACGATGGACATGAATGGATGCAGGTGATGAGACAGGATGCTTACGTGTGTGTCACCTGTCAGAGTCGTATCTAGACGTATCAGGGGTCCCATATCACTCCAACTGCACACGCCCCACACCATTACACAGCCTCCACCAGCTTGAACTGTCCCCTGCTGACACGCAGGATTGGAGGGATCAGATAGTAGTGCCCTCCGCCACTCACCATTAGGTGGCTTGCGGAGTATGATGTAGATGACATGTTTGTTTTTAACTCTCTCAGTTGTTTCCCTACGCCAGAAATGCCTAGTACTAGGTGTTGTGAATTGGCAGGAGCCAATTCACGGAGTTTGGAGGAAGCCGAAAGGCATGCGTTTAAGCTCACGCAGACTGGCGTGAGGTCTGGAACAGTTAAGCAAATTTATGGTAGCAAATAAAGTACGAAGCTCTTGGAATACTTAACTTTAATCCATAGTTGGTGAACATCGGTCTGACGGTACAGGCATCATAAGATAAATAACAAATGTGAATGGCGCCTTGCTAGGTCGTAGCAAATGACGTAGCTGAAAGCTATGCTAACTATCGTCTCGGCAAATGAGAGCGTATTTGTCAGTGTAGCTTTGCTAGCAAAGTCGGCTCTACAACTGGGGCGAGTGCTAGGAAGTGTCTCTAGACCTGCCGTGTGGCGGCGCTCGGTCTGCAATCACTGACAGTGGCGACACGCGGGTCCGTCGTATACTAGCGGACCGCGGCCGATTTAAAGGCTACCACCTAGCAAGTGTGGTGTCTGGCGGTGACACCACACTAGGTCCTCCATATAGGAGTCTGTGGGGGATAGTCTGTACCCATTGGACGGTGGATCCATGGAAATGTGTCATCTGGTCGAATAAACCACATCGGGTCGATGTTCGTATCCAGATATACAGTCAAACAGGCGAATGGCTGCTCGAAACATACACCACACTATGGACACAGGGCAGTGGGGATAGCACGGTATGGGGGACATTTATCTCGACCTCCATAGTTTCATGTCCAACACCAGACACACAACTCCACTGAAGTGACAGATTGTTTACTCACACAGTTCTGATTAATTGGACAAACAACTTAAATGTACTGGGCGATTTGTTCAGAAAAATGGTTCAAATGGCTCTGAGCACTATGGGACTTAACTACTGAGGTCATCAGTCCCCTAGAACTTAGAACTACTTAAACCTAACTAACCTAAGGACATCACACACATCCATGCCCGAGGCAGGATTCGAACCTGCGACCGTAGCGGTCACGCGGTTCCAAACTGACGCGCTTAGAACCGCACGGCCACACCGGCCGGCATTTGTTCAGATTAAACAACAAATAAACGAACACTTTTTCCATAATTATTAGGTGGCATAAAAGGCTATTCTTGCTACTTGCTAGACACTATAGTGGAAGCAAGAGCGAAGTTCTGAAACACTACTAGTCTTCTCATGTTGAATGGTAAGGAGGGGAGGCCACGTGTTGGGATCTCGATTTACTTCAAACTTTGTACACAAGTGGTAGGCCATTAAAACAACATAATGTGCAAGTATTAAGGTGTACTCTGGCAATTCCAAAAAATTTGCAGGAGTTCTTATAGGCGTCTATCATGTAACTGACGTATCTGTTCGTAGGTACCGGACGTTAGAATTCATGGTGATGAAGTGGTTAACGTTATAGCTTCGTAAGACGAAGATGTATGAGGTGATAGTTCGACTCCCACACGAACTTTCATTTTTGTGGTACAAGTGTAAATTCTGTGACATTAAAAAAATTTGCACCTACGCTATTCGTTCAAGCTACATTAGCAACGTCCCACCGCTACGTAGGTTAACTGCGAAAAAAGGATCTGCCTCCGTGGCTGCAGCTCGAAGCGACGAGGTGCCTGTATAAGGGATTTCGCAAATCACGACAGGCATACATTTTCAGGAAAACTCTATGCGTTTCTTCATTTACTTGTCGATAGATAAATATGTTTGTTCTAATAATAAAATTTATTTAAAAATAGTAAGCAGTCGAATAGCATTAAATTCATTAACACTTCATCCAAAACACTTGTTTTTTATTTGATTGTATTACCTCTCAAATGTTGTACACGGAAGCGCCAAAGAAACTGGCATAGGCATGCGTATTTGAATACAGAGATATGTAATCAAGATCAAGGCAGAATACGGCGCTGCAGTCGGCAACGCCTCTATAAGGCGACAAGTGTCTGGCGCAGTTGTTAGATCGGTTACTGCCGCTACAATGGCAGGTTATCAAGATTTAACTGAGTTTGAACGTGGTGCTATAGTCGGCGCACCAGCGATGCGACACAGCATCTCCGAGGTAGCGATAAAGTGGGGATTTTCCCTTACTACCATTACACGAGTGTACCGTGAATATCAGGAACCCGGTAAAACATCAAATCCCCGACATCGCTGCGGCCGGAAAAAGATTCTCCAAGAACGGGACCAACGACGAGTGAAGAGAACCGTTAAAAGTGACAGATGTGCAACCCTTCCGCAAACTGCTGCATGTTTCTGTGCTGGGCTACCAACAAGTCCCACGCCCGGGTTCCCGGGTTCGATTCCCGGCGGGGTCAGGGATTTTCTCTGCCTCGTGATGACTGGGTGTTGTGTGCTGTCCTTAGGTTAGTTAGGTTCAAGTAGTTCCAAGTTCTAGGGGACTGATGACCATAGATGTTAAGTCCCATAGTGCTCAGAGCCATTTGAACCATTTGAACCATCAACAAGTGTCAGCGTGCGAACCATTCAACGAAACATCGGCTTTCGGAGCCGAAGGCCCACTTGTGTGCCCTTGATGACTGCACGACACAAAGCTTTACGCCTCGGCTGGACCCCTCAACATAAGAGTGATGACTGGAAAGATGGTGCGTGGTCGAAGGAGTCTCGTTTCAAATTGTATCGAGCGAATGGACGTGTACTGGTATGGAGACAACCTGTGCCTGGGAAGAATGATTGTTGGTAAGCCTCTGTACTGGCTCTAATTTCTCGAATTTTCTCCTCGTGGTCAATACACAAGATGTATGTGGGGGGAAGCAACATGTTGTCTGACTCCTCCTGAAAAGTGCAGTCCCCAAATTTCAGTAGCAAATCTCTCAGTGGTGCACAACGCCTCTCTTGTAACGTCTGCCAGTGGAGTTTGTTTAGCATCTCCGTAAAGCTCTCTCGCCAGCTGAATGATCCCGTGACGAAACGCGCCGTTCTTCGTTGGATCTTCTCTGTCTCCTCTATCAGTCCTACCTGATAGCGATCCCAGGTAGATGAGGAATACTCAAGAATCGGGCGAACAAGCGCCCTATAAGCCACTTCTTTCCTGGATGAGTTACATTTCCTTAAGATCCTTCTGATAAATCTGAGTCTGGTGTCTGCTTTTCGCACTACCTTGTTTTATATGGTCATTCCACTTAAGGTCGTTCTGGGTAGTTACGCCTAGATATTTTACGGCACACGTTGCTCCAGCTGTCATCAATAGTGTAGTTCTGCTACCTAGGCAGTAAAATAACCAATGACGGACGGAGCAAAGAGGACATGAAAAGCAGACTCGCTATGGCAAAAAAGGCATTTCTGGCCAAGAGAAGTCTACTAATATCAAATACCGGCCTTAATTTGAGGAAGAAATTTCTGACGATGTACGTCTGGAGTACAGCATTGTATGGTAGTGAAACATGGACTGTGGGAAAACCGGAACAGAAGAGAATCGAAGCATTTGAGATGTGGTGCTATAGACGAATTTTGAAAATTAGGTGGACTGATAAGGTAAGGAATGAGGAGGTTCTACGTAGAATCGGAGAGGAAACGAATATGTGGAAAACACTGATAAAGAGAAGGGACAGGATGATAGGACATCTGCTAAGACATGAGGGAATGACTTCCATGGTACTATAGGGAGCTGCAGAGGGCAAAAACTGTAGACGAAGACAGAGATTGGAATGCGTCAAGCAAATAATTGAGGACGTAGGTTGCAAGTGCTATTCTGAGATGAAGAGGTTAGCACAGGAAAGGAATTCGTGGCGGGCCGCATCAAACCAGTCAGTAGACTGATGACCAAAAAAAACAGTATAGTTGTACAGTAGTGGATTTATTTTCCTATGAATGCGCAACACGTTACATTTATTTACGTTCAGTTCAACTGCCAGAGTCCGCACCATTCATCAGTTCTCTGCACGTCGTTCTGCAAATTCTTACTATCTTTTGGTGTTGCTACTTTGGTACAGAATAGCCCTAAAGAGCATCCGACGCTCTCTGCTAGATCATTTAGATATACTGCGAACAGCAACGGTCCTGTCACACTTCCCTGTGGTACTCCGGATATTACCTTTACACCTATCGATTTTGTTCCGTTAAGAGCGATGCGTTGAGTTCTATCTGCAAGAAAGGTCGGGATGGAATCCCTGTTCGGTTTTATAGAGAATACCCTGCCGCCTTGCCCCTTACTTAATTTGCGCTCGGCCAGAGATTCGCGATAAATGCAGAGTCCCAAGCGACTGGAAAAAAGCGCAGGTCACTCCTGCGTATAAAAAGGGAAAGATATGTAACAGCGAAATTACAGGTCAATGTCGTTAATATCGATCTGCTGCACAATTGTTGAACATATTCTCAGTTCCTATACAATAAGTTTAGACGGATAAACTTTTGTCGACGAATCGGCACAGTTTTAGAAAGCATCGGTCGTGTGAAACTTAGCTTGCTCTTTTCTCACATACTATACTATCAACCGTGGATGGAAGGCAAGAGGGGGATTCTACACTCCTAGATTTCCGGAAAACGTTTGAGCTGATGCCCCACTGCCGGCTGTTATCAAAGGTATGACAATATGGAACAGGTTCTCAGAGTTGTGAGTTGCTCTAAGGCTTCCTAACAAGGGAACCTCCCCATCGCACCCCCTCAGATTTAGTTATAAGTTGGCACAGTGGATAGGCCTTGAAAAACTGAACACAGATCAATCGAGAAAACAGGAAGAAGTTGTGTGGAACTATGAAAAGATAAGCAAAATATACAAACTGAGTAGTCCATGCGCATCATAGGCAACACAAGGATAAGATGAGCTACGGAGAGCCCTGTCCCGTGGTTAGCGTGAGCAGCTGCGGCAGGAGAGGTCCTTCGTTCAAATCTTCCCTCGTGTGAAAATTTTAATTTTTTATTTTCACTTTATGTGACAAACTCTTATGTTTTCATCACTTTTTTGGGAGTGATTATCACATCCACAAGAAAACCTAAATCGGGCGGAGTAGAAGAATCTTTTTACCCATTCGCCAAGTGTACAAGTTAGGTGGGAGGACAACATATTCCTGTCATGTGACGCACATGCCGTCACCAGTGTCGTATAGAATATATCAGACGTGTTTTCCTGTGGAGGAAACGGTTGACCTAGGACCTTGCGATCAAAAGTTTTCGGTTCCCATTGGAGAGGCACGTCCTTTTGTCTACTAATCGCACGGTTTTGCAGTGCAGTCGCAAAACAGAGACACTAAACTTATTACAGTGAACAGAGACGTCAATGTACGAACGGACAGATCATAACTTTGCGAAAATAAACTTTTTGCTCCAAAGGGGACTTGAACCAAGGACCTCTCGCTCCGCAGCTGCTCACGCTAACCACGGGACCACGGCGCTCCTGAGCTAACATTAGCCTTGGTGTTGCCTATCTTGCTCATGGACTATTCAGTTTGTATATTTTACTAATTTTTTTCATAGTTCCACACAACTTCTTCCTGTTTTCTCGATTGATCTGTGTTCAGTTTTTCAAGGCCTATCCACTGTGCCAACTTATAACTAAATGTGAGGGGGGTGCGATGGGGAGGTTCCCTTGTAGGTAACAGAACTCAGTACGTTGTCCACGGCGCTGTATGTTCATCAGAGCCAAGGGTATCGTCAGGAATGCCCCAGGGAAGTGTGATGGGACACGTTCTGTGTATACATAAATTGTCTGGCGGACACGGTAAGCAGCAATCTATGATTGTTTGCTGATGATGCTGTGGTGTAAGGTAAGGTGTCCAAGTTGAGTGAATGTAGGAAGATACAAGGTGACAGACTAAACTCCTAGGTGGTGTGTCGAATGGCGGCTAGCTCTAAACGTAGAAAAATTAAGCTTAATGCAGATAAGTGGCAAAATGAATCTCATAATGTTCGGATACAGCAATAGTAGTGTGTTGCTTGGCACAGTGAAGTCGTTTAAATATCTGGGCGTAACGCTGCAAGGCAATATGAAACGGAACGACGGGAACATGAGTGCTCGACTTCGGTTTGTTTGGAGAGTTTTAGGAAAGTGTGTTTCACCTCTAAAGGCGAGCGAATATTGGTCGCTAGTGGACCTACTCTTGAGTACTGCTCGAGTGTTTGGGATTCGCACCAGGTCGGACTGAAGGAAGACATCGAGGCAACTCAGAGGCAGGCAGCTAGATTTATTAATCAAGACGCAAGTACGAGGGTCGTTCAATAAATAATGCCCCAACATTTTTTTCTCGGAACATAGTTATTGGTAAGAGTCAGAATTTGGTGACAATATGTCTTGTCCACGTCCTGTTTTGCTACTTAGTCTCCCATCACGTTCTATGGCCGACGTTGTGGAAGAGCATGTATTGCCTGCTGGTAAAAGCTCTCGTCCTGTAGGCGTAGCCATGTTTTCACTGCACGACTGACACTCTCGTCGAAGTGTGTTCTCAGTAGAGAATCTTTAAGCGGCCCAAATACACTCCTGGAAATGGAAAAAAGAACACATTGACACCGGTGTGTCAGACCCACCATACTTGCTCCGGACACTGCGAGAGGGCTGTACAAGCAATGATCGCAGGCACGGCACAGCGGACACACCAGGAACCGCGGAGTTGGCCGTCGAATGGCGCTAGCTGCGCAGCATTTGTGCACCGCCGCCGTCAGTGTCAGCCAGTTTGCCGTGGCATACGGAGCTCCATCGCAGTCTTTAATACTGGTAGCATGCCGCGACAGCGTGGACGTGAACCGTATGTGCAGTTGACGGACTTTGAGCGAGGGCGTATAGTGGGCATGCGGGAGGCCGGGTGGACGTACCGCCGAATTGCTCAACACGTGGGGCGTGAGGTCTCCACAGTACATCGATGTTGTCGCCAGTGGTCGGCGGAAGGTGCACGTGCCCGTCGACCTGGGACCGGACCGCAGCGACGCACGGTTGCACGCCGAGACTGTAGGATCCTACGCAGTGCCGTAGGGGACCGCACCGCCACTTCCCAGCAAATTAGGGACACTGTTGCTCCTGGGGTATCGGCGAGGACCATTCGCAACCGTCTCCATGAAGCTGGGCTACGGTCCCGCACACCGTTAGGCCGTCTTCCGCTCACGCCCCAACATCGTGCAGCCCGACTCCAGTGGTGTCGCGACAGGCGTCAATGGAGGGACGAATGGAGACGTGTCGTCTTCAGCGATGAGAGTCGCTTCTGCCTTGGTGCCAATGATGGTCGTATGCGTGTTTGGCGCCGTGCAGGTGAGCGCCACAATCAGGACTGCATACGACCGAGGCACACAGGGCCAACACCCGGCATCATGGTGTGGGGAGCGATCTCCTACACTGGCCGTACACCACTGGTGATCGTCGAGGGGACACTGAATAGTGCACGGTACATCCAAACCGTCATCGAACCCATCGTTCTACCATTCCTAGACCGGCAAGGGAACTTGCTGTTCCAACAGGACAATGCACGTCCGCATGTATCCCGTGCCACCCAATGTGCTCTACAAGGTGTAAGTCAACTACCCTGGCCAGCAAGATCTCCGGATCTGTCCCCCATTGAGCATGTTTGGGACTGGATGAAGCGTCGTCTCACGCGGTCTGCACGTCCAGCACGAACGCTGGTCCAACTGAGGAGCCAGGTGGAAATGGCATGGCAAGCCGTTCCACAGGGCTACATCCAGCATCTCTACGATCGTCTCCATGGGAGAATAGCAGCCTGCATTGCTGCGAAAGGTGGATATACACTGTACTAGTGCCGACATTGTGCATGCTCTGTTGCCTGTGTCTATGTGCCTGTGGTTCTGTCAGTGTGATCATGTGATGTATCTGACCCCAGGAATGTGTCAATAAAGTTTCCCCTTCCTGGGACAATGAATTCACGGTGTTCTTATTTCAATTTCCAGGAGTGTAGATTTATTAATCAACACGCAAGTACGAGGCTCGTTCAATAAATAATGCCCCAAAATTTTTTTCTCGGAACATAGTTATTGGTAAGAGTCAGAATTTGGTGACAGTATGTCTTGTCCACGTCCTATTTTGCTACTTAGTCTCCCATCACGTTCTATGGCCGACGTTGTGGAAGAGCATGTATTGCCTGCTGGTAAAAGCTCTTCCCCTGTAGGCGTAGCCATGTTTTCACTGCACGACTGACACTCTCGTCAAAGTGTGTTCTCAGTAGAGAATCTTCAAGCGGCCCAAATATATGGAAGTCCGAGGGTGCCAGGTCTGGACTGTAGGGTGGATGAAGCAGTGATGTCCAACCCTATTTGGCGATGTGTTACCGGGTTCTCAGACTTGTGTGTGGGTGTGCATTATCGTGCTGGAACAAGATTTCTGCTGGACTCTTGTCAGATCACCCAACACGTCGGAAACGATTCTTGAGCTTATTCAGAGTCTTCACATATGCTTCTGAATTGATGTCTGACCCTCTTGGTAAGACATCCACGAGGATGACGCCATCACAATCCCAGAAGACTGTCACCATGGCTTCTCCAGAGATGGGGTTGTCTCGAATTTCTTCTTTTGTGGTGACTGAGGATAACGCCACTCAATGGACTGCCTTTACGTTTTTGGCGCGAAGTGACGCACACAGCTACGTCTCCCGTAGCGACCCATGACAGAAAGGCTCTCTGTTGGTCTCAAAACGCTCGAACAATTCAGATGAAATGACTTGTCTTTGAATCTTGTGGTCCGCTGTGAGCATTCGTGGAACCCACCGTGAGCACCTCTTTGAATATCCGAGAGTCTCGCAGACGCACTTCCAATGCTGACCAACAACTGTAGAGCCAATTGTCGAGTTTAGATGCCCGGTCGGCACGAATAATGGCATCCGCATGACTCAGCCTGTCTGGAGCAGTGGCTGTGACAGGACGTCCCGAGCGTGGCTGATTGTAGAGCTCTGTCTTTGCATTTCCTGAGGCTGTGACTTTCTTTACCGTTCGCCCAACTGTACTCCTATCAACTGCAGCATCGCCATATTCTGTACACCAACGTTTATGGATATTCACCACGGTTTCTTTTTCTGCACACAAGAATTCAGTAACAGCATGAGGCCCCCACAACCGCACGAGTGGTCGACTGTGAAGAGCGGACAAATTGAATAGCTGGGCGGCGGCCATTAGAGTGGTAAACTGGCGCGCGGAGTTCGAATGGTTATACATCGCTTTTGGTTATAAAATGCCTTCCCTAGAGTTAGTTCACAAACATAATGCCTCATTTAAATACGTTACTACAATATACTTTTTAATTTATGAACAAACAGCAACCAGTCACTGTTTATGAATTTATCTTACGTACTACGTGGAATCAGCCGTAGCTAAAAGTTATGTACTGGACCCCTAGCATTTTTCGTAGTTCATTTTCAATACATGTACGCAAAATGCATCAAAATACTCGAAGATTTGCCCACTATATTAATAGATATTTTCTGACTACCTTGCTTTAGATTTTATGACGAGAAGTGCGTTATATATGGCATAGTGCTTTGGCAACTCACGACCAAATTATCAAGTTTCAACCTAACCTAGACCATGAAAACAGCCAACTTTCTTCAAAATGATCAGAACATATAAAATGGTATTCTGTCGGTCGGAAATGTTGCCTCCTGACAGCGTGTAACCATTTTTGTAACAGCTATGGTTTTGAGAAAGGAAACCTGCAAATAGATGCACAGACATTATGCTAATACCGTGTTACAAAAACATTTATTAAGCAAGTGCACTGACATACAAAACAACTTAAAATCTTCACATACCTGTGAAATGTAATATTCGTTCCTTTCTCGAATTTATTTGTACAATTAATCCCTGAACAACTCTTCACCATTGTACTTCTTTTGACTGGAATGTACAGACAGTAGAATTACTAGTAACAAATACTGTATGTACGCCCCAACAAATATACAACGTTGAATCAGGGTATTCATAAACAACAATACTACACAACACATCAGACTACAACCACTATAATGGCGTCCAGTCGAAGGTTCAAATTATCCCGCGACTGCAGCGCCATCAGTGAGTCTAGTTATTTTTACAAGGTCTTTGAACAGCACGCTGCTTGTAACGTGAGTCGTATGCAGACGCCAATTTGACGCTATACTACGGCTCTGACATCTGCCAGAACAGTTCGAAACTTCACTGGGGCACAGAACAAACTTCAGATGCGATGCACAAACAAGGACGTTTGTCTATGTATATTAATGTCTTTTTTTTTTAAAAAGTGCGGGTCATTACTTATTGAACAATCCTCGTATTATGAAGACGCTTCGACAAGTTGAATGGGAATCCCTTGAAGGAAGGCGTCCTTTTCGAGGAATATTCTTGTGAAAATATTGAAAAGTTCCGTATGGAGCTGACTGCAGTACCACTCTACTGTCTCCAACACACGTTTTGCCTAAAGACCGCGATGAGGAGAGAAACTGGGCCTCATACGGAGGTAAGACAACGTTTTTTTTCTCTGGCTCTGTTTGCCAGTGGAACAGGAAAGAAAATGACTGGCAGTGGTAGAGGGTACATCTCGGCACGCTTGCGGCTTCCAGAACGGTCCCATTGCTGCCAACAGAAATTTTTCATTTTGCTCGTACAGAGGCATACAGACTGTCGCTCCGTTGCGGATGGAACAGGAAAGGATGTGAGTAGTAGGGGCGAGTGGAATAGGATAAGGTCCGCCATGCTTGTGGACTATGTATGTAGGTGTAGTTATAGAGCCAATAGCCCCTGTTTCCATAATTTCATCTCACACACCCTGTAGTTACACTACTCCCCCTTAAAATTGCTACACCAAGAAGAAATCCAGATGATAAACGGGAATTCATTGGACAAATATATTATACTAGAACTGACATGAGATTACATTTTCACGCTATTTGGGTGGATAGATCCTGAGAAATCAGTACACAGAACAACCGCCTCTGGCCGTAATAACAGCCTCGATACGCCTGGGCATTGAGTCAAACAGAGCTTGGATGGCGTGTACAGGTACAGCTGCCCATGCAGCTTCAACACGATACCACAGTTCATCAAGAGTAGTGACTGGTGTATTGTGACGACGCAGTTGCTCGGCCACCATTGACCAGACGCTGTCAGTTGGTGAGATATCTGGAGGATGTGCTGGCCAGGACAGCAGTCGAACATTTTCTGTATCCAGAAAGGCCCGTACAGGACCTGAAACATGCGGTCGTGCATTATCCTGCTGAGATGTACGGTTTCGCAGGGATCGAATGAAGGGTAGAGCCACGGGTCGTAACACATCTGAAATGTAACGTCCACTGTTCAAAGTGCCGTCAATGCGAACAAGAGGTGACCGAGACGTGTAACCGATGGCACCCCATACCATCACACAGCGTGATACGCCAGTATGGCGATGACCAATACACGCTTCCAATGTGCGTTCACCGCGATGTCGCCAAACACGGATTCGACCATCACGATGCTGTAAACAGAACCTGGATTCATCCTAAAATATGAAGTTTTGCCATTCGTGCACCCAGGTTCGTCGTCGAGTACACCATCGCAGGCGCTCCTGTCTGTGATGCAGCGTCACGGGTAACCGCAGCCACGATCTCCGAGCTGATAGTCCATGCTGCTGCAAACCTCGTCGAACTGTTCGTGCAGAAGGTTATTGTCTCGTAAACGTCCCCATCTGTTGACTCAGGGATCGAGACATGGCTGCACGATCCGTTACAGCCACGCGGAAAAGATGCCTGTCACGTCGACTGCTAGTGATACGAGGCCGTTGGGATCCAGCACGGCGTTCCGTATGACCCTCCTGAACCCACCGATCCCATGTTCTGCTAACAGTCGTTGGATCTCGACCAACGCGAGCAGCAATCTCGCGATACGGTAAACCGCAATCGCGATAGGCTACAATCCGACCTTTATCAAAGTCGGAAACGGGATGGTGCGCATTTCTCCTCCTTACACGAGGCATCACAACAACGTTTCACCAGGCAACGCCGGTCAACTGCTGCTCGTGTATGAGAAATCGGCTGGAAACGTTCCTCATGTCAGCACGTTGTAGGTGTCGCCACCGGCGCCAACTTGTGTGAATGCTCTGAAAAGCTAATCGTTTACATATCACAGCATCTTCGTCTTCCTGTCGGTTAAATTTCGCGTGTGTAGCACGTCATCTTCGTGGTGTAGCAATTTTAATGGCCCATAGTGTATTTACCAGACTATATCAACGCAATTTCTTGGCCGAAACTGTAGAGTATGCGTACATATGGTAAGGAACGCCATTTTGTGCTTCTGTGCAGTTGCCGCTGTTGGCCGGTGTGGCGCTGCTGTCGGCAGCTGGCGCCAGTACGACGACGGCATCGACGACGACGGCATCGACGACGACGGCGACGACGACGTCAGCGACGACGGCCGCCCCTGCTGAGAAGAGAGAAGGAGCTGAGTCTGGGGAGGGCAGCACGGGGGCCAGGGCGCACACCAAGAGGGGCCTGCACCACGGCGACTTCGGCGGGGAGCACGGCGATGTGAAGCACGTGAGTACTTTGCCAATACCCACCAGATTGAGTGGACACCCAACAATCCTTGAGAACCTTGGATTGCTGCCACGCTTCCTTAACCACATCGCACCTTCCTTACAAGCTACATGTCCTCTGCTACGATACTTTCAACCACTGTCCCGGCCGCGATGGTCTCGCGGTTCTAGGCGCTCAGACCGGAACCGCGCGACTGCTACGGTCGCAGGTTCGAATCCTGCCTCGGGCATGGTTGTGTGTGATCTCGTTAGGTTTGTTAGGTTTAAGTAGTTCTAAGTTCTAGGGGACTGATGACCTAAGATGTTAAGTCCCATAGTGCCCTGGGCCATTTGAACCATTTTTTTTCAACCACTGTACCTTCACAGACCACGCATCATCCACTTAACTGCAGTTAGTGCGGTATGTCATTTGGCATATCGAGGAGTCCAGAGAATTTCCTTCGTCCGTCTTTACTCAGCTGTCTGTCTGCATTTAAAATCAAGCTTTATTTCTGTTTCTTAACAATTACCATAGAAGCCTTCAGTTTCTGTCAATTACATCTTTGGCCATTCCATTAGAACTACTGATGGGCTTGGGAGGGCCAGTCCGG
Organism: Schistocerca cancellata; assembly: GCF_023864275.1. Lineage (NCBI taxonomy): Eukaryota > Metazoa > Arthropoda > Insecta > Orthoptera > Acrididae > Schistocerca > Schistocerca cancellata. The sequence goes on from NC_064637.1 coordinate 42,529,399, forward strand.
ACCAAACTCTACCATCTTGTGAGCAAGATGTACGAGACAGGCGAAATACACTCAGACTTCAAGAAGAATATAATCATTCCAATCCCAAAGAAAGCAGGTGTTGACAGATGTGAAAATTACCGAACTATCAGTTTAATAAGTCACAGCTGCAAAATACTAACGCGCATTCCTTACAGACGAATGGATAAACTGGTAGAACCCGACCTCGGGGAAGATCAGTTTGGATTCCGTAGAAATGTGGGAACACGTGACGCAATACTGACCCTACGACTTATCTTAGAAGAAAGATTAAGGAAAGGCAAACCTACGTTTCCAGCATTTGTAGACTTAGAGAAAGCTTTTGACAATGTTGACTGGAATACTCTCTTTCAAATTCTAAAGGTGGCAGGGGTAAAATACAGGGAGCGAAAGGCTCTTTACAATTTGTACAGAAACCAGATGGAAGTTATATGAGTCGAGGGGTATGAAAGGGAAGCAGTGGTTGGGAATGGAATGAGACAGGGTTGTAACCTATCCCCGATGTTATTCAATCTGTATATTGAGCAAGCAGTAAAGGAAACAAAAGAAAAATTCGGAGTAGGTATTAAAATCCATGGAGAAGAAATAAAAACTTTGAGGTTCGCCGATGACATTGTAATTCTGTCAGAGACAGCAAAGGACTTGGAAGAGCAGCTGAACGGAATGGACAGTGTCTTGAAGGGAGGATATAAGATGAACATCAACAAAACCAAAACGAGGATAATGGAATGTGGTCAAATTAAGTCGGGTGATGCTGAGGGAATTAGATTAGGAAATGAGACACTTAAAGTAGTAAAGGAGTTTTGCTATTTGGGGAACAAAATAACTGATGATGGTCGCAGTAGAGAGGATATAAAATGTAGACTGGCAATGGCAAGGAAAGCGTTTCTGAAGAAGAAAAATTTGTTAACATCGAGTATAGATTTAAATGTCAGGAAGTCGTTTCTGAAAGTATTTGTATGGAGTGTAGCCATGTATGGAAGTGAAACATGGACGATAAATAGTTTGGACAAGAAGAGAATAGAAGCTTTCGAAATGTGGTGCTACAGAAGAATGCTGAAGATTAGATGGGTAGATCACATAACTAATGTGGAGGTATTGAATAGAATTGGGAAGAAGAGTAGCTTGTGGCACAACTTGACTAGAAGAACGGATCGGTTGGTAGGACATGTTCTGAGACATCGAGCGATCGCCAATTTAGTATTGGAGGGCAGCGTGGAGGGTAAAAATCCTAGAGAGAGACCAAGAGATGAATACACTAAGCAGATTCAGAAGGATGTAGGCTGCTGTAGGTACTGGGAGATGAAGAAGCTTGCACAGGATAGAGTAGCATAGAGAGCTGCATCAAACTAGTCTCAGGACTGAAGATCACAACAACAACATGGCCATTCAATGAATTCGAAAGTAAAGTTCTATGTACTGACTTGGCAGAAAATCGTAAGAAATTTTTGTCTTATGTGAAAGCGCTAGGTGGATAAAAACAAAATGTCCAGACACTCTGTGACCATAATGGTACTGAAACTGAGGATTATAGACTAATGGCCGAAATACTAAATGTCTTTTTCCAAAGCTGTTTCACAGAGGAAGACTGCACTGTAGTTCCTTCTCTAGATTGTGGCACAGATGACAAAATGGTAGATATCGAAATAGACGACAGAGGGATAGAGAAACAATTAAAATCGCTCAAAAGAGGAATGGCCGCTGGACCTGATGGGATACAAGTTCGATTTTACACAGAGTACGCGAAGGAACTTGCCCCCCTTCTTGCAGCGATGTACCGTAGGTGTCTAGAAGAGCGTAGCGTTCCAAAGGATTGCAAAAAGGGCACAGGTCATCCCCGTTTTCAAGAAGGGACGTCGAACAGATGTGCAGAACTAGAGACCTACATCTCTAACGTCGATCAGTTGTAGAATTTTGGAACACGTATTGTGTTCGAGTATAATGACTTTTCTGGAGACTAGAAATCTACTCTGTAGGAATCAGCATGGGTTTCGAAAAAGACGGTCATGTGAAACCGAGCTCGCGCTATTCGTCCATGAGACTCATAGACACGGGTTCCCAGGTAGATGCCGTGTTTCTTGACTTCCGCAAGGCGTTTGATACAGTTCCCCACAGTCGTTTAATGAACAAAGTAAGAGCCTATGGAATGTCAGACCAATTGTGTGATTGGATTGAAGAGTTCCTAGATAACAGAACGCAGCATGTCATTCTCAATGGAGAGAAGTCTTCGGAAGTAAGAGTGATTTCAGGTGTACCGCAGGGCATTTCGTAGGACCGTTGCTATTCACAATATATATAAATGACCTTGTGGATAACATCGAAAGTTCACTGAGGCTTTTTGCGGATGATGCTGTAGTTTATCGATAGGTTGTAACAATGGAAAATTGTACTGAAATGCAGGAGGATCTGCAACGAATTGACGCATGGTGCAGGGAATGGCAATTGAATCTCAATGTAGACAAGTGTAATGTGCTGTGAATACATAGAAAGAAAGATCCCTTATCATTTAGCTACAATATAGCAGGTCAGCAACTGGAAGCAGTTAATTCCATAAATTATCTGGGAGTAGGCATTAGGAGTGATTAAAAATGGAATGACCGTATAAAATTAATCGTCGGTAAAGCAGACGCCAGACAGATTCATTGGAAGAATCCTAAGGAAATGCAGTCCGAAAACAAAGGATGTAGGTTACAGTTCTTTAGTTCGCCCACTCCTTGAATACTGCTCACCGGTGTGGGATCCGTACCAGATAGGACTGATAGAAGAGATAGAGAAGATTCAACGGAGCGCAGCGCGCTTCGTTACAGGATCATTTAGTAATCGCGAAAGCATTACGGAGATGATAGATAAACTCCAGACACTCAGTAGCTCGGTACGGGCTTTTGTTGAAGTTTCGAGAACATACCTTCACCGAGGAGTCAAGCAGTATATTGCTCCCTCCTACGTATATCTCGCGAAGAGACCATGAGGATAAAATCAGAGAGATTAGAGCCCACACAGAGGCATACAGACAATCTTTCTTTCCACGAACAATACGAGACTGGAATAGAAGGGAGAACCGATAGAGTTACTCAAAGTACCCCCCGCCACACACCGTCAGGTGGATTGCGGAGAAGGATGTAGATGTAGATACAGCTTGGTTTATCTGTGGTTGTTCCATCTGATTTCGATATCACCAACAGTCGATTTGGGCAACTTTAGAGAAGGACTGAAATGTCCCTTATAGATTTATTACTCATGTCACATCGGATGACCAATCTACATTCGACGTGACTGAGCTCTTCTGATCGACCATTTCTGCTTTTCTATTGACAATGCAATACTCTCCTTCTCCTTCTATGCTCAAAGATAAAAAGTGATGCACCATGAAGATATTGTTCGAATGGGAAGGAAATCGATAGATGTAACATATGTACAGACAAACAAATCATTACAATTTTAAGAAAAAAATGGATATTTTATTAAAGAGAAAGAGCTTCACAAATTGAGGAAGTAAATTACGCGTTGGTCCACTTTCATCTCTTACGCAAGCAGTTATTCGGCTTGCCACTGATTGACTGTGTTGTTGGATGACCTTGTGAGGATATAATGCCAAATTCTGTCCAATTCGCACTTGGCTCGTCAAAGTCCTAAGCTAGTTGGAAGATCCTGCCCATAATGCTCCAAATATTCTCAAAGGGGGAGATCTGGCCACCTTGCTGGCCAAGGTAGGATTTCGCAAGTACGAAGACAAGCAGTAGAAACTCTTCCGTTATCTTGCTGAAATGTAAGCCCAGGATGATTTCGCATGAAGGGCAACAAAAGGCGCCGTAGAACATTGTCGATGTACCATTGTGCAGTAAGGCTGCCGTGGATGACAACCAAAGGGGTCCTGCTATGAAAGGCAAACAAATGGCAGCTCAGATCATCACACCTGGATATCGGGCCATACGGCAGCCGTCACTCAGGTTCGTATCTCACCGCCTTCTGGGGCATTCCTCCTACGGCTATCGCGGTTCAGTTCGAAGTGGGACTCGTCACTGAAGACAATCCCTCTGAACCTTGCACTCAATAGAAGGCAGGATTCGGTTAAAATTGTGGACGGGCCGCAATCAGTTACTATTGGTTGCCTTTCACAATGACACACAATTTATTTTAAATCAATTATTCCAGACTCAACAATATTTTAAAAAAATGTTGTTGTTGTTGTGGTCTTCAGTACAGAGACTGGTTTGATGCAGCCCTCCATGCTACTCTATCCTGTGCAAGCTTCTTCATCTCCCAGTACCTACTGCAGCCTGGGGGATGTTTCCAGAATGAGATTTTCACTCTGCAGCGGAGTGTGCGCTGATATGAAACTTTCTGGCAGATTAAAACTGTGTGCCTGACCGAGACTCGAACTCTATTAGTAAAGCTGTTTCTCTTATATAAGTTATCCATTTTTTTGTAAAAGTGTAATCCTTTTTTTTTTGTTTGTTTGGCATATAATGAGATTTTATTAATAGCTGCTGCTTACACAGTTTGTTCAATTTGAGCAGGAACTAATCCCTTCCAGCATGAATCGATTCCGTATTAAACTATTAGCACATCTGCAAAGTTTCACTGCCATCAGATAGTTATGGCCCATGCTGAAGCTCTGTGAGCAAGTGTACTTTAATTATAAACATCTGATATGTGACTTGATTGATGATTTATAAAAGTAACTTTCGGCTTAGTGTGATTTCGTTATCTGCAAAGACCTGCTATCCTATAAACCTGCAGAAATGCTTAGATGATGATCATCTGTGGAAATGATGTAAAGATTGGCAGGATATGATTCTTACCACAAGCTGGCAGCATCCCTTGCATTTTGTTATCCAGACCGTATATGAAATGCATATCCGCATACTACATGTAATGTCCATGTTACCACGAACTCTCGTACGAAAAAAAAAAAGACATAGGTCGCAGTGGCATATCACTGCTATCTTAGTGACACACTTGGTATCAGTGACCTCATATACGCTACTGGCCATTAAAATTGCTCCACCAAGAAGAAATGCAGATGATAAACGGGTATTCATTGGAAAAATATATTATACTAGAACTGCCATGTGAATACATTTTCAAGCAGTTTCGGTGCATAGATCCTGAGAAATCAGTACCCAGAACAACCACTTCTGACCGTAATAACGGCCTTGATACGCCAGGGCATTGAGTCAAACAGAGCTTGGATGGCGTGTACAGGTACAGCTGCCCATGCAGCTTCAACATGGTACCACGGTTCATCAACAGTAGTGACTGGCGTATTGTGACGAGTCAGTTGCTCGGCAACCATTGACCAGACTTTTTCAATTGGTGAGAGATCTGGAGAATGTGTTGTCCAGGGCAGCAGTCGAACATTTTCTGTATCCAGAAAGGACCATACAGGACCTGCAACATGTTGAAATGTAGGGTTTTGCAGGGATCGAACGAAGGGTAGAGCCACGGGTCGTAACATATGTAACGTCCACTGTTCAAAGTGCCGTCAATGCGAACAAGAGGTGACCGAGACGTGTAACCAATGGCACCTGACCCCATACCATCACGGCGGTTGATACGCCAGTATGGCGATGACGAATACACGCTTCCAATGTGCGTTCACCGCGATGTGGCCAAACACGGATGCGAGCATTATGATGCTGTAAACAGAACCTGGATTCAGCCGAAAAAATGACGTTTTGCCATTCGCGCACCCAGGTTCGTCGTCGAGTACACCATCGCAGGCGCTCCTGTCTGTGATGCAGCGTCAAGGGTAACCGCAGCCACGGTCTCCGAGCTGATAGTCCATGTTGCTGCAAACGTCGTCGACTGTTCGTGCAGATGGTTGTTGTATTGCAAACGTCCCTATCTGTTGACTCAGGGATCTAGACGTGGCTGCACGATCCGTTACAGCCATGCGGATAAGATGCCTGTCATCTCGACTGCTGGATATACGACGCCGTTGGGATCCAGCACGGCGTTCCGTATTACCCTCCTGAACCCACCGATTCCATATTCTGCTAACAGCCATTGAATGTCGACCAACGCGTGCAGCAATGTCGCAATACGATAAACTGCAATCTCGATATGCTACAATCCGACCTTTATCAAAGTCGGAAACGTGATGGTCCGCATTTCTCCTCCTTACACGAGGCATCACAACAACGTTTCACCAGGCAACGGAGGTCAACTGCTGTTTGTGTATGACAAATCGGTTGGAGAAGTTCGACATGTCAACACGTTGTAGGTGTCGCCACCGGCGCGATCCTTGTCTGAATGCTCTGAAAAGCTAATCATTTGCATATCGCAGCATCTTCTTCCTGTCGGTTAAATTTCGCGTCTGTAGCACGTCATCTTCGTGGTGTAGCATTTTTAATGGCCAGTAGTGTATCTAAGTATAAGAATGCATTTTGTCCTATGTCTGTCCTTGATTGTTCTTAAGTCGTACTTCCAAAACGGGGCATGACGTGATAAATGCCTCTCGGATGCCTTTACATTCCAAAAGTCAAACTGATCGAAATCTAACGGAGCCAAGGTTTTATTTTCCAACATTTTTTGTGTTGTTCAGATCGGATATATAAGCTATCAAGATGATTCTACAATACGTCTTGCATTTATCTGTCAAGGTGAATGGTATTTCGAAAGCACAATGGTATGTTGCAAGTCTATACACGAACTTGGTAATTTGGCTGCTATTTGCCCAGAGATCTCATAAATGTTAAACATACCTCCTGCCTTCTTTCGGAGCAAGTATTCCAATAGTGTACCAAACTCTAATACTGGATCGCTTATGTTTCCCAAATTCACTTCCATTTCTTCTTGTATCAAGTCGGCAAGCACTTTCTCCCTCTGGTGGAGACCATTGTCCTCTCTCCACCTATCCATATTGACCTCTGCGTTTAAGAGCAGAATTAATTTCGCAGTCTCATATCGAAGGCATTGCTTTCACAGTCTCCGAAACATAAAGTTTTCCATAAACAGCAACCAGATGCCTTTTATGATGGGTCAGTTTTTATTATACGATGAGCAGTGTCTAATAGCCTAGAGATTTGTCTTCAGATGGTACATACTTTTAGGGGTTGGTTGTAGCAATGTGGGGGTCGTACAGACGTGGCAAGATAGAGGAAACGAAACAAATAAGCAATGAACGCGGTGGAGTATCAGGAATTATTTACATCACGAGATCGACTGGACATCATTAGTTAGTTATTAGCATCTACGACGCGCGTGTTAATCTGGGAACGCAATTTATGTTTCGCAGTTAACTTGATGACATAGCGTTACACATCAAGAACTCCGACGCACTATAAACAAAGTAAACAAAGCAAAGAAAGCGACTAAAGCTAACGTTTAAAGAATTAACGTTGCAGCTATTTTGTCTTTCTTGTGCACTGAATCTTTCCTAGCGATGACCATTTCTTTTCCGTTTCTTTCACATTTTTCTTGTACCTCTTGCGCACTATTTCCTCGTTGTTACCTTACCTATATCTGCTTTTGTCTGTCCAATCTCTTTGATTACTTTTTATCCCCAATCACAGCCTGTTCACCACCTATAATGACTGCATCATAGGCGGAATATTAAACCCAAATGTTGAAGTTTTTCAAAACTTCACACCAGAATCCATGAAGACTGTTCTTATAACCAAGACAGCAGCAGTTATTTTCTGCACAAGAAGCTGAACGCTATACTTGCATGAAATACGTCATTCAAACTAAACTTCTTCCACTTGAAAGATAGCTCGGTCTTTATTGTGATGATGAGATGCGACCTTTATAAGAGGTCTCGACGCAACTTGTATCCACTGTATTTTGCAGTAATTAAGTGATAACGGTTTACAGTAAGCCACATGCTGATATCATCCATAACAGTACTTGATACAAGGGGCGTTTAAAAAGTCCGTACAAAGATAACAACTACTTACGTGTTTGCTGTAAACTTTTTTAATTTTGCGATAGTCTCCTTTTAGAGTTATACACTTCGTCCAACGCTGTTGTAATTTGTTGATCCCTTCCAAATAATGGGAACTGTCCAAGTCTGCAAAATAGCTATTAGCTGCTACAATCACATCCTCGTTCGAATAAAATCTTTGTCCTGCCAGCCATTTCTTCAAATTGGGAAACAAATAGTAGTCCGAGGGAGCCAAGTCTGGAGAATAGGGGGGGGGGGGGGGGGGTGAAACGAATTGGAATCCTATTTCCATTAATTTTGCGACCACAACTGCTGAGGTGTGTGCTCCTGCGTTGCCATTATGGAAAAATCACTTTTTTGTGGTCCAATTGCCGGCGTTTTTCTTGCAGCTCGGTTTTCAAACGGTCCAATAACGATGAATAATATTCACCTGCAATAGTTTTACCCTTTTCCAGATAGTTGATGAGGATTATCCCTTGCGAATCCCAAAAGACAGTCGCCATAACTTTTCAGGCCGAAGGGATGGTCTTTGCCTTTTTTGCTGCAGATTCTCGTTGGTAACCCATTGTTTAGATTGTTGTTTGGTCTCAGGAGTATAGTAATGTATCCATGTTTCATCCACAGCGACGAAACGACACTTAAAGTCCTGCGAATTCTTCCTGAACAGCTGCAAACCATCCTTGCAACACTTTTCAGGATTCCGTTTTTGGTCAAGAGTAAGCAATCGCGGAACCCATCTTGCGGACAACTTTCTCATTTCCAAATGTTTATGCAAAATATTATGTACCCGTTCATTCGAGATGCCCACAGCACTAGAAATCTCACGCACCTTAACTCTTCTGTCATCCATCACCATATCATGGATTTTATCAATGATTTCAGGAGTCGTAACCTCCACAGGGCGTCCAGAACGTTCAGCATCACTTGTGTCCATATGGCCACACCGAAAATTTTGAAACCATTTATAAACTGTTGTATTCGAAGGCGCCCCGTCACCGTAATTTATATCAAGCTTGTCCCTAGTCTCCTGAGGCGTTTTGCCTTTCATAAAGTAATGTTTAATCACCACACGAAATTCTCCTTTCTCCATTTATTGACAATCTCTCGACTTCCTTGATCCACACGAATGCAAAACACAAAGAAATAGACCAATGTGGCTGAAACTTGGTGTGCGTTCTTTCCAAAGATGCCACAACTAAATATGACCTCGATACGCGCCAGTGGTGCCATCTCTCGGTCTTTTCACGGACTTTCCAAATGCCACTCGTAAAACCGTGCATATAAGAAATGGCGTGCGCTCGAGCGTAGGCGTGTGTACATGTTCCGAGGAGTACCAGCACGGTTTTATCGTACGCATCAGACCACCGAATTTCCCACGTTTAAAGGGGCTCCGGAACGCCCTATACTTGCAATGTTAAAATAACGCTTATAAATTACATCTTTCCTCACAAAGTATTTGAGGTAGGAAGTTGAACTTTTTACAGTTTATTTATTGGAATATGGGCTACAACTTAACACAGGGATTTTACAATATTTTAGTTCAGTTATTAAAGATGATTTTTTTTCAATTGTAATGAAAATTCACAACATTTGTTTGCAATTTATTATTTATATATTCAAAAATATACAGTTTTTTGGAAAAAGGCTGTGTTAAATTATGCAGAAGGTACTGTGTAACATTAACTGAAAGTTTGAAACAAATATGTTTGGAAGATCCTTAGAAAACATGTAATTAGTATGAGAAAATAATAGTTTTGGGAATCGAGCGACAAAGATTGGATTAACTTTTTAGTGCATTCCAGGTCCATAGGATGGATTATCTTCATCCTCTGCAAACTCCTCCTCCAGCTTCCTCTTGTTCCTCCTCCTGTTTACTCTTGCTTGTATTTCTAGACTCTTTACAGCTCTGTCTGCAGCCCGAAGGCGTTCCTTGTCTAAAGCGAGCATCGCTCGTACCATGTTAGAACCTATCTTCATTCCCATATTTCTAAATACCTTGCACCTTACAATGTTGCCATCATTGAAAGTCGCAACAGCATCATACACACCAAAGTTAAGTGTTTCTATTCCAACAAATACAGTCTTGGGGATTCTCGACCATGTAACACTATGTACACTTTCATTGGTGTTTTGAGTTTTTCCGTGAATACACTTTTTCAATAGTTCAGTTATTATTATTATTATTAATAATAATTATTATTAATAATTATTAATAATTGGTTAATAATAACACCATTTGACAGCAGTTTAACAGCGCCACAGTGGGTCACGCCCATGTAGAACACATTTCAAAAAAAATTTAAAAATAGTTGTAGTCTTCGGAATTGAATAAATTATATATCTATTAAAAGGTAATAGTCTGCAGATTCAGAAAACGCAAAAATGTAAAAATTGAACTTTTCATGATTTTGAGCCTTTCCGGAGCCCCTTAAGGGCAATCGAGAATCTTTGGGATCAGCTCGATCGGGCTGACCTCGCCATGGATTCTCAACCGAGAAACCTGGCGCATCCAGCCACGACAGTGGTGTCGGCATGTGTCAGTATCTTCCAGAACATCACTGACACTAGTCCTGCACGTCTCATAGCGGTTCGCTCTGGAAAAGGCGGTTACCCAGGCTTTTGAGAGTCGGTGACACTGATGTGGCTGGACGGTGTAGACTGACGTGTGTCGATAATCAGCCAGTGATTTATACTGCATTTCTTTTTTCTACACTGACTTCTGTTGTCTCTAAGTGATCATGTGATCATCTGATCTCTATGTGATCAAAAGTATCCGGACACCCCCAAAAACGTACGTTTTGTATATTAGGTGCAATGTTTTGTCTCCTACTGCCAGGTAGTACGTGTCAGCGACCTCAGTAGTCACTAGACATCGTACAGGGTGTTTCAAAAATGACCGGTATATTTGAAACGGCAATAAAAACTAAACGAGCAGCGATAGAAATACACCGTTTGTTGCAATATGCTTGGGACAACAGTACATTTTCAGGCGGACAAACTTTCGAAATTACAGTAGTTACAATTTTCAACAACAGATGGCGCTGCAAGTGATGTGAAAGATATAGAAGACAACGCAGTCTGTGGGTGCGCCATTCTGTACGTCGTCTTTCTGCTGTAAGCGTGTGCTGTTCACAACGTGCAAGTGTGCTGTGGACAACATGGTTTATTCCTTAGAACAGAGGATTTTTCTGGTGTTGGAATTCCACCGCCTAGAACACAGTGTTGTTGCAACAAGACGAAGTTTTCGACGGAGGTTTAATGTAACCAAAGGACCGAAAAGCGATACAATAAAGGATCTGTTTGAAAAATTTCAACGGACTGGGAACGTGACGGATGAACGTGCGTGACGGATGAACGTGCTGGAAAGGTAGGGCGACCGCGTACGGCAACCACAGAGGGCGACGCGCAGCTAGTGCAGCAGGTGATCCGACAGCGGCCTCGGGTTTCCGTTCGCCGTGTTGCAGCTGCGGTCCAAATGACGCCAACGTCCACGTATCGTCTCGTGCGCCAGAGTTTACAGCTCTATCAGTACAAAATCCAAACACGGCAATCCCTCAGCGCCGCTACCGTTGCTGCACGAGAGACATTCGTTAACGATATAGTGCACAGGATTGATGACGGCGATATGCATGTGGGCAGCATTTGGTTTACTGACGAAGCTTATTTTTACCTGGACGGCTTCGTCAATAAACAGAACTGGCGCATATGGGGAACCGAAAAGCCCCATGTTGCAGTCCCATCGTCCCTGCATCCTCAAAAAGTACTGGTCTGGGCCGCCATTTCTTCCAAAGGAATCATTGGCCCATTTTTCAGATCCGAAACGATTACTGCATCACGCTATCTGGACATTCTTAGTGAATTTGTGGCGGTACAAATTGCCTTAGACGACACTGCGAACACCTCGTGGTTTATGCAAGATGGTGCCCGGCCACATCGCACGGCCGACATCTTTAATTTCGTGAATGAATATTTCGATGATCGTGTGATTGCTTTGGGCTATCCGAAACATACAGGAGGCGGCGTGGATTGGCCTCCCTATTCGCCAGACATGAACCCCTGTGACTTCTTTCTGTGGGGACACGTGAAAGACCAGGTGTACCGCCAGAATCCAGAAACAATTGAACAGCTGAAGCAGTACATCTCATCTGCATGTGAAGCCATTCCGCCAGACACGTTGTCAAAGGTTTCGGGTAATTTCATTCAGAGCCTACGCCATATTATTGCTACGCATGGTGGATATGTGGAAAATATCGTACTATAGAGTTTCCCGGACCGCAGCGCCATCTGTTGTTGAAAATTGTAACTACTGTAATTTCGAAAGTTTGTCTGCCTGAAAATGTACTGTTGTCCCAAGCATATTGCAACAAACGGTGTATTTCTATCGCTGCTCGTTTAGTTTTTATTGCCGCTTCAAATATACCGGTCATTTTTGAAACACCCTGTAAGAGAGCAGAATGGGCCGCTCTGCGGAACTGAACGGACTTCAAACGTGGTCAGGTGATTGGGTGTCACTTGTGTCATACTTCTGTACGCGAGATTTCCACACTCCTAAACATCCCTAGGTCCACTGTTTCCGATGTGATAGTAAAGTAGGAAACGTGAAGGGACACGTACAGCACAAAAGAGTACAGCCTGACCTCCGCCGACAGTTGAAGAGAGCCGGCCGGTGTGGCCGAGCGGTTCTAGGCGCTTCAGTCTGGAACCTCGCGACCGCTACGGTCGCAAGTTCGAATCCTGCCTCGGGCATGGATGTGTGTGATGTCCTTAGTTAGGTTTAAGTAGTTCTAAGTTCTAGGGGATTGATGACCTCAGATGTTAAGTCCCATAGTGCTCAGAGCCATTTGAACCATTTGAGTTGAAGAGGGTCGTAATGTGTAATAGGCAGACGTCTATCCGGACCATCGGACAGGAATTCCAAACTGCATCGGGATCCACTGCAAGCGCTAAGACAGTTAGGCGGTAGGTGAGAAAACATGGATTTCATGGTCGATCAGCTGCTCATAACCCACACATCACGCCGGTAAATGCCAAACGATGCCTCGCTTGGTGTAAGGAGCGTAAACATTGGACGATTGAACAGTGGGAAAACGTTGCGTGGAGTGGGGAATCACAGTGCACAATGTGGCGATCTGATGGCAGGGTGTCGGTCTGGTGAATGCCCAGTGAACGTCATCTGCCAGCGTGTGTAGTGCCGACAGTAAAATTCGGAGGCGGTGGTGTTATGGTGTGGTAGTGTTTTTCATGGAGGGGGCTTGCACACCTTGTTGTTTTGCGTGTCACTATCACAGCACAGGCCTACATTGATGTTTTAAGCACCTTCTTGCTTCCCGCAGTTCAAGAGCAATTGGGGGCTGGCGATTGCATCTTTCAACACGATCGAGCACCTGTTCATAATGCACGGCCTGTGGCGGAGTGGTTTCACGACAGTAACAACCCTCTATTGGACTGCCGTGCACAGAGTCCTGACCTGTATCCTACAGAACACCTTTGGGATGTTTTGGAACGCCGTGCCAGGCCTCACCGACTGACATCGATACCTCTCCTCAGTGTAGCACTCCGTGGAGAATGGGCTGCCATTCCCTAAGAAACCTTCCAGCACCTGACTGAACATATGCGTGCGAGAGTGGAAGCTGTCATCAAGGCTAAATGTGGGCCAGCACCATACTGAATTCCACCATTACTGATGGAGGGCGCCACGAACTTGTAATTCATTTTCAGCCACGTGATCACATAGTGTATCAAATTTCTCATTATCTACATCGATATCCACGTCTGTAAGCTGTCAGTCAATATAAAGTGGGTTACAGAGATGACTTTCAATTGGACTGATGTTAAGGAGTCTTTGTGTGGTGCCGCGTGCTAGGAGTGCAGGAAGAGTGACACTCTGTCATTTCGGCTTTAGTCGGATGATTGAAAGGTGGAACTGTATTGTGACGTGCACAGTTATAAGCAGATATTACTCAAAAAGTTGTTTCTTGTCTGTCAGGAAAAAACCAATGTGTCAATAAGTGAGCTGCTATCAGTGAGATTCTTTGTTCGAGGTTTCTGCAGGACAGATACCGGTATGTAGATGGCTGAAAAACATTCGATTAGCACGAAAAGGAGCAGTTATAGTAGTCGTAGTACTAAAAAGCTATTGGCCTGATTTGTTTTCTGCGTTCTCTATACACGCCCTATGTCTGCTGTTAGTTCGACATGACATGCATCCCGTTCACTTATGCCATGCCCCAGTATGGTCAGCGCCAGTGTTTTCAGATACCTGGCAGACGATACCAACGGTTACCTCTGACATTTTGCAGACGACGCAGTTGTCTAGAGCGAAGTGTTATCAGATAAAGAAACTTGCGCAAGTCTCCGATAAGATACCAAAAAGATTTCATTGAGGTGCTAAGTTTAGCGGATTGCTTTAAATGTTCAAAAATTTAATACTATCACTTCACTAACCGCAGAACAGTATGGGCGTTAGTCAAATGAAAACAGAACACCCACCTCAATGCGACCATGGAACGGTTCTGTAAAAAAGTAATGACCACGTGCGTCAACACATGTATCCCACTGGGAGGCCAGAAGATCGATTCATGTTTCGTAGAACGAGCCTCGGGCTTTCTCAACTGACTCTTTACACACATTAAGTGACAAGGGATTGCAGATAGTATTTTTGGATTTTACGGAAGACTTTTAACACTGTATCACACAAACAGCTTGTAGTAAAATTGGGTTCTTATGAAACATCGTCTCAGTTATGTGAATGGATACGTGATTTCCCGTCAGTGAGGTCTCAGTACGTAGTAACTGACAGAAAATCATCGATCAAACCAGAACTAATTTGTGGCGTTCTGCAAGGCCCTCTGCTCTTTCTTATCTATATAAACGATTCAGGAGGCAATCTGAGCAGCCGTATTAGGTCGTTTGCAGATGATGGTGTCGTTTATCGTCTAGTAACGTCATAAGATTAAAACAAATCGCGAAACGATTTAGAAAAGATATCTGTACGGTGCGAAAATTGGCCAATGAGTGAGGTCAACCACACGAGTTTTACACTGAAGCCCCAAAGAAACTGGTACAGGCATGCGTATTCAAATACATACATACAGGGTGATCAAAAAGTCAGTATAAATTTGAAAACTTAATAAACCACGGAATAATGTAGATAGAGAGGTAAAAATTGACACACATGCTTGGAATGACATGGCGTTTTATTAGAACAAAAAAAAAGGTATTGCTAGACGCGTGAAAGATCTCTTTCGCTCGTCGTTTGGTGATGATCGTGTGCTCAGCCGCCACTTTCGTCATGCTTGGCCTCCCAGGTCCCCAGACCTCAGTCCGTGCGATTATTGGCTTTGGGGTTACCTGAAGTCGCAAGTGTATCGTGATCGACCGACATCTCTAGGGATGCTGAAAGACAACACCCGACGCCAATGCCTCACCGTAACGCCGTACATGCTTTACAGTGCTGTTCACAACATTATTCCTCGACTACAGCTATTGTTGAGGAATGATGGTGGACATATTGAGCATTTCCTGTAAAGAACATCATCTTTGCTTTGTCTTACTTCGTTATGGTAATTATTGGTATTCTGATCAGATGAAGCGCCATCTGTCGGACATTTTGAACTTTTGTATATATTTGGTTCTAATAAAACCCCATGTCATTCCAGGCATGTGTGTCAATTTGTACCTCTCTATCTACATTATTCCGTGATTTATTGTTTTCAAATTTATACTGACTTTTTGATCACCCGGTATATAAACAGGCAGATTTCAATGCTGGGCCATCAACAAGTGTCAGCTTGCCAACCATTCAACGAAACATCATCGATATGAGCTTTCGGAGCCGAAGGCCCACTCGTGTGCTGTGGGGCGTGTGCAGTAGTAGTGATATGGGTTCCCTGATACGCCCAGATACGACTCTGACAGGTGAAAGGTACGTAAGCGTCCTGTCTGGTCACCTGTATCCTTCCGTGTCCATTGTGCATTCAGCCGGACTTGGGCAATTCCAGCAGGACAGTGCGACACCCCACATGTCCAGAATTGCTGCAGAGTGACTCCAGGAACACTCTTCTGAGTTTAAACACTTCCGCTGCCCACCAAACTCACCAGAGATGAACATTATTGAGCATATCTGGGATGTCTTCCAGGTTGGTGTTGAGAAGAGATCTCCACCCACTTGTACTCTTACGGATTTATGGACAGCCCTGCAAGATTCATGGTATGAAACTTCCTGGCAGATCAAAACTGTGTGCCTGACCGAGACTCGAACTCGGGACCTTTGCTTTTCGCGGGCAAGTGCTCTACCAACTGAGCTACCCAAGCACGACTCACGCCCCGTCCTCACAGCTTTGCTTCTGCTAGTACCTCGTTCCTACCTTCCAGACTTTACAGAAGCTCTCCTGCGAACCTTGCAGAACTAGCACTCCTTCAAGAAAGGATATTGCGGAGACATGGCTTAGCCATAGCCTGGGGTATGTTTCCAGATTGAGATTTTCACTCTGCAGCGGAGAGTGCACTGATATGAAACTTCCTGGCAGATCAAAACTGTGTGCCTGACCGAGACTCGAACTCGGGACCTTTGCTTTTCGCGGGCAAGTGCTCTACCAACTGAGCTACCCAAACGCGACCCACGCCCCGTCCTCACGGATCAGTTGGTAGAGGACTTGCCCGCGAGATCAAAGGTCCCGAGTTCGAGTCTCGGTCCGGCGCACAGTTTTAATCTGCCAGGAAGTTTCATATCAGTGTATAATCCGCTGCAGAATGAAATTCTCATTCTGGAAGATTCATGGTGTTTTCTACTTGAGACATTAGTCGAGTCGATGCCACGTCGTGTTGCGGCACTTCTGAGTGCTCGCGGGGGCCCTACACGATATTAGGCAGGTGTACCAGTTTGTTCGGCTCTCCAGTGTACAAGGAATCCGTTAAAGTTCAGTTACACGATGAATTAGTCAAATCCAAAGCCCGTAAATACAACTATATAACTAGGAATTACAGTTACGAACAAATTAAATTAGAAACAAAACACAGAAAATGTTGTGGGGAAGGCGAGTCGAGAATTGCGATGTATTGTCAGAATAGTTAGAAAATGTAACAGATCTACTGAAGAGACTGCCTACACTATGCTTGTCCGTCCTCTTTTGGAGTGCCGGCCGCGGTGGTCTAGCGCTTCTAGGCGCTCAGTCCGGAACCGCGTGACTGCTACGGTCGCAGGTTCGAATCCTGCCTCGGGCATGGATGTGTGTGATGTCCTTAGGTTAGTTAGGTTTAAGTAGTTCTAAGTTCTAGGGGGCTGATGACCTCAGATGTTAAGTCCCATAGTGCTCAGAGCCATTTCTTTTGGAGTACTGCTGCCCAGTCTGGGATGCTTACCAGACAGGGTTAACAGAGCACATAGATAAAGTTGAAAGAGGAACCGCCAGGGTAGCCGAGCACTCTAATGCGCTGCTTCCTGGCCTCGGGTAGGCGCGCCGGCCCCGGATCGAATCCGCCCGGCGGACTAACGACGAGGGCCGGTGTGCCGGCCAGCCTGGATGTGGTTTTTAGGCAGTTTTCCACATCCTCCTAGGTGAATACAGGGCTGGTCCCCGCGTCCCGCCCCAGATCCACGGCTCGCAGACATCTGAACACTTGCGCACTATTCCATGGATTACACTAGACGCTGACAGCAGGGATACACTAATTCCTTCCCGGGGGGTACGGGGTGGCGGCAGGAAGGGTATCCGGCCACCCCTTCAACTAACATTGCCGCATCAAATTAACCATGCCAAAACCTGCGTATCCGAGGGAAAAGCCGGCCGCAGTGGTCTAGCGGTTCTAGGCGCTCAGTCCAGAACCGCGCAACTGCTACGGTCGCAGGTTCGAATCCTGCCTCGGGCATGGATGTGTGTGATGTCCTTAGGCTAGTTAGGTTTAAGTAGTCCTAAGTTCTAGGGGACTGATGACCACAGATATTAAGTCCCATAGTACTCAGAGCCATTTGAACCATTTTGAACCGCGGGAGAAATGGCACCAGCAAAATAAAGAAAGAAGAAAGTTTAAAGAGCAGCAGTACATTATTGTATTATGGAGAAATAGGTGCGTCACCAGCAAACGACTGCAAACTGCTGCTCACCCTGTCCACCAAATCATTTACACTCCTGGAAATGGAAAAAAGAACACATTGACACCGGTGTGTCAGACCCACCATACTTGCTCCGGACACTGTGAGAGGGCTGTACAAGCAATGATCACACGCACGGGACAGCGGACACACCAGGATCCGCGGTGTTGGCCGCCGAATGGCGCTAGCTGCGCAGCATTTGTGCACCGCCGCCGTCAGTGTCAGCCAGTTTGCCGTGGCATACGGAGCTCCATCGCAGTCTTTAACACTGGTAGCATGACGCGACAGCGTGGACGTGAACCGTATGTGCAGTTGACGGACTTTGAGCGAGGGCGTATAGTGGGCATGCGGGAGGCCGGGTGGACGTACCGCCGAATTGCTCAGCACGTGGGGCGTCAGGTCTCCACAGTACATCGATGTTGTCGCCAGTGGTCGGCGGAAGGTGCACGTGCCCGTCGACCTGGGACCGGACCGCAGCGACGCACGGATGCACGCCAAGACCGTAGGATCCTACGCAGTGCCGTAGGGGACCGCACCGCCACTTCCCAGCAAATTAGGGACACTGTTGCTCCTGGGGTATCGGCGAGGACCATTCGCAACCGTCTCCATGAAGCTGGGCTACGGTCCCGCACACCGTTAGGCCGTCTTCCGCTCACGCCCCAACATCGTGACCGAGCGAGGTGGCGCAGTGGTTAGCACACTGGACTCGCATTCGGGAGGACGACGGTTCAATCCCGTCTCCGGCCATCCTGATTTAGGTTTTCCGTGATTTCCCTAAATCGCTTCAGGCAAATGCCGGGATGGTTCCTTTGAAAGGGCACGGCCGATTTCCTTCCCTATCCTTCCCTCACCCGAGCTTGCGCTCCGTCTCTAATGACCTCGTTGTCGACGGGACGTTAAACACTAATCTCCTCCTCCTCCTCCCAACATCGTGCAGCCCGCCTCCAGTGGTGTCGCGACAGGCGTGAATGGAGGGACGAACGGAGACGTGTCGTCTTCAGCGATGAGAGTCGCTTCTGCCTCGGTGCCAATGATGGTCGTATGCGTGTTTGGCGCCGTTCAGGTGAGCGCCACAATCAGGACTGCATACGACCGAGGCACACAGGGCCGACACCCGGCATCATGGTGTGGGGAGCGATCTCCTACACTGGCCGTACACCACTGGTGATCGTCGAGGGGACACTGAATAGTGCACGGTACATCCAAACCGTCATCGAACCCATCGTTGTACCATTCCTAGACCGGCAAGGGAACTTGCTGTTCCAACAGGACAATGCACGTCCGCATGTATCCCGTGCCACCCAACGTGCTCTAGAAGGTGTAAGTCAACTACCCTGGCCAGCAAGATCTCCGGATCTGTCCCCCATTGAGCATGTTTGGGACTGGATGAAGCGTCGTCTCACGCGGTCTGCACGTCCAGCAAGAACGCTGGTCCAACTGAGGCGCCAGGTGGAAATGGCATGGCAAGCCGTTCCACAGGACTACATCCAGCATCTCTACGATCGTCTCCATGGGAGAATAGCAGCCTGCATTGCTGCGAAAGGTGGATATACACTGTACTAGTGCCGACATTGTGCATGCTCTGTTGCCTGTGTCTATGTGCCTGTGGTTCTGTCAGTGTGATCATGTGATGTATCTGACCCCAGGAATGTGTCAATAAAGTTTCCCCTTCCTCGGACAATGAATTCACGGTGTTCTTATTTCAATTTCCAGGAGTGTATTTATACAGAGAAGAACAGCCGTCCCATTACACTTCCCTGGGACACTCCTGACGATACTCTAGCCTCTGATGAACACCCGCCATCGGTGACAACATACTGGTGTCTATTACGTAAGAAAAGTCGAGCCACTAATATCTGCTCGTACCTTCATTAACAGCCTGCAATGGGGCACCGTGTCAAATGCTTTCCGAAAATCCACAAATAGGGAGTCTGCCTGTTGCTCTTCATCGATAGTTCTCAGTATATCATGTGAGAAAAGGGCAACCTGGGTTTCAGACGTGTTATGTTTTTAAAAACCATGGTGATTCGTGGACGTAAGCTTCTGAGTCTCAAGAAAACTTGTTATAAAATGTTCAAATGTTGTTCAAATGTGTGTGAAATCTTATGGGACTTAACTGCTACGGTTATCAGTCCCTAAGCTTACACACTACTTAACCTAAATTATCCTAAGGACAAACACACACACACATGCCCGAGGGAGGACTCGAACCTCCGCCGGGACCAGCCACAGAGTCCATGACTGCAGCGCCTAAGACCGCTCGGCTAATCCCGCGCGGCAACTTGTTATATTCGAGGATTCTGCAGCAAACCTAAGTTAGGGATATTGATCTGTAATATTGCGGGCCTGTTCTTTTACCCTTCTTATATACTGGAGTCACCCGCGCGCTTTATTCCAGTCGCTTGGGACTTTGTGTTGTGCGAGACATTCACGATAAACTTGCTAACTATCAGGGACAGGTCTAGGGATCTTGCTGGACACGCGAGTGTCTCAACAACACACAGACACTTGTGCCGTCAGAGCTGCCTCACCCCCTACCAGCCATGACGAAGTCATACACGATAGCTCCCCACGTCCGCCGCTCGTGGTCTCGTGGTAGCGTTCTCGCTTCCCGAGCACGGGGTCCCGGGTTCGATTCCCGGCGGGGTCAGGGATTTTCACCTGCCTCGAGATGACTGGGTGTTTGTGTTGTCCTCATCATTTCATCATCATCCAGGAAAGTGGCGAAATTGGACTGTGCAAAGATTGGGTAATTGTACGGGCGCTGATAACCACGCAGTTGAGCGCCCCACAAACCAAACATCATCATCTCTGATAGCTCCCCACCCTACGACTCTAATACTAACACTGCTATGTCTCTCCAAAACGTAGGAAGAATGGGATATCTCGCCGGGTCGTCGCTGTATCAGCTGATGATGATCATCTGGGGTGATGCAGAACCGTGATTCATCAGTGAGCTCAATGCGACGCCATTCATAAGCAGTCCATGCTTCCCTCTCATGGCGCCAATCCAAATGCAGCTGCTTGTGTTGTGTCAGTGGCAGCCTACCCATGGCACGAAAATTCCCCGCTCGTGCTAGTTTCTAACCAATGGTGTACGATGACACCAAACGTTGCAGGGAATCCATTACTAAGATGGCAGGCACGGATGAGAACCGGTTGTGATGTGCTTGCTGCTCAATATCGCGATCCTCCCTTCTAGGGGACTGAGCGAAGCAGTGCAGTGGTTAGCACACTGGACTCGCATTTGGGAGGACAACGGTTCAAACTGGCGTCCAGCCATCCCGATTTAGGCTTTCCATTATTTCCTTAAATCGCTTCTGGCATATGTCGGGATGGTTCCTTTGACAGAGCTGACCTCCTTCCCCATTCTTTCCTATTCCACTGGGACCCATGACCTCACTGTTTGGTCCCAACCAACCAAACCAAACCAAACCAACCCTTTGATTGCCAGAAATCTCAGACCGGAAAATTGACCATGAGTATGGCTGCCCTCATGTCCCCATGCATTCCAGCGTCGGACAACTGTAGCAGCTGAATGGCCCAAAAATCTGGATCTTACAAGATTGGACCAGCTGGTCAAGTGGAGGCCCAGAATGAGGTCACTTTCAGGCTGTCAGTTAAGGGCAATGCTGCCTAACAGGAGTGCGCGGCATGTCCTGATCCTTCACAGTGACCACACAACTTATGACGTTGTTCACGCTCCTTACATATCCTACCAGGACTGGTAACAACACTAAACATGAACAACGATAATGTACTCCGGCGGTCATCCTACATACCAGAGTATTGCAACTCTAATGATTTACGTGTTGTTGTTGTTGTGGTCTTCAGTCCTGAGACTGGTTTGATGCAGCTCTCCAAGCTACTCTATCCTGTGCAAGCTTCTTCATCTCCCAGTACCTACTGCAATTCACATCCTTCTGAATCTGTTTAGTGTATTCATCTCTTGGTCTCCCTCTACGATTTTTACCCTCCACCCTGCCCTCCAATACTAAACTGGTGATCCCTTGATGCCTCAGAACATGTCCTGCCAACCGATCCCTTCTCCTAGTCAAGTTGTGCCACAAATTTCTCTTCTCTCCAGTTCTATGCAATACCTCCTCATTAGTTATGTGATCTACCCATCTAATCTTCAGCATTCTTCTGTAGCACCACATTTCGAAAGCTTCTATTCTCTTCTTGTCTATTTATCGTCCACGTTTCACTTCCATACATGGCTACACTCCATGTAAATACTTTCAGAAACGACTTCCTGACACTTAAATCTATGCTCGGTGTTAACAAATTTCTCTTCTTCAGAAACGCTTTCCTTGCCATTGCCAGTCTACATTTTATATCCTCTCTACTTCGACCATCACCAGTCATTTGGCTCCCCAAATAGCAAAACACCTTTACTACTTTAAGTGTCTCATTTCCTAATCTAATTCCCTCCGCATCACCCGACTTAATTCGACTACATTCCATTATCCTCGTTTTGATTTTGTTGATGTTCGTCTTATATCCTCCATTCAAGAGACTGTCCATTCCGCTGACTATTTTCGTGTACCCAGTTACATTGACACCCCGCTATTTCCTCTGGAGGCTTCACATTTTTTTGTCATGTAGTGTACATAAATATTGGGTGTTTGTATTTGCCCACCGCATGTCTAGTCCAGTAGCCACGTTGTTTCTGCACTTCGCACTCAGCTGCCGCTTATCTCAAGCACCACTTAGTGAGAACGCTTACCAAACATTACATTTGACGCCGCGGTATCTCCATGATGGTATCGCGGCGCCTATTGCCTTTAGCAGACATTAATTTGGAGCAGATTCATTGCTTCATTCCTTGTGGCTGTTTAAGCACATCTCGATGTCACAGGTAATCCTATCCCAAATGCAAATGTTTGGCATAAAATGTAAGTCTCTCTGTGTTATTCCCCTTTGGTAAACCACGGATTTTAAGAAACAGGAAGGCGATGTTGGCCTGACGTATTCGACGATGCCCTTTGGCTACACTGTCTTAAGGATCGTTCTAAGAAATACCAAATTAAGATCAACCTGAAAATGCCTAAATAAGGCGGAACGCGTAGTTGAAAAATAAAAAAAATAAAATTGCAACCAAGACTGTTTTTAACCAATACGGAACAAAAATTTCCCGGAAAAACTATTTTTACCAGCAGGGCTCTTAATTATCACCTAACTGCGTGATTTCAATCTTCCGCTGCTGCATGGAGCTTCCTATCAAGCAATTTCTTCACTCTGAATACAGCAGTCTCATCAGTGACTCTTGTCGTTCATATCTTTGCATCCTCAATTTTCATCCCACTCCTTAAACTTTCCTTTATGAGCGACGTTCTATAAGTAACGCAAAACGTTTTTTTGATGAAAGCAGGTTGGTCTTATTCGGGATTTCGATACACCATATTGTTCCCCACTCTTTTGGCTATAAAACCCCGTTTTTCAACATTATCTCCGTTCAGTGCGACGACCTTACGCCACCTTCCCGGGAAGGCTTGTGTGCCCACACGTTTTTTGTATCGCATCATGTCATTTGTGGAAACCCAGAATCTACTCTGTAGGGATCAACATGGATTCCGGAAACAGCGATCGTGTGAGACCCAACTCGCTTTATTTGTTCATCAGACCCAGAAAATATTAGATACAGGCTCCCAGGTAGATGCCATTTTCCTTGACTTCCGGAAGCCGTTCGATACAGTTCCGCACTGTCGCCTGATAAACAAAGTAAGAGCCTACGGAATATCAGAACAGCTGTGTGGCTGGATTGAAGAGTTTTTAGCAAACAGAACACAGCATGTTGGTCTCAATTGAGAGACGTCTACAGACGTTGAAGTAACCTCTGGCGTGCCACAGGGGAGTGTTATGGGACCATTGCTTTTCACAATATATATAAATGACCTAGTAGATAGTGTCGGAAGTTCCATGCGGCTTTTCGCGGATGATGCTGTAGTATACAGAGAAGTTGCAGCATTAGAAAATTGCAGGAAGATCTGCAGCGGATAGTCACTTGGTACAGGGAGTGGCAACTGACCCTTAACATAGGCAAATGTTTTGCGAATACATAGAAAGAAGGATCCTTTACTGTACGATTATATGATAGCAGAACAAACACTGGTAGCAGTTACTTCTGTAAAATATCTGGGAGTATGCGTACGGAACGATTTGAAGTGGAAAGATCATATAAAATTAATTGCTAGGTTGAGATTCATTGGGAGAGTCCTTAGAAAATGTAGTCCATCAACAGAGGAGGTGGCTTACAAAACACTCGTTCGACCTATACTTGAGTATTGCTCATCAGTGTGGGATCCGCACCAGATCGGGTTGACAGAGGAGATAGAGAAGATCCAAAGAAGAGCGGCGCGTTTCGTCACAGGGTTATTTGGTAAGCGTGATAGCGTTACGGAGATGTTTAGCAAACTCGAGTGGCAGACTCTGCAAGAGAGGCGCTCTGCATCGCGGTGTAGCTTGCTGTCCAGTTTTCGAGAGGGTGCGTTTCTAGATGAGGTATCGAATATATTGCTCCCCCCTACTTATACCTCCCGAGGAGATCACGGATGTAAAATTAGAGAGATTCGAGCGTGCACGGAGGCTTTCCCGCAGTCGTTCTTCCCGCGAACCATACGCGACTGGAACAGGAAAGGGAGGTAATGTCAGGGGCACGTAAAGTGCCCCCCCCCCCTCACACACGGTTGGATGGATTGCGGAGTGTAAATGTAGATGTAAGTACCACTCTACTGGTCGATATCAGAGTCAACATCTTGCTGCATCATTAACCTCCCCATGCTCCACGTACTGCATTCTGCAAAGTGCGTCCCTCATTAGGACAAACAAATGGAAATCAGAAGGTCCGAGATCCGGGCTGTAGGGTGGGTGAGAAAGAACAGTCTTACGAAATTGTGTGTGCTCCTTTGCGGTGTGCAGACCTGTGGGAGCCCTTGCGTTGTCATGGTGAAGAAGTTCGTTTGCATTTCTGTGGTGACGAACTCGCTGATGTCGTGTCTCCAATTTTCTGAGGGTAGCACAGTACATTTCAGAGTTCGTCAGTGGACCCTGAGGGAGGCCATCGAACAGACTGACCGCTTCAGAGTTGCCATGCCTTACCAACTGAGGGGCCGGCCGGTGTGGCCGAGCGGTTCTAGGCGCTACAGTCTGGAACCGCGCGACCGCTACGGTCGCAGGTTCGAATCCTTCCTCGGGCATGTATGTGTCTGATGTCCTTAGGTTAGTTAGGTTTAAGTAATTCTATGTCCTAGGGGACTGATGACCTCAGATGTTAAATCCCATAGTGCTCAGAGTCATTTGGACCATTTGGAGCAATTGAGGGTGCCGCTTTGATCTTTTTCTTCAGAGGAGAGGTGGTGTGGCGCCACTCATGGATTGTCATTTCGTTTCCGGTTCGAAGTGATGAGCCCATGTTCCATGGGTTGTCGCGATGTTCCACAAAAAGTTGCCATGACCAGATTCTTTACGTGCAAGCAGTTCCACACAGTTGGCCCTTTGTTGGTCTTTATGGTCTTCTGTTCATTGGCAGGGAATCCAGCAGGCACACACCTTTTAGTACACCAGTTGATGAACAAATGTGACAGCTCTACCAACAGAGAGGTCTAGTTGAGCAGCGGTGTGCTTGATAGCGATACGTTGAACATTTTGAATGAGAATGTCCGCCGTTCCAACATTGGAGGGATCACAGCTGTGTGCGACTGGCTGGCAAGCCGGAGATTGGACAGACTTGCGCGACCTGGTTGTGATGATGACAGAAACCTCGCTCAACGACTCACCGTGCTTTTGTTTCTGTCTCCGTAGATATTAAGCAGGCGCCTATGAATATCTGCGATACTCTGTTTTCCCGCCAAAAGAAACTCAATGACAGTTCTCTGCTTGGAACACACCTCTATTACAGACAAAATAGAAAGCACTCCGTCTACAGGCCACAAGTGGCCCATCGGGACCATCCGACCGCCGTGTCATCCTCAGATGAGGATGCGGTTAGGAGGGGCGTGGGGTCAGCACACCGCTCTCCCGGTCGTTATGATGGTTTTCTTTGAGCGGAGCCGCTACTATTCGGTCGAGAGGACGCTAACATATAGCGCCGTCGTATATTGGAACTTCATGAAACTATGGGAGTTGAAACGGGAATATTATACGATTTTACACAACAAAATCCGAATTTTTTCAGTCGAAACTGGCGGATAACAAAAAATGTGTCGCATTACTTATTGAACGTCCTCTTGTAATTCTGTCATTGCTTCTTCGACACAAAGGGACAGTGGGGGAGAAATATTGCGCTGCTACCTTGTTTGTAGTTTCTTATTGTTCCTTCTTGGCTCTTGTGGATGTTGTTCACTGCCATCTTTCCCTGAAATGGATGCCTTATTTTCTCAGAATTTCAAGTAACTTGCACTGTTCTGCGTCGCCGAACGCTTTGTCTGCAAATCCTATGAAAGTGTCTTCATTCATACTGACTCTTGCTTCTAGTTATTAGCACAACGTCAAAACTGCCTCTCTGATGCCTCCGCTTTTCCTAAAGCCACACGAATTGTCACCTAGCACAACCTCAGTATTTTTCCATTTTCCTGTATATTACCTTGGTCAGAAGTCCGGATGCTTGAGTTGTGAACCTGATAGTGTGGAAGATAGTCTTCTGAAAGTCCGATGTTAAGCCCTCCAGCCCTACATGTTCTGCACACTAACTTGAACAGTCCGTTTGCCACTTTTAGCCGTGACTTCAGAAACCGTGGAGGAATGCTACATGCCTGACGAATTCTACAGGCCTCTCTGACAGACATAGCCCTTCTTCAAACAGTACGTGACTTCCTTTCCATTTATACGTACAGTTTTTGTTGTTTACACAGAAAAAGACAATTCCAGACCCCCCTGTCCTTTAAATTTTAGCCCGTTTCTCTGATATTTTTAAAAGTTTCAACAGTGACACCGACATATGCTCTATCACTGCATTCGTCTTTTCAAGAGCTTATAGCAGCGCAACTCAATTGCTGCTAGAGTACTACTTGCTCTCCCTCTTTTACTGTCACTGTTAATAAATGCCAATAAAATGAAAATTGCAGTAGACTAATTTTGGGCTGCACCATACTGTGGGTAAGGAAAATTCTCTCTCTGATATACACACACTGACCTCATAAACGCCTCCTAATGCTCCTGGCGTAGTGGAGCAACTGGACGAGGCATGGAAGTCGTTGGAAGTCCCTCTACACCCGTCCATAACTGCGAAAATGTTGCCGGTGCAGAATTTTGTGCTCGGCCTGACCTCTCGATAGTGTCCCATAAGTGTTCGATGGGTGGCCAAATCGCTCGTTGGAATTGTCGTGAATGTTCTTGAAACCAACCGTGAAACATTTTGGCCCGATGACATAGCCCATTATCATCCATAAAAATTCCACGATTGTTTGGGAACGTGAATAGCTGCAAATGGTCTCCAATTAGGCAGCTCCAGTCTATTCCATGTAAACACAGTCCACACAATTATGGAGACATCATCAGCTTGCAGGTGTCTTTTTGACAACTTGGGTCCATGGCTTCACGGGGTCTGCGCTACACTCTAACCCTACCACCATCAGCTGTTACCAGCTGAAATCTGAACTCATCTAACCAGGCCTGGGGTCCAAATGATATGGTCAGGAGCCCAGGAGAGGCACTGGAGGTGATATCATGCTGTTCGAACTGTCCTAAATGATACGTTCGCCGCACGTCCCTCATAGATTTTTACAGTTATTTCAAGCAGTGTTGTTTGTCTGTTAGCACTTACGACGCTACGCAAAGGACGCTGCTGTCGGTCGTTAAGTGTAGGTCTTCGACCACTGCGTTATCCGTGGTGAGTGGTGAGAGGTAATGCCTGCAATTTGGTATTCTTGACACCATATTGACACTGTGGATATCGGACTATTGAATTCCCTAACGCCTTCCGAAATGGATTGACCCATGCATCTGGCTCCCCAGTCTGGGTTCAAAGTCTGTCAATTCCCGTCGTGCAGCCACAATAACGTCGGACACGTTTTCACATGATCACATGATCGCAAATGACAGCTTCGTCAATTGCGTCTGCAGCTCATGATCTAGTGGCTAGCGTTGCTGCTTCCAGATCAAGGGGTCCTGGGTTCATTTCCCAGCCGGGTTGGGGATTTTCTCTGCCAGAAGACTGGGTGTTTGTGTTGTTCTCATAATTTCATCATTATTATTATCATCATCATCATCATCCATGAAGGGGGCTAGATCGGACTGTGTAAATATTGGACTGTGTAAAAATTGGACTGTGTAAAAATTGGTCTGTGTAAAAATTGGACTGTGTAAATATTGGACTGTGTAAAAATTGGACTGTATAAAAATTGGACTGTGTAAAAATTGGACTGTGTAAAAATTGGACTGTGTAAAAATTGTGACTTTGTGCGGTCGCTGATGACCGCGCAGTTGAGCGCCCCACAAACACGAGCATCATCATCCGCCAATTGCACCGCAGTTCGATACTTTGTGCACGTGATACTTCCGCCACCTGCACATGAGCATATCGTTGTCGCATATCTTCTGTCACTTCAGTGTATTTTGTGGATCCTCAGTTTTTTCATTCCGTGAGCCGCGCGGGTTTAGCCGAGCAGTCTAAGGCGCTGCATTCATCGACTGTCCGGCTGATCCCGGCGGAGGATCGAGTCCTCCCTCGGGCGTGGGTGTGTGTGTGTTTGTCCTTAGGATAATTTAGGTTAAGTAGTGTGTAAGCTTAGGGACTGATGACCTTAGCAGTTAAGTCCCATAAGATTTCACACACATTTGAACATTTTTTTTTTTTTCATTCCGTGAATGCCAATTAAGAGGCCTGTTACTGACAAAACGTTCCCTTGCATTAAAATTAGATTCACAAGCTGCGACATCGTCGCGAAAAGAACACAGTGACCTGTATATGTTATAAGTTTCCTTTAATTTACGTCTATGGTCACAATCTCTTTTGTTTAACAGATTACCGGTTTCAGTCTTTAATGACCATCATCAGATCTGTTTATGAAAGAGCTCTGATGATGGTCATTAAAGACCGAAACCGGTAATTTGTTAAACAAAAAAGATTGTGACCATAGACGTAAATTAAAGGAAACTTATTAAAATTAGACTTCAGGGACCATATGTTCCTTATCGAAACATAGTTGTTTTGCTGTTCTCTACCTCCTGTGTTAATACGGACGAATAGTTCCGAAACATATAATTACTCGTATATAGTGTTTGTACTGTCTCACTCCCAAGACTGTGCAACTATGAACCTGCTTACTGTATCAGACTCTCCCTAACACTTCACTTTTCGGAAACTCTCTTCTTACTATTGCTAGTCTATGTTTTAAATCCTCTACTTCGGTCAGATGAATTATTTTCCTGCCTAAATAGCAAACCTCATCTACTACTTTTTAATGCTTGAATCATTAACAGGTATTCATGTTATTGTTTGCAGGTGACAATCACAAAGGAGGAGTACGTCCCAGTCCCTCATCCCTACCCAGTGAAGGTGCCAGTGGAGAAGGAAGTACCGTACCCTGTGGAGAAGGTGGTGCCGTACCCGGTGAAGGTCCCCGTGGAACGGCCAGTGCCGTACGAGGTCCCGGTACCGAAGCCGGTGCCATACGAAGTCAAGAAGTACATCCCGTACCACGTCAAAGTGCCTGTGGACAAACCGTACCCCGTGCCCTACCCTGTCGAGAAGAAAGTACCTTACAAGGTGGAAGTCAAGGTGCCGGTCCCACATCCCTACCACGTCCACGTACCTAAACCGTACCCTGTCGTCGTAGAGAAGAAGGTTCCGCAGCCGTATCCGGTCCACGTGAAGGTGCCCGTACCCAAACCCTACCCGGTCCACGTCAAGGTCCCGGTGCACATCCCTGTCGAGAGACCGGTACCGTACGAGGTCAAAGTCCCGGTGGAAAAGCCCGTACCGGTGCACGTGATCAAACCTTACCCAGTTCCGGTCGAGAAGAAGGTCCCGTATCCGGTGGAGAAAGAAGTTCCGTACCCGGTGAAGATACCCTACGATCGTCCTGTACCGTATCACGTAGAGAAACCCTACCCAGTTCCTGTAGTGAAGAAAGTACCTTACCCAGTGATCAAGCCGGTGCCATACCACGTGGAGAAGGAGATACCGTACCCGGTAAAGATACCTGTCGATCATCCTGTGCCATACCCTGTAGAGAAACCATTCCCAGTTCCTGTGGAGAAGGAAGTGCCCTTCCCTGTAGAGAAACCTGTCCCATACCCTGTGAAGGTACCTGTAGAGCACCCCGTCCCATACCCTGTTGTTAAGCACGTCCCATACCCAGTAAAAGTATCAGATAAAAAGCACCACGACTTCCATAATGATGGCGACTTCCATCATGGTGGCGACTTCCATCATGGTGGCTTCGATCGCCGAAGGTAATTTTTGTTATAATCTTTTTTAAGTAAAATATTGTACAGACAAATAAAAAAATACATTTTTTACCTTATTTGGTTGTTTTTATCCACCACTCTCCTTACATGGTATTAACGTCCCTACAGTGGATCCAGAACTCGTCGGAATTGCAATAGCCGAAAATCATTGTCAGGTAACGTGTGTTTGTCTATGGTAAACAAATGATGACACCGAATTTCACGAAACCGTCTCTCACAAGGAAACGTCTGCTAGACACCCCAATTTACGAAATTTAGAGTTCCAAAATGACACCCCTCCTTTCTCCACTGATTATCGATATGACATTTTTAACACTAAAAGCAATTTGTGCACACACACACACACACACACACACACACACACACACACACACACACACACACGCCTTAATTAAAAATTATTTAGAAATGCTGATCTAGTCGCAACAGAGACTTTTTTAAACCTCATTAATGAACAAGAGTAGCGGATTGTTTATAGTGCTGATAACAAACACTAAATATAATGCTTTCCTCGTCACAGTTCTCATGTACTTTGAAAGTTGCTTTCCACTAAAACGTTTGAAACAGAATACTAGCATTAGCAGGCAAACTGGGTAGCTGACTAATGGGATAAGGATATCGTGTAGAAAAAAACGGAAACTATATCAAAACGAAAGTTACTATAAAGTGCTTAAAAATGTCGTTAGGAAGATAAAGATCATGTGCTGTGCAAATAAAATAGCTAATTCTCAGGATAAAATTAAAACAATAACCTCAGTCGTAAGGATGTGTTTGATCAGTAGCACAAGGTTGAGGATATAAAGTCAATACGTGGTAAACTGTTTTTATTACTGATAAGTCAGATATATGCACAGTATATAACAATACTTTCTGAATGTAGCAGGTGAACAATAAAAACTTAGTTTCTGCAAGGAATCATAGGAAACGGCTTTCCTTCATGTGACTGATAAGGGGGCAATTTAGTTGATAATTAAACTGCTGAAGACTAAGAAGACTCACTGAAATGATGGTCTGTGTTGCAGGAAGTAAATCACCATTCCGCATATGTTAACTCAGTGCTTAGCCAGATTTGTAATTTTTCTTCTAGGAATGGTCACTTTCCTGACTACTAAAAGTACATGAAACTGCTTTACAAAACAGGAAAAAGGGATAATGTACACAGTTATATCCCTATCCATCAGTGTTTGCAAAAGTTACTGAAAAGTTTGTATACATGAGGGCAATTAATAATTTCAGTTCA
Organism: Schistocerca cancellata; assembly: GCF_023864275.1. NCBI lineage: Eukaryota > Metazoa > Arthropoda > Insecta > Orthoptera > Acrididae > Schistocerca > Schistocerca cancellata. Next base: position 42,561,046 of record NC_064637.1, read on the forward strand.
CATAATTTGCAGTCAGACGTAAAGTTTGGATTCAGAAGAGATTTAACACGTGAAAACATTATGTTCACTTTTCTTGGCGAGACTCTGGATGGATCGAACAAAGTTGTGAACACTAGGCATGTTCTTTCATTTCACTAAGGCGTTTGGTTGTATTGATCACAAAATACTACTGCAGAAGTCTGACCATTACGAAATAAGAGAAGTAAATCAGAAATCATGCTTAAGACCATACAGAAAAAGTTCACTCTCCACATTAATGCCAAAGGCTATGAGATGGTGCTCACTGGTGGACGATAAATGTGGGGTGCCTCAGGGGTCAGTGCTGGGACTACTACTGTTTGTTATACATGTAAATGATATCCCTTCTAATGTGATAGATGATTCTAAAATGTTTCTGTTTGCTGATAGCACTAGCGGCGTAGTGAAGGGTGTTGAGTGCAGCATAGGGCCTCTATCAAATAGTGCAGTTCAAGACATTTTATAGCTTATGTGAAAAACTGATTCTAATTCACAGTTAAGACCCAGTTTTTACAGTTTGTAACACACAGCTGAACGACAACTGACATTTCTGTTACACAGGATGGGCATATGATCAGGGAGCTTGAAAAAATTCAAATTTATAAGTATTTGGAGAGACAGTAAACTGTTATGGAAATCCCGCGTTCAGGATCTCGTTCGAAAACTGAATGCTGCTGTATTTACTGGTACAACAGTATCTGCAACAAGCGAGAGACCAACACGAAAATTAGTCAGCTTTCTTTATTTTCATTCGCTTATGACATGCAGCATAATACCCTGGGGTTACTCTTCTCATTTACAAAGGGTATTTTGGAGGGAAATGGGGAGTTCAGAAACCTCTGGTCGATTCTTGATCAGAAATCTGGTAACTGTGATGCTGGCGTATCAATACATATTTTCTTTAAGGTTATTTGGTGTTAACAATATTAGCAGCTTTTACTCAGTTAACACCAAGCAGAAATGCAATCTGCATTTCGAACATAGAGCATTGACACATGTGTGTAGTATTCTATTGCATACATTTTTGGTAAGCTGCCAAAAGAAATTAAAAAAATTTTGCAGTAATCTTCGCACATTCAAGTCTAAACTGAAGAATTTCCTTCTGTCGGAGTTCCTGGAAAAAATTTAAGTAAACTGCTGCGTTAAATTGTTGATTATATTAATATATACTCAGCTGCTTGATGCCTACATAGAATTTGTGTGAGCTGTATTTTATCTCTTGTTAACTTTTCCGATAATATTTCATCTATTGACTCGCTCCATCACCACGCAGACTGGCTCATCAATTTGACTCTAGGAAACCAGAGGTGTAAAATAAAATAGAAGTGACTTAAGATTTGTCGACATGCACCATATATTGTTGAGTCTTACTAATAATAAAAACAATAATTATTCATCTTTTGCTCATTTTGCACACTTGTGAAGACAAGTCACTGGCAGGGGAGACTGTTTTACTGTGCAACACTTCTTTCAGAGTTTTGTCTCTGGCCAGCACGGAAATACAAGCTTAATATATTTCTTTACTCCAATTTTAAATGATGGCACTCACTTGTGTGTCGCAGACTTTTTCAGAAATTACAGAAATTACTGAAGAAAAGTAAGGTTTTCTGAACGTTAAAAAATTTTCCAAAATACAAGATGGCTATGTATCTAGCAACAAACATTGTATTTAAATTTAAATGTGTTACAGACGAGAAAATTTTATCAGTACTGTATTTATTAGTCTCTGTGTTACTTTATTACTCGACTATACACCAATGAGAGGCAAGTGAAATCAAATTAAGTAGAACTGTTATCAAAAATTCACAAGATAAATACGTTTTGAAATAGAAGCCACTGAAAAATAACTCACGTTTCCGTTTCCAAGACAGGTAAAATTGTTAATACATGAAAGAAACTCAGTTCATTTGCAAATGTCACGTATTACATTGTGGAAGACATGCTTCCCTGCAAAGTTACAAGATGGTGCACAACTGATGGAGACATGACTTAAAATTCCACAAACTCGTGTCTTACAACATAAACAGTAGCAAACACAATCTTAGGTCTCATAGTAAGAAAAATAATATAAAAAGGCCGAAAACAGCCTCTATGTGATTCTAAAATCGGCCACTGCACTGAAATAGCGGTTCCTAGGTACACTACCTTGCAGGTACAGCGTGCCTCCCACACAGACACACACACACACACACACACACACACACACACACACACACACGCACTATCCTGCACATACAACACGCCTCTCTCCCCCCCCCCCCCCCCCCCAAACACACACACGCACATTTTACCATATATAGATTTGTGTGTGTGTGTGTGTGTGTTTTCTAAACAATCTCGTAAAACAATGGTCTGCTTTCAACTAAACTTGATACACTTATACCTTAAGCCGTTGGCACACGGACCGTGCATCCGAACGTTGAGCGTTGAGCGTGCCGAGTTTCTGACGTCATAGCGTGGAATAGCACGTTCGGGAGTCTTTCCGAACGTGCAGAGCTATATCTGGCACGTCAGATATTATGAGCGTGCGTCTGAGCGTTGACCAATGAGATGGCGCAACGCCACCTACGTCACACGCACACCGTCTCCCTTCAGTACAGAGTTGTGAGAGGCCATATTGGCATTGAATTCAAGCCTATATGTAAATGTATACAGGTAGTGAAGGGAGATGAAAATTTAATAGTCATGGGTGACTGGAATTCGACAGTAGGAAAAGGAAGAGAAGGAAACGTAGTAGGTGAATATGGATTGGGGCCAAGAAATGAAAGAGGAAGCCGCCTGGTAGAATTTTGCACAGAGCATAACTTAATCATGGCTTACACTTGGTTCAAGAATCATGAAAGAAGGTTGTATACATGGAAGAACCCTGGAGATACTAAAAGGTATCAGATAGATTATATAATGGTAAGACAGAGATTTAGGAACCAGGTTTTAAATTGTAAGACATTTCCAGGGGCAGATGTGGACTCTGACCACAATCTATTGGTTATGAACTGTAGATTAAAACTGAAGAAACTGCAAAAAGGTGGGAATTTGAGGAGATGGGACCTGGATAAACTGAAAGAACCAGAGGTTGTCCAGAGTTTCAGGCAGAGCATATGGGAACAATTGACAGGAATGGGGGAATGAAATACAGTAGAAGAAGAATGGGTAGCGTTGAGGAATGAAATAGTGAAGGCAGCAGAGGATCAAGTAGGTAAAAAGACGAGGGCTAGTAGAAATCCTTGGGTAACAGACGAGATACTGAATTTAATTGATGAAAGGAGAAAATACAAAAATGCAGCAAGTGAAGCAGGCAAAAAGGAATACAAACGTCTCAAAAATGAGATCGACAGGAAGTGCAAAATGGCTAAGCAGGGATGGCTAGAGGACAAATGTAAGGATGTAGAGGCTTATCTCACTAGGGGTTAGATAGATACTGCCTACACGAAAATTAAAGAGACCTTTGGGGAAAAGAGAATCACTTGTATGAACATCATGGAAACCCAGTTCTAAGCAAAGAAGGGAAAGCAGAAAGGTGGAAGGAGTATATAGAGGGTCTATACAGGGGCGATGTTCTTGAGGACAATATTATGGAAATGGAAGAGGAGGTATATGAAGATGAAATGGGAGATATGATACTGCGAAAAGAGTTTGACAGAGCACTGAAAGACCTGAGTCGAAACAAGGCCCCCGGAGTAGACGACATTCCATTAGAACTACCGACAGCCTTGGGAGAGCCAGTCCTGACAAAACTCTACCATCTGGTGAGCAAGATGTATGAGACAGGCGAAATTCCCTCAGACTTCAAGAAGAATATAATAATTCCAATCCCAAAGAAGCAGGTGTTGACAGATGTGAAAATTACCGAACTATCAGCTTAATAAGTCACAGCTGCAAAATACACTCCTGGAAATTGAAATAAGAACACCGTGAATTCATTGTCCCAGGAAGGGGAAACTTTATTGACACATTCCTGGGGTCAGATACATCACATGATCACACTGACAGAACCACAGGCACATAGACACAGGCAACAGAGCATGCACAATGTCGGCACTAGTACAGTGTATATCCACCTTTCGCAGCAATGCAGGCTGCTATTCTCCCATGGAGACGATCGTAGAGATGCTGGATGTAGTCCTGTGGAACGGCTTGCCATGCCATTTCCACCTGGCGCCTCAATTGGACCAGCGTTCGTGCTGGACGTGCAGACCGCGTGAGACGACGCTTCATCCAGTCCCAAACATGCTCAATGGGGGACAGATCCGGAGATCTTGCTGGCCAGGGTAGTTGACTTACACCTTCTAGAGCACGTTGGGTGGCACGGGATACATGCAGACGTGCATTGTCCTGTTGGAAAAGCAAGTTCCCTTGCCGGTCTAGTAATGGTAGAACGATGGGTTCGATGACGGTTTGGATGTACCGTGCACTATTCAGTGTCGCCTCGACGATCACCAGTGGTGTACGGCCAGTGTAGGAGATCGCTCCCCACACCATGATGCCGGGTGTTGGCCCTGTGTGCCTCGGTCGTATGCAGTCCTGATTGTGGCGCTCACCTGCACGGCGCCAAACACGCATACGACCGTCATTGGCACCAAGGCAGAAGCGACTCTCATCGCTGAAGACGACACGTCTCCATTCGTCCCTCCATTCACGCCTGTCGCGACACCACTGGAGGCGGGCTGCACGATGTTGGAGCGTGAGCGGAAGACGGCCTAACGGTGTGCGGGACCGTAGCCCAGCTTCATGGAGACGGTTGCGAATGGTCCTCGCCGATACCCCAGGAGCAACAGTGTCCCTAATTTGCTGGGAAGTGGCGGTGCGGTCCCCTACGGCACTGCGTAGGATCCTACGGTCTTGGCGTGCATCCGTGCGTCGCTGCGGTCCGGTCCCAGGTCGACGGGCACGTGCACCTTCCGCCGACCACTGGCGACAACATCGATGTACTGTGGAGACCTCACGCCCCACGTGTTGAGCAATTCGGCGGTACGTCCACCCGGCCTCCCGCATGCCCACTATACGCCCTCGCTCAAAGTCCGTCAACTGCACATACGGTTCACGTCCACGCTGTCGCGGCATGCTACCAGTATTAAAGACTGCGATGGAGCTCCGTATGCCACGGCAAACTGGCTGACACTGACGGCGGCGGTGCACAAATGCCGCGGTTCCTGGTGTGTCCGCTGTGCCGTGCGTGTGATCATTGCTTGTACAGCCCTCTCGCAGTGTCCGGAGCAAGTATGGTGGGTCTGACACACCGGTGTCAATGTGTTCTTTTTTTCCAGGAGTGTAGTAAAGCGAATATTTTACAGACGAATGGAAAAACTGGTAGAAGCCGGCCTCAGGGAAGATCAGTTTGGATTCCGTAGAGATGTTGGAACACGTAAGGCAATACTGACCCTACGACTTATCTTAGAAGAAAGATTAAGGAAAGGCAAACCTACGTTTCTAGGATTTGTGGACTTAGAGAAAGCTTTTGACAATGTTGACTGGAATACTCTCTTTCAAATTCTGAAGGTGGCAGGGATAAAATACAGGGAGCAGAAGGCTATTTACAATTTGTACAGAAACCAGATGGAAGTTATATGAGCCGAGGGGTATGAAAGGGAAGCACTGGTTGGGAATGGAATGAGACAGGTTTGTAACCTATCCCCGATGTTATTCAATCTGTATATTGAGCAAGCAGTAAAGGAAACGAAAGAAAAGTTCGGAGAAAGAAATAAAATCCATGGAGAAGAAATAAAAACTTTGAGGTTCGCCGATGACATTGTAATTCTGTCAGAGACAGCAAAGGACTTGGAAGAACAGTCGAACAGAATGGACAGTGTCTTGAAAGGTGGATAGAAGCTGAACATCAACAAAGGCAAAACGAGGATAATGGAATGTAGTCGAATTAAATCGGGCGATGGTGAAGGAATTAGATTAGGAAATGAGACACTTACAGTAGAAGATGTGTTTTGCTATTTGGAGAACAAAATAACGGATGATGGACGAAGTAGAGAGGATGTAGACTGGGAATGACAAGGAAAGCGTTTCTGAAGAAGAGAAATTTGTTAACATCGAGTATAGATTTAAGTGTCAGGAAGTCGTTTCTGAAAGTGTTTGTATGGAGTGTATGGAAGTGAAACATGGACGATAAATAGTTTAGACAAGAAGAGAATATAAGCTTTCGAAATGTGGTGCTAGAGAAGAATTCTGAAGATTCGATGGGTAGATCACGTAGCTAATGAGGAGGTATTGAATGGGATTGGGGAGAAGAGGAGTTTGTGGCACAACTTGGCTAGAAGAAGGGATCGGTTGGTAGGACATGTTCTGAGACATCAAGGGATCACCAATTTAGTACTGGAGGACAGCGTGGAGGGTAAGAATCGTAGAGGGAGACCAAGAGATGAATACACTAAGCAGATTCAGAAGGATGTAGGTTGCAGTAGGTACTGGGAGATGAAGAAGCTTGCACAGGATTGAGTAGCTTGGAGAGCTGCATCAAACCAGTCTCTGGACTGAAGATCACAACAACATGTATATTTGCCGTTTCTGAGCACCAGCAAATTGAGAATCACTGGAAAACCCGTTGTTAGTTGTGTGATTCGTTCCAATACAATAATGAGAAACATCATATTCGTGGCAAAAGAATTATTGTAACTTGCGTATTATGAGAGTAGGCTATTTGAAGGCAGCAACACACTGAAGATCCACCCAAAACGCATTGTTCTTGGTACAATTTGTTACAACTGTATTGCAATTAGTAAGATAACTACGATTAAGGTTTTCAGCAACGGCTAGCATACTATGATTAGAAACAAGGCATATGTTGTTGGTTCAGCGTAACGCGTAGCATCGCTGACTTGTATGGGGTAGTTTGGTGGGGTGGTGGTTCGAGTCTTCACACTCCCAAACATTTTCTCCTAACATTCGCATTTTATTAGGTTCTGATACTTTATTATTTGTTTAATATAAGGTTGGTTGGTTGGTTTGGGGAAGGAGACCAGACAGTGTGGTCATCGGTTTCATCGGATTAGGGAAGGATTGGGAAGGAAGTCGGCCGTGCCCTTTCAGAGGAACCATCCCGGCATTTGCCTGGAGTGATTTAGGGAAATCACGGAAAACCCAAATCAGGATGGCCGGACGCGGGATTGAACCGTCGTCCTCCCGAATGCGAGTCCAGTGTCTAACCACTGCGCCACCCCGCTCGGTGTTTAATATAAGTATATACTATAATATTTGATGTTATGTAAATATAAGTTCACCTTTTCTTTTTGAGGGTTGACTTTGTAAGATTGACTTAATCTACTGGACAGCTTGCGCTACTTGTATAATAATATTTCACTCCTTTTTCTTTGCCCGCATCTCACGGTCGTGCGGTAGCGTTCTCGCTTCCCACGCCCGGGTTCCCGGGGCTAGGTTCCCGGCGGGGTCAGGGATTTTCTCTGCCTCGTGATGGCTGGGTGTTGTGTGATGTCCTTAGGATAGTTAGGTTTAAGTAGTTTTAAGTTCTAGGGGACTGATGACCTAAGATGTTAAGTCCCATAGTGCTCAGAGCCATTTGAACAATTTTTTCCCTTTTTCTTTTACGCTTCGTAATTCACGTGTTGCAAAGATTCTGCTACTGGGCAGGAACAGTGATCAAGTAAGGCTGAACTTGGGGTTATACTAAAATGTAGGAATGACGAAATAATGTTTATCTTATGCGGACAAGTATTCCAAATTTGTACCGCACTATTTGTAATGGCACTTTTATAAGCCTGTGTCCTTAATGACTGGACACAGTATTTTCCTTTTCGTGGACGATGGGGGAAATGTGCGTTTTAATGGAGCTAACGTGGGAATTTTACGCACGCCCGTTTAGCAAACAGTTTGATTTACGAACTAGAAACATTCCTCAACTGGCGCTGGAGTGCGTTGCGATCGCGTATACCACGTTGGGGCCGACGTACCGTATGCTCAAGTCGAACGATGGTTGGTGAGCGTTCAGCAGCACGTTGAACTTGGCACGCTCAACGTTAACGTTCGACAGCACGGTCCGTGAGCCGGCGGTTTTACGAGGTGCATTCAAGTTCTAAGGCCTCCGATTTTTTTTCTAATTAACTACTCACCCGATATCGATGAAACTGGCGTTACTTCTCGACGTAATCGCCCTACAGACGTACACATTTTTCACAACGCTGACGCCATGATTCCATGGCAGCGGCGAAGGCTTCTTTAGGAGTCTGTTTTGACCACTGGAAAATCGCTGAGGCAATAGCAGCACGGCTGGTGAATGTGCGGCCACGGAGAGTGTCTTTCATTGTTGGAAAAAGCCAAAAGTCACTAGGAGCCAGGTCAGGTGAGTAGGGAGCGTGAGGAATCACTTCAAAGTTGTTATCACGAAGAAACTGTTGCGTAACGTTAGCTCGATGTGCGGGTGCGTTGTCTCGGTGAAACAGCACACGCGCAGCCCTTCCCGGACGTTTTTGTTGCAGTGCAGGACGGAATTTTTTCTTCAGAACATTTTCGTAGGCTGCACCTGTTACCGTAGTGCCCTTTGGAACGTAATGGGTAAGAATTACGCCCTCGCTGTCCCAGAACATGGACACCATAATTTTTTCAGCACTGGCGGTTACCCGAATTTTTTTTGGTGCGGTGAATCTGTGTGCTTCCATTGAGCTGATTGGCGCTTTGTTTCTGGATTGAAAAATGGCATCCACGTCTCATCCATTGTCACAACCGACGAAAAGAAAGTCCCATTCGTGCTGTCGTTGCGCGTCAACATTGCTCGGCAACGTGCCACACGGGCAGCCGTGTGGTCGTCCGTCAGCATTCGTGGCACCCACCTGGATGACACTTTTCGCATTTTCAGGTCGTCATGCAGGATTGTGTGCACAGAACCCACAGAAATGCCAACTCTGGAGGCGATCTGTTCAACAGTCATTCAGCAATCCCCCAAAACAATTCTCTCCACTTTCTCGATCGTGTCGTCAGACCGGCTTGTGCGAGTTGTTTCGGTTTGTTGTCACACGATGTTCTGCCTTCATTAAACTGTCGCACCCACGAACGCACTTTTGACACATCTATAACTCCATCACCACATGTCTTCTTCAACTGTCGATGAATTTCAATTGGTTTCACACCACGCAAATTCAGAAAACGAATGATTGCACGCTGTTCAAGTAAGGAAAACGTCGCCATTTTAAGTATTTAAAACAGTTCTCATTCTCGCTGCTGGCGGTAAAATTCCATCTGCTGTACGGTGCTGCCATGTCTGGGACGTATTGACAATGAACGCGGCCTCATTTTAAAACAATGCGCATGTTTCTATCTCTTTCCAGTCCGGAGAAAAAAATCGGAGGCCTTAGAACTTGAATGCACCTCGTACTGTGGGGCAACAATCGTTGCGGGGGTAAAAGCCAGCTACCTGCCGAAGTGGTGGGGCTAGGGGTGAAAAAGAAGCGTAGCCCGCTACGTGTGAACTCTCACACTGTATTCATGCACTAGTTGAGAATGAGAGCACTTAGCGACATGCAACGAACTTTACACACAATTTCAAATATTTGTAGAACTTTTTCTGGCCGGCTACTCACACGAAATGATGAAAGGAAAAACGTTTATCATTTATTACACTGCTGGCCATTAAAATTGCTACACCACGTAGATGACGTGCTACAGACACAACCATCTGTACGAACAATTCGACGACGTTTGCAGCAGCACGGACTATCAGCTTGGAGACCGTGCCTGTGTTTGCCCTTGACGCCGCATCACAGGCAGGACCGCCAGTCATGGTGTACTCGACGACGAACCTCGGTGCACGAAAGGCAAAACGTCATTCCTTTCGGATGAATCGAGGTTCTGTTTACAGCATCACGATGGTAGCATCCGTGTTGGGCAACATCGCGGTGAACGCACATTGGAAGCGTGTATTCGTCATCGCCATAGTGGCGTATCACCCGGCGTGATGGTATGGGGTGCGATTGGTTACACGTCTAGGTCAGCTCTTGTTCGCATTGACGGAAGTTTGAACAGTGGACGTTACATTTCAGATGTGGTACGACCCGTGGCTCTACCCTTCATTCGATCCCTGCGGAACCCTGCATTTCAGCAGGATAATGCACGACCGCAAGTTGCAGGTCCTGTACGGGCCTTTCTGGATACAGAAAATGTTCGCCTGCTGCCCTGGCCAGCACATTCTCCAGATCTCTCACCAATTGAAAACGTCTGGTCAACTGGCTCGTCACAATACGCCAGTCACTACTCTTGATGAACTGTGGTACCGTGTTGAAGCTGCATGGGCAGCTGTACCTGTACACGCCGTCCAAGCTCTGTTTGACAATTCCCAGGCGTATCAAGGCCGTTATTACGGCCAGAGGTGGTTGTTCTGGGTACTGATGTCTCAGGATCTATGCACCCAAATTGAGTGAAAATGTAATCACATGTCAGTTCTAGTATAATATATTTGTCCAATGAATACCCATTTATCATCTGCATTTCTTCTGGGTGTAGCAATTTTAATGCCCAGTAGTGTACTTACAGTTCCCGCAACGGCACGTCGGCCGGTCTCGTTCCAGCCTCGGTCCCGTTCCCGCCTGTCTCTCCGTCGGTCTCGCTCGGCTGGACTCCTCCTTCTTCGAGTGTCCACTCGCCGCAGTTACACTGCCGACTGCCCGTAGTTAGTTCAGTATCGAGTTGTTGTTCGTTTCGTTCACTCCACACGTCCATTCTAGATCTGTTTCAAACCTTTTTTGAACTGTGTACTTCTGGTTCTTTTCGCATTCTATTCAGCGCCCACGACTTGTAATTAGAATGTATTTTATAATTGCGTAAATTACGTCGTATGTAATACATACGTCTTTTCAGGTAACACTACGGCGTATCAGCTTACTTAACTATTTCGATAAACAACAGAAGAAATACTTGTAAAAAGGCAAGATTTTTTTTGTTATTACACATGCAAAGGACGTCGGCACGGCACACATGAGTGTCCATTTTCCGTCTTTTTTTGATCCAAGGTAAAAGGACACGATCATTCCTATGGAAGGCAGACCGACTTACAACCGAATGAAGCCCGCCCTTCGTAATCGAGTGTCTGGTGTCACATTTTGCAAAGAGAATATGATAACTCCCACAATATTATTTCAGTGGTACAGGGTGGCGCACGAAAAATCTTTCCCGAGTACTAGACTGCTCATTGTCGCTTACCAATCATCATGTATTGTTTCGAAGTAATTGTTTGGCAAAAATGGCTCTGAGCACTATGGGACTCAACTGCTGAGGTCATTAGTCCCCTAGAACTTAGAACTAGTTAAACCCAACTAACCTAAAGACATCACAAACATCCATGCCCGAGGCAGGATTCGAACCTGCGACCGTAGCGGTCTTGCGGTTCCAGACTGCAGCGCCTTTAACCGCACGGCCACTTCGGCCGGCCCAAGTAATTGTTTGCATTAGCTTATTTGTTATTATTTCACTGCCTAATTATTACATGTTGATCTATTCTGCTCGTAGCGGTCAACAAATAGTGCGTAATTCGCCAGGAGTCTGTACGCGGCGCCGGATTTTCGTGTGCTACCTTACATTATATCACTGCGATCAGCCACATAACGCTACAGTTGGCTAAACGAGAGGTATTGCAGAATCACGAAAATTACAAGTGTGTGAGAATTCTGTTATGAATAAACTCTGTTCTCCAGGCCGGAGGCAAGTGCCCCGTCTAGGCACCTTCCATCTTCAGTTACCTATGCTACTACACTACTGGCCATTAAAACTGCTACACCAAGAACAAATGCACATGATAAACTGGTATTCATTGGACAAATATATTATACTAGAGCTGACATGTGAGTACATTTTCACGCAATTTGGGTGCATAGATCCTGAGAAATCAGTACCCAGAACAACCACCTCTGGCCGTAATAATGGCCTTGATACGCCTGGGCATTGAGTCAAACAGAGCTTGGATGTCGTGTACAGGTACAGCTGACCATGCAGCTTCAACACGATACCACAGTTCATCAAGAGTAGTGACTGGCGTATTGTGACGAGCCAGTTGCTCGGCCGCCATTGAGCAGACGTTTTCAATTCGTGAGAGATCTGGAGAATGTGCTGGCCAGGGGCAGCAGTCGAACATTTTCTGTATCCAGAAAGGCCCGTACAGGACCTGCAACATGCGGTCGTGCATTATCCTGCTGAAAAGTAGGGTTTCGCACGGATCGAACGAAGGGTATAGCCACGGGTCGTAACACATCTGAAATCTAACGTCCATTGTTCAAAGTGCCGTGAATAGGAGCAAGAGGTGACCGAGACGTGTAACCAATGGCACCTCATACCATCACACAGGGTGATAAGCCAGCATGGCGATAACGAATACACGCTTCCAGTGTGCCTTCACCGCGATGTAGCCAAACACGGATGCGAACATCATGATGCTGTAAACAGAACCTGGATTCATCCAAAAAAATGATGTTTTGAGATTCGTGCACCCAGGTTAGTCGTCGAGTACACCATCGTAGGCGCTCCTGTCTGTGATGCAGCGTCAAGGGTAACCGCAGCCACGTTCTAAGCTGATAGTCCATGCTGCTGGGAACGTCGTCGAACTCCTCGTGCAGATGGTCATTGACTTGCAAACGTCGCCATCTGTTGACTCAGGGATCGAGACGTGGCTGCACGATCCGTTACAGCCGTGCGGATAAGATGCCTGTCATCTCGACTGCTAGTGATACGAGGCCGTTGGGATCCATCACGGCGTTCCGTATTACCCTCCTGAACCCACTGGTTCCATATGCATTGGATCTCGACCAACGCGAGCAGCAATGTCGTTATACGATGAACCGCAATCGCAGTTTATAATCCGACCTTTATCAAAGTCGTAAACGTGATGGTACGCATTTCTCCTTCTTACGCGAGGTATCACAACAACGTTTCACCAGGCAACGCCAGTCAACTCCTGTTTGTGAATGAGAAATCGGTTGGAAACTTTTCTGACGTCAGCACGTTGTAGGTGTCGCCACCGGCGCCAACCTTGTGTGAATGCTCTGAAAAACTAATCATTTGCATACACAGCACCTTCTTCCTGTTGGTTAAATTTCGCGTCCGTTGCACGTCATCTTCGTGGTGTAGCAATTTTAATAGCCAGCAGTGTAGTTTTCAGTTTTTGATAAGAACCATGTACCAAGCACAATGAACGGTGAACGAGTAAAAATGAACGGATCCCAAAAAAGTGCGATCACCAGTGAACTAGTTGCCAGGGATGAACGACTTTGCCCATCTCTTAGTAGAGGTGCACTTCGCGGCACGCACTGAGCAGAAGGGCTGCGACAATCCTGGAACGACCTCGCTCTGGCGCAGCGTACCGTTTAAAAAGGTATCGGCTGCACACTGTAAATATACTGCCTCTTTTAGAGCTCTATATGTAATTATAAATTTATTATTAGATATTCCGTTCATGAACAACCTGGCAGCCTGCTTATCCCGCTTAGTGCAAGAAATGAAAGGAAAACCATGCACGTTCGTGCATGGCAATAACCACTTTGCTAACAATGGTAACTGAATGTGATGGCACAATAAAGGGTGTCCGATGGGTCCGTCGCACTGTTTCGTCACATACTGGATTTGTCCGGCACGTTTCATGTCGATTGCCCCGTTTCTTCATTTCTCCAAACGCCAGCGATCTAGCAGCTGTAGTGTAAAAATTGCGTAGTGAAGTTAAAGGTTGCAGATTCCGTTGGTACAGCCGAGCTCCGAGTACGCCATCATTTCCCCTCATACGTCTCCACCCACGACAAAGACCAACCTTGTCACTTGGATTTTGGTTCATTTTCAGCAACTATTTTTGAAGAAATAGCACACTACGTGCGATAAAAAACAACTTGGGTGCTGTTTCTTCAAATTAGAAATCTTATTATTCCATTCACACCGCTCTCTCTCTCTCTCTCTCTCTCTCTCTTCCTCACACCCCCCCTGGCACCCCCCCCCCCCAAACACCCCCTCTCCTTCCCGCCACTTTCCCAGTGCATTCGGAGTTGTTCTTCGCGTGTGCAAAGAGAAAGATTGGACGTGATGAAAGCTACAATTTCAGGAAAACAACTTCATACATTTTCCGAAAAGTGTTAAAAAATGTAAAATAAAAATGTCGGCAACCGGCAGTGCCGTTTTGATATCAATATATCGGAGAATAAAATTTCCCCTACATATATCGATATTATGGAGAAAATATCGATATATCGGTATGTTATCAACAGTCGTAGTAAGAACCAGTGACTTCCTACTGGAGTAAGGGTGAAACATGTTTAGAGACAAGGGAAGAGGAAGAGAGGGGTATAGATAGGAAGAAAGAAGAGGTGTATGGAAAAGGAAGAGGACATGAACAGAGAGAGAGGAAATAGGAGGTGATGGACAGAGAGAGGTGCGGAAGGGGAGGAGGTGGACAGAGATAGGCGGAAAAGAAAATAGGGAAGAGGAGTAGATGGACAGAGAGGGGGGGAGGGGGAGTAGGACAAGATGGACAAAGATAGGGGAACCATTGCCGGTTTCGCTAGTTATAAAAACAGCAATTGGTATAAAACACTTTCTTGGGGAAATTCACGTCTTTCCGTCGATGTCATCCCGCCACTTACTACGAGCTATGACCATTCTGACAGGAATACATTAAATGTACTCGCATTTGCGGGTACGGACAACCATCATCTGCATAAAGGAATGACGACGTTGGAAATTTGCGCCGGACCAGGACTCGAACGTTAATTTCGCGCTTATTGCGACCGGTGGCCTTACGATTTGAAAAGCGTCTTCCAAGTAAAATGTACAAGTACAGATTGTAGACACATCTACATCTACATACATACTCCGAAATCCACCATACGGTTCCTGCCGGAGCGTACCTCGTACCACAACTAGCGTCTTCTCTCCCTGTTCCACTTCCAAACACAACGAGGGAAAAATGACTGCCTATATGCCTCTGCACGAGCCCTAATCTCTCTTATCTTATCTTTGTGGTCTTTCCGCGAAATATCAGTGGGCGGCAGTAAAATTGTACTGCAGTCAGCCTCAAATGCTGATTCTCTAAATTTCCTCAGTAGCGATTCACGAAAAGAACGCCTCCTTTCCTCTAGAGACTCCCACCCGAGTTCCTGATGCATTTCCGTAACACTCGCGTGATGATCAAACCTACCAGTAACAAATCTAGCAGCCCGCCTCTGAATTGCTTCTATGTCCTCCCTCAATCCGACCTGATAGGGATCCCAAACGCTCTAGCAGTACTCAAGAATAGGTCGCACCAGTGTTCTATAAGCGGTCTACTTTACAGATGAACCACATCTTCCCAAAATTCTACCAATGAACCGAAGACGACTATCCACCTTCACCACAACCGCCATTACATGCTTGTCCCACTTCATATCGCTCTGCAGTGTTACGCCCAAATATTTAATGGACGTGACTGTGTCAAGCGCTATACTACTAATGGAGTATTCAAACATTACGGGATTCTTTCTCCTATTGAGGACATATGGAAGTTCGGGTCTGGCTGCGCTGAAATAGCCAAATGGTAAAGCGACCGCTCGTGATAAGCGGGAAATCCCAGTTCGTCCCGGTCCAGCACAAATTTTCATTGTCGTCATTCCATTATATAGCTGACGGTTGTCCATATTCGCATGAGCCGTGGTGGCTCGTGTTCCCGCCATCATGTATTTTACACCCTGTTTTTAACGCACTTCCACCTCAATACGTTAATTTAAATTACTACTGTTACTGAGTTACTGCTTTGCCTGACCGTGAGCGGCGTTAGCAGCGCGTATCGATGTATCCCCTCTCGTAGTATCTTTGCTCGACTGCTATTACTTCCCGGTCGTTGTCTGTCGGGAGCCATCCATAATGCCAATTCCCACACGTTCTACCCCTCTGCAGGTGTGCCCCAGGGCTCTGTCCTCTCCCCTCTCCTCTGCCTCCTGTACACAGCAGATATGCCCCAACCCCCCCCCCCCCCCTCCAGTACACCTCTTGCAATATGCTGATGACACCGCATTCCTCGCCCTCGCTCCTACCCTCCAACGGTCCCAACGCCTTCTCCAGAATCACCTTGACCTTTTTGCTGCATGGTGTAACCAGTGGCTCCTGAAACTCAACCCTTCCAAGACCCAGGCAATCACCGTAGGTCGTACCACTCGCACCTTCCCACTCCTGGATTTCTCCCTTACCGTCTGCGCCCGTCCTGTCCGCCTCTCCCCCACCCTCACCTACCTTGGCCTCACCATTGACCGTCACCTCACCTGGATCCCTCATCTCCACTCCATCCAATCCAAAGCCCACAACCGCCTCCGTCTCCTCAAACTCCTCTCTGGCCGGACGTGGGGTTTGCACCCCTCTACCATCCTCCACACCTACAAATCCTTAATCCGTCCCATCCTCTGTTATGCCAGTCATGCCTGGATATCTGCCCCCCCCCCCAAATTCAAATTCTATAAGTCCCTCCAGATCCTTGAGCATCATGCACTCCGCCTCGCCTTCCGTATACGCCTCCCGTCCCCCACGCGGATATGATCTCATTCCTTTCCCCCATCTGCTCCTATTCCTCGAACATATCCGCATCCTCTACACCTCCCGCTGTCTTGAACCCCCTCACCCTCTGGTTGCTCCTCTCCTCTCCCATCCACGCCCCCTGCCATGTCTTCACCATTGTGTCCCCCCTAGCCTCCATCTCTACACCCTACATCTCCTTTCCCAAGGTGGCTTCCATCGACTCCCCCTCCTGGATGATGCCCTCTCTCCCTCCATTTATCCCTCCTATCAGCTCTCATCCCCACTCCCCCTCCTTTCCTCTGTCCTTTCCCTGGGCTCTCTCTTCCACCCTTGTGTCCTGTTTTCTCCCCACTAAACCTCTCCCTACCTCCCTTCTCCCCCCCTCCCGAGTCCTTTTGTATTCCCCTCCTCTGCCTACCCCTGTCGCGTCTGCCCAGCACCCCCCACCCCTCTTATGGGTCCTACTCCTCCGTCAGCTCCTTTCCCAGCTCCCCCCCTTCGCTTTTACTCTCCTTCCCCTCTTTTTTATTTTCCCATCATCTGTCCAGTTTCCCCCCACCTGCTCTCGGCTGTGGTATGTCACATTTGCCAACTTTTTAGTGCAGTGTTCCAGTGACTGTTCACTGTTGTTCGTCTTTCTCGTGTTGCCAACAGAAACCATGCTGTCGCTAGGTGTGAATTTTATGTCTTTTGCGAACAGAAACCAGACTGTCGCCATGTTTTTTAATTGTCTGTCTATTGTTTTACCTGCCTGCTTCGTATGTATTTTATTAGCATCATCATCCCTCTGTTCTTTGTTTTAAGTTCCACGATTTTTTTTCACCATGTTACTCTTTAAATCTCCGATTTTATCGCCTGTTTTTATTATTTATTCTCTTCATCTTTTTAACAAAGTCTGTAGGCTGAAGAGCGGCATACTAAGCTGCTGCCAGCCCGCCCCCTTCGGGGGGAATTGAAATTCAATAAAGGAAAAAAAAAAATTTGTCGGGAGCGAGTTCGGCGTCGCGAGTGCGGATTGCAAGTACGCGTCGGCAGGTCGGGTCTGCCAGTGAGTTGTAACGCGTCTGGAGCGCAGTCCGGGCCTGCCAGTCAGGGAGTTGCAATGCGGCACTGGTGCAGTCGGGTTGGAGCAGCAGTGAGGTCTGCGTCGACATGGCTCGCCCAACCATTGCCGCCACGCATCACTTGAGCCGGGCCACGGGCTTGGTGGATCGTCTGTCGGTCGTCCAACCGTAAGAAGCGTTTTGGCTCGCCGGTCGTTCATGAGTCGGCTGTGTGTGTGCGCATCGACTCCCGATTTGTCTTCGTGCATGCTTAGTCACTGTTGGGTATCGTTCAGGTATTCGTGCTAGTGTTTGTCAGGTTGTGTGTGTAGTTGGCGTTATTTCCACGGACGACTATTTTAGATGTTGTCGGCATTCTCAGGGAGTCGGTGGGTTGTTGCGGACGAGGGAAGTTATCTGTGTGGTGCAGTCGGCTGGGGCCGCTGGCAGTCCCTGCGCAGTGTCGGAGCGTGGGTGGAGCTGTCTGATCGCTATGAGCTTCATAGTTCACCGACCCCGGTTGAGGAGTGGTTCCAGCTACACAGGCATATTCATGTGGTGCTTGTTCGCTTCGGTGGTTTGCTGTTGGGGAGGTTTTCCGGTGAGCAACACCGAGTGGTTCTACTGCCGAGATTTAGCCGCCATGCGATGCAATTAACTATTACTGTTGTTGTTGTTGTTGTTGTTGTCTTCAGGCCTGAGACTGGTTTGATACAGCTCTCCATGCTACTCTATCCTGTGCAAGCTGCTTCATCTCCCAGTATATACTGCAACCTACATCCCTCTGAATCTTGCTAGTGTATTCATCTCGTGACCTCCCTCTACGATTTTTACCCTCCACACTGCCCTCCAATACTAAATCGGTCCCGGGTTCCTGGGTTCGATTCCCGGCGGGGTCAGGGATTTTCTCTGCCTCGTGATGACTGGGTGTTGTGTGATGTCCTTAGGTTAGTTAGGTTTAAGTAGTTCTAAGTTCTAGGGAACTGATGACCATAGATGTTAAGTCCCACAGTGCTCAGAGCAATTTGAACCATTTGAACTAAATCGGTGATCCCTTGATGTCTCAGAACATGTCCTACCAAACGGTCCCTTCTTCTAGTCAAGTTTTGTCACAAAGTTCGCGTCTTCACAATCCCATTCAATACTTCCTCATTAGTTATGTGATCTACCCATCTAATCTTCAGCATTCTCCTGTAGTACCACATTTCGAAATCTTCTATTCTCTTCTTGTCCAAACTATTTACCGTCCATGTTTCACTTCCATACATGGCTACACTCCATACAAATACACTCCTGGAAATGGAAAAAAGAACACATTGACACCGGTGTGTCAGACCCACCATACTTGCTCCGGACACTGCGAGAGGGCTGTACAAGCAATTATCACACGCACGGCACAGCGGACACACCAGGAACCGTGGTGTTGGCCGTCGAATGGCGCTAGCTGCGCAGCATTTGTGCACCGCCGCCGTCAGTGTCAGCCAGTTTGCCGTGGCATACGGAGCTCCATCGCAGTCTTTAACACTGGTAGCATGCCGCGACAGCGTGGACGTCATCCGTATGTGCAGTTGACGGACTTTGAGCGAGGGCGTATAGTGGGCACGCGGGAAGCCGAGTGGACGTACCGCCGAATTGCTCAACACGTGTGGCGTGAGGTCTCCACAGTACATCGATGTTGTCGCCAGTGGTCGGCGGAAGGTGCACGTGCCTGTCGACCTGGGACCGGACCGCAGCGACGCACGGATGCACGCCAAGACCGTAGGATCCTACGCAGTGCCGTAGGGGACCGCACCGCCACTTCCCAGCAAATTAGGGACACTGTTGCTCCTGGGGTATCGGCGAGGACCATTCGCAACCGTCTCCATGAAGCTGGGCTACGGTCCCGCACACCGTTAGGCCGTCTTCCGCTCACGTCCCAACATCGTGCAGCCCGCCTCCAGTGGTGTCGCGACAGGCGTGAATGGAGGGACGAATGGAGACGTGTCGTCTTCAGCGATGAGAGTCGCTTCTGCCTTGGTGCCAATGATGGTCGTATGCGTGTTTGGCGCCGTGCAGGTGAGCGCCACAATCAGGACTGCATACGACCGAGGCACACAGGGCCAACACCCGGCATCATGGTGTGGGGAGCGATCTCCTACACTGGTCTTACACCACTGGTGATCGTCGAGGGGACACTGAATAGTGCACGGTACATCCAAACCGTCATCGAACCCATCGTTCTACCACTCCTAGACCGGCAAGGGAACTTGCTGTTCCAACAGGACAATGCACGTCCGCATGTATCCCGTGCCACCCAACGTGCTCTAGAAGGTGTAAGTCAACTACCCTGGCCCGCAAGATCTCCGGATCTGTCCCCCATTGAGCATGTTTGGGACTGGATGAAGCGTCGTCTCACGCGGTTTGCACGTCCAGCACGAACGCTGGTCCAACTGAGGCGCCAGGTGGAAATGGCATGGCAAGCCGTTCCACAGGACTACATCCAGCATCTCTACGATCGTCTCCATGGGAGAATAGCAGCCTGCATTGCTGCGAAAGGTGGATATACACTGTACTAGTGCCGACATTGTGCATGCTCTGTTGCCTGTGTCTATGTGCCTGTGGTTCTGTCAGTGTGATGATGTGATGTATCTGACCCCAGGAATGTGTCAATACAGTTTCCCCTTCCTGGGACAATGAATTCACGGTGTTCTTATTTCAATTTCCAGGAGTGTATTTTGAAGTTTTGAAGTTTGATTGTCGCTCTCAGTGGTTGGTATTGCACTTTGCATATGTTGTTTATTTAAATTATTTTATTGCAATCGTAATAGGATTTTTCTCTTGTTTATTTTTAAGATTTCTACTTCTTAAATATGCTGGCCTTCTGACTTTAAAGGTCTATGGTAATATATTCTGAAGTTTTGAAATTTAATTGTGGACCTCAGTCATTTCTGTTGCACCTTGTATATGTTGCCTTTTGGGTTTTAAATTATTTTATTGCTCTCTTAATTGAATTTTTGATTTTTTAAAAAAATTTCTTGTTGGCCTTCTGCATTTAAAGGTCTATGATAATATATTCTAAAATTTTTGAAATTAATTGTGGCCCTCAGCCATTTGTTCAAAAATATTCAAATGTGTGTGAAATCTTATGGGACTTAACTGCTAAGGTCATCAGTCCCTAAGCTTACAAACTACTTAACCTAAATTAGCCTAAGAACAAACACACACACCCAGGCCCGAGGGAGGACTCGAACCTCCGCCGGGACCAGCCACACAGTCAGCCATTTGTATTGCACCTTGCGTATGTTATTTTTTGAATTATTTTAAAGCTATCTTAATTGGATTTTTATCTTGTGAAGATTTCTTTTTGGAGGCCTTCAGCAGTGAAAGTGTTGCTAAATCAGGGCGGGCAGGAATCCTGCACATGTGCGGTGCACTTGCACGCGTGCAGTTAACAGGTGTTCCGCGTGCACACAGGGGCAAGCTGGCCACCCGCTTATCTCCCCTCCCCACCATACCTTCTGTCCGCTCCTTCCTCTGTAATGCGTTTTGTTTCCTAGCTTGCTTTATTGAATGATTGAATAAGGTTAGTAGGAGTGCTTGAAAGAAATCGTGGTTTGAAAGAGTACCTATTACCTACGATACGTTTTATTTAATTATCACAGGTGGAGTTTACAATACGTTTAATATCTGAAACAAGATTTCTACATACAGAAAAACACAAACAGTTACATAAATTTTCATCACTGATGTTTGCTCTTAACCGAGACTTATTAAATCAGCAAATGGTTTTCCAGCTCTCGCTATATTAAGCGCAGTCTTATAACTTGCACATACCGCTGGGCTATTATTGTTGTCGTCCTGAAAACTTGAAAACAGTGCTCCATAAAATGTTAAATCAGTTAGATGAGAGACATGACGAGAGAAAATCGCAGATCTCTCGTGACAACAGCAACTACGACAAATTCAAATGGCTCTGAGTCCCCTAGAACTTAGAACTACTTAAACCTAACTAACCTAAGGACATCACACGCATCCATGTCCGAGGCAGGGTTCGAACCTGCGACCATAGCGGTCGCGCGGTTCCAGACTGTAGTGCCTAGAACTGCTCGGCCACTCCGGCCGGCCAACTACGACAGATTCATCTGGTATCGTCAGATCGCTCTTCTTAAGCTCAGTCAATTCCCCATCCGCTCAGAATCCGACAATAATTTGTACTCGTCCTTGTGAAATTTATTATAATGGCCTTCAATACTAAACTTCCGTTGACCAGCGAGAATACTGCCACATGTTAAACATTTCGAATTTTCACGTTTTTGCACAAAGAAAAAATGATTCTCCAATTACTTTTTAAAAGATAGCAAATCTCCACTTCTCCGTTTCTTGAAATACAACGTTCACTACATAGTGCTCGCTTCGCATCAACGTCCGCAGCTTAGCCTGGCACTGCACTGCCGCAACCTGCCGGCTGTCGCCACAGCCCCGGTCGTTCCTGCACGCGAGCAGCACATGACACGCTTACAGCGCATGATGTTATACGACCCGAACAATTCAGTTTCAAGGACAAGTTATCTGCCGAACTTCAACTTCTACGGATCACCGAACGGATACAAGAAGGATACAACAAGCAGCACTTCACGATTGGTGTCTTCCTTGACATCGAAAAAGCTTACGATAAGGTGTGGCGGCCCAACCTTATCGTCAAACTGCATAGCACTACCCCTATTGCGGGTTGTTACATTAAACTCATAGACAGCTTTCTGCAGGACAGAAAACTGTATGTCCGAGTCGAGGATAAAAACTCCGAAATGAAACTGATCTCCGCAGGAATTCCGCAGGGCTCTGTCATTTCGCATCTACTTTTCAACTTATATATAAATGACATCCCAACAGTCCCCCTTGTTACGGCGAGTTTTTATGCGGACGATACGGCCTTTCTGACAACTGGACGACACTTGGACCAACTAATCGCTAGGATGCAACGGCAACTTGCTGTAATGGAACGCTGGGCGCTGCAAAATAAGATAACGATCAACCCGACGAAGACGGCAGCAGTTCTGTTCACACGGAGGAAACCAGTTCTGAACGACAGACTCCAAATAGCTGACCAATTTATCCCATGGTCACCGGGAGTGAAGTATCTCGGTGTCTACCTTGACAAAAAATTACTCTTTACGCAGCATATTGACGACAAGGAGACGGCAGCCCAGAAGATGGCCAGGTCGTTGATTCCGTTCCTGAAGAGTAAGGATCTCAACCCTAAGACTAAACTCCAATTGTATAAGGCAACGGTGGAACCCACAATGTTGTATGGCTCCACCTCGTGGGGAACTACGTGCGTCTCCAACTACAACAAACTCCAAGCGCTTCAAAACATTTGCTATCGATGGATCACAGGAGCCCCATGGTGGACAAGAAACGTCGACATCCGCACCGCACTCCACTATACAAGAGAAGGTCCGTGACAAGGCTCTACGAGTTTTTGACAAGATCGATGCCCTTAGGGACGAAGTTCGACAATTACAATCGGTAGGAACGGTAAACCCTGCAAGATGGCACAAGTATCGCGTACCGAAGTCAATAACGTTTCACCCCCCATAGGCAATCTGTCATAACATGAGGAAGCAGTCACACATAACAGCCTTGACACATTTCACCCTCCACAGGAGATAGACATCACCAAAGACAGCAGGCTAAAGGACCCATTGCGTGCCCAAGCCTAACTGAATGCGTAATAAATAAAGTGTTTTCCTTTTATCCTTACATCCCATCCTAGAAGAGTAAGTCATCAAGGATGATCTCTTCAGTCCACACTACACACACACATAAAAAAAAAAGAGCAGCACACGTGCAGCGCTGTGCGCTCGTGAGCCGCGTGCAACGTCTGCCCGCCCCTGTGCTAAATTACAATAAATGACAATCAGAAGCAGAAACTGACCTCAACCCTTCGCCCCTTCCGCAATCCTATTACCTGTTCTGCCCAGCGGGTTTAACGAGCGTCCCATCGCAACTGCAAACACATTTAATGTATTCCATAACGGCAGTAATCGCCGCAGTGCCATGCAAGCACGTCCGAAGGAAAATTTGCACTGTAATTCACAATAATACTGGCGCTGAAATACACTCCTGGAAATTGAAATAAGAACACCGTGAATTCATTGTCCCAGGAAGGGGAAACTTTATTGACACATTCCTGGGGTCAGATACATCACATGATCACACTGACAGAACCACAGGCACATAGACACAGGCAACAGAGCATGCACAATGTCGGCACTAGTACAGTGTATATCCACCTTTCGCAGCAATGCAGGCTGCTATTCTCCCATGGAGACGATCGTAGAGATGCTGGATGTAGTCCTGTGGAACGGCTTGCCATGCCATTTCCACCTGGCGCCTCAGTTGGACCAGCGTTCGTGCTGGACGTGCAGACCGCGTGAGACGACGCTTCATCCAGTCCCAAACATGCTCAATGGGGGACAGATCCGGAGATCTTGCTGGCCAGGGTAGTTGACTTACACCTTCTAGAGCACGTTGGGTGGCACGGGATACATGCGGACGTGCATTGTTCTGTTGGAACAGCAAGTTCCCTTGCCGGTCTAGGAATGGTAGAACGTTGGGTTCGATGACGGTTTGGATGTACCGTGCACTATTCAGTGTCCCCTCGACGATCACCAGTGGTGTACGGCCAGTGTAGGAGATCGCTCCCCACACCATGATGCCGGGTGTTGGCCCTGTGTGCCTCGGTCGTATGCAGTCCTGATTGTGGCGCTCACCTGCACGGCGCCAAACACGCATACGACCATCATTGGCACCGAGGCAGAAGCGACTCTCATCGCTGAAGACGACACGTCTCCATTCGTCCCTCCATTCACGCCTGTCGCGACACCACTGGAGGCGGGCTGCACGATGTTGGGGCGTGAGCGGAAGACGGCCTAACGGTGTGCGGGACCGTAGCCCAGCTTCATGGAGACGGTTGCGAATGGTCCTCGCCGATACCCCAGGAACAACAGTGTCCCTAATTTGCTGGGAAGTGGCGGTGCGGTCCCCTACGGCACTGCGTAGGATCCTACGGTCTTGGCGTGCATCCGTGCGTCGCTGCGGTCCGGTCCCAGGTCGACGGGCACGTGCACCTTTCGCCGACCACTGGCGATAACATCGATGTACTGTGGAGACCTCACGCCCCACGTGTTGAGCAATTCGGCGGCACGTCCACCCGGTTCACGTCCACGCTGTCGCGGCATGCTACCAGTGTTAAAGACTGCGATGGAGCTCCGTATGCCACGGCAAACTGGCTGACACTGACGGCGGCGGTTCACAAATGCTGCGCAGCTAGCGCCATTCGACGGCCAACACCGCGGTTCCTGGTGTGTCCGCTGTGCCGTGCGTGTGATCATTGCTTGTACAGCCCTCTCGCAGTGTCCGGAGCAAGTATGGTGGGTCTGACACACCGGTGTCAATGTGTTCTTCTTTCCATTTCCAGGAGTGTATCTTATTTCTGACAAAGTCGCGGATCGACGCTCACTAGCGAGGCACGCAATTTAATTAGGCGACTCCTGTCAGGATGGTGCCAGAAGCCTTCTGGAAAGCACAAAGTTTCGCAGTATCAGCACACAGTACTTATCTCCACACAGCTTCCCACTCCCGGCGCTAGATCTTAGCGCTTATCGATTACAATACGTCGCGTGTCAAATTATCTCTCCAGGGCTTGATTTCGGTTCGATAGCAGGTGGCTTGCGAACGTCCGCACTCCCACGTCCTCCTCTCAGTGCAGTACGCGAGACCTGAGGCTTCGGGTTAGACTCAGAAGTCTGCTCCACAGTTCCGATTAAGGTAAGGCCAAGACACCCCTCTGACATACTTTTGACTCTAGATACGAGGGCAGTTCAATAAGTAATGCAACACATTTTTTTTCTGAAACAGGGCTTCTTTTATTCAGCACTGAAATACACCAAGTTATTCCCCAATCTTTTAGATACACAACACTATTTTTCAACGTAATCTCCATTCAATGCTACGGCCTTACGCCACCTTGAAATGAGGGCCTGTATGCCTGCACGGTACCATTCCACTGGTCGATGTCGGAGCCAACGTCGTACTGCATCAATAACTTCTTCATCATCCGCGTAGTGCCTCCCACGGATTGCGTCCTTCATTGGGCCAAACATATGGAAATCCGACGGTGCGAGATCGGGGCTGTAGGGTGCATGAGGAAGAACAGTCCACTGAAGTTTTGTGAGCTCCTCTCGGGTGCGAAGACTTGTGTGAGGTCTTGCGTTGTCATGAAGAAGGAGAAGTTCGTTCAGATTTTTGTGCCTACGAACACGCTGAAGTCGTTTCTTCAATTTCTGAAGAGTAGCACAATACACTTCAGAGTTGATCGTTTGACCGTGGCGAAGGACATCGAACAGAATAACCCCTTCAGCGTCCCAGAAGACTGTAACCGTGACTTTACCGGCTGAGGGTACGGCTTTAAACTTTTTCTTGGTAGGGGAGTGGGTGTGGCGCCACTCCATTGATTGCCGTTTTGTTTCAGGTTCGAAGTGATGAACCCATGTTTCATCGCCTGTAACAATCTTTGACAAGAAATTGTCACCCTCAGCCACATGACGAGCAAGCAATTCCGCACAGATGGTTCTCCTTTGCTCTTTATGGTGTTCGGTTACACAACGAGGCACCCAGCGGGAACAAACCTTTGAATATCCCAACTGGTGAACAATTGTGACAGCACTACCAACAGAGATGTGAAGTTGAGCACTGAGTTGTTTGATGGTGATCCGTCGATCATCTCGAACGAGTGTGTTCGCACGCTCCGCCATTGCAGGAGTCACAGCTGTTCACGGCCGGCCCGCACGCGGGAGATCAGACAGTCTTGCTTGACCTTGCGGCAATGATGACACACGCTTTGCCCAACGACTCACCGTGCTTTTGTCCACTGCCAGATCACCGTAGACATTCTGCAAGCGCCTATGAATATCTGAGATGCCCTGGTTTTCCGCCAAAAGAAACTCGATCACTGCCCGTTGTTTGCAACGCACATCCGTTACAGGCGCCATTTTAACAGCTCCGTACAGCGCTGCCACCTGTCGGAAGTCAATGAAACTATACGAGACGAAGCGGGAATGTCTGAAAATATTCCACAAGAAATTTCCGGTTTTTTCAACCAAAATTGGCCGAGAAAAAAAAGTGTTGCATTACTTAACGAACTGCCCGCGTAGCAACGCGCCAGCAATTGGCTCTGAGCACTATGGGACTTAACATCTGTGGTCATCAGTCCCCTAGAACTTAGAACCACTTAAACCTAACTAACCTAAGGACATCACACACATCCATGCCCGAGGCAGCATTCAAACCTGCGACCGTAGCGGTCACGCGGTTCCAGACCGAAGCGCCTTTAACCGCACGGCCACACCGGCCGGCGCGCCAGCAATTAACAGCTGTCTTTTAGACTCTGTACATCACATTTATTTCTTTTAACAACGTAAGGGAAATTCTAAATCATATGTGAAATCTCCAAAAAATGTGGGTCGCGTCTTACTCTACGAGAAAGTACACTACTGGCCATTAAAGCTGCTACACCACGAAGATGACGTGCTACAGACGCGAAATTTAACCGACAGGAAAAAGATGCTGTGATATGCAAATGAGTAGCTTTTCAGAGCATTCACACAAGGTCGGCGCCGGTGGCGACACCTACAACGTGCTGACTGGAGGAAAGTTTCCGACCAATTTCTCATACACGAACAGCAGTTGACCGGCGTCGCCTGGTGAAACGTTGTTGCGATGCTACAATTGCCAAAAATATTTTTCACCTAGTGACTATCTTACTGTTAACGAACAGCTTTTGGCATTTAGAGGAAACTGCCCGTTCAGGCAATATATTCCTAGCAAATCAGCAAAGCATGGGTTAAAAGTGTTTCTTTTGGTTGAGTGTAAATACAGCTTACACTTCGAATTTAGAACCGTACGTCGGTAGACAACAAAAGGGACCATGTAACACCAGTAATTCAGCTGAAGATATTGCTCTTCGGATAGTCAAACTGTTTCAAACCTTAGAATATATTATACTGTGTACAAATATTAAATTTATTATATTTAGATTTTTTTAAAAAAGCATAAAACCAGTCATAAAGACAGTTCAAAGTATACAAATAGACCGCTTGCATTGTCGATGACACCAGTCATCCGCCGAGTGACCATGTCACGAATTTGCGCTCGAGTAATGGAGGGTTAACGAAGGTACAAGCATACGGTATAGGTTCCCAAATACAGGGTTATTACAAATGATTGAAGCGATTCACAGCTATACAATAACTTTATTATTTGAGATATTTTCACAATGCTTTGCACACACATACAAAAACTCAAAAAGTTTTTTTAGGCATTCACAAATGTTCGATATGTGCCCCTTTAGTGATTCGGCAGACATCAAGCCGATAATCAAGTTCCTCCCACACCCGGCGCAGCATGTCCCCATGAATGAGTTCGAAAGCATCGTTGATGCCAGCTCGCAGTTCTGGCACGTTTCTTGGTAGAGGAGGTTTAAACACTGAATCTTTCACATAACCCCACAGAAAGAAATCGCATGGGGTTAAGTCGGGAGAGCGTGGAGCCCATGACACGAATTGCTGATCATGATCTCCACCACGACCGATCCATCGGTTTTCCAATCTCCTTTTTAAGAAATGCCGAACATCATGATGGAAGTGCGGTGGAGCACCATCCTGTTGAAAGATGAAGTCGGCGCTGTCGGTCTCCAGTTGTGACAGGAGCCAATTTTCCAGCATGTCCAGATACACGTGTCCTGTAACGTTTTTTTCGCAGAAGAAAAAGGGGCCGTAAACTTTAAACCGTGAGATTGCACAAAACACGTTAACTTTTGGTGAATTGCGAATTTGCTGCACGAATGCGTGAGGATTCTCTACCGCCCAGATTCGCACATTGTGTCTGTTCACTTCACCATTAAGAAAAAATGTTGCTTCATCACTGAAAACAAGTTTGGCACTGAACGCATCCTCTTCCACGAGCTGTTGCAACCGCGCCGAAAATTCAAAGCGTTTGACTTTGTCATCGGGTGTCAGGGCTTGCAACAATTGTAAACGGCAAGGCTTCTGCTTTAGCCTTTCCCGTAAGATTTTCCAAACCGTCGGCTGTGGTACGTTTAGCTCCCTGCTTGCTTTATTCGTCGACTTCCGCGGGCTACGCGCGAAACTTGCCCGCACGCGTTCAACCGTTTCTTCGCTCACTGCAGGCCGACCCGTTGATTTCCCCTTACAGAGGCATCCAGAAGCTTTAAACTGCGCATACCGTCGCCGAATGGGGTTAGCAGTTGGTGGATCTTTGTTGAACTTCGTCCTGAAGTGTCGTTGCACTGTTATGACTGACTGATGTGAGTGCATTTCGAGCACGACATACGCTTTCTCGGCTCCTGTCGCCATTTTGCCTCACTGCGCTCTCGAGCGCTCTGGCGGCAGAAACCCGAAGTGCGGCTTCAGCCGAACAAAACTTTATGAGTTTTTCTACGTATCTGTAGTGTGTCGTGACCATATGTCAATGAATGGAGCTACAGTGAATTTATGAAATCGCTTCAATTATTTGTAATAGCCCTGTATATTAGTGATCGAAGACTTCTGAAGCAATGGAAACCAGAGACAAAGGTATCGTCTGGAGTGTGCAGGGAAGTGTGATAGGGCGACAGTGTTCTCTGTGCACACAAATCATTTGACCGACAGGGTGGGCAGTAATCTGCGGCTATTTGCTGATTATTTTACAACATACGGCAAAGTATAATCTTTGAATGACTATAAAAGGATACAGGATCACTTAGACAGGATTACTAGTTATTTTAATGAGTGGTAGCGTACTCTAAATCTGGGAAAAGTGTAAGTTAATACAGACGAGTAGAAAAAACAATCTTGTAGCGGTAGAATAAAGGATTAGTGGTGTTCTGCTTGATACTGTCATGTCTAATAAATGTGTAGGCGTAACGTGGAATGGAAAATGCCTATGATAACAATACACAACAGAAACATAGGCTTCGCATGCGTGAAATGTATGTTTATATTCCCTTGCTTTCAATTTTTTTCTCTTTTATTGGATTTCGATTCCCCCCCCCCCCCCCCCCACCGAAGGGGGCGCGCTCACAGCAGCTTAGTACGCCGCTCTTCAGCCTACAGAATTTTTAAAACATAAGAAGATAAGAAACAATTAAAGCAGGCGATAAAACGGTGACGTAAATGGTAAAACGGCGGAAAATTGCGGAAAGTTAAAACATAAAACAAGGGCGATGATAATAAAAGACACAGGAAGCAGACAAGGAAAATAGTAGGCAGACGATTAAAAAACACGGCGACAGTCTGGTTTCTGTTCGCAAGAGATGTAAAAATCACACCCTGCGACAGTATGTCAGTTCGCAACACTTCGGTAAAGACGCACAACACTTAACAATCACTGGGAAAACTGCACTAAAAAGTCGGCATGAAGATAACAAGCCACAGGCTGATGGGGGAGGCGATGAGGGGGAAAAGGGGGGGAGGAGAGGAAAAACGAAAGGCGGGGAGGAGGGGGAACCGATGAAGGGAGAGGACTCAGAAGGTGGGAGCAGGGAGGGAATGGGGAAATACAGAGGAAGGAAACGGAGAAGGACTTGGGGAGAGAAGGGAGGAAGAGAGAGGGTAGTGGGGAAAAACAGGATGGAAGGGGGGGAAGAGGGAGCCTGGGAAAAGGGCAAAGGAAAGGAGGGGGCGGTGAGGATCAGAGTCGATAGGAGGGATAAATGGAGGGAGAGAGAGCATCATCCGGGAGGGGAGTTGACGGAAGCCACCTCTGGAAAGGAGATGAAGGGTGTAGAGATGGAGGGTAGGGGGGACACAGCAGTGAAGGTGCGGCAGAGGGCGGGGGTTGGAGAGGAGAGCAGCAACAAGGGGATGAGGGGGATCAAGGCGGCAGGAGGTGTAGAGTATGCGGATTGAGGAAGAGGAGCATATGGGGGAAAGGAATCAGGTCGTAGAGGATCCGCGTGGGGGACAGGAGGCGAATACAGAAGGCGAGGCAGAGTGCACGGTACTCGAGGATCTGGAGGGACTTATAGAATTTGGATGGGGCAGATATCCAGGTGGGACTGGCATAATGGAGGATGGGACGGATTAAGGATTTGTAGGTGTAGAGGACGGTAGAGGGGTTCTATCCCCATGTCTGGCCAGAGAGGAGTTTGAGGAGTCAGAGGCGGTTGCGGGCTTCGGATTGGATGGAGCAGAGGTGAGGGATCCAGGTGAGGTGACAGTCAATGGTGAGGCCAAGGTAGGTGAGGGTGGGGGAGAGGTGGACAGGACAGCTGCAGGTGGTAAGGGAGAAATCCAGCAGCCGGAAGGAGCGAGTGGTATGACCTACGATGATTGCCTGGGTCTTGGAAGGATTGACTTTCAGGAGCCACTGATTACATCATCCGGCAAAAAGGTCAAGGTGATTCTGGAGAAGGCGTTGGGGCCGTTGTAGGGTAGGAGCGAGGGCAAGGAATGCGGTGTCATCGGCATACTGCAAGTGTTCTGGAGCGGGTGGGGAGGGGGGGGGGGGGGTTGGGGCATATCTGCTGTGTACAGGAGGCAGAGGAGAGGGGAGAGGACAGAGCCCTGGGGCACACCTGCAGAGGGGTAGAAGGTGTGGGAATCGGCGTTATTGACGGTAACATAGGAGGGCCGACGGGAAAGGAAATAGGCAATCAGACGGACGTAGTTGACAGGTTGCTTTCAGTGGAGTAAGCTGCGGATATACTTATATTCGAAAGCATTTCTTCATGAACAACTTCCAGCTTATATCATTAAATCAGCGTGATTTGGCTGCTTTAACACGTATTTCGTGATAATTCATGTCTCTTGGTAGTTTACTAATGCATGGCACGCACAATTATAACAACTATTTCGTTAATTTGGTATAAAATAAGCAAAAGTTAGTGTTAGTCTAAGGGCGGTTGTGAATGTTTGCTTTCTTACCGCTTCGAGCGCTAGTGTTTCCCCAGCTATCAAACGGTAACTTTCACACCAGAGTGTAACGACTGTATTTATCAGGCTGTGGCTGTAGCACAACAATTAACACCAACGCTCAAACACCTCTTATGGCTCTGAGCACTGTGTGACAACATCCTGTGGTCATCAGTCCCCTAGAACTTAGAACTACTTTAACCTAACTAACCTAAGGACATCACATACATCCATGCCCGAGGCAGGTTTCGAACCTGCGACCGGAGCGGTCACGCGGTTCCAGACTGAAGCGCCTACACCGAACGGCCACACCGGCCGGCAAACACCTCTTATCGTAAATGCGGTATTTAGTCTAACTTGATTAAACGGCGGCTTACGCCTTTAATTAGTTTTGAAAGTCCCCATTTGCTGCAATAGTTAAAATGTTGCGAAAAGAACGATGAAGTTACTGTACGTAGCTTATAAAATATCGATAATTAGTCGCTATGTAGATCAAAATTGACCTAAAGCGCTCTTTGATAATTAAGTTCTCCAATTATTTTTCACAAAATACTTTTAAATACTCTGACGTACAACTTTGTGCCTTTCTCAAATTAATGAAATCCTTATTAAGGCACTTTCCCTCAGAACTGCCCCAGAATCAAATTGATGAAAAAATTCTGTATACTTCAACTTCGTGAACCGCCTCATACAAAACTTTCCAGAAAACACAGTTTAATTATGATAAATGTGTTCAGAAATTTCAGTAGACCTCTGTTCAGGATACATCTCAACATTGTGTTTCAACTTGGAGTTATTGCAGACACTTCCACAAATTCAATGTTAAGAAAAATAATTCTTCACTGTCTTACTCAAATAAAAACGTCGCCAACAGAATTTTATAAATGAACTGAGCGTTTTATTTTTCACAGTACAACATACACTCATAAATGTTAACATCTGTACAGTTCGGAATTCCAACTACACTCATGCTCACAAATTGAGGATAATGCTGATACATGGTGAAACAACGCTCTGGTGGGCGGTTTGCGGGTTTAAATCACCTCGGAGTATGACCATGCGGTGCATTTGACCTGCGGTCGACGCACGGTGGCGCTGGCAGCAGTCCACACACGCAGGGGTGTGTTGGTGCATGTCAGAATACGGTGCAGTGAGTAAGTGTGCAGACGTTTTCAGACGTGCTAATGGTGACTGTCTGGTAGAAATGGCTCAAAGAACACATGTTGATGTCGTTGTGATGGGTGGAATACCAGGGCGACTGGAGGCTGGTCAAACACAGCAGGTCGTAGCATGGGTCCTCCGTGTACCACAAAGTGTGATCTCAAGATTATGGCAACGATTCCAGCAGACAGGAAACGTGTACAGACGCTACAGTACGGGACGTCCACAGTGTACAACACCACAAGAAGGCCGATATCTCACCATCAGTGCCCGCAGACGGCCACAGAGCACTGTAGGTAGCCTTGCTCGGGACATTACCGCAGCCACTGGAACAGTTGTCTCCAGACACACAGTCTACAGACGACTGAGCAGACACGGTTTATTCGCCCTGAGACCTACAAGGTGCATTCCACAGACCCCTGGTCACAGGAGAGCCCGTAAAGCCTGGTGTCAAGAACACAGTACATGGTCATTGGAACAGTGGTCCCAGATTATGTTCAGGCACGTGTCCAGATACAGTCTGAACAATGATTCTCGCCGGGTTTTCATCTGGCGTGAACCAGGAACCAGATACCAACCTCTTAATGTCCTTGATAGGGACTTGTATGGAGGTCGTGGTTTGATGATGTGGAGTGTGATTGTGACTGGTGCACGTACACCCCCGCATGTCTTTGACAGAGGAACTGTAACAGGTCAGGTGTATTGGGACGTCATTTTGCACCAGTCTGTCCGCCTTTTCAGGGGTGCAGTGGGTCCCACCTTCCTCCTGATGGATGATAACGCACGGCCCCACCGAGCTGCCATCGTGGAGGAGTACCTTGAAACAGGATACCAGGCGAATGGAGTGGCCTGCCTGTTCTTCCGACCTAAACCCCATCGAGCACGTCTGGAGCTCCGACAGGCACTGGTGCAAGAATGGGAGGCTATACCCCAGCAGCTGCTCGACCACCTGATCCAGAGTATGCCAACCCGTTGTGCGGCCTGTGGAGGTGTGCATGGTGATCATATCCCATAATGATGGCGGGGTCCAGTGGCGTTTTGTAGCACATGTGTTTCGGGACAGCTTTCTCAACGTATCACCAATGCTGTGGACTTACAGATCTGTGTCGTGTGTGTTCCCTACGTGCCTATGCTATTAGCGCCATTTGTGTAGTGCCACGTTGTGGGGCACCACATTCTGCAATTATCCTTAATTTATGAGCACGAGTGTAGAAGTCTTTACATTTTATAACCTTTGTGATATAATTTAACAATAAATCCTTAGAATTTTGACAATGGTGGAGCGATGTTCTCGCTGATAACAACCGTCAGCATCTATCACGACCGAGCGAGGTGGCGCAGTGGTTAACACAGGACTCGCATTCGGGAGGACGACGGTTCAAACCCGCTCCGGCCATCCTGATTCAGGTTTTCCGTGATTTCCCTAAATCGCTTCAGGCAAATGCCGGGATAGTTCCTTTGAAAAGGCACGGCCGACATCCTTCCCCATCCTTTCCTAATCCGATGGGACCGATGACCTCGCTGTCTGGTCCCCTGCCCCAAATCAGCCAGCCTCTATCTGATGAAGCGTCCCGCACCGCCAGTGGCTGATTGGGGACAAACACCGTTGGAACACATAGTCGGAAACTTCTTCGAACAATTTTAACAAAAACATTTTGGCATACATTTTAACATCTACACCTATATCTTCATGGATACTCTGCAAATCGCATTTAAGTGCCTGGCAGAGGGTTCATCGAACCACCTTCACAGTTGTCAATTATTCCAATCTCGCATAGCGCACGGAAAAAACGAACTCCTATATCTTTCCGTGCCAACGGTCTTGCCGCAGTGGTAACACCGGTTTCTGGCAGATCACCGAAGTTAAGCGCTGTCGGGCTGGGCTAGCACTTGGATGGGTGACCATCCGGTCCGCCAAGCGCTGTTGGCACGTGGGGTGCAGTCAGCCCTTGTGAGGCAAACTGAGGAGCTACTTGACTGAGAAGTAGCGGCTCCGGTCTCGTAAACTGACATACGGCCGGGAGAGCGGTGTGCTGACCACATGTCCATCCATATCCGCATCCAGTGACTCCTGCGGGCTGAGGATGACACGGCGGCAGGTCGGTACCGTAGGCCCTCCCAAGGCCTGCTCGGACGGAGAGAGAGTATATCTTTCCGTGCGAGCTCCGATTTCCCTCATTTTCTTACGGTGATCGTATCTTCCTATGCGGGTCGGTACTGACAAAATACACTCCTGAAATTGAAATAAGAACACCGTGAATTCATTGTCCCAGGAAGAGGAAACTTTATTGACACATTCCTGGGGTCAGATACATCACATGATCACACTGACAGAACCACAGGCACATAGACACAGGCAACAGAGCATGCACAATGTCGGCACTAGTACAGTGTATATCCACCTTTCGCAGCAATGCAGGCTGCTATTCTCCCATGGAGACGATCGTAGAGATGCTGGATGTAGTCCTGTGGAACGGCTTGCCATGCCATTTCCACCTGGCGCCTCAGTTGGACCAGCGTTCGTGCTGGACGTGCAGACCGCGTGAGACGACGCTTCATCCAGTCCCAAACATGCTCAATGGGGGACAGATCCGGAGATCTTGCTGGCCAGGGTAGTTGACTTACACCTTCTGGAGCACGTTGGGTGGCACGGGATACATGCCGACGTGCGTTGTCCTGTTGGAACAGCAAGTTCCCTTGCCGGTCTAGGAATGGTAGAACGATGGGTTCGATGACGGTTTGGATGTACCGTGCACTATTCAGTGTTCCCTCGACGATCACCAGTGGTGTACGGCCAGTGTAGGAGATCGCTCCCCACACCGTGATGCCGGGTGTTGGCCCTGTGTGCCTCGGTCGTATGCAGTCCCGATTGTGGCGCTCACCTGCACGGCGCCAAACACGCATACGACCATCATTGGCACCAAGGCAGAAGCGACTCTCATCGCTGAAGACGACACGTCTCCATTCGTCCATCCATTCACGCCTGTCGCGACACCACTGGAGGCGGGCTGCACGATGTTGGGGCGTGAGCGGAAGACGGCCTAACGGTGTGCGGGACCGTAGCCCAGCTTCATGGAGACGGTTGCGAATGGTCCTCGCCGATACCCCAGGAGCAACAGTGTCCCTAATTTGCTGGGAAGTGGCGGTGCGGTCCCCTACGGCACTGCGTAGGATCCTACGGTCTTGGCGTGCATCCGTGCGTCGCTGCGGTCCGGTCCCAGGTCGCCGGGCACGTGCACCTTCCGCCGACCACTGGCGACAACATCGATGTACTGTGGAGACCTCACGCCCCACGTGTTGAGCAATTCGGCGGTACGTCCACCCGGCCTCCCGCATGCCCACTATACGCCCTCGCTCAAAGTCCGTCAACTGCACATACGGTTCACGTCCACGCTGTCGCGGCATGCTACCAGTGTTAAAGACTGCGATGGAGCTCCGTATGCCACGGCAAACTGGCTGACACTGACGGCGGCGGTGCACAAATGCTGCGCAGCTAGCGCCATTCGACGGCCAACACCGCGGTTCCTGGTGTGTCCGCTGTGCCGTGCGTGTGATCATTGCTTGTACAGCCCTCTCGCAGTGAACGGAGCAAGTATAGTGGGTCTGACACACCGGTGTCAATGTGTTCTTTTTTCCATTTCCAGGAGTGTATTTTCGCATTGGGAGGAAAAAGTTGGTGATTGAAATTTCATGAGAAGATCCCGCCTCAATTGTAAACGCCTTTGTTTGAATGATGTCCATCCCAAATCCTGTATTACTTCAGTGACACTCCGTATATGGGTCAACTGAAAGAACAGCATACTAACTTCGTAGCTCAACTGAGGTAAAGGATGCCAGTGTTACGTATGTCGCGTTTTTCGCCTTTGCTGCACTGGTATCGTAGTCTTCAGTTTCCCTATGTAGGTCATTTTTCGTACGTCGGTCTTTTCGCCGTCGATAGTACTAGCATCGACTGAAAAATATCGTAGTTATAATAGTGTTAGCGAAGGGAAAAGAAGCAACAACTTTAAAATTTGTATTCCGTACTGCAGTTGACGAACCCTGCTTCAAGTCTTCCAGATTCATAGGAATAGATGAATCCATGGCTACAAACGAAGATCAAGAAGTAAAAATTGTCCAGAATGATAAAAAATTCTTCCAAAATATCTCAAACTCACTAAGAATGAAAATAGGTATCGAATGGATTGGAACGAACAAATCATTTAAATTAATACAAGCGACAAAAATCGTACACAATGTCTAGCCATGTATTAAAAAGAAATCATTTATTTCATTTACAATGATGGCGTCTCGCCACAGAAGATAACCGATTTATTATCTATGGCTCGAAAACAAAGACATTACTACCTATGAGTAAACAAAGACGTCAGTCAGAATGCGATTTTCACTCTGCAGCGGAGTGTGCGCTGATATGAGACTTCCTGGCAGATTAAAACTGTGAGCCGAACCGAGATTCCAACTCGGGACCTTTGCCTATCACGGGCAAGTGCTCTACCATCTCAGCTACCCAAGCACGACTCACTCCATCCTCACAGCTTTACCTCTGCCAGTACCTCGTCTCCTACCTTCCAAACTTTACAGAAGCTCTCGTGCGAACCCTGCAGATTTAGCACTCCTGAAAGAAAGGATATTGCGGAGACATGGCTTAGCCACAGCCTGGGGGATGTTTCCAGAATGAAATTTCCACTCTGCAGCGGAGTGTGCGCTGATATAAAACTTCCTGGCAGATTAAAACTGTACGCCGGACCGAGACTCGAACTCGGGACCTTTGCCTTTCGCGGGCAAGTGCTCTAGAGCGAAAGGCAAAGGTCCCGAGTTCGAGTCTTAGTTTTAATCTGCCAGGAAGTTTCTAAAACGTCATTGGTCGAGGCCGACAGATCACAATCAGGCACCACGCTGCAAAACTTGACGTTTCTGTTAGTCTTGTATGCCCGGTGAGATCCTCGCCGCTTAACGGAATGCCATAAAGATCAACGATGGACCATCGGTGCGGAGTCCAAAGAAGGATACATTCCGCGGGTCGTGTACGATGGAGAGGTTACTGATTTAGCAAGACTTTGGCTCCGACGTGGATCAATACATTGCTGCCATGTGAGCTCTGGACCCCCCACTAAGGCGTGGTAAGGCCGTCGCACTGAAGGGGAATTTTGTTGAAAAATTGAGTTTTGCAGGAAAAAAGGTGGGGAATTTGGATATTTGTGGTAAGGTACGAGGCGTGTTTTTTAAGTAAGTGCCGTTTTGAAATTAAAAAAAAGACGTGCTTAGATGTCTCAATAATTTTATTTTTACATGAAAGCCTGTACCTTAATCTACTTTTCTACATAATTTCCGTCAATATTGAGGCACTTGTCATAACGTTGTACCAGTTTTTGAATACCCTCCTCATAGAAGTCTGCCGCCTGACTTGTTAACCACTGCATCACCACTGTTTTGACTTCGTCATCGTCTTGAAGACGCTGACCGCCCAGGTGTTTCTTGAAGTGCAGGAACAGATGGTAGTCACTGGACGCAAGATCGGGGCTGTACGGAGGATTATCTAGAGTTTCCCGTCGAAAAGATGAGATGAGATCTTTGGTCTGACTCGCCACATGCGGACGGGCATTGTCTTGCAGCGAAACGATGCCCTTGCTCAACTTCCATGGACTTTTGCTTTGATTCTGGTGTGACGTAGGCCACCGATATTTCATCGCCCGTAACAATTTGGCTGATGAAATCATCACCGTCGTTGTGGTACCGCTCAAGGAAAGTGAATGCACTGTCTAAACGTTTGCTTTTGTGCACATCCGTCAACATTTTCGGTACCCAACGTGCGCACAATTGTCGGTAGTTCAAGTTCTCGGTCACAATGCCATACAAAACACTACGAAAAACATTAGGAAAGTCATCCCGCACGGAGGAAATCGTAAAGCGTCTGATTTCTCTCACTTTATTGTCCACTTCCTGCACCAAACTTTCATTAACGACCGAAGGACGCCCACTCCGTTGTTTATCGTGCACATTTCTGCGGTCATCTTTAAATGCTCTCACCCACTTTCTTACCATTCCATTACTCATAATGTTTTCACCGTAAACTGCACAGATCTCACGATGAATATCGATCGCTTTTAGGCCTTTAGCACTAAGAAATCTTATGACAGCCCGTACTTCACAGTCGGCGGGACTCACGATTATCGGAGGCATCTCTAAACACTCAGTACACAACGTAAACAAGGAAGAATCAGACTGTAATGGCGTCAGTGCGTAGATTAAGGTACAGGCTTCCATATAAAAATAAAATAATTATTGAGATATCTTAGCACGTATTTTTTTTTAATTTTAAAACCGTACTTACTTAAAAAATACGCCTCGTACTATGGGGCCAAACTGCTGAGGACGTCGGTCCCTTGGCCTACACACTACGTAACACTAACTCACTCTAACTTACGCTAAGGACAACAGACACACCCCTGCCCGAGGGAGGATTCGAACCTCCAGCGAGGGGAGCCGCGCGAACCGTGGCAAAGCGCCCAAGACCGCGCGGCTAACCCGCGCGGCTTGGGGGATAATATGGTGCATCGGAATTCTGAATCAAACAAACCTACTTTCAGAAAAGAATGTGTTGTATAGCTAGAGAAGGCCGAAATGCACGCGTTAAACTCAAGCAGGCGGGCGTGAGGTCTGAAACAGGATACGTAATGAATGCTATAAAGAAAAGTACGTAGCTTCTGGAATACTTAACTTTAATCCACATTTGCAGCACATTGATGATACAGAAGTATTATAGCAATTGAATACGGCGCCTTGCTAGGTCGTAGCAACTGTAGCTGAAGGCTATGTTAACTATCGTCTCGGCAAATGAGAGCGTAATTCTCAGTGAACCATGGCTAGCAACGTCGGCTGTACAACTGGGGCGAGTGCTAGTACTCTCTAGACCTGCCGTGTGGTGGCGCTCGGTCTGCAATTACTGACAGTGGCGACACTCGGGTCCGACATGTACAGGGCTATTACAAATGATTGAAGCGATTTCATAAATTCACTGTAGCTCCATTCATTGACATATGGTCACGACACACTACAGATACGTAGAAAAACTCATAAAGTTTTGTTCGGCTGAAGCCGCACATCAGGTTTCTGCCGCCAGAGCGCTCGAGAGCGCAGTGAGACAAAATGGCGACAGGAGCCGAGAAAGCGTATGTCGTGCTTGAAATGCACTCACAGCAGTCAGTCATAACAGTGCAACGACACTTCAGGACGAAGTTCAACAAAGATCCACCAACTGCTAACTCCATTCGGCGATGGTATGCGCAGTTTAAAGCATCAGGATGCCTCTGTAAGGGGAAATCAACGGGTCGGCCTGCAGTGAGCGAGGAAACGGTTGAACGCGTGCGGGCAAGTTTCACGCGTAGCCCGCGGAAGTCGACGAATAAAGCAAGCAGGGAGCTAAACGTACCACAGCCGACCGTTTGGAAAATCTTACGGAAAAGGTATTTCTTAAACAGGAGATTGGAAAACCGATGGATCGGTCGTGGTGGAGATCATGATCAGCAATTCATGTCACGGCCTCCACGCTCTCCCGACTTAACCCCATGCGATTTCTTTCTATTGGGTTATGTGAAAGATTCAGTGTTTAAACCACCTCTACCAAGAAACGTGCCAGAACTGCGAGCTCGCATCAACGATGCTTTCGAACTCATTGATGGGGACATGCTGCGCCGAGTGTGGGAGGAACTTGATTATCGGCTTGATGTCTGCCGAATCACTAAAGGGGCACATATCGAACATTTGTGAATGCCTAAAAAAACTTTTTGAGTTTTTGTATGTGTGTGCAAAGCATTGTGAAAATATCTCAAATAATAAAGTTCTTGCAGAGCTGTGAAATCGCTTCAATCATTTGTAATAACCCCGTACTAATGGACCGCGGCCGATTTAAAGCTACCACCTAGCAAGTGTGGTGTCTGGCGGTGACACCACAGAATGTATTGCATTACTTATTGAATGAAGTTGTACAATATTTCGCTACAGAAAACCGTTTTTTATAATAGACGTGTTTCGGTCTTATTGTTAACACCCGTGCAATGTTGTGCGAAGTTCCACCAGACTTGATAAGATAATGCTGAAGAAATTTAGTATGAGGATGACAATAAGAGAGGTGATCAGCGCGTATGCCGAGTGCACTCCTTGGGGTCTTCAGCACTGGGCGGAATGCGGCCTGTGGTGGACCGTGTTGGGTGTACCCGCTGACTACCTCGCCGATAAACTAGTTTTATCTTACCTGCCACGACCTCGAACAGACCACAATTGAAAAAAAGAAAAGCATCTCGCTGTTTACCGCTGTGTCGTGAAGTGTGTTATTCGCAGGTACAGATCAGATAAGACAACCTGCTCTCGAGGTGGACGGTGTGTGGAAAACAGCGACAACTTATCTTGCTCTGCCCCTCACCCAGTTCCTAGCCAGACTTGCGATTCACGAACTGCTAACGCGCAATAACTGGACCTTCTAAATAGGCGATCCGCATTCTGCATCCACATCTGTGGAAGTCACTTTGCCTGCAGTACCATTGAGTTCTCCCCCCTCCCCTTCCCCACCCCTTCCCCCTTGCATCCCCGTTTCTTTTCATATTCCATCGACGAATTGTGTGTGGGAAGTATGACTGTCCTTAAATGGCAATTTTTACCTGAGTCATCAGTCTTTTAGCTGAGGTTTATAGAAGTGGCCATCGCCACAATTGGTACTTTCCGTACCCAAAAATGAGGTTTTTCGGGGGTTTCTCTGGAACCTCCAAAGTACACGAGGCTTTTACACTGAAAAGCCAAAGACACTGGTATAGGCATG
This sequence comes from Schistocerca cancellata, assembly GCF_023864275.1. Classification (NCBI taxonomy): domain Eukaryota; kingdom Metazoa; phylum Arthropoda; class Insecta; order Orthoptera; family Acrididae; genus Schistocerca; species Schistocerca cancellata. Next base: position 42,602,496 of record NC_064637.1, read on the forward strand.
CGTATTCAAATACGGAGATATGTAAACAGGCAGAATACGGCACTGTGGTCAGCAAGGCCTATATAAGCCAACAAATGTCTGGCGCAGTTGTTAGATCGATTACTGCTGCTACAATGGCAGGTTACCAAGATTTTGTTGGTTGGTTGGTTGTTTTGAGGAAGGAGACCAGACAGCGAGGTCATCGGCCTCATCGGATTAGGGAAGGACGGGGAAGGATTTCGGCCGTGCCCTTTGAAAGGAAACATCCCGGCATTTGCCTGGAGCGATTTAGGGAAATCACGGAAAACCTAAATCAGGATGGCCGGACGCGGGATTGAACCGTCGTCCTCCCGAATGCGAGTCCAGTGTCTAACCACTGCGCCGCCTCGCTCGGTTTATCAAAATTTAAGTGAGTTGTAAGGTGCTGTTACAAATGGCGCACGAGTGAAGGGACACAGCATCTCCGAGGTAGCGATGAAGTAAGGATTTTCTCGTACGGCCATGTCACGACTGTACCGTGAATATCGCGAATCCGGTAAAACATGAAATATACGATATCGCTGCAGTCGGAAAAAGATCCTGCATGAACGGGACCAACGACGACTGAAGAGAATCGTTCAACGTGACAGAAGTGCAGCCCTTCCGGATATTGCTGGAGATTTCAATGCTGGGGCATCAACAAGTGTCACCATGCAACCAGCTCAGGGTCTTGATGACCTAACGCTCCAATTGGACAGAATTTGGCATGATATCCCTTAGAATTACTTCCAATAGCTCTAATCTATCATGGATACGGGCTTTGGGCACTGAAGGCGCACTGGTGACCCTCGATGACTGCACGACACGCCGGCCGCTGTGGCCATGCGGTTCTAGGCACTTCAGTCTGGAACCGTGTGACAGCTACAGTTCGAATCCTGCCTGGGGCATGGATGTTTGTGATGTCCTTAGGTTAGTTAGGTTTAAGTAGTTCTAAGTTCTAGGGGACTGATGACCTCATATGTTAAGTCCCATGGTGCTCAGAGCCATTTTTTGCACGACACAGGGTTTTACGCCTCGCCGGGGCCCGTCAGAACCGACATTGGACTGTTGATGACTGGAAACACGTTGCCTGGTCGGACGGGTCTCGTTTCAAATTGTATCGAGCGGACGGACGTGTACGGGCATGGAGACCTCATGAATCCATGGACCCTGCATGTCAGCAGGGGACTGTTCAAACTGGTGGAGGGTCTGTAATGGTGTGGGGCGTGTGCAGTTGGAGTGATATGGGACCGATGATACGTCTAGATACTACTCTGACAAGTGAGCCCGCATCTCGTAGTCGTGCGGTAGCGTTCTCGCTTCCCACGCCCGGGTTCCCGGGTTCGATTCCCGGCGGGGTCAGAGATTGTCTCTGCCTCGTGATGGCTGGGTGTTGTGTGATGTCCTTAGGTTAGTTAGGTTTAAGTAGTTCTAAGTTCTAGGGGACTGATCACCTAAGATGTTGAGTCCCATAGTGCTCAGAGCCATTTGAACCATTTTTTTCTGACAAGTGACACGTACATAAGCATTCTGTCTGATCACCTGCATCTGTTCATGTCTATTGTGCATTTCGAGCGACATGGGCAATTCCAGCAGGACAACGCGAAACCCCACACATCCAGAATTGCTACAGAGTTTAAACACTAAGAAACTCCCTAGACATGAACGTTACTGAGCATATCTGGGATGCCTTGCAACGTGCTATTGAGAAGAGATCTCCACCCCGTCGTACTCTATTGGATTTATGGACAGCCTTGTAGGATTCATGCTGTCCATTCCCTCCAAGAATACCCAAGATAATCTAGTCCATGCCACGTCGTGTTGAGGCACTTCTGCGTGCCCGCGGGGGCCCTACACGAAATATTGCGGGTGTACCAATTTCTTTTGCTCTTCAGTGTATAAGCCACCTAAGGTTCCCTTTTTCCCAAGTTGTCTGTGACGATTTTGAACTGGCCTGCAACGAATTTCTCTCCTGTGCCAACCTCCTCACTCGCGAGTGGCTCTTGCACCCAAGAGACTCCGTAATCTGTTGGGTGTATACCACCCTTTATCTTCCTCTACAGTTTTAACACTCTACAGCTTCCTCGAGTACTGCGAAGGTTACTCCCTGACGCTTTATTGCATGCCCTATCAACGCGTGCTTTCTTGTCAGTGTTTTCCATTTGTTCTTCAATTCTGCGGAAAGCCCCTTCATTTCTTATCTTATCAGTAATGCCCCACCCCGATTCTTTAAAGACTGATGCAACCAGCTCAGGGTCTTGATGACCTAACGCTCCAATTGGACAGAATTTGGCACGACATCCCTCAGAATTACTTCCAATAGCTCTAATCAATTGATGCCAAGCCGAATAGTTATTTGCATAAGAGCCAGAAGTGAACCAACCCGTTATTGACTTGCTCATTTTGTGAAGTTCTTTTTCTTCAGTAAGTCATCCATTTTTTCTGAAATTATAATAATTTTTCTGTCTGTATATGTGCATCACATCTACTGATTTCCATCCCGTTCGGATAGTTCCTTCGCAGTGCATCTTTTTCTTTTGTCCATTTCCAACTGTTCGATTCTCCTCTGTTCCCATTTTCCCATAGTCCACGTTTCACTGCCATATAATGCTGTACCCCAAAAGCACATTCTCAGAAATTTGTTTCAAAATTATAGCCACCGTTTGCTACTTGTAAAAGCTTCTTTTCCAAGAATGTCCTGTTTGCTTGTGCTAGTCTGTTTTTGCTTTTCCTTTTAAGACCACCGTGTGTCATTTTGCTTTGAAGGTATCAGAATTCCTAGCTTCGTCTACTCCGTGCTCCCTAATTGTAAAGTTGATTTTATGGCTGATGTCATTACTGCCACTCCTCATTATTTTCATCTTTCTTCGGTTTATTCGTAATCCATATTCAGTACTCATTACAGTGTTCAAGCCACTCAACACGTCCTGTAATTCTTCTTCATTTTCGCTAAGGGTAACTATGTCGTTACCGATTCTTACCATTTATATCCTTTCAGCCTGAGTTTTCAAAATGGTTCAAATGGCTCTGAGCACTATGGGACTCAACTGCTGTGGTCATAAGTCCCCTAGAACTTAGAACTACTTAAACCTAACTAACCGAAGGACAGCACACAACACCCAGCCATCACGAGGCAGAGAAAATCCCTGACCCCGCCGGGAATCGAACCCGGGAACCCGGGCGTGGGAAGCGAGAACGCTACCGCACGACCACGAGATGCGGGCGCCTGAGTTTTAATCCCAGTCTTGAAACTTTTTTTAAATTCTGTTATTGCTTCTCCGATGTAGAGATTGATCAGTATAGCGTTTGTAATCCAAGCACATGGTTCTTGAACTTCCATTGCCATTGTTCCGTCTACATTCTTTTATGTTATCTATTTTACGTGTCTTTCCCTGTAGCTTACACCCATGCTACTGGATATCTAGCACTATTTCAGTTTGTGGAATGCTTTTTCTAAGTCGATAAATCCTATGAACGTGCAACGTCGGAATTGCGTCTTTGGTGCTTTTACCTGCACTAAATGCAAACTGATCGTCATCTAAAACCACGCCAATTTTTTTCTGCTTTCCTTCACCTGACCCGTAATTTCCTTGATTTTTATGTGGCAGTTTTTTGCCCCACTACCCTCACCCCTTTCTCACTGATCAGTTGTTACTTCCGTAGCCCCATCTGTAATGACCGCACTGTCAATGGGGCGTAAAACTCGTTATCTTTCTGTCTTCCTTCCGTAATTCTCTGAGTTATCTTACGAAAAGTACTGAATTTTTCGAGGCGATAGAATGTGATATACAGTTGGACATCGATTATACGGAAACTGGTCAACCGAAACATCGGGTAACCGAAAGCTTTCCAGTCGGCAAAATGATCCAATTTGTCCGCGCACTATGTGAATTACTTTAGTTTCAATAAGCACTGAAAAGTAATTACTCCGAACATTTCACTGCAAACTTGGAAACCTTTTTAATTAAAACAAATGCTGTTAACACTGTACATCTTTATTCTTCATGAGATCGACAGGAAGCGCAAAATAGCTAAGCAGGGATGGCTAGAGGACAAATGTACGGATGTAGAGGCGTATATCACTAGGTGTAACATAGATACTGCCTACAGGAAAATTAAAGAGACCTTTGGAGAAAAGAGAACCACTTGCATGAATATCAAGAGCTCAGATGGAAATCCAGTTCTAAGCAAAGAAGGGAAAGCAGAAATGTGGAAGGAGTATATAGATGGTCTACACAACGACGATGTTCTTGAGGACAATATAATGGAAATGGAAGAGGATGTAGACGAAGATGAAATGGGAGATATGATACTGCATGAAGAGTTTGACAGAGCACTGAAAGACCTGAGTCGAAACAAGACCCCGAGAGTAGACAACATTCCATTAGAACTACTGACAGCCTTGGGAGAGCCAGTCCTGACAAAACTCTACGGTCTGGTGAGCAAGATGTACGAGACAGGCGAAATACCCTCAGACTTCAAGAACAATATAATAATTACAATCCCGAAGAAAGCAGGGGTTGACAGATGTGAAAATTACCGAACTATCAGTTTAATAAGCGACGGCTACAAAATACTAACACGAATTCTTTACTTACGAGTGGAAAAACTGGTAGAAGCCGACCTTGGGGAAGGTCAGTAGAAATGTTGGAAAACGTGAGGTGGCCGGCCGGAGTGGCCGAGAGGTTAAAGGCGCTACAGTCTGGAACCGCACGACCGCTACGGTCGCAGGTTCGAGTCCTCCCTCGGGCATGGATGTGTGTGATGTCCTTAGGTTAGTTAGGTTTAAGTAGTTCTAAGTTCTAGGGGACTTATGACCACAGCAGTTGACTCCCATAGTGCTCAGCGCGATTTGAACCATTTGAACACGTGAGGCAGTACTGACCCTACGACTTATGTTAGAAAATAGATTAAGGAAAGGTAAACATACGTTTCTAGCATTTGTAGACTTAGAGAAAGCTTTTGACAATGTTGACTGGAATACTCTCAAATTCTGAAGGTGGCAGGGGGAAAATACAGGGAGCGAAAGGCTATTTACAATTTGTACAGAAACCAGATGGAAGTTATATGAGTCGAGGGGTATGAAAGGGAAGCAGTGGTTGGGAATGGAATGAGACAGGGTTGTAACCTATCCCCGATGTTATTCAATCTGTATATTATGCAAGCAGTAAAAGAAACAAAAGAAAAATTTGGAGTAGGAATTAAAATCCTAGGAGAAGAAATGAAAACTTTGAGGTTGTGTGGTGACATTGTAATTCTGTCAGAGACAGCAAAGGATTTGGAAGAGCAGTTGAACGGAATCGACGGTGTCTTGAAAGGAGGGTATAAGATGAAGATCAACAAAAGCAAAACGAGGATAATTGAATGTAGTCGAATTATGTCGGGTGATGCTGAGGGAATTAGATTAGGAAATGAGACACTTAAAGTAGTAAATAAGTTTTGCTATTTGGGGAGCAAAATAAGTGATGATGGTCGAAGTAGAGAGGATATAAAATGTAGACTGGCAATGGCAAGGAAAGCGTTTCTGAAGACGAGAAATTTGTTAACATCGAGTATAGATTTAAGTGTCAGGAAGTCGTTTCTGAAAGTATTTGTATGGAATGTAGCCATGTATGGAAGTGAAACATGGACGATAAATAGTTTACACAAGAAGAGAATAGAAGCTTTCGAAATGTGGTGCTAGAGAAGAATGCTGAAGATTAGATGGGTAGATCACATAACTAATGAGGAGGTATTGAATGGGATTGGGGAGAAGAGGAGTTTGTGGCACAACTTGGCTAGAAGAAGGGATCGGTTGGTAGGACATGTTCTGAGGCATCAAGGGATCACCAATTTAGTAGTGGAGGGCAGCGTGGAGGGTAAAAATCGTGGAGGGAGACCAAGAGATGAATACACTTAGCAGATTCAGAAGGATGTAGGCTGCAGTAAGTACTGGGAGATGAAGAAGCTTGCACATGATAGAGTAGCATGGAGAGCTGCATCAAACCAGTCTCAGGACTGAAGACCACAACAACGACAAAAACATACTCGAACTAGCAGCTGTTAACGGTTTTGTTCCCGGTACGTCTTATCATGAAACAACAATGGATGTGTCGGGCCCCCTGACAGATTCGCCCCCACAGTGGCTGGCGCGGCAACACCGGAGCGTGCGGGCCGCCTTGGATACATCACGACCTCCGGCGGTCAAAGCATTCGCGGTCGAGAGCATCCGGCAACAGGGCGATCCCGCGGCCAATCGGAGGCCGTCGCGTCAACTTACCGTAGTTTAAAAATTGTGCATTGTTGGCCTACACAACATTAGTAATTTTAGTCCCTGCTGGCATCAGCTATCCAGGGTTTAAAATTTCGTGACACAGTTTTTCTCCACCCTGTATATAAATGATTTAAGGGACAATCCGAGCAGCCGTCTCAGGTTGTTTGCAGCTCATACTGTTGTTTATCGTCTAGTAAAGTCATGAGAAGATCAAAACAAACTGCAAAACGACTGGCCGTAAATTCAACTAAATACCTAGGAATTACAATTACGAACAACTTAAACTGGAAAGAACACAAAGAAAATGTTGTGAGGAAGGCGAACCAAAGACTGCGTTTTATTGGCACAATACTTACAAAATGTAACAGATCTACTAAAGAGACTGCCTGCACTACGCTTGTCCGTCGTCTTTTGGAGTACTGCAGCGCGAACTGGGATCCTTACCACAGAGAATTAACAGAGGACATACAGAAACTTCAAGGAAGAGCAGAACGTTTTGATTTGTATTATCGCGAAATAGCTGAGAGAATGTCACGGACTTGATACAGGATTTGGGACGGACATCATTAAAACAAAGGCGTATTTCAATGTGGCGGAACCTTCTCGTGAAATTTCAACCACCAACTTTCTCCTCCGAATGTGAAAACACACTACTGGCCAGTAAAATTGCTACACCACGAATATCACGTGCTACAGACGCGAAATTTTACCGACAGGAAGAAGATGCTGTGATACGCAAATGATTAGCTTTTCAGAGCATCCACACAAGGTTGGCACCGGTGGCGACACCTACAACGTGCTGACAAGAGGAAAGTTTCCAGCCGATTTCTCATACACAAACAGCAGTTGCCTGCGTTGCCTGGTGAAACGTTGCTGTGATGCCTCGTGTAAGGAACAGAAATGCGTAACACCACGTTTCCGACTTTGATAAAGGTCGGATTGTAGCCTATCGCGATTGCGGTTTATCGTATCGCGACATTGCTGCTCGCGTTGATCGAGATACAATGACTGTTAGCAGAATATGGAATCGGTGGATTCAGGAGGGTAATACGGAATGCCATGCTGGATCCAAACGGCCTAGCAGTCGAGATGACAGGCATCTTCTCCGCATGGCTGTAACGGATCGTGCAGCCACGTCTCGATCCCTGACTCAACAGATGGGGACGTTTGCAAGACAACAACCATCTGCACGAACAATTCGACGGCGTTTGGAGCAGCATGGACTATCAGCTCGGAGACAGTGGCTGCGGTTACCCTTGACGCTGTATCACAGACAGGAGCGCCTGCCATGGTGTACTCAACGACGAACCTGGGTGCACGAATGGCAAAACGTCATTTTTTCGGATGAATCCAGGTTCTGTTTACAGCATCACGATGGTCGCATCCGTGTTTGGCGACATCGCGGTGAACGCACATTGGAAGCGTGTATTCGTCATCGTCGTACTCGCGTATCACCCAACGTGATGGTATGGGTCGCCACTGGTTACACGTCTTGGTCAGCTCTTGTTCGCACTGACGGCACTTTCAACAGTGGACGTTACATTTCAGATGTGTTACGATCCGTGGATCTAACCTTCATTCGATCCCTGCGAAACCCTACTTTTCAGCAGGATAATGCACGACCGCATGTTGCAGGTCCTGTACGGGCCTTTCTGGATACAGAAAATGTTCGTCTGCTGCCCTGGCCAGCACATTCTCCAGATCTCTCACCAATTGAAAAGGTGTGGTCAATGGTGGCCGAGAAGCTGGCTCGTCACAATACGCCAGTCACTAGTCTTGATGAACTGTGGTATCGTGTTGAAGCTGCATGGGCAGCTGTACCTATACACGCCGTCCAAGCTCTGTTTGACTCAATGCCCAGGCGTATCAAGGCCGTTATTACGGCCAGAGGTGGTTGTTCTGGGTACTGATTTTTCAGGATCTATGCACCCAAATTGCATGAAAATGTAATCACATTTCAGTTCTAGTATATTTGTCGAATTTATCCGTTTATCATCTGCATTTCTTCTTGGTGTAGCAATTTTAATGGCCACTAGTGTATTAATGACGTTGCAGATAACATTAGTAGTAATCACACATTTTTTTTTGCAGATGATACAGTTATCTATAACGAATTCTAATTGAAAAAAAAAAGCCGCACGAGATTGCATCAGACGTTGATAAGATATCTTAGCGGTGCAAAGGTTGGTAATATGTTTTAAATGGGCGCAAATGTGGATTCCATCTGATATGCACTAATGTAGTTCAAGCTGTCGAGTGACCTTTTTAAGTTTTTTTGTTAGGTGAGGGCTTGATAACCGATATCTGCATACTGGCGATAATCAGTGGTTGCTTATAACTTGGACTTTACAGTTAGTGCTGTCTCATGGTGAGAGAGGATTAATTACGATATTGCACTGCCTGTGTTCTTCAGAAGTGCGATGCAAAGTTCGTTCGGAGGTGCATGCAGGCATCGCACTTCTCAACAACACAGGCAGTGCAATATCGTATTTGTCTTCCGACAACGGGCAATCGACTTTCAGTTAAAATGTCTCCCTGTATGGAAAAATACATAACGAATGTACGAATGCGGGCTGTAGACATATGGCGTTGAGTCGTGCTTGGATAGTCTGATGGTGAGGCGACCGTACGCAATAAACTGGAAACCCGGGTTCGAGCCCTGGTTCGGCAAAATTTTCATTGTCATTCCATTACACAGCTGATGGTTGTCTGTATTTGCAAATGCGAATATATTTCATATAGAAGCTTAATTTCCGCTTATAGTCTTGTTGTGCAACAGCCTTGTACTTCACCCCGGTTTCTTGCCTACTGTAACTGGCACGCCTGGTCAGTGCACTGGACTCGCATACAGAAGAACGATGGTTCAAAGCCTCTCTGTCACCCAAGTTCAGGCTTTCCGTCGTTGCGGTGTAATTGCTGATGACGAATGCTGGGATGTTTCCTTTGAAAATGCCACGTCCAATTTCAAATGGTTCAAATGGCTCTGAGCACTATGGGACTTAACATCTATGGTCATCAGTCCCTTAGAACTTAGAACTACTTAAACCTAACTAACCTAAGGACATCACACAAAACTCAGTCATCACGAGGCAGAGAAAATCCCAGACCCCGCCGGGAATCGAACCCGGGAACCCGGGCGTGGGAAGCGAGAACGTTACCGCACGACCACGAGCTACGTCCAATTTCCTCCCCCATCCTACACCCCAATCCGATCTTTTGCTAAGTCTCTAATGACGCCATCGTCGACGCGACGGTGTAGTTAATTTTTTTAATGCTTGATGACAACTTCATGGCGAACCGTTCATACAATTAGCATCCTTAGCTGTTAAACAGAGATGGAACAAATTTGTAGAAGCGTTATAAAGGGAGAGGGGGGGGGATTAACTTAAGGCCCTCTATCTAAACTCAGCTGTTTTTTGACACGCTCATCCCCAAGAGTACTAGACGGATTTCTGTCGGGCTTTCCATTGACAATTTCAGTGTAGGTTGGGGCAACGTACAGGCTTCATTTCATCAAACGCATATCAAGGAAAAAATATATCGTAATTTAAAGTTTTAGTAAAATTTTCTTGTCTGTCTGAACACGGTAATCTCCAAAACTACAAGACAAATTTTCATAGGGTTTTCTCAGATAATTTTAGTCTAGCTTTGGGCACCGTATAGGCTTTATCTCATCAAAATCTGATCACAGAAAAAAATGATATCCTTGCATATTATTAAAATGTATGCATGTATGCACCACATCTCCTAAACCTAGAACACATACGGGGAGCGTATGAAAAGTCCGTGCAAAATCCGAGAGTTGGCACCACCGGCGCGTATCGACGTCATGTTTAGTTATTAGCATCTTTGGAAAGAACGCACACCAAGTTCCGGTCATATTGGTCTATTACTTTGTGTTTGGCATTAGTGTGAATCAAGGAAGTCGAGTGATTGTCAAAAAATGGACGAAAAAGAATTTCGTGTGGTGATTAAACATTACTTTATGAAAGGCAAAACGCCTCAGGAGACTAAAGAGAAGCTCGATAAACATTACAGTGACTCTGCACCTTCGATTAGAACAGTTTATGACTGGTTTCAAAATTTTCGGTGTGGCTCTTTGGGCACAAGTGATACTGAACGTTCTGGACGCCCTGTGGAGGTTACGACTCCAGAAATCATTGATAAAATCCATGATATGGTGCGTGAGATTGCTAGTGCTGTGGGCATCTCGAATGAACGGATACATAATATTTTGCATAAACATTTGGAAATGAGAAAGCTATCCGCAAGATGGGTTCCGCGATTGCTTACTCTTGACCAAAAACGGAATCGTGAAAAGTGTTGCAGGGATGGTTTGCAGCTGTTCAGGAAGAATTCGCAGGACTTTAAGTGTCGTTTCGTCGCTGTGGATGAAACATGGATACATCACTATACACCTCAGACCAAAGAAAAATCTAAACAATGGGTTACCAAGGGAGAATCTGTACCAAAAAAGGCGAAGACCATTCCTTCGGATGGAAAGGTTATGGCGACTGGGATTCGCAAGGGATAGTCAAAAAATGGTTCAAATCGCTCTCAGCGCTATGAGACTTAACATCTGAGGTTGTCAGTCCCCTAGAACTTACAACTACTTAAACCCAAGGACATCACACGTATCCATGCCCAAGGCAGGATTCGAACTGGCGACCGTAGCGGTCGCGCGGTTCCAGACTGTAGTGCCTAGAACCGCTCGGCCACTCAGGACGGCAAGGGATAATCCTCATAGACTATCTGGGAAAGGGTACAACTATTACACGTGTATATTATTCATCGTTATTGGAGCGTTTGAAAACCGAGCTGCAAGAAAAACGCCAGCAATTGGATCACAAAAAAGTCCTTTTCCATCACGACAATGCACAAGCACACAGCTCAGCAGTTGTGGCCGCAAAATTAATGGAAATAGGATTCCAACTGGTTTCACATCCCCTCTATTCTCCAGACTTGACTGCCTCGAGCTACTACTTGTTCCCCAGTTTGAAGAAATGGTTCGTGGGACAAAGATTTTATTCGAACGAGGAGGTGATTGCAGCAAGTATTAGCTATTTTGCAGACATGGACAGTTTCTATTATTTGGGAAGGATCAACAAATTAGAACAGCGTTGGACGAAATGTATAAGTCTAAAAGGAGACTATGTCAAAAAATAAAAAAGGTGACCCCAAACATGTAAGTAGTTTTTATTTTTGCACTGACGTTTCAAACGACCCTCGTATACGATTGCTAAGGAACTATTTGGGGGGGGGGAGATGGGAGTAAGAAGTACCTACCTATCAAAGGCGTTAGTGTCAAAGACAAGTAAGTATGGCTTGTGACACGCAAGCAGCCAAACTATATTCAAATGGTTCAAATGGCTCTGCGCACTATGGGACTTAACTTCTCAGGTCATGTCCCCTAGTACTTAGAACTAGTACTAAACTAAGGACATCACACACATCCATGCCCGAGGCAGGATTCAAACCTGCGACCGTAGCGGTCGCGCGGTTCCAGAGTGAAGCGCCTAGAACCGGTCAACCACGGCGGCTAGCTACCTATATTCCTGCAGTGTTTTAGAATGCAACTTTAGACATAATTTCCAACCCTTACAAAGCTTCTTCTCGCTGAAAGCGAGCAAGCAGTAAAGGAAACGAAAGAAAAGTTCGGAGTAGGTATTAAAATCCATGGAGAAGAAATAAAAACTTTGAGGTTCGCCGATGACATTGTAATTCTGTCAGAGACAGCAAAGGACTTGAAAGAGCAGCTGAACAGAATGGACAGTGTCTTGAAAGGAGGGTATAAGATTAACATCAACAAAAGCAAAACGAGGATAATAGAATATAGTCGAATTAAGTCGGGTGATGCTGAGGGAATTAGATTAGGAAATGAGACGCTTACAGTAGTAAATGAGTTTTGCTATTTGGGGAGCAAAATAAGTGATGATGGTCGAAGTAGAGAGGATATAAAATGTAGATTGGCAATGCAAGGAAAGCGTTTTTGAAGAAGAGAAATTTGTTAACATCGAGTATGGATTAAAGTGTCAGGAAGTCGTTTATGAAAGTTTTTGTATGGAGTGTAGCCATGTGTGGAAGTGAAACATGGACCATAAATAGTTTGGACAAGAAGAGAATAGAAGCGTTTGAAATGTGATGCTGCAGAAGAATGCTGAAGATTAGATGGGTAGATCACATAACTAATGAGGAAGTATTGAATAGAATTGGGGAGAAGAGAAAATTGTGGTACAACTTGAGTAGAAGGAGGGATCGGTCGGTAGGACATGTTCTGAGGCATCAAGGGATCACCAATTTAGCATTGGAGGGCAGCGTGGAGGGTCAAAATCGTAGAGGGAGACCAAGAGATGAATATACACTAAGCAGATTCAGAAGAATGTAGGTTGCAGTAAGTACTGGGAGATGAAGAAGCTTGCACAGGATAGAGTAGCATGGAGAGCTGCATCAAACCAGTCTCAGGACTGAAGACCTTAACAACAACAACAACTATTAACTGGGTTTACGATACATTTTTCAGTTAGTGTTCACATATATCACTGAATGTACCTGCAAAATTATAGCACTGTTCGACACAACGTTCGGGATGTATGCCTTAATAAACACTGAGATGCGTGAAACGCCGCTGAAGCATCATGACATTTTAGTTTGCTATTACTAACACGTTGAAGCGATTTCGATGAAATGCTCCTTTCCACCCCTGTTCAAATGGTTCAAATGGCTCTGAGCACTATGGGACTTAACTTCTGAGGTCATCAGTCCCCTAGAACTTAGAACTACTTAAACCTAACTAACCTAAGGACATCACACACATCAATGCCCGAGGCAGGATTCGAACCTGCGACCGTATTGGTCACGCGGTACCAGACTGTAGCGCCTAGAACCGCTCGGCCACTCCGGCCGGCTTTCCACCCCTGTCTGTGCATCTTCTCCTCCCCCCCCCCCTTTGTCCATCACGTACCCCGCCCCCTCCTCCGCTCCCCTCCCCCCACTCGCCCCTGTCCCGTCCACCACCTCGTTTCTGCTTTCTATTTCCATTTCTTCCCAGCCCTCATTCCATCTCCATCTCTCTCTCTCTCTCTCTCTCTCTCTCTTATATACTTATACATATATATTAAAAACATGTAGCCTACGTATGCCCAAACGCTTACTACACTAACGTGTAAAAATTTGAAGTAAGTCGGGCTATTACTTTTTGAAATTTTTTGTAAGAAGGTTATATGTTTATTTGTATATTACATGTATTTAAAAACAGATATATAAAAACACGTAGCAAAATTTTTAAGCAATCGGTGAAAAACTTCTGGCCATTTTAAATTCAGAACAAACGAACATTCTTATTTATTTCTCTCTCTCTCTCTCTCTCTCTCTCTCTCTCTCTCTCTCTCTCTCTCATATGACTAACAGTATTACCTGAAAGATTTCCAGATATCAAACATACTTATCATTCATAATGTCTCAACTTTTTTCTCGATTCCTTCTTAGATTACGTCTGACAAGCTGTTGCAAAGCCTTTGAAAATGGCGACTAAATTCTCTCGCTTCGTAGCATTTACTTCATGAGTCGGAAGAATAATTTCAACGATTATCTGTCGTTATCGAAACAAATAGCTGTGAACGCAGATAGCTTAGCATGTGATTATTATCATCTGTAGTTGAATGTCTAATCTGCAATCGATAATAACGATTTTTTTCACTGTAGTAAGCCATTATCCTATTATCACTTTTAATATCACCAGATGTGACAGGGTGTAACTGAGCTTCGAAGAACTGGGATGGAATGACGCAGAAGATATAGATACAATTACTCGGAATTTCTAAAAACATTGGAGAAGTGACAAATAAACAAGTATTTATGTTGGTTTGTGAATTCCATGAGATTGGAGACATAACAGGCTTTCGGAAAAATGTCATCCACATAAACTCAAAGATAGCAAGGGAAGCTAAGTCTGAGAACTATCTCACAATCAGCTGAATAGTTAATGTGTCTCAGTTACTGACAAAAATATTGTTCAGAAGACTGGAAAATAAAATAGGGTCTGCATGGATTTAGCAGAAGCTATGACAGAAGGGAGCCAGTTTTGACGTTGCGATTAATATTGGAATTGAGACATGTCGACCTAGAAAAAACGTAAAATGGTGCAATGTATTCGCAATTCTCATGAAAGTAGATGGAAGTTACCGGGTAACTACGGATGATATACATCACAGCAATACCAGTTGCAAGTTGCCTCTCTAAAGGCTTGCAGGGGAAACAAACATTTTATTTTCAATATTTCATACAGTGCGTGACCGATTTGGAAACTTTAAAATGCTCTTATAATCTGAAAATAATACTTTATGTTGAAAGTTTAACACAGTAACACAAGTATTAGAGTTGGAAACCATATATTTGTCTTGAGACACCATAATTGATGGCGCGCAAATAACCGGATTACACCCATCCAGTATTTGAGGATGAGAGCATCTGGTGAGTACCAAACACTTTACACCTAATTTCAAACCTTTACGAAATTTCTTCTCGCTGACATCAACCAAAGGAGGAACAAAAAAAATTTTGTGGCTTACTGCAGTTTCGCTATTGATGTTGTATAACATCAGTGCCAGGCACAACGTTTTAATGTATTATCTCTTTACTACGAACTCTAGCCGCAACACGTTTTGCAGACAGTATTCACATATACCAGTGAATGTACACTATGTGATCAAAAGTATCCGGACACCTGGCTGAAAATGACTTACAATTTCGTGGCCCCCACCATCGGTAATGCTAGAATTCAGTATGGTGTTGGCCCACCCATAGCCTTGATGACAGCTTCCACTCTCGCAAGCATACGTTCAATCTGGTGCTGGAAGGTTTCTTGGGGAATGGCAGCGCGTTCTTCACTGAGGAGAGGTATCGACGTCGGTCGGTGAGGCCTGGCACGAAGCCGGCTTTCCAAAACATCCCAAAGGTGTTCTGTAAGATTCATGTCAGGACTGTGCAAGCCAGTCCGTTACAGGGATGTTATTGTCGTGTAAACACTCCGGCACAGGCCGTGGATTATGAACAGGTGCTCTATCGTGTTGAAAGATGCAGTCGCCATCCCCGAATTGCTCTTCAACAGTGGGAAACAAGAAGGTCCTTACACCATCAATCTAGGCCTGTGCTGTGATAGTGCCACGCAAAAAAACAAGGGGCCACAAGCCTCTCCATGAAAAACACCACCACATCATAACACCTCAGCCTCCGAATTTTACTGTTGGCGCTACACACGCTGGCAGATGACGTTCGCCGGGTATTCGTCATACCCACACCCTGCCATCGGATCGCCACATTGTGTACCGTGATTCGTCACTCCACACACCTCCACTGTTCAGTCGTTCAATGTTCACGCTCCTTACAGCAAGGGAGGTGTCGTTTGGCATTTACCAGCGTGATGTGTGGCTTATGAGCAGCCGCACGTCCATGAAATCCAAGTTTTCTCGTCTTCCGCCTAACTGTCATAGTACTTACAGTTGATCCTGATGCGGTTTGGAATTCCTGTGTGATGGTCTGGATAGATGTCTGCCTATTACGCATTACGACCCTCTTCAACTATCAGTCAACAGACGAGGTCGGCCTGTACGCTTTTGTGCTGTACGTGTCCCTTCACGTTTCCACTTCACTGTCACATGGGAAACAGTGGACGAAGGGACGTTTAGTCGTGTAGAGATCTCGCGTACAGACGTGTGACACAAGTGACACCACGTTCGAAGTCCGTGAGTTCCGCTGAGCGCCCCATTCTGCTCTCTCACGATGTCTAATGGCTACTGAGGTCGCTGATATGGAGTACCTGGCAGTAGGTGGCAGCACAATGCACATAATATGAAAAACGTATGTTTTTGGGGTTGTCCGGATACTTTTGATCACATAGTGTGCCTCCAAAATTGAATCACTGTATGTTATGTAGTTGGGGAGATATGATGTTCGTGCCCTTAAGGGGCTCCGGAACGCCCTATACTTGCAATGTCAAAATAACGCTTATAAATTACATCTTTCCTCACAAAGTATTTGAGGTAGGAAGTTGAACTTTTTACAGATTATTTATTGGAATATGGGCTACAACTTAACACAGGGATTTTACAAAATTTTAGTTCAGTTATTAAAGATGATTTTTTTTCAATTGTAATGAAAATTCACAACATTTTTTTGCAATTTTTTATTTATATTTCAAAAATATACAGTTTTTTGGAAAAAGGCTGTGTTAAATTATGCAGAAGGTACTGTGTAACATTTACTGGAAGTTTGAAACAAATATGTTTGGAAGATCCTTAGAAAACATGTAATTAGTATGAGAAAATAAAAGTTTTGGGAATCGAGCGACAAAGATTGGATTAACTTTTTAGTGCATTCCAGGTCCATAGGATGGATTATCTTCATCCTCTGCAAACTCCTCCTCCAGCTTCCTCTTGTTCCTCCTCCTGTTTACTCTTGCTTGTATTTCTAGACTCTTTACAGCCCTGTCTGCAGCCCGAAGGCGTTCCTTGTCTAAAGCAAGCATCGCTCGTACCATGTTAGAACCTATCTTCATTCCCATATTTCTAAATACCTTTGGCTTTCCAACATTTCTCCTTTTCTTAAAAGCGTTCAGAGGATTTCTAATAACTTTACTTTTACTCATTATTATACTTCAACAAAACAGAGACTCAAGAAACAGAATTAATTACGAATATTTTCGAGATAACGACAGAGTAAATAAACATGAAACAATCGACAATCACACCAGTGATATATATTGAATTATCACAGGTTAGCCAC
Organism: Schistocerca cancellata; assembly: GCF_023864275.1. Classification (NCBI taxonomy): domain Eukaryota; kingdom Metazoa; phylum Arthropoda; class Insecta; order Orthoptera; family Acrididae; genus Schistocerca; species Schistocerca cancellata. Next base: position 42,619,525 of record NC_064637.1, read on the forward strand.
AACACATACTTTATCTCACATCACTAAAATGTACCTGATGAACACGGACGTTAATAATAACACCATTTGACAGCAGTTTAAAAGCGCCACAGTGGGTCACGCCCATGTAGAACACATTTCAAAAAAAATTTAAAAATAGTTGTAGTCTTCGGAATTGAATAAATTATATATCTATTAAAAGGTAATAGTCTGCAGATTCAGAAAACGCAAAAAAGTAAAAATTGAACTTTTCATGATTTTGAGCCTTTCCGGAGCCCCTTAAAGAATCGTTGCCAGGAATCTTTTTAGGTATGAACATAATATTAACATGGTATGTTATGACATGTGATTAATAATTAATCCTTTATACTGAAGGTTTAAACCAAAACCGATAGTCATAATATTCAATAATATTGACTATATTTCCCGGATGCACGATGATACCGACAGTCTGGGAGTGAGATTGCGCAATACTGTTGACAACCTCAAAAACTTAGGGGAAATATTACACTGCCTGCTAATATTGTTCCATTTGTGGGCAGCATTAACATCATCTTTGACAGTTCTTCGCATTGTATCGCCCCTCTCTCCGTTATTTGTGTCGATACTTTCTCATACGAGTTTTCACACGTTCGTTTGAGCGGCTAGTTTAATATGCTGACAACCGTGAAATACCCTACGTACCCAAAAGTAGTTTGAATTAGTTTTTTGCGGAAGTTCGGTTCCTAATACAAATACGCTCCCAGCGTATACTTCCAATAATGTATAAATATTGCCCGCCACTCCATATCAGCGACCTCAGTAGTCGTTAGACATCATGAGAGAGCAGAATGGGACGCTCTGTGGAAGTTACGGACGTCGAAAGTGTTCAGGTGATTTGGTGTCACTTGTGTCATACGCCTGTACGCGAGATTCCCGCACTCCTAAACGTCCCCAGCTGCACTGTTTCCAATGTGATAGTGAAGTGGAAACGTGAAGGGACACGTACAGCTCAAAAGCATACAGGCCGACCTCGCCTGTTGACTGGCAGAGACCACCGACAGTTGAAGAGGGTCTTAACGTGTAATAGGCAGACATTTATCCAGACCATCACACAGGAATTCCAGACTGCATCAGGGTCCACTGCAAGTAGTATGCCAGTTAGGTGGGAGGTGAGAAAACTTGGACTTTCATGGTCGAGCAGCTGCTCGTAAGCCACACATCACGCTGGTAAATGCCAAACGACGCCACGCTTTTTAACGAAATTTTACTGTGTAAATTTCGTTAAAGAATTTTATTTTTATTTTAGGTTAATTTTCTTTACCTTACTTTCTTTGCGTGCGAACTTTGTTGTAGAACCTCTCTCTTATTTACGTGTGGTAATAAAAATTTTCACTTTCAAAAGAATTACGTACATTTACAAATTACGTGAACTCATATTAACTGATTAAGAATATTTGGTTGAAAATTAAATTCTTTACATCATTCGGCCTTGGCACACATTTTCTAAATGCAGTGGATTTTTTTTGTTAAATATTTTTACTGAATTCTTTCCCGGCGTTAGCTTTTGAACACAAGATTATCACTATTAGTAGAAAATGGTTAATTATTACCAAGCCAACATTTAATTATCACTGATCAAACCTACTTCGCTATACATTAAAGTTATTTGAAAGAACCAAAATTGTTAAATTTCAATGTTAACTATCCGTCTAAGAATGCACAAATGTGTAACTATTTTTTTTTTTAAATCTCAGTCAGTCTGTGGATCGCTGTAAAAGAAGAACATTCTCTTAGTTCACTGTTAATGTTTATCTATCTGTTCCCGATTTACGGGTTTGGTTGATTTTTCCTTTAGCGGAACAATTTTTTAAATGTGCCGCCGCTGCAAATCGATCGGTCGCGGCACAGCCCAGCAACACCGCTAAAAAATGCTGAAAACTCTTTAAAGAAATATTATAGATGACATGGGCAAGCTAATTTACATTAATAATACACACTTTTTATAAATTCTGATATATTTAGATCAAGCAATAATTCAACTCACATTAGTTCGTAATTTCTCCTTCAATGGCGGCTAAATCTAGATACAGACAAATGACGTCTACCCAATCACCAAATACATCGATACAGCTTCCTACCGCTTTCAGCTCTAAACGAGGAAGACCAAAGAATACATAGTGCATTGTGCTTTTATAGTATTGCTGACTATTAACATTTCTTTGTAATTTCACGACATTATTTCCCTCTGGCTGAATTTCACATCTCTGTTATCTCAGATATTGACACATTTCGCAATTACATATTTAATATAGAAATATTACCATCCTAAATACAGAGAGAATATTACTACAAAAAATATTACAATAATAACAAATATCTTTTACCCAAAATTCAATAATATTTTTTGCAAATTGCTCAGAGTGGCGTATATGGTACAAATAAATTTCAGTTTGTTAATGTGTGAGTTTGCCAGGGAACGTTACAGCTTGGTCTAAGGAGCGTAAATATTGGACGATTGAACAGTGGAAAAACGTTGTGTGAATTGACAAATCACGGTACACGATGTGGCGATCCGATGGCAGGGTGTGGGTATGGCGAATGCCCGGTGAACGTCATCTGCCGGCGTGTGTAGTGCCAACAGTAAAATTCGGAGGCGGTGGTGGTAGGGTGTGGTCACTTTTCCTATGGAGAGGCTTGCGCCCCTTGTTTTGCGTGGCACTTTCACAGCACAGGCCTACATTGATGTTTTCAGCACCTGCTTGCTTCCCACTGTTGAAGAGCAATTCGGGGATGGCGACTGCATCTTTCAAAACGATCGAGCACCTGTTCATAATGTCGGACTTTGGCGGAGTGGTTACACGGCAATAACATCCCTGTAATGGACTGGCCTCCACAGAGTCCTGACCGGAATCCTCTAGAACACCTTTGGGATGTTTTGGAACGCCGACTTCGTGCCAGGCCTCACCGACCGATACCTCTCCTCAGTTCAGCACTCCGTGAAGAATGGGCAGCCATTCCCGAAGAAACCCTCCAGCACCTGACTGAACATATGCCTACGAGAGTCGAAGCTGTCATCAAGGCTAAGGGTGGGCCAACACCATACTGAATTCCAGCATTACCGATGGAGGGCGCCACGAACTTGTCAGTCATTATCAGCCAGGTGTTCGGATACTTTTGATGACATAGTATATATGTCTCAAAGAAGACAGTGTGTGGAAGTAAAGTGAATTGTTTATGAAACAAACTTTTCTTCTTGCTTTTGTATCAGACGTATCAAACCACATTCGTACCGGGTGATCGAAAAGTCAGTATAAATTTGGGAAAACTGAATAAATCACGGAATAATGTAGATAGAGAGGTACAAATTGACACACATGCTTGGAATGACATGAGGTTTTATTAGAACCAAAAAAATACAAAAGTTCAAAAAATGTCCGACAGATGGAGCTTCATCTGATCAGAATAGCAATAATTAGCATAACAAAGTAAGACGAAGCAAAGATGATGTTCTTTACAGGAAATGCTCAATATGTCCACCATCATTCCTCAACAATAGCTGTAGTCGAGGCATAATGTTGTGAACAGCACTGTAAAGCGTGTCCGGTGTTATGGTGAGGCATTGACGTCAGATGTTTTCTTCCAGCATCCCTAGAGATGTCGGTCGATCACGATACACTTGCGACTTCAGGTAACCCCAAAGCCAATAATTGCACGGACAGGTCTGGGGACCTGGGAGGCCAAGCATGACGAAAGTGGCGGCTGAGCACACGATCATCACCAAACGACGCGCGCAAGAGATCTTTCACCCGTCTAGCAATATGGGGTGTTTTCTTTGGTTCTAATAAAACCCCATGTCATTTCAAGCGTGTGTGTCAATTTTTACCTCTCTATCTACATTATTCCGTGGTTTAAAATGGCTCTGAGCACTATGGGACTTAACATCTAAGGTCATCAGTTCTCTAGAACTTAGAACTAAACCTAACTAACCTAAGGGCATCACACACATCCATGCCCGAGGCAGGATTCGAACCTGCGACCGTAGCGGTCCCGCGGTTCCAGACTGAAGCGCCTAGAACCGTTCGGCCACAAGGGCAGGCTCCTGGTTTATTAAGTTTTCAAATTTATACTGACTTTTTGATCAGCCGGTACTTGCAAACATTTACCAAGTCGCAAAAGCCAACAGTTTAGTTAAGCAAAAAGACATGAGAGGACTGTGACAGATCTCTCTCTCACAAGGGAACCTCCCCATTGCACCCCCATCAGATTTATTTATAAGTTGGCACAGTGGATAGGCCTTGAAAAACTGAACACAGATCAATCGAGAAAACAGGAAGAAGTTGTGTGGAACTATGAAAAAAATTACCAAAATATACAAATTGAGTAGTCCATGTGCAAGATAGGCAACATCAAGGAGAGTGTGAGGTCAGGAGCGCCGTGGTCCCGTGGTTAGCAAGAGCAGCTGAGGAACGAGAGGTCCTTGGTTCAAGTCTTCCCTCTAGTGAAAAGTTTACTTTCTTTATTTTCGCAAAGTTGTGATCTGTCCGTTCGTTCATTGACGTCTCTGTTCACTGTAATTAGTGTCTGTGTTTTGCGACTGCACCGCAAAACCGTGCGATTAGTAGACGAAAGGACGTGCCTCTCCAATGGGAACCGAAAACATTTGATCGCAAGGTCATAGGTCAACCGATTCCTCCACAGGAAAACACGTCTGATACGTTATATACGACACTAGTGACGGTATGTGCGTCACATGACAGGAATATGATGTCGACCCACCTAACTTGTACACTTGGCGAATGGGTAAAAAGATTCTTCTACCTTGCCCGATTTAGGTTTTCTTGTGGATGTGATCATCACTCCCAAGAAAGTGATGAAAACATAAGAGCTTGTCCCATAAACTGCAACAAATGAATGCAACAGTTTCACAGTCGCACAGTTTTCCCTGTGCTCTGTCAAAACATATGTTTTTAACGTTTTCAATTTTTTCCGTGTGTAGCGTCCCCATACTACGGCGCAGTTACCTCGCATCGGACGGACGGACGGACAGATAATAATTGTCTGAAAATAAAAGAACTAGCAGTAGCAGAGAAAACTTGGAGTTTGAAGATTAATTACCAAAAAACAGAATACTTGACTAATGATTCAGATGAGCTATACATTGAAGGAAAGAAAATCAAAAAGATAAACACTTTCTGTTATTTGGGATCCATTTTAGAAATCGAGCGAAAATCAGAGTCAGAAATCAATAAAAGATTTAGTAGCGGACGGAGGGTCATTGGGATGCTTAACTCAGTCTTACGGAGCAGGAATGTAATGAGCAGAACTAAAAAATTAATATACAAATCCATATTAGAGAGTGTGGTTCTGAATGGAACGGAGACCTGGACAATTAACATGAAGCACATTAAAAAATTACAAGCTCTAGAAATGGATTTCTGGAGAAGATCGGCAAGAATCTACAGGAAAGAAAAGATAAGGAACAGCGAAGTAATAAGGAGAATGGAAATAAAAGAAAGAATATATGGCGTAATGGATAGGAAGAAATTACAGTGGTACGGGCATGTACGACGAATGGAGAAAACCAGAATACCAAAATTGATACTGCAGTGGGAACTGGAGGGGAGAAGAAGAAGAGGAAGGCCTATGACCACCTGGCTTCAAAACGTACAGCACACAAGGAGGAGAATGGGCGCAGAGGAAGATGACACACAAGATCGAAACACCTCGAGCAATATTTTGAGAATATAGTTTAAGAACGTTGATTGTTTGTATTGTAATTTCCAAGTAAATTATTATGTTGGAGATAAGCCTCTGTAATGAGGAAAAGCTCAAAATAATAATAATAAAATAAAAGATGAAACTTTTCACTTTTTTTTTTAAATCTCATTTCGTTCGTTGTATCTGCTCTGGGCGGACGTCGAAAGACACCCGTTTCAGTTCGTTGTAGATCCATTAACTCAGTTTTTTTATATTACAGAGGCCAACCAGCTCTCTGACCGAACACACACATTTTTTTTTTTTTCGGTCGTTGCGGACGTCGCAAGACATCCTGTTAAGTTCGTTTGTTGATCCTTCCACTCAGTTTTTTTTTATTACAGAGGCCAACCAGCTCTCTGACCGAACACACACATTTTTTTTTTTTTTTCGGTCGTTGCGGACGTCGCAAGACATCCTGTTAAGTTCGTTTGTTGATCCTTCCACTCAGTTTTTTTTTATTACAGAGGCCAACCAGCTCTCTGACCGAACACACACATTTTTTTTTTTTTTCGGTCGTTGCGGACGTCGCAAGACATCCTGTTAAGTTCGTTTGTTGATCCTTCCACTCAGTTTTTTTTTATTACAGAGGCCAACCAGCTCTCTGACCGAACACACACATTTTTTTTTTTTTTTCGGTCGTTGCGGACATCGCAAGACATCCTGTTAAGTTCGTTTGTTGATCCTTCCACTCAGTTTTTTTTTTATTACAGAGGCCAACCAGCTCTCTGACCGAACACACACATTTTTTTTTTTTTTCGGTCGTTGCGGACGTCGCAAGACATCCTGTTAAGTTCGTTTGTTGATCCTTCCACTCAGTTTTTTTTTATTACAGAGGCCAACCAGCTCTCTGACCGAACACACACATTTTTTTTTTTTTTTTTCGGTCGTTGCGGACGTCGCAAGACATCCTGTTAAGTTCGTTTGTTGATCCTTCCACTCAGTTTTTTTTTATTACAGAGGCCAACCAGCTCTCTGACCGAACACACACATTTTTTTTTTTTTTCGGTCGTTGCGGACGTCGCAAGACATCCTGTTAAGTTTGTTTGTTGATCCTTCCACTCAGTTTTTTTATTACAGAGGCCAACCAGCTCTCTGACCGAACACACACATTTTTTTTTTTTCGGTCGTTGCGGACGTCGCAAGACATCCTGTTAAGTTCGTTTGTTGATCCTTCCACTCAGTTTTTTTATTACAGAGGCCAACCAGCTCTCTGACCGAACACACACATTTATTTTTTTTTTGGTCGTTGCGGACGTCGCAAGACATCCTGTTAAGTTTGTTTGTTGATCCTTCCACTCAGTTTTTTTTTATTACAGAGGCCAACCAGCTCTCTGACCGAACACACACATTTTTTTTTTTTTCGGTCGTTGCGGACGTCGCAAGACATCCTGTTAAGTTTGTTTGTTGATCCTTCCACTCAGTTTTTTTTTATTACAGAGGCCAACCAGCTCTCTGACCGAACACACACATTTTTTTTTTTTTCGGTCGTTGCGGACGTCGCAAGACATCCTGTTAAGTTTGTTTGTTGATCCTTCCACTCAGTTTTTTTTTATTACAGAGGCCAACCAGCTCTCTGACCGAACACACACATTTTTTTTTTTTTCGGTCGTTGCGGACGTCGCAAGACATCCTGTTAAGTTTGTTTGTTGATCCTTCCACTCAGTTTTTTTTTATTACAGAGGCCAACCAGCTCTCTGACCGAACACACACATTTTTTTTTTTTTTCGGTCGTTGCGGACGTCGCAAGACATCCTGTTAAGTTTGTTTGTTGATCCTTCCACTCAGTTTTTTTATTACAGAGGCCAACCAGCTCTCTGACCGAACACACACATTTTTTTTTTTTTTCGGTCGTTGCGGACGTCGCAAGACATCCTGTTAAGTTTGTTTGTTGATCCTTCCACTCAGTTTTTTTTTATTACAGAGGCCAACCAGCACTCTGACCGAACACACACTTTTTTTTTTTTTTCGGTCGTTGCGGACGTCGCAGGACATCCTGTTAAGTTCGTTTGTTGATCCTTCCACTCAGTTTTTTTTTTATTACAGAGGCCAACCAGCTCTCTGACCGAACACACACATTTTTTTTTTTTTTCGGTCGTTGCGGACGTCGCAAGACATCCTGTTAAGTTTGTTTGTTGATCCTTCCACTCAGTTTTTTTTTATTACAGAGGCCAACCAGCACTCTGACCGAACACACACTTTTTTTTTTTTTTCGGTCGTTGCGGACGTCGCAGGACATCCTGTTAAGTTCGTTTGTTGATCCTTCCACTCAGTTTTTTTATTACAGAGGCCAACCAGCTCTCTGACCGAACACACACATTTTTTTTTTTTTTCGGTCGTTGCGGACGTCGCAAGACATCCTGTTAAGTTTGTTTGTTGATCCTTCCACTCAGTTTTTTTTTATTACAGAGGCCAACCAGCTCTCTGACCGAACACACACTTTTTTTTTTTTTTCGGTCGTTGCGGACGTCGCAAGACATCCTGTTAAGTTTGTTTGTTGATCCTTCCACTCAGTTTTTTTTTATTACAGAGGCCAACCAGCTCTCTGACCGAACACACACATTTTTTTTTTTTTCGGTCGTTGCGGACGTCGCAAGACATCCTGTTAAGTTCGTTTGTTGATCCTTCCACTCAGTTTTTTTATTACAGAGGCCAACCAGCTCTCTGACCGAACACACACATTTTTTTTTTTTTCGGTCGTTGCGGACGTCGCAAGACATCCTGTTAAGTTTGTTTGTTGATCCTTCCACTCAGTTTTTTTTTTATTACAGAGGCCAACCAGCTCTCTGACCGAACACACACATTTTTTTTTTTTTCGGTCGTTGCGGACGTCGCAAGACATCCTGTTAAGTTCGTTTGTTGATCCTTCCACTCAGTTTTTTTATTACAGAGGCCAACCAGCTCTCTGACCGAACACACACATTTTTTTTTTTTTTCGGTCGTTGCGGACGTCGCAAGACATCCTGTTAAGTTTGTTTGTTGATCCTTCCACTCAGTTTTTTTTTATTACAGAGGCCAACCAGCACTCTGACCGAACACACACTTTTTTTTTTTTTTCGGTCGTTGCGGACGTCGCAGGACATCCTGTTAAGTTCGTTTGTTGATCCTTCCACTCAGTTTTTTTTTTATTACAGAGGCCAACCAGCTCTCTGACCGAACACACACATTTTTTTTTTTTTCGGTCGTTGCGGACGTCGCAAGACATCCTGTTAAGTTTGTTTGTTGATCCTTCCACTCAGTTTTTTTTTATTACAGAGGCCAACCAGCACTCTGACCGAACACACACTTTTTTTTTTTTTTCGGTCGTTGCGGACGTCGCAGGACATCCTGTTAAGTTCGTTTGTTGATCCTTCCACTCAGTTTTTTTTTTATTACAGAGGCCAACCAGCTCTCTGACCGAACACACACATTTTTTTTTTTTTTCGGTCGTTGCGGACGTCGCAAGACATCCTGTTAAGTTTGTTTGTTGATCCTTCCACTCAGTTTTTTTTTATTACAGAGGCCAACCAGCACTCTGACCGACCACACACTTTTTTTTTTTTTTCGGTCGTTGCGGACGTCGCAGGACATCCTGTTAAGTTCGTTTGTTGATCCTTCCACTCAGTTTTTTTTTATTACAGAGGCCAACCAGCTCTCTGACCGAACACACACATTTTTTTTTTTTTCGGTCGTTGCGGACGTCGCAGGACATCCTGTTAAGTTTGTTTGTTGATCCTTCCACTCAGTTTTTTTTTATTACAGAGGCCAACCAGCTCTCTGACCGAACACACACATTTTTTTTTTTTTTCGGTCGTTGCGGACGTCGCAGGACATCCTGTTAAGTTTGTTTGTTGATCCTTCCACTCAGTTTTTTTTTATTACAGAGGCCAACCAGCTCTCTGACCGAACACACACATTTTTTTTTTTTTCGGTCGTTGCGGACGTCGCAAGACATCCTGTTAAGTTTGTTTGTTGATCCTTCCACTCAGTTTTTTTTTATTACAGAGGCCAACCAGCTCTCTGACCGAACACACACATTTTTTTTTTTTCGGTCGTTGCGGACGTCGCAAGACATCCTGTTAAGTTTGTTTGTTGATCCTTCCACTCAGTTTTTTTTTATTACAGAGGCCAACCAGCTCTCTGACCGAACACACACATTTTTTTTTTTTTTCGGTCGTTGCGGACGTCGCAAGACATCCTGTTAAGTTCGTTTGTTGATCCTTCCACTCAGTTTTTTTTTATTACAGAGGCCAACCAGCACTCTGACCGAACACACACTTTTTTTTTTTTTTTCGGTCGTTGCGGACGTCGCAGGACATCCTGTTAAGTTTGTTTGTTGATCCTTCCACTCAGTTTTTTTTTATTACAGAGGCCAACCAGCTCTCTGACCGAACACACACATTTTTTTTTTTTTTCGGTCGTTGCGGACGTCGCAAGACATCCTGTTAAGTTTGTTTGTTGATCCTTCCACTCAGTTTTTTTTTATTACAGAGGCCAACCAGCACTCTGACCGAACACACACTTTTTTTTTTTTTTCGGTCGTTGCGGACGTCGCAGGACATCCTGTTAAGTTCGTTTGTTGATCCTTCCACTCAGTTTTTTTTTTATTACAGAGGCCAACCAGCTCTCTGACCGAACACACACATTTTTTTTTTTTTTCGGTCGTTGCGGACGTCGCAAGACATCCTGTTAAGTTTGTTTGTTGATCCTTCCACTCAGTTTTTTTTTATTACAGAGGCCAACCAGCACTCTGACCGAACACACACTTTTTTTTTTTTTTCGGTCGTTGCGGACGTCGCAGGACATCCTGTTAAGTTCGTTTGTTGATCCTTCCACTCAGTTTTTTTTTTATTACAGAGGCCAACCAGCTCTCTGACCGAACACACACATTTTTTTTTTTTTCGGTCGTTGCGGACGTCGCAAGACATCCTGTTAAGTTTGTTTGTTGATCCTTCCACTCAGTTTTTTTTTATTACAGAGGCCAACCAGCACTCTGACCGAACACACACTTTTTTTTTTTTTCGGTCGTTGCGGACGTCGCAGGACATCCTGTTAAGTTCGTTTGTTGATCCTTCCACTCAGTTTTTTTTTATTACAGAGGCCAACCAGCTCTCTGACCGAACACACACTTTTTTTTTTTTTTCGGTCGTTGCGGACGTCGCAAGACATCCTGTTAAGTTTGTTTGTTGATCCTTCCACTCAGTTTTTTTATTACAGAGGCCAACCAGCTCTCTGACCGAACACACACATTTTTTTTTTTTCGGTCGTTGCGGACGTCGCAAGACATCCTGTTAAGTTCGTTTGTTGATCCTTCCACTCATTTTTTTTATTACAGAGGCCAACCAGCTCTCTGACCGAACACACACATTTTTTTTTTTTGGTCGTTGCGGACGTCGCAAGACATCCTGTTAAGTTTGTTTGTTGATCCTTCCACTCAGTTTTTTTTTATTACAGAGGCCAACCAGCTCTCTGACCGAACACACACATTTTTTTTTTTTTCGGTCGTTGCGGACGTCGCAAGACATCCTGTTAAGTTTGTTTGTTGATCCTTCCACTCAGTTTTTTTTTTATTACAGAGGCCAACCAGCTCTCTGACCGAACACACACATTTTTTTTTTTTTCGGTCGTTGCGGACGTCGCAAGACATCCTGTTAAGTTTGTTTGTTGATCCTTCCACTCAGTTTTTTTTTATTACAGAGGCCAACCAGCTCTCTGACCGAACACACACATTTTTTTTTTTTTCGGTCGTTGCGGACGTCGCAAGACATCCTGTTAAGTTTGTTTGTTGATCCTTCCACTCAGTTTTTTTTTATTACAGAGGCCAACCAGCTCTCTGACCGAACACACACATTTTTTTTTTTTTTCGGTCGTTGCGGACGTCGCAAGACATCCTGTTAAGTTTGTTTGTTGATCCTTCCACTCAGTTTTTTTATTACAGAGGCCAACCAGCTCTCTGACCGAACACACACATTTTTTTTTTTTTCGGTCGTTGCGGACGTCGCAAGACATCCTGTTAAGTTCGTTTGTTGATCCTTCCACTCAGTTTTTTTATTACAGAGGCCAACCAGCTCTCTGACCGAACACACACATTTTTTTTTTTTTCGGTCGTTGCGGACGTCGCAAGACATCCTGTTAAGTTTGTTTGTTGATCCTTCCACTCAGTTTTTTTTTATTACAGAGGCCAACCAGCACTCTGACCGAACACACACTTTTTTTTTTTTTTCGGTCGTTGCGGACGTCGCAGGACATCCTGTTAAGTTCGTTTGTTGATCCTTCCACTCAGTTTTTTTTTTATTACAGAGGCCAACCAGCTCTCTGACCGAACACACACATTTTTTTTTTTTTCGGTCGTTGCGGACGTCGCAAGACATCCTGTTAAGTTTGTTTGTTGATCCTTCCACTCAGTTTTTTTTTATTACAGAGGCCAACCAGCACTCTGACCGAACACACACTTTTTTTTTTTTTCGGTCGTTGCGGACGTCGCAGGACATCCTGTTAAGTTCGTTTGTTGATCCTTCCACTCAGTTTTTTTTTATTACAGAGGCCAACCAGCTCTCTGACCGAACACACACTTTTTTTTTTTTTTCGGTCGTTGCGGACGTCGCAAGACATCCTGTTAAGTTTGTTTGTTGATCCTTCCACTCAGTTTTTTTATTACAGAGGCCAACCAGCTCTCTGACCGAACACACACATTTTTTTTTTTTCGGTCGTTGCGGACGTCGCAAGACATCCTGTTAAGTTCGTTTGTTGATCCTTCCACTCATTTTTTTTATTACAGAGGCCAACCAGCTCTCTGACCGAACACACACATTTTTTTTTTTGGTCGTTGCGGACGTCGCAAGACATCCTGTTAAGTTTGTTTGTTGATCCTTCCACTCAGTTTTTTTTTATTACAGAGGCCAACCAGCTCTCTGACCGAACACACACATTTTTTTTTTTTTCGGTCGTTGCGGACGTCGCAAGACATCCTGTTAAGTTTGTTTGTTGATCCTTCCACTCAGTTTTTTTTTTATTACAGAGGCCAACCAGCTCTCTGACCGAACACACACATTTTTTTTTTTTTCGGTCGTTGCGGACGTCGCAAGACATCCTGTTAAGTTTGTTTGTTGATCCTTCCACTCAGTTTTTTTTTATTACAGAGGCCAACCAGCTCTCTGACCGAACACACACATTTTTTTTTTTTTCGGTCGTTGCGGACGTCGCAAGACATCCTGTTAAGTTTGTTTGTTGATCCTTCCACTCAGTTTTTTTTTATTACAGAGGCCAACCAGCTCTCTGACCGAACACACACATTTTTTTTTTTTTTCGGTCGTTGCGGACGTCGCAAGACATCCTGTTAAGTTTGTTTGTTGATCCTTCCACTCAGTTTTTTTATTACAGAGGCCAACCAGCTCTCTGACCGAACACACACATTTTTTTTTTTTTCGGTCGTTGCGGACGTCGCAAGACATCCTGTTAAGTTCGTTTGTTGATCCTTCCACTCAGTTTTTTTATTACAGAGGCCAACCAGCTCTCTGACCGAACACACACATTTTTTTTTTTTTCGGTCGTTGCGGACGTCGCAAGACATCCTGTTAAGTTTGTTTGTTGATCCTTCCACTCAGTTTTTTTTTATTACAGAGGCCAACCAGCACTCTGACCGAACACACACTTTTTTTTTTTTTTCGGTCGTTGCGGACGTCGCAGGACATCCTGTTAAGTTCGTTTGTTGATCCTTCCACTCAGTTTTTTTTTTATTACAGAGGCCAACCAGCTCTCTGACCGAACACACACATTTTTTTTTTTTTTCGGTCGTTGCGGACGTCGCAAGACATCCTGTTAAGTTTGTTTGTTGATCCTTCCACTCAGTTTTTTTTTATTACAGAGGCCAACCAGCACTCTGACCGAACACACACTTTTTTTTTTTTTTTCGGTCGTTGCGGACGTCGCAGGACATCCTGTTAAGTTCGTTTGTTGATCCTTCCACTCAGTTTTTTTTTTATTACAGAGGCCAACCAGCTCTCTGACCGAACACACACATTTTTTTTTTTTTTTCGGTCGTTGCGGACGTCGCAAGACATCCTGTTAAGTTTGTTTGTTGATCCTTCCACTCAGTTTTTTTTTATTACAGAGGCCAACCAGCACTCTGACCGAACACACACTTTTTTTTTTTTTCGGTCGTTGCGGACGTCGCAGGACATCCTGTTAAGTTCGTTTGTTGATCCTTCCACTCAGTTTTTTTTTATTACAGAGGCCAACCAGCTCTCTGACCGAACACACACATTTTTTTTTTTTTTCGGTCGTTGCGGACGTCGCAGGACATCCTGTTAAGTTTGTTTGTTGATCCTTCCACTCAGTTTTTTTTTATTACAGAGGCCAACCAGCTCTCTGACCGAACACACACATTTTTTTTTTTTCGGTCGTTGCGGACGTCGCAAGACATCCTGTTAAGTTTGTTTGTTGATCCTTCCACTCAGTTTTTTTTTATTACAGAGGCCAACCAGCACTCTGACCGAACACACACTTTTTTTTTTTTTTCGGTCGTTGCGGACGTCGCAGGACATCCTGTTAAGTTCGTTTGTTGATCCTTCCACTCAGTTTTTTTTTATTACAGAGGCCAACCAGCTCTCTGACCGAACACACACATTTTTTTTTTTTTTCGGTCGTTGCGGACGTCGCAGGACATCCTGTTAAGTTCGTTTGTTGATCCTTCCACTCAGTTTTTTTTTTATTACAGAGGCCAACCAGCTCTCTGACCGAACACACACATTTTTTTTTTTTTTCGGTCGTTGCGGACGTCGCAAGACATCCTGTTAAGTTTGTTTGTTGATCCTTCCACTCAGTTTTTTTTTATTACAGAGGCCAACCAGCACTCTGACCGAACACACACTTTTTTTTTTTTTCGGTCGTTGCGGACGTCGCAGGACATCCTGTTAAGTTCGTTTGTTGATCCTTCCACTCAGTTTTTTTTTATTACAGAGGCCAACCAGCTCTCTGACCGAACACACACATTTTTTTTTTTTTCGGTCGTTGCGGACGTCGCAAGACATCCTGTTAAGTTTGTTTGTTGATCCTTCCACTCAGTTTTTTTTTATTACAGAGGCCAACCAGCACTCTGACCGAACACACACTTTTTTTTTTTTTTCGGTCGTTGCGGACGTCGCAGGACATCCTGTTAAGTTCGTTTGTTGATCCTTCCACTCAGTTTTTTTTTATTACAGAGGCCAACCAGCTCTCTGACCGAACACACACATTTTTTTTTTTTTTCGGTCGTTGCGGACGTCGCAAGACATCCTGTTAAGTTTGTTTGTTGATCCTTCCACTCAGTTTTTTTTTATTACAGAGGCCAACCAGCTCTCTGACCGAACACACACATTTTTTTTTTTTTTCGGTCGTTGCGGACGTCGCAGGACATCCTGTTAAGTTCGTTTGTTGATCCTTCCACTCAGTTTTTTTTTATTACAGAGGCCAACCAGCTCTCTGACCGAACACACACATTTTTTTTTTTTTTCGGTCGTTGCGGACGTCGCAAGACATCCTGTTAAGTTTGTTTGTTGATCCTTCCACTCAGTTTTTTTTTATTACAGAGGCCAACCAGCTCTCTGACCGAACACACACATTTTTTTTTTTTTTCGGTCGTTGCGGACGTCGCAAGACATCCTGTTAAGTTTGTTTGTTGATCCTTCCACTCAGTTTTTTTTTATTACAGAGGCCAACCAGCTCTCTGACCGAACACACACATTTTTTTTTTTTTTCGGTCGTTGCGGACGTCGCAGGACATCCTGTTAAGTTCGTTTGTTGATCCTTCCACTCAGTTTTTTTTTATTACAGAGGCCAACCAGCTCTCTGACCGAACACACACATTTTTTTTTTTTTTCGGTCGTTGCGGACGTCGCAAGACATCCTGTTAAGTTTGTTTGTTGATCCTTCCACTCAGTTTTTTTTTATTACAGAGGCCAACCAGCTCTCTGACCGAACACACACATTTTTTTTTTTTTTCGGTCGTTGCGGACGTCGCAAGACATCCTGTTAAGTTTGTTTGTTGATCCTTCCACTCAGTTTTTTTTTATTACAGAGGCCAACCAGCTCTCTGACCGAACACGCTGAGCTACCGTGCCGGCGACTGTCCTTGATGTTGCCTATCTTGTGCATGCACTACTCAGTTTGTATATTTAGCTTATTCTTTTCATAGTTCCACACAACTTCTTCCTGTTTTCTCGCTTGACCTGCGTTCAGTTTTCCAAGGCCTATCCACGGTGCCAACTTACAACTGAATCTGAGGCGGGTGCGATGGGGAGGTTCCCTCGTCAGTGCAGTAGAAATCGGCCCCTCTGACTGTACAGTAGACTTGGCCACTGTTTCTATGTTTCGATACAGTGTATCGATACGTGGAACTGTTTCAGTGTTTCGGAACGGTTGTGGTTCACTGTTTCGAAACAGTGGTGATTCATTCCGCCCCTGTCTCGGAACAGATTCGATCTCGAGCCAGACACAGAAACTGTATCGTTGTTTCAAAATAAGGCTGTTTCAGTCCACCTGTGCCTGGAACGGACTAATTGTATCGAAACAGTGATGTTTCATTCCACTCTGTGTCGGACGAGATTCGGGCTCGGCACAGGCACTGAAACACAACATACCACTTCATGAAACTCTTTAAAGAGTGTCGAAATCTTTTTGACAAGCAATAGCATGAAGCTTAAGATATCCGAAAATAAAGCTTCGTTTCTAGCTGACTGTCCTGTTTCGAAATGGCGTGACATCTGCTTTATAAACACTAACCAAACAATAAAACAACGCATACTATTCACATTCAAAATAATAAATATGTGAAAATCATTCAGTTAAATTACACTTTTTTTATAACATACGCTTTTCTGTTCATGTACAGTAATCATATTAAGAAACGCAAGTAAGCCTACAACATTTTGGATAAAAAAAGGCGTAGAGTGACAGTTATTAGACATATACATAAATTTGATGTAGGTACAATTGCAAGCAATCTGTTTGACAAATCACTGATAGTGTAATGGTGTACGGGAAGGGCTGGGAAGCATGGTGAATTTATAGTAACGGTTCGAAACACCTTGAAAGACAAAAAAAATTTATGTTTTATTTTGTTATTTATTCCAATTATTTGGCGTTATTTGTGAGTCTATAGTCACTGTGCCTGTTATCCACAATGATTCCCCTTGTGTAGATGGAAATAAGCAGGATGGGTATATTACCCATACTAACGGAATGTGTGTTTCTGCAGTTTGCTCCCACCTCCAGTTCCGTTCGTGGTGGTTCTTCTGTCTTCAGCTATGGCTGTCCTCAGCCAATTGAAAAGTATGAAACTCACGCGACACGAAAGCAGCGCATTTGCTGCAGGAAATACGAAACTGCCAAGACGCCTAAGTGGTAGTTTCATACTTTCTGCGACATGATTAGCGCTCTCGCACCTTATTTGTGTTTATATGGACATACTTATACAGTAGACATTCAAGATGATAAAATGTGTAGGTTTTTTAGAATACTAAACACAAACTGTTTCACTGTTTCGAAACAACGTATCGGAACATTACATTGTACTGTTTCATTTGTTTCGAAACAGTTACGTGTTTCAGTTTGCCCATCTCTGCTGTACAGTACACTGTCGGGCAGGTTGTTCCGAGGCATGGCGTGGACGTGGCTGCTGGTGGCAGCTGTGGCTGCGTGTGGTCGGCCCACCACGGCAGATGGCGGCGACTACCGCCTGCCCACGGCGTTCCTCCCCACCTCCTACCAGCTGGAGGTCCTGCCCCACCTGGACGCCTCCGGGCCGCCCTTCACCTTCGAGGGCATCGTCACCATCAACCTCACGGTGAGTACTCGCTTCCGATCCACGTAACAACGTCTTCCTAATCACTAAGTACAATGTTGCTGTTGTTGTTGTGGTCTTCAGTCCAGAGATTGGTTTGATGCAGCTCTCCGTGCTAATCTATCCCGTGCACACACACACACACACACACACACACACACACATACATATATATATATATATATATATATATATATATATATATATATATATTTATTTATTTATTTATTTATTTTATTATAAACACACACACACCTTGAACTAAAGAAACAAGCAGCTAAAATTGGCCTTCCAACTAACAAAAAATACATACAACAAAAAATCCCTTTCATGGGGGTCCAAAATTACACATTACAAGACAGTGATTAAGCCAGAAGCACTGTATACAGCAGAAACACTTAACATGAATTTCAAAGGCCAAATGGAGAAACTTGAGGTCAAGGAAAGAAAAATTTTAAGAAAAATCATTGGTACAAAATTTCAAGACAATAAGGTTATATACATCAAAAATGAAACTCTCTACAAGAAAATTGAAAAACTTTCAGATTCTATGCGAAAAAGGAGAATAAATTTTTATGGTCATCTTCTCAGAATGAATTACAATAGATTAACTAAACAAATCTTTGACTTCTTCCGTAACCGAAAAACGAAGCCCGACTGGTTTAAAGAGAATGAGAAAGACCTAGTGGAATTAAATATTTCAGAAAATTCACTTATTGATCGAACTGCTAAATTAATTACTAAAGATGAAAACATAAGGTTCCAAGACAAATCCATACAAAAGTCCAAATCCTTCATCTCGGAAGAAGAGAGGAGAAGAAGATCAGAAAGAATGAAGAAATACTGGGCCCTACGAAAATAACAACGCACAAAAGAAATGATTGATCCAGCGTACCCCAAAGAGGGTGAAACGAAAGAAGAAGAAGAAGAAGAAACACACACATATATATGGTGCACACACATATAAACAAGGTGTTACAGAAAGGTACGGCCAAACCTTCAGGAAACATTCCTCACACACAAAGAAAGAAAATATGTTATCTGCACATGTGTCCGAAAACGCTTACTTTCCACGTTACAGCTCATTTTATTACTTCTCTTCAAATCACATTAATCATGGAATGGAAACACACAGCAACAGAACGTACCAGCGTGACTTCAAACACTTTGTTACAGGAAATGTTCAAAATGTCCTCCGTTAGCGAGGATACATGCATCCACCCTCCGTCGCATGGAATACCTGATGCGCTGCTGCACCCCTGGAGAATGGCGTATTGTATCACAGCCGTCCACAATACGAGCACGAAGAGTCTCTACATTTGGTACCGGGGTTGCGTAGACAAGAGCTTTCAAATGCCCCCATAAATGAAAGTCAGGAGAGCGTGGAGGCCATGGAATTGGTCCGCCTCTACCAATCCATCGGTCACCGAATCTGTTGTTGAGAAGCGTACGAACACTTGGACTGAAATGTGCAGGAGCTCCATCGTGCATGAATCACAAGTTGTGTTGTACTTGTAAAGGCACATGTTCTAGCAGCACAGCTACAGTATCCCGTATGAAATCATGATAACATGCTCCATTGAGCGTAGGTGGACGAAACTAAAATGAGCTCTAACATGGAAATTAAGCGTTTCCGGACACATGTCCACATAACATCTTTTATTTATTTGTGTGTGAGGAATGTTTCCTGAAAGTTTGGCCGTACCTTTTTGTAACACCATATATATATATGTTGTTGTTGTGGTCTTCAGTCCTGAGACTGGTTTGATGCAGCTCTCCATGCTACTCTATCCTGTGCAAGCTTCTTCATCTCCCAGTACCTACTGCAACCTACATCCTTCTGAATCTGCTTAGTGTATTCATCTCTTGGTCTCCCTCTACGATTTTTACCCTCCACGCTGCCCTCCAGTACTAAATTGGTGATCCCTTGATGCCTCAGAATATGTCCTACCGATCGATACGTTCTTCTAGTCAAGTTGTGCCACAAACTTCTCCCCAATCCTATTCAACACCTCCTCATTAGTTATATGATCTACCCATCTAATCTTCAGAATTCTTCTGTAGCATCACATTTCGAAAGCTTCTATTCCCTTCTTGTCTAAACTATTTATCGTTCCCTTCCATATATGGCTGCACTCCATACAAATACTTTCAGAAAAGACTTCCTGACATTTAAATCTATACTCGGCGTCAAAAATTTCTCTTCTTCAGAAACGCTTTTCTTGCCATTGCCAGTTTACATTTGAAGGGCTTATTTCAATGGTGGTACAAGTCCATTTTTGTTCGCTGTGAGATGCAGAGTCCTAAAGTTAAATGAGCGTTGTAAAATCTGCAGTTGAGATACCAGAAATATTCAAGCATATGGCTTCTTCCTAGAGATGAACCTTTCTTTCTGTTTGTTTGGATCAATAATTTCAGAAGCACTATAGGCAGAAAGTGAAGGTAATGGACTTGTACCACTATTGAAATAAGCCCTTCAAATGTAGACTGGCAATGGCAAGGAAAGCCTTTTTTTGTTCAGGTTGTACCACAAATTCCTCTTTTCCCCAGTTCTACTCAGTATGACCTCATTAATTACGTGATCTACCTGTCTAATCTTCAGCATTCTTCTGTATACCACATTTCGAAAGCTTCTATTCTGTTCTTGTCTAAACTATTTATCGTCCATGTTTCACTTCCATACATGGCTACATCCCATACAAATACTTTCAGAAAGGACTTCCTGACATTTAAATCTATACTCGATGTTAACACATTTCTCTTCTTCAGAAACGCCTTGACATAGCCAGTCTACGTTTCATATCCTCTCTACTTCCATCATCATCAATTATTTTGCTTCCCAAATAGCAAAACTCATTTACTACTATAAGTGTCTGATTACCTAATCTCATTCCCTTAGCATCACCCTATTTAATTCGACAACATTCCATTATCCTGGTTTTGCTTTTGTTGATGTTCATCTTATATCCTTCTTTCAAGACACTGTCCATTTCATTCAGCTGCTCTTCCAGGATCTTTGCTGTCTCTAACAGGATTACAATGTCGTCGGCAAACCTCAAAGTTTTTATGTCCTCTCCATGCTTTTTAATTCCTAATCCGAATTTTCCTTTTGTTCCCTTTACTGCTTGCTCAATACACAGATTGGATAACATATGGGATAGGCTACAGCCCTGTCTTATTCCCTTCCAAACCACTGCTTCCCTTTCATGCCCCTCGACTCTTATAACTGCAATCTGGCTTCTGTACAAATTGTAAATAGTCTGTCGCTCCCTCTGTTTTACCCCTGACCTCTTCATACATACTGTGTATAAAATTATATGAAAGTTTTCAGAAAATTCGATAAATAATACTGGTATCGACAGCTACCGTTGAGGAAAAGTAATGCTAGAAGAGGATGTGCCGTTACAAACTGTCCTGGTTTAGTAGTGACTACAGACATGTGTGACTTAGGAGTAACTGGTGTATCACCGTACCCCATTCTTTTCAATTCCCTATACACATCCGTCTGGCTAGCTGGACTGCTGATAATAGTTTGAAACTCACGAGCGAGTCTTTCCGCCGATTTCACGCGATTTTTTTTTTTTTTTTTTTTGCAGCCACCCTCCATAATATTAGAGGGTCTCTGTTCGCCGGTATATGAATTCTGCCTGTCCTAGGGTTAGCTGTTGTTGTTCCTCCGCTTTTCCAGTTCATATCCACGTCACTAACAGTCGACATGAGCAGTTCTGTTGACGTCTGTCTGACGTATCTGTCACTCAGGTGATACCCAATCACTAGTCCACGTTAGGAGTTACTCAGCATTCTGCTGTCACTGTTTCTCTACTGACAACACTCACCGCTTTCTTTTATAATTGTGGGTCCATCTCTGGTTGCATTAAAAGTGGTGGCTCGTTTTATTTTACAGGTTGCTATCCCTTGCTGTAGGGGCTGTGATTTTTGAGAGTTTTTGTCTGGACCAGCAAGGTGAAACAGAGGCAACTACTTCCGCCACATGAAGTGGATTTAGTGCTCACGTCCTCACACTGAGCCGTGAACACTCCCCAGTCTATCAATCGGGAATAACTGAAAATTGTTATTACTATTGTCGGTGCCATGCGTGCAATGGTCGTGGCAGGCGCGCCATATTGTATATTTATCCTATCGTTAATGGCGTGAGACCTGCACGACCTTACAGCAACCGTTATAATTCCGCATTATTCTGTGACACTAGGGGTGATTTCACGTAATGAAAGGTGAAACGTCCCTTTTGTACATTTATAGACGACTGTGCTTAAACTGACACACAGTATTTTTTTAGCGCAACGCAATCTGACTTTCAGAAATCCCTACAAAGGAAAGGCCCTGACTAACATTAACCTGTACCTTTCAAAAATCACTTACCTCACCAAAAATCTTCGTTACTCGAACTACTGCAATACAGCGAGCGCCACTACTGCCAGCTAAATAAAAGATTCAAACTACGGAAGGCACTAACTACTGATAGGCATAGTTAGCAAATGAAAGATTTTAATAGAGAACAAACAATGTATTTACCTTAATACTGTTGAAAAACCATAATATACATAGCAGTTCATAATATCCAGTATCACAAATTTCAAAACTCCGCCATCTCTCTCCCCACATCCACCACTGCTGGCGGCTCACCTCCAACTGCGCAACGCTACGCGCTGTTCACATCCAGCTGCCCCTCTACAATGGCAGACAACAATGCAAACTAGCCACAGACTGCACACAGCACGGCCAGTGATTTTCATACAGAGCGCTACGTGGCATTAGCAATATAAAAATCTAAACAGCCTACTTACATAGCCTTGTGTGCAATTTCTTTTACTAATGAGACTTTGTGAAAAAAAACCTGTAATTACTATTATGATGAATGATCAGGACTGTCTTTGTGGACTGTGAGAAAATTTTAGCTTTTGACCAACATTGTATCAATAAGTTTGATTTCTTTGTTATTGTAATTATGAAAAATTTTATCAAATCATTATTGGCCACTGCCCAAAACAATTTGTAAAATTTTTTGTGGGGAGCATGGGGGCTATGTAAGTAGGCTGTTTATGTTTTCTTTGTTTTCTTATTGGCAACGTTACGTAGCGCTCTGTGTGCTAGTTTGCATTGTTGTCTGCCATTGTAGTGTTGGGCAGCGGCAGCTGGATGTGAACAGCGCGTAGCGTTGCGCAGTTGGAGGTGAGCCGCCAGCAGTGGTGGATGTGGGGAGAGAGATGGCGGAGTTTTGTAATTTTTGTCATGAACTACTATATATATTATGAGTATTAAGGTAAATACATTGTTTGTTCTCTATTAAAATCTTTCATTTGCTAACTATGCCTATCAGTAGTTAGTGCCTTCTGTAGTTTGAATCTTTTATTTAGCTGGCAGTAGTGGCGCTCGCTGTATTGCAGTAGTTCGAGTAATGAAGATTTTTGTGAGGTAAGTGATTTGTGAAAGGTACCGGTTAATGTTAGTCAGGGCCATTCTTTTGTAGGGATTTCTGAAAGTCAGATTGCGTTGCGCTAAAAATATTGTGTGTCAGTTTAAGCACAGTCTTGTATAAATTGTTCTAAGGGGACGTTACAAAGGGAGAATGTAAGATTGAAGGACTCATATATTAAACAGTTGAAATTTGAACAATAATACAACCAAATGGGGGTGGGGGGAAGAAAGATTCGAGTTCAGCAGCCTGCCTCAACGTACGTTCATAACAAGCCACGATAGCAGGAGGGAAGGAATTTTAGTAACGATCGCCGTATTATCAAATGGGGTCCCATTTACTAAAGGAAGAGGTTGCAGGCGTGCAACGACCACCACCAGGAATCAGCCAAAGACTAAGAAGCTGCTACTGTGCGTGAATCGCTCGGTAGCCTCCCGTACTGAAGCAATAAAACCCGCAAGACGCGAAACTATTCACAATAACCTATCAGGGCCGCAGGGCGCGAAGCTACAGTGCACGTCGGCGCTCATGCTTACCGAACTTCGCCGGCCTAAGTGACCGAGCGGTTCTAGGCGCTACAGTCTGGAACCGCGCGACCGCTACGGTCGCAGCTTCGAATCCTGCCTCGGGCATGGATGTGTGTGATGTCCTTAGGTTAGTTAGGTTTCAGTAGTTCTAAGTTCTAGGGGACTGATAACCTCAGAAGTTAAGTCCCATAGTGCTTAGAGTTCAATTTTACACAGAGTACGCGAAGGAACTTGCCCCCCTTCTTGCAGCGGTGTACCGTAGGTCTCTAGAAGAGCGTAGCGTTCCAAAGGATTGGAAAAGGGCACAGGTCATCCCCGTTTTCAAGAAGGGACGTCGAACAGATGTGCAGAACTATAGATCTATATCTCTAACGTCGATCAGTTGTAGAATTTTGGAACGCGTATTGTGTGCGAGTATAATGACTTTTCTGGAGACTAGAAACTAGAAATCTACTATGTAGGAATCAGCATGGGTTTCCAAAAAGACGGTCATGTGAAACCCAGCTCGCGCTATTCGTCCACGAGACTCAGAGGGCCATAGACACGGGTTCCCAGGTAGATGCCGTGTCTCTTGACTTCCGCAAGGCGTTCGACACAGTTCCCCACAGTCGTTTAATGAACAAAGTAAGAGCATATGGACTATCAGACCAATTGTGTGATTGGATTGAGGAGTTCTTACATAACAGGACGCAGCATGTCATTCTCAATGGAGAGAAGTCTTCCGAAGTAAGAGTGATTTCAGGTGTGCCGCAGGGGAGTGTCATAGGACCGTTGCTATTCACAATATACATAAATGACCTGGTGGATGACATCGGAAGCTCACTGAGGCTTTTTGCAGATGATGCTGTGGTGTATCGAGAGGTTGTAACAATGGAAAATTGTACTGAAATGCAGGAGGCTCTGCAGCGAATTGACGCATGGTGCAGGGAATGGCAATTGAATCTCAATGTAGACAAGTGTAATGTGCTGCGAATACATAGAAAGAAAGATCCCTTATCATTTAGCTACAATATAACAGGTCAGCAACTGGAAGTAGTTAATTCCATAAATTATCTGGGAGTACGCAGTAGGAGTGATTTAAAATGGAATGATCATATAATGTTGATCGACGGTAAAGCAGAAGCCAGACTGAGATTCATTGGAAAAATCCTAAGGAAATGCAAACCGAAAACAAAGGAAGTAGGTTACAGTACGCTTGTTCGCCCACTGCTTGAATACTGCTCAGCAGTGTGGGATCCGTACAAGATAGGGTTGATAGAAGAGATAGAGAAGATCCAACGGAGAGCAGCGCGCTTCGTTACAGAATCATTTAGTAATCGCGGAAGCGTTACGGAGATGATAGATAATTTCCAGTGGAAGACTCTGCAGGAGAGACGCTCAGTAGCTCGGTACGGGCTTTTGTCAAAGTTTCGAGAACATACCTTCACCGAAGAGTCAAGCAGTATATTGCTCCCTCCTACGTATATCTCGCGAAGAGACCACGAGGATAAAATCAGAGAGATTAGAGCCCACACAGAGGCATACCGACAATCCTTCTTTCCACGAATAATACGAGACTGGAATAGAAGGGAGAACCGATAGAGGTGCAGAAGGTACCCTCCGCCACACACCATCAGGTGGCTTGCGGAGTATGGATGTAGATGTAGATGTAGATTTGAACCATTTTTTTTTTTTTTTTTTTTTTTGCTTACCGAACTTCATCTCCTGGAAGCGGCACCTCCGGTCTCGGGCACGGTCACACTAGAACTGCCCTACTGCCACTCTGTCCACCACCCATCCGCGGACGGCGGTTGGCGGCCAGCCGCGAAAAACGGGCGCGCACCTGAACTGGCCAATCAGAGGGCCGGAATCTCACAGGAAGGCGACCTCGCGACGTTAAAATAGAGCAAAAATCTCAGTTACAAGGTTGGTAAGGCAGGTTGGGGAACTGAGAACAGGAGAAACTTTGGCCACTACTGAACTTTCAAAAGACACCACGTGCTACCCTGGCGATCGGAAAAAGGATGGGTAAAGGGAAGCCATCACGGCTGCTAGGAAGACTGCTGCCCTCGCCCATAGAGAAAGAAAATTCCTGGCGCCAAGCTCCTCTCACAGATCAGTGTGACACAAGCTGTAAAAATCGTCAAATAAATCAGGCAACCCATAGAAATTATTAATATTGCCTGAATTATTATTTTACCGAATACCAGAATGCTGGGATTAGAAATATGAAATGCGAGCACTGAATGGTGAATGAAGTGCACGTCTTTCAGCATCTACCGGTCAGTTCCACATTACATACAGGTGTCCAGATGCATCGGACCAACAGCGTATGTATTATTACTAGCGAACACAGCAATGCTTCACAGCCGCTCGATATCTTTGTCTATAGGATATACGTCGCAATCTCCCTCTCCATCTTCCTTCCCCACTTCTATCTTCATTTCCTCCCACATCTCTGTCCGTCTCCTCTTTCCCCTCTCTCTGACCCTGAGCCTTGTTACTGCAAATTCAGATTCCCTACTAGTATTTAATCATAAGCCGATAAGCCATAAGTACAGCTTTCCTGTTTTCTGTTCAAACCAGCTGGGAGGAAGAAAACAAAACATCACATTGTTGTGTATACGTCTAAGAAAAAGAAATGGTTCAAATGGTTCTGAGCACTATGGGACTTAACATCTGAGGTCATCGGTCCCCTAGTCTTAGAACTACATCTACATCTACATTTACACTCCGCAAGCCACCCAACGGTGTGTGGCGGAGGGCATTTTACGTGCCACTGTCATTACCTCCCTTTCCTGTTCCCGTTGCGTATGGTTCGCGAAAGAAACGACTGCCGGAAAACCTCCGTGCGCGCTCGAATCTCTCTAATTTTACATTTGTGATCGATCTCCTCGGGAGGTATAAGTAGGGGGAAGCAATATATTCGATACCTCATCCAGAAACGCACCCTCTCGAAACCTGGACAGCAAGCTACACCGCGATGCAGAGCGCCTCTCTTGCAGAGTTTTCCACTTGAGTTTGCTAAACATCTCCGCAACGCTATCACGCTTACCAAATAACGCTATGAGGAAACGCTCTTCTTTGGATCTTATCTATGTCCTCTGTCAACCCGACCTGGTACGGATCCCACACTGATGAGCAATACTCCAGTACAGGTCGAACGAGTGTTTTGTAAGCCACCTCCTTTGTTGATGGACTACATTTTCTAAGGACTCTCCCAATGAATCTCAACCTGGTAGCCGTCCTACCAACAATTAATTTTATGTGATCATTCCACTTCAAATCGTTCCGTACGCATACTCCCAGATATTTTACCGAAATAACTGCTACGAGTGTTTGTTCCGCTATCATATAATCATGCAATAAAGGATCCTTCTTTCTATGTATTCGCAATACATTACATTTGTCTATGTTAAGGGTCAGTTGCCACTCCCTGCACCAAGTGCCTATCCGCGGCAGATCTTCCTGCATTTCGCTGCGGTTTTCTAATGCTGCAACTTCTCTGTATACTACAGCATGGAACTTCCAACACTATCTACTTGGTCATTTAAATATATTGTGAAAAGCAATGGTCCCACAACACTCCCCTGTGGCACGCCAGAGGTCACTTTAACGTCTGTAGACGTCTCTCCATTGAGAACAACATGCTGTGTTCTGTTTGGTAAAAACTCTTCAATGCAGCCACACAGCTGGTTTGATATTCCGTAGGCTCTTACTTTGTTTATCAGGCGACAGCACGGAACTGTATCGACTGCCTTCCGGAAGTCAAGGAAAATGGCATCTACCTGGGAGCCTGTATCTGATATTTTCTGGGTCTCATGAACAAATGAAGCGAGTTGGGTCTCACACGATAGCTGTTTCCGGAATCCATGTTGATTCCTACAGAGTAGATTCTGGGCTTCCAGAAACTACATGATACGTGAGCAAAAAACATGTTCTAAAATTCTACAACAGATCTACAGGGTTATTACAAATGATTGAAGCGATTTCACAGCTGTACAATTACTTTATTATTTGAGATATTTTCACAATGCTTTGCACACACATACAAAAACTCAAAAAGTTTTTTTAGGCATTCACAAATGTTCGATATGTGCCCCTTTAGTGATTCGGCAGACATCAAGCCGATAATCAAGTTCCTCCCACACCCGGCGCAGCATGTCCCCATGAATGAGTTCGAAAGCATCGGTGATGTGAGCTCGCAGTTCTGGCACGTTTCTTGGTAGAGGAGGTTTAAACACGGAATCTTTCACATAACCCCACAGAAAGAAATCGCATGGGGTTAAGTCGGGAGAGCGTGGAGGCCATGACATGAATTGCTGATCATGATCTCCACCACGACCGATCCATCGGTTTTCCAATCTCCTGTTTAAGAAATGCCGAACATGATGATGGAAGTGCGGTGGAGCACCATCCTGTTGAAAGATGAAGTCGTCGCTGTCGGTCTCCAGTTGTGGCATGAGCCAATTTTCCAGCATGTCCAGATACACGTGTCCTGTAACGTTTTTTTCGCAGAAGAAAAAGGGGCCGTAAACTTTAAACCGTGAGATTGCACAAAATGGAGTTAGCAGTTGGTGGATCTTTGTTGAACTTCGTCCTGAAGTGTCGTTGCACTGTTATGACTGACTGATGTGAGTGCATTTCAAGCACGAAACACGCTTTCTCGGCTCCTGTCGCCATTTTGTCTCACTGCGCTCTCGAGCGCTCTGGCGGCAGAAATCTGAAGTGCGGCTTACCCCAACAAAACTTTATGAGTTTTTCTACGTATTGTAGGGAAGCAGCCTAATCACGCTGTAGTAAATTCACATCAGTTTCCATTGTGTGCCAGCCAGTCTGCTGTAACTAGCTCTGACGTCATAAATGTTGCGCAATACCTTAAAATTCAAGCAAATGATCTGAAACTTTTCCAGCATGTAAGGAATAATACTAAATTAATGTGTATTAAATATCAGTGCGATAACTTCAGCCATTTTTGAAATTTGAACGTTTTTCTGAAAAAATCATTGGCGCAACAGAAAGGAGCTAGAGACTTCAAAATTTATATTTAGACTCATCTTTCATAATGATTTAATAAAAACAGTACTTTGGATTTCACAGGTTAAGACTTTTGTGGAAATTCATGATTTTCTGGTTTTCATCTCAAAACTGAAGGAAGCAAGATAGATTAAGTAGGCTAATGAATAAGACTAGGATATTTAGATTTAAATAGGTTGGAGGTCCGCTATGACTATGAAGATGTGAAAAGTTTCTTTTGAATACCTATAAAATTATAGCGATAGCGGATCTCAAAAGGACCAGTTCAGAGCTCATCGGCTGCGTGCAGCGTAACTTAATTATTTCTCTCGCCCAAGATATTTAACTTAGCCACGTCATAATTTTATTATAAATACTTACCTGCGTGCTAAATGCACGATTAAATTAACAGCTTCATAAGCCATCAGCAAAAGAAGCTATAAATTATTATGTAACTTGAAGTGGTGCGTTACTAGCCCAGCGGCCAGTCGTGAGAGCCGAGTTAGAGCCGGCGTTCTCTTAGCCGTCCGCACCGAGGCTATATATATAAGAGCACTGCGCGAGTAAGGAAGGCCCCAGTTCTCTCCAGACGCTGAATAGCACGTCAGCTGTGTCGGGAGTCGCTTCGCTACGGTAGCGCTGCTACAAACTGCCTCGGGTGCCGTATTGAGTTACGATGTATACGCGTAACTGTGAAAACATTTCAAATGAAGGATTATTTTTGGAATGATTTTCATTATCTAGCTTCAGTTTGCGTGTTGTTGTATTTTCACGTGCCGTCGCGGGACAGACATTCTACCAATCATTTTAGCGTGGCGTTTGATGAGATTTTCTCATCAAATTTTGGCGAGCATTCTTTTGACATTCAATTCGGACATTTATAGTTGCATCAGCGAATTAGACTCTGAACTGCTCTGTTTGTTAGGCTGTTGGGATAATTGTGATGTTATCAGTGAATTTCAGAATATACTCAACTATTTTGGAAAATTGTTTTTGATTAGAAATCCCGAACAATCTCCTACTTCTTCAGAGCTATAAGCTGCAGCTATAATAATATTCTCAGGTTAAGTGGGCACTAGGAACTCTCATTACAGGCTCCACGTTTCGTTAAATCACTTTCTGGGTGCCAAAAAGCAAAGAGAGAGCCAGTGTTGAGAACGGCGAAAGACAGCATTATACAACATTCCAAAAGCCGGGAAGTGCAGTGTTTTTCCCACATTTAAATAACAAACTTTATTTCACAAGCAATTTGCTTACTCACTCGCCGCCCCACAGTATCTGTAGTGTGTCGTGACCATATGTCAATGAATGGAGCTACAGTGAATTTATGAAATCGCTTCAATCATCTGTAATAGCCCTGTATGTCAGAGATATAGGTCTATAGTTTTGCGCTATGTAAACCTAACTAACCTAAGGACATCACAGACTTCCATGCCTGAAGCACGATTCGAACCTGCGACCTTAGCAGCAACGCGGTTCCGGGCTGAAGCGCCTAGAACCGCTCAGCCTCAGCGTCCGGCTATACGTCTGTCCAAACTGTTATTGGAGTAACGTGTAAAAAAACTAAGTAAATCTGTGAAGTACGGTACGTTACCCCTTCTATATCAATATACTTTTATACATTGAAGAGCCAAAGAAACTGCTACACCTGCCTAATACCACGCAGGGCCCCCGCGAGCACGCAGAAGTACAACACGACGTCGAATGGACATGATTAATATCCGAAGTAGTGCTGGAGTGAATTGACACCATGAACCCTGCGGGGCTGTCCATAAATCCGCAAGAGTACGTCGGGATGGAAATCTCTTCTGAACAGCACGTTGGAAGGTACCCTAGATATGCTCAATAATGTTCATGTCTGGGGACTTTGGTGGCCAGCGGAAGTGTATAAACTCAGAAGATTTTTCCTGGAGCCACTCTGTAGCAATTCTGGACGTGACGGGTGTCGCATTGTCCTGCTGGTATTGCCCAAGTCCGCCAGAATGGACAATGGATGCAGGTGAGCAGACAGGATGCTTACGTACGTGCCACCTGTGAAATTCGCGTCTAGACATATCAGGGGTCTCGTATCGCTCCAACTGCACGCGTCCCACACCATTACATAGCCCCCACCAGCTTGAACAGTACCCTGCTGACATGCAGAATCCACGGATTCATGAGGGTGTCTCGATACCCATACATGTCCATCTGGTCTATACAATTTGAAACGAAACTCGCCCGATCAGGCAACATGTTTCCAGTCATCAACAGTCCATTGTCGATGCTGACGGGTACAGGCTAGGCGTAAAGCTTTCTCTCATGCAGTCATTTCAAGGGTACACGAGTGGGCATTCGACTCCGAAAGCCCAGATCGATGATATTTCGACGAATGGTTCGTACGCTGACGCTTGTTGAAGGCCCACATTGAAATCTGCAGCAATTTGCAGATGTGATTCTTGAGTTTCTCCCGGCGTATTTGATAATCAAAATATCCACGGGTGTGCTGCCGGCCTATAGTGTCCAACGGGCACAATATTTCGGCGATCATACATGTCGCCATCATCAGGTGAACTGACGGACTGAGCTCCTGTGAACGTGCCGGCACGGAGATCCGTACGCTATGGCTGCTCAGAGGGAACTGGGTTCGGTCGCGGCGGCGGCCGATTTAAATACCCTCCGCCCGCGGCGCGCTCCCTCCGCCGTCCGCGCCCCGCGCCACGGTCGCGCGGTGGAACAGATTGCGACGGCGTCTGAGATGACGTCGGTGTGATGGCTCTGTCCGCCGTGGTCGTCACAACTATACGTTTGCTCGATTTACTCTCGATTAACCCAATCGCTGGTTCCCAAGCCTTGCTAAGATTATAGCCACAGTCACGGATTATGAGGTCGTCATTGGTGCGAATTTCGATGGCCTCTCTAACAACGCTGTCCCAGTATCTCGACGTCTGTACCAGAATCCTCGTGCGGTCATACTCCATGGCGTGATTTTCCGACAAACAATGTTCCGCGACCGCCGACTTGCTCGGATACATCAGTCGAGTGTGCCTCTGGTGTTCACGGCATCGATCCTCGACGGTACGCATCGTCTGACCAATATACGACTTGCCACATTGACACGGAATCTGGTACACGCCGGCCTTCCTCAAACCGAGGTCATCTTTGGCGCTCCCCACCAGTGCACGAGTTTTATTCGGAGGACAAAACACAGTTCCGACCCGGTGTTTCTTCAGAATGCGGGCGATTTTCCCCGAGAGTGCGCCTGTGTATGGAATAAATGCAGTGCCTACCTCCTCCCTCGTGACTTCATCCATCTCAACAGGTTGTGCTGCAGTGGTTGGGCGGAGAGCACGTTGAATCTGTCACTCTGAGTACCCATTTTTTCGAAATACAGGAATTGGAACACCTGAGAACTATATTTCGAAAAAATGGGTACTCAGAGTGACAGATTCAACGTGCTCTCCGCCCAACCACTGCAGCACAACCTGTTGAGATGGATGAAGTCACGAGGGAGGAGGTAGGCACTGCATTTATTCCATACACAGGCGCACTCTCGGGGAAAATCGCCCGCATTCTGAAGAAACACCGGGTCGGAACTGTGTTTTGTCCTCCGAATAAAACTCGTGCACTGGTGGGGAGCGCCAAAGATGACCTCGGTTTGAGGAAGGCCGGCGTGTACCAGATTCCGTGTCAATGTGGCAAGTCGTATATTGGTCAGACGATGCGTACCGTCGAGGATCGATGCCGTGAACACCAGAGGCACACTCGACTGATGTATCCGAGCAAGTCGGCGGTCGCTGAACATTGTTTGTCGGAAAATCACGCCATGGAGTATGACCGCACGAGGATTCTGGTACAGACGTCGAGATACTGGGACAGCGTTGTTAGAGAGGCCATCGAAATTCGCACCAATGACGACCTCATAAACCGTGACTGTGGCTATAATCTTAGCAAGGCTTGGGAACCAGCGATTGGGTTAATCGAGAGTAAATCGAGCAAACGTATAGTTGTGACGACCACGGCGGACAGAGCCATCACACCGACGTCATCTCAGACGCCGTCGCAATCTGTTCCACCGCGCGACCGTGGCGCGGGGCGCGGACGGCGGAGGGAGCGCGCCGCGGGCGGAGGGTATTTAAATCGGCCGCCGCCGCGACCGAACCCAGTTCCCTCTGAGCAGCCATAGCGTACGGATCTCCGTGCCGGCACGTTCACAGGAGCTCAGTCCGTCAGTTCACCTGATGATGGCGACATGTATGATCGCCGAAATATTGTTCCCGTTGGACACTATAGACTGGCAGCACACCCGTGGATATTTTGAATTTGCAGATGGGTTACAGTATGTTGAACGATTCTCTTCAGTCATCTTTGGTCCCGTTCTCGGAGGATCTTTTTCCAGCCGCAGCGATGTCGGAGACTTGATGCTTTACCGGATGCCTCATATTCATCGCTACCTCGGAGATGCTGTGTCTCATCGCTTGTTACTCCACGTTCAAACTCACTTACATCTTGATAACTTGCCATTGTAGCAGCAGTAACCGATCTAACGACTGCGCCAGACGCTTGTCTCACGCAGGCCTTGCCAACCATAGCGCGGTATTCTGTCAGCGTACTCTTTATTTCAATACGCAAGCGTTTACCAGTTTCTTTGGCGCTCCAGTGTATAAACTGTAAATATCACTTTATAGTGTTTCTGAACTTTTTCTCGTGTGCATGGTTAACAACAAATAAAGTGGACGGACAAAAAACACGAAAATACCCTGACAAATGCGTGCTTGAATGTCGTGAACACAGATGCTACCCAAGCCTCCAGGTTGCACTGTTGTGTTTGGCAATGAACCGCACCTCTGCATTGCCCTCAATACGCTATACGTGTCAGTCGTGGAGAGAAATGTGTTCTGTCTAGCTGTGAATGTATTACGTCGGAGATAAATGAATTCGAACATGGGAAAATTGTTGCTTCCATAATTACGGTTGCCGAAGTGCTTGATACTTCAAGAGGCATCGTATCAAATATTTAAAGAGCACTCAAGAAAAGCGGGAAATCATCATCTTCTAAATCACAGCCCGCATCTCGTGGTCGTGCGGTAGCGTTCTCGCTTCCCACGCCCGGGTTCGATTCCCGGCGGGGTCAGGGATTTTCTCTGCCTCGTGATGTCTGGGTGTTGTGTGCTGTCCTTAGGTTAGTTAAGTTTAAGTAGTTCTAAGTTTTAGGGGACTGATGACCATAGATGTTAAGTCCCATAGTGCTCAGAGCCATTTGAACCATTTTTTCTAAATCACAAAGCGGAAGAAAGTGTGTGCCGAGTGATAGTGACAGACGCTCAACGTGGAGGACTGTCGAAAATTGTGAGGACGACAACTCCAGGAGTCACTGCAGAAATTAATGTCGTACTGGCGAACCCTGTCAACTCCGTAAGCAGGCAATTGTAGGGAGAGTTGGAATATGAATATTTTCAACATTTCGCGGCCCCGTCAGCAACTGTATAAATTTTAATTTTAAAAACCAACAGCCTCAGTTGCAAAGTTTACCTAGATATACCTACGTTTCAGTCGGGATAACCCAACCTTCTTCAGAATAAACGTAACTACCGTTTGTCCATAGTGGACATCGTCAAGATAAAACTACAAATCCATAAATTATCGTCAGATTGTAAAAACTTATCTGAAACTACCTCGGCCCCACTTCGTGACCGCGATGGTTCAAAAGGCTCTAAGCACTATGGGACTTAACATGTGAGGTCATCAGTCCCCTAGAACTTAGAACTACTTAAACCTAACTAACATCATACACATCCATGCCCAAGGCAGGATTCGAACCTGCGACCCTAGCGGTCGCGCAGGTTCCAGACTGTAGCGCCTAGAACCGCTCGGCCACTCCAGCCGGCTGACCGCGATGCGGCAGCCACGAGTGCTATACTGGAACATTGTGGACAAACGGTAGCTACTTTTATTCTGAAGAAGGTTGGGTTATCCCGACTGAACCCTAGGTAAATTCTAGGTAAACGGTGCAAGTGAGCCTGTTGGTTTTTAAAATTAAAATTAGCAGTTGGAATGCCAATGCAGCACTCATCAGTCATGCAAATGAGCATAACAGGAAAGCGTGCAGCCGAGGCCCTAAAAGCTGGACTGTGGAACAAAGCCCTTTGGTCCGATGAGTTTTGTAGCGCAGTTGCAAACTTTTGGCCGAATTTACGCTAGGGAAAAATAAATAAATAAATAAATGTTCAAATGTGTGTGTGAAACTTTATGGGATTTAACTGCTAAGGTTATCAGTCCCTAAGCTTACACACTTCTTAACCTAAATTATCCTAAGGACAAACACACACACCCATGCCAGAGGGAGGACTCGAACCTCCGTCGGGACCAGCCGCACAGTCCATGACTGCAGCGCCTTTGACCGCTCGGCTAACAACGCGGCTTTTTCGCAAAATATCGACTATATCACAGATGTTCTTTCCCCACATATCGATATATCTACATCAAAAAGGCAATTTCAAGGGCCGATATTTTTTTATATTATATATTTTTTACAATTTTCGATACATATTTGAAATTTTCCCTTCAAATTGTATGTAGTACAAAATTTTACTTTCACTTTGTGAAGGGGACTTACTAATTTTTGAACTATCGTCACGTCCAGTCTTTCTCTTTGACTGTGTAAAGCGAGTACGCAGGTCGTTCAATAAGTGAAGATGATGAAGTCCCACAGTCCTTAACAGAGCGTAGGGGAAGATGCGGGAGACCTGCACCGCCGTACTAGGCAAGGTCCTAGCGGAGGTGGTTTGCCATTACCTTCCTTCGACCAGAATGGGGATGAATGATGATGATGAAGACGACACAACACCGAGTTATCTCGAGGCAAGTGAAAATCCCTGACCCAGCCAGGAATCGAACCCGGGGCCCCGTGCTCGGACAGTGACAACGCTACCGTGAGACCACGAGCTGTAGTCGTTCATTAAGTAATGCCCCACATTAAAAAAAAAATGTCATTAATATACATAGAAAAACGTCCTTGCTGGCGCTTCACATTTGATGTTTGTTCTGTGCGCCGGTGAAGTTCCGAACCGTTCTGGCAGATGGCAGAGCCGTAGTACACCGTCAAAATGGCGTCAACATACGACTCACGTTACAAGGAGCGCGCTGTTACCGAATTCTTGTGTGCAGAAGAAGAAACAGTGCTGACCACCCATAAACGTTTGTGTGCAGGGTATGGCGATGCTGCAGTTGATAGGAGTATATTTGGGCGATGGGTGAAGAAAGTCACAACCTCAGGAAATGCAGAAACACAGCTCCATGATCAGCCACGCTCGGGACGTCCTCGTACATAAACGGTAGTTGACCGGCGTTGCCTGGTGAAACGTTATTTGTGATGCCTCGTGTAAGGAGGAGAAATGCGTACCATCACGTTTCCGACTTTGATAAAGATCGGATTGTAGCCTTTCGCGATTGCGGTTTATCGTATCGCGACATTGCTGCTTGCGTTGGTCGAGATACAATGACTGTTAGCAGAATATGGAATCGGTGGGTTCAGGAGGGTAATGCGGAACGCCGTGCTGGATCCCGATGGCCTCGTATCACTAACAGTCGAGATGACAGGCATCTTATCCTCATGGCTCTAACGGGTCGTGCAGCCACGTCTCGATCCCTGATTAGGGACATTTGCAAGACAACAACCATCTGCACGAACAGTTCGACGGCGTTTGCAGCAGCACGGACCATCAGCTCGGAGACCGTGGCTGCGGTTCCCTTGACGCTGCATCACAGACAGGAGCGCCTGCGATGGTGTACGCAACGACGAACCTTAGTGAACGAATGACAAAACGTCATTTTTTCTGATGAATCCAGGTTCTGTTTACAGCATCATGATGGTCGCATCTGTGTTTGGCGACATCGCAGGGAACGCACATTGGAAGCGTGTATTCGTCATCACCATACTGGCGTATCACCCAACGTGATGGTATGGGTCGCCACTGGTTACACGTCTTGGTCACCTCTTGTTCGCGTTGGCGGCAATTTGAACAGTGGACGATACATTTCAGATGTGTTACGACCCGTGGCTCTACCCTTCATTCGATCCCTGCGAAACCCTACATTTCAGCAGGATAATGCTCGACCGGATGTTGCAGGTCCTGTACGGGCATTTCTGGATACAAAAAATGTTCGGCTGCTGCCCTGGCCAGCACATTCTCGAGATCTCTGACCAACTGAAAACGTCTGGTCAATGGTGGCCGACCCACTGGCTCGTCACAGTACGCCAGTCACTACTCTTGATGAACTGTGGTATCGTGTTGGAGCTGCATGGGCAGCTGTACCTGTACACACTATCCAAGCTCTGTTTGACTCAATGCCCAGGCGTATGAAGGCCGCTATTACGGCCAGAGGTGGTTGTTCTGGGTACGGATTTCTCAGGATCTATGCAGCCAAATTGCGTGAAAATATAATTACATGTCAGTTCTAGTATAATATATTTGTCCAATGAATACCCGTATATCATCCACATTCCTCTTGGTGTAGCAATTTTAGTAGCCAGTAGTGTACAAGCTCTTCCACTTCGTTAGCGTACAGTCATAGGTTGCGACGTAGACTACGTACAAAAATAGAACATGGACGAGACATGTTCATGTATGTTGTCACGAAATCCTGACTCTTAACATTAAATATGTTCTGAGAAAAAGAATTTCGGGCATTACTTATTGAACGACCCTCGTATATATGCCACAAAATGAGAAGTCCGATTGTACTGCAGAGGGTGGGGTGGCGGTGCAGGGTGGGAGGGAGGGAGGGGCAGAGGGTTGGCGGTATGAATGGAATGACAAGATTTGAGCTGTGAAGAAATAGCAACTAGTGTGCTATTTCTTCACATCGGCGTTCTTCATAAACAGTTGCTGAAAATGATGAACAAAAGTCTAAATGACAAGGCTGGTCTTCGAGGTAGCCGGAGGCATGAGAGGGGAAATGCTGTTGTAATGGGTGCTCGGCA
This sequence comes from Schistocerca cancellata, assembly GCF_023864275.1. NCBI lineage: Eukaryota > Metazoa > Arthropoda > Insecta > Orthoptera > Acrididae > Schistocerca > Schistocerca cancellata. The sequence continues at coordinate 42,656,952 of NC_064637.1, forward strand.
CTACCAGCAACCTTTAGCACCACCACGCGATTTTGACACTACAACTGCTACATCGCTGGCGTTGGCAGGAATGAAAATAACGGAAGTGGACATGAGGTGTGCGGACAAATCGGACATCTGATGAAACCGAATGAAAGACTCATCAGTCACCTTTCATCATGCCACTTAACATTTACATACAACTGTTAGTTAAGTGGTTACCGCCAAGCGTGAACGTGTTCGTTTTGCTTTCAATTCTTGCTGATAGTTTGCTGACGTAAAGAATATCAATGAATCACTACTTAAATGTACAGCTCTAAAACCGTCAGTATATTTAGAATGTAAAGCCGTTATTTTTGTGGGCTGGTAGATTGATATTTTTACGATCGATATAACGATATCTTTTCTAGATATATCAAGAAGTGGCAATGTCTTTTTAACTATCGATGTATCAGATTACCGATGTATTTAAAAATATCGATAACTGGTTTACGCACCAAGAGTGATGATCTTGGCAGCTGTGTCCAGATAGTTCAAATGGTTCTGAGCACTATGGGACTTAACTTCGGAGGTCATCAGTCCCCTAGAACTTAGAACTACTTAAAGCTAACAAACCTAAAGACATCACACACATCCATGCCCGAGGCAGGATTCGAACCTGCGACCGTAGCGGTCGCTCGGTTCCAGAGTGAAGCGCCTAGAACCACTCGGCCACTCCGGCCAGCGCAGCTGTGTCGTGTGTAGTGGATGGGTGCCAGGAGGTGCCGTATTAAAACTCGTCCGAGCTTTTCAAATGATTTTTGCACTACAGAGCTTCGTTCACCTCGGTCTGCGTCACAAGCCCCGCATTGCTGAGGTAGAGGCCTGTGCAATGCACTGTGTCGAACCGGCCTTGTACGCCAGCTGCAGTTCCAAATACGTTAAAAGGCCGGTATTACACTATCAAATTTCTTTGTCCAATATCTTTGTCCAATATCTTTGTCAAAGATATTTGATAGTGTAATAGGGACTTTGTCAAATGTCGTCCAATATTTGATCAAATCTAGGGCCTCGCTGTATATTTGATCAAAGAAACCGCTTGTCTTCTGTTCACTGTAATGTGACATGTTAACCACATGGAGCGCTAGCATCGCTGCAGCGTACTGTCGTCTGTAGTGTTTTTATAACCATTGCCGGTAAATACAATTGGTGTGTGCCGACAACTACAAAATTAATAAAGATGTCTGAAGCTGATGAGGCGCTTTACAACATGAGGCACCCTGAATACAAAAATAGATTAAGAAGATTGGAGACCTGACCAGAACTGACCTGACCTGACCTAACCTAACCTAACCCTCTCCTGTAGCAAGGAATCGGAGTGTTATAGTGAGCCTGTCTTCTGAGGATGTAGCAGTTCTTAAGTGAATATTGTGCTTTGTGATATGAGGATACACTTCATTGAGCACATACAGAAATGTATGCTCATCCATTCTTAAGTAATTGATGTACGACTTGACGTCTTCCACTGTAGGCTCACGTAACAAGTTTTGTTGAATGCTTCTATCGTGTCGTCGTAAAACCCACGGCTTCACCCAGATTAGATTAGTTTTTCGTTCCATAGATCCGTGCTGAGGAGAGCCTCGTGGATGTGGAACATGTCGAATTTTTTTAAAGCTGAAATAACAATACTAATAGTATGAATAAATACAATACATCATTTGTTTCTATTAAAAATTTCGCCAATGGAGTAGAAGGAGTTGGCCAGTAGTAAGTCTTTCAGGCTCCTTTTAAACTGATCTTTATTTCTAACTAAATTTTTTATGTTTCCTGGCAAATTATTGAAGATGAGTGTTCCTGAGTAGTGGACCCCTTTTTGAACTAAAGTAAGTTGGTTGGTTTGTGGGATTAAAGGGACCAGACTGCGATGGTCATCGATCCCTTTTTCCAAATACTAAAAACACGCGCAGAGAATAAAAACGAGTAACATAATAGATCACAGACGCTTTTAAGTCCTAGTGCAGATAATTTTTGTTCCTGGTATTGTATGTATGAACTGAGTTGTTTCTTGGAAAAAGCGATATATTATTTACGACAAATTTCATTAAGACGTAAATATACTGAGAGGCAGTAGTTAGTATACCCAGTTCTTTGAAGAGGTTTCTGCAGGAGGTCCGTGAATTTACTCCACAAATAATACGTATTACACGCTTTTGGACTCTGAAAACTTTTGTTTGACTTCAAGATTTACCCCAAAATAATATCCCATATGACATTATGGAATGAAAGTAGGCAAAGTATGCAAGCTTTTTCATTTTTATGTTTCCTATGTCTGCTAACACTCGAATTGCAAATACAGATTTGTTAAGGCGTTTCTGCAGTTCTGTGGTGTGCTCCTCCCAACTGAATTTATTATCAAGTTGTAATCCCAGGACTTTTAAGACTGTCAGCCTCGTATGTATGGTTCCATTTTTCCCCCACTTCTTTTCCGCATGTGCACACAATGCAACTGGAGTACGTAGAACTGCTGCGGTTAGTAACAAGTTGTTGTCAGCCATCTTGAACTTTGACGAAAAATTTGATGACAGTGTAATACCCCCTCTAGCGCTACGTCAAAGATCTTTGTCAAATATATTGGACGGAATATTGGATCACATCGCATTTGTCACTCTTTCACGTGAAGAATGGGATAAGACCCCCTTGAAAACCATACAGGACCTTTATTTATCCATTCCGACATGACTGAAAGCTAATTTGAATGCAGTTTTTTACACATGGTAAAGTGTTGTGTCAATGATGTTTCCTCATTTTTGTCAGCCCACCTGTATGACACTGACAATGGGACGGCTGGTGTTCGTCACTAGGACGTGGCGACTGTTGTTGGTGTGCCGTGCTGCTCTGAAGACTCTTCTTCAATCCACTGCGTCTCTAGCCCAAACCACTACTCATTGTGTTTGTGGCCTGTTCCAGGTTGTGGACGGTTCGTCAACTGCGATCGTGCTGCATGCCGGGCCAAACCTGACAGTGAGTGGGGCCACGGCCCTGTGGAACGAGACTGCTCTGCCTGTGTCCCAGCCTGAGGTCATAGACGCAGATCGGGAGTTCCTGCAGGTGGACCTGGAGGAGCCTCTGGAAGCAGAGACCTTCCTGCTGCTCACACTCACCTTCTCTGGGGAGCTGCCCACCGACATGAAGGGCTTCTACCTCAGCAGCTACCAGCACGCCGGCACCACCAGGTACTCGACAGCTTTTCAGCAGTCTGGTGATGCTCTAGAACAGGGGCGGGCAGGAATCCTGCACGTGTGCGGTGCACTTGCACGCGTGCAGTTAACAGGTGTTCCGCGTGCACACAGGGGCAAGCTGGCCATCCGCTTCTCTCCCATCCCCACCATACCTTCTGTCCGCTCCTTCCTCTGTAATGCGTTTTGTTTCCTAGCTTGCTTTATTGAATGAATCAATAACGTTAGTAGGAGTGCTTGAAAGAAATCATGGTTTGAAAGAGTACCTATTACCTACGATACGTTTTATTTAATTATCACAGGTGGAGTTTACAATATGTTTAATATCTGGAACAAAATTTCTATATACAGACAAACACAAACAGTTACGTAAATTTTCATCACTGATCTTTGCTCTTAACCGAGACTTATTAATTCAGCAAATGGTTTTCCAGCTCTCGCTATATTAAGTGCAGTCTTATAACTTGCACATACCGCTGGGCTATTATTATTGTCGTCCTGAAAACTTGAAAACAGTGCTCCATAAAATGTTAAATCAGTTAGATGAGAGACACGACGAGAGAAAGTCGCAGATCTCTCGTAACAACAGCAACTACGACAAATTCAAATGGCTCTGAGCACTATGGGACTTAACGGCTGTGGTCATCAGTCCCCTAGAACTTAGAACTACTTAAACCTAACTAACCTAAGGACATCACACACATCCATGCACGAGGCAGGATTCGAACCTGCGACCATAGCGGTCGCGCGGTTCCAGACTGTAGTGCCTAGAACCGCTCGGCCACTCCGGCCGGCCAACTACGACAGATTCATCTGGTATCGTCAGATCGCTCTTCTTAAGCTCAGTCAATTCCCCATCCGCTCAGAATCCGACAATAAATTGTACTCGTCCTTGTGAAATTTATTATAATGGCCTTCAATACTAAACTTCCGTTGACCAGCGAGAATACTGCCACATATTAAACATTTCGAATTTTCACGTTTTTGCACAAAGAAAAAATGATTCTCCCATTGCTTTTTAAAAGATAGCAAATCCCCACTTCTCCGTTTCTTGGAATACAACGTTCACTACATAGTGCTCGCTTCGCATCAACGTCCGCAGCTTAGCCTGGCACTACACTGCCGCAACCTGCCGGCTGTCGCCACAGCCCCGGTCGACGCCTGCACGCCTGCGCTCGTGAGCCGCGTGCAACGTTTGACCGCCCCTCCTCTAGAACATGGGCTTCATCTAATAGACCAGCTATCTCTGACTTTTTAATCATAATCATCATGATCATCATATACAATTTTTATTCGGCCACCCATGCCTATTCCAGTTTCAAGTAGACTACATTCCACATTTTGAGCATTTTTTGCATTAATGTGGAATTTGCAGATAATCACGCTGTAACAGCATGCGTTCTCAGAAATGGTAAGTTCACAAAGTTACATGTATCACATTGGAACAACCGAAATAAAATGTTCAAACGTACCTACCTTCTGTATTTTAATTTAAAAAACCTACCTGTTACCAACTGTTCGTCTAAAATTGTGAGTCATATGTTTGTGACTATTACAGCGCCATCTATCACAAAGCGAAATAAGTGGTCCAACTAAAACATTCATGTTTCTTTACGTACTACACGAATATGCAATAAAAAATGGGGGTTCCTATTTATAAAGACGCAGTTTATATCCGTTTGACCCATGACAGCGCCATCTAGCGGGCCAACCATAGCGCCATCTGGTTTCCCCCTTCAAGCTACAGAAGTTTCGTTCTTTGCAGTTTTTTCGTTTGCCGCTTAATTCGTGAGATATTTGGCCCGGTCACGATCAATGGACCACCCCTGTAGAGCGTTGGGAGATCGTATTGCTTTAATGGCTTGAAATAATCCAGCCAAGGAGGTACTTTTCTACCTCCTCGATAGTAGGTACTATTAGTTTGTGCACTTAATGGCCTCTAATTCGTAAGTATGCTGTTGTAGATTAACATGCACATGCGATTGAAATGGCTCTGAGCACTATGGGACTCAACTGCTGTGGTCATCAGTCGCCTAGAACTTAGAACAACTTAAACCTAACTAACCTAAGGACATCACACACTCCCATGCCCGAGGCAGGTTTCGAACCTGCGACCGTACCAGCAGCGCGGCTCCGGACTGGAGCGCCTAGAACCGCACGGCCACCGCGGCCGGCTCACATGCGATTCATTATCGCGAAACCGGCTGTATCTTGACTCCACAGTAAATGAGGATTCATAGCTACAAGCGAACTCTACAATTTTTTAGAAGCTTTTAGAGCAATTTTTTTTAATTTAGCTTTTGTGTGAGTTTATTGTAGCAAAACAGTGTTGTTTAATGTTTTTGGGAGCGTTGACTTTTCTTATAGTTCGTGGGAGGAAGAATCACACCCTTAATCTGGTACGTAGTCACCAAGTTTGAAGTTAATCGGCTATCTCATTTTGGTACTTCTAATTGCTTTCGTTTTTCTGTGGTTCACTCTCAGTCTATTTTATGTGGTTATTAGATTACTCATTCAATTCGACATGTCCTATAACTTCTCCAAATTTTCACTGATGTTAGCATTATCAGCAGCTACTGCTATCAGTGATTTCCTTTCACTCCGAATTTTAACACTGCAGAAATATTATTTCAAAGTTGTTTCTTTAATGCACATAGTGATCAGTAATGGAGAAAGGTTGCATTATTTTCTCATATCTTTTTTAATCTGAGCAGTTTGCTGGTTGTCTCTAATTCCTATTGCCCCCTCTAGGTTCTTGAAAGATGAGCACCAGTAGACTATTCTGCCTTAATAAAGATAAAATGACCTGAAGTTTGCCACGAATGCAGAAGATGGGACTGTCATGTGCTGCTTAGAGTCAGCAAAGGTTCCGACACTCACAACTTCGACATTTTACTTGCCAAACATAGCAGCCTCTAGTTCTTGCAAAGTGCAGTGCAATGGTTTCGCTCATATCTGACGACTCACTACCAGTGAGCCATGTCTTGCACTGTAAAGTCACAGTAGAGGCAGGTAGTATCACATGTCCCCCAGGGTACGATATTAGGACCTACACTCTTTTCAATGTATGATAATGAGATGTCTTCACTATTGTCCTACTGCAAATAAATGCATGCTGATGACCTCCAGTTGTATCTTAGTGCAAAACCAATAAACCTAAGGACAACTATCGAGAACCCCAATTCCGACCTGTGTGCACTATCAAAATAGGCACGGGACATACAGGTAGTGTTAAAGCTCAACACATACAAAACCAAAGTGGTACTGATTTGTCATTCTAGTCTCATAGTCCAAACATTGGAAACCCTTATCATCTTTAATCCTAAATGGGACAAATATCAACTTCCCTTCCTCAGTAAAGACTCTTTGAGTAATATTAGATGAAAATCTGAACTGGAATGAGCACGTAACTGCAGTGTGCAAGAGGCATCAGCATCTCACCATGCTGTGAAAAGTATAAAAAGCTCTTCTGTCTCGACCTCAAAAAGAAACTAGTACAAACACTTCCACTTCGAATTAATGATTACAGTGAGATTTTCCTGCAAGGTACGAGGGTGGTTGAATAAGTAATGCCCCAATTTTTTTTCTCAGAACATGTTCATTGTTAGGAGTCAGAATTTCGTGACAATATACATCAACATGTCTTGTCCATGATCTATTTTTCTACATTCCATCACGTTCTGTGGCCATACGCCAACGTTGTGGAAGAGCATGTATTCCCTTCTGGTGAAAGCTCGTCCTACAGGTGTAGCCATGTTTTCACTGCACGACTGACGCTCTCGTCATCTTCAGAGTGTGTTCCCCGTAGAGAATCTCCAAGCGAAGTCCGAGGGTGCCAGGTCTGGACTGTAGCGTGGATGAGGCAATGGTGTCCAACCCAATTTGGCGATGTGTTCACGGGTTCTCAGACTTGCCTGTGGGCGTGCATTATCGTGTTGGAGCAAGATTTCTATTGGATTATTGTCCAATTGAACACGTCAGAAAAGGTTCTTGATTTTATTCAGAGTTTTCACGTATGCCTCTGAATTGATGATTGACCATCTTGGCATCACACCCACGAGAATGACTCCATCATAATCACAGAAGACTGTCACCGTGACATTTCCAGCAGAGGGGGTTATCTCGACTTTCGTCTCTTGTGGTGAATGAGGATGTTGCCTCTCCGTGGATTGCCTTTTTGTTTCCGGCGTAAAGTGCTGCACCCAGCCTTCGTACCATGTAACGATCCGTGACAGAAAGGTCTCTCCATCGGTATCAAAACGCTCCAACAATTCACATGAAGTGACCTTTCTTTGAATCTTGTCGTCTGCTGTGAGCATTCGTGGAACGCACTGTAAGCACCTCTTTGAATATCCGAAAGTCTCTATCATTGTAGATGCACTTCCAATGCTGACCGACAAGTGTAGATCCAATTGTCGAGTTGTGATGCGCCGGTCTGCACGAATAATGGCATCTGCACGACTCAGCCTGTCTGGAGCAGTGGCTGTGACAGGACGTCCCGAGCGTGGCTGACCGTGGAGCTCTGTTTCTGCATTTCCTGAGGCTTCAACTTTCATTACCCATTACTGTACTCCTATCAACTGCAGCATCGCCATACACTGCACACAAACGTTTAGGGATGTTCACCACGGTTTCTTGGTTTCCAGAAAGGCTTTTCAACAGAAAATGCCATATATGCTTTCACCAATCAAATTTTGATTGATCTGAATAACCGAACACCACCCATTGGGATTTTTTGTGATCTCTCAAAGGCTTTTGATTGTGTATATAATGAAATTCTGCTAGACAAGCTCAAGTATTGTGGCATGAGTGGGACAGTGCACAAATGGTTTAATTCGTACCTAACTGGAAGAGTGCAGAAAGTTGAAATAAGTAGTTCTCATAATATGCAAAGATCAGCACATTCATGAAATTCTGCTAGACAAGCTCAAGTATTGTGGCATGAGTGGGACAGTGCACAAATGGTTTAATTCGTACCTAACTGGAAGAGTGCAGAAAGTTGAAATAAGTAGTTCTCATAATATGCAAAGATCAGCACATTCCTCAAACTGGGGAACTATCAAGAATGGGGTTCCACAAGGGTCAGTCTTGGGTCCTTTGTTGTTCTTAATATATATTAATGACTTGCCATTCTATATTCATGAAGAGGCAAAGTTAGTTCTCTTTGCTGATGATACAAGTATAGTAATCACACCTGACAAACAAGAATTAACTGATGAAATTGTCAATACTGTCTTTCAGAAAATTTCTAAGTGGTTCCTTGTAAACGGACTCTCACTGAATTTTGATAAGACACAGTACATACAGTTCCGTACAGTGAATGGTATGACGCCATTAATAAATATAGACCTTAAGCAGAAGCCTATAGCTAAGGTAGAATATTCCAAATTTTTAGGCGTGTCCATTGATGAGAGATTAAATTGGAAGAAACACATTGATGATCTGCTGAAACGTTTGAGTTCAGCTACTTATGCAATAAGGGTCATTGCAAATTTTGGTGATAAACATCTTAGTAAATTAGCTTACTACGCCTATTTTCACTCGTTGCTTTCATATGGCATCATATTTTGGGGTAATTCATCACTGAGGAATAAAGTATTTATTGCACAAAAGCGTGTAATCAGAATAATAGCTGGAGTCCACCCAAGATCATCCTGCAGACATTTATTTAAGGATCTAGGGATATTCACAGTAGCTTCTCAGTATATATACTCTCTTATGAAATTTGTTATTAACAACCAAACCCAATTCAAAAGTAATAGCAGTGTGCATAACTACAATACTAGGAGAAAGGATGATTTTCACTATTCAAGATTAAATCTAACTTTGGCACAGAAAGGGGTGAATTATACTGGCACTAAAGTCTTTGGTCACTTACCAAATAGTATCAAAAATCTGACAGATAACCAACAAGTATTTAAGAAGAAATTAAAAGAATTTCTGAATGACAACTCCTTCTACTCCATAGAGGAATTTTTAGATATAAATAAAAAAAAACAAAAAAATATTTAAAAAAAATAAAAATAAAAAAAATAAAAATAAAAAACACAAAAAATGAAAAAGTTGTTATATTAACTTAAGTATGTTGTTAAATTAACTTAATTATGTCATATATTGGAAAATTTGACTCGTTCCACATCATTACGAAATACCGTATTCATGATCCATGGAACTAGTATTAATCTAATCTAATCTAATCTAATCTTTTTCTGCACACAAGAATTCAATAACGGTACGCTGCTTGTAACGTGAGTCGTATGTGAGCGCCATTTTGACGCTGTACTACAGCTCTGCCATCTGCCAGAACGGTTCGAAACTTCACCGTCACACAGAACAAACATCAAATGTGAAGCATCAACAAGGACGTTTGTCTGTGTATATTAATGGCCTTTTTTTAAAAAAAAAAGTGAGATATTACATATTGAACGACCCTCGTATTTCTCAACAAAGCCCACAGCCGACGAAACTGGTTATGACTGCCTCTATTCGTTATGTCTGCGATGTTTGACTCCGATCATTTCACCGCCATATGCACAACTATCCAAGCTGCTTGCAGACAAGTGTAGAGATTTCTGTACCCCCTGGCTTTTGTAATTTTGTCTTATGAGCACACACTGTTCCCCATGTCTCTCTTAGGCCTTAACGCTCTTGTCTGAGCAAGATGACAGAAAGTCCCACTCCCATCAGAGAAAAATCCTTTTTGTCCGTCGGCATCGTTAGCCACTTTCTCTAAATCCCTCTCAATAGCAGGAACCCGACTCTTGAATAACCTCCATACATTATAATAAGAAGGGCTTCTTTCAATAGTGGTACAGGTCCATTTTTGTTCATTTTGAGATACAGAGTCCTAAAGTTAAATGAGAGCTGAAAAATCTGCAGTTGAGATACCAGAAATATTAAAGTATGTGGCTTTTTGCTAGAGATGAACTTTTCTTTCTGTTTGTTTGGATTTCAGAAGCATTATAAGCATAAAAGTGAAGGTAATGGACTTGTACCACTATTGAAATAAGCCCTTCATAATAGACAACTGAACAACGTCTCCAGATGCAGAAGCTGACGTATCTACTAAACGATGTATCTACTAAAGCAATGATAGTGATTACCATTGTCTCTATATGCACTCGTTACCCTTATACATCCTTCCCTCTTTCCCGGTACTCTTAGCTGGTGCAGTCTGCTTAACTTCCCTTTCCCTCCATCTTGTTACATAGGAAACCATCTGTTTTGTACTCCTATAAATTCTTTTTATATCTGCCATTATCATTATTGTGATTATTCAAATACACTACTGGCCATTAAAATTGCTACACCAAGAAGAAATGCAGATGATAAACGGGTATTCATTGGACAAATATATTATACTAGAACTGACGTGTGATTACATTTTCACGCAATTTGGGTGCATAGATCCTGAGAAATCAGTACCCACAACAGCCACCTCTGGGCGTAATAACGGCCTTGATACGCCTGGGCATTGAGTCAAACAGAGCTTGGATGGCGTGTACAGGTACAGCTGCCCATGCAGCTTCAACACAAAACCACAGTTCATCAACAGTAGTGACCGGCATATTGTGACGAGCCAGTTGCTCGGCCACCGTTAACCAGAGGTTTTCAGTTGGTGAGAGATCTGGAGAGTGTGCTGGCCAGGGCAGCAGTCGAACGTTTTCTGTATCCATAGAGGCCCGTACAGAACCTGCAACATGCGGTCGTGCATTATCCTGCTGAAGTGTAGGGTTTCGCTGGGATCGAATGAAGGATAGAGTCTCGGTAGTAACGCATCTGAAATGTCACGTCCACTGTTCAAAGTGCCGTCAATGCGAACAAGAGGTGACCGAGACGTGTAATCAATGGCACCCCATACCATCACGCCGGGTGATACGCCAATATGGCGATGACGACTACACGCTTCCAATGTGCGTTCACTGCGATGTCGCCAAACACGGATGCGACCATCGTGATGCAGTAAACAGAATCTGCATTCATCCTAAAAATGACATTTTGCCATTCGTGCACCCAGGTTCGTCATAGAGCACACCATTGCAGGCGCTCCTGTCTGTGATGCAGCGTCAAGGGTAACCGCAGCCGTGGTCTCCGAGTTGATAGGCCATGCTGCTGCAAACGTCGTCGAAATGTTCGTGCAGATGGTTGTTGTCTTGCAAACGTCCCCATCTGTTGACTCAGGGATCGAGACGTAGCTGCACGATCCGTTACAGCCCTGCGGATAAGATGCCTGTCATCTCGACTGCTAGTGATACGAGGCCGTTAGGATCCAGCACGGCGTTCCATATTACCCTCCTGAACCCACCGATTCCATATTCTGCTAACAGTCATTGGACCTCGACCAACGCGAGCAGCAATGTCGCGATGTGATAAACCGCAATCGCGATAGGCTACAATCCGACTTTCATCAAAGTCGGAAACGTGATGGTACGCATTTCTCCTCCTTACACGAGACATCACAACGTTTCACCAGGCAACGCCGGTCAACTGCTGTTTGTGTATGAGAAATCGGTTGGTAACTTTGCTCATGTCAGCAAGTTGTAGGTGTCGCCACCGGCGCCAATCTTGTGTGAATGTTCTGAAAAGGTAATCATTTGCATATCACAGCATCTTCTTCCTGTCGGTTAAATTTCGCGTCTGTAGCACGTCATCTTCGTGGTGTAGCAATTTTAACGGCCAGTAGTGTATGTTTGGGAAGGCCACGTGCAGAATCGAGGTTCCGGGGGGGGGGGGGGGGGAGGTCTTGATGCTGAGTTCCTATCGGAGCTAAAAACATGCAGTTAAAAGCTTTTTGGTCTAGCCCAAGTCAGCGGCCATCCGTATGGTCATTTGTACATCTGTCTTACTGTAGCTGTGCTACCCTATGTTAACCAACGTTTGAACAACGAACTGGAACTGGCGCCCTGGCAAATTGTGCAAATATATTGACTCTTTTTGAAAACAAATGTTAAGGGACTGAAATTAACGATCAGCTAATGGTACCATTTGTATGTGGACCATTCGGATTTGACGTCAAATAGACCTATGTGCAAAAAACAAGTTATTCTGACTGATTTCTGAAGTGCGCCACTTCTTTACTTTAAACTTATACAAATTTGTTAACACCTTGCGCTAAGGTACGGTACATAAATGGATAAGGCCGAAACTAATTTTTTATTCAATAATCTTTATCCATTGCCGACATACAAAGGTTTAAATTCGAGATAAATGTAGCACATAGGAATCATTCTTGCGTGAACTGAATGTGCGGAAACGGTTTGAAATGATTGAAATAAATAAAAAATTTCTTACGGTAAAATTAAACTTACTTTCAAAACTAGTTTCATTCAGATTTTATGTACCAAAAAAAACTTTTTGTGTGTTTTTTAGGAGCTCCACTTATGTGTTTCCAACTTGTGCGAATCAGCTGAAATGTTGTAAGAAGGTAGACAGGGAGTTTCAGAAAGGACTTCACAATTTTAAAAATTGATATAAATTTATTGAAACAAGATATAGAGCTGGATTTAGTGTTATTTTGTAGGGAAACACATCAATTTTTTTTACCTTAAACTAAAGATGTTGTATGTGGTTTCCGTTGAGTATCCTGCACACAGCCCATGGGAAGTCAATTTCTTCCCAAACTTACTGTAAAATTGCACGTGTAACTTTCTCAGTGGCGGCGTAAATTCTTGCTGTAAGTTCAGGTATAGAAGCCAGCACAGGATATCCTTGATGAATCCCCATAAATAAAATCGAATGGTGTGGGCCTATGCAACTGGCACATCACGGCCAATCCATTGACTTGGAAAGCGGTCACCGAGAAAATTCTGGACGTCAGGCAGTTAGTGGGGTGGTGCACGAAGTAAACATTCAGTTTTTGGTCATCCTCATCGATATGAGGTATCAAAAACTGCTGTAACGTATCCAGGTACACACTATACCATTGATGGTTCTCTCGTAGAAAAAAGTAAGACATGCTTGGACGACCTGATGATTTCCCATGTCTTATCGAGCATCCTGTTTCTACAAAACATTTATGCTACTCGTAAGTTGTAGGCCTACTATGAGGATCTTTAGCGTACTTGGTACGGAAAATACGCTGAACTGTTGTTGCGGACTTCGATTCTTCAAACCAAAACACGCAGCTGGCACACTCAGTTCCAGTAAAGGCAGCCATCTTTAACGCTACTGCCGCTAGCGCTCCTTACGAGGCGTTTCGGCACTAGAGAACTACGTGAGACAAGACTTGATGTATTTCCCTACAAATTGACTCTACATTCACCTTTGTAGGTACTATGAATTAACATCTTCAACATTTTTAGTCCTGTCTTCCTCAGTTGCGGTATATTGATAATATTTACTTATGGACCGACTGACAGCAATTGAATAAAACACAATTTTAGTGCCATACGCGTTTCGCTTTTATTTTCTGCAAGGCATCATCAATGGCCTGGAATATGTACATATGTTAGCTATTTAATTTACATTTTTGTCACTGTGCATATAGGTTATAAACAGTTCTGGTGGTTGGTATTTCCTATTAAGTAGTAAAGTTTTGAACTGTACTTACAGGTTGCGTGGACAATTTCTTACATATTACGCCCCCGTTGCATTTTTGGTGTTGTTCTTCTTATGACTGCCAATTTGCTGTTTTTTCCCACATTCCACAGCACTATGAACTGAACGCTTGTTTCAATGCAATGTTTTTGTTTCTATTGCCGACTGTCAAATGCTTTTGCCAAAGATCGAATGTTATTGCCATCTTTCGAGTGTAATTATTGAAGTATCTGTGATCTGTTCGTGTATGCATTTGTGTGAGCGTTTGTGTGTGTGTGTGTGTGTGTGTGTGTGTATGTGTGTGTGTTTTGGTGTGATATAATTTTGTTGTGTGTGTGTGTGTGTGTGTGTGTGTTATGGTGTGTTATGTTTTTTGGTTCTGCTTATGTGTGTGTGTGGGGGAGGGGGGAAGAGTCTTTTTGTTTTATGTTATCATTTCCTTTATTAAATGTAGTAGGGAGCCTGTGCTGATAAAGGCGAAACGCGTATGGCACTAAAATTGTGTTTTATTCAGTTGCTGTCAGACGGTCCACAAGTAAAAATTATCAACATACCGTAATACTATGAATTAATTTATATGAATTTTCAAAGTCGTAGAGTCCTTTTTGAAACACCCTGTACATGTAATTAACAGTTCGAAAGGCAATATAAAACCTATACCAGATCAGCTGTCGCCTGTGTTAGCAAAAATCTACACAGATTGCCAAGCTATGGCGATCTAATGTCAAAGTTATGGTACAGTAAAACTTCGGAGCAAGAATGAAAAATGCTCCTGCCATAGCACAACAAAAGGCGAGTATGTCGTGTGCAGAGTTAGGGATGTAAGGAAAGGGAACTAGTTTTTCGATTTATCTGGCAGTTTCAAAGATACTTAAAACAAAACATCTTGACATACTCGCACTTTTTTTGCAAACTGACCATACTTCCCCAGCTCAGAGTGCTCTCTTTGCGAAAGGTCTTGGCACACCTGCATTTTGCAATTTATGGGCCAAAGTCCATGATCCTATGCCCGAAATCTAGAAGATTCGCTAGCCATGGTAAACAGTCTACTGTATAATATCATATGGCTGAAGAGCATACATGTAATAGCTGAAAAAATGATTTTCTGGGGTGATAAGATTTCTGATGTGGATTTGTTCCTGGTGGATGAGGGGGGGGGGGAGGGGGGGTGATGACACTATGTATTATGTTACTTTACTTGACACGATCCATTGTATTACATGACATGGGTTGTAATGCTAACAAGTACGAGGCTTGGAACTTGAATAGTGGCAACTATGCTCCAAAAACGAGCTGTAATACTGTGCACTGACGGTCTGCCGTGGAGGAACGTAATGCGTTAGGATAACACCATCACAGTCGTACACGAGAATCGCCATAACTGTCACCATACTGGGGCTCTGGAGCATCACCTGCGACCAGCTTTGCGAAAGAAGCGGCGATACTTTAATAATAATAATAATAATAATAATAATAATAATAGCTTTATTCAACATCGAATGGTACACTGCACATGTACAAAGAAACAGTAATGATTAAAGTTATTCGCACAATACACAAGACACATTCTTCTGAATACGTCATTAATTTACAACAAAATTGCAATAAGATGTTAACTGATTTCTATTCACATAATTTCACAAAGCATTTGATGTTCTTCATATAAGTATGCTATTCTTCTAATGTGTAGAAAGGGTGTTTTACTAAAACTTTCTTAGGCTGATATTTCAGTTTAATTGTAGGAAGAGCCATGACTGCACTAGGCAGTGCATTAGCTAATTTTATACTTGCGTACTGAGGCCTCTTTTCGTAAAGTGCTGTTCTGTGGCTGCCAATGTCAAATCTTTCTTTATTTCTAGTATATTACTGGTGGAAATCTGAATAAGTGTTTGGGAGCAGTCTTTTCACAAGCAATACGGCTTTTAGAATGTATGTGTTTATAACAGTTAACACCTCTGTTTTTGGAAACAAGTTGCAACAAGATTCCCTATATTTTGCTCCACAGATTATTCTCACACCCCTTTTTTGAAGAATGAGTAGCTTATCTAGATTAGCTTTGGTTGTTGCCCCCCAAATTTCAATACCATAGTTCACGTGAGAGGAGAAAAGAGCATGGTATGCAGTCTTTAGGACTACAGCGTCTCTACAGAACTTGTTAATAGTACTGATTACAAATATATTTTTTCACAACTTAGTTGCTAGGGAGTCAATACGTGTGTCCCATTTCAGGTTGCTTTGGATTGTTAAGCCAACTCACCCATCATTTTGCAATACAACGCGCGGGCGCATACAGCGCAAGCTGCGGCTGCTCTGTTCGGTTGATACTCCACGCACTTAAGTCCTTGTGACTTTGATTTGATTCCGAGGATGAAGGAACCGCTTTGTGGCATTCGCTTCAGAACTGTTCCGGAGATCTGACAGGCAGTAGACCGCTCCATTCGCACCATCAACAGAACAGGCTCTGCTAACGGTATACTACGCCTTCCACATCGCTCGCAACGGGTTCTAAACAGCAATGGTGACTACTTTGAAGGACAGTAACAGGTGCAAACATGTAACTCTTTTGTATCGCTTGTGAATAAATTTGTGCCACTAAGTTCCAACTCTCGTACAAAAAGCGTAATGTGTCACGATGTTCTGATTTAAATGTCTTTGAAACTGGCGAATAAGTCGAAAAGCTAGTTCCCTTGTTTTAATCCCTAACTCTGTCCAGGACATACTCGCCTTTTTTGCGCTATGATAGGAGCATATTTCGTTCTAGCCACCACCACCACGATTATTATTATTATTTCTTTGCTTTCTCAGACATTATGCCTGGTTAAAAATGGAAAGTGACGCGGACCTTGATCAAGCGTGACTTCCTTTTAACTGTACGGTATATGTTACATTGCATTTAGGAAAATTCGGGTAATTGAACATGTATCAATAATTACAGATTTCTGTAGTTGTATATATACGTTTGGATGTAGCTGTATTGCGCTGATTTACTGGTGGATATTGTGTGGTATGACTCCTGTAGTTGATAGTATAATTGGTATAATGTCAACTTTATCCTGATGCCACATGTTCTTGACTTCCTCAGCCAGTTGGATGTATTTTTCAATTTTTTTCTCCTGTTTTCTTCTGTATATTTGTTGTATTGGGCATGGATATTTCGATTAGTTATGTTAATTTCTTCTTTTTATTGATGAGTATGATGTCAGGTTTGTTATGTGGTGTTGTTTTATCTGTTATAATGGTTCTGTTCCAGTATAATTTGTATTCATCATTCTCCAGTACATTTTGTGGTGCATACTTGTATGTGGGAAAGTGTCGTTTTATTAGTTTATGTTCTATGGCAAGTTGTTGATGTATTATTTTTGCTACATTGTCATGTCTTCTGGTGTATTCTGTATTTGCTAGTATTGTACATCCGCTTGTGATGTGGTGATCTACTGTTTCTATTTGTTGTTTGCAAAGTCTGCATACATCTGTTGTGGTATTGGGATCTTTAATAATATGCTTGCTGTAATATCTGGTGTTTATTATTATTATTATTATTATTATTATTATTATTATCATTCTTGTTGTGGCAGCAGCAGGAACAGCACCAATAGTGGAGAATACTGCCAGTACTAACTTTATTAGTTGTTGATGGCCCAGCATTTTGCGGAAGGGTTGCCCTTCTGTCACGTTGAACGATTCTCCTCAACCGTCGTTGGTCCCATTCTTGAAGGATCTTTTTCCGTCCACTGCGATGTCGGAGGTTTGATGTTCTAGCCGATTCCTGATATTCACGGTGCATTCGTGAAATGGCCGTAAGGGAAAATCGCCACATCATCGCTACCTCGGAGATGCTGTGTTTTACCGCTCGTGCGCCGGCTACGAAACCGCGTTCAGACTCACTTAAATCTTGATAACCTGCCATTGTAGCAGCAATAACCGATCTTACAACTGCGCCAGACACTTGTCATCCTTATCGTTGTATATAAAACTCTCGTGCGCCAGTGTTAGTTGCCATACTCCTCCGAAACGGCTCCATCGATTGTGATGAAATTTTAGATGTGTATTTGGTAGGTCTGAGAATCGGTCGTAATATGTTTTTCATACCCCTAAGTGATAAGAGTGGTCCACCCCAAAAATGTTTTTCTTATTTTTTGGACAGAACTTTTTATTTTTATTCTTTTATGATGTGGCATTAAAAAATACACGCAAATCTAAATTTTCACCCTTCTACCACCAACCGTTATTTTTAATAGCGATTTTAGTAATTTAATAATTTTCAACCCCACTCGACAACTGATCAATTATCACTTGATCAGTTATCCCTGGTAGGTGTCTACCGGTGACAGTCTTTCACTATTCGATAGATAGGTAATTGAAGAAAACGTACCAAAAGCAACAACTCGAATATCCCTCGTCGAATCGACGTAACTAGACCGCGAAGTTTAACTAGGTTGCACAAGTCATTCGCCAAACCGACATTTAGGCCTAGCGCACACGCGTGGATTTTCATCGTACGATCAACAAAGAAGTGGAACAAAGAAGTTCCTATGCTCTCCTTTGTTTCCTCTAAAAGAATTTAATCGTACAATATTTCTACGTACGATAAAAATCGATGCGTGTGCACTTGGCCTTATTCATAATGCTGGCGAACACGTTTCGACACGAAATTGCCGCCATGTTTGTATGCTCATGGACGAGCTGTGTATCGGCTGCAATTGTTAAACCGCACCATCTACCGTAGAAACGCTACAACTAATAGTGGCCGACACTGCCGGACTTCCCCTTAAGCCTTTTCTCACTCCCTACACAGTTTTCGGCCATTATTATTGTTTGTGTCACGAGCTCCCGCCAACAACGGCTATTGTGTTACACGTATACATTGTGTTACACTTATACATTGTTCTTAAAGACTAGAGATAATTTATATGGCAAAACAACGTTTGCCGGGTCAGCTATAACATGTAAAGATTTCCAGAGGCGGATCGAGGTTCGCAGGGTATAGCTACACTCCTGGAAATGGAAAAAAGAACACATTGACACCGGTGTGTCAGACCCACCATACTTGCTCCTGACACTGCGAGAGGGCTGTACAAGCAATGATCACACGCACGTCACAGCGGACACACCAGGAACCGCGGTGTTGGCCGTCGAATGGCGCTAGCTGCGCAGCATTTGTGCACCGCCGCCGGCAGTGTCAGCCAGTTTGCCGTGGCATACGGAGCTCCATCGCTGTCTTTAACACTGGTAGCATGCCGCGACAGCGTGGACGTGAACCGTATGTGCAGTTGACGGACTTTGAGCGAGGGCGTATAGTGGCCATGCGGGAGGCCGGGTGGACGTACCGCCGAATTGCTCAACACGTGGGGCGTGAGGTCTCCACAGTACATCGATGTTGTCGCCAGTAGTCGGCGGAAGGTGCACGTGCCCGTCGACCTGGGACCGGACCGCAGCGACGCACGGATGCACGCCAAGACCGTAGGATCCTACGCAGTGCCGTAGGGGACCGCTTCGCCACTTCCCAGCAAATTAGGGACACTGTTGCTCCTGGGGTATCGGCGAGGACCATTCGCAACCGTCTCCATGAAGCTGGGCTACGGTCCCGCACACCGTTAGGCCGTCTTCCGCTCACGCCCCAACATCGTGCAGCCCGCCTCCAGTGGTGTCGCGACAGGCGTGAATGGAGGGACGAATGGAGACGTGTCGTCTTCAGCGATGAGAGTCGCTTCTGCCTTGGTGCCAATGATGGTCGTATGCGTGTTTGGCGCCGTGCAGGTGAGCGCCATAATCAGGACTGCATACGACCGAGGCACACAGGGCCAACACCCGGCATCATGGTGTGGGGAGCGATCTCCTACACTGGCCGTACACCACTGGTGATCGTCGAGGGGACACTGAATAGTGCACGGTACATCCAAACCGTCATCGAACCCATCGTTCTACCATTCCTAGACCGGCAAGGGAACTTGCTGTTCCAACAGGACAATGCACGTCCGCATGTATCCCGTGCCACCCAACGTGCTCTAGAAGGTGTAAGTCAACTACCCTGGCCAGCAAGATCTCCGGATCTGTCCCCCATTGAGCGTGTTTGGGACTGGATGAAGCGTCGTCTCACGCGGTCTGCACGTTCAGCACGAACGCCGGTCCAACTGAGGCGCCAGGTGGAAATGGCATGGCAAGCCGTTCCACAGGACTACATCCAGCATCTCTACGATCGTCTCCATGGGAGAATAGCAGCCTGCATTGCTGCGAAAGGTGGATATACACTGTACTAGTGCCGACATTGTGCATGCTCTGTTGCCTGTGTCTATGTGCCTGTGGTTCTGTCAGTGTGATCGTGTGATGTATCTGACCCCAGGAATGTGTCAATAAAGTTTCCCCTTCCTGGGACAATGAATTCACGGTGTTCTTATTTCATTTTCCAGGAGTGTAGTATTACACAGAGTGTTACAAAAAGGTACGCCCAAACTTTCAGGAAACATTCCTCACACACAAATAAACGCTTAATTTCTATGTTAGAGCTCATTTTAGTTTCGTCAGTATGTTCTGTACTTCCTCGATTCACCGCCAGTTGGCCCAAGTGAAGGAAGGTAATGTTGACTACGGTGCTTGTGTTGACATGCGACTCATTGCTCTACAGTACTAGCATCGAGCACATCAGTACGTAGCATCAATAGGTTAGTGTTCATCACGAACTTGGTTTAGCAGTCAGGGCCATGTTTACAAATGCGGAGTTGGAAGAATTCCAATTGATGTATGGACTAGCACGGGGCCATAGCCGTGGCGCGGCACGTTTGTATCGAGACAGATTTCCAGAACGAAGGTGTCCCGACAGGAAGACGTTCGAAACAATTGATCGGCGTCCAAGGGAGCACGGAACATTCCAGCCTATGACTCACGACTGGGGAAGACCCAGAACGTCGAGGACACCTGCAATGGACGAAGCAATTCTTCGTGCAGTTGACGATAACCCTAATGTCAGCGTCAGAGAAGTTGCTACTGTAAAAGGTAACGTTGACCACGTCACTGTATGGAGAGTGCTACGGGAGAACCAGTTGTTTCCGTACCGTGTACAGCGTGTGAAGGCACTATCAGCAGCTGATTGGCCTCCACGGGTACACTTCTGCGAATGGTTCATCCCACAATGTGTCAATCCTCATTTCAGTGCAAATGTTCTCTTTACGGATGAGGCTTCATTCCAACGTGATCAAATTGTAAATTTTCACAATCAATACGTATGGGCTGACGAGAATCCGCACGCAATTGTGCAATCACGTCATCGACACAGATTTTCTGTGAACGTTTGGGCAGGCATTGTTGGTGATGTCTCGATTGGGCCCCATGTTCTTCCACCTACGCTCAATGGAGCACGTTATCATGATTTCGTACGGGATACTCTACCTGTGCTGTTAGAACAAGTGCCTTTACAAGTACGACATAACATGTGGTTCATGCACGATGGAGCTCCTGCACATTTCAGTTGAAGTGTTCGTACGCTTCTCTACAACAGATTCGGTGACCGATGGATTGGTAGAGGCGGACCAATTCCGTGGCCTCCACGCTCTCCTGACCGCAACCCTCTTGACTTTCATTTATGGAGGCATTTGAAAGCTCTTATCTACGCAACCCCGGAACCAAATGTAGAGACTCTTCGTGCTCGTATTGTGGACGGCTGTAATACAATACACCATTCTCCAGTGCTGCATCAGCGCATCAGGGATTCCGTGCGACGGAGGGTGGATGCATGTATCCTCGCTAACGGAGGACATTTTGAACATTTCCTATAACGAAGTGTTTGAAGTCACGCTGGTACGTTCTGTTGCTGTGTGTTTCCATTCCATGACTAATGTGATTTGAAGAGAAGTAATAAAATGAGCTCTAACATGGAAAGTAAGCGTTTCCGGACACATGTCCACATAACATCTTTTCTTTATTTGTGTGTGGGGAATGTTTCCTGCAAGTTTGGCCGTACCTTTTTGTAACACCCTGTATAGTTGTTGCCGACCGCAGCGCTGTATTCTAACTGTTTGTATATATCTGTATTTAAATATACATGCCTACACCAATTTTTTGGCGCTTCATTATAAGTAAATAACGACAAAAATAAATAAAAGGTGCGCCCTGCGGAATAGCTAACTACGTCCTCTGTGGCAGGTACCTGGCGGCTACCAAGTTTGAACCGACGTACGCACGGAGGGCGTTCCCCTGCTTTGACGAGCCAGCACTGAAAGCCAGCTTCAAACTGAAGGTGGTAGTGCCACCGGGGTTCGAAGCCATAAGCGCTACGGACGCCACCGTCTCCGAATCCAGGTACGTAGAGGGAGTCTCTGCTAGTGAATGTTTTAGTTTGAAACAACCGAACATCACGACAAATGCGCGCCATGTGAAAAGAAAAAATGTGCACATGAAAAATTAATACATTCTAAGACATAAAAAAGCTGCTCCCCACAAAGGAATTGTCTGAACTGGACGGAAAGAGTTAGATGTGCTGTACATGTACAAAACAATCTTCTTCTTCTTCGCGGATGGATCACTTAGGACCACGCGTAATCAACATTTGTTAGCCTTCCTTTTTGGCTCAGTATTCATTCATATGCAACGAATGGGCTAGCTTTCGTTGCGTAGATCACGTATGTCGGTTAGTTTTTCTCTCTTCTTCCTCAAAACCCCATTGAAAGGGTACAGTACCGCCCGACATTGAAAATAGGTACAACATTCTTCGTTATTTTCGTCAGAACAACATATTTTTTGTAATAATAACTCAATTTCACTTAATACAACGAAGCCGGATACCAGTGTAGGAAAGAATGACAATTTATTTATTTAATTGATCACATGTGCACTCCCACAAAATAAATCCCTACAACCAGTGTGATCAGTGAAGTGAATGAATGTATGGTGGTCTGCTTACCACAGACAGTGAATGTGCAATATATGATCATCTCTGAGACGGTCCTTTGGTCACCTTTGGTGGAACCAAAGAGATGAAATTTATCTGAGCTTTGAGTGCCTGAAATGTGGCTGACCAATACGGTAACATGGTGCTCCCCCACCTCGGTGGAGGTGCGAGATGACCTGAAGAATGGTCATGTTTCAGTACTCTTGCGCTGGATCTTGTGTTGGTAAGACCTGTCTTAGGTGTGCTCCTTGAAGACAAAAGAGTGGAGAGAATGGTTGCATGTGAATGCATGTGAAATACTTAAAAGTAGTTTGGAATAATTATTTCTCTATTTCAGGAACTTTTGGGGGGAGAATTAAATGTCAGGCAGGTAATATTAATCGGATCGTAGTAATCTTCGGAAGTGACCAACGGTCACAATGAAACCACGTGTAGCAATAAGTTGAAATACTTCCGAGTGCTTAAGTTAAGCTGAATTACTGGCGTGTGTACTACAAGTTGGAAATATTTAAGAAATGGCGTGTGCAGGACTTGAAATTAGAGACGAGCACTTCCACGTGGTGAGTACTGTGTGAGTCTCAATCTGTGTATGAGACAAAGGATAAAGAGAAGTACTCGTCCAAGGTATCAGTTGAGGACTCGCGTGTGTGACGAATATGATCTTAGTATTACTTTGCGTGTTATGTTTCCGTGTGACGCTTGATTCAAACTATAATACTCTGAGTGAGAAGCGAGGTGAGTCAGCCGTCTATCCAGCAACGCCACTTGGCTTGCATTGCAGAGGAAGACGTGCATATATCCTCCAGAGTTCGTAGTAGGAAAGAAAAGTTATGAAGTGGGGCAGTGTCGTGTGAAACTGGGATGAATCCTAATTGAAGTGGGAAAGCTGAAAGTGAAGTGATTCTAACTTTGTGACTATTCTTTGAGATGTATTCTACGTTGCCAGTGTAATGTATTTCATGTAATTTAAGTATGTGTGGTTTGCATGGGAGAGCAGCAAGATAGGTTCAGAGGTAGTGGGTTATGCATGCTCCTTTTTGTACCGCTTGGTCTGGAGTAAATTTTCGTGATAATGGGTGTGAGAGTCTAAGTGTGAGATATAGCAAAAGATTCACCATCTTATCCAGAAAGTGCACTGTAGCGTTAGATAATTACGAGACCATAATATAGAGAATCACCAATGTAAAGCCATGGCCACTGGGCGGAGTTTCTCATGTGTAATTGTTGTATAAAATGTAATGGTGTGTTTAGGTTATCTTTGAATCATAATAGAATTTATCGGAATGAAAAAGATAGTGAAAAGAAAAAGATTGGTGGCCTTGTTCTTCGAATAGTGTGTAGTCATGATATCCAGAATTTATAATGTGTGTGCCATTCATATTCAGCGCGATGGCCACGTGTGGATCAAAGGCGTTGGGTAAGAAAGAAAGTGTGGTACTGCCAGTGCGTAGTGAACAGTCAGATGTGCGTATCCGTTGCGTAATATTCAAACAGGAGAATAATTTGTAACTTAATTGTGAGTACTAGAATTCATGTTACTCGATAAATAAGAATAAGTCCACTCGCTTGGCAGACCACTCATCTTGCAGGCCTGGCTGCTTGATGCCACAGTATGGGCAAGGCATGTGGGTGCCTCTCACCATGTGTTTGTGATTTTTTTTTTAAATTTCATTTCTGTCATGTAGATTTGGAGACCCTAATTCTCTCAAGTCTTTTTCCGTCTGTTTGTACCAGTTCGGTCTCGTATTCTTGTTCTTTAAAAATGTATGGATTTTGTGCGTTAACCTCCTCTTTCTAAATGCCCCATGAATTCTTCTCATGCGCATTGTGTCTGTTATTTTGGAGATATTTTTATATATTTCTGCATTGGGTTTTGGATAATGCACACCATCTTTAGTTCTTGGTCCTAGGATCTTCCTCATTATTTTGCGTTCTTTCACTTCTAATTCCCGTTTTAGTGTTCTGTGCTGAAGGTTTAGTGCCTCAGAATCGCAGAGAGCTCCGGGTTTAATTACTGTTGTGTAGTGTCGTATTTGCAGTTCCACGAGAGACTTTTTGTTGTAAACGTTTTTTGTTAACTGAAACGCCGTCTCCATTTTCTAGACTCTTGATCTGACAGATTTCTTTTCTTAACAATTTTCTGCAATCCATTCACCCCAATATTTAAATTCTTTTACTCGAGAGCTGTAGTTATTGCCAATTTTGAGATCAGTAAGTGCATCTTTGATGTCAGTCATAAAGTTTGTTTTTTTCAAATTAAATTTGTAATCCTACTTTAGCTGCCTGCTCTTGTAATAATTCTCGCTGTTTCTGTACATCGGTAATGTCTTGCGCGATCAGTGCCACGTCGTCAGCAAATGCTAAACAGTCTAATTCTATGCCCTTACGCTTTGGTCCCAGTCTGTGTGCTGGTGCACCTGTTTTTCTTCATTCTCCAACAACTTTTTCAAGAGCATTAGGGACAGTCCATCCCCCTGTCGTACTCCTGTGTCTATTTCAAATTCTGTGCTCAATTCTCCATAAATTTTACTTTGGATTTGGTCTCCGTGAGTGTTTCTTTTATGATGTTTGTTGTCTTTTGGTCTAGTCGAAGTTCTGGTAACACTTCATAAAGGGATATAGTGTCATATACTTTTTTAAAGTCGACAAACATGATGACATAACTTTTGTTTGAAGTACTATGTGGCCGTGCGGTTCTAGGCCCTTCAGTCTGGAACCGCGTGACCGCTAAGGTCGCAGGTTCGAATCCTGCCTCGGGCATGGATGTGTGTGATGTCCTTAGGTTAGTTAGGTTTAAGTAGTTCTAAGTTCTAGGGGACTGATGACCTTAGAAGTTAAGTCCCATAGTGCTCAGAGCCATTTGATCCATTTTGAGCCATTTTGAAGTACTATGCAAATATTTCATCGAGTTTATCAAGTTAAGGATTTGTTCTACGCGTGATCGACCTTTTCTGGTCCCACCTTGGTATTTGCCTAGTTTTGAATCCAGCTGAGGTTCAGCTCGGTTTAGTTGGGCTTTAGAGAGAATTTTGTATGTTATTGACAATAAAGAGATTCCACAATAGTTGTTGGGGCCTGTTTTACTTCCATTTTTGTACAGAGGATGTATGATTGCTGTCTTCCAATCTGTGGGGATTTTTTCAGTTTTCCAGATTTCATGTATAACCTCTTTGAGTTTTCAACAACATTTTCTCCCGCATTTTTCCATAATTTTGCGATGATTTGATCTTCTCCTGATGCTTTGTTATATTTTTCAGTGACTGAATTAGCTCTTTAATCTCCTGTAAACTTGGTGCCTTTGAGTCTGGGTTTCGTTGTGTATGAGGGAACAAACTAATGATAACAATTTTGAAAAAAATTGTATGATTTATTCAAGAGAGAGACCTTCACAACTTTAGCAACTCGGTAACGAGTTTGTCCACCTCTGGCTCTTACGCAAGCAGTTATATGGCCTGGTCCTGATTAGCAGAGCTGTTGCTTGCCCTGAGGGATATCGTGCCAAATTCTGTCCGATTGACGCGGCGTATCGTCAAAATAGCTCGCCCGGCTGGCCGTGCGGTCTAACGCACGGCTTTCCGATCGGGAAGGAGCGCCTGGTCCCCGGCACGAATCCGCCCAGTGGATTTGTGTCGAGGTCCGGTGAGCCGGCCAGTCTGTGGATGGCTTTTAGGCGGTTTTCCATCCGCCTCGGCGAATGCGGGCTGGTTCCCCTTTCCGCCTCAGTTACACTATGTCGGCGATTGCTGCGCAAACAAGTTCTCCACATACGCGTACACCACCATTACTCTACCACGCAAACATAGGGGTTACACTCGTCTGGTGGGAGACGTTCCCTGGGGGGTCCACCGGGGGCCGAACCGCACAATAACCCTGGGTTCAGTGTGGGGCAACGGAGGGCTGATGTGGACTGCGGTAGTCGTCGTGGGGTTGTGGACGGCGGGGACGGAGCCTCTCTGTCGTTTCTAGGTCCGCGGTTACAATAGAATACAATCGTCAAAATCCAGAACTAATTCAAGGACAATGCCCAGACGTTCTAGACTGGAGAGGAATTCGACATCCTTGCTGGCCAACAGAGGGTTTGGCAAACGCGCAGACAAGCAGCAGACACGCTCACCGTGTCCGGGCGGCCATTATCTTGCCGAAATGTAAGCCCAGGACTGCTTGATATGAAGGGCAACAAAAGGGGCACGGAATACTGTGCTGTAAGGGGGTCGTGGATGACTACCAAACGGGTCCTACTGCGAAAAGAAAGACCAGCGCAAACCATCACTACTGATTGAAACTTCCTGGCAGATTAAAACTGTGTGCCGGACCGAGACTCGAACTCGGGACCTTTGCCTTTTGCAGGCAAGTGCTCTACCGACCGAGCTATCCAAGCACGACTCACGCCCGGTACTCACAGCTTTACTTCTGCCAGTATCTCGTCTCCTACCTTCCGAACTTTACAGAAGCTCTCCTGCCAAAAAAGCAGGACTAGCACTCCTACATCTACATCTACATCCATACTCCGCAAGCCACCTGACGGTGTGTGGCGGATGGTACCTTGAGTACCTCTATCGGTTCTCCCTTCTATTCCAGTCTCGTATTGTTCGTGGAAAGAAGGATTGTCGGTATGCCTCATTGTGGGCTCTAATCTCTCTGATTTTACCCTCATGGTCTCTTCTGCAGGCGTACTTAGGAGGGAGCAATATACTGCTCGACTCCTCGGTGAAGGTATGTTCTCGAAACTTTAACAAAAGCCCGTACCGAGCTACTGAGCGTCTCTCCTGCAGAGTCTTCCACTGGAGTTTATCTGTCATCTCCGTAACTCTTTCGCGATTACTAAATAATCCTGTAACGAAGCGCGCTGCTCTCCGTTGGATCTTCTCTATCTCTTCTGTCAACCCTATCTGGAACGGATCCCACACCTGTGAGCAGTATTCAAGCAGTGGGCGAACTAGTGTATACTTCCTTTGTTTTCGGATTGCATTTCCTTAGGATTCTTCCAATGAATCTCAGTCTGGCATCTGCTTTACCGACGATCAACCTTATATGATCATTCCATTTTAAATCACTCCTAATGCGTACTCCAGGATAATTTATGGAATTAACTTCTTCCAGTTGCTGACCTGCTATTTTGTAGCTAAATGATATGGGATCTATCTTTCTATGTATTCGCAGCACATTACACTTGTCTACATTGAGATTCAATTGCCATTCTCTGTACCATGCGTCAATTCGCTGCAGATCCTCCTGCATTTCAGTACAATTTTTCATTGTTACAACCTCTCGATACACCACAGCATCATCTGCAAAAAGCCTCAGTGAACTTCCGATGTCATCCACAAGGTCATTTTTGTATATTGTGAATAGCAACGGTCCTATGACACTCCCCTGCGGCACACCTGAAATCACTCTTACTTCGGAAGACTTCTCTCCATTTAGAATGACGTGCTACGTTCTGTTATCTAGGAACTCTTCAATCCAATCACACAATTGGTCTGATAGTCCATGTGCTCTTACTTTGTTCATTAAACGACTGTGGGGAACTGTATCGAACGCCTTGCGGAAGTCAAGAAACACGGCATCTACCTGGGAACCCGTGTCTATGGCCCTCTGAGTCTCGTGGACGGAATAACGCGAGTTGGGTTTCACACGATCGTCTTTTTCGAAACCCATGCGGGTTCCTACAGAGTAGATTTCTAGTCTCCAGAAAAGTCTTTACACTCGAACGTAATACGTGTTCCAAAATTCTACAACTGATCGACGTTAGAGATATAGTTCTATAGGTCTACACATCTGTTCGATCTCCCTTCTTGAAAATGGGGATGACCTGTGCCCTTTTCCAATCCTGTGGAACGCTACGCTCTTCTAGAGACTTGGAAGAATGCATGGCTTAGCCACGGCCTGGGGGATTTTTCCAGAATGAGATTTTCACTCTGCAGCGGAGTGTGCGCTGATATGAAACTTCCTCGCAGATTAAAACTGTGTGCCAGACCGAGATTCGAACTCGAGACTTTTGCCTTTCGTGGGCAGGTGCTCTACCAACTGAGCTATCCAAGCTTTCCTTCAGGAGTGCTAGTTCTGCAAGGTTCGCATAAGAGCTTCTGTGAAGTTTGGAAGGTAGGAGACGAGGTACTGGCAGAAGTAAAGCTGTGAGGACGGAGCGTGAGTCTTGCTTGGGTAGCTCACTAAGCACTTGCCCACAGAAGGCAAAGGTCCCGAGTTCTGGTCTCGGTCCGGTACAGAGTTTTAATTGGTCAGGAAGTTTCATATCAGCGCACACTTCGCTGCAGAGTGAAAATCTCATTCTGATCACCACTGATTGTCTGAGTATATGGCGGGCGAGTCAGGTTGCTAACCAACCGCTGTCCATGGCGTCTCGAAACGTCTACGGCGAGGAATCTCGTTGATGGAAGTAAAACTTTCATCAGAAATAAAGTCCGCTTCGAAATGGCCACCAATGACGAACTAAGACGTGTCTAAAGATGCCACAAACAGTGGTGGTATACCAAGCTGACTGTCACCCCCCAAGCGAGAGTGATGGCTTCGGGTGCAATGTCTTTTTCGTTGCAGGACCTCTTTGGTTGCCATTCGCAGCTCCCTTGCAGTATAGCAGTTGTTGTTGTTGTGGTCTTCAGCCCTGAGACTGGTTTGATGCAGCTCTCCATGCTACTCTCTCCTGTGCTAGCTTCTTCATCTCCCAGTACCTACTGCAACCTACATCCTTCTGAATCTGTTTAGTGTATTCATCTCTTGGTCTCCCTCTACGAATTTTACCCTCCGCACTGCCCTCCAACACTAAATTGGTGATCCCTTGATGCCTCAGAACATGTCCTACCAACCGATCCCTTCTTCTAGTCAAGTTGTGCCACAAATTCCTCTTCTCCCCAGTCCTATAAAAGACCTCCTAATTAGTTATGTCATCTACCCATCTAATCTTCAGCATTCTTCTGTAGCACCACATTTCGAAAGCTTCTATTCTCTACTTGTCTAAACTGTTTATCGTCCCCGTTTCACTTCCATACATGGCTACACTCCATACAAATACTTTCAGAAAAGACTTCCTGACACTTAAATCTATACTCGATGCTAACAAATTTCTCTTCTTCAGAAACGCTTTCCTTGCCATTGCCAGGCTACATTTTATATCCTACTTCAACCATCATCAGTAATTTTGTTCCCCAAATACACTCCTGGAAATTGAAATAAGAACACCGTGAATTCATTGTCCCAGGAAGGGGAAACTTTATTGACACATTCCTGGGGTCAGATACATCACATGATCACACTGACAGAACCACAGGCACATAGACACAGGCAACAGAGCATGCACAATGTCGGCACTAGTACAGTGTATATCCACCTTTCGCAGCAATGCAGGCTGCTATTCTCAACTGGAGACGATCGTAGAGATGCTGGATGTAGTCCTGTGGAACGGCTTGCCATGCCATTTCCACCTGGCGCCTCAGTTGGACCAGCGTTCGTGCTGGACGTGCAGACCGCGTGAGACGACGCTTCATCCAGTCCCAAACATGCTCAATGGGGGACAGATCCGGAGATCTTGCTGGCCAGGGTAGTTGACTTACACCTTCTAGAGCACGTTGGGTGGCATGGGATACATGCGGACGTGCATTGTCCTGTAGGAACAGCAAGTTCCCTTGCCGGTCTAGGAATGGTAGAACGATGGGTTCGATGACGGTTTGGATGTACCGTGCACTATTCAGTGTCCCCTCGACGATCACCAGTGGTGTACGGCCAGTGTAGGAGATCGCTCCCCACACCATGATGCCGGGTGTTGGCCCTGTGTGCCTCGGTCGTATGCAGTCCTGATTGTGGCGCTCACCTGCACGGCGCCAAACACTCATACGACCATCATTGGCACCAAGGCAGAAGCGACTCTCATCGCTGAAGACGACACGTCTCCATTCGTCCCTCCATTCACGCCTGTCGCGACACCACTGGAGGCGGGCTGCACGATCTTGGGGCGTGAGCGGAAGACGGCCTAACGGTGTGCGGGACCGTAGCCCAGCTTCATGGAGACGGTTGCGAATGGTCCTCGCCGATACCCCAGGAGCAACAGTGTCCCTAATTTGCTGGGAAGTGGCGGTGCGGTCCCCTACGGCACTGCGTAGGATCCTACGGTCTTGGCGTGCATCCGTGCGTCGCTGCGGTCCGGTCCCAGGTCGACGGGCACGTGCACCTTCCGCCGACCACTGGCGACAACATCGATGTACTGTGGAGACCTCACGCCCCACGTGTTGAGCAATTCGGCGGTACGTCCACCCGGCCTCCCGCATGCCCACTATACGCCCTCGCTCAAAGTCCGTCAACTGCACATACGGTTCACGTCCACGCTGTCGCGGCATGCTACCAGTGTTGCGATGGAGCTACGTATGCCACGGCAAACTGGCTGACACTGACGGCGGCGGTGTACAAATGCTGCGCAGCTAGCGCCATTCGACGGCCAACACCGCGGTTCCTGGTGTGTCCGCTGTGCGGTGCGTGTGATCATTGCTTGTACAGCCCTCTCGCAGTGTCCGGAGCAAGTATGGTGGGTCTGACACACCGGTGTCAATGTGTTCTTTTTTCCATTTCCAGAAGTGTAGCAAAAGTCATTTACTACTTTAAGCGTCTCATTTTCTAGTCTAATACCCTCAGCATCACCCGATTTAATTCGAGTACATTCCATTATCCTCGTTTTGCTTTTGTCGATGTTCATCTTATATCCTCCTTTCAAGACACTGTCATTCCGTTGAGCTGCTCTTCCAAGTCCTTTGCTGACTCTGACAAAATTACAGTGCCATCGGCAAACCTCAATGTTTTTATTTCTTCTCGATGGATTTTAATTCCAACTCCAAATTTTTCTTTTGTTTCCTTTACTGCCTGCTCAATATGCAGATTGACTAACATCGGGGAGAGGCTACAACCCTGTCTCACTCCCCTCCCAACCACTGCTTCCCTTTCATGTCCCTCGACTCTTATAAGTGCCATCCGGTTTCTGTACGAATTGTAAATAACCTTTAGCTCCCTTCAGAATTTGAAAGAGAATATTCCAATCAACATTTTCAAAAGCTTTCTCTAAGTCTACAAATGCTAGAAACGTACGTTTGCCTTTCTCTAATCTATTTTCTAAGATAAGTCGTAGGGTCAGTATTGCCTCACGTCTTCCAACATTACTAGGGAATCCAAACTGATCTTCCCCGAGGTCGGTTTCTACCAGTTCTTCCATTCCTCTGTAAAGAATTCGTGTTAGTACGAGGCGTGTTTTTTTAAGTAGGTACCATTTTGAAATTTAAGAAAAGACGTGCTAAGATATATCAATAATTTTATTTTTACATGAAAGCCTGTACCTTAATCTACGCACTGACGCCATTACAGTCTAATTCTTCCTTGTTTACGTTGTGTACTGAGTGTTTAAGATGCCTCCGATAATCTTGAGTCCCGCCGGCTGTGAAGTACGGGCTGTTATAAGATTTCTTAGTGCTAAAGCCCTAAAAGCGATCGATATTCATCGTGAGATCTGTGCAGTTTACGGAGAAGACATTATGAGTGATGGAACGGTAAGAAAGTGAGTGAGAGCATTTAAAGATGGCCGCACAAATGTGCACGATGAACAACGGAGTGGGCGTCCTTCGGTCGTTAATGAAAGTTCGGTGCAGGAAGTCGACAATAAGGTGAGAGAAAACAGACGCTTTACGATTTGCTACTTGCGGGATGACTTTCCTAATGTTTCTCGTAGTGTTTTGTATGGCGTTGTGACCGAGCACTCGAATTACCGAAGATTATGCGCACGTTGGGTACCGAAAATGTTGACGGATGAGCACGAAACCAAGCTTTAGACAGTGCATTGACTTTCCTTGAGCGGTACCACAACGACGGTGATGATTTCTTAAGCCAAATTGTAACGGGCGATGAAACACGGGTGGTCTATGTCACACCAGAATCAAAGCAACAGTCCATGGAAGTTGAGCAAGGGCATCGTTTTGTTGCAAGACAATGCCCGTCCGCATGTGGCGAATCAGACCAAAGATCTCATCTCATATTTTCGATGGGAAACTCTAGATCATCCTCCGTACAGCCTCGATCTTGCGTCCAGTGACTACCATCTGTTCCTGCACTTCAAGAAACACCTGGGCGGTCAGGGTCTTCAAGATGATGACGAAGTCAAAACAGTGGTGATGCAGTGGTTAACAAGTCAGGCAGAAGACTTCTATGAGGAGGGTATTCAGAAACTGGTACAACGTTATGACAAGCGCCTCATTATTGACGGAAATTATGTAGAAAAGTAGATTAAGGTACAGGCTTTCAAGTAAAAATAAAATTATTGAGATATCTTAGCACGTCTTTTTTAAATTTCAAAACGGTACCTACTTAAAAAAAACACGCCTCGTATTTCGCAGCCGTGGCTTATTAAACTGATAGTATAGCGGTATGTCGACTATATTCTACGCCCCGTTTTATTGTCCTTCATGGCAAGCAACCCTGGGCTTACATTTCAACAAGATAATACCTGCCCGCAGAGTTCCTACTGCTCGTCTTCGTGCTTCCCAAACCCCACCTTGGCCAGCAAGCTCGCCGGATCCATCCCCAACTGAGAACGTTTGGATTAGTATGGGCTGGCCGTCCAGCTAGCTCGGGATTTTGACGGTCTAAAACGCCAATCAGACAGAATTTGCAGAATATGCCTCAGGAGGACATCCAAGAACTGTGTCAATCAATGCCAACCCAAATACCTTCTTGCGTGAGGGCCGGAGATGGACCAACGCGTTACTGACTTGCCCAATTTTGTGAAGTTCTTTTTCTTGAATATATTTAATTTTTCTGAAATTGTAGCTATTTGCTTGTCTGTACATGTACATCACATCTACCAATTTCCGTCCCATTCGGGTAATTACTTCGTCGTACGTATTTTTTTTTTTTATTTTGAGTGTATTATGCTATGCGGGAAATGGGCTTCCGTGGGATCTGACGTAACAATCGAAGACACATGACGTCTGTAGACATGTGAAGTTTAAATTAGACTACACCAAAGATTTTTCGAAATGTATTCTCTGAGTTGCGAATTCTTTTAGTAGCAGCTATACTGCGTATAGCTATACTACCCAACTGTGACATACGAAAATTTGTGTCCGGCTGGGACTCGAACCCGGATTCCCCACTTGCCTTACCACTTACGCTATTCGAGCACGCTCACCGGACCGACCCAACCTTCCATACGTCACGCTGTCTATACGCTTATGTCACAGTCTAATCTGTTCACCCCTTACTGCTAGCAAAAAATGTAAATGAGAGTGTGGCACCATTGGCCATGAGGCCGCTATTCGTGGAAGTTCGGCCGCCAAATGCAAGTTTTATTTCATTCGATGCCACATTGGGCAATTCGCGCGCCGCGGTGAGGATGAAATGATGATGAAGACAACACAACGCCCAGTCCAACCCAGCCAGGAATCGAACCTGGGACCGCTTGCATGGGAGGCAAGTACGTTACCACCCAGCGAAACAGGCGTACCAGTGCTAGCAATTTTACTTGTATTCTCGCACCAGGAGCAATGGAACTATGAGGAATCATGACTTTGTTATTATTATCGCCTTTTGCCCTTCCTTAGGCTTCTAATACATATTTTACTTGACGAGCCTGCAGCCGAGTTAGAGTAGCAGTCCGGTGCAACTTTTGATACGCCACCAATGGGTAGTGGAGCTACACTCAGTACAGATGATGCTGAAAGAATGCGCAATTCTGAGAATATATTTCGTAAAATATTTCGACGGCTCTAGGATCGTCACGTGACGAAGAATGGCAAGCTGTAACCTAAGTAAGGGGTGTGACAAGTTATGCCAACTAGTTGACTCATTGGCTTACTCGGAAGCTAGGTCACCGGAGGTGGAAGAAGCGGGGAAGAAGTACGAAACTGCACTGCCCATAAAAAGCATATGTTGACCTCAAAAAATAATAACATTACAAATCAGCAAAAGGTTTCCGCAACCTTATGTGTAGAGTGTGGTGATGTATGACAGTGAGTCCTTAACTCTGGGAGCTGAGGAGTGGAATAGAGAATTTTGTTCAAATGTGGTTTTACAAGCACATGCTGAAACTGAAATGGACTGATAAGATGACGAGTGACGACGTCCTTAAAAGAATGGGAAAGAAGAGGAATTTACGGAACGCTATTGTGGAAAGAAGAGTTTATTGGTTATCTATTCCGACATGGACTACTACAAACAATAATACAAGGATGTGTCTGTATCTATATCTATCTAATTATTCTGAAATTTAGAGTGCCACTTTCAGACTATTTCTCTATGCTTTCATTCTCAAGTAGGTTGGTTGGTTGGTAGTTGATTAATTTGGGAAGGGGACCAAACAGGTAGGTCATCGGTCCCATGATCTAGGATCGTAGAAATCAAGGGAGGAAAACATAACAGCACAATTCAGACAATGAGAAGGGAAAACATGCAAACAAGAGGGAAAAGAGACGTTATGGCAGCAGAAAAAGGAAAGAACATGACAGGGTGGGTGCAAATGGGGAGAGCAGGGGTGCCCCAGAAACACTATATGTGTGGGGGGGGGGGGGGGGCAACAGCACCGCCACCGACCTGCACCATAACATTATTACAATACAAATGGGACAACACCAGGGGAAGGAGACAAAAGAAAAGGGGAAACAAAACAGCACAATAGACCAGGCAAACTGTAGGCAAAAGGAGGTGGGAACCTGTCCAGTGTGGAGGCAAGGCCCACATAATGAACGCCAACACTGACGGATTCCAGTTCCAGAGGAAAATTCAAGGATTTATACCTGAGAAGAAAACTGAGAACACACATGATCATGCAAGGGTCATCTGTTAACACCTAAGACAAGAAAGGTGGGAGGACGTATTTAGTGTGAAGGGCCAAAAGGTGGGGGCAGTCCAGCAAAATATGGATCATTGTGAGCAGCGCCTCACAACTACAAAGGCAGGGGGCGGCTCATTGTGGAGTAAAAAAACCACAGGTCAACCTACTGTGGCCAATACGAAGATGGGAGAGGATGGCAGATTCCCTCTGAGAGAGGCAGAAGGAAGAAGGCCACAAGATGGGAGTCTCCTTGATGGTGCAAAGTTGCGAAGTTTATTAGACGCAGGTGGGGGGATTAGCCTCCCAGGAGTCAACCCACAACTGAGCAAAAAGGGATATGATGTAAACTGCAAATCCACCACTGGAGGGGTTATCTGTAATTGTGGGTAGGTTCAAATGGCTCTGAGCACTATGCGACTTAACTTCTGAGTTCATCAGTCGCCTAGAACTTAGAACTAATTAAACCTAACTAACCTAAGGACATCACACACATCCATGCCCAAGGCAGGATTCGAACCTGCGACCGGAGCGGTCACGCGGTTCCAGACTGAAGCGCCTTTAACCGCACGGCCACATCGGCCGGCGGTGGGTAGGTGGCTGCCCCCCGAGCTAGATGATCAGCAAATTCATTTCCCAGGATACGTATGTGGCCAGGAACCCAAATGGAGTCGAGAAAACGGTTCAAATGACTCTGAGGTCATCAATCCCCGAGAACTTAGAACTACTTAAATCTAACTAACCTAAGGACATCACAAACATCCATGCCCGAGGTAGGATTCGAACCAGCGACCGTAGCAGCAGCGCGGTTCCAGACTGAAGCGCCTAGACCCGCTCGGCCATTCCGGCCGGCCCAAGCGAAGTCGACCAAACAAGCATCATCACCAAGATCAGCGAGAAGGTCGTGGATGGCAGAGACTGAGGGATGACAGTAAAAAAACTAGCAATAACCTGAAGACCACTCTGAGTCTGTACATAACAAAAGTCTGTGAGGGAAGTCCGTTTAATAAAAAGGCAGATGGCCCAATAGGTGGCCATCGATTCTGCAGTAAACACCTTACATGTGGCAGGCAAGGTGGTGTTCTGTGCCAACAGAATACGTGAAGGCATATCCCACGTGATCAGCGGATCTAGACCCATTCATGTAAATAACAATGGCGTCCTGAAACTCC
This sequence comes from Schistocerca cancellata, assembly GCF_023864275.1. Lineage (NCBI taxonomy): Eukaryota > Metazoa > Arthropoda > Insecta > Orthoptera > Acrididae > Schistocerca > Schistocerca cancellata. The sequence continues at coordinate 42,693,549 of NC_064637.1, forward strand.
CATAAGAGTTTTCAGAACAAGCAATGGGACACTGGGATCAATGGAGGCTTTCGGACTCTGGAAGAGATCCGTCCCAGTCAATGGCTGAGGAACTAACCGAGGCCAGGGTGGTCGGGAGATCTTGGAAAAGAGGACCCGAAGGGGAGATGAACGTCAGGTGTAGAGGAGGAGGCAGAGCCAAACATGTAAACCTGATGAGGGGTGGTAGCGAGCGGATGACAGTCTGATGCTGCAAAAGGAATAGAATAGGAGGGCTCAGCAGTTGAAGAGCAGATTCCAATCCCAACTCCTTCATTGTTTCCTCGACAAATTATTGGAAATTTTTGGTAAGTTCCTATGGGACCAAACTGCTGAGGTCATTGGTCCCTAGGTTTACACACTACTTGATCTAACAAACTAACATGCTAAGGAAAACACACACACACACACCCATGCCCGAGGGAGGACTCGAACCTCCGACGGGTGGAACCTCGCGAACCGTGGCAAGGCACTTGAGACCGCGCCGCTACCCCGCGCCGCCCTCGACACATTAACCCATACTTTGTAATGTCACAAAACGAGCTGCCCATCTTTGGACTTTTCTGACGTCCTCTGTCATTCCTATACGGTAAGGATCCCACACCGTGGAGAAACACACCACAAGAGCATGGGTAAGCTCAGTGTAGGCAGTCTCTTTAGTAGACATGTTGCATCTTTCAAGTTCTCTTCCAAAAATACGCAGTTTTTGGTTTACCTGCCTCACAACATTTACTACATGATCGTTCCAATTTAAGCTGTGTAATTCTAACAGCTATGTACGCTCTCATATTTACATGAACTGATTTTTCGTGCAATCGAAATGGAACGGAACTGTTGTACTCCTGTGGAGGATGTAATGGTACTTGAATTACGTAACCATTATGGTACCTCACCTGAACTTCTCGATACCAGTAATATTCTACCGTATTTCTGTTAACTACTTAACATATTTCTGAGACAACATTCAGATTTGATTTCACTTTTGATACATCGATATGTTTATATTGCAATGATATTACTCTTATCTGTCTTCTTTCTTTTATCACTATGATCTTTGACGTACTTGAAACTTGTTGAGTTGTAAGAGAGTCGGACCTTGAGAAAGTGAAGTGTTGGACGTCATGTTGGAAAGGCGCATAACATACTCCGCTTATAAAATGTGAACTTTAACAGTGACTGTGACAAAGATGTTTTCAAGTATGATTTGTATTGTGATGTTTTGTGTTTACGTGATATTGCAATTAAAAGGAAGTCTAACTTAAATTCGGAGTGCTGATTGCTTTTTTTACATCACCATTGTCCAATTAAAGTGTAATCTTCAAGAATGGTTTGTGAAGCGCATCTACAAAATATAGCACAATAAAACCTAGGCCTCTTTGCGTCCGAGCTTGGAATCATAACCACCTAGATTTTCGACGATTGAGCCATGATCTTAGGACGAGACCAGCGTGGGAAACACAAAAAGATGAGTGCCTAGTTTATTCATTATTACATTAAATGACTTTATTAACAGTGCTCTAATGACACCTGCCACATAATATGACTGTTGTTGCCCGAAAATGCAGTATTTAGCAGCGTGAGCAACACCACAATCGTTATTAAATGCTGACCTTTGTTGTGGTAGAGTTGTTAGAAGGACTTCCCACTTTTTATTGTTCAGGGCCAATTTCCACTTTTCGCAGTATGGAGACATCTTGACTCAATCATTTTACATTCCGTTCTCGCCTTGTTATGACTTTACTAGGTGTTAAATAACGGCACAATCTGCTGACAATCTAAGAGGCCCAAGAAATGACTACAGTTCCAGTAGATGCGGTCAGTTGCAATGAACTATAACCTTTCTCACAGAAAATCACGCATCTAGTCACACCTTAAGGACAGAACTCTTTAGATACACAACTTGATTACAAGGTTATAAAGTTACTGCATTACTTGAATGTTCATTTACATATCGAAGTAAAAGTTGTCACAGAGTTGAACGTAACTATTCTTCTTCTAATTGTCTCAGCGTTTTTGTAATTTAATAAGTTTGATACAATATATTAGGAGACAAATGCTACTTGTCTTGCCATAGCTATATCATTGTCTAGGGTGTCTTTGTTCCTGTTCAGGTTTTCCAGTTAATAGGTCCAAGGCGTTGCAATAACACGTCGCTGGTATTTGTCACTTCTTATCACCATATCAATTTATTTTTACATTCTTGACATTTTCCACTACACCACTTGTTAAGCAAATACATTGTGCAGCATTTCTACACAAGAAAAATAATGTAATTTCTCAGATAATCGCAGGAAACAATCTCAATGGTTGTTAAAACCACTCTACCGCGCTTGGTGCCAAAAATACTTTGTACATTACAAGTCAAGTTTCTAATACGATCTAAAACAGGCTGTAGTCAATTTAGTATAAATTAGGCTACCTCTCGCCGGCCGCGGTGGCTGTGCGGTTCTAGGCGCTCCAGTCCGGAGCCGCGATGCTGCTACGGTCGCAGGTTCGAGTCCTGCTTCGGGCGTGGGTGTGTGTGATGTCCTTAGGTTAGTTAGGTTTAAGTAGTTCTAAGTTCTAGGGGACTGATGACCACAGCAGTTGAGTCCCATAGTGCTCAGAGCCATTTGGACCATTTTTTAGGCTACCTCAACTGAAATTACTTTTCAGGTGTAACCAGTGTTCGATTTGTGCTTTTACCAGTGGAGGGGGGGGGGGATGTCTTAGGGGGTTAGTATAATTACATATGTTACTAGCTTGGACAGTGGCGTTACCCATGGTTAAACAGTTATTTATAAATAGATGTTAATGCCGGAACTCACTATTCACGCGTAAGCGCTATCAGAAAAGCCATTCCTTGTTATATCTTTAAAAGTACATTATGGGTAAAGCTTATTTACAAAATCATCTACATACAGGTATACGAGGTGAATTGAGAAAGTAAAGGCACATTTGTGAAAAGCTGTACTTATTCTGATGATAGAAAACTGAAACATGCGTTATTTTTCTACGTAACCTCCGTGGACTTCAATGCAGTTTTCCCAACGTTTTACGAGTTCTTTTTATTTCATCAGAAAATACGTTTATCGGTTTGAAATGCTTACCTACTACATAACACTTTTTCAAAATTAAGAAGCAAACATATTAATAGTATTAATAGTAAGACTGTATTAACAACTTTCAGTGTTCGGCTCCACAAATTTAAATTATATGTAAAGTTTTACTCCAGTGCGTGGGAAATAAACATCCCACGTTGGGATGCATAAACTAAAACCAGAGGAGGGGATGGTCTGATGCAGAGGAAATCCCCCCACCCCCCCCTCGCCTCCCCCCCCCCCCCCAGCCCCCCGCAAATCGCGCACTGGGTATAACTTACATAATGTTTCCAGGAAATTAATGTTTAGGGTAAGATTTATGCACTTAGTGGAAAATAACGAAGATTGGAAATTCTCACACTGAAAAATAGCAGCTTCCTGTAATTTTACACGGTCGACTGTACTATCGATGTTAGAAATCAGAAAAATCTTAAATGAAATACTTGTTGGTCCATTTAAATTGAGGATTGTGATTACTAATTTTCGTGGGTCCAAATCGATGTTGCGAAATGGATCGAAATGAAATATTACCAGCGATGTAGTGTTTTATATGCAAAAGTATCTTCAAATATGGAATACACATAATTTAAGTACGAAATTATCTCAGGTTAGGAAATAATTTATACAGAATTAAACATTTCAACTGACATACAAAAGTTCGGATGAGGAAGATTCATTACAAGACGCTTATAAGGAACGAAATTGGAAGACAAAAATTGGATAAAGATTGTGAATAAAATGCATAGTTTATACTACAAAAGATTTTGACTGCAATTCTTAAACAGAAAGGAAGGACGGAGGAAACACCAAAACATTCTTGGATTGGGCACTAAGAGGTGACGAGGATTTTGATGACTGGTGTATATGTACTATTTTGATGCTGTCACGGTTCAAAATATGAGTGGAATAGCTAGGTTTAATATTAACACTTCTCTGCCAACTATCCAGCATCTGACCCATACCTGGTTCATGGCTTATATGTCTACAGCACACACGAAAACCACACGGAGTACCAGTTCGGCGAGATGCCCAAGATGTCCACGTACCTCGTGTCCTGGGTGGTGTTCGAACCCACGACCTACTCGGTGATCTCGCTGTCGCCCGCCGCTGCCGGAACGAACTTTGAGCCACTCGGCATCGCCTCCACCACAGACCTGCGAAGCGAGAGGACCTTGCCCTACAGGGTGGGTCGCGCTGCCCTAAGGTACGTATGCGTCAGCACTTTCGTTTCTTTGTGTCCAGAAGTTTTCAGTACTAAACTGGGCTACATCCAATGCTTCCCTGCCACAGATCACCGAGCATTCTCTTACTAGGGGAGAATTGTTCTGAAGAAGTTCCACACCTTGACATTCTCCATAGTCGCCTCTGTCGTCATATTCATCTGCAAGTCCCCACTCGATCACGTTTACCTTCACGGGGGCTACGCCATATTGGTGTTGTTGAGGCTCTTCCAAATTTTCTATCACAGATTCTTGCCACTAGGAGTCTTTATTGGAGGGTAATCGTTTCGAGGCTCGGTAACTTCCTTGTTCAAGAATCTGATGCGAATGTTCGAATCTTTAAGGTCTCCAAATGAGGAGTGGCGTTCATCGAAAGCATATTTAAGCCTCTCTCTCTCTCTCTCTCTCTCTCTCTCTCTCTCTCTCTCTCCCTCTCCTTCTCCCTCTCCGTCCCTCCCTCCTTCTCCATACTCCACCGTCCAACTTTCTCAGTATCTTGTTTCTCGCTGCGACATTATGAACGGTCTTCCTCTCATGAGCTTTGTGCATCAGTGTCTGGCCCAGTATAATATCCACGTACACTACTGGCCATTAAAATTGCTACACCACGAAGATGACGTGCTACGGACGCGAAATTTAACCGACAGGAAGATGCTGTCATATGCAAATGATTAGCTTTTCAGAGCATTCACACAAGGTTGGCGCCTGTGGCGACACCTACAACGTGCTGACATGAGGAAAGTTTCCAACCGATTTCTCGTACACAAACAGCAGTTGACCGGCGTTACCTGGTGAAACGTTGTTGTGATGCCTCGTGTAAGGAGGAGAAATGCGTACCATCACTATTCCGACTTTGATAAAGGTCGCATTGAAGCCTATCGCGACACTGCTGCTCGCGTTGGTCGAGGTCCGATGACTGTTAGCAGAATTTGGAATCGGTGGGTTCAGGAGGGTAATACGGATCGCCGTGGTGGATCCCAACGGCGTCGTATCACTAGCAGTCGACATCACAGGCATCTTATCCGCATGGCTGAAACGGATCGTGCAGCCACGTCTCGATCCCTGAGTCAACAGTTGGGGACGTTTGCAAGACAACTACCATCTGCACGAACAGTTCGACGACGTTTCCAGCAGCACGGACTACCAGCTCGAGACCATCGCTGCGATTACCCTTGACGCTGCAGCACAGACAGGAGAGCCTGCGATGGTGTAGTCGACGACGAAACTGGGTGCAAGAATGGAAAAACGTCATTTTTTCGGATGAATCCAGGTTCTGTTTACAGCATCGTGATGGTCGCATCCGTGTTTGGCGACGTCGCGGTGAACGCAAAGCGTGTACGCCTCATCGCCATACTGGCGTATCGCCCGGCGTGATGGTATGGGGTGCCATTGGTTACACGTCCCGGTCACCTCTTGTTCGCATTGACGGCACTTTGAAAGTTACAGTGGACGTTACATTTCAGATGTGTTACGACCCGTGGCGCTAGCCTTCATTCGATCCCTGCGAAACCCTACATTTCAGCAGGATAATGCACGACTGCATGTTGCAGGTCCTGTACGGACCTTTTTGGATACAGAAAAAGTTCGACTGCTGCCCTGGCCAGCACAATCTCCAGATCTGTCACCAACTGAAAACGTCTGGTCAATGGTGGCCGAGCAACTGGCTCGTCACAATACGCCAGTCGCTACTCTTGATGAACTGTGGTATCGTGTTGAAGCTGCATGGGCAGCTGTACCTGTACACGCCATCCAAGCTCTGTTTGACTCAATGTCCAGGCGTATGAAGGCCGTTATTACGGCCAGAGGTAGTTCTTGGTACTGATTTCTCAGGGTCTATGCACCCAAATTGCATGAAAATGTAATCACAGGTCAGTTCTAGTATAATATACTTGTCTAATGAATACCCGTTTATCATCCGCATTTGTTCTTGGTGTAGCAATTTCAATGGCCAGTAGTGTACCAAATTTTGTAAAGTCAGCTTCAAATTTGCTTAATGTAACGAAATATTTTCTTAAAGACTTTCATCTCCTACTACACACCCTTAGGGGTTGAATTTGTAGAAACACTGAAACAAGCTTTTGTTTATTTCTAACCGATAAGTAAAGTGTCAATTACTATAGATGCAACCTTAAAAATCCTTTAGTAATTATTTTAAAAAAAATTCACACCCTATTTTACCCCTCTTAGTGGTTGAATTTCCAAAAATGCCGAAACACGTATTTTTTATTTTCTGACTGAGAAACCAAATACTAGTTTTCCCCAGGTCTAGCTCCAAAATTGCCTTATCAGCGACATATCTCAAACAGTACGTTGTGTCTCTCTATTTTGTCTATATGATATGATATGATTTTGTCTAAGAGGCGATGACGTATGAATTGTTCCCTAGCTCCTGTGTATAAGTTCAGTCGCCGTGCAGTTATATGGACTTCATTCCCTTGCTGCAGAATTCTTTTTCTCTACTCGTTTGGGACACAACTTGAAATAATTACCGACACGCCCTTTCCTCTTGTGTGACATTATTACGGAAGTACACACTTTTAACACTAACTTCACAACAGAACGCGCAGTTGCGGTAACACGTAATACAAGGCGACATTGCCTCCCATCTCCTAACCGCCTCGCTGACTGACAGCTCACGACAAACAGTCTGTGAGGTCTGCCTGGGCTCAACAACCACAACAAGACCAGCTCATCTCAGAGATATACCCATCTTATTCAAAGACTACTCGTTCTTACTCCGTGACAGTACATTTTTCTACAGCGTTCTCAAGTTCAAGTTCAATACTGTTTCAGATTATTTAATTATGCAATGACGAGGCAAAGAAACTGGTACACCTGCCTAATATCGTGTAGGGCCCCCGCAAGCACGAAGAAATCCCGCAACCGACGAGGCATGGACTCGACTAACGTCTGATGTACTGCTGGGGGGAACTGACTTCATGAATCCTGCAGGGCTGTGAGAGTACAAGGTCTCTTCTGAACAACACGCTGCAAAGCATCCCAGATATGTTCAATAATGTTCGTCTCTAGGGAGTCTGGTGGCCAACGGAAGTGTTTAAGCTCAGAAGAGTGTTCGCGGAGCCACTCTGTAGCAATTCTGGACGTGTGGGGTGACGCATTGTCCTGCTGGAATAGCCCAGGTCCGTCGGAATGAACAATGGACATGAATGGATGCAGGTGATCACACAGGACGCTTACTTACGTGTCACCTGTCAGAGTCGTATCTAGACGTATCACGGGTCCCACATCACTCCAATTGCACACGTCCCACACCATTACAGAGCCTCCACCAGCTTGAACAGTCCCCAGCTGACATGCAGTGTCCATGGATTCGTGAGGTTGTCTCCATACTCGTACACGTCCATTCGCTCGATACAATTTGAAACGAGACTCGTCCGATTAAGCAACATGTTTCCAGTGATCAATAGTCCAATGTCAGTGTTGACGGGTCCAGGCGAGGCATAAGCTTTGTGTCGTGCAGTCATCAAGGGGTTCACAAGTGGGCCTTCAGCTCCAAAAGCCAATATCGATTGAGTTTCGTTGAATGGTTCGCATGCTGACAATGGTTGATGGCCCAGCATAGAAATCTGCAGCAATTTGCGGAAGGGTTACGTTCTCCATCTACATCTACATCCATACTCCGCAAGCCACCTGACGGTGTGTGGCGGAGGGTACCCTGAGTACCTCTATCGGTTCTCCCTTCTATTCCAGTCTCGTATTGTTCGTGGAAAGAAGGATTGTCGGTATGCTTCTGTGTGGGCTCTAATCTCTCTGATTTTATCCTCATGGTCTCTTCGCGAGATATACGTAGGAGGGAGCAATACACTGCTCGACTCCTCGGTGAACGTATGTTCTCGAAACTTTGACAAAAGCCCGTACCGAGCTACTGAGCGTCTCTCCTGCAGAGTCTTCCACTGGAGTTTATCTGTCATCTCCGTAACTCTTTCGCGATTACTAAATAATCCTGTAACGAAGCGCGCTGCTCTCCGTTGGATCTTCTCTATCTCTTCTATCAACCCTATCTGGAACGGATCCCACACTGTTGAGCAGTACTCAAGCAGTGGGCGAACAAGCGTACTGTAACCTACTTCCTTTGTTTTCGGATTGCATTTCCTTAGGATTCTTCCAATGAATCTCAGTCTGGCATCTGCTTTACCGACGATCAGCTGTATATGATCAAACCATTTTAAATCATTCCTCATGTGTACTCCCAGGTAATTTATGGAATTAACTGCTTCCACTTGCTGACCTGCTACATTGTACCTAAATGATAAAGGATCTTTCTTTGTGTGTATTCGCAACACATTGCACTTGTCTACATTGAGATTCAATTGCCATTCCCTGCACCATGCGTCAATTCGCTGCAGATCTTCCTGCATTTGAGTACAATTTTCCATTGTTACAACCTCTCGATACACCACAGCATCATCTGCAAAAAGCCTCAGTGAACCTCCGACGTCATCCACAAGGTCATTTATGTATATTGTGAATAGCAACGGTCCTATGACACTCCCCTGCGGCACACCTGAAATCACTCTTACTTCGGAGGACTTCTCTCCATTGAGAATGACGTGCTGCGTCCTGTTTTCTAGGAACTCCTCAATCCAATCACACAATTGGTCTGATAGTCCATATGCTCTTACTTTGTTCATTAAACGACTGTGGGGAACTGTATCGAACGCCTTGCGGAAGTCAAGAAACACGGCATCTACCTGGGAACACGTGTCTACGGCCCTCTGAGACGTCGAACGATTCTCTTCAGTCGCCGTTGGTCCCGTTCTTGCAGGGTCTTTCTCCGGCCGCAGCGATGTCGCAGTTTTGATGTTTTACCAGATTACTGATATTCACAGTATAGTCGTGAAATTCTCGTAAGGGAAAATCCCTACTTCATTGCTACCTCGGATATGCTGTGTCCCATCTCTCGTGCGCGACTACAGCACCACGTTCAAACTCACTTAAATCTCGACAACCTGCCGTTGTAGCAGCAGTAGGCGATCTAACAACTGTAGCAGACACTATTTGTCGTATATAGCCGTTGCCGATCGCAGCCCGATATTCTGCCTGTTTACATATCTCTGTATTCGAATATGCATGCCTATAGTAATTTCTTTGGCGCTTCAGTACATTTCACAGAGAAAATAAAAGTAATAATTAAAGCAAGAATTACGTAGATAAGTAGACCTTTAGGTCCAGATAATTATTTCTCATCATCGTGACGTAAAGTCCCTCTTTAATGATCATGTTATAAAGATTTCACCAAGCTGCTTTGTCTAAATGAAACTCAGTTATCTCAAAACGAACACAGAGCTTCACTAGTGAAACCAAGTGGCGGAGAGGATCGTGGCTTTGGCAGCATAGCTACTTGGCGAATGTCGCACTGTTAATATTGCACACTTTTCCTAACCTTTGGCAAAAGCAGATGCTACCAATTGTTAATAATACGGTCGCCAGCCTAATTAGGCATTAACTGAGTTTCTTCCCTGTACAAGAGGAAGTACGTTCAAGCATAACAACACGTAGTAACACTGCATTATATGGTAAATTTTAGAGCCAGAAAATCTACTGAACTAATATTTTCACTTTCTGTACTAATTTGGGCAAGCTATAAATACACAACATTACACTATAATGATTACTACAAACTGCGTTTTGTCTATTGATCCAACTGAAATCGGGCATAGGTTACCCTAGAAATAGCACCTTTGAAACACACATACAATGTCAATTTTAAGAAGGGTAAAACACTGATAAATTTAGTTTTTATATTGACTTTAACTTTGCTGGTCAAATCAGTTCAGTACACTTCAGAATTCAAATGAATAGAAAAGAAAAAAGGGGGGGCCTGAAACTGTTATGATCACTGTAGTGAAAGTTTGATCATTGAGAGCATTAAGCATTCTAGATATCCAAAATATGATTTACCACTCTTATTGTCTTATTTCCTGCTCATTTAACGACCGTTATTTTTGTCTCAATTTAAATAAACTTCATTACTAAACCAATTTCAACATTATCTTCCAACTTTGTCATACCTATATTATTCGTCCAGTATTCATTAACAACAAAGTTCTTTAAACATCATCTTAACATTGATAGGTCTGCAGGTAATTATTATTAACATAAACTTTAAATTTTCATCTTGGGATACTCGGATTGCACCACATGTGGAAAGGACCCTGTCTAGGTTAGTTGTGAGGATAATTAATTGATAGGACACTTCTGGTAAAATTTAAGTTGTTATTGAACAGTATGTAGCAAAAGTAACACTGGTCCACACGAATACAGTACTAAAAGTTTCAACCTGTTCGTATCGATGAGGCGGACGGCAGGCGGCGAGATGGCGAGGCACGAAGCACACATGCAATTACAGCAATGGCTCTTGAAATATCGGCACTTTACTTCTTCATGGCGTCGCAATACTTTTCCTTTTAGTGCCTATGGAATATTGCCATGCTGTATAGGCGTCGGAAACAGCGCATCCCAGGCTCAACGAAACCACTTTTTCCAGGAGAGCCTCCTCGATCCAGCACGTTTTTCTCAGATCGATGCCCAACTGCGACTACTACTGCTGAGCCCGTTATGCCGTGCAGCGCCCGTGTGCATTTTCCCGCGCTCGCCTGCCTCCATCTTTTACCGCTCCCCTACAGACAGGGTATTCACCAAAGGTTTTACATTCCACATATTCTAATACATTGCTTACGTATGGACCAGGCGTACAAATACAACTTTCACATCTTACAATAGTTTCAACATTAGGTACACTTCCCTTCGATTACAACATTGCTTGAAATTTGACATAAATATTAAAATATACATCGAAAATTGTTTATTGCTTTTTCAACATAATGCCATGAAACAAAAAAGAAATGAAACCAGAATATCGATTATACTAATTTATCGAAATTCAGAAGAAAAAATTTATTACATATACAACAGTATAACGTTAGTGTTGTTACAAGCTCCGCCATTGCACTGCCCTTTTATACCTTGTGTACGCGAAGCTACCGCCATCTGTGTATTGCTATCCTATGACTTGTGACCTCAGTGTGTAATAAAATACCCTTTGTATATTTGTCTCCTATTGCTCAGTTTCGCATCCAGTCTCTCTGCATTGTCATTAAAACCTTTATATCTTCGAGAAATTGTCATAGTGTAACAGAATGTTGTCCATTTGTTCTCAGGGAGCTGAACAATATTTTCGACGGTGACCTGAGCTACTACACGTTCATGAAGAATCTCCACCTGGTGGCTCTGCCCGACTTCATCTCTGGGGCCATGGAGAACTGGGGAATGATCACGTTCAGGTAAGTCTGCGTCCGCCTACTTCCACATTCTTGCAAATTATTCAGGTGCATGGCACAAGCAATACCTCCAGCAAAGACTTTCTAACGGTTGGCAGAAAACCCAAAGAGATTATGGTCATACATAAAGCACACCAGTGGCAAGACGCAATCAATACCTTCACTGTGCCGGCCGGTGTGGCCGTGCGGTTCTAGGCGCTTCAGTCTGGAACCGCGTGACCGCTCCGGTCGCAGGTTCGAATCCTGCTTCGGGCATGGATGTATGTGATGTCCTTAGGTTAGTTAGGTTTAAGTAGTTCTAAGTTCTGGGGGACTGATGACCACGGATGTTAAGTCCCATAGTGCTCAGAGCCATTTGAACCATTTGAACCTTCACTGCGCGAAGTCACTGATGACAGTGCCACTAAAGCAGAGTTATTAAACACGGTTTTCCGAAACTCCTTCACTGAAGAAGACGAAGTAAATATTTCTGAATTCCAATCAAGAACAACTGCCAAGATGAGAAACATAGAAGTAGATATCCACTAAGTAACGAAGCAGCTAAAATCACAATATAGGCAAGGCCCCCGGTCCAGATTGTATACCAGTCAGGTTCCTCTCAGAGTATGCTGATAAAATAGCTCCATATTTAGCAATTATATACAACCACTCGCTCACAGAAAGATCCGTACCTAAAGACTGGAAAAATGCTCTGTCACACCGATACCAGAAAGGGAAGTAGGAGTAATCCGCTGAATTACAGGCCCATATCACTAACGTCGATTTGCAGTAGGGTTTTGGAACATATACTGTATTCGAACATTATGAACTACCTCGAAGAAAACGATTTTTTGACACATAGTCAGCATGGATTCAGAAGATATCGTTCTTGTCAAACACAACTATGAAGTAATAAGTACTATCGACAGGGGATGTCAAATTGATTCCATATTTCTAGAGTTCCAGAAGGCTTTCGACACCGTTCCTGACAAGCGTCTTCAAACCAAACTGCGTGCCTACGGAGCATCGCCTCAGTTGTGCGACTGGATTCCTAATTTCCTGTGAGAAAGGTCACAATTCATAGTAATAGATGGAAAGTCATCGAGTAAAACAGAAGCAACACACGGCGTTCCCCAAGGAAGTGTTATAGGCCTTCTATTGCTCCTGATCTACACTCCTGGAAATTGAAATAAGAACACCGTGAATTCATTGTCCCAGGAAGGGGAAACTTTATTGACACATTCCTGGGGTCAGATACATCACATGATCACACTGACAGAACCACAGGCACATAGACACAGGCAACAGAGCATGCACAATGTCGGCACTAGTACAGTGTATATCCACCTTTCGCAGCAATGCAGGCTGCTGTTCTCCCATGGAGACGATCGTAGAGATGCTGGATGTAGTCCTGTGGAACGGCTTGCCATGCCATTTCCACCATGCCGCCTCAGTTGGACCAGCGTTCGTGCTGGACGTGCAGACCGCGTGAGACGACGCTTCATCCAGTCCCAAACATGCTCAATGGGGGACAGATCCGGAGATCTTGCTGGCCAGGGTAGTTGACTTACACCTTCTAGAGCACGTTGGGTGGCACGGGATACATGCGGACGTGCATTGTCCTGTTGGAACAGCAAGTTCCCTTGCCGGTCTAGGAATGGTAGAACGATGGGTTCGATGACGGTTTGGATGTACCGTGCACTATTCAGTGTCCCCTCGACGATCACCAGTGGTGTACGGCCAGTGTAGGAGATCGCTCCCCACACCATGATGCCGGGTGTTGGCCCTGTGTGCCTCGGTCGTATGCAGTCCTGATTGTGGCGCTCACCTGCACGGCGCCAAACACGCATACGACCATCATTGGCACCAAGGCAGAAGCGACTCTCATCGCTGAAGACGACACGTCTCCATTCGTCCCTCCATTCACGCCTGTCACGACACCACTGGAGGCGGGCTGCACGATGTTGGGGCGTGAGCGGAAGACGGCCTAACGGTGTGCGGGACCGTAGCCCAGCTTCATGGAGACGGTTGCGAATGGTCCTCGCCGATACCCCAGGAGCAACAGTGTCCCTAATTTGCTGGGAAGTGGCGGTGCGGTCCCCTACGGCACTGCGTAGGATCCTACGGTCTTGGCGTGCATCCGTGCGTCTCTGCGGTCCAGTCCCAGGTCGACGGGCACGTGCATCTTCCACCGACCACTGGCGACAACACCGATGTACTGTGGAGACCTCACGCCCCACGTGTTGAGCAATTCGGCGGTACGTCCACCCGGCCTCCCGCATGCCCACTATACGCCCTCGCTCAAAGTCCGTCAACTGCACATACGGTTCACGTCCACGCTGTCGCGGCATGCTACCAGTGTTAAAGACTGCGATGGAGCTCCGTATGCCACGGCAAACTGGCTGACACTGACGGCGGCGGTGCACAAATGCTGCGCAGCTAGCGCCATTCGACGGCCAACACCGCGGTTCCTGGTGTGTCCGCTGTGCCGTGCGTGTGATCCTTGCTTGTACAGCCCTCTCGCAGTGTCCGGAGCAAGTATGGTGGGTCTGACACACCGGTGTCAATGTGTTCTTTTTTCCATTTCCAGGAGTGTATATAAACGACGTAGGAGACAATCCGAGTAGCCGTCTTAGATTGTTTGCAGATGATGCTGTCATTTACCGTCTTGTATAGTCATCAGATGATCAAAACGACTTAAAAAATGATTTAGATCAGATATCTGTATGGTGTCAAAAGTGGCAATTGACCCTGAATAAAGAAAAGTGTGAAGTTATTCACATGAGTACTAAAAGAAATCAGCTAAATTTCGATTACGACATTAGACACACAAATCTGAGGGCTGTAAATTCAAGTACATACTTTGGGATTAAAATTACAAATAACCTAAATTGGAACGATCACATAGATAAAGTTGTGGGTAGAGCAAACCAAAGACTGTGTTTCATAGGCAGAACACTTAGAAGGTGCAAAAGGTCTACTAAAGAGACTCCTTACACCACGCTTATCCGCCCTATTCTGGAGTATTGCTGTGCGGTGTGGGATCCGCATCAGGTGGGACTGACGGATCACATAAAAAAAGTACAAAGAAGGGCAGATCGTTTTGTATTATCGCGAAATAGTGGAGGTAGAGTCACAGACATGATACGTGAATTGGAGTAGCAATCATTTTAAAAAATGCGTTTTTCGTTGCTACGGGATATTCTCATGAAATTTCAATCACCAGTTTTCTCCTCCGATTGCGAAAACATTCTTTTGGCACCAACCTACATAGGGAGAAATGTTCATCACGATAAAATAAGAGAAATCACGGCTCGCACAGAAAAATTTAAGGGCTCGTTTTTCCCGCGTGCCGTTCGAGAGTGGAACGGTAGAGAGACAGCATGAAGGTGGTTCATTGAACCATCTGCCAGGCACTTTATTGTGACTAGCAGAGTAATCACGTAGATGTACATGTAAGGGACGATGCATGCAAAATTGCAGTACTCTGAAAAACGCCATATATAATCCAATGTTTTCAAGAAAATCTAACTAAATTTGATACAGTTGTTAAGTAATGTTAGAAGCAATATATACAAGTTTTAAAGCTCAATGGCGTTAATGTTTATAATTAAAAAACAATTGAAATGTTTTCAGCAAAGGTTCCTTTTTGAATATCAGAACTAATTTTTTGTACAAAATTTGATACACACATTACAAATACACACATCAAAAAAAGTTTTGCATCACCCTTGTTCCCAGAACTCCTGAAGATAGACGTTGACAGTGGATATTGTACGAGGGTTGTTTTTTAAGTAAGGGCCGTTTTTATTTTTTTAAAAAGATACAAATACTTTTGTAAAAAACTTTTATTTTCTGATTCTACACACTTTTACCTATTTTTCTACATAGTTGCCTTGTTTATTTAAGCACTTGTCATACCGTAAAACTAAGTTTTTAATTCCCTCTTCAAAGAATTCGGCCGCCTGCTCCGACAGCCAAGAGTTCACAGCCGCTTTCACTTCATCGTCGTCATTGAAGCTTGCCCGCCAAGATGGTGTTTCAGGTACCGCAAAAGGTGAAAATCGCTAGGAGCAAGGTCGGGGCTGTATGGTGCGTGGTCCAAAACTTCCCAGCCAAAAGAATCAATCAAATCCCGAGTCTTTTGAGAGGTGTGAGGCCTAGCGTTATCGTGCAGGAGCAAAACTCCTTTTTTGTCAGCATGCCGCGCCTTTTGTTTTGAATTGCTCTGTGGAGCTTCTTTAGAGTTGCACAGTAGGCATCTGAGTTGATTGTCGTTCCTCGTGGCATAAAGTCCACTAGCAAAACACCGCGCCGGTCGCAGAACACAGTTGCATAATCTTGCGCTTTGACAGCGTCTGTTTGGCTTTGACTTTGACGGGTGAGGTTGTGTGTCGCCATTCCATCGATTGTCGCTTGCTTTCGGGAGTGATATGGGATACCCATGTTTCATCTCCAGTAACAATTTGACTCGGCATGTCATCCCCTTCTTCCTCGTAACGAATCAAAGAGTCCAATGAAGTGGCAAATCTCTTCTCTTTGTGGTCCTCTGTGAGGAGTCTGGGTACCCACCGAGAACACAGTTTCTCAAAGTTTAGGTTTTCAGACACAATTTTGTACAAAAACGATCTCGAAACTTGTGGAAATTCCAAAGATAGAGTGGAAATTGTGAATCTTCTGTCCTCACGAATCTTTGTTTCGACTGCAGTCACCAAATCACCAGTGATCACAGAGGGCCGGCCTGAGCGTTCTTCGTCATGGACGTTTTGACGGCCATTTTTAAACTCTCTAACCCATTGACGCACTTCACCTTCACTCATTGCATTAGAGCCATAAACTTCTGTTAACTGACGATGAATTTCTGCAGCTGATAGGCTTCTCGCGGTCAAAAAACGTATCACTGACCGTATCTCACACGCAGCGGGCGATTCAATAATCGTAAACATTATAAAGTAGCACAGCGATGCGTACACGTCAGCTACAGAGCTGCAACTTGCATCAGTGTGAACGGGAAGGATGCCGGCAAGTGGCGCGGTGGCTTGTTGCGGCGTCCGCGCGAACTACTGGACTATACGCGCTAACGGCCCTTACTTAAAAAACAACCCTCGTATCACAGACATAGTCTCTTTACTGTTCAGAGATGTCACTAAACCCACCCAAAGATGTAAACAACCTCGCATGAGCAGCGCCTATTAGACGGAGGGGGTCCGACAGCCGATCAGTTCCAGTCATTCCACCAGGAAGGAGGTACACGGCTCGTGTTGTCTGTAGTTCAGCCATGCCTAGACGGTCAGTACCGCGGTTAGATAGCGTCCGCATTGTTACTTTGTGCCAAGAAGGGCTCTCAACAAGGGATGCGTCCAGGCATCTCAGACTGAACCAAAGCGATGTTGTTCAGAAATGGAGGAGATAGAGAGACAGCAGCTGTCGATGACATGCCTCGCACAGGCCGCCCAAGGGCTACTACTGCAGTGGATGACAGCTATCTACGGCTTATACGGCTCGGAGGAACCCTGGCAGCAACGCCACCATGTTCAGTAATGTTTTTTGTGCAACGACAGGACGCCGTGTTACGACTCAAACTCTGCACAATAGCCTACATGATGTGCAACTTCACTCCCGACGTCCATGGCGAGGTCCAACTTTGCAACCACGACACCATGGAGCGCGGTACAGATGGGCCCAACAACACGCCGAATGGATCGCTCAGCATTGGCATCACGTTCTCTTCACGATGAGTGTCGCGTATGCCGTCAACCAGACAATCGTCGTGTTTGGAGGCAACCCGATCAGGCTGAACGCCTTAGACACACTGTCCGGCGAGTGCAGCAAGGTGGAGTTTCCCTGCTGTTTTGAGGTGTCATTATGTGGGGACGACGTACGCCGCTGTTGGTCATGGAAGGCGCCGTAACGGCTGTACGATACGTGAATGCCATCCTCCGACCGGTAGTGCAAGCAACACATTGGCGAGGCATTCGTCTTCGTGGACGACTATTCGCGCTCCCATTGTGCACATCTTGTGAATGATTCCCTTCAAGACAACGACATGGCTGGACTAGAGTAGCTAGCATGTTCTCCAGACATCAACCCTATCGAACATGCCTGGGATAGATTAAAAAGGGCTGTTTATGGACGATGTGACCCACCAACCACTCTGAGGGATTTACGCCGAATCGCCGAGGAGTGGGACAATCTGAAAATAAGTGCTTTGATGAACTTGTGGATAGTATGCCACGGTGAATACAGGCATGCATCGATGCAAGAGGACGTACTACTAGGTATTAGAGGTACCGGTGTGTACAGAAATCTGGACCACCTCTGAAGGTCTCGCTGTTAGGTGGTACAACATGCAATGTGTGGTTTTCATGAGCAATAAAAAAGGCGGAAATGATATTTATGTTGATCTCTAATCCAGTTTTCTCTACAGGTCCCGGAACTCTCGGAACCGATGTGATGTACAACTTCTTTTGATGTTTGTATCTTGATATCTTCTTTTGCTCGGTCTTTACAGCTCTCCAAATACCCGTGAAAGAATGCATCAAATTTTAGGACATTTCTCTCACAAAAACGCCGTGCTGTTCTATAAAATAAAAATTCCTGCGACAGGATATTTCACACTAGTACTGACTAGCTGCATGGCAAATTTAACTACTCTAATAAATTCAGTAGTTTGGGAGCAAAAGGTACATAAAGTTTCCAAATTCTAAGTTACGGGACACCTAAATCAACGATGTGACAATGTTTGAATAAGGCCTTCCCTTCCGTGGGTGAACTATTGGAAACGATATGTATAGTCCTCTTCACCCTCAAACAGTTTTTCTTCTTATCCTCTTTGGTTAATCTGATTTTGAAACTAAGAAGCAATGTCAGCTGCATCGATTCTTCTATTAACGATTTTCTTCAATATCGACAGTGTGAAAGCTCCTGGATCAAATCCTAGACTCTGGATAGTCCGTGGTCTGCCAAGGTTATTATTATTATTATTATTATTATTATTATTATCGTTGTTGTTATCGTTATGGTCTTCAATGTGGATACTGGTTTGTTGCAGCTCTCCATGCTACTCTATACTGTGCAAGCTTCTTCATCTCCCAGTACCTACTGCAACCTACATCCTTCTGAATCTGCGTAGTGTATTCATCTCTCAGTCTCCCTCTACGATTTTTACCCTCCGCACTTCCCTCCAATGTTAAATTGGTGATCCCTTGATGCCTCAGAACATGTCCTACCAACCGATCCCTTCTTCTAGTCAAGTTGTGCCACAAACTCCTCTTCTCCCCAATTCTGTTCAGTACCTACTCATTAGTCACGTGATCTGCCCATCTAATCATCAGTATTCTTCTGTAGAACCACATTTCTAAAGCTTCTATTCTCTTCTCATCTAAATTATTTATCGTCCATGTTTCACTTCCATACATTGCTACACTCCATACAAATACTTCCAGAAAAAGTCACCCTGACACCTAAATTTATACTCGATGTTAACAAACTTCTCTTCTTCAGAAACGCTTTCCTTGCCATGGCCTGTCTATTTTTTATATCCTCCCTACTTCGACCACCATTAGTTATTTTACTTCCCAAATAGCATTACTCACTACTTTAAATGTCTCATTTACTAATCTAAATGCCGGCCGCTGTGGCCGAGCGGTTCTAGGCGCTTCAGTCTGGATCCACGCGGCTCCTTCGGTCGCAGGTTCGAATCCTGCCTTGGGCATGGATGTGTGTGTCCTTAGGTTAGTTAGGTTTACGTATTTCTAAGTCTAGGGGACTGATGACCTCAGTTGTTAAGTCCCATAGTGCTTAGAGCCATTCTGAACTTAATGTAATGCCCTCAGTATCACCAGATATAATTCGACTACATTCCATTATCCTCGTTTTGCTTTCGTGTATGTTCATCTTATATCCTCCTTTCAAAGCACTGTCCATTCCGTTCAGGTGCTCTTCCAGGTCCTTTGCTGTCTCTGACAGAATTACAATATCATCGGCAAACCTCACTGTTTTTATTTCTCCTCCGTGGATTTTAATTCCTACTCCAAAATTTTCTTTTTTTTCCTTTACTGCCTGCTCAATATACAGATTGAATAACATCAGGGAGAGGCTACAACCCTGTCTCACTCTATTCCCTACCACTGCTTCCCTTTCATGCCCGTCGACTCTTATAACTGCCATCTGGTTTCTGTACAAATTGTAAATAGCCTTTCACTCCCTGTATTTTACCCCTGACACCTTCACAATTTGAAAGTGAGTATTCCACTCAACATTATCAAAAGCTTCTCGTTCTACAAATGCTAGAAACGTAGGTTTGCCTTTCCTTAATCTGTCTCCTAAGATAAGTCGTAGGGTCAGTATTTCCTTATGTGTTCCAACATCTCTACGGAATACAAACTGATCTTCTCCGAGGTCGGCTTCTACCAGTTTTTCCATTCGTCTGTAAAGAATTCGTGTTAGTATTTTGCAGCCGGTAATTTTCACACTTGTGAACACTTGCTATCTTTGGGATTGGAATTATTGTATTCTTTTTAAAGCCTGAGGGTATTTCGCCTGTCCCATTAAGAAAGTGTTCGAATTACACTTTACTCCAGCGGAGCACACTGCAGACTGTAATAATGGATCTACACAGATCTTTCGTAAACTTTAACCCTATGTAACTACTTATAACACATCATAAACCAAAGAATATAAAATCAGTAGCAGTGATGCTATTCCACAGGCTTCCTGACGTAATACACAAACATTCCCTATATGGTGATTGTATAAAAGTGGAAGAAAACGCTGCAGGAATAAATAATATCAGGAAATACAGTGCAAGAAAGGGGGTGTGGCCCTGTGCAAGCTTTTGCCAATTATTATTTTTATCGCAGTTAGGGAGTGTAATATGCAGGAATTGAAATTTCAATACCATGTAATAAATGAAGACCCAATAAAAATTTTTTCACAATTTGTTCATATCCACATATGCTATCAATTCCATGTGAGCTTTTACTTTTGAGTGAATTTATTATTTTCCTAATTTCAGTAGGAGAAGTAGGTTGAATTTCAATATTATCAAATTGTGTAGGTACTGCCTCTTCCATATACTACCTTGCACTTTCTAATGAATATATGGATCCTATTTTCGCTACAACACTAACTCATGACTAGCGTAAGGCACATTATGAAGACAATGTCAAACTAATAAATTAAGATGTGTACATGCAAACCATTGCTATAACATGAGAGCAAAAAAAAAAAACATTAAGATACTCATAAATGAAGCAGAAAAGGGGTACAATGATACGAAAAACAGCGATTCAAAACATGTCATCAAATGTACACACTGAAATGTCTGAAACCAGTCTTTACAAATAACTTCAGTAAAATGGAAATGGCATCTCCCAAAGGAGCATCATAAAATCCTTAAAAATCAAAGAATGCTAGTGGTTATGATAACATATTAACAAAGTTAATCAAAGAGTGCTTATGTGAGTTGAGTGCTATCTTAAATCATTTCTGTAAGCAATCTCTTATCAGCAGAAGATTCCATTCCAGACAGGCTGAAATATGCTGACGTTAAGCCTCTTTATAAGAAGGGGGCTTAAAGAAATCGTCACACTCGACCAACTTCAAATTTGTCCAGCTTTTTCTAAAATATTTGAGAAGTTTGTGGTCAAGCGCCTTCTTAAGCATCTGACAACAAATGATATGTTGTCCACGTCACAATTAGGATGCCTAAATGGTCCTGATATAGAGAAGGCTATTTACACATACAGTAAGAATGTACTTATTCATTAGATAACAAATTAGAGGCTATTGGCATTTGCTGTGATCTGTCAAAACCATTTGACTATGTGGATTACAGCAATCTCTAAAGTAAATTAGAATATTATGGTGTCACCGGCAATGCTGCGAAATGGCCTGAGCCTTGTCTATCTAACAGGTAACTAAAAATGCCACTGTGAAATACCTGTGGAGTAAGCAATCAGTCTTCACGTGACTGATAATTAATTACATGTGGTGTTCCTCAAGGTTCCACTTTCAGTCCATTGCTTTTTCTTGTGTGAGTGAATGACCTCTTGTCTGTTACATTTCCACATGCGACCTTTTGTTAAAAGCTAATTCACTGTCACTAAACCTTGAAAAGACCCACTATATGCAGTTCAGAATCTGTAAGAGATTTCCTTCCAGCATGTGTATAACTTATGAAGACATGCAGATTGATGAGGTTGACAGTGTTAAACTTCTGGTATTACAAGTCCATAGTAATTTCAGTTGGGAACAGCACACCATAGAATTGCTGAAGCTCTTAAACAAGTCTGTATCTACAGTGAAAATGTCAGATGTAGGAGATATAATAGAAAAAAACTTGCATACTTTGCTTACTTTCATTCTCCAGTATTATGTCATATGGGATCGTATTCTGGGGTAACTCGTCATACCAAGCAAAAGTTTTTAGCATGAAAAAACGTGCATTAACTCATTTGTGATGTAAATTCAAGAACATCATGTACAAATCTCTTCAAGGATCTTTGTATTCTAACCACTACTTCTCAGTATACTTATTCCTTAATGAAATTCGTTGCAAGTCATATGTCTATCTCCAACCAACAGCTAAATATACTGTATACTAGTATCAATACAAGGAATGGCAACAATCTACATAAAGACTTAAAATCACTTCCCTTGGTCCAAAAAGGGGTTCAGTATTCAGGAACACACATTTTCGACAAATTGCCAGCAACCACTAAAAACATGGTTTCAGATAAAGCACGGTTTAAACAGAGTTTGAAAGACTTTTTGATAGGCAACTCCTCCTATTCTGTAGATGAATATTTTAACAGGGACTGTTGGACCAGCTTAAGTAAAAATGTCAGAATTCAGTTTTGACAGCACTTGGTCGCAACAGTCAAGATTATGTATTTTTAGTATGATAAATTTATTAAACATGCATAGCTATGTTTCATTGTGATAGTGTATTAACTCTGTAAATATTAGCAGTTCCAGTTTACTGTAATGTATTGGCATATTTTCAAAAACGACAAATGACCAGGGTAGTGAGTATTATATTCAATTTTTTTATGTTACACTTTCTGACTTGTTCCACACCCACAGAAATTATCTCATTCTTGGATCTATGGACAGAAAACCGAATCTAATCTAATATGGATTAAACAGCTAAATTTTAAAGTGCTTGTACAGCGCATCCATTCAAGATCAACACAAACATCAAGGTATGAGGATCAGGGGCAGTTGTAAATATACTGTTACTTATAATCCGTCTTGATTGCAAAAATATTTATTCACATGACCGGTTTTGGTTCCTCTAGAACCATCTTCAGATGTGCAGTTACGGTTACAGGAGTAACCTGTCCACACTCAGCAACCTTCACATGCTGCGTCAGAAATTGCAGATCTGAAGATGGTTCTAGAGGAACCGAAACCAGTCATGTGAATAAACATTTTTACAATCAAGACGGATTATACGTAACAGTGTATAAAAAGTGATTGTGGTATCCCTGCAGACATTATGTCTGTTTTTGCACAGTTGTAAATATTGCAACAAGAGACAAAGACCTATTTTAGTCATTCAAATAAAAAATGTAAGTTATAGAATATAAAAGGTAAAGTCACCTACAATAAAGTAAGACTGTTATATAAGAACCCTTTGAAAAGCAATCTCCGTAACTTCCCTCATGACAGAACAAAAAACTTAAAAAATAATGCTGTTGACATAAAATAAAAGGGTGTCACTGCAGCAACATTCTGAACACTGGCAACATTGTATTATAATATGCTTCATTTCTGCTAATTAGTTGACCATTCAGCAAGCTGTATTTATCAACATAGAGATGTTTAACAATTTCCAGCTCCTAGAGCAGATTCAACTTTTCCCCTTCTGAGCAAGGCGTAGCATTCTCAAGTTTTCTATTATGGGAGACTGATGCCCACTTGATTTAAGACACTGGGCTAACGCAGAATTCTGTTGAACCTTTCTTGGTATTTAACATCCAGCCAATCTATATATGACATTTCACAATTCAATTCATTATCATCCATTTTATCACATACATGATATAGGAATTGTCATATGGAAAAAGAGAGACAGAGAGCACACTTTATATTTTTAACAGTTAAGGGAAATGACATTGTCTTAATTACTCTTTAACATTTTCTTAATTACATTTTAACATCATTACATAATTACATTTTAAAATCAAAAGATTTGCACTATCTGTTTCGATAGCAAAGAAATTCATCAACATTATAGAAACTTCCACCTAATAGTAGTCTCTTTACTTCTTTTTTAAATATATGTAAATTTGTGTATTTTTTATTTCTTTTGGTAAGGCATTGAACATTATTTTAGGTAGTAAATCACACTATTTTGGTAGAGGGCTTTTGAATATATGTTTCTATGGAAATCATGCCTATTCACAAATGACTACAGAAATTTGTATACACACCTGAAGTTTATTATCAGTAGGGACAACAACATGCAACTCCTGGTTCTTAAAAAGCTTAGCCAAATTATAAGGGAGGTTCCCCATGACCGGGATCTTCACAAATTTGGACCTTGAAAACAGCGAGACTGGAGACCTCTGCTGAGCTACTAATTTTTTTCTTGATATGTTTTTATTCTGAAATCCTTTACTAATGATTATACACTTGTCTTTATGACCAAAATTTTTATTTAACTTCTCATAACACGTTTCCATTACTCAAAAACTTGTGTGGAATCTTATGGGACTTATCTACTAAGGCCATCAGTTCCTAAGCTTACACACTACTTAACCTAAATTATCCTAAGGACAAACACACACACCCATGCCCGAGGGAGGACTCGAACCTCCGCCAGGACCAGCCGCACAGTCCATGACTGCAGCGCCCTAGACCGCTCGGGCCGGCCGGTGTGGCCTTGCGGTTCTAGGCGCTTCAGTCTGGAACCGCGTGACCGCTACGGTCGCAGGTTCGATTCCTGCCTCGGGCATGGATGTGTGTGATGTCCTTAGGTTAGTTAGGTTTAAGTAGTTCTAAGTTCTAGGGGACTGATGACCACAGATATTAAGTCCCATAGTGGTCAGAACCATTTGAACCATTTAGACCGCTCGGCTAATCACGCGCGGCTTCCATTACTCCATCAGATCTGTGGCATAAGAATACAATGTAAGAAAAAATTGAGAAACTTCATCAGAATAAAGCAGAGAAGCCGAGGAACATACGTTTCACATCAACAAACATTTTGTCGCTTCTACTCATTCCACAACCACATCAATGCCCGAACTGACTCACAAGGGGACGGCGCCTACCCGTTATCACCAATTTCGTACAAATTTGTGGTATGTGCAGGGCTTGGACAGAGGTGGAAGCTCCAGATGATCAAATGTTCACAAAAAACAGAACTTTTGACGCGCGTCGGGACAGGAATGAACCACTTTGTTAGTGTAGTTACCAGCCAGTGGTTGGCGCAGTGGGAACGGTAATCCAAGGGTCGTGGGATCGACTTCCCAAACTTTTTTTAATTTTCAATTTTACGTTACTTACAGGGCAAATAAACCAAATCAATGCTCAATATATTGTCTTTGACGTTACGGAACCCTAAGTGCAGGTGAACAAATTTCCTCTGTTAATTGATTCATGGGGAAAGGAAACAAATCCACAATTCCAGAATGAGATTTTCACTCTGCAGCGGAGTGTGCGCTGATATGAAACTTCCTGGCACATTAAAACTGTGTGCCGGATCGAGACTCGAACTCGGGAGCTCGGTTTCAAATCGACGGTTGCCATCGTGCAGTATTAAAGTAATTCCGCTCCCCCCCCCCTCCCAAATGCATACCGCTAGTGCAACACTGCGATGTCTATTTTTATCGAAAATGATCAAAATGTTTCAAAACTGCTCTCATCTCGTCGACAGAGAAAAAGAAATCACTTCCTGATAAGACTTCATCAAATATAGTCCCTTCTACGTCACAAACTATCATCGCTAAAGTGAGCTACACGTGCGTTGCTACCAAAATCTGTAATTAGGGGCAACCTTTTACGAATGTAAATCAAGTTTGTTTTTGTACAGAAACTCTAAAACTGCCATGTAATTGTGCAATGTGCCGAGAAAATTACCGTCGGCTTTTTACGATAAATATTATCCCAACGCGTGTAAATAAAGACATATGCCCTATTCCGAATGGAAACAATAAAGGTATCAAATTTTACATATGAAGTTCTCGTGTACACATTACACTTCATTCCTGAAAATTTGCGCTCCCAAATTTTTCATTTGCCTTTCCATCTATGAAAATATTAATAAATACATTATACTGAACATTATTTCGGTTTCTTTGCAGTATAAGTATCGTAGAAATTGAGAATGAAAAGGTTCTGCGTAAGGACTCAAACCCATGACCTTCCCGTTACTGTTCTATACTCCTTCCATTGCAATAACCGCTACCTGGAATCTACGCCAACGTAAATGATTGATGCCTGCCTGCACCCTCGCCCAAAATGCTGTTTTTTTAAATGCATGACAATCTAGACCTCCCACTTCCATCATTTATTTTGGCCAAACCACGCGTCTGGATGAAATCGATGATGGCGGTTGGCGCAATGTCCTTGTCTGGCAGTTTAATGTGTTATAAGGTAAGCAGTTCTTGCCAGTAGGTGGCGTGAGTGACAATGCCATAATGACTATGACAATAGGCATATCTCTAATATGAGAATGCTTATTAAAATTACAGGTATTACTTCCGATTATTTATAATATTAGTAACAAGGAACCGCATTGTACCAATAAGGACATAAATGTTACATTTCAAAATTGTTCAGGTTTGAAGGTAGTCTTCACAGAAGCTAGAAAGACTTTTTAAGAGCCGGCAGCTGGAGCCGAGCAGTTCTAGGTGCAGCAGTCTGGAACCGCATTGCTGCTACGGTCGCAGTTTCGAATCCTGCCTCGGCCATGGATGTGTGGTTCAAATGGTTCAAATGGCTCTGAGCACTATGGGACTCAACTGCTGTGGTCATAAGTCCCCTAGAACTTAGAACTACTTAAACCTAACTAACCTAAGGACAGCACACAACACCCAGCCATCACGAGGCAGAGAAAATCCCTGACCCCGCCGGGAATCGAACCCGGGAACCCGGGCGTGGGAAGCGAGAGCGCTACCGCACGACCACGAGATGCGGGCATGGATGTGTGTGATGTCCTTAGGTTTAAGGGGCTCCGGAAAGGCTCAAAATCATGAAAAGTTCAATTTTTACTTTTTTGCATTTTCTGAATCTGCAGACTATTACCTTTTAATAGATATATAATTTATTCAATTCCGAAGACTACAACTATTTTTAAATTTTTTTTGAAATGTGTTCTACATGGGCG
Source organism: Schistocerca cancellata (assembly GCF_023864275.1). Lineage (NCBI taxonomy): Eukaryota > Metazoa > Arthropoda > Insecta > Orthoptera > Acrididae > Schistocerca > Schistocerca cancellata. Next base: position 42,720,487 of record NC_064637.1, read on the forward strand.
TGACCCACTGTGGCGCTGTTAAACTGCTGTCAAATAGTGTTATTATTAACGTCCGTGTTCATCAGGTACATTTTAGTGACGTGAGATAAAGTACGTGTTGTGGCTAACCTGTGATCGTTCAATATATATTGCTGGTGTGATTGTCGATTGTTTCATGTTTATTTACTCTGTCGTTATCTCGAAAATATTCGTAATTAATTCTGTTTCTTGAGTCTCTGTTTTGTTGAAGTATAATAATGAGTAAAAGTAAAGTTGCTGTTGCGACTTTCAATGAAGGCAACATTGTAAGGTGCAAGGTATTTAGAAATATGGGAATGAAGATAGGTTCTAACATGGTACGAGCGATGCTTGCTTTAGACAAGGAACGCCTTCGGGCTGCAGACAGGGCTGTAAAGAGTCTAGAAATACAAGCAAGAGTAAACAGGAGGAGGAACAAGAGGAAGCTGGAGGAGGAGTTTGCAGAGGATGAAGATAATCCATCCTATGGACCTGGAATGCAGTAAAAAGTTAATCCAATCTTTGTCGCTCGATTTGCAAAACTTTTATTTTCTCATACTAATTACATGTTTTCTAAGGATCTTCCAAACATATTTGTTTCAAACTTTCAGTAAATGTTACACAGTACCTTCTGCATAATTTAACACAGCCTTTTTCCAAAAAACTGTATGTTTTTGAATATATAAATAAAAAATTGCAAAAAAATGTTGTGAATTTTCATTACAATTGAAAAAAAGTCATCTTTAACAACTGAACTAAAATTTTGTAAAATCCCTGTGTTAAGTTGTAGCCCATTTTCCAATAAATAATCTGTAAAAAGTTCAACTTCCTACCTCAAATACTTTGTGAGGAAAGATGTAATTTATAAGCGTTATTTTAACATTGCAAGTATAGGGCGTTCCGGAGCCCCTTAAGCGCTGTCGGGCGTGGCGAGCACTTGGATGGGTGACCATCCTGGTCGACATGCGCTGTTACCATTTTTGGGGTTGCACTCACTCTCGTGATGCTAATTGAGGAGGTACTCGGCCAAACAGTAGCGGCTCCGCACAAAGAAAACCATCATAACGACCGAGAGAGCAGTGTACTGACCACACGCCCCTCCTATCCACATCCTCAGCTGAGGATGACACGGCTGTCGGATGGTCCCGACGGGCCACTTGCGGCCTCAAGATGGAGTGCTTTTGGAACATGAAGTTTGTGAATAGCTAATAGTCTCCAAGTAGCCGAACATTACCGTTTTCAGACAATGATCGGTTCAGTTGAACCAGAGGACCCCTGTCCACTCCATGTAAACACAAGCCTCACCAATACGGTGCCTCATTTACAACTTGGGTCCAAGGCTTCGTGGGTCTGTGTCACATTCGAACCCTACTACCAGCTTTTTCCAACTGAAATCGGGACTTATCTGACCAGGCCATGGGTTTGGAGTCGTCTAGGATCCAACTGAAACTGTTACGAGCCCGGGAGAGGTACTGCAGGTGATATGCTGTTAGCAAAGGCACTCGAGTCGTAGCGCATTAACGCCGTGTTTCACCGCATACTGCGATGCAGCGTCAAGGGTAACCGCAGCCACAGTCTCCGAGCTAATAGTCCGTGCTGCTGCAGACGTCTTCGAACTGTTCGTGCAGATGGTTGTTGTCTTGCAAACGTCCCCATCTGTTGACTCAGGGGTCGAGACGTGGCTGCACGATCCGTTACAGCCGTGCGGATAAGATGCCTGTCGTCTCGACTGCTAGTGATACGAGGCCGTTGGGATCCAGCACGGCGTTCCGTATTACCCTCCTGAACCCACCGATTCCATATTCTGCTAACACTCATTCGATCTCGACCAATGCTAGCAGCAATGTCGCGATACGATAAACCGCAATCGCGATAGGCTACAATCCGACCTTTATCCAAGTTCGAAACGTGATGCTACGCATTAAGTAGTTCTAAGTTCTAGGGGACTGATGACCTGAGCTGTTAAGTCCCATAGTGTTCAGAGCCATCTGAACCATCTGAACCAGCCCTCAGCTGCGAGAGTACACGTGCCACCCGGTTGGTCCGCAGGGAGCGCCGGCTGCTGATGAGCGACCAGTCGACCTCGACGGAGACGATCCAGAGCGTGGCCACGACCATCGTGCACGAGATCGTCCACCAGTGGTTCGGCGACCTCGTCAGCCCCGACTGGTGGACCTACCTGTGGCTCAACGAGGGCTTCGCCTCCTACTGGCCCTGCCAGCTCGACCTGGCGCTGGATGTGAGTACCGCTAACCACTGCTACCACATACGCTGGCAGCGAAGCTGCTTTGCTGGAGCCGTAGCTTTCATGCAGTTTGAGTCAGAGCCTCTGAGTTGCTGCAGTTGTACAGGGGGCGAGGAAATCCGAAGTAGGTAGCCTCCCTGGTCCGAGGGTATCATTGCTTCCTACATACAATGTGTCTGGGAACCACTGTACACTCACAATTGAATTTTGTTTGATCCTGTATAATGGCGCTGTGTACACCAAAGGTGGGAATTTAAGGAGATGGGACCTGGAAAAACTGAAAGAACCAGAGGTTGTACAGAGTTTCGGGGAGAGCATAAGGGAACAATTGACAGGAATGGGGGAAAGAAATACAGTAGAAGAAGAATGGGTAGCTTTGAGGAATGAAATAGTGAAGGCAGCAGAGGATCAAGTAGGTAAAAAGGCGAGGGATAGTAGAAATCCTTGGGTAACAGAAGCGATACTGTTATATTCTAGCCAGTAATGCCAACCGAGCCCATTGCCAAAAGGTTGGCAGCATCAAAGTCCGGGCGCCGTCCGCATAAGCAGCGCCAGCGATACAGGAAATCGCCGCAAGTCTGCGCGCGCCACCGCTGGCTTCTGGCTTCTTAAGCGCTGGAGTCGCGAGCGCTAGGACAGTTCTGTATTCGCCGCTCAGTTGTATACTCGCTACCGATTTGTGTACTTGCTAGTCAGTTGTGTGTTCATCGCAGCAGAGTTGCTGTTTGTCGTCAGCCGACGCTGACCTAGCCGCTCCGACTCGAACTAGACAGATTTCTGTAGACACGGACTTCACTACTGTGTTTCTGTATCTTCGTTAATAAAGATAAGTACCGACTTTTATTTAATCAGAGTCTTTGGGTTTTCATCTTTCTGTTCACTGTTCCAGCGGACCGGTCGGCCCGCTATTAAAAGTGTGGCGGTGACTTCGTAAGCCGTTTCTACAGCGAAGTGTTTGTCGCTACGAACCCCGCCACAAAAGATACTGAATTTAATTGATGAAAGGAGAAAATACAAAAATGCAGCAAGTGAACAGGCAAAAAGGAATACAAACGTCTCAAAAATGAGATCGACAGGAAGTGCAAAATGGCTAAGCAGGGATGGCTAGAGGACAAATGTAAGGAAGTAGAGACTTATCTCACTAGGGGTAAGATAGATACTGCCTACAGGAAAATTAAAGAGACCTTTGGAGAGAAGAGAACCACTTGTATGAATATCAAGAGCTCAGATGGCAACCCAGTTCTAAGCAAAGAAGGGAAAGCAGAAAGGTGGAAGGAGTATATTGAGGCTCTATACAAGGGCGATGTATTTGAGAATATTATGGAAATGGAAGAGGATGTAGATGAAGATGAAATGGGAGACATGATACTGCGAGAAGAGTTTGACAGAGCACTGAAAGACATGAGTCGAAACAAGGCCCCCGGAGTAGACAACATTCCATTAGAACTACTGATGGCCTCAGGAGAGCCAGTCATGACAAAACTCTACCATCTGGTGAGCAAGATGTATGAGACAGGTGAAATTCCCTCAGACTTCAAGAAGAATATAATAATTCCAATCCCAAAGAAAGCAGGTGTTGACAGATGTGAACATTACCGAACTATCAGTTAATAAGTCACAGCTGCAAAATACTAACGTGAATTCTTTGCAGACGAATGGAAAAACTGGTAGAAGCTGACCTCGAGGAAGATCAGTTTGGATTCCGTAGAAATGTTGGAACACATGAGGCAACACTGACCTTACGACTTATCTTAGAAGAAAGATTAAGGAAAGGCAAAACTACGTTTCTAGCATTTGTAGACTTGCAGAAAGCTTTTGACAATGTTGACTGGAATACTCTCTTTCAAATTCTAAAGGTGGCAGGGATAAAATACAGGGAGCGTAAGGCTATTTACAATTTGTACAGAAACCAGATGACAGTTATAAGAGTCGATGGGCATGAAAGGGAAGCAGTGGTTGGGAAGGGAGTGAGACAGGGTTGTAGCCTCTCCCATATGTTATCCAATATGTGTATTGAGCAAGCAGTAAAGGAAACAAAAAAAAATTCGGAGTAGGTATTAAAATCCATGGAGAAGAAATAAAAACTTTGAGGTTCGCCGATGACATTGTAATTCTGTCAGAGTCAGCAAAGGACCAGGAAGAGCTGTTGAACGGAATGGACAGCGTCTTGAAAGGAGGCTTGAAAGGAGGATAGAAGATGAACATCAACAAAAGCAAAACGAGGATAATGGAATGTAGTCGAATTAAATCGGGTGACGCTGCGGGAATTAGATTGGGAAATGAACCGCTTAAAGTGGTAAATGAGTTTTGCTATATGGGGAGCAAAATAACTGATGATGGCCGGAGTAGAGAGGATATAAAACGTAGACTGGCAATGGCAAGGAAAGCGTTTCTGAAGAAGAGAAATTTGTTAACATCGAGTATAGAGTTATCTGTCAGGAAGTCGTTTCTGAACGTATTTGTATTGAGTGTAGACGTGTATGGAAGTGAAACGTGGACGATAAATAGTTTAGACAAGAAGAGAATAGGAGCTTTCGAAATGTGGTGCTACAGAAGAATGCTGAAGATTAGATGGGTAGACCACATAACTAATGAGGAGGTATTGAATAGAATTGGGGAGGAGAGGAGTTTGTGGCACAACTTGACCAGAAGAAGGGATCAATTGGTAGGGCATATTCTGAGGCATCAAGGGATCACCAAGTTAGTATCGGAGGGCAGCGTGGAGCGTAAAAATCGTAGAGGGAGATCAAGAGATGAATACACTAAACAGGTTCAAAAAGATGTAAGTTGCAGTAGGTACTGGGAAATGAAATTTGCACAGGGTAGAGTAGCATGGAGAGCTGCATGAAACTTGTCTCAGGACTGAAGACCAGAACAACAATAACACCAAGCGTATTTGTAATGTAACTAACGAACCTGACAATGCTCCACAACTGCTAAATATTCGTGGGAACTAGATATACGACGGTCGTTCAGTAATTAAAGAGACAGATTTTTCTGGACAAGAACGCGTATATTTTTACAAAACAATAGTTTTTCCACTTTTCAACATAATCCCATTGAACATTTATGCACTTGTTCCAATGGGCCACAAGGTTTTTTATTCTGGCTGCAAATAACTCTTTATCTCGATGTCTCAACCAATTTCCCACAAACTTTTTCACGTCCTCGTCCTGGAACCTCTTCCGACGTTATGCCTCCTTCAGTGCACCAAACTTATGTAAATCACTAGGTGCTAAATCAGGACTGTAAAGGCTATGAGACAGTACTTCCCAGCCCATTTTGTGGATGGATTCACGGTTTAGTTGAGCAATATGAGGACGTGCGTTGTCTTGCTGGAGAATTACACCTCTCCTCTGAGATCCACGACGTCTCTCTCTCTCATGACTGGCTTCACATTGTTTAAAAACAAATCCGAGCAGTATTGGCTGTTATTGTACGCTGCTCTTCGAGATAATCACAGAAAACTGGACCTTCAGCATCCCAAAATACTGTCAACACAACTTTTCCTGCTGATGCTTGGTTTTTGAATATTTTCTTGACATGCGGGTTGGTGTTTGCTTCCACACCATGCTTTGTCTTTTTGATTCTGGCTCATAATAGTGAACCCAAGTTTCATCACAAATTAAAATTTCTTTGAGGAAGTCCTCACCTTCTCTTTAATAACGTTCCTTTATCTCTGTGCGCACTCTCAACTTTGTTTCCTTATGTAGCCGCGTCAACTCCTTCCACATGTTTTCCCGTACTTCAGCTTGTTAAATAATGCTATGAACTGTACCAGTACTAACTTGACCCTTATCAACTATCATTTCCAGTCACACAACGGTCGTCACGAATAATGTCATCAGTTCTACTTTCAAGTGAGGGAGTTGAAACTGCAACTGGTCGGCCAGAACGGTGTTCGTCAGTCTTCGAGTCGCGACCATTTTTGAACTGCTTTACCCACTTGTAAAAATTTGCACGATTGATACAACCTTCACCATAAACTTTAGACATTCTATAGTATACATCGACTGGTTTCTCTACTTCAGCAAGTAAAAAACGAGTAACAAAACGTTGTTCAACTAATGTGGACATTTCAAGCGAACTCGCCATCTTGAAATGTAAAAAATAGAAATGAGCGTATGGCATCGTTGGCCGGGAGGCCCCATCCGGGGAAGTTCGACCGCCAAGTGCAAGTCTTATTCCAGTCGACGCCACACTGGGCGACTTGCGCGCCGGTGATGATGATGAGATGATGATGATGATGACAACACAACAGTCCCTGTGCGGAGAAAATCTCCAACCCAGCCGGGAATCGAACCCAGGCCCGCTTGTATGGGAGGCGAGCACTTACCACCCAGCTAAGCAGGCGGACCTTGAAATGTATTTTTGAGGCTATAAACAAAATAATGTTGATACATCAGCTGATCAGGGCTCATCCCAGTGATGCCAACTTAAAGCCATAAAAGTATCAAACTCGCCCTACAGACACTTTTTTCCCCAGACCAAATTGTCTCTTTGATTATTGAATGACCCTCGTACATCCTGATCTTCGTTTTCACCTCTCTCTGTCCATCTCCGCCCCCTCTCTTTGTTTATTTCTTCCTCCTCCCTACCTCGCTGTCTATCACCTCTGTCTCTCTCTTGGTGTCTCTCACCACCTCCTCCTACATCCCCTCTCTGTTTATCTCCTCCTTTCCCCCCTTCTATGACCATTGCCCCTCCCCTCTGCATCTGCCTCCTCTTTCCCCAACTCTCTGACCTTCAGCATTCTTTACTGCCATAGCCAAGAAACCTTTGTTGGGAACTAAAGTCACTTAAGGAGGGTAGGACATCAAACGGGCCGACTTGGGGCAGGAGAGGCACCACAGGACATTTTAATTTCCACTGTCTATACTTTTACTAATAAATTCATAAAATCATACAATGAAGGCTTTCACGACCAGATGGTACTGTTGTTGATAATCCATCCGGGTTATATGGCTGTGGTCCATGGAATTCTTCTACTCCTAACGTTTCGTCCAATACTACGTTGGACATCTTCAGAGGTATGGCTGGTCCTATGGCAGGTCTCAGCAGGACCAAGGAGGGAGGGTAGGACATCAAAAGGGGCGACTTGGGGCAGGAGAGGCACCACAGGACATTTTAATTTCCACTGTCTATACTTTTACTAATAAATTCATAAAATCATACAATGAAGGCTTTCACGACCAGATGGTACTGTTGTTGATAATCCTTCCGGGTTATATGGCTGTGGTCCATGGAATTCTTCTACTCCTAACGTTTCGTCCAAAACTACGTTGGTCATCTTCAGAGGTATGGCTGGTCCTATGGCAGGACTCAGCAGGACCAACCATATCTCTGAAGATGTCCAACGTAGTATTGGACGAAACGTTAGGAATAGAAGAATTCCATGGACCACGGCCATATAACCCGGAAGAATTATCAACAACAAATTCATAAAACTTTGTCAGAATGACCAGAAAGGATTCGGGATTCACACTTATAACAGCGGAAGTTCAAAAACATAACCAAATACGTTTTTTTTAATCTGGAATTTCATCATTATTTCACTTACTATTGGCTGCATTTGTTGCTATAGCTACACTTTACTTCAGAAGTAAGAGAGGTTCTTCGATGAATTTTTCACAGCATACAAACCATACTTACAAGAGTATGAAACTCCAAAATTTATTTAATTTGTGAAAAAATGAATGAGCTGTTGCATTTTAAACTTCTTATTTAGAAAAAAATCAAATTTTATAGTTAATTATCTCAACTTTTACCACAGTTTTTAATAGATTTGGAAAATTCCATAAGTATGGTTTGTATGCTGTACAAAATTCCTCGAAGAATCTCTCTTACTTATGAAGAAAAATGTACCTATTGCAACAAATGCAGCGAATAGTAAGTGAAATAATGATGAAATTTCAGATTTAAGAAAATGTATTTTGTTATGTTTTTGAACTTAGACTGTTATAAGTGTGAATCCTGAATCCTTCCTGGTCATGCTGACAAAGTTTTATGAATTTATTTGTAAAAGTATAAGCAGTGGAAATTAAAATGTCCCGTGGCGTCTCTCCAGCTCCAAGTCGGCCCGTTTGACGTCCTACCTCCCTTAATAAACCATTTAGACCTGACGAAGTGGCGCAGTGATCAGCACACTGGACTCCCATTTGGTAACACGACGGTTCAAAGCTGGGTGCGGCCATCCTGATTTAGGTTTTTTGTGATTTCCCTAAATCGCTTGAGGTGAATGCCGGAATGGTTCCTTTGAAAGGGCACGGCCGACTTCCCTCCCCATCCTTCCCAAATCCACTGGGACTGACGACCTCGCTGTTTGGTCCCCTCCCCTGAACGAACCAACAAAACAGAATTTTTTCTGGAGGAAGAAAAATGTTTCTCTATGTAGTAATACTCTTGCGTGATTTTTAAATTATTTTACATGCAACAATAATATAAGAATATGTGCCCATTTTCATAACCTACATTGTAAACTTAGCTTCATTCTATGGACTAAAATAACTAATTACGAAATATTCTCTGTAGTAATAAATAGTAAAATGATCATTCAATAATTACCATGAAAATAACAATCACAATATTCACTTATAGAGGGTGGTCCATTGATAGTGACCGGGCCAAATATGTCACGAAATAAGCATGAAACGAAAAAAACTACAAAGAACGAAACTCGTCTAGCCTTAAGAGGGAAACCAGATGGCGCTATGGTTGGCCCGCTAGATGGCGCTGCCATAGGTCAAACGGATATCAACTGCGTTTTTTTTTAAATAGGAAAACCCATTTTTTATTACATACTCGTGTAGTACGTAAAGAAGTATGAATGTTTTAGTTAGACTGCTTTTTTCGCTTTGTGATAGATGGCGCTGTAATAGTCACAAGCATATGAGTACGTGGTATCACGTAACATTCCGCCAGTGCGGACGGTATTTGTTTCGTGATACATTACTCGTGTTAAAATGGACCGTTTACCAATTGCGGAAAAGGTCGATATCGTGTTGATGTATGCCTATTGTGAACAAAATGACCAACGGGCGTGTGCTATGTATGCTGCTCGGTATCCTGGACGACATCATCCAAGTGTCCAGACCGTTCGCCGGATAGTTACGCCACATGTGAAACGTCAACCACGACCTGCAACAAATGATGATGCCCAAGTAGGTGTTTTGGCTGCTGTTGCGGCTAATCCGCACATCAGTAGCAGACAAATTGCGCGAGAATCCGGAACCTCAAAAACGTCTGTGTTGAGAATGCTACATCAACATCGATTGCACCCGTACCATATTTCTATGCTCCAGGAATTACATGGCAACGACTTTGAACGTCGTGTACAGTTCTGCCACTGGGCACAAGAGAAATTACAGGACGATGACAGATTTTTTGTGCGCGTTCTATTTAGCGACGAAGCGTCATTCACCAACAGCGGTAACGTAAACCGGTATAATATGGACTATTGCGCAACGGAAAATCCACGATGGCTTCGACAAGTGGAACATCAGCGACCTTGGCGGGTTAATGTATGGTGCGGCATTATGGGAGGAAGGATAATTGGCCCCCATTTTATCGGTGGCAATCTACATGGTGCAATGTATGCTGATTTCCTACGTAATGTTCTGTCGATGTTACTACAGGATGTTTCACTGCATGACAGAATGGCGATGTACTTCCAACATGATGGATGTCCGGTACATAGCTCGCGTGCGGTTGAAGCGGTATTTAATAGCATATTTCATGACAGGTGGATTGGTCGTCGAAGTACCATACCATGGCCCACACGTTCACCGGATCTGACGTCCCCGGATTTCTTTCTGTGGGGAAAGTTGAAGGATATTTGCTATCGTGATCCACCGACAGCGCCTGACAACATGCGTCAGCGCATTGTCAATGCATGTGCGAACATTACGGAAGGCGAACTACTCGCTGTTGAGAGGAATGTCGTTACACGTATTGCCAAATGCATTGAGATTGACGGACATCATTTTGAGCATTTATTCCATTAATGTGGTATTTACAGGTAATCACGCTATAACAGCATGCGTTCTCAGAAATGATAAGTTCACAAAGGTACATGTATCACATTGGAACAACCGAAATAAAATGTTCAAACGTACCTACGTGATGTATTTCAATTTAAAAAACTTACCTGTTACCAACTGTTAGTCTAAAATTGTGAGCCATACGTTTGTGACTATTACAGCGCCATATATCACAAAGCGAAAAAAGCGGTCCAACTAAGATATTCATATTTCTTTACGTACTACACGAATATGTAGTAGAAATGGGGGTTGCTTTTTTTTAAAAAAAACGCAGTTGATATCCGTTTGACCTATGGCAGCGCTATCTAGCGGGCCAACAATAGCGCCATCTGGTTTCCCCCTTCAAGCTAGACGAGTATCGTCCTTTGTAGTTTTTTTTTTTTTCGTTTGATGCTTATTTCGTGAGATATTTGGCCCGGTCACTATCAATGGACCACCCTGTATAAGTTGTTCTACACCCACGTGGTATGTTCCAACATGAGACAGTGATGCACAAGGAAGAAAGATTACTGAGTGTAGATGTAAGGGGGCAGTTCGACACGGTTTGTTGTGCCGGCAGGTGAGCGACGACTGGCGCATGGCGGACCAGTTCCTTGTTCTGGAGCTCCATCCAGCTCTGCGTGAGGACGCATCCTCCGCCACGCACCCCATGAGCTATGACGTCACCACGCCGCAGCAAATTGCGGCCATCTTCGATACCGTCAACTACGACAAAGGTGGGTGTTCGCCTCTTTACCTGCTCATCCGCGCGGGATTAGCCGAGCGTAGCGTTCCAAAGGATTGGAAAAGGGCACAGGTCATACCCGTTTACAAGAAGGGACGTCGAACAGATGTGCAGAATGGTGTCGTGGGGTTTCCTACCGTGGGGTTTCCTACCGTGGGGTTTCCTACCGTGGGGTTTCCTACCGTGGGGTCTCCTACGAGCAGTGGCACACTGAACCTGTCAGAGGCCCGGGCTGGCAAATCCAATCGAGGCTCCCCTTGCTACCCCCTCCTCACCGTCCACGTGAAATTTCATACGGTGTATGGCGGAGAGAGCCTTACAACAGAATTACACACCATTTGACTGATCAGCTTGGGAGTTGGCTCATGTATGTATGTTTTCGTGGTGAAGGCATTTACACAAGCCAACGTATGCTGGATGGCGGATGGTTGACCTATCTCTAAATAAATTCAACATCGTCTCGTCAATCAGCATGAAAGTTGGCAGGTATACGTATTTTTTCATAGACGGGAAAAGAGGAGCTGGCGTGACGGAGGCGGAGGAGGAGATATACGGAGAGAGGAGAACGTGATATAGGGGTGGGGAAGGGGGAGGAGGTGCATCCAGAGAAGTGAGAGAAACAGATTAAAAGAGAGAAGGAGCAGCAGGTAAACAGAGAACGGGGGAAGATGATGAATGACTAATGGAACACTGTAATAAACACATAAATGAGGGGTGTTATTGTGAATTTAGAAAAAGCGGAGGAGGAAGTGGACAGAGATGCGAAGATGGATGGAGGAGCGGAGGATGAAGAGGAGGAGGAAGTGTTGTGAGAGAGGGGCAGATGGAGGAGATGGAGAGACGGGAAGGAGGAGGTGGATAGAGAGACGAGAGATGAGGCAAGAGGCGATGAACTGACATAAAACTGGAATGAATAAATACCCGCGCAACGCCGGGTATACAGTTAGTAATTAGATAAAGATTTAAGCGACAATGGAAGTGTTCATCTGAAAGAAATTACAGAATATTTCCCTATGGTTAGATGCGGCGTATAAAGTCTCGATAACTAGAGTGTTGTTCTTGATGTCTACAGATAATAAAATTCATTGCTTAATATAGATGACTCCACCAAAGTTCATCTAGTTGAAATTTCATCTTTATAAAATGAGCTACATAATACTCAGCTGAAAAATGCTCCCGTTGGAGCACAATAAAGGCAAATATCATCGTGTTTAAAAGTCTCTGAGAGAAAAGTGTGCAACCAGCTGTCTGAGTCCTCATTCCACCTTCCTTACCAAAAATTCTGGAAGCTTCACAGAACGAGTGACCATGTTATGTAAGAAATTTACCAAGTAAAATTTCAGTTTTGTTGAGATAAAAATTCAATAAATAGCAGATTGTGTATTAGAACTTAAGAAATGCCGTTAAAAGCGTACTTTTGTGAATGAGATCCGCCAAACACGAATAATTAGTTTCGTATGACATATATGACGAAACTCCAGAATCGGCAACTTAACTTTGCGAAATTATTGATGCTGACCGACGACGACACTGTCTGAGAAACGGTGACAACACCTGCACTGTGGGTGAGCGACTGGTGTAGACAAGCAGAGGGGGAGGATCAGATCGCAAACACCTCGCTAGGGAACCGGTTGCTCGGGACAGCTTCGCTACCTGCTGCACCCTTGTAGGAAACCCCGCGATAGGAAACCCCACGTAGCCGTGCAGAACTATAGACCTGTATCTCTAACGTCGATCAGTTGTAGAATTTTGGAACACGTATTATGTTCGAGTATAATGACTTTTCTGGAAACTAGAAATCTATTCTGTAGGAATCAGCGTGGGTTTCGAAACAGACGATCGTTTGAAACCCAGCTCGTGCTATTCGTCCACGAGACTCAGAGGGCTATAGACACGGGTTCCCAGGTAGATGCCGTGTTTCTTGACTTCCGCAAGGCGTTCGATACAGTTCCATACATTAATGAACAAAGTAAGATCATATGGACTATCAGACACATTGTGTGATTGGATTGAAGAGTTCTTAGATAACGGAACGCAGCATGTCATTCTCAATGGAGAGAAGTCTTCCGAAGTAAGAGTGAATTCAGGTGTGCCGCAGGGGAGTGTCGTAGGACCGTAGCTACTCACAATATACATAAATGACCTTGTGGAGACATCGGAAGTTCACTGAGGCTCTTTGCGGATGATACTGTGGTATATCGAGAGGATGTAACAATGTAAAATTGTACTTAAATGCAGGAGGATCTGCAGCGAATTGACCCATGGTGCAGGGAATGGCAATTGAATCTCAATGTAGACAAGTGTAATGTGCTGCGAATACATAGAAAGATAGATCCCTTATCATTTAGCTACAATATAGCAGGTCAGCAACTGGAAGCAGTTAATTCCATAAATTATCTGGGAGTACGCATTAGGAGTGATTTAAAATGGAATGATCATATAAAGCTGATCGTCGGTAAAGCAGATCTCAGACTGAGATTGATTGGAATAATCCAAAGGAAATGCAATCCGGAAACAAAGGAAATAGGTTATAGTACGCTTGTTCGGCCACTCCTTGAATATTGCTCAGCAGTGCGGGATCCGTACCAGATAGGATTGATAGAAGAGATGGAGAAGATCCAAGAAAGAGCAGCGCGCTTCGTTACAGGATCATTTAGTAATCGCGAAAGCGTTACGGAGTTGATAGATAAACTCCAGTGGAAGACTCTGCAGGAGAGACGCTCAGTAGCTCGGTACGGGCTTTTGTTGAAGTTTCGAGAACATACCATCACCGAGGAGTCAAGCAGTATATTGCTCCCTCCTAGGTATATCTCGCGAAGAGACAATGAGGATAAAATCAGAGAGATTAGAGCCCACACAGAGGCATACCGACAATCCTTCTTTCCACGAACAATACGAGACTGGAATAGAAGGGAGAACCGATAGAGGTACTCAAGGTACCCTCCGCCACACACCGTCAGGTGGCTTGCGGAGTATAGATGTAGATGTAGATGTAGATGTAGATGTCTAGGGCGCTGCAGTCATGGACTGTGCGGCTGGTCCCGGCGGAGGTTCGAGTCCTTCCTCGGGCATGGGTGTGTGTGTGTTTGTCCTTAGGATAATTTAGGTTAAGTAGTGTGTAAGCTTAGGGACTGATGACCTTAGCAGTTAAGTCCCATAAGATTTCACACACATTTGAAAATTTTTTACCTGCTCATTCCCGAGCTAGGCATCATAAGTGAGCGGTTTGTATTGGTTGACAATACATCGTTCTGGGACATAATCTGCATAAAATTCTTGACTGAAAAGATTTGAAAGGTTCGCAAAAATTTGAGGTCATGTTCGAAATGAATAACATGTACGTTAGAAATTAACTGAAACACGTGCATTATTGAAAAAACATAAACATTAAACACCTAAAAATTATGAGAACACTGGAGTTAGGATGTGAAATTAAAAATCGTTGTCAAATGTAGACTCGGTGTGCTGCTTCGAAAAAAATGTACGCTGCAGATTCAAAAATGGCTCTGAGCACTATGGGTCTTAACATCTGAGGTCATCAGTCCTCTAGAACTTAGAACTAGTTAAACCTATCTAACAGCCATACCCGAGGCAGGATTCGAACCTGCGGCCGTAGCAGCAGCGCGGTTCCGGAGTGAAGAGCCTAGAACCACTCGCCCACAGCCCCAGTTTAGTGATTATCAGCATATTATACCATGTTCCAAACATACTATAGACCAAAATTACTTTAAACAAACAGAAACCACCTTTATTTCTCGAAGCCATGCTTATACTGCAACTGAAGCGCCACAGAAACTGGTATAGGCATGCGTATTCAGATACAGAGATATGTAAACAGGCAGAATAGGGCGTTGAGGTCGGCAACGCCTATATAAGACAACAAGTGTCTGGTGCAGTTGTTAGATCGCTTACTGCTTATACAATGGCGGGTTATCAAGATTCAAGTGAGTCTGAACGTGGTGTTATAGTCGGCGCACGAGCGATGGGACACAGAATCTCCGAGGTAGCGATGATGTGGGGGCTTTCTCGTACCACCATTTACGGAGTGTATTGTGAATATCAGGAATCCGGTAAAACATTAAATCTCTGACATCGCTGTGGTCGCAAAAGGATCCTGCATGAACGGGACCAACGACGACTGAAGAGAATCTTTCAGAGTGACAAAAGTGCAACCCTTCCGCAAACTGCTGCAGATTTCAGTGCTGAGTCAACAAGTGTTAGCATGCAATATATCCAACGAAACATCACTGATATGGGCTTTCGGGGTCGAAAGCCCACTCGTGTACCCTTGGTGACGGCACGACACAAAGCTTTACACTTCGCCTTGGCCCGTCAACACCGACATTGGACCGTTGGATCTTTGCCAACTCTCTGCACAGTGTGGTCAAAATTCCCCCACCCTCCCCCCTAACCCACCCACAGTTGAGGAGTATCCTACCCGCTACGTTCTTGATACGTGCGCAATCATGTCCAGAACAGTGTGGCATACTAACATTTCCAGGTCGACGGCCTGAAGGTACGCATGGGGAATTGTGCGATCGACTGCTTACTTTTTGACCGAGCGAGGTGACGCAGTGGCCGGGATCGTTCCTCTGAAAGGGCACGGCCGACTTCCTTCCCCATCCTTCCCTAATCCGATGAGACCGATGACCATGCTGTCTGGTCTCCTTCCCCAAACCAACCAACCAACCAACCAGGTTACTTTTTCTGTGTTTAAATTTTAGTTCGTGTATTGGTCTGCCCGCAATTATCCTACATCTGCATCTACCTCTACATCTACATACATACTCCGCAATCCACCATACGGTGCGTGGCGGAGGGTACCTCGTACCACAACTAGCATCTTCTCTCCCTGTTCCACTCCCAAACAGAACGAGGGAAAAATGACTGTCTATATGCTCTATACGAGCCCTAATCTCTCTTACATTTGTGGTCTTTCCGCGAAATGTAAGTTGGCGGCAGTAAAATTGTACTGCAGTCAGCCTCAAATGCTGGTTCTCTAAATTTCCTCAGTAGCGATTCACGAAAAGAACGCCTCCTTTCCTCTGGAGACTCCCACCCGAGTTCCTGAAGCATTTCCGTAACACTCGCGCGATGATCAAACCTACCAGTAACAAATCTAGCAGCGCGCCTCTGAATTGCTTCTATGTCCTCCCTCAATCCGACCTGATAGGGATCCCAAACGCTCGGGCAGTACTAAAGAATAGGTCGTATTGGTGTTTTATAAGCGGTCTCCTCTACAGATGAACCACATCTTCCCAAAATTCTACCAATGAGCCGAAAACGACTATCCACCATCCCCACAACTGCCATTACATGCTTGTCCCACTTCATATGGCTCTGCAATGTTACGCCCAAATATTTAACCAACGTGACTGTGTCAAGCGCTACACTACTAATGGAGTATTCAAAGATTACGGGATTCTTTTTCCTATTCATCTACATTAATTTAGCCGGCCAGTGTGGCCTAGCGGTTCTAGGCGCTTCAGTCTGGAACCGCGCGACCGCTACGGCCGCAGGTTCGAATCCTGCCTCGGGCATCGATGTATGTGATGTCCTTAGGTTAGTTAGGTTTAAGTAGTTCTAAGTTCTAGGGGACTGATGACCTCAGATGTTAAGTCCCATAGTGCTCAGAGCCATTTGAACCATTTTTTGCATTAATTTACCTTTATCTACACTCCTGGAAATGGAAAAAAGAACACATTGACACCGGTGTGTCAGACCCACCATACTTGCTCCGGACACTGCGAGAGGGCTGTACAAGCAATGATCACACGCACGGCACAGCGGACACACCCGGAACCGCGGTGTTGGCCGTCGAATGGCGCTAGCTGCGCAGCATTTGTGCACCGCCGCCGTCAGTGTCAGCCAGTTTGCCGTGGCATACGGAGCTCCATCGCAGTCTTTAACACTGGTAGCATGCCGCGACAGCGTGGACGTGAACCGTATGTGCAGTTGACGGACTTTGAGCGAGGGCGTATAGTGGGCATGCGGGAGGCCGGGTGGACGTACCGCCGAATTGCTCAACACGTGGGCCGTGAGGTCTCCACAGTACATCGATGTTGTCGCCAGTGGTCGGCGGAAGGTGCACGTGCCCGTCGACCTGGGACCGGACCGCAGCGACGCACGGATGCACGCCAAGACCGTAGGATCCTACGCAGTACCGTAGGGGACCGCACCGCCACTTCCCAGCAAATTAGGGACACTATTGCTCCTGGGGTATCGGCGAGGACCATTCGCAACCGTCTCCATGAAGCTGGGCTACGGTCCCGCACACCGTTAGGCCGTCTTCCGCTCACGCCCCAACATCGTGCAGCCCGCCTCCAGTGGTGTCGCGACAGGCGTGAATGGAGGGACGAATGGAGACGTGTCGTCTTCAGCGATGAGAGTCGCTTCTGCCTTGGTGCCAATGATGGTCGTATGCGTGTTTGGCGCCGTGCAGGTGAGCGCCACAATCAGGACTGCATACGACCGAGGCACACAGGGCCAACACCCGGCATCATGGTGTGGGGAGCGATCTCCTACACTGGCCGTACACCACTGGTGATCGTCGAGGGGACACTGAATAGTGCACGGTACATCCAAACCGTCATCGAACCCATCGTTCTACCATTCCTAGACCGGCAAGGGAACTTGCTGTTCCAACAGGACAATGCACGTCCGCATGTATCCCGTGCCACCCAACGTGCTCTAGAAGGTGTAAGTCAACTACCCTGGCCAGAAAGATCTCCGGATCTGTCCCTCATTGAGCATGTTTGGGACTGGATGAAGCGTCGGCTCACGCGGTCTGCACGTCCAGCACGAACGCTGGTCTAACTGAGGCGCCAGGTGGAAATGGCATGGCAAGCCGTTCCACAGGACTACATCCAGCATCTCTACGATCGTCTCCATGGGAGAATAGCAGCTTGCATTGCTGCGAAAGGTGGATATACACTGTACTAGTGCCGACATTGTGCATGCTCTGTTGCCTGTGTCTATGTGCCTGTGGTTCTGTCAGTGTGATCATGTGATGTATCTAACCCCAGGAATGTGTCAATAAAGTTTCCCCTTCCTAGGACAATGAATTCACGGTGTTCTTATTTCAATTTCCAGGAGTGTATATTTAGAGTTAGCTGCCATTCTTTACACCAATAACAAATCATGTCCAAGTCATCTTGTATCCTCCTACAGTCACTCAACGACGACACCTTCCCGTACACCACAGTATCATCAGCAAACAGCCGCACATTGCTATCCACCCTATCCAAAAGATCATTTATGTAGATAGAAAACAAACTTCTCCTAGCATAACGCTGCACCCATACAGCTCCCCCTCCCCTAGGAATGGCCTAATACGCCGATCCATACGTTTGCAGTACGTCCCACATTGAGTTCTGCGCCTATTTCGCGCATTGTTGCTTGTCTGCTAGCACTGACAACCCTGTGAAAATGGCGCTGCTCTCGGTCGTTAAGTGAAGACCGTCGGCCACTGCGTTGTAACGCCTGAAATTTGGTATGTCTCGGCACACTGTTGACGCTGTGGATCTCTGGAATATCGAATTCCCTAACGATTTCCGAAATGGAACGTCCCATGTGACTAGTTTCAACCACAATTCTGCGTTCAAAGTCTTTCAATTCCCGTCTTGCTGCCATAGTAACGTCGGGAATGTATTCACACGACTCACCTGAGTACAAATGAAGCTCTGCCAAACGTACTCCCGTTTTAAACCTTCCGTACGCGATACTATCTGTATATGTGCATATCGTTATCTCTCATGACTTTTTGCCACCTCATTGTATTTCATCTAGTACTATAAAACGCTTTTTCTAGAACTACATGTGCTTTTAATGAATGTCTTTCTTTTTTAAATGCAGTGCTTAATATCAGCTCTTTCTTTTGTCTTCAGCTGCGTCTGTCATCCGTATGTTCGAGCACATACTTGGAACCGACAGTTTCCGCGCCGGCCTGAAGACGTATCTCCAAAACAAGTAAGTACATCTACATCTACATCTGCATCTACATGGTTATTCTACAATTGTCGGCAGCTGTGGCCGAGCGGTTCTAGGCGCTTCTGTCCGGAACTGCGCTGCTGCAATGGTCACAGCTTCGAATCCTGCCTCGAGCATGGATGTGTGTCATGTCCTTAGATTAGTTAGGTTTAAGCAGTTCTAACTCTAGGGGACTCATGACCTCAGATGTTAAGTCCCATAGTACTCAGAGCCATTTGAACCATTTGAGCTCTGCAATTCACAGTTAAGTGCTTGGCAGAGGGTTTATCGAACCATTTTCATACTACTTCTCTACCGTTCCACTCTCGAAAGGCACGTGGGAAAAAGGAACACGTAAATCTTTCCTTTCGAGCTCAGATTTCTCTTATTTTATTATGGTGATCATTTCTTCCTACGTAGGTGGGTGTGAACAAAATGTTTTCGCATTCGGAAGAGAAAGTTGGTGATTGAAATTTCGTAAATAGATCTGTTTCAGTGACTCCGACCCCAACTCGCGTATCATATCAGTGACACTCTCACACCTACTGCGCGATAACACGAAACGAGCTACCCTTATTTGCATTTGTCTTCCGTCAATCCTACCTGGTAAGGATCACACACCGCGCAGCAATATTCCTGCAGAGGACGGACATGTGTAATGTAGGCTGTCTCTTTGGTGGGTTTGTCGCATCTTCTAAGTATTCTGTCAACAAAGCGCAGTCTTTGTTTCGCCTTCCCCACAATATTATCTATGTGGTCTTTCCTAGGTATATAGTCGAATTGAGAGCCCTTAGATTTGTGCGATTAATAGTATATCCTAAATTTATCGGATTTCTTTTAGTACCCATGTGGATGACCTCGAACTTTTCTTTGTTTAGTGCCAATTGCCACTTTTCGCACCATACAGAAATTCTCTCTAGATCATTTTGTAATTGGAATTGATCGTCAGATAATGTTACTAGACGGTAAATTACAGCGTCATCTGCAAACAACCTAAGGGGGCTGCTCAGATTATCACCTAGATCATTTATGTAAACCAGGAACAGCAGAGGCCTATGACACTAACTTGCAGAACGCCAGATATCGCTTCTGTTCTACTCGATGATTTACCGTCTGTGACTGCGAACTGTGACCTCTCTGAGAGGAAATCACGAATCCAGTCACACAACTGAGACGATACTTCATACGCACGCAATTTGATTAATAGTCGCTTGTGAGGAACGGCATCAAAAGCCTTCTGGAAATCTAGGAACACGGAATCGATCTGAGATCCCTTGTCGACAGCACTCATTACTTCATGGGAATAAAGAACTAGCTGCGTTACACAAGAACGATATTTTCTGAATCCGTGTTGGTTATGTATCAATAAGTCATTTTCTTCGAGGTGATTCATAATGTTCGAGCACAGTTATATGCTCCAAAACCCTACTGCAAATTGAGGTCAGTGATATGGGTCTGTAATTCAATAGGTTACTCCTATTTCCTTTCTTGAATATTGGTGTGACCTGTGCAACATTCCAGTCTTTAGCAACAGACGTTTCGTCAAGTGAGAGGTTGTATATGATTGCTAAGAAAGGCGCTATTGTGTCCGCATACTATGAAACGAAGATGATTGGTTTACCATCTGGACCGGAAGACTTGTCTTTCTTAAGTGATTTGAGTTGTTTCGCAACACCTAAGATATCTGCTTTTATGTCACCCATGCTAACAGCTGTTCTGATTTCGAATTCTGGAATGTTTACTTCGTCTTCTTTCGTGAAGGAATTACGGAAAACTGTATTTAGTAATACAAAATTGTTAAGGCTTTCGTGGCCACTTGTTGACAAACTGCCTATTGGCTTCTGTCTCGGGTTCTTCGGCCAACGTTCATCTAATGATTTTTCTGACGTTTCGCCAGCACGAGTGGCTGGCATTGTCTAAGCTTCACCCTCCATTGCCGGTGGTGAACTGGAGCCGAGCTCGCGGCCGCAGACTATATGTACCTGGCGCGCCAACGTCCGAGGGCTTCTCCGCGGTCATTTCCGGTGCGTTTCTCCTCTTGCTATCTGCGACGGTCGTTCGCTGCAGTACGGGAAGCCAGGATCCGTTTACCTTAAGGCTTTCCTCTTTCTTGTTGAAACTGTTCGCGTGTTTTTGGATTTCTACAGCTTCTCTGAACAAGCGCGTGTG
Organism: Schistocerca cancellata; assembly: GCF_023864275.1. NCBI lineage: Eukaryota > Metazoa > Arthropoda > Insecta > Orthoptera > Acrididae > Schistocerca > Schistocerca cancellata. The sequence continues at coordinate 42,741,629 of NC_064637.1, forward strand.
ATAGTGCTTCTCTACAGACAGAACTTCCGTGTCGGCGAAATTTATTACGTGGTCGGTCTCATTCAGTGCGTGCTCTGCCACGGCCGATTTCTCCACCTGCCCCAACCTGCAATGTCGCTTATGCTCTTTGATCCTGGTGTTAATGGATCGTCCAGTCATTCCGACATAAACTTTTCCGCATGTGCAAGGTATACGGTATATTCCCGACATTGCAAGTGGGTTTCTTTTCTCCTTCGCCGATCTAAGACACTCTTTGATCTTCCTTGTCGGTTTGAAAATCGTCTTTACGCCGTGTTTGCGCAATATACGGCCGATTCTGTCCGTCACTCTGGGAATGTATGGCAGAAAGGCCGTACCCGACATTTCTTTTTCTGGTTCCTTACTTCGCCGAGTGTTTGGCTCTGTTACACTTCTAACACGCGAACAGTTTCAACAAGAAAGAGGACAGCCTTAAGGTAAACGGATCCTGGCTTCCCGTACTGCAGCGAACGACCGTCGCAGGTAGCAAGAGGAGAACCGCACCGGAAAATGACCGCGGAGAAGCCCTCGGACGTTGGCGCGCCAGGTATATATAGTCTGCGGCCGCGAGCTCGGCTCCAGTTCACCACCGGCAATGGAGGGTGAAGCTTTGACAATGCCAGCCACTCGTGCTGGCGAAACGTCAGAAAAATCGTTAGATGAACGTTGGCCGAAGAACCCGAGACAGAAGCCAATAGGCAGTTTGTATTTAGTAACTCCGCTTCAGTGGCCCCATCATCGGTAACATTTCCATCGCTATCGCGCAGTGACGGTATTGACTGTTTTTTGCCACTGGTGTACTTTACATACGACCAGAATCTCTTTGGATTTTCTACCGTATTTTGAGACAATGCTTCGTTGTGGAAACTATTGAAAGCATCTCGCATTGACGTCCGCACTAAATTTCGAGCTTCCGTGAAACTTAGCCAGTACTGAGGATTTTTCGTTCTTCTGAATTTGGCATACATTTTTTGTTGCTTCTGCAACAGTGTTCTGACGTGTTTTGTGTACCACGCTGGATCAGTCCCGTCTCTTAGTAACTTATGCGGCATGAATCTATCTATTGCTGTCGATACTGTATCTTCGAATTTGAGCCATATGTGGTGTACACTTACGTAAGTAGCATGGAAGGAATGGAGAATCGAATTTTTATCTGCTGTTTTAAATAGATATACACTCCTGGAAATTGAAATAAGAACACCGTGAATTCATTGTCCCAGGAAGGGGAAACTTTATTGACACATTCCTGGGGTCAGATACATCACATGATCACACTGACAGAACCACAGGCACATAGACACAGGCAACAGAGCATGCACAATGTCGGCACTAGTACAGTGTATATCCACCTTTCGCAGCAATGCAGGCTGCTATTCTCCCATGGAGACGATCGTAGAGATGCTGGATGTAGTCTTGTGGAACGGCTTGCCATGCCATTTCCACCTGGCGGCTCAGTTGGACCAGAGTTCGTGCTGGACGTGCAGACCGCGTGAGACGACGCTTCATCCAGTCCCAAACATGCTCAATGGGGGACAGATCCGGAGATCTTGCTGGCCAGGGTAGTTGACTTACACCTTCTAGAGCACGTTGGGTGGCACGGGATACATGCGGACGTGCATTGTCCTGTTGGAACAGCAAGTTCCCTTGCCGGTCTAGGAATGGTAGAACGATGGGTTCGATGACGGTTTGGATGTACCGTGCACTATTCAGTGTCCCCTCGACGATCACCAGTGGTGTACGGCCAGTGTAGGAGATCGCTCCCCACACCGTGATGCCGGGTGTTGGCCCTGTGTGCCTCGGTCGTATGCAGTCCTGATTGTGGCGCTCACCTGCACGGCGCCCAACACGCATACGACCATCATTGGCACCAAGGCAGAAGCGACTCTCATCGCTGAAGACGACACGTCTCCATTCGTCCCTCCATTCACGCCTGTCGCGACACCACTGGAGGCGGGCTGCACGATGTTGGGGCGTGAGCGGAAGACGGCCTAACGGTGTGCGGGACCGTAGCCCAGCTTCATGGAGACGGTTGCGAATGGTCCTCGCCGATACCCCAGGAGCAACAGTGTCCCTAATTTGCTGGGAAGTGGCGGTGCGGTCCCCTACGACACTGCGTAGGATCCTACGGTCTTGGCGTGCATCCGTGCGTCGCTGCGGTCCGGTCCCAGGTCGACGGGCACGTGCGCCTTCCGCCGACCACTGGCGACAACATCGATGTACTGTGGAGACCTCACGCCCCACGTGTTGAGCAATTCGGCGGTACGTCCACCCGGCCTCCCGCATGCCCACTATACGCCCTCGCTCAAAGTCCGTCAACTGCACATACGGTTCACGTCCACGCTGTCGCGACATGCTACCAGTGTTAAAGACTGCGATGGAGCTCCGTATGCCACGGCAAACTGGCTGACACTGACGGCGGCGGTGCACAAATGCTGCGCAGCTAGCGCCATTCGACGGCCAACACCGCGGTTCCTGGTGTGTCCGGTGTGCCGTGCGTGTGATCATTGCTTGTACAGCCCTCTCGCAGTGTCCGGAGCAAGTATGGTGGGTCTGACACACCGGTGTCAATGTGTTCTTTTTTCCATTTTCCATTTCCAGGAGTGTATTTTGCCTTTATTTTTAGTGGTTTTCGTTGATGTGGTTTTGAGCCTCGCTACAATGACCTTGTGTTCACTAATCCCTGTCTCTGTCATGACGCTCTCTATTACATCAGGATTATTTGTGGCTAAGAGGTCAAGCGTGTTTTCGCAACCATTTACAATTCGTGAGGGCTCATGAACTAATCGTTCAAAGTAATTCTCAGAGAAAGCATTTAGTACAATTTCGGAAGATGTTTTCTGCCTACCACCGGCTTTGAACATGTATTTTCGCGAAGAAATCGAAGGTAGACTAAAGTCTCCACCAATTATAACTGTATGAAGTAGCAGTTCGTTTTGACAAAGCAAACCGTGGACATGAGTGTGGTCGCCGGAAGGCTAATGTTAATGATAACAGTGAAACTAAAGCAGAGTTAGCTACATAGGTGTCCTAAATTGCTTCAGAAGACGAAATAAATATCCCAAAATTCTTATCAAGAATAACTGCCAACATGAGTAATTTGGATGTAGGTACCTTCGGAGTAGCGAGGCAGCTTAAATCGCTTAATAAAGGCAAGGCTTCTAGTCCAGAGTGTGTCACAGCAAAGTTACTTTCAGAGTGTGCTGATACAATAGTTCCATACTTAGCAATCGTTTACAACAGCTCCCTTTTCGAAAAATCCGTACCTAAAACCTAAAAAGCTGCACAAATCACCAGTACTCATAGAGGACGTAGGATTAATTCGCTGAATTAGAGACGCATATCAAATGGTGCAAATGGCTCTAAGCACTAAGGGACTTAACATCGGAGGTCATCAGTCCCCTAGACTTAGAACTACGTAAACCTAACTAACCTAAGGACATCACACACACCCATGCCCGAGGCAGGATTCGAACCTGCGACCGTAGCAACCGCGTGGTTCCGGACTGAAGAACCGCTCGGCCACAGCGGCCGGCGACGCATATCACTAACGTCAATTTGCAGCACGATTTTTGGAACATATACAGTGTTCGACTATTATGAGTTACCTCGAAGAAAATATCGTTCTTGTGAAACAGAAATAGCTCTTCATTCTCATGACGCAATGAGTGCTGTCGCCAGGGATCGTCAAACTGTTTCCATATTTTTAGATTTCCCCATAAGCGACTTTTAATCAAACTGTGTGTCTGTGGAGTATCGTCTCAGTTGTGCGACTGGAGTCGTGATTTCCTGTCTGAGAGGTCACAGTTCGCAGTAATTGACGGAGAGAGTAAAACAGAAGCAATATCCCGCGTTCCGCAAGGAAGTGTCATAGGCTCTATGCTGTTCCTGGTCTATATAATGTGAGCAGTCCTCTTGGACAGTTTGCAGCTGATGCTGTCATTTACCGTCTTGTATAGTCATCAGATGATGAAAATGAATTGCAAAATGATTTAGAGAAAATATTTGTGTGGTGCAAAAAGTGACCATTGACTCTAAATAATGAGAATTGTGAAGTCATCCATATGAGTACTAAAAAGGAATTCGCTAAATACTTGGGGATTACAATTACGCGCCGTGGCTTTTGTGTAGCAGTCAAGACGAGGGGGCAAATCTGTCGCACAACTTTTGCCTACGTCTATACTCTGCAAACCACAGGCCGGCCGGAGTGGCCGAGCGGTTAAACGCGCTACAGTCTGGAACCGCACGCCCGCTACGGTCGCAGGTTCGAATCCTGCCTCGGGCATGGATGTGTGTGATGTCCTTAGGTTAGTTAGGTTTAAGTAGTTCTAAGTTCTATGGGACTTATGACCACAGCAGTTGAATCCCATAGTGCTCAGAGCCATTTGAACCATTTTTGCAAACCACAGTAAGGTGCGTGGCAGAGGGTACGTCCCATTGTACCACTTATTCCAGTTCCATTCACGTATGGAGCGCGGCTAGAATGATTATTTAAATGCCTCTGTGCGGGGTGTAATTATTCTAATCTTGTCCTCAAGATCCCTATGTGAGCGACACATATGGGGTTGAAGTATATCCCTAGAGTAATCATTTAAAGCCGGTTCTTGAATCTTTGTTAATTGACTTTCCCAGGATAGTTTAATCCGTTCAAAAATGGTTCAAATGGCTTTGAGTACTATGGGACTTAACATCTTAGGTCATCAGTCCCCTGTTTCAGTTCCTTCAGTATTCCAGTGACACACTCCCATGGATTATATAAACATGTGACTATTCGTACTGCCTTTCTTTGTATACATTCAATATCCCCTGTTAGTCCCATCCAGTATGGATCCCACACACTTGAGCAATATTCTATAACTGGTCGCACGAGTGATTTGTAAGTAATCTCCTATGTAGCTCGATTGCACTTCCCCAATATTCTACCAATAAACCGAAGTCTATCACTTACTTTACCCACAACTGAACCTATCTGACCATTCCATTTCATATCCCCGTGAAGTATTAGACCCAGCCGGTAGCTGTGGCCGACGGGTTCTAGGTGCTTCAGTCCAGAACCGCGCTGCTGATACGGTCGCAGGTTCGAATGCTGCCTCGGGCATCGATGTGTGTGATGTCCTTAGGTTTAAGTAGTTCTACGTCTAGGGTCCTGACGACCTCAGATGTTAAGTCCCATAGTGCCTAGAGCCATTTGAACCATTTTTGAAATTGTTGTCTTCATCTGTTGCAGCTTATGTGACAAACTATTATGTTTTCATCATTTTGTTGGGACTGATTGCATTCACATTCATACTACCACCTAAAACGGGCAAGGAGGCATATCTCATTTGCTTACAAGATGTACAATTTAGGTGCGTCGATAAGAGAGTCCTATCATTTGAGACGTGTACCGGCAGTAACGTCATGTATAACGCACCAAATGTGTCTTCTGGGAGAGGATTTGGTTAACTTGTCGCCTTTTTATCAAACGTTTTCGGTTCCCATTCGAAAGAGTAGTTGTGCCGAATGAACTGTTATTATAGGTCCCTACAGCGAGCAGCCGAAAAAAACGAAAATTGGCACAAGGGAGGTTCGATCATAGTCTGCCCATTGGGCAATCCACCACCGTAACCAGTTAACCACAACGACATTGCTCTTTAAGGCTGCTCTATATTGCACTTCTTGGCCTTGAACCATTCACTGTTGCATTTTTGTCACAGTCCAGTATACCTCCTTCCTGTCTTGGTGCTTGATCCCTGTTCAGAGTTTGACTGGCTGTTAACTGGGCCCTTTTACCACTAAATCTGAGGTGGTCCAATGAGGAGTCACCCTTGTAAGTAACGCCAGCTAATGGTATCTGGCCGGCCGCGGTGGTCCTATCAAAAGGTTAGCGATCATGCTGTACCAAATATTTATGGCAAAACGAACCTTGAAATTGCTATTCACTGAAGCGTGTGTATTTTCCCGTGATCATCGATGATTATTGCGTGTGTTGTTTATTCCATGTCGCGAAACATGGGCTTCGTCAGTGAATAGTATGTATGGAAGCAAATAACTATTCTCAATTACCCAGTGACAGAACTGAAGTCATTGGGCGTTGTCGCCAACGTGGAGATTTTGGACACACTGTATGTGAAATGGACACAGGTTTTCCGCATGTAATGTTTCCCAGACACGTGTCTGTGGGACATTCATACGCAGGGACATCCTTCGTATGGCCGGCCGGAGTGGCCGAGCGGTTAAAGGCGCTACAGTCTGGAACCGCTCGACCGCTACGGTCGCAGGTTCGAATCCTGCTTCGGGCATGGATGTGTGTGATGTCCTTAGGTTAGTTAGGTTTAAGTAGTTCTAAGTTGTAGGGGACTTATGACCACAGCAGTTGAGTTCCATAGTGCTCAGAGCCATTTGAACCATTTGAACATCCTTCGTATGCTCGTACTGGGACTTCGCTCAACACTTGCGATAATTTCGTCCTGTTTTTGCAATGTTTATTGACGTGCACGCTCGGACGAAAAATGTCTACTTGGAAGAGAGCCTGTTGCACGCTAAGTGATAAACACTTCGGCAAACAGCCTGTGATCAGGTGATCGTCAAGTCGGAAAGCGCCTGTGGTATTCTTCTCTTGCAAATGTGGTTTTCTATCTGCGTATTCCTCAGTACTGTAGACGTGTGGCATTATTAGCAGCGGTTGTACGAATACTGTTAAAATAATAATGTCGTGTGACTAGGGCCTCCAAAAAAATGGCTCTGAGCACTATGGGACTTAACTTCTGAGGTCATCAGTCCCCTAGAACTTAGAACTACTTAAACCTAACTAACCTAAGGACATCACACACACCCATGCCCGTGGCAGGATTCGCACCTGCGACCGTAGCGGTCGCGCGCTTCGAGACTGTAGCGCCTAGAACAGCTCGGCCACACCGGCCGGCACTAGGGCCTCCAGTTCCGTCGCCGGTACACTACACAATCCGCGGTGGTCTCGCGGTTCTAGGCGCTCAGTCCGGAACCGCGGGACTGCTACGGTCGCAGGCTCGAATCCTGCCTCGGGCATGGGTGTGTGTGATGTCCTTAGGTTAGTTAGGTTTCAGTAGTTCTAAGTTCTAGGGGACTTATTACCCAAGATGTTGAGTCCCATAGTGCTCAGAGCCATTTGAACCATTTCTTTAATGGTATCTGTTTACTTACAAATGCACGTGCCTCCGGCAGAGCCTACGGCGCGGCCACGGAGATAGACCTCTTCGCAGCACTCGACGCACAGATTGGAGGCACCAGGGGTTTCCAGACGTTCAAGCTGGGCGACATCTTCCTCGGATGGACTCGCAACGCCGGTTACCCAGTCGTCACTCTCACCAGGGACTACAACAACAACACCGCCAGCATCAGGCAGGTCAGTAACGACTACACTCACGTCTGCACCCCAGCACCACACTTGGTTGTGGCAGAGGGCAGAGTGTAGACAATTGCTTGTCCCAAGGCTGCGCCGACGGTGGGGCTGGAAGGGCGACTGCACTGGGGAGGGGGGCGGGGGGGAGTGGAGGGTGAGGCCTCCGCTGTGAACGACAGGAGACAGCTGAAGGCCAGACAAAAATGTATGAGGGTCATTCAATAAATAGAGACAAATTAGTGTGGAGAAAAAGTGTTTATTTTTACAAAACAATAGTTTTGCACTTTTTCCAACGGGCTACAAGCTTTTCTATTCCGGCTGCAAAGAATTCTTTATCTCGATGTCAACCAGTTTCCCACAAACGTTTTCACGTCCTCGTTGTCCTGGAACCTCTTCCCACGTAATGCCTCCTTCAGTGCTCCAAACAAACGGAAGTCACTAGGTGCTAAATCAGGACTGTGAGGGGGATGAGGCAGAACTTCCCAGCGCGTTTTGTCCAGGGTTTCACGGGTTAGTTGAGCAATATGAGTTGTCTTGATGAAGCATCACGCCTCTCCTCTGAGATCCACGACGTCTCTCTCTCTCTCATGACTGGCTTCACATTCTTTAAAAACATATCCGAGCAGTATTGGCCGTTATTGTACGCTGCTCTTCTAGATGATCACCTTCAGCATCCCAAAACACCGTCAACATAACCTTTGCCTGATGCTTGGTTTTTGAATTTTTTCTTGACTGGCGAGTTGGAGTGTACATCCACTCCATGCTTTGTCTTTTTGATACTGGCTCATAATAGTAGACCCAAATTTCATCACAAGTTAAGATTTTGTCGAGGAAGTGCTCCACCTCCCCTTTCATAATGTTCCTTTAATTCTGCACACACTCTGAACCTCGTTTCCTTATGTAGCCGCGTCAACTCCTTTGGGACCCATCTTTTACATGTTTTGCGGTACTTCAGCTTGATACACATAATGTTATCAACTGTACCATTTCTAACTTGAACCTTATCAACTATCATTTCCACAGTCACACGGCGGTTACCACGAATAATGTCATCAATTCGACTTTAAAGTAAGGGAGTTGAAAGTGCAACTACTCGTCCAGAATGGTGTTAGTCAGTCACTGAGTCGCGACTATTTGTGAACTGCTCTACCCACTTGTAAAAATTTGCACGATTCATACAACCTTCACCATAAACTTTAGACATTCTACAGTCTATATTCACTGGTTTCTCGCCTTCAGCAAGTAAAAAACGAACAACAGAATGTTGTTCAAATAATGTGAACGTTTCAAGCGGACTCGCCATCTTGAAATGTATTTTTGAGGTTATAAACAAAACAATGTTGATACATCAGCTGATCAGGGGCTCATCCCAGTGATGCCGACTTAAAGCCATAAAAGTACCAAACTTTCCCTACTAACAGTTTTTTCCCCAGACCAATTTGACTCTTCAGTTATTGAACGACCCTCGTATATCTAGCATAACTTGAAAGCTACAGCTGAGTCTGAAGGCGGAGAACCCATTCAAAAATTTTTCTTATGGTTTGACGATTTCATCCGAATTTTAAAATCATGTCTATCACGTAAAGATGTAGCAGTACGCAAGCTTTGAAGTCGAGAACTTCTTTGGCTTTTGAGTTTTCAATTTTTAATATGATCTTTAATGGTATTTTTGAAAACTTATATTTAGGTACATTTACAAGACATTCTTCAACAGTCCTATGCATTCATTTTATGAGAAATGTTATTAATTTACTTCCAATACAGAAATATGATAATAAAATAAGAACTTAGAATTTCTCTAATACTATTTGCACAGAAGTATGAAAGTACCTCAAGACTACTTCCTGCAAAAATTTCATTAAGCCTGGTTAATATTTAGGATAAAAAAGTCGGCACGGTACTTAGAAAGACAAACTGCCTGGAAAATGAATTACACATTTTTATTAAAAAATGATGCTAGTACACACCATATACCCATCACCAGCATCATACATTTTCCCTTCCTGCTCCTGTAAGGTTTCTTTCCCTTGTAATTTCAAGACCAGGGCTGTCTTTTTCTTGAAATTTTCCTTCTCCAGGCAGCCTGTTGTGGACTGCTTGATCTGTGGTACGTGTCTAGGTAAGCAGATCGTCTTCTGAGAGTGCTGGGATCCTTGCTTTCTTCAGTCTTCGATATTGAATAGAGAAACAGCTTCTACAAGACCCAAAACTACATTTTTCTTACGTTCTTCTTCTTTTTTGGGAGACTTGGACCAAATGACACAGAGCAAACCAGTAATGCATTAAATGCCACTTTGACAACTGTCAAATGCGTCAGTCCCTCACGCAGTCCGTAGTTCTTAGACGTGCTTGCAATTCGAATACAGAAAAATCGTTTTGGGATCAAAGAGTAAACACTCCAAATATGTGAAATAGCCACTAATTTTTTTTGAAAAAAACTGAAGTTTCAAGGTGAAGTCTCATTATCAGGTTACGTCAGTATGGTTGAATAACTCACCAAATACAAATGTACAAATAAAATGGTTTCTTAGAAAGTCGCAAAAAGAAATAATAGCATAAATGAAGGATTAACCAAAGTAACAACATTTCAACCACGTGCTGCCTGATGGAAATCTCATAAAGCAAAAACGGAATAAAAATGTCTCTTACCGTGATACTGGGGAGATAAAATGAAGAACACATGCTGCCTGGACATAGTGTTATCCCATGACAATCTCTTAGTCAGTATTGTCTAAATAAAAAGTTTTCTTCTCCTTTTCTTCATATTTCCTGAAGTAAATAAAGCTTGGGAAGTAATTGTAGCAATGTTTTCCCCTGCCTCCTTATGTTCTTTATTAGGCAACTGCAAAATCCTGTGGTTCCTGACTCCCACTCAGTGAAACTTTTTAATCAGGTATTTACTCCCTTATTTGTCGTATGTGACATATATTTAATGACTTTGCGCACAGTCTCACGTGCCTGACTACAAAAAAGTTTCTCTTCCCGTACTGTGCACAAAGACAGCGACACCGCGCTGTGTACTAAGCAGGCAGCAGTAACGCTCGAAGAACGCAGGTCAGCACAGATCCAAGGACGGGGGAGGGTTTCATGGGGTCATAGCATGGGGACGTGGCCCTCCTCAAAAAGCGGAATTACTTTACTCGCCACTGCCATAACCAAATTATTATGATTATATTAAAACATGTTTTATTTATATTATTATTGAAATCCTCGGTATTGGTCAACCAAAACTGCGTCCAGCACAACATTTCAACACAATATATGGCGATGTTTACTCGCAACTGCAAAAATTTTTGCGTCGATTTGTGACTGTTGATGAAACCGTAATCCATCATTATACACCATGGTCAAAACGGCAGTCGAACATGGACAAAGGATGGTGAAAGAGCACTGATAAAGGGAAAGACTATTTCGTCAGCTGGTAAGGTAATGACCCTTTTTTTTTTTGATTCGCAAGGAATAGTCCTCGTAGATTATTTGTAAAAAGTCAGAACCATATCTGGACCATATGGCAGGAGAGCTTCTGTAAAGTTTGGAAGGTAGGAGACGAGGTACTGGCAGAAGTAAAGCTGTGAGTACCGGGTGTGAGTCGTGCTTCGGTAGCTCAGTTGGTAGAGCACTTTCCCGTGAAAGGCAAAGGTCCCGAGTTCGAGTCTCGGTCGGGCACACAGTTTTAAGCTGCCAGGAAGTTTTGTATCAGCACACACTCCGCTGCAGAGTGAAAATCTCTTTATTGTTTCTTGGAAAAAGGCAGAATCGTAACTGGGCCATATTATGCTTCTTTGTTGGATCATTTGAAACTTGCGTTGGCCGAAAAAAGACCAAAGCTGGCAGACAAAACGTCCATCTTCCACGAGGATAATGCACCATCCACCACATCAGCGATAACAATAGTAAAAGTGCATGAACTGGGCTTCGAACTGGCTCCTAATGCACTCTATTCAGCAAACCTAGCCCCAGGTGATTTCTTCCTGTTCTCCACCTTGAAATTTTGGATTGTTGAGAAGGAATTTTCATCAGGTGAGGAAATGATAGTTGCAGTGAGTATTTTGCAGAGTTTCACAGACCTGTTTTTTCTCTACCTCGTGATGACTGGGTGTTGTGTGATGTCCTTAGGTTAGTTAGGTTTAAGTAGTTCTAAGTTCTAGGGGACTGATGACCATAGATGTTAAGTCCCATAGTGCTCAGAGCCATTTGAACCATTTTTGAACAGACCTATTTTTACTATGGGATTAAAAAGTTGTAGGATCGCTGGAGCAAGTGTATATCCCTCAAAGAAGACTATGTCAAGAAGTGAGCTAAGTTGTTTACGAAACAAAAAATTGTCTTGCCGTTTTACTGGACTTATCAAACCACTCTCATACAGCAAATCTACCAATTTCCTCTCCATTCACATAACTCCTAGAGTGTACATGTGCAGATATGATTGGTGCATGAGTAGAAACTGAAATTATCGAAATTTGCATTTTGCATTCTACAAATGTTCAACAAACGGGTGCCCGTCTGCTAACACATGGCTAGGAGGTAGACAAGTTCCTTTCATATCTTACGTAGCATATGTAGCAAAACCCTGTCAATGTTGATCACAGCAGCATTAATGTGTTCGCTGCTCTGTTCCAGTGTTCTTGGCAGCAGAGAAATGTAAACACGATCCTCAATGCAAGCCCAAGGGAGAAAGTCACAAGGCATTGTGTCAGGGCCGCGCGGGATTAGCCGAGCGGTCTCGGACGCTGCAGTCATGGACTGTGCGGCTGGTCCCGGCGGAGGTTCGAGTCCTCCCTCGGGCATGGGTGTGTGTGTTTGTCCTTAGGATAATTTAGGTTAAGTAGTGTGTAAGCTTAAGGACTGATGACCTTAGCAGTTAAGTCCCATAAGATTTCACACACACATTATGTCAGGTGACCTGGGGGCCAAGGCAATGGAGTCACATCACCTTCATCACTACACCCAATCCAGCAATGCGTATGTCGTCGTTTAGGTGCAGTCCGCACAGAATGCTGTGACTAGCAGATGCGCCAGTGACAGCACACGCATGGGGAGAGCGGCAGTGGTGGGGGTTTCAAGCAGGCATTGTAGGGGAAATGCCGAGTGCTGGCGGGCAATCCCATTGTAAACTGAAACGTACACTCACATTTTTTGTAAATATTAAGTGGGGCCCTTCCATACCCACACTTGAAAAATATATACTGCCCTCTCTGCTTTGATTAGTGTCTACAAAGAATTCAGTTCAAAATGCTGCAATTTATTTTCACATGTCTTGTTAATCATTTTTAACTTTCAGACAAGCATCATGAGTGGCGAATTTGCGTGAAACCTACACATTTCTCTAGTTACTATGTTAAAATTTGCTTCCTTCTCCAAAACAACATGGAGTTTACACAGTCTCACCTCACTACTATGTTGTGCATACGCAACTGCAAGAGAATTCTGTAACAGTGGGGTATTAAGTTTATTAAGTGGGGAACTGTGGAAAAGTAGGGTCAGCAGCTTGTGGAAAACTACATCCTCGGTATTAAAAAAAAAATGCAATCTCTTCACCTGTGTTGTTCCAAAACTCATAGCATTTCTTGTTTGACCAGCCTATCAATGGCCCTTAAAAATTGCATTCTTTCATCAAAAAAGTCTATAGTTCCTGAATGACAAGGTAGATAATGAAGTTTCACATAATAACGATGTCGTAAAACACTCCCCTCTTTACGTGCTATCATTTGCCAAAGTCTCATTTCGATATCTAAAACAGTTTATGAAATATAAGGAATGCTGCGGAAATTTCACTCTGGCTTTATCGCTGGCGCTCCGCGAACGCAAATGAGTGTGCTACATCAGGTCAGTAATCTCGAGATTGGTGACAGATAGATACATCTACCCAAGTCTAAAGGTCATCAGTCCCCTAGACTTAGAACTACTTAAACCTAACTGAGCTAAGGACTTCACACACACCCATGCCCGAGGCAGGATTCGAACTTGTGACCGTAGCAGAAGAGCGGTTCCGGACTGAAGCACCTAGAACCGCTCGGTCACAACGGCCAGCTCATTATTGGTCCAGAGACAAACCACGATGGCTTAGACAGGTGGAACATGAGTGTCAATGGAGAGTTAATGTCTGGTGTGGGATGCTTCATATTACAATTATTGACTCTTGTTTCATCAATGGTAGTCTAAACGGCAGAGAGTATGTGCCAACTTCTGCAGACGAATTCTTCCTCCTCTTCTGGACGAAGTGCTGCTAAGAACCAGAATGCTTATGTGGTATCAACACGATGGATGTCCGGCACATAATGCCTTGCGTGCACGTCGTGTTCTGAACCGAAGGTATCCTGCCAGATGGATTGGTAGAAAAGGAAAGTTACTTGGCCTGCTAGGTCTCCTGATTTAAATCCTCTGGACTTTTTTTCTTTGGGGATGTATCAAAGACATTGTTTATCGCGATATTCCAGCAACTCCAGAGGACATGCAGGAACGTTTCATGCTTGTTTGTAATTCTCTTCAGCAGGCAACGCTGGAAGCAGTAAATAATTCTTTCATTCAACGAGTGCACCAGTATATCGGTGTCCAGGGTCACCACTTTGAGCACATTCGAATGATCTACTCCTGGACAGTGGTACAGGAGAGTCAAGGTCAATTTTGTGTTATGTTTTTATTTGATTTTCTTTTGTTTTCTGACACCTCTAGCAAGTGGACGAGTTTGTGATCCCGGACTCAAAGTCAACGTTGTGTTATGTAATTAATAACGTTGTGTTTCAGTGAATGGTACACTGTGATAATTTTTGAATAGGTCTTTAGCAGAGGAAATGAACTAGCGAATAAAAAATACAGAGTGCCATTTAAAAAAGTCATTCCGCTGTTCATATGTTTGTAAGAAACAAAGCTCCAAGGAAAGCAACCATGCTGATTGATGTCCACCTGACGGTTAAAGAACATTTGCTTGAAACATTTTGTAATTTGCAGCTGGACAAACAGTTATTTACGGTGATCAAGATAAATGGAACACCCTGTATATAATATACAGGATATTTGGGGAGGAAAGGTCAATATTTTAAACAGTGATAGTATAAGTAATTCTGAACAAAAAGTGTTATATGAACGTAGGTCCACTAATGCTTCGTTAGGGAGGTATGGTTATTGAAAGGAACTTTAATTCTGCAAAACTGGTGTTCACAACGTGAACGTATACGCAATACAACTGGACTGTAACGTGATTTTCTTGCAAACAATGCACAGGTACATGCCATATTTACGCTATGCAACCTACAACGTATTATGGTCACGTACGTAGTACATAATACAACCACCCGTTGTTTGCGCAGCTGTGCCGTGTAAGCCGCATTGTGTAGTGTTCAAATGGTTCAAATGGCTCTGAGCACTATGGGACTTAACATCTGTGGTCATCAGTCCCCTAGAACTTAGAACTACTTAAACCTAGCTGACCTAAGGACATCACACACATCCATGCCCGAGGCAGGATTCGAACCTGCGACCGTAGCACTCGCGCGGTTCCGGACTGAGCGCCTAGAACCGCGAGACCACCGCGGATTGTGAAGTGTACCGGCGACGGATCGGTTAGCTGTGTAGTGTATGGCGTTAACTGGAGGCCCTAGTGCCGGCCGGTGTGGCCGAGCGGTTCTAGGCGCTACAGTCTCGAACCGCGCGACCGCTACGGTCGCAGGTCCGAATCCTGCTATGGGCATGGATGTGTGTGATGTCCTTAGGTTAGTTAGGTTTAAGTAGTTCTAAGTTCTAGGGGACTGATGGCCTCAGAAGTTAAGTCCCATAGTGACCAGAGCCCTTTTTTTGGAGGTCCTACTCACACGACATTATTATTTTAACAGTGTTCGTACAAGCGTTGCTAACAATGCCACACGTTTACAGTACTGAGGAATACGCAGATAGAAAACCATATTTGCAAGAGAAGAATACCACAGGCGCTTTCCGACTTGACGATCACCTGATCACAGGCTGTTTGCCGAAGTGTTTATCACTTTGCGTGCAACAGGCTCTCTTCCAAGTAGACATTTTTCGTCCGAGCGTGCACGTCAATAAACATTGCAAAAACAGGACGAAATTATCGCAAGTGTTGAGCGAAGTCCCAGTACGAGCATACGAAGGATGTTCAAATGGTTCAAATGGCTCTGAGCACTACGGGACTTAACTTCTGAGGTCATCAGTCCCCTAGAACTTAGAACTACTTAAACCTAACTAACCTAAGGACATCACACACATCCATGCCCGAAGCAGGATTCGAACCTGCGACCGTAGCGGTCGTGCGGTTCCAGACTGTAGCGCCTTTAACCGCTCGGCCACTCCGGCCGGCCATACGAAGGATGTCCCTGCGTATGAATGTCCCACAGACACGTGTCTGGGAAACATTACATGCGGAAAACCTGTGTCCATTTCACATACAGTGTGTCCAAAATCTCCACGTTGGCGACAACGCCCAATGACTTCAGTTCTGTCACTGGGTAATTGAGAATAGTTATTTGCTTCCATACATACTATTCACTGACGAAGCCCATGTTTCGCGACATGGAATAAACAACACACGCAATAATCATCGATGATCACGGGAAAATACACACGCTTCAGTGAATAGCAATTTCAAGGTTCGTTTTGCCATAAATATTTGGTACGGCATGATCGGTAACCTTTTGATAGGTCCATTATTATCAATCAGCGATTGACGGGGGAGAGGTACTTGCATCTTTTGGAAAACTAATTTCTGGAACTATTGAAAGACGTTTCCTTAGCCAACTGAACTGGAATGTTAACATGACGGTGCCCCTCCACATGTTACCTTACGTGTGAGGCATCAACTCAACTGCAGCTTCCCTAATCGCTGGATTGGCCAAGGCAGTGCTATTAACGGGGCTCCAAGATCACCTGACCTTTAGATTTCTGTTTATGGGGTTGGATGAAATCAGAGATGCACAATGAGTAGGTAAATACACGAGATGAACTGCTTCGTCGCATCATAGACGCTGCTGAATTGATTAGGAACCAACCAAAGGCAATGGAACAAGCAACACAACATGTTATCTCGCTAGAGCGCAAAAGTGCATTGACGTTCATGGTGGGATATTCGAACTTGTTTCGTGAAGCGTACAACGTCTGTACAGTAAGTGTTAAAGCCGTTTGTAAAAGACGTGATACATCTTTTTTAACTGAATACATGTAATATGCAGTACTAAATAGCACTCCGTCTTCAGGCCACAAGTGGCCTACCGGGACCATCCGACCGCCGTGTCATCCTCAGAGGAGGATGCGGATAGGAGGGGCGTGTGGTCAGCACACCGCTCTCCCGGTCGTTATGATGGTATTCTTGACCGAAGCCGCTACTATTCGGTTGAGTAGCTCCTCAATTGGCATCACGAGGCTGAGTGCACCCCGAAAAATGGCAGCAGCGCAGGGCGGCCTGGATGGTCACCCATCCAAGTGCCGGCGACGCCCGACAGCGCTTAACTCCGGTGATCTCAGAAGTTAAGTCCCATAGTGCTCAGAGCCATTTGAACCATTTTTTTAAATAAATATATATATAATATGCATGTTGTAATGCATTATGTACTAAATAGCACTCCGTCTTCAGGCCACGAGTGGCCTTCCGGGACCATCCGACCGCCGTGTCATCCTCAGTGGAGGATGAGTAGAGTCCCATTAATCCGAACTAATTGGGACCAGACCTTGTTCGGATCACCGATTTGTTCGGATGAGTCGGAATTACGGTGACGAGCATCTAGAATGAGGTATACCAAGCAGATAAGTAGGTACACCATGGTAACAAATGGGGACAAGTGTGGGAACAATGGGTCACTCTTACTCCCTGCCCTTATTGTTGTGCATTGCTGAGACCTTGTAGTGTCTGAGGTCAGTGCACTGCCAGTTGGCTCGCAAAGCGCTTGGTTATGTTATCGATCGTTGGCAAGCGTTAACAGTTGTACTGTATTCGTTCAGGTGTAGGGGTGAACGTATTTTCGTCGTGAGTAAACGAAAATATACAACGTCAACACTCAAAGAAAAACTAAATGCTGTGAAGCTGATATACAATGGTGAGAATGTATCTAACCTGGCAACGGAACTGGGTGTTGGTAAAGCGACCACTTGTGATTGGAAGAAGAACCGACTGAAGCCTGGACAGTCCTGTGCAACCTCTTCGGGAAAAACACTCGAAATTCGGCAGACTTTAGAACAGTTCCAGTGCGATAAAGTGTATGAAGCTATTTTCCTGTGGTTTACGCAGAAAAGAGAAAGGGGAACTCCTTTGGGTGGAGCACTGGTTCAGGTGAAGGCTATTTGCCTGAACAAGTTAATGAATGATGGTGAGTCTTTTAGTGCGAGTAGGGGTTGGTTGGACAGATTCAAAAACCGTCATGGAATACGTCAGCTAACAGTTACTGGAGAGAAGCTTTCTTCTGACCGTGATGCAGCGAAGGAATACTTGGATGAGTTTGAAAAAATGATAAGAGAGAGGAAGCATTCTTCCCAGCAAATTTATAACGCTGACGAGACTGGCCTTCATTTTAGGACATTGTCAACAAAAAGCCTCGCATCAAAAGCAGAAGACCATGCTCCTGATTTTAAAATAAGCAAAGATCATTAAAAAAATGGTTCAAATAGCTCTGAGCACTATGGGACTTAACATCTGTGGTCATCAGTCCCCTAGAACGTAGAACTACTTAAACCTAACTAACCTAAGCACATCACACACATCCGTGCCCGAGGCAGGAATCGAACCTACGACCGTAGTAGTCACGCGGTTCCAGACTGAAGCGCCTAGAACCGCACGGCCACACCGGCCGGCTGCAAGGATCGTGTAACTTTGATAGTCCCTGTCCGTATATTATCGCAACCAGAAAAAGCATGTATGGATGGTAAGCTGTACAAAGAATGATTTCACGGCTAGTTTGTTCCCTCTATTCGACGGTTTTGTAAGGAAAAATCATTTTGATTGATAACGCGCAATCTCATTCCGGCACTGAGGAATTATGTGATGGAGAAATTGTGGCGAAGTTTTTGCTGCCGAATGTTACACCACTTCTACAGCCGAAGGACCTGGGCGTACTGCAAACATGAACACTGATTTACAGAAAACAAGTTTTGAGAATGCTGATCCAAGATGATAGCATTCCTTTAGTGGACAAAATAAACAAGACCACTGTGAAGGATGTTACCCTCCTGGAAATTGAAATAAGAACACCGTGAATTCATTGTCCCACGAAGGGGAAACTTTATTGACACATTCCTGGGGTCAGATACATCACATGATCACACTGACAGAACCACAGGCACATAGACACAGGCAACAGAGCATGCACAATGTCGGCACTAGTACAGTGTATATCCACCTTTCGCAGCAATGCAGGCTGCTATTCTCCCATGGAGACGATCGTAGAGATGCTGGATGTAGTCCTGTGGAACGGCTTGCCATGCCATTTCCACCTGGCGCCTCAGCTGGACCAGCGTTCGTGCCGGACGTGCAGACCGCGAGAGACGACGCTTCATCCAGTCCCAAACATGCTCAATGGGGGACAGATCCGGAGATCTTGCTGGCCAGGGTAGTTGACTTACACCTTCTAGAGCACGTTGGGTGGCACGGGATACATGCGGACGTGCATTGTCCTGTTGGAACAGCAAGTTCCCTTGCCGGTCTAGGAATGGTAGAACGATGGGTTCGATGACGGTTTGGATGTACCGTGCACTATTCAGTGTCCCCTCGACGATCACCAGTGGTGTACGGCCAGTGTAGGAGATCGCTCCCCACACCATGATGCCGGGTGTTGGCCCTGTGTGCCTCGGTCGTATGCAGTCCTGATTGTGGCGCTCACCTGCACGGCGCCAAACACGCATACGACCATCATTGGCACCAAGGCAGAAGCGACTCTCATCGCTGAAGACGACACGTCTCCATTCGTCCCTCCATTCACGCCTGTCGCGACACCACTGGAGGCGGGCTGCACGATGTTGGGGCGTGAGCGGAAGACGGCCTAACGGTGTGCGGGACCGTAGCCCAGCTTCATGGAGACGGTTGCGAATGGTCCTCGCCGATACCCCAGGAGCAACAGTGTCCCTAATTTGCTGGGAAGTGGCGGTGCGGTCCCCTACGGCACTGCGTAGGATCCTACGGTCTTGGCGTGCATCCGCCCGTCGCTGCGGTCCGGTCCCAGGTCGACGGGCACGTGCACCTTCCGCCGACCACTGGCGACAACATCGATGTACTGTGGAGACCTCACGCCCCACGTGTTGAGCAATTCGGCGGTACGTCCACCCGGCCTCCCGCATGCCCACTATACGCCCTCGCTCAAAGTCCGTCAACTGCACATACGGTTCACGTCCACGCTGTCGCGGCATGCTACCAGTGTTAAAGACTGCGATGGAGCTCCGTATGCCACGGCAAACTGGCTGACACTGACGGCGGCGGTGCACAAATGCTGCGCAGCTAGCGCCATTCGACGGCCAACACCGCGGTTCCTAGTGTGTCCGCTGTGCCGTGCGTGTGATCATTGCTTGTACAGCCTTCTCGCAGTGTCCGGAGCAAGTATGGTGGGTCTGACACACCGGTGTCAATGTGTTCTTTTTTCCATTTCCAGGAGTGTATTTATTGGGCCGCTGAGGCATGCCAGAATATTTCAGAATCGTGGAGAAAACTGTGAACATCTCTTGAATTTCAGGACAACCTAATTTGAAAATTAAGAGGAAAAATACTACAAATGATACAGACAATCCCTGGATGTGAGGAAGCGAGTGAAGCAGACGTAGATGAGTGGATGGCAGCAAATGGGGCATGTGTGGAGAACCGTACTGACGCTGATTTAGTTGCTGCTGTGACTCGAGACCAGGAAGACTGCCGTGACAATGAGCCTGCAAGCTGGTGCGACACAGTGACGCAGCAGAAGCCCTTGACCTCGCGCTACGTTATTTGGAGCAACAGCCCACTGCTACACCTGCTGATTTGATTTTTACGAGACGAAGGCGCCACTATGTGTCATATAACATACTGTCTTCACTACGCCAAAAAACAATGACTCGGGTTTTGACATCTAAAAAGTAGGGATAAAATGTCCGCTGTATTTTAGTAAGTTTGACAGCTTTTCTTTCATTGCTATGCATTGTTTAAACCTAATGTTTTCTTGCCAATTTTTCTAATACATGTTTACTGTACTCATCATCATCATTTAAGACTGATTATGCCTTTCAGCGTTCAGTCTGGAGCATAGTCCCCCTTATACAGTTCCTCCATGATCCCCTATTCAGTGCTAACATTGGTGCCTCTTCTGATGTTAAACCTATTACTTCAAAATCATTCTTAACCGAATCCAGGTACCTTCTCCTCGGTCTACTCCGACTCCTCCTACCCTCTACTGCTGAATCCATGAGTCTCTTGGGTAGCCTTGCTTCTCCCATGCGTGTAACATGACCCCACCATCTAAGCCTGTTCGCCTTGACTGCTACATCTATAGAGTTCACTCCCAGTTTTTCTTTGATTTCCTCATTGTGGACACCCTCCTGCCATTGTTCCCATCTTCTAGTACCTGCAATCATCCTAGCTACTTTCATATCCGTAACCTCAACCTTGATGATAAGGTAACCTGAATCTACCCAGCTTTCGCTCCCATACAACAAAGTTGGTCGAAAGATTAAGCGGTGCACAGATAACTTGGTCTTGGTACTGACTTCCTTCTTGCAGAAGAGAGTAGATCGTAGCTGAGAGCTCATTGCATTAGCTTTGCTACACCTCGCTTCCAGTTCTTTCACTATGTTGCCATCCTGCGAGAATATGCGTCCAAAGTACTTGAAACCGTCCACCTGTTCTAACTTTGTTCCTCTTATTTGGCACTCAATCTCTTTCCCACTGACATTAATTTCGTTTTGGAGATGCTAATCTTCATACCATAGCCCTTACATTTCTGACATGGCTCTGAAATATTACTTTGCAAACTTTCAATCGAATCTGCCATCACAACTAAGTCATCCGCATATGCGAGACTACTTATTTTGTGTTCACACATCTTAATCTCACCTAGCCAGTCTATTGTTTTCGACATATGATCCATAAATAATATGAACAAAAGTGGAGACAGGTTACAGCCTTGTCTTACCCCTGAAACTACTCTGAACCATGAACTAAATTTACCGTCAACTCTAACTGCTGCGTGAGTATCCATGTAAAGACCTTTAATTGCTTACAAAAGTTTGCCACCTATTCCATAATCTTGTAGAACAGACAATAACTTCCTCCTAGGAACCCGGTCATATGCCTTTTCTAGATCTATAAAGCATAGATACAATTCCCTGTTTCACTCGTAACTCTTCTCCATTATTTGCCGTAAGCTAAAGATCTGGTCCTGACAACCTCTAAGAGGCCTAAACCCACACTGATTTTCATCCATTTTGTCCTCAACTAACATTCGCACTTTCCTTTCAACAATACCTCAGAAGTTTTTACCCACAACGCTGATTAAAGAGATACCTCTGTAGTTGTTACAATCTTTTCTGTTTCCATGTTTAAAGATTGGTGTGATTACAGCTTTCGTCCTGTCTGATGCAACCTGTCCCGACTCCCACGCCGAATTCAGTTACCCTGTGCAGCCATTTAAGACCTGAAATTCCACTGTATTTGATGAGTTCCGACTTAATTTCATCCACCCCAGCCGCTTTATTGCACTGCAATCTATTGACCATTTTCTCCACTTCCTCAAATGTGATCCTATTTCCATCATTATTCCTATCCCATTGTACATCGAAATCTGAAACATTACTGATCGTATTTTCACTTACATTGAGCAACTTTTCAAAATATTCCCTCCATCTGCCCAAGGCATCAACAGGATTCACCAGCAGTTTTCCTGACCTGTCCAAAATACTTGTCATTTCCTTCTTACCTCTCTTTCGAAGACTGCTAATTACACTCCAGAATGGTTTTCCAACAGCTTGACCCAAACTCTCCAACCTGTTTCCAAAGTTTACTGTACTGTGTAAATTAAAATGGTGTGTATGTACAGCAGTTTACCGCACAGTTTTGCATTCTCAGACTAACATTTTTCATGTTCGGATTAACCGAACGTTCGGGTTACAAGGATTCGGATTAGCGGGACTTTGCTGTATATACACTCCTGGAAATGGAAAAAAGAACACATTGACACCGGTGTGTCAGACCCACCATACTTGCTCCGGACACTGCGAGAGGGCTGTACAAGCAATGATCACACGCACGGCACAGCGGACACACCAGGAACCGCGGTGTTGGCCGTCGAATGGCGCTAGCTGCGCAGCATTTGTGCACCGCCGCCGTCAGTGTCAGCCAGTTTGCCGTGGCATACGGAGCTCCATCGCAGTCTTTAACACTGGTAGCATGCCGCGACAGCGTGGACGTGAACCGTATGTGCAGTTGACGGACTTTGAGCGAGGGCGTATAGTGGGCATGCGGGAGGCCGGGTGGACGTACCGCCGAATTGCTCAACACGTGGGGCGTGAGGTCTCCACAGTACATCGATGTTGTCGCCAGTGGTCGGCGGAAGGTGCACGTGCCCGTCGACCTGGGACCGGACCGCAGCGACGCACGGATGCACGCCAAGACCGTAGGATCCTACGCAGTGCCGTAGGGGACCGCACCGCCACTTCCCAGCAAATTAGGGACACTGTTGCTCCTGGGGTATCGGCGAGGACCATTCGCAACCGTCTCCACGAAGCTGGGCTACGGTCCCGCACACCGTTAGGCCGTCTTCCGCTCACGCCCCAACATCGTGCAGCCCGCCTCCAGTGGTGTCGCGACAGGTGTGAATGGAGGGACGAATGGAGACGTGTCGTCTTCAGCGATGAGAGTCGCTTCTGCCTTGGTGCCAATGATGGTCGTATGCGTGTTTGGCGCCGTGCAGGTGAGCGCCACAATCAGGACTGCATACGACCGAGGCACACAGGGCCAACACCCAGCATCATGGTGTGGGGAGCGATCTCCTACACTGGCCGTACACCACTGGTGATCGTCGAGGGGACACTGAATAGTGCACAGTACATCCAAACCGTCATCGAACCCATCGTTCTACCATTCCTAGACCGGCAAGGGAACTTGCTGTTCCAACAGGACAATGCACGTCCGCATGTATCCCGTGCCACCCAACGTGCTCTAGAAGGTGTAAGTCAACTACCCTGGCCAGCAAGATCTCCGGATCTGTCCCCCATTGAGCATGTTTGGGACTGGATGAAGCGTCGTCTCACGCGGTCTGCACGTCCAGCAAGAACGCTGGTCCAACTGAGGCGCCAGGTGGAAATGGCATGGCAAGCCGTTCCACAGGACTACATCCAGCATCTCTACGATCGTCTCCATGGGAGAATAGCAGCCTGCATTGCTGCGAAAGGTGGATATACACTGTACTAGTGCCGACATTATGCATGCTCTGTTGCCTGTGTCTATGTGCTTGTGGTTCTGTCAGTGTGATCATGTGATGTATCTGACCCCAGGAATGTGTCAATAAAGTTTCCCCTTCCTGGGACAATGAATTCACGGTGTTCTTATTTCAATTTCCAGGAGTGTATATATAGCAGAACTTTGCGAGACTTTTTGAAAAGAACGTTTTACCTTTCTGTACCTCGTATTTATTGACATACCCTGTACCATAAAGAAATATGTAGCGCATAACCAAGCAAATGTTTATTAGAACAGCGAGTAAAAATCTGAAACAAATCCGTCAATAACTTTTCGATGTTTTTGGTAACAACATTATACGACGACTTTTGTTTATATAGTGGTATAGATGATGGATGTTGTTGCTGCAGGAGCGCTTCTATGACGACCCCGACGACACAAAAGACGACAGCACTGCACCGTGGATAGTGCCTATCACGCTGGCCTGGCAGCTGGACATGTTCCAGAACACCGCGCCGAGCAGCTACCTGATTCAAGACACTCCACTGGAGCTGGACATCACGGCCTCTTCGAACCAGTGGGTGGTGATGAACGTCCAGCAGACAGGTAGGGTATCAGTGAAAGCTGCTCAACAAGCTCTGGGCCTGTCGGTACTCCTGAAAGATCTTTCAGTGAGGCCATGAGGAGCTGGTGGCTGGAAAACCCAAAACGCTAACTCAGTCGCCAGATTGGAATTGCTCCAGTTAGTCGTTCACAACAGCATCTCTCATACATGAAATATGTATTTTGTTGCTTTTCTCCTTTCATTACTCATGGCGGCTATCACCGGTTTTACATTTACGACGATCGCTTTCGGTTGTGACTGCCAGCCATCTTCAGATCTGAAAATTAAAAGACCAAAGTAAGCAAAACTAAATACTTCATTTCATTAAAATTTTATATACAGGAGAACTTAACAATGTTTGCTGAAAGATCAACAACATATAGAGAATGCTGAAAGGAGTCAAACAATTCTGTTCTAATTTTCACACTAAAAGCAATGTTTATGAAGCTACCGTAACTTTTCTGTTGCTCGCAATGACAAGTTGGAAGAAAATAAAACTTAGTACACTACTGGCCATTAAAATTGCTGCACCACGAAGATGACGTGCTACAGACGCGAAATTTAACCGACAGGGAGAAGATGCTGTGACATGGAAATGATTAGCTTTTCAGAGCATTCACACAAAGTTGGCACTGGTGGCGACACCTACAACGTGCTGACATGAGGAAAGTTTCCAACCGATTTCTCATACGCAAACAGCAGTTGACCAGCGTTGCCTGGTGAAAAGTTGTTGTGATGCCTCGTGTCAGGAGGAGACATGCGTACCATCACGTTTCCAACTTTGATAAAGGTCGGATTGTAGCCGATCGCGATTGCGGTTTATCGTATCGCGACACTGCTGCTCGCGTTGGTCGAGATCCAATGACTGTTAGCAGAACATGGAATCGGTGGGTTGAGGAGGGTAATACGGAACGCCGTGCTGTATCCCAACGGCCTCGTATCACTAGCAGTCGAGATGACAGCCATCTTATCCGCACGGCTGTAACGGATCGCCGGCCGCGGTGGTCTAGCGGTTCTGGCGCTGCAGTCCGGAACCGCGGGACTGCTACGGTCGCAGGTTCGAATCCTGCCTCGGGCATGGGTGTGTGTGATGTCCTTAGGTTAGTTAGGTTTAAGTAGTTCTAAGTTCTAGGGGACTTATGACCTAAGATGTTGAGTCCCATAGTGCTCAGAGCCATTTGAACCTTTTTTTTTGTAACGGATCGTGCAGCCACTTCCCGATCCCTGAGTCAACAGATGGGGACATTTCCAAGACAACAACCGTCTGCACGAACAGTTCGACGGCGTTTGCAGCAGTATGGACTACCAGCTCGGAGACCGTGGCTGTGGTTACCCTTGACGCTGCATAATAGACAGGAGCGCCTGCGATGGTGTAAACTACGAATGGCGAAACGTCATTTTTTTCGGATGAATCCAGGTTCTGTTTACAGCATCATGATGGTCGCACCCGTGTTTGGCGACATCGCGGTGAACGCACATTGGAAGCGTGTGTTCGTCATCGCCATACTGGCGTATCACCTGGCGTGATGGTATGGGGTGCCATTGGTTTCACGTCTCGGTCACCTATTGTTCGCATTGACGGCACTCTGAACAGTGGACGTTACATTTCAGATGTGTTACGGCCCGTGGCTCTAGCCTTCATTCGATCCCTGCGAAACCCTACATTTCAGCAGGATAATGCACGACCGCATGTTGCAGGTCCTGTACGGGCCTTTCTGGATACAGAAAATGTTCGACCGCTGCCCTAGCCAGCACATTCTCCAGATCTCTCACCAATTGAAAACATTTGGTGAATGGTGGCCGAGCAACTGGCTCGTCACAATACGCCAGTCACTATTCTTGATGAACTGTGGTATCGTGTTGAAGCTGCATGGGCAGCTGTACCTGTACACACCATCCAAGCTCTGTTTGACTCAATGCCCAGGCGTATCAAGGGCGTTATTACGGCCAGAGGTGGTTGTTCTGGGTACTGATTTCTCAGGATCTATGCACCCAAATTGCGTGAAAATGTAATCACATGTCAGTTCTAGTATAATACATTTGTACAATGAGTACCCGTTTATCATCTGCATTTCTTCTTTGTGTAGCAATTTTAACGACCAGAAGTGTAATATGCATACACTCTTGTGCAAACCTTACGAAAGAAAGTAACTTTCCCGTAGTGTGTTATGGTCAAGTAACGCAGTTCGCTGAAACTTGTATTGTACATAGAAAGAAATGCTACTGTATGATACAGAAGATAACTGAAGCAATGAGATTAACAAAAATGACACTTTTGCTCATAGAGATTAATTACACTGAAGTCCCCACGATTCATGATGGTTCACTGGACATTGCAAAAGGTGTGACATGGTTCTTAAAATGGCGTGTGATCACCAGAAATTTATTTTTATTTATTTATTTATATATTTATTTAACCTGATCAGGTTAGGGCCATCAGGCCCTCTCTTACATCGCACCAGTGTTCCACACATGCAGCATTTCACACATCAGAGTTACATCATGACAATACTTTAAATAAGAAAATTAGATTACTCTAGTCACAATATGAATAAAGAATAATGACTAAGACTTAATAAAGTAAATGCTGGCAGTATTTTTACGACAGGTGCTATACATACAAATTATGATAAAAGTAATAATAGTTACAGTAAAAATAATTAAATAATAATGATAAACATGAGAAAAATTGGCAATAGTAATGAAGATTTGTGCAGATGTACATTAATATCTTGGTGTGTAAAGTAGATGTTTATTAGTATAGCGAGTTTTGGGGGAGGGAGACTTAAGAAGGGGGAAAGAGGGAAGTAATGAGGTGAAGTGCATTCGTGTACAAAGGAAATCATTACTGTTGCTTAAGTAGATACGTCATTAACTGCTTTTTGAAGCTGGACATGTTTTTAAGTTCTCTAACATACCGAGGGAGGTTATTCCAGAGTCGGGTTCCCGCTACTGTAAAGGACTTGGAGAAGGTGACTGAGCGATGCAGTGGGACAGAGTGGATTTTATTATGATGGGAACGTGTGTTTCTGTCATGTTGTTCCGACATGAGCGTTAGGGACGAGGAAAGATATGAGGGACAGTGTACACTTATAAGGCAGTAGATGAGACAGAGTGTATGGAAATCTCTGCGTTTGTCTGCACGCAGCCAGGACAATTTTGCATATGCTGGTGAAATTTGATCAAAAAATCGAACATCACAGATATATCGGACGCAGGCATTCATGACCAGTTCCAGACGTCGCGAGTTTTCCTGAGAGAGGCCTTGTAGGATAATATCGCTGTAGTCAGTGATTGGGAGTATAAGCGTTTGTACTAATTTCTTTTTCAGATCGAAGGGGAAGAGTTTTTTTTATATTTTTGTAGGACATGAAGGGATGCTGATGATTTTGCGCACACTGCAGTTACTTGCTCTGTCAAATTTAGATTTTCATCTATTATTACTCCCAAACTCTTTGCTGAGGGAGAGAAGTTAATATTTGTTCCATTTAGGATAAGAGATGGTACGGACTCCCGATGTTTTGGGCTAATGAGCTTAGAGTGACCAACAAGTACCGCTTGGGTTTTAGATGGGTTTAGTTTTAGTCCTATGTCCTGTGCCCATTTTGATAGTGCATCGAGATCAGTATTGAAGTTTTCAATAGCTTTCTTCAGATTGTTTGCTTCCGCACTTAGATACAACTGAAGGTCATCAGCATACATATGATATTTGCAATAAGTCAGAACCGATGACACATCATTGACATACAGAGAGAAGAGTATGGGACCTAGTACTGAGCCTTGGGGAACGCTTGACACTACCTACCGCCATTGTGATTTTATATTCCCGGACAGGACGCGTTGCTGACGAGATGTCATGTATGAGTGAAACCATAGCACTGCACTTGGTGCGAAATTTAGACCGCTAAGTTTGGCTAGTAAGATGTCGAAGTCGACAATGCATTCTC
Source organism: Schistocerca cancellata (assembly GCF_023864275.1). NCBI lineage: Eukaryota > Metazoa > Arthropoda > Insecta > Orthoptera > Acrididae > Schistocerca > Schistocerca cancellata. The sequence goes on from NC_064637.1 coordinate 42,769,906, forward strand.
TGCAACTTGTCCCCATTGTGGTCACAAAAGTTGGTAAGGATTTCTTGTTGTAGAGCGTTCTCTTCCTCCAACAGTGCAGCAGACAACTGTTCGATGGTCGTTGGTGCATGTGGATGTCAGTGCATCTCACACATTTTCAGTTGGATGTAAGTCTTAGGAGCAAGCAAGCCAGGCCATTCGCCGAATATCCTCTGTGCAAGATTATGCCTCTTCACACGACGATACTTGGACTACCAAAACTATCAGGTTCGACACTGCTCATGTGGTGAGAAGTGTGTATACATAAAGCACCCAAGAACACTGTCAGACACGGTTATTCTGGCGGTCCAGATATTCTGGTGCTAAGAAGCATAATGTTGCAGGGGCATACTGACCTCCAAATCTTTGAACACGGTACACTCCACAGTACACTGTACTCCTTCCTTGTCAAGGTTGCATCCAGTCCTGACCTAATTATTAAGGATGACAGTGCGTGACTGCATTGAACAGAGCAGGTGGAGGAAGTCTTGGAATGAAAGCATATTTGGCAAATGGGCTAGCATACCTGATCCCCTGACTTAAACCCACTGAACATGTGTGGGATGCATTGGGGATATATACTGCAGCACGTCCACATGCTCCAGTGACCACTCAGCAGTAGTCAACTTGGCTGGTGGAGGAATGAACGCCCTACCAACATGGGAGCATGTGGACATCCATGGTGATGATGCACCCTATTAAGAACCATGTCCTGCCTCCTGTAATGTCAACGAGACCACCATAAACCGTAATGACTTCAGTGTAATTATTGTCTTTGAATAAAAGAGTCGTTTCTGTGGCTCTATCGCGTATTTCTTTCAGTCATATTGTGTACTATACTATAGCTGTTCGTTCTATGTACGGTCCAAATTTCATTGCTATATGTTACTTCTCAGTGACATATGATGCGAAACTTACTTTCTTCCTTAATTTTTGCCCATCAGTTTATACTGGGTGGTTACAATTAAACTATCCCCATTTAACATATCATAACATGGAAGCTAATTAGCCAGCCAGAGTGGCCGAGCGGTTCTAGGCGCTTCAGTCTGGAACCGTGTGACAGCTACGGTCGCAGGTTCGAATCCTGCTTCGGGCATGGATGTGTGTGATGTCCTTAGGTTAGTTAGGTTTTTTTGTGGCGGGGTTCGTAGTGACAAACACTTCGCTGTAGAAATGGCTTACGAAGTCACCGCCACACTTTTAATAGCGGGCCGAGCGGTCCGCTGGAACAGTGAACAGAACGATGAAAACCCAAACACTCTGATTAAATAAAAGTCGGTACTTATCTTTATTAACGAAGATACAGAAACACAGTAGTGAACTCCGTGTCTACAGAAATCTGTCTAGTTCGAGTCGGAGCGGCTAGGTCAGCGTCGGCTGACGACAAACAACAACTCTGCTGCGATGAACGCACAACTGACAAGCAAGTACACAAATCGGTGGCGAGTATACAACTGAGCGGCGAATACAGAACTGTTAGCGCTCGCGACTCCAGCGCTTAAGAAGCCAGAAGCCAGCGATGGCGCGCGCAGACTTGCAGCGATTTCCTGTATCGCTGGCGCTGCTTATGCGGACGGCGTCCGGACTTTGATGCTGCCAACCTTTTGGCAGCGGGCTCGGTTGGCATTACTGGCTAGGATATAACAGGTTTAAGCAGTTCTCAGTTCTAAGAGACTGATGACCTCAGAAGTTAAATCCCACAGTGCTCAGAGCCATTTGAACCATTTTTTTGAAGCTAATTACTGTACAAGTACCAAAATCGGTAGCATTAATGTCCAGAGTATGGGCTGCATGATTTCCATGCATCACAGCGCCACCATCCAGTTCCAACTATGACCACCAGTTGCCGTGATCAGTGATCGTGACTCATAGTCCCACACAATTGAGCACTTATTGACGTGTCAACATGACCTTGTACAAAAGGAGCAGAGCATTATTGGTGAAGCACTATTATCAAAACAACAGTAATGTTGCAGCTGCACTTCGAGAATATCGCTGGCTGAAAGGATTACAGAAGGGTCCTCTTTCTCCATCTGCTGTGTGGAGCATGGTGATGATGTTCGAATCAGCTGGAGAACTGGGCGTCGCTCCAGGAAGAGGCCGACGACCTGTTGCACGACAGGTGGTTGATGAAATCGCTGTTGCTACGGCAGACACCTCTCTGCACAATTCCCGATCGTCGGGCGGTGTGTGTGTTCTGTGCCATGACAGTCGAACATCCCATGGTCCACTGCACGGAAGGTGCTTCAAACCATTTTCAAATGGCATCTGTACAACATCCATATCGTACTTCAGCTTGTACCACAGGACGCACGACATGTTGACTTCGTTCTCCACTTCCTTGCGAGGACTGAAGTTGACGAGGGCTGGCCCTGCATTGTTACAAGCAACGAAAGCTACAGTTAGCCACCCGTTACCCAAACTAGAGGAAGAAGATACTTTCATTAAAGAAAAGTTTAACCTGAAAAGAGCCATTTGTTGAGAACTACTACTTTCTAGGATGGCCTTGGGCTGTGCGTCTGAGAAGGACTTTTGAGGTTTTTACTTATTGTGGCCCTGAAAAGAGCCATTTGTTGAGAACTACTACTTTCAATGATTATATAGAGTACAATCACCCACAATGCGACAATCTTCCAAAGAAGAAGGGCCATGGGCCTTCACCCACAAATGAGCACTACAATCGGAATTTACCTTACATCGTCTACGACAAGACAAAGACAAACTCCCGTGCGGAAAGAGGTAGGAACCCTCACTAGCAATGATAATCTCAGAAACTGGTATAGTACGCTAAGCTAAGATCTCCCTAGTTTCAAAGGATTCCAAACCTGGTCTACCTGCATTGTTACAAGCAACGAAAGCAACAGTTAGCCATCCGTTACCCAAACTAGAGGAAGAAGAAGATTTCATTAAAGAAAAGTTTAACCTCGCACCACAAAATAAAGTAGGTCCATTAATGAGAACGAATTGAGAAGTTTTACCAACTCCTCTAATTTCCTTCCTTTTTACCCTTCGCAGAAGATGTCGAAGCACCTAGAGTGCCGTCCACATTGACAATGCTTATTTACAAATCACTTATCAATGTGGACGGCACTCTAGGTGCTTCGACATCTTCTGCGAAGGGTAAAAAGAACGAAACGAGAGGAGTTGGTAAAACTACTCAATTTGTTCTTATTAATGGACCTACTTTATTTTGTGGTGCGAGGTTAAACTTTTCTTTAATGAAAGTATCTTCTTCCTCTAGTTTGGGTAACGGGTGGCTAACTGTAGCTTTCGTTGCTTGTAACAATGCAGGTAGAGCAGGTTTGGTATCTTTTGAAACTAGGGAGATCTTAGCTTACCGGACTATTCCTGTTCCTGAGATTATCATTGCTAGTGAGGGTTCCTACCTTTTTCCGCACGGGAGTTTGTCTTTGTCTTGTCGTAGACGTTGTAAGATAAATTCTGACTGTAGCGTTCACTTATGGGTGAAGGCGAAGGTCATTTTACTCTGACAGGTGACGTGGACACACAGAATTGGCGAATGTGGCGATCGTCATCTCCAGTCACTGTGCATGAAGTTCCTATGTATGGTGAACGTGTCACCATATGGTGTGGCTTCACGGCTACATTAATTATTGGTCCATTCTTTTTTGGCGCTCAGGGACCAAAGGTGTGCAGTGTGACTGGCCAGCATTACTGTTACATGCTTCACCAGCATTTCATACGCGCCCTACAGAGGAGAGATGCATTGAACGCAACAGTTTTCATGCAAGATCGGGCACCACAACACATCGCTCGTGAAGTTCACCCACCTCTCCGAAACGTGTTTCTAAACGATAGAATTATCAGCCGATAGTTTCCAAATGCTCGGCCGGCGCGATCACCTGATCTCACTCCCTGTGATTTCTGGTTGTGGTGCTACCTGAAGGACAATGTTTCCCAGGGGAATATTCACACTGTAGCGCATTGTACCAAGAGAGATAGCCATCGTAGCTATGGACATGCTTTGTTCTGCCGTTTCGAATGCAATCCTGAGATTTCAGACTGTTTTGGACTCTAATGGGCGCCATATTGAGCCCTTTTTTGTAGTAGTAATGGTACTGGTATGTAATGGTGTGTGTGTGTGAATTACTAAGGGACGAAATTCATGAAGTCATTGGTCCCTAGACTTACAAACTACATATGATTAAAAAAGAATACCACAACTTTAAAAATGTGTATTTAATGAAATAAACATAATATAACCTTCTGTTATACATAATTACAAAGAGTATTTAAAAAGGTTTTTTTTCACTCAAAAACAAGTTCAGAGATGTTCAATATGGCCCCCTCCAGACACTCGAGCAATATCAACCCGATACTCCAACTCGTTCCACACTCTCTGTAGCATATCAGGCGTAACAGTTTGGATAGCTGCTGTTATTTCTCGTTTCAAATCATCAATGGTGGCTGGGAGAGGTGGCCGAAACACCATATCCTTAACATACCCCCATAAGAAAAAAATCGCAGGGGGTAAGATCAGGGCTTCTTGGAGGCCAGTGATGAAGTGCTCTGTCACGGGCTGCCTGGCGGCCGATCCATCACCTCGGGTAGTTGACGTTCAGGTAGTTACGGACAGATAAGGTTTCATAACTAACCTTTTTCGTAGGACTCTCCATACAGTTGATTGTGGAATTTGCAGCTCTCTGCTAGCTCTGCGAGTCGATTTCCCTGGGCTGCGAACAAATGCTTGCTGGATGCGTGCTAAATTTTCATCACTCGTTCTCGGCCGTCCAGAACTTTTCCCTTTGTACAAACACCCATTCTCTGTAAACTGTTTACACCAACGTTTAATACACCACCTATCAGGAGGTTTAACACCATACTTCGTTCGAAATGCACGCTGAACAACTGTCGTCGATTCACTTCTGCCGTACTCAATAACACAAAAAGCTTTCTGTTGAGCGGTCGCCATCTTAGCATCAACTGACGCTGACGCCTAGTCAACAGCGCCTCAAGCGAACAAATGTACAACTAAATGAAACTTTATAGCTCCCTTAATTCGCCGACAGATAGTGCTTAGCTCTGCCTTTTGTCGTTGCAGAGTTTTAAATTCCTAAAGTTGTGGTATTCTTTTTGAATCACCCTGTACTTAAACTACCTTACGCTAAGGTCAACACACACACCCATGCCCGAGGGAGAACTCGAAACTGCAGCGGGAGGGGCCGCACTATCTGTGGCATGGCGCCTCAATGCATTCCTGAGATTTCAGACTCTTCTGGTCACTGATGGGCGCCATATTGACCCCCTTTTGTAGCAGTAATGGTACTGTGTGTAATGGTGTGTGTGAGAATTCATAAGGGACCAAACTGCTGAGGTCATTGGTCTCTAGACTTACGCACTACTTAAACTACGTTAAAGTAACTTACGCTAAGGACAACACACACACACACACGCCCAAGGGAGGACTCGTACCTCCAGCAGGATGGGCCGTACTATCCGTGGCTTGGTGGATCAAACCGGGCAGCCACTCCGCGCAATGGGATGTAATGTTATGATGTACCATGGTAGGGCATTAAAAGTGTTTCAAATGAACTGATTTTGCATTATTTCTCTTTCCCATGTCCTTGACATTAATGCTACCAAGTTTGGTACTCATACAGTAATTAGTTTCCTTGTTATAATGTGTTAAATAGGAAAAGTTTTATTATAACCACCCAGGATGTAGTGAGTCTTGTTTATCTTCACCTACGGAAATAACTTTTGTCTTGAAGCAAAATGAATGTTGTATCAAGCAAATCTTGTAATTTACATTCGAAGATGCAGTCAACCAAACAGCAACAAGCCAAGATGGTCGCTCTTCTTCTTGGCCAGTGGAGTATAGATCTGTACCTTTCCACCAGAGGGCATAAATAACGACGTTACGAACACTGATACCCAGTTTCACTCCATTAGCTGGTCGTACCCCACTTTCTCCTACACATGTGATCTGGTGTTCCGTCCACATATGCCATCATAAGATCTTGAACAAAAACATTTGTCGACCACTGCTGTATGGCATTGATTCTGGCCACCCCACGTCCAGTAGCCTGTAATCACATATCACTCACTGGATCCTAACCAGTGCGACTAGCAATATTATGTAACAGTAGAGTGCAGTTTCTACAGCCAAGATCCTTTTAATGTTTGCTAAGTAGTCGTCACGCCGTTGCAGTTTTAATGGCCAGCAGTGTGCAACTTGCTCACAAGGGAACCTCCCCATCGCACCCCCCTCAGATTTAGTTATAAGTTGACACAGTGGATAGGCCTTGAAAAACTGAACACAGATCAATCGTGAAAACAGGAAGAAGTTGTGTGGAACTATGAAAAAAATAAGCAAAATATACAAACTGAGTAGTCCATGTCCAGGATAGGCAACATAAAGGAGATTATGAGCTCAGGAGCGCCGTGGTCCCATGGTTAGCGTGAGCAGCTGCGGAACGAGAGGTCCTTGGTTCAAGTCTTCCCTACAGCGAAAAGTTTCATTTTTTATTTTCAGACAATTATTATCTGTCCATCCGTCCGTCCGATGCGACGTAACTGCGCCGTAGTATGGGGACGCTACATGTAAACAAACATCGAAACACACGGAAAAATTTGAAAACGTTTAAAACATATGTTTTGATAGAGCACAGGGAAAACTGTGCGACTGTGAAACTGTTGCATTCATTTGTTGCAGTTTATGTCACAAACTCTTTTCATCACTTTTTTTGGAGTGATTATAACATCCACAAGAAAACCTAAATCGGGCAAGGCAGAAGAATCTTTTTACACATTCGCTAAGTGTACAAGTTAGGCGGGTCGGCAACATATTCCTGTCATGTGACGCACATACCGTCACCCCAGTGTCGTATAAATATATCAGACGTGTTTTCCAGTGGAGGGATCGGTTGACCTATGACCTTGCGATCAAATGTTTTCGGTTCCCATTGGAGAGGCACGTCCTTTCGCCTACTAATCGCACGGTTTTACGGTGCGGTCGCAAAACACAGACACTAAACTTACTACAGTGAACAGAGACGTCAAAGAATGAACGGACAGATCATAACTTCGCGAAAATAAAGAAAGTAAACATTTCACTCGAGGGTATACTTGAACCAAGGACCTCTCGTTCCACAGCTGCTCACGCTAACCATGGGACCACGGCGCTCCTGAGCTGACATTGTCCTACTTGTTGCTTATCTTGCGCATGGACTACTCAGTTTGTATATATTGCTTATTTTTTTAAATAGTTCCACACAACTTCTTCCTGTTTTCTCGATTGATCTGTGTTCAGTTTTTCAAGGCCTATCCACTGTGACAACTTATAACTAAATCTGAGGGGGCTGCGATGGGGAGGTTCCCTTGTCAGTGTTCCGACTGACTGGCAGGTCACAACACTGGTCCCCCGGCTGTACGCAGGTTACTACCGGGTGCAGTACGACGAGCAGAACTGGCAGCTGCTGCAGTCCCAGCTGGAGTCCGACCCGTCGCAGATCCACCCACTGTCCAGAGCCCAGATCCTCGACGACGCACTGGCCCTGGCCTCGGCCAACCAGCTGGACTACCAGTTGGCGATGGACCTGACGCGCTACCTGGACCACGAGCCCGACCCCCTGCCGTGGATGGCCGCCCTGCCCAACTTCGCTCTCCTCTACCAGAGGCTCGCCAATTCTGACCTCCAGCAGAACTTGCTGGTAAGTTAGCTGTTCTCTCCAGCACATAATACCACCATAGCAGCAGTTTCATCTACATCTAAGTCCATACCCTCCAAATCACTGTGAAATTTGTGGCCCAGGATACTGTGACATTGCCATCAGAACCAACCAATGTGATCATTTTTATTGAAGGCTTGTGCACTGCAGCAAGTTAGCTTCACCTGCATATAGGATGAGAGGCCAATGATGGGGCTTGCTAATTAGCAGACATTCCTCCACCACATCTGCTGTAATGACAGGTAGCTGACATGTAAAAGTACAGGGTGGTTATCATTAAAGTTCAGCTACTCACAGAGGTCCAGTGCAGGCTGTAGTTGTAGTTAGCGTAAGTTAGCGTAACGAGGGCTAAGCGTGAAGCGTTCAGTGAACTCAAAAGTAAAATTCTATGTACCGACTTGACAGAAAATCCTAGGAAGTTCTGGTCTTACGTTAAATCAGTAAGTGGATCGAAACAGCATATCCAGACACTCCGGGATGTTGAAGGTATTGAAACACAGGATGACATGCGTAAAGCTGAAATACTAAACACCTTCTTCCAAAGCTGTCTCGCAGAGGAAGACCGCACTGCAGTTCCTTCTCTAAATCCTCACACGAACGAAAAAATGGCTGACATCGAAATAAGTGTCCAAGGAAAAGAAAAGCAACTGAAATCACTCAACAGAGGAAAGTCCACTGGACCTGACGGGATACCAGTCCGATTCTACACAGAGTACGCGAAAGAAATTGCCCCCCTTCTAACAGCCGTGTACCGCAAGTCTCTAGAGGAACGGAAGGTTCCAAATGATTAGAAAAGAGCACAGGTAGTTCCAGTTTTCAAGAAGGGTCGTCGAGCAGAAGCGCGAAACTATAGACCTATATGTCTGACGTCGATCTGTTGTAGAATTTTAGAACATGTTTTTTCCTCGCGTGTCATGTTGTTTCTGGAAACACAGAATGTACACTGTAGGAATCAACATGGATTCCGGAAACAGCGATCGTGTGAAACCCAACTCGCTTTATTTGTTCACGAGACCCAAAAATATTAGGTACAGGCTCCCAGGTAGACGCCATTTTCCTTGACTTCCGGAAGCCGTTCGATACAGTTCCGCACTGTCGCCTGATAAACAAAGTAAGAGCCGACGGAATATCAGACCAGCTGTGTGGCTGGATTGAAGAGTTTTTAGCAAACATAACACAGCATGTTGTTCTAAATGGAGAGACGTCTACAGACGTTAAAGTAACCTCTGGCGTGCCACAGGGGAGTGTTGTGGGACCATTGCTTTTCACAATATGTCTAAATGACCTAGTAGATAGTGTCGGAGGTTCCATGCGGCTTTTCGCGGATGATGCTGTAATATACAGAGAAGTTGCAGCATTACAAAATTGCAGCGAAATGCAGGAAGATCTACAGTGGATAGGCACTTGGTGCAGGGAGTGGCAACTGACCCTTAACATAGACAAATGTAATGTATTGCGAATATATAGAAAGAAGGATCCTTTATTGTATGATTATATGATAGCGGAACAAACACTGGTAGCAGTTACTTCTGTAAAATATCTGGGAGTATGCGTACGGAACGATTTGAAGTGGAATGATCATATAAAATTAATTGTTGGTAAGGCGGGTGCCAGGTTGAGATTCATTGGGAGAGTCCTTAGAAAATGTAGTCCATCAAGAAAGGAGGTGGCTTACAAAACACTCGTTCGACCTATACTTGAGTATTGCTCATCAGTATGGGATCCGTACCAGGTCGGGTTGACGGAGGAGATAGAGAAGATCCAAAGAAGAGAGGCGCGTTTCGTCACAGGGTTATTTGGTAAGCGCGATAGCGTTACGGAGATGTTTAGCAAACTCAAGTGGCAGACTCCGCAAGAGAGGCGCTCTGCATCGCGGTCCAGGTTTCGAGAGGGTGCGTTTCTGGATGAGGTATCGAATATATTGCTTCCTCTACTTACCTCCCGAGGAGATCACGAATGTAAAACTAGAGAGATTCGAGCGCGCTCGGAGACTTTCCGGCAGTCGTTCTTCCCGCGAACCATACACGACTGGAACAGTAAAGTGAGGCAATGACAGTGGCACGTAAAGTGCCCTCCGCCACAGACCGTTGGGTGGCTTGCGGAGTGTAAATGTAGATGTAGATGTAGATGTAGTATGGCAGCGAAACTTTGTAGCTATGCTAATGGGTTAATGAGGAATAGGTTTTTGCTGGGAAATCATTAGTTCCAATTTTGGCCAGCATTTGCGAATCTGGCACTGTGAATGTAAGACTGACATATAGAACGGTTTTCCTTGTTCGGAAGGAGCGCTTGGTCCCCGGCACGAATCCGCCCGGCGGACTTGTGACGAGGTCCGGTGAGCCGGCCAGTCTGTGGATGGTTTTTATGCGGTTTTCCATATGCCTCAGCGAATGCGGGCTGGTTCCCCGTATTCCACCTCACCTACACTATGTCGGCGATTGCTGCGCAAACAAGTTCTCCACGTACGCGTACACCACCATTACTCCACCACGCGAACATAGGGGTTACACTCGTCTGGTGTGAGACTGGGGGACTCCACCGGGGGCCGAACCTCACAATAACACTGGGTTCGGTGTGGGGCGGCGGAGGGGTGAAGTGTACTCCGGTAGCCGTCGTGGGGTTGTGGACCACTGCGGCTGCGGCGGGGACGGAGCCTCTCCGTCGTTTCTAGGTCCCCGGTTAACATACAGTACAATGACATATAGAAATGTTTCCATATTTAATGGATTAGGAATGGAACAATGGTAGAAAAGATCAAACAATTGAGAAAGGCATAATGCTGTCCCTGGTAAATGTCTTCTTTTAGATATACCCCGAGCCAAACCTCACATGGATTCAGATCATGTGATCTTGCAGGTCATGCTTCTGGGAGACTCCTGGAGATAAAACGTTCATGGAAGATTGTATTAAGCAGATCTTTGACTGGGCGAGCGATATGAGGTGTGGCCCCGTCTTGCATGAAAACAGTTGTTTCCACACAGTTCTACTCTCCCAAAGCAGGAATCACATGCTGTACAAGGATTCAATCACATGAAGAAGTCACGGTACACTTTACATGCCCTCTGAGTGTATTCACTTCATATATGAACGGACCAAGAGTAAAGGTGCTTCTGAATCACAACACACAGTCACAAATGGCAGGTGCAGTGGCTCTTTGTGCACAACACACGGTTTAACAGTACCCCAGACTCGGCAATGCTATACATTCACTGCACCCTGTAGTCTATAATGTGCCTCGTCACTTCACAGAATATTACATATTATCACCTTCGGTCGCTGCCAGAAACCAGAGAGAGCATTCAGAACATTACTGCGGATCGCGAGGTTTCAGTTGCTGCACAGTCTGGATCTTCTACAGGTTCCAGTGTACTGTTTACCATGGCATGGATGATTCTCGTGACACTGCTTGAGAACCAGCTCTACCCAGGGCACATGATTTGTGGTCAGTAACAGCAACACCAACCTTGTCAATAACTTCCACTGGAATAGGACACCTTCCTCTTCCAGGTCCCACACAAAGCTCATCCGTTTGGAATCTCAATGTACACTACCGGCCATTAAAATTGCTACACCACGAATATGACGTGCTACAGACGCAAAATTTAACTGACAGGAAGAAGATGCTGTCATATGCAATTGATCAGCTTTTCAGAGCATTCACACAAGGTTGGCGCCGGTGGCGACACCTACAGCGTGCTGACATGTGGAAACTTTCCAACCGATTTCTCATACACAAACAGCAGTTGACTGGCGTTGCCTGTTGAAACGTTCTTGTGATGCCTCGTGTAAGGACGAGAAATGCGTACCATCACGTTTGCGACTTTGATAAAGGTCGGATTGTAGCATATCGCGATTGCGGCTTATCGTATCGCGACATTGCTGCTCGCGTTGGTCGAGATACAATGACTGTTAGCAGAATATGGAATTGGTGGGTTAAGGAGGGTAATATGGAACGCCGTGCTGGATCCCAACGGCCTCGTATCACTAGCAGTCGGGATGACAGGCATCTTATACGCATGGCTGTAACGGATCGTGCAGCCACGTCTCGATACCTGAGTCAACAGATGGGGACGTTCGCAAGGCAACAACCATCTGCACGAACAGTTCGACGACGTTTGCAGCAACATGGACTATCAGCTCGGAGACCGTGGCTGCGGTTACCCTTGACGCTGCATCACAGACAGGAGCGCCTGAGATGGTGTACTCGACGACGAACCTGGGTGCACGAATGGCAAAACGTCATTTTTTCGGTTGAATCCAGGTTCTGTTTGCAGCATCATGATGCTCGCATCCGTGTTAGGCGACATCGCGGTGAACGCACATTGGAAGCGTGTGTTCATGATCGCCATACTGGCGTATCACCCAGCGTGATGGTATGGGGTGCCATTGGTTACACGTCTCGGTCACCTCTTCTTCGCATTGACGGCACTTTGAACAGTGGACGCTACATTTCAGATGTGTTACGACCCGTGGCTCTACCCTTCATTCGATCCCTTCGAAACCCTACATTTCAGCAGGATAATGCACGACCGCATGTTGCAGGTCCTGTACGGGCCTTTCTGGATACAGAAAATGTTCGACTGCTACCCTGGCCAGCACATTCTCCAGATCTCTCACCAATTGAAAACGTCTGGTCAATGGTGGCCGAGCAACTGGCTCGTCACAATACGCCAGTCACTACTCTCGATGAACTGTGGTATCGTGTTGAAGCTGCATGGGCAGCTGTACCTGTACATACCATCCAAGCTCTGTTTGACTCAATGCCCAGGCGTATCAAGGCCGTTATTATGGCGAGAGGTGGTTGTTCTGGGTACTGATTTCTCAGGATCTATGCACCCAAATTGCGTGAAAATGTAATCACATGTCAGTTCTAGTATAATATATTTGTCCAATGAATACCCGTTTATCATCTGCGTTTCTTTTTTGTGTAGCAGTTTTAATGGCCAGTAGTGTACTTCCCTGGGTCATGCCTAGTGTTACTTCCACACTCCACCTGGGATAACATGCTATGCTCTCCCGATGAAGATATCCTCATTCCAGTCACAAATTTGATTTGGCGCCCATGATACTGTACTTTTCTTAATTTGTTGATGTCGTAGTGAGTCAAATGGTTTTCGAAGACAAAAAGTGTTGAATCCACCTCACTGCCTCTATCCCTAGCTTTCAGTATGTCATGTGAGAAAAGCAGAAGTTGTGTTTGGCATGATTAATGTGTTTGCAATCCGTGTTGGTTGCCATGGAGGAGATCATACTTTTCGAGATAGTTAATGAAGTTCAAGTTAAAATGTTCTTTGTTTCTGCAGTAGATGCATATCAATGAAATTGGACAATTCTTTTATGGATAACTATGTCCACCCTTTTTGTAGATGGGTGTGACTTGTACTTTCTTTCAACTTTTGACTGCATTTCTTGTTTGTGCTGTCTATGGTATTTTACACTTAATGATGGATTTTCAAAGTAATTCTTCTGGGTAGGGGTAACCTATCAATACCAGACAGCATGTATACATATTCAGCAAAACCCAAAATGGGAGACACATCTTAATCGTGTAAATTAAAAGTTAAACACACGTATGCAGTGAGAATGCTCCCACAAAATGCAAGGCGTGCGTCAGTGATCAAAATGTACCATGGCAGTAATCAGTCACTGCTGATATACGGCATTATCTTTTGGGAGAACTCCATAGTTACAAACAAAACATTTAGGCTACAGAAAAAGATTGTTAGAATAATAAACCACGCTAAATACAGAGACTCCTGTAGACCAATATTTAAAAATCTCAATATACTGCCTCTTCCTTGCTTATACAGGGTGAGTCACCTAACGTTACCGCTGGATATATTTCGTAAACCACATCAAATACTGACGAACCGATTCCATAGACCGAACGTGAGGAGAGGGGCTAGTGTAATTGTTTAATACAAACCATACAAAAATGCACGGAAGTATGTTTTTTAACACAAACCTACGTTTTTTTAAATGGAACCACGTTAGTTTTGTTAGTACATCTGAACATAAAAACAAATACGTAATGAGTGCCGTTTGTTGCATTGTAAAATGTTAATCACATCCGGAGATATTGTAACCTAAAGTTGACGCTTGAGTACCACTCTTCCGCTGTTCGATCGTGTGTATCGGAGAGCACTGCATCATACATCGCGTTTCTACAGAATGATCTGCCAACGTTGCTCCAAAATGTCCCACTGGAAACGCGTCGACGTATGTGGTATCAGCATGATGGTGCACCTGCACATTCCGCAATTAACACTAGGCTGACCCTTGACAGGATGTTCGACGGGCGTTTCATAGGACGTGGAGGACGCATAAATTGGCCAGCCCGTTCTCCTGATCTTACACCTCTGGACTTCTTTCTGTGGGGTACGTTAAAGGAGAATGTGTACCGTGATGTGCCTACAACCCCAGAGGATATGAAACAACGTATTGTGGCAGCCTGCGGCGACATTACACCTGATGTACTGCGGCGTGTACGACATTCATTACGCCAGAGATTGCAATTGTGTGCAGCAAATGATGGCCACCACATTGAACATCTATTGGCCTCACATATCGGGACACACTCTATTCCACTCCGTAATTGAAAACGGAAACCACATGTGTACGTGTACCTCACCCCTCATGGAAATGTACATGTGCGTCAGTGAAAAATACCAATAAAAAGGTGTTAGCATGTGGACGTAATGTGCTGTTCCAGTCTCTTCTGTACCTAAGGTCCATCACCGTTCCCTTTGGATCCCTACGTAATTCGGTGCTCTCCGATACACACGATCGAACAGCGGAGGAATGGTACTCGAGCGTCAACTTTAGGTTACAATATCTCCGGATGTGATTAACATTTTACAATGCAAAAAACGGCACTGATTACGTATTTGTTTATATGTTCAGATGTGCTAACAAAACTAACGGGGTTCCATTTTAAAAAATGTAGGTTTGTGTTAAATAACCTACTTCCCTACATTTTTTTATGGTTTGTATTAACCAGTTCCACTAGCCCCTCTCCTCACGTTCGGTCTGTGGAATCGGTTCGTCAGTATTTGATGTGGTTCAGGAAATATATCCAGAGGTAACGTTAGGTGACTCACCCTGTATATGTATGAAATACTAAATTTCTCAAAAGGAAGTATTTTAAAAGATGGAAATATCTTCAAGTATAACTGTGATTACCACCCTCATGATACTGGGTAGAAGCATTACTTGTATGTCAATACAGTAATTACAATCATTTGTAAGAGAGGAGGGTATCATGCTGGCATACTGCTGTACAGTCACATGCCATCCTATTTGAAACAGACGCAAAATTTACAAAAGTTTAAAGTGAAACTGAAAGAGTACTTGCTTGACCACTGCTTCTATCCTTTTTCCGAGTTTTTAGAGTACCATAAAAGTATAGTGTAACTGCTCAAATATTCGTAACCGATCTACAATTCTATTTCATTATATTAATTTTGTCATCAATATTCAACATGTATTGAATAATTTTTAATTATTCATCTTTTCAAAATAACCATGTGTTTGATGTATATACGATACCAACCTCACTTGCCCTACATCGTTTGTGCAAGATATGTATCTAAACACGATTTACAGGACCAATATCATCATCATCATCATTTAAGACTGATTATGCCTTTCAGCGTTCAGTCTGGAGCATAGCCCCCCTTATACAGTTCCTCCATGATCCCCTATTCAGTGCTAACATTGGTGCCTCTTCTGATGTTAAACCTATTACTTCAAAATCATTCTTAACCGAATCCAGATGCCTTCTCCTCGGTCTACCCCGACTCCTCCTACCCTCTACTGCTGAATCCATGACTCTCTTGGGTAACCTTGCTTCTCCCATGCGTGTAACATGACCCCACCATCTAAGCCTGTTCGCCCTGACTGCTACATCTATAGAGTTCATTCCCAGTTTTTCTTTGATTTCCTCATTGTGGACACCCTCCTGCCAGTGTTCCCATCTACTAGTACCTGCAATCGTCCTAGCTACTTTCATATCCGTAACCTCAACCTTGTTGATAAGGTAACCTGAATCCACCCAGCTTTCGCTCCCATACAACAAAGTTGATCGAAAGATTGGACGGTGCACAGATAACTTAGTCTTGGTACTGACTTCCTTCTTGCAGAAGAGAGTAGATCGTAGCTGAGCGCTCACTGCATTAGCTTTGCTACACCTCGCTTCCAGTTCTTTCACTATGTTGCCATCCTGTGAGAATATGCATCCTAAGTACTTGAAACCGTCCGCCTGTTCTAACTTTGTTCCTCCTATTTGGCACTCAATCCGTTTATATCTCTTTCCCACTGACATTACTTTCGTTTTGGAGATGCTAATCTTCATACCATAGTCCTTACACTTCTGATCTAGCTCTGAAATATTACTTTGCAAACTTTCAATCGAATCTGCCATCACAACTAAGTCATCCGCATATGCAAGACTGCTTATTTTGTGTTCACATATCTTAATCTCACCCAGCCAGTCTATTGTTTTCAACATATGATCCATAAATAATATGAACAACAGTGGAGACAGGACCAATAAAGAAATACAAATACATGACAAAATTTTATGGCATGTCATGTCGCAGCTGTGCACAGCAGCCCCTTTCGTCAAAGTGTGTGTGAGTTGAGTCTTGTGCGTATCTGTTAATGTGGAGAATATGTGTGTGTTGTGTGGTGTCATGTTTGTAGAGTATGCTGAAGAGAGAAGGGAGGTGGCAAAACCTGGATTCCCTCTCTTTCTGTGGCCTCAGTGATCTACCCTCTCTTTTCCTGAGGAAGGAAGTAATAGTGCCAAAAGCTAGAATAGTTTTGTGTTACATACACTATTAGATGAGACGTATCGCAACGATCCCATGCAATGTCGGGTTGACCACCACATATCATGAGAGGCGGACCCACCAGAAGAAAAAGAGGTGGGAAGTACAGTGTTGTCTGCGGAGAAGTTGCAACAACAGTGTGGATCAGCCGGGAGAGTTCACTGTCATCGAATATGGACTATGTTACCTTACAAGGGAGACCACGACTTTTGGATCACAGGATTGGAAAAGGGCACAGGTCATCCCCGTTTTCAAGAAGGGACGTCGAACAGATGTGCAGGACTATAGACCTATATCTCTAACGTCTATCAGTTGTAGAATTTTGGAACACGTATTATGTTCGAGTATAATGACTTTTCTGGAGACTAGAAATCTACTCTGCAGGAATCAGCATGGGTTTCGAAAAAGACGGTCATGTGAAACCCAGCTCGCGCTATTCGTCCACGAGACTCAGAGGGCCATAGACACGGGCTCCCAGGTAGATGCCGTATTTCTTGACTTCCGCAAGGCGTTCGATACAGTTCCCCACAGTCGTTTAATGAACAAAGTAAGAGCATATGGACTATCAGACCAATTGTGTGATTGGATTGAGGAGTTCCTAGATAACAGAACGCAGCATGTCATTCTCAATGGAGAGAAGTCTTCCGAGGTAAGAATGATTTCAGGTGTGCCGCAGGGGAGTGTCGTAGGACCGTTGCTATTCACAATATACATAAATGACCTTGTGGATAACATCGGAAGTTCATTGAGGCTTTTTGCGGATGATGCTGTAGTATATCGAGAGGTTGTAACAACGGAAAATTGTACTGAAATGCAGGAGGATCTGCAACGAATTGACGCATGGTGCAGGGAATGGCAATTGAATCTCAATGTAGACAAGTGTAATGTGCTGCGAATACATAGAAAGAAAGATCCCATATCATTTAGCTACAATATAGCATGTCAGCAACTGGAAGCAGTTAATTCCATAAATTATCTGGAAGTTCGCTTTAGGAGTGATTTAAAATGGAATGATCATATAAAGTTGATCGTCGGTAAAGCAGATACCAGACTGAGATTCATTGGAAGAATCCTAAGGAAATGCAATCCGAAAACAAAGGAAGTAGGTTTCAGTACGCTTGTTCGGCCACTGCTTGAATACTGCTCAGCAGTGTGGGATCCGTACCAGATAGGATTGATAGAGGAGATAGAGAAGATGCAATGGAGAGCAGCGCGCTTCATTACAGGATCATTTAGTAATCGCGAAAGCGTTACGGAGATGATAGATAAACTCCAGTGGAAGACTCTGCAGGAGAGACGCTCAGTAGCTCGGTACGGGCTTTTGTTGAAGTTTCGAGAACATACCTTCACCGAGGAGTCGAGCAGTATATTGCTCCCTCCTACGTATATGTCGCGAAGAGACCATGAGGATAAAATCAGAGAGATTAGAGCCCACACAGAGGCATACCGTCAATCCTTCTTTCCACGAACAATACGAGACTGGAATAGAAGGTAGAACCGATAGAGGTACTCAATGTACCCTCCGCCACACACCGTCAGGTGGCTTGCGGAGTATGGATGTAGATGTAGACGTAGATGTACTTGAAACTTTGTATACCTTTAGTAGGCCATTACAACAACATAATGTGCAAGTACGAGGGTGGTTTGAAAATTTCTCGGAAAGGACGGGAGAGGTTTAGGGAAAGGGGTACAGTTCAGAAAAGTCAGCCAGAACCCCTGGTCAGGGAAGACTTCCCGGACGGGATGAGAAGGAAAGACTGATTGTTGGGGACTGTAGCTGTCAAGATTTGAAAACCCGGGAGGTTAAAGGTGGGAGACAGGGTGATATGCTAGACAGAGATTACTACTAAAACATCATGCACGAGTTAATAAGAGTGAAAAGCTAAGTGGATTGTACGAGGATGGTTTGAAAAGTTCTCGGAATCACCACGAGGTATCAGTTGTTTACGTGATATTCAGTGGACTGTTGCCTGTAAACACGTGCGACGTCAGTGCTCTTGGAAGAGAGCTGTGGCGTTCCCGCGTAGTGATTTGCGAAGATGAAAAAAAAAAAAAAAAATCAAGATTCGAGCAGTGATTAAGTACTTCTTGAAGAAAGGTATGAAAGCAAAGAACATTCATGCCGATTTCCAGAATACAATTGTTGTGTTGGCAGAAGAGCCAACACCGTGTTACTAGTGGAGGCCGAAATGCACGCGTTTTAGCTCACGCAGGCTGGCGTGAGGAGGGAAGGACTATACTGACGTGAGGTCTGGAACATGACAAGGAATGAGAATTCAGAAAGCGGACGTAATTAGTTTGATACTTAACTTTAATCCATTAATGAGAACGTCGCTCTTGACGGTACATGATTCACAATATTATCTGTTCCGATTACATTCATAGTAACTGAATACGGCGCCTTGCTAGGTCGTAGCAAATGACGTAGCTGAAGGCTATGCTAAACTGTCGTCCCGGCAAATGAGAGCGTATATTGTCAGTGAACCATCGCTAGCAAAGTCGGCTGTACAACTCGGGCGAGTGCTGGGGAGTCTCTCTAGACTAGACCTGCCGTGTGGCGGCGCTCGGTCTGCAATCACTGACAGTGGCGACACGCGGGTCCGACGTATACTACCGGACCGATACCGATTTAAAGGCTACCACCTAGCAAGTGTGGTGTCTGGCGGTGACACCACAAAAATGGAACAAATGAATTTAAATTTGATCGAGAGAGATGGTGATCCGCGCAGTGGTCGACCAAGATGCCACTACTCCAGAAATCATTGCTAAAATGCACAAAATGGTCATGGAAGATCGCCGATTGAAAGTGCGTGAAATTGCTCACGCTTTGCCACATGTCATATGAAAGGGTATTTTAAGTGTAGAAGTAGAAATGAAAAAATAATCTGCAAGATGGGTGCCGCGACTCTTGACGCGCGCCCGCACACATACGTCGTCACCATGGCAAAATTACACGAACTAAGGTTCAAATGGCTCTGAGCACTATGAGACTTAACATCTGAGGTCAGCAGTCCCCTAGGACTTATAACTACTTAAACCTAACTAACCTAAGGATATCACACACATCCATGCCCGAGGCAGGATTCGAACCTGCGACCGTAGCAGTCGCGCGGTTCCGGACTGGAGCGCATAGAACCGCTCGGACACCACGGCCGGCTCGAACTAAGGTATGAATTGTTGCCACACCCGCCTTATTCACCTGATATGGCTCCGTCAGACTTCCATCTCTTCCCAAAACTGAAAATTTTTCTTGTTGGACGAAGATTCACTTCAGACGAAGAACTGATAGCCAGAGTTGGCAACTATTTTGCAGGCCTGGAGGAAACTCATTTTCGAGATGGTATCGAGGCACTGGAAAATCGTTGGACAAAGTGCATTAATGTACATGAAGACTACACTGAAAAATAAAAAAGTGTTAGTGATGTATGTACTTTATTTCTATTCCGTTCCGAGAACTTTTCAAACCATCCTCGTAGTAAGGTGCACTACTGTGAAAATTCCAAGAACATCGCAAGAGATATTCTATACGTCTATTATGTGGCTTATGTATCTGTGCTTAGGTGCCAGATCTCAGAGTTAATGTTCGATCAGAGGGCAGGGTGGTCTCAGTAATAAAATAACTGAGTGAAATATTCAACGATCAACTAGAACAGGTGTCATATGACGTCATCCCCGACCAACTGCAAAAAAAAAGAGGGGTCGAGGCGTTAGACTATCAGCCTGGGGGTCGTGTTCAACTCATGGTCGTTGTCCTCAGTATTAAAAAGATAAAAAGAGAGAGAGAACGAGAGAGATATGAGGCGACAGTTCGACTCCTGCTCAGGCTTAATTATTAATCCATTTTTTCATCATTTGTCATATTATTTAATTTATATGACATTTCAGAGATAAAATAAGGAAACAACCATGTGTATTTGCATGAACTTTCAATTAATGTTTACCATGTCTGTATGACAAATACCATCCTGCAACGTGTGATATCGAGAGCACATCCGACAAGTAATTATACGAGGAGTGCATGAGGAAGAACAGTCCACTGAAGTTTTGTGAGCTCCTTTCGGGTGCAAAGACTTGTGTGAGGTCTTGCGTTGTCATGAAGAAGGAGAAGTTCGTTCAGATTTTTGTGCCTACGAACACGCTGAAGTCGTTTCGTCAATTTCTGAAGAGTAGCACAATACACTTCAGAGTTGATCATTTGACCATGGGGAAGGACATCGAACAGAATAACCCCTTCAGCGTCCCAGAAGACTGTAACCGTGACTTTACCGGCTGAGGGTATGGGTTTAAATTTTTTCTTGGTAGGGGAGTGGGTGTGGCGCCACTCCATTGACTGCCGTTTTGTTTCAGGTTAGAAGTGATGAACCCATGTTTCATCGCCTGTAACAATCTTTGACAAGAAATTGTCACCCTCAGCCACATGACGAGCAAGCAATTCCGCACAGATGGTTCTCCTTTGCTCTTTATGGTGTTCGGTTAGACAACGAGGGACCCAGCGGGAACAAACCTTTGAATATCCCAACTGGTGAACAATTGTGACAGCACTACCAACAGAGATGTCAAGTTGAGCACTGAGTTGTTTGATGGTGATCCGTCGATCATCTCGAACGAGTGTGTTCGCATGCTCCGCCATTGCAGGAGTCACAGCTGTGCACGGCCGGCCCGCACGAGGGAGATCAGACAGTCTTGCTTGGCCTTGCGGCGATGATGACACACGCTTTGCCCAACGACTCACCGTGCTTTTGTCCACTACCAGATCACCGTAGACATTCTGCAAGCGCCTATGAATATCTGACATGCCGTGATTTTCCGCCAAAAGAAACTCGATCACTGCCCGTTGTTTGCAACGCACATCCGTTACAGACGCCATTTTAACAGCTCCGCCACCTGTCGGAAGTCAATGAAACTATACGAGACGAAGCGGGAATGTTTGAAAATATTCCACAAGAAATTTCCGGTTTTTTCAACCAAAATTGGCCGAGAAAAAAAATGTGTTGCATTACCTATTGAACTGCCCTCGTACATTACTCTTGCGGGCTGGCACATTGTGACACACAATATTACTGATAGTGAATAATGTCATTCCCATCATTATTTACCGAGGATTGACTTGGGCTTTCGCAGCCTTCCCTCGTCCTTGAAAATTTAATCACAGATAGTAAATAGTCAAATAACATATGAAATTCATTACAACTTCATGAAAACGCGTGTGGGTTTTTTCCTATATACAAGGGGCGTTTGAAAATTCCGTGCAAAGTCCGAGAGATGGCACCACCGGCGCGTATCGAGGCATTGTTTAGTGGCATCTTTGGAAAGAACGCACACCAAGTTTCAGCCATATTGGTCTATTTCTTTGTGTTTGGCATTCGTGTGAATCAAGGAAGTCGAGTGATTGACAAAAAATGGACGAAGAAGAATTTCGTGTGGTGGTTAAACATTGCTTTATGAAAGGCAAAACGCCTCAGGAGAGTAAGAGAAACTTGATAAACATTACGGTGACTCTGCACCTTCGATTAGAACAGTTTATAAGTGGTTTCAAAATTTTCGGAGTGGCCATATGGGCACAAGTGATGCTGAACGTTCTGGACGCCCTGTGGAGGTTACGACTCCAGAAATCATTGATAAAATCCATGATATGGTGATGGATGACAGAAGAGTTAATGAGCGTGAGATTGCTAGTGCTGTGGACATCTCGAATGAATGGGTACATAATATTTTGCATAAACATTTGGACATGAGAAAGCTATCCGCAAGATGGGTTCTGCGATTGACCAAAAACGGAATCGTATGAAGTGTTGCAAAGATGGTTTGCAAGTATTCAGGAAGAATCCGCAGGACTTTAAGCATCGTTTCGTCACTGTAGATGAAACATGGACACATTACTATACTCCTGAGACCAAACAACAATCTAAACAATGGGTTACCAAGGGAGAATCTGCACCAAAAAAGGCGAGAACCAGTCCTTCGGCCGGAAAGATTATGGCGACTGTCTTTTGGGATTCACAAGAGATAATCCTCATCGACTATCTGGAAAAGGGTAAAACTATTACAGGTGCAAATTATTCATCGTTACTGGACCATTTGAAAACAGAGCTGCAAGAAAAACGCCTGCGATTGGACCGCAAAAAAATCCTTTTCTATCACAACAATGCACCAGCACACACCTCAGCAGTTGTGGCCGCAAAATTAATGGAAATAGGATTCCAGCTCGCTTCACATCCCCCCTATTCTCCAGACTTGGCTCACTGGGACTACTGTTTGTTCCCCAATTTGAAGGCCGGCCGCGATGGCCGTGCGGTTCTAGGCGCTCCAGTCGGAGCCGCGCTGCTGCTACGATCGCAGTTTCGAATCCTGCCTCGGGCATGGATGTGTGTGATGTCCTTAGGTTAGTTAGGTTTAAGTAGTTCTAAGTTCTAGGGGACTGATGACCACAGCAGTTGAATCCCATAGTGCTCAGAGCCATTTTTGAACCCAATTTGAAGAAATGGCTGGCGGGACAAAGATTTTATTCAAACGAGGTGATTGCAGCAACTAATAGCTATTTTGCAGACTTGGACTATTCCTATTGTTCTAAAGGGATCAACAAATTAGAACAGCGTTGGACGAAGTGTATAAGTGTAAAGGGGTTTACCCCAAACATGTAAGTAGTTTTTATTTTTGCGCGGACTTCTCAAACGCCCCTCGTATTACCTTTTTTCATTATATTACCATTATATATTTATTTCAATAGCGGTACAAGTCAATTTTTGTTCATATTGAGATACAGAGTCCTAAGGTTAAATGAGCGCTGAAAAATCTGCAGTTGAGATACCAGAAATATTCAAGCATATGGCTCCTTTCTGTTTGTTTGGCTCATTAATTTCAGAAGCATTATAGACAGAAAAGTGGAGGTAATGGACTTGTACCACTATTGAAATAAGCCCTTATTTCATTACATTGTTGTATATTTTTCATTATATTATATAGATATATATTCAGTACTTCTAAAGCTGTCCAAATCGACTGTTGGTGGTGTGACTGTGAAGCGAAACCAAGGGCAGGCTGATCTCTTGTACTGACAGACATGGACCGTTGAGCATTGCAGAAAGTGATTGTAAGAAGTTGCATGAATTAAACGGAAGGAGTCATTCATGAATTCCAAAGTGCTACCACTGTTGAGCTAGCACAATGGTTGTGCGTAGGTAGTTAAAAAGACTGGAGTCCCTATTAGCTATGTCGTGTGTCTTTAGTCAGCATTAAGAGTGGCGCCACTTGACAGTGGATGACTGAAAACAAGTGATTTGGAGTGGTGAACCGAGCTACACCCTGGCTTTAGGAAAGGTAAAGGCACCAGAGAGGCAAATCTGACATTGCAGTTGATAATGGAAGCGGGAGTGAAGAAAAATCAAGACACGGTCACAGGATCTGTCGACCGGGAAAAAGCGTTTGACAGCGTAAATTGGTGCAAGATCTTCTAAATTCTGAGAAGAATTGGAATAAACTATTGGGAGATACAGATGATTTAAAATACACTCCTGGAAATTGAAATAAGAACACCGTGAATTCATTGTCCCAGGAAGGGGAAACTTTATTGACACATTCCTGGGGTCAGATACATCACATGATCACACTGACAAAACCTCAGGCACATAGACACAGGCAACAGAGCATGCACAATGTCGGCACTAGTACAGTGTATATCCACCTTTCGCAGCAATGCAGGCTGCTATTCTCCCATGGAGACGATCGTAGAGATGCTGGATGTAGTCCTGTGGAACGGCTTGCCATGCCATTTCCACCTGGCGCCTCAGTTGGACCAGCGTTCGTGCTGGACGTGCAGACCGCGTGAGACGACGCTTCATCCAGTCCCAAACATGCTCAATGGGGGACAGATCCGGAGATCTTGCTGGCCAGGGTAGTTGACTTACACCTTCTAGAGCACGTTGGGTGGCACGGGATACATGCGGACGTGCATTGTCCTGTTGGAACAGCAAGTTCCCTTGCCGGTCTAGGAATGGTAGAACCATGGGTTCGATGACGGTTTGGATGTACCGTGCACTATTCAGTGTCCCCTCGACGATCACCAGTGGTGTACGGCCAGTGTAGGAGATCGCTCCCCACACCATGATGCCGGGTGTTGGCCCTGTGTGCCTCGGTCGTATGCAGTCCTGATTGTGGCGCTCACCTGCACGGCGCCAAACACGCATACGACCATCATTGGCACCAAGGCAGAAGCGACTCTCATCGCTGAAGACGACACGTCTCCATTCGTCCCTCCATTCACGCCTGTCGCGACACCACTGGAGGCGGGCTGCACGATGTTGGGGCGTGAGCGGAAGACGGCCTAACGGTGTGCGGGACCGTAGCCCAGCTTCATGGAGACGGTTGCGAATGGTCCTCGCCGATACCCCAGGAGCAACAGTGTCCCTAATTTGCTGGGAAGTGGCGGTGCGGTCCCCTACGGCACTGCGTAGGATCCTACGGTCTTGGCGTGCATCCGTGCGTCGCTGCGGTCCGGTCCCAGGTCGACGGACACGTGCACCTTCCGCCGACCACTGGCGACAACATCGATGTACTGTGGAGACCTGACGCCCCACGTGTTGAGCAATTCGGCGGTACGTCCACCCGGCCTCCCGCATGCCCACTATATGCCCTCGCTCAAAGTCCGTCAACTGCACATACGGTTCACGTCCACGCTGTCGCGGCATGCTACCAGTGTTAAAGACTGCGATGGAGCTCCGTATGCCACGGCAAACTGGCTGACACTGACGGCGGCGGTGCACAAATGCTGCGCAGCTAGCGCCATTCGACGGCCAACACCGCGGTTCCTGGTGTGTCCGCTGTGCCGTGCGTGTGATCATTGCTTGTACAGCCCTCTCGCAGTGTCCGGAGCAAGTATGGTGGGTCTGACACACCGGTGTCAATGTGTTCTTTTTCCCATTTCCAGGAGTGTAAAAGAAAGGTTCAGGGGTGGAATTAAAATTCAAGGTGAAGGGATATCAATGATACGATTCGATGATGACACTGGTATCCTGAGTGAAGGTGAAGAAAAATTACATGATCTGAAAATGGAATGGTCTAATAAGTACAGAATATTGCCTGAGAGTAAATCGAAGAATGACGAAAGTAATGAGAAGTAGCAGAAATGAGAACAGCGACAAACTTAGCATCAGGATTGATGGTCATGAAGTAGATGAAGTTAAGGAATTCTACTACCTAGACAGCAAAATAAACAATGATGGACAGAGCAAGGAGGACATCAAAAGAAGAGTGGCCTTGGCAAAAAGGACATTCCTGGCCAAGAGAAGTTTACTAGAATCGAACATAGGCCTTGCTTGAGAAAGAAATTTCTGAGAATGTACGTTTGAGGCACAGCATTGTACGGTAGTGAAACATGGACTGCAGGAA
The DNA here is from genome assembly GCF_023864275.1 of Schistocerca cancellata. Classification (NCBI taxonomy): domain Eukaryota; kingdom Metazoa; phylum Arthropoda; class Insecta; order Orthoptera; family Acrididae; genus Schistocerca; species Schistocerca cancellata. The sequence continues at coordinate 42,795,830 of NC_064637.1, forward strand.
AACCCTGGAACAGAAGAAAATTGTAGCATTTGAGATGATGTATTACAGACGAATGTTGAAAATTAGGTGGACTGATATGGTAAGGAATGAGGACGTTCTGTGCAGAATCGGAGAGGAAAAGAATATGTCGAAAACAATGACAAGGAGAAGAAACAGGATGGTAGGACATCTGTTAAGACACCGTGGAATCACTTCCATGGCCGGAGCTGTGAAGTGCAAAAGGTGTAGAGGAAGACAGAGATTAGAATACATCCAGTAAAGTTGCAAGTGCTACTCTGAGATGGAGTAGTTGGCACAAGAGAATAATTCATGGTGGGCTGCATCAAACCAGTCAGAAGACTTATGACTTAAAAAAAGAAAAAATACCCTGTTTCTAATCGATGGAGAGGGTTTGGGTTTGGCAAATGCCTGGAGAACGTTATATGCCATCATTTGTAGTGCCCAGTAATGAAATATGGAGAAAATGGTGTTGGGGTATGGGGTATTTCTCGTGATTAAGGCGTGATCCCCTTGGTGTGCAAAAGAAAATGCTAAATGCAGAAGGACTGAGAAAATTACTGGTTGTTCTGTGTGCATTAGAGGAACAGTTCAGAGATGTTGATTGATTGTATCAGCTGTGAGCGAAGGTTTGTGGACAATCACATTCCTGAAATGGACTGACCTGCCCAGAGTCCAATCCTGAACTGAATGGAAAACCTTTGGGGTGAATTAGGACATTGACTTCGCTCCAGACCCTGGCATTCAAGATGATTACCTTCTCTGGTTTCAGCTCTTGAGGAAGAATGGGACGTCATTCCTCCACAGACATTCAGATACCTCATTGAAAATTACCCCAGCGGAGTTCAAGCCCATCCTAAAAGCAAAGAGTGGACATGTCACATACCAATATCCACTAATATGTGTCTGGATACTTTTGATCAGATACTGTATGTTTGTCACCAACATTAAATATTAAATGCCTCAGTAAGTATTGGCCAGCAATATATAAGGGACAGTCCAATGAAAACCAAGCACCCACCACAACAGGGCCATGAAATGGTTCCACTCCCAACCAATCAACAAATGCATTAAAATATTTATCCCAGCTGGGGAAGAGACGATCAATTCCTGTTTCGTAGAATGCGGTCAGCCAGTGATGGATCCACTACCATACCCACTCCTGCACTGAAACCAATGTCCACCTACGTATTTCGTAAGGTTGCCAAAGTTGTGAAACTAACATTGTGAAAGATCTGGGTTGTATTGAGGACTGCGCAATGTTTCCTTGCCAAATCGCTGATGTGTAGTTTTTGTCTGATTGGTAGTGTGGGGGCCAGCATTACCACGCAACAGGATTAATCTGTACGACAGCATTCCTAGGGTTTTGACTTCATGATGCATAACAGTTTCTGCAAAGCTCCCACACTCGAGGAACCCTGCAGTCGATGAAGGAGGTCATGATGATCTTATCGAAACATGTGTGAATACATTTAGATTTCTTTGACAGGTGAGATGTGGGATGTTTCCACTGTTGGCTCTCCTGTTTTCCCTCGGGCTTTCAGAATGCTGCTACATGGAATCATCTGGTTACACGATAAAACAGGCCCCCACACTGCCAATTGGATGAATGCTACACATCATCGATTTGGTTGGGAAGCAGAGTAACATCCTCTGTACAGTCCAGCTCTTTCACTGTGTGGTTTTCACATACTTGGCGACCTGAAAAACATATGTGTGGATGTCGGTTTCAGATGGACGAGGAAGTGCAAGAGTAGGTGCGGTTGTGTATCCGTCAAGTGTCTGACTGTGTTGTGTGAAACAGAAATTGATTGTCTCATTTCCCAGTGGAGTAAATGTCTTAATTCTGGCGGTTACTTTTGAATGGAACCATTAAATGGTACTGTTGTGGTGGATGTTGATTTTCATTTGACTGTCCCTCATAGTCTCATAATTTCATAACTAACTGATCAGTAAGTTGTAAATCATTATCTTGGCCCATTCGTGTGTACATCTGTTAAACAAATGAAGATTATCACTGCCATGAGAAATTATCTCAGTGTTGACTTGACACAGGTGTACCTGACGTCATTAATGGATCCTGTAGTGGAACGGCTAGGAGGCTATGAGGGATGGTCCAACCTGACACATGTGGAGAGGGTACTGCATGCTCAGCTTCTTCCCTGGGCATGTCGTGGCAACCTACACAACTGCAGAGACCTGTCTATTGAGGAATTCAGCTGGATCACCGACAGCAGTGCCAGGAGGTAAGAGATCCATATTTTCTGATATAGCCCCTGCAGGAGCATCTCTAATCTGGAATTTGCACAGGTGACCAAAAGTGCCAAAACGAGGCAATGGATCAGGGCTGAATCTCCTTTGTGAGGTCACTTACACCCTGGATCTCATCAACTGGATTGCGGAGTAAACAGGAGGTAATGCTTCTGCCTCTTCTGACGTCAGCAAATTAGGATCCAATGGACTTTAACTGAGTTTCTAACGGTGGCTCCCACCATGGTGTCGCATCCATCCTGGAGTACATCAGCTGGATTATTGACAGGAGATATGAGACAAGAGCCTGCATATGCTGATATCATCACTTCATGGTCCACTCATTCCTAAAGTCTGGATGGGTTGCCAATACTCTTCACCAAAATTAGTGGGTCTGTATCTGTTGGCATATTCTATATGGGGGTCACATAAGTTCTGGAGTTTATCAGTGACAGTCTGACATTGCCCCATTCTGGATCATCTCAACCTCGGAATTTGCGTGTATTGCTGACAGTATAGACATCTAAATATACATCTACATCCATACTCCGCAAGCCACCTGACGGTGTGTGGCGGAGGGTACTTTACGTACCTCTATCGGTTCTCCCTTCTATTCCAGTCTCCTATTGTTCGTGGAAAGAAATATTGTCGATATGCCTCTGTGTGGGCTCTAATCTCTCTGATTTTATCCTCATGGTCTCTTCGCGACATATACATAGGAGGGAGCAATATATTGCTTGACTCCTCGGTGAAGGTATGTTCTCGAAATTTCAACAAAAGCCCGTACCGAGCTACTGAGCGTCTCTCCTGCAGAGTCTTCCACTGGAGTTTGTCTGTCATCTCCGTAACGCTTTCGCGATTACTAAATGATTCTGTAACGAAGCGCGCTGCTCTCCGTTGGATCTTCTTTATCTCTTCTATCAACCCTATCTGGTACAGATCCCACACTGGTGAGCAATATTCAAGTAGTGGGCGAACGAGTGTACTGTAACCTACTTCCTTTGTTTTCGGATTGCATTTCCTTAGGATTCTTCCAATGAATCTCAGTCCGGCATCTGCTTTACCGACGATCAGCTGTATATGATCATTCCATTTTAAATCACTCCTAATGCCTACTCCCAGATAATTTATGGAATTAACTGCTTCCAGTTGCTGACCTGCTATATTGTAGCTAAATGATAAGGGGTCTTTCTTTCTATGTATTCGCAGCACCTTACACTTGTCTACATTGAGATTCAATTGATATTCTCTGCACCATGCGTCAATTCGTTGCAGATCCTCCTGTATTTTGGTACAATTTTTCGTTGTTACAACCTCTCGATATACCACAGCATCATCCGCAAAAAGCCTCCGTGAACTTCCGATGTTATCCACATGGTCATTTATGTATATTGTGAATAGCATCGGTCCTACAACACTCCCCTGCGGCAACCCCTGAAATCACTCTTACTTCGGAAGACTTCTCTCCATTGAGAATGACATGCTGTGTTCTGTTATCTAGAAACTCTTCAACCCAATCACACAATTGGTGGTAATGCTTCTACATCTGCTGACATTCCTGTGTTGAGTCATCTCCATCCCACTACCTACGTGGGTCAATAACAGTACTAATAATTAATGCTTGTCGTGTATCACCTAACCTTCTTCATAGAGTTTCTGTTGGGGCATTGTGAATTTACACACGAGATAAGCAATCAGCTTCTGCTGACATCACCTACAATGCTATACCATGGTCTTTTCCTTGGTGGCCTTACTTCCTGTCAACATTTCTATATTATATCAAAAATTTTCAGTAAATAGTTAACCAACCCGCCGAAGTAAAGGATCTTACTTTGTCGCTGTCATGCATGTGAAGGTACTAAGTAAGTGTGACACTCCATGATCAAAAACCCAAAAAACACCAAAAACTCGATTAAATAGAACTAAACAATTAAACCAGAACTATGAAAACACAACTTACGAGAAACACACTCAACAATATTACAGCACACCATACCAGTAACAATCACAGAGCAGAGAGCACACAAATTACACAACTTGAGGAAACCACAAACAGCAGGATAACATAGTACGCCCTGATATTTGACTGTAAAATAACCTACAGGACAGTGAAACTTTTTGAGAAAACAAGGAAAACGTGGCATACAGAACAAAGCACTGCAAAAGGGATTGAAAACACCCAGCAACACCACAGATAGTCAGCACAGCAGATAGACACCCGGTCACCTGCAACGATCTTGATTCAATATATGTGGGGCAGACATGTAGAAATTTCGGAATAAAATACTCTGAACATTTAAGAGCATTGGAAGCGACACCAAACACTTCACATTTGCTGAATGCCTCGTTGCAAACAATCGCCACCCTGGCTGCATAGAAACAGACCCCCAGATCTTAAGACATAGTAATTATCAATACTAAAAGAAAATTACCACATCCAAAAAGGTATCATACAGGGCAGAAAAGTCGTCAATGATCAAACAGTACTGTGCAACACACACACACACACACACACACACACACACCACACACACACACACACACACACACACACAGACACACACACAATGAAAACACATGTGAACAAACTCAAGATCCACCACCGTTAATCGAAAAGAAAAGAATGTAACAAACGATTGTCAACAGCGTATCTGAAACCTATTCTTCCAGTGAAAAGTCACAGTAACATTGTACCATCCAGAAATCGCCAATGAGCACAAGAAAACGTAAGTAAACGCGGGTCTAGTGAAGCAGGGGATACAACCCGTCGGCTTTGAACAATGACGTCATTCCTTAGTCATAGATAGTAATGTCTTCACTTCCAGGCATAGATAATAAAGCAGTTCTGTGATCTAATAAGCGCTATCATTAAAATAATTGAATGTGAATCTAAAAGCGATCACTTGATATTCGCTAAATCATTAAACGTGTGAATTAATTAAGTTAATTGTTTGTTTCTTATTCAGACGGTACTTAATATTTTTCGTAATGATATTGAGGTAATGTGGATTATTAGTTTTTTATTATAGAACAATTTGTAGTGTCTTATTTTCGTTTATAGGAATGTATTTGTCTATCCGAATGAATCTGGACGATTTAAGGGAAGTTATGGGCCAAGATATGTTGACCACAATTTGCTTCCTGCAAATGTGTGGTCTCATTGCGGAATACGTTCAATGTCGTGAGTGCGGCGAACATATGCGCCTTACGAGTGTATCAAGTCGCCGTACTCACGACTTATTCCTATGGCGCTGCAGCAAAGATCGGTTGTGGCGGTAGCTGATAAGTGTTTTTTGGCTTTCTAAAAAAAAATCTCACGAGATAGAATAAACTGATCCTAAGATACAGATGCTTCAGTAGCTGATAAGTGTATTTTGGCTTTTTTAAAAAAAAATCTCACGAGATAAAATAAACTGATCCTACTTTATTAAACAATCAATAAAAAAACTAAACTAAAACATAACAGCAAAAGCGAAAATGGTAAACTGAAAATACACTCCTGGAAATTGAAAAAAGAACACATTGACACCGGTGTGTCAGACCCACCATACTTGCTCCGGACACTGCGAGAGGGCTGTACAAGCAATGATCACACGCACGGCACAACGGACACACCACGAACAGCGGTGTTGGCCGTCGAATGGCGCTAGCTGCGCAGCATTTGTGCACCGCCGCCGTCAGTGTCAGCCAGTTTGCCGTGGCATACGGAGCTCCATCGCAGTCTTTAACACTGGTAGCATGCCGCGACAGCGTGGACGTGAACCGTATGTGAAGTTGACGGACATGAGCGAGGGCGTATAGTGGGCATGCGGGAGGCCGGGTGGACGTACCGCCGAATTGCTCAACACGTGGGGCGTCAGGTCTCCACAGTACATCGACGTTGTCGCCAGTGGTCGGCGGAAGGTGCACGTGCCCGTCGACCTGGGACCGGACCGCAGCGACGCACGGATGCACGCCAAGACCGTAGGATCCTACGCAGTGCCGTAGGGGACCGCACCGCCACATCCTAGCAAATTAGGGACACTGTTGCTCCTGGGGTATCGGCGAGGACCATTCGCAACCGTCTCCACGAAGCTGGGCTACGGTCCCGCACACCGTTAGGCCGTCTTCCGCTCACGCCCCAACATCGTGCAGCCCGCCTCCAGTGGTGTCGCGACAGGCGTGAATGGAGGGACGAATGGAGACGTGTCATCTTCAGCGATGAGAGTCGCTTCTGCCTTGGTGCCAATGATGGTCGTATGCGTGTTTGGCGCCGTGCAGGTGAGCGCCACAATCAGGACTGCATACGACCGAGGCACACAGGGCTAACACCCGGCATCATGGTGTGGGGAGCGATCTCCTACACTGGCCGTACACCACTGGTGATCGTCGAGGGGACACTGAATAGTGCACGGTACATCCAAACCGTCATCGAACCCATCGTTCTACCATTCCTAGACCGGCAAGGGAACTTGCTCTTCCAACAGGACAATGCACGTCCGCATGTATCCCGTGCCACCCAACGTGCTCTAGAAGGTGTAAGTCAACTACCCTGGCCAGCAAGATCTCCGGATCTGTCCCCCATTGAGCATGTTTGGGACTGGATGAAGCGTCGTCTCACGCGGTCTGCACGTCCAGCACGAACGCTGGTCCAACTGAGGCGCCAGGTGGAAATGGCATGGCAAGCCGTTCCACAGGACTACATCCAGCATCTCTACGATCGTCTCCATGGGAGAATAGCAGCCTGCATTGCTGCGAAAGGTGGATATACACTGTACTAGTGCCGACATTGTGCATGCTCTGTTGCCTGTGTCTATGTGCCTGAGGTTTTGTCAGTGTGATCATGTGATGTATCTGACCCCAGGAATGTGTCAATAAAGTTTCCCCTTCTTGGGACAATGAATTCACGGTGTTCTTATTTCAATTTCCAGGAGTGTAGAATAGATTACGAAGTCTTCGTAATCTATTCTATTTCCAGTTTTCGCTTTTGCTGTTATGTTTTAGTTTAGTTTTTTTATTGATTGCTTAGTAAAGTAGGATCAGTTTATTCTATCTTGTGAGACTTTTTTTAAAAAAAAGCCAAAAAACACTTATCAGCTACTGAAGGGAGCTACAACACTAAGAAGAATCGCTTCTCGGCTTTTGACAAGATCAATGTGTAGTTCCCTTTCAACTAGTGAAACACAAAGGTTAAAAAAACAATCAAAACATATAAAATGAAACAGGTTGCAAATGTAACGTACGTGTATTTCCACCTATTCGTTACCGGTGTACATATATCGAGGTCAATGGAAGTCTGGTATACATATATTACATACGTGGGTCCTTCTGTCATCAGTAATACTGATATGTACGTAAGAAAAGACTGTTAGTAATAGCGGAGACGAAATAAACAGCACATCTACAATTTGTATCCCGTGTTCCACTTAGGGTTTACTGAAGCGGAGGATACATCGTTCAGGTGAAGAACAGGACAGTAATGCTAGTGAAAACGAAGAAATCGCCTTACGACAAACTCGTATTCCCGACTGTACTTAAGCAACACACTTCGAATGAGCTTTTAATTTGTATCGGGTGTTTCATTTGCGATTTAGTGAAGCAGGGGATACATAGTTCAAGTGAACAACAGGACAGCAATGCTAGTTGAAACTAAGAAATCGACTACGCTGAACTTGTATCCCGTACTGCAGTTAAGCAATACAGTTCGAAAGAGTTTCGAGATACAACTGACATACATGTAATGTGATGTATTCTTTGCTAGTAATATATTTCATTCATTTATTTCCATTGTATTTTGCGGAGAAATACTAAGATACAAACACGCGATATCGTTAACGTGAAAATACTACTGGCCCTTATAAATGTGAAGTATAGTTTTTCTCTCTCGCATTCCTTTGTTTCTCAACATTCTCCTCAGCTCTTTCATCTTTGTAATACATGCTCTCTGGCGACTTGTCACGTCATTGTTCAAAGCCGACGGGTTGTATCCCCTGCTAAACTAGACCCAGTAAACGCTGTTACAAACCCACAGCAGAAGTAGCAAAGCACGCTAAATACAATACAGTAATATCCAAAAGCAAAACCTCACAAAATTACACCTATGCCCACAAATCCTTTAAACATAGCCGCGTGGGGTGGCTGCGTGGTCTAAGGCGCCTGGCAACGGTTCGCGCGGCGGGTCTAGTTCCGCTTCAGTAAACCCTAAGTGCAACACGGGATACAAATTGTAAAAGTGTTGTTTATTTCGTCTCCGTTATTACTAACAGTCTTTTCTTACGTACATAGCAGTACTACTGACTGTCGGAATTGTGTGAACAATATATTTCGTGTGTGACGGCGCAAAGTGCACTGTGTAAAATAGACATCTTTGACATTGTCTAACACTCTTTGTGTGCGCTAATTATTCTGTTGTGTTCGCTGTAATTTTGTTTGTTCTTGAATGTGCAAATATAGTTATTAGTAAGATGTCCTCTTTTCTCCTTAATACTTATTCAACTGCGCAAATTCCAATAGGTTATGGGCCCAGCGTGCATTTGGAATAAGTATATCAATAAAATAGTAGGGAGAAAGTATTGGAAAAGTTCCAATTTACGTGAAGTGCGAGTTATCCTTACAAGACGATCGCAATTTTTTTCCGCATTATTTTTCGGTGTTCTTTACGGCAATAAAAAGCAAGTTACCGTTAAGAATGAGTGCGGCACAAATTCCACAGATTGAAAGACTTATAGGTCGCGAAATCGCAGTAAAAGCGTATTTACGTTTAGACGACCTATGGGACGTGGTAGATGGGACAATGAAATCCACAGATCAGAATTATTCAAGTAAGGATAGGAAAGCAAAATCAAAATTGATATTACTGATTGATTCGGTGAACTATGTTCACGTTGAAAAAGTTGCTACAGCGAAAGAAGTCTGGGACAATTTACGAAGTGCATTCGAGGATGGTGGTCTTACGACAAAAGTAGGATTATTATGCGAGTTAATTACCATTCATCTGGACAAATGTAAGAGTGTAGACGAATACGTTAACAAAATAATAACCACGTCGAACCGACTGAGAAACATCGGATTCGAGATCGCTGACGAATGGATAGGAACATTGCTGTTGGCAGGACTGCCCGAAAGGTATACACCTATGATTATGGGACTTGAAAGCTCGGGTATACCAATCACACGCGAGAGTGTTAAGGTGAAAATCCTGCAGGACGTAAAGAGTGCTCCAAGCTGTTGTACATTGGAGAAGGAAGGTGCGTCTGCTCTCTACTCAAAAAACAAAAAGAAGAAACCGGTGAGGTGCTATAAATGTCAGGAGATGGGACATATTGCGTCTCAGTGCAAAGAAAAAGTAAGCCCAAGATCAGACACTCAGCAAAAGAGGTATGTTACTGATAGCCCAGAGAGAAGGACCAATAACAAAGGTAAGGCACTCTCATGTTTTTATTCTTTTGGTGAGATGAGCAATCGTGATACGGAATGGATTTTAGACTCAGGTGCATCTGTGCATATTGTTAAAGATAAATCACTTCTTTATGACATCAAAGATAAGACTCATATGGGAATATCTACTGTTGATGGCAACAAGCTCCAGTGTCACCTGGCTGGGAAACTAGATCTACATGTAAGTGTAAATGGTGAATCAGATATGGTTACAGCACACAATGTTCATTATGTGAAAAATGTGGCAACTAACCTGCTGTCTGTAGGTGAAATTGTCAAGAAAGGAAATACAGTCACCTTTGACATGCAGGGTGCAAGAGTAATCAGTGAAAGTGGTGAAGTTATAGCTACAGTAAGTAACGAAAGGGGTATTTTTAAGTTGGATACCATTGACAGTAAACATAAAAATGTTAGTGATTCAGTATATTCAGCAGAAGGTTTTTTATGGCACCGGAGGCTTGGACATCTAAATAGAAAGAGTATGTCTATAATAAAGGATATGGTAAAGGGAATACAGAATTTTAATGTGTCCAAGGATCCTTGTGAGACATGTATAAAGGGAAAACAAGCAAGGTTACCCTTCAAGACTAGTAAGAGTAAATCCACAGAAGTCTTACAGTTAATCCACACAGATGTATGTGGCCCGATTGAGTGTGAATCCATAGGTGGGAGTAATTATTTTCTTAGGTTTATTGATGATTACTCTCGATATACTCATGTTTATTTTCTTAGTTCTAAAGACCAAGTGAGAGATATCTTTGAGGAATATTGCAATATGGTTGAACGATGGACAGGAAAGAAGATCAAGATCATCAGGTCTGATAATGGGAGAGAATATATTAACCAGAAATTGAAGAAACTTCTGGCAGAAAAGGGAATCAGGCATCAAACTACCATAAGGTACAGCCCATCTCAAAATGGGGTTGCTGAGAGGGCTAATAGGACCATTGTTGAGAAAGCAAGGAGCATGATGACTGACGCTGAATTATCCAAAGATTTTTAGGCAGAGGCAGTGTCAACAGCTGTATATTTGAACAATAGATCACCTACAAAAGCATTAAAGAATAGAACCCCTTATGAGATATGGGTAGGAAAGAAACCTGATCTAAGCAATATAAGGATTTTTGGGTGTGATGCAATGGCACATATTCCAAAACAGCTAAGAGGAAAATGGGATCCGAAAGCTAAAAAGTATATTTTTGTAGGCTATTGTGAAAATTCAAAGGGCTACCGATTAATGGATCCATTGACTAAAAAGATTGTCACAAGTAGAGATGTAATATTCTTTGAAAATAGAAAGGACTCAAAAGAGAGCAAAACCACTAAGTCAACTGCACATAGTTCAGAAGGTGAAACCTTGTGTGAGGAAATAGGAAGTGAAGAAGAGGAAGACGACAGCCAAGGACAAATGGATACTATTTATGATGACAATGAGTTAGAGGATGAAAAACATGAAGAAAACAATGTAAGGCGTTCTTCTCGTGTACCAAAACCGAAGGAATATCCGGATTTTGAGATGTATACAGCACAGTCTTTTAATGATGAGCCAAGAACAGCAGAAGAAGCAATGAGTGGCACAAACTCTCAAGAATGGAAAGAAGCGATGAAGAGAGAATTAGAATCTTTATATCAGAACGAAACCTTTGAATGGGTAGATATGCCAGGAGATAAGAAACCACTGCAGGCAAGATGGGTATTCAATTTGAAGAACCCTGAAAGCTCATCACCAAAATACAAAGCAAGACTTGTGGTAAAAGGATATTCACAAAACCAAGGGGTAGATTACGAAGAAACTTTTTCACCTGTAGTCAAGTATGCATCATTGAGATATCTTTTAGCCTTGGCAGTAAAACGAAATTTAATAATTCATCATATGGATGTTAAAACGGCATATTTAAATGGGAAATTGGAGGAGGAGATATATGTCATTCCACCAAGGGAAGCCATAAAAACCAGGTCAGAAAGTAAAAAGATTTGGCGTTTGAGAAAAAGTATTTATGGACTTAAACAAAGTGGACGTTGCTGGAATCGATGTCTACATGAAACTCTAATAAATATGAATATGAAGCAATCCAAGGCAGATCCCAGCATTTACTATAAAGGGAGAAAAGAAGAAATAATAATAATGGCGATATGGGTGGACGATTTCTTTATCCTGACTGAAAGTGAAGGCCAAATGAGAATTTTCAAGAAACAGCTGCAAACCAAGTTTAAGGTGCATGATTTGGGAGAAGTCAAACGTTATTTAGGTATGCAGATTACTAAGGATGAAGAAAGACAAGAATTGAGCATAAGTCGATCATCATACACGGAAAAAATATTAAAGAAATTTGGCATGAGTGATTGCAAACCCATAAGTGCTCCAATGGAAGTAGGAGTGAAGTTAAGTGTAAATGAGACTGATGTGGAATGTGACAAGAATGTTCCTTATTTAGAAGCAGTAGAGAGTCTGTTATATTTGTCTCAAACGTCACGACCCGACATTGCTTTTGCCACCAATGCAGTGAGCAGATATTGCAGAGACCCAAAGGAAAAGCACTGCAAAGCTGTAAAGAGGATATTCCGATACCTAAGAGGAACCTCAAACTATGAGCTAAAATACCATAGAGATGGTAACGCAAAACTAGAGGGATATAGCGATGCGGACTGGGGGAGTGAATTGGGAGACAGATACTCCACCACTGGCTGCTGTTTTAAATTAATGGGGGGCCTCACATCATGGTCCTGTCAAAAGCAAAAAACTGTTGCATTGAGCACCGTAGAGGCCGAGTATATGGCACTATCCTACACCACACAGGAAGCATTATGGCTACGAACATTAATAAGTGAAATAGAACCCAATTTAATTGAGGAACCTACAACCATCTTCTGTGACAATAAGGGAGCCATAAACCTAGCTAAAAATGATGTTACTAGTGCTAGGACAAAGCATATTGATATACGGCACCATTTCATTCGGGACCACGTAGAGCGACAGAACATTGCCGTGGACTATCTGCGTAAAGAAGACATGTTTGCTGACCTTCTGACCAAACCATTGGAAAGGGAGAAGTTTGAGAAGATTGTGGGACTATTTGGTTTATCTTGTGGAAGCAACACACAAAATATAAGTTCAAGGAGGGATGTTGGAATTGTGTGAACAATATATTTCGTGTGTGACGGCGCAAAGTGCACTGTGTAAAATAGACATCTTTGACATTGTCTAACACTCTTTGTGTGCGCTAATTATTCTGTTGTGTTCGCTGTAATTTTGTTTGTTCTTGAATGTGCAAATATAGTTATTAGTAAGATGTCCTTTTTTCTCCTTAATACTTATTCAACTGCGCAAATTCCAATACTGACGACAGAAGGACCTACGTATGTTATATATGTATACCAGACTTCCGTTGACCTCTATATATGTACACTGCTAACGTAAAGGTGGAAACAGACGTAAGTTACATTTGCAACTTGTACCTCAATTGAACTACACGGAGACAAGAAGACGACACATGTACAATTTTTATCCCGTACTTCACTATGGGGTACAGTTTTCTTGTTGCCTTGGACGCTACTAGTATCCCATTCGTTACTTGAGCTACATAGCTATATGCAACATTTGTATCTTGCTCGCCAATTGACATATATAGTGTCAGTGTGAAGGAGAAGTGGAGGACGGGATACAAATTTTAGTTGTGTCGTCAGTGTATAAAGGCGAAGTGAAGGACGGGATACAAGTTGTAGTTGTGTCAGGGGTTTCGCCCTTAATATACAGGGTGTTTCAAAAATGACCGGTATATTTGAAACGGCAATAAAAACTAAACGAGCAGCGATAGAAATACACCGTTTGTTGCAATATGCTTGGGACAACAGTACATTTTCAGGCGGACAAACTTTCGAAATTACAGTAGTTACAATTTTCAACAACAGATGGCGCTGCAAGTGATGTGAAAGATATAGAAGACAACGCAGTCTGTGGGTGCGCCATTCTGTACGTCGTCTTTCTGCTGTAAGCGTGTGCTGTTCACAATGTGCAAGTGTGCTGTAGACAACATGGTTTATTCCTTAGAACAGAGGATTTTTCTGGTGTTGGAATTCCACCGCCTAGAACACAGTGTTGTTGCAACAAGACGAAGTTTCCAACGGAGGTTTAATGTAACCAAAGGACCGAAAAGCGATACAATAAAGGGTCTGTTTGAAAAATTTCAACGGACTGGGAACGTGACGGATGAACGTGCTGGAAAGGTAGGGCGACTGCGTACGGCAACCGCAGAGGGCAACGCACAGCTAGTGCAGCAGGTGATCCGACAGTGGCCTCGGGTTTCCGTTCGCCGTGTTGCAGCTGCGGTCCAAATGACGCCAACGTCCACGTATCGTCTCATGCACCAGAGTTTACACCTCTATCCGTACAAAATTCAAACGCGGCGACCCCTCAGCGCCGCTACCATTGCTGCACGACAGACATTCGCTAACGATATAGTGCACAGGATTGATGACGGCGATATGCATGTGGGCAGCATTTGGTTTACTGACGAAGCTTATTTTTACCTGGACGGCTTCGTCAATAAACAGAACTGGCGCATATGGGGAACCGAAAAGCCCCATGTTGCAGTCCCATCGTCCCTGCATCCTCAAAAAGTACTGGTCTGGGCCGCCATTTCTTCCAAAGAAATCATTGGCCCGTTTTTCAGATCCGAAACGATTACTGCATCACGCTATCTGGACATTCTTCGTGAATTTGTGGCGGTACAAACTGCCTTAGACGACACTGCGAACACCTCGTGGTTTATGCAAGATGGTGCCCGGCCACATCGCACGGCCGACGTCTTTAATTTCCCGAATGAATATTTCGATGATCGTGTGATTGCTTTGGGCTATCCGAAACATACAGGAGGCGGCGTGGATTGGCCTCCCTATTCGCCAGACATGAACCCCTGTGACTTCTTTCTGTGGGGACACTTGAAAGACCAGGTGTACCGCCAGAATCCAGAAACAATTGAACAGCTGAAGCAGTACATCTCATCTGCATGTGAAGCCATTCCGCCAGACACGTTGTCAAAGGTTTCGGGTAATTTCAATCAGAGACTACGCCATATTATTGCTACGCATGGTGGATATGTGGAAAATATCGTACTATAGAGTTTCCCAGACCGCAGCGCCATCTGTTGTTGAAAATTGTAACTACTGTAATTTCGAAAGTTTGTCTGCCTGAAAATGTACTGTTGTCCCAAGCATATTGCAACAAACGGTTTATTTCTATCGCTGCTCGTTTAGCTTTTATTGCCGTTTCAAATATACCGGTCATTTTTGAAACACCCTGTAGCAAGTACACATTCGAAAATGTCGTACTGATACTAGTGCTGGGAAACGAAAGAACATCGACAGACGAGAAATTTCTATTACGTACTTCACAACACGAAAATACACATATTGGTGGAAAAAACAGTGAAATATGTCAAAATAGTGAAATACAGTGAAAGAAGCTAATGGGAAAGTGAACTTATCACACGGAAATATCGAGGAATAACCGAAGCTCGCCTAGACAGACAGTAACGAAAATTACATACCCACAAACAGACAAATCCATTCCTATAAACGAAAATAAGACACTAAAAATTGTTCTACAATAACAAACTCATACTCCAAATTACCTCAATATCATTACGAATAATTATTTTAATGTACGATGATAGCGCTTATCTGGAACACAGAACTGCTTTATTATCTATGCCTCGAAGTGAAGACATTACTATCTATGACTAATGTATGACGTCATTGGTCAAAGCCGACGGGTTGTATCCCCTGCTTCAGTAGACCCCGATCGGCGGACCAAATAAAGTTGTTGAAGTGGACGAGTCGCACATAGCAAGAAGGAAAAAACCAGAGAGGACGGCCCTCACAGACAGAAATCGAACATATTTGGGTATTCAGTGGCATAGAATGAGAGCCCCATTACAGATGGCTTTCAATCCTACAAGACACTAAAAGCAGAAGGATTCGGATTCAACCATGAGTTCATTAACCATTGTGAAGAGTTCGTGTTTTCTGGTGATACCTGTGCCAACACGCAAAACATCGAGAGGCTGTAGAAACAAGTGAAATTTCCGTTAAAGGAGAAGGGCGTCCAAGAGAAAGAGACCAATATATCTTGTTTGTATCTGTATTTCCATTCTGTTGCAAGAAAAAGTCGACGCGTGTCACATTTTACCCATATTGTTGCGTGACGTAGGCAGAGTCTGCCCAGGTTCCCAGGTTATAGCAAAAAGGGAATGCTTCCCGTTGCATACACATCAAATTGACTTTTTCATGATGACAACATCGATGACGATTGACGTAAGTCATTCCCTTTGTAATTTGAAGGATTTTAGTCAACGTTCTTCTTTTGTCGTTGCTACAGTACAACTGTAAACACTGCCCTTAACTCCCGCCACCACAGTCATAGACACTGTCATTTCAGGGCATAAGGAATAGTTTTCTATTTCATGTAAAAGCAAGTTCACATCCCATCATTATATATCTGTTCGTGAAGGTAATATAATATTTTCTGTTCTGAACAGAACCACAAAATCACAAAATGGCCTAGAAGGCCGAAACTAGTAGCGAACAAGCAAAAGTGGTAAACGCCACCTTCTTTTAAACTATGTATTCTACCAACAAATAGTGGCATATGCCCTTGTTCCCTTTCTTTTTCTTGCGCTTACCATTGCTGTAGCTGGCCTGTCTTGAGCTGTTAGAGCTTATTATTTGCCTGTTAAATGTGTGTTATAATTGTTTTTATGTTTAAATTTGGAATTTTGTCGAAGTTCCTATGAGACCAAACTACTGATGTCATCGATCCCTAGGCTTACACACTACTTAATCTACCTTAAACTAACACTAAGGACAACACGCATATCCATGCCGGAGGGAGGACTCGAACCTCCAACAGGGGAGGCCGCGCGGGGTCTGGTGAAGCAGGGGATACAACCCGTTGGCTTTGACCAATGACGTCATACATTAGTCATAGATGCATAGATAATAAAGCAGTTCTGTGTTCCAGATAAGCGCTATCATCGTACATTAAAATAATTATTCGTAATGATATTGAGGTAATTTGGAGTATGAGTTTGTTATTGTAGAACAATTTTTAGTGTCTTATTTTCGTTTATAGGAATGGATTTGTCTGTTTGTGGGTATGTAATTTTCGTTACTGTCTGTCTAGGCGAGCTTCGGTTATTCCTCGATATTTCCGTGTGATAAGTTCACTTTCCCATTAGCTTCTTTCACTGTATTTCACTATTTTGACATATTTCACTGTTTTTTTCCACCAATATGTGTATTTTCGTGTTGTGAAGTACGTAATAGAAATTTCTCGTCTGTCGATGTTCTTTCGTTTCCCAGCACTAGTATCAGTACGACATTTTCGAATGTGTACTTGCTATATTACGGGCGAAACCCCTGACACAACTACAACTTGTATCCCGTCCTTCACTTCTCCTTCACACTGACACTATATATGTCAATTGGCGAGCAAGATACAAATGTTGCATGTAGCTATGTAGCTCAAGTAACGAATGGGATACTAGTAGCGTCCAAGGCAACAAGAAAACTGTACCCCATTGTGAAGCACGGGATACAAATTCTACATGTGTCGTCCGTCTTCTTGTCTCCGTGTAGTTCAATTGAGGTACAAGTTGCAAATGTAACTTACGTCTATTTCCACCTTTACGTTAGCAGTGTACATATATAAAGGTCAACGGAAGTCTGGTATACATATATAACATACGTAGGTCCTTCTGTCGTCAGTAGTACTGCTATGTACGTAAGAAAAGACTGTTAGTAATAGCGGAGACGAAATAAACAACACTTCTACAGCCCGCATCTCGTGGTCGTGCGGTAGCGTTCTCGCTTCCCACGCCCGAGTTCACGGGTTCGATTCCCGGCGGGGTCAGGGATTTTCTCTGCCTCGTGATGGCTGGGTGTTATGTGCTGTCCTTAGGTTAGTAAGGTTTAAGTAGGTCTAAGTTCTAGGGGACTTATGACCACAGCAGTTGAGTCCCGTAGTGCTCAGAGCCATTTTTTTTACACTTCTACAATTTGTATCCCGTGTTCCACTTAGGGTTTACTGAAGCGGAGGATACATCGTTCAAGTGAAGAACAGGACAGCAATGCTAGTGAAAACGAAGAAATCGACTTACGACAAACTCCTATTCCGTGCTGTACTTAAGCAACACACTTCGAATTAGCTTTTAATTTGTATCCGGTGTTTCATTTACGGTTTAGTGAAGCAGGGGATACATAGTTAAAGTGAACAACAGAACTGGAATGCTAGTTGAAACTAAGAAATCGACGTACGCTGAAGTTGTATCCCGTACTGCACTGAAGCAATGCAGTTCGAAAGAGTTTCGAGATACAACTGACATAAATGTAACGTGATGTATTCTTTGCTAGTAATATATTTCATTCATTTCTTTCCGTTGTATTTTTCGGAGAAATACTAAGATGCAAACCCGCGATATCGTTAACGTGAAAATACTACTGGCCCTTATATATGTGAAATACAGTTTTTCTCTCTTACATTCCTTTGTTTCTGAACATTCTTCTCAGCTCTTTCATCTTTGTAATACCTGCTCTCCGGCCAATTCTGACGTCTTTGGTCAAAGCCGACGGGTTGTATCCCCTGCTAAACTAGATCCGCCGCTCGAACCGTTGCCAGGCGCCCTAGACCACGCAGCTACCCCACGCGCCTATGTTTAAAGGATTTGTGGGCATAGGTGTAATTTTGTGAGGTTTTGCTTTGGGATATTACTGTATTGTATTTAGCGTGCTTTGCTACTTCTGCTGTGGGTTTGTAACAGCGTTTACTTACGTTTTCTTGTGCTCATTGGCGATTTGTGGATGGTACAATGTTGCTGTGACTTTACACTGGAAGAATAGGTTTCAGATACGCTGTTGACAATCGTTTGTTACATTCCTTTGTTTTCGATTGACAGTGGTGGATATTGAGTTTGTTCATATGTGTTTTCATTGTGTGTGTGTGTGTGTGTGTGTGTGTGTGTGTGTGTGTGTGTGTGTGTGTGTCGTCATGTGAAAGTCCTTTACTGTGGTCTGCAAGGGTAATTTGGAAGAGTCGAACCATGTATTCTTCCTGATACTCGTTCATTTACACACGTCGCACCACCACAGTCTACACAGTCCCTCCTTTCGCCGTCCTGCAGTATTCCATATTCGCGACAAAAAGTCGAACAATTTTCTACAATTTCTGGATAAACATGGAATGAGATTTTTCCTTGTGAGAGAATCAGCCGAAGAAACGTCAAGAACACCAGACATCCCACTCCCTAACGACATAAATCGTCTAGGTTTCCCTAGCAACTCACAAACAATTCACGGAGGTATGTAATTTAGAGCAACTAAGGGACGACAGAAAACAGATAAAAATGACGATCACAAATAATTGACCATAACGCTCGCCACCGGAGTCGTATGATCGATTTACGATCGCACGTTCGATATGTTTCGTTTGGACGAGGCGACTTAGATAGGCAATTATTCTTGGAAATTACCCTGGTCTGGATTGATGATTTTGAATAGTCATGAAAAGCCCCCTTAGAAAAATTTAAAAACGGACAGTGGTGGAAAACCTCTTACGTTATTTGATTTTCAAACAGCTGAGCAAAACTGAACGTACTCAGACATTTCTCTCTTTAGTTATTCTGATCATCACTAAACTGACACACAATATTTTTAGCGCAACGCAATCTAACTTTCAATAATCCCTACAGAACAATGGCCCTGACTAACATTAACCTATACCTTTCATAAATCACTTACCTCACAAAAATCTTCGTTACTCGAACTACTGCAATACAGCGAGCGCCAATACTGCCAGATAAATAAAAGATTCTAACTACTGACGGCACTAACTACTACTGATAGGCATAGTTAGCAAATGAAAGATTTTGATAGAGAACAAACAATGTATTTACCTTAATAGTGTTCAGAAGTCATCATATATATATATCAGTTCATGACATCCAGTCTTAAAAATTTCGTTTTTCTGATGGAGACAGTCCAGATCATCCGCTCTCAAAACTCCGCCATCTCTCTCCCCACATCCGCCACTGCTGGCGGCTCACCTCCAACTGCGCAACGCTACGCGCTGTTCACATCCAGCTGCCCAACACTACGATAGAGAATATTTCAACAATGCCAACCAGCCACAGACTGCACGCAACACAGTCAGTGGTTTTCTTACAGAGCGCTACGTGACGATACCAACGTAAAAACCTAAACAGCGTACTTACAGTCAAACCATGTATTTTTCCTGATAGTCGTTCTTTTATCACAGTTTCCACAGTGAAATTGTGAAGGTATTTCACTATCACAACTCTTCTTGAAAATTTTTACAGACTTACCCTCAATGGAATCTACACACTCTCTCCTTTCGTCAACCGGCATTAGTCCATACTTCCGACAAAAATTCAAATTATTCTCTACATTACATAAGCATGGAATTAGATTGTTCCAAGTTAGGCAATCAGCCGAAGAAACGACTACGACACCAGACATCCCAACTCACTACCGACATGAAACGTGTAGGTTTTCGTAGCAAATTCACAAATCGTAGTAACTCACAAGTAATTCATCATAAATCCCGCCACCCTCAGTCGCGTGATCGATTTAAAATCGCACGTTTGATATCTATCGTTTGGAGCCTGCACCTTCGATAGGCAGACATTCTTGGGAATTACGGCGTCTTTAAATTTGTTTCTCTTCGTTTTCGTTTACAAATGCTCGTTTTTGTTTTGACAGCTTGACATTTACAAACTATAAAAGGGCTATGCTGGTCAAAGGGTAAAGCTAAGCATGGAACAAATGGAATAATAATTTCAGATACTAGCAGAAAGTACAACATCTCATTTACATTGGCTTCCAAAACCGGCTTTCGTAAACCAATTTCCCAATACCGCTTGCGGGTAGTCATGTTGTTGTTGTTGTTGTTGTTGTTGTCTTCAGTCCTGAGACTGGTTTGATGCAGCTCTCCATGCTACTCTATCCTGTGCAAGCTTCTTCATCTCCCAGTACCTACTGCAGCCTACATCCTTCTCAATCTGCTTAGTGTATTCATCTCTTGGTCTCCCTCTCGGATTTTTATCCTCCACGTGGCCTGCAATACACACACACACACACACTCCAAAATCGATTCTGGAAATTTGCTTCTAGTTGCAGGTTTTCCAACTCCACAATCGCTTTTTGCTTCCATTTAAACGCAACTGGTTTTGAAATGTGCTTGGGTTGTTAAGTTACGTATTGCTTTCAGAATATTCGGCTAATATGAACTGACTGTCCAGTGAAGGAGGAGCTGAAATATCAGACTGAGCATGAAGCGCTCCACCTGTAATATTTAAGTAAAGAGAAATAACGGCTGTGTTGACTGAGTCAGAAACTGGAACAGCTGCTTTCCAGCTTTAACTCTACTGGCAAATCCGTTTCAGACCTTAACATGTAAACACGACAGTAAAAAATAGTTTCCGGAATTCGGTTTTCGTCTTTCGGAAGATGTGTGGCATGTAAATGTAGTGTAAGTCGCGATATCCTGCCTCGTATTTCTTACCCGTTGCGACAGCAGCGCGCCAAGTAGGCAGCAAGTTGTACGTTGAGTTCGGCGAGATGTTGTGAAAGTGAATGCCAATCGTAATTGTTTATATACAGGGTGATTCAAAAAGAATACCACAACTTTAGGAATTTAAAACTCTGCAACGACAAAAGGCAGAGCTAAGCACTATCTGTCGGCGAATCAAGGGAGCTATAAAGTTTCATTTAGTTGTACATTTGTTCGCTTGAGGCGCTGTTGACTAGGCGTCAGCGTCAGTTGATGCTAAGATGGCGACCGCTCAACAGAAAGCTTTTTGTGTTATTGAGTACGGCAGAAGTGAATCGACGACAGTTGTTCAGCGTGCATTTCGAACGAAGTATGGTGTTAAACCTCCTGATAGGTGGTGTATTAAACGTTGGTATAAACAGTTTACAGAGAATGGGTGTTTGTGCAAAGGGAAAAGTTCTGGACGGCCGAGAACGAGTGACGAAAATGTAGCACGCATCCAGCAAGCATTTGTTCGCAGCCCAGGAAAATCGACTCGCAGAGCTAGCAGAGAGCTGCAAATTCCACAATCAACTGTATGGAGAGTCCTACGAAAGAGGTTAGTTATGAAACCTGAACGTCAACTACCCGAGGCGATGGATCGGCCGCCAGGCAGCCCGTGACAGAGCACTTCATCACTGGCCTCCAAGAAGCCCTGATCTTACCCCCTGCGATTTTCTCTTATGGGGGTATGTTAAGGATGTGGTGTTGCGGCCACCTCTCCCAGCCACCATTGATGATTTGAAACGAGAAATAACAGCAGATATCCAAACTGTTACGCCTGATATGCTACAGAGAGTGTGGAACGAGTTGGAGTATCGGGTTGATATTGCTCGAGTGTCTGGAGGGGGCCATATTGAACATCTCTGAACTTGTTTTTGAGTGAAAAAAAAAACCTTTTTAAATACTCTTTGTAATGATGTATAACAGAAGGTTATATTATGTTTCTTTCATTAAATACACATTTTTAAAGTTGTGGTATTCTTTTTGAATCACCCTGTAGTTTCTAGAATAGTTTTTTTTCAAACGGAAGCGTATGTATCGCAATAAATTGCAGCAACAACAAGAAGAAGACACCACATTTGTCTTTTCTATGTCTCTTGAGAAGTATGAAACGGCACATTAAAGGACAGTTTACTTCTCTCGTAATCTTAAGATACTCAAGAATACCTTTTTCTTTTACGAACAAAAAATGGCTAGTAAACAGCAAAAGACCTGACATTTCGAATAAAGTCATCGTATATCTACTCAACAGCATGAAGTTTTCTTCACTACAATTTTAGTCAAATCGGTGAACGTGGAACGTAGGAAACGCGTGGAACGTGATACCTGCACGATATAAAGTACAGAATAAGCCAACACAACTTTAACTGAAGGCAAAACCACACAGACGTGATAATAAAACGCGTAAAACTATCCTAACACACAGGAAACCAGTTCCACAATGTGGTAAATGTTCCTTATTGGACCCCCTTACATTTTTCAATGTGGCACGGACGTAAACAGCCGAATTGTTACCTTCCAAGCTAACCTAGATTTCCGGCTATGCTACAGATCAGTGTGTTGCCACAGCTAAGATTTCAGGGGGATTTCAGTACGGAACTGAAGCCCCCAATTGATGCAACATCTGAACCACAAATGGCAAGATTCTTCAGCACATTCGCTTTTAAAGCGAAAGTAATTACATTTGCGCTAATATTCATGTAGTAAAATGGAGAGTGAAGAGAGAGAATGTGTGAATCATTAGACACCATAACAGAATGAAGTTGTTATATATCACGGAAAGTGTCTACCATAAGAATAATAGGCAACAGTGGAAATACATGCTTCTCATGCATGCAATATGTCTTTATATTATCTTGCTTTCGTCAGAATAAACTGCAATTACCATCTAATGACTGTGCTACTAGTATGATTGTATGTTTCTTTGTATAGTTGAGGAAAGTAAAAAATAGTAAGAAATGTAACAGTATGGGAGATAATGCAAGAATAAATAGCTTAAATGTTATATTCAGAACAAAAATGACATGCTCAATTCATACAAACACAATTTTAAAAAAGAAGGTAAAGTACATAGGCCTAAGTAATCTAAAAAACAACAAAAGCTTATGGCAATATATTTCTAACCCACATAATATTTGTAAGTATATATTCCAGAAACAATAGAAGAGAAAAAACACTGATGATTCATGGCCTAAAGGTGAAATGTGTTTGAGGATTAAACAAAATAAAAAGTTGTGTTCTTGCAAGAATCCCAGTAATCAGGCTATCCATTTTCCAGTGCATCTTATGCTACTGCTGTTTTTCATGATACGATAGGCAGTAACACCCCCTATGTTCAATACGTAACTGTAGCCCACAATTGATGCTACATCTGACCCACAAATGGCAAGAATCTTCAACACATTTGCTTTGGGAGCAAAAGTAATTACATTTACAGTAACATTCATGTAGTAAGAGGAGAGTGGAGAGAGAGAATGTGTGAACCAGTAGACACCATCCTGGTGCGAAGTTGTTACATACCGAGGAAAGTGGCTATCATAAGAACAGGAAACAATGGAAATATATGCTTTTCATCCATGCAGTACGTGTTTATATTATCTTGCTTTCATCAGAATAAGCTGCAATTACACACTAATGACTGTGCTATCAGTGTGATTGCATATTTCTTTGCTGAGGTAAATAAAGAATAGTAAGAAATAAAACAGTGTGGAAGATGAAAAAAAAATAAATAGTTTTAACGTTATATTCTAAACAAAAATTCAATTCAAACATTGTCCTAACATCTGTGTTGTAAATGACATGCTGAATTCATGCAGACGTAATTTAAAAATCAAGGGGAAGTACATAGGCCTATGTAATCTAAAAAACAACAAAAGCTGATGGCAATATATTTCCAACCCTCATAAAATTTGTAAGTATATATTCGAGAAACAATAAAAGAGAAAACCCACTGATGATGCATGGCCTAAAGGTTAAATATGTTTGAGGATTAAACAAAATAAAAAGTTGCGTTCTTGCAAGTAGTTGGAGTGTTGGACCCTCTTGAATCCATTATTATTTCCTGCAAGCATTGGAACAAAGCATTCCCAACAGGGAATCATGGACCGCTTGTAGAAAAAAGTGTTCCGAGACTGTTACCTGAAACGGTCCTCCATGATATTGACAAGAGGGAGGTTGAGTTAATAATTAAATCACTAAAGACCAAGAACTCTCGTGGATATGACGGGGTATCTAGCAGAATACTGAAGTATTGTTCTATGTATGTTATCCCAGTACTTAGCCATATCTGTAACTTTTCCTGTAGGAGTGGTCGGTTTCCTGACCGATTAAAGTACTCGGTAGTGAACCCACTTTATAAAAAGGGAGACAGGGATAATGTTGACAATTATAGACCTATTTCTATGCCATCGGTGTTTGCTAAAGTTATCGAGAAGGTTGTACATACAAGGTTACTGGAGCATTTAAATTCACATAATTTGCTGTCAAATGTTCAGTTTGGTTTTAGAAATGGTTTAACAACTGAAAATGCTATATTCTCTTTTCTCTGTGAAGTTTTGGACGGATTAAATAAAAGGTTGCGAACGCTAGGTGTTTTCTTTGATTTAACGAAGGCTTTTGACTGTGTTGACCACAAAATATTACTGCAAAAGTTGGACCATTATGGAGTAATGGGAGTAGCTTACAATTGGTTCGCCTCTTACTTTAAGAACAGAAAGCAGAAGGTAATTCTCCGCAATATTGAGAGTGGTAGTGATGTTCAGTCCCAATGGGGCACTGTTAAGTGGGGCGTTCCCCAAGGTTCGGTGCTGGGGCCACTGCTGTTTCTTATTTATATAAATTATATGCCTTCTAGTATTACAGGTGATTCAAAAATACTTCTGTTTGCTGATGACACCAGCTTGATAGTGAAAGATCTTGTGTGTAATATTGAAACAGTATCAAACAACGTAGATCATGAAATAAGTTCGTGGCTTGTGGAAAATAATTTGATGCTAAATTACAGTAAGACTCAGTTTTTAGAGTTTCTAACTCACGATTAAAAAAGAACAGATATTTGGATCAGACAGAATGGGCATATTATAAGCGAGACGGAACAGTTAAAGTTCCTGGGCGTTCGGATAGCTGTTGTGGAAAGCCCATGTTCAGGATCTTCTTCGGAAACTAAATGCTGCTTTATTTACCATTAGAACAGTATCTGAAATAAGTGACAGTTCAACGCGAAAAGTAGTCTACTTCGCATATTTTCATACGCTTATATCATATGGTATTATTTTTTGGAGTAATTCTTCTGATTCAAAAAGGGTATTTTTGGTTCAAAAACGGGCTGTTCGAGCTATGTGTGGTGTAAGTTCGAGAATCTCTTGTCGACCCCTATTCAATAGTCTGGGAATCCTGACATTGCCTTCACAGTATATATTTTCTTTAATGTCGTTTGTTGTTAGCAATATTAGCTAATTCCCAAGCGTTAGCAGCTTTCACTCAGTTAATACTAGGTAGAAATCAAATCTGCATGTGGAATGCACTTCCTTGACCCTTGTGCAGAAAGGAGTGCAGTATTCTGCTGCATCCGTTTTCAGTAAGCTACCACAAGAGCTCAAAAATCTTAGCAGTAGCTCAAACGCTTTTAAGTCTAAACTGAAGAGTTTCCTCGTGGCTCACTCCTTCTATTCTGTAGAGGAGCTGAAAAATTAAGCAAATTCCAGTGTTACATTGTTGATTTCCTTTATTTAAACTTACGAATTGTCGCCTGAATATGTTACTTATATTCATTTTATCTGTTTCTACTATCGTGTTATAATTTCATGTATTGACTCGTTCTATGACCGTGGAGACTTCTCCTTAATTTGGTCCCACGGAACAATAAATAAATAAATAAAATAAAATAAAATAAAATAAAATTCCATTTCTGTATTTTGATGTTATGCTTGGATTCTGCATCCTTGTGCTGATTTATGTCACTTCTGGCATTGCAGCGTCACTGCTGACCGGAGGTCAGTTGTCTACTGTGAAGGCCTGGCTTCGACTAGCAGCAGTGCCATAGGGGAGACATTCAGCACGCTGTGGGCGCGCTTCACAGACAGTGTGACCGCCCCCAATGAGAAGAACACCCTTCTCAATGCTTTCGGCTGCATCACCCACGAGGCAACAGTCCACAGGTAAGTAGGAGATGCTCTGGCCACTGCACACACACTGATCTGACGCCACTTGAAATAAGCTAAAACCTTTCCCAAAACCTTTTTTTCTGTTTAATGGCATTTGTTCAATCCCATAGAGCCTGCCATCACAACTGTCTAGTGTCAATCTTTATACAGGGTGGTCCATTGATAGTGACCGGGCCAAATATCTCACGAAATAAGCATCAAACGAAGACACTACAAAGAACGAAACATCTACATCTACATCCATACTCCGCAAGCCACCTGACGGGTGTGGCGGAGGGTACCTTGAGTACCTCTATCGGTTCTCCCTTCTATTCCAGTCTCGTATTGTTCGTGGAAAGAAGGATTGTCGGTATGCCTCTGTGTGGGCTCTAATCTCTCTGATTTTATCCTCATGGTCTCTTCGCGAGATATACGTAGGAGGGAGCAATATACTGCTTGACTCTTCGGTGAAGGTATGTTCTCGGAACTTTGACAAAAGCCCGCACCGAGCTACTGAGCGTCTCTCCTGTAGAGTCTTCCACTGGAGTTTATCTATCATCTCCGTAACGCTTTCGCGATTACTAAATGATCCTGTAATGAAGCGCGCTGCTCTCCGTTGGATCTTCTCTATGTCTTCTATCAATCCTATCTGGTACGGATCCCACACTGCTGAGCAGTATTCAAGCAGTGGGCGAACAAGCGTACTGTAACCTACTTCCTTTGTTTTCGGATTGCATTTCCTTAGGATTCTTCCAATAAATCTCAGTCTGGCATCTGCTTTACCGACGATCAATATTATATGATCATTCCATTTTAAATCACTCCTAATGCGTACTCCCAGATAATTTATGGTATTAACTGCTTCCAGTTGCTGACCTGCTATTTTGTAGCTAAATGATAAAGGATCTATCTTTCTGTGTATTCTCAGCACATTACACTTGTCTACATTGAGATTCAATTGCCATTCCCTGCACCATGCGTCAATTCGCTGCAGATCCTCTTGCATTTCAGTACAATTTTCCATTGTTACAACCTCTCGATACACCACAGCATCATCTGCAAAAAGCCTCAGTGAACTTCCGATGTCATCCACCAGGTCATTTATGTATATTGTGAATAGCAACGGTCCTATGACACTCCCCTGCGGCACACCTGAAATCACTCTTACTTCGGAAGACTTCTCTCCATTGAGAATGACATGCTGCGTCCTGTTATCTAGGAACTCCTCAATCCAATCACACAATTGGTCTGATAGTCCATATGCTCTTACTTTGCTCATTAAACGACTGTGGGGAACTGTATCGAACGCCTTGCGGAAGTCAAGAAACACGACATCTACCTGGGAACCCGTGTCTATGGCCCTCTGAGTCTCGTGGACGAATAGCGCGAGCTGGGTTTCACATGACCGTCTTTTTCTAAACCCATGCTGATTCCTACAGAGTAGATTTCTAGTCTCCAGAAAAGTCATTATACTCGAACACAAACTCGAAACTCGTCTAGCTTGAAGGGGGAAACCAAATGGCGCTATGGTTGGCCCTCTAGATAATGCTGCCATAGGTCAAACGGATATCAACTGCGTTTTTTAAATAGGAACCCTCATTTTTTACTACATATTCGTGTAGTACGTAAACAAATATGAATGTTTTAGTTGGACCACTTTTTTCGCTTTGTGATAGATGGCGCTGTAATAGTCACAAACGTATAAGTACGTTGTATCACGTAACATGCCGCCAGTGCGGACGTTATTTGCTTCGTGATACATCACCAGTGTTAAAATGAACCGTTTTCCAATTGCGGAAAAGGTCGATATCGTGTTGATGTATGGCTGCTATGATCAAAATGCGCAACGGTCGTGTGCTATATATGCTGCTCGGTATCGTGGACGACATCATCCAAGTGTCCAGACCGTTCGCCGGATAGTTACGCCACATGTGAAACGTCAACCATGACCTGCAACAAATGATGATGCCCAAGTAGGTGTTCTAGCTGCTGTCGCGGCTAATCCGCACGTCAGTAGCAGACAAATTGGGCGAGAATCCGGAATCTCAAAAACGTCGGTGTTGAGAATGCTACATCAACATCGATTGCACCCGTACCATATTTCTATGTACCGGGAATTGCATGGCGACGACTTTGATCGTCGTGTACACTTCTGCCACTGGGCACAAGAGAAATTACGGGACAATGACAGATGTTTTGCACGCGTTCTATTTATCGACGAAGCGTCATTCACCAACAGCGGTAACGTAAACCGCCATAATATGCGCTATTGGGCAACGGTAAATCCACGATGGCTGCGACAAGTGGAACATCAGCGAATTTGGCGGGTTAATGTATGGTGCGGCATTATGGGAGGAAGGATAATTGTCCCCCATTTTATCGATGGCAATCTAAATGGTGTAATGTATGCTCATTTCCTACGTAATGTTCTACCGATGTTACTACAAGATGTTTCACTGCACGACCGAATGGCGATGAGCTTCCAACACGATGGATGTCTGGCACTTAGCTCCAGTGCGGTTGAAGCGGTACTGAATAGCATATTTCATGACAGGTGGATTAGTCGTCGCAGGTTCAGCAGATCTGACGTCCCCGGATTTCTTTCTGTGGGGAAAGTTGAAATATATTTGCTATCGTGATCCACCGACAACGCCTGACAACATGCGTCAGTGCATTGTCAATGCATGTGCGAACATTACGGAAGGCGAACTACTCGCTGTTAAGAGGAATGTCGTTACACGTATTGCCAAATGCATTGAGGTTGACGGACATCATTTTGAGCATTTATTGCATTAATGTGGTATTTACAGGTAATCTCGCTGTAACAGTATACGTTCTCAGAAATGATAAGTTCACAAAGGTATATGTATCACATTGGAACAACCGAAATAAACTGTTCAAACGTACCTACGTTCTGTATTTTAATTTAAAAAATCTACCTGTTACCACCTGTTCGTCTAACATTGTGACTATTACAGCACCATCTAACACAGAGCGAAAAATGTGGTCCAACTAAAACATTCATATTTGTTTACGTACTACACGAATATGTAATAAAAAATGGGGGTTCCTACTTAAAAAAAACGCAGGTGATATCCGTTTGACCTATGGCAGCGCCATCTAGCGGGCCAACCATAGCGTCATCTGGTTTCCCCCTGCAAGCTAGACGAGTTTCGTTCTTTGTAGTTTGTTCGTTTGACGCTTATTTCGTGAGATATATGGCCCGGTCACGATCAATGGACCACCCTATATACATGGTGTCATGCCTAACTCTGGCACCAGCAGAAACTAAAACATTCCTCAGGAAATATTTTGCAGTCCTCTCAGGACTTTCATACTTTGAAATCTTTTGCTCAAACCTCTTTTACTTTATACACTTTGAACCATAAGACATCGCCTTGACAGACACCAATGTTAGTTAGTTACTTAGTTAATTTCATGTTTCACAGACTATATTCATGATAAATGTTATGCTGTGGAATGTGTCGGATGAACAAAAGATTTGAGAAATGATTTTAATATATACATATCATATCCCATGCAATCAAAATTTTGCTCTACATCTTGAACCAGTGTTTGAAGCTCAAAGGAAACTGGTATAGGCATGTGTATTCAAATACAGAGATATGTAAACAGGCAAAAGACGGCTCTGCAGTTGGCAACGCCTATAGAAGACAACGAGTGTCTGGCATAGTTATTAGGTCGGTTTCTGCTGCTACAATGGCAGGTTATCAAGATTTAAGTGGATTTAAACGTGGTGTTACAGTCGGCACACGAGTGATGGGACATGGCATCTCCGAGGTAGCGATGAAGTGGGGATTTTCCCGTACGACCATACCAAGAGTGTACTGTGAATATCAGGAATCAGGTAAAACATTAAATCTCCAACATCGCTGCGGCCAAATAAAGATCCTGCAAGAGTGGGAGCAACGATGACTGAAGAAAGATTTCAGTGCTGGGCTATCAACAAGTGCCGCTGTGCGAACCATTCAACAAAAGATCATCGATATGGGCTTTCGGAGCCGAAGACCCACTTTTGTGCCCATGATGACTGCATGACATAAAGCTTTACGCCTCGTCTGGGCCTGTCAGTACCGACACTGGACTGTTGGTGACTGGAAACATGTTGCCTGGAACTACGTGTCTCAATTCAAATTGTATCGAGCGGATGGACGTGTACGGGTGTGTAGACAGCCTGATGAATCCATGGACCCTGCATGTCAGCAGCGGACTGTTCAAGCTAGTGGAGGCTCTGCAACGGTGTACAGTTGGAGTGATATAGGACCCCTGATGTGTCTCAATGAGACTCTGACAGGTGACACGTATGTAAGCATGAAACGTCCCCTTAGGAAAATTTATACACGACTGTGCTTAAACTGACACACAGTAATTTTAGCGCAACGCAATCTGACTATCAAAGATCCCTGCAAAAGAATGGCCCTGACTAACATTAAACTATACCTTTCACAGATAACTTACCTCACAAAAATCTTCATTACTCGAACTACTGCAATACAGCGAGCGCCACTATTGCCAGCTAAATAAAAGATTCAAACTACAGAAGGCACTAACTACTGATAGGGATAGTAAGCAAATGAAAGATATTAATAGAGAACAAACAATGTATTTACCTTAATATCATCACAAGTCATAATATATGTAATTTCAAAACTCTGCCATCTCTCTCCTCACATCCACCACTGCTGGCGGCTCACCTCTAACTGCGCAACGCTACGCGCTGTTCACATCCAGCTGCCGCTGCCCAACACTACAATGGCAGACAACAATGCAAACTAGCCACATACTGCACACAGCACAGCCAGTGATTTTCGTACAGAGAGCGCTACGTGGCGGCGGCGTTACCAATATAAGAACCTAAACAGCCTACTTACATAAAGAAAACATAAACAGCCTACTTACATAGCCCCCATGCTCCCCACAAAAAATTTTACAAATTTTTTTGGCCAGTGGCCAATACAGATTTGAAAAATTTTTTCATAATTACAGTAAGAAAGATATCAAATGCACACACTGATTAATACAATGTTGGTCAAAAGCTAAAATTTTCTCACAGTCCATAAAGAGAGTCTAAATTGTTCATCAGAATAGTAATGACACTTTTTTTTTATTTTTATTTTTTTTAAATCCACCACTGCTGGCGGCTCACCTCTAACTGTGCAACGCTACGCGCTGTTCACATCCAGCTGCCGCTGCCTAACGCTACAATGGCAGACAACAATGCAAACTAGCCACATACTGCACACAGCACAGCCAGTGATTTTCGTACAGAGAGCGCTACGTGGCGGCGGCGTTACCAATATAAGAACCTAAACAGCCTACTTACATAAAGAAAACATAAACAGCCTACTTACAAGCATCCTGTCTGATCACCTGCATCCAATCGTGTGCATTGTGCATTCTGACGGACTTGGCCAATTCCAGCAGGACAACGTGACACCCCAAACGTCCCTAATTGCTAGAGAGGCTCCGGTAACAGTCTTCTAAGTTTAAACACTTCCGCTGTCCACCAAACGCCCCAGACATGAACATTATTGAGCATATCTGGGATGCATTGCAAAGTGCTGTTCAGGAGAGATCTCCACCACCTCGTATTCTTATGGATTTATGAATAGCCTGCAGGTTTCATGACGTCAATCCCCTCCAGCACTACCTCAGACATTAGTCGATTCCATGCCATGTCCTATCGCTGCACTTCTGCGTGCTTGCGGCGGCTGTACACGATATTAGGTAGGTGCACCAATTTCTTTGGCTCTTCAGTGTACATTCAGCCTTACATATCCACAGAACAAGGAGGCTTTGTTAAGGAAAAGGAACTCATTAACAGATTCTCAACATACGACAAATTAAGCGAGATGTGTTCTCGTCTTCATCTGCTTCCTCGACTACAGAAAAGCTTTTGATAATTAATTGAAACCCTCAGCTGCCGACAGGTGTTGTTGATATACTGTACCTCCATAAGGGACATGTTGAAATTGTGTGCGCCGACCGGGACTCGAACTCGTGATCTCCTGCTTACATGGCATATCCATCTGAGCCACCGAGGACACAGATGAACAGCGCGACTGCAGGGACTTATCCCTTGCACGCTTCCAGTGAGACCCACATTCCCAGCTGTCCACAATCTACATACGTGATGTACCTAATAGATATTTGCCCATTTACTCATATACAGAAAAGCTTTTGCCTGTGTTGTCCGGGAAAAGTTGTGGCAGATGCTTGCAGAGTTCGGTGTACCACCACAGTTGACAGCACTGATCAGAACTCTATACAGTACTCACCTTGCAGCTGTGAAGACATGTGCTGGCTATGTTCAGTATATCAAAAGATGTCAGACAGAGTTGTGGTCTATCTCACCACCTGTACAGCATCTATGCTGAACATGTGTATTAGGAACGCTCATGATGGTTGGACGAAAGGCATCTCAATTGGTGCTAGAACTACACTCCTGGAAATTGAAATAAGAACACCGTGAATTCATTGTCCCAGGAAGGGGAAACTTTATTGACACATTCCTGGGGTCAGATACATCACATGATCACACTGACAGAACCACAGGCACATAGACACAGGCAACAGAGCATGCACAATGTCGGCACTAGTACAGTGTATATCCACCTTTCGCAGCAATGCAGGCTGCTATTCTCCCATGGAGACGATCGTAGAGATGCTGGATGTAGTCCTGTGAAACGGCTTGCCATGCCATTTCCACCTGGCGCCTCAGTTGGACCAGCGTTCGTGCTGGACGTGCAGACCGCGTGAGACGACGCTTCATCCAGTCCCAAACATGCTCAATGGGGGACAGATCCGGAGATCTTGCTGGCCAGGGTAGTTGACTTACACCT
Source organism: Schistocerca cancellata (assembly GCF_023864275.1). Lineage (NCBI taxonomy): Eukaryota > Metazoa > Arthropoda > Insecta > Orthoptera > Acrididae > Schistocerca > Schistocerca cancellata. The sequence continues at coordinate 42,829,102 of NC_064637.1, forward strand.
TCTAGAGCACGTTGGGTGGCACGGGATACATGAGGACGTGCATTGTCCTGTTGGAACAGCAAGTTCCCTTGCCGGTCTAGGAATGGTAGAACGATGGGTTCGATGACGGTTTGGATGTACCGTGCACTATTCAGTGTCCCCTCGACGATCACCAGTGGTGTACGGCCAGTGTAGGAGATCGCTCCCCACACCATGATGCCGGGTGTTGGCCCTGTGTGCCTCGGTCGTATGCAGTCCTGATTGTGGCGCTCACCTGCACGGCACCAAACACGCATACGACCATCATTGGTACCGAGGCAGAAGCGACTCTCATCGCTGAAGACGACACGTCTCCATTCGTCCCTCCATTCACGCCTGTCGCGACACCACTGGAGGCGGGCTGCACGATGTTGGGGCGTGAGCGGAAGAGGGCCTAACGGTGTGCGGGACCGTAGCCCAGATTCATGGAGACGGTTGCGAATGGTCCTCGCCGATACCCCAGGAGCAACAGTGTCCCTAATTTGCTGGGAAGTGGCGGTGCGGTCCCCTACGGCACTGCGTAGGATCCTACGGTCTTGGCGTGCATCCGTGCGTCGCTGCGGTCCGGTCCCAGGTCGACGGGCACGTGCACCCTCCGCCGACCACTGGCGACAACATCGATGTACTGTGGAGACCTCACGCCCCACGTGTTGAGCAATTCGGCGGTACGTCCACCCGGCCTCCCGCATGCCCACTATGCGCCCTCGCTCAAAGTCCGTCAACTGAACATACGGTTCACGTCCACGCTGTCGCGGCATGCTACCAGTGTTAAAGACTGCGATGGAGCTCCGTATGCCACGGCAAACTGGCTGACACTGACGGCGGCGGTGCACAAATGCTGCGCAGCTAGCGCCATTCGACGGCCAACACCGCGGTTCCTGGTGTGTCCGCTGTGCCGTGCGTGTGATCATTGCTTGTACAGCCCTCTCGCAGTGTCCGGAGCAAGTATGGTGGGTCTGACACACCGGTGTCAATGTGTTCTTTTTTCCATTTCCAGGAGTGTACCTCCGTGGGGACATGTTGAAATTGTGTGCGCCGACCGGGACTCGAACTCGTGATCTCCTGCTTACATGGCAGACGCTCTATCCATCTGAGCCACCGAGGACGCAGATGAATAGCGCGACTGCAGGGACTTATCCCTTGCACGCTTCCCGTGTGACCCACATTCCCAGCTGTCCACAATCTACATACGTAATGTACCTAATAGATATTTGCCCATCTACTCATATATAGAAAAGCTTTTGGCTGTTTTGTCCGGGAAAAGTTGTGGCAGATGCTTGCAGAGTTCGGTGTACCACCACAGTTGACAGCACTGATCAGAACTCTATACAGTACTCACCTTGCAGCTGTGAAGACATGTGCTGGCTATGTTCAGTATATCAAAAGATGTCAGACAGAGTTGTGGTCTATCTCACCACCTGTACAGCATCTATGCTGAACATGTGTATTAGGAACGCTCATGATGGTTGGACGAAAGGCATCTCAATTGGTGCTAGAACTATTAATAGCCTCCGATTTGCTTATGACACTGTGCTTTTCTGCAGCAGGAGAGATGAGCTTGCTCTTCACAAACGTAAAGCACATCAGTCTATCATATGGACTGGATCTCAATCCCAGCAAGTCAAAACTCACGATAATTGGTGGAGGAATACAGGTTCAACTCACAGGTCAATTAAAGGGACTGGGAGTCATGCTTTCTTTCATCTATCTCGGGTCAACCATCTGTGATGTGGGAAGTTTTGAAGATGACATAAGAAAATGGATCACGCTTGGGTAAGTGGCTATGAAGAAGCTCACCAAGATCTGGCAGAACACAGAAATAAGGAACACCACAAAGGTACGGCTTGTTGAAACACTCATGTATGCCATCTTCTTTTATGGCTGTGAGACACGAGCCCTTAAAGCCAGAGACAAAAAGCGCATTGATGCATTTGAACATTGGTGCTTGTGCAGGATTCGTGGACCGAAAGAACAAAAAATGTTTATAATATTAAGCAGCTCAATATCTTCAGGAACCTTTCTTCTCGTGTCAGCTGAAACATTCTCCAGTTCTTTGACCATAGAGAAAATAATCACGGAAGGGAGGATCGAGGGCAAGAGACCGGTGGGAAGAGAGGAAGCAGGTGAATAGATAAAATCAACACGATTTCTGATGTACCTCCTCATCAGGCTCTAAGGAGAGCTGGTAACCATCCAGAATTGAGACACTCGGTTCATGGCGTCATGATGCTCATCAGAGCATAATGACTGGTGATGTCATGCATACATACATACATATACTGATGAGGCAAAACGTTATGACCAGTGCCCACCACGAGACTCATTACTGCCCATATGTGTTCCAATAATTATTCAACAACACTGTCGATCACGATTGCAGTGGATGTGCAATAACTAAGACTGGGCCGTAGATCAATGGAAACGTGTCGCTTGGTGAGGTGATTCATTTTACAGACACACGAGGTTAACTGTTGCGACCAGATACGACATCATCCAGGTGAAAGGCTCCTTGAAATATGTGCTGCGCCGAGGTGAAGCCTAGTAGGGACAGTATCACTCTATAGGGGACAATAGGCTGGGCTTTCATAGCTAACTGACTAAGAGATCGTTCTCACCTTCATCTTTTGATGACCCACACAATTCGAAGATTCTGTGAGGACCACCCTCCTATGACACTTCAAACTAAACACTATAAGGAAACAACACAGATTAAGGAACTTAACTAGTCAGTGGTCACATTAGCAGTGGCAACCCAACTGACCTAAAATTGGTAACATTGGAAGTGAACCTTGGACTTGCCCCATTTTTTTGCAAAAAGAACAGCTCACACTGTACTTTCCGTTACCAGTAAAAGTGAAACCCTTTGTATCCCACTGATTTTCCATGTCATTTGAAATTCACTGTAACTGTTTTGTTGTATCAATGGCCGCTATCAGAATGTACCATATACTCACTCACTTCTGCAGGGTTCTTCAGAAGAAGACAGAAGATATTGACATATGATCTAAGGGGGGGGGGGGGGGGGGAAATGCACCATAAAGGAATTATCTGCATGAGACAGAAATCAATACGTGTGATGTCCATGTACAGACAAACAAATGATAACAATTTCAGAAAAATTGGGTGATTTATTCAAGAGCAGGTTAGTAACATGCTGGTCTACCTGTGGCACTTATGAAAGCAGTTATTTGGCTTGGCATTGATTTACAAAATTTTTGGATGTCCCCTGAGGGATATGGTGCCAAATTCTGTCCAACAGGCGAGAAAGATGATCAAAATCCCGAGATGGTTGGAGGGCCTTGTCTGTAATGCTCCAAACATTCGCAACTGGGGAGAGATCTGGCAAGAGAGACCTAGAAAACTTGTTAGCCAAGGTAGGGTTTGGCAAGCATGAAGACAAGCGGTAGAATCTCTCACTGTGTGCTGAATTGTAAGCTCAGGATGGCTTGCCATGGTGTTCAACAAGACAGAGCTCAGAATATCGTCAACACACCGCTGTACTACAAGAGTCCCAGGGATGACAGTCATAGGGGTCCTGCTATGAAAACAAATGGCACCCCAGACCACCACTAATAGTTCTTGGGGCGTATAGTGGCTGACAGCCATATTGGTATACCACATCTGTCCAGGGTATATCCATACATGTCTTTGTTGGTCACTGGAACTCAGTTCAAAGTGGGACTCATCACTGAAGACAGTTATACTCCAGTTAATGAGACTGCAGGCTGAAGACGTGTCTCGAGATGCTCCAGCCAGCAGTGAGATATCGACCTGACAGTTGCCCACCATACATCCCGAGAACTAGGGGTGATAGTCTGGGATAGCATTTCTTTGCGTAGCAGGGCCCATTTGATTGTCATCAGTGGGACCCTTACAGCACATTGGTGCGTCAATGGTATTCTACACCATATTTTGTCGTCCTTCATGTCAATCCATCCCGGGCTTACATTTCAGCAAGATAATGCCCATCCACACATGGCAAGAATTTCTATGCTTGTCTTTGAGCTTTCCAAACCCTGCCTTAGCCAGCAACGTCACAGATCTCTCCTCAATTGAAAACATTTGTAGGACTGTGGGCAAGACCCTCCAACCAGCTTGGTATTTTGATGATGTCACAAACTACTTGAACAGAATTTGGCATGAAATCTCGCAGGAGAACATTGCTCGATTTGTGAAGGTCTTTCTCTTGAATAAATCATCCAATTGTTCTGAAATTATAATCATTGCTGGCCGTTGTGGCCGAGCGGTTCTAGGCGCTTCAGTCCGGAACCGTGCTGCTGCTACAGTCCCAGGTTCGAATCCTGCCTGGGGCATGGATGTGTGTGATGTCCTTAGGTTAGTTAGGTTTAAGTTTTTCTAAGTCTGGGGGACTGATGACCTCAGATGCTAAGTCCCATAGTGCTTACAGCCATTTGAACAATTTTGTAATCATTTGTTTGTCTGTATACATACATCGCATCTACTGATTTTCGTATCATGTACACTCCTGGAAATGGAAAAAAGAACACATTGACACCGGTGTGTCAGACCCACCATACTTGCTCCGGACACTGCGAGAGGGCTGTACAAGCAATGATCACACGCACGGCACAGCGGACGCACCAGGAACCGCGGTGTTGGCCGTCGAATGGCGCTAGCTGCGCAGCATTTGTGCACCGCCGCCGTCAGTGTCAGCCAGTTTGCCGTGGCATACGGAGCTCCATCGCAGTCTTTAACACTGGTAGCATGCCGCGACAGCGTGGACGTGAACCGTATGTGCAGTTGACGGACTTTGAGCGAGGGCGTATAGTGGGCATGCGGGAGGCCGGGTGGACGTACCGCCGAATTGCTCAACACGTGGGGCGTGAGGTCTCCACAGTACATCGATATTGTCGCCAGTGGTCGGCGGAAGGTGCACGTGCCCGTCGACCTGGGACCGGACCGCAGCGACGCACGGATGCACGCCAAGACCGTAGGATCCTACGCAGTGCCGTAGGGGACCGCACCGCCACTTCCCAGCAAATTAGGCACTGTTGCTCCTGGGGTATCGGTGAGGACCATTCGCAACCGTCTCCATGAAGCTGGGCTACGGTCCCGCACGCCGTTAGGCCGTCTTCCGCTCACGCCCCAACATCGTGCAGCCTGCCTCCAGTGGTGTCGCGACAGGCGTGAATGGAGGGACGAATGGAGACGTGTCGTCTTCAGCGATGAGAGTCGCTTCTGCCTTGGTGCCAATGATGGTCGTATGCGTGTTTGGCACCGTGCAGGTGAGCGCCACAATCAGGACTGCATACGACCGAGGCACACAGGGCCAACACCCGGCATCATGGTGTGGGGAGCGATCTCCTACACTGGCCGTACACCACTGGTGATCGTCGAGGTGACACTGAATAGTGCACGGTACATCCAAACCGTCATCGAACCCATCGTTCTACCATTCCTAGACCGGCAAGGGAACTTGCTGTTCCAACAGGACAATGCACGTCCGCATGTATCCCGTGCCACCCAACGTGCTCTAGAAGGTGTAAGTCAACTACCCTGGTCAGCAAGATCTCCGGATCTGTCCCCCATTGAGCATGTTTGGGACTGGATGAAGCGTCGTCTCACGCGGTCTGCACGTCCAGCACGAACGCTGGTCCAACTGAGGCGCCAGGTGGAAATGGCATGGCAAGCCGTTCCACAGGACTACATCCAGCTTCTCTACGATCGTCTCCATGGGAGAATAGCAGCCTGCATTGCTGCGAAAGGTGGATATACACTGTACTAGTGCCGACATTGTGCATGCTCTGTTGCCTGTGTCTATGTGCCTGTGGTTCTGTCAGTGTGATCATGTGATGTATCTGACCCCAGGAATGTGTCAATAAAGTTTCCCCTTCCTGGGACAATGAATTCACGGTGTTCTTATTTCAATTTCCAGGAGTGTAGATAATTCCTTCATGGTGTGTTGTTCCTTTTTTTCCCTTAGAGTATACTTTTGTTTTCTAGAAAAGATTTTCTTGCTCTTAGCAATCCATATGTTTCTTCTTCAGTTCTACTCTTATCAGTTATTTTTCTGCTGAAAGAGCAAAACTCATCTACTACTTTTATCATCCCATTCTGTAGCCTCATTCCCTAAGCATCATATGATTATATTTGACTACTTTCATTGATACTCATTTCACAGCTTTTTTTTAGGACACTACCCATTTAGCTTAACCGATCTTCCAAGAGCTTAACCATCCTCAAAAGAATTACAAACTCATCGGCAGACTTTTGTTTATTCTCTCTGAACATTAATTCCTTTTCCAAACTTTTTCTTTGTTGAGCAGCATGCAGGATAGGCTACAACCCTGCATCACTCCCTCTTCCTTTTCCATTCATGCTTCTCTTTAAAGTCCATCAACCATTATAACTGCAGTTTAGTGTTGTCATACAGCAGTAATTCTAGTAGGACCATGTAACCAATTTTATAAAGAGTTGTTTGACCTATGGAGACTAACAGATCAGCTATGTGCAGGCTGCTAAATTCCTCATCTGCTCCAACTCCCTGAGTGCTCTTAACTCTCCACAACAACTGTACCCAGCACATCCAGGACACTGTTAAGTTCCTACAAAAACTAGGGAAGGAGGTTGCTCTCACTAACAAGGAGTGGTGAAATCAACTTTTTGCAACCACCTATACTTTGGTAGAAGTTGAGAACCCAGGTATCACAGCCTGAAGCCATTCACCCTGGTGGATCCTCGTTTACAAATAAAAGCAGAGAACACTTTAGCCTGTTTCTCTAGAGCATTAAATTAATACTTAATTTTCGACTGCCATGGCAGCTTAACACAGAATGAAAAACTGTAGGTGGTGGGTATAAATGCTGTGACATTCCTATAACTTTTTTTTATTTTATTGTTTTCAGTTATTGGCTTCAAATGTAATGTTTTTAAATTTTCTAATCCTCTGTTAACTTTCGTATTTATTCTGATTTCTCCATTGGACTTAAAACCATCAGTGGAATTGCAGTTATGTTAAAAGCGAACGAGGAAATCTGAAAATTAACAGATAGTAGTGTGGAAAGGCTTACTTCATCATACATACCCTCAACATTCACCAGTCTCACTACTTAAAGTGAAGTCATCTTCCAGAGCAATAACACTCTCCATCACGAGTTGAATCGTTTCCTCTGCGATTTGTTTGCCCATCGCCATTGCGTCTGCTTTTATAAAACGGTAGGCTTTTCAGAAAGAAGAGATATCTACATGTAAAGAGACAATGCATAGCGTAAGGCATTCGTGAAATTTCTCCTCATTTTTCATCAATTACCTCAATTCTTTCGTCGTGACATTTGCTGGTTGATGAATTTGCGTTGTCAGACACGCAAAAAGTAAACAAAAAAGAACTGATTTGTGACTGGTTAGTGCAAATCATCCAATGATTTTGGCCCATTGGAGAAATGAGAACAAGTAAGAAAGTTAATGTGATTAAAATGACTTAGCAAAGGATTAGAAAATTTGACAATATAACATTTGAAGCAACTAACAGAAGAAGAATAGAAAAAAAAAGATGAAAGAAACATGGGAGCATGACAGGATTCGAACCTACTATATTCAGATTTCCTCTCTCTTCTGCTATCTATTACACTACCACAGCAGTCGAAAACCGACTTTTAATTTAATGCTCTAGAGGAACAGGCTAAATTGTTTTTCAGCTTTTACTCATAAACGAGGGCCCACCAGACTGAATGGCTTCAGGCTGTGATACATGGGTTCTTAAGCTACACCACCATACATGTGGTTACAGAAAGTCGATTGCACCACTGGGTACCTCTCCTTGTAAGTACCAGGGCGTGTGGGAATTGAGGGAAACAAATTGGCAAATGCAGCAGCCAAGTAGGTGTGTAATGATTGCCAAATGATTCAGTGGGCCATCTGTCTTAATGCTATCAATACGCCGTTGAGGTACAGTCGTGTGTAGAAAGCTAGAACTGATGATCAGTAAGCTACAGCTAATAAAGTCTAGAACACAGCTGTCGCATACCTCCTTCCAGCCACACAGATGGGATGAGGTCCTTCTCACATGTTTTTATACAGGACAGAGCATCTTGATGCACAGCTCCTTACTCCAGTGAGAGAGCCTTCTTAAGCTTGGTGCTTGTGGCGTTCAAATCACAGAACGATGCCACATTTTAGTTGCATGTATTTTGTATTCGGACCAGGTGGTAGTGGCTGAATTGTGTGAAGATTTGCCCTCTATTTTAGCTGACAAATAGACAAATGAGTTACAACTTTTAAGATCCTGTCAAACATCTGACTTAACTCCGAAAATATTAGAGAAGACATTTTAATGTGTTATTATCATGGTGACTGGCTCATTCATTATAACAGTCCTATTATGATTTCAAGTTTTATGAGAAATATAGATACCAAGTTCTTTATGAGATTTTGACTTTCTTTATGAGAATATTACCTGGTCCAGCCATATTAAAGTAACCACCATCCACGTTCCAAGTCAACAAGCAATAACCATTCAAAGATGGCAGCACTAGCAATGGATAATATATACAATGTGTCAGGGGACATGGAAAACATTGCATCATTGTTGCAGTGTGGAAATGGAGCGATTTATCTGATGTCCAAAGTGGGCCAGCCAGTGTGGCCAAGCGGTTCTAGGCGCTTCAGTCTGGAACCACGCGAGCGCTATGGTCGCAGGTTCAAATCCTGCCTTGCGCATGGATGTGTGTGATGTCCTTAGGTTAGTTAGGTTTAAGTAGTTCTAAGATGTAGGGGACTGACGACCTCAGATGTTAAGTCCCATAGCGCTCAGAGCCATTTGAACCATTTGTCCAAAGCGGCATGATCATTGGCTCTTGGGGCAAGGGTGGAAGCATTTCTAAAATGTCTAAATTTGTAAGCACTTTGTGTACCGCCATGGTTAAAGTATAGCATGCGTGGCGAAATGGCGTTGTCCAAAACCTGCATCAAGGCAACTGTAGTGCACCAGGTGCCATAGATGACTGGGGTGAACAATGGCTGTGGAGATCTGTATGGTTAAATAAATGGGCAACTATTGAGCAATTGGTCATTCAGATGAACCAAGGGGCTGCCAATGCTGTCTCCTCAATGACTGTTCAGCAGACGCCTGCTTCATGCACCCATGCTGACTGCTTTTCATCAGCGATAAAGGCTGGAATTTGCACAGCGATATCACTATTGGACACCACTAGAGTAGCCTTTTCAAATGAATCACGTTTTATGCTCCATCAGACAGTATCCACGCACCTCACAATAACTGTCAGAAGTGTCCAGGCCGGAGGAGGAAGGGTTATAGTCTGGGAAATGTTTTCGTGGCGTTCACTGGGTGATCTCGCCATTCTGGATGGCACATTGGATAACCACAAGTATGCATCGATCCTTGGGAACCACATCCCACTGTGAATGCGGTTCCTCAGCAGAATGGCATCTTCCAGTAGGACAACACAGCATGTCACACAGCTCGCACTGTATACACACTGTTGGAAGAACACCAGGACGAGTTTACTATACTACTCTGGCCGCCAAACTTCTCGGATATAAAGCCAATCACGAATCTGTGGAACCGTTTCGATCGGGCTGTTCGTACCATGGATTCTCAACTGAGAAATCTAGCATAGCTGGCCACGGCGCTAGAATCGGCATTGCTCCCCTTCTTCGGTACCTTCCAGAACCTCGCTGACCTTCCTGCACGTCTCGCAGCAGTCTGCGCTGCGAAAGGAGGTTATTTGAGTTTCTGACACATGCTCACATAAATGTCGCTGGACAGTATAGTTAAAACAACTTTAGTACGAAGGCAGTTCAATAAGTAATGCAACACATTTTTTTCTGAAACAGGGGTTGTTTTATTCAGCATTGAAATACACCAGGTTATTCCCCAATCTTTTAGCTACACAACACTATTTTTCAACGTAATCTCCATTCAATGCTACAGCCTTACGCCATCTTGAAATGAGGGCCTGTATGCCTGCACGGTACCATTCCACTGGTCGATGTCGGAGCCAACGTCGTACTGCATCAATAACTTCTTCATCATCCGCGTAGTGCCTCCCACGGATTGCGTCCTTCATTGGGCCAAACATATGGAAATCCGACGGTGCGAGATCGGGGCTGTAGGGTGCATGAGGAAGAACAGTCCACTGAAGTTTTGTGAGCTCCTCTCGGGTGCGAAGACTTGTGTGAGGTCTTGCGTTGTCATGAAGAAGATGTTCGTTCAGATTTTTGTGCCTACGAACACGCTGAAATTGTTTCTTCAATTTCTGAAGAGTAGCACAATACACTTCAGAGTTGATCGTTTGACCATGGGGAAGGACATCGAACAGAATAACCCCTTCAGCGTCCCAGAAGACTGTAACCGTGACTTTACCGGCTGAGGGTATGACTTTAAACTTTTTCTTGGTAGGGGAGTGGGTGTGGCGCCACTCCATTGATTGCCGTTTTGTTTCAGGTTCGAAGTGATGAACCCATGTTCCATCGCCTGTAACAATCTTTGCAAGAAATTGTCACCCTCAGCCACATGACGAGCAAGCAATTCCGCACAGATGGTTCTCCTTTGCTCTTTATGGTGTTCGGTTAGACAACGAGGGACCCAGCGGGAACAAACTTTTGAATATCCCAACTGGTGAACAATTGTGACAGCACTACCAACAGAGATGTCAAGTTGAGCACTGAGTTGTTTGATGGTGATCCATCGATCATCTCGAACGAGTGTGTTCCCACGCTCCGCCATTGCAGGAGTCACAGCTGTGCACGGCCGGCCCGCACGCGGGAGATCAGACAGTCTTGCTTGACCTTGCGGCGATGATGACACACGCTTTGCCCAACGACTCACCGTGCTTTTGTCCACTGCCAGATCACCGTAGACATTCTGCAAGCGCCTATGAATATCTGAGATGCCCTGGTTTTCCGCCAAAAGAAACTCGATCACTGCCCGTTGTTTGCAACGCACATCCGTGACAGACGCCATTTTAACAGCTCCGTACAGCGCTGCCACCTGTCGGAAGTCAATGAAACTATACGAGACGAAGCGGGAATGTTTGAAAATATTCTACAAGAAATTTCCGTTTTTTTCAACCAAAATTGGCCGAGAAAAAAAACTGTTGCATTACTTATTGAACTGCCCTCGTATATAGCTGAACCATAACTTGAATTTTTTTCCATTGTCATTGGATTGTGAATTCTGATCTATACTTGGCTCCAAATGAAACTTTTGTAACTGGGAACATCTTTATTATTTTCAGTCATAATGGCTATGTTTGTGAACTGTGACTGTGTGGGATAATTATTTATTTCAAGGTTCTCCTACCAGTCACTTTTTATTTTGTGCTTAATCTAACATAATGTTACTTTTAAGTAACATTTCTCTATGTATGTATGTATGTATAAATTTTAAGTAACATTTCTCTATGTATGTATGTATAAATGCCTGAAGATGAACAGAACATGTTCGAAACGCATTGCATTATGTTAGATTAAGCACAAAATAAAAAGTGACTGGTAGCGGAAACTTGAAATAAATAATGGGAACATCTTTGTGTGATGGAACATACAGGTAGCATTCTAACTACAAAATTACGTACACAAAACATTTAAACTGACTTCCATTATATCAATGAAGCCATAAAATACATTAATCTTTACAAACATACTGACTGACTCACAACTGCACTAAACTAAGAATGGAACGAAACTGCCTCACATATTCACATGTGGTCACTGTTGTGCCATATTAAATAGCTTTGCAACAATTACATGTATTATTTTACATTATTGCGAACTGTGTGTTAGTTTACCACTGAAGTTAATGTTTTGTAGAAAGGTACAAACATCGTGAGCTACTGTACATTGTTGGAACTCTTCTGTCATAATCGCAATTTAGAATATGTTGTGACATGTATGTGAGAATGGATCATATATCATTCATCAACAATGTATTCATTTATTGTTTTAATTGCAGAATAATGGTCTCAAATATTGTACTACTGACATAATTTCGGTGTTTGTGTCTGATATACGAGGGTCGTCCGTTTGGTTATATAAAACAAACGTGTACAGACACAGAAAAAATATTTATTGTACAAAAATCTACAAATGTTAAACTACTTTTCTACATAGCTTCCGAAATTTTGTATGCGCTTTTATAGTGTGGCACAAGTTTTTGTATGCCTTTTTCATTTGTACACCTTCTTCATAGAAGGTTATCACCTGTGTATTCAACCATGTGGAAACATGTTCTTTCAGCTTGTCATCATCGTAGAAGTGTTGACCACCAAGGACAGATTTTAGGTGTAAGAACAAACGAAAGTCGCTAGGAGCGAGGTCCGAGCTGTATGGAGGATGATTAAACGTGTCCCAGCGAAATTCCTGTCAGAGTTGTTTGGTCGCATTCGCAGTGTGAGGTCGGGCATTATCGTTTTTCAGTAACAATTTCAAGAGTTAGTGATCGTGAAATTTGTGGAACTTCCATAGCAAGGGCACTAAGTGTGAACTTACGGTTGTGCTTAATCTTCTCTTCAATTGTGTGAACCAGTTCATCAGTAACCACAGACAGGCGCCCACTTCGTTCTTCATCGTGCATTTGATCACGTCCTTCATTGAACAATCTGACCCATCTTCTAAACATTGAATCACTCATAGCATTTTCTCCATAAACCTCACCGATTTTCTGATGAATTTCCTTTGGTTTAACTTTCTTTCATTTGGAAAACGAATCACAGATCTGATTTGACATGTGGCGACATTTTCAATTACAGCTCAAATTATAAAGGAGTACTACAAAGCACACGTCAGCAGCAGCGATCTGAAAATGGCGTACATGTGTTCTCCTTGAGTCAGAGTAACTGCCGTGCGTGCTCGTAACTGCGATCGTAGCGCTGCCGCGGATAGAAATAGAAACAAAACCTACTTTGTGGACGAGCCTCGTATGTTCTATTGCACTATAAATCTTTTGGTGCGACAAAACATTAAGCTCTGATTCTAGAAATATTGATATGACAGTAATACAAGGATGTTGTATGGACTGCAAATATGCAAAATAGAAATTGAGCAAGACGTTGAATGTTATGTAAACATGAAACAGAATTGAAAATATAGTCCTTGTGGAAATGAAATTCCAAAGAGACAAAATACACTCCTGTAAATGGAAAAAAGAACACATTGACACCGGTGTGTCAGACCCACCATACTTGCTCCGGACACTGCGAGAGGGCTGTACAAGCAATGATCACACGCACGGCACAGCGGACACACCAGGAACCGCGGTGTTGGCCGTCGAATGGCGCTAGCTGCGCAGCATTTGTGCACCGCCGCCGTCAGTGTCAGCCAGTTTGCCGTGGCATACGGAGCTCCATCGCAGTCTTTAACACTGGTAGCATGCCGCGACACCGTGGACGTGAACCGTATGTGCAGTTGACGGACTTTGAGCGAGGGCGTATAGTGGGCATGCGGGAGGCCGGGTGGACGTACCGCCGAATTGCTCAACACGTGGGGCGTGAGGTCTCCACAGTACATCGATGTTGTCGCCAGTGGTCGGCGGAAGGTGCACGTGCCCGTCGACCTGGGACCGGACCGCAGCGACGCACGGATGCACGCCAAGACCGTAGGATCCTACGCAGTGCCGTAGGGGACCGCACCGCCACTTCCCAGCAAATTAGGGACACTGTTGCTCCTGGGGTATCGGCGAGGACCATTCGCAACCGTCTCTATGAAGCTGGGCTACGGTCCCGCACACCGTTAGGCCGTCTTCCGCTCACGCCCCAACATCGTGCAGCCCGCCTCCAGTGGTGTCGCGACAGGCGTGAATGGAGGGACGAATGGAGACGTGTCGTCTTCAGCGATGAGATTCGCTTCTGCCTTGGTGCCAATGATGGTCGTATGCGTGTTTGGCGCCGTGCAGGTGAGCGCCACAATCAGGACTGCATACGACCGAGGCACACAGGGCCAACACCCGGCATCATGGTGTGGGGAGCGATCTCCTACACTGGCTGTACACCACTGGTGATCGTCGAGGGGACACTGAATAGTGCACGGTACATCCAAACCGTCATCGAACCCATCGTTCTACCATTCCTAGACCGGCAAGGGAACTTGCTGTTCCAACAGGACAATGCACGTCCGCATGTATCCCGTGCCACCCAACGTGCTCTAGAAGGTGTAAGTCAACTATCCTGGCCAGCAAGATCTCCGGATCTGTCCCCCATTGAGCATGTTTGGGACTGGATGAAGCGTCGTCTCACGCGGTCTGCACGTCCAGCACGAACGCTGGTCCAACTGAGGCGCCAGGTGGAAATGGCATGGCAAGCCGTTCCACAGGACTACATGCAGCATCTCTACGATCGTCTCCATGGGAGAATAGCAGCCTGCATTGCTGCGAAAGGTGGATATACACTGTACTAGTGCCGACATTGTGCATGCTCTGTTGCCTGTGTCTATGTGCCTGTGGTTCTGTCAGTGTGATCATGTGATGTATCTGACCCCAGGAATGTGTCAATAAAGTTTCCCCTTCCTGGGACAATGAATTCACGGTGTTCTTATTTCAATTTCCAGGAGTGTAGTAGTTACTCAGAATGTGCAAGAAAAAATGCAACTATGGCATTGGAAGTGTATTGCATGTAATGAATGATAAACAAGTAATCTGAATCTGAAACATCGGTAGTCCCAGAGTTGGTTGTTTCAGCAAGTGGTAGCTGTCCCACTCGGCCATATTGCAACACGGTTTTGTGTGATCAGCCAGCCACTTATCTCTGTGCACTAACTGCAGTCTTTATCTTGTGCTATCTATGTTTTACTAGAGCATTTGACCAAATCTGTGGTATTGTAGAGGAGATGAAGGATAGTTGCTACTCACCATATAGCGGAGATGATGAGTCGCAGATAGGCACAACAAAAAGACTGTCACAAAATAAGCTCTGGGCCAAGAAAGCCTTTCTCTGACAGGCATACACACACACACTCAAGCAAACGCAACTCACACGTGCATGACCACAGTCTCTTGCAGCTGATGCACGACTCGAGTTATTTTGTGACAGACTTTTTGTTGTGACCATCTGCGACTCCGCATCTCCCCTGGATTTTCAATTGTTTGATTTTGTATTGTAAAGGACATGTGATTTTGCGACTTTGCAGGTGAACGTGTGATGGGAGAGAGTGAGTGCAGTTTTAAGTAAAACAGTCTCTTTTCTCTTTCCAGTATTTTAGACATTTTAACCACATTTGTTTTCGATTATTTTACTAAGGGGGTTGATAACCTAGGCATTGAATGACCATGAGCTAAAAACACACCCAGAGTGTTGTTTCATTACAAACGTTGCAGTGTCTCCTAAGTATTGTAACCATTGGCTTGAGAACTGTATGCTCTGACATAACTACATTCCATTACACGTGTGCACGCAGCTTCCTCGAGAAGGCAGTGAAGAAGGACGGTGTTCGCCTACAGGATGTGCAGACCGTCTTCAGCAGCGTCATCTCCAGTCCTCAAGGCGCACAGTTTGCACTCAGCTACCTGAAGCAGCACAATGATGAGGTCAAAGCAGTGTAAGTACCTGCAACTTCAATACTGTTGCCTATTTCCATCCACGTAAGATACCACATGTTATGAGGGTAAGTGAGAAATTAGTAAAAGTGTAAAGTTCCACACTCTGTCCCTATTCGGGCCACTCGGCCCCTCTGCCAATGGCATCACTGAATGTGGTATGTAGGGGCGTGTAGTCAGCACACCACTGTCCCGGTCACTGTCGGGTTTCTCGACTTTGGAACTACGATATTCGGTCGGATAGTTCCTCAGTTGGCCTAACTAGGCTGAGTGCACTCCATTCCAGTCCTCATTGTTGTTGTGGTCTTCAGTTGGAAGACTGGTTTTAATACAGCTCTCCATGCTACTCTATGTTGTACAAGCCTCTTCATCTCCAAATAACTACTGCAACCGATATGCTACTGACTCTGCTGACTGTATTCATCTCTTGGTTCTTCCTCTACGTTTTTTTCCTCCTCCCACTTCCCTCCAGTATGAAATTTGTGATTTCAGAATGTGTACTATCAATGAATCCCTTCTTTTAGTCAAGTAGTGCCATGAATCTCTTTTCACCCCATTTCTCTTCAGTGCCCCCTCATTAATTACCCAGTCTACCCGCTTAATCTTCAGAATCCTTCTGTAGCATCACATTTCAAAAGCTTCTATTCTCTTTTTGCCTGGACTGTTTATAGTCCACATGCCATCTCCATACAAGGCTGCACTGCAGATGTGTTACCTATACTGCTGTGCTAGTATAATGACTAGCACATCTGCCTAGCAACAAAGGAGACCCAGGTTCGAGTCTCAGGTGTGGCACAAATTTTAATTCATTTCTTCACTTTCCATCACTATCATTGATGAAGCTGAGACTCATATGTCTCAAGGAAAATTCAAATATATCAGATCTATAGATCAATACCAGAGAGGAAAGTTGCTACTCACCATATAGCAGAGATGCTGAGTCGTGATAGGCACAACAAAAAGATTCACCCAGTTGTAGCTTTCATCTACATCTACATCTACATCCATACTCCGCAAGCCACCTGACGGTGTGTGGCGGAGGGTACCTTGAGTACCTCTATCGGTTCTCCCTTCTATTCCAGTCTCGTATTGTTCGTGGAAAGAAGGATTGTCGGTATGCCTCTGTGTGGGCTCTAATCTCTCTGATTTTATCCTCATGGTCTCTTCGCGAGATATACGTAGGAGGGAGCAATATACTGCTTGACTCTTCGGTGAAGGTATGTTCTCGAAACTTTGACAAAAGCCCGTACCGAGCTACTGAGCGTCTCTCCTGCAGAGTCTTCCACTGGAGTTTATCTATCATCTCCGTAACGCTTTCGCGATTACTAAATGATCCTGTAACGAAGCGCGCTGCTCTCCGTTGGATCTTCTCTATGTCTTGTATCAACCCTATCTGGTACGGATCCCACACTGCTGAGCAGTATTGAAGCAGTGGGCGAACAAGCGTACTGTAACCTACTTCCTTTGTTTTCGGATTGCATTTCCTTAGGATTCTTGCAATGAATCTCAGTCTGGCATCTGCGTTACCGACAATCAACATTATATGATCATTCCATTTTAAATCACTCCTAATGCGTACTCCCAGATAATTTATGGTATTAACTGCTTACAGTTGCTGACCTGCTATTTTTTCAGCCACTTGGGCCTTTGTCAGCAGTAGACACCCACCCACACACACACTCACGCAAACGCAACTTGCACACACGTCGGGAGTCTTAGATTCCCATCATGCACCAGTGCATGATGGGAATGGCGACTGGGTGGGAGGAACGAGGAGGCTGGGGCAAGGAAGGGGCGGGATAGCATGGTGGGAGTGGCGGACAGTGAAGTGTTGCAGTCTAGACGGAGGGCAGGAGAGAAGGTGTGGAGGGGGTATGTGACGGAAAGGAGAGAAATAAAAAGAAATTAAAAGACTGAGTGTGGCGGTGAAATGACGGCTGTGTAGTGCTGGAATGGGAACAGGGACGGGTGGATGGGTGAAGGTTGAGGCTAGGAGGGTTACTGGAACGTAGGATGTATTGCAGGGATAGTTCCCACCTGCGCAATTTTGAAAAGCTGGTGTTGGTGGGAAGGATCCATAAGGCACAGGCTATGAAGCAATTATTCAGATGAGGGATATCACATTTGGCAGCGTGTTCAGCAACGGGGTGGTCCACTTGTTTTTTGGCCACAGTTTATCGGTGGCCGTTCATGTGGGCAGACAGCTTGTTGGTTGTCATGCCTACATAGAATGCAGCACAGTGGTTGCAGCTCAGCTTGTAAATCACATGACTGGTTTCACAGGTAGCCCTGCCTTTGATGGGATAGGTGATGTTAGTGACTGGACTGGAGTAGGTGGTGGTAGGAGGATGTATGGGACAGGTCTCGCAACTAGGTCTATTACAGGGGCATGAACCATGAGGTAAGGGATTGGGAGCAGGATGTGTAAGGATGGACGAGTATATTGTGTAGGTTTGGTGGACGATGGAATATCATGGTACTAGGGGTGGGAAGGATAGTGGGCAGGACATTTCTCATTTGAGGGCATGACGAGAGGTAATCGAAACCCTGTCGGAGAATGTAATTCAGTTGCTCCAGTCCCCGATGGTACTGAGTTACGAGGGGAATGCTCCTCTGTGACCGCACTGTGGGGCTTTTGGAGGTGGTGGGAGACTGGAAAGATAAGGTACGGGCGATTTGTTTTTGTACAAGGATGGGAGGATAATTACGGCCTGTGAAGGCTTCAGTGAGTCCCTTAGTATATTTTGAGAGGGACTACTCGTCATGGGAGATGCAAACGTCTACAGGTGGCTAGGCTGTACGGAAGGGACTTCTTGGTATGGAATGGGTGGCAGCTGTCGTAGTGGAGGTATTGCTGGTGGTTAGTAGATTTGATATGGACGGAGGTACTAATGTAGCCATCTCTGAGGTGGAGGTCAACATTTACGAAGGTGGCTTGTTGGGTTGATTAGGACCAGGTGAAGCAAATTGGGGAGAAGTTGTTGAGATTCTGGAGGAATGTGAATAAGGTATCCTCACCTTCAATACAGATAGCAAAGATGTCATCAATGAATCTGAACCAGGTGGGGGGTTTAGGATTCTGGGTTTTTAAGGATTCCTCTAATGGCCCATGAATAGGTATTGTTACATTCCATCCTGGATTTTCCATTGTTAGATCTATAGATCGTTTACGTATGAGGTACAGGCAGGCTTTCCCCATTACATACAAAGCTGGGATGCTATTCCAGTACTGGAGAACCTCGGCAATATTGATGATTTAGCAAGGGAAAAATGCACTGAAGACAGGAATTGAAGTTTGTGTAGGGAGGGCATTGGACTAGGGTCGTCTGTGCAGCTGTTACCTATACTGCTGCAGTGGTGTAATGGCTAGCGTACATGTGTAGTACGCAAGGAGACCTGGGTTTGAGCTGCAGCTGTGGCACAAATTATAATTCATACCTTCAGCTTCTATCAATATCCAGACAAATACCTTCAGAAAAGAGTCCCCAACACTTAAACCTACAATCTCTGACAATAAGGTGAATGAAGTCGGAACGGTCGATCAGGCAACACTGGCGACTAGAGATGGGCAAAACTGTTCTTTTCAGAGATTGGATCAGAACTGTTCACTCCCTGAAATGAATTAGCTCTTTTTCATGACTCACCACTCATTTACAATATAAAATAAATGGAAGGCACATTGCCCTTTAAACTTGGTTTATTCCAGTACTATACCTGTATTTTGATCTTATTTGATCCTATTTTGAAGTAACACAGATAATGAGTAAGAATTTTGTATTGTTTATTGAAATTTCCACGATACGACAAAGTTTTTGATTATTGATTTATTTTGCACTATCGTGGTTTTTTGGATGATCGGAAAATGTTGTAACTTGAGATTTACATTAACAATATATTTGGCTATA
The DNA here is from genome assembly GCF_023864275.1 of Schistocerca cancellata. Classification (NCBI taxonomy): domain Eukaryota; kingdom Metazoa; phylum Arthropoda; class Insecta; order Orthoptera; family Acrididae; genus Schistocerca; species Schistocerca cancellata. Next base: position 42,848,530 of record NC_064637.1, read on the forward strand.
ACGTATTAAAATTTCATTAACCTCATACAAATACATCGCAAGCCATATATTTTTAAAGTGAACGTTTCCTTTCGAAGACGCCTAAAATCGCAAAATCCGTACCAGAATAAGAAAAAAAAATATATAAATTTGACTGTAAAACGAAAGTGCTGCATATAGCCTTATGCAGAATAAAACAAGGAAAATATTGGTGTATCACATTTTGCGATACATTTATCGGTTCGCTCGTAATTAAAGCGTAAATTCGAGTGTCTATAATAAAAATCCTATAGTAAGAGGAGTCATCAGGAACCTAAACTAATCAGTTTAAACAAATAAAAATAAAATAAAAACAATTGATGTATACATAACATAATAATGTAATATACATAGCGGCATTACTACGAAGAACAATATCCAGTGGGGACGAACTCCGATGCAGAGGCGCTGAGTCGAGCAGGTCGAGCCGCGAGCTGTATTACTGCGTGAGCTGAGACCGCAGAGACCACAGTGACACCTGAGTCGCTTTGCTCGACGCTCTGGCTAGAGTCGAGACGGTGGGGCGAGCGTTGAGCGGGCGAGTTCCGAGGGAGGGGGTAGCGGTGAACTCACCCGCTCCGAGACAAATAGTTCGTTCCCTTGCGAGCGGGTTTTTGCAAGTAGTTCCTATGTTATCCGCTAGGTGGCTCTCTGTCCTGTTGCTCGCATCAACTGCCCAGAGGGCAGGACGTGCGACTGAAACGATCGCCGACAGAGTGCGATGCGAAGTTACGCTGCGCCAGACACTGTGCGGCAGACGACGCACAGAGACGCCACGGCATATGTAAAACACAAAATCCAATGGGGCACTGCACAATGCAGGTAGAAGCAGGGCAGAGGCCGGCGCTGGCTGTGTTGTGTGGCGTGCACTGTGCTGTGACCAGCAGAGGCGCTGCTGATATGCTCCGTCTCTCTCTCTCTCTCTCTCTCTCTCTCTCTCTCTCTCTCTCTCTGCCGTGGGAAACGTTTGGAGCTACCGTTCTTTTTTTCTGAATCACTGATTGTTCACTCCTTTGAAAGATTGAACTCTATGAATTAGTTCAAGAGCGGATCCCCCATCTCTACTGGCGACTCGTAACACTGCACCTGCGTGGTGGCCGGTGTTGACAACCTACCCCCACCGTAGTTCAGTTGAGCATCGTGTGTGTTCTGTGTTAGATCTGCTGGATGAAGTGCTTGTTTAGTACGTTGGTTCTGGACTGAGAACAGGACAATGAACGAGCAAAGGATTAATTTAAAGTTTTGTTTTAAGCTTGTCAATACAAGTTTGCAGTGGTCGTACATGTTTATAGGTATCAAGCACTGTCCATGAAGTGTGTGTACGAGTGGTTCGCCCGTTTTCGAGAAGGCCGGGAAAGTGTTTCTGACAATCCCTGCAGCAGACGGCTGACGACCGCCGTCAGTGACGAAAACATTGAGGAAGTGAGAATACTAACCACAAACGACCGTCTATTAACTGTGCACATGATAGCGGATGAACTGCAGATGAACCGTGAATCAGTGCGTCAAATCCTTACCCAGGAGTTAGGGAAGAGGAAAACGTGTTGTCGTCTTATACCACTCACTTCACTGATGATCAGAAGCATGCATATTTAGAGGCTTCACAAGATTTTGCCGAAACGGTGGTTGCAACACCCAATTTCTTCAACTGTGAAGTTCAAACCTGGTGTCTCTGGTACCCCTAAAATGAAATGGCAAAGCATGAAATGGCGTTCTCCGACATCACCTTGCCAGAAAAAGGTCACAGCCGAAAAACCACGCATCAAAACGATGCTCATCACCTTTTTCAACAGTCAAGGCATTATCCACAAGAAATTTCCTCCTGAGGGTCGACGTTGAACGCTGCATGGTACTTTGAAGTTTTGATCCATTTCACGCAACGCTTACACGGGGTACGACCCCAATACGCACAACAAGGTTCCTGGTTTTTGTCCACGACATTGCTCGCCCACGCACAGCCAATATCGTCAAACAGCTCCTGGAAAAAAGCGGATGGTGCAGCTTGAACATTCACCATACTCGCCGTATCTCAATCCTCCAGACTTCTTCCTATTCCTTCGACTCAAACTCGCTCTGAAAGGAGAGAGATTTGACGATATTCCTGACATCCAACAAAACGTGACGCGGCTTTTGAACAATGTCCCAAAGGAAGATTGCGCGCAGTTTCCAGGACATGTATTGCAGGCTCAGTGGTGCATAGTTATGGGAGGTGATTATTTCGAAGGACAGTAAGGTAACTGTAGTTCGTAGTTCATCTAAGCTAATGTTACAGGACTATTCACCGAACTTTATTGTCAGAGGTTGTATATATGATGTTAACAAGTTTCCCTTCTTCAGAAACGCTTTTCTTTCCATTACCAGCCTTCATTTTCTATACTGTGTACTTGGGCCATCACCAGTTATTTTGTTGCCTAAATATCCAAACTCATCTACTACTTTTAGAGTCTCGTTTCCTAATCCACTACCCTCAACGGCGCCTGATTTTATTCGACTACATGGCATTACCCTTTTTTTAATTGTTGTTGGTGTTCATTTTGTGTCCTCCTTTCAAGGCACTGTCCATTCCATTCAACTGCACTTCCAAGACATCCCGCCAAGGAAAAGTCCCCAGTGGTACCAGGAACCAAACATCATCAGTGAACAACAGAGAAATATGTCTGTGTCAGAGCAGACAGAACACTAACAAGGGAAACTCCCCATTGCATCCCCCCCCCCACCACCACAGATTTAGTGGCAAGATAGCCCAGAGGATAGCTCATCAAAAAATGAACACAGATCAAACATGAAAACAGGAAGAAGGAACTGTGAAAAAAAGCAAAATAAAAACAGTCTTCGGTCCAAGCTTAACAAGTTGTACACTACAGGCCATTAAAATTGCTACACCAAGAAGAAATGCACATGATAAACGGGTATTCATTGGACAAATATATTATACTAGAACTGACATGTGATTACATTTTCATGCAGTTTGGGTGCATCGATCCTGAGAAATTGGTACCCAGAACAACCACCTCTGGCCGTTATAACGGCCTTGATACGCCTGGGCTTGTCAAACAGAGCTTGGATGGCGTGTACAGGTACAGCTGCCCATGCAGCTTCAACACGATACCATAGTTCATCAAGAGTAGTGACTGGCGTATTGTGACGAGCCAGTTGCTCGGCCACCATCGACCAGACGTTTCCAACTGGTGAGAGATCTGGGGAATGTGCTGGCCACGGCAGCAGTCGAACATTTTCTGTATCCAGAAAGGCCCGTACAGGGCCTGCAACATGTGGTCGTGCATTATCCTGCTGAAATGTAGGGTTTCGCAGGGATCAAATGAAGGGTAAAGCCACGGGTCGTAACACATCTGAAATGTAACGACCACTGTTCAAAGTGCCATCAATGCGAACAAGAGGTGACCGAGACGTGTAACCAATAGCACTCCATACCATCACGCTGGGTGATACGCCAGTATGGCGATGACGAATACATGCATCCAATGTACGTTCACCGCGATGTCGCCAAACACGGATGCTACCATAATGATGCTGTAAACAGAACCTGGATTCATCCGAAAAAATGAGGTTTTGCCATTCGTGCACCCAGGTTCGTCGTTGAGTACACAATAGCAGGCGCCTCTGTCTGTGATGCAGCGACAAGGGTAACTGCAGCCGTGATCCCCGAGCTGATAGTCCATGCTGCTGCAAACGTCGTCGAACTGTTCGTGCAGATGGTTGTTGTCTTGCAAAAGTCCCTATCTGTTGACTCAGGGATCGAGACGTGGCCGCATGATCTGTTACAGCTATGGGGATAAGATGCCTGTCATCTCGACTGCTAGTGATACGAGGCCGTTGGGATACAGCACGGCGTTCCGTATTACCCTCCTGAACCCACCGATTCCATATTCTGCCAACAGTCATTGGATCTCGACCAACGCGAGCAGCAATGTCGCGATACGATAAACCGCAATCGCGATAGGCTACAATCCGACCTTTATCAAAGTCGGAAACGTGATGGTACTCATTTCTCCTCCTTACACGAGGCATCACATCAACGTTTCACCAGGCAACGCCGGTCAGCTGTATGAGTAATCGGTTGCAAACTTTGCTCATGTCAGCACGTTGTAGGTGTCACCACCGGCCCGAACCTTATGTGAATGCTCTGAAAAGCTAATAATTTGCATATCACAGCGTCTTCTTCCTGTCGATTAAATTTCGCGTCTGTAGCACGTCATCTTCGTGGTGTAGCAATTTAGTGGCCAGTAGTGTAATATTGAGCGCTGGCGAAAGACCATGGCGTTGTCGTTAAGTAGTGAAGGTGTTGGACATACAGCGGACGAGCTGGGTTCGAAACTCCCTCGTGTTGGTTATATTTATTTTCATTTTTTTCACAGCATTATGAGCTGCCCATTCGGTCATTGAAATGTTTATTCTCTCTCTCTCTCTCTCTCTCAGTACTCTTGGCAGTTGTCATACGATACATTGGTTATAGAATATGAGTCATGTGGTAAGAATACATTACTGTCGCAAGTAAACATGTGGACTAGTGAGAGCAGGGAAGGTCTCACATAGACGCCTCACAGAAATGAAAACAACAAATAAAGGGTGAGAAATATGTTACAAGAAAGGACTTCAAGAGTCAAAACTTCCAAAATGGAATGCAACTTCAAAAATACACTCCTGGAAATGGAAAAAAGAACACATTGACACCGGTGTGTCAGACCCACCATACTTGCTCCGGACACTGCGAGAGGGCTGTACAAGCAATGATCACACGCACGGCACAGCGGACACACCAGGAACCGCGGTGTTGGCCGTCGAATGGCGCTAGCTGCGCAGCATTTGTGCACCGCCGCCGTCAGTGTCAGCCAGTTTGCCGTGGCATACGGAGCTCCATCGCAGTCTTTACCACTGGTAGCATGCCGCGACAGCGTGGACGTGAACCGTATGTGCAGTTGACGGACTTTGAGCGAGGGCATATAGTGGGCATGCGGGAGGCCGGGTGGACGTACCGCCGAATTGCTCAACACGTGGGGCGTGAGGTCTCCACAGTACATCGATGTTGTCGCCAGTGGTCGGCGGAAGGTGCACGTGCCCGTCGACCTGGGACCGGACCGCAGCGACGCACGGATGCACGCCAAGACCGTAGGATCCTACGCAGTGCCGTAGGGGACCGCACCGCCTCTTCCCAGCAAATTAGGGACACTGTTGCTCCTGGGGTATCGGCGAGGACCATTCGCAACCGTCTCCATGAAGCTGGGCTACGGTCCCGCACACCGTTAGGCCGTCTTCCGCTCACGCCCCAACATCGTGCAGCCCGCCTCCAGTGGTGTCGCGACAGGCGTGAATGGAGGGACGAATGGAGACGTGTCGTCTTCAGCGATGAGAGTCGCTTCTGCCTTGGTGCCAATGATGGTCGTATGCGTGTTTGGCGCCGTGCAGGTGAGCGCCACAATCAGGACTGCATACGACCGAGGCACACAGGGCCAACACCCGGCATCATGGTGTGGGGAGCGATCTCCTACACTGGCCGTACACCGCTGGTGATCGTCGAGGGGACACTGAATAGTGCACGGTACATCCAAACCGTCATCGAACCCCTCGTTCTACCATTCCTAGACCGGCAAGGGAACTTGCTGTTCCAACAGGACAATGCACGTCCGCATGTATCCCGTGCCACCCAACGTGCTCTAGAAGGTGTAAGTCAATTACCCTGGCCAGCAAGATCTCCGGATCTGTCCCCCATTGAGCATGTTTGGGACTGGATGAAGCGTCGTCTCACGCGGTCTGCACGTCCAGCACGAACGCTGGTCCAACTGAGGCGCCAGGTGGAAATGGCATGGCAAGCCGTTCCACAGGACTACATCCAGCATCTCTACGATCGTCTCCATGGGAGAATAGCAGCCTGCATTGCTGCGAAAGGTGGATATACACTGTACTATTGCCGACACTGTGCATGCTCTGTTGCCTGTGTCTATGTGCCTATGGTTCTGTCAGTGTGATCATGTGATGTATCTGACCCCAGGAATGTGTCAATAAAATTTCCCCTTTCTGGGTCAATGAATTCACGGTGTTCTTATTTCAATTTCCAGGAGTGTATTAAAAATGTATGTTTGACAGAGCACAGACAAACTGTGATTGTGAAACGGTTGCATTCATTTATTCCAGATTATGTGACAAACTATTACGTTTTCATCATTTCCTTGGAAGTGATCACATTCACGTTCATGCAAACACCTAATTGGCCAAGGAGGCGTATCTCACTCACTTACCAGGTGTACAAATTCTGTGTGTCGGTAGGAGATTCTTATCATATAACACACATACTGTCACTAATGCTGTGTATGACACACTAGACATGTTTTCTGGTGAAGGATTCGGTTGACTTGTTGCCTTGTCATCAAACATTACGATTCCCATTTGAAAGCCAGTTCCTTTCAGCTGTTAATAGAGTAGTTGTGTAACATCAACTGCGTTTATAGGACCCTTGCTTACACCTCACTGTTGAAAATGTATGCTACACAACAAAATGGTTCAAATGGCTCTGAGCACTATGGGACTCAACTGCTGTGGTTATAAGTCCCCTAGAACTTAGAACTACTTAAACCTAACTAACCTAAGGACAGCACACAACACCCAGCCACCACGAGGCAGAGAAAATCCCTGACCCCGCCGGGAAGCTACACAACAACGCAGGCGCAGATTTGAATACAGCGAGCAGCGAAAAAATAAAAGTTTGTTTTCAGAGCGATGGAGGTTTGAATGCGACTTACCCACTTGGCAGTCCAACACTGTGACCACTTAACCATGACACCAGTGCTCTCTCAGATTCCTCTTTATTGGACTTCCCATCCTTAGACTGTTCGCACTTTCTATTTTGCTTTTTTTTTTCACAGTTCAGTACACCTTCCTGTTTTCACATTTGACCTGAGTTCATGTTTTGGCGGGCTCTCCACTGGGTCCTCTTACCACTAAATCTGAGGGGGGGGGGGGGGGGGAGATGCAACGGGGAGTTTCCCTTGTAAGCGTATTATTCACTGCTGTTATGTGACAGAGGTAAATTTGTCCACTAATTTGTGCCAAGACTCTTCATTTGTGGATACTACCTGATGCAGTGGTACTGTACAATGTTTACAGTAATCTCATACATTTGGGTAACACATACATAAATGTTAATCGACTTGCACATGTATAAAAAGGTTGGGCTATGAATGCTGTTATGCACAAATATTTATTTTATTGATGACAGTGTATTTCCTACCAGTCTGGGCATAATACACAGCAGTGTTTGTGTTACTGATCTGAAGACGGCTAGCTGTTTTAGCCAAAACTAGCTATCAACATTTATAAACAGATTTGCGATTTTGGCTAATAAAGGATTATTTGTAAAAGTCTATAACTTTAACAAGTAAAATATGAAGTATTTCAGTTGCCTTCATTTAAAGCCAGTGCAACGCTCAAATTTTATTGATTCCTACATAAAGATGTCTTTAAAACAATGTTAAAGGTTGTGAATGTTTACATTTTCAAGGATCGCTTATGCCGCTTTACAGTTACTTCTAGATACTTCTGTAATACAAATTTTCACTGGACTTAAGTGTGATCCTTCATCAATCTTGGTTGTGGTAACTGGTCTGTAGCATAGCCTAAGTCTAGGTTAGGTTGTGAGTTGAAGAAGCAAATCGAATGCGAATGCCAACTCTTTATATTTAAATACACTTTGCCATCCTTAAAATTTTTCGTTGTAAAATCTAAAACTACAATGAAAAATCAGAAAACTTATATTACATAAGGGGTAGGATATTCCGACGAGTATTTTGATGTATATGATGTACATATATCCAGTGTTTTTTTTTCTAAAAAAAAAGTTTGAGGGTACTCCGACATTGGATATAATGCAGTGAAAATTACTTATAACTAAAGCATGGGATACCACCCGTGTGCTTTTAGCCATGACGTCATCAACAATGCGAACTGGCTGCCAGCGATTCAGTTGTCGAGAAGCGTTGCTGCAGCTTCGAAATGCTTGAAACAGTCAATGACATCGCTTTTCCCACCAAAAACTGCACTAGTATCGTTTGTATTGCAATTACCAACACGAAAAAATGAAATATAAAATTTACGTCCGTGAAATAAATCTTTGCCACTCTTCCAAGTTCTCATAATCGTAAAAAAAGTACTTTGTCGACGAAAAAGTTTGGGGGTACGCAACCCCCAGCGTTTCCCCAGAAAAACAGCACTGCATATATTTTACATAAACTATGAGAAATGTGTTATGTAAAGGATTTTTGTCTTTCCTGATCTGAAACTACTAATCTGACTCAACTGGAATATGTGTAGACAAAATATCAATCTGTATATCTGTATGTCATTCAGTTACTTTAAATGGTATTGAACAATGATTAATGTGTGTGGCAGTAAGGAAGAAATTGAAAATATAGGCCAACAAAATAAAAGCAAAATGTATAAAATATGCAAGTAAACACAGGTCTCACATAATTCATTGCCAACTCATATTTGGATCTAGTTTTCCATTTTGTAGCTGTCCTAACATGCCAATTATGTACTCAACATCCAGAGTCAGTGTATTTGTTTCTTTTCTAATTTCATATGATCAAGATTTAGATTTCCCTAAATTGCTTAAGACAAATGCTGGGATTCTTTCCCTAATCTGAGGTTGTACTCTGTCTTTATTGACATCATTAACAATGGAACATGAAACACTATTCTTTCATCCTTTCTCTTATGATGTAAACTATTTCCTGAGCTAACTCTGGTTTCAAAGCTTGTGCTGACAGTTTTCTCAGAGCTGCAATCAATGCTTTCAGAAAGTGCATCACTCAGTGTTAGCACTGCATAACTGCTATTGTTCTTACACATCTGCCTACATTATTTGGTATTAATTTTGTTTCAGATTGGAAGAAATCGAGAAGACATCAAGTGTGGTGAACAGCATGGCCCAGTGGCTGCCAGCAAATCAGAGAGCAGAGGTGAGAATTATTCTGTATAAGCATGCTGCTGTGGCTCACAATTCCATTTATTTGTAACCGACCTGATATTCACTGAATACGATTTTCACTTTATTTCCTGTGGAGAATAATGAGCACAAATTCCAACAGAAAGGCAACTGTGCAAACCAGACATATTGCCCTACGGCAGGACTTACCAGACTGTGTATGTTCTCCTGAACACTGGGGTTCCATGGGAAATGAATAAGTGCTCCACAAAAAACTATTAACAACAAGGCCCTCTTTTGTGTGTTTGACTGTATTAATTCTCCTTCTTCTTTTTTATGTTATCCATGTTAAGACTTTAAGTTCAAGTAATCACTGAATAAAATAAGTTTTTTCCTCATATTTTTGTTATTAACATTCAACATAAAGAAGGTGCCAGGATGCTCAAAGTGTTCCATTAGAGGAAAAGTTTGCGAATCGCTGCCCTACAGGAACACAGGGACCATATAGTGAACAAAATGATCTTATTATATTTCAGTTTGTGAGACCTGAAACCGAGAAATTAAAAAAAAACTTTCCTTTAAACTATATATTCTCACAAAATTTATAACTGTGTGCATTAGAATCCACACAAAAATTTCATTTCTCATGCTCAGGCCCCAACTTCCCACTCTTTGCTGCTGCCCATTTAACAGAAAACTTGTCACTAAGTCTGCTGTCAGGTACAAGTGGGCTATACAAGTGTAGAAAGGAGAGAGAGTTCACGACTTCTCAAGTATAACCAAGGACTTGCGTCATTGGCTGTGAATTTATTTGAATGTTTAATCCCTACCCAGTAAATGTGTAACAATTACATTGTCACACACACACACACACACACACAGTCAACATACTAGCAAGTCTCTGGTGCACATGAGTGCATGCGTGCTCCCCACCTCGGCACACACAGATATGCTCAAAATGGAGTCTTTGAGAATTGCCATGGTCAAAATAACACTCAAATAGCTCACTTTTTGACCTCTTGGACATGATAGTGATGCTGCTCTGTGCCCAGTTTTGTTTAACAGACCACATATGTTTTCTCATGGCAGAGGTGTAATAAACGAGAATACTATCATTTTATTGGCTTTGGATGAACTTTGTACGTAGCTCATCTGAAGTGTGCACTGTAACATAAAATTTTTCCAGACATCTGTCTTCCTCTAATGGAGCACATTTACAGTTGTATACAATGTGTCACTTAAGTTTCATCTTTCTCTTTTCACAATCTACCAAAACTTTGTAAAATGCCATCTGGTAACAACAGTCAGTCACACGAAGTCACGACAAACCTCACACTCCTGCACGCTTCAGTAAGAGAGTACGACTCGACGAGTGCGAATTGACCTCAGTGCCACTGTTCTCATGCTCTTCATACTTACAGAACGACAGTGGGAAGGAAGGAAGCCGATATAGTACTGATGTAACAGTGGCACCTTCATTTCTAGAATATGCAATCTACACCATTATACTGGTACTAGTCCTGTTTCTGATCTCCAGTGCATGGGACACTGAGACACTGCCCCACATTCTGGACCACAGAGATCTCCAGATACGACACCATGCAGCTGTTTTTTGTGGAGATACACAAAGGAACATGTTTTGTTCCTCTTTCAGCTCGTGACATAAATATGGAATAACAGTAGCTGTGATTTCTGCCAGCCTATTTTAACTCCTTATTATCTTAAGTATTATATTTCAGGATATACTTCTTGCAGATGCCAGTTTAAGAATCTTGAGTTCTTACATTCCTTTCCCAATACATTTACTGCTTAATACCCTCTACTGATAATAAAAAATCAGTTTGAGCTGAATTGCAGTTCAGTATAATATCGAATACATTAAATCAGAAGAAGAAGAAAATACAGTAATGGACTCAAACATCCCAGAGCAAACAAACAAAGAACACCACGCATCAATTAAACAATCAGAGGAAAATGAAATCTTAAGACAGCCATCAGAACAAGCACCAATAGAACATGAAGTGACACACATGTCAGATATAGAAGAAAAATTTCAGCTAACAATATAGAATACAAAGACACAAATACAGATATTAGACCATTCTTGCATAGACCACCAAATAACCCACAAGTCGAAACAACAATAACAACTATCAATACAATCATACACAACAAAATAAATGAAAATACAACTATGGAAGAGTTACAACTACTGGTTTGTATAGGAGCACTCACTACACTAAATATACACACTAGGCAGAGATCAGAACAAACCAACACACAGAAGAAACCCACCAGCATGGCAACACAGGCTACGGATCAGGATAGAAAAACTGAGAAGAGACATCGGACAGCTAACACAATTTATAAGAAATGAAATATCAGACAAAAAACGAAAAAGGTTAGGTAAAATCTCACAACAAGAAGCGATAGAGCAGTTATATGAAAAGAAGCAGAAATTACAAGCATTGGCCAAACTACATAGAAGATACAAAAAAAGTGAAAATAGAAGGAAACAAAACCAAACATTCAACACAAACCAAAAGAAATTTTATCAGACAATAGATAACACATACATTAAAATAGACAACCCACCGAACATAAGAGACATGGAACACCCCTGGAGCAACATATGGTCGAACCAGGTACAACATGAAACAGGCATGCATGGTGGATACAAGCAGAAACAGACACATACAAGATGATACTACAAATGCCTGAAGTGATAATTTTGCAACATGAAGTCACCCGAGCAATTAATTCTACGCACCATTGGAAAGCCCCTGGAAAAGATAAAATAGCGAATTTCTGGGTAAAGAAGTTCACCTCAACACATTCACATCTAACTAAATTATTGAACAGTTACACTGCATACCCATACACATTACCTGATACTCTTGCACATGGAATAACTTATCTGAAACCTAAAGATCAAGCGGACACAGCAAACCCAGCAAAACATCGCCCCATAACATGCCTACCAACAATATACAAAATATTAACTTCAGTCATTACACAGAAATTAATGACGTAGAACAAAATTATAAATGAAGAACAAAAAGGCTGTTGCAAAGGAGCACGAGGATGTAAAGAGCAACTGATAATAGATGCAGAGGTGACATATCAAGCTATAACTAAACAAAGGTCACTACCACTACACTATGCATACATTGATTACTGAAAAGCTTTTGATAGTGTACCCCACTCATGGTTACTACAAATATTGGAAATATACAAAGTAGATCCTAAATTGATACAGTTCCTAAACATAATAATGAAAAATTGGAAAACCACGCTTAATATCCAAACAAACTCAAATAATATCACATCACAGCCAATAGAGATTAAGTGTGGAATATACCAAGGAGACTCATTAAGTCCTTTCTGGTTCTGCCTTGCTCTGAACCCACTATCCAACATGCTAAATAATACAAATTATGGATACAATATTACTGGAACATACCAACACAAAATCACACATTTGCTATACATGGATGATCTAAAACTACTGGCAGCAACCAAACAACAACTCAACCAATTACTAAAGATAACAGAAGTATTCAGCAATGGTATAAATATGGCTTTTGAAACAGACAAATGTAAGAAAAATAACATAGTCAGCGGAAAACACACTAAACAAGAAGATTACATATTGGATAACCACAGCGACTGCATAGAAGCGATGGAAAAAACAGATGCCTATAAATATCTAGGATACAGACAAAAAATAGGAATAGATAATACAAATATTAAAGAAGAACTAAATGAAAAATATAGACAAAGACTAACAAAAATACTGAAAACAGAATTGACAGCAAGAAACAAGACAAAAGCTATAAATACCTATGCTATACCAATATTGACCTACTCATTTGTTCCAGTATTTTTGTACTTGTTGTTTGATGTTTTCTAATTCTGACTGGGGTATCCTGTTATTTTTTATTATTACACAGATCTGATCAGCTAGTCGCTGTTCTGTTAAAAATTTTAATTCTGGATATCTGGTAATAAATTTTGTGTATACTTGTGACCTGTATCCAGTTGTGTTGGTTCCTAAGTTTGTTGCTTGGTAATAACAGAACATGAGGTGTCGGTTAACTTCATCTGACCATCTCATCCTCTGTCTTTGTTTTCCTTCTAGAGTGGTTGCAGGAAGCATATCCTGCAAAACACCTCCATTTGGATTTAAATCATTTTCTGTGTGCCTAGCAGTGTCGTTACCATTGTGGACAGGCATAGGGTTCAAGCGTCGTCCCCGACCATGACAGCGCTTGTCCGAGGCTTCATTAGTTCTGTCCTGAACCAACTAATCACACTAAAATGGGGGTTAGCCCTATTAGTGGTTTGTTCTTTTCGTCGCCTTTTACGACTGGCAGAACATACCGAAGGCCTATTCTTTTCCCGGGCCTCCATGGGGATTATTATTATTATTATCATTATCATTAGTTATGCTTTTTACAAATTGTCTTGGTTCAGGAATCGAAAATTTCTGTTAGGTGCATCACAATACAAATTGTCTGGGATCAGGAATCGAAAATTTCTTTTAGGTGCATCACAAATGGCAGTATTCCTTGTGAAGTTGCACGACATGTAATGCAATATAAACAGGATTCATTTTCTTTGAAAAATGCCTCTTCAGTGAAAAACATACTACAGTGAATATAGGTGCACACCTACGATGTTAAAGTTCATCGGTTCACGTCTCGTCTGGTTTCCTTCAGATTTTTTTTATTCAGCTTCACATTCTCTAAATGATTCTGGTACTTTCTTGTTTATTTAATAGAAGTACGTTCAGCGACATTAGTATGATTTGTTGTGATAAAGTGTTGCCAGACAAATATGCTACCTATAGAGCTTATTTTGGAGTTTTGCTTTTGTTGTTATTTAGTAGTTGATTACAAAAGAAGATACAATACATAAAATAGTTATAGTGTGATATCCCTACCCCCCCCCTGAAATCTTGGATGTGATGATAGACTGATTTGTAGTGTAACCCAAGGCATAGGTTAGTTCAAATGGCTAAATGGTGCAGATTTCCCCAGAATGTAAGATGTGAGCCATGCCCAGTGTGAAGTATCAGATACTAGCAGCAGCTGAGTATTACGAGAGCAGAAGTAGTGACTTAAAAAAGGAGCTGTCTTCCTCCTAACACACAGGCATAAATTAGTGTAGAAGCGATTACCACAATTTCCAATTAGAGAAGATTAACATTAGCCATTATTTGTTTTTAACACATTTTAAGGAAATATTTGGCTGTAATAGTGTTGCCATCAACTTTGCTCTAATGTGATAGCAATACACGCCAACTGCATTATGGCCAGGCACTATAGCTGATGATGCAGGCACTTGCCATTATATTGCTGAGTGGTCGCCGTTGGTGCCCACCAAGGGCATAGCATATTTGGTATTTTAGAGCTAGTGTGTCTCTGTTCTTGTCTGCAAATGCTTCCCCCTCACTCTCACCTTAACTTCCTACTTCTCTCATCGACAACACTGTAGTCACATCTACAAACATTCACTTGTTTTGATATTTGTTTGTTATTGTGAGTTTACAGCATGAGTTTAATATTGTGACTTGCATACAAGCAGAGCTACAGGACGTCAAAAGTACTGTGTACAAGGTTCCCAATATGAAAAAGGGCAGTAAGGCTGCCATTGGGGATGAGGTCAGAATCATGCATAATTTTGATGTGAGCTCTTTTCATATCTATTTCCATATGCAGGTGAACAAGAAAATATAAATGAAAACTGTATTTTTGCTTCAAACTCAATGTTACCCTTTAGGCTTCTACCAAAGCTTTGCATACTTCTGCTACAAAGAGGCTTATAGATTAATAGTGCTCTTTTAAAGAGGTACGTTAAACTTCTGTATTGATACAGAAATAGCTAAAAACTGGAAGATGATCGTTAATCCGGTTTAGCTGGCATATTCTCTCTCTTATTCGCACCAATTTTAGCAATTCTTGGACAGATACATGCACAAAATACACTCCTGGAAATTGAAATAAGAACACCGTGAATTCATTGTCCCAGGAAGGGGAAACTTTATTGACACATTCCTGGGCTCAGATACATCACATGATCACACTGACAGAACCACAGGCACATAGACACAGGCAACAGAGCATGCACAATGTCGGCACTAGTACAGTGTATATCCACCTTTCGCAGCAATGCAGGCTGCTATTCTCCCATGGAGACGATCGTAGAGATGCTGGATGTAGTCCTGTGGAACGCCTTGCCATGCCATTTCCACCTGGCGCCTCAATTGGACCAGCGTTCGTGCTGGACGTGCAGACCGCGTGAGACGACGCTTCATCCAGTCCCAAACATGCTCAATGGGGGACAGATCCGGAGATCTTGCTGGCCAGGGTAGTTGACTTACACCTTCTAGAGCACGTTGGGTGGCACGGGATACATGCGGACGTGCATTGTCCTGTTGGAACAGCAAGTTCCCTTGCCGGTCTAGGAATGGTAGAACGATGGGTTCGATGACGGTTTGGATGTACCGTGCACTATTCAGTGTCCCCTCGACGATCACCAGTGGTGTACGGCCAGTGTAGGAGATCGCTCCCCACACCATGATGCCGGGTGTTGGCCCTGTGTGCCTCGGTCGTATGCAGTCCTGATTGTGGCGCTCACCTGCACCGCGCCAAACACGCATACGTCCATCATTGGCACCAAGGCAGAAGCGACTCTCATCGCTGAAGACGACACGTCTCCATTCGTCCCTCCATTCACGCCTGTCGCGACACCACTGGAGGCGGGCTGCACGATGTTGGGGCGTGAGCGGAAGACGGCCTAACGGTGTACGGGACCGTAGCCCAGCTTCATGGAGACGGTTGCGAATGGTCCTCGCCGATACCCCAGGAGCAACAGTGTCCCTAATTTGCTGGGAAGTGGCGGTGCGGTCCCCTACGGCACTGCGTAGGATCCTACGGTCTTGGCGTGCATCCGTGCGTCGCTGCGGTCCGGTCCCAGGTCGACGGGCATGTGCACCTTCCGCCGACCACTGGCGACAACATCGATGTACTGTGGAGACCTCACGCCCCACGTGTTGAGCAATTCGGCGGTACGTCCACCCGGCCTCCCGCATGCCCACTATACGCCCTCGCTCAAAGTCCGTCAACTGCACATACGGTTCACGTCCACGCTGTCGCGGCATGCTACCAGTGTTAAAGACTGCGATGGAGCTCCGTATGCCACGGCAAACTGGCTGACACTGACGGCGGCGGTGCACAAATGCTGCGCAGCTAGCGCCATTCGACGGCCAACACCGCGGTTCCTGGTGTGTCCGCTGTGCCGTGCGTGTGATCATTGCTTGTACAGCCCTCTCGCAGTGTCCGGAGCAAGTATGGTGGGTCTGACACACCGGTGTCAATGTGTTCTTTTTTCCATTTCCAGGAGTGTATTTGAAATTGTGTTTCAACCTTCTGGTAAAATTGTGGATAAAATGTGTGTACCAAACATCAGCTCATGTGTTAGATTTCCTGAAGCATCCTGCTTGCTTTAAAAAGAACACATTTGGAAAGCCCAGTTTTTCTTGTACCTTGTGTGATGTAAAAGCAATAGATATAACAGAGATGCTGAGTCGCAGATAGGCACAACAAAAAGACTTTCACAATTAAAGCTTCCGGCCATTGGCCTTTCTCGCCAATAGACACATGCATGCACACACACACTCCACACTCATGGAAACGCAGTCTCAGGCAACTGAATCCACACTGCGAGCAGCAGTACCAGTGAATGATGGGCGTGGTGATTGGGTGGGGGAAAGATGGAGGCTGGGGTGGGGAGGGGGATGGATAGTATGTTGGGGGTTGCAGACAGTGAAGTGCTGCAGGTTAGATGATGGGCAGGGGAGAGGTCTGGGGGGGGGGGGGGAAGTAGCAGAAAAGGAGAGAAATAAAAAGACTGGGTGCGGTGGCAAAATGATGGCTGCATAGTGCTAGAATGGGAATAGGGAAGAGGCTGGATGGATGAGGACAGTGACTTCATTCCAAAAATATGCTTTTGCACTATCAAAACTAATGTCCCATTATTCTGTTTTTTGAAACCTGTTTGCCCCTTGGAGTTACTCCCAAAGGCTAACATTGAATGTTCTTGTTTCTGTATGTAATCCTACTCTACACCAGGCTCTTTTACAGTTTCAAATACAGCAATCTCTTGCACTTTCCCAATCTATGACATATATGCCTCATATGGCGATTTCCACTCCACCAGACTTCTCTTCTTCTACAAAATCCTTCAGTTATCTATCCCTCATATTTCCTTAGGTGGTATGAAGCCAACTTCAGACTGCAAAAACATGCCAGAGCTCACCTCAAAGAGATATCCCACCTTCTCCTAAACTACTTTAATAGTGGTGTTTCTTATTCTGTCCCTCTGCAGCTCCCTAAACAGCCACACCATCAACCACCACTCCTCTCCTACAAACCAAATTTGGCCAACCTCCACAACTACCTTAACATTACCAGCTTGGCCAACCTCCTTAATATTACCCAGCCTTCACTACTGTCTCCCAGACCAATAATAACTCATAGTCACAAGAATCAGTCACAACAGCGCAGTGTTCTCCACCTCTCCCCTCCTGAAATATCTATATTATTCAAGGACCTCACTTTCACCTCTAAACTTGCATTGAATCACGCAGCTTTGGTGTAGGACCTACTTTTCTTCACACATATCACTTTGCAACACAATCCCAAAACCTTTCTAACAGCAATCCTGGCATTGAACACTGCCTTGAACAGTTCCAATCGTGATCCCAACTTGATCCACACAACTATCTCAATATCATCTCTTACAAGCCTTCCAAGTGTTCCTAAGATCCAGCATTGTTTCACAATTCTTTCTCAGGTTCCTAATACATGACCCTAACCTACCATCTGCAGTACTCCACACTCTGAGCTTACTAAAAGCTGATGACGCATCGTTATCCTCTCAACAGACAAAGGATCTACGACTGTAGTACTTGACTGACAGGAAAATGGTAGTGATCTCTATGTCAGCTGTCTGACACCTCTATGCACAGTATCTGCCATCAAGATCCCATCCTGTGAATCAAACTGATCTGCAGTCCCTCCTTAGAAGTCAGGCCCCTAACAAGGACTAATACCTCAATCCATGGAACTCCTTACCCCACCCAAACCACACGCCCCCACCTTTTACCTTCTTCCTATGGTCCACATTCCAATCATCCTGGCCGTCCTATAGTTTCTGGCTTCAAAGCACCCACCGAACATATATTTGCCTTAGTTGCTCAACACCTTCAAGCCATAGTACAAAGACTTCCCTCCTATATAGACTCCAACCATTTCCTAGATCATCTGAAATCCGTGCCCATCCCACTTCCACCAGACACCTTGCTTGTCACCATTCATGCCACCTCCCTCTATGCCAACATCCCCCACATTCATGGTCGGTCTGTTGCTGGACATTTCCTCGGTCAGTACCCACCTTTCCAAACCTATGACACCCTTCCTGCTCACCTTAATCAACTTTATACTTACCAACAACTATGTCAAATTTGAGGGGCAGGCGGGGATACAGTAATATCAGGGTTACACCCATGGGAACTGGAATGCCTCCTTCCTACGCCACCCTTTTCAAGGGTGGCTTGGAGGGGACTTTCCTGGGAGTCATAAGCATTTACCCCTGGTTTGGTTTAGCTACATTGATGACATCTTTGCTGTATGGACTCATGACGAGGCTGACCTGTTGTATTCCCTGGAATCTCTAAGTACCTTATTCCAGTTAAATTTCACATAGTCCTATTCTGAATGCCATGCTACTTTCCTTGATGTTGAGCTCATACTGAAGGTCTGGTACACACTTCTGTCCACATTAAATCTACTAGCAAACAACAGTACTTACATTTTGACAGTTGCTATCCTTTCCATGTCAGACATTCCCTCCCACATAGGCTTGACATTTGAGGCAAACGTTTTTGTTCGGATGCGGACTCTGTACAGCAATACACCACCATTCTCACCTGAGCCGTCACTGGACATAATCACCCCACCAGCCTACTTCAAAAGCAGATTTCTCAGGCAATCATATCCAATCCTGGTACTGCTGATCCCTCCAAAAAACAGCTTACTAGTACATGGCATGTCGCTCAATATTATCCTTGTCATGAATGTATTAGTGAGCTACTTCAACAAGGCCATGACTTCCTAAAATCATGCCCTAAAAGGAGGTCCATTCTGTCTGAGACTTTGCTCACCACACCTAGCATAGCTTTCCGTCGCTCTCCCAATCTCTGCAATATGCTTGTCAGACCCTATGCTTCTTCTGCACCATCTCCCTATCCTATGGCTCCTACCCCTGTGACCATCCCCGCTGCAAAACTCGCCATATACACCCTCCTACTATCACCTATGCAAGCCCTGTAGTTGGCCAAACATATACTACCAAAGGGAGAGCCATCTGTGAAGTGACATGTCATATACTAGCTGCTACGTAAATGGTGTTCGGCCTTTTAGCCTTTACAGAAGTATCCGGCAGTGGCTGCTGCCAGTTAATGAATATCTTGCCTCAATCCACATCCTCCATCAACGGATATACAAATGTATAAATGAATGAACGAGTGAATGAATGTATGCTGGTTTAAGCAGGCAACAATGGGTAATCTACTAGTGTTAAGCAAGTTATCGCTAACTGTAGAATCCCTCTTTTCCAGTTGCTCGAGGCTGTGTCCAGCTGGGGAATCAGCGCGTCTCTGGAAAAGACCATCAGCTCGCTGGACAGGTGGATGGAAAGGAATGAGCCGACACTCAGGACGTGGCTGCAGAGTGTAGCCCCCGTCCCCACCACCAGTGACGCCCCCGCCACCAGTGACGCCCCCGCCACCAGTGACGCCCCCGCCACCAGTGAAGCCCCCGCCACCAGTGAAGCCCCCGCCACCAGTGAAGCCCCCGCCACCAGTGAAGCCCCCGCCACCAGTGACGCCCCCGCCACCAGTGACGCCCCCATCAGCACCGACGCCCCCGGCTCCAGTGCTGCCATACTGCCAGCCATCACAAGCATTGCTCTGGGGCTCACTGTCGTCTGGGCACACCTGAACGCTGCTGCTGTATAAAACAGACATTTTAATCCCACTATACTTACTCATGGGGTACAGGGAGCAATGGAGGGAGACTGTAACCAAGAAATGTCACAAGAGAGAGAGTGTGAGAGAGAGAGAGAGAGAGAGAGAGAGAGAGAGAGAGAGAGAGAGAGAGAGTGTGTGTGTGTGTGTGTGTGTGTGTGTGTATATGAGAGAGAGAGAATGTTTTCTGTATAGTTAGAGCCCAACCAATAATAATGTCTGTGACACTAAGATAGATATGTACTTTGTAAACTATTGTAGAATTTCACTTTAATATACTAATTACAATTTGCAGATATTTGCTCAATAAAAACAAAGTACAACAGTATCAAATATTTTATATTTTTTCAGTTTGTTCCTCTCTTAAGTGCTTCCACATCTACATACATACTCTGCCATCCACTGTACAGTGCATGGCAATCTGTACCTTGTATCAATACTAGTCATTTCCTTTCATGTTCCACTGACAGATGGAGTGAGGCAATTGTCTATATCATTCTGTACAAGCACTGATTTATCTTCACATCGCAGATTTTATGTGAGATGTAAACTGGTGGCAGTAGAATCTTTCTGCGGCCTGCCTGAAATGTCAGTTCTCTGAACTTCCTCAGTACTGTTTAAAAAAACATCTGCCATCCAGGGATTCCTTTTCGATTTCCTGAAGCACATCCAAAATACTCGCCTGTCAATTGAACCTACAAACTGTGTAGTTGTAACTAAAGTACAGCCTCTCACACAGGTCCAGTGTACGCTGTAATCATTGTTATGGCAGCAAACCTTGGTAGCTATGCTTAAGTGTTAATGTGGAACTGATTTACACCGGAAAAAAATTAGTTTCAATTTTGTCCAACAGGTGCAAATCTGGCACTTTACACTTTGTGTATGACAGTAAGACATCCATGCTGTCATTTGACAAGCCACAGTGTGACTACATAGTACGGCTACCGAGAAGAGAAACCGTGCTGCATTGAGAGAGTATCACCAACTGAAAGTCTGAGGAGAGGCCCAATATCATTGCATTTATCGTAAATCTCTCACACAGGACAAAGACCCAAGCGACTGGAAAAAAGCGCAGGTGACTCCAGTATACGTTGTTGTTGTGGTCTTCAGTCCTGAGACTGGATTGATGCAGCTCTCCATGCTACTCTATCCTGTGCAAGCTTCTTCATCTCCCAGTACCTACTGCAACCTACATCCTTCAGAATCTGCTTAGTTTATTCATCTCTTGGTCTCCCCCTACGATTTTTACCCTCCACGCTGCCTTCCAATACTAAATTGGTGATCCCTTGATGCCTCAGAACATGTCCTACCAAACGATCCCTTCTTCTGGTCAAGTTGTGCCACAAACTTCTCTTCTCCCCAATCCTATTCAATACTTCCTCATTAGTTATGTGATCTACCCATCTAATCTTCAGCATTCTTCTGTAGCACCACATTTCGAATGCTTCTATTCTCTTCTTGTCCAAACTATTTACCGTCCATGTTTCACTTCCATACATGGCTACACTCCATACAAATACTTTCAGTAATGACTTCCTGATACTTAAATCCATACTCGATGTTAACAAATTTTTCTTCTTCAGAAACGCTTTCCTTGCCATTGCCAGTCTACATTTTATATCCTCTCTACTTCGACCATCATCAGTTATTTTGCTCCCCAAATAGCAAAACTCCTTTACTACTTTAAGTGTCTCATTTCCTAATCTAATTCCCTCAGCATCACCCGACTTAATTAGACTACATTCCATTATCCTCGTTTTGCTTTTGTTGATGTTCATCTTATATCCTCCCTTCAAGATACCATCCATTCCGTTCAACTGCTCTTCTAAGTCCTTTGCTGTGTCTGACAGAATTACAATGTCATCGGCGAACCTCAAAGTTTTTATTTCTTCTCCATGGATTTTAATACCTACTCCGAATTTTTCTTTTGTTTCCTTTACTGCTTGCTCAATATACAGATTGAATAACATCGGGGAGAGGCTACAACCCTGTCTTACTCCCTTCCCCACCGCTGCTTCCCTTTCATGTCCCTCGACTCTTATAACTGCCATCTGGTTTCTGTACAAATTGTAAATAGCCTTTCGCTCCCTGTATTTTACCCCTGCCACCTTTAGAATTTGAAAGAGAGTATTCCAGTCAACATTGTCAAAAGTTTTCTCTAAGTCTACAAATGCTAGAAACGTAGGTTTGCCTTTCCTTAATCTTTCTTCTAAGATAAGTCGTAAGGTCAGTATTGCCTCACGTGTTCCAGTATTTCTACGGAATCCAAACTGATCTTCCCCGAGGTCGGCTTCTACTAGTTTTTCCATTCGTCTGTAAAGAATTCGCGTTAGTATTTTGCAGCTGTGACTTATTAAACTGATTGTTCGGTAATTTTCACATCTGTCAACACCTGCTTTCTTTGGGATTGGAATTATTATATTCTTCTTGAAGTCTGAGGGTATTTCACCTGTCTCATACATCTTGCTCACCAGATGGTAGAGTTTTGTCAGGACTGGCTCTCCCAAGGCCGTCAGTAGTTCCAATGGATTGTTGTCTACTCCGGGGGCCTTGTTTCGACTCAGGTCTTTCAGTGCTCTGTCAAACTCTTCACGCAGTATCGTATCTCCCATTTCATCTTCATCTACATCCTCATCCATTTCCATAATATTGTCCTCAAGTACATCGCCCTTGTATAGACCCTCTATGTACTCCTTCCACCTTTCTGCTTTCCCTTCTTTGCTTAGAACTGGGTTTCCATCTGAGCTCTTGATGTTCATACAAGTGGTTCTCTTATCTCCAAAGGTCTCTTTAATTTTCCTGTAAGCAGTATCTATCTTACCCCTAGTGAGATAAACCTCTACATCCTTGCATTTGTCCTCTAGCCAGGCCTGCTTAGGTATTTTGCACTTCCTGTCGATCTCATTTTTGAGACGTTTGTATTCCTTTTTGCCTGCTTCACTTACTGCATTTTTATATTTTCTCCTTTCATCAATTAAATTCAATATTTCTTCTGTCACCCAAGGATTTCTACTAGCCCTCGTCTTTTTACCTACTTGATCCTCTGCTGCTTTCACTACTTCATCCCTCAAAGCTACCCATTCCTCTTCTACTGTATTTCTTTCCCCCATTCCTGTCAATTGTTCCCTTATGCTCTCCTTGAAACTCTGTACAACCTCTGGTTCTTTCAGTTTATCCAGGTCCCATCTCCTTAAATTCCCACCTTTTTGCAGTTTCTTCAGGGGTATACAAGAAAGGTAAAAGAACGGATTCGCAAAATTACAGAACAACATCCCTAACTTCTATTTGCTGCAGAATTCTTGAACACATTCTCAGTTCAAATGTAATAAACTTTCTTGAGGCTAAGAAGTTTATGACCATGAGTCAGCATGAGTCATGTGAACCTCGGCTTGCCCTTTTCTCACATGATATATTGAGAACTATGGATGAAGGGCAACAGACAGATTCCATATTTCCAGATTCCTGGAAATCATTTGACACGGTGCCCCGCTGCAGGCTGTTAACAAAGCTATGAGCATATGAAATAAGTTCACAGATATGTGAGTGGCTCGAAGACTTCTTAATTAATAGAACACAGTATGTTGTCCTTCGGTCTATTGGAAGAATTTCAGGAAAGAGTGGTTCAAATGGCTTCAAATGGCTCTGAGCACTATGGGACTCAACTGCTGAGGTCATTAGTCCCCTAGAACTTAGAACTAGTTAAACCTAACTAACCTAAGGACATCACAAACATCCATGCCCAAGGCAGGATTCGAACCTGCGACCGTAGCGCCTTGCGGTTCCAGACTGCAGCGCCTTTAACCGCACGGCCACTTCGGCCGGCCCAGGAAAGAGTGGTTCACCTGTAAAGGAGACCACATGTAGGAAGCTGGGGCGACCTACTCTTGAGTACCGCTTGAGACTTTGGGGTCTGTACCAGGTCTGATTGAAGGAAGACACCGATGCAATTCTGAGGAGGCCTGCTAGATGTGTTGTAGGAAGGTTTGAACAAAACTTAAGTGTTACAGAGATGCTTTGTGGACTCAAATGGAAATCCTTGGAGGGAATGTGGCGTTCTTTCGATGAAACACTATTGCGAAAATTTAGAGAACCGGTATTTGAAGCTGACTGGCAAAAAATTCTGTTCCTGCCAACATACATCGTGTGTAGGGACCACAAAGATACCAGAAATTAGGGTTCATATGGAGGCGTACAGACAGTTGTTTTTCCCTCACTCTATTTGCGAGTGGAAATGACAAATAGTGGTACAGGGTGCCTACCACCACACACCTTCGCGAGGACGACGGTTCAACCCCGCGTCCGGCCATCCTGATTTAGGTTTTCTGTGATTTCCCTAAATCGCTCCAGGCAAATGCCGAGATGATGTCTTTGAAAGGGCATGGCCGACTTCCTTTCCCATCCTTCCCTAACCCAATGAGACCAATGACCTCGCTGTTTGGTCTCTTCCCCCTAATAAGCGCCCCCCCACCCCAACTACACACCTTATCGTGGCTTGAAGAGTATCTATGTAGATGCAGACACTGTTTAACATGTTGAGTGCCATGGCCAAAATTAGTAACCTGCTCCCAGAACCCTTGTTAAGTGTTGTGGCGAAATAAATAAAAAAATTAAATTTATTGATTTTTTGAAAAGAGGAAAAATTACGTACATGGAACTGTAACTTTAGAATTTTTGAAGGGCTTTCTTACGGACTCTATTGACCGGCTTGAATGCGGACAAATTCAGTGCTGCGTGAAATATGCCTGTAATATAATTTACCATTCCGATTAATAACATTTTTGAATTCCACGTCATTGTTGATTTATTCAGAGTTCTCACCTTAGACGTAAAATTCGTCTTTCTCCCACAGTATTAATTCATTTGTCGCCATCGGTGTTCTTCTCTTTGTTGACTGTGTGTATCTTCCTGAGTTGGCATCGGTTCACTTCACAAAGACGGTGGAACCCAAGGAAATACATTGTTACGTCACTTTAAATAATTCTCGTAAAACTTAGAGACTTCTCACTAGTTTTTATTCACAACGCAATAAGACTTGCTGTGCTCGTCGCACAAACCATAATTACTAACTATATGGCTGCCTTTCCGCACACTCCAAAAATCACGTCCATCCTCCACAAGGCAACAATCGAAAGCGTCCCTTAGCTCCTTGGAGTATGAAACAAAAGAGAATCCAATGTGAACATTACAAAGATTATAATCTACATGCCTCTCAATTTAATCTTTGGCGCAGCTTTTAAGGTATTGTATATCTCTGCGTCGGAATGTGTCATTACAACTGCCTCCCTACTGTACACTGTCACTAGAAAACTTTATTTGGTTGACAGGATACAGTAGTCGGCCTTGCAATTGATAGGTTTGGGGGTCTTTTATTTACAAACTTCATTTTTATTGTCTCATTTTCATTGCACTGTGAATTCTTTGGTATTACTGAGTGTGTGTCAGTTTTTTGGTATACTTGTGCAAATATTTACAAACCTTAATCCTAATATACAAAGTTTTGGTTAATACTGAGAAAACGACATCATATGGTAAAGTTTGTACAATAAAATATACCATTAATGCTACGTTATTTACAAATGTTTCCTTCCTCATCACAGGTGAAAATTTCATCAGAGGTGAAAATTATGTCCTTGTATTGCTTTCTGTATTTATTCTGGGGCGACGAGCTTTGTTCGCTAGCCGCAGTGTTGAATATGGGCGGGTGATACGCGCGCCTGATTGTTTGGTCGTCCGTTAGCTGGCGACGTTGGTTGAATGCGCGCGCCAGTGCACTGGATATACACCGACGTGCAAGTACCGTCGAGACTTCCGAGCCTCAGTATGCGTGTGCTTTTAGTAGTTCCTTCCAGTACTTAGACTGGATACGACGAGGTACATTGGAATATGTGCCCCGAAGAACACACCACACTATGTGCGAGGCGGAGGACGATCCCGTCGATGCAGCTCCAGGTAAGAAGCGTACCATGTCAAACTTGTTTGGCATTGTCCTTTCCTATTGTGACGCCATGGGTCGTTTGACGATACAAGCATCAATTTTCGATGTCACTTGTTTAGGCTCGCTGACACTTGCAACGTAGCACTACTTTGCACAATTTTAATTTCTACACACACCACTTTAACCGCGAGTATTGCGATCGAAACTTTCTTTTCACTACACTTTTTTCTTCGCATTAACCCCTTTTACCTATTGTACCGAGATTCATTTCCCCTCAATACTTCTGGTCAATGTATATAAGTATTCACAAATTTGTAAGTCACGGGACTTGGCATGAAATACAAAAAACATCACATACAGTGGAATAACATATAACACATACAATACATTGGTTACATT
The DNA here is from genome assembly GCF_023864275.1 of Schistocerca cancellata. NCBI lineage: Eukaryota > Metazoa > Arthropoda > Insecta > Orthoptera > Acrididae > Schistocerca > Schistocerca cancellata. The sequence continues at coordinate 42,874,912 of NC_064637.1, forward strand.
AATTACAGGAAAAAACTATCGACGAAATTTGAAAAATTTTTGACCACTCATAGTGGCTTCTTCGTCTTGGATTTTACTGACACACACACCTTTTTCCATTAATCTGTTAGAAGGAACAAGTCCTTTGTTTTCCTTCTTGAACTCGAGTGCAAGTTAAGGTTTACCTTCGTTACGTGTTCTTCATACGCAACGACATGCCTCAGCATGCAGAGAACACACCTGTAGCCGCTCCACTGCAGCTTGGAAAGGGAATGTTCTACCGTCTACTTAGGGTAATGGCAACGACTACGTGTATGCTACGGTTTTTACATATAAAATCTGAAAATGCACGAAATAATCATTTATATGCAGCATAACCCAAATATGTACAGCGTTTTGTGCTTAAGCACGTTCTGGTGTGCTTCTAAATCATTACTTCTACTAAAACTTCCTACATCAACATGGATATATAAACATAAAACCTTGAAGTTCGGGGTGTAACTACTATTACTATGTTCAGTGTTTCATAATAGCGGCACGCCCTCGTATGCGTGTATCATCTTCAGTTAAAGTGCGCTTATAGGCGTCTTGTGTTATCATGAGAGAAAAAATACAGACTTTTTAATGCATCGGTTGTCATGAAAATCTATGTACACGAATAATCAGACTTTCATAGCTTCTGTGCAGCATGAAATTCTGTATGACGTTTTTTTTATAGTTTATTTTATAGACGATTCCTTTGGTTACAGGTCGTCGATCACACTACTTACCTGTTTCTCGTATAGCGGCGATATCATTTTCATGCTTTTTGACTGTAAATCGTGATATGTATGAAAGATATAATTTTAACATGATTTAGCCTTTCATTTTTCAAGTGGGTAAAGTAATTCATACCTTCCTTCTGCATACATGAGTGAAGCATCGCTAATGTTGCACTGTGTATCAGGTTTTTCGTATTTTCTCGTAAACTCGCAGGGTCTTACGGTTTTTATTAAGTTGTTTCTTGACGTTAGGTATACCTGTTTATATGAGGTTGTCTTAGAGTTTAATTTTCCTTATACACTTCTAAGTTGTTTAGGTTCCGTACATGTACAGAGCTTCTTTCGCCTTTCACACATTCATACATACGTTTATACACACAAAAAATATCTACCACTATAATATACACTTTGCTGGTGGGGCCCTTTTTCGGTACCCTGCACCATTCCCTCAATATTCCAAAATAATTGAGGGTGTGCTGAGCATCATCCCCTCATACTAATAATACTTGCAACTAAATATTTCTTCTTACATACATAACTGCCGTACGGTCCATTGATACGCAATCAATCATTCCATGTTTTCCTTCTTTGCACTTTACTTTCGCTTTCGTACATGTACCCTCGTGTATAGCTTATATATTCTACAAAGTTGTTTGCTGAGTGCTTTAGGTATTTCCTAACGCTAATGTGTCTCTATCTCTATAAACCCTTAGGTATTTGTTTTGGGGGCGATTCAGTTCGTTACTCACGTTGCATAGATCTGTTTATTATTTTCCTATTTTAAAGCTTGTGTCATTCTCTTCCTTAGTCACAAAAATTAACGCGTTTTCCTTGTTGTTCATTCTGAAAATCGCTCGCTACTGTGTAATGTAAATGTATGCGTTATCTCTTTGCTTTCCTCTTTGCCGCTAGCTTTTCCCTATATGTAATCATGTGTTGTTCTCGTGTACATAGACTTTCTTCCGGTTATATATCTGCATTATTTTTTTTCCATTGTGCTATTTTCTTTCTCCTTCCGTACAAGCTAAGATTTTACTCAACATAATATAATATGACAATACCGTCCATGACCAGTATGTACTTGTATGTTCACTTTTATTACGTAATACCAGCTTATAATTAAACTTTCTAAGCTACTATTTACAAGACTTGTGTACCCTTTTCTCTCTTGTTTTTGAATGACTTTCGTCTCTATGTCTCATAGTAAGCATGGTCTCCAAACTTTTAAACGTTCCGCGCATGCGCGCTTATGTACTATGGCCGGACTGCAGGCGCGGGGAAAACTCTGCATTGTTGGCGAACATTATTCGTGATAGCCGCCATCGTGTAATATGAGTCACGTGTCGTCTGGACTTGACCGCGCATGCGCCTTCGCGCTTTGTATACAATCAGCTGATCGGACAGGGAAAGGGGTGGGGGGAGATTTCTCCCCAGCTCGCTGCCTACAGCGCGGCCAATGACCTCGTCTTGCCATGCAGTATCGCGTGCTCATCAGCTGAGCGTTGGATTGCAACTTCGACGCGTGGCTTGTTGCTCGTCTCAAGCGAACAAACTCTAGCCTTCGCGTTAATTTGGCATTGTTCCTCTCTCTTAAATAACTGAGTTAGACTACAAAAGTACCGTATGGTTTATTTTATAATGTTAAGACTCATAGTAACACATGTTTCATTAGTTGTGGTTAACTATGCGTTTTTAAGCTGGCATATGCCACCAGTTGGTTACTAGTCACGATGTTTAATTGAAACTTAAGTTATGTTTTCTAGCTTAATGCGTGTTTTTCACTGACTGTCCTTTTTTGTTCGTGTTCGCAAGGTTCTTAGGTTAATGACAGCAATTTTACTATGTGATCCAAGGTTGTATAATTTCAATTTTGCTAAAATAACATATAACCTTTAATGAAAAAATTCCTTGATATCCTTGTGGGGGTATAACCCTTTCACCTTGCCCGTTCGTGTGTTACCTAACAGATAACATCCTGGGTGAGGTTTGTCTATTATAATGAAAGGGCCGTCATACAACAACTGCCACTTTTTGTTTAATGCCTTAATTTTAGAGGATTTTGGGTGGGTACGTAATAGTACTTCCTGTCCAATGTTAAATTCTGTAACCTTTCTTATCTTTTTGTTGAACTGCTTTCTCCTTATTTCTGCTTGTTCTTCCATCTGTAGTAATGCTTGACGTACCTTCTCGTCTAGTGTTAGTTCCTTTGTGGCTAATTTAGGTAAAGGTTTAGCCCATTCGCCAAGTTCTGTGCCTTGAAACATTAACTCTGTAGGTGTAAAGCCTGTTGAAGTATGAATTAAATTATTTACTGTATGCTGAAATGGAGCTATGTATTCTACCCATTTTGTCTGTTTATTTGGTATATAAGTTCTTATAAAGCGATTAAATTCTTTAAAATTTCTCTCAATCGTGCTCGATTCTGGGTGAAATTTGGATACTAATATATGTTTTATGTTTTGAGATTCGAGAAATGTTTTCCATTTATTACTAGTGAAGTTTGTTGCATTATCAGTTAATATAATTTTCGGTTTTCCCACTAGTGGTATGTAGTCTTCTATCATGCGTTTGATTATTGCTCCCGACAGTACTGCTTTTATAGCATACATTTTTAAGTACTTTGTGAAGACATCATAAAATGCGATCACATATCTAACTCCTCCCCTAGCTCGTGGATATGGTCCTGCTGCGTTCTCTTGGTCTAGTTGGAATGATAGGGTGTAATACGTCCAAACAAGATCTATTAAGATGTTTAACCTTCTGACATATTGTACTCTTTTTTATTATTTGTTCAATCCTGCGTCTGAGGTTCGGGAAGTAACAATACGTTGATATTTTCGCTGTACATTTTGATACTCCATAGTGTCCCCATACTCTATGTGTGTGTCTTATCAAATTGTCCATGTATTCTTCCGGTATGCATACACACCAGGTGTTGGATTGTGGATAGCGCCTGTAGAAAAGAACATCGTTTGACAGTGTGTAATATTGTTTCAGTGTACTATTATCATCTGCCTGCAGTTTTTGCATAACTTGTCTCCATCTATTGTCTTCCTTTTGTAGTTTGCGCCACATCTTTCTGAAATATGGTTGAAACGTGCCATCATGCATCAGAAAAACTCTAAAATCGAAAGTCTGTTCGATCAATTCATTGAACTCGCTCAAGCCTTGTGGCAAGCGCGATAATGCGTCGGCAATTACATTCTGTTCACCCTTGATATAAACTATGTCGAAATCAAATTCCTGGAGGAATAAACGCCAACGTGCAATCCGTTTGTGCAACAATTTACATGTGAGTAAAACCGATAATGCTTGATGGTCACAAAACACTCGTGTATGCCTTCCCCAGAGATAATATTGGAACTTGCGGAAAGCCCACACTACTGCTAACGCTTCTAGTTCTGTTGCCGAATAGGTTCTTTCACATTCTGTTAACGTTCTACTGGCAAAACTAATTATGTTTCCTTTCTGTTCTCCATTATCATTTACTAATTGGAACAGACAAGAGCCTAATCCCTGACATGAGGCGTCCGTGCTCAAACAAAAGTTGTAGTTCATGTTAGGATGCTTCAAAATGGGTGCGTTTATGAGTGCCTGTTTGATTTTTACGAAATCTTACTCACATTTTTCTGTCCACAACCATGTGTGGTTTTTCCTTAAAAGGTTGAGTAGGGAATCACTATTCAGTAACTGTTTGGGCACGAATTTTCGAAAAAATGACGTGACCCCCAGAAAAGCTTTCAATTGTTTGCGTGTTTGTGGCGAGGGAAAATATTTTATGGCATCAAGCTTTTTTTTATCTGGTAAAATTCCGCCTGGTGAAATAATGTGGCCTAAAAATTTTATTCGATCCCTTCCGAATTTGGACTTCTTAAAATTTGCTGTGGCTATCAAGAGATCGTCTACATACAACGTCACTTTGCTCATCAGTTCTGGACCCAATACTCTGTCTAAAGCCTCTATAAACACCCCAGCACTCACGTTGAGTCCAAATGGCAGTACTTGGAGTTGATAGCTTCTGCCAGCATGAATGAACGCAGTATATTTTCTGCTATCACTATGTAGGGCTATTTGCCAATACGAAGCCTTCATGTCAACGGATGTTAAATACTTCACTCCATGAAATTTAAGCAATTGCTCATCTAAGTTCTCCGGCCTAGTGTGTATTGGTACGATGATCTTATTAATTTCCCGCGCATCAAGTACTAATCTGACTGACCCGTCAGGTTTGCTGACAGCTAGGATGGGACTGCAGTACGGTGAATGCGAAGGTTCTATCACCTTCCACAGAACCATTCTATCTATTTCTTTGCGAACCGCTTCCTTCTTTGCCCATGGTATCGCGTATGATTTATGGTAGTATGTCTTATGTGGGTAGACTTCCATTTTGTATTCATAATTTTTGATTATTGTCGGCTGTTTTCTAAAAATGTCTCGGTATTCATAAATAAGATCTGCTAGTTCATTTTGTTGAGTATTTGAAAGACAAGTGGATTTTCCTACCTTCTCGTGGGCGGCCTGTTCGTTAATTATTTCCGTATCTAATTGTTCGGGGTAAGGAATATCTATCAATAACACTTGTGGGTAAACTAATTTTACTTCAGCTTGTTTCTGTAATTGGCCATTACGCTCTATTGCTGACTTAACAAGATTACCTTCACACTACGACCGCCCACTCGGAAATAGCAAAGTTCACTGCCTATGTCGATGTTTACTTTATGATGCCGGAAAACTTCCATAGCTAAAATACAATTGACGATTAATTTGTCGACGATTAAGAATGTACAGTTTATCGTGACATCGCTAATGGTAACATGTATTTGCGTCTGCCACTTAATACTTTTTGACTTGTTACCAACAGCTGTCAAGATTTTACAATTTTCTGTTGGCAACACTGGTACTTTTACTGCTTTCGAAACTTCTTTAAATAAACAATTAGAAATAATATTCGTAGATGCGCCTGTATCTAAAATTACGTTGGTAATTATAGTTCCTATCTTTGCTGTTATTACAGCCTGCACGAAGTCACCTACCTTGTTCTGTGCTTTCATCTCTTCTTCACACAGATCTTCTTCTACGGTAGCATCCTGATCATATCTTAAAAATAATTGTTTAAGATGTAATGTGTGCTTGTTTGTGCCCTCTGTTGTCAAATCGGTCGGCCGGTGGGGGCTCATTGCGACCGATTGTTGTTTACCGGGGGAGACAACGGCGTTGCTTCATTACTGTCCGTTACCTCTACGAAGTGTAATGAGTGGTTATTCTGTCGCCAATTAGTTTCCGGACCGCTGCGTGCAACATTTTCTTGCGGCCGGCCGTAGCTGTTTCTCCTTGGTCTGTCATTCCTATTACCATAACTATTGTAATTTTCATTTGTGTGCCGCCTTTCATCACGCGGGCCTGACCAATCGTTCACGTGATTTCTAACATTTCCATACCGGCGTGGACTGTAATCTGTATTATATCTTCGGTCTTCACGACTCTGTGGCGCCGAATTCCTCCGATTTCCGTAATTCCAGTTCCCATTACTTGGCCTTGTCGCACACGGATGCCAACTGTGTTGGTTTTGTCCACTGCCAAATATCCGTTACCGTTGTTTTGATTGGTTCCGGAATGTTCATTCCGATTACTTGTGCTCGGCTCTTCTTCGTATATTAGGTCAATTGAGTCAAGCACGGAAAGAAAGTATTCAAGGTTGTTCTCCGGTATGGTTACCAATTTTTCGCGTAAGTTCGCGGGTAGTCTGTTTTTCAGAATTTTGAGAACATTTACGTGCGGTATTGGATTGTTCCAATAGCGCGTCTTATTAGAATACTTTTCGAAATACTTTCTCAACCCGCCGTTTTTGAGATTGAACGGTTGTGGGTTGAATACATCACGTCGCAGTCTTTCTTGGACCCCAGTAGACCAATATTTCTCCAAGAACGCCCGTTCAAATTGTTCGTAGGTGACGCACTGTTCAGCCATGTCTGTGGCCCACAAAAGTGCGTCGCCTTGTGTGAAGCCTACTACACATCTAACCTTCTGTGCCTCAGTCCAGTTTCTTGGTAAGACATTTTTAAATGCTCTTACGAAGCCGTCTGGTAGAATTTTGCACAGAGCATAACTTAATCATAGCTAACACTTGGCTCAAGAATCATAAAAGAAGGCTGTATACATGGAAGAATCCTGGAGAAACTAAAAGGTATCATATAGATTATACAATGGTAAGACAGAGATTTAGGAACCAGGTTTCAAATTGTAAGACATTTCCAGGGGCAGATGTGGACTCTGACCACAATCTATTGGTTATGAACTGTAGATTAAAACTGAAGAAACTGCAAAAAGGTGGGAATTTAAGGAGATGGGACCTGGATAAACTGACTAAACCAGAGGTTGTACAGAGTTTCAGGGAGAGCATAAGGGAACAATTGACAGGAATGGGGCAAAGAAATACAGTACAAGAAGAATGGGTAGCTCTGAGGGATGAAGTAGTGAAGGCAGCAGAGGATCAAGTAGGTAGAAAGACGAGGGCTAGTAGAAACCCTTGGGTAACAGAAGAAATATTGAATTTAATTGATGAAAGGAGAAAATATAAAAACGCAGTAAATGAAGCAGGCAAAAAGGAATACAACCGTCTCAAAAATGAGATCGACAGGAAATGCAAAACGGCTAAGCAGGCATGGCTAGAGGACAAATGTAAAGATGTAGAGGCTTATCTCACCTGCCTACAGGAAAATTAAAGAGACCTTTGGAGAAAAGAGAACCACTTGTATGAATATCAAGAGCTCAGATGGAAACCCAGTTCTAAGCAAAGAAGGGAAAGCAGAAAGGTGGAGGGAGTATGTAGAGGGTCTATACAAGGGCGATGTACTTGACGACAATATTATGGAAGTGGAAGAGGATGTAGATGAAGATGAAATGGGAGATACGATACTGCGTGAAGAGTTTGACAGAGCACTGAAAGACCTGAGTCGAAACAAGGCCCCGGGAGTAGACAACATTCCATTAGAACTACTGACGGCGTTAGGAGAGCCAGTCCTGACAAAACTCTACCATCTGGTGAGCAAGATGTAAGAGACAGGCGAAATACCCTCAGACTTCAAGAAGAATATAATAATTCCAATCCCAAAGAAAGCAGGTGTTGACAGATGTGAAAATTACCGAACTATCAGTTTAATAAGTCACAGCTGCAAAATACTAACGCGAATTCTTTACAGACGAATGGAAAAACCTGTAGAAGCCCACCTCGGGGAAGATCAGTTTGGATTCCGTAGAAATGTTGGAACACGTGAGGCAATACTGACCCTACGACTTATCTTAGAAGAAAGATTAAGAAAAGGCAAACCTACGTTTCTAGCACTTGTAGACTTAGAGAAAGCTTTTGAAAATGTTGACTGGAATACTCTCTTTCAAATTTTAAAGGTGGCAGGGGTAAAATACAGGGAGCGAAAGGCTGTTTACGATTTGTACAGAAACCAAATGGCAGTTATAAGAGTTGAGGGGCGTGAAAGGGAAGCTGTGGTTGGGAAGGGAGTGAGACGGGGTTGTAGCCTCTCCCCAATGTTATTCAATCTGTATGTTGAGCAAGCAATAAAGGAAACAAAAGAAAAATTTGGAGTAGGTATTAAAATCCAGGGAGAATAAATAAAAACTTTGAGGTTCGCCGATGACATTGTAATTCTGTCAGAGACAGCAAAGGACTTGGAAGAGCAGTTGAACGAAATGGACAGTGTCTTGAAAGGAGGATATAATATGAACATCAACAAAAGCAAAACGAGGTTAATGGAATGTAGTCGAATTAAGTTGGGTGATGCTGAGGGAATTAGATTAGGAAATGAGACACTTAAAGTAGTAAAGGAGTTTTGCTACTTGGGGAGCAAAATAACTGATGATGGTCGAAGTAGAGAGGATATAAAATGTAGACTGGCAATGGCAAAGAAAGCGTTTCTGAAGAAGAGAAATTTGTTAACATCGAATATAGATTTAAGTGTCAGGAAGTAGTTTCTGAAAGTATTTGTATGGAGTGTAGCCATGTATGGAAGTGAAACATGGACGATAAATAGTTTGGACAAGAAGAGAATAGAAGATTTCGAAATGTGGTGCTACAGAAGAATGTTGAAGATTAGGTGGGTAGATCACGTAACTAATAAGGAGGTATTGAATAGGACTGGGGAGAAGAGAAGCTTGTGGCACAACTTGACAAGAAGAAGGGACCGGTTGGTAGGACATGTTCTGAGGCATCAAGGGATCACAAATTTAGCATTGGAGGGCAGCGTGGAGGGTAAAAATCGTAGAGTGAGACCAAGAGATGGATACACTAAGCAGATTCAGAAGGATGTAGGTTGCAGTAGGTACTGGGAGATGAAGGAGCTTGCACAGGATAGAGTAGCATGGAGAGCTGCATCAAACCAGTCTCAGGACTGAAGACCACAACAAATCAACGAATACGACTGGATGAGTTTTTCTGGATTCTGTGGAGAAAACTGGAAACTGTCTATGTTTCAACAGGCTCTCATCGACTAGAATCGTCGAGATGCAAGGCGACACGCCTACTGCCTGTTGCAGCACCGCGTTTGGCGAATATCCATTGTTTGCCTGCGCCGGTGCGTGCACATACTGGGCGCATGATGTTCTGCGTTATTGATATCGTAATCTGCCACGGGTGAATAAGTGTCAGGCTGCCTGTTGCTTGACGTAGGCAAATCATTTGAAACATTCAGTCTACCCGCAATTTCCTTACGTATTCTGTCCTCGGCTACTTTGATTTCATTACCTAATTTTTCAAAAAGTTTTGTTTCCCGGTGAGTCATTGATTCATTTACATTAACGGTTTCTAAAGTTTCATTTATTTTGATAATGTCCGCCTTGATACGTCCAGTCTCCTGTTTCAGAAGACCGACTTCTTCATTAACTTTATTAACTTGGTCAGGTATTTCTTCAGATGCGGACTGTACTCTAGTTAAATTTAATTGAATAGCCTGTACGTTTTCGTGTATTTCTTTTTGTACTGTATGTGTTTGATTGTGTATTTCTACGATTTCTGACAGTTCCTGTTCCTGTTTGTTTGTAAGATCTGACAATTTCTTTTCTAAATCATTGGCCAATACATTGAATACACTATTGACTGTTTTGATGACTTTGTCTTCGATCTTTTGATCGACTTCATTTGTGAGTTTATTTAATCGTTGATCGAAATGTTTGTGCATATTTTCAAATTGCGTGTTTACACTTGAAAACTGCTGTTGGAACCCAATTTCCATGTTTCACAATTTTGTGTTTGTCACGTTGTGGCTGATTTCTAGATTCGCCAGTTTTGTGTTCGTTGTGTTGTGACTGATCTTTAAGTCAGATAATTGCTCACTCACGTTTGACATCAGACTATATAATGCCTCAAGCGTAACTGACGAAGCTTGTGTGTTTGTATTTATGCCATTATTTGTAGCCATTGTTTCTCTACCACGGTCTGATTGAATCGGAACCGGGCTATGTTCACTGATTTCACGCAAAATATTTTCATCTGATCTGGTAATCGATGCTTCATCGACTGTGTACAAGGTTTCATTTGCAAGTGGTTCGTTATTGTTAATCGCTGTGGAGTGCAATTGAATTGTATTTACTTCTACATTATGTTGTGTTGAAAAACTAATTGCGTCATCATTTACGTCACTACTGTCAGAATCGGTGATGCGTCCATGAACATTCGTCAAATTAAAATTCTCAGATTCCATTGTGGAGATATTATTTTTATCTGTACTTTACTGTTAATCTAAATCTTTAAATTCTCTCGCAGTTGAATTGATAAAAATATCTCGCGATTGTTATTTGTTGCGCGTCGGAAATTTACAAGATGTCGTACTACGTCTTCTAATTCTGCGATTGTTGAACATAAAAAAGTAATTATCAAAGTGTAATTGTGTGTTGCCACAAACACTACCAGGATTTTAATATGGAAAGGAAAAGGTTCTGTTTTAAGTGGAGCTAAGCCAAGGTGCAGCCGCTGCATGCGTTTGTGCTTTCCTACCTTAATTCCGGCTGAGCTGCGTCACTCACGATTACGTTAGTTTTGTAAATCCTTGTACTTTTTCCTTCTGGTTATTGCGCCATCCGTTTATACAGTTAATATTGTTTCACCTTATTCGTCATTTTCCATGTGCGTCATGTAACAGAGAAACAGTAATTAGTACAAGTACATTTGTAGTACAACAATCAAGTACTTACTCTTTGTTCCACCAGCACTGTCCCTGTCAGCGGTTGCCAGTGTGGCGAAATAAATACAAAAAATTAAATTTATTGATTTTTTGAAAAGAGGAAAAATTACGTACATGGAACTGTAACTTTAGAATTTTTGAAGGGCTTTTTTACGGACTGTATTGACTGGCTTGAATGCGGACAAATTCAGTGCTGCGTGAAATATGCCTGTAATATAATTTACCATTCCGATAAATAACATTTTTGAATTCTACGTCATTGTTGATTTATTCAGAGTTCTCACCTTAGACGTAAAATTCGTCTTTCTGTCACAGTATTAATTCATTTGTCGCCATCGGTGTTCTTCTCTTTGTTGACTGTGTGTATCTTCCTGAGTCGGCATCGGTTCACTTCACGAAGACAGTGGAACCCAAGGAAATACATTGTTATGTCCCATTAAATAATTCTCGTAAAACTTAGATACTTCTCATTATTTTTTATTCACAACACAATAAGACTTGCTGTGCTCGCCGCACAAACCATAATTACTAACTATATGGCTGCCTTTCTGCACACTCCAAAAATCACGTCCATCCTCCACAAGGCAACAATCGAAAGTGTTCCTTAGCTCCTTGGAGTATGAAACAAAAGAGAATCCAATATGAATATTACAAAGATTATAATCTACATGCCTCTCAATTTAATCTTTGGTGCAGCTTTTAAGGTATTGTATGTCTCTGCATCGGAATGTGTCATTACAGTGTATAAATGTGTGGTGTCTCACTTTTGGACATATGTAATTGATTCACGTTGATGGTCTATGAATCAAGCACATTTGAAGCAGATACACAATTACATTTGAGTTTCTGCAGGAATCTCAAAGTAATGAGCATGGAGGACATGAATGAGGACTGCAGATATGTGATAAACACTGTGACTGGGTGGTGCACTGGCTAACACAACTGCCAAGTAAATAGGAGGTCATGGGTTCAAAACCTGGTTCAACACCTTTCACTCGTCACTGCTGATTCCACATAATGTCCCAATGCAGCTGACATCAATAGTTCTTCCCTTTCCTTTCCTTTTTCTTCTCCCCCTCCACCTTCAATCTACAAACTATGTCATGTGGTTCATACAGATTTATTCATCATCTCATTTGTAGTCCACCTGTATAGTAAAACTTATTTTTTTTCTTTGTCAGGATAATGGAGTCTGCAACTTATGCCATAGTTGGCGTACAGAAAGTTTAGCTCAGACGCCAACTATATGATAACTCAGTGTCAAAGGTCAGCCACCAGCTAACGTAATTCGAAGCATTTTGTTCGACAGCATGGTCCAGGTTTTTATTGTAACTGCATCAGCAGTTGCTCATCTTCATTGAAGATGGTTCACTGACGTTTACCATTATTTGCACTCAATTTTCCTAAAATGACTAGCAATAAGAAGAAAATGAGTGTTGTAGAACTTGAACAGCTAGCTAACATGAACAAATCGGAATAAGACGAGTTTATGGATGAATTCTCAGATGGTGGAAGTCCTTACAAACCATCTTCATGTGACCATTTGAGCGAGGATTCAGTTGCAGACAACAGTGAATGCAATGATGAAGATGAGCAGGTTGGTCCAATGACAGGCACTGTGAATAACAGTGATGAGTGGAGTGACATTCCTCAAGATCCATCAGTGTTTCTGTTCAATGAGGAAATAAGACTTATAAAGTTTTGGTGTCAATGCACTTGTTCATTTGTTTTTTTTTCAAAAGAGTTCCTAATGTCATTGTGGGAATAAACAAATCTATATGCAAACCAGGAAGCATAAAAATAAGAGTAGAATATCAACCAGGCTCTCAAGATGTAGGGATACAGATGTTGAAATGAAAGTATTTCTGGGGCTGTTGCTGCATTTAGGGCCTCGTTGTTTTCCATCGATAGAATGTTCCTGAAGTACAAGTCGTTGTTACAATGTCACTTTCTGGAGATCTGTTATGAGTATAAACAGATTTCAGTTGTTATGAGATATCTACCCTTCTGAAACAGCTCATTGCAATTCAATGTCTTACTACAAAATAACACCAGTTTCGGATCATTTCAATAGTTTCATGAGCAATAATTACATTCCACACCAGAATCTCTGCTTTGACAAATCAGTGGTTTTGTGGCGTGGTCGTCTGTCTTTCAGCCAGTATTGTAGTGATTCTAGAATTTCCACGTAAATTCTGGAGCCACTCGACCATCTACCTCCTCAAACACGCGATGTTTTAAAGATAAGTGAGAGAGAGAGAGAGCCTATTTACTGAGCAACACATGTCTGTGTGTACAGGATGGACGTTGGTCCTAAGAGGACAGGAGCTGCATCAGACAAGTGTTTGCCGCTCACACCATAGAACCTGTATGGAGGGTGCAAGGAATAACTAGGTATTATTCCTTGGTGGTCGAATAATTGTAATAGTTATAGACAATTGAAACATGATTTGCCTAGAGACTCTTACTTAATCTTGGTGTTAGACCTGCTAGAAGCGAGATCTGTTTTTGAATTTCTGGTGGTTATTAAACCCAATACATTGTAATTATACTTAATAGTGTCTCCGAGTTATCGACGTAGTTGACTTGCAAGAGTTTGTATACTTATGTGAATCTTGTGGAAATGAAAATATACCTGAACTGAACAGAAGGTATGAGGGTACCGAGTTATTTCTAGTAAGAGAGAGAGTATTTTTAGTTCCTCTAACCAGCATTATTTCTTCGGAGAAGAAGTTGTGGACATTGACGCAGTCGCATATCCAAAGAAGAGGATCATCTGAACATTTCAGGTAAGTCAACTGTAGTAAGAGAAGTGTGAAGTTCGCAACCCAATTTTGCACCGCTTCTCTTGTCACCAAAACCATTAGAGTATATCAAGGACAAGAAACACAAGTGTCTGTAAAACTTTACGACCTCTGTGAATCTAATGGTGTGTTTCTGAAAATAAAAATCTACTGTGGCAAGTCACAGGAGAAGGCCGAGATGGGCCAGATATCTGAAGTTGTTTTACGCCTTATGGAAGATTTCTTGAAGAAAGGATATGTGCTTCATGTGGACAAGTATGTAATTAATTGTTGTTGACTTACAAAAGCTATGTGTGTGGAACTTTCTGCAATGACAAGAAGGAAAACCCAAAATTGTCCATTAGTATAAACTGAAGAAAGGTCAGATGACAATATTGTTTGCAAATGGATAGACAAATGGAAGTCCTCACCATTCCTAATATTTGGCATGGGAGGTATTTATCAGTCAAATCAAATGGTGTTGTAGGCATGGGAGTTATTGATCATTCAGATCAAATGCTGTTGTACCATTCAGCATTGCAAAAGACTGTTAGATAACCAATAAAGCTTGCTCTACATGTAATGGAAATTTACCTGTAAAATGTCCATCAGTTTTATTATCAGACAGCAGGAAGAAATAACGAGTCTCTTAGCATCTAAGACAAAATTTATTCAGGTATTGACTGGGGATAACATGCCAGACACACAGAAGACAATCAGGATATATGGTAGCTTTCATTATTTAGAGACAATACAAACCACACAGAAAAAAGTGTGGCCAACAAAGTCGTGCCAAGTGTGCACACAATAAAAGAAACACCATGAATCATGGTACATTTGTCCCATTTGTGAAGAAAAGATGGCTCTTTCCATGGAGTAATGCTTCAAGACATATAAGGAAAACTTTATTTTCATTATCATTAGTGACACAAGTACACATTTTATGTTTAAAGCTAAAATATTTGTATGAATTTTTGTATGCACTTTTTTGTTAGTTTATACCAAGTATAAAAATAAAAATTCTGTTCCACTGCACACAGACAATTTACTGCATCTGGCCATGATGCCCAAGACCTGTAAATCACATATTTGCTACAATTATTTTCATATCTGACTTTATGCAGATAATAGTTTCCTATGAGTTGTAGTGCATAACCTTTCCCCATCACATATCATTATTAAAAGTCTCTGTCTTTGCACAAATTTAGAAAGCTTCAAGAGGAATAAGACATACAAAAGAAAAACTATTTACTTATCTTGATTTTCTCTTATTGTTGTTGGCTCTAATACTTGTTGTGTCTAGGGGTACATCTTGCAGCTGAAATTTTATAATGTTCTGTGTTCCTGAAGACGAAATAGCTGATGAACATTAGCCTGTTGCTATGAATACCTTTTTATTTCATCTGACTCTTCTAAAACACAATGACTTTACAATTTTCACCTCTATCACAACACAAATGACGTTATTAGTGACACACTCAGAAACACATCTGATTCCATCAGGGGGATGCCCACTACTACCACTCACATTCTAAGGTATGCACAACATTCCAAAGAGTTTACAAAGCAAAAGAGTTTACAAACTTCCATGATAAAAGAAGAATCATCACCAAGATTTAACATAATTTTATAAACGGATCCAGAAATTAATGTAATAGTTCACATTAGACTGTGCAATTAATAATATGAATTTTAAGTATACCAGAAATTTTGTAATATTTTTAAAAGAAGAGTAGTTATAACTGTACATATAGAGTACTAACAAATTAATTTGTTTTTACACATTTTAGCCCAAATCATAACACATCGCATACTAAATCATATGAAGTTCATTCAGTTAGACAGCTGAGATAATACAAAATTGTGCAGGCTTTCATGGCCTCTATGGGGAGGAGATTTGTAGATTGTACCGACGCCTTAACCAACGACGGAAGAAGAAAACGCGATTGATGTCCTCTCTCGCCTTCCTTGCGCAGTGCAGAGATGAAGATGCTACACCAAAGTTCTTGAAATGTAATCGCCTATTCAACACTGCCCAAGCACATCGTATCTTCGTCAGACTGGAACGAGCTCTTCTTCGTGAGCGAATTCATACAACACAGAGAGACTTGGCAAGAATGGATCAGGAACTTTTGGACATTTTCTATCAACTAAGTAGCAGAATGCATCGAGACGACTGGGACAAGATCGACAGCATCACTCACAGGAGCATGCAGAATGAACTTGAACGCTGCACTGAGCGACTGAAGAAAAAGTTTGAAAGATGCCGGAAGCAGACTGACAAGGCGATTCCCAACATGTCACACACAGTGGTCAATCTCACTGTACGACAATTGACCGAACAGGAAGAGTCTGTTCTTCAAAAAGAAGGGAATTTCGCTACCATGCCAAGAACTATACCTATGGAGGAAATCATTGCTAACACTGAAGTGGCTATTCGGACTTTTCCTTGTGAAAGGGCAAAGGAAATATGCACTGAAACAGCCAGGATACTGCACCGAGCTAAACCACCAGCTTGCAATCTGAAGAAAGAAGAGGTACAAGGTATTAAGAATCTTAATACTGACAAGAGTATATTGGAACTACCTGCCAATAAGGGGAATGCGACCGTCGTAATGAAGACCAAAGATTATGAGCGAAAGATCTGAGACCTGTTAGATCAGATGACATACCAAAAACTAAGCGCAGATCCGACACTGCATATCACACTGAATACAAATCGGTTAATCAAGGCATCTTCAGTAGATACCTTTTGTATGTTCTGGCTCACTAGGTCAATTATATAAAAAAAATTGCTTGTTAACACTCACAATTTTGTTAGTTTCCATAAAATTGACCTAATTATCGTGAACATACAATAGGTATCTATTTACTTTATTTATTAAGTAGAACCTTTACTAAGTACTTTACATTAGATTAATATCATTTGTTGTTTGTAAATGTTTTTTGAGATAACACTTATTTACAGTTCTACCACATTTACAAGTTACTTTAATTTTCATACATTCTTTACATACATAAGAATGTCCACCTGTTCGATATTTATCTTCATAAAATTCTTCAATACTTTTTCTAATCATACATTTACTACACTGTCTTAATTGTGGCTTATTGTTGTCCATTTACATAAAATAAAATTAATGAGAAAAATAATTTTATATTGTGAATGAAATTTAATAAATAAAAATATACTATTCGACAAATTACATTCTTTAAAAATATTTTTAGTATTAACTATAAAAATATTTTTGTAAAACTAATTAAAAAATTCTATATAAATGGAAACTACTTCAATCAAGAAGCAAAACAATTTAAGTATTTCTAAAGAAATTAGAAAAGTAAATGAGCTAGAGATGAATGTTTTATATGATATTACAAACTGTTCACCTGGCCCGGGTGATAGTAATCTGTCAGGGCCCCTTTGCTAGGGTTACAGTGAAGACCTCAACGGTAGTGAAGGCGAAGAGAACGAATCTCGGTACGGTGGAACTAGCGGAAGAGGCACATAATACAATAAATCCACCTTGCGTCTGACTTGTAACAAGCGGCACTGTGGTCGGCGTCTGTTCACTAGAGGTGCGGCCGTAATACAAATTCTGGAACTAACCACTCCAGTCTTAACCACTGAGCTTTTCTGAGCTCAACCCTTTGATTCTAAGTACTATTATGGAGCGTTTTAGTAATTACAAAATTACCCCAGGTGGTAACAAATCCTCCGCCATCAGTGGCGCAACTAGTCTATCGGTTTCTGGGGAGACTAGGCTGAAACGCTATATCCCAAACCAGAGGAAATCGAAGTCTTTTGACCGACTCATGCCAGGGGTCGAAACATTTTTTGGAACTATCAATATTAACTCTCTCTTGACACCAGGAAAACTCTATAAATTAGGAGACACACTAAAAGAACAAAATATCAAAATTTTAGCCCTGCAAGAAACAAGGTTGCCTGATGAGAATACCATGGATTTTGGAAACTACCGATTGTTTAAAAGTAAAACAGACAAAAGAATTCTTAAAAACACTCCGCATCTGGGTGCTGCATTCGCAATTTCGCAAGACATTCTTGGCTCCGTAATCGAAGTAAATCCAGTAAAAAACAGACTAATGACAATTTCCATGAAATGTGCAAATAAAATGTACTGTTTAATTAACGCACACATGCCTATCAACCAGGAGAATAAAACAAATCCAGAAAAAGTAAATAAGTCATGGGAAGTGTTAGAGAATACAGTCTCCAAAATTCCTCAAAATTATGTAAAGATTTTAATGGGTGATTTTAATGCACAGTTAGGGAAAGAGAGAAAATTTAGAAAAACGGTCGGTGAATTCCCTGCACATAAATGGACCAATCAAAATGGAAAGAGGCTGGTAGAATTTTGCAGAAATTTCAATCTCAAAATTATGTCAAGTCATTTTAAGAAAAAACCTTCAAAACTAAAGACATGGCGATCACCTAACAAGGACATAGGTGAATTCCAAATTGACCATATTGCAATCTCGTATCCATGTCACAAAGAAATTTTAAATGTTCAAGTTCGTAAAGGCGCCAATATTGACTCAGACCATTACTTAACCCGTGTGAAACTAAAGCTAAAACCCCAAAATTTCAACAAAAGGACACCATTAATCCCCAAATTTGACACCAGTAAAATCCAAATTTGACAAAACAAGTGCACAAAATTGGGAACAACTCAAACACAAGATTATCAAAACAGCTCAAGATCAAATTCCTTTATGAAAACACAAGAAACATGCTTGGTGGAATGAAAACTGTGATCATGCAATCAAAGCCAGACAAGAGACATTTAAAGCATGGAATAGCAACAATACAGAAGACACATATGATACATTCCTGACAACTAGAAAAGACACTTCAAAACTAATTAGACAAACAAAAAGACAATATGAGAATAGTCAACTCTTACAAATTGAAGAAGATTTTCAGAAATACAATACCAGAAATTTTTATAAAACTTTTAAAACCAAAATAAAGGGGTACCAACCCCAGAATCTTTGCTTCAAGAAGGAAAATGGACAGTTGGCTCTTAACAACCAAGAAAATTGCAAAGAACTTTCTAAATATTTTAAGAATCTTCTAAATTGCCCCAAGCCCACAGAAAGATTTCCACCAAAAATTCCCCAACAATGCAATCCAGTTTCACTTGCACCAAATGAAGAGGAAATCATTAAAGAAATTCATAGGTTGAAAAACAACAAAGCATCTGGTGAAGATGGAATTGTTGCAGAACTTTTAAAGGCAGCTGGTCCAAAAACCGTTAAAGAAATTACTTCAATCATGCAAAACATTTGGCAAACTGAAAAAATTCCTGATGAATGGAAAACCGCCTTGATTCACCACCTTCATAAGAAGGGAGACAAAACTGATGTTAATAATTACAGAGGAATTTCTCTTCTTCCAGTCACATACAAAATCCTCTCTCAATGTCTTCTGAACCGAGCACAACAACAACTTGAATGGAAAATTGGCGAATATCAAGCAGGTTTCAGGCCAAATAGATCTTGCCCAGAACAGATTTTAGTCCTCAAACTAATTCTCAGACATCAAAAAATTTACAATAAAAAACTAGTTTGTACCTTTGTAGATTTTAGAAAGGCTTATGACTCAGTGGATCGTGAATCTCTTTTCCAAATAGTGAAAGAACAAGGCCTGGATCCTAAAACCACGGCAATTATCAGAGACACACTAACTGGTACAAAATCAAAAGTAAAGTTCAGAGGAGAAATTTCAGAACCCTTTGAAATAAAAACAGGCGTGAGGCAAGGTGATGGACTCTCTCCGTTGCTATTTAACTGCGTTCTAAAAAAAGTAATACAAGAGTGGCGCGAACAAAAATTGGAGTTCAAAATTGACCAACCAGTGAAATTAGGACGAACAAATATTCGAATAGACTGTTTGGCCTTTGCAGACGACTTGGTTATTCTAACGCAGGACATCCAAATTGCTCAGAAACAAATAGAAATTCTTAAAGAAACAGCAGAAAGAGTAGGTCTCCAAATCTCATTTGAAAAAACACAGTATATGACTAGCAACAAACTGGAACCCAAACTTTTGGAAACTAAGTATGGAAAAATCAAAAGAGTTTCGCAATTCAAATATTTAGGTGAAACAATCTCAGAGACTGGTCTAGAAAAAATTGGAAATGAAATTCGTTGTCAAAAGATGGAGACAGCTTTTAGACTTACAAAAGACATCTACAACAAAAAATGTCTCTCGAGGTACTCTAAATTGAGACATTACAACACGGTCATAAAACCAGAGTGCCTTTATGGGGCTGAAACGCTAATTTTAAACAGAAAAAAGACATTCAAGAAATCCAAAAAAGAGAAAGAAAAGTAATCAGAAAAATTCTAGGTCCAAAATATACTGAAGAAGGAACATACAGGCTAAGAGCAAATAGTGAAATTCAACAATACACCAGCATATATTCGGATATGAAAAAACGCAGATTAAAATTTTATGGGCATATTAAAAGAATGGATGCTACCAGACTAACTAAACAAGTAGTGGAATTCTACGAAAATCGAAGTAAAGCTAAATTTGAGACAATAAAATGGATTACTGCTATAAAAGAGGACATGAAAGAGGCAGATATAAAACAAGATGAAATTCAAGACAGAAAATTATTTAGGCAAAAAATTCATGACTTGGTAGTTGGTCAAGCTGAAAAACCAAAGAAAACTGGAACCACATGGTCTGATGAAAGGAAAAGAGCTCATTCCGAGAGAATGAAAACAATTTGGGCAGAGAGAAAGTCTAAAAAAAAATAACTGAATGCCCCGTGATTGTACTTTGCATGGTCCAGTAGGGCCCAAACGTGAATAATAATAATAATAAACTGTAAATATTTATATACTAGATATGGAGAACAACTATGTCTAGAACTTAATAATGATTTGAAAGTTATTTTGCCAAATAGATTTTCTAAGTTAATTGAAGATTTTGATTTTGAAAAAATTAGAAAAGGACCAATGAAATTCAAATATAAAGAAAAGAAAAAAACTTAAAAATAGAAAAAATGAAATTCATGATATAGAGTTCACAATGTGATTTTTTAAAATAATGTAATTTTGAAATTATAGCTAAATGATTCATTTAAAATTAGTTATTTTTATTTTTTTTACATCTAATAGAAATTATTTCTTATAAATGGAGAACCAAAACAAAATTCAAGGTAAAGAAAAAGATACTTATTAAATAAATGAGGTATGTGAAAAAGATATTGATTGTCCTATTTGTTTAAGTAGTGAAAATAATAATCAATTTGTTAAAACATATTGCAATCATATTTTTCATAAAGAATGTATTGATAAATGGTTAAAGGAAAAAGAAAATTGTCCACTTTGTAGAAGTATTATTAAAAATAAAGAAACAACATTAAAGATATATTAGCAGCACTTGATTCTTTACTGATAACTACAAACTCTTTTAATTCTTTATTTATTGAAATGAAAAATTTGCATATCAGGAATATGAATTGGATGATGATTCTGATGATGATTCTGTTGACGATTATTTTTTAATAAATTTATATGAATAATTTGAAATTAAAATTTAAAAAATTATATAAAATTTACTTTTTCACAAATCTAATTTTTTTTGTATATAAATTGAGCAAGCTCAGCTGAAGCAGGCTTAGAAGTGTGTCAAGCACCAGCTATAGCAGGCTTAAGACTGTGTCAAGTTCAACAAGATTGTTCTGTGCAAACTAAACTTTGTCAATATTGTAATACAGAGAAAACATTTGAAAATTTTACTTTACAAAAAATTACAAAAGATGGTTATAAAACTATACGCAGACCATGTATATATAAATATTATGTACAAATTACAATAGAAGTCGAATTCCTTGTGTAAGTGGAAAAAGTGTTGCTAAATATTATTTTAAAGAACATTTAAAACGAAATCCAAGTGAAGAACATCCGAAATTATTATTAACAATGGATAATGAATATAAATCTACAATGAATAATGAAGAAGTTATAACTCATCGTACTTTGCACTCACCAATTCAGAGCGAAGAAAAATCTACATCTACAAAGAAATGTAAATTTATCAAGAAATTAAAGATTTAAGTTGTTTTTATATAAATCCTTCACAACAAGATAAACATAATAATAAATGTAAGAAATTTACTTTAGAATATATTAAGAATAAGAAATCTTTAACTTTATAATTTATTAAATAATAATCCTCTATTAAATAATTATCATTTTATTCATACAAATAGTTTCTACAAATCTAATTGATCTTTCTGGAATAAATAGAAGATTAAACTAATAATAAACAATTATAAACTAATTGTTTAAAAACCAATTGATTGTTAACCTAAATAATAAACTAATTCCCTTTTTGATTAATTATTTATTGAATGACAATCCTTTTCCATCTATTACATAATTATCATTTTATTAAAAAAATACTTTTTTCAAATGTAATAAATTTTTTTGTAATAAATAGTAATGCAAAATGGAAAGTTACTTTGCTTATCAACTACAAAAATTCACAGCTGTTAGACTTCGTGAAATTTGTAGAATAAATAGTTTATGAGGAAATTCATGTTTACCTAAAGTTGATTTAATTAGATTTATTATTAATAATTATTCAGTTATTATTAGTAATCATCCACAGAAATAATACATCTAAAGTAAGTGAAAATAATAAAAATAATGTTGTTGAAGGATGTGAAAATAATACAAATAATAGTAATAATTATACATCTGAAGTAAGGGAAATTAATGCAAATATTGTTAATAATAATACATCTGAAGTAAGTGACAATCAAACAAATCTTGTTAAAAATAATAAATCTGAAAGTAGTGAAAATCTTTGGAAAAAGTTACCATATTATGATATTTATGACGTTTTTCTAACTAAAGAAGATAAACCATTAGAAAGAATATTATTCTTTTCTACAAATATTGTTTAAAAACAAGAGTTAGAAAAACAATTAAGATTACTTAGTTGAAAAAACATCACAAATCAGATTACAAGCTATAAACAATATAGATTAACTTAATCCTAATAATTTTTTGAATGCAGTAAAAACAAAAAGTTTTTAAATTGTTGAAGATTATTTGAAAGTGCTTCAGGGTGTAAAAATAAATTTTTATTTATATTGTGATTATAAACTAAAAAAAGGTGAAATAAATGAAAAAGTTCAAAAATTTGGACAACAAACATCAAACTATACTTTTTTAACAGACAAAGATTTTAATGAAAAATTTCAAAAATGTAAAAGACACATTTTTAAAAATATATCTAATTTTCTAATACACAGATCAGGATGGGCATTAAATAGAATTGTTGGTTTACAACTAACAATTAATACATATGTTCCGCTAAAAGGATCAACTTATAATGATTTACCTCAACTGATAAAAAACAATAAGGATTGTATTAATGCAAAAAATAATGATGGTAAATGTTTTTATGGTCTATAAAAGCAGTCTTGTTTCTTGTAGATAAAAATGCTGAAACAATAACCAAATATAAAGATGTTGGTATTGATCTTGATTAAAAAAATTTGAAAATATTGCATTTCCTGTATTTTTTACGGTTTTGTAGTTCAGATAAAATGGTTCAATTGTATTTATTTGTTCATTATTTAAATTTAATTTAATTGACTTTGGTTTTATTTTGCCACTAGGTAGCAAAGTATAATAAATTGTGAATTTCTTCATATATATAAATAAAAATTTAATAAAGATTTTTATAAAGTTTAAAAATGTATGCAGTTTAAAAAGGATATAGATTTATATAAAGTTTAAAATGTATAAAATTTAAAAATGTATCAATATTTTTATAAAGTTTAAAAATGTATAGAAATTTTTATATAGTTTAAAAATGAATAATGATTTTTATATAATTTAAAAATGAATAATGATTTTTATTAAATTTAAAAATTTATATAGATTTTTATAATCACCAACTGTTTTTGTCAATATTAACATTAATTCCAGTACCTAATTCATTTTTTCCTTACATTATTCCACTAACTGCCTTTGCTCCTGCGTTTTCACGAAATGTAGAATGATTTGCATACATTCTTTCTTTTGCAGCTATATGTTGTTCTTTATCAGCTATATGTTGTTATTATCTCTATTAGCAATATCATGTTTTTTTTTACAATTTTCATATAATGGATTTATACCTTTATCACCTTTAGCTAATCTTTCTTCTAATTTTGTACCTGGACAGCAATAATTAGAATCTCTAAGTTGCATTTTAAATGGTAATTTATTAATTAAAGAATTTAATAATCCTTTTCCATATTTATCACTTTTCCAAAATATATGTGGAAGATTAGTTGAAAATCTAATTAAATATGGAATTCCTTTTGACTTATCAATTATAAAATCACTAAATTTATTTGTTCATATTTGTTCAATACTAACTTTTTCATTATGTTAATTCTTATTTCCAGGTAGTTGTTTGCCATGGATTACTGCTAATCTATCAATTAATTGTCTAACATCATTTAACCAAACATATTCAATTGATTTATCTCTATATTTTGTAATTAAACCTTTACCTTTTCGTCCTGGAGAACTATTATCTGAAGAATATATAGTTTGTTTTCTTAAATATCGAAAATTTAGATCAAAGATTTCTTTTATTAAGTAATTATATTTATAACCTATACCTGATTTTATTTTATTTGGATTATTAGCAGAATATAATGCTGCTGAATAAAATAATATATCTGCATAATTTGATAAAGCTACAGCAACAATCTTTTTATTTAAATCTTCCATAGTAATGTTTTTCAGTTAAAAGTCTAATTAATCCATCTGTACATTCATATGGTTGCTTACCATTAAATTCCACAGGTAAATTACCAACATATTTAAACAAACTAACAGGTTTTAAACCAAACACGTAATCTCCATTATGATTTATATACTAATATTTATCTTTTTATTTTCATTTACCTTTTTACCTTTATTTTCATCTTCATATCTATTAAACATATCATTAATTCCTGTTTCACTTAGTCTATAACCATATTTTCCATTAATATCATCAGACAAAACGTTTAATGTTTTAATTGCTGATAAATCTCCAAAATCTTCTGTATGATTATGATGATATGGAATCATTTGTTTTTCAACTTCACTATTTTCGTCAATTATTTTTAAAACATTATCACCTAAACCTTCAATACCTTGTTTTACATTTTCAATAGCATCAGTAACAGGTTGATCATCTTTTTATATTTTTCATATTCTCTTCTTGGTTGCTTTTTCAATGTTTAAAATTTTCTTTTCATTCTTCAGATTTCTTTCTATTTTGTTTAGTATTTTAACACTTTCTTCATCATACTTTGTAAACATTTATTAAGGAAGAAAACACATTAATTATGTTTAATGTTTTTGTTTGATTTTTACATTTATGTTGTTTGTTTAATGTTAAAGTTAATGTTTTTATTTAGTCCTTATGTTGTGAAAAATGTTGTATTTGATTTCTAAACTTACCTTCATTTAGTTTCCTAGACATACCATTTGTTCAAATACCAGTATCACTCCATTAAAAGTATTGAACTTGAAATCTCCACCAAATAAATTCATGATAAATATGTATTAAATTTGTATCATCTTGTCCAAATATATTTAAAAATTTTAAATTTTCTCAAACTGTTTCGGTTTTTTGGAATACGTTTGAGGTAAATAAAAACAATCTATACCTATCTGTCTTCCTCTAGTAAAATAATCTCTAACAATATATTTATTTTCTAAAATGAAACCACCAAATACAACAACTGAATTATTCTTCTAAATGAATCATTTCTTT
The DNA here is from genome assembly GCF_023864275.1 of Schistocerca cancellata. NCBI lineage: Eukaryota > Metazoa > Arthropoda > Insecta > Orthoptera > Acrididae > Schistocerca > Schistocerca cancellata. Next base: position 42,900,437 of record NC_064637.1, read on the forward strand.
ATTATTTACAATAAAACTAACAATGTTTTCATTAAATTTATCTTCAACTTTTTACATTGTTTTATACATTCTTGACATTTTGGTTGTTCTAAACTTTTTGATAAATATACAAATGTTTAATTTTATTCTAATTTAACCATCCTGGAGCTATAATATATTTATCAATTATTAATGCTGTTTTCTACAAGTACTTGGTGTAATTATTGCACATCTTGTATCATTTGGTAAAAGTTTACCATGTTTATTTTTTAAATTATTTTCTGGAATTCTTACTTTAGGTTCCCAATCTGTTTTGTTCATTCAATTAATAATTTTTTATTTTTTTATATTTTTCATTTATCGATATTTTTCATATATTTACATTTTTCATTTATTTATATTTTCACTTTTTAATAATTTTTATATTTATGAGCTGCCTGACATAGTCTAAGGACAGCTTTGGCTGTTGCCCATTTCAACTTAATGATAAATTATCTGTACTTATAAAAAGATTAACTCTTCCAATATATGATATTTATACTAATGTATCAATAGTTGATAGTTATTCAACTTTTTTAATACCAAATACTAGAACATAAATAATAAACTTAATTATGATGGAGAAACTATAGAAATTCCTGTAGCTCAATATAGATCTAAAAATTTAAAAAATTTACATTTAAAAAATCCTAATACACATATTAAAGCAGATGAAGTTCTAAATAGAATTGTTATTGAAAGAGATGTAAAATTGTATATGGATATAAAAGATAGTATTGGAAATTTACTTGGTTTCAGTAATCAAGTTGTTTTACCTAATGAAAAAGCTGTAGCTAAAGATGTTCCTAAAATAATTCCTTTTGCATTAATAAATATAAATTCTAACCTTGCTGCTGGAATGTATTTAAAACATAATGATCATTTTCATAAATGAACTAATGTTATTGGTTCATTTAAACCTAATGAGGAATTTGGTGGACCAATACTTATGAACCAAATTATCCTGTAAATGTTCATATTTTAATACAATTCAAGATTTAGAAGTTACTGTAACTGATGAAAATAATAATTTAATTGACTTTAATGGTGCTACTCTAACAGTTATTTTAAAAATATCTTAACTGATAAATTTTTTCCTAAATAAATAATAAATGTTAAAACAATCTTAGACTAGATCATGAATTAGTGTTACTCATTTCCTGTTAGTGAAAAAACTAGAAGTAATTTAAATGATCCTGACAAAGATACAGAAACTGAAATAAATATTGGTGATGGTTGGCTACATCCAAATCATGCACAATTGTATATGAATGTTAGTATTATTGGAAATGATGGTGTATAGATTGCAATGGAAAATCAAGTAAAAAATTAATTGATAATTATGTAGCAAAATTGTTTCATTTAATAGCAATTAAAAAAGGAAATAATATTTTATCTAGAATTGAACATCCTTTTATTTCTTCATCTGTTTTATTACATCTAACTCCATCTGTTACTGACAAAATAAGTTTAGAAGGATATATTCTTAATACAGGAAAAATAAATAGTAAAACAAATGAAGTTCTTTAGCCATTGTCATTACTTGGTGGATTTTTTTACAAATTATAAAGAAATTATGTTTGAAAGAGACCTAACTGTAGGATTTATACAAAGTTCATCTTCTGAAGATGTAATTCTACGTTGGTTTGATACAAATGATGCTGGTGTTGAAATGAAAGTTAAACTTCCTTAAGAAGGTAAAATAGTTATAGAATCTATGGAAATTCGTGTACCTGTTGTATAATATGTACCAAATTACGAACTTGAACAGTGCGAAAATATTTTCAAAAATCCTAAAATTCCTATTTCTTTTTATGAACTTCAAACAGAAGAAATTGCTGAATTATCTAGTAAAAAGGGTTTTGAACAAGATATAACAAATTACTATAACTCTACAGAATTTGAAATGCCATATTTAGTTTTTGTTGTATATCAGACAAATCGTAAAAATAAGCAATTACTTGATTCATCAATATTTGATCATGTTAATCAACAAAATCTATATTTGAAAAATGGTAGAAATTAAGTTTTTCTTCGAGAAATGTTGAATATTAATCCGCCAAATAGTTTTCTTGAAGTATATGATGCATTTCTAGATTTTAAAAGAATTACTTTACTAAAATCAGATATTGATATTAGTCCATTTAGTTTTATAAATAATTATCCAATTTATATAATTTATGTGATGCATAGAAAGAATCATGTAACTACACAATAAACAACTATGAAACTCTGTGCAACTTTTAATGATAAAATTCCTAATGATACATTTGCTAGTGTAATTATGTATGGTAGAAAGAATCTTACATATGCTGCACAACACAGAATACTTACTGAAAATTTTTAATTATTAACATTTGCTTCTATATAAATGAGTGAAAAAATTAAAAAAATTATAAAAGTGTTGAAGTTATGCTTATATACATTTCTGAAACATTTTAATGGAGATAGAAAAAATAAATACTGAAATTTTAAAATAATTTACTTTTGTTAACTAATTCATTTTAATCATTTACTTTTGTTAACTAATACATTTTAATGATTACTTTTGTTAACTAATACATTTTAATTGTTTACTAACATTCACAATGTGGTTTTTAAAATAATGTATTTTGTTAACTAATTCACTTCAGTTATTTTCTTATTTTTGTCCTTTTTTGTTGTCCATTTAATTTTTAATATAATTTACTTTTGTTAACTAATACATTTTAATTAATTTACTTACATTTATAGAAATTAATTGTTTTCAGAAAGTAGCTGAAACTAGGTAGATGAATGTGGTAGAACTGTATATAAGTGTTGTCTCAAAAAACATTTACAAACAACAAATCATAATAATCTAATCTCCATTAAAAGCAGAAAGTAAATAATGTTTATATTTAATTTATTATATACTATATATTTATTACATTCACCTATGGGAAATATATGTAAAATAAGTAATTTTTAGTACTTTACTAAAAAATTTTTCTTAGTAAAGTACTTAGTAAAGGCTCTACTTAATAAGTAAAGTAAGTAGTTACCTTTTGTATGTTCTGGATAATTAGGTCAATTTTATGAAAATAACAAAATTCTGAGTGTTAACGAGCAATTTTTTATTTTTTATAAAATTGAACTAGTGAGCCAGAACATACAAAAGGTATCTACTGTCTTCTCTACCGGCAGACATACAGAGAAACCTGCGCTACATGGAATCCCTACCACCTCTGCTGTATGGATTACCTAAGATCCATAAGAACAACGTTCCACTAAGACCAATTGTTAGCGCTTCTGGCTCACCGACGTATAAACTGGCAAACTATATGGCCTCTCTGCTCTAGCCACATGTGGGCAAGACCGACACATATATAAAGGACTCAGGACATTTCATTGAGAAGCTTTGATATTGTTTCTTTGTTTACGAAAGTGCCACTCAGCGATGCTCTGGAACACATCATTTCCATTTTCCCACAAGATATCACAAAGCTCTCCCATGCATGTCTCACCACGAGCTATTTCACGTGGAATGGCAATTTTTACGAACAGCTGGAAGGCGTTGCCATGGGTAGTCCTCTTAGTCCAGTGGTGGCCAACTTCTTCATGGAACATTTCGAAGCACAGGCACTGGACTCTAAGGTATGTTACAGGTACGTCGATGATGCTTTCGATGTGGGAGCCATGGTGAATAGCAGCTCAGTGACTTCCTAAGACACTTGAACACCCTCCACACTAATATAAAAGTTACCATGGAAGTAGAAAGGACAAAAAACTACCATTTTTAGACGTGCTAGTCACAATGGACGGCGATAACCTGGGACATAGCGTGTACCGAAAACCGGGACACACGGATCGATACCTGCACAAACTACCCGAGCCAGAAAAGAGGCATGATTCATACGCTCGTAAAGTGAGCAGGACGACTACGTGAGCCACAGCACCTCAAACGTGAAATGCAACATCTGGAAAGTGTTCTGAGGAGCAATGGGTACTCCACAAATTATATTAGAAGTGCAACAGAGCCAGACACTCGGCAAAGTAAGAAATCTGAAAAAGAAATGTTTGGTATGGCCTTTCTGCCATACATTCTCAAACTGACGGACAGAATCGGCCGTATATTGCATAAACACGGCGTAAAAACAATTTTCAAACTGACAAGGGAGATCAAAGAATGTCTTAGATCGGCAAAGGATAAAGGGACCAACTTGCAATGTCGGGAATATACCACTTACCATGTGCATGCGGAAAACTTTATGTCAAAATGACTGGACAATCAATCAACACCAGGATCAAAGAACATAAGCGACATTGCAGGTTGGGTCAGGTGGAGAAATTGGCCGTGGCAGATCATGCGCTGAGTGAGACCAACCATGTAATAAAATTCACCGACATGGAAGTTCTGGCTGTAAAGAAGCACTATCACACCCGCTTGTTTGTAGAAGCTGTAGAAATACACGAACACGGGAACAGCTTCAACAAGAAAGAGGAAAGCCTTAAGGTTAACGGATCCTGGCTTCCCGTACTGCAGCAAACGACCGTCGCAGGTAGCAAGAGGAGAACCGCAGCAAAAATGACCACGGAGAAGCCCTCCGACGTTGGCGGGCCAGGTACATATAGTCTGCGGCCGCGAGCTCGGCTCCAATTCATCACCGGCAATGGAGGGTGAAGCTTTGACAATGCCAGGCACTCGTGCAGGCGAAACGTCAGTAAAATCATCAGACGAACGTCGGCCGAAGAACCCGAGACAGAAGCAAATACGCCATTTGTGAGCTGAGATAACGTTCACCTATACAAGAATCATTGGGCGAAGCGGCAACAAAACGACTATTCACGTTGGTGTGTAGAATATATGAGTCTAGCGATATACCATCTGACTTTCGTAAAAGCATCATCCACACAATTCCGAAGACGGCAAGAGCTGACAAGTGCGAGAATTATCGCACAATCAGCTTAAGAGCTCATGCATCGAAGCTGCTTACAAGAATAATATACAGAAGAATGGAAAAGAAAATTGAGAATGCGCTAGGTGACGATCAGTTTGGCTTTAGGAAAAGTAAAGGGACGAGAGAGGCAATTCTGACGTTACGGCTAATAATGGAAGCAAGGCTAAAGAAAAATCAAGACACTTTCATAGGATTTGTCGACCTGGAAAAACGTTCGACAATATAAAATGGTGCAAGCTGTTCGAGATTCTGAAAAAAGTAGGGGTAAGCTATAGGGAGAGACGGGTCATATACAATATGTACAACAACCAAGAGGGAATAATAAGAGTGGACGATCAAGAATGAAGTGCTTGTATTAAGAAGGGTGTAAGACAAGGCTGTAGCCTTTCGCCCCTACTCTTCAATCTGTACATCGAGGAAGCAATGATGGAAATAAAAGAAAGGTTCAGGAGTGGAATTAAAATACAAGGTGAAAGGATATCAATGATACGATTCGCTGATGACATTGCTGTCCTGAGTGAAAATGAAGAAGAATTAAATGATGTGCTGAACGGAAAGAACAGTCTAATGAGTACACAGTATGGTTTGAGAGTAAATCGGAGAAAGACGAAGGTAATGAGAAGTAGTAGAAATGAGAACAGCGAGAAACTTAACATCAGGATTGATGGTCACGAAGTCAATGAAGTTAAGGAATTCTGTTACCTAGGCAGTAAAATAACCAATGACAGACGGAGCAAGGAGGACATCAAAAGCAGACTCGCTATGGAAAAAAAGGCATTTCTGGCCAAGAGAAGTCTACTAATATCATATACCGGCCTTAATTTGAGGAAGAAATTTCTGAGGATGTATGTCTGGAGTACAGCATTGTATGGTAGTGAAACATGGACTGTGGGAAAACCAGAACAGAAGAGAATCGAAGCATTTGAGATGTGGTGCTATAGACGAATGTTGAAAATTAGGTGGCCTGATAAGGTAAGGAATGAGGATGTTCTACACAGAATCGGAGAGGAAAGGAATATGTGGAAAACACTGATAAGTAGAAGGGACAGGATGATAGGACATCTGCTAAGACATGAGGGAATGACTTCCATGGTACTAGAGGGAGTGGTAGAGGGCAAAAACTGTAGAGGACGACAGAGATTGGAATACGTCAAGCAAATAATTGAAGACGTAGGTTGCAAGTGCTACTCTGAGATGAAGAGGTTAGCACAGGAAAGGAATTCGTGGCGGGCCACATCAAACCAGTCAGTAGACTGATGACCAAAAAAAAAAAAAAATTACAATCGATAGTATGCGTGGATCAGTTATTTCTATAAAAAAAGGTAATGTTTGAGGAGAGTGACCCATTATAAGTGGACACCAGTGGACACCTCGTCAGGTATGACGCAGCTCATAGTTAGCACTTAACATGTTAAAGAAAATGGTAGTGATATTCGAAAACATGGGCGAGCTTGGTGTGGCACCTGGAACAGGAAGGCGTCCTATCCTGGTGCACATTTCTGTTGCTGTAACTGATCAGCATGTGCCCCGAGTAGTGCTAGTGCTTGTGTAGAGTCACGAGAATTGTCCATACCATTTTATTATTTTTTATTTTACACTGGTACCCATATAATACCCAGACTGAGCAGCTACTGAAACCTCACGATTTGCAACGAAATTTTGAATTTCGTCTTCGTCGAAGCTGATGACGAGCGGCCACGCAATATGCTATGGAGTAAAGAGGCACATTTTACACTAAAGGATGCACTGAATACACAGAACTGCCAAATTTGGGGTACTATTAAACTGTGTGTTGTGCGCAATGATCCATTACACTCGCCGTATGTAACTGTATGGTGTGGATTCGCAAGCACCTTTATTGTCAATCCATTCTTCTTTGAAGAAAATACACCCAGAGAGCCTGTCAGGCGTACTGTGACACCTGAACATTATCAAGACCTTCTGGTACATCATTTCACTCCTGCTTTGGAAGAGTGCAAATCTTTGGAAACAACTGGTTTCATTCAAGATTTGGCAACAGCTTGTGTAGTTCACAAATTGAATGACCTCCTTCTTGCAGCCTTCCACAAACATTATCTCCAGAGGTTTTCCAGATGCATGGTCTGCAGTTCAGCATGAATTTCCTCTGTATGACGAACATTTCACCGTATGGTGTGGCTTCAAGGCTACGTTCATGATTGACCCATTCTTCTTTGAACAGGATAGCGCTCAAGGACCAAAGACGTGCAGTGTGACAGGCCAGCATTATTGTCACATGCTTCGCCAGCATGTCGTATCCGCCCTATAGGAGAGAAATGCATTGAACTCAACAATTTTCATGCAAGATGGGGCCCCACCACGCATCGCTCGTGAAGTTCATCTACTCCTCACAAACACATTTGGAAACAATCGAATTATCAGCCGATCATTTCCAGATGCTTGGCCAGCACGATCACCTGATCTCACTCCCTGTGATTTCTGGTTGTGGGGCTACCCGAAAACAGGGTTTACCAGGGGAACATCCCCACTTCTGCTGATCTGAAGCGCAGCATATCAAGAGAGGTAGCAAGAGTATGCTTCGTTCTGCCATGCAGAATGCAATCCTCCACTTTCAGACTGTTCTGGACACTAATGTGCGTCACATTGAGGCTCGTTTGTAGCAGTAATGGCACCAGTACATAATGGTATGATGTACTGTAGCAGCACATTAAAAGCGTTTCCATTGAAGTGATTCTGCATTATTTCTTTTCCCTTTGTCCTTGACATTAACACTACCAAGTTTGGTCTTTGTTTGGTAATTAGTTTCCATGTTATAACATGTTAAATAGGGAATGTTTAATTATAACCACACAGTACATCGTTGTTTCTTTCGAACTGTAGGGATTATTCACAACAAGCGTCATGCAGGAAAAATATATAAGCAACAGTCAGAATGCCCAACTCCTTGGATAGATGTCTGCAAGACGATCGCAGGTGAGTACCACATATTATTCTTATTGCACGTTTTTACACGATGAAGACTTTGTTGCTTACAGATAAGTCACTCCAGAACGTTATTCCATATGACATTACTGAATGAAAACATGCAAAAATTGGTTTGTTACTTCTCAAGATTTGAAATGATTCTAAGTACAAATGTGTGTGAAATAAGCTGTTGTAGTAGTTCCAAAATATGCTTTTTCCAATTTAAATTTGCATCAATATGGACACGTAAGAATTTTGTAGGTTCCACCTTATTTATTATTTCCTCAGCATGTGTTACACATATCATTGGTGTAGTATGGCTACTTCTAATTTTAAGGTGTACACATTGATGTAAATATGAACTGGTAGAAACTTAACTAAGAACTCGAAGAAACATCACTGAGGTCAAACACGAAAGTGCAACAACTTCAATTCTTATTATAACTGCTAGTTTTCAATACACATCACTAGAAACTTCCCCGAGTCTTGGTCCGGCACACAGTTTCAATCTGCCAGGAAGTTTCATATCAGTGCACACTCCGCTGCAGAGTGAAAATCTCACTCTGGAAACACATCACTAGCGTTGCAATTTTCCACTCTTCCCAGTGTCTTAAGCATAATATGCTAGAATTACTCATCCTTTGGATATTATATATTCCACAAACCTAAGCAGTGAGAATAATTTATTAACCAATGTCAGCTTGTATGCACCCCTGACAGGAGTTAGGCATTCTCACTGCACTTGCAAAGATGATACAGTAACTGAGTACTACATGGGTAATTTCATCTCAAATCATAGACGTCATGGCAACTTGCTCATGAATTTCTCTGGAAAAAAATATATTAGACCTCTACATCATAAGACCTCTAAATCATAAGATTTACCTTAATTTTTGTACATGGTACAGCCCTTTGAAAAATGTATATTTTGTAAATAACTCTTAAAACAGCAGAGAACAAGAAAAATGTAACTAATAATCCAAAAGCACTAGAGACCTGGCAGACGTTTTGCATAAAGGTCGCTCATAGTGCGTTGAAATCAGTTGACACCCACACACTTATGGGCTCCCTTTAACTTACATATTGAAGACGAAACTACGAAATTCAAGTTAATTTTTCCACTTAAAATGTTTTTTTCTGCATTTGGAAGTCCCAGAACATTACCTTTTCTGTCATATAACCAAATACTACTGAGGTAATTATAAGCAGTATCTTCTCTGCTCAATCTATCTGTATTACGTAAATATTTATTACTAAAAATGTAAAAAATTGCATTTGTACAAGTTTTTGTGAATTATTTATTGAAAACCCCCATACGAAAACTTTATTATATTTTTTGGTTAATATGTTAGTAGTCCATGCAAACACAGTGTGCAATATTTTTCCATGTAAAGTGTTAAAGATTTTTCAGCATTCTGTATATTTTGCATCACTGAATTTCTAGTGTAAGATGTCATGTTGGTAACAATGTTTCCAAAACACTTCTGTTTATAACAAACAACAGATAACTTACACCATTCTGCATCGAGTTTTGTGTTTGGTTTGAACTTTCTGTTAGATACAATGTCAGTGAGGAAATACAGTAGTGAAAGGTGACATGTGTAGATTATAAAAAAAAAAACACCTAAGAAGGTGGTGTTTAAGAAAAGCATTGGACATCTGTCAGATGTATACCAGAAATATCTTGGTTCTCAAGTAAAGGTATTACCATCACATCCATTGTGCAGGAATTGCTACACTCACTACAAGTAGAAATTTAGTGACAATCCAGCTGAACGATCATCATTACCCGAATTTGAAACTGAAGAAGCCAGTGCAGATGTTTATGTTCTTGGGTGTGAAGTTGTTGATGCATTGAATGTTAGTATTTCTGCTGTAGCAACCTACTATATTCCTTCTTAAGTATCCAGGAGAGGTAAGAAGCAAAGGAAGAAAACAGTATGGATAAATAAAAGCGTAAGAAACTGAAATAATTTTTATACAAGCAACATCTTTAAAACTTCATGAAGTGTATAATGCAGATGCACTTGGTACAGAAACTCAAAACAGTAATACGTGCACGAAATGTGATGTGTAGTTTCAAAATCTAAATATCGCTATCTCAGCAGTCACCTATACTGAGCAGGTACAATTGATTCTGCTGATACTAGACAGCTACTCTAAGCAGCAGATACAGAAATTCATACCCACTTCCTCACATTATTTGATTTCAAAAGCTCATAAAATAAGGAATGAGAAAGATATTTGGGCATGCCCAGATTCTTACTGTTGGCATCCATTGCAAGATGATATGCTTACTGTTGCTCTGTAATATTACCGAAGTGATGACAGAGATTGCAGCAGGCAGTCCTAACTAGGCTGATGTTGTCTCTGTTCATGAAAATGGTGAAAAAGTTAAAAAGTTAGAAAGATATATGGCAAGACCAGTAAGAGAAGCATATCTCCCAATGACAAAGGAGAACCTGAATTTCAAAATTGGTCTCACAAAACTCTTCTCCTTACGACCAAATGGGTAAAATGCCAGCCAGTGAAGGAAGTATGCAAATGCATTTACTGCACTTATTTGAATCTTGGTTGTTTCGCCATAAACAGTGTCACAGGAAAGAAATACACAGAGATGTACCTGATGCTTTTGTGTCCCATATATGTTAGGAGCTGCAAGATAAATGTTGGTTGCAGAAGTTTACAATGTGTTCTAGAGCTGAAGTGATGATTGTTGAAGCATTACACCTTCTGGTCATGCAAAGACCACAGTATACATTAGAAGACTTTGTGGTGAGCCACTTCATTTTTTGCATGTAGGACAATCAGTGGTGAGTGGGACAGATAATAAGTGTTTCGCATGAGCTGCAAGATATGACACCACATGGTCCTGGCAATGCTTTCAAGTGGTCATCATAAGGAGATCAGTGTACAGTTCCCGTTTCCCAACTACCGCTCTTGTCTGATCATTCTCGTCCGTGTGCAAATTTTGCATGACATTTCTTTAAAATGAGCGATTAGTTTAAATATTTAAGTGTCCATGATTCTTTGATGACATTAACCACCTATGCAGATGACACAGTGATCCTTGCACAAGATTGCAAACCGTCGAACATTAACTCACGAATACAGATGGCACTCAGAACCACCGAGCCTTGGTTGGAACGATGGTGTATTAAAGTAAACGTCGACAAGTGCGAAGCAGTTCTGTTTACATGCAGACCGAAACTACTGCACAAACATCAACACAGCAGACAGATAACACTACATACACGCCCAATATGTTTCCGAGAGAAAGTTAGATATCTTGGTGTCTGGCTGGACCAGAAACTTACATGGGGGGACCACATCGAATACGTTGCCAACAGAGCGCACGCAAGGCTCAAACAATTCTACCCAATGCTCAACAGGGAAAGCACACTGAATAGGAGGGTCTCGAGGTCCATATACATGATGCTGATTAGACCTCTGATGACGTATGCAGCTCCCGTCCGGGGATATGCAGCTCCTACACGACTGCGCCGCCTGCAGATCATACAGAACAAAGTGCTACGAATCATTAGCAACGCTCCACGCTACACATGCTCCGTGGATCTTCACAATGAATACTGCCTCGAAACTCTCAAGGATGTATTCAAAAAACACGCCACATGACTATACAGGAACTCGAGACACTCGAACAATCCTTTCATCCTTACTCTGGGAAACTATGACCACAACCATAGGTGGAAGTATAAGCGGCCAAAGACACTACTAGCTAAGGCATCACCACCTATGGCAAAGCTACCATACACCAACAAGCTACAACGTCGGCAACCCCCTGCATATCAGCAATGTTGACTGGAAATTACCAGCTGCTATTAGAGCCGACCAACAGGCCACAGCACGGAAACCAACGAGCTCGCCCACTGATGCACAAACAAATCGCCAACGTCAACCTACACTTTGCATCCGATATATGACCTATCGGACACAAAAACGATGATAAACCTAATTGTTGCAGGTTGCTGACGTTGATCGTGAGTTCAACACTGGCACCCAGCAGCAGCCGCCGAGCAACAGCACTGCACAACGTCAAAGGTATTGACATGCGTGATACCCACTACTGACAAAGCCTACCCTTGCATGACCTATCACAGGCAGCAAGACATCCGCTAATGCTCTTACCACCCGACCTAACAATGGCAGAGTTTTTTTCCCCATGGCTCTTGCCTTGGCACTTTTTTCCTCTGCCCTTCACACCGCTACCCTTCGTTCGACTTCGACCCAATCTATCTCCAGATGAGCGCGTATTAATGGTTAACCTTAACCAGACATATGCAAACATCGCAGTACCCACATCCTGTGACACCTCGCTCTAGTGAAAACTAGCCCTTATGCAGAGATAGCAGTAGACCTTTTAAGTTGGCCATCATGCTGGTGTGGGCGTGGAGAATTTCATTCATTAATGTTATAATAATAATAAAATTTTGTTGTCATTGAGTTCGTTACAGCAATATACAAAGTCAAGAGCATATATTTCTCAGTGTACTTTAGTTTGCATGAAATGGATAAAAGTAGAAGCCACAAGTTACAAAGCAGTACTTTGATTCTCAAAAAATTCATCAACAATGTAAAAAGGATTGTTTACTAGTAGTCTATACAATTTGGCTTTAACGATATTTACAGCAATTCTTTAAAAATATTTGCTTAGTCTGTTACACATCCTTAGTCCAAGGACTAGGTTGGAGTTCTGTGATTTACACACCCTATGATGTGGCACGTCTACACATCTTCTGTTTCTAGTATTATAGCAATGAATATCATTTCTCAATATAAATTTTGAAACGTTGTTTCTAATGTACAACAGAAGATTATAAATGGATAGGTTTACTACTGACGGACATTGAAATTTAATGAGCGGAGATTTACAGTGTCCTGATTTACCGGAATCAGTAATTATTCTTAATACTTTCCTCTGTAAAAGCAAAATGTCATTTATGTGACAACCACTACCACACAATAAAATTCAATATGATATAATGCTTTGGAAGAAAACAAACTATGCTGATCTTACATAGGTATCTGGAACATATCTTTTTAATTTCAAATTAGATAGACAACTCTTGAAAGTCCACCTGATATATTTTTCATGTGTGGTTCCTAGGTCAATTTGTTATCAATAGTAACAGCTAAAAATGCAATGCTTTCTAATTCATGGTGGTTAGAGATCTCTGCCAAGCTAAATTAAAATTCCTGGGTTTTACTTTCATTTAGCAAGAAACCATTCACTCTGAACCACAATGAAGATTGAGCAAGGGTATTTTCGGTAAATATTGTCAGTGTGGCTAGATCTGAACTATTATTTATGAATGTTGTGTGATCAACATACAATATTGTGTGGGAATTTGTGAATAAAGGCTGATCATTATTCATTAACAGGAACAATAAAGGTCTGAGCACTGACCCTTGTGGCACTCCAGACCTAACATAAACCGAATTTGATTTCTCTCTACCAGTGCACACAACTTGTTGGCGGTCCTCTAGGATATATTTTAACATATTTACACTGCTGCCATCAAAATCATAATAGAGCAACTTATTCAACAAAACATTATGCTCTAACAATCAAAGGCTCTGATCAGGTCACAAAATGTAGCCTGGATGTAGCCCCTAGCCTCAAACACATCTAGGAGAAATTTTACTAAAGAATCCATTGCGTCTGTTGTGGATTTATCTTTTCTAAATCCAAATTGTTTATCACTGATTACATTTGATTTAGCCAAGTGAACACTAATGTGATTATACATTATTGATTCAAAAATTTTAGAAAAAAAAGAGGAGTGATGGGTATGGGCCTATAGCTAGTCGGACAGTTTTTTTCACCCTTTTTTATATATGGGCACAGCTCTAGAAATTTTTAGTTTATTGGGGAACTTACTGTCAACAAGACATTTATTTACACAATAACTTAAAGTGTAAATTATCCCATTAATAACTTCTTTCAACAAAGTACATGACAAATCATAGTAATCAACACTAGCTGAATGTTTGAAATTTTTCCCTATTTTGGGCACACTTCTGTGACGGTGCTTGGAAAGGCTTTTCTAAGCAGTTATCCATGATGCTAAGTGAAGTTTCAGGAGGTTTGTTTATTGAGCTACTGATTTCTTCAATGGATTGGATACAAAATTTATTAAATTCTTCTTTAGTGTGAGCAATAGAATTAATTACACTCCAGGCTTTATTGCATTTGTTTTTGTACTTTTCAATGTTTACTATATTGTGTAGTTTCTTTGCTTCACTGATCGCCAGCCCAGACTTATGCTTAACTCTAGCATACAATTCTTTATACACTTCTGTTTTATCAGTTTTGTTCATGCCAGAATATAACATAACAGTATTTTTCAGTTGCCTTAACAGTGAAGTATACCATTCCTTGTTTTTCCCTTTCTTGCAATTACTACACTTAGTAATCCTTCCATTATATCATTTCTCAACACAGTTAACATCCTGCGACTATTCATACTTTTGAAACATAATTCTGAAATTCGCAAAAAGTTACACGTATCCATTAAAAAAAGCAAGCTCAGAATTGTGTATGTATTAATATACTAATCATGTCTCATAGTATTGGGAACAAAGTATTTATTAAAAATAAATTCACATCTCTATCACTTTTATTTTCTTTATTACAATTTTTCAATTCTCCCTTTCGTTACAACATTTTCACAAATACCATCATTTAGAGAGATCTGCAATGTCTTAACAAATAAGCAGAAAATCAAAATATTGTAGTTTTGGAGAGGTATCATCTGGAACTTCATCATACATTTTTTTTCAGCAAACTTTGAAATAGTGATGTGACATATTCACTGTTGACCTGTATGATTTGAGGAGAAATCGGCCATATGAAAAATGACCTAAGTACCTCATTTATCGCTAAAGATTGTTGTAATTTATGCAGATTAACGCAGATAAATGACAAGAAACAACTATTTAAGGGACAAAATAAACTTTTGCTTTATTCACACAACACTTATTAATACATTTGGCTACACAAAATATATTACGTTTCCCATCAACAAACACAAAACATGTATATTCCACAGAGTCTAATGCACTCTGCACATCATATCTTGTGCACCACTATGCACAATGGAAAATGTTTGTTCACATATCCCCAACACTCCCCCTTAAGTAAATATTTTTCAGGTACTCAGCACTATACATCCCAGGTTAAACAATTATGTTTCACCAGCTTCTGAAATTTGTTCTTACTGAGAGGCTTGGTTAGGAGAGCAGATAATATTTCTTCTGTGGATAGATAACTGAGGATTATATTTCTCTGTTCCTTATGATGTCTTATAAAGTGATGCCTGATGTCAATATGTTTGCATCTTACACTGGTGACATTACTTTTTGCAAGTTTAATAGTTCCCATATTGTCACAAAATACCACAGTTGGCTTTAATATTGAAGGAGATTCTATTTCACTCATCAGCGTATGGATCCAAAGAGCTTCTTGGATAGTGGAGGACAAGGCCATATATTCAGCTTCTACAGCACTCAAAGCGACAGTTCTTTGTCTCTTACATGACCATGACATCAATCCTCCCATTAGTCTAAAACAACTTCCAGTGATGGAATGTCTGCTTTCCAGCTCGTTTCCCTAGTCTGCATCACTATATCCTTCCAAATTTACATTTCCAGTTTTAGAATATTTTAACTTATTATCAACAGTTCCATTTAAATATCTGAATATTCTCT
The DNA here is from genome assembly GCF_023864275.1 of Schistocerca cancellata. Classification (NCBI taxonomy): domain Eukaryota; kingdom Metazoa; phylum Arthropoda; class Insecta; order Orthoptera; family Acrididae; genus Schistocerca; species Schistocerca cancellata. Next base: position 42,916,048 of record NC_064637.1, read on the forward strand.
TGACTGCCATGCATTGCTTTCCTCTCGGATCACTGCAAAACTTGCTTACTGCATTTGTGGCAAATGCAATGTCTGGTCAGGAAGTCTGTGCTAAGTACAGTAGACATCCTACAGCTTCCTAATAGGGTACACTTTCCTTACATATCTTGTCATCATCAGTTATTAGCAGTTCTGCATTATTTTCCATAGGAGTAGAAACAGGTTTACAATTTTCCATATTGAATTTTTCTAAGATATTTCTTATGTACAGAAATTGATCAATCCATAATTCTTTTCTGCTGACACTTCTTAGAATCTTCATGCCTAAGTATTGATTAATTTCCCCTAAATCAAGAATATTAAATTCTGGCTGTAACAGCTTCTTTTTTTTAAAAAAAAAAAAAAAGTCCATCTGGCTTTCACTGTAGGTTAAAATTAAAAAATTCTTCTACCCATATGGCCATTATTGCAATGTCTTCATTGCTCCTTTTATGATATATACTTGGATCTGATTTTGACTGTGAAATGCCTAGTTTTATCAAAGGTTTATGCAAACATTTATTCCAGCAATGGCTACTTTGCTTTAATCCATATATGCCTTCCTTGAAACGCCAAATTCTCCTTTTCCCTTGATCAGGTGGCTTAATGCAAGAGCTAAAAGGTATCTCAACGATGAATACTTCACCACTGGTGAGGAAGTTTCATTGTAATCTATTCCTTCTTTCTGGGAATATCCTTTAACTACTAATCTGGCTTTGAATTTTGGTATTGCACTCTCAGGATTTTTAATATTAAACACTCATCTTTTTCTTAGTGCGTTTTTATTCTCAGGCATGTCAACCCATTCATATGTATCATTATCCACAAAAGATTGCAGCTCCTTTTCAATAGCCTTTTTCCAATCTTGAGCATTTGAAGTTGCTAAAGCTTCATCAACTGTGATTGGTTCATTGTTGATTGTTTGGGCAGCATGCATTTCATACTCTGGATATTCTTTTGGTTTTGCTATACATGAAGACTGCCTTAAACTTACTTCCTCTTTTGAATCTTCTTCCTCAATTTGATTCTCGTGTAGCACAACAGCTTCCTCTTTATTCTTGTTTTCCTCTGTTTCAGTTTCCATCTCTGTTTCAACACTATCACACATTATGCTTGGTTGCATTACTGTATCATTTGACTATTTTCCTTTATATTAGACCTATAATCCCCAAAACATACTACATCTCTACTACTTATTATCTTCTTATTCAAAGGATTATAAAATTTGTATCCTCTTGAATCCTCACAGTAGCCAACAAAAGTATATTTTTGAGATTTTGCATCCCATTTTCCTCTTAATGGTTTTGGAATCTGAACCATGATTTCACATCCAAAGACATTTAAGTGCTTTAGATCCGGTTTCTTCCCAGTCCATACTTCAGAAGGTGTCTTGTGTCTCACAGCTTTGATAGGTGATCTGTTAATTAAATACACTGCTGTTGTCACAGCCTCTGAGCAAAAACACTCAGGTAGCTCAGCATCACTTAACATACTTCTTGCCTTTTCTATAATGGTTCTGCTGGCTCGTTCTGCAACTCTATTCTGAGAAGGACTTAAGCGAATGTTAGTCTGACGCCTAATACCCATTCCATGCAACTGTTACTGAAACTGTCTGTTTACATATTCTGATCCATTGTCTGATCTAATAATTTTAATTTTCTTCCCAGTCTGTCTTTCGACCATTTTGCAATAAACAACAAATACATCATTCACTTTATCCTTGCTACTTATAAAATAAACATACATGTATCTAGAAAAATCATCTATAAATGTCAGAAAATAGAAGCTGCCTCCTAAGGCTTTATTCTCCATAGGTCCACAGAGATCCGAGTGTATGAGTCGCAAGATTTCGGTAGATCTGTTCTCACTCGATTTAAATGGCAATCTATGCTGCTTCCCTTGCAAACACACCTCACATTGGACATTATTCATTCCATAATTTTCCATCCCAGTTGCCACATTCTTTAGTAAAGTCATACTTTTCCTGTTCAAATGTCCAAGACTCTTATGCCACAAGAAACCTTTTGCAGCATAAACAGAGTGATTTCCTGTTTGAGCAGTATTTTGAAACATATTCACTTTGTAAATATCTCTTACATTACTTGCAGTAGCTACAATATCACCACAAGAGTCTATCACTTTGGCTCCCTCTATATCGAAGATAACTTTATTACCCTTCTTTTCTATTTCGCTTACTGACAACAAATTAGTTGCAAAATTCTTTACATAATGTACATCCTGAGCAGTAACAATTTCCTTTCCCCCATTCACAAGCAAATTAAGATCCACTTTTCCTGCGAGTTCACACCTTAACATAGATCCTTCAACTATGGAAACTCCAATGTCAGTCTGTGACTGAACATCATACAAACCTGATGGAGCTTTAGTAATGTGCGCAGATGCTCCTGAATCTAGGAACCATTCTGCCTGATCGTCACTCGCTTCATTAAAAGAGTAAAAAACAGAAAATGCCTTACCTTTATGGGTAGCACTACTAGAATTAACATGCTTCTTTTCTTTTATACTTAACTTTTCGTTATACTGTGAAGCGAAAGTAATCCTACTTTTCTGGGAAAACCACCATCTTTAAATGCGTTTTTCAGTTTGTCCTATACCTCTTTTGCTGATGTAGCCTTTTCTACGTGAATATAATTCACTGAATCAATCAAAAGGATTAGTTTTGATTTCGCCTTCCGATCCTTAGTAGCAAATCTTGATTCCATAGGTTCCAATTTACCGTTTACGACGTCTCATAAGTCATCCAAGTGCAAATACGCCTCAATGGCAAATTTTCAGGTATCGTAATTTTCGCGCCCTAAAAGTCGCTCTTTTTTTAGTATCAGTGTTGTACTCATTTTACAGTTTTTTTTTCTTCATGTAGCGTACACAATCCAACTTTATACGAACGTCCTCGCACTTTTTGTGCAAATACACGTCACCTTAAAACTTATTTTTTCTCTTTAATACAGTAGCTGGGCCCATAACCTGTTGTATTTTACGCAGATTAACACAGCTAAATGACAAGTAACAAGTATTTAAGGGACAAAATAAACTTTTGCTTTATTCACACAACACATATTAATACATTTGGCTATGCAAAATATATTACGTTTCCCATCAACAAACACAGAACATGTATATTCCACAGAGTCTAATGCACTCTGCACATCATGTCTTGTGCACCACTATGCACACTGGAAAATGTTTGTTCACTATCCCCAACAGAGATGACAGTGGATTAATTGTTATGTTACACAAGCAGTAACAAATAATCTTTGGTTAAATGTGTAAAAGTCTGACAATTAGCAAAACATTGTTAAATTTAACCAAATTTGTTTCTTCTAGTTTACTACTGTATTACATGCCCATACTCGAAAAAACTAAGCATGTAGAGTCTAGAAGGCTGTTCTGTATTTTTCTTGGTAATTTTTCTCTCTCTTCCATGAGGAAACAGTCAACATGAAACCACACACAAAAACCATACACACTTGTATGTAAACTATAAGATGAGTCCAGAATGAGATTTTCACTCTGGAAACATCCCCCAGGCTGTGGCTAAGCCATGTCTCCGCAGTATCCTTTCTTTCAGGAGTGCTAGTTCTGCAAGTTTCGCAGGAGAGCTTCTGTAAAGTTTGTTTGGAAGGTAGGAGACAATATACTGGCAGAAGTAAAGCTGTGAGGACCGGGCGTGAGTCGTGCTTCGGTAGCTCAGATGGTAGAGCACTTGCCCGCGAAAGGCAAAGGTCCCGAGTTCAAGTCTCGGTCGGGCACACAGTTTTAATCTGCCAGGAAGTTTTATAAGATGAGTGTTGCCAGAAACCATGAACAATCGTTCAAAATGGAATTAACAAAGTTAGCCATACATATAAGTGTATTTATAGGGTGCTAATGTTTCAGAATTTAAGTCTACCTTATAGTCATATGTTCAAAATGAATATAACACACTATTCAGTAGATTTATCTTTAATTAGAGAAATCATGGCATGATAATGTGCATCCCTAACATCGTGTCAGGCTAAATCTATTTAAATTTTACTTCACTGCTTCTATCCATACAACTAAATCCTAGCACACTATATAACCACACATAGATTCACGATTTTTTTATTTCTGCTTTTTCAAACTCTTCTTCAGGAGCAATTAATACTGGAAAGATCTATTCCTCCCAATTTTATTGATATATGTAGCACTTGTTATGGCATATTGAGACAGACACTTGTAGTCAAGATGCATTATGCACACGTCGTCTGATCCGCTCACAATTTCTCACTAGTATGTAATGCTCAATTAGAAAGCATTACACAACAGTTCACTATAAAGATACACACGCAATGAAGCAATGTATCACCGTTAACATTCCATTTCACTTCACTCGACTATGTTCATCAGCAGGCATACTGTGGTTGTTGTGTCGGCAGCAAATAAAATTTTCTCTTTGTCATTATTCTCTCATGGATAATTTATCCTCAGGAGAAAATCGAGCTGCAAATAAAATGTACAGAACATAGTAAATGTATTACGAAATCTTTCTTGCATAGCCACACTAATATAAGCAAGTAAATTCTGTTTACCGTATCGTTTAAGTACGTTATTTCGAAAGTAAATAAACTTACCAGGATGGGCTGATGCTGTCAGTCTGCCCTTCAGGTCGACATTCTGAAAATTCAGTTGTACAGTTAATTCCTTTACATGGAATAGGTGCGTACACTGAAAAGAAGTTTTCCACACTACTGCATAACTTCACAGTATAAACTCTGTCACCGTTTCCGTCGAGATAATACTTCAAATACATCGTGGATGCCGTCGAACAGTCACTACAATAAAATTTGTACGATTGGAACACCTCCTCCTTCTTTCACGCACTGTAAACAACAAACCATGTGTACCACCATGCAGTCAATACCTCCCAGGAACAAAGTCACACATAGCTTCTCAGATGGCTGTGACGTAACACACAGGGGCCATAACAAACCGAGCTCTTTAAGTGTTTCGCCAATATCATGGCCCACGGCGTGGTGTGCTTTGGATCGAGTGAACGTTTACGTTTTAGATTGTGGTAAACAAGTTAGAGTGCTGATCAGTACGCCACAGAGGTGTTGCATGCCAAACTGCAGAGGCAATTATGGCAATGGGCCTAAAGTTTCTGTGTTCTATTTCCCGTCTGATGAATCTCTAAGACAGAAACCGATCTCGGCTGCTCACAGAGAAGATTGGGTGCCTAGAGAACATTCAGTTGTAAGATATAATGACCCTCCCTTTGCCACTAGAAAAAATATTAAGTATTCCTCATAAGAGCAAAGAGAACAAACGGACACAGCCTCGAAACTTTCTGTTGCAAAATTGATTGTAACTACTGTTCCCTACTCTTACCGGATCCTCTTTCCTCCCTAGTATTAAATGATTTAAATAAATCTGTCTTTTGATGTCACTTTTGAATATTAAAATTAAAATTGACTTTTTCATCAAAAATAAAATATTTAGTACTGTGGATCTTAATTGCTGTCTTCTTGGCTGAAAAAGAGTAAATTATTAATTTTGCAGTAATGCTTGGCGTCCCCAGAGTGGAATTGAGTGCTCCCAAGGTGAAAGTTCTTCTTAGTAGCCAGAATAAGAAACAGCTTTTCAAGATCTGCGTTGTAATATAGTTCTAAAAAATTCTTGACGCTGTTATTAAGAGTAAGTCAGACGGATATGATTCTGAACAACTTCGATAGTCTGAGTCAGTAGGGCAGTTCCACAAATTTTCGCTTTTCATGAAAGAAAATCTGTTCATTCCAAAAGACCGTTTGCTAAACAGGGATTGCACTGTACTACCTAGCATTCAAAACCCTGAGTCTTTTGCTTCCTTGCACTTTGTATCATAATTACTAGGAGAGAAAGGATGAGCATAATATTCACTTCACAAATAAGAAAAATTTTACCTTTTCAAGATAACAAATATTATTTCATAAAAACGTTCTTCTCAGTGCTCCACTGTAACAGTATACATTTAGCTTCTTACAAGAGCGTATATTGACAAAAATTAATATTGTCTGATATCTCGCAGCAATGGCGGCTGTCGTTTCCGTATTTTAGCAATAGAAGTAGCCCTCCTTTGAAAATACGTCCATCCTTAGTCAAGTCTGCTATCAGGAAAAATCATTAGTAAAGTCACAGAATACACAAGTTTGTTAAAAATCACAGAAGGCTGACGAGCTGACGATTTTATTTACAATGCTGCACTCTAGCAGCCGAAAGTGATAATTCAGGTTATTCATAACTGAGAGTTTTTCCATGCTTCCACTTCATAACGTTCCACAGAACGATTAAAATATAGTTTGAATTACACATTATGAAGTGATACTATAAAGTATTGTTGTGTTTGTTTACTACAATACCATTTCATAAATCGTAATGCATAATAGATTTTATTCCTAAATGTATTACGAATGGAAGCAATACACAATCCCACCCATCTTAACAGTAGTTTTCGTAACATGTTTAACAATCAACTGTACGCTGAGCTACATTTCAATGGAGAAGATATATTAAGCATTACAAGTATGCATGACCCAAGAAATGGCAGACTGTTAACAACACCATTGGATCATCGACACTTAAGAAAAGGTAGGTTAAACAACGAAATGTTAGCCAGAGGCTTACATTTGTAAATTATAATGTCATAAGAAGGAAGCTTATTGTATAGTGGCATCTCATTTGATGTTAAGTTTTTCTTTTTCAGATGCTATGCCTTCAATGTTACTGGCATGCCCATCATATTTGTCCAATATGCCAACATCAGCCCAAGAGGACCCCTAAAATCGCAGGGAGTGAATAGAAAACAGTGCTCTACACATTGCCAGTCGAGAAAATGTATAAATGCAGGAGAGGTTGATAGAAGCGACTTCGTTCTGTAATTTAGAGCAGCTAAAAAGTAAAATAAGTGACTGTGATAAGCATAGTAATGTGATCGTTGTTAACAAATTAGACAGTGTGTGCTTATTATTAATTAACCACAATCATTGCCCAAGACTTGTTTCCTACTCTGTTATAAACAGTGATTTATTTCTCAGTGTTTTTATTAATCATGTGGAACTGAAATGTGTTGGAAATATGAAATTTCTCAAAAAAGTTGAATTTAGGAGAGAAATTGCCAGAAAGGGAAAATAAAATATACATTTTTAAAGGAACAGGTTTCATTCCTGAAATGTGAAAGTTCATCTCAGTTTAGATAATATGCTAACTCTCTGATTATGTGGTCATTAGTAAATACTATTAGCCCAGGTGGATATAATTTCTGTGCCAAATCCAAATACACTGTTCAGTCTTTGTAGCAAGCTTTTAACTAGTCCAGTCATTGAACAGCTAAGTGATCAGTTTCTGAGTTATATCTCACAGAAATCGGGAACATTAGCCTCACAGGCTAAAACAGTTCTCCTGTTAGTTGATGAAATACATTTCAAATCCCAGCTTGATTATAAAGGTGGGAATATTGTAGGTGGTGCCTTCAGCAGTGACAAATTTTTGTGTGGAGCCAGCGCTTATGTTTTTATGATATAAAGTTTAGATTCACCTTACAAGGATGTGGTACACATTCTCCCATTTAAAACAACTCATGCTTATGTACTTTTCTCATACATAAAAAAGGTAATTCTTAAATTAGAAGCAGCAGGATTTGAGGTTGTTGGGTTAGTGGCAAACAATAATTCAGTTAATAGAAAAGCAGTATCTAACTTTAGTACTCTCCAGAAGTAAAGATAAAGTATTGTCACCCTGCACAAACGTCTGCAGATCGCCCACTGTGCTATTATATAGATACAGTTCATCTTTTAAAGTGTATCCGTAACAACGGGTTCGATGGAGAGGAGCAGATTCCGTGTTTTCCTGATTTCTGTGAGAGCATGGAGGGAGGTTTTGCATCAATCACATCACTAAAAGAGCTACACATGATTGAAAAGGATGATTTATTGCAATACGGAAATTCTCTAATTTTAAAATCTCTGTTTCCAAATTCAACTGAAAGGCATAATGTTAAACTGGTGCTTCACATATTTAAAGATAAGACAGTTGTTGCTTTGCAGAAACTAGGTTCGAAGAAAGGAATTCACAATTGGGAAAGCACTGCAACATTTGTAAAAATAATAAATCTTTGGTGGTGTATCGTGAATGTGAAAACATTATTTATGGATCAGATGATAAGAAATGTTTTCCAGGAACCTGAAACTACTGATTCCTATCACATATTTGTTTTTAAAAGAGCTTTGTGCCTTTTAGATTTATGGCATGGGCTGAATGATTATAGGAAACAGCTGCTTTGATTGTTATGCAGATAGTGGAGGTTTGCTAAGAGAGATTAATAAAGCTGTGTATGAACTTATTTTGTTAATGAAAATAGCTAGCTTTCTTCACAATTGCTGACTTTTCACATGCAACAAAAGCAATAAAAAGAATACTACTACTGCAAAGAATACAAAGATAAACAGCTGCACTCACATAAAAAAACTTAATGCACTAGTGGTCAGACTATGAGCATAAATAAGAACAAGAACTGCAAACACATGCAAATTCAATTATGCAAAACCTTCCCAACAGATTTATTTCAGTAGCTATTGGCTGCTGATAAAAACAGGTCCTATTTGCTCCTTGGGAAAGTACATACTTACAGTTTGGAAGATAGGTTCGGCAAATACTGCCAACTAAGTGGGGGAAATTACTGAGTAAAACCTTAGGGCTCAGAGCATGTTATCCCTTGTAGTACAGTCTAAAGTAGTTGGAGATGCGGTTATTAAGGTGTCAAATTTTTTGAAACGACTTCTGAAATCCACAAGTTAAAAGATACCCTAGTAACAGATTTATTAAATGTGGTAGTAGATGAAAATGATGTTGAAGGGATAGTGGAGGACACCTGACCATTAGTGCACTACATATCAGGATACTGCTCACACCAAGTGCTGAAAAAACTCAATGTGAGTATTGCCAAGTATTTCTCGTTTCAGATGAAGTAAAGCAGGATGATCACTTTGGCAAAGGATCGAGGAGGCTTGGCAGATGTAGTGGCATGTGCAACTTACATTTATTTAACTTTTCAAAAAATTATAAAGGAATACGAAAATTTGTTTCTGCAACAGGCAAATCAAAGGTGTGTACTTTGAGAAGGTAGCATCTTGTAATATCCCCAGTGATTTGTTTAGCGGACTTCAATGTAAAAACAGACATAGTCTTGACACTATCAGTGGTTCCATACCGCTCTGTTGTGTGAATATCGTATTAAATAATTATACTAACAGAAAAAATGATGCAACTATGAAGAAAAATATAAATGTTTTTAAAAGAATGAAAAAATATGACTAAACTGTACTTTAATTTTTTATTGGCACATAGGACAATGTTTTGGAAATCATATTATGAGGTGAAATAAAAAGTCACTGTTTTTCATTACATTCCATTTCTTTCCACATCCACACTTTCTGTGTGTGTGTGTTTTTTTCAGTTTGTGTGTGTGTGTGTGTGTGTGTGTGTGTGTGTGTGTGTGTGTGTGTGTGTGTGTGTGTGTGTGTGTGTGTCTGTGTGTGTGTGTGCATGTGTAAAAATTACATGTAACAGAATTTCTCAATTATTTTAAATTGTCATGACTGTGTGTTTTCTTACTCATTAATGACATTACATGAATCAGTAGGTTCAACAATATTTGCATTATCTTGTGTGCTGTTTTTTAAATGTGTATTCATATGAAACAAAATTTTGGTCCTTAGGTTTCAACTAATTTGGTAATTTTCCAGTATCAGAAAATAAACATGCTATGCACCTGCTATATTTTACAATTAGTGAGTCACATCTGCACTTGTTTTACATTAAAAGGTGTTAATGTTTTATTCTGATCATATATATATATAAACACGTTTTAACATATAACATGTGCAGATGTGAATCGCTAATTGCAATATAAAACGTCACAAAGTACCATTTAAGTATTGTCACTCTATGAGCCTATGTTAAAATTACAAAGTTGCATCTCAACAAGGTCGAAATATTACGAATATGGGTTTTGCAGTTATAATAGGCATCAGTCAAGGAAATTACAACCATGTTTATTTTACGTTATTTGAAATGACAGTTTACATTTATGCCACAAGATGTAGAAAGTAATGTTACATTCACTTAATTGAACAGTCCGTGTTGCAGGGCCTGTCAAAGTGCCGATATTGTATGTCCCCTGCGGTGACGTCACGATGCGCCCTGTGAGGGTATGTTTCTAGTTGGCATTGATACAGTACACACTTACCCTTTTCTAGGTTGTCAATGATGATATTTGTTGCAAGGTAGCACCATAGAGCTAGTACCACAGAAGCAGAACACCAGACACTGCATAGAGTATTCAAAGCAAGGAAGTTAAACCTCTTTGATTCAAAGTGATTCAAAGCAACAGTCTGTATTGTGATTCTTTAATATTGTTGGTGATCAATTACATGCCTTTATATGTAATACTTCACGAGAGGTACTACGACTGTGCTGCTTTCAAAGACATGCTTTATCTTTCTCGAAGGCATCGATAGATGTCTAGGACTGCGGAAGCCATTCCAGCCGATGAATTGAAGCAGAAGCTGTTTATATCTTTAGCTGGCTCGTTCACTGCAAGTTTGGAAACTAATACTCTCTTTTCTTTCTTTGAAACTGAGAAGTTAAACACTTCATACTCGTTATTTACATAGTGTTATGTAGTATGAAAAGTACTTGAGCTCCCCCATTGCTAAATAAATGTGCAAGTTGTGTGAGGTGTGTTCCAATTTGTGCTAAAAAATAAAAGTATTGCTGTATTTTCTTCCTCTGAAACTGAGAATCTGTCCACTACATAATAGTTATTTAATAGTGGTACAAATCACAAAAAGTACTTAACAAGAAGCTTCCCATGGCTAGATAAATGTGCTAGTTGTGTGAAGTATATTCTATTTCGTGTGAAAAATCACTACCATGAAAGTAAATTTTTCCTTTGCTCTTGAAAGTAACTGAAACAACGAGAAGAAACACCAGCAGGAACATGCCTGCATGACTATCAGAACATATTTTGTCTGCATATTTGCTTTATTTGAAGACGTTCTTGTTTGGAAAAGAAATCTCCTTAAATAACTGGCTTGTAAATTTTCTTTTATACTTTATAGGTGGCTGACAGTAAGACTAAATCACTTTTTATTTCTTTCTCACACATGTCAGTAGTTTTTATCTTTTTTGTTCTTATAATAAGTGGTAGTTTGTTTTTACCAGTTAATCAACATGTTTAGAATATTTACTCGTACTTCCATGTTTCATGTTTAACTCGTAAATTACTGACAATTACAAGTACCAGAACCTCTCAGAAATGTGAAGATGAGTAATAAAATTTGAGCCGATGGCAGGAAGCAAAACCAAAATTGTCATCTTACCATTTCCATTCCTTCATTCTATACACACACACACACACACACACACACACACACACACACACACATACCCATTACACTAGAGTCACTCCAAATAATTTAGGCCTTTTGAATCCTTTATAAGCTGATAACTCATCATCTGACATTTAATATCAATAAACTGTATCTTTTTGAGAGATTCTCAGAGTGCTAGTGTATTGGACAGCATTTATTTATAGGTCATAAGCTATAATGTGGTTATAATATGAAGGGCTCATTCCAATAGTGGTACAAGTCCATTACCTCCACTTTTCTGAATATAATGCTTCTGAAATTAATGATCCAAACAAACCGAAAGAAAGGTTCATCTCTAGCAAGAAGCCATATGCTTAAATATTTCTGATATTTCAACTGTAGGTTTTTCAGAGATCATTTAACTTTAGGACACTGTATCTCAAAATGAACAAAAATGGACTTGTACCACTATTGAAATAAGTCCTTCATATAAAACACACCAAATACAAGCTTGATGAAATGCAATATGGCCTTTACAATGTGCTTCAGACAACGTGTAACTTAGAAAGGTGTGCAGCCACAGTACATCTCGTAACATATACGCAAATAAAGGTATGTGTGACGAATTAGTGTGTTTCTTTTCTTGCCACATGAATGAGTCAGTGTGCTAAGAGTGCTCCCCAATCCTCTAGCGCCATTTCTAAGAATTTCTGAAAGTCAGTGAACATCGAAAACTCCTGTATGTTTCGTACATTGGCTATTGTGTTATAACATTGACGAAAGACTTAAATCTTTTATGTGATCAAATTCATTAGTGACAATGAGGCTACAGATATAATTTTCTTCTTTTATTTTTTTATTTTTATTTCTAGCATAACACCATTTAGCCAACTTCTTTTTTAAAAAATGACAGTTGTAGCACAGTAACATTTAACCTTGACCAGACACACTTTGGAAAGGAGACATTCGTAAATATGTCTTCAGAATGTAATTGAGACACATAGTCAGCGAGAGTTAGATACAATTGACAGCAAATCACTTTTTTAAATGAAAGCAGGTAATTTAGTTTTTATCTTTCTTATGTAGCACCAGGCCTTTTATAGATTTAGCATCAGCAAACTGAACTTCGTTGGTTACACACTGTTTTTGTTTGTAACAGATCTGAAGTGTAAAAGCTTGTGCGATCAAGATGTACCTGTAAAATAAAGTTCCAAAATATGAACACGGACTCATTTTCAGACTAAGAAAGGCATAATGTTCATTTTATTATTAATCACCACCCTTACACAGTCTCTTTTTGGATGTCTTCTCAGATCTCTGTCAGCAATATAATAATTTTTGCTGTTCACAGAAATAGTTTTGCTGGTAGTGCACATTCTCTCCTCTCAACAGCCATACTGTTCACGCAGGTTATGTCTTGTCAAATGGTAGTGTGGATGTCATACCATCATAAAAACAGTGTACAGTGTCAGATTTCCTCCTGGTGTACGCAACAGGAGCTAATTTGTTTTCCAGCATAAATTAGTTCTGCACTAACACATTAGCATATCTATCAAGTTTCGCTGCCATAAAATAATGACAGCCCACACTGGACCTACATGAGTAGCTGTACATTAATTACAAAACCTAATATCATAGTAGCAAAGCCATTGTTGAGACATACTTGTGGTAGAATGCAATACCGGGTGATAGGGAGCACACCAATAACATAATCAGAATGATCTGGTTTGTAAATGATTTATTCACTAAGCATGATACTTACACACATCTACATTCGAACTTGGCATAGAATCCACTGAAGTTCTTGCTCCATCCAAATATAAACCTCCCTTCCCTCGCCAGTGTTGCATTTTACTACCGATATCCACACATACTAAAAGTGTTGCGTGTTACTGTCGATATCACCACATATTAAATTATAATTTTCGAAAAGTGTAAGTAAATTTCTGCTATCTACATCGTCTATTTTTCACAACCCCATACAGAATAATGCACATTGAAGCCTTCATAAAGGAGAAGTTGTGTTTTGTGGGGTGTCAGTTGTGCTGTTTCATATACCCCTATGATGTTAAAGTGTGATCTCTGTTGACCTACAGAGAGAAGCACCCTATATGATCACGTAAGTTAATTAAAGGAAATAATAATGTCATGTAACAGAAACATCTTACTGAATGATAATTAATAAGGGTGGCTCGATCAAACATGACAATACAGTATCACACCACATGCACGGACATATTAATGAGAGGAGGGATCTTCTAATCCATAAGAGAAACAAGTGGTTACTATAACAATAAGATTCATTATCGTGAAATAAAATACGTGAACTTCTCACCGAGATAAGCAACTGAACATTACAAGTGTGGTATGATAAGTCTGGAAAACAGCAATAAAAATGTTTGTATTGCAAACAACCCATCCAACTTCGTGAAATAGCCTCCTTTGACTAATATACAGTTGATCCACCGATCCTCCAGCTGTTTAATCCCATCAGAGAAATACATTCTGCCAACTCTGCAAAATATTCATTGATTCCAACCATCACTTCCTCACTTGACGAAAATTTCTTTCAATCTAGCCAAAGTTTGAAGTTAGTGAACAGGAAGAAATCACCAGTTGCTAAACTGGATGAATATAGTGGATGAGGAACCAATTAAAAGCTCAAGTCCTGCACATACGCCATCGTTATCGCTGATGTGTGGCATGGTGCATTATTCTGGTGAAAGAGTACTTTTTTGCACATCAACCTTTGTCTTTTTTCAGCCAATGCAAGTTTCAAATGAGCGAACAATGAAGCTCAGTAGGGCCCAATTACTATTCTACCTTTTTTAAAGTTATCTGTGACAGTTATTCCTTGGGAATCCCACAAAACAGTGCGTATCACCTTACCAGCTGACAAAATGCGCTTTGTCTTCTTTGGCACATTTTCATCAGTCTCTGTCCATTGTTTTAGCTGCTGTTTTGACTCTGGTGTGTAATGATGGATCCAGGTTTCATCAACAGCCGCAAATTGGCGTAAAATATCTTGTGAGTTGAGACAAAACATTGTCAAACATTGTGTTGAAATGTGCCAGATGCGCTGGTCGACTGTGCACAACTGCAGCGCCCATCTTGCACACAGTTTCTTCATAGTCAGCTCTCCAAGCAGAATATTATGCACTCGCTCAGTTGAGATGCCTACAGTCTCAGAAATCTCACAAATTTTTATTTGGCCATCTTACATTACTATATAATGGATTGACAGTGGTTTTCTTTGTGGTGAACTCAATTGTATGGCAGGAGCACACTGCAACTTCGGTTCTTGTCCAACCACGTTTAAGTTCATAATTCAAAAGAAAATGGTCTTCAATGATACTGCAGAGTCCATTCGAACTTAATTCTGGTTTGATTTGTGTGAGTGTCCATCTCTTCAAATGAAAATGTTTAATAACGGCGCAAAATTCGGTTTTCTTCATTTTAAATCGTATTTGACACACTGAGTGATTCAGAAGGTTGTCAGAAATGAATTGTGTGCTGTACATTGCTGAAATTCTTTATACAATCCTTGGAATAATCAAGCTTATCAGCCATGAAGGTGCAGCAAAAATGTTCCAGGCTCTCATTGAAATTTATCAGGCTTATCAAACCACCCTCGTAAATTCTTGGACAAGGGGTTCTAATGGTGAAATGTAACCTTAGCACACGTGAGGTGGTCATGATAAATGCAAAGTTATGCAGATAATACACGAATATGACTAGTGATTGTAAGCACGGTTGGTAAACTACAGGAAGAACATGGAAAAATAAGATCGGACACGAGTGAGATCGGGAAAGGGCATACTGAAAGCATAGTAGCTGACTGTTGAGTACTGAAAACGGAATAACTTGTTCCTGGACAGAATGAAGTAATGTTGTGTCCCAGGTGAATCGCCAATCACAACGATGGTGCATCTTCTCATACTTTTGGCGTAATGCAGAAAGCTGTGGTGGTAGTAGCTGGGTGCTCATAGTCCAACTCTCTTTCTGTCCTTAGAACTCGATTGGAAACATCGCCTTATCAGTCATCCAGCAGCCTCGATCATAACTCTTTCATGCCCTAGTGTCAAGTCATTACTGTCCAAGCCTCTAGTCAGCAGTGTTCTCTCGTCTGCCAGAACAGGAACTCACCAACCAATGGTGGCAGACGTTATGAGGCAAAACTCAGGCAAAGAAGATGAACAATCTCCTACTCTTACAGTTTTTCGCTATTCCTATGAACAGTCTCTGAGGTGGCGAGAAAAGCAGAGAATATCGTCCAGCCGGCCAGGGTGGCCGAGCGGTTCTAGGCGCGTAGTGTGGAACCGCGCGACCGCTGTGGTCGCAGGTTCAAATCCTGCCTCGGGCATGGATGTGTGTGATGTCCTTAGGTTAGTTAGGTTTAAGTAGTTCTGAGTTCTAGGGGACTGATGATCTCAGAAGTTAAATCCCATATTGCTCAGAGCCATTTGAAACATTTGAATTTCTTCCACTGCATGACAGAGTTTTGAAAAGGACCTATGTGAGGGATGAGAAATGATATTCCCTTTGGAAAGTAACAGTAAAAAGCAGCCAGAACGCTGGATTCTAAAATTTAAACCTAACATTTTGTGGCATTGCCCCCAAGGTAACAAAGATTGACACTCGACCCTGTGAAGCAGCACTTCGCTAGAGTTCTCTTATCTTGCTAAGTTGCTTCTACGATCAATACTGTGTTTTTCGACAGAAAACGGCCCTCCTCTGTCCCCCTGGAGAGCGCAGGATGATGGAACGGAAAACTTATACGTTACCTGCGACTGCCACTTATCCTTGGCTTCAGAAAATTTTTATGACAGCCAGCTCCTCTTATCTTTTTCCAGCCTATAGGGTAGCAAATGTACAGTCTCTTCACCATACTAAAAAGAGAAATTAGCAGAAAGCAGTAATGGGAACAGTCAATGGAGATACAGAATCTTGAATGCAATGTCAGTTGACTACTTTATCAACGGAAACGAGCATACAATATTCAAAAATGTATTGAGTGATAGTTTTAGAGACAGCTGGGCACCTAATAGTTTCAGGCTGGCCATTAATTTGATCCAGAGCAAGGTTTCAAAACGTACACTGAGGAAGTTTGCACATGCTGACAATGGTGAATGTTCCATGAAAGTAAACTGCAGTGGCCAGTGCTTGGCAGTCTGTCGTCCTAAGATTGACATGAATTTTTTTTAAAAAGCAATTGTATTCCTCATTAAAATAGTAATGCCTCTTTTTCCATTCTCTCTGTCATGCCTAATGTTGCATTACCTTTGAATATTATTCGATGAGATGGCTTAACCTAAGTTTCCCAAACACTAGTTAAGTTCCCTATAAATACTTACTCTGTTCGGAATAGCAAATTGTGCAGTCCACTGGAGGACATTGAAGCCATTGTCAGATTTGTAAAAATCTTCAACAGCATTCCATGTAGGAACCTGCGTCGTTACCACGTCTTTTTCATTTGTTAGGGAAGGAAAGATCTATAGCATTAAAGCATAAAAGCTGTTAAAAGCAGATTGTCGGTCTAGCTGAGATGTGGCCAGAGCAGTGGGAGGATACAGATGGATATCTTTGACTGTGAAACAATCAAGTTTAACTTTTTGTGTCCTGACAAAAGTGGCGTCTCTTAAGCTGCGCCACTGGAAACTGGATGTTCACACATGCAACTGCAGTATGCCACTAGCTGTGAAGCGACACTTTTATTACATGTGTGTACCCGGCTTTAGTACTGTGACACAGTCTAATAGAACAGTCGCGAGACTCCGTCTCTCTTTTGTTACCCACTGCAACTTAATTGTTTCTATCGGTTTGTAGGATTATTTTTACAAACAGTAGCGTCTGTAGCGCAATTAAATGCAGCAACGACAAGAAGAAGACATTACATGTCTTTTTGCCAGTTTCCTTGATGGTCCTAGGAGGTGTGAGCTGCTACATTACAGAACACTTATTTACGACTTTCTTGTAACCTAAAACATATAATGCAAATATAATGTTCTTTAAGAACAAAAAAATTGCAAGTAAACAGCAGAAGACCTGCCCTTTTGCAGAAAGACGTCGTATATCTACACAGAAACGTGAAGTTTTTTTCTTCACTTCACTTCCAGTCAAATCAGTAAATGTCGAACATAGGAAAAGTCTATGGAATGTAACACCTGCTTCCTTTAATGTAGCAGATAAGCTCCCACAACTGTAGCTGAAGGAAAAAGCACATAGACGAGATAATAAAATTAGAAAAGCAATACTACTATTGTCCAACACAGGAGAAACCCAATTCGCCAACTGTTGCTGCACCTGAATCATATTGGCTTTTGAAGCAAAAGTAATTACATTTACAAAAATATTTATGTATTAGAATGTCGATTAAAGCCTAAGACTTTTCGAAATATTAAGCTCCCTGCAGAGTAATGAAGAATCAAGGAAAATACCTGGCATAATAAGAACAGACAACAAGAGAAATATATTCTTTTCCTCCGTGATATACGTTTGTATTGTCTTGTTTTCGGTGGAGTAAGCTGCAATTATACAGATATTCGAATATATTTCTTCATCATTAAGTTGTAGCTCATGTCACTGAATCAGGGAGAGTCGGCTGTATTCCATAATCATTAATGTCTCTTGATAATTTACTAATGCCTGAAATGCAGAAATGTAATAACTATTTCCCTAATTATCTAGAAAAATAATTAGGATCGAAGTTTAATTTTACGACTGCATTCTCACTGCTTGAGGCGCTAGCATTGCATTGTCATGTGGTAACAATTTTCACAGCAGTGTGGGTCGCGACTGTATCGACTCTATACGTTAGACCGTGACAGTGATAGTCGCCAAATGAGTGATAACTTGCTTGGCGTATAGTCTTTGGTTGCATTGTACACAAAAACATAATACTACCGCTCAAATAGATGACTGAGGTTTCAAGGAGGATGCTAAGTTCACCCAACCTGGATATGATGTGACGTCATTATGACGTATATACGCTTTAGTCGATTAACACACCTATCGACTTTTACGAACGCTCGAGATTCTAAACTGTCGTCAGCTAGTGGTTTGTTTTGACACGTTCGATTCTGATAACAGCTCAGTGTGGCAGCGTATATGTATTTCGCCACAATAAAAGAGCTGGATATTAATAGAAATATTCCTGACCGTGGCCTTGAAAACACCAAGAACAACACGTTTCGTAAAAAAGTGAAGTCTTCTTATGTCCCGACCAGATTAGATTGTGTGATTGTTGTATTGAATGCTTACGCCGAAAATAATATTTATTTATTATCAATATTTTAGTATGGTTTCATCGAATTGGTCTTGTCAGTACATATTAGATTGTAGCAGCATACTCTTGCTGACTTTTTTTTCTTAATTTATATAGCTGAAAGAGAACTCGTGCAAGTTTGTTAGTTAAATAATTTATATGTCCATCCCAAGATAGTCTTTTATCAACCATAATTACAAGTAATTTTACACTCGGACCACAGAGACAGGTACCTAAGTGTCCAGTAATGACTGGTGTGTAGAATGATTGAATTTCGAACTTAAAAAGAAAAATATGAGGCATTGTTGAAGAAAATACGTCGACCGGAGATTAAATACGAGGGGAAGTGGATTTCTCAATGTAATCTTAACGAAAGGTTAGTGTCTTGACGCATCTAAAGATTTTGGCTGCTGAGTGCTTCTTCTCACCGAGTAAGAATAACCGACGCACTTCAGCTGGGTCAGAAGTACATCAATTTCTGCTTGAGATTCACAATAACCACGCAATTGTCCGTCGTCATCGATGCTGAACTCTTTTCAGCTTTTCTCTCATTAGTCTCTCGAATGCTAAACACATAATTAGAGACGAGCAACGAAAAACAACGCACAGGACACACACACAGTACAATACACGATTTGAACGCAAAACACATTTAAACGAATGGCGCAGAGCACAACCTCTCGAAAGTTCACAAAAGTCGAATAGTCGATATACGGTTTCTATCGTTTTCGATGTAGCGTGTATACGTCATAATGACGTCACATCGTATCCAAGTCCGGTGAACTTAGCATCCTCCAGGTTTCAATTAGCATGAGGAGACTTGTGAATGTTTGCCACAGTGATTTGTTAAGAATCTGTGTGTTGTTTCTAGATCAACACTTTGTGTCTAGTTGTGAAAACGCGTAACGACCAAAACAAGACGAAACGCCGTCCACTAGATCAAATGTAAGTGTATGTAACTGTTTGACTTTGTATCTTATCAAATGCGGGCACATTGGCAAAGTTGTGCTATCCACACAACGTATAAAGTGACACTAAACATCCATATATTCTGATGTAGTGCAGTAGTGGAAAGGAAGTTGTTGACAAACACATTACTATAGTTAAAAAAAGTTAGCCATGTGAAGACCGGCGTGATATCACGAAACCGGTAAGAACCTAAAATTTAAGTATTTGTGGCTGGTTGCATTCTTCACCAACAACTCTTAACGACCGTGGAATTGAACAACAAGATCCAGTGCGGATAAAATAACAATAGAATTATATGTGCCATTCCGTGCCAAGTGGCCTAATATCGAGAAATGTTCCCACAGGACGGTCATGGATTTTGGTGAAATTTTGTATGAACATTCACACATGTTCTCAATGAACACTGGTAAAGCTTCAGTTTCAGAAATTCAATACTTGCAGAGATATAGTCACTTGTTTGAAACCATAGCACAGCTTCCAAGTGCATCCTTGAATTTTCAGCAACTTTTGTATGAAAGAAACAAAACTTGGCCATCTTATACAACTTTTAGAGCTCTTTAAAGTAAAATATTAAGAAAAGGATTTCTGAGCAATTTTCATATAGATAATTTGAAGCAAAGTCTGGCGAAAAAATAACTGTTTTAAAAAAAATGCGAACTTTAGTTTTTTATATCTTCAAAAGTAATTGTGGAATGTGCATGAAACTTTGCACACCAAAACTCACCAACACAAGGTCTTAGAATATAAAATTTCATTCTCCTATTGCTTTCCATTATTTCACAAATCTAGGATGAAGTTGGCGATTTTTCAAAAAGTGGTAAAGATGGGTATTTTTAGCCAAATTTTTCAAAAAAGTGTTTTTTCCAAACTCTTCTAAACTATGGTCATTAGAAAGAGCATATTCTAAACTATCTAGAAAAGTGGATTTGGTTTTGCAATGCAAGCATATAAGGCCCTAAGAAGTAGCATCATCAAAGAGGCGCACTGGAAGTTTGAACACATTTTTCTGGCACTCAAATTATACCTGAAACCTTTTATTATGCATAATAAATGTTTATTAGTGTTTCTGCTTTTATTTTCAGTGTTCATCTGCATAAAAACTTGTCATTTGTAAAAAAAAAAAAGAGAGAGAGAGAGAGAGAGAAAATTCACAAGATTCACTGTTTATAGAAACTATAATGGCAACAATTACTTTAACAATCAGATTGTTTCATTATTGTGAACCTTGTTTGAACAATCATTGTTTCAGTGGTGTGTTTGCAGCATAGTGAGTGGGTTTTCTTGACTGAGTGTGGCTTGTTAAGTGATTCGTAAGACCTTCAAAGTTTGTAATCTAATTTACAAAAAATTGTTTTGCGTGTGTCTTTTATAGCATATCTCTACCCACTGTGCCACATAATGGTGTATTACTTCAGAACATGACATTATCATCTAACAGCCACCATTCATTTTTCTTCTAGTAAATGCAACCATTATTGCAAGGTTGCAGGTAGAAAGCAGACAAATTGCTTTGTAGCTCCAACTGCAACTGAAACTGTCCATGTATGAGATCACATTTTTCATTTGCTAATATTTCTGGCAACCCTCCCCTGTTCCCTTCACAGTTCCACAACTATATATTCTGTGATTTATCAGTTCCTTCATTATATATTCCCCACTAACTTCATTTGACATGCAAAGTAATACAGTCACAGAGATGTATGCTTGATGGTGTATTTGTAATGAAAAATGTTTACAGAGCAAATGACAAGAAAAAATGCTTAATTCAGGTACCTTTGGAAAGTGTGAAACAATGAAAATTGCCATACAACATGAAACAGTGATGCTGCAGCATCCATATATACATGCCAGTTTGCTCAAGTAATCACAGTGTCTGTGCAGTGCTGTCCAAAATTTTTCTAAGGTTCAGTACAGTTGCCCCTATATGGTGACACGATCCAGAAGATGGTAACATAGGTCCGAATGCTCATATTGGTCCTCAAAGTTAGTCAGACCTATATGACCTTACAACTACAAAAGTGTTAATTAATTGGGGTTTCTTCAGTGGCTGCGTGTGTTGGTGAAAACGCCTCAGTAAATTAAGGGCAAACATATCTGCCAAAATGACAGTTGCGTCTATTGAGCGTGCACTTAGAGGCCAAAAACCATTAATACAAAATTTGCTGGCAAAGATACAGTTCTTCCAACAACATTTAGGAGACCATTTTCATTTTTCTCTTTTTAAGGGTAGCCACAAAATGTCAATTTTGTAATTCACACTGCCGGCTGGGTAGTTGTGTAGAGTTCTCTGAAGGCATAATCTTTATCTTTTAATACCATCATCAAGTGTTAATTTTCCACAGTTGCGTGGTTCATGGGGTATGATACACAGCTATGATGTTTAAATTGATAACCTGAACAGGAAGTCACGTATTATTGATCTGCTGAAATATCTGACATTGGCAAGTTTTGCATTACGGATATCAGATTTTGGAGATAAAAACGTCAAAAAAACTGACTCACTTTTCGTATTTTCATTCATTAATGTCTCGTGAATTATAAAAGGGGTGTGTGTTGCAGAGAAGTGTGTAATTCGTACAGTAATATACATACACATATATAATACATATTATAATTACAGGGTTCACTGTGGAATCTTCCTGGTAGCTGTTTAAATGGTTGGGCATACTGATGACTGCATTTCGGCACATGTACTCTGTAATGCAGTTAGTAGTGAATGATCAGTCACAGTTTGAAAACAAAGTAACATTTGTAAATGGAGTAAGAGGAGGAATGATTTACTCTGCCAATCACACAAAAAGAAGTGAGTAAATCATTTAAAATAATCAAGTTTTGAAAATATAATGTAATTAGTCCATACTACTATATACAAACAAGTTGTTGTTAACGTTTTTAATGACAAATCTTGAAAGGAACTTGGAGAGAGAGAGAGAGAGAGAGAGAGAGAGAGAGAGAGAGAGAGAGAGAGAGTGTGTGTGTGTGTGTGTGTGTGTGTGTGTGTGTGTGTGTGTGTGTTGTATATTTTTGACAATGGCCTTGTTGGTCGAAAGCTTATTATGTGACAGTCTTTTTGTTGTGTCTATCTGCGACTCCATATCTCCATTATATGATGAGTAGCAACTATTGTTTTTATAGTATCATTACATTGACTGATTTACTTAATAATTTTACACAACATTCTAATAAAAATTTGGGTGGATATAGGCTATATACTAAAACTTCATGGCAGATTAAAACTGTGTACCGGACCAAGACTCCAACTCAGAGCCTTTGCCTTTCGCGGGCAAGTGTTCTACCAACAGAGCTGCCCAAGCACAACTCACAACCTGTCCTCACAGTTTTACTTCTGCCAGTACCTCACCTACTACCTTCCAAACTTTACAGGAACTCTCGTGCAAACCTTGCGAGACTAGCACTTCTGGAAAAAGGGAGATGAGGTACTGGTGGAAGTAAAGCTGTGAGGACGGGTCGTGAGTTGTGCTTGGCTAGCTCAGATGGTAGAGCACTTGTCCACAAAAGGCAGAGGTCCCGAGTTTGACTCTCAGTCTGGCTCACAGGTTTAATCTGCGTGGAAGTTTCATATCAGTGCACACTCTGCTGCAGAGTGAAAATTTCATTCAGGCTATATATTGTTTTGAACAATTATGTACAGGTTTTCTGTTAAAGCTGACTGCAGCAGAGGAGCTGTGCTATGCTGTGCTGTGAAAAATGTGCACTTTCTTCATGCATTCAGTTTTAAATACAATAGCAGGGCATTTAAAACCTCAGACAAACTGTTTCTCCCATGTATATTCTTCCTCTCTCTCTCTCTCTCTCTCTCTCTCTCTCTCTCTCTCTCTCTCTCTCATATATATATAGGCACTGGCAGGTCGATAGACACACAAAAATCTAGCTTTCGCAACCAACGGTTGCCTCGTCATATATATATATATATATATATATATATATATATATATATATATATATATATATATATAAACAAAGATGATGTGACTTACCAAATGAAAGTGCTGGCAGGTCGACAGACACACAAACGAACACAAACATATAGGTATATTTTTCCTACGTGGAATGTTTCCTTCTATTATAATATATATATATATATATATATATATATATATATATATATATATATATATATATATATATATATGGTTATAATAGAAGGAAACATTCCATGAAGGAAAAATATACCTAAAAACAAAGATGATGTGACTTACCAAATGAAAGTGCTGGCAGGTCGACAGACACACAAACGAACACAAACATACGCACAAAATTCAAGCTTTCGCAACAAACTGTTGCCTCATCAGGAAAGAGGGAAGGAGAGGGAAAGACGAAAGGATGTGGGTTTTAAGGGAGAGGGTAAGGAGTCATTCCAGTCCCGGGAGCGGAAAGACTTACCTTATGGGGGAAAAAAGGACGGGTATACACTCGCACACACACACATATCCATCCACACATATACAGACACAAGCAGACATTTTAAATATGTCTGCATATTTAAAATGTCTGCTTGTGTCTGTATATGTGTGGATGGATATGTGTGTGTGTGCGAGTGTATACCCGTCCTTTTTTCCCCCATAAGGTAAGTCTTTCCGCTCCCGGGACTGGAATGACTCCTTACCCTCTCCCTTAAAACCCACATCCTTTCGTCTTTCCCTCTCCTTCCCTCTTTCCTGATGAGGCAACAGTTTGTTGCGAAAGCTTGAATTTTGTGTGTATGTTTGTGTTCGTTTGTGTGTCTGTCGACCTGCCAGCACTTTCATTTGGTAAGTCACATCATCTATCATCTTTGTTTTTAGGTATATATATATATATGTGTGTGTGTGTGTGTGTGTGTGTGTGTGTGTGTGTGTGTAGTGTTTTGAAATGGTCTGTCGTCTGTCATTTACTTTCCCTTCGGAGGTGCTGACATTTAACTAAGATTTGTCGAAGAATCCTTTTGATAATATAAATGACCATGTTTATCAGCAGGACTACACTCCTGTCTCTTAGCTTTTTAATAAAGTTTGTGCACTAAAACAATGACACATCAACTTAATAAAATTTGCTTAATCATAGATATTATTTAACAGTCGAAATGGCAGGTATTGAGATAACTGATCACGGAATTGAAAAGCAGCTAAAATTGCTTAGCAGTGGAAAGGCGTCAGGACTAGACGAGATACCTATAAGATTCTATAAAGATTGTGCGAATAAACTTGCTCCCCTTCTAGCAGTAATTTATTGTAAATCGCTTGAGCAACGAAAGATACCTAATGACTGGAAAAAAGCTCAGGTCATTTCTAGTTTTGAAAGACCGTAAGACAGATCTGCACAATTATAGACCTATACCACTGACATCAGTCTGTTGTAGGACTATGGGACATGTTTTATGCTCAAGAAGTGTGACGTTTTTGGAAAATGAACATCTCCTTTATAAAAATGAACATGGATTTCGCAAACAGAGATCCTGCGAAACTCGGCTTGCTCTCTTTCTCCACAAGATCCACAGCACAGCAGACAATGGCACTCAGTCTGATGCCATGTTCCTTGATTTCAGTAAGGCATTTGACACGGTCCTGCATTTCTAATTAAGGAAAAAAATATGATATTATGGAGCATCGGAGCAGACTTGCAATTGGATTCAAGACTTTCTTGCAGATAGAACTCAACATGTCGCTCTTATCAGAACAGAATTGACAGATGTAAAGGTAATATCCGGAGTACCACAGGGAAGTGTGATAGTAGCATTGCTGTTTAGGGCTATTCGCAGATGATACAGATGTCTATACCAAAAGATAGTACGAATTTGCAGAACGACCTGCAGAGAACTGATGATTGGTGCAGGCTCTGGCAGTTGACCCTGAACGTAGATAAATGTTGTAACATATTGCGCATACATAGGAAAAGAAATCCACTACTGTACTACTACTCTATTGATGACAAACAGCTGCAGACAATGTCTGCTGTAAAATATCTAGGCGTAACTATCCAGAGCGACCATAAGTGGAATGACCACATAAAACATGGTGAGAAAAGCAGATACCAGACTCAAATTCATCGGAAGACTCTTAAGGAAATGTAACTCGTCCACGAAAGAAATTGCTTATAAGGCACTTGTTCTCCCAATTCTTGAGTATTGTTCATCCATCTGGGATCTGTATCAGGTAGGACTGATAGGGGAGATAGAGAAGATCCAACTAAGAGTGGCGCGTTTCATCATTGGATCGTTTAGCTGGCTAGAGAGTGTTATGAAGATGCTAAACAAACTCCACTGACAGACATTACAAGAGAGGTGTTGTGCATCACAGAGAGATTTACTATTGAAATTTTGGGACAGCACTTTTCTGGATGAGTCAGACAACATATCCCTTTCCACCACATACATCTCGCGCATTGACAACGAGGAGAAAATTGGAGAAATTAGAGCCAATACAGAGGCTTACCAACAATCGTTCTTCCCACGAACTATTCGCAAGTGGAACAGGGTTGGAGGAATCAGATAGTGGTATCAAGTACCCTCTGCCATATACCATTAGGTGGCTTGCAGAGTATGTTATAGGTGTAGATGTAGATGTTCTGCTGCATAACATCAAAATATATCAAGTACGATGAACTTCTCCTTAAATACTGATTGCTAATAGATAAGAAAGTATAACAATTATTATTGTCTAAGTTCCTATGTTTACTTGCCCTGCAGCATAGTTGTGTGTGTGTGTGTGTGTGTGTGTGTGTGTGTGTGTGTGTGTGTGTCCCTGGAAGACCAACTTTAAGAAGTAATGTAAGTCAAACGTTGATGGTGTTGAGAGAAAAACTAGCCACAAATTTATTTTAAGTTCCTTTTGAATAAACTTAAAATTAACTTAATAAACCTAAACTTAAAATAAATTTATGGCTGGTGCTGTCTCAACACCATCCATATTTGTCTTCAAATAACAACTACAGTCTCCAACCATGTTATCATATGACAAAATTGCCATAATTTAAGTGTTGAACATGTTGCTATGCTTTTTGCTGAGTAGGTGTACTATAATTGTTAAACTGATTTGGTCCATATCATAACAATAGGTCACAATTAATGGCCAGAAGACACAAATAACATAACTATAGTCTGTTTAAAATTGCTTGTTGGTTGACACATAACATGTTGGAGTTGGTTTCCTCCAGTCAGAGTACTCAGTGTCATTCCAAAACTGTTTGCTGTTGCCAAACTGCTACAAAAGTTCGTCACTTCATTTCCAATGCCTTGACCCGCATTTTTCTTGGTGTATTTGGATCCCAAATCCTGGGTCTGGCCCGTGTAGTTTGCATTTCATCAGATATGCTATTTACACACACACACACACAAAATGGTAATGAAATATGTACATTTCATACACAGCACTAGCTAAGCACTTCTGGATCCTTTTGCACAAGATGTGGTTTGACATCACATATTATCATCACAGAGACTGGCCTACAGTAGGAAATCTGAGACTGGCTCTGTAGAGGAATAAATAAAATGTTATCATGAGAAGTGCTGGTATAGCGTAATGGGTAAATTAAGATCCTGATGCGCAGTAGGTCATGGGTTCAAATCCAAATAGGTCTAAAATTTTTATTTTTAAATAATTATAAAAAGACTGATTAGCCACGATTATATGGCTAATGTATCACTGTTACGTTAGAAATTTTTGATAGCAAAGAAATGATTTACTCACAATTGCAGTATCTGCTTTCTAACAGGTTATTTTATAGGCTACTGTATTTTACCAAACACCTTATGTGATGTGTCATATGTATGTTTCACATTGTATCAATTATAATGAAATTATACACGCTTTACCTCCCAGAAGTTCCTCGTATACTACACTGTAGGCATAAGAAACTATCAGAGATATAGCAGCTAATGACATGTGAGAAAATCACAAACATAAATGCCTGCAGTTGCTAATAATGACTGTTCTTGTTAGCAGTTTTTTATTATATTGGTCAACAGCGGATAGTGTTCTACGTATAAATTTCCTTGTCAGTTGTAATGAGAAGACAGCAAGAAGTATCAAGTGACATGCTAATGTTTGGAATAATCCTAAGGAAAGTTGCAGCTGGAATTAAGTACATTACCTCCACGTATTTAACGATTACAATTAGATGGCTCAGTGTGTAACTAGACACCTAAATTCACATTTTTATGCGATTTTGTTTACTTCATCAAAAATAGTGTGCCTGCCACGCAAAATAAACCTCTTCGAATACAGTAGTTTTGCATTGTCGGTCTAACTGTATTGTGTTGTATACTGTGTGCTAATTATTAGCATTAAAAGCAATAATGCAGCATTCCCAGGCTATCTTCGGTCTCTTAACCCTGCTACAGTAAATGCTTGTTCACAGATACAAGTGAATGCTGGTGAATTGTCTGTGAATGCTCATTCGCTCGTGTTCACTTTCGTTCTCTCCAGTTTAAGGATGATTTAGACTTTATCTTTTCCACGTTTTCTGTTTCTCCAATCTCAGTCAAATCCAGGCATTTGGCTGCATATAAGCATTCTACTTGGTTAGTCACTTTAATGTGACTACCATATATGTTCGATGTCAGCGTGCAATAACAACTCACAAATGGGTCCGAGAAAACTTCCACTTGCACACTGTTGAGGGAGCCACTGTGATGTTCGTGTGGGTTGCTGGCCACATCAACCTGATGGGGAAACGAGGCTGCTGCCAAGGCTGCAATCCCCCTACCTCTGACTGCCAGTTCTTCTGTTCCTTCGGATGATCTCAATGTTGCCATCTGTTGGCAGGTGGCATCATTTTTGCATCGCCACTGGTCTTACCTTCATGGGAACAAGCTCTGGGAGATTAAACCCCTCCCAGCAGCTTGGTTGACCTCCTCTCGGCTCTGTCACTGTGAGGAGGTCATTTTAGTTAGGCTGTGTATTGGGCACAGTCTTTTTAGCTATCGCCACATTAACCGTAGGACGCCTGGGGGGGGGGGGGGGGGAGGGTTCGTGGAACCCACAATTCTCTTATGTCCCCTGCTTTTGCCCAAGTAACTTTCATACTACATATTCCCTTTGAGTTATTGTTTGTGGGCTATTTTATGAAACGTTAGTGTCAATATATTTTATAGAAAATTCCTGCTTTGAAAGAAAAAATAAACAAACTTATTATGGGTCCAACAAACACCCCCCCCCCCCCCCCCCCCCCTTAGGCTTGCATGCTATAGAAAATTTCCCTTAGTAGGATTTCATATTTCGTATCGCTACAGCAATGCAAGTTAGTTTCTTGTTGGTTGGTATTCTTGATATTCACAACAATTGGTTTACCTTCAGAGGAAGTGATTGTTGATGTCAGTCAGCTGTTATTTATCTTGTAAACTTGCAGTGAGTTAGTGCAGTTACCAACACGTAGGCCTCCAGTAACTTTGGTGTCCTACACAGCAAAAACGAAACCAAGTAAAAACTTACTGATGTTTGGCAACAGTGCACCAAGATAAAGGCACTGTTGGAGGAGAGAAGAATAAAACCGAGATAAATGCATATTATAATTCCACTAAAGGTGGAATTGATACCATTGATCAAGTGGCGCATATGTACACCTGCAAGAGGGGAACAAAGAGATGGCCTCTATCTGTATTTTACTCTCTCATCGACATTTGTGCTATCAATGCAACCACCATATACACCCAGCAACATCAAAGATGGAATGAAAAGAAACACAACAAACGGAAACTTTATCTTCTGCAAGCTGGGGTGGAACTAGTGAAATTGCAGGTAGAAGAAAGAAGTGCCAATGCAAGAGCGTTATCTAACCAAATTGTTCAATCAATGTAGAGTATTTTACAAAAGAAAATCAAAGAAGTGACAAAAGAAGCACGTCAGTCTCCTGCAGGGAAAGGTCGGTGCCATATTTGTGTAAGAGAAGGTAAAACAAAGAAGCAGAAGTACAACAATCTAAGTAAACCAAAACAGAAATGTGGACAGTGTTTAAAACGTGTGTAACACACATTCAGAAAAATTGTGAAGTGTGTCTCTCGCCTTGAAGTTGAGGACTCGGAGTAGTCTATTGTATATGAACACATCTGTATTTTGTATTGCAATATGTCAATTTTTTATTCACTCAGTCCAATATTTATAACAATTAACAACATTTATAAACCGATGCCTTAGTTAAAATACATAAATCATTTTGAAAGTTGTAATTTTTCGTCAGTAAACTTCTTTAATACCTTTGGGCTCACTGAACCCCCCCCCCCCCCTCCTCCTTAAGCATCCAAGTTAGAAAAAAAGGCTTGAGCGTCCTAGGGTTAAGTGGTAATCCCCGACCACTTTGTGCTCATTGTCGTCAACCTTTGACAGTTTGCCATTTTGTGACCTAAAGCTGTTTTTGTAACCACTTATGCTCTAGTGTACGTTTGCTGTCTAGGTATTGGCTGTTTAAAGCTAACTACATGTGGGCTGTCAGCTGCATTTTATTTTTCATCAGTTGTAGCAATATGGCGAAGGACATTTAATCTTTAGTTCAGGAGCTTCGGTGCCTCTACAGTGTGGTTTGTGGACCTATCTCCAAGTAGTAGTTTTTGTTTTTAGCTCTCATTCCTTCTGTCAGTGGGGCTTAATGTGTAGTTGCTTCTAACTTCTTTTTCTTATTAGTGTTCTAAGGTTGTAACATGGGCACTTCAGTTGTTTTTGCACCCTAAAACGCAACTAAACCAAACAAGTGACAGGTGGCAGCACTAGCAGGGATATAAAGTGTGTCAGGGAATGCAGAAAACTGTGCAGTTGCAAAACAGAGCGATTTATCTTGCCTCCAAAAGGGCATGATCATTGGCTTTTGAGCCGAGGGTGGAAGCAGTTCCAAAATGGCTAAGGTTTTAAACTGTTTGCTTGTTTTCGTGGTTAAAGTGTACTGTGCGTGGGATAATGGCCCTATCTGAAACTGTTGCAAATCCAAATGTGGTTCATCGCAGGGTGTTGATGACAGGGATGAACGACGGCTGCGGACTGGGGCGCCGACTCTGTGGGTGCTCTGGAACTTGCGTAGCCAACCTGACTTTTTTGGGGTGCTCGGCATCCTCACAAGTTGCGGAAGGAAAAAATGTATACAGGGTGTTACAAAAAGGTACGGCCAAACTTTCAGGAAACATTCCTCACACACAAATAAAGCAAAGATGTTATGTGGACATGTGTCCGGAAACGCTTAATTTCCATGTTAGAGCTCATTTTAGTGTCGTCAGTATGTAGTGTACTTCCTCGATTCACCGCCAGTTGGCCCAATTGAATGAAGGTAATGTTGACTTCGGTGCTTGTGTTGATATGCGACTCATTGCTCTACAGTACTAGCATTGAGCACATCAGTACGTAGCATCAACAGGTTAGTGTTTATCACGAACGTGGTTTTGCAGTCAGTGCAATGTTTACAAATGCGGAGTTGGCAGATGCCCATTTGATGTATGGATTAGCACGTGGCAATAGCCGTGGCGCGGTACGTTTGTATCAAGACGGAATTCCAGAACGAAGGTGTCCCGACAGGAAGACGTTCGAAGCAATTGGTCGGCGTCTTAGGGAGCACGGAACATTCCAGCCTATGACTCGCGACTCGGGAAGACCTAGAACGATGAGGACACCTGCAATGGACGAGGCAATTCTTCGTGCAGCTGACGATAACCCTAATGTCAGCGTCAGAGAAGTTGCTGCTGTACAAGGTAATGTTGACCACGTCACTGTATGGAGAGTGCTACGGGAGAACCAGTTGTTTCCGTACCGTGTACAGCATATGCGGGCACTATCAGCAGCTGATTGGCCTCCACGGGTACACTTCTGCGAATGGTTCATCCGACAATGTGTCAATCCTCATTTCAGTGCAAATGTTCTCTTTACGGATGAGGCTTCATTCCAACGTGATGAAATTGTAAATTTTCACAATCAACATGTGTGGGCTGATGAGAATCCGCACACAATTGTGCAGTCACGTCATCAACACAGATTTTCTGTGAACGTTTGGGCAAGCATTGTTGGTGATGTCTGGATTGGGCCCCATGTTCTTCCACCTAGGCTCAATGGAGCACATTATCATGATTTCATACGGGATACTCTACCTGTGCTGCTAGAACATGTGCCTTTACAAGTACGACACAACATGTGGTTCATGCACGATGGAGCTCCTACACATTTCACTCGAAGTGTTCGTACACTTTTCAACAACAGATTCGGTGACCGATGGATTGGTAGAGGTAGACCAATTCCGTGGCCTCCACGCCCTCCTGACCTCAACCCTCTTCACTTTCATTTATGGGGGCATTTGAAAGCTCTTGTCTACGCAACCCCGGTACCAAATGTAGAGACTCTTCGTGCTCATATTGTGGACGGCTGTGATACAATACGCCATTCTCCAGGGCTGCGTCAGCGCATCAGGGATCCCGTGCGACGGAGGGTGGATGCATGTATCCTCGCTAACTGAGGACATTTTGAACATTTCCTGTAAGAAAGTGTTTGAAGTCACGCTGGTACGTTCTGTTGCTGTGTGTTTCCATTCCGTGATTAATGTGATTTAAAGAGAAGTAATAAAATGAGCTCTGACACGGAAAGTAAGCGTTTGTGGACACATGTCCACATAACATATTTTCTTTCTTTGTGTGTGAGCAATGTTTCCTGAATGTTTGGCTGTACCTTTTTGCAACACCCTGTATGATTGGTAACAGGTGCCTTTTCTGGTGAATCATGTTTCATGCTCCACTGGGCAGATGGCCATTGGTGTAAGACATGAAACATCTAAAAGTAAATACCCTGCATGCATTATATGGTGTAGGGAATTGTTTTTGTGGTATTCTCTGGGTGACCTCATCATTCTAGAAGGCACAGTGGAGTGACACAAGTATGCGTATATCCTCAGGGGACCATGTCCACCCCTGCGTGCAGTATCAACAATTCCTACCTACAAGCAGTTTGTCTTTCCTCGGCATTGTGGCATCTACCAACAGGACAGCATAATGTGTCACACGGCTTGCAGTATGTGCAGTTTGAAGAGCACAAGGATGATTTTACCGTATTTCCCTGGCCACCATACTCTCTAGACTTAAACTCAATCGAGAATCTTTGGGACCACCTCAGACGGGCTGTTTTGCCAGGGATCCTCAGCTGAGAACCATAGCACAGCTGGTCACGACACTGGAGTCTGCGTGGCTCCAGATCCCTGTCCATACCTTCCAGAACCTCACTGACCCTCTTCCTGCACATTTGCTACGCAGAAGGTAGTTATTCAGGCTTTTGACAGGTGGCCAAGTTAAGGTAACTGGGCAGAGTAGCTTTATTACTGTAACATAATGCCGTCACTTTGCTGGAGGTGAGGTAGATCTCTGTTGTATGCTTTTTCAGTCAACTGAAACACCTTTTCCATTTTCCTTGACACGAGTTCATAAGTTTTCTGTCAACCATTTATCTATGCTACCACACAAAAAATGCTTAAATTTATTGACACTTAAATCCTTCATAATTTGTGTTAATGAAGCATCTTATGTACAATGTGGTACTGTTCATTACAGGTGTTCAACTACTACTCCCACCAGGTGCCATCAAGCTGTTTGGACATTGCGTCCTCACCTTATCCCTGGCACAGATGTTAGCTGCCTTGACGAGGTATTGCTCTACTGTGCCACACCTCAGGTACTGTACACAGCACGGCAGTGGCTGCCGGACACGTGCCGAATCTGCTGCAGTCGTGAGTACACCCTTCAGTCAATAAACTTGTATAAGCGACACACCATCTAAGTTGCCAGCATGCAAAAGTCGATTAAATTTACTGGAAGAAAGTGTAAAGTGACTTTAATTTCTTGAAATGCATGAGTGAACACTTCCATAATTTATTTATTTATTTATTTATTTTTTAAGTGATAAGAGGGTGGTTTGAAAAGTTCTTGGAATCACCACGAGAGGTCAGCACTAGCACAATGAGTTGTTCATGTGATATTCATTGGACTGTTGCCTGTAAACACGTGCCACATCAGTGCTTCTGGAAGAGAACTGTGGCAGTGATGTGGCTCTGTTGTTCCCACGTAGTGATTTGCGAATATGGATTGAGCATTGATTAAGTATTTCGTAAAGAAAGGTACAAAAGCAAAGGACATACATGATAACTTCCAGAATACACTGGGAACTATGGTCCTTCATATTCAACTGTTGCCAAGTAGACAAATGAATTTAAATTTGGTCAGGAGAGCTTAGATGACGAGCCGTTCAGTGGTCGGCCGAGATGTCACTACTCCAGAAATCATAGCAAAAGTGCACAAAATGGTCATGGAGGATCGCCAATTGAAAGTGTGTGAAATTTCTCATGTTTGCCAAATGTCGTCTGAAATGGTATATCACATTTTAACTGAAGAATTAGAAATGAAAAAATTATCTGCAAGATGGGTGCAGTGACTCTTAACGCGCACATGTGCCGTCGCCATGGCAAAATCGCATGAACTGGGGTATGAATTGTTGCCACACCCCTTATTCACCTGATGTGTCTCCATCAGACTTCCATCTCTTCCCAGGACTGAAAATTCTTCTTGGTAGATGGAGATTCACTTCAAACAAAGACTTGATAGCGTGTTGACAACTATTTTTCTGGCCTGGAGGAAATTCATTTTTGAGATGGGATTAAGGCACCGGAACATCATTAGACCAAGTGCGTTAATCTACAAGAGGACTACATTGAAAAATAAAATAAAGTTTCAGTGATGTAAGAACTTTTTTCTATCCCTTTCTGAGAACATTTCAAACCACCCTCATACCTCACTGGTTATTTGTGAAACAAGATTCTACCCACAATACAAGACCATTTACATATGTCTTGATTTTCTGAACTTATTTTGACATTTTGTGCAACACATCAGTGGGTTGGATTACTTCTACCCAAGTAGGTGTTGCAGATTTATGGCAGTTGCTCTTGTTGGGATAGGCCTGAGGTGCAGTGCTGACTTTATTATTATTTTCCATAATGCATCTTATGGCCGAGTGCACCAATCTCGATTAACAGTTAACCGCGGTTAAGTCGATATATAATCCTGTTCAGCACAGTATTCTGGTGCACCAACATCGATCAAAGTTAAACGAGGGAATCGACCGCAGTTATATTTAACCAGGGCTCTTTCCCGGTTTTCTCGACATAACCACGGTTTTGGAAGCATACGCTATTAAGATGGCGGCGCGTTTTGTTGTTATGGATGGCATTGAGGAAGATTTGTTATACCTTGACCATTTAAATCGTGACCGAAATCGTGTTGGAGTGATTGTGGAAAGGGGAAACCCTTTTGAAGATTATGGTGACAGAAAGTTTGAAGAGAGATTTCGTCTGTCGAAAGAAACAGTGTGGTGGTTATTAAATCAAATTAATGATAGGTTAGAATTTCCTACTGATCGGAATAACCCTGTTTCTCCGATAAACAGACTTTTGATTACTTTAAGGGAATATGCAACACATGCATTCAACATTCTTATTGGGGACAACAGTAATATACATCGTACAACAGCACAACGAATCATCAGTGATGTATCAGACATCATAGCATCACTGTCTCCTCGCTTTATAAAATTTCCAACAAGAGAAGTAGTGCACTCTGTGATGTATGGTTTTAGTCAAGTGGACCGATTTCCTGGCGTTCTTGGTACCTTGGATTGTACCCATATAAGAATTCAGTCTCCTGGAGGACATAATGCTGAGCTTTTCCGCAATAGGAAATCATATTTTTCCTTTAACTGTCAAACCATTAGTGATCACAATTTGTTAGTAAGGGATATTGTCGCTCGATGGCCGGGCTCTGTGCACGACAGTACCATATTTCTCAACTGCGCTCGCAGAGCTCAATTTGAAAACGGAGAAATACCACAAGGTCACTTATTGGGAGATAGTGGTTATGCATGTAAATCCTACTTGTTAACTCCACTTCTAAATCCGCAAAATGAAGCAGAGCATCGGTATAACAGGTCTCATATCAAAACTAGAAACACTGTTGAGAGAAAATACGGCATGTGGAAGAGAAGATTTCCCATATTATCTGTAGGAATAAGATGTAATCCACAGGAAGCAATGTCAATAATTGTGGGTACAGCTGTCTTCCATAATATTGCGAGGAGTACAAGCAGTGATGAACCACCAGAAGATCCTGAAATTTCTCGACTTTTAAATCAGTTATGTGATGAGAGAGGCCCCAACATTGAAGACAACGAAGAAGTGCTACATTACCTGGAAGAGCAGTTCGCCGTGCTATAATTAATGAACATTTCCGATAATCTAACATAAATTCAGACATTGTTCGTAATGAAAAATTATGATTATAGTTATGGGATTTCACCGTATTTTCAATTTTTCAGATTATTTGAGCATGTAATCTATTTTGTTTCTGCTGTCTAGCGAACAAAAGTACTCACTGAACTGGGTGTGTGATGCGAAATTTGAGGTTTTGTTGTGCCAGGGACAGGATGTGCTGCCTACAGACAATTACCCAGCTGCTGCTTTCCTGAGATATCTTTTTAGTGTGGAACTGTTGCTAATTCATTATTAAAGATATATTTCTTGCTTCACATTGGTTGTGAAAGCAATGCTGTACTCTGTTATTTATATACATGTTCAGTTTCTGGGTATGTGCTTAAATTTGAGAACAAATGACTCCATTACATTTAGAGAGTGTGAGAGTAAAAGCGAGTGGAATAAAATATCCATTATATTTCTGTATTATGTTCACTATAGATCCTAAACATCTCTTAAATTTTCTACTGTAACAACAAATATGTGAATGTTCAACAGTTTTGCAATATTAAAAGAGCACATTCTTTATTATTAGAACCTTACAGTTTAGAGATTATTTTACTGCACTTCTCCTCATTAGTAATGCAGTCTTATCACGTAGATAAGCTTAAAATTGTGAATATGCAGTACACACATGGGCACAAAAGAATCATTTGTGTAATAACATAAAGTGTCAGATTGGGATTGCTTATTTGTTAAATTGTTTCCATATTAATCACTACTCTTTATTTACAATATGATTTTCTTAAACATAAGTGTGTGTGGCCATAAGGTTGTGCAAAGAATTGAATTACGTTGTTAATTCTAGTCAGTCATGCGTTAATTCTAGTCAGTCATGCGTGTAGCAGCACTTTACACAATATTATGCACAACTGTATGGCATTTAAAAAAAAATACATGAAATTGAAGACAAATTTGTGTTTAGAAATTGCCACCAAAAACAAGTTCTCATTGCTACAAAAGGCAATTGAATGTTGTCAGCAATGTCTAATACTTTGGGGATCAGTGCAAGAGTAATAATTAGTTAAGGAGTGTGCTACTTCAGAAGATATGAAAGCAGAACTGTAATGCTGTGAGTTGACAGTACAAAGTGTCATACTTTAAGTTATTACTGAAAACTACCTCCCTCACCCTGTCACTGATATTGATGCAGTTTTTTCACATATTTAATGCTCACCTGTAGAGAAGGGAATTCCTTGTCATTGCATAGTGCCACAGAAAAATGCCTCACTACAAATACAGTTGTGGCAGAAGTTCTGGGTTGCCATCACAAACATTAGCAGGTGCAGAATATGGCTAAGAAAGCCACACATGCTATGACTACTATAGCAGAAACCAGTGACCCATCATAGGAATGCATTTCTGAAAATATCTTGCTACAAATTTTGCTGTGTTAAAAGTTATGGGCTGACATTGTGAACATTAACAGGTGCAGAGTATTGCTAGAGAAGCCACACAATGCTAATCTCACTACTGTCCATATTATCAATGCATTATTCAATAATGCCTCTCCACAAATACTGTTATGATAAATGTTACAGGTTTCCACCACACACATTACCAAGTGGTGTGGTTAGGAAAGCCACATATGCTATGCTTACTTTTGCAGAAAAGAGAACCCACCACAGCAATGTATTTCTCAACATGCCTCACTTCAGATTGTATTGTCATAAAAGATATAGGTTCCCATTATAAACATTACCTGGTGCAGAGTATTGCACGGAAAATGGCACACACAAAATTATGATTTGGAGCACTTTCCCTCATATTCTGGTACAAACAATGCAAAACATGATAACATTGGGCCTCATGTATATAACTGTTACAGCACGTATGTTCATTCCAAAGTTAGAGTAACAAGGATGCTTTATTATTTTGTTTCATTAACAGTCTACCTCATTGTTAAGTCATTTAAGTACAAATTGGCACCTGACGCTATGGCTGCTGGCCTGCAACTGACATGTATCTTACTTGTGTAAACTGCAGTGTTGCTAATCTGTTTTTGTATATGAAGTAATTCTAATTTTAAGTGATTGGATGAAACTTAGTCCAGACCAAATAAGCTGTAAGCAGATATTAGACAGACACCAACTAGGATAGAAGCACTATCACTAACAGGACAAACACAGAGAAACAATTTGAACTGTGAGACAACTTTAATACATTAGACAAAATACAACATAGCACAAAAAATTAAAAAAAAATTCACTGTCACAGGAAAAAAAGTCACGTGTCACTGGCATTTTTCTTCTTCCAGTACTTTAGTTTTTCTTTCAGGGCCAGAATCTTTAAATTTTTTATCCTCAGCTCCTTTTGGTGCTCTGCCTTCATCATGAGTAATTGGGCCTCCAGTAGTTCCACTCTCTTCTTGCACACATTGTCAATCACTGTTCCCGAACCTGATGGCCTTGGTTTTGCAGGCATCCTGCGACGATTCCATGTATTTTTTGGCGTGCAAATGTTTTTATTCGGTTGATCAGGAGACTGTGAAACAGGTTGCAACTGGGTGACATCCACCAGAACATTATTTGGTGTCTCTTTACTTAATAATACGA
Organism: Schistocerca cancellata; assembly: GCF_023864275.1. Taxonomy (NCBI): domain Eukaryota; kingdom Metazoa; phylum Arthropoda; class Insecta; order Orthoptera; family Acrididae; genus Schistocerca; species Schistocerca cancellata. The sequence continues at coordinate 42,954,489 of NC_064637.1, forward strand.
CAGGTGTGTGGGAAGTGCTAGGTTGTGTGCACTCTGCTGACTCGACAACTGAAGCAGGTGGCGTGTTCTCACTGCACTGCACTTCACTGCTCTCCATGTTGACAACATCCACAATCATGCTGAACTGTGCATCGGAATCATATGCATTTGTTAACGGTTTCATTGAGGAACCAACAATTTCTAATAGTTTAGCCCGATCATGGATCGTGGTTTTTTGGGTAGGCTTCCCCCCACCTGTTTTATACACTTCCACCTTTTCTTCTGCAAGGTCTTTTCGAAGTCTTCTTTTCATATTTTCATAACAGGTTTTCAGCCTGTCACAGGATCTTTTTGTCACACCTGAAATTAAATAAATGTAGTTTGTAGTACCATAAATTAATTCTTATATTATTTGCATTCATAAGTCCATTTTGCATTCTGAGGCTCTTAACTTATAACTGCAATAAACATCTAAGATCTGTATATGGCTTGTGTTTACATATCAGTTCATTAAAAAGAAAGTGGTATAGGCATATATGAAGAATACGGCACAGGGCTAAGTGAGAAACGTATGTTCACAATTTTCAACATAAAAGCTTCCGTTAGTCACATAATATTTAGTTAACAGTAGCACGGCATTGGATTTTAAATTTAAAACTAACAAAACAATTCCAACCGTAAATGTGCATAGTCCTATCACGTATTTCAGTGGTACGCCAATAACAGTTTTAAATTTCAAACTAAAAGCCAGTGTGTCCCATATCCTACGCTTACGATGAACCTAGAAAAGTTATTTATTTATGAGTAAACTTACCAGGAGTAGAATTAAATTGCGCCTCCACATGGGACCACATTGCCTGTTTTTCTTTTAAGCTGCAGCCGTCGGTTCTCTTATTTTCAAGAACGGATGCATTTGCACCCACCAGTTCAAGAAGTACATCTATCTCGTACTTCGAGAAATTCGGTGTTCTTCTTTTATTCTCCATTATTCTCCAAAAAAGAAACCAACAGATCAGAAATAGGTACCGAGGTACATAAACACAGTTCTGCAAAGATAGAACGTGGCACCAGCGATTATCTGTGCAATTTCTTGTTTACTAACATCTTTGTGTTGCCAGGGCACGTTCCATTGCAATGTAGAGAGTTAACCGCGGTCAAATGCACAGTTGGCTGACGACGGTTTGCTGACCAGCGATTAACGTTGGTGCACTGCAGAAACATTTTAAACGCGATTTACTTTTAACCATGATCGCAGGACCTTGGTTATCATGCTTTTTGACCGGGGTTGGTGCACTCGGCCATTAGTGATACATATCAAAGAATTTGCTGAGTTTCAAGTGAAATTTTTTTAACTGGTACCCAGCTTTAGAAACTGGGCAATTTTATCGATATTTAGATTACTTCTGTGGTGGCATTTGTAAAGATGTTATGAAAATGACTAACCATTTAAACACTACTGTCATCTCATGTTGAAATAATTACATTGTATTTAATAGGCTTTGTAGGCAGTCTTATTGTCTACAGCCATATTTTTGGAAATTTAGAAAAGTCGTGTATTTGAATTAGCCACAGCAAAAATATTTTAAATTACTAATATGTTGTTTATAAAAATTCTTTATATGGCTGCTATCTTTACTCATACAGAATCATATTGTTGCCTTGTGTGATTCATTGTGAAATGAGGTTCCGTACACGATGTCTCTGTGCGAGAGGCTTCTCCAGTTTTATTCTTGCTCCTGGATGCACACACACGCGCACACACACACACACACACACACACACACACACACACACACCGTACTTGTTTAGATGTGGATGGTATGTGCTGCAGTAAATGCTCTTATGGCAATCTGTCAACAGTTCCACTTTGGTGCTCATCATTCTGAACTCGGCTGCAAATGTAGTTGTGGAGTAAGTGATTGCTGTTTTCTGCTGGTGCACTGAATTGTATAGAATTAATGAATTTGACACTCCTGTAAGTAGCAGGTGACAGTCCGCCTGTAACACTGCAACCGGTTTTACGTAGCTTGGGCAATCAAATACAAATTTGGTTTATTACGTATTATGCCCCAACAGAATAAATAGCGCTGTCATGGTCGCTATGTATAACACTTCCGTCTGCTACTGCTATACCATAAGCTTAAAGTTGGAGGCAGGTCGTGAAATGAAAACTATCTTGTTAAAGTAATTACGGTATAAAGCAACAGAATGGTGTTACCCTCTGAGAGGAATTTTGTTATGCTGACCGTGTTGTACCTAACGGAGGTGGCTTATTGGAAGCGAAAGTCAGAGTTACGTAAATATTTAAACAGTAACAAACAATATTTTACCTATCTACATTGTTCAAAGAATAAGGAAAACGGTCGCCAGCCTAATTAGACAAGAGAATGATTGACATTTGTTGTTCAAGAAAATAAGTATGAGTAACTTTAACGGACAAACACAACCTATAATTTGCCACACGCGAGTGCAATGAACTCTGGCACCTGAATACAGTATGTTCACATTAAGGTTGGAGCAACCATATCAGAATAAACTATTTGCATAAATATAACCTTATAACACTACACGCTATTACTTTCAGGGCTTATTCAAACTGAATGGTCTTTATAACATTACTATTAATATTCACTGTAGAATCATAAATTGGACATAGGTTCAGTATTACTTTTCAAATATTTTCCTAGCTGACATAAAATTGTAAATGTAGTTCACTGCAAAATTATGAACTGGTCACAGGTTAAGTCTCTCTCAGCTAAATACTTTTCTATTTAGAATGAAAGTTAAATGGAATTCACTAACATGTTACTTCTCACTGTCTTTTGAATAAAGAAATTATTGTTTTCATAAATAGTGGTCTTTCTATTAATCATTATCTAGCATGAGCACAATAGACAAACTGTTGGTCCTGTTACACCATTAATATGCACTTTTAATACACAAGAGGAGCCCAATGTTGTTCAGAATTTGACTTGAATAACAAGAGTAATTAAAACTTTCTATAATTAAGTAACTTTGTGCATTTGAACTATTTTCAATGGAGGGGGACCGTTAATCTTGCACTGTAGCAGAGCAAACAAAATGCACTTTCAATACACTTGAGAAACAAGTACTTACCAAGCATGAACATATAACTCTCAACAGTTGCAGTTCAGAACTTTTACTGCAGTGAAACACAAATTTGAGATATTTGTAAGATCCTTTCGACAAACAATATTAATTTTAGCACACTCTAATGCCATAGTAATTTTAATATGTCTTCAATAAAGGACACTCGGTAAATACTTTAGTGTGGGAGGGACCCTAAGTGGATATGTGACTGAGGATAAATCAGGGTAGGTACAAGAGTTTGTCAAATTTTACCTTCTATTTGGGTTCACTATAACATCCTATGAGCTGATCCTTCACTGTACATTACTATAGTGTTCCATTACAGTGATTGCGCAATGTGGTGGCGATTGCATGTTGGTAGGTGGATTTGCAGGTAGAATTGCTGGACTCTTGTCATTTCTTGGTGGCAATGATAGATACCAATTCCAGAATAGTTCCAGCTCTTTATCCTTCCATCCAAGGCATTGGAAAGAGTCAGGGAAAGCCTCTCTCGGAACCAGAACAATATAAAACTGTTACAAGAGCAGTTGATAGTTTGGTAGCTCGCCCCCGACTGACTCTTGGTTCCACCTTTTCTACCTAGGCCAACCACAATTTGCGCGCGCTACACAGTTCCGTCCCTGAGGGGATCCACAACACCCTTTACATACAAAATAACTAAGAACCCTAAATGAAGGTCAGCAGTTTACATAACAGCAAACCAACATTTTAAATAAAACAGAACATTTGCATATATTGGTAGTTCTACACAAAATTATTGAAATAAAGTTATTTAATTTTAAAGATAACCAAAGATATTATATGAGGAAGACAAAAGATCATTACACAGATTATATTTCATTACAGTATTGAATTAATCGTACACTAATTACAGAAGTTCAACGATGGAATGTTGAACAAAATAGAAAGCTAAATGAATCAACAAAAGGTATGTAATGTCTAAGATATGGTGTTTCACGCCTTCCGCCAGAAGTTAACTGCTCTGTGCCGAAATATGTTGCAGTTTTATCTAAACCTTGTGGTGGCTTCAGTATATAACTCCTATATGTACATTTGCCAAATATGACATTAACATACACTAAGTGTTACCCTTTGGGATGGATTTTGTAATTGACCATGTGTTTACCTAATGGACAGAGGGTATTGAACATTTATTTCGTTACTGTGGCAATTAATAGAAACCTGAAAGACTTTAATTTAGGAAATAATGATAGTAGTGAAAGTTTTCATGAAGGAAATAATGAACGGTCACCAGCCTAATTAGGCATAATAATGTGGGAACATTAAGTTCAAAGAATTTAATTATAATTTTGCAAAAAAGGACTCTCATTATTTCTCTCTTTGTAAAGTTCAATGAACACACACAACTACCATACGAACTGAACAGTGATTAGCAGTACTCATCATTCGCATAAATTGGCAATCACAGAAAGTTAACTAGCACTTTACTCCTATTGATAAGTCCGCCCCAGTAGCTGAGTGGTCAGCGTGACGGATTGCCGTCCTCTGGGCCCGGGTTCGATTCCCGGCTGGGTCGGAGATTTTCTCCGCTCAGGGACTGGGTGTTGTGTTGTGTTCATCATCATTTCATCCCCATCCGGCGTGCAGGTCGCCCAATGTGGCGCCGAATGTAATAAGACCTGCGCCAAGGCGGCCGGACCTGCCCCGCGAGGGGCCTTCCGGCCAATGACGCCAAACGCTCATCATCATCATCATCATCCTATTGATAATAATCACCACCTAAACTACTAACCAATTTAGCACCAAAAAGTTATCAAAAACCTCACGAGAGTAAGTGAAGTATGACAAGGATCCTGGTTAAACCAAAACACACACACACACACACACACACACACACACACACAGATAAATAACATAGTACAAACACTTCTTTATCCTCTCTCATTTATGGAAATACTTCAGATTTCTTTAGCAAAACAGTCTTTAATTTAACTTTCTCATAATAGAAAAGAATTTAGTAGGGGTCCCATAAACTGTCAATTACTCTACTGGCAAATTCTGTAACTATTTCAGAGACAAATTACCTTACAATATTGTGGATTTCTAACCCCACTTAAATTTGTTTATGTTTTAATGCTTTAAAACAAGTTATTCAAATATTAAGCTCAAACAGTTTCAGAAAATAGTTCATGATACTAATCAATGAAATTTAATTGTCTTAATAGTCCAATATACGTGCCCTTCTCACTACCTGTGAAGCAGGTAACTTTGATATCTTTTAAACATTTTAGCACTGGACTTTAGCGCCTTTAGTGCAACACAAACCATTATATTTTCAGAAACAGGATGCTCGGTTATCTGTACGTTAAGGACAGGACCCTGCATTGGTTTGTGATTAGGACAGTTTTTAAGGAGCAAACACAGTTTTATGTCACTGGAGTTATTACTGAAAAACACTCACATCAATATGCTGGTCCATAGTGTGATACATATCTGAACTCCTGCAGTTGGTGGAGCAGTGGCACAATAGTGGTGGCAAGCACACACACGAGCGCGCGCGCACGCAAGCACACCTCATACACACATGACTGTCAACTCCAACATCTCGGGCTGCATTGTTCATTTCTCCTTTCCGCAGTATATTTGCAGCTAAATCTTTAGGTGTCAGTCTTCTCCATTTTCTCACTGTGCCTACAGCACCAGTTCCTGCTTGAGCCAACTGCTGAAAACAGGTCTAGAGTAGAATAAAATATGTCCAAAAAACCTCTATGACCTATATTCAACAGATGCCTGTTAGGCAGCAGCCTCAAGAAAACTGCTGCCAACCAGTTGTCCAGTGCATATGCCTCAAAACTGAGCATGTAACCACTATTTGTTTCTACAGCACTGTGTAACTTCAAGTCATACTTATGTGGTTATTTATGTATATGGATGGCAAAACTCGCATGAGCTTGAAATGGTGCTATTCCTTCAGTTGCTGTAGAAGGGAAGTAGTTTGATGAGTGTATGAAATCCTCCTCCTTGGCCAGTAATACGTAAACAAGGAAGTCCTCAACTGTAACGCAAATGACTTATTATTTACGGATGGAAATTGTATTTCATCAGTGGATTAGTATTCCAGTCATCTACCATGCCTAGCATTCTTGAAATGCACATGCGTAAATGATGCCCAGTTAGGGGGTTGCCGTAATCAGAGGACGAAAATAAAGAACAAAATTCGGTGATTATAAAGATTTGTTTGAAACATGGACCGATATGTTGTGCAAGTGACCATTGGTTTGCGTTTCAGTTGAATCTTCAGCATTACTTTACAGTGCTAATTATGAAGATGTGGTTGAAACCTGGAATCACACAATGTCCTTTCACCTTTCTGCACGTCAGGCAAATCTTCGTAATTACCATAATTCGAACAGTAATTCTGTCAGCAAAGAAGTTGTAATTAACAAAGAAAATTAATCCAAGCATTAATGGTGTCTATAAAGGAGTGGTCAATGATGAAGAAAATTAATTGCAATTGACACAAATAACTTTTTAATTAAAGCACTCAACACAAATTATTAACATGTAGACAATCATGCTGCTACAGTTGATATATATCTTTCACTTTATGCTTTAAAACAGTCATATTTCTCTGAGCCCTGGACAGAAGAAAGAAACTTGCTCCGATTCTGAATCAGTCTATGAAAATTTGTGCAATTTGTGATTTCATGTTTTATTGTATTTGGAGCATTGCATTGACTGATGTTCAAGCTAGCCTGTTTGTTTCTTCTGTCCACTGTGTATTCACGAGGGAAAACACTCTCTCCACATTGGCATTATGTCCTGGAATGGAGAAATAGTACTGCACAATAGCAAGCAGTTCCGAATACTGATCTTGAGAAAAACAACCCTCAAAAAATGTAACCCACTTTTTATGAGGCATCACCTCCAAATTCTGGTTATCTTCCTGTGTAAGAAAACATTTCAGTTTTATTATCTGGTCAAGTAGCAAACTCTCATCCACTTTGCAAGTTGTATTTTCTTGCATCCACTTCAGTGTATATTCAATTTTTTCCCAATCAGCTAAAGCCTTCAACAGTATCCAGTCAAAATGTTAAAGTTCAGATAAAGGCTTGCTCCATTTTATCAGATAATCTGTAACTGTCTGATAAAATGCCATGACATCCTCTTAAAATTTTGATTGCTTGATACTGGGAGAGATCTGACATTAACTCATTTACTTTCGTAGTCATGAATTTACATTTCTTTCTTTCCTCTAAAACATGCACAAAATTTTTAAGTTCTAACCTAACCTCATTCACAGAGATGTCCTGTTTATCAATCTTGGCGATAGCCTTTTAAAATGGACTCATCTGAGCAAGCAGAAAGTGTAAATAGCTCTCTCTACAAGCATCAGAAAAAAAAGACTTAGATACTTATCGAGAGACAGGAAGTATGATTTAAGTGCTTGAAACATGTATATGAATCTTTCAATAGCAGGACATAAGCTCATCCACCTAGTTTTCACATGCCTAAGTAAAGCTTTGTGAGTCATCTAGAGGAAATCACAAAAATCCCTTAATGCTGCTACACGAACAGTATAAATTGAAAAGTGGTTATAGACGTTAATAATTATACATTGCACATCTTGTGAAAGTATGACGGTTCCACTTTGAATAGCGTTATGCGGTATGTGAACTGGGCATCCTACCCCTATTATGGACCTGTTTAGTTTGTTTTCAAGTTTCTTGAATACATTGTTTTCCCCTTTTCTTTCAACACCTCCAAAGTTAGTGTTTGTATTATCCCCACCAAAAAGCACAAACTCTGTCACTAAGGTTGAATTCTAAAATTATTTTATACATGCACTCAGACACTGTACTGGAGGTTTCATTGTCACACTCATTCAAATGTAATAAATTACTTTGAACACCTTGTATAATGTCAAAGTATTGGACCAGAACAGGAAACATTTTTACATGCTTGTTATTACTAGCATCTGTACTGATCCCAACATAGTTATCTTTTGATACACTATTTTTAACATTGTCTTTTATGAAAGGTGCGATAACATTGTTAACAATTGCTTCAGTTTTAGTTTTTTCACTTGAAAACTGAACTGCTACCTTTGAATCACTAAAAATTTCACTAATGGTTTTTGATGTACAAGACGAAGAATTGTATGAATGCTGGTCTTTCACAGCATGAAACATGAATGTTGCTTCTGCTGCAGCAACTTTTTTAGATTCTGTCTGATTAGCACTAAAAAAACTGGTCAACTGTTTGGAAGTTGAAGCAGAATTCACAGCTCTTGTGTGTTTCTTGCTTGTTATATGGTCACTGAGAGCTCGTTTCCCTCCATTGGTGATTGAAATGTAGGAACTGTAATGAAATAATTTAGGATTAGTTGCCATTTAATCAAAAGCATGCAAATTAACATTTTAGTTCATGTATGGTATTGCATAAACGTGCACAATCTATTGCGCTATGTTTCGAAGTGTCACAACTACTAAATTTTTACGCCTCAAAACACACATTTTTGACAGCTCTTTCATTCTGTGGTCACCCTGAAAACTAAATTTGCTGGCATGGTGAAAATATTTTTTTTCAGTAACTGAAAACTATTTAGCTTCATGTTCGAAAATTTGAAAAATATGTAAACATTTGCCAACCGGTTGCATAGGTTTTCTATACACCTTGACCGGGTTTCGTCACCTCTAAGGGTGACTTCGTCAGAAGGTAAGGTAATTACGTGAAGAACATATCGTCAGAGATGTACAGTGATTTAAGAGCTGAGTTGCTCAAGTCATACATTAAAATATGAGACATAATGTTCTTCAAAAAGTCAAACATTAAAACATAAGTAACACCGATGTGTTTCTTCCACGTTTAATACTTGGAAACGCATCAATATATTATTCTTGAAAATATACTTTTCGTTTCGACATTTTAAATTTCAAATTCTGTGCAATAACAACGCCAGAAGTATACTTCGCACAGCTGAATGTTAAGTTTACACAACCAAAGCATATCAGATACCGACAGCAGAGACATTGTAAACCAACAGCGGAAAACTGAAACAATCACAAAGAATCGATTATTGCATTGCTTCCACAGTCTGTTCTGAAAATAGCCCAGCGATTCTGAAGTGACACGGAATATCAGCACAGGTTTCAACGGCTATCATCAAGTTTCCAGGAGTTATGAAACACTTGATCGGTGGCCAGTGTGCAAAACTTGCAGAAAAAAAAAATTTTTTTTACTTACTAGCCACTTTTTTCGCATACATTTTCCTCTTCGTCCAGGACACCCGTCGTTGAGCATAAAATCGCGGACTGTCTGCGAAATTCGTGACTTATGGCAACCCTATGCCCGGTGTAGTGTTACATGTCGTTTAGGCAAACAATATGACAAGAGATCATCATCTCAAGAAAATAGTAATGTAGTACTAGATAGGGAATAAGTCTCTAAATGCATAATATGCACGGTCACTTTGTATTACATTTGTGAAGAGTTGAAAGGAGAGGTGTGTGGATCGAGTAATCGGCAAAGCGTGACAGTGAGTAAACATCTTCACCTGCCATTTACATTTTGTTCTCACGGCTTGGCAGTGTCCTGATTGTCAAAGCGCAAAGTATGTAACCAGCAACGAACAAAGGAAGCTCTAGAATGAAATGTCACTCACTCACGAACTACTACTTGTCGAGCCTTCGAGGTGGATGTTATGTTTGAATTAAATTGTATCTTCTCCGAATTGCGAAGTAATTGTGATCTGTATACCAACTGAAACAAATACAAGATGAAATGTTGATGTCATTTTATAATTAGAGTAGATATTGTTTTTTGTTCCACCAGTAATGGTTTCAAATGTGAAGAGTTAAGTCTTTCAGGGCTACACACAATTCTTCAGCGTTAGTGTCCAAATCAGATTTGAAACTCTAGTCTAATAATAATAACTCTTTTATTTGTGAATCAGTTAGGCAAGCTGTAAGTCAGTAACTGGCGTGTGGCGTATGCGTGTCACCCCAACTGAAGGTCGCACTTGTCTTACGCACCTGAATATGCACAGGTTCACACGACATGTGTGGTACGTGCACATCGCGACGTAAAATCTTATGTCACACGTGCCATACACATCTCAATTTGTACTTAACCTGATGCAGCACTGGTTGCTGGAATCCGCATGCTGCTCCCTCAGCCCGGCTGACTGTGCGCACATTGCGTAAATGGCAATAAAAAGTAACACGAGAACTATGGAGTATATGTAAAAGCCGGGGGGTCTTTTTCTTTTTAGGTTTCTCCCGCTGCTCCTTAGGTTTGTCTGGCCGGGAGGGCTTCACTGGTTCAGTCTCGGGGACTGAGGAGGATCCTGAAGCCCCATGACCAGCTACCTGTGGTTGCTCCAGGCACTGGCGGGTGTCAGCTTTGCCAATGGTAGGAACACGAGATGGGAGTAACCCAAGGGATTCCTTCCTGGCGAGAGGAGCCAAAGAAGACTTACACTTCTCCAGCTAAGTGGCGACTGATGTCCCTGATGGTTGGGGGGGGGGGGGGGAGGGGGGTTGCTCCTGAGGTAGGTTGTGCAGGAGCAACAGGGAGGGAAGTGCCCCCCACCATCAAGGGACAGGTGGATTCTGACAGGTCTGAGAGCCAACTGTACGTGGCGGAATGGAAGATGGTAGAACCGTTGACATCAATGCACAGGATGTAGTCTCTCATATTTTCTCTCAGCCTCAGTGTACGTCAGTCGGTCCAGGGTCTTGTACTCCACGATTTTCCTTTCTTTCTGGAGAATCCTGCTGTCTGGCGAGCAAGGTGAATGGTGTTCTCCGCAGCTGACACAAATGGGAGGTGGGGCACAGGGAGTATTGGGATGTGAAGGACGTCCACAATCCCAACAGCTGATGCTGGAAGTACAGCAGGAAGACATATGGCCGAACTTCCAGCACTTAAAGCACCACGTCGGGGGAGGGATATATGGCTTTAAGTCACAGCGGTAGATCATCACCTTGACCTTCTTGGGTAATGGGTCACCCTCGAATGCCAAAATGTAGGCACCAGTGGCTACCTGGTTATCCCTCGGACCCCGGTGGATGTGCCGGACGAAATGGACACACCGCCATGCACAACTCATTGTCAGACTGCAAAAGAAGGTAGATCGTAGCGGGCTCTTCTTTGATGGTCCACTTTGGTTGGCTTCTTCTTATTATCTCTTGTATGTCCTTGCAAACTTCCTACTCAGTGATTAAGAAGAAAAATTATTGATGGTATGGGCACTCTTTTACTGTTTATAGCTTCTGATACAGCTCTGTCCGGCTGTTGGGGCTTCTGACTTAGGGTCATGTTTTATAAAATATGTATCTGGCCTGATAACCGTTGGTTTAATTTACTAATATAAGTGCAACGAAATAGCCACCCTATGTGTTGTCAATTACCATGACACTTGCACTAGAGTGAGAAGGAACTATGTCACTGGCCCATACTAACTGAAATTAAGCTGTTAGTGAATATGCTGGCCTCTCATTGCTACATTTGATGCCATCTATTCAATTATTAAAGAATTATCAAGGCTTCCTGGGTGGATTAGGGATAAAGGATTCTTAAAAACCAATGTAAAACTCTGAATAGTTTATTCTAAAAGGAAACAAGCTCCTATCGCTCACAAAGGTTTTAAAGGCAAACAAAATTTTACGCAACATTTGTCTCAGTACGTTTGACAACTACAAACTAAAAGATTATATTTCGAGAGAGAAAACACACATCTATTTCTGTCATATATTTTAAATACACACACAACTGCATTTATCGTTGTATGCTCAGTGAAACAAAACCCTGTGGTCTCCTAATGGAAGTACATTCATATTGGTGTCACACTGTTAAGCACAGAATAGGAATTTACTTCTCGAGCAGAGAGGAAGCTCTCCTCAACTGCGCACACACTCTCTCTCTCTCTCTCCGTCTCCCCAACCCCACACATCCTACATGCAACACAAAACTACTCAAATTTGGTTGGCGAGATTCTGTGGAAAGGCAGTGCAAAGATAGTGGCAGCTGTACTGGTTATGCCCACTAAATACATGATAAAGAACACACAGACTCACTAGGAGTAGCTCTCTCCCTCAACAATTAAAATAATGAAAAATGGTGATACCGATTGCTAGTAAGAGATGCACATGCAGTGATACATGCATTATGATACATATGCTAATCAAAATTTAGCACCAGGCCACACTACAAACCACACTCATAATCTGTTGAAATATGCAAATAATTGCATTACCTTGTTGGTGAAATATGCTCACTATTTTTATATACTGTATTTAGCATATTTCGTGACAGTACCTTTTCCGTGAAATGTTTACAAGACGATATTTGTCTTGGCTTCAGTCGTCTAGTGGAAGTATGATTCCACAGTGCAGTTTCGTCGGCTGCGGAAATGACCTGGTTCAATGTGTTTGCCTCATTTTTGGTGCTTCAAATACCATTTCTTCGAATGTGGTTTCTTCTTAAAGTTTATATAAAAAAAGTAGTAACATAATTCATTTTTCCTGTTCACTAGCAAATTATTATGACGGTGACCTGCACATTGTTCCACCGTCAACACACACAAAGAGTTCACTGCCGACTGACTACGGTCAAAGACGACTCCGACGTCAAAGACATTTTACACGACACACAAGCTTCCACTTGTAACCAGTCTCTTTGATATTCTTTGTCACATTTACTAATATTTCTCAATATGCTGTCACTCTCATAAATATAAGTAAATTAGCATAAAATAAGGCAAATTACAATTCACAAAAAAAATATTCTGACAAAAATATAAGAAAACATTTACAACTTCCCTCATTAGATTTGGTGTCGACAAATCCAGTAGAAAATAACACATCTCCCAGGTCCATTACATTGGGCACTCCCTATGGCATACCCACATTCAGATTATTATTAAAATATTACTATTTAAGGAGTTCCTTGCGTCTCTGCTGAGGTCCATTAATACGTGCGTGGCCGTGTGGCCCGCACTGTCTTTCTGCCGCAGAAGTTAGATAAAAGCATGTAAAACTGACCACATTAAACAAAAACGTACATCAATTTGGGGTTGTATTTCGTAGCATTGAAATTAGACCTTGACCCCTTAGAGACTGCTGGTATTTGACCACCAGCAAAAGATGGTGTACTACGCATCGTGGCGTGTCATGTCATCTACCCTGATGCCACCCACTCCGACCAGGGCCCTCCCCACGGGCGCCTCCCAGCCACAGCAAAGGCCACCTGGCAGGATGTCCATTGCCGGGAGTCCCGATGCCTCTACTCCTCGGCATACGTGGGGAGTTAACGGCGCAGGCATCAGCAGAGTGATCCCTGTGTAACTTCGTATTTGAGATCAGCACCCGGAGACTTCGACGGTTCGTGCTGGACGACTGTCCTTTCAATTTACGGATACTTTCTTTGCCAAGCCAAGACACTCAATAATCTTAAAAATAACTAGTGACACAAAATAAAATATACATGGATTAGTAATAATTATCTACATCTACATCCCTACTCCGCAAGCCACCCAACGGTGTGTGGCGGAGGGTACTTCGAGTACCTCTATCAGTTCTCCCTTCTATTCCAGTCTGGTATTGTTTGTGGACACGTGTTTCACATCAATCTGTAACATCATTGCCTCTGTAGACTTTACTGCATTTGGTCCTTCACACCAACTCTCGTGCAACTTCTTAACAATAGTTCTTATTGGCAGTCCAAGAGGTGTGGCTTCAAAATCTAACACTGTAACTTCTGACGCTATCATCATTTCAAATATCTCAAATACTTGTTGTTTATCAACTTCCTTTGTACCCTCTTTAAAAACAGGTATTGGAATTCCTGCATACATTACTACCCCTCGGGCGGCGTCTACTCGCATACCCGATGCAGATACTGCTGAATACATATCCACCTTCTGTGTCTCTGGCACCCAGAAGACAAAAAGTATATTTTGAGATAGAAACATAATTTAAAAATACACTTACATCACGTGATTATGAGTGCCGGCGATTGCAACTCGTGATTAAAATATTGAAATAATATAATGTTAATGGCGGTGTGCCACACACGTCCAATCTGTACAGAACCTATCAAACAAAAAGTAACCTATACTTTCGTCATCTGACGATCGTAATTCTTCCCCCGTTTTCCAGCGGCTGCAAGGCAATGCTTGCACAGCCGTGGATTTCATCTGTGGTTTTTTTTAATATATCTTTACTTTTCAACTTACAACTACGACTTTTTCCCAAATAGTCGCTCAGCGTGCAAATGTGCCTTTAAAAACCGACAGCGTACATGGCGGCCCCACCACAACTGACTGGCTACCGTGCCGGATATCGGACGCAAATGAGCTGCGAAGTCCATTATCGTAGACAGCGCAGAAAGCGATACTGCACGGAGGGTGGGGGAAAATGCACCCAGGAGTGTGACCTCCCCCTACAGCTGGAGAATGAGTGAAAGTGCAGATCCGTGTCGACAAAGGATGTGAGAGGTCTCAGCGCCTGATGGACACTATGCACCATGTAAGGCGCCCTTCCCCAATTGGCTTGCTCTTCGGGAAAATTTTGAAGATGGAGGTCAAACCCTACAGGTGACCATCACATAGAGGCCAAAACGTGAGAGACGACTTTTAGTCGCCTCTTACGACAGACAGAAATACCTCGGGCCTATTCTAACCCCCCCGGAGCGGCAGGGGGCACATACAGTGGCGGTCAAAATAATAGAGCCACCTGGCAAAGGTTTGGAATAAAGTGCACATTTATTACTAGACATGTTTGAACTATGATGGAAACCATTACAACCGAGTCACATTGTACTATAGTCAGTTATATCGATAACACAACACAAAATAATCAGTAATAATCAATAATATTCAAAAGAATACCAGACCACAGGGTCAAAAAAATAGAGCCAATTGAAACAAATATATTGTACTTGATCTCAGTCTTATGAAACGTACAGGAACAGTCTTTTTTGCATAGGACTGCATTAGTACTTCGTGGGGTAACCCTTATTTTTGAGGATTGCCCTGCACCTCTTACCCATAGAGTCTACTAAACGCCTGCATTCGTCACTACTGATCGCATACCAGGCTCTCTGTATTTCTTCCCACAGTTTTTCTGAAGATGTAGCTTTTGAGCGGTCAATTCTCTTGTCTAAGATCTCCCATAAGTTCTCAATGGGTGATGCGTCAGGGGACTGAGGTGGCCACTCTAATACTTCGATATTGTGCTCTTGAACAAACTGCCTTATGATCCTTGCAGTATGCTTTGGATCGTTATCGTGCTGAAATTTCCATTTCAGCGGCATTTCCTCTTCAGCATAAGGCAGCATCACATTTGCCAAGATGTCTTTGTACATTTCTGCGTTCATTATGCCGTTGATACGGTGTATTGGACCAATGCCGTACCACGAAAAACATCCCCATACCATAACACTTCCGCCACCGTATTTCACAGTTTTTAAAGTGTACTTGGGATTAAATTCCTGGTTTGGTGGGCGGCGCACATAGACTTTTCCGTCTGAGGCAAACCTATTAAACTTGGATTCATCGGACCAAAGGATGTTCCTCCACCAAGTATTAGGTTTTTGTTCGTTTCTCCGGGCAAAGGCTAACCTTTTCCGAACATTAGCTTGTGAAACATGTGGCTTCTTTCTTGCAATGCGCCCATTCAATTTTGCAGATCTCAGTCGTCTTTGAATCGTTGAGGTTGATGGTTGAACATCATGTTCGTCACTAAACAAAATGGCTTTCAGTCGTGGTGTTGACAAAAATGGGTCTTTCTTCACTTCCCTAGTGATGAGTCTGTCTACGCGAGGAGTAGTTACACGAGGTCGCCCCCTGTTCTCCACCTGCGGCTTTGTTTGTTTTGACCGTCTCATGGCGTTCTGGACTCGTTTTCGCGAAACGTGCAAGACATTGGCTATTTTATTCATGGACATCCCACTTTTGAACATCCGGAACATTACTATACGCTCATCTTCACTGGTATGCTTTGCTCTGCCCATCTAGACGAATGTAAACAAAACCACACGTCAATTTACATACAAAACAACTGCATAAAAATCAATTTAAAGGCACATGTGTAAAGCGGCTCTATTATTTTGACCCATAAGATTCTTACCTTTATGCCTCTTGTCACACGTCTAGCTCAAACGCTTCCTTTCGGACGACTAAAGATAGCAGCAACGTCTTCCCTGATGTTGTCTACAAGGGACTGACAACACGGCACTCGTGGCGATTTCACGAACTAATAGATATCCTAGTTCTTAATCTCGTCAATAGAGGTGGCTCTATTATTTCGACCGCCACTGTATTTTAGTTTGTACGGAATATCTGCGACGTTAACTGGCGTTTGCTGATGTCCTGGCCCGTACGCATTTACCATGCGAGCTGTGATGTGGCCTGGGTGGTTTTCTGCAATTACTCTCGTGCAATGTATCGGCAGTGCCGCTTGTTTCCGCTGGAGATCCACGAGGCCTACTCCACGTTCGTCGACACCTGAAGTGCGAGTCATCCTCTGCACATTGAATATTTCATGTTCCAAGAGAAGGTATTGAATTGCCCCTTCTGTGGTGCACACTAGATCTTTTGGTAGGCCACAAATTTGGGCGAGAAACCGTACTTTCGAAAGGAGCTGTTCGTTTATCACCTCGGCTTTGTGGAAGAAATGCAGTTCTCTGTTGGCATTTGTCCTTTCTAGCCCTCATGTGATGTGCAGTACCAATCTCCAGTTTTGCGTGGCCATTTTTAATGGACATACATATAATTGGAGCCCGAGACACACATGGGTATCTGGACATTCCGATTACGTGCCCATACGTCGTGAGTGTTTTCACAATCTGCTCGTCTGGCATTTCAAAATGCAGCTTGTATATCTCTGTTTCGTTTTCTTCTTGTTTACTATATATTTATTTAGCCCTTCTAATCCTATAAGCTAGAATATATACAAGGATATTGGACAAGGTTAAGTCTTTACAACATAAAACACAGTTCGTATTGCATTCCTAGGGACTAGATATTTAAGTAATTTAGCAAGGAATCATATATACAAGAAACATTGCAGACAACATACAAAGTTGAATATTGCATATTTACGAGGGCCGTTCAGAAAGTAACCTCCGGTTGATTTAAAAAAAATACACCAAGTTAAATAAAAATATTTTAATATATACATCTTACAACTACATCTTTGCACTATTTTTCTACATAGTCTCCATAGCGATTGAGGCACTTATTGTATCTCTTCACAAGCTTTGAAATTCCTTCTGCATAAAAATCACCCGCTTGTGCCTGGAGCCAGCCTGTGACCGCATCTTTGAGCTCTTCGTTGTCATCAAACCGCTGTGACCCGAGCCATTTCTTCAAATGCACGAAGAGGTGATAATCACTTGGCGCCAGGTCTGGGCTATAAGGTGGATGGTTGATAACGTCCCACTTGAAGGACTCAAGAAGGGCCGCTGTTCTGCGAGCAGAGTGAGGACGGGCGTTATCGTGCAAAAAAACTATACCGGAAGTCAGCATACCACGGCGTTTGTTCTGTATAGCCCGTCGTAACTTTTTTATTGTTTCACAGTACACGTCTTGATTAATGGTCGTACCACGTTCCATGAATTCAACCAACAACACCCCTTTGGCATCCCAAAACACCGTTGCCATCAGTTTTCTGGCAGAAAAATCTTGCGAGGCTTTTCTTGGTTTGGTAGGCAAATTTGAATGTGCCCACATCTTTGATTGTTCTTTTGTCTCAGGGTTCACGTACTTAATCCAGGTTTCGTCACCGGTCACGATTCTGTTTAACAATGGTTCTCCTTCGTCCTCGTAATGTGACAGAAAGTCTAATGCAGAGGCCATTCTTTGAGTTTTGTGGTGGTCGGTAAGAATTTTGGGCACCCATCGTGCACAGAACTTACGGTAACCCAATCTTGCTGTCACTATCTCGTAAAAGAGAGTCTTAGAAATCTGTGGAAAACCAGTAGACAACTCCGACATTGAGAAACGTCGATTTTCACGAACTTTTGCATCAACTGTCTGAACGAGTTCGTCAGTCACCAATGATGGTCTACCACTCCTCTCTTCATCATGAACGTTTTCTCGTCCACTTTTAAATAAACGTACCCATTCACGGACAACTCCTTCACTCATAACTCTTGGTCCGTACACGGCACAAAGCTCACGATGAATAGCAGCTGCAGAATATCCTTTGGCTGTAAAAAACCTTGCGACAGCACGCACTTCACATTTGGCGGGGTTTTCTATTGCAGCACACATTTCAAACTGCCACAAAAACTAAACTAGCGCAGGTACGACGTTCACTCGACCACGGCTTGATGCCGACTGACCTGTTGAGTGCATGAACGCACAGATGGCGTCGCTACTCCCCCCACAACCCGCACTGTGACCGATCGGAGGTTACTTTCTGAACCGCCCTCGTATTTTTGTTGTTTGGTTTCTAGGTACTCTGTCAGACTGTAAAAGCAATGATCAATTAAATATGCCTTTAGTTTAGCCTTAAAACAACTGAGTTTACTTACTGATTTAATATGGTTCGGCAGATTATTGTAAATTTTTATTGCAATATCTAGAGTGCCTTTTTGGCACAATGATAATCTTACTTGCGTCATATGAAGATCAGATTTTTGTCTTGTATTGTACTCATGTATATCTTAATTTTTTAATAAGATATGTGGGTGTCTATCAGTATATTGTTTTATGAAAACTGACGTTTCGTAAACAAAAATACAAGGAAGAGGAAGACATTTTTTTGAATATGGGTTTGTATGATTTCCTATTGTTTACACCTTCAACAATTGTTAATATTCTCCTTTGCATTCTGGAAAATTCAACACCATATCCTGAGTGTTGTACCGTGACATTGCTGATTTGCCCATCCCTATGAAGGAAAATCTATGTACCGTTGTTTGTCTTCAGAATTCTCTCAATTTCCCCAGTGTTATCAATCTTATGAACAAAGAATCCAGTATGAAGTCCAATGCAGTCCTGTAATATTTTCCGCGGGAATTTTGACATCATCTATTACCCAATCCATTATTTCAAAAGCAGTAGGTATCGGTCAGACGCGCAGTGGACGGTCTCACTATGGTTTACAGAAGCCACGGTTTTCCAGAGGTGAATTACCAGAGACAGAAATCAAGAATAAAACATAGGCACAGTCGTAACATAAGTCACTGCTGTAAAAGTTGTTGCCGTTTGACAGTTGAAGCGAAACTAGCACTCCAAGCAGCGAGAAAGGAGAATGTCAGATGCTTCATAAGCATAATGTTTATTGTTCATCGCTTTCCTAAATGATTTACGAATATTTGAATTATTTTTTTCCCTCCAAGAGTTTGTGTAGTGTCAGAAGACACACACTTCTAAAAATGATTCTAAAATAAGTGCAAGTAGGGATAAAAATCATGAATCCAGTGGCAAGTCACAACACATTCGTAAAGAAACACTTGTGATGTTGGATAGAACTGCAGATTACCAAGTTGATATCAACGAAATATAACCACGCAGATTCACACGTAAGAAGAACCTCTACGTGCAAAAGGGATTGACGCGCCATTTGTCATTCCGTAGGCCTACTGTGTTTTAGTCGTTGTCATCTTTTGCTACAAGTATGACCTTCATCTTTATATTATTCTGAGTGGGACAAGCAACTGCCAAATAATGTGAGAAATATACTGTGGGTGTAAACCCCAAGTCCACAAAGCCAATAACACTGTCAGAAGCGGTCGTATGTTAAATTTGCCATTACAGGCTTTTCATCCAATGACATACGCACTAGTTTGAGTATCGGAGAAATGCTGTACCTTCTGCTTTAAAAGGTGGAACATATTGTCACTTATCCATTTTATTTGTATGCCTTCCACATACCTCTGTAATGTACCCACTGATGGAAACATAAAACATTCTGACAAAATCTGTATGCATGAGTGCTGTAATAAATAAATTTAGCACAAACAGAGTATTTTTGTCTTTCCATCTTGCAGGTGGCATGCTAATCTGCCTTAACAAGAAGTCGAGGACATATTTATTTAAATATCCGTATCCTATAGTCTTCAAAATTGTTTGTCCTCCTTCGCTTGATCCTTCTGATACAGTTTCTGTTGCTGTCTGTATTTCCTTGTTCCGTAATAGTTTTGCACAAAGTCTATCGATCTGCACATTCAGATACTACACACTTTATCTAGACATGAATAACTGCATGTAATTCTACATCTACATCTACATCTACATCTATACTCTGCGAGCCACCTTACGGTGTGTGGCGGAGGGTACTTATTGTACCACTATCTGATCCCCCCTTCCCTGTTCCATTCACGAATTGTGCGTGGGAAGAACGACTGCTTGTAAGTCTCCGTATTTGCTCTAATTTCTCGAATCTTTTCGTTGTGATCATTACGCGAGATATATGTGGGCGGTAGTAATATGTTGCCCATCTCTTCCCGGAATGTGCTCTCTCGTAATTTCGATAATAAACCTCTCCGTATTGCGTAACGCCTTTCTTGAAGTGTCCGCCACTGGAGCTTGTTCAGCATCTCCGTAACGCTCTCGCGCTGACTAAATGTCCCCATGACGAATCGCGCTGCTTTTCGCTGGATTTTGTTCACTACACCTTCACATGCGCACAAGCTGTCATCTCCTAAATAAACCTCTCCTACTGGAAATTTTCCTGTTGTTTGATACAGCGTGTATCTCATGACAAGCATATTAACTATAGAATCAACCATATTAGTCCAGATTAATCCTGAAGGGATACCTCCACTCTTCCGAAATCTTCTTCCATCTGGTAATCTGAGAGGTGTATTGATGAAGTAGTTCACCATCTTCTTAAACCGTCTCACTGACCGCTCAGGCCTGACGTGCCAAACACATCTTTCGCTGTCCTTCACGTATGACATGTCGAAGCAGTCGAATAGGATTTGGAAGGCAGTTCTTATCAGCCACGGTGGGACGCGTTTGTCGAAGCGAGACCAGTCTCCACAGAGAAAGGTGGCTCCGCGGTGTTTCAACGTCAACTGGTTGATATACTCCATTCCTCCTGTCGCCATTTCAACTTGATAGGCGATTGGGACATTGACCTTTGTTTTCTTCATCCATTCCAAATACGGATAGAAAAATCTTCCTTCTTCAACGATAACGTCAATGGGCAGACCCCACACACCTCGAATCTTATTCTCAGTGATATTGGCAATCTGCGCTCGAAAGTAGATGGCAGTATCAGGTAAGTGTTCAGTTTTGCCTCTACCTATTCGATCCCATTTTGAGTGCCAAATCTTCCTTGCTTCTGGGCACTCAAGACACTCTCTTAGTCTTATATCCTTTGAGTATCCAAGGCAGACCGGGCGACCTGTCTTTAGGCAGGTCCGGACTCTGTTCAACTGCACCGAGGGTAAGTGGAATCAGCTTCTCTTCTGGAATCAGCTCCTCTCGCACACTCTCAAGTACCAGCTGGAAAGCCGGTTCAAACCGTGTCTCTCCCCCGCGGTACTCTAAGTTATACTGCATGATGTCTTCAATCATGCGTTCTTTTGTGACGCTTGACCGATGTAGTTTTCCCAGCACATCTCCTACTGCCTTGGGACCAAACCAATCTTCGACGTAAGCAAGCGCCACCTGATCAACTCCTGGTGATCGTAGATCTAAGCTATACCCCTCTAATCTCACTAACTCCTCCATGACTCGCTAGTCGGGCACCCAATAAAATTTTATTTTATCACTTCATCATCAAAGCAGGTCTGTGTTGACAGTTCAGATGAATCTGGCATTGATATATGGAGAGTTTAACTCGCTGCTTCTGTGCCATAAGAGTAGTTTACAGTTTTAGACGGGTTGTTGAATCTTTGTGGCAGTTTCCTCTTTGTCGTCAGTTGAGGTGGCTTATTTGGGATGCCAAACAGTGTAGTTATTGCATTCCACAAGAGTTTATTATTGTCTGCATTCATGAACTGGTTTTGTTCATCATGTAGCGAACAAAACTTAACGTTATTATTAAGGTAAACAGGGTCATTTTTTCAGAAGATTTTCTTGTCTGCTATTCTCTAGCCATTTTCTGTTCCTAAAACAAAACATTAATCATTAATATACATGTAGTTTGCAAGCAAATTGTGACAATGGTAACATGATGGTATATACCTCTCAGGCTCCCTGGGACATCTAAAAAGACACAGATTGGTATCTTCTTGTTGTTGCTGGTATTTATTGTGCTACGCTACTCTCCCATTTGTACAAGCCAAAATAAACAACTGCAATCCTAGCAACTTGTGCCACACTTGCACACAGTGGTCATTACAAAAAAAAGCAATACAGCATGCACACTGACATCTAGTGGCCACAGTGGGAACCTCTGTTTACAGCATGTACATTGTCATCTAGTGGATGCAGTGGGAACCTCTATTTACAGTGTGTGCGGTGTCTCTTCCGGAGCAGCATCTGTTCCGGATTTACCCTAATTATAATTATCAGGTCATCTTCATAGGCCACTTTCGTCCGTTATTCACCTTCGTTTCTTATTACTACCTCATTGAAAACGAGATTCCAGAGGAATTGGTCGTTAATGGAGCCTTGTGGACAACATTTTGTGAGCATTTTTTCCATCGTGCCAGCCCTACTGTTTACCATAGTCCTTTGCTCCATGAAGTAATCTGCCATCAGGTTGTACAAGTTATATCTGCATTGGATTTGTCATCGAAGCCTCATGATACTAGGCCACCGTAAGTTATCAAAGGCACTTTCTATGTCTGCAAATATTACAATGGTATACTTGCCTGATAGCCCTCCTTGTTGATATGCCTTTTCTGAAACTGAACTGGTTTGGGGCCTTGAGATCTGAATCCTCATATCATTTCTCAAGACAATTAGCTGTTCTGTGGATTTTCCTGGGACAGGAAGAAAGCATATTGAGCAGTACTTGGTTGGTTAGTTTAAAGGGGGGGGGCGGACCAAACTGCTTGGTCATGGGTCCCTTGTTCCTGTTAAAACAACTCCATGAGGAAAAGTATAAAACAAATGAGATGAACAGCACAATACAGAGAGGAAGGAAAAAACCACAAGAACGACAGAAGGGCAACAAACACTACAATGAACAAAATAGGACAAGAAAACAATAGAAACAGGTAGAATAGATTGAAACGAGAGAGCAGATTACCATGGCTGGCTGATCACGAGAATAAAATGGATAAGTCAGCCACTCTGTGACACATTAATACATCCAGCCTAAAAGCAGTAGGGGAGAGAAAACAGAGGGACAAAGGACAAGCGCTAAAACTTAGACAGAAGGATAAAAAAAACCCTCACACATAAAAGGTAAAACTAAATTAGCCAGTAAGGCATTGTCTACTAAAATTAGCTGTAACGAGTTCGGTAAACAAAGATTACGATGCAGGGCAGCCAAGGAAGGACCGCCTAACAGTATATGGGTCACCGTCAACCGCACTGTCACTGAGGTGGGTCTTCATGGCGCAAGAGGGAGGTAGCTGTGGGTCACCCAAGTGTGGCCAATGTGGATCCAGCAGAGAACCACGGAGTCCCTGTGAGGGGACACATGGAGGACTTCCACGTATTCATAGTCTCCTTAATGGTACACAGTTTGTTGTGCGTACTGAGACTATGCCATTCCGTCTCCCAAAGCCGAAAAACCTTGCAGGGTAATAATGAATGCAGGTCAGTTATGGGGAAGCCAATTTCCAGAAGCGGTTTCCGTTAGCCTGTTTGGCCAGCCTGTTAGCAATTTCATTTCCTGGGATTCCAACGTGACACGGGGTTCACACAAACACCACTGAACGGCTGTACTGTTCCAGGACATAGATGGACTCCTGGATGGTCACTACTGTATGATGGCGAGGGTAGCACTGGTCGATAGCTTGTAGGTTGCTCAGGGAGTCAGTACACAGAATAAATGACTCACCAAGGCATGAACAGATGTGCTCAAGAGCATGAGATATGACCGCCAGCTCTGCAGTGAAAACACTGCAGCCATCTGGCGAGGAGTGCTGTTCAGTATGTCCTCTTTGAACATAGATGAAGCAAACATTACCATCAGCCATTGAACCGTCGGTGTAAACCACTTCAGAGCCCGCAAGACATGCCAAGAATCGAGAGGAAGTGACAGCGGAGAGGTACAGGATTAACTGAGTCCTTCGGGCCGTGCGAAAGGCCAGACGAAACTTCGGCCTAGGTTTACACCGTGGAGGTGTACGTGAATGGTCCGCTAGTGGGGGTGGTAAAGGGAAAGACTAATTCAGACAGAAGGGATCAGATAGGAACCGCAATCGTAAGCCCTGACCTGGGTCACCGATGTGGGAGATGAACCCCTGTGGTTGGGAAAATTAGTTGGTAATTTGGATCCTCAGGAGAGCTACGAATGTGCGCAACATAACTGCTGAGAAGTTGTGCATGTCTGATCTGCAATGGAGGGATTCCAGCCTCAACCAGTATGCTGGTCACCGAACTCGTCGTTAAACCTCCTGTCACTAGTTGAACACCACAGTGGTGTACTGGGTTGAGTAATTGCAACGCTGAAGGCGCAGCTGAACCATAAACCAGAATTCCATAGTCAAGACAGGATTGAACAGATGTCCAGAACTATAGACCTATATCTCTAACGTCGATCAGTTGTAGACTTTTGGAACACGTATTGTGTTCGAGTATAATAACTTTTCTGGAGACTAGAAATCTACTCAGGAATCAGCATGGGTTTCGAAAAAGGCGGTCATGTGAAACCCAGCTCGCGCTATTCGTCCACGAGACTCAGAGGGCCATAGACACGGGTTCACAGGTAGATGCCGTGTTTCTTGACTTCCGTTAAGGCGTTCGATACAGTTCCCCACAGTCGTTTAATGAACAAAGTAAGAGCATATGGATTATCAGACCAATTGTGTGATTGGATTGAGGAGTTCCTAGATAACAGAACGCAGCATGTCATTCTCAATGGAGAGAAGTCTTCCGAAGTAAGAGTGATTTCAGGTGTGCCGCGGGGGAGTGTCGTAGGACCGTTGCTATTCACAATATACATAAATGACCTGGTGGATGACATCGGAAGTTCACTGAGGCTTTTTGCAGATGATGCTGTGGTGTATCGAGAGGTTGTAACAATGGAAAATTGTACTGAAATTCAGGAGGATCTGCAGCGAATTGACGCATGGTGCAGGGAATGGCTATTGAATCTCAATGTAGACAAGTGTAATGTGCTGCGAATACATAGAAAGATAGATCCCTTATCATTTAGCTACAAAATAGCAGGTCAGCAACTAAAAGCAGTTAATTCCATAAATTATCTGGGAGTACGCATTAGGAATGATTTAAAACGGAATGATCATATAAAGTTGATCGTCGGTAAAGCAGATGCCAGACTGAGATTCATTGGAAGAATCCTAAGGAAATGCAATCCGAAAACAAAGTAAGTAGGTTACAGTACGCTTGTTCGCCCACTGCTTGAATACTGCTCAGCAGTGTGGGATCCGTACCAGATAGGGTTGATAGAAGAGATAGAAAAGATCCAACGGAGAGCAGCACGCTTCGTTACAGAATCATTTAGTAATCGCGAAGCATTACGGAGATGATAGATAAACTCCAGTGGAAGACTCTGCAGGAGAGATGCTCAATAGCTCGGTACGGGCTTTTGTTAAAGTTTCGAGAACATACTTTCACCGAAGAGTCAAGCAGTATATTGCTCCCTCCTACGTATATCTCACGAAGAGACCATGAGGATAAAATCAGAGAGATCAGAGCCCACCCAGAAGCATACCGACTATCCTTCTTTCCACGAACAGTACGAGGCTCGAATAGAAGGGAGAACCGATAGAGGTACTCAGGGTACCCTCCCCCACACACCGTCAGGTGGCTTGCAGACTATGTATGTAGATGTAGATTGAACAAAGGCTCTGTAAAGTTGCAGCAGTGTAGAGCGATCTGCACCCCAGTTGGTGTTGCTCAGGCAATGGAGGGCATTGAGGTGATGTCAGCATTTCCACTTAAGCTTACAAAGATGAGAAAGCCAAGTCAATCGGGCGTCGAAAACCAGTCCTGATGAGAAGAGGTTCCAGAGATCAAATCTAAGGGCACTGTGGATAACTGATGCACCATGTAAGGCGTCCTTCCTCATATGGTCCGCACTTCTGTAGAATTTGGCGAGTGGGATGTCGAACCATATAATGGGACCTGAAGTAGTAGTAGTTGTTGTTGTGGTCTTCAGTCCAGAGACTGATTTGATGCAGCTCTCCACGCTGCTCTATCTTATTCAAGCTTCTTCATCTCCCAGTACCTACTGCAACCTACATCCTTCTGAATCTGCTTAGTGTATTCATCTCTTGGTCTCCCTCTACGATTTTTACCCTCCGCACTGCCCTCCAATACTAAATTGGTGATACCTTGATGCCTCAGAATATGTCCTACCAACTGATCCCTTCTTTTAGTCAAGTTATGCCACAAATTTCTCTTCTCCCCAATTCTAGTCAATACCTCCTCAGTAGTTATGTGATCTACCCATCTAGTCTTCAGCATTCTTCTGTAGCACCACATTTCGAAAGCTTATATTCTCTTTTTGTCTAAACTATTTACCGTCCACGTTTCACTTCCATACATGGCTACACTCCGTACAAATACTTTCAGAAACGACTTCCTGACACTTAAATCTATACTCGATGTTAACAATTTCTCTTCTTCAGAAACGCTTTCCTTGCCATTGTCAGTCTACATTTTATATCCTCTCTACTTCGACCATCATCAGTTATTTTGCTCCCCAAATAGCAAAACTCGTTTACTACTTTAAGCGTCTCATTTCCTAATCTAATTCCCTCAGCATCACCTGATTTAATTCGACTACATTCCATTATCCTCATTTTGCTTTTGTTGATGTTCATCTTATATCCTCCTTTCAAGACACTGTCCATCCCGTTCAGCTGCTCTTCCAGGTCCTTTTCTGTCTCTAACAGAAATACAATGTCATCGGCAAACCACAAAGTCTTTATTTCTTCCCCATGGATTTTAATTCCTACTCTGATTCCTTTATTGCTTGCTCAATATACAGATTGAATAACATCGGAGACAGATTACAACCCTGTCTCACTCCCTTCCCAACCGCTGCTTCCCTTTCATGCCCCTTGACTCTTATAACTGCCATCTGGTTTCTGTACAAATTGTTAATAGCCTTTCGCTCCCTGTATTTTACCCCTGCCACCTTCAGAATTTGAAAGAGAGTATTCCAGTCAACATTGTCAAAAGCTTTCTCTAAGTCAACAAACGCTAGAAACGTAGGTTTGCCTTTCCTTAATCTATCTTCTAAGATAAGTCGTAGGGTCAGTATTGCCTCACGTGCTCCAACATTTCTACGGAATCCAAACTGATCTTCCCCGAGGTCGGCTTCTACCAGTTTTTCCATTCATCTGTAAAGAATTCGTGTTAGTATTTTGCAGCTGTGGCTTATTAAACTGATAGTTCAGTAATTTTCACATCTGTCAACACCTGCTTTCTTTGGGATTGGAATTATTATATTCTTCTTGAAGTCTGAGGGACAAAAAGTTTGAGACTCCTTTTAGTCGCCTCTTACGAAAGGCAGGAATACCACGGGCCTATTCTAACCCCCGGGCACGCAGGAGGAGATCAGTAGTATTTAGGCTTTTATTTTGGTTAGTCTTCTGATTTCTATAATTTATACACATTTTCGTTTGCCCACATATCGACCTTTTTACACACACACACACACACACACACACACACACACACACACACACACACACACACACACACACATTCGATATGCGAACCATGAGTGACTTGGCAGGCATCAATACGGTAAACGAATTTTTGCCATCCCCCTCCCAGCATGGCATCCTCGACTGTGGCAGTTGCTTCCCGTACTCTCTCCTAGAGATGTGCTAGAGTCGGTACATACACCAGATTTTTGTGTCCCCACAGAAAAGAGTCACACGGAGTGAGATCTGGTGGTTGGGGAGGCCATTTCATGAAACAGCTGTCCCCTCCTGTAGCACGGCCGGTCCATCGATGCGGGATCTCAGTGTTCAGGTAACCACAAACTTCACGATGAAAAAGGGGTGGAGCCCCCTCCTGCTGAAAAACGAACGGAGAGTCCGGTTGCATTTGAGGCATCAGCCATTGCTGCAACATGTCCAAGTAGGAATATCCAGTCACATTGCTCTCAACGAAGAAGAATGGCCCGTACAGATTCGACATAAGGCACAAAAAACATTTACCTTCTGGGAATCACGCTCAAATTCAATGCATTCGTGTGGATGCTTTTTACCCCAGATTTGACAATTATGCCTGTTCACTTTCCCATTAGTGTGAAAAGTGGCTTCGTCACTAAAAATTTAACAATGAACAATGCGAACCCCGTCATTAAATTGTTGCAACTGGGAACAAAACTCAAAACGTTTGTCTTTGTTTTCATCGTTGAGCTTCTGCACTAGCTCCGATTTGAATGGTTTCATAGACAGCTTCTGCCGCAGGACTTTCCACACTGTCATTGGATCCGTTTCGAGTTAACGGTATCCACGACACACCGATTTCTTTAGATTCTTTATACTGGCCACTCGTACGCGCTCCTCATTCACTTCACTCAGATGGGGACGTCAGCTTCTCTTTGCTGGGCACAAGCAACCCGTCGTAACGAATTTGTTTGGTCCATGGTAAATGGCGTTTCTTGTTGGTGGCTTCTTACCGTACATGGTTCTAAACAACAGTTTAACAGCTGTAGCACACTTGTTTTTGTCGGACTCCAACACACAGAACGCTCGCTCTGCACCTGAACTCGCCATGTTTGCGACTAGCGCTGACTATCGGCAAATTACCAAACTAAGCTTGGCGGTCCTTAAAAAAACTTTCAGGGTTTCTCGTCAAAATAACATATGTACAATATCTCTACAATGTTTGGTTCTTGTACAATAAATAATTGAAAGTGTTCCCGGGCTTTATGTACACCCTGTATTTCTCATCGCCGAGTAGCACAATGTGTTCTGCGACGATAAAACACCTCACAAACACCACATACATGGTGTACCACAGAAACATTAAAATTTTGAAATTTCGAAAAATCGACAAAAACTGAAAAGCAGTTTGAGGTCCGGAAAAGTTTTTATGGCACGCATTGTAGGGTCACAACATGAAGTTATTTGCCAAATTTCAACGCGGTAACACTATTTACTCACCCAAATACCCTACAAACTGGGAGCTTATGCTGTGTACGTCCTGATGTGGCGAGGGACAGTGTGTGTTTGATAGGTTCAGTGAGGAACTGTCGCTCGGCACCAGGGGTATCTCTAACCCACCAATAAGTCTGGCCGCGCGCGAAAGTTTTTTGATCGACTAATTTTACTCAGCCGATAGCGAGCATCGAGCGATCTTGCAAATCGGTCGATAGCTGTATGCGCATGACAGAGTTACTAATCATACTCTTCATGGACGTGGAACAGCAGGTGACAATATAAGTAATGGAAATAGAATACCACAGTCATATTTTCAAAGTATTTATTACTTAGACGACAAGTTACATCGCTGCATTTGCGTCATCTTCAGGTCATACCATTAACGAAATAAGTACTTCGTCATTGAGTCATGTATCATAGCACCCATGCAATAACTAAGCACCGTGGGCCGCTATTCATCTCGAGTGCATACTGCGAATGTTAAGACACCCTGTAATGTTGATGCATTAAGTTGTTCTCAAAGCGGTGCTGATATTAAAGACAAAAAAAGCGGGTTAAAAGCTGTGAGCTATCTGGGGAAGTTAATCTTGCATTAATGAGCAACTGTTTCATCAGGTATCCAGTCTAGCTTACCAATTTCCCAACCAGACTAACATTAATTATAATCTTTTAATAGTCATCTTACGACAACCGGTGATATATATATAAAACGAGAATTTAAATAAAAAGAAATAAATCAGCTTATATTTGGACATTTATTTTAACATTGATCATTGTTCCGTTAAAATTTCAGCATATTAAACTTGATTCATAACTAAACTGGTGCCTTATTTAGGATTGTGAAAATGTGAGTCTGTAATCTTACAGAACACATCAAATATGGAGCCCAAATTCAGAGACTGCATACAACACTGCATTCATGAAATAACACACAAAGAACGTTGAAACATATGCAAGAGGAAATTAACCACAACCAACTGATTCAATTTTCACCCAAAGAAGTTACGATCGTAGTGCAGTCCTGTCCGTCATGAAATTACCACACACTGGTGTACTAAATTCATACTAATTGTCTGTGAAATCTTCTCAAAAAGAATAGCTGAGGGCTACTTCGATGATTACACCACATGCTTCACGTGGTCAACTTGGTTTACACAAAGAGTGTAACTCCACAATAATTTCGATAATTAAAATAAATTACATCGAAACGCAATTTACAGAAGAAAAACCTCGAACTGGTTACTATCGTCATACTATTAACCTGATGGGTCAGACAATTATATAAGCACGTGGTACTGGTCTCACAAAGTACACCCCACGTGGGTTGTGAACATAAAGAAAACTTGCTATATTGAAAAATATTGTCAAGACGAGACGTTATAATCTCACGCACATTCGCATTTAAGATTGATGAAATTAGTTAGAGTTAGTGATCAACACGTGGTTCCACTTTACTCACAAAGTAGTGACAAAGCAACTACTGGAAAATATTCTGAACTTCACACTCGAATTACACTGTGTTGCAATTTAAGATAACATTAGATATTTTATATCTTAACCTGAAACAAAGGTGATTAAATTTTCAGTTAGGCTGAACTTAAGAAATCCATTAGCAGAGGCGTGCTTAGCTGGAGATGTCACCACTGCAGACGCTCGCCGCGGACAAATTGGCGTGGTCCCCTACCGAGGGTGCCTCACAGATACAAACGGAAGTGACCAGGGAGGCAGCTTCCTATACCAACATGACAAGGGACGGACAGGACCATACCAAGAATAGAAACCTCTTTGCTTTTAGAAAGCGTAGCTACCTGTTCCGACGTTGGTCCTACAGTTCTCTAGCAGACAGGTTTGTCTGCTACCATCAAGCATGCAACTAGAAATACATTTGCTCATTCATCCTTTCACACAGAAGGGAAGGGGGATGACAGTATCTTATCATACTTTAGTATGTAGACTTTCACGGCCGGAAATATCATGTCCATTACGATTATCCGGGCTGTTATGCCGTGTTCTGGTGATGAATTCTGTGGTGATTCCCAACGTTTCGTCTCCGACTCCGGGAGAAATCTTCAAGGGGGTCCGTAGCTCGATGGAAGGTCCAACACACCCACTGGCTCGCTACTGACTGCCGCTAGATTCCGTGTCCGCGCGCTCCCGCGCCGCGGCGTGACGTCACGTGTTTTGTAAACGTCAGTGCAATTGGCCGCTGTCCGTCGCCGTCGATCGCCGTTGCCATCACCCAGTAGCGGGCGGGTGGTACGCATCTTCTTCAACACCGGCATCCATATACCGTTTAATTTGACGCCCTCCTTTCGGTGGAAATTATTTGGGTGTTCAGCGATTTCGATTGCCTCCCTGTAGAGCCTTTCGTAATATCCGCTCGTGGCCGCTAGTACTTGCGTCTCCTCGAAACGATTATTGTGGTTCCCTGGCTGGGGAGTATATAAAAGAAAGTGGATGTAGGTTCCGTATGAGACTGTGTGACATGAATTACATATAAGCTGTGTTTTAAAGTGTAGTAGTGTGACAGATCGTTCTTGTTTATGTGTAAAAGTAACATGTTCCACTGCTCAGTCTCCTCCCAGATAGTCAGAAACTCCACAACAAATTTAGAAGTGAAATTTATGCTGTAAATGACAACAGATTTAAGAAATTAACGTGAAAGGAATCGAACAGAGACCTTTCAACACCTTTATTAAGAGCCCAACAATTTACATTAACATGTACTTTGAAATGTTCAAAAAATAGAAAACTGTTTATGTTGCAAGTGTTCTATTAATAATGGCAAATTTCACGCTGTTGGCACATCTTCAGGTTATCCGTAAATAGTAACAACAATCCTGTTACATAACAGTTTATTCGCAAACCTATCTAGCACTGATCAGTGCTAGCAAAAGGTGAGGCGTGATTCACGTGCCTTGAACAGCTGGGACAACAGTAGTCATGTTTAAAAAGACACCGAAATGGTGGCATTAAAGTGAAAACCGCCGTCCTTAAGCATGAACATAGGAAAGTCTGAAGTCGCAAGTATGTGTGTTTGTATTTACAAGGTGCTATCCAAAATTTTCGAGACTGGTGCTGCCATCTGTTGAAAACCTTGTACTGATAGTCACCATCACCTTCAAAGTAGTTCCCATCCGCACGTACACACCGCTTCTGCCACTGGTCAAACGTTTTCTGGAAGTCCTGTTCTTTGAAGGTGTTTATCACCGCCAGCGATGCTTCTTGAATCCTCTCCAGAGTGTCGAAGCAACGGCCTCCCAACTTGAGTTTCAATTTTGGGAATAGCGCGAAGTCGCAAGGTGCCAAATCTGGCGAGTACGGTGGGTGTGGTACAACCGCCATGTTTTCTGCCAAAAAAGGTCCTGGTGAGCAAGGATGTGTGACAGGGTGTGTTGCCGTGATGCAGCAGCCAGATCCCTTCACGCCAAAGTTGGGGCCGTCGTCTCCACACGTTTTCCTGGATCCGTCGCTAAACGTCACAGTAGTACGTGGAATTCACTGTTCGGTTGGATGGGACGAATTCATTGTGCAAAGAAAACGATGATAATGCTCTTCACCTGTCTCGCTTTTCTGGGTCTTTGAGAGCACGGGGTCTAGCACTAGGACGATTGTAGCTTTGTCTCTGGGTCATAACCGTAAATCCAGTTCTCGTCGCCGGTGATAACCTGTGACAAGATGGTTGGATCATCAGATGCGGTCTGACGAAGTCCGTGCACACATCAACAGTCAAGATCCTCAACACAAATTTTGCGGCGACACGATGCATGCCTAATTCAACAGTCAACATTCGTTGACATGTCCCATAACCAATACCCACTTCATCCGCAAGGTCTCGAATGGTTCGACGTCGATCCGCACGAGCCAATTGTTGAAGTTCAGCAACGGGCCTTCCAGTGTGAGCCTCATCTTCGACGTCTGTATGGCCGGCCCTGAACCGAGCATGCCACTCAAACACACTCGTGTGGCTCAAGATCTGCCCCCCAAACACTTGTTGAGTCATTGCAAGGGTCTGCGTAGCGCTTTACCCGAGATTCTCACAGAATTTGCTACACACGCACTGTTCTGTTCGCGGATCCATCATACAATCGCTACACGCCAAACACAGAGTATTACGGAAATCACTGTGAACACGCAACACCTCCTCCGAGCTGAATACCACTCCGCACACTGACTCATCAGATATGCAGCTCTCGCCTCCTAGCGGTGCAAAGATCTACTACTCCTGCTTTCCAGATGGCAGCACCAGTCCCGAAAATTTTGTATTCCACCTCGTATTTGGTCCAGTAAATCTTCATATCGCTGTGTGAGCATCAGGGGAACGTATCTCCATTTTAACTGAGAATGTAAATTTCGTGTGTCATTGACATAATACAGACCTTACTGAAAAATTTTGCGCGTTAAATTTTGGTCACTATTTACACGACGCCTAAAAAATATAACTCCGCTCCTGATGAAATAGAATTTCCGCAAGTGTGCGTCATTGCCACAATGAATTTTGTTCTTAATGTACTGAGCTTCTCGCCCTTCTGCTCCCTGTCCATAATGCTCACTGTTCTCCCTACATAACTTTCAAACGTTACTTGCTTCACGTAAATGACGTCGAACCAGTTTTCAGTCACTTCCTCATCGTTTCCGCACACAAGCCCTATCGTGTTGATGGATAATGCATCCGTGACAATATTCTTCTAACAGTACCACCACTTGCAAAGTAGGTTAGAAATCAGATTAATAATGTTGCTCACGCAGCATTAGTTCGCTTTATCGGGCAACAACAAAGTTAATGACTGTGGATGGTATCGTCAGAATGGAAATAATGAAGTCACTGTAAAAAAAGTCACTAATTTTGGCACTTATCTCGAATGGATTCCCACGTAGATTCCGTCGAAGTTGTTATGGCTCGTCTTGTTGATTCTAGGGTGATTCCACTTTGACTGCTAGAAGGTCCAGATCTGTATTTTAGCAATATTTGAAGACCTAACAAATGCGTTTCCAGATCAGAACAATGGTGTAAAAATAATTTTTGACTTGGTGTTCACGATCCACATTTTTATTAAACTTCTCGTAAATTCATATATACTTCTTAATTGTCACATCATCAAGAAAACAGTTTTGTATGAATCTTCATATATTTAATTTCCACTTTAACGAAACACAAGACTTGACTTCTTTTACAAAGCGAAATAACAACTTAACTTCTGCAAAGTGAAACAAAGACTGCTCTGTGCGCATTCGAGCCAAAACGTTTACAGGTAAGTTAAAGATTATGACAGTCTCACAGAAATGAATACACACAAGAACCGTATCACTGTAGTATATCGATACATCGGAGTACCTATACATTAATAAAATAAAATGTGAATATTGTCACAAAAATATGTCTGTTACTTCGCAGAAAAGTAGTACGATATTACTGGTATCGAGAACTGGGATTGGAGTGCCGTAATGGTCACGTAAATAAAGGACCATTACATTCTGTGACCCCAGAATATTAATAATCCAGAAACTAAACCCTTGCAGATGTAACAGCCACCTAGTGAGACGGCTATGAATCACCTTGGGAGATAGTAAGAACTGTGGTCGGTGTACACCTGTGATACTCGCCGAAACAGGTAGTGCCGAAATTTGTTAAAAGCCCACAGAACAGGGAATGCCTCTAGCTCCGTCGTTTTTTCGGCCCTGTTTAGCACTCGACTCTCAAAGGCTACTAGTGGTTGCGGAACTAATATTCCCCATACCTCCTTTTCCTGAATGGTAGTCACACCCACGCCATTGTGTGAGCTATCAGATGCCATCCAGAATTCCTTCTTCGGATTGAAAGTTCTCCTTAAATAATAAAGATATGACTGACGTACTCTGTTTTGAGTAGTAAGAGCTGTGCAGAAATAATTAATCGTAGTAGAAAATATATCTTTTCAGAATTCCTTCTTTGGATTGAACGTTCTCTTTAAATAATAAAAATATGACTGACGTACTCTGTTTTGAGTAGTAAGAGCTGTGCTGAAGTAATAATTAATCGTAGTAGAAAATATATCTTTTTTTTTCGTAAAATGAAGAACACACCGCCTTCAGTCACAAGTTGCGTTTATTTACTGCACTATGCATTTCGAGCCCTGGAGGCTCATCTTCAGGTTCTTTTTACTGATTTACAACATGGTATATTGTAGATATAAGTTTAACAGCGTTAATAATATGAAACTAACTTACAGTTTAACATTGTATGATGTCTGCTTCTGTTGTGCAGTTGGTATACACAATACACATCTTTAATTTTGCAGTACATACTGGGATATATACATAGTCACACACTTTTTCGCACATTGTAGAAGCATAACGTAAACATGCCAAAGTCCTCGTTCATACAGATGTTCTACTTCTAAATATAATCGATTTTCTTGTTTCACAGAAGATAATATGATATAGTATTACTAGTACACAGGTATTACTAAAATAATTATTTGGCACCATGTTATAGGTTTTCAGCTGTTTCTACTATTACAGATTTTGATTCCTCAGGAAAAAATAAACTTTTAAAGATGTAGAAAAAATTGTGGCTGTTAAACTCTGTTTGTTCATTTAACAAGTTTTGGGAATATTTTTCTTTGTGTAGCATTATTTCTAACTATTCTAGTAGCCTCCAGGGATCGAAATGCATAGTGCAGTAAATAAACACAATTTGTGACTGAAGGCGGTTTGTTCTTCATTTTACGAAAGTAAAACAGTCGCGGACGAAACACTGAAAAACAATGGATAAAATTAAGATTTTTTTCCCGTCTTTCATTCCTTCCCTGTATGGGGTAAGGCGGGCACATGGAGAGTCTAGTGCTCTTTGGTGCCTTAGCTTATATTGTTCTTTTGGGACACCATTTATTTGTTGAGATGGGGAAATTTCTTTTTAGTTTCCTGTTGATTCTTTTGTTTTCTGGTTTTCTGGCGAGAGAATGTGACGACCCTGGCATTTGCCCAAGTGCTAAGGGAAACCTCTCGAAAACCTTAGCAAGGGTCCTTGTGTTTGATGTTGTTATCTTCTGCCTTTGTTCTTCTACTTTTCTTTGTGTGATTAATCTTCTGTGAGGTGGCTGATTAAGTTGGTTCTGTTGTTGTCGTCATTACTGTCTTCGGTGTATGCGATGCATTCTTTTATTGTTTTTGGCGGGAAATCATATTTGTGTTCTGGAAAGTTGAATTCCGTTGGTGTCTAGTTAAGTAGTTCAGTCGTTAATGTTCTGTTGGTTTCTCTGTTTTTTTCCTATTTTTGCTGTATGTTGGATCCATCTCTCTTTTATTGGGGGGACCTTCGTTGTTTAGTAGACTGTGTTGTTGTCTGTTCTCCTTTCAAGTCGTCCTGCGATGCGAAGGATTTTCCTCTCTAGAGCTTTTAGTTTTTGCATATTATTTTTGTTTGTCATCCAAACTGGAGCGGCAGGCTCGAGGACTGGCCATATAAACGCCTTATACGTGTGGATTAGAGTGTCATTGTTGGCACCATTTGCTCTGCCCCTTATAAGTTTGAAAAGATTACATCTGTTGTTTGCTTTATGGGTTATTTTACAAGTGTGCGGAATGCATGACATCTGTAATCAAGGGTCGTTCCTAGGTATGTAGCTGTGTCTTGTTGTTGGATGGTCTCTCCCCATAGTCTTATGTTGAGTTTTTGAAGTTGTTCTCTCCGTCTTGAGAATTGTTTGTGATTGAATAATACCAGCTGCGTTTTTTGGGCGTTTGGTTTCATTCGCCATTTTCTTAGCCATGTTTCTAGTTGGGTGATGTAGTTGTTATTCTTTCGGTTGATCTCCTCTATCGTTCGTGCTTGGCACCAGTAGGCAGTATCATCAGCGTAGAGGGCCAGCCCTTCGTTCCAACTTGCCGGGTGCGGTATATCTGAGGTATATAGGCTGTATAGGCGAGGCGACAGAATTACTCCTTGCGGCACACCTGCTTCTGGGAAAAAAGCTTGTGAGTGGGATTCGTTTAGATATACTGTAGATGGCCTGTTGTCTGAGATGGTGGTCAGTAGCATGGTTAGCTGGGTTGGCACCCCCCCCCCTCCCCCATCTGGTGGAGTTTATAGTAAAGTCCCTTGTGCCGCACTTTACCAAAAGCTCTTTCTACAGGGTGTCCAGAATAGGGCTCCCTGATTTCAGAATTAAATATCTCTAAAACAAAGATCGATAGAGGAATGCAGTAAACGGTATGTTTATTGTGAAAGCTGTAAGAAGTTTATACAGCAGTTTGAAATAATAGTTACAAAAGCTGCTAACAGATGGCGCTGTACAACTCATATCAGCATACATAAGTGAAATAATCGTATGAAAACAATCTTTGCAAACAGTCACGTCACAGTGTTTTCAAAATGTTCGCCATTGGCACTACAGAGGTGGCGCAAACGAAGAATGAAATTCGACATCACATTTCGTAGTGTCTCAACCGAAATGGATTCACATGCCACAGAGATCGCCGATTCAAGCTCGTCCAGCGTGGCGGGATGCTTCGGGTAGACCATGTCTTTC
Source organism: Schistocerca cancellata (assembly GCF_023864275.1). Classification (NCBI taxonomy): domain Eukaryota; kingdom Metazoa; phylum Arthropoda; class Insecta; order Orthoptera; family Acrididae; genus Schistocerca; species Schistocerca cancellata. The sequence goes on from NC_064637.1 coordinate 42,992,225, forward strand.
ACTGTGCCCCACAAAAAAAAGTCACAGGGAGTCAAATCCGCCGAATATGGAGGCCAATCCATGCCTGCACCAGTAAATTTGGGATATTCCAAAGCAATGACTCGATTCCCGAAGTATTCCTCAAGAAAGCGAAACACTTGTTCGGTCCGATGTGGTCGGGCTTCATCTTGCATAAACCATTCAGTACCTGGTCGATCCTCTAACGCTTGCTGCGTGGTGACAAATTGTTCCAAAATTGCAACGTAACGTGCATCAGTGACCGTTTCTCGAATGAAAAAAGGACCAATAATGCCTCTGCTGCATACTGCAGCCCACACAGTAACTTTAGGAGAATACAGGGGCTCCGCTTCACACCACTATGGCTTTTCGGAACCCCAAAATCACCAGTTCTGCTTATTCACGTATCCATTCAGGTGGAAGTGTGCTTCATCTGTAAACCAGATGCAGCCAACATCAAACCCTTCATTATCAATCATTGTGAGCATCTGATTAGCAAAGGCAACCCTTTGTTACATAGCTCGTACGTGTATGGCCTGGTGCGTTTGAATTTTGAATGAAAACATGTGTAGGCTCTTTCTCAGATGCAATTCTACGGACGGATGACATTGGATTTCGCTGAATAATTCCAGAAACTGTGGCGATATTTTCAGGCGTAACTGCGGTTTGCTTGCGGCCAACATGCCCCACTAGATCATCAGTTACGCTGCCAGTTCGTTGAAATTTTGCGAAGAGCGTACGAATGGTTTTCGCATCGGGTCCTTTTGGAACATAAAATCATGCTGGAAAACTTCGTCCTGTTGCCGTGGGACTCTCTTCTAACCTGTGGTACTCTAGCACCAGAAAAACGCGTTGTTCAATGGAGTACATGGTTTTAATCTCTTCCTTCGGTACGCTAACCTCCTTTCACGTTTCAATAGTGGAACTGATCGCTCTGGGCTTCGGATCACTATTTATACTAGGCATTGCGTATGGCGATCACAGCGCCGTATGTTAGCAGCTTTTGTAACTATTATTTCAAACTGCTTATAGCTTTCACAATAAACATACCGTTTACTGCATTCCTCTATCGATCTTTGTTTTCGAGATATTTAATTTTGAAATCAGGGAGTCCTTTTCTGGACACCCTGTAAGTCTAAGAAGAGAGCTGAGGCGTAGTTCGTCAGGTTTAATCCTTCTGTGATACCGCTACAGATTCGGATTATAGGATCTATGGTTGAATGTTTCCTGAAGCCGCCGGGGTTTCGGAATGATGTTTTTCTCAGCAAATTTGTAGAGCCTGTTGTTGATAATGTTTTCGAATCCTTTTCCTATTACCGACAGTAGTGTAATAGGCGTGTAGGATTTAGGGTTGTTTGGTGGTTTTCCTGGTTTCGGAATCATTATGATTTTGACTTCCTTTCACAATGTTGGAATGGTTTGTAGTTTTAGGGCAGCATTGTAAATGATGTTACGGCAATCTAGTATTTTTTTTTTTTTTCGCGGTGCTAGCCAAAGTTATTGTCTAGTGATTTTGTCGATGGCTCAATATCTGTGAGTTTGGATTCCTCTCCGTTGGGGACGTTTTGTGAGAGTAGTGTGGATTCAAGGCTATTGTTGACGTGTTCCTCGTATTCGCTGTCGAAGTTTGTGTCAGTCGGGTGTTGGTGCGTCTCTGCCAGTACTGATTTGAAAACCTTTGCATTGTCACTGTCACTTGCCGTTATCCTGCCTTCTGAAAGGAGTGGTGGGTCAGCTGAGTGTGTTATGCCACCGATCTTTTTAACACTCTCTGTACCAGGCCTATTTTATGCACCCGTCCCTAGAAACCGGGCAATTTTACCAATATTAAAAAAATTACTGCATCAAATCTACTGTTTGGATTGTGGCAAATTTGGTACCATCTTGAAGCTGCACATTTCTACTTTAATTCTGAGTGAAAGAAACTACTTTACAATGCACAGCTTTAAGGTACAGTTATAGAAATCACTTAGATGTTTTAAGAATTTAGAAAAAGTCATACGAATAAGGGAATACAATTGTGATTTATTTTTAACCAAAATTGTGGCACTACATTACATGTTTCTGATAGTATACAGTATTACATATAAATTTCACACAGAATCATATTGTTTTTTAGTGTGGAAAATTTTAAAGCAAGGTTCCAGGCAGAGTGCAACGCCACACTGTTCACATTCGTATCGTGTCTCTTTGCGAGAAGCCTTGCCACTCTGTTTCTTGCTCCTGGAACTGCACACGTGACACACACGAGCAGCATACTTCTTAGTAGTTGCAGGTATGTGCTGCAAAAAATGTCTCTTTGTTAGCCGACCTACAGTTCCTTCATTTCTTGGAATGAATTCAAGTGTGTCGTCTTCAACAAGCTGAACTGCAAGCACTGTTATAAAGTCTGTTATTGTAATGTTCTTCCTGTGCACTGCATTGTACAGCCAAAATGCATTTGATACTCCCATAAGCAGCAAATGGAAATATAATTTTCGCCACCATTTCACAGTTCTGTGCTGGAACGGATTGTACTGCAGGCGTTGGTCTCCAATATCCACTCCAATTTTATTGAGGTTGTAATCAAGTACCTGAAGTGGTTTCAATACTACAGACCCATTTCTCTTAGTATGCGTACCAAATGTTGCTTGATGCCTTGTAGACAATGTATACACATCTCTCTTATCTTTCCACTTCATTGCCAATACATTATCTTTACGCCGAAAAGACATTTCGCCCTTTTTCAGCTTAGCAGATACTAAATCTTTAGGCAATCCTTTCCTGGATTTGTTCACAGTACCAACAGCTCCAGTGCCTTTCTCTGCCAGTTGCTGAAATAGCTCTGGACTGGAATAAAATCGATCTAAATACACAGTGTGGCCTTTGTTCAGCAAGCTGCTGTCAGACAACAATCGCAAAATAACCGCAGACGAAGAATTGTCAACAATATGCTTACCAGCATAAACTTCAAAATTTACAACATAGCCACTACTGGCTTCAGCAACAGCATATACTTTCAGTCCATACTTATGAGGCTTATTTTGCATGTAAACACGGAAACTCACACGACCTCGAAATGGGCAAATTCCTTCATCAATTGTCACTTTTTCTGAGGGACGATATGCCTGGATACATCGCTCCTTCAAATTATTATAATATGGCAAAACTTTGTAAAGTGGATGAAATCCATCTTCGCCTGGTTTTTTCTGATTTGAATTGTCAACAAGATGCAAGCATGACAGTATCTGAGTGAAACGCAAACGGCTCATGACATGGGGACAAAAGTTACAACTAAGAACAGGATTAGTGCTCCAATGGTCCGCAATTTTGGGCTTTTTCGAAACACACATGTGGAAAATAATACCCAAGAAACGCCTCATCTCACTTATAGTCACTGGCTTCCACGAACTCAAAACTGAATGGGGCTTCAGATTATTTCCTCTTCTTTTCTTCTGTATTGTCTGTGATGCATACAAATTTGTCTGTCTCTTGAGTTCATTTACGTCACTGTCAGTAAGGAACACTTTACTGCAATCCAGTACAGAACTCGACTCATCAATATCCACTAGTATCTGCCTGGGTGTCGTGTTGACAGGCAGAGGTCGGTAGGTGTCAACTGCAGTCCACTCACTGTCTTTCGGATACGGCACAGCTGCTGGATTTGAAGCAACACCTTCAACATCATTCTCGTCTTCATCTGAAGACAAACTGTCATCAATCTCGTCTTCTAAAAAGAATATCACATTATGTGTAACTACATACATCGTTTACACATGTTCAACAGATATGTGCGTACTGCACAATTACGTGGAAAATTCGGAAATACGTACCTTCAAACACACCATTGCATTCAGAATCGTCTGAATCACTCTCTACATTATCCAGAGTGTCGCTATGATTGATCAAATCCGCAATTTCTGCGTCTGATAAACCGCGCCGAAACATGATGACAAACAACTGAATGATATACAGACTGAGAACGCAAAGATAAGTTTTAACATGAATTACAGCGCTGCCGTGACATCTATGGACGCATTTTGTTAATAAACATCTGAAAAACGTATAGCGCTGGCCAAACCCGTAGAAATAACGTTGCAGTGTTTTGAATGAAATTAAATGTAGCGGCCCGTAAATTTTACGGGCTTGGTGATTTTCGCGCGATCCCAGGCCCGTAAATTTTACGGGCTTGGCGCTTAGAGTGTTAAAGGTGCTGCAGAATTTAGCGCCTTGCTTGTGGTCGAGGTGTTGACATGCGCTGGCCCATCTTTCTGACCTGAATTATTTTAGTTGTTGTTTTACTAGTAGGTTTAGCTGGTTCCACTCTTGTTTGTAATGATCGCAGCCTGTTCTTTTGAATAGTTTTTTTATTATTTATTTTATGGACTTCATTGGACCACTCTAGTCAAAAATACAAAGTTGTAAACAAGTTGTTACACAGGGATACAATTTGGCTCAACAATAACTTAATATGATATTTAGGTAATATAATTATTAGTCTATTCTAATATGAAAGGTGTTTTGCTCTTCTGTCTGCCCAATATTTCTTCATTCTTTCAGATATTTTCTTTCTTTCTTCATCTGAGACCACTCTTCCTGTACTCCTTTTATTGATTTTCATTTGTAGTCTGGTTTGCGGGTCTTGCAGTATTCTGGTTTTCACTGTCTTGTTTTTTAGGTCATCTACTGTAATTTGGAGTTGTTTTATATCTTCATTCCTTGGTGTTGCTGATTGGAACCGGGTTGACTTTGCAGGAGAAAAATTTCTTTGATACTTCGTTGATGGTCTCAGTGATTTTTGCCTTCCGTCCGGGTAGTACATTGATGAGGGTTGTCGTGATCACTCGCATGAGGTGGTCTATCTTGACATATGTTTCGTCTGCCGGTTGGTCGGGGTTGTTTGTTGTGGGTGGATCAATGCACGTGATTGGTGCAGTTTCTTCGACGGATGTTGGCTCTGTGGGTCTTTTGGGGCATCTGGCATCCATGGTGTGGTGGTCTCCTGCCGCAAGGGAGCGAGCGACATGTCGAATGGGTGCAGGGACCCCTTGGTGTTGAAGGTTGGGGCGCGACAGGGGATCTCAAGCTGATTCTCAGTTGTGCGACTGGATTCGTGATTTCCTGTCAGGAAGGTCGTAGTTTCTTAGTAATAGACGGCAAATCATCGAGTAAAACTGAAGTGATATCAGTTTCCCAGGGAAGCGTCCTGGGACCTCTGCTGTTCCTGATCTATATACCTGGGTGACAATCTGAGCAGTTCTCTTAGGTTGTTCGCAGATGATGCTGTAATTGACCGTCTAGTAAGGTCATCCGAAGACCAGTATAAGTTGCAAAGCGATTTAGAAAAGATTGCTGTATGGTGTGGCAGGTGGCAGTTGACGGTAAATAACGAAAAATGTGAGGTGATCCACATGAGTTCCAAAAGAAATCCGTTGGAATTCGATTACTCGATAAATAGTACAATTCTCAAGGCTGTCAATTCAACTAAGTACCTGGGGGTTAAAATTGCGAACAACTTCAGTTGGAAAGACCACATAGATAATATTGTGGGGAAGGCGAGCCAAAGGTTGTGTTTCATTGGCAGGACACTTAGAAGATGCAACAAGTCCACTAAAGAAACAGCTTACAGTACACTCGTTCGTCCTCTGTTAGAATATTGCTGCGCGGTGTGGGATCCTTACCAGGTGGGATTGTCGGAGGACATCGAAAGGATGCAAAAAAAAGGGCAGCTAGTTTTGTATTATCACGTAATAGGGGAGAGAGTGTGGCAGATATGATACGCGAGTTGGGATGGAAGTCATTAAAGCGAAGACGTTTTTCGTCGCGGCGAGATCTATTTACGAAATTTCAGTCACTAACTTTGTCTTCCGAATGCGAAAAAATTTTGTTGAGCCCAACCTACATAGGTAGGAATGATCATCAAAATAAAATAAGAGAAATCAGAGCTCGAACAGAAAGGTTTAGGTGTTTTTCCCACACGCTGTTTGGGAGTGGAATGGTAGAGAGATAGTATGATTGTGGTTCGATTAACCCTGTGACAATCACTTAAGGGGAGCTGGAGGTGCCTATGCTGCCCATGTTAAAATCACTAAGTTTGAGGAACATTTATGAATAAACTACCAAATAGAAAAATTTGAATTTTTTTTTACTTATAGAGTGGTTTAGTATTGCACTAACGACAGAGGGATTTTGGAGTATCTTTTCTAGTTTCCTTCCAATTATTTTTTTTATTAATGAACCAAATCTTTTTTACAAATAATTGCTTTATAATTAAACTAAAATGAAACTACTTAACATATTGCCAAATGGCTGTGTTACAATGTAAGTTTGACCACTAGGAGTGCTGTATAAAAATTTCATCTCTCTAGCTTATATTCGAAAAATTCTAATTTACGGGAAATGGCTATCAAAGTTTCTCAATACATTCCTGCACTATAGGATGGATTATCAGGGTCTTCTTCTTCATCCTCCAAAAGCTTCCTCTTCTGTCTTCTTTTCTGGCCTGTTGTTCCATCATACTTCATATGCCTTTCTCTTCTTTCTGCTCCTCTTATCCTTTCTCTGTCAATATTTCTTAGTGCTCGTACAGTGTTCACCCCAGCTGTAAATCCTAATGCCTTCAGAACTTCACACTGTTCCCTTGGTTGTAGGTTGCTATTGCATCATAAATGCCAAAGTGCAGTGTTTTTATGCTTACAAACACCCTTTTAGGAATCACTTTCCAAATCAAATTGTTTACGCTCTCATTAGGATTCTGCGTCTTTCCGTGTAGACATTTGTGTAACAATTCTGGCTGTGCTAAGTCATGAAAAATTGGTTTTATTGCATTTATCACAGCTGCTGGCAAACCATGTTTGTGATCATAGTGCTTTTTTGCATTATATTTGCACCAGGAATCTTTTGGGCACAGGCTGTGTTGAGGGCATTCATTGGAAGAGGCAGTATGAAGGAACAATGCCCACACTGCTTTTCGCATGTCACTAACATTACTAGTATTTTGCCTTATAGCATACCCATAGTATCTCTGTAGATGTTCAATCACCTCATCAGTAAGCCTGCCTCTCCCTCCTATTGTCTTTCCATCACTGAGCTTACTTGAACCCAAAGTTTGTTTGAGCCTTCGAAGCCGTGCACATGCCCAGTGCATTCCAACTTTTCAACTACAAATTCATTTCCATATGGTTTCAGTTCCTCTATAGTCTTGAAACCTTTGGAGTCACCATCCCCTAGGTAGTATTTGTGCCTAACGTTGTATCTGGGAACTGAAAATTCAAAAATTTGTTTCACTCCATCCACTTCCATTGCTCCACTTGATCCACTAAAATTTGCCTCACAGGTTCCACTGTGCTCTCCTTTGATTTTATTTTTGCACCTACAATGTTTTGATAATATTGCAACATCTATCACTTTTGCACTATCACCACAAGTAGCAGTTACAACCCCATTCAGGGATTTATGACCCCTCTTTTGCCAGGAACCATCTAATGCCACTACCAAATCCCTAGAACCACCGTTTATTTCTACAGATTCATCCACTGCTTCCTTCATGGTTTTCAAAACCACATCTTCAACAGAGGATCCTACCAGTTCACAATAGTACCCAAATTTGCTTGGAGGCGATGGCAAGTTCATAATACCACAAAACAGTTTACCAGCAGCAGATCCTTTTCCAATGGATCGAAGGCCATACACAAGTCGAACATTCACATCAAACACTCTAGATCGTCCATTTTCACCAAAGAGACTGGCATGTGAATTGTAGAAACTCACTTGATACTTGCAACATGCACAGATTATCTTCATGTTCTTTGTTATCTCTAGTCCCGCTCCTACACTTGAACACATTTTGCACAGAACACTTTCTTTCAGAAGATAATAATCCAATATTCAGTACTTCGTTAATATCATCACTGTCACTAACATATTCACGAAATCTGTCACTTCCACCAGTCAGCTTCTTGCTAGAAGATGTCACAGGGCTATGGCCGGCCATGTGTTGCTTAGCAGAAGAACGCACTGTTTCAGTAATTGTAGTATCGCAACTTGGTATTGGTGTTAATTTTCTTTTTCCTACGTTCTTCCTCTTCTTATATACACGGTTACTAAAACGTGGCATCGTAACCAGAACAACGCTTTACACAAGAAGTATAATACTACCAACAACAGGCGCAACACTGAACTAAGTCGAAACGGTAAACAGCAAAGAGACGATGTTCCGCGCTCTTAGCGCTTCATTTGTCACAGAAAACAATGTAGCCAACCCCTGCACACTCGCTGTATGCGTAACATAAGACGCTGTATGTGTTAACAGGCCGAGAAAATCCCAAGCAGTTCGCCGGGAAGTCACGAGAGGGTGTTAGATGCATTCAGCGGCCGCCCATTTCCTCTGCAGGCTCGGGGGAAAATGGTAATAACTCGACTTCTAGGGCGAGTAGAACAATAATTCAAAGTTTACATTAAAGAGGAATGTTCCAATTAATTTTCGGTAGCAAAAAAAAATCGTAATTTTTTGGATTTGACCACCTCCGGCTCCCCTTAAATGTGAATTGCAGAGTAATCATTTAGATGTAGATGAAGGTTCAAGCTTCAGTTAGCTCATGCCTTCTGTCAGAAATGTTTACGGGGAACGAAGCTAATTGGTTTTTGATGTAGGAAGTGTTATTTTGTCGTGTTCTTGTATAATGATTGGTGGTGACGTCTAGATGTTGAAGAGGCGAACGGTCGTCATTTTTGGAAATTTGGTTGTGCGATGGTCTGGAATAATGCCTATGTTTCGAATGAGTGGGTAATGAGAGTTCTGCGAGTTGCGAAAGAATGTTGCTCGTTTTCTAATGATGATGTCTGTGATTGAGAGGAAGTTTGTGTATAAGTCTCTGTTTGACAGATAACGGGGCGCATTTGACGCCAGTCTCAGAAATTTGTTGTGGTCTATTTTGACTTTTCTAATGTTAGTGTCACTGGCTAGCGACCAGAGTTCCGACCCGTGAAGTATAGCTGACAGTACTATTGTTTTGTACGTCTTGAGTTTTGATTTGACCGTGAGGCCATTTCCTTTTAGCAGAGGGTATCGTTGGTAAATGGACTGTGCGCCCTTGTTGCATATCTTGTGCTCCTTGAATGTAAGTCTTGGCCGAAGACAATTCCTATGTCTCTAACATTGTCTTTCCAGGGTAGGACTACGTTGTTGAAGGTAATGCTAACATTTGGGGCTCATCCTGCGGTGGGTAACCATTATCGCCTGCGTCTTTGCACTATTTATTGTTATTTTCTGACAGGTTTGCCCACTCCTGTATGGCTGCAAGGTGTTGTTCCAGCTTCTTTGCGATGAAGAGGTGGTTTGGGCTGCTCCTATAGACGGCAGTGTCGTCAGCGAAGAGAGAGAGATGACCCCTGGTTGTTTCGGAATATCGTTGGTATAGATTGAGTAGAGGACTAGGCCCATAACTGAGCCCTGTGGGACTCCAGCCTCTATTTCTTTGGTGGTGCTGTCTGCACCAGAAAGATTGACGAAGTATGTGCGGTTCCTCAGGAACGAAGCTATGATGTTGGTAATCTGCCTTGGACACCCGTGATTATGGAGTTTGTATATTAGACCTTGGTGCCAGACATGGTCGAAGGCTTTCTCAATAACGAGAAAGACTGCTCCCTTGCTGTTCCTTATGTTACTGGCTGTGCAGATTTTTTCCGTCAGGTGCATGGCTTGGTGTATAGTGCTGTGTTCACTGCGGAACCCAAACTTCGATGATGTTATCCTTCAGAAATCTTTGCAGATCTTTTAGTATAATTCTCTCCAGGATCTTCCCCAGAAAACACTGGAGTAATATTGGCTTGTGATTCTGGGAAAAGAGGTGGTCCTTATGTGGTTTAGGTATGGTTACTATTTTTGCTGTTTTCCATGGCAGGGGAAAGTAGTGGTGATTCTCCTGCCGCAACGAGAAGGGAAGCCATTAATACTGGCAGAGTAAATAATCTGACTGCAAGAATTTTGAATAGTGTAAACTGCCTGGATAACGAACTTTGACATAAACCTACAATAATTAGTTTTCAAAGATGATCTCAGATCCCAGAACAAAAACTGATACACAACACAGAAAAATCAATCTGTCACTGAATGACATAAGTCGCCCCTCACTGAATAAAAAAAATCAGAATATTTAGTCCCTACCTCTATTCTGTGCAAGTCTGAATAACGCGTTACAGAACTGCTCACCCTTGCGCGCCGCTATGCTAAAACTGCAAATTATATCTACACAGAGACACTCGTGAGGTGCAATGAGTTCTCTGTTAGTTGCAAATCGAAGTATTTTCGGAACACACTTGGTTCCTTTTCTACTTTTGAAAAAAAAAAACAAGATCAATTAAAAATTGTAAGAGAAAGGTAGGTGAAAAATGGCGGCTGCAATAATAAAATAGTGACTTCAAAAAAGTTACCTTATACAGGGTGGCCCAAAAAGGATGGTCACATTTTAAATAACTATAACTCCATCAGTTTTACAAATTAATTTTATTCAATTACGTAACTAAATGCTCCCAGGCACCCAATTACAAGAACTAACCACAAAAAATCATGTACGGAAAATGACTTCCGGAAGATGGTGTCCTTCCTCGGTGATGCATTCCACAAGTCTTTCCTCGAAATTTTCCATCACTTTCACTACTGTTTCTTCTTGAATTGCCATAATTTCCGCACTGATTGCCTCCTTCAGATCAATTAAGTTTCGGGGCTTCTGTACGTAGACTTTTGACTTTAGGTATCCCCAAAGAAAAAAAATCACAGGCTGAGAGGTCAGGTGATCTCGCGGGCCAGTGGACATCTCCAAAACGCGAGATGATGTGGTGGGGGAACATCCGCCTTAAAACACACATGGAGTCATTGGCTGTGTGGGCCGTGGCCCCGTCCTGTTGAAACCAAATTCGATCTCGATTTACATGTAACTCTCGCAGTTTCGGCACCAAAAAGCTACGTAGCATGTTAACGTAACGTTTCGAGTTCACTGTGACTGTAGCGTTGTTCTCCTCAAAAAAATAAGGACCAACAATCCCCAATCTTGAAATTCCACACCAGACTGTTACCTTAGCACTATGAAGAGGCTTTTGGTGCAATTCTCTGGGATTATCTGCTGCCCAATACCGGCAGTTTTGTTTATTGACATAGCCGTCTAAATGGAAATGGGCTTCATCTGACATAAGAAGCACAACATCATTATTAGAGTACAAAATGTCAAGCATTGATTCACAAAATCGTCTTCGCTGCTCAAAATCACGATCATACAGCTTTTGCGTGATCATAATTTTGTATGGGTGAAACTGTAACTCACGGCTTAAAATACGCTGCAACGAACTACGGCTGAGGCCTAAAGTTTGAGCACGACGCCTAGTGGAACGACGCGGGCTTTGCAGCACTGACGCTCTAACATCATCAATGTTCTGTGGAGTAACTGCCGTACGTGTACGCCCTGTAGATTTACCACTTTTGACAGACCCTGTTGTCCGGAATGCAGTCACCCAACGTGATATGGATCTGCGATCTGGAATGGGTCCATCACGCGCTACACCAAAACGTTGTCGAAACAATGGTTGCACAGTAATAAACGATTCATCATTTCTGAAAAACTGTTCCACAGCAAAAACACGATGCTCGACCGTCCACTGCGCCATCTCGTGGCAAACTGGGTGTAATGGCCGACTTGCAGACGGCCGGCAGTGGTCACCCCTCCTCACCTTTCAATGGTACTACGCAGTTCAAATCCGACCATCCTTTTTGGGCCACCCAGTACTTCCTCTTCATGTAAATAAGATTCCGTTACACTTCCTCCTCCTCCTCAGATCAGTTACCATTACATAATCGTCTTAATTAAACACATCGATACATTGAGACTTTACATTTGAAACATAACATTACAACTGCTTCCTCACTTTAACGCAGCTAACTACTATCTGCTTACTGCGCCTACACGCACACCAAAGATGATAATTCGGCCCTGCGATACAGCTTACAACATCGCTCCTCGCTCACGTGTAACAGCTAGAGAGAGAAGATATGACATTATTGTACAATCTATTAATACTCCAATGACACCTATCATTACCCATCTGTCCGGCGGACCAGAATTTCACAGGTGAGATGATGTCAGTGACATTGCCGAGACTGGGAAATTTTACTTTACAAAAGCAATATTCTAATAAAATATGTAGAAATGTGAGTGCAAAAGTTTTATGATAAAGTAGATCATTACACAAATAATAATAAACATCTACATGACGGAAAATAAGTACAAATCATTGCTGGACCAGGGTGTATTCCCGGACAAAGGAAAAAAAAATCCGGATTTCATGGTTAAAAATACACTTTCCCCGGTTGAAAACACACTTTTACCGTGTTAAGTAACAGTATATTTTCCATCGGAACTGCAAAACTTATCAATCCTTTGAATGGTTATGGTTTTATACACGGGTGTAGAATTTCCCTGCACTTTAGAAAACGAAACTCAGGGAAAAAGACGTTTTGGAAATATCTTTGGTGTGTAGCAACATGTACACTGCATATTTTGGTATTACGAAAGTATACATTGGAATTCCAATAAACACCGCGTGTTACTTTCTGAATCATTGAAATCGAGATTGCGATGCGCTTTTATAAGCCAGTCGTAGCTCACATCACATGATCTCGCCAGCCAATGACAGCGGATATTCAGAGCATAGGACACGTGATGTAGTTAGCCAACAGCAACATCACTGTTAAATAGCACGAACACACAAACTGGGAAAGATAATAGTGTAAATTAAAATACATAGTGCCGCTACAAGAAAAGCAATGCTTACACGCATAATATTGGTCTCTTAAGTTTAATGGGTTGCAAGAGGAGCTTAGCTTTCGCTTATAATGTTGATCTTTTTTGCGCGTGTTACACTGTACGATATATCACACAAATGTGAAAGTAAAATTTGTAATGGTGACATAAATGTCTGATCTTCAGGGTTCGAAATTCTTCTAAATGGCTCGTCATCAGAGAGTTGATTTTTAAATGAGAGTCAAACCTCTGTGATTTAAGAAATTCATGGTATTTTTTCGCACATAGTTCAACTTACGTAAAAGGATATTTACATTGAAAGTAACGCTTTTCAAACCGCCATTCGCAATATTTTCCCGCGACCTGTTAGAAATAGGTTCGTTTCAGCAGTTGCCAGATAGCGCAGATAACAGACGGCACCACGTTTGCTCAGCTACCATGACGTGGGAAACCCATTTGTAGGTACGTGTAAAATATTAAAACATCAGACATCAGAGGATACTCCAATAGCATCGGAATTTCGTGAACCATACTAAAATGTGCACATTTAAAGTGCGCATTCCTATGTCCAGATTCCCAGTGAAGTAGACCTCGACCTGATATTGAGCTTTTCATTGTGGTTTTCGGGATGTAAATTTTCTTGGAACACCAGTACTGTATTATATCATGTTTGGTTCTTTATTATGGCATAATGCCATACGTGCTAGAAGATGAAAACGTGCACCTGAAATGCAGCGAACAGTTGAAACTAGCCAGTACTGTGGAATTAAACATTTCGTTTCAGATACATTGACTGACTCTGCGGAAGAGGTTAATAAGAGTCAAATTTCTTTAGCAGACAGACAAAAATAACTTCATTGTTGTGCAAAGCGATTAATGCTTGAATGTCAGAAATGTAGAAATAAAATAAAATCTGAAACTAATATTTTAGCCTTCCATAAGTATGTGAATGTATTTTAATTCACGTGATAACTCCTGGCCACAGATACGTTTTGTTTTCACTTGACGTGAGAGTAAACGAAGGGAAAGAGCAAAATCACTAAATGTAAACACGGGTCACACTGCTCTGCGCATGACCCCCGGATCTACGATATTTGCGAACCGGGTCAATACTAACAAAAATCGAATTTTCAAAAATAAGTTAATCTTATAGAGCTCATCTTTGTGAAAAGTCTGAAACATAAAAAATGTGTGTTCGAGGAAATTTAAGACATGTTATTTGGTCTTAAGTGTGCCAGAGTGCAGTGCCACGCCTCTTCATACAGCGTTCTTCTATCGCACGTCGCTGTATTTCGCTCTGTGGAATTGAAACGTGTATAATTTTTAATGGATGCCATCAAACTATATTCAGGAAAGTGGAAATTGATATGTCCTGTGGTGCCTCTCCTGCTCCCAGGTTCACAGCCTGCCCCTCTTTATTTGTAATCGGGAGAATAAGAACTTTTCAGAAAATTTGCGCTCTTTATTGCCTATTAGCTAATAACTTGCTGTTTTGTGTGACATAAAATTAAATGTAGGATACATAAAACCAATAAAGACAAAAGACAAGCAAGAAAGTACAGATTTCTTCAATCCTTAGCTCCTAGCATTTTTTTTTCCTCTCTCTCTAATCTTGCCACAGTTTTATACGGCGTGCTTTCCATTCTGCGAAAGAATCTATTACCTCATCAAAGTTGGTCAAACGTTTTGCTACATGAAAAATTGAAATGTCGTTATCTGGTACTGAAAAAGCTATTAATACAAATAATACGCAAGACTGGTGTGGTTTCTCGATCTGATTACGTCTATTTTATCATTGTATGTTAGATAAAATAAAATAGGCCCTTTTTTTAACACACGCCAAATAAACGAGACTGTTTTGGCACAAATGGTTATTTTTATAGTTCGACAGAATATAATTCTCGAAGTACCAATATCAAGCGCCTATTAGGCCTACTACAAACAAAAAGCTTTATGTTAGGAAATAGTTTCACATTTCATTCATACGCACCAGTTTCTCAAGCATGAGGTATTCTCAAGCCAGTGGTATTAAGAAATTTTTATGTAAATTTGGAATCGTCTTCGATATGTGTGCTGTCCCCGTTTTTTCTCCTTCCTCGTTCTAACAAACGATCTTGTCGTGACCAATTCTGTAGCTATTCCTGCCATTGTCGAAATTTGTTCGCCGATTAACTTCACTAAGCCTGCCAGAATCACCGGATAATTTATCCCGCGGTAGGCGTTGTTACGTGTTAGTACAACACGTTTTCCGCATTACTTCCAGCATAGAACTTAAGCGGATGCTAACCGCGGACTGTACAACTGGTCCTTACTAGTGTAGCGATCTGGCCAAAAATGTTCTGTCAAATTTCATTTTCTTGGATACACCGAGAAGATAATACTTTCTCGCCTGTTACTCCTGTTAGTCGTTTATTTCCACTCTGGTAGTCTGAATCTATCAATTTCGCTAGTAATTATTACAACGCTGATCATTCGCAAACCCAATCAACGACATAATCAGACAGCGAATGGCATTCATCCGTTCGGCTTTACTCCGCTCAGCTCGTATAGCCCCGTCCCCTTTTGTCTGCGGAAAGTTTATTTCTAGATGCGACAAGGATTCTCCTGACAGAGAAATCACGTACACTATGTACGCATTCAAAAATCAACTTGTGATTCATTCAGAAATCAACTTAAAATGTGTTCAAAAATGTTCAGAAACCAACAGGGATGCGTTTCAAAATAAAATGAATAATCGATAGACTAACATGTGCTGGATGCTAGGCGCTTTTTGAAACAATTTTTTTTCCCAAGAATATGAATTTGGGGCCCACTTTTCCCGGTAACATGTAGCTGCTTGCTGCGACTGCTTGCGCAGCCAACAGCCACATTCCTGTAGCCAGAAGCGGGAGAATCTTCTGTTCAAACGCGACTCAACTGCGCATGCGCTTGAGCCCGCTCGTAACTGCTAAAACGAATCTAATGTGAACCGTTGTGACTTCACGCTCATCGGAGGCAATTTGTTTTTCTCGAAGGATTGCATAGTCTTGACACATTTTGCTGTTGGCAGACGCTTGCATGAGCACTGTGTGTCGTCGTTTTTTTAGCACGTTTCACTACTCCTCTTGAGGGAGAAGGCGGTCTGTTTTAAGGCTTATCTCAGTGCCCTTCATCAGCCAGAGGTTTACATCTTTATTTTATTTATTTTACATAACTTATATTTTTGAATACATGCTATACGTAATATTGGTTTTTTTAGGTTCATTAAGATACAAATAAGAGATTGGTAACATTATAAATTAAAATAATTGAAATATAAATAAAAATAAATAAGTGATTTACCATTAAGTAATGGTTTACATTGTTTAGGGTGCTTATATTATGGATTAGTGTGGTTGCAATTTTTATCATAGTTTTAGTACTATGAGAGTGGTGCCTGTCCCCCCCCCCCTTTTTTGTTCTGCTTGCTTGTGCATGAGTGTTATGTGTTGTGTCGTGTTTGTTGTGGTGTTCGTACTTTTGTCTCTTTACTTACTTCTGGGTTACAGGTTCTCCTTTCCTGTTACTGCAGTACTCGGAGTTGGGTACTACAGTATTTATGATTGTTCTTGTTCTCTTTTGTTGTGTTTTGATGTTGTGTTTTTCTGTATGATACTCGTGTGTTTTGTGTGGTGTGGAGCCGTTGCAGTGTTTTGGATGTGGATTTTGGTGCGTAATACTTCATGTCGTGGGCTTTTGCAATGGTCTTTCGTCTAGGTGAGGTGGGGTTGTTTCAAGATGAGTCAGTTGTGTCATTGTTGGTGCTAGGTCGGGGAATATTCTGGAGGTGGGATGGGATGAGAAGTTCCGCCTTATGCAAGACATCTTCTTTCTTTTGTTTCACCAATACATGTTTCAGCACTTTTGTGCTATCGTCAGCGAGTTCTATTTTTATTTTTAACTTACATGATGTTATTGTCCACTTGTTTTGGTAGCTGTTCTGCTACACAATATACAACTTGTCATCTGCAAACAGCAAAACGTAATTTATTTTCTGTTTGTTATGCATTTACGAACGGAAATAAGACTGTATCACGTTTTCTTTCTGTAACTTACAGTTTTGAAGTTGTCGTACGTTTTCCTGTGTTGTTGGCGAAGTAAATAGGCTTACTTCTTTGCCTGTATTCGCGTGGCAATGCAGTTTTTCCGATTACTCAAAACATAGGCGGACTTTTCGCTGCCATTACGTGTTGTTGTGGCTGTGTGGCGTTCATTTGTTTCGTAGCGTGTTCTGCTGGGTGAGGCGCGCGAGCTTGAATTGTATTTGGTGTTAGTGTATAACACTCCTGTCTGCTACTACTATACCATAACCTCGAAACTGGAGGCAATTTGCAAAACAGAATTATTTTGTTAGAGTAATAATGGTATAAAGCAACAGAGCAGTGTTACCCCCTGAGAAGAGGAATTTTGTTATGTTGACCGTGTTCTACAGTCGATTACAGTATACGTTCATTTTAACGGAACGGTAGGTACGTATTTTTACTAATTAACCACAATCAATACTCTTGCTCATCAAACGCCAGTGCAAAATTAACAAACTTTCCTTCGGGATACACTAAACGAACGTGCTGAACCAAGTTATGAAATGCATCCTTTTGAAAACGCTGACGCCACAAAAATTCTGCCAAATAGTTATCTAGCATAGTACGATGGGTACCGAACCTGCGTTTGTTTTCTTCCTTGGCTTTCTGCCAAACAGATTCTACGTGATTGGTTGTAGCGTGAGTAAGGGGGTCAACGAAATTAATCGAATGGTTTACAGCCAAATGCTGATATCCCAGATTACCCACTGTCTTGTATGCTGCCCACAAATCCGAGACAACAGTAGTACCAGGGAGCACGAACTGTTGCAAAATAGGCAACACGCATCGCGTCTGTCTACAGTCACCACGAAACTTTCCTTTGTTTCCACATCGAAACCACCAAAAACCCATTGTTCTCTAACGCGATGACCACGTTCGTACTTTCGACGAACAAAACAACTTTCGTCGATCTCCACAATATGACCTCTGCCTCCCAGAACGATCGGATTGAGCAAAAAATATTCGTGACAAATGTCCCTACAAAATTGTTTCCAATCAACAATCGTATGGGCACTTCCGATTTCCAACTCCCTCTGTAAAAAGTCCTGCTTATGTACATCATAAGCCCACAGAAACATCAGTTGCAAGATCTTGGAAACTTCAGTATGGCTTCCCGAAAAGAATGAAAATTTTCGAATTGATGCTTGTTTCCTACAAACTCGACCTGCTGAACAACGCCAGATGACACCATCCATAGAATTATTGTTTTCTAATCGCATTTCGTTGTATCCCACGCAGTTGCCATCACAAATCATCACACTTTTCAACAACCCGTGTTGTTGAGCCCAGTTAATCGCCTTCCCATTAGTGGCCGATATTTCGAATAAATTTTTGAGGCGAAATTCCGTAAGATTTGGAAATCTATTTGCCATATTCAAATGAACCTTTCAGAGTATTGTCGACTAGCAAATCGTGTTCAAAGCAACGAATTCGACACGACAGACTACCAGTGTATTTGTTTCAGTTTAAACCTTTTTTTAGTTTAAACCATTGCCTAGCGTATCCCGAAGCTGTAAACTAATCCGTTTTGTTTTTATTTCTACTTATTTTCGTTTAAAATTATGAGCAGCATATTCTCATCATCAACTCATTAAATGAAAATGGATGTTATATTCGAAATCAGCGCATCAGAATTCACTATATCGACAAAATATTGAAAAATAAAAAAAATTTAAAAAAATTTATCAATTTTTTCAAAATTTGATCGATTATAGTCAAATTTGATACGCTGATTACGAATACGATATTTATTTTCGCCCCAGTCAATTATTTACATCAAAAAAATTGTTTTAAATTTTTTTTAAATTTTTTTATTTTTCAATATTTTGTCGATATAGTGAATTCTGATGCGCTGATTTCGAATATAACATCCATTTTCATTTTCCCTTGACCGTCGGCGATATCTTCTGCCCGATAAGCGCGGCGCTGCCGATGACGCAACATTGCGTAATACACTAACTAATCAGTATTTTCAAATCATAGGCGGCCGCATTCCAAAAAAAAAACTCCCAACCTAACCTCAAGTGGGCTACGCTACAGATCACTTTATTTATGAAAATACAAAGTACAATCACCAACAAACTTTACATATTCACCCACAAAGCTCTCCAAGCCAGATACATTTGGAATGAAAAATTTTTTCCGTACCTGCTAAACTGCATAAATTGATCTGTAGCGTAGCCCACTTGAGGTTAGGTTGGGAGTTTTTTTTTTTTTTTGGAATGCGGCCGCGTATCAAATTTGACTATAATCGATCAAATTTTGAAAAAAAAATGAAAAATTTTTTCCGTACCTGCTAAACTGCATAAGTGCCAACTTGGCCACACGCGAGTGCAATGAACTCGGACATACATTTGTTTACAGTAAGATTGAAACTAGCAGAGCAGCACAAACTATTTGCAAAATTATAACAGATACCGAAACACACTATTACTTTCTGGGCTTACACAAAGTGATTGGTCTTCATAACATTACTATTAATATGCGCTTCTAATACACAAGAGAGACAAACAATTAGCAAACATGAATATATAACGTTTCACAACTGCAGCTTTCTACTTTTACTACAATGAGACACAAAATTAACATATATGTAAGATACTGACTCACCTTCTGCAATTTACAACAGGCAGTAATGTAATCATTTACTAAGCAAAACTTTATAAGCCTCAGGCTAAGAACTTTTAATTTGAAGTTGGCAACAACACATTAATAAGCATTTTTACTAGGAAAATTATTTTCAGCAAGCATCATTGACTTTAACTCACTCTTTTGCCACATTAACTCTAACTTTCTCTTTCCTATGTTCAAGAGGCATTAATTAGAAAAGAAACACTGGTTTTTAATGTTCTTTCAGTAGGGACACTCGGTAATTACTTTAGTTCAAACGGAGAGGAACCTGAGAAGTGTTATGATGACAAAAATCAGGGTAGGTACATAAATTCAGATATAAATTACCTTATATTTGAGCACACTAACACATCCATTAAGCTGATCCTTCACTGTACATCATTCTAGTATTCCGATGCAATGATTGCGCAATGTGGTGGCAACTGCATGGTGGTAGGTGGAATTGCAGGTAGAATGGCTGGACTCTGTCATTTCTTGGTGGCGATGATAAATACCAATTCCAGAATATTTCCAGCTATTTATCCATTCTTCCGAGGCATTGGAAAGCGGCAGGAAAAGCCTCTCTCGGAACCAGCACAATATGCATCTTTTACATGGCTGTCCACGACTCGTAGCTCGTCCCTAGCTCGTCCCCGACTCGTAACTCGTCCCCGACTGACTATCAGTTCCACCTTTTCTACCTAGGCCAACCACAATTTGCGCGCGCTACACAGTTCCGTTCCCGAGGGGAACCACTACACCTTTTACATACAAATTAACTAAGAACCCTAAGTGAAGGTCAGCAGTTTACATAACAGCAAACAAACACATTAAATAAAACAGAACATTTTCACATATTGACACTTCTACAAAAAATTATTCACACAAAATTACAATCATATACAGTAAGTTTTGTCCCCTCCAAATGGGACAAAGCATTTAAATGACAGATACACTAATTAGCATAGAAACAAACCATGGCATCAAAGTTTGTACAAAGAAAGGAGTATACAATTTAATGTTATCGATTCAAACAAACACATTTACAGAAGCACAGCAATGTAACATTAAATGAAACAAAAGCAAAATAAATCAGTACAGCATTAGAGCTATAGTGTTACACATGCCCCATGTTTCGTTGAAGTTTCCCGTCAGGGATACTTCAAGGAAACATCCATAACACCTAAGTGGTGTTGGCTGCAAAAAAAAATTATTCCATCCAACTTCAGTTGGGAGAAAAAAAACACACATTACAAACATACAGTATATACACTAAGAAATTGCATACATTTGTTCCAAAAGATTTTCAAAATAAGACATTTACAGAAATTTTCATATTCACACTGGTTTAAGGAAACTAATTTTCATCATTACACAAAATATCTTTAAGCATGTTCATTTCATACACATATAGTTCAAATAATAGACAAACAGTGCATAAAATAATCTACATATTAGTAGAATAGGTATAGCCTTCAAATAAAATAAAAAAGTAAACTCATATACAATAGTACAGAACATTTTAACTTAACAGAGCAGAAATTTGTCTTTCAATATTTTTAAAGAATGTAAATTTTCACAGACACACAAGCATACTGATGATCATAGTACATTTTGCAAGGTTCAGCAATTAATGAAATATTGAAAATTACAGTTTGCATCCACTTATGCACAAATATTTACACAAAACAGCTATATGAATCTTTTGCAACCATCTCTTTAAATACCAAAGTAACTTTTCAAGGTTTTTTTTCAAAATAATTAACTTTAGAGCTGCTCTTCATTAATAGCAGAAACATCCCCCAGGCTGTGGCTAAGCCATGTCTCCGCAATATCCTTTCTTTCAGGAGTGCTAGTTCTGCAAGTTTCGCAGGAGAGCTTCTGTCAAGTTTGGAAGGTAGGAGACGAGGTACTGGCAGAAGTAAAGCTGTGAGTACCGGGCGTGAGTCGTGCTTCGGTAGCTCAGATGGTAGAGCACTTGCCCGCGAAAGGCAAAGGTCCCGAGTTCGAGTCTCGGTCGGGCACACAGTTTTAATCTGCCAGGAAGTTTCATAAAACCTGCAACTTTGAAATAGCAATTAGACACTGGTAACAAAACCATTTCTTTTCAAATGTCAACATCAGGTAACATATACATTAACCAAGTAAATTTTAAATGACATTTTTGGTATAATGACAATGTTCAGGAGTTATTTGAGAGTCCCAGATTTGTAGTTTTTCTCCCCATTTTCTTACTCAGTAATATTTCTTTTAAAGTCAGTATCAAGTTTAACTACACATTTGGGTCATCAGATATGTCAAGCTCAGAACCATAATTTTACATCCTACTGCAAGTGATTTCTGCCAACTTTTTGTGGCACTAAACACATACATCTCACATCTACTTTCCAGACATTAGTCAGGTTTAGCTCCTCAATTTTAAACAACATACAGTTTTTCAACA
This sequence comes from Schistocerca cancellata, assembly GCF_023864275.1. Classification (NCBI taxonomy): domain Eukaryota; kingdom Metazoa; phylum Arthropoda; class Insecta; order Orthoptera; family Acrididae; genus Schistocerca; species Schistocerca cancellata. Next base: position 43,014,145 of record NC_064637.1, read on the forward strand.
CCATATTTACCCCTATTTTCAAAAACATTTACATTTAGTCATATTATAGTATTCATTTATCTTGTTTTCAGTATTCTTACCCTTTCTCATCCATTATTCTCTTTCCAACTACTTTTCCATTACATTTTTCCTTCACATTTTTCCTTTACAATACCCACTATACTTTCATTATTCTTAGTCATTTTCTAGTGTACCCAATTTAATTATTCATTTACTTGTCCTCAAACAATACACATTATCTTACATCTACATCTACACTTTTTTGTTTACTCTGATAGAGAAGAAGGAAAGAAGATAGTAAAAGTTCAGAATGATGAAGAGGAAGGTTGGCAGCCCGAAGAGAAACGGAAGTAGTGCTGGCAACGACTCGGGTCCCTGGTGCTCGTCAGGCACCTGACAATGCAAAGAGTGCATGTCCCCTGAGGCTAATACATTTCATTCATCATTGGTTCCTGTGGACATACAATTTCAGGTCAACTATATTTCTAACTCCTAAAGGCTTCCTTGACCTAGGGTACACAAGAAAATAAGCATTTGCATGTGGAGTTCCTTGCACTTCAAGAGGCTCATTGTAAATGTATTTGAATTTAGAAATTTCATTATTAATTTCACTAGATTTTTCATGGGTCTTCACTAAAACATAATCTCCAAGCTTAAATTTAGTTGTTTTGAGGTTATTATCATGCCTTTTAGATCTAGTGGCCGCTTTCTCTTTCATTCTTTTCTTAACTAACTCTTTTTTTCTCATGCGGAGATAGTATAGCTCCTTGTGGGACGCCTGCCTCTGGGGTGAATGGTTCTGATGCTGTGTCATTTACATGGACTCAGGAAATACTTCTGGTGATCTGGATGCGTATGAGGCGCACTAGTTTGGGTGGGGTGCCCAGTTTCATTAGCTTGTAAAGCAAACCGTTGTGCCATAATCGGTCGAAGGCGCGTTCGATGTCTAAAAATATGGCTAGTGTGCAATGGGATCTGTTGAATCCTTTGGTGATGTCACTAGTAAGTTTGAGGAGAGGGTTGGAGGTGGAGTGGTGCTTTCGGAATCCGGATTGCAGGAGAGGGAGTAGTTGTTTTCTGTCTGCGTATTTTTGTAGTCTGTCATTGAGGATGCGTTCATATGTCTTCCCTATAACGTCTAGTAGTGATATTGGTCTGTAGGAGAGGGGGTAAGTTGTTGGTTTGTCGGCTTTATGTATCATTATGGTTTTACTTGTCTTCCATGTCTTGGGGATTGCTGTGTTTGTTAAGCAGTAGTTGAATATTAGTGATACCATTGGGATTATGGTGGGGAAGGGGGAGTTTTGGATATGTAAGCGTTTGATGATGTTCAGTCCAGGGGCAGAGTTTCGTCCTGTCATTATTAAGTGTATGATTTCTGTGTCTTGATTGGTTTTGTCAGTTCGGCGGTGTTTTCTGTTTCTATTGTTGGGCTGTTGAGAATGTCGGGGAGTTGGTCTTTGACATATGGGCAGAATTCATTGTCGAATTTGTCGTCGATTGGGAAGGAATGGGTGGATTGGAGGATGTTTTGGAAGGCGTCTGCTTGTTTTTTGGGGTCTGTGGTTGGTTCATTATCTATCAGGAGCATGTGGTTGGAGGGTTTCTTTTGGCCTGTTAACGTTTTGAATTTATTCCAAAATTTGCAGCCTTCTTTGTAATTTAGCTGTCGACATGTGTCATCCCATTCTTTTTGTTTGTGGCGGGAGACGAGTCGTTTTGCCTGTGCGTTGAGGCGGTTCCATTGACTTTTGAGATATGGATTTCGAGTTCTTGTCATTTGGTGCTGTAGTCGTTTTTCTGTCAGATGATTGCTAGCACCTCCGCTGGTATGGTGGGGTGCCAGTTGTTGATTGTTTTTTGCAGGACTGCTTCGTCTGTGGCCTTCTTGATAGCGTTTCCTAATTGGGTGTTTATGTAGTCTAAATCGCCATTGTCTGAGTTATGGTATTGTCATTTATTGATATTATTAATTTTCAATTCTGGCCGTTATCCCGTACGCGTATACTAGGTCGTACTAGTCGTATACGCGTACGGCCAGAATGTTCGTCTAGTCAAGACATGTTAGCTTATCATCAATTATGTTGTGCGGGGGTAGTATATTGTGCCCCCCCCCCCAACCCCCCACACACTATTTGTGATTCTTTCACACATGGCAATGGCTGGTTAACTGTTGCTATTGTACGAGGTGGATCAGGAGTTCCAAACGTATCTGGCCTGGAGAGCTTCGTAGACCGAGATGTCATCGCCTACAGAACCTACCATGTTACCGAAAATGCTAATAAAGACTTCGACAAATCTACTTATATGTCACCTTCTCCCTTTACTTTGTATACCCGTAATAGACGTAAGCTATCCACTAATGAAACTGTATTTATTCGGATTAAAGGCAAAGGTACTTGTGAATATGTAAAGTTTGTTGGTGATTGTATGGTTGTTTTGTACTTGGCCCAGTCCACCTTGGAGTATAGCCAGATGGTGTGTTGTGTGTGGTGAGGGTTAGGGGCGTTAATTGCTGAGGTGCTAAAAAGGATGGGGAGGTGGCCACTGGTTATGGGGTCTCCTCGCCGGGGTTCTGTGAAGGTGTCGGATAGGATGGGATTATGGAGGATGTGGTCTGGTGTAGAGTTGCCCTGGTGTGCTATGAAGGTTGGTTGGTTTAGTGCTAGTCTCGTTATGGGATCAGTGGTTAGGATGTCAAAGAGGACGCGGCTGTTGGCGTTTGTCGTTTGTCGCTGTGTCTCCAAGTTGAGTGTGTCTTGGGTTTATGTCTGTTAGTTGAAGGAGTTCGTTGTGTGTCGTCATTAGGTATTGTAGGAAGTCGTATGGGATTGGGTGTCCTGATGGGTTGTAGAGGCAGGCGACTGTTAGTCGGCATTGTCATTGCATCCGGATTTTCACCATTTGTCGCTGTGTCTCCAAGTTGAGTGTGTCTTGGGTTTATGTCTGTTAGTTGAAGGAGTTCGTTGTGTGTCGTCATTAGGTATTGTAGGAAGTCGTATGGGATTGGGTGTCCTGATGGGTTATAGAGGCAGGCGACTGTTAGTCGGCATTGTCATTGCATCCGGATTTTCACCACAACGGCTTCCGTGTCTTGGAGGTGGTGTGGGAGGGGTATCTGTACTGTGGGTATGTTGGTGTCTGTGTAGATCGCCAACGCTCCTCTGGCATCGTGTTTGTTCTGCTTGATTTCAAGGTCTTTTCGTAGCAGTTGTCTGGTGATTTGCTTCATCAAGAACCTATACACTCATTACAAACTTGTCTCCACGTGAACATCCACAGTATGTATAACCTTAGGTACAGTACTGGCAAATCACAAGCCTAATGTAAAAAAAGTGTGAAGCCCTCTGATTAACACAATTATAAGACCTGACAGCTTCTCTAAATTTGACATTAACACAAGTAAAACAGGAGGGTATGTCCAGGAAATGAAACACAAAGGTGAAAAAACCATACACATTGTATCGAGAAACAAAATAAAGATATTACCTTAAAGAGCAAAAAATACCACAATACAGTACATCTTAACACTAATGAAATGGCTTAAAACTAAGCAAATAACCAGTTTTTCAAAAGTATGTACAAAGTCCACATGTCAGAGTAATGTGCAAACTTAGTTGCTGTGTGACAAGAATCTTTGGCGTTAAAGAGCAAAAATATCAGAATACAGTACATCTTAACACTAAAGAAGTGGCTTAAAACTAAGAAAATAATCAGGCTAGCAATATCAGCAAGAAAAGAGTATACATAAAGTGATTGACGAACATATGTAAGAGACATAATTCCTTTTGCTATAAACAGATTTATTTTACTGCAGTTGTTTTTAATATGTCATTCTTTAAAACCACATTCAATCCAACAGTAACTCTAATGTACAACAAGCAAGTGTCATCCACTTCAATAAACATTTTATTACAGTGGGTTTTCACTGTGGAATGTAAACCATTTAATTTTCATAAAATGTATCTATGGTACTACTGTTGACAGGGCCATAATGTTAATATATTACCAGACACATTAATTTCGCACAGTTGGTAAAATATAAAATAATGATCTTGGGGTATTGGCCATGGCTTTCCCTTAGTAACCATCCCAGAAAATATAGGGTGGTGACAGAGAATATTTGGTTGTGCAATACTGTAGTCGTTTTGGTGTGGTACTGGATTTGCGATGTGTTTCTGAAAATAAATCAGAGACATTGAATGAGTTATTGAATATTTTTTGATCGAAACTGGCAGTAATGGAAAGAACAAACACAAGTAGAATAACATCACTATATACCAAATTAGAAAACAATTAAGTAAGTACTGATTAGTAACATAAATTTTGTACGCAACGTACACCACTCCGTCACCAATGAGGTGCATACCAATCCCAAGTGAAGTGCGTAGGAGTAAAAATTCCTGCATTTGAGCAAATATTAAGTTGTTAAATGGTGAAGGATATAATCAGCTAATGTGATCGGGTATTACATTCACATTGTAAGTGGGCAGCTGGAGATAGTGATCTAGTGTTTTCCCACAGTCATTTTGTAGATGCATCTTCAAGGTATTAAGCATTCTAACAGCATCTTCATAATATATATATTTATTAACGAGGCTTGACTAAAAACCAACCATCACAATTTCAAAAGAATAGTGATTTCTTCCAATCATTCATCATATTCTGTACATCCCACCAAAAAGGCGAACCTACAGGGCTATGGAAAAAGTAAAGGTACACATAAACAAAAGACAACCACACGTAGCCTAAGCTGTACAATCATCATCGTTTCCCCTCCATCCAACATCTGGATGGGTTGGGATAGCAATGGTACTTCGCCACGTTACTCAGTCTTTCCACCATTCTTCTTCCACAATTTGGTTCCATACCAAGTTTCTCAACCTTAAACTCATCTTTGCTGTATCAATCCATCTTGTTATCGGTCTTCCTCTTGGCCTCTTGCCCTCAATCTTGAATTCCATCATTCATCTTGGTATTCTTCCTCGTCCCATCCTCTTCACATGCCCAAACCGTTTTAATCTATTCTTTTCAATTTTCTCAGTCAACTTCTCCACTCCAATTTCCTTCCTAACATCTTCATTTTACACACACTCTCTCTCTCCTCGTCTTCCCTAGCATACTTCTGAGAAACTTCATTTCACTGGATTGTATCCTACTCTCCTCTCTTCTATTCATAGTCCAAGTCTCTGAGCTGTAAATTGGTATGGGTGTGAAGTAAGTCTCGTATAGCACCAGCTTGCACGTCATTAGCACTTCCCTTCCCCACACCAAGCCCCTCACACACTGGTAAAATGTACTACTCTGTTGTATTCTTTTACTAAATGCTCCAAACGAGCGTTCTCCATTAAAACCCTCACACATATTATCAATAAACTATCACATAACTGCTTAATACTAGTTCTGCTTATGCCAGTTAAATGTGTTCTAGTGAATGGGATGAGAAGGTCCATGTTATGCAAGACACCTTTTTTCTGTTTTGTTTCACCCATACATGTTTCAGCACCTCTCTGCTATCATCAGTGGGTTTTATTTTTAACTGTAAAATTGTTATAACATATTAACATTTGTATTATTTACAACATTATGTCAAAGTTCCATTTATAGCTTAATTGGCGAAAAGTGGATGTATGCATTAGTTGACATACCTTACGTGTTATTGTCCATTTATTTTGGTAGCTATTCTGCTTTTGATCTAATCAGCCATGAACTTATTGCTTACAAAACTAGAATTTTATGGGCTTTGGGGACATTCCTTCAAATGGTTCAAGTCTTATCTCTGTGATAGAAAGTCAAATATTTCATGAAGGCAAAGAATATCTTTCAGATATCAAAAAGTGCCCTAGCATTCCATGTTAGGCCCACTGTTATTCTTGGTATATATAAATGATTTGCCAAACCATCTGAGTGTTGCAGAAATGGTGATGTTCGCCGATGACACCAGCATTTTTATAATAAGATACACCGAGTATAATCTACAGCTGAGTGTCTCTAAGACCATAAATAAGACCGGAAAATGGTTTAGCTATAATGCTTTGATCATAAATAAGGATAAAACGGTATTGATGAATTTCAGTACTATAAACATGAAGCTAGAAGAAGAGTAAAAGCTGAGTTAGGGAACTATGTTATTGCACATGCTCCATACACAAAATTCCTAGGTATATGGGTGGATTAGCACTTGAGATTGGAAAATCATCTAGAAGTTTTGAGTAAAAAACTAAGTAAATACTGCTATGTGCTAAGAATGCTTCGGGATTGTCTCAACACTGAATCATTGCTGTGTCCCTTGTAATTTTTATTCCCAATGCAAAAACAGCAACCTGTTGCCCTATTTAATGTTCACAACATAACAGTAGATATTATTTACATCAGCGCATTTATTTGAACAAATTTGTTAAATAAGTGTTACATTTATTTATAAATAAAACAACAGCTTTACAGGGCTATTTAATAAATTTCTTTATTGTTGAGTTATATCAGTCCCAAGCTACTATAGTACTAAATGGTTGAATATATTTATGGAAAAGTGACATCAGCTTCAGACACTACTTTCCTCCAAACTTTATCTTTAAATACTCACAGCTGAGCACTTCAAGTGATCTGGTACTAGGAAAATGTTTCAGAATAATTTAGACACACTGTAGACATAGCCAGTCACTCAGTGTCAGATATAGTGGAATTACAGGCATTTTTTTTTTTTTTTTTTTTTTTACAAACAAAAAGAGGAATTGTTTGAGAATATCTTTTGAACACATAAGAAAATACACATTTTAATTACTCCCATGGGAGTCTACCAATAGGGGAATTGAAAAAATCCTTATAGTGTTCCCTCACAACAAAAGCAGATGTAGCTGAACCACCTTGTCCAGTTAGCTCCTGCAATACAAGGGTCCCATTTGCTGCTTCAGTTTGTGCATGAACATTTTCTTTGATATAGTTGTGAGGAATACATGTTGCCATCACTATCTTGTCCACATTCTCTGGCATTGAATTAATTCTCCTAAAAAAATTCTAAATTTCTGGGCTAATTGCCCAAACGCATTTTCTGAGACTCAGCAAGCTCTGGATAGCCTGGCGTTAAAAGCACTCCTGGCAATATCACCACGTGCTTGACTCTTTGGATATGGCCTTAATAAATAAGTTTTTAGTGGGTAGGCTTCATCACCAACAATCACATGTGGCACTACAACATCAGTACCAGGAAGTCTCTTATCTCCTGGCACTTGCAATTTGCCAAGTTCCAAGGCTTTCCCCAACTTTGAATGGGCAAATATGCCCCCATCACTATTTTTACCATAAGACCCAATGTCTTCATTTATAAACTTATAGTTGGCATCAACAAGTGCAAGAAGAACTATGCAAAAGGTTTGCTTATAGTTATAAAACTGGGATCCACTGTTTGGAGGAGCCACAATCTGAATGTGTTTCCCATCAATTGCACCGATACAATGGGGAAAGTTCCATAGATCCAAAAACTGTTCAGCTATTCGTTGCCAGTCTTCTTCTGTTGGAGTTGGCATTACTTCAGGTAACATTGAATCAGTTATTGCCTGGCATACTTCCTTAACAATGTTATGGACAGTTGAGTGCCCAAGTCGCTAACTGAACGATAATGTGAGAAGGGTATCATCTGTCGCCAAGTACCTGAAAAACATTAAGTTAGTCATGAATAAAGAGCCATATAGAAAACTTATCTAGCATAACTGACAATGCAGTAAGAAATGCTGAGTGTTTAAAGCCACCCACACATAATACACATTCACAAACATTAATAGTGCACAGAGCAAATAACTGTTGCATTAAGTGGCTAAAGTGTGTTATTGGAGCACCCTTCTCCCCCTCCGGCTCTTCTCTCTTTTTGTCCTCTACCGTTAGAGGGGGTGTTGGTGGAGGTTATTGTCGCATTTGGAAATTTCCTCCTCTTTTCTTGTGTGTTGTTGTTAGTGCTGTGCTTTTGTGAGTTGCTGTTTTTTGAGAGTTGTTAATTTATGTGTTTGTGCTACTGCAGGAGTAGCGACTTCTGTCTTTTATATCTGTCCCTATGGTGTTCATATTGCCCAAGGGTGTTTATTAGGTCGTTTTGTGAATTCCGCGCCGTGGCGTAGAAAGCTTCTGCCAGGGCACGGAACCGTGTTGTTAGTGGCTCTATGTCTGCAGCTTCATGCAGGTCTGCCACGGGGAAGGCCCGTCTTAGCGCTCTATTTTGAACCTTCTGTAAGCGATCTATCGTCGATCTGGCTACGTAGCCCCATACAAGGCACCCATATTCCAGTATCGGTCGAATTAGACTTCGATAGATCGCTACTCCTGTTGCGGGGTCGAGGGAACTGGTGCTGTTCTATACAGGGTACAGGACCTGCATCGTGGCGTGAGCCTTTCTGCGAAGCTCCTCTATGTGACACTTCCATGTCATGCGCCTGTCAAGTGTGACACCGAGGTACCTTGCGGAATTTCTCCATGGCAGGTTCTGCCCCTGCAATCGCAGCAGTTGGTATGGTCGTCTTGGGGGTCGGCGTTTCCCATAGCGTCTGGTGAGCAGCATGGCTTGTGTCTTCTCAGAGTTTATTGAGATGCGCCACTGCTTGGCCCAGTTTTTCGTCCTGTTTAGGGCGGTTTGCAGACGCCTTGTAACCAGGTTCCTGTTTGTCGAGCAGGAGAAGAATGCAGTGTCATCTGCATATTGTGCAGTGTGTACGTGCTGAGTCGTAGGGATGTCAGCAGTGTAGACACTGTAGAGGACGGGTCCCAGGACCAAGCCCTGAACTGATTCTTCTCCTGGTCGACAGGGATCCATCGATCTTGACTGAGAAAGTCCTACCGGAGAGATAGTTTTTAACGATTTTGACGATCTTTCCGGGGAAGCCTAGGGTGTACATCTTGTGTAGTATCCCGGTGTGCCAGACTGAGTCGAAGGCTTTTGCTACGTCTAACAAGACAAGCCCGCAGTAGCCCTTTCGGTTGAAGCTGTCCGTGGCTGCTTCCCTCATGATTTGCTGGGGGGCGGAGTGTCTTTGCCTAAATCCGAATTGGAATTTCGGCAGAAACTGCCCTCTTGTGATATGGTCCTGTATGGGGGTTAGTAGGAGGCGCTCGTAAAGTTTACTGAGGGTAGGCGGTAGACTAATTCGTCTGTAATGTTGCGGGAACACCGGGTCTTTTCCTGGTTTCGCGATCGCAATGACTTCTGCGTTCTTCCACTGCGCCCCCTCCACCCCATCCGAAATGTAGGTTACAGTGCTAGCTATTACGGAAAAGATATAAATATACACTGGAAAACAATACTATGTTATTTATTTCATATTCTTGACAGTTAACACTGACGGAAAACAATAAACATATTGTTGAATGTGCTTCACACGGCTTTTCAAATACGGTAACACAGAGAAAATCAGGGATTAAAGCCAGCGCAGCTTGCAGAAGTTTACGCTTCAGTCATAATATAATTTTACGACAAACAGAAGATAAAACAAGAATCGACAAAGTTAAAAAAAACATAAATGTTTTAACTGAGCATACCTTAAGCACACCATCAGCTTCTGTCGTGGTGATTTTGGACACCTAAATCTTGAATTTTTCTTCGTAATCCTCGTCTGTATCTTGCTTAAAAGGTAAAAAAATTGTTGTTTAGACATTCTAAAATATTTGAAGAAGGACGATTCCTCCTCTTCCGGCTCCTTGCAAAGGGTATGAAACTCTCCTTCGCATTCTCGGCCTTTTAACATATTCCTGACCCACACTCTTTTCGGTCGCCGTTCTTCTTCCTCTTCATTAAGGACAATTGCAATCATTGCAAGTTGCTTCAGATTAAATTTTGGCATTTTATGAAGAGCCGAAACTATGCCGATAATAAACCAGTAGACTACAAAAGCGCCTTTGGCGAGTGTATTATGAACCATCACACGACGTTGTGTCGACGTTGACGTTGACGTTGACGTGCCGTCTAGTGTGAATGCTCAGAAATTTCTCTGACCGTCGACGGTCCAAAACGTGACGGTGACGTTCCGTTAAGTGTGAATCCTCCTTTATGGGGTCTATGGTAGCATGGTGCTTTCAGAAACCTGCCTGTTTATTAGGAATGTTTTTTTTTTTTTTTTTTTTCCTCAGCAAAGTCGGAGAGCCTGTTGATGATTGTTTGGAAACCTTTGCCTATTACCGACAGTAGCGCCATGGGCCTGTAGGAGCTAGGGCTGTTTGGGGGTTTTCCTGGTTTCGGAATCTATTATTAATTTAGCTTCCTTCCACTGTGTCGGTATGGTTTGTAGATGATGTTGAGGCAATCTAGCATTTGCTTTCGCGGTGCTAGTCGGAGTTGCTGGTGTGATTTTGTCGAGGCCTGGTGCGCTGTTTTTCCATTTTAGTAGAAATTGTTCTATCCCTCAAAATTTTTGAAAAACACAGCCCTCAGTCGCGAACACAGTTAATTTGTAACCTAGGGTTCGGTGTCACAAGGGACACCTTCGGACAAAATAAAAACTAAATGTTATGGCATAAAGTACCAAAAAATACGAAAGCTGCGGTCGTACCTGACAGCGTCAGATAGAATTAAAATAAAATGCAACAGAGGTGCAAGCCGCTAGGGGCTGCCACGTGTCTTGTGCTTCAGTCAACATAAAACTGAATCATCGTGTGACTTGTGCGGCACGGCAACTTCAAGACAATACCGCCATCTGGCGGCTAATTGGTAAAACAAACTATTTTGTAAACATCTCTCGTAACTGCAGAGAGGGAAATAAACACCTGAACGGTGTACATGAAGTAATTGCAATAGCGAGATACAGCGTCACATAAAATACAACTAATGAATGACTGGCTATAGTACAAAAATTCCTGAATAAATGCATAAAGAAGACATGTACGAAATAATCTATTAAATGACATTACTGCTTGCTATAACAGATACGTTATAAAAACAAAAAAGTTTTTTTTTTTTAATTTACGTATATGAGCCCTAAAAAGTAGAAAGAAAAGGTATCTGTGAATCTGCAAGCAGTCGTTGGTAAATCAAAGTGTTAGATCTCGTCAAGCAGCGGCTTTATACCATTGAAATAACTTCTTCCGCGCAACTGCACCTGCTCGTTGAGAAAAAGTCCGTCATTCGAAAGTAAATGCTTTAAAATTTTCAGCTCCTCCAAAATATCAAGCTTACGCCCTTTTTTTTCAATATGCAAAATTTCCAACTTCTCAACCCCTTTAGGAAAATGCCCTGTGATTAACAGGTGATCTGCAAAAGAAGAATTAGGGGCACACGAACCGTTTTCCCTCAGAAAATGTTCTATCTCTTCTTTTGTTATTGTGGCTGAGAGTTTTGTTTCTTCCTCGTTGGGGACGTTTTGGGAGTGTAGTATGGTTTCAAAGCTTTTGTTGATGTGTTCTTCGTGCTCACGGTCGAAGTTTGTGAAAGTTGGGTGTTGGTGTGTCTCTGCCAGTACTGTTTTGAATCTCTCTGCCTTGTCGCTGTAATTGCTGTTATATTGCCTTTGAAAAGGAGTGATGGTTCAGCTGTGTGGGTTAAGCCTCCGATCGTTTTAAAGATGCTCCAGAATTTCGCACCTTGCCTATGGTCGAGGTGTTGGTATGCACTGGTCCATCTTTCCGACCTGAGTTCTTTTAGTCATTGTTTTACCAATAAGTTTAACTGGTCCCACTCTTGTTTATATTGCTCGCAGCCTGTTCTTTTGAACAGTTTGTGTATTCTCCGTTTGTCTTTTATTGTGCTGAGGTTTCGTTGAGGAATCCTTTCTGTGTGGGGTTTAATAATTTTTGTTGGTGCGTTATCCTATGTTGCGGTGTGGATGGCTTCAATTGTGGCGTTATTCTAAGAGTTTAATTCATCTATATTTGTTATGGTTTGCGGTTGTGGTAAGATTTCTTTTAATTGCTCCTCATAGTTCTTGATATTTAATTTCCCAATGTCTATTATTGTTTTACATTGGCTATTGGCATTTGGTAGCGGAGAAGAGTTGTCGGGAAGATTAGTGGAAGGTCTACATCTACATCGACACGGTTACTCTGCAATCCACACTTAAGTGCCTGGGAGAGGGTTCATCGAACCATTTTCATACTACTACTGTACCATTCCACTCTCGAATGGCGCTTAGGAAAAAGGAACACCTTAATCTTTCCGTTCGAGCTCTGATTTCTCTTATTTTATTATGATGATCATTTCTCCCTACGTAGTTGGGTGTCAAAATATTTACACATTCGGGATTGAAATGTCGAAAATAGATCTCGCCGCAAAGAAACCGCCTTTGTTTCAGTGATTGCCACCCCAATTCACGTATCATATCAGTGACAGGTGGTCGCTGCCTACACTATCGCCTACCCAAGGTGGGTTAATGTCTCCGAGAATTGTACTGCTGCCTAATATGTGGTCGGGAGTTGAAGATCCGGTATGACTGATGAAAGTTGGGGCACTATTCGGAAGTCTTACTACTTTTGTTTCCTCGTCTTCAAGGATTTGCAGAAGGTCAAGTCCGTTTCGATTGGTGTAGGAGTCGCCAAATGATTGCACTCTTGCGTTGATATCTCCCATGATGATGTAGTGGCCCAGGTTACTTAGATATTGGAAGAAGTCAGTAGGTAGCGGTTCCCGTGGAGGTGTGTAATTTGTGGCTATATAGAGAGGAGCTTTTGGGGTTTAGATTTTCAGAATTATAGTTTGAATGTCCCTGTAGTTGCCGTGGAGGACTATTCTGACAGCGGGAATGTTTTTCCTGTGGAAGACAGCTACTCCTCCATGCGGTCTGATTAGATGTGGTACATCTTTCCTGTGGCATATACGAGGTGCATTCAAGTTCTAAGGCCTCCGATTTCTTTTCTAATTAACTAACTACTCACCCGAAATCAATGAAACTGGCGTTACTTCTCGACGTAATCGCCCTGCAGACGTAGACATTTTCCACAACGTTGACGCCATGATTCCATGGCAGCGGCGAAGGCTTCTTTAGGAGTCTGTTTTGACCACTGGAAAATCGCTGAGGCAATAGCAGCACGGCTGGTGAATGTGCGGCCACGGAGAGTGTCTTTCATTGTTGGAAAAAGCCAAAAGTCACTAGGAGCCAGGTCAGGTGAGCAGGGAGCATGAGGAGTCACTTCAAAGTTGTTATCACGAAGAAACTGTTGCGTAACGTTAGCTCGATGTGCGGGTGCGTTGTCTCGGTGAAACAGCACACGTGCAGCCCTTCCCGGACGTTTTTGTTGCAGTGCAGGAAGGAATTTGTTCTTCAAAACATTTTCGTAGGATGCACCTGTTACCGTAGTGCCCTTTGGAACGCAATGGGTAAGGATTACGCCCTCGCTGTCCCAGAACGTGGACACAATCATTTTTTCAGCACTGGCGCTTACCCGAAATTTTTTTGGTGGCGGCGAATCTGTGTGCTTCCATTGAGCTGACTGGCGCTTTGTTTCTGGATTGAAAAATGGCATCCACGTCTCATCCATTGTCACAACCGACGAAAAGAAAGTCCCATTCATGCTGTCGTTGCGCGTCAACATTGCTCGGCAACATGCCACACGGGCAGCTGTGTGGCTGTCCGTCAGCATTCGTGGCACCCACCTGGATGACACTTTTCGAATTTTCAGGTCGTCATGCAGGATTGTGTGCACAGAACCCACAGAAATATCAACTCTGGAGGCGATCTGTTCAACAGTCATTCGGCGATCCCCCAAAACAATTCTCTCCACTTTCACGATCGTGTCGTCAGACCGGCTTGTGCGAGCCCGAGGTTGTTTCGGTTTATTGTCACACGATGTTCTGCCTTCATTAAACCGTCGCACCCGCGAACGCACTTTCGACACATCCATAACTCCATCACCACATGTCTCCTTCAACTGTCGATGAATTTCAATTGGTTTCACACCACGCAAATTCAGAAAACGAATGATTGCATGCTGTTCAAGTAAGGAAAACGTCGCCATTTTAAGTATTTAAAACAGTTCTCATTCTCGCCGCTGGTGGTAAAATTCCATCTGCCGTACGGTGCTGCCATCTCTGGGATGTATTGACAATGAACGCGGCCTCATTTTAAAACAATGCACATGTTTCTATCTCTTTCCAGTCCGGAGAAAAAAATCGGAGGCCTTATAACTTGAATTTACCTCGTATAGTGTTTACTTTAATTTTTCGTGTCCGGAGATTTGTTTCAAAGCCTTTCAGCCCAATGTCGGGCCAAGTCCAATGTTTCTCTCTTCTCAAGCCATAGTTCTTCAAGGGTACACCTTGTGGGGCAGATGGAACACTGTAGAAGGTGTTCCATATCCTGAACTTCACCACAGTCGCATTTGTTGTCTCCTTCGTCCTTGAAGCCCCATTTGACTAGGTTTGCTTTAACTGGTGCTACGCCTGTTCTGATGCTGATCAGTGTTCTCCAAATCTTCCAGCTTGATGTACTGCCGCTGGGTATTTCTCGTGAGGCAGGGTAGTCCTTCGGAGGCTCGTTCAGTTCACTAGTGAGAAATCTCTTGCGGAATTTAAGTCTGCTACGTCCACATGAAGAACCAATTGTTCGGGATTCAGGAGATGAGAATCCAGCTGCTTTGTATATTTTCCCAAGTGGAGTGGGTTTCATGCATCCTGTTAGCCTGCATGTTTCATTAAGGACTGTAGTGACTTTTCTGGCATGTGTGGATCGAGACCATACAGGGCATGCATATTCTGCCGTGGAGAAGCAAAGTGCTTGAGCAGTTGTTCGTAATACAGTGGGACTAGCGCCCCATTTACTATTCGTGAGTTTTCTTAAAATATTGTGGTTATCACTGTTAGCATTCAACCGCGATTCTTATACATATATTTGAACAACGCGTTTCAAGAGACAATGCTCTCATCATCAGGTTGTAAAGTCTATGTCATGAAATTAAACGGACTAAAAAGACAAAATACCATCACTAATAGTTGGGAAGTCCATAGAGTAAAACTGAATTAAACCATCACTAATAGTTGGGAAGTCCATAGAGTAAAACTGAATTAAAAGTATATTGGATTGTGGGTCCTCGTCTTACATTGAAGTTGTTGACACAAGTCGATGGCCGTCCCATAGCTACCAAGTAAACTGTCGCACTGTGCCGGCTCGGCAGCTGTTGTGAACTGACGTGCCTAGGTGTTGTGGCGTGGTTACAGCCGTGTGCTTGACGGTAACGCTATGCTATTGGGCGCCTTATTTCCTTATTGCATTGGTCTGCCATCGTTAGCCCCTCGAAACTCCGTCAGTGACAAGCTACAAGTTTAAAGTCGCATACCTACCCTAAAATAATTCTAAAAACCCGCTAAAAAATCTCATTTCTTTAAAATTATCTTGTGCATTTAGAATATTGCTTTGTTTCTTTTCATGGATAGCTATCTCGAATTCCTCTAGTAAATCAAGTTTCCTCCCTTTCTTTTCTACATGCAATATTTCTACGTTATCTTCTATGCTATTAAGGGGATGGCATGTTTCATATATATGGTCCGCAACAGCTGATTTGTCATAATTTCCTAACCTGAACGCATCTTTATGTTCTTTATACCTGATCGCGAATGATCTTCCTGTCTGCCCTATATATTTTGCATCACAAGTTCTGCACTGAATCTTATACACTCCCGATCTTTCAAACTTAGTTCTCTTCTCGCCAATATCGTGCTTAAGGCTATACCTTACTAGGTTATTAGTCTGAAAAGCTATTTTAACATCGTATGGCTTAAAAATATTTGCTATCTTTTGTGAGACTGTTCCGTAGTATGACATCGTGATAATTTTCACTTTCTCTCCATCAGGTTTTTTTCTTTTTGCGCTTATTACTTTTCCGTAACAGTTTTTTAACCATATCTATTCTGTAACCGTTATTCATCGCTATTCTCTTAACGGTGTTAATTTCAGTCTCGCTATCTTTTTCGCTCATAGGTATATTGACGAGACTACGGAAAGCAGCTTCTTTATAAGCCTGCGAATGGCATGAATCATTCGGGATCACGACATCAGTCGTAGTTTGTTTTCTATAAACGGAGAACGCATGTTTGTTGCCCTGCTTTTTTATATTCAGGTCCAGGAACTGTAAACAATTGTCAGTTTCATACTCCACGGTAAATTCTATTTTATTATGTGCGTCGTTGAACTTTTTTACTATTTCCTCAATGTCCTCACGGGAACCTTCGACAAGTAACAGAGTGTCGTCAACATAACGTTTGTAATAAACAATTTTATCCATAATGTTATCGTCAGAAATTAGAACTTTATCTTCAAAAAATATTGTTCCTGGCGGCAACTTTTTGGCAGATTTTTTCACAGTGATCTATCCAGCACGACACCAAGGTATGTTGGTTTGTCCGTATGGTCCAGTTTGTTGCCATTCCAAGTGACGTTCAGCTTCCTGTTTGCCTGTTTTGTCTTTAATTTTTAGTGGCAAGATGCTGGTCCTGGTTTCTGCTACTCCATGTATGGCGATTTGCTCTTTTTCTACTAGATGTTCTTGTAATGGTTGTTTGGGGCAGAAACCATTCGCTTTTACAAACCCAATTGTGATAGATTTATCCGATTTTTCTGATTTACCAGCCATCTTGTAGTTTGAGGTTGGGGTCGCTCGGTTTTCTCTTCTGCTTTAGGAGTCGGGTGTTCTTGTTTGGTTGATGGTTTTTTCCCTTCTGGTGGTTACTTTATGCGGTGGGGCTTGAGCTTCTTGGTGTGCAGCAGATAGTACTGGGGGCGACGGAGGTTCAGCGTGCAGTGTGGATCGTGTCGTTTTGCTGATGGTTTGGAGATGGTAGTGTACGACGTTGTTGACTAGAACCGGGTTGTTTTTACGGGAGAAAAATTACTTCGAGACTTCATTGATGGTCTCTGTGATTTTCGCCTTTCGTTCCGGTAGAACATTGATAAGTGTTGTCGTTATTGCTCGCAGGAAATCATCGATCTTGACATGCAAAGTGTGATTGGAAAGTTTTAAGAATGGGCTTATAATTGTACAATGGTGGTACTTACATGCTACTGTGATGCATCTACGAGGGTTATTCCAAAAGTAAGGTCCGGTTATAAAAATAAAATCAAAACTGAAATGTTTTTTCAAAACAATTGTTTTATTTTCATTCCTTACATCTTTATCTATTTTTCTACATAACTTCCATACTTATTTAAACATTTGTCACATCGTTCAACAAGCTTTTGAATGCCCATGTTATAGAAATCGGCCGCCTGTGACGATAACCAGTCCTTAACTGCTTCTTTCACTTCATCATCTGTGTCGAAGCGCTTGCCGCCGAGAAACTCCTTTAAGTAACGGAACAGGTGGAAATCACTTGGCGCCAGGTCCGGACTGTAAGGAGGATGGTCCATCTGTTCCCATCCAAATTTCTTGATCAGAGCTTGCGTTTCATTTGCAGTGTGGGGTCTGGCATTGTCATGCAACAACAAGATTCCAGACGACAAAAGACCACGTCGCTTATTCTGGATTGCACGTCGAAGTTTAGTCAGGGTAGCGCAGTAGGCGGCTTTATTAATCGTTGTTCCTCTCTCCATAAAGTCGACTAACAATACTCCACGTCTATCCCAGAACACAGTCGCCATAACCTTACGTGTTGAGATTGTCTGCTTTGCCTTGACCTTGACTGGCGATGACGTGTGACGCCATTGCATTGACTGACGTTTAGACTCTGGAGTGATGTGAGAAACCCATGTCTCATCCCCTGTGACAACATTGTCTAAAAGACTGTCACCTTCCTTATGATATCGCTCCAAAAAATCAAGAGCAAAAGCCATTCTTTTCATTCGTTGGGGCTCAGTAAGCAGCCTGGGAACCCAACGGGCACACAATTTGTGAAACTTCAAATGTTCAGACACAATTCTGTACAAAGTTGTTCTACTCACATTCAGAAAATGCATGTCTACGTCTGTAATAGTGAATCGGCGATCTTCACGAATTTTTTTGTCAACCGCATTGACCAAATCGTCTGAAATCACTGATGGTCGGCCACACCGTGGTTCATCGTGCACATTATCCCGTCCTTCATTAAAAGCTCGCACCCACTTGCGCACTTTACTGTCGCTCATTATGTTAGGACCGTACACTTCAGTAATCTGCCGATGGATTTCCGCCGCTGAATTGTTTCTTGCAGACAAAAACCGTATCACTGCCCTTACTTCACAATCGGCGGGCTGATCAATTGTCTTAAACATTGTAAAGTGACACTGTGAACTACACTCAGCAACAGTAACAAAGCGAATGGCGGCGTTTGACGCGCAAGGCTTGCCGGGAGTCGGCGCGCATGCGTGTTTTGTCATTGGCGCCAAATTTCAATAGTTACGGCGAATCGGACCTTACTTTTGGAATAACCCTCGTACTTCAAAGTAGTCCCCTTCTGACTGAACACACCTACTCCAACAGTGTTTCCACTTTTGGAAACATTACTGGAATTTTTTATTCTGAAGCATGTTAAGGATGCTCTCCGTATTTGCCTGGATGTCTTCAATCGAGTTAAATCGCTTCCCTTTCAGTGAAAATTTCAGTTTAGGAAACAGGTAGAAGCCCGGTGGGGCCAAGTCAGGGTAATATGGCGGTTGTGGAAGCACAGGAATTTTGAATTTGGTCAAAAATTCAACAATGGAGAAGGCAAGATGAGCCGGAGTATTGTCACGGTGTAGCACCCAACTCATGTCTTTCCACAATGCAGGCCATTTTTCTGCACCTTTTCGTGCAAACGCTCAAGGACACTTGTGTAGTATTCCTGGTTAATTGTCTGTCCTCCAGGCGTAAATTCATGACGCACAATACCGATAGAATCGAAAAACATCACCAACCTGGTCTTCACCTTCGACCGACTTTTCCGTGCATTTTTAGGTCGTGGTGAACCTGGAGTCTTCCACTACGAAGACTGCACTTTGGTTTTAGGATCGTGTCCATATACCCATGATTCGTCACCTGTAATTACCCTGTTTAACAAATCTGGGTCATTTTAAGTCCGATTAATCAGTTCTTGGCACACTTCAAGTCGGTATTTTCTCTAGTCACTTGACAACACTTTTGGAATGAATTTTGCGGACACTCGACGCATGTTCAGATCTTCAGTTAGAATTAACCGAACTGCATAGAAACTTAAATTAAGTTCATCAGCCATTCCCTAACGGTAAGTCACGACCAGAACACACTAAGTCGCGCACTTTCACAACATTTTCATTCGTTTTTGAGGAGGAAGGACGGCCGGACCGTGGTTCATCTTCAAATGATTCGCGGCCATTTTTAAATCCGCTGAACCAGACAAAAACATTTGACTGAGTCATACAATTATCTCCAAAATCTGTGTTTAATACTTCGTAAGTCTCAGAAGCTGATTTCCCGGTTTTAAATCCAAATTTCACACACACTCGTTGCTCAGTTCTTACGTCCCCTTTCACACACAAAGAATCCGGCAACAAACCCTAACAGACCCGCACTCAACCAGCTGCCACAACGAACTGAATGAAGGAAACGCAGTTTCCTGTCAGAGGGCGTTCAAGGACAAGGCAATGACTCACTCCCCACCCTCCATGTACCTGCCCGCCGAACCAGTAAGCATTAGCAGATCTCTTCTTAAAACTTTCCAATCACACCTTGTACTTTTCGTTCGCCAGTTCGTCGGGGTTGTTCACTGTAGGCGGATCGAAGCACTTGATCAGTGCCGTTTCCCCCGGGGATTTTGATTCAGTGGGCCTTTCAGGGCAGCGTTTTGGTTTCCTTTGCAGCTGGCACATTTGCGCCTGGTGTTTTCTGTGGTGCCTGCATAGGTGACATGATCACCCGCACATCTGCCACATGTGAGGTTTTTTGTCCAGTTTTCCCTAGAGTGTTCAAAACTGTGGCATCTGGAGCACTGTATTGGTTGGGTGGCGGCATATGTGGCGGCTGCACTTCATAAGTCCGAAGCTTGAAGTGTTTGGTAAGGAGTCGATCTCCTGTTGCTTCGTCGCTCGTGATAACTCTTATCATTGAATCTTCATGCTGGGTTTCTCTGGAGCATACTCTAAGCGCCATTAGGAACGTGTATTTTAGGTTGGTTAGTTCTTTCTCGACCTCTTGTGGTGTGATATCGAAGCTGATATTCTTTATGAGCACGCACATTGTGGGTCCTTGTCGGCTGATAGTCGGGCCTGTATTTATACGCAGGTTTTTGTCGTCAATGCGCCCTTCTGGCCTGTGTTGTGTCTTCATGGGTGCTTTTCAGTTCTGCAGAACAGTCCTTTCGCATTATTGCGTCGGTGAGGTGTGGCTCTTCATCGAGTATTTTTAGAGCGGTGTGCAGGGATTTGTGTGTCTCTTTGGAGTCCAGGTTGCGGATAACGACAGTGTGGGTTGTCGGGTTGTTGTTTCTGCCGCTGGGTGTGGAGCTGTCTGCGGTTTTGCTAGTGGTCGGGATGATTGTGCTGCTCTTTCTGGTGGTTGGTCAGGTGGTAGTAATCTTGGATGGACCAAACAACAATTTCAGAAATTGAGTCCGCCTTGATGCAAAACACCTTGTTATTTGTTTACTTGTTTATTTTCCCAAACTAGTTTCGGCCACAAATATCACCATCATCAGTGGTTTTTTTAATCTAAACATGCTGAAAATCGCAGAGTTATACAAACACAGTGACACATTATTACATTTTTACTATTCGTTTTTTGCAATATGGTTTTCTTTGGATACTTTCATACTACCTTATTTTTTGTATGTTATAGCATGTTTTTGAGAATTATTGTCGCAGTTTGCGACATATTTTCTGTGCTTTTTTTCTGTTGCCTTTTTTTTTTCTCAGCTAACGTGTCATCTGCAACTGTGTGAGCGGCTGTTAGTAAACAAAATACTGAAAGGTGAACTTCGTATGTCAGCAGTATACACTTGGGGTTGCGGTAGTGTTGTGAAATCCAGTTATTAGGTATGTACTGGGTTGTTAGTTACTCGTGTACTCACGTTCGTTGGAGGGTATGTAACTGATTCTATACACAGAAAAACAAAACTTTCGCACTGGTTTAGGATCAAGAATATTACGCCATCTTGCTGTTCGTGTGTGTAGCGAGACGTGTATCGGAATTTAACCTGCCCTCTGAAAGACAGCAAAGCTTGATCAAGTGTCAAATGCGCTCGAGGGCTATAAATTTGCTGACAGTTCCAAATAAATTTGTTAAATGTGTGCGTAATAAGAGCAGCTCGATCATTTTTCTCCCTCTGTTTCCTCGTGTCCAATTCATCGACCGAAATGCTCTAAGCAATATTCCTAATCGCTTTTCTGTTATAGTTGATGGAAAAATTGGCCTCCCCAAGACCGAAGTGGAAAACAGCGAAGTCATAGGCTTCCTCGCAGATTTGAATATGCTGCAAAGAACTGAGAGTCAAAACACAGCGTTCACTTCATGCACTGGCCCCTGCGGGATCCCTCCTTAGAGTATTTTCGTTTCCGACCGCAGTCCGTTGATCTTGACGAAGCATCTCCTGTCGTTTAGGAAGCTGTTGACTATGAGGCACACACACACACACACACTTTTCATTCCCACACCTGAAGGGTGGTGGGCGGGCCACTTGAGAGCATCTGGCCTTAGCTTAACATTTTATTGGTCACCTGTTTCTTTATTGATAATGTTCTTACAGCTATATCTTGCATCTAATTTGTTTCCTTTTTTGATATTTAGAGTTCTTGTTATTCTTTTAGAGGTCTTGTTATACATTTTGCATATATTTACAATTCTTGGTATTCCTTATGTACAGGGTCACACACGGGAGACGGACGGTTTTTAATGAAATAATACTCAGCCAACTTTAAAATTAATGCATGTTTATTTACACAAGATCAAAGCCCATTATTTGCCATTTTAGTTAACGAAGTTATTTGTGAAATTTAATGTCATCATGGCGATGTCCATCATTTCGAATGCAGGGCTCAAGTGTCTTCTGAAAATTCTCCATCACATTGACTAAAATCTCTGCAGGGATGGCAGCAATTTCTTGAATGATTGCATTCTTCAACTCGTCCAAATTTCGTGGTTTGTGGTTACAGACACAGTTCTTAAGGTACCCCCATAGAAAAAAGTCACATAGTACTGACAAGTCGGGAGACCGGGAAGGCCAAGGAACATTGCCAAAATGTGAGATAATCCGGCCAGGAAACATGCGTCTGAGAACTGTCATTGAAGTGTTTGCGGTGTGTGATGTTTCCCCATCCTGCTGGAACCAAACGCGTTTTAATGGGATTCGTCGTCTTCTTAGTTCTGGTTTCAAGAATGTTTCAAGCATACGAATGTAACGAACCGAATTAACAGTAACTGTGGGCCCGTTCTCTTAAAAAAAAAAAAAAAAAAAAAAAAAAAAAAAAAAAAAAACTGTTACTTTTCCCGAGTGTAGAGGACGCTGGTGGATAAGGTGTCGATGCTCTGGAGCCCAGTAACGTAGGTTTTGCTTATTCACGGTCCCGTTTAAATGAAAATGAGCTTCATCGCTCATCAATAAAATTTCATTTTCATTCGATCCCAAAATCACTTGCATTCTGTAAGCGAAGTCTTCTCGTACAGCAAAATCAGTTTCCTTAAGTTGTCGTACAATGAGCATTTTGTAGGGATGGAATATTAATTCTTTATGCAAAATTCGTCCAACCGATTCACGATTGATTCGTAACTCATTAGCATGACGTCTAGCTGACCGTCCTGGGCTTGCTTTACCCTTTCAACATTTTCTGGTGTCGTTACTCTACGTCTCGGGCCAGGATGCTTCTTATCCAGTATGTTTCCAGTTGATCTGAAGTTTTCCACCCATCTGAAGATTTTGTTACGGCTCGGAACAGCTCCATGTCGACCGACATTAAACCGCGCACGAAACAATCGCTGCGTAGCAATAATAGACTCGCCACTTTTCACGAAACTGTCATAGACAAATACTCGACGTTGCAAGTTTCACTGCTCCATAGTGACCGAGTAAATGAAATGGCGTCTTGTGTAGATCAGAACTGTCCCCACCACGACCACCTCCCACCACCACGCCCTCAGTACTACGCAGTTCAAAACCGTCCGTCTCCCGTGTGTCACCCTGTATATTGTTTCTATCTTTAGTACAATTATGGTATTTGAATATGGGTACACTTTGCTGCTATGTGTTAACTTGCTGGAATAGGAATGATTATGCGATAAGACTGACAATGAAAATTAAGAATAAAAATAAGATTAACAATGAAAATTTAGTTGTTTAATTAAAATTATCACATAGGTGATACGCAGTTTCTGAGGTTAGAAATACCTCGATGGTTAACAAGGTGAAATATTTATGGTGAAGTTACAGGTATATACATCTATTGTTATGAAAAGGTGAACGAACAGCTTGGTGTCAGTCATGGCCTGTGGCTGTGCAATATTTAGATTGTACGTGTGTGTGTGTGTGTGTGTGTGTGTGTGTGTGTGTGTGTGTGTCCACAATGGGTCGGGATTCGGATCCAGTGCCAGAAGGTGTGGTGTTGTTGTTTCCTGAGCTATTAGTATCATCTGTGCTGAGAGTTCGTGGTTGTGTATTGTGTCTGGGTGTGTTGGTAGTATGTTGTGTACTGTACAGGATGGGCGGTTGGGAAGGCAGTGGGCGTTATGGAATGAATAGTGTAATATTTAGGCAAAGGCCGTTTATTGGGGAAAGCATGTTAGAAAGGGGCTACATAGCCAGGCCTAGGGAGGCAAGGGTGAGCCAGAATGTAGAGTTTGGCGAAACAGTTCGCGAAGGTAGCAGTGGGCGTTATGGAATGAATAGTGTAATATTTAGGCAAAGGCCGTTTATTGGGGAAAGCATGTTAGAAAGGGGCTACATAGCCAGGCCTAGGGAGGCAAGGGTGAGCCAGAATGTAGAGTTTGGCGAAACAGTTCGCGAAGCTAACGAAAGTTGGCTCTGCGAATCGGGCCAGTCCGAGCTGGATGCCGGTTGCGAAAACTAGACCCCCGCCACCGCAGCACCGGGAGAAGCGGGAGATATTCACGGCTACAGGGCGCGCGTCTAACAAGGGGAGGCCGCCAATTGTGAAATTCAGATTCGATTCATACTGCGCATAATAAAAGCTCATGGCCAGAAGTGTATTGTGGCAAAGCACCAAGATGCACTTCCCAGTCATTGTCGAGAAAATCGACAGTTAAAAGAAACCGTTGCAGTGAAATACTCTCTACGATTTACAGTTTCCTACAGCGTCGTGGCGCAGCGGTAAGCGCTCAGGTTCGTAATCCGAAGGTCGCCGGATCGAATCTCGCGCCATGCAACTATTTTTTTCTAGTATTTGTTTTTCGTAATTCAAATTCCCGGCAATCAGTTGCAACAATTATGCATATAATAAGTTGTTGAAAGTCGTTTGTCGTGGAAAAACTGGCGACTTCGAACATGATTATGTTTTCCGCAAACAAAGTTTTATTTAAAAAATGTTATTAATTGTCTTCATAATGTTTACACGTGTAGTTAACGGAAGGCGTAGAAACGATATTCCGAAACGAATACGTATAGTGTAAGTCAAACGTTCGAATTAGAGCAGAGACCCCACGATATATATATATATATATTTGAATTACAAAAAACATATACTAAAAAAAAAGGCTGCATGACGCGAGATTCGATCCGGCGACCTTCGGATTACGAACCGGAGCGCTTACCGCTGCGCCACGACGCTGTAGAAAATTATAAAGCGTAGAGAGTATTTCACTGCAACAGTTTCTTTTAACTGTCGATTTTCTCGACAACGGCTGAGAAGTGCATCTTGGTGCTTTGCCACAATACACCTCTTGCCATGAGCTTTTATTATGCGCAGTATGAATCGAATCTGAATTTCACAATTGGCGGCCTCCCCTTGTAAGAGAGGAAGAGAGAGCGGGCGGCCGGGTATATTCGACGCACCACGCGGCTTCCAACGCCCTGATTGGTCGGGATCGAGAAAACCGTGCGGGCAGCATGGAAGTTCGCAGAGCGCATAGCGTACCCTCATCAGCACATGAGGGCGACGTGTGATCAAGGTGCTCTTCCTCGGTGCAGACTTCCTGTTGCTAGACCGTGGGAAGAAAGAATTTACAGGCGGCCAACACTGCCGGCCGTAATGGAAAAATGTACTTACCGTTTGAAAGTCCATTACTGTCTGGCTCATCCTTTACAGCAGGGATCCCCAAACTATTTTGGACAGGTGACCCCTTTTCCAAAATGAACTGTTACCTACTTTTAAGATCAACCCCCTTATTCATAATGGTCCGCTAACTTAGAACAGCTGCTACAGTGTGTTATTTTTCATTCTTAGGGCAATAGAAGAAGACAGTGAGAATTAGCAATGCTTTAAGGTAGCAGACTATTATGAATAAGGGGTCCTATCCTTAGTTTTTTCCTATTGATACAAAATACTTAGGTACTAAGGTACCAATTGTAAAACTTTGCACTCGGTTAAATGAGTAAAGTTGACTTCATTTTCTCATCAAAATTTAACAAAATAAAAGACATACAATTCACTATAGTTCAAGTTTAATTTATAATGATTATTACAAATTAAGTACTTAAAGAATCTTAAGTAGGAAGGAAATTATATTTAAAAAAGTATTAATTCGCAAAGAGAAAATAAAACATTCAGTGTGATGGATGAACCTGGTGACTATCTACCAATCTAGCTACATCCGGTTCAATATTGGTGAGTTGCAGCCTTAAATCTCCACGTTCGTTGATTTTCAAACGGTTTCTTTGTTTCGACAAAATGTTTGTTACCACACTGAAGCTTTTTTCAACTAGGTTTGATGATGGAAAAGCGATAAGGTATTTTTCAGCAATGTTCCACAATGTAGGATACTGTGTTTCAGTGTTGCGTTGCAACCAGAAAAACTTCTGATAGCCTTGGTTGAACTTCCTGCTTAAGCTCTTCGTCTGTGCTCATGGTAATCAACCCTTCTTGCATTATCACATTGGTTTCTTCTACGACTGTGGTATTGTACAGATTTATTATCCATTGAGGAATTTCTAAATTTAAAAGATCCTCAAACCTCTCCGTAAAATTCTTGTGTAATGCGTCCAAGTGAGTGACATATAATAAAATGTCATCATCTTGAAGCATATCTGGTAATTTTGACAAATGCGGAAACTGCGAATATTCTTTTCTGCCTAAATTTTGTTTATAAAGGATTAGTTTACCCACCAAGGCCGATATTACTGATTTTGTTTTAATCAAGTTAAGATCGTCACCTTGCAGTTGCAAATTAACTTCGTTGAACATTCCAAGTAATAAATATCTGTTTTACAACTGTTCAGATTTTCTTTCAAATTCGGATCTTTTTCTTGTAAAAACTCCAACACAGATTCAAAAATGGCTGAAAATCTTTCTAAGCAAGAGCCTCTTGATAGCCAGCGAACTTCAGTGTGCAGAAGTAATCGAGTAAAGACTTCGTCGTTTTCCTCACATAGCTGAGCAAATAACCGAGAGTTCAAAGAATTGCTTCGAATCTTGTTGATAGCATTTATTACATATTGTAAAGACTTATGCAATCTAGGACTCAGCTTTTTTGCTACTAAATGCTGCCTGTGAACCACGCAGTAAAGTTTACAATATGTTCGGAGGGAAATGTGTATTTGGACTTCGGTTTGTTTTCATGTCTAGGTCTGTTTGTGAAGAGCTGTGTGAGGTCAGGGCAACTTGTTAGTATGCGTCGGTCATAACGGTTCGCGATGTACGTCTAGCGGTTACAGGAGTCAACGATCACACTTTATTAATAATTATAGTACACAGTAATAACTCCAGTTGCAGTTACATTCTCAGCAAGTACACAAAGTCCTTTCGTCCATACACGTATTTTTTCATCATTACTAACTTTTCTACGAGAACATGTATACAATGTAAATGGCATATTACTATATACATAACTAGGTTTACTTTGGGTCTTTAGGTCAATTCCACAATGCCAGGTCTTGTAGGGGTTTTTTTAAGCAGAGGTGGAGCCCCTCCACGCTCACACCGGCATGATGGCCAACTCAAAAGGTCTACTGCCATCTCTGCATAAGGGTTAGTTTTCACTAATGTGAGGTGTCGCAGGATGTGGGTACTTCGATGTTTGCGACCGTCTTGTCAAGGTTAACCATTAATAGCGCTCATCTGGAGATAGATTGGGTCGAAGTCGAACGAAGGGTAGTGGTTTGAAGGGCAGAGGAAAAAGAGCCAAGGGAAAAAAACCTCTGCGATAGTTAGATCGGGTGGTGAGAGCAGTAGCGGATGTCTTGCTGCCTGCGATAGGTCATGCAAGGGTAGGCTTTGTTAGTAGTGGGTATCATGCATATCGATACCTTTGACGTTGTGCGGTGGTGTTGCTCGGAGGCTGCCGCTGGGTGCCGGTGTAGAGCTCTCGTTCAGCGTCGGCAACCTGCAACAGTTAGGTTCGTCATCGTTTTTGTGTCCGTTAGGTCGTATATCGGATGCACAGTGTAGGGTGATGCTGGCGAATTGTTTGTGCGTCAGTGGGCGGGTTCGTCGGTTTCCATGCTGTGGCCTGTTGGTCGGCTCTAATAGCAGCTGGTAATTTCCAGTCAACGTTGCTGATATGCAGGGGCTTGCCGACGTTTCTCGCTTGTTGGTGTACGTTAGTTTACCATAGGTGGCTATGCCCTAGCTAGCAGGGTCTTTGGGCGCTTGTACTTCCACCTATGGTTGTGACCGTAGTTTCCCAGAGTGAAGATGAAAGGATTGTTAGTGTGTCTCGAGTTCCTGTTTAGTCGGGTGGCGTGTTTTCTGAATACTTCCTTGAGAGTATCAAGGCGGTATTCATGGTGAAGATCCACGGTGCGTGTGTAGCGTGGAGCGTTGCTAATGATTCGTAGCACTTTGTCCTGTATGATCTGCAGGCGGCGCAGTCGTGTAGGAGCTGCATATCCTCAGGCGGTAGCTGCGTGTGTCATCAGAGGTGTAATCAGTGTCATGTATATGGTCCTCAACAACCTCCTATTCAGTGTGATTTCCCTGTTGTACTAACACAAAGCCGAATATCACACTAAGTGGCAATACTCTGCAAGTCGTAGATAACTTCTGGTATCTTGGATCTACTATAGAATCAAACATGTCTGTTGACAAGGAAATTGATGCTCGCATTGGAAGAGCTGCGACAACTTTTGGCAAACGTGGAAAAGCGTGGAAGGACCTAGTGATCAACGAAGCAGTGGTATCTAAAACTAACTGCAACAGTATTTCAGCTATCTTGAAGCAGAGACGACTCCGCTGGCTGGGCACGCCCACCGTATGGATCCTGACAGATTACTACGTGAGGTGATGCTCGGATAGATCTCTATAGCCAAAAGACCTGTAGGACGTCCTGTATTGAGGTTCAAGGACTCCTGTAAACGAGATATGGAGAGCTTTGGAATCGACACAAACAGATGGGAGGCAGGGGCTAGCACGAGACCAGAGTGGCGTGATGATATAGCATCTGGAATGTCGAAGCATGATGAAGGCTTGTTAGACAGATTAAGGCAGAAAAAGCTTCGCAATGCTACCACTGCTCCCGCCTCAGCAGCCAGATACACTTGTGACAATTGCGGCTAGAGATGCCGTACTGCCATTGGCTTGACAAGTCATATGAAAAAATGCAACCCATAAACACACGGACACTGCAACAATCATCTACCAAGATGTCGTGATATATATATACCTGTTGAGCATTGGGTAGAGCTGTTTGGGCCTCGCGTGCCCTCTGTTGGCAACGTACTCGATGTGGTCCCCCCATGTAAATTTCCGGTCCAGCCACACACCTAGGTATCTGACTTTCTCTCGGAAACGTATTGGGCGTGTATGTAGTGTTATCGGTCTACGTGTGAACAGAACTGCTTCGCACTTGTCGACGTTTAATACACCATCGCTCCAACCGAGGTTCAGCTGTTCTGAGTGCTGTCTGTATTCGTGAATTGATGTTCTACGGTTTCCAATCATGCGCAAGGATGGCGGTGTCATCCGCGTGGATGGCTAAAGGTCGTGTTTTGTGTTGCTGGGAAGTCGTTAACGTACAGGTTAAACAAGATGGGCCTTAGGATGCTTCCTTGGGGTACTCCAGGGATTTTGTCTGCCTCGTGATGACTGAGTGTTGTGTGCTGTCCTTAGGTTAGTTAGGTTTAAGTAGTTCTTAGTTCTAGGGGACTGATAACCATAGATGTTAAGTCCCATAGTGCTCAGAGCCATTTTGAACCTATGACAGAAGACAAGTGGGAACAAGTTACTAAGGCCTTAGACTCTGGAGGCAGCAACAGGAGGGAGTTATCCCGTACGCACGCTGTAGTAATGCTAGCAGCGCGCGTACCCTGGTGCGCCGAGCCAAGTCGTGCGGGTTGCGTCACCGACTCGCTAGGCGCTAAGCGGGCAGTGCGGCACTATGTTTTCGAATTTTTTCACACTGCTGCAACCCGCCGCCTTCCGTGGGAGCGGAGAACGTATGTGAATTCGCTCGAAGTAATCACAATTTTAGTTTGCAAAACACAGTAGATTTTTTTGTAGTAAAGACAGCCCACTGGTTGCAATTGTTTTTATATTCGAATTGACCATGTCAGTTTTTCCTCGTGTTTTTTTTTCTGAAATGTTTTCCTCCCCATACTCTTATTGCAGTTTAATCACTTACTGTATTTTACCGTAACGAATTACTGAAAAAAATTTTCATAATTTCTTACTGCTTTTAAATTATAATATGTCTTCATACTATAAAATGTTTAAAAGTTGTAGACACGTCTGCTATACAAACTGCTGTAACCTTTCTATCATGTAAAGCAGATGTTACCAATTTTCGCCACTAGATAGCGTGACACCTCATGTCCACATCGTAGTACAGCCGGCGCACACGCCACCCAGTCTGATGCCACCTGTTTCAGTATACACAGGCAGTTCTTAGCGGCAATCTTTAATTTTTAACTAGAAATGACAGTAAAACTTTTACGTAGGATGTTTTATTATGTGACGTGGCCTTTTTGGTGTTAAAATTGTATGACGAGAGCTGTAATGCTCAACCTTTTACGTATGAAAGTACATCTTTATATACGATTATTAATTATCACTGTCTTGTATTTTTCTTACTAATGGGCAACTTTGTATCCCCCTTATTTAAGTAATATAAATTCTGATGAAGACTCCCTTAGTTTAGGAGTCGAAACCATGGTCAATTCGACTACAAAATCCATTGCAACGAGGGGCTGTCTTTATTACAAAAAATTATTTTCATGGTTGCTGCACACAGCTATGTTTAAAGTTCTAACATAGTAGATGTTGTTTGGATATCCAGGGTTCCCACAGAAGACGGCAAGTGTCTTAACCTATGGGAGGGTGTAGAAAATTTAAAGACCTTCTAGGGGTCGCAAAGGGACTTGCACGCGTCAACAGTATTATGTGTTTTCAAAACAAGAACAAGTATTAAGAAACATCAAAACAAAATTACAGATGTGAACAAGTGCAACAAAAAGGCAAAGAACATGGTATGAATGTTGCAAAGTAAACAAACATTACAAAGCATCACTTTAACGAGAACCTGAAACAAGTGTCTTTGAGTATGATGGAACGGAACAAGTGTCTTTAAGTATCGGGTGATCAAAAAGTCAGTATAAATTTGAAAACTGAATAAATCACGGAATAATGTAGATAGAGAGGTACAAATTGACACACATGCCTGGAACGACATGGGGTTTTATTAGAGCCAAAAAAATACAAAAGTTCAAAAAATGTCCGACAGATGGCGCTTCATCTGATCAGAATAGCAATAATTAGCATAACAAAGTAAGACAAAGCAAAGATGATGTTCTTTACAGGAAATGCTCAATATGTCCACCATCATTCCTCAACAATAGCTGTAGTCGAGGAATAATGTTGTGAACAGCACTGTAAAGCATGTCTGGAGTTATGGTGAGGCATTGGCGTCGGATGTTGTCTTTCAGCGTCCCTGGAGATGTCGGTAGATTACGATACACTAGCGACTTCAGGTAACCCCAAAGCCAATAATCGCACGGACTGAGGTCTGGGGACCTGGGAGGCCAAGCATGACGAAAGTGGCGGCTGAGCACACGATCATCCTGCATAAACATCGTACGTTCCAGCAGGTGTTTATCAGCCAGGCTGGGGATGATGCGATTCTGTAACATATCGGCGTACCTCTCACCCGTCACGGTAGCAGTTAACTGACGTTTTGCTGTCCAGCGCCATCTGTCGGACATTTTGAGAACTTTTTTAATTCTAATAAAACCACATGTCATTCCAAGCATGTGTGTCAATTTTTACCTCTACATTATTCCGTTATTTATTCAGTTTTCAAATTTATACTGACTTTTTGATTACCCGGTATAGTCAGAGTTCACCACTGATATCACAAGTGAGAAATACAAAAAATAATTGAATGTATCATTTATGCAAAAAATGTTTTGGTTTTTCCTTTTGAAATGAGATTCAGAGATAAATATCACTACTGGTGAGTCACTGCGGGGGTGAGTGGCGGGAGGCGGCATTGCATTGTGTTGTGCCCAGGGGGAGCGCTCAAGCTGCCGTCGAGAAGGGGGCGTGGTTCCGGCCAAACCCGCTCACTGGAACTCAGTGCAAGAGGGGTATGAGGGGAGTTTCACACGTTTGCACATATTTAGAAAGGGAGTTATCACTAAGGGAACACTTCACTACGCTACTCTAGCTTTTCCACATTAGTTGATATCACAACTGCACTGTTAAAACAAAGGGAGGGCACATGCCTGATAGGTTTTCTACTGAATTGTTTAGTTTGTAATTTTTTTTCTCTTTTAGTTATGGGCGATATTCGCCCTGAGGCTGAGATTCTGGAACCATGGGAGGGGGCAGCCGTAACCGTCTGCAGAATCCCTTTTTGTACAAAGTCCATATAGTACAATAATAAGAATGGCAGTGGCTGGAGTTGTCGTCGTCGTCGGCTGATACTCGTAACAGAGTTTTCATTTCTCTCCTGAGATTTCCTTTGTCACGGTTCAGGCGTGGAAGTGTCGTTGATGGCTTAGCAATCCAATCCTAGCGTGGAACAGGCGGCCACAGACATTACAGCTGGTGGAAGTTGGAGGATGTGGCTGAGCCTGGAGGTGTTTACGTCTCCGGCGTTTGTCATCCGCCATTCTTCGACGTTCCAGCTCAAAGTTTTGAAGAGCATTTGAGGTAACTGAGCTCCAGCGACTTCGATCTTCTGCTATTGTGGACCAGTTACTCGGATCGATGTTCACGTTTTTCAGATTTTTCTTGTACTGATCCTTATAACGATTGAGAAGGGCACCTCGTGGCCTTTTACCTGTGCCCACTTCGCTGTACAGCATTTGGCATGGAAGTCTGTCATTGGTCATCCGCTGGACGTGTCCGGCCCATCTGAGTTGATGCCCAATGATAAGAGCTTCCATGCTATACATTTTTGCTTTCTCAAGAACAGCCGTGTTGGATATGAAGTCATCCCATTTCAGGTTCATGATATATCTCAGCTTCTGTTGGTTGAAGCGCTCTAGTTTCTTCAGATCACAGCAACCATATAGCACGGTGGAAATGACTACAGCTTCGTACACAATCAGTTTGGTGCACAGTGTTACGTCTTTATTCAGGAAGACACGCTTTGTAAGACGTCCAAATGCTACAAGGGCAGCACGTAATCTATTCTCCACATCTTTTCCAGATGAGCAGTTAGATGACAGTATGCTTCCCAGGTAGAGGAAATGGTCCACTTGTTCCAAGGGTGTATCATAAATGGATATGCTGAAATCAGGAACGGAGGAGCCAGGAGTTGGCTGCGCCATAACCTTTGTATTTGGAATATTGATGGAGAGACCAAATCATTCGTACGCCCTGCTGAAGGAATCAACTTACAGCTGCAACTCTGTAGGTGAATGAGCTGGAGAAGGATTGACATCACCATACTGCAGCTCTGTCACACGAGTGGTATTATCGTACCACAGGGTATAGTGGGGTAGGAAAAATGTAGGTAAATGGGTGTGAATACTACGTGGGTAACCCATGGTGGCGTGAAATGTTATTAGAGGCGTGATAACGTCACAGTAGGAGCTGTTTGCCAGCAATCCGCTGTTTGAGATTTCTATCTGGTATGTCTGCGATTGGAAGTTGTGTTTATAGCAATGAAGGGTTAACATCGTAGGTTGGTTCACTGCGTATAGATTTGTATTAACGGTCCGGAACCAGGGATCCGTTAGGCAGGTGGCGTTTGGCGCTTCCCAAGGAAGAGGTTAATCTCACACCCCACAGGGTCGTTTCGGAGGTCGATCTCGCGGCACATGAAATTATAAGCATGTATACACTCATGTAACTGACTTTGGGACATTGTGGTATGTCTTTGACGGTCCTGACTAATGACGACGATGTCTGCCGTATTCCAGCGTACATATTGTCGGGTGGCTGGCCACGCAACACTAAACGCGTGTATTTTGTAGCACTCGAACTGACAATAGGAACAGGCGAGGGGTATAAGTATACGGAATTCTATGGTGTTGGCACGTTTGGATAACTGGGTTCTAGCGAGAGCATAATAATCAAGCAATGTAGTTTCATGTATGGGCAATACTATGTTCATTGATTGTGGCAAGTCGGTGGTAAAATTCTGTAATACTTGAATAAATTGTTTAGGCGCTCAGAGTTCTGAACTTAGTCGTCCTCGTATCCTTAATTCGATTGTGTTACATAAGTTAACGAGCAGCAGTTGAGTGGTCTGTATATTGTGTGACAGAATTTGTACGGCCTCAGAAGTTGCAAGGTTGAGGGTGAGGTTGTCTATTTCGGCTTGCAAAGTCCCGTCGCACAGACTTTTCGGAAGCCTCATATTGATGAAGTATTACTTCTGCAATGCTGCTTATCTGTGTAGCAGATGACAACAAATTGTCCTCGATATGCGTTAGTCGTAATTGCTGGCGTGCCAGCATCTCGTGGTTCTGTTGGGTAAGTGTACCCAGTTGCCTATTTCCTTGTTCCAGTGTTGGGCATCATTATGGTAGGGGACTCCGAACACAGTTTTTAGTATAGTATAGCGCCTCCTGCTTTGAGCCAAGCTCCCTTTATACGGTGGGCAGATACAGTTGAGAAGATATTGAACAGTTCGTTTTGAAGATAATCAGTATTTTGTCTGAGTTCTCGTAACCCAAGCAAGGCTTTCTTTTGTCCTGTCTGCAAAAGCAATGATTCATATTTCAACATTCGATCAGCAGTTTGCTGCATCATTAATTCTTCCTTCATGAGAGGCAGTGCATCGAGTACTGTACTGGTCACTACATGATGAGGGGTGTACCACAGAGTTTCAAGTTTTTCAAACACGACGCCTCACATTGACGGGTGGTCCGGAAACCATACAAACAACTGACAGCAGGAATATCTTCTTCATGGTGTGGTGATGGTTGAGGATGCAGAAGTGGCAACAGTGAGAGACCAGGTGGTGGAGCTCTTGGGTCCAAGTTATCATTATTTATCGTATGGCGTTACCAGTGCAAGTACGCTATTGACATCGTAAATTTACATAACATATAAATACAAATATACATATACACACATACATAATAATATAAACAGAACAAACACCAGTCATTATTAAATCTGAGCAAAGTTGAAATATAATCACAGCTACAATTCGTCAAAAAGTTGTGTCCAAATGTGACTGCTTCCCTTTCGTGTCCCTCGACTCTTATAACTGCCATCTGGTTTCTGCACAAATTGTAAATAGCCTTTCGCTCCCTGTATTTTACACCTGCCACCTTCAGAATTTGAAAGATAGTTCTCCAGTCAACATTGTCAAAAGCTGTCTCTAAGTCTACAAGTGCTAGAAACGTAGGTTTGCCTTTCCTGAATCTAGCTCCTCAGATAAGTCGTAGGGTCACCATTGCCTCACATGTTCCAATATGTCTACACAAAACAAACTGAACTTCCCAAGGTTGGCTTCTACAAATTTTTCCATTCGTCTGTAAAAAATTGGCGTTAGTATTTTGCAGCCGTGACTTATTAATATATTCGGTAATTTTCGCGTCTGTCAACACCTGATTTCTTTGGGATTGGAATTATTATATTCTTGTTGAAGTCTGAGGGTATTTCGCCTGTCTCATACATCTTGCTTACCAGATGGTAGAGTTTTGTCAGGACTGGCTCTCCCAAGGCTGTCAGTAGTTCTAATGGAATGTTGTCTACTCCGGGGGCCTTGTTTCGACTTAGGTCTTTCAGTGCTCTGTCAAACTCTTCACGCAGTATCGTATCTCCCACTTCATCTTCATCTACATCCTCTTCCATTTCCATAGTATTGTCCTCAAGAACATCGCCCTTGTATAGACCCTCTATATACTCCTTCCACCTTTCTGCTTTCCCTTCTTTGCTTAGAATGGGTTTCCATCTGAGCTCTTGATATTCATACAAGTGGTTCTCTTATCTCCAAAGGTCTCTCTAATTTTCCTCTAGGCACTATCTACCGTACCCCTTGTGAGATAAGCATCTACATCCTTACATTTGCCCTCTAGCCATCCCTGCTTAGCCATTTTGCACTTCCTGTCGATCTCATTTTTGAGACTTTTGTATTCCTTTTTGCCTGCATCATTTACTGCATTTTTATATTTTCTCCTTTCATCAATTAAATTCAATATTTCTTCTGTTACCCAAGGATTTCTACTAGCACTCGTCTTTTTACCTACTTGATCCTCTGCTGCCTTCACTACTTCATTTCTCAAAGCTACCCATTCTTCTTCTATTGTATTTCTTTCCCCCATTCCTGTCAATTGTTCCCTTATGCTCTCCCTGAAACTCCGTACAACCTATGGTTTTGTCCGTTTATCCAGGTCCCATCTCTTTAAATTCCCACCTTTTTGCAGTTTCTTCAGTTTTAATCTACAGTTCATAACCAATAGATTGTGGTCAGAGTCCACATGTGCCCCTGGAAATGTCTTACAATTTAATACCTGGTTTCTAAATCTGGCTTACCATTATATAATCTATCTGAAACCTGTCAGTATCTCCAGGCTTCTTACATATATACAACCTTCTTTCATGATTCTTGAACCAAGTGTTAGCTATGATTAATTTATGTTCTGTGCAAAATTCTACCAGGCGGCTTCCTCTTTCATTTCTTAGCCCCAATCCATATTCACCTACTACGTTTCCTTCTCTCCCTTTTCCTACTACCGAATTCCAGTCAGCCATGACTATTAAATTTTCGTCTCCCTTTACTATCTGAATAATTTCTTTTATCTCATCATACATTCCTTCAAT
The DNA here is from genome assembly GCF_023864275.1 of Schistocerca cancellata. Lineage (NCBI taxonomy): Eukaryota > Metazoa > Arthropoda > Insecta > Orthoptera > Acrididae > Schistocerca > Schistocerca cancellata. Next base: position 43,050,288 of record NC_064637.1, read on the forward strand.
TTCTTCGTCATCTGCAGAGCTAGTCGGCATATAAACTTGTATTACTGTACTAGGCGTGGGCTTCGTATCTATCTTGGCCACAATAATGCGTTCACTATGCTGTTTGTAGTAACTTACCCGCATTCCTATTTTCCTATTCATCATTAAACCTACTCCTGCATTACCCCTATTTGATTTTGTGTTTATAAGCCTGTAGTCACCTGACCAGAAGTCTGGTTCCCCGTGCCACCAAACTTCACTAATTCCCACTATATCCAACTTTAACCTATCCATTTCCCTTTTTAAATTTTCTAACCTACCTGCCCGATTAAGAGATCTGACATTCCACGCTCCGATCCGTAGAACGCCAGTTTTCTTTCTCCTGATAATGACGTCCTCCTGAGTAGTCCCCGCCCGGAGATCCGAATCGGGGACTATTTTACCTCCGGAATATTTTACCCAAGCAGACGCCATCATCATTTATCTATCCATACAGTAGAGCTGCATGCCCTTGGGAAAAATTATGGCCGTAGTTTCCCCTTGCTTTCAGCCGTTCGTAGTACCAGCACAGCAAGGCTGTTTTGGTTAGTGTTACAAGGCCAGATCAGTCAATCATCCAGACTGTTGCCCCTGCAACTACTGAAAAGGCTGCTGCCCCTCTTCAGGAACCCATGTCTGGCCTCTCAACAGATACCCCTCCGTTGTGGTTGCACCTACGGTACGGCCATCTGTATCGCTGAGGCACGCAAGCCTCCCCACCAACGGCAAGCTCCATGGTTCATGGGGGAGAGCGTCCTTGCACAACGCTGGCAAAATACTTCCCTTGTTGGAACTGGTATTGGGTCCGGCAAACGCGATGCGGCAGCGCAAAAGCGCAATACCTCTTCGCGTACCGTTGCCAAACAAACAGCTTCAAACAGAGGGGAGGCTGCTTTGACTTCTCCTTCGATGCGGGTGTCAATACGGCGTACAAATGCATCAATTTCACACCCTTCCGATTCTGAGCACAAAATTCTATTTTCACTGGCATTTTCGCCTAGCTTACAGGTACGACAAGATACTACATGTATGCGACCTGCAAAGGCATCAAAATCCTCATTAGGCTTCTGCCTAAGGGTTAATAATTGGTCTCTGTAATACCCGGCACCTCTGGTATCAGAGCAATGCGTAGTCAATCCGCGGGCCAATACTTCAAAATCATGCGTAGTCACACAATTCGTCCACTGTTTCTGTAAACATTTGAGCTTCCCCTGTTAGCTTCAATTTGGCTACATTGGCCAACAGACCAGTCTGACAGGCACAAGTGCGACCCACATCACGAGTATTTTGTAGGAGCACAATTGCGTTGGACTTCCCAGAAAATGTGGGAATGAAATCAGCCGCAGGAAAATTGGTTATAGTCGCCATGTTAGCAGAAATTGTGGTATTTGCAGTAGAGACAGAATTGTGTTAGTTACCACGGTTTGAGCATTTGTTACAGGGATGGAGCTAGCCACAGATACGGAAGTTCGAACACTAGCTTCCAGTGTTTGCTTCAAGACGCGGTTTTGTTCAAGTAGCTGTTGATTTTGTGCAAACAGTTGGTGCATTTATGGCTTCCTATAGCGGGTCTTGAGTGGCTGGTGCCTCTGCGGGAGTATGCCGTTTCGTCGCTCGTGTTCCCATCGGCATGTTTACAAATTTAACACTATCAGGACTGAGCGCGAGTGTGGACGCTCAACCGGCTGGTACTGAGCGATTTCACAGTTTTTCTGAATTTTCTTCAGTAGATTCTACAGCACAGAAAATAGATCGCTCTTTTGCATTTAAAAACTACGTCCTTTCCCTTCAGAGTACTGCAAAGAAATAAACATTTACGTTAGTGACAAGGATTGTATATTAATTTCACAGTGAAAAAAAAATTACGTTTTACGACCTCTAAGGGGCATAGGATTGAAGTTGTTAGTTTTAAATGAATAACTGTTGAAATATGAACTTTTATTTTATTAATAATCACACAGTTACATTGGCTTTTGTATGAAATATTTCGAAACATTTTGGAAAACAAAGCCCTACGTCACAGGTTTCACAATAATATAGCGTGTGTTTCCTTGAAACTTTACCATATCTGGCCTTGCTTGTTTCTGCGCATACTTTGCACCTTCCCTGAGGCCAGTTAGACAATTTTGTGGGTGGAATTAATTTTGGAAAATGTCTTCCGATTAGTCTGTTGATGGGTGAACTATTCTGAGAAGTGAATGAGTCTAAGGGGCCACCTTCGTGAACCAAGTTCTCTGCTAACTCTGTGATGATGTATTCAACCAGATGTTTGCTTGTATTTCGCGACGTTTTGTACAAAATGTATGAATTTACAGTCATGAGCATGAAAATGTGAAAGAAAACTTTTTTTCCACCACTTTATTTGTTTTCGTTCAAAAGGATAGTACGCCATTAGCTGGTCGCTATGATTCACACCAGCTTTTTTACTATTGTAGTCCAAAACACAGTCTGGCTTCATTTTTTCCACCATTCCAAATTTAGTTTTTACACTGATATTTGTTGCCGTCATTTTATGCTTTGCTGTCAAAAGAAAAACGTCTCTGTTGTTCCATTTTACAAACAGTAAGTAATTTCGTCTGCGATACGAAAGTTTTTTTTTTTTTCTTCAATTTCTGGCCAATGCCAACAAGATCCCTTGGTAGTCCTTTTCTATGTTTCTGCACAGTACCAACTGCCTTAGTTCTTTTCCCCCACAAATAATCCAGTAACTCAGGGCTGGTGTAAAATCGGTCCATGTATAATGTGTGAGCTTTATTATGAAACTAATGACACAATCTGTCTACAATGTGTAAAATGCTGTTATCGGCATTAGACTGTTTCCCAAAATAAATTTCACAGTTCAGGACGTACCCACTTCCACTTTCACATAGCATAAAAAATTTTACGCCATATTTATTAGGTATTTTAAACATAGCTACACAACAGCAACGTTCCACGTAATAAAATTATAAACAGCCGACCAGTTGCAATGGATAAAGAATTCTTTACCTAGGTTTCAACAAATTTAAATTTGTCTTCTTCAGAAGGTGGCCTAAGGACAATGAACATCATAGCTTACATTAGAAAAGTATGAAACTGAAGTCAAGAATAGATTTTAACATAAATGAGAGAGCTCTTGCATTAGAGAAATATGAGAACGACGACTGGTACTTACAATTTTACATTAGTAAGGACTAATGTACCATCGCCGTTTTTACAAATGTCGGCGTAGATCCATTTGTCACGTAAATAAAAATTAGTACATGGATCTTGCAGAGCTCAGAACCGAGTGAGTGTAATCGGCCAGCGTGGTTACACTGCGGCCAGGGCAGGTGGCGCTCATGTCGCGAACCACGTGCCAATTGGCGTACAAAAGCAACGTGTAAATTATCAGTATTAATAACGTCCTTAGATAAAGTAACAATAAAAATAAGGAAAGCGTTTAACACTCCCGTTATAACAGTATGGGAGCCTTGGTACAATTAATGTAGTTATACATCAAAAAGGCAGGTGGCGGTTACGCCGAGAGAGTTACGCACAGTGGCATATACAGCCAAAATATAAAAATTACATTACTATGTTAGTGAAGCCCAGAAACGGTATATATGTCAGAACTTTAAAATTGACAGTAATGGCTCTTAAGACAGAATTACGAACCCTGGTCCACAATCGAGTTAATACACATTCGCAGGGAACCAACGTTTTAGAGCCAGACAAAATCACATAAGGGTCGATTTAGTGGCAGCCATACATCGTGAGAAAACCACATTACATAAAGGGTAGTGAGCTTAAAACATTGAAAGTGCATCATAGCTTCCTGAGAAAATAGACCACTACGGTTACCAGCATTAATGTTATACCATAAACAGTACAGGTTTAAAGCCTTCGAAAAATTGTCTACAAGCAAGGTCGAACTGGTCGTTCAGTATATTACCGTCCTTGAGCTCTAGATGTTTAAAAATTTGTAACTCTTCCCACAGATCTAATCTACGCCCTTTGACTTCTCTGTGTAGGATAACCGTGTCTTCTAACTGTTTAGGCGTATGACCGGCTATCAAGAGGTGTTCAGCAAAAGTAGAGCTGTGTATATTCGCTCCTTTTTTACCTAATAGGCGTTCTTTATATCTTGTTTTCACAGCTCTGCCTGTTTGACCAATATAATATGAAGGACAGTTATTACAGGTTAGTTTGTAAACACCTCAATTGGAAAACCAATCGCTGGCAATCTCTACAGTAATATTTTCGCCTGGCTTGTAAGCCTTTCCACTTTGGGTCACGCATCTGTACCTTATTAATAGGATCGTGACCAACCTGGTTTTTAGGAATATATGTTGCGTTATCTACGAGATGTAACATTCGTAGAATTGACAAAAATCTCTCTCTTGGCAGACACTTTCGCGCAAATTAGGACTGCAACACGGGATTTGTTGACCAGTAGTCAGACAGTTTTGGTTTCCTGACTAGGCACATATGCAAAATAATACCAAAAAATTTATATAGTTCACTGTTTCACTGTTGTCCACTTACGCCACACTGCCTGAAGCTTCAGTTTTCTTGTAGCACTTAGTGTCTCTATTGTCATTCTAGCGTAGCGGTTTGTCTCTCGTTCGATCAGTCTCACCAGTTCTTCATCGAAAAAGTACGTGAAACAATCAAACACTAAAGAATGTTGGTCAATCCCATCTTGAATTCCACAGGATTCAGAAAAAACAGGAAGCTGGGGAGTGATTGTATCGTCATCTGTCCACTGGCCAGAAGAATATGGCAAATTGCTATGACCAGTTGTGTTTGTTGTGACAACGATGTCAACAGCCTCATCTTCAGGTCTTCCTGACGGTTCCCCGTCCGAGGGATCGTTTTCATCTATAAGAAAATTCGTAAAAATTATCTTTTTTCTGACCAGGAATCAAACCACAGACTTACGGAAAATTCGGACAAAAAATAGCCTACCATCACTAATGTCAAAATCTGCAATTTCTTCATCTAATTCTGAACCACCATTGTTGAATAAAAACTCTTATTCCTTCATCTCGCAAGGCCATGACGAAAATAAAGCGCAAAGCTATCAGCCAACAACAATCTAAAGTTTCGAACTGCCGCGCGCCTCCAACAGTGACATATGCTGCCATCTACGAGGGCTATCCACAAAGTACTCGTACATTACGTTTTGTAATTAAAAATAAAGTATTGGAAATTTTTTTTATTATATACAGATTAAAGCCACACTTAAATACTACTTTTCTACATAGTTGCCATTTAAATTAAGGCACTTATCGTAGCGATGGACGAGCTTGGAAATTCCTTCGTCGTAAAATTCGGCCGCCTGCGCCTTCAACCACGTGGTTACCTCTTCTTGAAGCTGTGCGTCGTCATCAAAACGCTGCATAGCCAGCCACTTCTTCATTGCTGGGAATAAGTGGAAGTCGCTCGGTGCCAGGTCGGGACTGTACGGCGGATGAGGAAACAACTCCCACTTAAAAGATTCGAGAACTTCACGAGTGGCATTTGCCGTGTGGGCCCGGGCGTTGTCGTGAATCGGCAAGATCTTTGAGCCCAACTTTCCCCTGCGCTTGTTTTGTATTGCTCTTCTGAGGTTGTGAGAGTTTATTGTAGTGCCTCTTTCCAGGAAATCCACAAAAATCACACCTTTTCTGTCCCAAAAGACAGTCGCCATCATCTTCCTTGCCGACATTGTCTGCATGCATTTCTTGGGTTTTGGGGGGGAATTTGTGTGCCCCCACTGCATTGACTGCAATTTTGTCTCGCAGTTCACATGCTTAACCCATGTTTCGTCACCAGTAACGATGCCATCGAGTAATGAGTCGCCATCTTTCTCGTAAGCGCCCAAAAACGTTAACGCTGCAGCCATCCGCTGATTTTTGTGAATCTCAGTCAAGATTTTTGGTATCCATCTTGCACAAAACTTGTGGTAACCAGGCTTTTCGGTAATGATTTCGTGCAACAAACTTCGCGAAATTTGTGGAAAACTCATAGAGAGTTCCGTTATTGTGAAATTACGGTTTTCACGGACCGCGGCATCGACTTTTTCGACAAGTTCGGCAGTCACCCATTGACGCACTGCACCTTCAGTGTTTATGTTGTCCCCATACACTTCACAAAGCTGCCGATAGATTTCTATCGGTGTACAGTTTTTTGCAGTCAGAAACCTTATTACAGCACGCACTTCAGACTACGCGGCATTTTCAATTGACGCTGACATTTCAAACTGTCACAGTAACTCGGCGGAGTACAGCACGAACCTCTCTCTAGCACGGCAGGATGCCGGCTGAGTGGCGGAATGCCATGACACCGAGATGGCCGCGCTAGCCCCGCCCCTAACGGACACAATCGGAAATGTAATGTACTTTGTGGATAGCCCTCGTATAATTTTTGTTGGTACTAGGATGACCAGAGAATACTTTTAAACCCACAGAATATGAAAGTCATGCGCTGGGAGTCGTTAACATCGCTGATAATCGGCCGACGTAGGAACTACGTCGCTCGTCTCGAAAGTGTTAAGGAACGCTAGTGACCAAAAAAAATAATTGTAATGAAAAAGGACGGCCACAAAGTTTCCTAATTCAGAGGTGGGCGATCGACGAAGTTAACGTTGAATGCATCGCGGCCACTTAATAGTAGTGGAGTCGGCGCGACGGCATGGTGGAGTGGCAGTGGCCGGTCCCTCGGCAAAGGCAGCGGCAAAGGCGTTGGCGACAGATAACGGCAGTCCAGCCGGTCCCGCAGCGCAGGCCCCTCCAACTCATCAGGCAAAGGCAACGGGAGGAATCGTTAGCGATAGGATTTCACCCGGAACAAGTCCCTTCCACTCACCCCCGGTTTTCCCGGTCTCTGTTCGGCGCCTGGGCGTCGTTTCAGTTGACCCACGTGGTTTACCGCGTTCGGCTGCACTCGCTCGGAGTGAATGTTAAATCAATATCTTGCCAGGTCTTAAATTTCGCCAGATAGTTCAAAGACACGTTACAAAAAACATGTTTGCTCTGCTGTTACCCTAAAATAAACGTGTTATTAATAAGTGAATTAGTTAATGAAAATTTGTCCTTATTGCCCTTAAATAACATCACGTTTTTTTTTTTTTTTTTTGTTTTCTATTGCTCGCGATGCTATCAATTCTCTATAAATATTTTTATTTCTTTAATAATGCAAATTGATGTTATATTACCATCCAGAACAACTTAAATTTCTTATCATTACTGAATTTCATCACAGTGTAACGTGTGTTGGACTGTGACGATAACAACTTTGTTGTAGCTTCCAGTTTGCGGAACTGGGAACTGGCGGCTGTTTAGGGGAGGGCCTTACACTATGGAGAGGCGTGGAGGGGGGGGGAGGGTGAATGGGCTATGCTTTTGAGTAAGTCGTGATTGTTTTCGGAAGGCACGGGGGCAAGTCGTGGGGGGGGGGGAGTTCGTCCGTGACTGACTGTCTGTCTGAATTGTTCGTCAAAGAGGTTGTCTTGGGGAAAACTGTGGGCAATTTCGTTGTCGTTGGTTGTGGGTGTATTGTCGATTGTCAGTTTCTATTTCCTGTCATTGTTTTGTCCTGTGAGTGTTTTGAATTTCGTTCAGAACTGGCGTCCTTGTCTGTGGTAAAGTTGTTTGCACGTGACGTCCCACTGGTTATGTCGGTGTTCCGGGACAAGTCGTTTTATTTTCGCATTCGGGCCTGTTCCATAGTGGTTTGAGTTCTGGGTTGTTTGTCCGTACTATTTCTGCGTGTAGTTGTCTTTTACATCTGATGAGTATTGGTACGTCAGGGGGTAGATGAAGTTTCCAGTGCTCAATGGTCTTGGTGGGGATGGCTGTCTCAATGGCTGTTTTTATTGTGTCCACGATTCTATCGTTTAACTCGAAGTCGTCAGTCAGTGGTGCCCGTAGATTGTTGTTTATCGTATCTTGGTGTTCTTTCCAGTCTGCTTTTGAGTATAGTCGTATAGTTCTGGAGGTTTGCAGGGTAGGGGGAGGGTTTACTGCAGTTGTGCTGAAGAGAATGGGGAGGTGTTCGCTCGTTATGCTGTCTCCTACTGTCGCTGTGGTAATGGTGTCTTTCAAGCTGGGACTGTGTAGGATGTAATCGGGAAGTGAGTTGCCACCGTGTTATAAAAATACCTCCACTAACAGTTAATTAGTTCAAAAATTGTCACGTCGCGCACTCAAAGTATGATCTGGTTATCACTGTTAGCATTCAACCGCGATTCTTATACATATATTTTAACAATGCGTTTCAAGAGACAATGCTCTCATCATCAGGTTGTAAAGTCTATGTCATGAAATTAAACGGACTAAAAACACAAAATACCATCACAAATAGTTGGGAAGTCCATAGAGTAAAACAGAATTAAAAGTACACTCCTGGAAATTGAAATAAGAACACCGTGAATTCATTGTCCCAGGAAGGGGAAACTTTATCGACACATTCCTGGGGTCAGATACATCACATGATCACACTGACAGAACCACAGGCACATAGACACAGGCAACAGAGCATGCACAATGTCGGCACTAGTACAGTGTATATCCACCTTTCGCAGCAATGCAGGCTGCTATTCTCCCATGGAGACGATCGTAGAGATGCTGGATGTAGTCCTGTGGACCGGCTTGCCATGCCATTTCCACCTGGCGCCTCAGTTGGACCAGCGTTCGTGCTGGACGTGCAGACCGCGTGAGACGACGCTTCATCCAGTCCCAAACATGCTCAATGGGGGACAGATCCGGAGATCTTGCTGGCCAGGGTAGTTGACTTACACCTTCTAGAGCACGTTGGGTGGCACGGGATACATGCGGACGTGCATTGTCCTGTTGGAACAGCAAGTTCCCTTGCCGGTCTAGGAATGGTAGAGCGATGGGTTCGATGACGGTTTGGATGTACCGTGCACTATTCAGTGTCCCCTCGACGATCACCAGTGGTGTACGGCCAGTGTAGGAGATCGCTCCCCACACCATGATGCCGGGTGTTGGCCCTGTTTGCCTCGGTCGTATGCAGTCCTGATTGTGGCGCTCACCTGCACGGCGCCAAACACGCATACGACCATCATTGGCACCAAGGCAGAAGCGACTCTCATCGCTGCAGACGACACGTCTCCATTCGTCCCTCCATTCACGCCTGTCGCGACACCACTGGAGGCGGGCTGCACGATGTTGGGGCGTGAGCGGAAGACGGCCTAACGGTGTGCGGGACCGTAGCCCAGCTTCATGGAGACGGTTGCGAATGGTCCTCGCCGATACCCCAGGAGCAACAGTGTCCCTAATTTGCTGGGAAGTGGCGGTGCGGTCCCCTACGGCACTGCGTAGGATCCTACGGTCTTGGCGTGCATCCGTGCGTCGCTGCGGTCCGGTCCCAGGTCGACGGGCACGTGCACCTTCCGCCGACCACTGGCGACAACATCGATGTACTGTGGAGACCTCACGCCCCACGTGTTGAGCAATTCGGCGGTACGTCCACACGGCCTCCCGCATGCCCACTATACGCCCTCGCTCAAAGTCCGTCAACTGCACATACGGTTCACGTCCACGCTGTCACGGCATGCTACCAGTGTTAAAGACTGCGATGGAGCTCCGTATGCCACTGCAAACTGGCTGACACTGACGGCGGCGGTGCACAAATGCTGCGCAGCTAGCGCCATTCGACGGCCAACACCGCGGTTCCTGGTGTGTCCGCTGTGCCGTGCGTGTGATCATTGCTTGTACAGCCCTCTCGCAGTGTCCGGAGCAAGTATGGTGGGTCTGACACACCGGTGTCAATGTGTTCTTTTTTCCATTTCCAGGAGTGTATATTGGACTGTGGGTCCTCGTCTTACATTGAAGTTGTTGACACAAGTCGATGGCCGTCCCATAGCTACCAAGTACGCTGTCGCACTGTGTCGGCTCGGGAGCTGTTGTGGACTGACGCGCGTAGGTGTTGTGGCGTGGTTACAGCCGTGTGCTTGGCGGTAACGCTATGCTGTTGGGCACCTTATTTCCTTATTGCATTTGTCTGCCACCGTTAGCCTCTCGCAACTCCGTCAGTGACATGCTACAAGTTTAAAGTCGCATACCTGCCCTAAAATAATTCTAAAAACCCTCTAAAAATCTCATTTCTTTAAAATTATCTTGTGCATTTAGAATATTGCTTTGTTTCTTTTCATGGATAGCTATCTCGAATTCCTCTAGTAAATGAAGTTTCCTCCCTTTCTTTTCTACATGCAATATTTCTACGTGATAACAACTGCTACCTCGACTCCATAATGGATTATATTAAATGAAAGTATGATCTTTTTATTGCGCGACCAAAAGGTCTTTAATGTGGCAGGTATTGCTACATCAATTGGTTACAGTCACTGAAGAAAATTAACAATAATATCCCTTTTCTTGTATTTGCAATCCAACGACGATCTCGCTCTGACTTTGGCTCGTAATTTAAAATGTTGTCCAGGTAGCATGACTGTCGCTGTTTGTGCGAAAGGCACTCGGATGTTAATTGCGCCGACTTGAAGAACTTACGAAGACAATCTTTCAGGATTAATTTGATGATTTATGTTTTTCATTGCAATGTGCTTCATACTTTTTTAAACAATGGTCACTTGAAAATAATTCTTGACACCAACTTTTCACAAAAATTCACGTTTATTAAACTTTTTATACTTTCGCATGTTCAGAAAATTACTTCATCATACAATTTTGCAGCCGTTACTGCTCTTAATAAAACTCACAACATTTTTCATTGTCCACAACTCAGACTCATCTTTCCATTTCCATCACAAAGTCAAGACTGTTTATATTCAACACAAAAACTTGACTACTCTGTACGCTTCCGCGCCAAAAATCGCAAACCAGCATAAAAGATATCAATGAGTACAAAGATATTTACACTAGATATTATATCGATTTCAACATCTCAAAATATCGACGTACATACATATAAAAATGGAACCAAAGTTGAATACAATGACAAATATGAAACATTACGTAGAAAAATATTAATTAATCTACGGTATCGAAAAATAGGGTTGGCGGGTGGTAATGGTTTCGCAAATAAAAAACCATTACAGTGTCCTACGAAGGTGTATGTCACCATCGGTATTCTCGTTATGTTTTCCGTGGCCAGGAAGTCAAGCAGTGCATCGCCGTTTCTGTTGATGCTAGGAGTTCATGTCTAGCGTTAAGGTCACTCATTAGGATATACAGGGTTATTACAAATGATTGAAGCGATTTCACAGCTCTACAATAACTGTATTATTTGAGATATTTTCACAATGCTTTGCACACACATACAAAAACTCAAAAAGTTTTTTTAGGCATTCATAAATGTTCGATATGTGCCCCTTTAGTGATTCGGTAGACATCAAGCCGATAATCAAGTTCCCCCCGCACTCGGCGCAGCATGTCCCCATCAATGAGTTCGAAAGCATCGTTGATGCGAGCTCGCAGTTCTGGCACGTTTCTTGGTAGAGGAGGTTTAAACGCTGAATCTTTCACATAACCCCACAGAAAGAAATCGCATGGGGTTAAGTCGGGAGAGCGTGGAGGCCATGACACGAATTGCTGATCGTGATCTCCACCACGACCGATCCATCGGTTTTCCAATCTCCTGTTTAAGAAATGCCGAACATCGTGATGGAAGTGCGGTGGAGCACCATCCTGTTGAAAGATGAAGTCGACACTGTCGGTCTCCAGTTGTGGCATGAGCCAATTTTCCAGCATGTCCAGATACACGTGTCCTGTAACGTTTTTTTCGCAGAAGAAAAAGGGGCCGTAAACTTTAAACCGTGAGATTGCACAAAACACGTTAACTTTTGGTGAATTGCGAATTTTGTGCACGAATGCGTGAGGATTCTCTACCGCCCAGATTCGCACATTGTGTCTGTTCACTTCACCATTAAGAAAAAATGTTGCTTCGTCACTGAAAACAAGTTTCGCACTGAACGCATCCTCTTCCGTGAGCTGTTGCAACCGCGCCGAAAATTCAAAGCGTTTGACTTTGTCATAGGGTGTCAGGGCTTGTAGCAATTGTAAACGGTAAGGCTTCTGCTTTAGCCTTTTCCGTAAGATTTTCCAAACCGTCGGCTGTGGTACGTTTAGCTCCCTGCTTGCATCCAGAAGCTTTAAACTGCGCATACCATCGCCGAATGGAGTTAGCAGTTGGTGGATCTTTGTTGAACTTCGTCCTGAAGTGTCGTTGCACTGTTATGACTGACTGATGTGAGTGCATTTCGAGCACGACATACGCTTTCTCGGCTGCTGTCGCCATTTTGTCTCACTGCGCTCTCGAGCGCTCCTGCGGCAGAAACCTGAAGTGCGGCTTCAGCCGAACAAAACTTCATGAATTTTTCTTCGTATCTGTAGTGTGTCGTGACCATATGTCAATGAATGGAGCTACAGTGAATTTATGAAATCGCTTCAATCATTTGTAATAGCCCTGTATTCGTGGAAAGTGGCCACGTGTTGGAGGAAGGCTGTCGGAATTTCTGTGCCTGGGGTGACATAAAGACAGGCTATAAGTAGTCGGCGGCGTCTGGGTCGTGGGGCGGTGATCGTTACCGCTTCAGGGTTACTGAACTGGATAGGGAGCGGGCTTTCTTGTGCCGCGAGAGATTTTTTGCGAGTATCGCAGCTCCGCCCCTGCCGCCTGGTCGATATTTCACGTAACTGTCTTAGTCTCTGTGAGAGGCACCCACATGCCTTGCTCACACTGTGGTATCAAGCAGTCAGGCCTGCAAGATGAGTGGTCTGCCAAGCGAGTGGACTTATTATTTCTCGAGTAACATCAATGGCTGATTATGAGCTCTAGTACACATAATTAAGCTACAAATTATTCTCCTGTTTGAATATTGCGCAACGGAAACGGATAACGCTCATCTGACTGTTAGGAATTTACACAACTCTGATTGTTCACTACGCTCTGGCAATACCACATTTTCTTTCTTACCCAACGGCTTTGATCAACACGTGGCCATCGCACTGAATATGAATGGCGCACACATTATAAATTCTGGGTATCATGACTACACACTATTCGAAGAACAAGGCCACCAATCTTTTTCTTTTCACTATCTTTTTTATTCCGATAAATTCTATTATGATTCAAAGATAACCTAAACACACCATTACATTTTACGTAACAATTACACATGAGAAACTCCGCCCAGTGGGCATGGCTTTACATTGGTGATTGTCTATTTTATGGTCTCGTAATTATCTAACACTACACTGCACTTTCTAGATAGGATGGTGGATCTTTTGCTATATCTCACACTTCGACTCTCACACCCATCATCATGAAAATTTACTCCAGGCCGAGCGGTACAAAAAGGAACATGCATAACCCACTGCCTCTGAACCTATCTTGCTACTCTCCCATGCAAACCACACATACTTAAATTACATGAAATGCATCACACTGGCAACACTGAATACATCACAAAGAATAGTCACAACGTTAGAATCACTTCACTTTCAGCTTTCCCACTTCAATTAGGATTCACCCCAATTTCACACGACACTGCCCCACTTCGTAACTTTTCTTTCCTACTACGAACTCTGGAGGATATATGCACGTCTTCCTGTGCAATACAAGCCAAATGGCGTTGCTGGATAGACGGCTGACTCACCTTGCTTCTCTCTGAGTATTATAGTTTGAATCAAGCGTTACACGGAAACATAACACGCAAAGTAATACTAAGATCATATTCGTCACACACGCGAGTTCTCAACTGATACCTTGGACGAGTACTTCTCTTTATCCTTTGTCTCATACACAGATTGAGACTCACACAGTACTCACCACGTGGAAGTGCTCGTCTCTAATTTCAAGTCCTGCACACGCCATTTCTTAAATATTTCCAACTTATAGTACACACGCCAGTAATTCAGCTTATCTTTAGCACTCGGAAGTATTTCAACTTGGTACTAGCACTCGCAAGTATTTAAACTTATTGCTACACGTGGTTTCATTGTGACCGTTTTTTGCTCACTTCCGAAGATTACTATGATCCCCTTAATTTACCTGCCTGTCATTTAATTCTCCCCCCAAAAGTTCATGAAATAGAGAAATAATTATTCCAAACTACTCTTAAGTATTTCACATGCATACCATCTCTCCTCTCTTTTGTCTTTACGGAGCACACCTAAGACAGGTGTTAGTAACACAAGATCCAGCGCCAGAGTGCTGAAACATGGCCGTTCTTCAGGTCGTGTCGCACTTCCGCCGAGGTGGGGGAGCACCATGCTACCGTACTGGACAGCCACATTTCAGGCGCTCAAAGCTCATGTAAATTTCATCTCTTTGGTTCCACTAAAGGACCGTATCACATATGATCATATATTGCACATTCACTATCTGCGGTTAGCAGACAACCATACATTCATTCATTACAGAAATCTCACCAAATTGGATGCAGGGATATATTTTGTGGGAGTGCACATGTGCTCAATTAAATATATAAATTGTCCTTCTTTCCAACACTGGTATCTGGCTTCGATATGTTAAGTGAAATTGAGTTATTATTACAAAAAATATGTTGTTCTGACAAGAATAACGAAGAATGTTGTACCTATTTTCAATGTCGGGCGGTACTGTACCCTTTCATCTGTTAATGTTGGTGTTGTGTGACTGTTTGGTCCATATCTCGGCTATGCCAGCGATGTCTATGTCCTGTCCGGTTAGGATGTCATTTAACAGGTTTTCTTTTTTTTATTCCTGATGCCTCCTGCATTTACGAAAATCAGGTTTGAGGTGTGCCTGTTAGAAGATGTGTTTATGGTGAGTCTCGAGGGGGGGGGGGGGGGGAGTTGGCGGGGTCTTTAAGTCCTGAGTGTCTGCGCATAGGAGCGGCGTGTCATGGTGGTCGTAACTTGTTGGCTGGTCTGGCTATAAATTATGTCTTTGTCAAAGAAGCGTTGGGCCACTTGTCTGCGTATATTGCTTCATCTTAGCGCCCTTGGAAAAGGTTGGTCAAAGTGAAGGTCATGGCTTTGACCAAGTCATTGATATTCAGGACTTCTCCTTGGGAGGTGGGGGGGGGGGGGGGGCAGAAGATTTCCTTCTCTGTCATCTTGATTTCGATCAATTCAGTAATGACGCTATCCCAAAATTTCGGGATGTGAGTTAAGATCGTGGTTCTATCATAATTCATGGTGTGCCCAAGTTCCGAGCAATGTTCTGCTATTGCCGATTTAGTGGCTTGTCGTAGCCTGGTATGCCTTTGGTGCTCTTTACGCCTTATGTCCACGGTCCTGGTGGTCTGGCCAATATATGAGGTGCATTCACGGCTGATGAATGTGCGGCCACGGAGAGTGTCTTTCATTGTTGGAAAAAGCCAAAAGTCACTAGGAGCCAGGTCAGGTGAGTAGGGAGCATGAGGAATCACTTCAAAGTTGTTATCACGAAGAAACTGTTGCGTAACGTTAGCTCGATGTTCGGGTGCGTTGTCTTGGTGAAACAGCACACGCGCAGCCCTTCCCGGACGTTTTTGTTGCAGTGCAGGAAGGAATTTGTTCTTCAAAACATTTTCGTAAGATGCACCTGTCACCGTAGTGCCCTTTGGAACGCAATGGGTAAGGATTACGCCCTTGCTGTCCCGGAACATGGACACCATTTTTTCAGCACTGGCGGTTACCCGAAATTTTTTTGGTGACGGTGAATGTGTGTGCCCATTGAGCTGACTGGCGCTCTGTTTCTGGATTGAAAAATGGCATCCACGTCTCACCCATTGTCACAACCGACGAAAACAAAGTCCCATTCGTGCTGTCGTTGCGCGTCAACATTGCCCGGCAACATGCCACACGGGCAGCCCTGTGCTCGTCCGTCAGCATTCGTGGCTCCCACCTGGATGACACTTTTCGCATTTTCAGGTCGTCATGCAGGATTGTGTGCACAGAACCCACAGAAATGCCAACTCTGGAGGCGATCTGTTTAACAGTCATTCGGCAATCCCCCAAAACAAATCTCTCCACTTTCTCGATCGTGTCGTCAGACCAGCTTGTGCGAGCCCGAGGTTGTTTCGGTTTGTTGTCACATGATGTTCTGCCTGCATTAAACTGTCGCACCCACGAACGCACTTTCGACACATCCATAACTCCATCACCACATGTCTCCTTCAACTGTTGATGAATTTCAATTGGTTTCACACCACGCAAATTCAGAAAACGAGTGATTGCACGCTGTTCAAGTAAGGAAAACGTCGCCATTTTAAGTATTTAAAACAGTTCTCATTCTCGCCACTGGCGGTAAAATTCCATCTGCTGTACGGTGCTGCCATCTCTGGGACGTATTGACAATGAACGCGGCCTCATTTTAAAACAATGCGCATTTTTCTCTCTCTTTCCAGTCTGGAGAAAAAAATCGGAGGCCTTAGAACTTGAATGCACCTCGTATCTGGCACGGTTCTTCCTCAATACGACAAGATATTTTAAACACCATTTAGAATGAACTAATTGAAAAACCAGAAGTACTATAATTGCACGTAGAAACCAGAATTACAAGTCTAATACATGAACACGAGCCAGATGCTTTGTTGACTGAACCTGTGACTAAGAGGCATTGTCATTAGAGAAATATGAAATAATTTTTTTTTTACCTCCACATATGAGGCACTGAGAGCACAAGCGGACTAACCCCGGAGAAGTCAATATGGAGGAAACAGGTCTCATAATACGGGCCCACAAATAATGTATGTTTGTGATACATTGCAGCCTTGTAACATGCATATGATGTAACTGTGGTTTTATTGAACAATATTTTGACATAGATAAATTACAAAAGTACTATATAGTAGAATATTAGCAGTTTTGTTGTGGCTTAGTCCATTTTCGCTCCAAGTAGTTGAACATTCTCAATGACAGGTCCGTTAGTACGCTGATGCATGTGACAATAGTATTCATTACTAGTATACATTGTACACATTACATGTACCATTTTACATTGGTTTCTGTAATGTTACGCATTGTGTTACATTTCAAAATCATCCACAGGCAATGTTTCTACAGCATTTGATGACGTTTGTAAAGTTTTGTAGAAATCATGATGAAGTGGAGGTACATACGGAAGCAAACTTAGCAGATCCTTCTTTTTTGCCTCTGTAATTACATTTCCATTAGGATAAAGCAGTTCGAGATTGCTGATGCATGTGGATGTTCGTTTGGCCACATCAATTTCCTGAAATGGCTCTTGGTTTTGGTTCGAGTATTTATACAATATTTTGAATCTGTTGGTTGCTTCATACCGCAGCCACTGTATGTTCAACCATTGTACTTTACAATTGCCAGAAGACATTTTTCGATTCGTGATGTTTCTTTCGAGTTGTTTTGTTGAAAAGAAACATTCCGCATTCATATTAATTACCTTGAATGGATTCCTTTTTCTGGCACTCACTACCACATCATTCCAGTGTTTAGGACGGTAAATATTAGGAAAATACTTTTTTCGTTTCTGAACTAAGCCAAAATCCTGATCACAGGGCAGGTACGAGTGTCCGCTAACTAAAAATTTATGGTCTATTTCCTTCACAGAGAACTCTGAGCTGTTGACAATGTATTGGCACAGTACAGCAACCTTTATGTTTCTATTCTGGCCTCCGCACTGATCAGAGTACATAATTAGTTTTTCAGTCCTGACAAAATTGCGTATGAAGTACAGCAAACAAGAACCAATTTCTTGTGGCCCTCTCGACGCAATGGATTCATGCCACAGAAACATGTATACATCATCATTGTGCATATTGTGGATGCCAAAGCAATATGTCCACAACTGACGTTTGTAATAGCAAACTCCAGTTGAGATGATCGGTGTAGGCAAAGTTTTCATCAAATCAAATGTTATCACTGTAACGTTACCATCTGATTTGCTAAGCAATGTATCACTATGTAAACCTGCCCGTGCATACTCAGCTTTTTGCTGATGGAATTCACGTTCTGCAATTAACTCCGTCCTCTCCTTATCATTATCGGCAGCTGTTATTTTTACCTGCAAAGCATCACATGTTCGACAAGAGTCGGACACTGGTGGATGAAATGACAAATTGAAGTTTTCGTAAAAAATTTTGCGGAAAATAAAATGAGAAACGGGCATTTGCTCCTCTGCACAGTACAGTGAATACATGACTGATAAATTTAAATCTGGTCCTAAATACTTTCTACCGTTATTTTTATGATACGCATAATGGCTTTCATACGCCGGGAATTTTTCTATGAAACGTTTTACTACATCAACTTTGTGGCGAGGTGTTTTATTACCAGGTTCACCTTTACCTCTACCATCACGAGGAGGGGTGGCTTTTTCCCCTTTATTCTTGAGTACCCTATCGATTCTTCCAGCAGATACGGCTAAAGTATTCTGAAAGAATCTTTTGCACACCCTCGTTTCAGACCCATTTGAATTGAGCAAGTAATACAATCTCGTCTTCTCCCTACGTGAATGTTGCTGACCTACGTAAGACCGTGCTTTATCAACGACTTTAATCATGGTAAACAGGAAAGCCGACTGCAGATCGTGGCTGCCTAAATTATAAAACTCATTGAACACTTGTTCCTGCTGTTCTTCGTTGATGTGTTTGTGGCACTCATACCGGCACGTACACTCGCTGATTTTCCGCAATTCCTTTCGAGGTACAAGGTTACCCTTACGGTTTACATACTCTTGACCTAGAGCTCTCCGTTCTTTCCTAACGTTACGAAGCCATTTACCTTCGTTTCTAAGGCGCTTCTTTCCTCGGCTCCGTACCACGGCATCGTCGTTCGTCTCTGGCACGTCCTCTGGAACAGTTGTTGCTGCAGCCGTGCTCGCTCTCGCGTCTCCCGGCACGTCCCCATCGGACGCAAACATCTCTGTAATAACAATATCCATCCCTCAATGTAATATTAACTACACTACAGTAATGGTCAACGTGTGCATTGGTATCCACAGGCGAAGCAATTGCTCAACACAACTCGGCGGGCGGTAAAACATTGTTGTACACATAACATTACAAGTGATCGTTACTTGATTACACAAAATAGCAATACATAAAGTATTGTTTGTATGTCATTCTGTTTTCGTATGGAAAACAACCTGCATTTTCTGAACAAAGTCACCATTCGAGATACGGTACATCTAGACGTGTTTGCATATGAACGCGTTAGTGTACAATCGACAATGTTATCCCCAAAAAAGGAATGGAACACAATACAAACTAACCTTCCAACTGCTCCTCCACGCTTTTCGCAGGGGCTGCCATGCTGATCAACTGAAATACACGTCCACGTGGTCACTGGTCCAATACGTTGTTCCACACTAAATACACAAGTCTTTCGTTCGCCGGCGTCACGCGCAATGGCAGTGGACGGAGAGCATAGAGCACAAATGGACTATGACGCATAGTCCACCCCTGCTCTCAACGGTATCTATCGGCGGTTGAGTGCAACAGCAATGTTTACGTTGCTACATTAGACAAACCTTCAGATAAACAAACAGATCAACATGCATTGCATAATACTCGTATACTGTTATCACAACATGTCAATACCTCAAATTCACAAAAAGTGTGGGTTAGTCCGCTTGTGCTCTCAGTGCCTCATATATTGACGAAAAATACACTGTGATCATTGCAACATCTTCCATCTATACATTACACCAACCGAACAGCATCTACTCTCTCGCCAAACAGAACAAAAACTGCACTCGACATCCTCTCAACAAGTACTGCTTTCAGCAACCTCTGAACCACTACTGCCCCAGTGGAGGCGGCGGAATAATTATCTTTGGCGCAATCTCTGGCGCTTTGACTCAGTGTAGCCACCTTTCAACGTACCTAAAGAAACAGGTCGGCTTGTAGGCAGCGATCGTAAGTGCCTCATCCTC
This sequence comes from Schistocerca cancellata, assembly GCF_023864275.1. Taxonomy (NCBI): domain Eukaryota; kingdom Metazoa; phylum Arthropoda; class Insecta; order Orthoptera; family Acrididae; genus Schistocerca; species Schistocerca cancellata. The sequence continues at coordinate 43,070,112 of NC_064637.1, forward strand.
GAATCTCTCCATAAACAGATTTGCCACTACCGCAGGTCAGGCACTACCCATCGCCACTCCTTCAGTCTGTTTATTAAAATTGGCCACCACATAGGAAATAATCTTCGTCGGTCCGTTATGGATCGTGGGTCACTGCCGGCATAAACTTCTTGATGCAATAATTTACCAACAACCGTATGATTTGTAGAAGTTTATTTTATTTTATGAACTTCTATGTGCTACCAGTTTCGGCATTACATTGATGCCATCCTCAGGCCCCACTCGTCATAGCCGTAAAATCGCTATACACGGAAGGAGCCACGTAACTGGAGCCGTGAATCAAATGGTCCTGCAACAGATCTTGGTGGCCAGGCGACACAAGCTGACACGAATTTCAGGAAAGCGATTTCAGTCAACCAAAGTCTTGGAGTTACTCTTCGTCTTCTGGCAACAAGAAATTCATTTCTGAGTCTTGCGTATTTATTTCACTTTTCGAAGCTAGCAATATCTCAAATAGTACCTGAAGTATGTGGAGCTCTGATGGAAGTACCGAAGGATTATGTAAAGGCAAGTAAATGAAAAACATCGTTAAATAAACATCTTTTCCGAATTTTATTATTTGTCAATTACATTACATATCTCATATACACAACTTCTTAAATTGTTACCACTGTCTTCATAACTCGTAAATGTAACAGGGGAATTATTACTTCTTGATGATGATGATGATGGCCATGCCACAGCCACATTCATACCCACTGTCGACTGCTGACTGCTGACTTTCCAAATATCCTACATACTGTTTCATTAACACTTCATTAAGCAAAGGCATTGTTTTTGCTCTTTCTAACTCTGGCAGTTTCCGTAATACTGATGCCACATACTGCCCATATGTACTACATTCATCGTTCTTGTTTTTGCAGCACGTTGGTTAATAATAGAGACGCAATATCTTGTAGGGTTGCTGCATATCTTTTTTCTCGCCCATCCTTCTAATTTTTCGTGGTGTACTGGAAGGTCCAGCCGCAACATCTTCATCTTCATTTATGTCATCTGGCGATTGTACGAAAACCTGAAATCATATTTCTTTCTTTCATATACCTGCGACTGAAAACGACCGGCGTGAAACAGCATGTTTGTTGTCACAGATTCTTCAGTTCCCTCATTGTGTCGGAGCAATTGATGGGAAACAACCTGTTACAGTGCCCTGTTAGTAGTAGAAGTGAATATTATAATTATAAACGTTCATTCAGCGTTGTGCTGCTTGCTGTCGTCGATGCCGGCTACAACTTTTTCTACGCAGACATCGGCTGCCAAGGCAGAATATCATATGGCGGTGTGTTCAAAAACGCGAGTTAATTAACAAAAAGAATCTTAACTTGCCACAAGCTGAATGCTTACCAGGTGGCACGAAGGCCCTACCATATGCTTTTGTAGCAGACGATGCTTTTCCCTTACAGGAAAACATTATGAAACCCTGCCCGGGTAAACGTGTTAAAGGTGCAAAAGAGAGTTTTTAATTACAGACTTTCTAGGTCCAGAATGGTTGTTGAGAACACTATCGGCATTATGGCTTCAGTTTTTCGTGTGTTTAGAAAAACCAAGTTGCTACAACCGGAGAAGGCGAAATCTGCCACACTTACAGCTGTACAGCTGTGTTTGTCCACAATTCGTTAAGGCGAAATGCTGAGGCAAGGAATCAGTACACCCCACTTAGATGCTTCTACTCCTACGAGTTACAGACAGGTGACATGGGGACGAGATGACACTGCATCAGTTTTCATTGCAGCACAGAATATACCAAGGACAGCTGCTTCCACGAATAGACAACTCCGAGACGAGTTTGCTAACTATTTGTTAAGCCCACAAAGAAGTGTACGTTACAAAATAACTATTGGTGAATGTGACTGTATACCGTAAAATACAAGTAAAGATAAACAAGCATAATTTTCGTACCTCGTTTTCCACTGTATCTGTTGTCTCCCTCGGCTCGTGGACTTCGTCCAAGAACTGCAGAAGCCGATAACCGAACCAATTGGAATCATATGCAGTATCTGCGCCACTACAAGATGGTCTGCTGGAAATAATTTTTCTTTTCTCACGCCTGTAAGCAACCATGAGTGGTCGTATCTTTTTCTCTTCACTCCCCTTGTCGGTGCCAAAAGCTGCTGCAATTTTTGTAAGTGCATCGTGTTTTTTGACTCTGTTTTTATATTCCTTGCTCGGGACGTTCCATAAGTAATCCTCCCCCTGGTACAAGGCAATTAAATCAACACTTTGCTGTCTTGATCATTCCAGTACTTTAGAAAAATAAAGCGAAAACGACACTATAGTAAACACAACACTACTTAAATCGAAACTTGCTTCCAATGGTGTCCACATCAAGCAGCCGGAAACAGGTTTTGAAAACATGTTTATCACTTTGGGTCCTGAGCCATTGAGCGCGGGTATCTACCATAAAGACTGGCTGATTTTAACGTATTTTAAACTACTACAACTCGTGAAAGGTTTCAGTTATAGCAATAAAATTACTCTTATTGAAAAAACCTAGACTGTCTTGTTCAAAACCATATATTATACCTTTCTCTTGAATTAATACATACTTTTGACAAGCGTTATTATTATAACATTGTTTTTGAAAAAAGGAAAAATTGGTCAAGGGTATATTCACTGTATTGTCTAGAAGGAATTTTTATTTTACACAAAAATTGTAGTTATGATGGATACAGTATGTCTTATCTACAGTAACCTCCTGTAACTATTTTAGGATGCAATTTTGCTCTTTGTGTGGTAAATTTTGAACCACGGCATTTTGCACAATGCTACTTTACATTCACTACACTGGTAGCTTGTGTCTTTTCGCCACACTTTTCCAGTCAGTTTTTTTCCTCTCAGAGAACACACTACACACTGTTTCTTACCTACTTCTGTCTTAATCTTTTCCAGAAAATGATTTCCAGTTAATAGTCTTGAAAGTACAGATGGACCAGGTCGGGGTTTAAGATCTTTGCTTTGTGCAAGATCTGCACAGATAACTGTCATGAAGTGAGATGTTGTGAGGCGTTTTCCAGTAACCTTGTTGTATAATATGCAGGAATTTACAATCACCATTAGTATAACAAGGAATGCTAACTTTCTCCACCACTTCACAGTTCGATGTTCAAATGCGCCATATGACAATCGCTGATCTGATAATCAACACCAAACTTGTTTTTATTGTAGTCCACTACTCAGGCTGGCTTTGACTTCTCTCTTCCTCTCTGATCAGTGAAAGTGACCATCTCAGCAGTGTGCCTTGTACTTATCATATGCACATTTCTTTTGTCCTTCCAACACAGTGCTAACACATATCTTTTACGCCTGAAAATACGAGGGTCAGTCAAAAAGTAATGCCTCCTATTTTTTTTTCTACGTTTAATTGTCAGGAAATTTAAATGCAATTACATAGGTTGAAAACCACAACATTGAGGATCATTTTGTCATTTTTCAATGTAATCTCCGCCCATCTCTACAGTTTTGGTCCATCTTTGAACAAGGGCATGTATCCCAGCACGGTAAAAATCACAGCTCTGCTTCCTAAGCCATTGACGCACGGATGTTTTGACGGCCTCCTCATCTTCAAAATGAATCCCACGATGAGCTTCTTTTAGTGGCCCGAACAGATGGAAGTCTGATGGTGCCAGGTCAGGGCTGTATGGGGGATGAGGCAAAACTTCCCATCCAATTTTGACAATCTCGTCAGAGGTGTGACGACTGGTGTGTGGTCTTGCATTGTCATGCAAAAGAAGAACATCTGCCATTGATTTTGTTGGGCGAACTCGCTGAAGACGTGCTTTAAGTTTGTTGAGGGTTGTGACGTATTGAACAGAATTTATTGTGCATTCCTGCTCCAAAAAAATCAACCAGAATCACACCCTCTGTATCCCAGAAAACTGTTGCCATAACTTTCCCTGCTGATCGCACAGTTTTGAATTTTTTCTTCCTCGGCGAGCTTGTGTGACGCCACTCCATTGACTGCCTCTTTGATTCGGGTTCAAAAAAATGCACCCATGTTTCGTCCCCGGTCACATTTTTTTTCAGAAACTCATCTCCCTCCAAACGGAAGCGCTGCAAGTGTTGGGAGGCTATTGTTTTCCTTGCCTCTTTATTCTGATCGGTTAACATTCTTGGAACCCACCGTGCACAAACTTTTGAGTACCCCAATTGTTTAATAATCGTGATCACACTGCCTTTACTAAGAGAAATAATGCGACACACTTCATCTGCAGTCACCCGACGGTCACCACGAATGATGTCATCAACTTGCTGAATGTTGTGTGGAGTCACTGCACTCACCGGCCTGCCGCTCCGCTTTTCGTCAGTCAACGGTGTTTGCCCTTCAGCTTTCTTACAACGACGAACCCATCGTCTAACAGTGCTGACATCCACTGTCACAACACCATACACCTTCTTCAGTCTTTCATGAATGCGTATGGGCGTTTCACCTTCTGCATTCAAGAATTCAATCACACAACGCTGTCTCAAACGAACATCGATGTCGGCCATCTTACAAACTTCTGCTGTGCTGCCACCTGTTGACACAGAAAGTTACTACTGCAGTGGATTGCAGAAGAAGGTTTGAGGAATGGCGCCAAATTCAAATTTTTCACTTAACTTGATTTCTTTAAGTAGAAAAAAAATGGGAGGCATTACTTTTTGACCGACCCTCGTAAGTTAACCTCGCTGAAGGTTCGGATCTTTTATAGCACGAGGCAATCCCTGCCGAGATTTTCTTGTCGTACCCACAAGAGCAGTTTTTGCAGCTTACAGTTCTGAAAAAAGTATTGGACTTGTGTAGAATCTGTCCGTAAACAAAGTGTAGCCTTTTCCTGACAGAGATTTGCAAGCAATGTCTTTACCAGACTCACTGTGCCAGACCTTTCACTCGCGTAAACAGAGAAATTCCAGATGTAACCTGTGTCAGATTCGGATAGCATGTACAGTTTCATACCGAATTTATTTGGTTTTTGTGGCATGTACTGTTTGAAATACACACGACCTCGAAATTTACAGATGCCTTCATCTATTGTAATTTTTTGAGATGGTGTATACACACGCTGGAAATTAGCACACACGTTGTCTAGGAGGGGTCTGACCTTGTGCAGTGGGTCACAGCCAGTTTCTCCTTTCCTCTTAGCTAAGGAATTATCACTAATGTGGAAGTTTCTCAAAATAGAAATAAATCTGTCACGGCTCAAGATGTTTGGACAGAAATTACACGACACAACAGGGTTCTTGGACCAGTGCTCTCATATACGTGGCCTCACACTTACACACACATATTGACTACAATTGGCAGAAACTTCCTTATTTCCATAAGTGTAACTCCTTTCCACTTTGATAATGAGCAGGTGGGTGAAAGGGAATTTGTGCTTCATAATTTCCCGATGCTTTGTTGAGCATACAGATTAGTTTGTTCGTTTATACGAGGGTTGTTTTTTAAGTAAGGGCCGTTTTTATTTTTAAAAAAAGATACAAATACTTTTGTAAAAAAACTTTTATTTTCTGATTCTACACACTTTACCTATTTTTCTACAAAGTTGCCTTGTTTATTTAAGCACTTGTCATACCGTACAACTAAGTTTTTAATTCCCTCTTCAAAGAATTCGGCCGCCTGCTCCGACAGCCAAGAGTTCACGGCCGCTTTCGCTTCATCGTCGTCATTGAAGCGCTGCCCGCGAAGATGGTGTTTCAGGTACCGGAAAAGGCGAAAATCGCTAGGAGCCAAAAGAATCAATAAAATCCCGAGTCTTTTGAGAGGTGTGAGGCCTAGCGTTATCGTGCAGGAGCAAAACTCCTTTTGTCAGCATGCTGCGCCTTTTGTTTTGAATTGCTCTGTGGAGCTTCTTTAGAGTTGCTCAGTAGACATCTGAGTTGATTGTCGTTCCTCGTGGCATAAAGTCCACTAGCAAAACACCGCGCCGGTCCCAGAACACAGTTGCCATAATCTTGCGCTTTGACAGCGTCTGTTTGGCTTTGACTTTGACGGGTGAGGTTGTGTGTCGCCATTCCATCGATTGTCACTTGCTTTCGGGAGTGATATGGGATACCCATGTTTCATCTCCAGTAACAATTTGACTCGACATGTCATCCCCTTCTTCCTCGTAACGAATCAAAAAGTCCAATGAAGTGGCAAATCTCTTCCCTTTGTGGTCCTCTGTGAGGAGTCTGGGTACCCACCGAGAACACAGTTTCTTAAAGTTAAGGTTTTCAGACACAATTTTGTACAAAACCGATCTCGAAACTTGTGGAAATTCCAAAGAAAGAGTGGAAATTGTGAATCTTCTGTCCTCACGAATCTTTGTTTCGACTGCAGCCACCAAATCATCAGTGATCAGAGGGCCGGCCTGAGCGTTCTTCGTCATGGACTTTTGACGGCCATTTTTAAACTCTCTAACCCATTGACACACTTTACCTTCACTCATTGCATTCGAGCCATAAACTTCTGTTAACTGACGATGAATTTCTGCAGCTGATAGGCTTCTCGCGGTCAAAAACGTATCACTGACCGTATCTCTCACGCGGCGGGCGATTCAATAATCGTAAACATTATAAAGTAGCACAGCGATGCGTACACGTCAGCTACAGAGCTGCAACTTGCATCAATGTGAACGGGAAGGATACCGGCAAGTGGCGCGGTGGCTTGTTGCGGCGTCCGCGCGAACTACGGGACTATACGCGCGAACGGCCCTTACTTAAAAAACAACCCTCGTACAGATATCTTATTTATTTACACGTACCCACAAGCAGAGGAGAGTGGGAGCTAATTGTAGAGGATTTCAAGAAGTGGATCTGTTATAACACTATAGGAGCAATGGACGGAAAGCACATCCGTATTAAATGTCCACAAGCTAGTGGATCTCACTTTTTCAATTATAAATCCTTCAACAGTATCATTTTATTTGCCATAGTAGATGCTTCCTACAAATTTTTGTATGTTCATGTAGGAACTAATGGGCGTGTTGCTGATGCTGGAGTGTTTTCAAAAAGCAAACTACACGAGTGTCTCATTGACCGATCTATTCTCTAACATTCCTGAAGGCAGGAAGCTTGGGAACACAAACAGTACAACTCCAATGGTAGTACTGGCAGATGACGCTTTTCCTCTGAGTTATAACATTATGAAGCCATACCCCTTAAAAGGAATTACAAAAGAAGAAAAGGTTATCAATTACAGATTGTCACGAGGAAGAAGATTAGTGGAGAGCAGCTTTGGCATTCTTGCAAGTCGTTTCAGGATTTTTCTTACTACCATTAATCTGCCTCCAGAAAAGGTTACCACAGTTACACTGGCTGCCTGCACATTGCACAACTTGTTAACTGAGAAAAGAAAACACTTGTACACTCGTCAGGAAACAGCGTCTGCCGTAGTAGGAGACTGCACTTATCTGGAGACACAAAACACTGAGGACCTACAGCGAATGGAACCAATATTTTGCCAAGCTGCTTCTGGACGTCGAGTACACGGGAGAGCAGTTAGAGAATACTCGAGGACATTTTACAATGGCGCTGGGAAGGTGCCCTGGCAACATAATCACATTTAGTTACGTAAAATGTAAACAAATGCACACACCTCAAACATTTCTTCGAACGTTGCTGTGGCACGTTCACTTTCACTTTCTGTGCTTTCTATGTTGCAAACACTCTCGTCCGCCTCTGTTGCCTGGTCGAGAAATTTGAGCATTTGGAACCAGTACACTTGCGGTGTATACGCCGCCTGCGCACTGGCTCCACTTTTGCTTTTATGCATCTGCATATTAGTAATGAAAATAATGTAAACTACTTATTGGTTACGTAAACATTATTGTATGCTTCGAGTCGCTGCAGTGAACAAATAAATGAAAATCATTTGTATGACATGTAAACTTTACTTGCATAAATAAATATAAATGAATATGTCAATACGTACTTTTGCTTTCTCGTACGAGTAGCTAGTGCGGAGGGCATTTATCTTCCTCTTGATATCCTCAGCCGTACATCCAGACCGTATGTCACGGCTAATAATCTCCGCAATATGTTTGTAACTCTCCAGTCTTCTTAATCTATTTTTATAATCAGGGTGCCTCACATTGTAAAGCGCCTCATCCGCTTCATACATTTCTATTAATTTCGTGGTAGACGCCGCACACCAATTGTATTTTGCGGCCATGTGTACAAACACTAAAGATGACAGAACGCTCTAGCGATGCTGGCGCTCCGCGTGGTAAAATATCGCATTGCAGTGAACAGAAGACAAGCGATTTCTTTGATCAAATCTACGGCGTCGCCCTAGATTTGATCAAATATTGGACGACATTTGTCAGAGTTCTCTATTACACCATCAAATATCTTTGACAAAGATATTGGACAAAGAAATTTGATAGTGTAATACCGGCCTAAGTGCAGTAACATTTTGGTAAATTAATGCTCTTATTTTCTGTGATATTTTGGATTCGAACATTTTTTGCAAGCAAACTTTTCAGTATATTATCAACCACAAAACTGTGTATAATATCTTGACTAAAATTTTGTTTCAGTTAAATGTTGCTTCAAAGTAAAAGAATAGATGTGCCAAATTTCATTGCAATCCTTCCAGTAGTTTCTGATATGTGTTCCTGAAAGCAGGAAACCTTAAGTTGCAGAAAAATCATTTTAAAGTCTGGATGAAATGTAAAACAAAAACAAAAATCTATCATACCTTAGCTAAAATTGCCCATATCCATATTCCATTTCTCCCTCATCATCTTCTAGAGCTCTTTTAGCTTCTCTGCTCCTCTGCCTAGCAATTTTTTGTATGTTATGGACTGTAGTCTCTGCCTTCGTGATTCTTTGCTTATCGATGATCTGCAGTATCTGCTCAGTGAAGACCCCAGGTGTGAAGCCCAACTTGCTGCGGATGTGAAGTCTTGCCACATTCCCAACATTAAACACTGCTGCAGCTTCCAAAGCAGCAATCTTCACCACCAAATTGCAAACAAACACAATCTTTGGACATCTTTTCCAAATAAGAGCATTGAAACTTTCATTTTGGTTCTGTGTTTTCCCAAGCAGACATTTTTCTAGCAGTTCTGGTGAAGCCAGTGCTCTAAACGTTGGTTTAATGGCCATTGAAACCTCATAAGGAAGGTTATTTTTATGGGTATAAGCTTCCCCACGTTCCTTACTTTTCAAAAATTTGCACCATTCATAGAACATTACCGGGCACCCAGAATCAGTTAATTACACATTTTTGAACACAATACATAAGTTTTTATCATGGCTGACTATCCACGTCCAGTCCACGTACTCTCAACAGCAGTTCAACGTCTAGTAAACAGTCACTATTTCGAGTCCCTCCATTTGCTTTTGAACAATACAATGCTACATCACTCTTTGCAGCCGGCCACTGAGCTTCCAGGCCGTATTTGCTTATTCTTGGCAGGTCGCGCTGAACACTTGCCAGTGCCGACGAATTATCTCCCTTCCAGTTTCGCCTGCACAAACAATAAATGGGTGCAAATGGGTGCAGTATCCCATGCTCACGCCCTGCTTTAAAATAACGCGTGATCGAAACGGCTGGAACAAGTGCCTCCAGACTTTCGTAAAATTCTGGTGGTACTACAATGCCATATTCAAAACGTTATTTACATGGACTGAAGAAAGTTCGTGTTTTCTAATTTTATCGTGCAAGAGTTGAATGTCACAGAATCCATGTTTAGATCATGAAAGATCTCCTCCAAATGAATAAACAAGGAAAACAAAATAAGGCATTTTTCGCGTCACAACCACACAGCCATTCATGTTTATACAATTCAGAGTTAAATTTCCTATTGAATTGGCGACTTTTCGTTTTAACGGCCTGCGAAATTGTTAAAGCAGGGGTCGGCCTACCTAGCCTCTTGCTTTCTAATTTTTCTTCAAACTTCCGTGAACCGAAGGATTCAGAGAGCAATGAAATTACCTGACTCATTATTTGACGTATTCACTTGTCATTTGAGCCTCAAAATTCACTGTAGCACACGCTAAAATAACTAACACAACGCACAGGAAATAGTTCGCTCGCAGCTACACCTGACAACGGAACCTCCCCATCGCACCCCCCTCAGATTTAGTTATAAGTTGGCACAGTGGATAGGCCTTGAGAAACTGAACACAAATCAATCGAGAAAGCAGGAAGAAGTTGTATGGAACTATGAAAAAATAAGCAAAATATACAAACTGAGTAGTCAATGTGCAACATAGGTAACATCAAGAACAATGTGAACTCTAGAGCGCCGTGGTTAGCGTGAGCGGCTGCGGAACGAGAGGTCCTTGGTTCAAGTCGTCCATCGACTGAAATTTTAATTTTTTATTTTCAGACAATTATTATCCGTCCGTCCGTCCGATACGAGGTAACTGCGCCGTAGTATGGGGACGCCACACCTAAACAAACATCGAAACACACGTCAGTCGACTACAGCGCTCGGAAGAGAGAGTATTCCTGCTAACGAGGCTCCCTGGCTGGCAGTTGACTGTTCACTACTTTGGACGAGAGTGCATTAAATACGTGAGATGTATTCCGTGGGCAATATGAATCCAACAAATATAGCTCGCGATTTCAATAACAATCGCACGGTTTTGCGGTGCGGTCGGAAAACACAGGCGCTAAACTTATTACAGTGAACAGAGACGTCAGTTAACGAACGGACAAATCATAACTTTGCGAAAATAAAGAAAGTAAAATTTTCACTCAAGCGAAGACTTGAACCAAGGACCTCTAGCTCTACAGCGACTCACGCTAACCACGGCACCACGGCGCTCCCACGCTCACGTTGTCTTTGATGTTGCCTATTGTATATTTTGCTTACTTTTTTCATAGTTCCATACAACTTCTTCTTGTTTTCTCGATTGATCTGTGTTCAGTTTTTCAAGGCCTATCCGCTGTGCCAACTTATATCTAAATCTGAGGGGGGTGCGATGGGGAGGTTCCCTTGTGAGTATTGGGCCGGTACCATTCCAAAGTACCGTTATCCATGATGGCGGCCATGACGTCAGAGACCCCCCCCATCTCTCTGTGTCACAACCCCGCGCCTACATACACGCGCTAGGCAGGACCTATATAAGTCAGTGCACGGCCCACCTCACTCTCACACTGCTCGTATACTTCGTTCGTCCAATACTTGTCACGTCTTCGTAATTAAACGTGCAAAAATGAAGCGATCACGATCCGCCAGTGGCAGCAGCAGCAGCAAACGTGCTCATGTGGACGAAGTTCCGTTCCCTGGTAAGTACATTTTCAGTATTCTGATATCTGCACCCTTTAACTCTGTGTATTAGTGCTACATATCTTTTATAATGCTCTCTATAAAGATCGCTCCTCCACTTGTTCTGTGTGTGTTCCGGCTTACGTTTTTTACCCCTTTTGAATCTCTCTCTCTCTATAAAAATTGCTTATCCACGCCTTTTTTACCTCTAACTTGGGCGTCTGAATCTTTTATTTTACGTGTTACATTTGTTTTGTACTGCTGTCTGTAAATATAGTTCGTCCACGTGTTGTATGTTATTGTCTGTCGCACTCCGCACGAGAATAAGTTCCCGTTTAGCGTTCATAATAATCTGTCTCATATCCTCAAAATATCCCGTAAGTATTTTTAGAGGTATGCATGCGGTAAATCGCTTGTACTCCTGGGGTGTTCTACCCTCCGGCTCGTCTATGAACCATCCAGCATTTTCTAAACTGTGCAGATCTGCTGGTGATGCCGAGACGTATGTTTTAAGGGTCGATGTTAGACCAACATTGCGTGTACCATCAATCTCAGAACCATTCAGTTCATAGCGAATCTCTTGGAAGAGGAATGCCAATGCGTTGCGTGTCAGCTTGGACCCCACTGTATCGGTGCCATCAGTTTTCTTGAATGACCCCTCGAGATATATGAAACTCTTGCACGGAAGAGTGAGTGTGTCCTGGTGCTGTATGACAATCCTGATTTCATCATTCTTGTTAAACGTGGTTGAAGCGTAAGATTTATGAGAGAAGTATTCTTGACGTATAATTCTGTCATCCTAATCTACTGGATTGGTTACATTGAGTGATGACGTAATTGCGGGGTTTGAGACCAACTGATTTAAGAAATTCGTAGTTCGCAGGTGTTATCAGTTTGCTGTTCAGTAGCGAAATGGCGCGCTGTGTATTGCGTGGACTTGTTTTATACCGCACGCCCATCTTGTTTTAGATGTAATTCGTATAATGATTTCCTCACCGCGAAAGTCGACAAGTTTATTATTCTGATCCACAATACGCAGCTCCAAATAGCCCAATGTCTGAGCAGTCACTGGAAGGTATATTGCATTGGCAGGTGTCTCAACAATCTTATACCCCGCAGCAACTGAGGGGAAGAATCCGTAAATAGTGTGAATGAGAGTATCGTTGAGATAGGAATTCGTAGCAATGTTACACTCGACACGTATTGTGCTGACTGGGAGTATATCCACAGACTGATTGGACTTGTAAAATTTAGTGAGAATCTTTCTTCAAAATCTGCCCTTTTGTGAATCCAAGCAGGGGTCCTATTGAATGTTTCTGGTTAAAGTCAATCATTGCATTTAGAAGCCTTATTTCAGATTTAAGTGTATTGATGTTTGCACGTAGTTCAATATCTTTTTCCAGACTGTTTTAAGAGTTCTTTTAAATCGTCAATATCGTATGCACCAGATTCTATTTCAAGACTATCTTTTTCACCATTAATATCGAGATGCAGTTTATTGTTGTTGTTGTTGTGGTCTTCAGTCCTGAGACTGGTTTGATGCAGCTCTCCATGCTACTCTATCCTGTGCAAGCTTCTTCATCTCTCAGTATCTACTGCAACCTACATCCTTCTGAATCTGCTTAGTGTATTCATCTCTTGGTCTCCCTCTACGATTTTTACCCTCCACACCGCCCTCCAATGCTAAATTTGTGATCCCTTGATGCCTCAAAACATGTCCTACCAACCGATCCCTTCTTCTAGTCAAGTTGTGCCACAAACTTCTCTTCTCCCCAATCCTATTCAATACCTCCTCATTAGTTACGTGATCTACCCACCTTATCTTCAGCATTCTTCTGTAGCACCACATTTCGAAAGCTTCTATTCTCTTCTTGTCCAAACTAGTTATCGTCCATGTTTCACTTCCATACATGGCTACAGTCCATACAAATACTTTCAGAAACGACTTCCTGACACTTAAATCTATATTCGATGTTAACAAATTCCTCTTCTTCAGAAACGCTTTCCTTGCCATTGCCAGTCTACATTTTATATCCTCTCTACTTCGACCATCATCGGTTATTGTTTATTGTTAGTGTTGGTGATATTCGGGACGCTGTTGTACTTCTCCAGTCCAATCAATGCAACACTCCATTGACCTGCACTCAAATCAGTTGGTGGGAAGTAATTTGCACGCAATACAGATCACCGTCCTTTCAACGTCAAAGTGTACGACATAGCATCCCCAGATCACGTAAGAAACAGATTGACCGTCCTTACGGCGGAACAGGCAACCGTAAAAATAGTTTTCCCGTCGGTCAACAGATGTCGCAGGCGACGCTACAATGCTAACTGACCTGTCCATGTCGCGGAATTGGCAACGCTGTATCTTCGGTGACGTGAATGACGCTGATTTGTGTTCGGCTAGAGCGCTGCGCGCGAAATGCATTCGTCACACAGCTGACTGTAGACCACGATCGGCTATGGTTTTTCCCGAGTTTTCAATCGAAGAATGTAGATTAGTTCCTGTAATTCCACAAACCAAGTTTATTTCTACTGTAGGGATACTTCTCACAATCATATGCGAAATGAAAAGTAATACACAATCTGCTCTCGCGCAGACATGTTACTATAAGCAGTGTTGTTTTCGAGTGAAAGCTGTGTGAGGATTATTAGCGCACAGATAAAAAGAAATTAAAATAGGCAGCGTCTATAGTTTGCATGCTATGCTCGTTCTCTTCTATCCTCCTCCCTTCATTCCAGTATAAACGTTTGTTCACATGTATAAACGAATGGAACTGAACATTGACGAATTATCTATGAACACTCATTTGCAGCAGTGTAAACGAGGTTTTACACTCGTTCACTTCGGTCGCTCTAGTATATACCAGGATATAGAGGGACCGATGACCTAGCAGTTAGATGACGTCTATTATTCATTTATTTCACTGTTGCGATCTCAGTTCTAGAGCCATTTTCAAGTAACAAGGGAAAAGTTTTGTAAGGTAAGCTTCTTAAATTGTTTACCAAATGCTACCACACTATGCTTTGCGTTTTGTTATCCATATCTTATATTGGTTTCAGTTTTCACATTGCACACAAAAATGCCTCTACAGCCAAAATTACGATAGTGAAGTGAATAAACAGTTTAAAAAAAGTCCAAATCGCAGCAAAGATTTCATTTAAAAATTATATGATATGATTCTTGTATAGGAAGGGCTGCCACATTATATCAGAATATAAGATCGACAAAATCTAGATAGGATCGAATGCTTAGGGATCTTTATTAATTCTTACTCGTAACTAATTTATAGATTTACCTGAATATAAAACCCACTCGCGTAATCTTTCTTTATTTTGGGCAGGAATCTGAACATTTTCAGTTCAGGATTTGTTCGTCTACTCCTTCCCCAGTTGATATACTCGCAGGCCCTCGGCATGACGACTCGATCCACTACCACCGGTTATGTCAGAAACAGCTGTACTTCACAGACGCCAAATAGTGGAAAGCTGCACGCGTTCGGCCGATGTTGCCACATATTTCACAGAACGGAGTGCCATCTAGTGGTTGATTCCACAAGTAAGGGTGTGACGCTGCTGCCGCCTGGTGGCCGTTCCCTGACAAGGGTTGCCTGCTAGACCAAGCGATTGGGCAATCTGTTTCTTACGTGATCTGGGTTGCATCTGAACGTCAACTGATGAATGAATGTTTAAACATCCTGCTTATATACGTTAGTTCTTGTTCTTGTTCTTCTTCTTCTTCTTCTTTTTCTTTGTGAACGTCAAGAGAAAGATGATGCAAAGATGCCCGCAGAGGTATGTATTAAAGTCCTGATACCGTTGATAATTGTATAATACATGTCTTCTGTGAGTGAAGTATTGCTGTAATTCTTCGGGTGGCTGCAGGTCACCAAAGGAGTCGAAATAGTAGACTCCCCCAGCGTCGTTCATAACGTACGCCACCCAGTGGGTGCCAGGACCTCCAACATCTAAATTCACAATACCGCATTCACCAGTTTTCCAAATAGTCTTAGGTAATGTATCCCTCATAAACACACCACGGAGTCTTGGTATCTTGAATTTATGCCTAACAAACTTAAGAAGGTCTGTATTTGTGAGTGGTCGATCTGGAAGGACCGCTATTGGGCTTTTTTTTTTTTAGTTATGAATAGACCAAGACCCTTCCTGTACGGCTTCAAGTATAGGCCTTTTCCAATGACTGCTGCTTCCATCATGCGTTTATGTCTTCTCGCCTCTTCTAACTGGGTTTGCGAGTTTTGCGCATTCTTGACTGTTCGAGCGATAGCTGCAGCCCCACCGGCGAGCGAACCTACCGCTGAGAGCGCGGAGAGGGCCGGGGTGAGAAAAGGAATAAAACCGCCGGATGTCTTGGGTATCGGTAGAACGCGAGGTGCTTTAACGGATCTTCTTGTTCTTCTCGTTGGTGATTCTTTGTCCTTCATTGCGTTTTTAGCTGCATACATCGCTGTCAGGATACAGTTGTTCAAACAACCCTTCTTGTTCTTCATGTTTAGTGCGCGACGTGCAGCGTTCATAACTCGTTTGAAATTCATCACTCCTAATCCTAACTAGATTTTTCCGCGCATGGTTTTATCAACTGCGAATGCCGCGATGCGTTGACCTATACCAATATCTTTTCTTTTCCGTATCGCCTTAGCCTTATCAGCTAAAATCCTATCTGCAATGTGACGACTTGGTAGATCTTTATTTGCTTCGTATGCAATGTCGTGTTCCATGCACGCTTCGTCTGACAGATTCACTCCCTTATCGCCTCGCGCCAAGCGTTTCTGAAGCTTTGTCCCAGGTCCGCAGTAGTTATATCCCTGGATGTGTAATTCCAAAGGTAGTTTGTCCAGAACACCACCGCCTCCTCTAATGTGCATTCGATCGCACATGTCAGGCTACTGTGGTGGTTGTGGGCGATGAATGTTCATTATATAGCAAATCCCTGGCATCACTCCAACTGTTTTGTGTAGCAGGAAAACCAATCCATTTGACTAGGGCCTTATTTCCAAGTCGTCTTATGACTCTCTCCACGAGAAAAAGATATGGTTGTGAGCTCTTCTGCATCTCCTCAGTGTAGAAGGAGCCTGCAATTTCTTCACCTTTACTGTCTTTCAATAAATAAGTTCTAGGATTCGTTCGCTGCACATTTGAAACTGTAAATATCTCAGTTGACCAGTTCGGTAGGTATGATTTCTCAAATGCGGTCGTGTGTTTTGAGATACGCACCAAATCACCTATATTAAATTTCTGTTTGCGTGGATCCAGTACCTTAATGTGAAAGTATACCGTATCCATGAGTGTGTTATCACGAACATCAATTGGTCGCATTTTTATTGTGCTATGTTTGGTTCTATTATATTGAGCAATTATTTCTGGGAGGATATCTGTCCATTTGTATGAGCCGCGAAGGTTAAACCGCATCCACATTCGGCCTTTTATTGTTCTGTTCAAGCGCTCTACGATACTTGCCTTCAGGTGAGTGAATGTCGAGTAGTGATGTATTCCATACCGCTGCCTGCCTGCCTGCAGCTCTCTAGTATGGACAACCTCCTCTGAGGTGGTCTACAATATCGGAGTCTGTTGTCATTTGACATTTACTCCACAAGTATAAAGATAAAATTGGCTGGGATAAAAAAGGATTTGCTAAAACTTGTCTGAGCTCGACAGGATAATATACAAGAAGTGCTAGGAAACTAGCGGCGAGAGGAAGAAGAATGTTTGCTCTTCTTCTGCTTAACTCGCGGAATAGCAGCGATTATACGCTGCCAGTCATAATCGGTAAAAATAGGGAAGCGGTTTATAAGGTCCAAGTCCCTCTTAGGAATGATGGCGGACAGATTTGCAATTGCCCAACCGAAATCGTAAGGCTTATGGGGTAGAGGTGGTTTAGGAACACTGGAGGCGGTAAAAGGGTACGGGGTATTGTGGTGCGCGAACGTCTTGTTACGCAATGATTTTGCGACCATCTTCAGCAGTTCAGGCGCAGTGATCTCTGTCTCTGCTGGCGGCGTGTGGACTGCCTCTTCTGCGTCCTGTTCTCGGATGGGCGCAGCAGTTGTGACTTCATCTCCCAGCAGCGGCAGTCCCGCCTTGTCCTCGGAAGGGCGGGCGGGCGTCTCGATGTCCTCGGTCACGTCATCTCGTATTGCTGGTGGAGCTGGTTCGGAATCTCGATTCCGCTGACCCTTCTCCTTCGAGGAGGGGGCAGACGTCTCATTCGCTACCTCCGTGGGCGCCCCCACAGCGCCTTGCGTTACCACAGGAGCCGGGAGAGCGTCCGTCTGCGTGGCGACGGTGGCAGTCGTAACTTCTCGCCCCTTGCGAGTCTTACAGGCCAGCAACTCGCGAAGCTGCGCGAGCTGGAGGCGTACCTCGTCCACCTCGACCCGAAGTGCGGCCCTCTCACCTGCAGTGGCAGATTTGAGAGCAGCAACTGCGTTGGCGACAGCATCGTCGATCTTGTGAATCGATCTTGTGAATGCCGTTGGAATTGCAGCAGCACAGCCCTCCACTCGCGCCAGCACCGGCAGAAGTGCCAGTGACGTAATGCGCGGGCAGAGAAATTACCGCTTCTCGATTCCTTGTCACCTCTTCTTGCGCGGTGGTTCGCCGTCGGTGTGTGTCCCGCTCCCTCCCGAGGCCACGGCTCTCGAGGTAACTGCAGCCACGGTGATTGGCGGCGTGGGAACCGCCGCAATTGCAACATGTAGCAGCGGCTTCCGTCGGCTTCTTACAGTCGCGAGTGAGGTGCGGCTTTGCACACTTCAAACACGCGAGTACTCCCGTGCAATCCGCGGCGAAATGCCCCAACTTCTGACAGCGGAAGCACTGTAGAGGTTTCTTCCTCTTCTGCTTGCTGTCCAGTCCGAGCGCTTGGCCCAGGAGGCTAACGATTGCGGCAACTTATTCTCCTCGTCTTCCCTTCTGGCGTCCAGACATGTTGGCGCTACTGACTACTGAAGAGCGTGAATGTGTCAGCGTTGATCGTGGCCATACCGCTGCATCACTGTCTTGAAGTACCTATTGTAGAACTCACCACCGGGATCGGTTTGGAGATTGTCCGGGCATCGATTGGTTCCTATCTGTAGCAAGCGTTCAAAAGCATCAGCGACATTTGGACCGGTTTTTGTCTTGACTGGTACTGCTCGTGCAAATTTGGAGTATGTATCAATAACAGTTGAAATGTACACTCCTGGAAATTGAAATAAGAACACCGTGAATTCATTGTCCCAGGAAGGGGAAACTTTATTGACACATTCCTGGGGTCAGATACATCACATGATCACATTGACAGAACCACAGGCACATAGACACAGGCAACAGAGCATGCACAATGTCGGCACTAGTACAGTGTATATCCACCTTTCGCAGCAATGCAGGCTGCTATTCTCGCATGGAGACGATCGTAGAGATGCTGGATGTAGTCCTGTGGAACGGCTTGCCATGCCATTTCCACCTGGCGCCTCAGATGGACCAGCGTTCGTGCTGGACGTGCAGACCGCGTGAGACGACGCTTCATCCAGTCCCAAACATGCTCAATGGGGGACAGATCCGGAGATCTTGCTGGCCAGGGTAGTTGACTTACACCTTCTAGAGCACGTTGGGTGGCACGGGATACATGCGGACGTGCATTGTCCTGTTGGAACAGCAAGTTCCCTTGCCGGTCTAGGAATGGTAGAACGATGGGTTCGATGACGGTTTGGATGTACCGTGCACTATTCAGTGTCCCCTCGACGATCACCAGTGGTGTACGGCCAGTGTAAGAGATCGCTCCCCACACCATGATGCCGGGTGTTGGCCCTGTGTGCCTCGGTCGTATGCAGTCCTGATTGTGGCGGTCACCTGCACGGCGCCAAACACGCATACGACCATCATTGGCACCAAGGCAGAAGCGACTCTCATCGCTGAAGACGACACGTCTCCATTCGACCCTCCATTCACGCCTGTCGCGACACCACTGGAGGCGGGCTGCACGATGTTGGGGCGTGAGCGGAAGACGGCCTAACGGTGTGCGGGACCGTAGCCCAGCTTCATGGAGACGGTTGCGAATGGTCCTCGCCGATACCCCAGGAGCAACAGTGTCCCTAATTTGCTGGGAAGTGGCGGTGCGGTCCCCTACGGCACTGCGTAGGATCCTACGGTCTTGGCGTGCATCCGTGCGTCGCTGCGGTCCGGTCCCAGGTCGACGGGCACGTGCACCTTCCGCCGACCACTGGCGACAACATCGATGTACTGTGGAGACCTCACGCCCCACGTGTTGAGCAATTCGGCGGTACGTCCACCCGTCCTCCCGCATGCCCACTATACGCCCTCGCTCAAAGTCAGTCAACTGCACATACGGTTCACGTCCACGCTGTCGCGGCATGCTACCAGTGTTAAAGACTGCGATGGAGCTCCGTATGCCACTGCAAACTGGCTGACACTGACGGCGGCGGTGCACAAATGCTGCGCAGCTAGCGTCATTCGACGGCCATCACCGCGGTTCCTGGTGTGTCCGCTGTGCCGTGCGTGTGATCATTGCTTGTACAGCCCTCTCGCAGTGTCCGGAGCAAGTATGGTGGGCCTGACACACCGGTGTCAATGTGTTCTTTTTTCCATTTCCAGGAGTGTATTTGAAGCCATTATTCTCATGTGAATACTGTCGCATATCTACAAGATCAGCTTGCCACAAGTCATCCATCCCTTTAATCGTGACATGCCTGCGCCGGGTATGTTTTGCGTGCTGGTTTGTGTAGTTCTCGAACTACGGTCTCCATACTTATTCGATGATACCTCTCTCTCGAAGCTCAGAGATTATGGAGAAACGTTCATTCGAATGAGCTGTATTACCTGCAGCAGCTGATGCCGTGAGCAGCCGTAGTCGATCTATTAGTTCGTTGGGGTCGTCATAATATATATACTGAGGGATTCGATTGTTCACTGCCTTAAGACCAATGTCAATACCATCTCCGCTGCTGGCACCGTTGTTGCTTTTTTGGTCTTCAAGTATTGGTTTTATAATGGTTTTATACTTCCTGTTGGTTAGGCTTTTGGTGATCTTGTGTACACCAGTCATGTGTAGTATTTGACGGTACGTGTCCTTATCACTAACTGAATAATTTATAGGTTTTTTGGTTGGTCTTAGGAAAATAAGGTTCATTAAGCCTGGTGTTCGGTCAAACTGTTTATCACCTATTTGTATTTTGTCTTCTGTTACAGTTATGGGATGCGCGCCCAACATGTACGGTCTTCCCGGGCTAACGCCGAATGTTCTATCTGGCCTGGTGCGTGACTAATAATGAATTCATCAATGGCTTGACTGTCGTTTTGGCTCGTTTTTGTTTTTGGTGAGAGCTGTCGGAGAGACTCAGTAACGGGCTTAAAGGTCTCTCTTAGTGTTTGCTGACGATCAATATACCCTAACCTAAGCAACCGTAATTTCTCTCGGACTTCTTTATGGGCTTGAATGACTTTCTGTTTGGTCGTCGACATCTCAGCGTATACTAATCAGACGTCTCTGCGACGTGGGGCTTTATATATGCATTCATTTTCTTCAGCTTCTTAGTATGATCACGATCACCCTTATCAACAACAATGAGGTCTACATCTATTTTTCTCTGAATGTGATCGACCTTTTCAGTTAAGTCGGTTACTTTCTTACTGATTTGATTAACTAGCTCATTTAACTGATTCACCATTCTCAGAAGGGTTTGGTAATAGGTCTCTAGTTCCCTGCGCATACTTGCAACTTTAAGAGCCATAGCTTGAATTTTCGCATCCATGTACAAGCGAATGTTCTGTCTGTGTACACCAATCATCTCAGGTTGAGAGGTGGACATACGCGCGAATTTGTCCATGGTATGACGTAGACTGATGTGTTAACGTCTATTACCTTGTTATATATGCAAAAATTCTTGGAAGTTTCGTCTGTATCTACCATCATACAGTTTTCTTGTTTTATCAATAACGAGAAACCCATACTGTGAATGGTTCCAACAGTCTGCACATATCTTTAAGAAATCATTGGACGACATATCCGTCCCCACATGTGCTTGGTAAATGTGTCTTAAATTAAGATTGTCTTGCTTGAAGGCTATAATGAGATTTGCGTTATCCCTAACAAGTTGTTTGGGGATTCTGGAATATGTTTGACTTAGATAAAATACGTCAGCACCCATATGGCGACCGAAAGAGAAATATTTTCGAATTTGGTCTTGGTTTTATACTGCGACATCGTCAGATATGAAGACTGTGTTTGGTTTTGTTTCTTCAGGTGGGGGGATATCAGAGCTTTCACTGAATGTTGTGTATGTAACGCCATCTACACCTCGAAATATCTCATGCAATAGCTGATACTTGGGTTGAAAGAGTGTTTTTGAGAATGGACAGACATGTTCAAATCGGACACCTTGCACATGAGTTAGCAGAGTCATGAGAACATTAGTCTTGCCGCAGTTGGATGGGCCTACAATAATTGCTCTTATATTATCGGGAAGGAGAATTCCGTTTTTCTTGTTCTTGTTCTTCTTCTTCTTCTGCTCTTCACTTGAATCTTCACATGACCAGTCACCGACAACAAAGTCCTTGTGGTGAGGGTGCTTCACCCAGCCAGAATATAACAGAGGATAATAATAATATTTGTGTGTAGCCAGTATAGTTCGATCAATTAACCGATTGAGCTATACTGCCTACACGAGGAACACATGTATGAAGAGTAAGATGGTCATAATTTGAGTAGAATTAAAAAATTATTGGATCAATTTGATTATAATAGGAGTGGTGGTCTGAAATAAAAGAGAAACAGGAGATAAGATTAAATATAAATTATTTATTTAAAAATCATACATTGGATGTACTATTTCTGAGGTGTTATCATAATCTGCACGTTTCTTCTTAGAACCTGTACAATATATACCAAATAATTCTCTTTGGTTGGCAATAAATTCTGCACGTATCTCACGCAATCCGATAGGTGACTCTGAGTACTCTGGTTTTTGACACACGCATTTCAATTGTATGTCTGTAGCTTTAATGGCCATATGCGAACGAAGATGCTGCTCAAAATCGTCAATATGTATATTATTAACACGTAGAGAGTTTTTAACATCACTATATGCTGCCTCTATGCTAGGAACCCAACGATTCAGTCTCCGTACGATTCAGCAAACCGTATAGAGGAGTCTAGATTGAATAATTTGATAACTGATGGATGCCTTAGATAGACGCTGTCGACACCTGATTTAATGCATAAGGCGCAGTCATTATATACAGTAGTAATGGAAAGTGTGACATCGGCAAGACGAATTTCTGGTGGGGGATGAGTTGGATCATATTCGGTGGTCATTTGTTGATTGATGTAGCGCTCTGCATGACAGATCCCGGCCCAGTCGAACTCGGAAATCGGGACTTTAACACTTTTGGAAATATTTTCAATCTCCATTATAACTTGGATCCCCCAGACATGATGGACGTCTATAGCAATGTTCACACGTTTGGAGCCACTGGGGGTTAAATTATATGTCGTGGTGAATAGCGTAGCCCCACTAGACGTATTCTTTTTATTTACAGTATCTAAACTCGGTGGTTGCACTATCACGGGAGTGTTCGATTGCGATGAGTTATATGTCGGCATCCAGTACTGACCACCATTTAGTTGATCTGTAACACCACCAGTGGTTGAAGTCGTTGTGTGGTGAGCAGATCGAGCGTCTTCATCACACAAGTTGCTGAGTGGGACGGAGAGCAGCAACTCCTTGTCCTGCTCCAACATGCGAGCTACAGGATCCCACGTGGTCGCTACTGGATCAGATGAGCCAGCTGCCGCTGGTGTAGGTCCGGATGAGCTGGTTGACGAAGCTAATGATGATGCATGTTCGGACGCGTCTGCGGAGCTAAGCATGGTTGCGTTTGACTCTGTTGAAAAAAGAAGATGAATGATTAGATATTAGCGAATAAGTGAAAACATTGTGAATAATAAGGATAATGAACGAGATAGAATAATGTGAAATATGATACTTACTTTTCCGTTTGATCCTGTTCTGAGTGACTGCACTGGAGGTCGACTGGTGCTTCATGATTGTTCTTCTTAGTCTCCCGCTGACTGAGTGACCAAGACTGAGGTCCCGGAACTTAACCTATATATGTCCTACAATGAGGTCATAGGATAGTTGAATCCTATTGGTAGAAGTCGAACATGTGACTCAATTAAGGGATCGTATTGGATACAGCCATTTCCACCACCCCACAAAACCATCAGCTGACTTGATGACAGATTACTCTGGTGGCGGTAATAAATACTAGAGAGTCAACACGCGCCGGATACACTGCGTGCGACCTTGTTGTTGTCGCCTAACGATGCTTAGGAATGGACTCTCTCTATGTCACAACCAGTGGTGTACATGTTCCGCTTTTAACCCGCCCATGCTTGCCCGGTGGCAGAGCGGGCAGGCCGCCGCGCGTTGTCAACAGAACGGGCAGGCTGCTTCACTCCCAGCCAAGCCAAGCAGAACCCAACCCGGGCAGGCTGCGGGAAACTTGCTTGCCTGCCCCATATTACTGCTGAGCTGCGCTACGCAGCCGTTTAGTCTGCGCGCGTCATTGTCGTATTATGAACGTTAATTAAAAGTTTTTGTTTTACCTGAGCACCAAAAGACAAACCCCAACATTTTATATATATATATATATATAATATATATAAAATATTGGGTTTTATTTGTACATTCTTCTTTTACGCGTATATTTCGGGCTTATTATCTGTAGAAATAACAATGAATTGCCAAATGCGTTGATAAGCGTAAAACTCGAGAACGGCTGGACCAATTCGGCTTTTTTTTATTTACTGTGTTCTTAATTCTCAGGACAAGGTTTTTATGAAATAAATTTTTTGGAAAATCGACCGAAAAATTGGAAAATTGGAGAAAAACTGAAAGTGCGTTTTCATTGTGTCCGTGTGTTTGTATTGCATACAATCTTGATGAAATTTTGCACACGATACCTTGAAACCAAGAGGAAGGTCACAGTCTACATAAAATTTCGTAGGGTGCATGGCAGAGGTTACTTTACCTAACGAAATTTGACAAATTGTACGTTTTTATTCCGATCTTGATGAAATTTGGCACACTTGATACTCAAAGCAGGATAAAGGATGCTGTCTGCTTAAAATTCTGAATGGTGCATGGCGGAGGGTACTTTACTTACACACTTCTACACCAACCTACAGTTTTATTCCAATCTTGAAGAAATTTTGCACACTTGACCATCAAGATGAACATCACTGTCTACATAATATTTCGGACAGTGCATGGAATATAGTACCTTACAAAAGATTTTGACATCGTTTGCGGATTACCGTGAAATCCTTCTCCCTCTATACTGCTAAATGGTCTCAGGTCCTTAGCACACATTTGGATGCACTTTTCGGCCACTAAATCTTTGTAATCTTTCAAGATATTTACGGAGTGAGGGAACTGCTTGTCAAATTTGCACACATGTCGTAACATACTCGAGGTTCCCGAATAAGTACTTAAGAGCTTTTTACATAGTTTGCATTGAGACACACCTATCGATTTATTTGAAGCGGCCTCATAAACACACTAAAACGTTTCCCATGCGGCACTCGTGCTCTGTTTCGTTACCAGCATGTATTCGCCAGTTGTCAATTTTTTTTAATCTCACTAAAATTCGACCTATTCATTGTGCTGCCCTCACCGTTGCGATAAATGAACTGCGGGCTAACTACCTGGCTACTCTAGTCACGGTAGCTTGACAGCACAACCTGTTGTCAGGCGCAGCAAGCTGAGCGCGTCCCGTGAAGCTTGGCAGGCCTGCGGGAACCCAGGTAGCCCGGGCTTGCGGGAGCCCAAGTCGGCTGCATTACCCACAATGCCTCAGTACACGCGCACTCTTGTGTGTACGTCGAGGCAGGCTGACCTGCATGAATGGTTGCAGAGGAGCTAGGGGCAAGCAGGCTGCAAGGGGAATTTGTACACCTCTAGTCACAACCCGCTACGGTAATAAAGACTAGAGAGGCAACACGTGCCGGAAGAACAACAAATTGAATATATGTTTTTTTCCAAGTAAGCCGATTTAAAGATTTTCAACTACAAGAACAAGGTGAACATATATATTTTTCTTTAAAGTGGACGTCTAGAAACATTTTCCGCTAGAACAAGCAATTGAACATATAGAAAGAATTTAATTAGTGGAACTCATACACTTAAAAACTAGTTCTGGCTGGGTGACTAGCGGTAGGTGAAACTTACAAACTAAAATCTAAGCTCTATAATGACTAGAAGTGATGCATATATTACGTGAGAAAATTTTATTATTTTTTTTTGTTCATACAGAAGTTAATTGGCTAAATTTATAGCCTTTTCATATATATATATGAAAAGGCTATAAATTTAGCCATACTTCTGTATGAACAAAAAATATATATATCCCGTAACTGGTACACCTATAAATTGTAACACATAAGGTACATCTGGGTCCTCGGGACCCACCCAAGTTTTGAGTATATTTTGGTAAAAAAAACACATTTAAATGAAATTTAAATATGAAACTTTTATTAATGTTTTGTTACTAATGTTTTAAAACCACATTCCTCATTTATGGTCATACCTTAAAGATGTTACAAAAAAGGACAATAAACTGCATAAAATACGAAATGTGAAAAATATACTTTTGGAAAGTCCTGCACATCAGTTACAAATAGTAAGATAGACAACTGAAACTTCACGTTTAAACACAAAATGTACTATGCTTCACAACAGTAAGCCAGAAGAAAAGTTCAAAATCAATATAAAAATTTCTGCAGGCACAACTTTTGGATAAATTTTAGTACATTTCTCAGCTAAATGACTATGTGATCTTTGAAAATAGCAGAAATTATGACAAAATATTAGGTTTCAATTATACAGCATCTTCACCAGTCCATTTCAGTTATTTCATTCATCCAGACTACCGAAACAGTTTGGACATAAAGCAGTGGAACATTCCAAACATAATGGTGTTCGACATCTGGCACACGCCCGGGATGCTTTCCTGTCTTTTTTAGATGGGCACACTGAGCATCTTTTCCTCTTCGATTTAGTAGCACCAGCTTCACTGTGAACCTGGGATGTTCCTGATGCCTTGGAGGGGGTCATGCCTAGAATATCACAAATGGAATTTCGGATATCTTTTCTCAAAAATGGAGAATCCAATCTTCTTTTCATACAATCACTTATGAGTTGTGTACCTAGTTCAATGAGGAATTCTCTGCGTGTCACATCATCAGTATCTTCTTTCCCATGGTACAAAACAAAAGCATTTACACCTGCTATATCTAGCATAGTGTAGAAGACTGCCATAGGCCACCGCCTTGTTCTTCTAGAAGTCGTGTAATTATGCGTCTTTTCGTCAAGTGCGTCAACTCCACCTTTTGTTTTATTGTAGTCATGGATTATTTCAGGCTTATTTTCCACCATACATTCTCCATGGTGCATTGTCGATATCAGGTTGACAACCTTGTTCTTTTTGGGGACGTGTGAAAGTATTGTTACAGAACCAGAGTATCCGTAGATTGAAGAAGACACATTTCTGCCCTTTGCTGTTGAAAAGCTTGGTGGTAGCTCAGCCTTGTTCTTTCTCATGGTGCCAATATAAGTCAAATTACAGTTCGACAACTCATTGACCAACTCCACACTTGAGAACCAGTTGTCCCCTGTCACATTTCTGTTACTTCCCTTGATTGGTTCAACCAACCGCATGACAACAGCTGTTGGTAAGAGGACACGGCGCGGGATGGCTACAGCTGATTTTCCCGAATATATCTCTGCATTCAAACAGTAGTGCATTTTGGCATCAGCTAGAATAAATATTTTTATACCGTATTTCCGTGGCTTGGATGGAATGTACATCCTAAATGGACATCTACCACGGAATCCTACAAGCATTTCGTCAACAGTGACGTACTCTCCGACTGAATAGTTTTCTTGACAAGCTTCTATCAATGAATTGAAGAGCCAAGAGATGTGGTACAGTTTATCTGTGAGTTTCCTTGCGTCACGGGTTGCTGCATCATCAAAACGAAGGCAACGTAATAAAAACAGCAAACGTTTCAAGGGCATAGTTGCCCTAAAAATTGGTCTACCAGTGCCGTTTGTAGCATATAAACCATTCAGATCTTCGTTGTTTGACTTGAAGGCTCCCCACAAATAACAAAGACCTATGACAGCTTTTATTTCAGTACTGTCTGTTAGATTTGAAAAAGAATTCTTTTTTGACTCAGGTGGCAATGACATAATCTTTTCATTGGTTCTGAGTACTACCTCTGCAATCATTTCTTTGCTGAAAAGTAGTTCCCAAAATGCTAGAGGGGTCTTTTCTGTTACCTGTCTAGCTGCATTACGTATGCCAGGAAAGTGAATTGGAGCAATGATGTTGGTTTGAGAGGTTCTTCCACGTATGCTGGGTGTTGTTGACCACTTGAATCTGTTTCTTCCATAGATATAATTAGTTCCAGATTGTTCGTTGTTACTGTCTCCATCATCACTTTCATCACTTCCAGTTTCATGTTCACTAATTTCATAGTCACTGTCGCTTCCACTTATGTCTTCAATATCACTGTCCAATGGTTCGTTCAGATTATCTGTAGTATCTTCCTCGCTCATTTTTCTGAAGCACTACACCGTAAATCCAAGATACCGGAAATAATGCCACGAAAAGAAAACTTTCACTAACGGTACACCTGGGTCCACGGGACCCGATCACCTTTATAGAAACAAAACTAACAAAGAAACGCCTGCAACAATGTTGTGGGCTGGTAGCCAGTTGATTGTTAGGAGAGTACAGGGAGAGGGAAGTCAGTGCTACCACACACATCACGGAGCTGGAAAAAAGAAATTTCGCTCGGGTCCCTGGGACCCAGGTGTACCAGTTACGGGTTAAATATATATATATATATATATATATATATATATATATATATATATATATATTAATAATGGTCAGCAATATGTAGATATAAAGACTATTTTATTTATTATGATTTTCTTTGAAAAAATAATGATTATATTTACATACACACACACTTAACACAAGTTCGCGCACATTCGCACACTCAGACATGCATGGAAGCACGCAAACTGATAGACGCAACAAAACACTCTCATCAACTATTTACACTATGATAAAAGAGCCATACTATTTCCACGCATAGCCCACATTCGTAACATTCACACGCTCATTCCCTCTCTTATCACTCAGCCAGAGTACCCCACCCCTACTTTCGTTTCAAGTAAATAGTGTGAGTATGGGAGGGTTCCCACCCCATCCTCACAAATGACTCTTTTATCGTCATGAGGAGACAGTCCGACTTCAGACTGCAGCACAGTGTACACCTCGTGAGCTCGTGATCGAATGCTAGTTTGTTGAACCATGAGCGCCTTCAACGCTACGACCGTACAGGCACTGCAAGTAGTCCTCGACCGTAAGCGCACGAGACGCGATCCGTCTAACACCCTTTGCCCGTCTCAGAGTGCCCCCGTCTACTGTGCGATATGCATACATTTTCGATCTCAGTCCCACAAACTCTCGTCTCGTCTTTCATGAGACCGATAACCTTCTTGTTCTGTGGAACAATACCATAAGGATTATTGACCTCATAAGAAGAGGTGTCGAATTCTTTACCATTGCACCTAATTACTTCATATGGATCACAGTTCTTGATCCAGTAGATAAAGCTGTCTGTATCCATATAAAGTAATTTTGGATCTACGAAATGAGGTTTCGCAAAATCATAGTGGAATCGGTACATGTAGAATTTGGAGATATCGAGTATACACATCCCCAAATAGATGGGTTTCATAAACTCTACTGCAGTCTTCGACATCTCCACAGCAACAAAGTTTTCATTGAAGATGGTGGCACGCTTAAAATTTGGCCTGGCTATACATTTTCTCACGCCGTAACGCCCTTCCCATGCGGTTCTAATAACAATATCGCGTTCATTTCTTACATTTTGCATAGTTTTCCCGAAAATGGAATTATTCATTAATTTATAAAAGTCTTTATCAAAATCATTACTCGCGACCGCACTCTTTTCAGTATTTAGTTCAATATACTCCTTCAACCAGGGGGATTGATTGAAGGAGATTGCCCGGGTGATTTTAATGAGCTCCATTCCTAATCTGAGACACTGCTGGAGGTTACGATAATGAATAATATACCTCTGCTTATCCCCAACAGTGACCATCAGTTTAGGGATGGTGCTTCCTCGTCGAATTTGTTGCTCTGGACATAACGGCAAGTCGCTTGTCTCTCCATGCAAATTATTAGGGTACGCGATGTCTGCCTCAAGCACATACCCTACATCAGAATCGGCCGCAAGACCCATTATCTGTCCACCTAATCCCTTCAATTCGTCTTCAGGCACCCATTGGAACCCGGCAACCGGCAGCGGTTGCTTCATAGCATGCCCATATAAATTGTTAACATCTAAGTACAAAATGTAACTAGAATCAAGGGATGCGTTGTACTCGACACCCATCCGCGGATTATTTGCCCTGGCGTGTCTGTGAACACATTGACAAAGTCCACCGCGGATCCCTCGCTCAAAAAATAGAAGCATTGAAGCATCAGTCAAAAGTTCAATGTTGCAATCCGTTTTTTTGAACATAGCGTCCCAGGACAACCCAGGTGCCGTGTAATAAAAGGCAGAGTCCAGAGAGTACGTGGTCATACATAGACTCCGGAACTTTTCGAAAACATCTGCAAGCAAACGAACGTCCGTGTCCATGTATAACCTTGCATATTCTCCCAAATTGGGGATGTTGAATTCCTGCCAGACATTAACGGCATGCTCATAATCTGTGATAGTTATGGTATCGCCAGTGAGAGTACTGGTAAAAGAAGTTATGTCGGGAAGCCTGGTTTCATTGAGTTTTGCCATACTATCAAGATACTCGTACGGGAAAACTCCTTTCCTCGTCGCAAGTTGAAACTTTTCCTCATCGGTAAAAGCAGATCGAGTGATATGCATATCATTCCGAGGTAAAGTCTCAACCAGTTTCTGAAGCGAAGTTTGCATAAATCGTAGAGAGTCAAGGAAGCGGAGCGTAATTTTCGGCGTCATTCGTTTTGAAAAAGAAATGTACTTTTCAACACTTTCAGGCAGGATATTGACCTGATCATTCTTCATACCGAACTTAGCCAAGTGCTCAACGAGAAAATGAGCGTCATACCCGCTCAGATTATGAAAAAAGACGGGTATGTGTGTAGGTAACTGATACTTCAAGTTGCATGCTTTGTGGGCTGCACCGCGGAACTTACCCGTAAGATGACAATGGTCTCTACGAGGAGTCTCCGCTTTTCTATCTAAGGCCAGCCCGCAAATATGACAATTAACAGCCTTTTCATACAAGTCATCATTTTCCTTTGATTTGGTCATGGGAATATTGATGCTGTAGAGCATGTGAACTTGCCAAGAAAGTTTTTCAAGCTCTGTGAGAAGCCAAACCGCCGGATCGTCCCTTACATAAGACTGATAGCTATTAAGTTTACAATCATATGCGCATACTACAACTTGGAACGCCGCCGCATAAGGTACGTGTTTTTGTGTGAAGGTTGTGTGTGAGGCTAAGGGGTTCCCTTCACAACGAGTAATAGGAGCCAGCAAGCATTCAAAATCGGCGTACACAACAAAAGGACAACGCTGCTGGTGGTGAGCATTTTTAGATTTAATGAAGTTATTTTCCTCAGTGGGCATAACAACACGTACCGGGTCCTTGCATGCACAATCTAATAGATGCGTTGCTAATAACTCTTGAGATGAAAAATAATTCAAACACCTTATACAAATATGTTGTTTATGATCATTTATACTTAACTGGGAAGAAATGAGTCGGGACATGTCTTTGATCCAGACGTAGTGATAAGTATCACGTTCGGAGAAGAGCAGCATGTTGACATGCAACTCTCGCTCACCTGCAAATTTTGAGAAATGGAGGGGGCCTACTACTGTATGCTCGTTCTCCTCATCTGACTTGCTTTTCTTCTCCAGGCCATAAACGTGGACCGATATTGCGGTATTCTGAGCCTGAAACTTAAGGTATGTCCTGGATTCTTAAAGGGAACTCTATTCCGTCAAAGTTATACTGTCTCTTAATATCTTTGACTTTGTAACTGCTGGGACGCTCGGGATGATGTTTGTAATTGTAATTTCTCTCGCAAGCCAGGACTGACCATGCAAAACACGCATTATCATAGTTATTTTGAACATTAATGCACGCCTGCTTTTTCTCAATATCTATAGGGAGTTTAATATAACTGGACCCTCCATTCATTGGATCATAGACATGTATATGGATGTCGAGATGTGGTATACTGCTGAGCGCTTTAGCGGATCCACGTACTTCCATCTCGGAAAATCGGGCCATAATAGCGCTCAAGGTGGATTCTCGGTACCACTCAGCAACCGATGTGCTCCGAGAAATAACGCCATTGTCACCCCATATAAAGTGCAGAGTAGTCGTCTCCGCGTCTCCTTGATGTTTAGGGGGGTGACTCAATTCACAGCATAATACCGCAGTGCATTTAATGGCGTTAAATTCCGGATCTTCTAAGAGTTTGAGGAGCTCGGTCTCCAAGACGGGGAGGCACGCCTCCAAAAACCTTACAGGATCGCGATACCTCCCGCCTGGATTCTCAATTCTGGTGAAAGAGATTCGCCCCTCAAACGCTCTAGCAACTGCTGAGTATTCTAAGGGAGTCATTACGCCGTTATTCTGATCGAATTCGTTATCGATAGGACGGGGGAGAGAACTACCGCTAGCCATAAGGAAATTACTATTATTACTGTTGCTACAACTAGGAGTCCACCCGATAGATGAATGGGCTGGTGATGGGTGATCGTAATCATCATCATTTGCGGGGAGAGGTATACGTCTCGGAACGCATACCTTGCGTGGGCGGCGGCGGCGAGCTGCTGCTTCTAGAGGAGGAGGGGGTGACAGCCGGTTTGAAGGGCCAGGCTGTGGCGACGGCGGACGGGCTGCGCTGCCAAACGGTTGCGACAGCGCTGGGGGAGGAGCTGGCGCGTGTTCTGCATCCGTCTCCCGCGAAGCCCTTATAGGGGCCACGCAAGGCGCGGCGTGTCTTTGCGGTTCCGTGCGCCCGAGTCCCGCCCCCGCAACCACCGCTCTAGGAACACGGCCTACGCCGTGTGATATACCTGTAAGATAAATAAGGAAAAAAAATTAATTTAGTGATTTATATTTAAAAGAGCGATAAATAATAACAATAAGAGTAGATAATGGCGGTTATGTGAAGGAATGTTAATGTTCAAAATTATTCACCTTCTCCGCTCTGACTCCATGGTTTGAGCAACTCATTGCCAAAATCAAGTAGATCCTCAAACCACTCGGGTAGGTTGATCTCCTCCTCAAACGGGTCAGGCAGGTTGGTCTCCTCCTCCTCTAAAGACAGTGTCCTGTGTGGCGGGCGCCGTTTGAGCGCTACCGCCGCCTCCTTAAACGTTTTGGGTGGTTGAACCGAATGCTGAATTAGGCGCATCTACAAAGAAAAGACCGGCTTATGAGGACTAAATGTATACAATCAGGAAACGGGTATATATTAGATGAAATTAATTAAGTTTAAGAAGTATGATTGTATTATAAATGTACTTACATTCGAGCTGCGCTTGAGCCCTTTCCATCTCGATCTGGTTGTCCAGATCAGCCGTGATTTGCTGGAAGAAATCTGGAAAGATGGAGAAGACTGAATATAATATCGCGTATGGAAAAGGAAGTGTGCATTCAGTTAAGGGATAGAGAAATAAGCGGACCAGCAAATTTAGAAAAAAGAGGAAAGAAATTAAATATTTACAAAGAGCACTGCACAACAAATATAACAGACACACAACACGTGGAAGCTCTATCTTTATAGCGGACACCGTAAATTAATTATAACACATACAACACGTGGAAAGTCATTCTTTACAGAGAGATGTCCAAAACGGATATAAGACTTAACACACACAAACATAGAATCCGTTAAAAGACAGAGAGAGATCAAAAACAGATATAACACGTAACATACAACACGTGGACGAACAATATTTATAGAGAGCAGTACAAAACAAATGTAACACATAAAATAAAAGATTCAGACGCCCAAGTTAGAGGTAAAAAAGACGCGGATAAGCACTTTTTATAGCGAGAGAGAGAGATTCAAAAGGGGTAAAAAACGTAAGCCGTAACACACACAGAACAAGTGGAGGAGCGATCTTTATAGAGAGCATTATAAAAGATATGTAGCACTCATACACAGAGTTAAAGGATGCAGATATCAGAATACTGAAAATGTATTTACCAGGGAATGGAACTTTCCAAAATATATGATTCCCTTCAAGACATATAGGTCTTCTTTACATGTTATATTTGGCTTTTAGTTGTCCAAGTGCCTTATTTGTACTGGGGTTGGTTAGTGAAACAACGTAAATATTGACTACTGATGTTTGGAAAACTGAATGAGTGAAAATCATAATGGTATAAGTAGCATAGAGTGTATTGTGAGAAAAACGACCTTAAACAGTTCAGCTTTTATATAAAGTCACAGCTTATACAAAAGGAAACAAAAGATTTATACATATACACTTGAGGGAGATATATATATATATATATATATTATATAAGATAAGTATCTGAAGGTCCTTGGTGTAAGATGTCATAGTTTGAAATATCCATAAAGTTTACTTGTACCATTATAGTTTCAAAATGTCTTCATAAAGTGTCACTTGTATCACTACGCCTTTAAAGAATAAACTCTTATCTCTTACTCGCTTTCATTCACTTCATCACTATCGCAGTTGTCAGGGTAGCATTCTTCATCACCTGGCTGTGCGGTGTACTGTGGAAAGTGTGAAAGATGATGCTGACCTCTGCCCCGACAACGAGGGCGACTACGACGCCCTGGTTGGTTTTGTGGTGAGCTCTGCATCGGTGTAGAAGTTGTGGTACACTGGAGGAATAAACTGTAACAACGACAAGTCATCAGTTTTTGCTTGCTTTAAACATACTGGTCCATGTCGAAGTAGTGGAAGTTGTTCAGGTATTGTTGCAGACCTACATGGACATGCAAGATTTACTTTTCGATATGGTATGTCTTCATTCAGTGTCTCCTTGATGAAGAAAGCTTTTGGTTCAGCTTTTCTGTATTGCATCAATCTCAGTGTCAGCCAGTTAACCTTTTGCTTCTCAATGTCTATTTTTCTGTTGATGAGATGTTTTGCAATTGGTTCTGTAGATAGGAAATCATCTTGCTTCATTTTTTTTTCACATGAAATGTCACCCTGGTATTTTCTACAAGCTTCATCCAGTCCTGTGGCACAAAGATAAACTGGATTTGCTTTTTCTTCCTCTCAGTGTGATAAAAATCAGCACCATTTTCAAGGTGTAACTATATCCAAGCACGAGGAACTTATGATCAACAGTGCCAATAGAAGTATGAGCAACAACATAGAGCCCAAATCGAGCGATTATTTGATTTCTGTTTTGCCCACCACAACTATCACTGTAGGCAGTAACACATTTTATATCAGATGGCAATGATTTGAATACTTCTGTAAGCAAGAACCAGTTTCCGAAGGTCCACGTGAGGCAGTATTTTCAGACCACATACACCGTAAAATGGGGTAAAACGGATCAAAAGTAGATTTTTTTTAAAGAAAATAGGACTTAAATGATTAATGAGTATCTGACAAAAAATTGTCAGCTATTTTACATTTATCTACTTTCAGATTCCACTAAATATTTTTACAGAACATGGTTACCAAGAGAAAAGTTATGAAAATCTGATCCACTTTACCCTACTACTTGGTTGAAAGTGGGTCATCTATATCTTTTCATAGTTAAACCACTTTACTCCATTCAAGGTGGAAAGTGGACCACTGTATAATAATGGTGTTCGGTAGTATATGTTTTTAAAAAAGACAGTTAATATCAAAATTACGATTGAAAATACAGTTAACACTAGAACCGCCGGAACTAGTACTATACTTAGAACCACCGATGTGGTCAAAGTGACCACGTTCTTTGTAAGTACATGCTGTGCTGTTTAATGTAAAATTTAATGACCTTGATAACAATGTATCACTTTAATTATGTTCAATAACAGTATCATTGTATTTTACAACAACAATGGGAACATAATATTACTAATATTAAAGAACATAGTTCACAATATTTATCTGCAACCATACTAATTGTATAGCAGTAGTTTTAAAATTAATAGAAATTAATCTTACTGGGGAAACTAAGTACCCATGAATATGTTAAGAGAAAGACCAATCATAAAATATGATCATATATAGTACCTAATCCTACTTACAAGCATTACAAACTACTGTCTTTATTACTTTATACGTAGATGGCCCACAAACATATCTCTTGCATTTACTGCACACTTCATTTTTCTTGTTTCTGCATTTCCTCGTCTGGCATAGTTTTCTGGCTTTCGCAGGAATTTACCGCTTTTTCTCTTTCTTCATCACCATCATCCTTTTCTTCCTTTTCTTTTCCATCCCTTGGCATCCTCTCCTGATTTCTGGTTTCCATATAGACTCTACGTAATTCTTCAGCTAGATTTAGGATGAAATTCCTTCTACTTATTTTGATTCCTGTCACTAGCTTGAAAATAATCCATGCGTTGATGGTTTGGGCAGGTATCGTGGGCGACTGTTTGGTGGGTCTCGTCCTACTTCTCCCCTCCCCCCCATTTAAATGGATCTCGTCCTACTTCTCTCCCCCCCCCCCCCCCCCATTTAAATGGACAGACATATTTAGCATTCCATGAAAATGTCCTTCCACCTCATGTAGAAGACATTCCACTGGCGGTCCAGCAAGGAATGTGGTTCCAACATGACGGTGCACCGCCGCATTTCCCTGCTGCGGTACGTGAGCATTTAGATGTGTTGTATCCGTGAAGGTGGATTGGCCGATGTGGTCCAGTTCCCTGGCCAGCTTGTTCACCAGATGTGACACCTTTAGATTTTTATCTGTGGGGGCATGTGAAACAAATCAACTACGCGATCCCGGTAGTCACAATCGAAGAGCTTCTTACGAGGATAATTTCAGCCTTTGATGAAATATGGTAAACCTTTGATTTTGGAAAGCTTGCGGACTCCATGACGCAGCATTGCAATGCGTACCGTCAGGTTGGAGGAGGACACTTCGAGCAGCTACTGTGAAGATTTATTGTTACATTTTGCTCCTGGAAATTAAGTTGTTATGTTAAAGACCTGACAAAACATCGGTTGTATTCTTTTTTTTTTTTTTTCATCATTATTTTCCCTGTATTTGTTACATGTATGTCTATTGAATGTGTATGAGTTTCAACTGCTTTTCTATAATTATGGCCAAACAGTTACATATTGTTAGACCTTTGTCCAATGCAATCATAAGCAATTATTGAACGTTAAGTATGCTGTAGCTGTTGGAATAAATGTACGCACTTGTGCCCATCGCCAATGGGTTTTATGTAAATAAAAGTTGTACAAATCCTTCACTAACATGAAATTCAAACATAAACGTTCAAACAACAACAAATTGGTTAAATATAAATAAAATAATGATCCTACTCGGGGTCGAACCTGGGACATTGCATTTCTCATGCCTAGCCTTCTACCCCTAGACCATGCCACCCAATAAGGCAACAGCCTTTAATAGGTAGCCTTTAGACATATGCTTACAACATGAAACATACGTTTGGTAACACCGCCCCTCGCGAAACGACCTGATTGGCTAGCTTCTAAGCTACATATCTCGGAAACGGCGTAACGTATCGCATTTTTTTCTTTACATTTATGTCTCAGTACAATCTGCCCTACAACATCACGACAAGCGTTTCAGACATTTTCTGACCACCCTGTATATAAAAAAAATCTTGGCATCAGTTTTCAGTAGGACTCAGTAGCAACAGCAGTGTGCTCCTGAAGGTGGCGGACATTTAGATCACCGAAATATTGAATCAAGTTTATTTTAGGCTCCACCAGCAAACCCAAGGAGACTTTTAAGACTTATTATGCCGTGAAAGCCTACGAAGCTAGTCTTAACATGTTTGCTGACAGCTTTAAGTTTTATTTGATAATAACTAAATACACTAATATTTCTGAAAGATATACAGTGCCTCATAGTCATTATCTCTGTAGTTGATTTATGGAAAAGTAGATCCTCTTGCTTGAAATTAGCTTTCTGTTGGTGCTGTCAAACATTTTTCTTTTAATCCACTGTGATTTATACATTGTGGTACATATATTTCAGCTATGGTTGCATAATTGAACTTCATTTGTCACTCTGCTGTTATTCATTGAAATGGCTATATTTGAGATTAATAACTATCTGATAAGATTCTCTCTTTATTTGAAAATAACAAATGTGATGTCATTGAAAAGTTTCTTGGTTTTGCTTCTTTATGTACAAGCAGCTGTATTGTTGGATTCTTCTCGTAAGCACATGTTTTCTTTGCCATGAACAGCAGTTACTTGAACTTGAGCCATTGTCCATCAACATTCTTACTGTATTAATTAAATTACTGTTGGACCTGTCTGAGAAAGAGCAACTTCAAATAATGTGAAGTAAAATACTTCACAGTAATTGCTCAGCTGCTAATTTTATGGACACAGGACCAAAGAAGGACATTACAAAATTTGGAAAGTAAAATGCCATTAATCAGTCTTAAAAACATTGAAAATCTCATTACCGAGTTGTGTTAAATGCAAAATTAGAAACCTGAGACTTTACAACTGATCTGCAAAATTATTAAAAATAGCTGTCACAGTTCAAACTTTTCACATAACATACAAGTCTTTTTGTTTATATGATGTATTTTTATCTGTTCCAGGAGATGCATGTTGCTGCCATTGGAACGAATACATTGTGTTCTAAGGTTTTTTTTGTGTATCTTTAACATGTTTCATGTAAAGTATGTCTTCCACAGTAGTCAGTTTTACAGACTGATTTGACTGAAAAGCATTTGTATGCTCCTGCAAATGGGTATCCCTAGACAGTGTGGTAAGACATATCAAATCGGTAAAGATATATTTTATATTCTGTATTGTTGCCTGTTCTTCTCTTGCTTGTTTTTGAGTCATGAATTAATGGATAAAGATTGAAATCAAGTCACCCTGAATTTGGCGTGGCATCAGTCAATAAATTGAAGCAATAAGCTACCCCTGTCAGCTCAAAGTATAAAGCTGTTCTCTCAGTGAAGCTACTTTCTGTCACTGGAAAAGCTTCACAATACTCACATTGAGTGTTTTGCTATACATATATTCAAAGTAGCCAATAATTTAATAAAACAGAGACCACACATATTCATCCATAACCTCAAATTCTCGAATATCTGACAAACAGCAACATGATAGTTGATGCTACAGTTCTGATGATCTGTACCAAACCTATCTTCTAAATTATTAGTCTGCACTTAACCAGGCAGAAAGTATCTCTCCCCCTTGTTATGAAACCATCAGTTAGTCAAACCTTTGATGGGCTAGTTGTGTTCTTAAGGGCACAATATGTCTCTTTGCTCAGTCCACTTTGGCATTTCCAGAGACCACTTGCTTAACCACTGAAAAGTCTTACATAAAACAAAATATGGAAATAATTTGTGCAATTGGCTCCAGATATCTGTTGTTCAACTTCTGTCCTTTCAGTGAACTTTTCAATTGACAAATCCCGCCACTAGCTGTACCTTTCCAGTTCTCCATGTGTTTTGTCAGACCAAATTCATTAAGAACAATGGCTGTAAATGAATTAAAAGTTCGATGAGCAACTTCAACATTCTACCTCCCTAGTGATGTTGGATAGAAAGATTTGTCGCTGTGTTACAAAATTGTAATAATGAAGATGATTTAATTATAAAATGAATATTTAATGTGGTCCATTTTTCACAGAATGTGCAGTGGCTTCAGACTTTGTAACTGTGGCGCTACCAGTTATTTCAGAGCTAAATGATGGGAACTGTGTAACTTGCTCCTGACAATGCTGCCAATTATAAAGTATACATTTCAAATAATGGATACTGTCAAAAAACAAGTACAAAAATCACTTGACCCACTAATGGCCTAGAGGTATGGTTGTTCAATGTTAATACTTATCTCAAGACAATTATTAAGAAAGGATGTGGCCCTTCTGTTACTGTACTATAATCACTCCTTATGTCCTTTTTGGCAGTCTATGGTCATTTTCCTTGTGAAGTCTAACAAAAACTGTGCCTCCATTGTTTCAACCCATTCAAGACAGTTCCCAAATGTTAACTGTATGCACTTCCCTATGAAACTCATTCTTACTTCCAGTTTCATAGTTGGGCATTTGGCTGTTCATTGCTGAAAATGCTCTTGTGTAATGCCTTGTGTAACGTCATGTAACACATGCATTTATATATGTGGTCATAATTTTAAATTCATTTGAGATGTCCTGCATGGTTTCCTATCAGTAACCCTTTTCATTATCCTGACTTGTAGTTTTTTGAATTTTAAGTGATTATTTTCCAAAACTTCTATTTCCTCAGACCAGCTTTCTGCAATAGCTTGATATGCACATTTTCATAGTAAGCACATACTACTATTTGGTCATACATTAGTCCCCACCCATTCTTAAAGATATAAAATTTGATAAATTTATCTCGAGCTTCCAGCTGAATCAGTTGGTGCAAAATCCACAAGCTCATGAACATGAAAATCTGTGAGAATCCTTGGACCTCATCAGTGGTATCCAGGACAACATCAATTTCACAATAGAGGTAAAGACAGAGGTTGCCGTACCATTCCTTGACATCCTCTGTAATATCTTGGTTCTAACAACTATCCTCATACATTGCAGAAATGTTCTGTTCTGTTCTGAGAACTTGCCAAAAGAACTGAGCCACTTACAGAAAGTATTCTGCTACAACTGCCAGATTTTGCAATTCATCTTTCCAAAAACGTATAAGCAAAAGGATCCTGAGGAGGACTCGAAGAAGCTTGCATTTATACCGATCTGTGGCTCAGTAACAGGAAAGATTTGTCAACTCGTTAAAGAGGGATAAAACCAATCTTCAGGGCTCATGAAGACCGTGAAAGACAATGTAGCCTCAGAACACCAGATGTGTATAAAATACCATGCGAGTGTGGACAGTCTTATGTCAGACAAACTGTGCATGCTATTAAACAGCACTGTGTAGAAAACGAGACATGCGTTTGCCTTCGGTACTCTGAAAATCAGCAATAGTAGAGCATTTGATAAGACATGGACTAATGGTTTCTGGGATAACGTAATAAGAGAAGTGATCAAAATAAAAATTTGTGACAACACTATCAATCAAGTCGGTGGCCTGCAGCTAAATAGGCCACTGGCAGCTTGAAGTGGGCCCAAACTAAGCATTACCTTATATGGCGCTGGAGCGAACACCACTGATGTCGCAGAAGGCAGCTTGGGTATACAAGGATAGTGGCAGCAGCATCCAAAGGACCGACAGTTACCTCTTGATGATCAGGGAGTACTCGGCTCAAAGCTCGTGGGTTTTAAACCACTTGATGTGGCTGGAAGCTTGAGAGAATTTTATCAGCAAGTATATCCACAAGACCGAGCATTCACCTTTTGTCACTAGTTCAACATGTTCCTCTGTGCACAAAAACAGTTAGTTGCTGCCCACAGATTAATTTTCAAGTGTAAATAATGCAAAAGGTGGCTTATAGATATGAGGAAAAATTTCCTAATATGTGATAATTACATTACAGCATTATTATAAGCAACATGCAGATACTCACGGGACATGTGATGCATTGCCCTATGAATCTTGAATTACTGTGTTCACTGTTTAGCCCTCTGTAACATTCATTTCCACTATATTCTATATAATGTTCAGTTCATCATGTTCTGTAGATGAAAACAGTTCAAAATGTCTCTGTAGACTGAATTTGTATGTGAATAAGTAATGTTGATAATTTGGCTGTCATCTGTGAAGCATATAATTTTATTGTTGATTTATTAATCATAGACTTGTTGAACTCCACAGCCATTAAGGATAATATTGCTATACAGTATATCACTGTCAGAGTTTTCATTTAATTAACTTAAGGCTGACGTCATAAACTGGTTACGTTCAGTATAAATTTATACCCGTACAATTATTATAGCTTTTTATAGAAAAAAATTCAAAATATTTATTCTTACGCTACTCTAAAATGTGTCTGTTCATTTTCTTCTGTGCTAGTTGTTGGGATGTTCAAAGTGCAGGTGGTTCTTTTTACACTAAGACTCTTCTTATCTAGTGTCCTGACTATTGGGGATAAATTTAGTTTTTAATTTTTCTGAAAAGCCCAAGGAAATTGTGCAGGGCTTGCTTGTTAGCTGGAATTATTGCTTGTTTCGAATGTATTAAGGGGAAGTAAGGCTATAAATATATGTGTTTAGTTTTCTAGGAGGACAGTTTTCTTGTATTCTTTTGGTTCTATGTAGTATTTGTAAGTTATCTTTAATGTATGAGACAGTTTGTCCATATGAAAGTAGCAATTGCAGATTAAATTCAGTGTGTAATCTAAAAGCATCCTTTTGTGTGTGGTATGTTAAACGTTTCTGCCAGTGTGGCCAAGATAAAAACTGGGGCAATTGTCACAACCAGACTTGTTTATTCCTGATTGTACAGGATCTCGGCTGGTGTTTTGACGCTGTGTACTATGTTATGTTGCAAAGTTTTGTGTATAATCCTATGTTTAATGTTGAAATTGTTGTCATTGCAGTAATGTACAGAGGCTGGGCGTAGGATCGTACACTGCGATTCATTTAAATGTGTCGGGGTCATTTATTGTTAAGTAATGTTAACTTTTTATCATTCTGTACTGTCTGTTATTTAAATAATCCTTGACTTTGTAGTGTGAATGGGGGTATGCTTTAATTGACCTTTTAAATATTTGGTTTTTAGTTACGTTTTCTCTGCTAGGGCAACTTATAGAAAGTGATGTTTCTGTATTTTGTTTTCTTGTGGTAAAAATAAGTTAAGTTTTGCCCGTGATCATTAATGCTACAGGTTTGAGAGCTAATTAATGGTGATGTTCCAGATATACTGAAAAATTAAAATTTAATCTGATTTTATGTAACTGCTCATACTGTGTGGTTTGTTGATGGGATTATTCAGGAAATGTAGCTGTACTATGATTCATACACAGCTATCAAAACAATATTTGAATATTAATTTCTTACAGGAGATGATGATAACTCTGCATCATGTGTAGATTTCTAGAGACTGCTTAATGATAAACGAACTTGTACTCATCAGAATTTCCACTGTGCATTAGGCTGATGAGTGACAGCTGTTGTGTGTGGGTCTCCTTGTCAACAACCACATCTTTCAAACTTTATATAAACAGCATACTATTTCTTTAAACTATAATCTGTGAAGTTGAATGCTTAAATTATGAACATGTAGTTGAAAAATTATCCTTTAACATTGACTGTAAATAACCTGTGATGATTTATGTCCTGCATTGTTATGTAAATGTTTATTGTTTGCCAAAAAATGAAGTTGATGTCAGTGGAATTCCTGGTACACAGCTGTTTCCATTGTGTTTATAATAGGTTTTGTGATATGTATCCAAAAATTTGTATAAAATTACTTGTAAGTAGACAACATTACAATTAATGTTTAAAAACACACTTTCTTTTTTACACTAAACTGACGTCTGAAGATAGATACTTCCCTTACAGGAACATTCAAATGTGAAGGTGCCTTGCTTACCTCATGCTATAACTGTTAACTTTGTTGAATTCACTCTTATTTGGTTACTTATTGTGCATATATGCAAAATGGGGCAAATCAAATTGGTACAATTTCTGTGTAAGAAAGAATGAGGCTCTGTCTACATGGCTGACAATACTATCAGTACTGATGAACATAAATTATAACCCATGCATTACAATGAACTGGCAATATATGTCAATGTCAATGTGTAGTTTTGCTTTGTTACTTAACCCTTAACCATATCATCTTCATTTCACCTCACATAGCCCATGGGCAGTTTTGAGATTATCATGTATCTCCTGTCAGTTTGACAGTGTACTTTATTGTACTCTTGTTCATGACTACTGCGCTTCTTATTAAGCTATTTGCTTAGTTCAACTGTGGATAATATTTCTGGAGTTTTGGTTGTTTACATTCGTTTCTGATTTGGTACAATCTGTCTGTAATTGCTTTATTTACGTTTTGTATGGAATATTAAATATGACTAAAAAGTCATTTTTGTGTGTTTGGAGTTACAAATAGTAATTACAACAATCAATGACACTACATGAAATTTAGTACAATCTTTACATGCATTAATACTGCAAGGATTACTAGTTTTTAAATTCTAATTTTTATGAAATAGTGTTACTTGTAAAAATAACTGAAGCATTATAGAAGCATTATATGTGTAGCTTGTACATACTTTATTATAATACACCATTTGGTTCTTACTATTTTTACTGCTTTAAAATTATATGAGTGAGTACAGGCACCTCTGAATTTAAAAAAAAAAAAAGCTTTCATTTGAACATCCTGTGGTTATCAGTTTTCATATTTTTGTTCCATGCTTGCATTGTGCAAGTCTAGATGGAGATAGTGTGTATGTTTAAGCAATTTTTATGTGAAAATTGACATTTTCATTGTGTTCTTTATTTGTTGTAATGTGAATTGTTTTTGTTTAAGCTAATTTTTGCAATGAATACTGTTGTTGTTGTTGTCGTTGTTGTCGCTAATATGTACAGTTAATTTTCTTGCAATTCTCCCTGCATCCCCAAAGACATAGTTATAAGCACTGAAGGTGATGCAATGGATATGGAAGCTGAGCACCATTACATTTATCTATCTTATCAGAAAGTGTAATCACATCAACAAATTTGAACAATGCTCTGCACTCTCCATTTCAAGTGCCTGCAAACTGTCTACTACTGGTGCTAATGAAAATAGTACATCTTTGAGTAATCTATGAGTGAGTGTATGTGGCAGTAACATTGAAGTCTATTGCAGAAGTGTTGCCTACAACTCACAGCAGGAACTTTGTCC
Organism: Schistocerca cancellata; assembly: GCF_023864275.1. Classification (NCBI taxonomy): domain Eukaryota; kingdom Metazoa; phylum Arthropoda; class Insecta; order Orthoptera; family Acrididae; genus Schistocerca; species Schistocerca cancellata. Next base: position 43,114,370 of record NC_064637.1, read on the forward strand.
AGGAAACCTAAAGTTTTTTGATAGAAAGTGCTTCGTCAAGCCTCTCACTTAGGGAGACTATGTGATGGGTGGGGCCATGAATAAGCAATACAGGAGCTGTGCTGCCACACTTCCAGGATGCTGTCATCATCAAAAGATGGGGTGCGGCTGGTGAAAAAAAAATTTACACTGTCATTACGCCAAGACTACTGTGCAATGCAACATACCACTGACTTACCCTTGGATGGCTGAGTAGTGACTGCAGTGGGAACAAAATGGATAAATGTGGCAGCTGTCAGCATCACTTCACAACTTCTAGTCATCGAGGACCTGTGCTGCTGATCTCTCATGGACACCAGAAGAATAACTTCATTCTCCATGTTGCTGTTGGATGTGACGATGGTATTGGTGCAATGACAAAAACAGCCATTACCACAGTCTTTTTAAATTTTTTTTTAATGCAGCCACAAGTGTGATACACTGTTCCCAGAAGAACTAGACATTCCAGATTTATTGAACTCCTGGCTATCCTTGATGTTGCTGTGCTATACCATACCCTCTGCATTTGTTGTCACAAGGTGGTGGTTGTTTGAAACTAAAGAAGATACTTTGGCATCCTTGGTAAGATGAAGCTGGTGCTATGCAGATGTATCCTGACCACAGCCTTAAAGGATCAACAGCTACAGTTCAACTTCAAATCTGGCATCACCTCTTTCAGGGAAAAATAGAATTCCACAAGGTGCTACTACTCTGTTTTAAAAGCTGTATGTATATCGACACACACACAATTTAATGACAACAATAACAATGACAGTAATAATAATAGTCTTAATCCCATCAGACAAGTTAATTGTTAATCATTGTATTTGTAACAGTGTCTTACATACCATTTGATCAAGAGCAAAATTATATTAAACAGTTAATTTCTGGCATGTGTACTTGTTGCTATGAATAAAATTAATTTATGTAATGCAAGTGCTCATTTGATAAAATGTGTTTTCATTTGGATGTCAAGAACATCAGTGTATCATATCTTTAATGTTTTTTTAATACTTGTTATTGATCAGATTTTTGTCTTACTTTTTGCATTCAGCATTGTCCAACAATTTGTCATAATTCAGTTGTCAACGCTATTACTAGTAAAGAATTCACAGGTTGTTTGTATTCAGTATTTTATCTCAATATCAGTATTTATTGAGTGTTAATCATGTTGCATTACACCATTACAATTACTGTAAAAAATCTTTTTGATGGTTTACAATATTTTTCTTTCTTGTAATATTTACATATTAATTGAGTTACACATATCAGCCCCTCATTCACATTATTTTGTTACTAACCTCCTATAAAACAAATAATTGAGTGTGTGTATTGTAATAATCCCTTTTTAAATCCATGTTTGTCTGTTATTGCTAGAAATAAGCATCCTCATGGATGCTCACAATGTTATCCAGTGATGTGTAACTAACTATACCATCATTAAAAATAAAATAAAATACTGTTGGACATGCACAGCTGTTTTAGTCAATGTTTCTTTGAAGAACTGTCACCACTTGTTTCTGCTCTGGCAGTATTTATTATCGCAATGTAAGAAGGAAGCAAGCTCAAGATGTGAAACAAACACTTGGAGTGTTTTTTCCCATGACTTGAAGCAAAAAAATTTTTGATACTTACTGTTATCAAATACATAACTCCAAAACACTTGTGTTACAATGATTATATGCCATATAAACAGAATTTCCCAGTAAGCAAAATTATTCTTCAACAACAGTCCCTAATAAAATTTTCTCAGTTTACTCTTGTCAGGACACAAGGATAACTTGAGCTTTCGGCTGTTGTTAGAATCTGAGTGTCTTAACCAATCCCGTAGCTCTGTTTTGTATGTAAATGTTAAATATAAAAGACCACTACAGTATCAGTTAAGACAGGCAGCTTCTTGTAATGACAGAGAAATTGTTGAAAGCATGATTTCTCCATGAAACCCAAAGTGGAAAGTGAACCTGAAAGACATTAGCTAATAATTTGCTTTCATTTTGATATGATTGGTTGTCACTTAGGAGCAACTGGATCTGCACTGACTCAATACAGAATTTCTGATCTGGTAGGTAGGAGGCGGCTCATGTTAAGGGTGTGGAAATAATCACATTTGTGTGGAATGTGATTCTCTGCCAGATAAATGCAGCATTCTCTTTCTCAAGCTTTGAGTGCATGTCACATTCACAAGTCCATGGAATTTTGTGGCTACTGGAAATGGAACAAGATGCACCTGCAGTCTACTTCATTGCTTGACTCTGAGGGCTTGATGTAGGTAAACTAGAAGGGATACTTGGGTTTAACCTCCTGTTGTTAATGCTGCCTTCATAGTCCTCTCCCCGATAATTTGTGTGTCACATTGAATCAAACTACAACTGCATGGATTGTATCGTTACATTTGTTCCTAAACAATGAAAGTGCATTTCACTAGTTTTCAAGTACAGGCAACTAACTGTTATGAATTACCTGTCATGATTGGAGTTGTATTATCTCTCATTCATTCTTACCTCACTTACAAATCCTCGGTCGAGGATCTGTGGTGCCAACAGCCTGATCAACGTTGTTCCACATATTCTCAATTGGCTTTAAATCCGAGGAATTTGGGCCAGTGGAGGATCCTGGTGCTCTTCGAACCACGCACGTCCACTGTGAGCTTTGTGACACGCTGCATTGTCCTGCTGGTAGATGTCGTCATGCCAAGGAGATGAACATGGTCACTGAAGATACATGCATATGAATTGATGCATTATATCTTCCACAATGATGAGATCGCCCAGGAAATGCCACAAAAATATTTCCCAGACTGTAACACTCTCTCTTCCAGTCTGGATCCTTCCTACTATTGTTGCAGGGTGTTTGCTTTCAGACATTTCACAACACACCAGCAGCCATGTTTCTGAGGGAGCATAAAACATAATTTGTCCAAAAATGCCATCTGATGCAACACTGTTGACATCCAGTTGCGGCATTTGCATGGAAATTCCAGTCTTTGTCACCAATAAACAGTAATCAGCGTAGGTGCATGAAGCATGTGCCTGCTGTGGAAGCCTGTACACAGCAATGTTTGCTGAATGGTCATTGAGGAAACACTGTTAGTAGTCCTTGGTTCATCTGGGCTGTCAGTTGCTGAACAGCTGCAAGTGTATTTGCCTATGCACATCTCTGCAGCTATAGTGCACTGGTGTCATCTCTGGTCCATGGTGCACCACAGTCGCATTGGCACCAGTTTTAGATAGGACCATTTTGCTATGCAAGGTACACTCTTAATCACAGTTGCACACAAACAGTTTACAAACTTAGCTGTGTTCGAAATGCTTCCATCCATTTGGTAGTCAGATAAATCGCTCTGTTTCAGCATCATGACAATGACTGCACTGTTTTCCACATCCCCCAACATGCTTTATATACCCTCCACTGCTAGTGTTGCTATCTACTGGTCATGAGTGGTTATTCCACATTCATATCAAATCTACATGGTAGCCATATTAATGTGAATGGACTGTGTATATTTCTTGTTCAACCCAGTGGCTTCTTCGGGAAGCAGTCTTATTCATGGCTATAAATTTGACAATTGTTATTTTGCAACAATAATTTTATCTATAATGAACAGTTGAAGTATGTATGAGACGAGTAATTATGAATAGGTGGTTTTAAATTTTTTTCCACATGCATTCTCATTTTGGGATCTAAATGATCTGCCGTTCCTTTTCAACCTTCTTCAACCAGTTGCTCTCTCTTCCCCGAAGAAAAAACTATTAGTTGTGGAAGCTAGTATAGTTCTGTGTACTTTTATATGTGGCTGTCAGCAGTACCGAATTTTCAGCACCTGACGGTAAGTACTGATTAGCAGTTCTGTCCCACAATTTGAACAAAATAGTCAGGACAATTAACAAATGTAACCCAGCCATGTTTGCACAGTGACTTGAAGGCATTCATTGGTGCACGAAAAGAAAATGTGTGCAAAATTTGGCACCTTGCTTAAGACACAAACAACTTGTGGCATTAGAAAGTAGATTTTGTAAGAACTTCCATTATTATGAACCTTGCATCTTAGATACTGTCTCAGCAACACATTTCAGTATAACAAGTAATACAAAAAATGTAACTCAGCAATGCACTTACATCAAAACCCCTGTTTTTGGACATTTGTAATCTTGGCATTAGAGGGATGATAAGTCAATATGAGGTGAGAAGTGCAATGTTTCTATTCTTAAATCCAACTACTTTACACTGTTGTATTTGTAAAGCCAAAATTAAGATATTCATCTGAACACAGTTCTTAATTGTTAACACTGAATAACAAAAACCAGTTGGCAATAATAATAGTAATAATAATAATATACAACATAATAATAAGTAATGACTCTTCAAGAATATTTCAGTTGGCAATATTAATACACAACATGATCGTAAGTAATGACTCCTTAAGAATATTGCCATAGAAAGTAAGTTTTGCGAAGTGTATAGAGTGGATAGACTAGTCAACTCTTTATTGAACGCATTCCTCCAGCAGTTTGACATCTGATTTCTCTTACAATCAATGAGTATAAAATTGTGGACAGGCTGAGGAGGAAAAACAACAATGTCTAGGATTAAATTATGTAGTGCTAAAAATTATGCTGACTTAAATACAACATTGCACGTGTAATTTGCGTATGTTTATTCCCTGTTGCATTACAGAAATATCTTCTCAAGAAATGGGGCCAAAGTAAGAAAGTATTCATTCTGCGTAAATGAAGACTATAACTATTGTAGAAAATAAATTATCACAAATCTTGGAGAGGCCTTTTAAAACAGTTCTAAATTCTTACTCTCATTTCCCCATTCATATACTCCTTTGTTGTGTTTGTTTCCTATGATAAAGATCAGTTAATTTCCCTGTAGACTGTGCCTCCTCGTGTAGTGTTAGTAGAGTTCTGTACCATTGTCTGGAGGTCTTCAATAAATCTTCATCTTACAGTAATTAAGAATGTCAATAAACTGAAAAGAAAATTACAAATGTTACTTATTACCCAATCCTACAACTTCATTATGAAATTGGCCAAGTGCGATCAGGACTTGAGCTCTGAGGGTTCTGTTCAAACTAAATGATGCATTTAGATATTTCAACCATCCTAGGAATTGAGACTATCGATGATTTCACCTGCTTTTGATATAAATACCAGCATTCCTGGGAATTCAGAGAATCTCGACACTAGTACCTTGTACTAACCTGGACATACAAAAAGAAGCGGGCTGCGAGGGGCTTCAGTTTATATCTATAATGACACAGAAGGTTTAATAAAACATCTTTATTTACTTATTAAAACATGACTTCACCTTACATGCAGTAATGTGTCCATTATGCTTTTGACATGTGATCAAGCCAATGTACGTTCAAATGGTAAAAATACTATTTTATGTCCAGTTTAATTAGTTTCAGATATTTTTTTACTTTACTTGTACTGTAAAACGTTTCTGCTTGCTGAATTTCATGATTCTAGGTCAACAGGAAGTATCCTATACGGTCTGATGAGCGAGTTTTCGAGTATCAATATTTTTACACCACCAAGTGACTGTAAACCCTAGTATGTGACATAAATTTGAATCTGATACTCCAACCTGTTCCAGAGAAAAAGGATCTTTAACAGACAGAAAGACAGACTATAGCAAAGGAAGCTGAGACCCACTCCCATTTTGTTTTGTTATTTGCCTCCTTAAATAATTTTAAAAAAAGTTAACATAATGATAATGAGAGATGTGCCATAAGATGAAGCTGTCATTCTATTACTCTGAGCATAAGACCAGGCCCAACTTTTCTGAATTACGTTAGTCAGAATAATTTCCTAGTTAATTTGAACAATTTCAACGAAGTAGTTTTGCTAAAGCTAAGTTCAATAAGTACAGGTAATTATTTCCTATTTCAGTCACATTGTTGAAATGTAAACACGTGTAGTTACTATATTACTGGTAAAGTTAGGAAAATAATCGATAGAAATCCCTAAATTATTCATTTAGTTAATTTCCAAAACATGGTAGGAATATCAGTACATAATTAGTTTCCAGATAATTAATACTTTTGTGTGTGGTATCGTTTATTTAGCAATTTTTGTAGTTTTCATCATAAAGAAGGCTTATTTTGGTTGAAGATCTTATTGTAACATAAAATCAAGACCAAAACCAATTTTCCTGCACTATTCAATTAATCACAGATTTAAAATTCTATACTTAAATTATCAAAATTACGCAGTTAACTGTGTGAAATGTAGTCTACCGAGTGAGGGCCGCAGTGGATAGCTCATTGGACTCACATTTCAGAGGATGACTGTTCAAACCCACGTCTGGCCATCCTGATTTAGGTTTTCCGTGATTTCCCTAAATTCCTTCCCCATCCTTCGCTAATCTGATTGGATCAATGACCTTGCTGTTTGGTTACCTCCCCTAAATCAACCAACCAACCAGTAGCCATTTTTGCAAAGCTATGGAAGCATTGGGCCTGAAGCCATTTGAAGTCAGTCTGTTCCAAGATTTTGAGCGTGAAATACATGTCAGTCAAAACAACAATAATGTGGCTGTGCACTATGATGTATTCTTGTGAATAAGATGATGAACAGTGAAGAAGAATAATCAACAATGGTTGCTGGTTAACTACGCTATAGAAATGCCCTACATATCGTTCATAGGAGTAAGACTGTTGCAGGTTAGTTAGGTTACACTGCATAGTAACTATTGTCGTATAATTAGAAGGTGCAGTATGTGCATACCTGGTAGATGAGACTTAACTATGTAACTGAGATACGGACTGGCCGTAACTAATCCAGTGAGGGGGGTCTGACGTTTAGGGAAGTACGAGGCAGAAAGTAGGGGACGTTTCCGTCTGACGCTGCTAGACGCACGGCGATCGCGTATATTTTGGTATGTGTGTGCACGGCAGCTCAGTAGGCATCCATCCTTGACTCCAGGAACATCTCTGCGCGTCTGGTTTTTTCGATATTCTAATTTGAAATGTGCGCTGCAATCGAAAATCCCGCCAGTTGTGAGGTGTGGTCTGTGATACGGTTTTTGTTGGCAAAACCTCAAGAAATTTATCGTGAACTGTGCAAAGTGTATGGAAACAACGTAATGAGTGAATCTTCCGTCCGGAAATGGTGCATTCGGTTGAAAATGGCTGAACCAACGTTCATGATGAAGAGAAGAGTGTACGCCCGAGCATTGTGACTGACGATCTTGTCGCTAAAGTTGATGAAACGATTCGTGAAAACCGGCACTTCACAATAACGGAGCTTTTGCTTTCTTTTCCATAACTTTCACAGACTTTGTTGTTTGAAATTGTCACTAAAAACCTAGGCTACCACAAAATTTGTGCACAGTGGGTGCCCAAAATGCTTACAGAGCACCATAAAGCACAGCAAATGGGGGCAATATTGACATTTCTGGAGGCCTACCACATACATGGTGATTCATTACTGGATCGAATCGTAACTGGTGACGAGACATGGGTGAAACACGTCAATAGCGAGACAAAATTACAGTCCATGGAGTGGGTGCACACTAGGTCCACCCCAAAACCAAGAAAATATTTGCAAATCTTGTCAGCAAGGAAGTTGATAGCGACATTGTTTGGGATAGGCAAGGTGTGCATATTGATTTTCTCGAACATGGAGCAACCATAAGTTCTGCCCGGTACTGTCAAACTTTGCACAGCCTTAGAAGAGCGGTTCAAAACAAACGCCGAGGAAAACTTGCGTCCAAAATTTTGTTATTGCACGACAACGCCCGACCTCACGTGGCAAACTACACTAAATAACTCCTTAATTCATTCAAATGCGAAAATCTCTCTCATCCGCCCTACAGCCCCGATTTCGCCCCAAGTGAATTCCACTTGTTTCCCAAGACGAAGAATTGGCTTGCAACGCAGCGCTTTGATGATGACGCGGAACTTCAGGCTGGCGTGACTCACTAGCTTAAGTCTCAGGCGGCAAAACTTTACGACGAAGGTCTTTCAAAGCTTGTCCATCGCTATGGTAAGTGCCTCAATGTGTTTGGTGACTATGTGGAAAAATAGTAAGTCAGTTCCTGTTTCAGATGTATCTAATAAAATGTATTTCTTGTACTTAGTGTTTTTTATGCAAAAACGTTCCCTACTTTCTGAATAGCCCTCGTTAAACCTGTGAAACCAAATGTGTGCGCATGTCGACCACAATTTTCCATAAACACATCTGCTTTTAAAGTATCTTCCCACCATCCATCTCATAATTTCTCTTAGAACACAATGAGCGAGTCACTGTTTATGATTCTTTGATATAAAACATTTCTTCTTTTATCTGTACATAACTGGTAAGTAAATTTTATTGTTGACTTTCAACATCATTGAGTATTCGTTTTACAGCGAAATCACTGAAAATTGTAGGGCCTAAAGACAAATTATCAACCAAATCCTAAACACTGTCTGTTTTGAGAAATACTTCACAATACACACATAAGTACAGGATGGCAATTATTGAACTATATGAAAAAAAGTAAATTAGTTACAAACTATAGCGTTCACACACTTTATTCGACATGTAAACGTCACTGCAGATATTCGGATTTAGGTTATGACATGTCTAATATGCCTGCCATCATTGGCGATGATGTGTCGCACATGAATAGCGAAATTCTGCATGACCTATTGAAGTGTTGGAACATTGATGCTGTGGATGACCTCCTGTATGGATGTTTCCAGCTCAGTAATGGTTTTGGTGTTATCGCTGTACACCTTATCTTTAGTATAGCTTCACAAAAAGGCAGAATATGGCGGCCAATCGAGGCCCATGCCAGTGGCCTCTGGATACCCGAGAGCCAGAATGCCGTCCTCAAGATGCACTTCCACAACATCAAACACTGTTCTGCTCCGATGGGGTCGAACTCCGTCTTACATGAATCACATCTTGTCGTAACCAGTGTCACTTTGGATAACGGGAGTGAAATCTTCCAAAACTTTCACACGCTGTTCGGTAGTCACCGTGCCGTCAAGGAATATTTTACCGATTATTCTGTGACTGCACATAGCACACCACACAGTCATCCATTGAGGGTGAAGAAAGAGACTTCTAGATTGCAAAATGTATATTCTCAGTGCCCCAAATGCGTAAATTTTGACATTTACACTTGCAAATGGCGACAACAACAAGGCGCTTGTACCTGTGCATACTAATTCCCATCATGGCCTGCAGCCAACAGTGCAGTTTGAAGGTCCTAGCGCAAACCGTTCAGAAGTTATGACGATTTTATTTCATATAGTTCAGTAATCGTCACGCTGTATAATATCCTTTGTCACTGCCATGAACAACATTTCTCTCTTTATAAAAATAGTAAAAATCATGAATATAACACTAGGACCAAAGATAACCTCTACAAAGACCTCAATTAGATTAGATTAGATTAGATTTACTTTCATCCCAATTGATCCGTAGTGAGGAGGTCCTCCAGGATGTGGAACATGTCAGAAAAACAACAATACATGACAAATATTTACAACTAACACAAAATAAGCTAATGTACCATTCCACAGGTCCCAAGTGGAATGATCGTCATTTTTTAATGAACACTAAGAGTCATTTTACAAATACTATTGCACTGAATTTAAAATAAAAAAGTTTTTTATTTATTTATAAGGTAAGGAACATGTAATACAACTACTGTAATACTTATTTACAATGAACACATTACTGCACTGAAATGGTGCAGAAGTTAGATTATACTTACACACACACAAGCACACACACACACACACACACACACACACACACACACACACACACACAAATTTTCAGTGAACACATAACTGCACTGAAATTGTGCAGAAGTTATGTTGTACTTATATACAAATCAGTTGGTTTTACTAAGAAATTCATCAATGGAGTAGAAGGAGTTGGCCACCAATAAATCCTTTAGGCTTCTCTTAAACTGAATTTCATTGGTTGTTAAGCTTTTTATGGCTGCTGGCAAGTTATTGAAAATGTGTGTTCCTGAATAATGCACACCTTTTTGTACAAGACTAAGTGACTTTAAATCCTTGTGAAGATTATTCTTATTTCTAGTATTGATTCCATGAATTGAGCTGTTGGTTTGAAAAAGTGATATATTTTTAATGACAAATTTCATTAAGGAATAAATATATTGGGAAGCTGTAGTTAGTATCCCTAGTTCCCTAAACAGGCTTCTGCAGGACGTTCTTGAGTTCACACCACATATAATTCTTACTGCACGTTTTTGTGCCCGGAAAACTTTAGCTTGGCTTGATGAATTACCCCAGAAAATAATCCCATATGACATTATGGAATGAAAGTAAGCATAGTATGCCAGCTTTTTCATTTTTATATCCCCTATGTCTGACAAAATTCGCATTGCAAACAAAGATTTGTTAAGACGCTTCAGCAGTTCTGTGGTGTGCTCCTCCCAGTTGAATTTATTATCAAGCTGTAATCCCAAGAATTTAACACCGTCCACTTCTTCTATCTTCTTGTCATCATATGTTAGACATATACTCTTGGGACACCCCTTACAAGTTCTGAACTGCATGTAGTGTGTTTTTTCAAAGTTTAGTGACAAAGAATTGGCTAGGAACCAGTGATTAATGTCCACAAATATTTTATTGGCTGATCTTTCTAAGACTACACTTGATTTGCTATTTATTGCAATGTTTGTATCGGCAGCAAACAAAACAAACTTGGCATCTGGTAATGTTACTGATGAAAGGTCATTGATATACACAGGAAAAAGTAAGGGCCCCAAAATGGAACCTTGTGGGACCCCACATGTAATTAGTTCCCAGTTCGATGATGCCTGATAGCTTGATACATGTCTCTTTCCTAATAACACCCTTTGTTTCCTGCCAGAGATATAAGATTTGAACCATTTTGCAGCATTTCCTGTTACACTATAATATTCTAGTTTACTTAAAAGGATATTGTGATTTACACAGTCAAATGCCTTTGACAGATCACAAAATATACCAGTTGCCTGCAATTTTTTGTCTAATGAATTAAGTACATTTTCACTGTAAGTGTAGATAGCCTTCTCAATATCAGAACCTTTTAGAAATCCAAACTGTGACTTTGACAGTATGTTATTTGAGATAAGATGGTTATAAAGACGACTGTACATTACTTTTTCGAAAATTTTTGAGAATGCTGGCAACAGTGAAATTGGACGGAAATTTGATGCTATTTCTTTATCTCCCTTCTTAAACAGTGGCTTAACTTCAGCATATTTCAGCCATTCAGGAAATATTCCACTGATAAACGACTGGTTACACAGATCAGTGATCATAAGATCTTTAAGTTACACCATCACTGGATAAATCTGAAAATAGGAGTACAAAGAAAAGTAAAAAGATCTTTCTTTTTAGCAAGAGACAGATATTAGATTACCTGATAGCTCAACACAAAAGTTTTAATGTGTCCAATGCCTCACAAAGACATCATCTTTCGTCATCAGACGTCAGATACAGAATTAGAATGGTCGGTGTTGTTCACGAGCAAATTGATGATGAGCAAGCAGAGACGTACATACGACTATCTAGTAATTTTTGTGATTTTGGGTCATAGCATGTAGTACCCACACAACTGATTTTTGAACCTTCCTCATTGCACGCAAATGTCGCACGATGATGGAATGATCACACTTCATCACATCTGCCAGTTCTCGAGTACACTGACATGGATCGTTGTGGATTAATGTGTTTAAACAACCTTCATCAAACCCTGAAGGTCTTCCTGAACATCACTAATGTAAAACGACCCTCCTTAAAACAAGAAAACTATTTTCTTGTTGTGCTCTGTCCAAAGGCTTTATCCTCATCCCTGGCGCAAATGTTTCTGGCTCTCTCCACTGCTATCATCCCTCTATTGAACTCAAGCAGAAGAATATGTCTGAAATGCTCCGATTTTTATACTTGGCACTTCACTTTCTAGCTTCAACAGGTCCACTCGCTATCTCCAAATGACAAAATGACAGTATGTAGATTCAAATAGCAACAGAGAACTACAAAAAAAAGACAATCGATGAATAAAACTATAGCAAATGGAAAACTAACATGCGAACCAAAAACGCTATGAACTTATGCATCAACTTAATATATATATGATTTCACTACAGTAAATAACTTCAACAAAGCTTTCAATACAGATTGGTTTGTGTCATTAGCGCTCTGTATGTCCTCTCTGGGTTTCTTTTGACAAGTGATATCATGACCATTGTCATGCCCGGCGAGGATCCATATTTCGTAGCGAAGATGTGAGGTGGGATGGTGTTTTCAGGGAATAATTGCCCTGCCCAATAGTTGTCTTCAAGCATGGGAATTCAGCTGTCCATCAGCCCAACCTTGCAGATAAGCTACGTCCAGTTCTACATCTACATACATACTCTGCAATCCACCATACAGTGCGTGGCGGAGGGTACCTCATACCACAACTAGCATCTTCTCTCCCTTTCCACTCCCAAACAGAACGGGGGAAAATGACTGCCTATATGCCTCTGTACGAGCCATAATCTCTCTTATCTTATCTATGGGCTCTTTCTGCGAAATGTAAGTTGGCGGCAGTAAAATTGTACTGCAGTCAGCCTCAAATGCTGGTTCTCTAAATTTCCTCAGTAGCGATGAACAAAACTACCAGTAACAAATCTAGCAGCCTGCCTCTGAATTGCTTCTATGTCCTCCCTCAATCCGACCTGATAGGGGTCCCAAACGCTAGAGCAGTACTCAAGGATAGGTCGTATTAGTGTTTTATAAGCGGTCTCCTTTACAGATGAACCACATCTTCCCAAATTTCTACCAATGAACCGAAGACGACTATCTGCCTTCCCAACAGCTGCCATTACGTGCTTGTCCCACTTCATATCGCTCTGCAATGTTACGCCCAAATATTTAATCGACGTGACTGTGTCAAGCGCTACACTACTAATGGAGTATTCAAACATTACAGGATTCTTTTTCCTATTCATCTGCATTAATTTACATTTATCTATATTTAGAGTTAGCTGCCATTCTTTACACCAATCACAAATCCTGTCCAAGTCATCTTGTATCCTCCTATAGTCACTCAACGACATCTTCCCGTACACCACAGCATCATCAGCAAACAGCCGCACATTGCTATCCACCCTATCCAAAAGATCATTAATGTAGATAGAAAACAACAGCGGACCTACCACCACTTCCATGGAGGACTTCAGGTGAAACCCTCAACTCCGATGAACACTCACCATCGAGGACAACGTACTGGGTTCTATTACTTAAGAAGTCTTCGAGCCACTCACATAGTTGGGAACCAATCCCATATGCTCGTACCTTAGTTAGGAGTCTGCAGTGGGGCACAGAGTCAAACGCTTTCCGAAAGTCAAGGAATATGGCATCCATCTGATATCCTTCATCCATGGTTCACAAGATATCATGTGAAAAAAGGGCGAGTTGCGTTTCGCAGGAGTGATGCTTTCTAAAGTCGTGCTAATACATGGACAGCAACTTCTCTGTCTCAAGGAAATTCATTATATTCGAACTGAGAATATGTTCGAGAATCCTGCAACAAACCGATGTTAAGGATATTGGTCTGTAATTTTGAGGATCCGTCCTTCTAACCTTCTTATATACAGGTGTCACCTGCGCTTTTTTCCAGTCACTTGGGACTTTACGTTGGGCAAGAGATTCGCAATAAATGCAAGATAAGTAAGTTACACTCTCATGAGATTTTCAAAACGAACAGAAAATTTTCGTGCACAATATGCAGTCCTAAATGAAACATTTACCCACTAGGAGAACAAGATGCTTACTCAAGGTCACACAAAAAGTAATTTGAAGTTCCCTGCAGAAATGTTAAGCCATGCTGCCTATATAGCCGCACATAATTGCGAAAATATTGCCAGCACACGATTTTGTGCGCAAACTGACCTTTCGATTACGTCCCATAAATGTTCAATGGGGTTCACGTCTGGTGATCTGGGTGGCCAAATCATTCACTCGTAGTGTTCACAGTGTTCTTCGAACCATTCCCGAACGTTTGTGGTCCAGTGCCACGGCTCATTGTCATCCATAAAAATTCCGCCATTGTTTGGTGACATGAGGTCCACGATTGGCTGCAGATGGTCAACTCTGTCGATTCCATGTAAACAGAGCCCACAGCATTATGGAGCCCTGCCAGCTGGCATAATGCCTTGTTGACAACCTGGATCCATCGCCTCGTGGGCTCTGCACCACACTCGAAACCTGCCCTAATAGGTAAGCTCCTCGTACATCCCACATTGATTTCTAGGGTTATTTCACGTTCTGTATTAACTTTGACAACTCTACACGCAAACGCCACTGCTCTCGGTCGTTAGGTGAAGGCTGTTGGACACTGCATTGTCTGTGATGAGAGGCAATGCCTGAAGTTTGGTATTTTCGGCACACTCCCGGAACCGTGGGTCTCAGAATATTGAATTCTCCATCGATTTCTGAAAAGGAACCTGCCAGGCATCTAGCTCTAACCACCATTCGGCATTCAAAGTCTAGTAATTCCTGTCATGGGACCATAATCACGTAGGAAACCTTTTCATATGAGTAACCTGAGCACAAAGGACAGCTCTGCCAACGCACTGTCCTGTCATGTCTTACGTAAACGATACTAGCGTCATCTGTATGTGTGCATGCCGCTATCCCATGACTTTTGTCTGAAGAGTGTAGTATAGTAATTTACTGTTTTTGATGATCTGGTGACTGGACACTATTAAGAAAAACAGCATACATGTCAAATCAATCAATGAAACACATTTCACTTAGTGTCACCAAAGAAGTATAAAAAAGTGGCGCAGTTCAAAATAATACCCACTACTGGCCATGAAAATTGCTACACCAAGAAGAAATGCAGATGATAAATGGGTATTTATTGGACAAATAAATTATACTAGAACTGACATGTGATTACATTTTCGCGCACTTTGGGTACATAGATCCTGAGAAATCAGTACCCATTCAGCCACCTCGGGCCATAATAACGGCCTTGATACGCCTGGGCATCGAGTCAGACAGAGCTTTGATGGCGTGCACAGGTACAGCTGCCCGTGCAGCTTCAACACTATACCACAGTTCATCAAGAGTAGTAACTGGCGTATTGTGATGAACCAGTTGCTCGGCCACCATTGACCAGACGTTTCCAATTGGTGAGAGATCTGGAGAATGTGCTGGCCAGGGCAGCAGTTGAACATTTTCTGTATCCAGAAAGGCCCTACAAGACCTGCAACATGCGGTCGTGCATTATCCTGCTGAAATGTACGGTTTCACAGGGATCGAATGAAGGGTAGAGCCACGGGTCGTAACACATCCTAAATGTAACGTCCACTGTTCAAAGTGCCGTCAATGCGAACAAGAGGTGACCAAGACGTGTACCCAATGGCAGCCCATACCATCACACCGGGTGATACGCCAGTATGGCGATGACGAATACACACTTCACCGCGATGTCGCCAAACACGGATGCGACCATCGTGATGCTGTAAACAGAACCTGCATTCATCCGAAAAAATGGCGTTTTGCCATTCGTGCACCCAAGTTCGTCGTTGAGTACACCATCGCAGGCGCTCCTGTCTGTGACGCAGCGTCAAGGGTAACCGCAGCCGTGGTCTCCGAGCTGATAGTCCGTGCTGCTGCAAACGTCGTCGAACCGTTCGTGCAGATGGTTGTTGTCTTGCAAACGTCCCCATTTGTTGACTCAGGGATCGAGACGTGGCTGCACGATCTGTTACAGCCATGCGGATAAGATGCCTGTCATCTCGACTGCTAGTGATACGAGGCCGTTGGGATCCAGCACAGCGTACTGCATTACCCTCCTGAACCCACCTATTCTATATTCTGCTAACAGTCATTGGATCTCGACCAACGCGAGCAGCAATGTCGCGATACGATAAACCGAAATCGCGATAGGCTACAATCCGACCTTTATCAAAGTCGGAAACGTGATGGTACGCATTTCTCCTCCTTACACGAGGCGTAACAAGAATGTTTCACCAGGCAACGCCGGTCACCTGCGGTTTGTGTATAAGAAATCGGTTGGAAACTTTCCTCATGTCAGCACGTCGTAGGTGTCGCCACCGGCGCCAACCTTGTGTGAATGCTCTGAAAAGCTAATCATTTGCATATCACAGCATCTTCTTCCTGGCGGTTAAATTTCACGTCTTCGTGGTGAAGCAATTTTAATGGCCAGTAGTGTAGTTATTTGCATCACTCATCAGTAATAATTGTTCACTCTATTTCTGTTGTGACCAAAGTTGTGTCAGCTCTGTTGCCGAATGGCTACATCATCTAGTGTCACTTCCTACCGTCATTATTCAGAAACTTCTGGAAGTTCATGTGTCTTTTCATCTGAAGAGATGGAAATAGAGACCACTTTGATGGTCTCAGCTATGCCATTAACAAAAAACTAATAACTTTGTGTAACTGTGTCAATTCTGAAGTGAGTGTTCAAATAGTGACTACCTTCATGTAAGGTCAAAGAATTTTAGTTTCTCTGTTAAAATCTTATGATAAACGGTATCGAAAAACTTGATAAGATCACAGAAAATAATGAGTTCACGAGGTCACGTATTTCTTACTCTGTAGAGCAGGGTGTCCAGAAGTAAAATTGAGCTATTCTCAGAATTGTAGGTCGATATTCTGTCGTACACTACCTTTACAGAGAACTATGGGAACAAAGGAAGATTATGATACCGTTAGAGTTCGTTATGTAATAAAATCCAGTTTGTTCTATACTAGATTAGCGACCTGTTTATATCAATGGTTCCATTTCGGCTAGATTGCCATCTTTAACATTTTTTATTTTATTATAATGCTGGTTTGTCATATTTTCAGCTATCCAAATTTGGCTTTTGTGTCCGTACGGTATCATTGGCCGCTGTTGCTCTGTCTTGTATTACAACGTGCTAGAGTTTAGGATTCTTATGCCATAAGCCGCTTGTGGTTTGTTCCTGTTGGTAAAGGTACTTTGTAGTAATTTTTATAATTTGACGACAGATTTGACAGAGTGACATCTGGCCAAGGATGCTATATGTTTATCGTTGCAACAGTTGTTATCGTTTTGGGCTGTAATCGATGTGTCGGTGGGTAGTTGTTTGCGACTTTGTGTCACTACCCAGTCTTCGGTTGGTTAGAAAAATCAATAAAATTTCGTATGAAATGTTTGTGTTTGAAATCCGTTTCTGTATTTAAAACGCCACCATACGCGTAGTATTGCCTGAATTCTGCCTCCTCAAGTACACTCATTGTTAAACCTTTAGGTAATAAGTGTAAAATTTTCATTTCTAACTCCATTTGTTCTGTGTTGTGGTTCTCGTTCTGTAAGTGGTTGAAGGGTGTACCTGGATTAATTTCACTAGTTCTCGTGTGCTGGCAGTATATAAAACTGAAGTTGCACGTAGTCTGTCTTATGTAAAATTTATTGAAATCGTGATATTCTGTTTTGCATATGCCTCGATTTGAACTTATTGGTAATTTTGTTTTTCTTGAGTGAGGTCTATGCCGGATGATGTTGATTCTTAACGCGAATTGGATACTTGCCTTCTTCATTAGTGCATTTAATTCGTTTGATATTCTAAATATATTGTAGGTATGTAAGTTAGAGCAGTCTTTTCTTTGGTATTCCTTTGGACAATTTTTGTCCTTTCAAATTTTTGTTGCTTACGTGTTTTTATGTCTGCATTCCAATGTCTGGGATGAGACCATTTTTTTGTGCTGTATATGGCAATGTATTGAGTTCTTTTTGTATGTATGCTTGATTCAGTGGTAAATTTTCTTTTCTGTTGATCATTACTTAGAAATGTTCGTTCTAGTGTGCCTCTGGATGGCAATAATTAACACGTTTGATGTTAACTGTTGTGTGATTCCTATAAATTTCAAAAATGTGTGAATTATTGTTGTTAATGGATGTGAGGTCCAGGAAATTACTTGATGTTTTTTTTTTTTTTCGTTTGTTTCCATGGTGAAGTTCATTTTGGGCTGTAATTTTATTTATTGCTTGTAGTCTACTGCTTGATGGATATGTTGGCTGTTGAGTTCATCATCAACTGTAAGGGCAAAATGACAATCTTTTTTGTTGGAGAATTTGTGAATGCAAAAAATTTTTTTCTTCTAATGTATTTAAGAAAATATCACTTAGGGTTCCGGCGATTACGCAACCCACTCTTACTCTGCCTTAATCGAAAGTACAGAGTATTGTTCAATTCCAATAATTGTTTTTAACTAAATTCAGTAGATCTGTCATTTCTTGTATCCCTTCTACTGAATTTTTTCTGTTTTGTGAAAGGTTGTTCTGTGATATGTGTATAGCCTACAGACGTAATATCAAATGATACTAGATTGCCCTTAGATGGAATGTTGATATCTTTTACTTTTTGTGTCAGTATATGAAAATTTTTTACAGCGAGATTGGTATTGAATGTATATCATGAAACCTAATCTATTCGTTTTCTTGCTGATAAGGTAAGTGGGACTGTTAATACAGTTATCCACTGGAGGAATTGAAAATGATGTCTATGGGGCATTGATTGCCTATGTAATTGTGGTGTTCTTTGGTTCATTGCAGTACTTTGTCTTTTTTCAAACTATGCAAGCATGTCGTTGCAGCTTTGAATTACATTTTTTGTCTTGGCTGCATAGCTGTGGATAGGGTCACTAGAGATTTGTATTATTTATTAGTTGTGAAAAAGCCTTTTATTTTATTTATATGATCATTTTGCTTAATTATGATGAAGCTTCTGTCCTTGTGAGCCTCGGTTGCTATTGCTTAGTTTCAGGTGAGTTTGTTATTTATGTTGGTGGTGATGTGGTCAGCTGTTCTTTAAATATGTGTTCTATGTTGTTGGTTTGTTTCCTTTTCTATGGTCTGTGCTACTTTTACAGTTAGTGTATTTTGGTGTCTTATTGGTAGTTTTGCATGTCAGTGGGTATTTTAGTAGTTGCTATTGTATTTTTTACCTTTATTTCGTTTAGTTTCGGTTGGATATCATATTTCAGTTTTTTGTCTAAAAGTGTTTATCTGCTGTAAACACATTTGTAAGGTTATTTGTTGTTGAATAAAATTGTACTGGAGAGGGGACTGTAGCTAGAAGGATTTTTTGTGCACTTTTTTTTGAAACATGATATATGGAATTTTTTGTCATATATCATGACTTCTGTAACCAATGTATTTGTCTGTCAATCTAAATAAATTATCCATTATTAGTGGAATGGAATTATTGCTGAGTTCTAAATGACATATAATTCTTGTTTTAACAAGATATTCTTGTCCAGTATTTTGGGTATTTATTGCTGCGTTTGTAATTTTGGTTTGCGCGTCCCCTGCTGGCGGAGGTTCGAGTCCTCCCTCGGGCATGGGTGTGAGTGGTGTTCTTAGAATAAGTTAGTTTAAGTAGTGTGTAAGTCTAGGGACCGATGACCTC
Source organism: Schistocerca cancellata (assembly GCF_023864275.1). Lineage (NCBI taxonomy): Eukaryota > Metazoa > Arthropoda > Insecta > Orthoptera > Acrididae > Schistocerca > Schistocerca cancellata. The sequence continues at coordinate 43,133,807 of NC_064637.1, forward strand.
GGAAGTTTGGTAGGAATTCACACACGTTTGAACATTTTTGTAATTTTGCTCCAAACCTTGATTGATGCCACAAGGTTGGATGTTGCATTGATTTTGAAATGCATGAAGTTTAGGATAATTTTATTTTGGTAACTTACCATACTGAATTTTAAGTCTTTTGTTACTGTAAGTAATTAAGTCACCATAATATTGTATGACATTAATGTCACTAATTTTTGCTCAAATGGTCCCACAGCGTAGAATATGTCTTGGAGACATGTAACGAAATCCAGATTGCTGCTATAGTAGTTTAATGATATATTTATTGTGATCGATCCATTTCGGCTAGATTGTCGCCTTCATACCATCTGCAAAAGTTATGTAACCCTTTTTTTATTATAATGTTTGTTAATCATATTTTCGGATGAAAAAATTAGGTACATGCCTACGTATATCATCAGCGCTCACTGTCTGTCTGTATTGTATGGCAGTGTGGAGTAGATTAAGGACTCATGCTATAAGCTGTTTTATGCTATGCTCTCGTTGTTAATGGTCCAGTCTTGTAATTTTTATAATTTGACGTTTTATCATCAGATTTGACAGTTGGCCAAAGGTACTATATGGTTACGGTTGCTGTGGTGTTAACATTTCAGTTTGTATGGGTGGTCTTTGTAATCAGCGTATCTGTGGGTAGAGGTCATTCACAAGGTAACTCCAGGTGGATGCAACCCAGTCAGCCTAAGATTTTAATACTTCGATTGAAGGACCATCATAGCCAGATTCAGTGATGTAATGATTTTTGGTGTCTTTCTACGTAATTTGGCAAAAGTGATGTTTACTGGTGGAGTATGCAGGGCCTGTCGAAGTAATTCTAATGGACCTGATTTCCATGATCTATTTGTTTGCTTCTGTGTATACAGCTATTGGTAGGATGAAGTCTTTGCATGTGGTGGCCAATGATTTGAATTTAATACCAGTCACACTGATACTATGATATATAGGAGGTGAAGATCATTTGGCCAACCAAATTTATTCATTTCATACTGAGTATTGCTCCAGTTTTATAGTACCTTCCATTTGGATTTTTGTGTGCATAATACATGGTTTTTGCCTTCTTGATGAAGGAATTTTGCAGTATTTCTTGTAGTGCCCCTTAAGACGTGCTGTAAATTCTCCCATGATACTGTATCTTTTACTGAGAAAGTGTATTACAGTTGTATATTAGGTGATATGTTGCACTTCACAGTAAGAAATCACAATTATGATCTAGGTAACATGCTTATAACTTAACTGCTTAATTACAGTGGAAGTCAGAGATTTGTATTATTTTACATATTTTTCACCCTCTGTTATGGACTATTTAATGCAGCAGTGCACCTAAAGTAATCAAAGAGTTTATTCAGCAGTAGCAAGTAGTAGAATGTTGTGTGAAATAGGTATCATACATATTGCAAATGGTTTTTCAAGAATCTTGTAATTCTCACACTCGCATTTAGTTCTCAGTAGTTTTTGTTGCTGATAATAAAAATTAGTTTCAGTTCAACTTTGATACACACAGTCCCAACACAATAAACAAAAATAATTTTTACGTAGACGTCCCAGTCCAGAGTTCAAAATGGAGTAATGTGCTCTGGTAAGGTATTCACCAAACTCCCATCTAACATAGAGGAAGAAATTGGTAATCCCCACGGATTCAAAAGAAAATCAAGAATGTGCATCATTAGCCACTCATTTTTACAAATTATCTGGATTCGGGATTTGAAGGTTCTATTACCCCCATGGCCAGTAACAGTGTTTGTTATAAAGCTGTGTGGCAAGAATAATGTGCTATAATAAGACTCTGTATTGCATCAAGTTTGGTGACATTGTTAACCAGGTGATTCAGGATCTGCTGTAAATTTTTTATGTACGTAAAGGATTGAAAATCTGTGAAGTCAAGATTGCACGTGAAATCTCTCTCTCTCTCTCTCTCTCTCTCTCTCTCTCTCTCTCTCTCTCCTTTTTTTTTTTTTTTACTAGTTTCAGCTTAAAATGTAGCTATCTTCAGACCATGAAACATTCTTGATTAGTGTTGGTGCCATTACGGCTTCACACATAATTAAAATCTTTCTTAAAATCACAACACGACTGCATGCGCGCGCGCCCACACACACACACACACACACACACACACACACACACACACACAAAATTAAAAACTGTTTTTCATTGTTCATGGCCAGTGTAATTTAACGATGGTCATAAAATGAAGCCATTACACTGTTACAACTTAGTAACTGACACAATCAGTATTTGCATCAATTACTAAGAGAGATCATCATATATGTTGCTGTGGCGTGGTACATGTTAATAATATGGTAGCTGATGCCCATTACAGTGTATAAGAAACATTGTATTCATCCTGCATGTAATACACACCTGTGGTCGCTACTGTGGCGAAATGGGGATTCCTCATTTCACATTGTGTCAAGCAGATATCTACATCCATACTCTGCAAACCATTGTGAAATGCATGGCAGAGGGTACTTCCTGATGTCCAGTTATTGGGACTGCTTCCCATTCCATTCACATATGCCTCTGTGCATGCTGTAATTAATCTAATGTTGTTCTCAACAACAGAACAATACGTAGGGATATTTAGCATATTCCTACATTCATAAAGCACTTCTTGAAACTATGTTCATAGGGGTTCAGGGTATAGTTTCTGCCTATCATCAAGAGCCTGCCAATTCATTTTAGGCACTGAGAACCGTAAGGGCCTAAAGCACACCACTCACGATTGTGAAATATTAACATTTAGGCATTCTTCTAACATCTGCTGACCTTATAGGGAGTGACATTTATCTGCACTGTAGGTGCATGAAAAGTTTTCTCACCGACTTCTTTGATATTGACTACAATTTGGGCTCAGTGATGGTGTGCTTTAGGCCCTTATATTTCTCAGTGCCTCATTTCTTTCGCCATTTGTGTGTCCTGTGGCTCAAACTAACTTGTGACCATTTGTGCTGCCCTTCTCTTTATGTGTTCAATATCCCCTGTTGGCCCCAATCTACTAAGGCGGCTGCCTACACTACGCTTGTCTGTCCTCTTTTTGAACATTGCTGCGTGGTGTAGGATCCTTACCGGATAGGACTGACAGAGAACATCAAAAAATTTCAAAGAAGGGCAGCACATTTTGTATTATCGCAAAATATGAGAGAGTATTATCGCAAAATATGGGATAGAATGTCTGTGAAATGATACAGGATTTGGGCTGGACATCATTGAAACGAGGGCGTTTTTCATTGCAACGGTTTCTACTCGCAAAATTCCAATCACCAACTTTCTCCTTCGAATGTGAAAATATTTAGTTGACACTGACCTACATTGGGAGAAATGATCAAAACGATAAAATAAGGGAAATCATAGCTCGTATGGAAAGATATAGGTGTTGGTTCTTTCCATGTGCTGTACAAGATTGGAATAATAGAGAATTGTGAATGTGGTTCGATGAACACTCTGCCAGGCACTTAAATGTCATTTGCAGAGTATCCATGTAGATGTAGATTTGTGATACAGATCTCACAAACTTGAGCAATATTCTAGGAGGGCTTACACAAGGGGTTTGTAAGGAATCTCCGTTGTAGACTTTGCATTTCCCTTTATATTTTTGGCTTTCAGAAGGACAGTAAAGAAGCTATTGTACTCCTACTAGGACACTCTTTCAATTAGGAAAAATAGATTTTGCAGTCTGCCATTCGTATGAAATAATAAATGATGAAGGAAATTAAGACAACCGTAATAAATTAGAAACTGAACGACGATTCATTCATAGTATACAATAAAAATGAAAGGTAGCTGATCTTCTGCCTCTGTCTACATAATATGCCTTTGTCTGATTGTAACCCTTGAAAATGGACAAATTAACATGAAAGACAAGAGTCCTTTGACCTCAGTTTGTACTATTTAGCACTGACTATTCGTAATGCCCAAATAGTGGTATGATTTCCGATTACATGCTTTGAGAGCTAAAGTTTCAAAAAATTAGAATCAGTAGGAGATTAATGGTGATTTTTTAAAAAATAATATTCAGACACTTGCCACTTTTAAAGAACACCAGTGAACAGTGGATGAACTAAGATTTTTTTTCTTTTATTTGCCTACGTAATTTAAAATTTTGATTCTACGTATCTTGAAACTGAGAATGTCAAAATTTTTCAAACTTTTTTCGACTCCTAGGTTTATAACATGAAATAATAAGAATAAAAAACCAAATATTGGTTATTTTGAGTGATTTAACACTCAAGTTAAACTGGCAAGGAAAAAACCTGTATAACCAAAAACCAGTTGTTATAGTGATAACAGTCATTCCTAATTTGATGTGGCCCCAAACACCAAAGCAACTGGGCTGGAAATGATAATGAAATGTTTCTGCAATTGGATCAGGCAATAGAAAAATCAGATCCGTGTTTGGGACTCAGAGGAGGGAATTTCTCAAAGAGCAAAATGAAAAGGAAGGAAAACAATGATTTGCTTAACATGAACAGGGGGAACTAAAAGGTCTTGAACTTAAGAGAGTGAAATAATAGATAGTTATTGTGGAGGTGGTTTGATGAACCCTCTGCCAGACATTTAGTGTGATATGCAGTGTAGCCATGGAGACACAGATGAAGACCTCAAACAAAAAAAAATTGTTTCAGATTGAAGGAGGTAATCAGACACTCTTCTACCTCTAAGACATGGAATAAGAGAACAAGGAAGGCAGCTTAAATACCCACTTCTGAGGATAGAGAGATCCAAAATAGCCTAGGTGAGAACTAGGGAAACAGACCTGTAGTACCGCAGGCTCAGTTTACTGGGTGACAGTGATACCCACTGCTCAACATAACCTCATGCCAGGTGGAGCTCGATCATATGGCTCTCTTTGTAAAGAATGGGAAGGATACATGTCTAGGCCATAAATTTGGGAGGGTCTACATGGACAAGAGTGCCCTTATCTTTGAGGAGATGGAAACTGTGGATTGTCTTAAGGAGATGGTGACCAAAATATCTCCATGGGAGGATGTGAAGCTGCTGCTCAATAGACAGCGACTAAGATCTTAGAGACCACAAAGAAATCAATTTGAGTACCAAAACTTTTTAAGGTTTCATTCCCTAAGACTATTTTCGAAAAATTAGGTGTGCAGAACCAGAAGATCTTGATACAGAGTACTGGAGGGTAGTCAGCCAAAACGTTTTATCAGACAGCCAAACCCTCATGGTGAAAGTCAGAGAAACTTCAAAGACAACAATGCGGGAACAGGTCTGAAATTGTACTTAAGATTCTTACAGGTTGCAGTCAGGATAATCAGACATTGGAAGTAATCGTCGGAGTAAGTTAGATAAACCTGCAACACAGTAAAAGGGCCACGGCCACCCTGAGTTGTCAGCTGGGAAGACAGGAGGTGCATTTGGCTGCGATCCAAGAACCCTATTTATGTATGGTGAGTGAAGAGTGAAGTTGCATGCTTTGAAGAGTGACAGTATTTGTGATTATGAACAAAAATACTTCGAATGAATGTATGTCATTGTCTTAACCATATCTCACTTAGAGCTGTTTGAAAATAATGGGCATCTATTGGATGTTCTTCACCAGCACTCAACATCTGAATATGACCAAAGTAACATTATGCTATGCAGTGTTGTTTTTCCTGGCTGTTTTGTATTTAACTCGTATTGTACATGCATGTTCTTGAGTAAAGGACCGTACAAATGAGCTCAGACCAGCAACACAGCAGTTGTCTACAAGAGCTGCAGAACGCAGTTGATGGTAGACTTTTTGAACGTCTTTTGGGAGGAAATGTACGCAATTAAACAAAACATTAGAGCACAATGTTTCATTTACTGTCAGCTGCATTTGTCTTATTCCCAATTAGTTTTGTTAGTTTCCTCAGAACCTGTTAAGAACAGGATGTGTATTCATATAAAATTTTACTTCAGAATCACTAATACTGTCGGCATTCAAAGCATGTACCTTTCCTTCTTGACTCGCCCTGTATACAGAGGGTGTTTCAGTCCATGGTGGAACTGGAGGTAAGTTGATTTATGCGAGAAATCTAAAGAACTCCGGAATCTGCATCTGTGTTAAGAATGGAATTTCATTTGTACTTGTGGCAGACTTCAGTTCCAATGACTGTCAGGATGAAACAGTGTGAGGAAAGGAGGACGAGGGAATTTCATATTGCCTTCAGCTTATCTTTCATATCCAGGCAGAACTCCAGTGTCCCAGGAAGTGTGGAAACGGGTGACAGCCGCACAGCAGAAAACGAACAACTGCTTGTTTGTGATGCCCGTGCCCATGATCTATTACAGGGGGCAGCAACATCAACAGTAGAGCTGAGCACCTGCTCCAATTTCTACTTGAGACTGATTTGGAAATCTTGAATAGGTGTGGGAAACCTACCTTCAGGAATAAAGGAAGAGAAGAGTTATTGACATAACTTTTAGATTCACTCTAATGGGTAGTTATGTCAAATTATGGCATGCAGCACTGGAACTGTCCTTATCTGACCGGATGTTCTTTAAGTTTAATGTTGTAGTGGGTGTTAAACAGACCTCAGGCTACAGGAATTCGAGGAAAACAAGCTGGTACTCGTTTAGGAAATATTTAAATTCACTCTTATCTGAAGTCAAAACTTTAATGACTATATTTTGAGAAAATGGAATATGCAGTGACGTCTTCCCTTATGACCTCATATTTAGCAAACTACCCAATCAAGAAATGCACAAACAGGGATGCACCATGATGGAAAAACAATCTGGAAATGCAAAGGGAGCCGGTAGGAAGACTGTTCTACCTTGCAAGAAAGAAAAGTCAAAGGGCAAAAAAATTGGAGGCCCTTGTCAAATACAACCATGTAATCAAGCAAGTGAAGCTGTCATCCTGGAAGGTATTCTGTGAGGAAGTGTAAGGTTCAGCTATTTGAGCTAGACATAATAAAATCCTCACTAGAATACCAGCTAACCCAGGAGGCACTCTAAGAAAGGAAGACGATGCACATATAAGGACACAAAGTGAGATGCTGAATGTGCTTCATGATACAGACTTCCCTCAGTGCACTATGACAGACAACATCGACAAAGAGTCAGTACTTGAGAGGCACTGGTTTACAGGTAATCAGAGGGAGAACTGGAAATTTGTCAAAGAATGTGTTGATTTTTAAAAAAAAAAAAAAAAAAAAAAAACACCCCCTCCATTGGGCAGTGGGAATGTTTCAACCATTTAAGGCACCAGACCCAGATGTATCTTGGCAGCTCTATTGAAAGAAGCATGGAATGATTTAATTAGATTACTATGTAGACTGGGCAGGGCCAGCTTAGCAACAAGAATTATTCCTAATGCTTGAAGACAGGGAAGGTCGTTTTCATTTGGAAGCCAGGGAGTATTTATCATACCCCTTAAAACTGAAATTTGGCACAAACCAAAAATCAGGTATTGCATTATTTTGCCCCTCTGCACACCCGCCAAATTTGATCAAGATTGTTTATTGAGACTTGGGAATGTTCCCTTGTCAGACTCAAGATATTGGATGAGGAAATGCTCGAAAAAAGGAGTAGCATCGTCATTAGGCTCATCTAGTAGCAGTAACATCTGGAGGGATTGGCAAAATGATCACATGACCCATGATCATACATTGTTCTTTGTACTACCTTGTGGGGTGAGTGGTGAGTACATTTACTGATTTCTAGGACATGGTTGTGGCTTAAATTATTATTCATATTAAAGCCATGTTACACATGCATTTACAGACAAGCCATTCATGGAGTCACTATATGAAACTTTCTTTTACGTCTCTTCTTACACTGATTAGCCAAAACATGATATTATGACCACTGCCCACAACAACATTGGATGTTGCCTGGTTGTGTTCCGGGTACATCAGACAGTAACAGAAGTATGTAAGCGGAGCAGACACGGATGGTAGATCACCCCATTGAACATATGGGCTGCAAATGGGGAAATCCATTGAAATAATCGACTTTGAAAGGGTAGATTATTATTACACAGAGCCTGTGAATGAGTACCTCAAAAATGGTGAAGCTAAAATGAGATTTTCACTCTGCAGCGGAGTGTGCGCTGATATGAAACTTCCTGGCAGATTAAAACTGTGAGGACGGGGCGTGAGTCGTGCTTGGGTAGCTCAGTTGGTACGGCACTTGCCCACGAAAGGCAAAGGTCCCGAGTTCGAGTATCGGTCCGGCACACAGTTTTAATCTGCCAGGAAGTTTCGTGGTGAAGCTAGTCAAATGTTCACACGCTGTTGTTGTGAGCATCTGCGGAAAAGAGGTAGAAGGTCATTGAAACTATCACTAGGTGGTAAGTGGTTAGATGTCCACGATGATTCACAGAATGTGGGGTTCAGAGGCTTTCTGCTCTGTAAAGTAGGATAGATAGTGATCTGTAGCATCTCTACCGAAAGAGTATAGTGCTGGTGCACGCACAAGGGTGTTGGAACCCACTGTTCATCATACATTATTGAACTTGAAGCTCCTCAGCAGACCACTCCTACATGTTCACATGTTGACATTGTCAAGCAACATTGTGGTGGGGAAGGAACCATCGGGATATAACCGTCATCGATGGAAACGTGTCTGTTCATTGGACGACCCACATTTTCGCTGCACTGGGTCGACGGTAATCTTCAAAAACATCAAGGTTAACAGTGGCTCCAAACATGCAGCGTGCCATGGATGCTGGCTGGTGGGATCAGTATTATACAGGGTGATTCAAAAAGAATACCACAACATTAAAAATGTGTATTTAATGAAAGAAACATAATATAACCATCTGTTATACATCATTACAAAGAGTATTTAAAAAGGTTTTTTTTCACTCAAAAACAAGTTCAGAGATGTTCAATATGGCCCCCTCCAGACACACGAGCAATATCAACCCGCTACTCGTTCCACACTCTCTGTAGCATATCAGGCGTAACAGTTTGGATAGCTGCTGTTATTTCTCGTTTCAAATCATCAATGGTGGCTGGGAGAGGTGGCCGAAACACCATATCCTTAACATACCCCCATAAGAAAAAATCGCAGGGGGTAAGATCAGGGCTTCTTGGAGGCCAGTGATGAAGTGCTCTGTCACGGGCTGCCTGGCGGCCGATCCATCGCCTCGGGTAGTTGACGTTCAGGTAGTTACGGACAGATAAGTGCCAATGAGGTGGGCTCCATCCTGCTGAAATATGAATTATTGTGCTTCTTGTTCGAGCTGAGGGAACAGCCAATTCTCTAACATCTCCAGATACTGTAGTCCAGTTACAGTAGCACCTTCGAAGAAAAAGACACCAAAAACTTTATTGGCTGAAATGGCGAACAAATGTACAACTAAATGAAACTTTATAGCTCCCTTAATTCGCCGACAGCTAGTGCTTAGCTCTGCCTTTTGTCGTTGCAGAGTTTTAAATTCCTAAAGTTGTGGTATTCTTTTTGAATCACCCTGTACTATGGGAAACATTCTGCTACCCTTGCATGGGACCTACGGTAGTAATCGAAGACTCACTCACAGCTGCGAACCACCTGCATCCCTTCGTGCTTGATGTCGTCCCAAATGGTGATGTCATCTTTCAGCAGTATAATTATCATGCCTTGAAGCCAGAACTGTGCTACAGTGGTTTGAGGAGCATTATACTGAACTGAGATTAATGTCTTGGCAACTAAGTTCCCCTGATGTAAATCCTATGGAACCCATCTGGATTGCTATTGGGTGCCATCACCGCAGATGCAAATCAGCGGTCCATTATTTACGTGACTCACTTGACCTGTGCGTAGACATCTAATGCCACAGACTTCACAAAATAACAGTGAATTGTCTAATCCCTGATATACGGAATCAGTGATGTTTCGGCTCATTAATGTATGGTTGTGAATTTGAATGTTTCTGTTTGTGGCCTTGGTGTCTTCTTTCATTACTGTAATAGTTTCTAGCATAAACGTGGCATAAACCATGAGAATATTGAAACTGGGAAATAGGTCTGTTAAGGATGCTCAATGTTTCACTTCCATTACAATCCTCAAAAGTCCTTTTCTGCAATTTGACAGCCCTATTCGTATTAGTGTGGCAGGTCCTGCCTGACATTAGTATTTTCTGATACAAGAAAGGATATACTAACAAAAATATACAATCTTCAGGGTTTCAGAATTGAGGTATGGTGATAATTTCCTTAATACATACAGACAACATTATTTTTTGTGGACATGGTCAACTTGTTACTTCCTGGAAAATCGGCCAGCTACGTATAAACACAAAAATTTACATTCCAAACAAGTTTTTGAAAGAATGTCATAACTCAGAATTTTTTTATTTATTTGGACCACTTGGTTTTTTGTGAATAATATTTGTTTTTTCAACGCTAACTTTTAAGTTCTCTCTTTTAAAGTGAGGTCTTGCCTTTTCAATAAAGTTTTGAAGATCTTCAATAAGACTGGTCTCACTGTCTGTGCTACAGGCATGATATGTGTCATCAGTGTACATAGTGATGAGGTGCTTATTTATAGAGAATTTGGGAAAATCACTTACATAATATTAAAAAAAGAATGAACTTACAGTGGAACCATGAGAACGGCAAAATAGACACATCAAAAAAAGTTTTGCATCACCCTGGTTCCCAGAGCTCCTGAAGGTAGACGTTGACTGTGAATGTTGTGTCACAGACACAGTCCCTTTGACTGTTCAGAGATGTCACTCAACCCGCCCAAAGGTGTAAACAACCATGCATGAGCAGCGCCTATTAGACGGAGGGGGTCTGACAGCCGATCAGTTCCATTCATTCCACCAGGAAGGAGGTACACGGCTCGTGTTGTCTGTAGTTCAACCATGCCTAGATGGTCCATACCACAGTTCGATCATGTCCGCGTTGTTACTTTGTGCCAGGAAGTGATCTCACCAAGGACAATGTTCGGGCGTCTCAGAGTGAACCAAAGCGATGTTGTTGGGACGTGGAGAAGATACAGAGAGACAGGAACTGTCGATGACATGCCTCGCTCAGGCTGCCTAAGGGCTACTACTGCAGTGGATGACCGCTACCTACAGATTATGGCTCAGAGGAACCCTGATAGCAATGCCACCGTGTTGAATAATGCTTTTCGTGCAGTCACAGGACGTCATGTTAAGACTCAAACTGGGCACAGTAGTCTGCACCATGTGCAACTTCACTCCCAACTCCATGGCGAGGTCCATCTTTCCAACCCCGAAACCATGCACGGTACACATGGGTCCAACAACATGCCAAATGGAGTGCTTGGGATTGGCATCATGTTTTATTTAGCAATGAGTGTTGCATATGCCTTTAACCAGACAGTCATTGGAGATGTGTTTGGAGGCAACCCAGTCAGGCTGAACACCTTGGACACACTGTCCAGTGAGTGCAGCAAGGTGGATGTTCCCTGCTGTTTTGGGGTGGCATTATGTGGGGCCGATGTACGCCGTTGGTGATTATGGAAGATGCCGAATTGGCTGTATGATACATGAATGCTATACTCTGACCGACAGTGCAACCATATCGGCAGTATATTGGTAAGGCATTCGTCTTCATGGATGACAATGCCCCCATCGTGCACATCTTGTGAATGACTTCCTTTAGGATAATGACATCGCTCGAGTAGCGTGGCCAGCATGTTCTCCAGACGTGAACCCTATCGAACATGCCTGGGATAGATTGAAGAGAGATGTTTATGGGCGACGTGACCCATAAACCACTCTGAGGGATCTACACCGAGTCACTGTTGAGTAGTGGGACAATCTGGACCAACAGTGCCTTGATGAACTTGTGGATAGTATGCCACAATGAATACAGGCATGCATCAATGCAAGAGGATGTGCTTCTGGGTATTAGAGGTACCGGTGTATACAGAAATCTGGACCACCACCTCTGAACGTCTCGCTGTATTGTGGTACTAAATGCAATGTGTGGTTTTCATTAGCAATAAACTCACGGAACCGAGGTGATGCAAAACTTTTTTTGATGCGTGTATATTCTGCTGATATGATATGTCGACCTCTTCTGAAACTGTGCTGGAAATCACGCAATATGACAGCAATGTTGTAATGTTCCAAAATTCCTTTTAACGTTATTTTCTCATCACCAACTACAGTAATATGCCAGACGAAAGATTGCATGAACCCGAGTTAACAATGGGGAAGAAGGGAACATCAATCTTGAATTTATGGTTAGTCAGTCTCTTACCTGAAGTCTGTTGATTAACTTCTCACAAGAGCATCTTATGAGACTACAGTTGCCTGACATTGTCAGTGTTGCAGGAGGTGAAATAAATATAGTGGTGCAGTCTTATTTTTAAAAAACTTTTTATTTGCCAAGATTGCAAGGAGTTTTGACCAGTTACTGAACATCTTCAGATATGAAAGTATTCAGAAGGCTATAGGCCATTATTCACAATATGAAGAATAGATGAAATTAATGGTTCTATAATAGTTGCAAGGGTAGATACCACATAACAGAAGGCAGTTATTAAAGTGAGACACTGTCCGTAAGTCATGGCTATAATTCCAAACTGTAAGATAAAGTAGTCTGAAAGACATGGAAATAATCCACAATCATTGGTAAGAATTTGTGTACGAGCTCTGTTCAAAAACTTCTAGTTTTTCTACGCTTACCGTTACTTATTGTGCACGGTCTCCTTCGAAATACTCTCCTCCACGATTGATACACCACTCCCAGCGCCATTTCCACCTTCGGAAGCAGTCTTGCTACACCTCTTGCTGGATCGCACAAAGCACCATGTGTGTATTTTCTTTTATCTCATCCATCGTTGCACAAATCTTCGTCCGTTCAGTGGGTCTCTCAACTTTGGAAATAAAAAAAGCACTCGGGAGCCGTGTCTGGAGAGTACAGAAGATGAGGCAGCTCATCAATTTCAGTTTGTGTGCAATAGTCATGCACCAACAGGGACGAATGTGTGGGTGCATTATTGTGATGCAAGAGACATGAATTGTAACGCCACATTTCAGGCTGTTTCCTCCTATGTTTTCTCACAGGCATCGCAACATGTCCCGATAGCACTGTCAATTAATGGCTTATCCCTGTGGCACAAATTCATGGTGAACTAACCCTTCAAAGTCAAAGAAAACTATCAGCATGGCTTTGACATTTGACTTGATGTGACAAGCTTTTTTTGGTCTTGGAGAACCTTCCTTGACCCATTGTGAAGATTGAACCTTGGTCTCAACATCATAATGCTAGACCCATGTCTCATCATCAGTTATGATTTCCGGTCCACTACAAATCACATGGTGCAGTGCGCCGTGCTTTTGTGCATTGCCAAAATCTGTGTTCTTTGACTTACAGAAGGCATACATCTGGTGACATCACATCCTATCTACATTGCACGAATGGGGTTTCCAGGGCAATTTACCCCTTTTTATCCAGAATTTCCTCTCCCCTCCCCCCCTCCCCTTTTTTTTTGTTCCGGGTAGATTCGACTCTTGGCAACTGATATGTACAGAAAACTGGAATCCTTCAGGGATCAGTTCTGAGTATAACACTGGTTGCTGTCACCATCGATGATACCGTAAATACAGTGGGCCCAACAGTCTCTCTGTCACATCGAATCAAAACTATCACATTTCTCCTGCAAAATAACGAGTTATGCATTTTTGTTGACTCCAGACTGCGCATTCACTCTCATAAATTTACCTTGCTGACCAGTCACTTGAAGTCATTGAAACTTTACAGTTCTTTAGTATTTTATTTGACAACAAGCTAACTTGGCTGCCACATGTCCACCAGCTCGAGGCAGCTCGCAGGAAGAAACTGAATGCTCTCCATTTTGTTAGTCACTCCTCGTGGAGTGCAGACTGCACAGTTCTTCTGATGTTTTACGAAGTGCTGATTTTATCCCACGCGGACTATGGATATGTTGCCTACAGGTCGGTAGCATTTAGCTTGCCGGACTCTGTTCACCACACTGGTGCACGGCTGGCAATGGAGACCTTCTGTACGAGCCCTGTTGACAGCCTCCTGGCAGAAACCAGTGTCCCACCGCTGTGGCTCAGATGCCAGCAGGTTCTTCCAAGCGACACAGTCACAATCTGTCAGATGCCAATCCACCCGTGTCACTCAACTATGTTTGACAACCAGCAGGCCAGACTGTTTGCGCATTGCCCTAAACCGGGAAGACCATCTGGGATCCGACTCGATATTTTACTGAAGGACCTGCGACAGCCTCAGTCAGTCTGTGTTCCTAGCGCTCCTTCTTGACATCCCCGTGGGCTGTACCGTGTTCTGTGATACGGATGGATCTCTGTTGTGGCCCGAAGAAGGATGCCGATCCTACCTTTCTCTGACACATGTTTCTTTCAGTCATCCACGATTATTCTAATTGTGTATGCATCTACACAGATTTATCGAAAGTCAACAGGGTCAGTTACGCTATTGCACGTGCGAGAGGACTCTAGAATCACTGAATTTCTGCAGTGTACACTCTGCAGAGTTGGTTTCCATCTCTTACAGTTTGCAGTACGTCAAATCCCAGGTCACAACGAACTTTCCAATTTTTAGCAACTCCACAAGTTGCTTAAAAGGCATAATCCCACGCTACCACAAAAATTTTGTGGTCGCCAACATCCGGGACCTACTGGCTGACGACGTCTACCGCTCTGGAAAGACAGTGACCTCCGTATGGACACCGGGACACATAGGCATTCAGGGAAATGAACTCACCGACTGTCAAAACGCAACTACAGGAGATCAGACTGCCATCGGAATACCAGTCGCAGACCTACTATTGAAACTTTTGACACGATATTTTGAGGCTCTGGGAATAGGAATGGCAGGCTACTATGACCCAAAACAAACTGAGAGTCATTAAAGGGTCCGCTAAGGTGTGGCATACGTCTTTCCAGGCCTCTCGGAATGATGCCATCGGCCACACGGGATTCACCCACGAGTTCCTTCAGCATCAGGAGGATCGTCCTCACTGCAGCTGCGGTCGTCTACTGACGGTAGTACACATTCTTGTTGAGTGCGCCCTGCTGGACGATGTGTGGCACGCTCTCGGCGTGCCTACTTCACTACCGCAGGTGCTTTCGGATGATGTGACAGCCACTACCAAAGTGTTGCATTTCCTAATTGAGAGCAGATTTTACTCTAACCGATAATACTCTTCCACTTCCAGTGTTACGGGGTAGTTGTGGGGGCGAGAGCCCCTCCCCCTGTGACAGGTACCCACCAAGCAACTGTAGGTTACTTTTTTCCCCTCTACCTTGTTGTCCCTTTAGACCCTCTTGTGCAAGATGCTGCCACCACGGTTTACGGCAACACACCTCCCTGCTCTGAAAAACAACAATCCCTACTGTACCAGTCATGTTAATGTCAAGAGAGCGTCCGATGGGGTCTGTGCCCTCATATGCTCTGCTACTTCCAATTAGCTCTATTTTCTTTTACCTGTTGTGTTACAACAGCTGTCATACCGTTTTAAACTCTTTGACTTGCTTATAGTTTGAGCAGCTGTGTCATGCCCCCCCCCCACCCCCCACCCCCACTTTTTTTTTTTACATGTTTCTCTCATGATAAGGAGGGACTGATGACCTAGTAGTTAAGTCCCTTTAAACACATAATCATCAGTCTGAACAGATTTACAAGTCACTATACTAGATATGTCATTAATGTAAGGGTCATTAAGAAAGCTTTCGTTTGAAGGCCGTACATTTCAGAATCTGTATGGCAGTCAGGCGTAATCACAACGAGCTTTGAGGTAATCTTACCACAAACACACCAGGTTGAAGGTACCATTTGGTAAAATGCTACATCCTGCTGCGTTAAGAAGTCCATAACTTCTTGCTGCACACTCTAATTTGCAGGAATTGTCGAACCTCCGAGATCTATTTCGAGGGACCGAAGGTGTGACAATCGTGTGTGGAGACATCAGGACTATACTGCAGGTGCTAGAGTGCCTCCACTCGAGTTGGCGTAACTTCTGCATTATGACATTTGCTATATGGAGATGTGCATTATCACGAAGCAGCAGCAGCAGCACCTGTTACCGCAGTTGGTTTTCGATTCTGTGATGAATGTCTACTGGAGTTTGGCCTTCATTGACCATATAAGAGTTACAAGAAGTCGGTCTCGTTTGCACCCATTTGGTTATAACGTCACCACAGTTCACATTTCTGCATTTACTGCATACACGTCGGAAAGACACGAATGGCACACTAATTCCTTGCCTACACGCCAGTGCTAGTATACCAGCATCAGAGTCACATTACATTGCATATACGCTGCAACAGTTCCCTCAAATGGAAACTTTCTGCTTACTCCTTACATAAAAAACTAGTGTAGTGCCGGCTGCTTCACTTGCGTAAACTGTATGGTCTGCACACACTTTTACTGTTTCCCTTGATTGAGTTTTTATGTTGTTCACAAATTGCAACACCTTCTAAACTTTTCACACTAATTAAGGCCATAGAAGCATGTTTTTTTCTGAATGTATTTCTGATCAAAAGGTAATGCTGGTATCTGAAGTCCAAGGCTTTTGTTAATTATGGCCTTTTGCATTCTTGTGGTGATATTTCCCATAGAAACTTTCATCCCATAACGTAAATTTCTTTACATCTAACCAGGAAGTGAGATAACAATTCTCATAGATGTAGCTTTAAAAATTGTTTTTAAAATAATGAAATATTTTCCTAAAAAATTTCATCCCCTTACGGGTTGAATGTCCAAAAACAGTGAAGTACGTTTTTTTATTTGTAACAGAAAAGTCAAATAAACATATTCATAGATTTAGCTTTGCAAATGCTTTCATAATGAAATAATTTCATAAAAATTTTCATCCCCTTACAATTAGAGATTGAATTTCCAAAAACACTGAAGCAAGTAATTTTTTATTTCTAACCAAGAAGCTAAATACCAGTTTTCACAGATCTAGCTTTAAAAATGCTTTAGTAGTTCTTTAATAATGATTTATTCTCAAAAACCTTTCACTCACTATTTTACCTGGTTAGTAGTTGAATCTCCAAAAATGCTGACACACGCATCTTTTTTTCTTTTTTTTTTTTTTTTTTTTTTTAATTTCTGACTGAGAAACCAAATACCAATTTTCCTAGCTCTGGCTTCATATTTCCTTAATAGCAGATTTTCTAAAAGCCCTTCATCCCACTTTTTACCCTTTAGGAGTAGAATTTCGAACAGTCCCCTCTTAAAGGGTGGCACACCTTCTCCAGATTTCAAGTTTCTGCCCTTGGGTGTGTGGGCTGGGTGATGATGAGTCAGTGGCTCAGTCTGGCTCTGCTGCACCCCTGTAGGGATTGCAGTAATAAAAACAGTGAAACACAATTTTTTTTTTACTTCTACCCAAAGAGCCAAATTCAATTTTTGATAGATTCAGCTTCAAAAATGCTTTCACAATGAAATATTTTCATAAAGCATTTCATCCCCTATTTCACCCTTTAGGGGTTAAATTTGCAAAACCACTGAAACATGTATTTCTTTATTTCTAACCAAGAAGACAAATACCAATTTCCATAGATGTAACTTTAGAAATACTTTAGAACATCTTCAATAAATAGGGAAAAAAAAGCTTTCTCCCACACTCTCAGTGCCATAGGCGTTAAATTAAAAAAAAAAACAAAAAAAAAAAAAAAAAAAAACACGTATTTCGTTATTTCTTACTGAGAAACCGAATAACAATTTTTGTAGGGCTAGCTTCAAAATTTTCTTAATGGTGACATTTTAAATAAAACCTTTCATCAGCTATTTCATCTTCGTAGGTGCAGCACTTCAAACAATCCCTTCTTAAACGACGCCTAAAAAATGAGATAATAGTAGTAACACTAGGACCCGTGACACCCGCTGCCATGCCAGAAACTTATTCACACTCGAGGTCAGACAGAGAGCATCCCGGAGTGCCCCAGGGAGCTAAGACACCGAGAAGAATCACTTCTCGGCTTTTGGCAAGATCAGTGTGCAGTGCATACTATCAAAGATCCTTCCCATTGCTCCTAAAGTGGTGTTCCGTCGCCCACCCGACCTCCTAGTCCACTCATATGCCACCCCCAATCCCAGCCCCTTGCCTCGGGAAACATAGCTCTGTGGAAGACCCACCCGCCCACCCGGCACTTTGTATTCCAGTCCAGTTACAGGCTTATTGTATCCCATCAGAGGACAGGCCACCTGTGAAAGTAGCCATGTCATTTACCAGCTCTGCTGCAATCATTGCACAGCTTTTTATATTGGTTCAACTACAAAAGAATGAAAGAGCTGATAGAAGCCGACCTTGGGGAAGGTCAGTTACGATTTTGGACAAATGTAGGAACAAGCAAGGCAATACTGACCCTAGGACCTATATTAGAAGATAGGAAAGCAAACCTACATTTCTAGTATTTGTAGACTTAAAGAAAGCTTTTGACGGTGTCGACTGGAATACTCTCTTTGAAATCCTGAAGATGACGGGGGTAAAATACAGGGACACACACACACACACACACACACACACACACACACACGACTGCTGTCTCAGGCAACTCAAACCATACAGTGTGGTTTCAGTTGCCTTTGTGTGTGTGTGTGTGTGTGTGTGTGTGTGTGTGTGTAGTGTTGACGAAGGCCTTAAAGGCTGTAAGCTTTAATTGTGAAAGTCTTTTTGTTGTGCTTATCTGCGACTCAGCATTTTCGCTGTATGGTGAGTAGCAACTTTCCTTCACATAATAAAATCTAATGAAACATATTTGGTGGCCTGAACGTAACTTATAGGTATGTATTTCAGAAAAATAAAAGAAAAAACTTGCCAAGGATACCACAACTGTGGTGAAACATGTTTGGGTGTGAAAACAATATTTTTTGGACTTGCTAAAATGTGGGCCCATCCATACCTCGTTATTGATTTTAATCTGTTTCCAAAACTGAAAGAACACCACCTTGGACGACTTCACTTTGATAGTGATGAAGCGGTGCAAGTAGGGGTGAGTTTGCAGCACCGTCAACACAGTCAAACATTTTACAGTGACGATATCAAAAAACTGGGTGTCTCGTTGCTAGAAATGTGTTCGTCGCTGAGGTGATGAGATGATGTTGAGGAATAAGTGCACAGACATAAAGAATAAAATGTTACTAAAGTTTGTTTTATTTAAAAAGCCGCATGAATTTTCACATAAAAGTTCGGAGACATTAGTTTTCAGCATGCCCTCATATCTTGCACATTCAATGGAACAATTTTGTCATGGCTGACTCTCCCAACGATGTCAATAACTGAAAAGGAAAGATGTTTTCGACTTACGATCTTTCAGTGCTGTGTCAAGTTTTTTTTTTTTTTTTCTGGTAGTATTATGTTTGCCATCTCATCTTCATTTACAATAATGGAAATTCCAGGATGAAGCAACACACAAAAATAAGGGAAAGGCAACCGCTTAGTGGACTGATGAATAAAGCAGAGAAACACATAACAGGAAGTAGCATTCATCCTAGCTTTTGAGCTCTTGCTCTTTTTCTAGGAAAAATACACACATTCACCCACGTACCACAGAAAACATTAAATATTTCACTAGTGGTTCCATACATAATCATGGAACATGAGAGAGTTTGAATGTTCATTTATCAAGGAAAAAAAACAACAAAAAACCTCAAAACTATTTTCTGTTATTTTACAACAGTCACTTAGCATAAAGGAATTGAGCACCTTCAAAAGAAAACTGCAGGAACATCTCATCCCTGGATGTTGCTATAAAGTGCAGCAGTACTTGCAGGCGAAGCTATAGAACAAATGTAAATGCAAATTAGGAAATGGAGTAAAATGCTCCCTTTTTCATGTAGGAACATATATCATGAAAGAAGGAAACAGAAAAACAAAGTGTATTGCTGGAAATACAGAAGAGAGCATAGATGAAATAAAAAAGTTAATTTTCAATTTGTACAATTATA
Source organism: Schistocerca cancellata (assembly GCF_023864275.1). Lineage (NCBI taxonomy): Eukaryota > Metazoa > Arthropoda > Insecta > Orthoptera > Acrididae > Schistocerca > Schistocerca cancellata. The sequence continues at coordinate 43,153,678 of NC_064637.1, forward strand.
TTGCAATTTTCAGCAGTATGGCAAAAAAACAACTGCCTTTTGTAGACTTTCCTTGTGTATGCAAGATTCTTGTGTAAATTAATGCAGGCTGTCAACTTGTGTACTACTATTGATTACTTGTAAACATTATTATTACAAAAATTGCTTTTATGTACCTGTGACAAACTTGTAAGAAATTTGTTTATTCTGTATAAAACTCGCATGAGTAATGAATGCCACACAACTACAGATTACTTAAGACTCAAGAGTAGGAGTTACTAACGAAAGGAGACAACACCACCACCCTGTTATACACCAAAGCATGAAAGAAACTGGTATAGGCACGCGTATTGAAATACAGAGATATGTAAACAGAGAGAATGTGGCACTGCAGTCGGCAATGCCTATATAAGACAACAAGTGTCTGGTGCAGTTGTTAGATCAGTTACTGCTGCTACAATGGCAAGTTATCAAGATTTAAGTGAGTTTGAAGGTGGTGCTATAGTCGGTGCACGAGCGATGGGACACAGCATCTACGAGGTAGCGATGAAGTGACAATTTCCCGTAGTACCACCATTTCACAAGTGTACCGTGAATGTCAGGACTTTGGTGAAATATCAAATCTCTATACAGAGGCGATGTTCTTGAGGACAATATGATGGAAATGGAAAAGGAGGTAGATGAAGATGAAATGGGAGATATGATACTGCGTGAAGAGTTTGACAGAGCACTGAAAGACCTAAGTCTAAACAAGGCCTCGGGAATAGACAACATTCCATTAGAACTACTGACAGCCTTGGGAGAGCCAGTCCTGACAAAACTCTACCATCTGGTGAGCAAGATGTATGAGACAGGTGAAATTCCCTCAGACTTCAAGAAAAATATAATAATTCCAATCCCAAAGAAAGCAGGTATTGACAGGTGTGAAAATCACCGAACTATCAGTTTAATAAGTCACAGCTGCAAAATACTAATGCGAATTCTTTACAGATGAATGGAAAAACTAGTAGAAGCCGACCTCAGGGAAGATCAGTTTGCATTCCGTAGAAATGTTGGAACACGTGAGGCATTACTGACCCTATGACTTATCTTAGAAGAAAGATTAAGGAAAGGCAAACCTACATTTCTAGCATTTGCAGACTTAGAGAAAGCTTTTGACAATGTTGACTGGAACACTCTCTTTCAAATTCTGAAGGTGGCAGGGGTAAAATATAGGGAGCGAAAGGCTATTTACAATTTGTACAGAAACCAGATGGCAGTTATAAGAATTGAGGGACACGAAAGGGAAGCAGTGGTTGGGAAGGGAGTGAGACAGGGTTGTAGCCTCTCCCCGATGCTATTCAATCTGTATATTGAGCAAGCAGTGAAGGAATCAAAAGAAAAATTCGGAGTAGGTATTAAAATCCATGGAGAAGAAAGAAAAACTTTGAGGTTCGCCGATGACATTGTAATTCTGTCAGAGACAGCAAAGGACTTGGAAGAGCAGTTGATCAGAATGGACAGTGTCTTGAGAGGAGGGTATAAGATGAACATCAACAAAAGCAAAATGAGGATAATGGAATGTAGTCGAATTAAGCTGGGTGATGCTGAGGGTATTAGATTAGGAAATGAGACACTTAAAGTAGTAAAGGAATTTTGCTATTTGGGGAGCAAAATAACTGATGATGGTCGAAGTAGAGAGGATATAAAATGTAGATTGGCAATGGCAAGGAAAGCGTTTCTGAAGAAGAGTAACATCGAGTATAGATTTGAGTGTCAGGAAGTCATTTCTGAAAGTATTTGTATGGAGTGTAGCCATGTATGGAAGTGAAACATGGACGATAAATAGTTTAGACAAGAAGAGAATAGAAGCTTTCGAAATGTGGTGCTACAGAAGAATGCTGAAGATTAGATGGGTAGAGCACATAACTTATGAGGAGGTATTGAATAGAATTGGGGAGAACAGGAGTTGGTGGCACAACTTGACCAGAAGAAGGGATCGGTTGGTAGGGCATGTTCTGAGGCATCAAGGGATCACCAATTTAGTACTGGAGGGCAGCGTGGAGGGTAAAAATTGTAGAGGGAGACCAAGAGATGAATACACTAAGCAGATTCAGAAGGATGTAGGTTGCAGTAGGTACTGGGAGATGAAGAAGCTTGGACAAGATAGAGTAGCGTGGTGAACTGCATCAACCAGTCTCAGGACTGAAGACCACAACAAAAACAACATCAAATCTCTGGCATCAGTGCGACCAGAAAAGGATCCTGCAAGAATGGGACCAACAATGACTGAAGAGAATCTTTCAACATGGCAGAAATGCAACCCTCTCGCAAATTGTCACAGATTTCAATGCTGGGCCATCAATAAGTGTCAGTGTGCGAAACATTCACCAAAACATCATCGATATGGGCTTTTGGAGCCAAAGTCCCACTTGTGTATCCTTGATGACTGCACGATACAAAGCTTTACGCCTCACCTGGGCCCGTTAGCACCGACATTGGACTGTTGATGACTGGAAACATGTTGTGTGGTCGGACGAGCCTCGTTTCAAATTGTATCATGTGGAGGATGAATCCATGGACCCTGCATGTCAGCAGGGGACTTTTCAAGCAGGTGGAGACTGTAATGGTGTGGGACGTGCGCAGTTGGAGTGACAACTTCCGCTGGCTACCAAACTCTGCATATCTGGGATGCCTTGCGACATGCTGTTCAGAAGAGATCTCCACACCCTTGTACCCCTACAGATTTTTGGACAGACCTGCAGTGTCAATTTCCTCTAGCACTACTTCAGACATTAGCAGAGTCCATGCCACGACATATTGCGGCACTTCTGCATGCTTGCAGGGACCCTACATAGTATTAGGGAGGTGTACCAGTTTCTTTGGCTTTTGAGGTTATTATGATACATGATCCAAATGTAACACTTTCAAAAGAAAACTACGAACCAAAATCTATATTGCCATGATAGTAATGTTTGGTCATCCCTTGACATTCGACATTTCACTCGTGGTGGGGAACGCCTGTGTCATAAATAAGAGAGAAGAAAGTCAAATACAAGCATGTGAAATGAAGTTCCTTAGGTCAGCTCTACAAAAAACTAGGAGAGACCTGGAGGTGACATTGACTACAGAGGAGAGAATGATTGCTTTGAGACTGAGTCAGGTGCATTCGCTTCACATGACCGAACCATTTCAAACTCCACACCAGTATTTGGAGATGAAGGTACCAGGAAGAAGACCAATTGAGTGGCCTAGAAAGAGATGGACAGACCAGGTTAAGGAAGATCTCAAGAGGAGTAACATAGGATGTGGTGGAGAGGGAAAAGCTATACCAGGACAGAAACCAATGGAGGCATATCGTTCACAAAGTTCCTACCAGGCTCACTGGAAGGAAATCCTAATGATGATGATTACGGGCAACTCTGACTCAGATTTGCTGGCAGATTGAGGGAATGACATGAAGATGTGTATGGGGCATAGCTATATGACTACGGACCTGAAATCAGTTTTCTGAACGAATTAGAGTTAGTGCAAGCATCCATAGCAGCAAGTTTAGGGCCCAGGAGTCACTAGTGGTCGTGTTCAGTATGCACAGCAGTTACGAGCAAAACTATGTTTTATGCTGCATGTTCCAAACATACTGTTAGTTCTAACGGCAACCAACACAGTCAGAAAAAAAAGTCTTTGTCTATAGTCACATTTTTTAATTTTGAAAAATAAAAAAAATTGCAACTACAAACTTAAACTATGCTTTTCCTGTTTCATAAGTTATCTACAGTAAATTCTGTGAAACAAAAAACATTGTACAATAGGGATCAACCAAATGAAGCAGTGCAGTGGTTAAAACACTGACTTCTTGCTTGGGAAGATGGAGTTTGCGTTGTATGTCCAGCCTGATTTAGATTCTGTGTTGTTTTCCTAAACCGTTTCAGTCAAATCCTGGGATGGTTCATTCATCAAGGCCATGGCCAGCGACGTGTTCTGCTCTCATGAAAACATACTTATATAAACTACCTGTGCATGTATATTTTGAACTATTAACTTTCATTGTATTGTGAGATGATACCTGGAGGGGGTAAATAAATAATAATTAAATTGCAATTTCTTAGATGTTAAACTAAAGATGTGTACTAAGTACTGATTGATTGATATATTTATTCATCCATAGAACAATACAAATTGTATGGATGTCATTAATTGTCAGCAAAAGGTTTCTTATTTGACAAACATAAGTGTATTTTTAAAATTTTTTTTCAGTTCTTGTAATTACACTTAGAATATTTATAATTATGCCATATAGTGTTGGTCAATGTATGGGGTATCAATGATTACTATGCAGCTATTTATAATTATTCTAAATATTCATTTACAATCTGATAGCTTTTACTTAAAAATATGTTTTTAGCTTTTGGCTGAAGGTATGAAGCTCATTTACACCTTTAGTTTCTTGTGACAGTCTGTTGTACAGTTTTAGACCATTGTATAGCATACACGTCTGTGTTTTTGACTTGCTTTTCCTGTTTAGATGTAAGTCATGAGTGGATCTAGTTTCATTCTCATGTATTGAGCTTTTTGTAGTATACAGATGAATATAGTTTCTTAAGTACATTACAGTTTTGAAAGTGTATTTAGTTGGGATAGTTAGAATTTCTAGCTTTTAAAATAAATCTACATAACAGTCCCTATTGCTGCTCTTTGTTATTTTCTGTGCACACCTTTTTTGCACCTTGAAGACAATCTGAATGTTCGCGACACTTGTTCCCCTAAACACGATTCCGTGACCGAGGATTGAATGTATATATCCAATAGATTACTTTGAGACATGAACTACTACAAACTGGTGCCAGTATTCATAAAGGATAACATGCTGGGGGCAGTCTCTTTGCCACAGTTTTTACATGTTCTGTCCATTTCTACTGACAATCTACATTCAACCCCAACCCCAAGAATTTAGTGTCCATTACACATCCTAATACATAACAATTCGGGTTTTTTTTACTGGTAGCATATACAATTAATTGTCATTACGTTAGTTACTTAAGTCATTTTTGTGTTCGTTGAATAGTAATTGTGATGTTTTGTGTGTTGTATATTTATAGTAGGTCGGCTGTGTTTTAATTGATGTAGTGATTATGGGATTTGGGAATATGGAATTTGGATTTTTGAGTTGTTGTGGTTTTGGTTCCACATTTCGGAGTTGTAGGTGCTGGTTTTTTGATATCGATAGCTGCGGTTGAGCTATATAGTTCAAGGGCAATGTCCTTTTCCTGTGGTCTTGTTGGTGCAGCGAAATGTGGTAATTTAATTTTTTTTGTATTGTTTTGGGATGGTGCGGTGTTTTTTTTATTGATGAATATTTAGGTTGCCTCCGCCCCAAACCCCAAATTTTCCGCGGTTGTCATAGTTTCATTTTATTTTTGGAGTGGGACATGAATATGTAATTTGTTTGTTGGCATTTCTGCCATATTGATGACGTCCTGGGTAACAGCAGGCGGGTGGAATCTGATACTTCGGCGGCAATGATGCTCGCCTGCCACAAATATCTGGCTGTTTATTTTCTTAATATTTCGCGATTTCCGATGTTTTTGTTAGGCAGGAACCTAACAGAACAACATAAATTGTTGCGAATAAACGAGCAGCAATCATATTTATAGCCTTCCTTGTAAAAAAATATTTAATTGCAATAGAATCCGTAACAATGCTATCGTAAATTTGTCAATTAAAACAACGATGTATGTCAATAACTCGTATGTTGTTTTATGTTATACATGTAGATTAAATATTGTAAGGTATTAGGTTAAGTTGACCTTTCCTATATAACAGGTTCACTGTCCGTAGCTCGATCAATAGCGACTACATAAATATCAATCAATCGCACCGCAGACGAGAAACGTCACGTGACCCGGCGACCACTTTCCGATTTCAGCCGAGTGACAGACGCACTACCGATTTGTAGCCCCTCGTCGATATGACACACAGTTTCACCAAACATGCAACACCAAAATTCGAAATTACACATCGCATTTCTCACTACTTGAATACATTCTGTAACACATTTCAACTGTACACATATTAATCCAGTTATTCTGTATCCAAACACTAGCCATCAAGAGCGTTTTACGAATTAGGATACTTACAATGCTTGTGTGTTCTTTTATGTTGGCTGTCTTAGTGCGATACTCACTTGTTTTGTCACTGCGCGGTGACAGGATAAACTCCGCCGGTTAAATAGTGCTGTATGCGTTGAGTGCCGGTACGAGAATTTGTAGGGTTAGTATGCATTAGTCAATTTTGACGTTAGTTGACCAGAAATTTCTATCCCGAGACCAACCTTCCTGCTACTGGAGGGTGCTTATCTCGTGGCGTAAATATACATTCCATTACTTGGTAGAAAATCTCAGTGGGAGTGGTCACTATGGTTAAGTTCTTGATCTTTCATCTTGGAATTGTACAAAAAATGTAGTTTGGTCAATCGACCTCGCAGAAAAAGTGTAGTTATACTTGAATAAACTGGCACGAATGTCACTATTCGAAAAGTTGCGCAGCCTAGAGTTGTGGGGTAATCGATGAATATAAGGAAAGGCACCTCTACAATCTGTTGATTCCTGCGTTTACCAGCGGCAGTGAGATGGGCGTAACAACATGTAATGTACTAGCATTGTATTTGCACAGTTCCGGCATTACATAGGCATGTAACACTTTCCGTGGATCATTATTATTTTTTTCTGAAGTTACGTTTTACTTAAAAGCCGTTCAGGGACCTACGCTGAAGTGGGTGTAATTGCGGAGGCAACAAGATTGCGGTTCCCTTATGAAACAGCATTTGTATTTGACAAGGAAATAATAATCTGAATGGCATCAGAAATTATTTTACCATTTTGTCCTGGTGGTTTGGCTTACAAATATCTTGTGTTAGTGTAGCCGTTGCTACATTATTACCGTTTACTTTGTGAGTGTTATGTTAGTTCGGCAAGTGTTTGGGAGTACATAGTTAACGAAATTCAAGTAGCAAGCAGTTTCCTTGCCTATCTGTAGTTAAGAGCTTAATTATTTACTAGCTGAGCGGCCACTGCTTCGCTGGCGTAGACTGTATCGTCTGCACGTTTTTTTTTTTTTTTTTTTTTTTTTTTGCGTCTTTCGTTAATCGATTTTTTATGTTTACAAATTGCAGCACATTCCAAACTTTTCACGCTAATTAAGGCCATAGAAGCGTGGTCTTTTTCGAATGTATTTCTGACCAAAAGTCAAAGGTTTTTGTTTACCATGCCATTTGCTTTTTGTGATGATATTTCCATATTAATTTTCATCCCTTAGCACATTTACACACATCTCTTTATATCCAATCGAGAAGTGAAATACGAATATTCATAGATTTAGCTTCCAATTTTTTAATGTAACGAAATATTTTTAAAAAAATTTTCATCCCCTATTTCATCCACTTTAGAGGTTCAATTTCCAAAGAGAGGCATATTTTTTTTAATTTATAATCGAGAAGCAAGGTATCACTATTCTAAGATTTAGCTTTAAAATTTTTTTCACAATGTAATATTTCATAAAACACTTCACCCGCACTTTCCACAGTGAAATTCACATTTTATGTATTTGTGTCAGAGATGACAAATACAAATTTTCATAGATTTAGCTTCAAAAATCCTTGCATAATGAAATATTTCCATAAAAACTTTCGTCTCCTATTTCACCCCCATAGGGCTTGAATTTCCAAAAGCAGTTAAGTCCCATAGTGCTCAGAGCCATTTTCCAAAATCAGTGAAACACACATTTTTTAAATTTCTAATCAAGAAGCCAAATTCAATTTTTCATGGATGTAGCAGTAACAAGCCTTACACAATGATATATTTTCATAAAACATTTCGTCCCCTATTCCACCCCTCAGGGGGTTGAAATTCTAAGAACACTGAAACACACCTGTTTTTATTTGTTACTTAATTGTTAAATACCAATTTTTATAGATGACACTTTAAAAATACTTGTAGTTCTTTAATAACAATTTATTTTTTTTAAAAATCATTTCATCCACTATTTCACCCCATAGGGGAAAAATTTGGGAAAATACTGGAACATGTCTTTTTATTTCTGATAGAGAAAGCAAATACCAATCTTCGTAGGTCTACACTCAAAATTGCCTTAATAGCAACATATTTTCAAAAAACTTGTCATCCCATGTTTGACACTTTGGGCTGCGTTTTCAGAAAATCACTTCATAAACGATGCGTACAATACAAGATCAACACACTGCAAATTTCAAGTTTCCATCTGTAGTGGTTTGGACTGGGCAATGATGAGTTCAGTGAGTGAGTGAGTGAGTGAATCAATTGGGAAATTACCTTTCATATATATAGAGATTATTTGATTGATTCATCCTTATACAATAAATATTTTAAGGATGTTGTCCAAATGTACATGTAAATTTGTGGATACCATTTTAAGGAAATGGAAACATACAAATATGTGCACAAAAAAGTAAGATCAAAACAATATAAGTTCATACAATACATAGTGCAACTTTATATAGCTACATGTGTGCTCATGGTGTTACAAAGACATAGTCTGTTAGCCATCTAGGGCTTTACTTTTACCCTCATTAAACATTGTGTTCCTATATACACTAGGCTACAATAATGCAGTAAAGGTTTTACATCACACAACAGCTGTTCATTAGACATGCAAATATAATAAGAGTTTAGTAGCATAAGAAAGTATTTTCAATTTTGCCCTAAGATAAATACTATCACAAAATGTTAGTTGTACATAGTCATTTCCTGAGTAAAAACATTGTTAGAGTAGAATTTCGAAATTCTGCTCTAAAGTTGTTAAGAAAATGCAGTCAACAGGCTTTCGTTGTAGCCCTTCAGTATTGTACATATTGAAATGCTTGTACCATTCCCTGTGTGCCAAATTCGACATCCTTCTCCAGTGGCAAAGCCAGGTAGTAAATCACTTGTAACCCATAGCTACCTGCTCTGCAGGAATTAGTCTCAGTAAATGTTGCACAATTTTGCTTTGTAAGTAGCTACTCAAAGAGACTTGGGCCTCTTTTGGTGCATCTGTACCGATGGCTAAGAGACTGGACTGTTGTGAACGCTGTGTGTCAAATGTTTCACAGTGCATGAAATGTGGAACAGAGAAACATCCCAATCGCTGTGAGATGTTTGTTGAGCAGATGCAAATGAAGACCTCTATATTTTTCTTCATTACTCAGCTATGAGAAGTGGGTTATTACACCCTGGTGCAGTAGTGTTTATATTTTGGGGGAAAATCTGTATTTGGTGTAGTAGCCTAAAAGAGTGCAAACTGTAGTGATGTTGGATGAAACAGGTGTTTTGTAGTGAAGATTATTTTTCAGTATTTGGAAAGAGGAGGCAAGGGCAAGGTGTGATACAGTGTGTCATTGTATTGGACAGTTCCTTTGTCCTTCCTCAGATACTTTTGTTATCTTTTGTCACCTGGGGCTAGATCTTAATGTATTGGAAGGTACAATGACGTTTGGTACATTTTCAAGAATGCTGTACTGTGCAAGGTGGTAAATAGGCTGAAATATTTAAATACATTTGGCTTTGTATGAAAATTTTCAGTGGCATGTTAACTGTGGTGTTTAATTTTATTAGTGTAGTGCATTTTTGTAATGGATAGTATTGCTAACAGAGTTTTGGTGAAAGTTCTGGGAAAATACTGATGCAACATTTTTGTGGTAATCATTTCCCTCTGAAAGTTTCCAAATTGACCAAAAAGTAAATATGTAAAATATTGGTACATCATAATGGACATTCAACAACTGTTAAACATTCTGAATGAACAAAATGCCCAAGCTTTAGATCAACAGAAACCACTAACAGGTGCCAGCCATTATTTCCCAAAGCTCCTACAGTTTTAGAATCCTTCAAAGGCATGTTGTCCTCACCACATTAGCCTCAAATTTTCACAGTCCTTATCTTCCAAAGTTTCGTTGTACTTGGTTGTTTGCACTGACAAAGAAATAAATTGTGGGTATTCAGTGTATTAGTCTAATATCTTGGTTTGCTCTCAGCAGGAGAGTTTCATTTACTGTAATAGCTGTTAGGATGTTTCAAACAAGTTTAAACATAAAAGGACTGTCAGCTTGCCTTGTGGCACAAGTATATTGTTATGAAATGTCACAACACTGGGAAATTTTGATGTATTTGTACTAGCTAATGAATTGATGTTACACTTTAAAGGCCCTGGCCGTGTCATTATGCACAAGGAATGATGTATCAGAGTGTGGAACTCATTATGGTGTTTTGCTGGGATCAGGAGCAGTGTAACATAAAAGTTGCTGATTTATGTGAACTCTTTCAGAGCTTGAATTTTTTCTGGAGGAAGGAATATTTTTCTGTATGCTGTAATGCTCTAAGGTGATTTCTTAGTAATTCTATATGTAATATTTATACAATAATATGTGCCCATTTTCAAAATATACTTTGAACACTTGGCTTCTTTTTAGGGACTAAAATAACTAATTTTGAGATATTTACTGTTGTGAGTGTCATCATTACTGCCGTCTGAAGCAGACGTCTGAAGCACATCTCCTGTGCAGCAAGCTACATAGATTTGAGTATTAACTGTGTTTTTCTTACTTGTCACTTCTTTTTCCTTTCTGTTTTTGCTTTTAGGAAGCTTCAATTTTTGAGTACTAGTAATAGTGTTCCATAGATTTCGTGTTTGTTTTGAATACAGTCCAGAGACAGTTAGTGTTTATTTTCATTGTTTACAACAAGAAGTGTCTAGTAACCACAGTTTAGTCAGCTATCAGCCGCCTTAAGTGAATTAGCAGTCTAGTTAAAAGTTGATTACTTAACTCTCTACAGGAAATTGTTGATTTCTTAGGATGGAGATGATGTGTGACTGCTGTGTACAGACACAGGAGGAGCTGGCCACTGTCAGCAAACAGCTGAACATGCTGATGGCTGCGGTCAGCCGTCTTCAGGCTGCTGCCTCGGAGTGTAGCGGCAGTGGGGAGTGTGGTGCATGGCATGCTACACCCCAGGTGTTACATGCTTCACCCACGGTCCCTGCTGTCGAGACATCTTCGTGGGTACCGGGCACGGTTGGGCGACCCTCTCCCCAAGGGGAGTGATGAGTTCAACGGCATTCGCATCGCACGAGGTGGAGTGTCAATGTGAAGGATGGCGGTGTGGCATCGCTCGCTCTGCCTGTGAGTGGACATGTGGCCGCGCCTTTAGCAAGGTCCGAGCAGGCACACAGGAGGAGAGGTTTATTAGTTATTGGGAGCTCCAACATTAGGCGAGTGATGGACCCCCATAGGGAAATAGTGGAAAGGTTGGGAAAGAAGGCCAGTGTTCACTCTGTCTGCTTGTCGGGGGTGGGGGTGGGGGGGGGGGGTGGTCTCATCAGAGATGTGGAGGAGGCCCTGCTGGCGGCGATAGAGAGCATTTGACTACAAATTGTTGCTCATGTCGGCACCAGTGACTCCTGCCGTCTGGGTTCAGAGGTCATCCTCAGCTCATACAGGCAGTTGGTGGAGTTGGTGAAGGCAAAAAGCCTTACTCGCGAGGTGGAATCTGAGCTAACTATTTGTAGTGTCATTCCCAGAACTGATCGTGGTCCTCTGGTTTGAAGCCGAGTGGAAGGCTTAAACCAGAGGCTCAGACGATTCTGCGGAGATCTGGGGTGCAAATTTCTCGACCTCCACTATTGGGTGGAGAAATGTAGGGTCCCCCTGAATAGGTCAGGCGTGCACTACATACAGGAAGCGGCTGCAAGGGTAGTGGAGTACGTGTGGAGTGCACATGTGGGTTTTTTAAGTTAGAGAATTCCCTCCCTAGGCCCAACAAGACGCCTCCTGAGATGCGACAAGGTAGCTGTAGGCAAAATGCAACAGGGAACGACAGTATTAATGTGGTAATAATAAACTGAAAGAGCGTCTATAGAAAGGTCCCAGAACTGTTCTCATTAATAAACGGTCACAATGCCCACATAGTACTAGGGATGGAAAGATGTAAACAGTAATGAAATTCTAAACTCTGATTGGAATGTATACCGCAGAGATCCGAAATGTGAAATAATTTGGGTGAAGGTTCTGGTTAAATCAGGCTCAAACATGGTAATTGGATGTTTCTATAGGCCCCCTGAGCCTTGCAGATGAACAAAAATTACACGAAGTGAAATGTAGTGTGAGGAGGGCTATGCGAGAGGAGTTCAATTTATTCAAAAGTAAAGTTCTATGTACTGACTTGGCAGAAAATCCTAAGAAATTTTGGTCTTATTTCAAAGTGGTAGGTGGATCAGAACAAAATGTCCAGAACTCTGTGACCAAAATGGTACTGAAACAGAGGATGACAGACTAATGACCGAAATACTAAATGCCTTTTTCCAAAGCTGTTTCACAGAGGAAGACTGCTCTTAGTTCCTTCTCTAGTTGTTGCACAGATGACAAAATGGTAGATATCGAAATAGATGACAGAGGGATAGAAAAACAATTAAAATCACTCAGAAGAGGAAAGGCCGCTGGACCTGATGGAATACCAGTTCAATTTTACACAGAATATGCGAAGGAACTTGCCGCCTCCTTGCAGCGGTGTACCGTAGGTTTCTAGAAGAGCGCAGTGTTCCAAAAGACTGGAAAAGGTCACAGGTCATCCTCGTTTTCAAGAAGGGACATCGAACAGGTGTGCAGAAATGTAGACCTATATCTCTAATGTCGATCAGTTGTAGAATTTTGGAACACGTATTATGTTAGTGTGTAGTGACTTTTATGGAGACTAGAAATCTACTCTGTAGGAATCAGCATAGGTTTCGAAAACGACGATCGTGTGAAACCCAGCTCGCGCTATTCGTCCACGAGACTCGGAGGGCGATAGACACAGGTTTCCAGATAGATGCTGTGATTCTTGGCTTCCGCAAGGCATTTGATACAACTCCCCATAGTCATTTAATGAACAAAGTGAGAGCATATGGACTATCAGACCAATTGTATGATTGAATTGAAGAGTTCCTAGATAACAGAATGCAGCATGTCATTCTCAATGGAGAGAAATCTTCCGAAGTAAGAGTGATTTTAGGGTGTGGCGCAGGGGAGTGTCGTAGGACCGTTTCTATTCACAATGTATATAAATGACCTTGTGGATAACATTGGAAGTTCACTGAGGCTTTTTGCGGATGATGCTGTAGTATATCGAGAGGTTGTAACAGTGGAAAATTGTGCTGAAATGCAGGAGGACCTGCAACGAATTGAAGCATGGTGCAGGACAACTGAATCTCAATGTAGGCAAGTGTAATGTGCTGCGAATACACAGAAAGAAAGATCCTTTATCATTTAGCTACAATATAGGAGGTCAACAACTGGAAGCAGTTAACTCCATAAATTATCTGGGAGTACGCATTAGAAGTGATTTAAAATGGAATGACCATATAAAATTAATAAAGTCGGTAGAGCAGATGCCAGACTGAGATTCATTGGAAGAATCCTAAGGAAATGCAGTCCGAAAACAAAGGAAGTGGGTTACAGTACACTTGTTCGCCCACTGCTTGAATACTGCTCACTGGTGTGGGATCCGTATCAGCTAGGGTGATAGAAGAGAGTGAGAAGATCCAGTGGAGAGCAGCACGCTTTGTTACAGGATAATTTAGTGATCACGAAAGCATTATGAAGATGACAGATAAACTCCAGTGGAAGACTCTGCAGGAGAGACGCTCAGTAGCTCCGTATGGGCTTTTGTCGAAGTTTCGAGAACATACCTTCACCGAGGAGTCAAGCAGTATATTGCTCCCTCCTACGTATATCTCGCGAAGAGACCATGAGGGTAAAATCAGAGAGATTAGAGCCCACACAGAGGCATACCGACAATCCTTCGTTCCACGAAGAATACGAGACTGGAATAGAAGGGAGAACCCATAAAGGTACTCAAGGTACCCTCTGCCACTCACCGTCAGGTGGCTTGCGGAGTATGGATGTAGATGTAGATGTGATCATGATACTGATCATTCAAGAATCACTGTGCAAAATAATACTAAATTGTGCTGTGGAATATAACTAATCAAATATTTCTGTGTATTCTGGTGGTCATAAGCTGCTGTGCACTGCCACACTGACTTCGACACTTTAATTGTGTAAGCCCGGCAGTTGGCAGCACTTGTATACGATAAAAAAATTGGTCTTTTGCAAATGAGTACATGTTTCCACTGGAGAAAAATGTTTATGTTGAAACTAAGAGACATTATATTTTAATGTACCCTGCTGCAGCCAGTGGGTGTGAAAGGCTTAATGGCTGCTGTGGTATCACATTTTGGTGCATATGATCACAGTTCTGTTGTTAGTTGCTGAAGCTGAGGAAGGACAAAGTTTTTTTTTCTCTTTTTGTAATCTTTATTTAAATGCACCATTTTTATGAGAACAAACTTAATGCAAGGATCCTATAAAAATTGCTATTTCATGCAACTAAACAAGCACAACAAATGAATGGTTGGTGTACTGGAAGAGCTGCACTATTAGTATTTGCTGATATCCTCTGGAAATGGAAACCATGATTTACTCGAATATGTTTGTGGGAAGTTGTGTGCAGGAAGTAAGGAGTTGAACAGTGTTTCACAATTTCCATGTGAATATGAGACAGGAAGGGGACAGATACACATAAAGCTCCTTGTTGAATGATGCATAAATGTCAGGTGAAGAACCCAAGCCATCGGTATGTGCTTTGAAATATGTCGTCATACGGACAGATGTGAAAATCACAGCTGCAAAATACTAATGGGAATTCTTTACAGACGAATGGAAAATGTGGTAGAAGCCGACCTCAGGGAGGATCAGTTTGGATTGCGTAGAAATGTTGGAACATGTGAGGCAATACTGACCCTATGACTTATCTTAGAAGAAAGATTAAGGAAAGGCAAACCTATGTTTCTAGCATTTGTAGACTTAGAGAAAGGTTTTGACAATGTTGACGGGAATACTCTCTTTCAAATTCTGAAGGTGGCAGGGGTAAAATACACGGAGCGAAAGGCCATTTACAATTTGTACAGAAATCAGATAGCAGTTATAAGAATTGAGGGACATGAAAGTGAAGCAGTGTTTGGGAAGGGAGTGAGGCAGGGTTGTAGCCTCTCCCCAATGTTATTCAATCTGTATATTGAGCAAGCAGTAAAGGAAACAAAACAAAAGTTCGGAGTAGCAAAGGACTTGGAAGAGCAGTTGAATGGAATGGAGTGTCTTGAAAGGAGGGTATAAGATGAACATCAACAAAAGCAAAACGAGGATAATGGAATGTAGTCGAATTAAGTCGGGTGATGCTGAGGGAATTAGATTAGGAAATGAGACACTTAAAGTAGTAAAGGAGTTTTGCTATTTGGGGAGCAAAATAACTGATGATGGTCGAAGTAGAGAGGATATAAAATGTAGACTGGCAATGGCGAGGAAAGCGTTTCTGAAGAAGAGAAATTTGTTAACATCGAGTATGGATTTAAGTGTCAGGAAGTCTTTTCTGAAAGTATTTGTATGGAGTGTAGCCACGTATGGAAGTGAAACATGGACGATAAATGGTTTGGACAAGAAGAGAATAGAAGCTTTTGAAACGTGGTGCTACAGAAGAATGCTGAAGATTAGATGGGTAGATCACATAACTAATGAGGAGGTATTGAATAGGATTGGGGAGAAGAGGAGTTTGTGGTACAACTTGACAAGAAGAAGGGATCAGTTGGTAGGACATGTTCTGAGGCATCAAGGGATCACCAATTTAGTACTGGAGGGCAGTGTGGAGGGTAAAAATCGCAGAGGGAGACCAAGAGGTCAATACACTAAGCAGATTCAGAAGGATGTAGTTTGCAGTAGGTACCGGGAGACGAAGCAGCTTGTACAGGATAGAGTAGCATGGAGAGCTGGATCAAACCAGTATCAGGACTGAAGACCACAACAACAACAACAACAACACCATTTGTTAATTGAGCTGCCATACAAAAGTAACAATAATTCACAAGGTTTGATGGTTCTCACCAGATCATGGATAGAGAGCCAATGGAAAATCTTTTACATTTCAACCACGAGTGAAGACTCGAGGCACAAGGTATCGACGTACATGAGAAGCCCAGAGCTTGTCCCGGCCCTGATTTCACAGCCAAAATACAGCCCTTCGTAATATGCAGCATTATTGGCCACCTTTGCAATTTCAATGTTGCCTGTCTGCAAATGTAGCAAAAATTGTGGACACTGTTTACACATCTTGTGATGTAACAAAATAAAAGTGATGTTGTTATTCAATGGAAAAGTTGGAATTTGAGATTTCACTTACTGTTTTATCAATCGCAATTGGCGTAAGAATCGTTGATTGACTATTGTCATAAAATATTGCATTATGAAATGTGAACAGTCTTTAATTGCAGTTTCGCGTGACTTGAAGCAGTCACAGCTATTCTAACAATGGAAAAAAAATTCTATTATCAGACTACGAAGAATTTTACTTTGAAAGATAAAATAAAGCAGATTTTCTATAGCAGGAAGGAGATAGAAAGGATGTGGATTGACTTGGAAAAGCAACGTCGCTACTGAAGCACTATACTGCGTATGCAAAATTCTGACTTACTTTTTGATGGCTTGCAGGCCAGTGTGGCCGAGCGGTTCTAGGCGCTTCAGTCTGGAACCGCATGACCATTACGGTCGCAGGTTCGAATCCTGCCTCGGGCATGGATGTGTGTGATGTCCATAGGTTAGTTAGGTTTAAGTAGTTCTAAGTTCTAGGGGACTGATGGCCTCAGATGTTAAGTCCCATAGTGCTCAGAGCCATTTTGATGGCTTGATTAAAAATAAAAGTGATGTTGTTATTCAATGGAAAAGTTGGAATTTGAGATTTCGCTTACTGTTTTATCAATCACAATTGGCGTAAGAATCATGGATTGACCATTGTCATAAAATATTGCATTATGAAATGTGAGTAGTCTTTACTTGCAGTTTCGCGTGGCTTGAAGCAGTCACAGCTTGCGTGCTATTGATTAAGAAATTGCATTATCGTCTTTCTAATTACTTCATGATCGTAGATACGATCATACCCGGTCGTGAAGTTATTCTTATTACAAAACAATTTCTTAAGGGACCAGAAAGTTCTTAAGGGCGTGAAAACAACTGTAACATCACACAAAAGGGAAATTCGATATTAAAGCTGATGCAAGAAGACTATAAAACAGTTTTCTTTTTGTCAGTGTAACACGCACATTGGACTGCTGATCTTGGTGTCTGTAATCTTAGCAAAACGTGTAATTAAAATGAAAATAATACTTAGGATATGATAGGAATGAGCACTGCTAAATGATCCAATATTTCCAGAACAAATATTTATTATAACTAAAACATATATCGTACCTTAATCTTAGTACTACAATGACGGTAGATTTTTATGTCCGTTTCATGTCCATTGAGTGCTCTTTTATATAGCCATTGTTCTCTTGAGTCGCTCATGCGTCGTCATGATAAGTTATAACAGTGCTTCTTTCCACACTCCACTCAAACTTAGAGGCAACACGTTTTTATTTATTTAGTAAAAAAATTAGATCAGACTGCCACAAACCTGCGTCCGTCTTACTTAAGAAAAGCAGTACAAGTGTTTAGCGCTCAAGGCTTCATTTGTTCTCCAGCGAACAAAATAATGAAGGATCACATATCTATCCGTATTCTTCTGTTTATGTTGCCGCCCAAAGATGATGAATTACTTTATTTAGGAAATTCCACCGTCGCTATGTGATGCCTTATTATACATTAATCATTCTTTATAAACAAGTATTTGCCTTCTGGCTAAAAGTATTAACTATTTGCTGTTTTAATGAAGCCAAAAACAGCGAATATCACAATCTGTGAGGGATATTGAATCACATGAATTACGATCACTATACGCACTAACAACACTTCCATAACACATTGTTCCAGCACACACACACAGAACACAGCTTGTAACAGACTGAAACTATGCTTAACTGAAGCACGCTCCACTTCTCCCTTTCTCTTTCCTTTCCCCTTGTTGCTATGAGCCTGGGTGAAAAATAACAAATTAGGCACAGCTATTGTTGCCTGAAACTTCATTGCTCTGCCTGTCATCAGCGGAATTTTGAAACATTTATGGGAAGGGATTGACAATGAATGCTAATAAAATATAATACAGTAGAGTGTCGATTATCCAAAGTAATTGGGGTCATGGGTGTTCAGAAAACTGGTTTGTTCAGATAATCGAACTGTACATGTTTATTTGCCAAAAAGAAGTACTTTACAGTAAATTTATTCATAAAAACAGGCATCTCTGTTAGTATTACAAAGTAACATACAAAGGCAACTTCAGTAGGAATATATAGTATGTGGCACAGTTTATTAAACAAAAATATATACATATTACATACACATTTTGCATGAACAATACACACAGTATATAAAATTAACATTTAAAAAAATCCTTTATTTTGGTCTGTCTAAGCAAGCCTACATGCTTACGAGCAGCTAAGTCACGTACTTCTTTCATTACAGATATCTGAAAATGGTCACTTTCATCTTGGGCTTCAAACCATCGCAAGGCAGTATTTAAACAAGTGAACGCCTCAGAAGCTGTTGGTATACTTTCATCTTTATCAGTGATGACGGTTACAATCTCGCTGTCCTGCATGATTTGGTGTCCTGGATCTGCACATTGATATTCATCCATTCATGAATGTCTTCTTCATCACATTCGTGGCAATCTGTTTCTTTTAGCATACCGAGAATGTAGGACATATCATTCTGTTTGTCATTTTCAATCATACCTTGTGAATTTCCTAATGTGTCTAAAATTTTATTCCAGGCTTTCTTCAAATTCTCTTCCTTTACACTATTCCTTGCTGCGCTTATCATATAGGACGCGTCTTTCAAGTCAATATTTTTATGATTTCTTAAGAGACTTTCTTCTCCATCCTCTTCTCTTTCTAACAATAGCTTACGCAACAATTCTTTCTTGTAATATCGTTTGTGATCCATGGGCTGTAATAAGGAGGTTACGTTAGGTGGAAGAAATATTACCTTTATGAACTCGTCTTTTCCGTTTAAAATATCACATGACTGATGAGTTGGTGCGTTGTCAAGGAGAAGTAGTATTTTTCTCCCTCTTCCCATTCTTTAGCTGATGAGCTTTTACAGAGGGTACGAAAACGTCCAGAAACCACTTCATAAAAATCGTACTATCCGTCCAGGCACTCTTTTGTGAGGTGTGCACAACAGGCAAGGCTGACATATTAACGTGCTTGAAACAACACGGTCTTTTACTTTTACCAATGACGAACATAGGCAGTCGGTGACTTCCAGTAGCATTAGCACGAGCCAAAGCTGTAATACAGTCCTTGCTTGTTTTAGGACCAGGTGCTGCTAATTCATGACGTGAAACAAGAGTTTTTCTCGGTAAAGCTTTCCAGTTAAGTCCAGTTTTGTCAGCATGGTAAAAGTTTTCGAGAGCATAATCTTCTTCCCTTAATTTGACTTTGAAAGAATCAGCTGCCCCATTAGAAGCAATGTTCCGCCAGCGGTGGCCCAGTGCGGCGGCTACTATGGGAAACTTGGTTTGGTAGTGAGGAGGATGGTGGACGGTAGGGTGCGAGAGTAACAGGTGTTGACCGACGTTCGGATGATCGACGCTCTACTGTAATAATTAAATGCAACCTGTTTAACTCGTAAATGAGAGTTAATTCAAGTTTTTCGTTGTTGTTTTCATTATCAGTGGTGGTGTTATAGTTAACAAACATTTATTTCATCCCAGGTTTTTTTAAACTGATGATTACAGTAATTAATGGAAGAAATGAACACAAATGGAATCTATGTAAAGCATCATAAGTTACATTGTATTGCTAAGTGGGAAACTCAATATTAGCCGTCCCGTATAGCAGTTGCAGCAGTCTTCCGGGAAAGGCCACTTCCCCCACCATGGAAACTGCTAGCTTTTTAGTTTACTGACATACTATAATGACACCAGTTCCTGTTAACATGGTATCACAGTGTTAACAAATGCTTACATATTTTTGCTCATAAGAATTAAGTAGGGTGATGCTGAGGGAATTAGATTAGGAAATGAGACACTTAAAGTGGTAAAGGAGTTTTGCTATTTGGGGAGCAAAATAACTGATGATGGTCAAAGTAGAGAGGATATAAAATGTAGACTGGCAATGGCAAGGAAAGCGTTTCTGAAGAAGAGAAATTTGTTAACATCGAGTATAGATTTAAGTGTCAGGAAGTCATTTCTGAAAGTATTTGTATGGAGTGTAGCCATGTTTGGAAGTGAAACATGGACGATAAATAGTTTAGACAAGAAGAGAATAGAAGCTTTTGAAATGTGGTGCTACAGAAGAATGCTGAAGATTAGATGGGTAGATCACATAACTAATGAGGAGTTATTGAATAGGGTTGGGGAGAAGAGGAGTTTGTGGCACAACTTGACTATAAGAAGGGATCGGTTGGTAGGACATCGAGGGATCGCGAATTTAGTATTGGAGGGCAGCGTGGAGGGTAAAAATTGTAGGGGGAGACCAAGAGATGAATACACTAAGCAGATTCAGAAGGATGTAGGTTGCAGGAGGTACTGGGAGATGAAGAGGCTTGCACAGGATAGAGTAGCATGGAGAGCTGCATCAAACCAGTCTCAGGACTGGAGACCACAACAACAACTTATTTCAAAGATGGTTCTCTAGTCCTGTAATTTGTGTGTGTGTGTGTGTGTGTGTGTGTGTGTGTGTGTTTTATGTTAACATTATGGGCATTTGTGGGAAACTCAATCTACATATTTATATAACCGGTGGGTTTATAATACGCATTTGGCCATTCATTTTTTTTCTATGTTTCTTTCAGTTCCTGCAAGTGTACCTCACAGACATCTGCGTGACAACCCCTTGCTCAGCACCTTCTAACACCCAAAGGTCTGAAGGCACTCTTGGCAGCGAAATGGCTTCGGGATATGATCACAGTATTGGATTCCGCATGGTTGATGAATACCTTGCATTATATTGGAGCGGTGCTTCACCTGCAATTCCTCCGTACTTTCTCCCGTCTAATCAAAAAAATGCCGGCAACACGTATTCCCAGTCAAATGCGTCTGCAAATAATTTGAACTCGCAGCAGTCAAAAGCTGCAGTTTCTGGCGTGGCTGACAGCAAACCACCTTCCACAGGCTCCTGGCAAATGAGCATTGATGACTTTCCTGATGAGATACTGATAAAGATCTTCTCTCACATGTCTTTCAATGAGCTGGTACGTGTGGTACGGAAAGTGTGTCCTCGTTGGAAAAGGCTGTCGCAGGATTCGGAGTTGTGGGCTGACAAAGAATACCATATCGGGTAAGAAATCCACTAGTATATAAAATCTGTGCAGTTTTTCTGCATGAAAGAAATATTATAAGGTGATATCTTTATTTCTTATTTTCATTTTAGATCATTGCAGCATTCTAAGGCATTCCACTTTTAGAATTATGTAATGAAACTAATATTTATTTTGCATTCAGTATATTTTTTATTTTTTAATGTGTTGTGTAAATGTGACAGTGATACCTGGGTTGCAGATGCTATTAGTGAAAAATCATCTACTGTATCATTAATCTTGTTCTCTGTCACTTCTGAACGAGAGCCTGTAGCAGGCATTTTCCTCCCCCCACCCCTAATCTGTATTTGAGCATTATCCATTTATTTTTCTTGCCCTCTTTTTATGACAACAGAAATCTAGAAAATTGTGAAAAGATCAGGGACTGAGTGTGCAGTTGGAATTTCTTTCTGCCCAGCTCCATTTGCTACACTTTTCTGAATTGGAGCAAAACATACCACTTCAGAAGTAAAAAGAAAAGAACTGCAAAGTTTCCTATCGGAGTTGTGTTCTAGAGCAACTGAGGAGTGTTATCTTGTAAATATATGTAAAAAATCAGGAAGTGTTGAAGAACATGATACAATCCATCAGTTTTGCCCAATGACACTGTCAACAAGTATGGTAGTTGTGATATATGATCACGCACATTTGTCACAGTGGCAGGATGCTTGCATGCATATGGAGATTTTGAATACTTCTGGACCTAGAGTATATATAAAAACAAAGAAGCTGTAACTTACCAAACGAAAGCGTTGGTATGTTGATAGAGACAATAAAAACAATAAAAAAAACACACACACAAATTTCTAGCTTTCGCAACCCAAGGTTGCTTCGTCGGGAAAGAAGGAAGGAGAGGGAAAGACGAAAGGATGTGGGTTTTAAGGGACAGGGTAAGGAGTCATTCCAATCCCGGGAGTGGAAAGACTTACCTTAGGGGGGAAAAAAGGACAGGTATACACTCGCGCGCACACATCCATCCGCACATACACAGACACAAGCATACATTTGTAAAGGCAAAGAGTTTGGGCAGAGATGTCAGTCGAGGCAGAAGTAAAGAGGCAAAGATGTTGTTGAAAGACAGGTGAGGTATGACCGGCGGCAACTTGAAATTAGCGGAGGTTGAGGCCTGGCGGATAACGAGAAGAGAGGATATACTGAAGGGCAAGTTCCCATCTCCGGAGTTCTGACAGGTTGGTATGTCAGTGTTTAGATTGCTTTTTGAAACTAAAGGAAAATACTAAGTGCATGATCCAGTTATTTCACCAAATGTGTAATGATTTTCTGACTACAAACAAGTGTTGTCTGACAACAGATGTTCCCTCACTTACGAGCAATGCTGTTTTTCTAAAAAAAAGTTTGAGGGTACTCCGACATTGGATATAATGCAGCGAAAATTACTTATAACTGAAGCATGGGATACCACCCGTCTGCTTTAGCCATGACGTCATCAACATGTCGAACTACAAAAAAAAAAAAATGGTATCGGACTCTTCAGTTGACTTTACGCAAAGAAACCATTTCTTCTTTTCTGGAACCACCTGAAGATGACACAGATACTGTACCCCAACGCTGTGCAATGTTCATGCCTTGTTTATTTCTTTCTACACCCAAACTTCCTACTTCTTTGCAAATTCTGCAGCCAAGTTTTTTGTTTGAAACGATCAACCAGTCATTTTTCTCACAAAATGCAATTTCTTGTTCCAAAGTCTAACATTCTATCACACACATTCATTCACTGCATTTTCACACGTAAGTTCAGTGTTCAGGTTTATACTTTCACTTTTGTCATCCACTGGTGTCGAACTTCCTGTCTTTTCACTTGCAGACGAGTTATTCACAGTTTTTGGTTTTTTAGATGCAGGAGAACAAGTAAAATAGTTTGTAAGTTTTCTGCTCATCTCTCACCTCCAACTTAACTTACAAGTTGCAACGAAACACAGGGCACACTGTAAAACTTTGCACAACCAACAAGAACGGAACACCAAATGCAAACGAATAAAGAACAACAAAACAAAGATGGCAGTGAATCGCGAAGGATCGTGGTAGCGGGACCGTAAAGACATCTATTGGTATCTCAGCGTTTGAGCGTACGCATATCCGTTTAGCACTGCCATCGCCCACTATTAGCGGGCGAGGGCACTACATGCTTGTCGAACTGGCTGCCAGCGATTCAGTTGTCGAGAATGGTTGCCGCAGCTTAGAAATGCTTGAAACAGTCAATGACATCGCTTTTCCCACCAAAAACTGCACTGGTAGCGTTCGTATTGCAATTACCAACACTAAAAATGAAGTAAAAAATTTACGTCCGTGAAATAAATCTTTGGCACTCTTCCAAGTTCTCAACATCATAAAAAAGTTACTTTGTCAACAAAAAAGTTTAGGGGTACGCATCTCCCAGCGAACCCCCAGAAAAACAGCACTGCTTAGGAGAACATCTGCATACTGTCTGTCATACACTGCTATAGCTTTGTGATGGTTATGCAACCACCATCATACACCTCCATAGAATGAGACTTCTTGAAGAAAAAACATAGTGATTTTAAATTAATTATCCTTTTGTAATTTCAGTTCCAACTTCTATAACTTTTTTCATCACTCTAGTTCTTTTTATAGCTCACTTTACATACAGTGGCTTAAGGCTCCTGGCCCACTCTATAATTACAATATTGTTGAATAGCTGTCATAGTAAAAGAATAATAAATTCTGTCTGTGCACACAAGACATAAAATGGATTAAAGCAATTGTCAGGGCACAAGCGCTAGATCTATTTCATTAAGACTGCACAAAATGAAAATCAGTAGTTGAAAATATCACTATCTTAATTTTGTAGTAGTAGTACCAGTAGCAGCAGCAGCAGCAGCAGTTATTGCTGCTCCTGTTGTTGTATTGTTGCTTGTTGTCCTGAAATAAAATGTGCTATGATT
Source organism: Schistocerca cancellata (assembly GCF_023864275.1). Classification (NCBI taxonomy): domain Eukaryota; kingdom Metazoa; phylum Arthropoda; class Insecta; order Orthoptera; family Acrididae; genus Schistocerca; species Schistocerca cancellata. Next base: position 43,177,891 of record NC_064637.1, read on the forward strand.
TTGCCGAGGGGGTTCCTGCTTCTTGGAAATTTTAAACAACAATATGGTAATCTTCTTACTCTTAATATTTGGTTGTAATTCCTTCATCCAACAAAATCATCAGTAATGCAGTTCTGTTGTGTTCTCAAAATAATGTAATCAGGTATAAATGAAATCACTTCAAAATGAAACACTCTTTGAAATTACCATAGTATGTATTCTCTCTCTCTCTCTCTCTCTCTCTCTCTCTCTCTCTCTCTCTCTCTCTCTCTCTCTCTCGAATAAGCACATAATTATTTTCACATTTCTTCATACATTGACACATGTTGCACATGGATGCAATGGAGATAAGTTGAAGACTTGCCTCTTTATACATTTTGCTCTGGTATTTGAGCAAATAGAAAAATTTGTGAAAATGAAGTTTCAAATGAATTTAAATTCTCTCTTATTGAGCAGTGGAGCAACAGTCATTGTTGATGATGGTGTGCATCCTTCCCACAGCATCTGATACGGATATACAAAGTATGCAGTGATTTCAGAATAAAATTGGCTCCTGAAGTTTTTACCATTTACGTGCTGTAGTAATTTAACATCACCATTACTTCTGTATAGATTTTATCTGACAGAAGCAAGAGTAGCAGATTCACAGTTTGGAGACAATGGCCATATCGTACATAATTTACACTTGCTGAACGTGGTCACAAGTCACAGTTAAATGATCCACAGATAATATCAGAGATGCTCTTTGCTTATAGCAAAATGGAGTCAGTGGCAGAACAGGAATTGCGTTTGGCACATTGTGTGTCTGTACCATGATCTGCTGAGCTCATGGTTGCAGTTAGCTTTTCTGAAATAAATATTACAAAAACCATAAGTCACATACAATTTAATAATTTTGGAGAGAACATTTATCTATAAGTGGAAACAAGAATGTAAACCTTTAACATATTTCATTATAAATCAAAGCTATATCTACTATGGAGACACCTACACAGACTGTCTGCTCAGTTAGACAGAGACAAGAAAAGAAGTGAGTTTAAATTTCCTGAGAGAAGCTTCGCTCTTCAGTTGTTTCAAACTCGTATGAAAATACAGTTCCATCAAATCATTTCATCTACAGTGTGATTTTTCTGATTTTGTTGGTGTGGATTTACAGTTTATACATGTTTAATTACATTTTTCTTAGACAATTTGAAACATTTCTTTAATAAAAGAGTGCACATTCATGCAAGAAAATTATTTTGAAATACTTTTATACTAAAAAAGGTATGACAATCTTCAAGTAATGCTTCATTTCCCATGTCAGGTCAATAACACAGTTAAAAAACAACTTTTCCCCTCCATAGCTCACTACCAACCTCTCAGAGAGAGAAACATAAACCAATGACATAAAAATCTTACTTAGACTGACCGTAGAGTATCATTTGTATCGAAATTTGTCACAGATGAAATATTTGTAGAATAGTTAACATTGAACAAAAAATTACAGTGAGTTTTTAACAGCTTTTTATGTTAACATCAAAATTCTCTTCTGATAACTGGCAAATGGAAACATTTAGTTACGTATGATCGTCAGTGTTTCTCCTTGGTAACTCAAAAATGCAAAGACATAGGCTTTCAGAAATAAAAGGAGGTAAACAAATGTGACATAAGAAATATGAGTCCCCAAACATAGAAATAAATTTATAAACTGTCATTGAAAAAATTGATTTACCAATGTTACAAAATATTATAAGAGCAAAATATGTATTGAGTTGTACGTTAGTTATAGCCGTACTGCCATGCACTATACTCCAGATACCCTCCCCTCTCCTACAATACCATGCCCAAATTTGCACAAGACTGTAGGATCCTATGAATTATAGTTTCTCCTTTTACATTAATTTCTATCTTCAGTTAATTAACCAGATTTTAAATGTGAAAAAATATAACTTGCTTATATCAGATAATTTCATATTCTCTAAGTTGATAACAGCATAGGAACATATTTACAAAAGTATTACAAAAATATTTTACTGGCGTTCCTAATCTTTATGATATCAAAGTTCCTAAGAATTGAGAAGCTTAAGTAATAATTCTGTTGGGTTGTCTTTTGAAGAAACCATAAAAAAATGTGACCCTGGTTTAAATCTCGTTATATTTTCTTTCAGTGTAAATTTCTTATTGACTCACCTAGTTGTCGAAGTACAAAGCAAATGGTACTTGGAATTTTATCCAGTCAGTAAGAAAAAATTATTTATGTTCCTCAAGAACAGCGATGATTCTCTAGTAACTTCACACCTGGCAAATTCCTTTGCAATAAATCTGATTTCGTTTTCTGTTGGAAATATGAACAGTAACTACATGTTACTATCTTCAACATTCATGGCTTTTCTCAATTTTTAACATTTGTACCATGAAATAATTTTAATTACTAACATGAAATCGCTGTATTAACCTATGACATTGATTGACTTACTTCTACATAATTCTTTACACGACACAGAAGAAAGAATGACAGTAGAAGATATTTTGCAAAAGATAAGTAGATGAGTCAGAGAAAAACATGCAGTATAGAAATCAAAACCACTTAAATTGTACTGCAAGAGCATTGGATCCCTGGATTTCTTAATCCCATGTCACACAAAGTTCATGTGGAACACTGAGGGAATATTTGCGAGTCTGTTCCCAAGACTACTGACAAATGAGGCTTGGGAACACAATAAGACAGACAGAAAAAGTATGTATGCATCACAGGGATCTCTGCTTCTGAAACATTGCTGTACATTTTTGTTTAATGTTTACATTCCCAAGAATTCTAATAAATGAGACTTGGGTACTTCATATGACAATGACAATAAGAAATATTTGTGATTTGTAGTCACAAATGTGGTTTCTCGCATAGGTGAATAGTATCTAATTGAAATATGGCTTTGTTCAAATGTAAGTTTTATTGAAATGCCACAGCTTAGATGAGAAGTGTGTTTTTAGTTTGAGAGTACATTATGTACCTTGCATACAGCTCAAAATATGAATACCTCTGGAGTGGACAGTATGATTTTCAAATTCTGAGAAAAGTTTTCCTTGTTTTCTGAAAGGTTATAAATTTATAAAAAATCAGAATTTTATCAGATACATGCCTTAGTCAAAATTCTTTATTCTTTCTAAAATTTGTATATCTTGGATATGTATTACTTCCAGATTTTTTATTTTCTTTAATTTTCTTTTTGCTATTTCCTTGTTTAAATGGGATCACTGTATTTACTTGCATCAATTAAAATCCTCTCTTCCTGATTTTTTTTACTAATTTACTTTGTTTCACAGTAGCTCCTCTAATTTTCCCTCCCATGAAGTGCATTTCCAGAAAGACATTCTACACAGAAGTTTGCTGTTTTTCCTTCTATTCAGTCTTTCCCATTTATGATTGTGTCCCTAAATTTATCTGAAATTCCACAAGTAGTTGTTTTAATTTTTACTTAATTGCATTTGAAGTGGAGCTAAATTATAACGAATGGATAGTATCTAAGGAGGGAGTCATTTCATTGAAATAAAAGCATAAAAAATAAAAGTACCTTCAAGGAACTTTCCTCTTTTTCTTATTTATTTCTATGCCTCTTAAACAAGTGAAGTGTGGAATGTCCACATAACTTGGATATGGCATCAGACTTTGCTACACTTAGTGACTGCTTGTAGTTTGTCATACATAGCATGTGAAATGTAACCCTCAGTTTAGGCAGACAGTGTTTCCACTCCTAACAACAGTGGCAGACAATTTATTTTGCTACACAAGATATTGTGGAAATATTAATCTTCAATTTTATCTGTGGGATCGTGAGAAAGCATAAAAATTTCGAATTTTGGTTTTTGAAGCTTGATTGCCACAATTACTCCAGGATGTTCTATTACAACTGCTAAAGAGTGACACAGAAGCTAAAAATTTCATATAGACATATGCCCTATTCCAAATGATTTCTGAGATAGCACACATTTAATGTTAAGTTTGCTTACTTATCTTGGATAACTCTTCCTCTAGTGAAACCATGTCACATTACAAAGTTAAACTACATTAAATACTTTACAAGAAAGGGCCTATTCATTTTATTCATTTCCTCTCTAGAACTACCGTATTTACTCAAATCAAAGCTGCACTTTTTTTCTGGTTTTTGTAATCCAAAAAACTGCGTGTGGCTTAGAATCGAGTGCAAAGTAAACGGAAGTTCTGAAAAATGTTGGTAGGTGCCATCACAACTAACTTCTGTCGTCGAATATATGTAGCGCTACACAGGCATGCTTCACAGGCACAAAGATAAATACTGGCACCAAAACCTCTGCGTCGGTAAACAAATTTAAAAAAATGGAAGACGAGCTTTTCTCTCTGCCCCGAGTTTCGACCACTGCATTTTCATACATTATCCAACGAAGTAAATAGAAATTCCATATTGTTCATCTTCGAATGTAGCAGCATTTCACTGTACTATAAAATTCTGACTGGCAAGACTGTTTGGGATGTTTGTCAATATGGCCAACTCTACGTTCTCAATTTTTTCATACCTGTGAGGAGAGATGGTTGCTAATAGGAACTTTTATGAATTATGAATCACATGCAGTATTCTCTTCACCATAAGAATAATACGAATATAAACATTTTGCCATGTATTCTTTCGTGTTTGCTGCTACTTCATTTAAATTCTGTCTGTCTAATAAACTACGAAACCAGAGTGAGACTACAGAAAATGTGGAAGAATATACATATCATGTCATGTTTATATTTGTATTATTCTTATGCCTAATAGTGATACAGTCAGAAATGAAGCACGACAATTGACTAGATTTTTAAATCTAAGATTACTCTAATTTCTGTGCAGAATGTAATGTACTAAAGAGGTGTCTGCAAAGATCTTCAAACAGAGAAAAAGTTTCGATAAACTCTCGTTCAGAACATCTTCTATCATACGCAGTCTATTATTTGGTGCTTGTTGATCATTATCAAAGAAAGCAGCTGTGTAAGTAACAACAAATGGCAGTCTCTTATAACAAAGAGAACGGCACTTATCAGATCAAAGAAAAATAAGCAATCGATTCAAACCAGACGAAGCACGTGAAAAAGGAAGGGCACCCGTATAAATACGGACGGAGCGCCTGACGCATGGCAATGGCTACCTGGTAAAGCTTAACTACTAAGCTTACGACTCAAACCAAACTACTGTAGCTGTATCGTCATTCATTCGACCTAAATTGTGTCTCATATTACAATGGACCAACTTTGTTTCGATTTGGAGGTGCGGCCTAAAACTTTTCTCTCCCCTTGAGTTTCAAGTCTCAAATTTCAGGTGCAGCTTAGATTCGGGATTTTTTTTTTCCCCCCTTGATTTCGAGTCTCATTTTTCAGGTGCGGCTTAGATTCGAGCGCAGCTTAGATTCGAGTAAATACGGTAATAGTTTGTGCACAGAGAGTGAGAGGATACCGAAAATGTCGCTTGGCCGCATGCGCTGTACCTTAGGTAGTGTCCCGACTTCATCGATGACAAAGTGTCGTGTATCAAATTGGTTGTATTGCTATCTTCAGCACTATTGGAGTACATTGTAAACAATAATGATGATATGTATACTACAGAAAATACATTGTAAACAATAATGATGATCTGTATACTACAGAAAATAAATAACAATATACATGAAATATGTTCTATCTTGGAAACCATTCGGAAGAGTACATATGTCCATATGGTGTTTTGTTGGGACTGTATGGAGCACGATAGATGACAGTGAACCCAAGGCGTCGTACTGTTGCAGATGTCACAGTTCTCGTGTGTGGTATTTACACGAATCTAAGCCACACTCGAATCTAAGCCACACCTGAAAAATGAGACTCTAAATTCAAGGGGGAGAAACCGCACCTCCAAACTGAAACAAAGTTGGTCCATTGTAATAGGAGACAATTTAGGTCGAATGAATGACGATACAGCTACAGTAGTTTGGTGCGTGTGGTAAACTTAGCAGTTAAGCTTTACCACGTAGTCATTACTATGCGTCAGGCGCTCCGTCCGTATTTATACGGGTACCCTTCCTTTTTCACGTGCTTCGTCTGGTTTGAATCGATTGCTTATTTTGCTTTGATCTGATAAGTGCCATTCTCTTTGTTATAGGTGTTTCCGTCACTCTAAGCTCAAAATGCATTATGGTACTGTGCCATGCACTGTTTGTCGCATTCTGATCATGTGTGTTTATGGCCTGTCACCGCTTGCGGCTTGGCTTGCTTTTGTGCACGCTACCGCCGCTTACAATTAAAAAAAGAGAGGAATCGTCTCATTGGCGAAACAATGGCAAGAGACTGCTATTTGTTGTCACTTACACTGCCGCTTTCTTTGATAATGATCAACAAGCACCAAATAATAAACTGCATGTGATACATGTTCTGAACAAAAGTTTAGCGAAAATTTTTCTCCGTTTGAAAATTTTTTGCAGACGCCTCTTTAGTACATTACATTCTGCACAGAAATTAGTCATCTTAGGTTTAAAAATCTAGTCAGTTGCCGTCCTTTATTTCTGACTGTATCACTATTCAGCATATGAATAATGCGAATATAAACATGACATGATATGTATATTCTTCCGCGTTTGCTGTTGTATCACTCTAGTTTCGTAGTTTATTAGGAAGACAGGATTTAAATAAGATAGCAGGAAACACGTAGGAATACGTGGCAAAATGTTTACATTTGTGTTATTCTTATGGTGAATACTGCATGTGATTCGCAATTCATAAAAGTTCCTATTAGCAACCATCTCTTGTCACAGGTAGGAAAAAATTCAGAACGTAGAGTTGGCCATATTGACAAACATCCCAAACAGTCTTGCCAGTCGGGTTTTCGTAGTACATTGAAAGGCCTGCTACATTCGAAGAAGAACAATACGGAATTTCTATTTACTTTGTTGGATAATGTATGAAAATGCAGTGGTCAAAGCTCGGGGCAGAGAGAAAATCTCGTCTTCCACCTTTTTTTTAAAATTTGTTTACTGACGCAGAGGTTTTGGCGTCAGTATTTATCTTTGTGCCTGCAAAGCATGCGTGTGTAGTGCTACATATATTCAACGGCAGAAGTTAGTTGTGGTGGCACCTACCAACATTTTTCAGAACTTCCGCTTACTTTGCACTCGATTCTAAGCCTCAGGCGGTTTTTTGGATTACAAAAACTGGAAAAAAGTGCGGCTTAGATTCGAGCAAATATGGTAGACTTTGTCATGCTGAAGATGTGGGTGCTCCACATGTGGACAAACTCTTCTACATTTAGAAACTCGATTACAGCATGCTGTTTCTCACACACTGACACTGTTACATTGCGCACTGCTATTTAAACAGTACAGTTCAGATTCCACTTACAGCTCAGGGTTGTAGCTTGTGTCATCAAAGCGGGAAAGTCAGCAGAGTAATATTCACGGCATTTAATACCTCAACCAATGTTGGGAACAGAATAAAAGACGTGGAGGCATCACTTTTAGCACAATCTCATAAATACTACAGTCTAAAATACTTTCCATTTGCCAGTACTTTTTTAGGAATAGTTTCTCTGCTATGACAGAAAGCAGAGGCCTAGAGCTCATGCACATTCCACTCTATCATGTATGCAAGTGAGATTTTTAAAATATGTTAGAAGAAAAATGTGTGACTGATTTGAAAACTACTGTAACACTCTCTCATTGGTAAATTTTTTTCTGCAGTCAATTGCGCAACTAATAGGAATAGAGTTCACAAATTCTTAGAGGCAGAGCATTATTTTGCATGTGTGGAAAATACAAGTCGATCACTGCACAGCATACCTGCCCCGCTGCAACACCAGATGAAGTAGTGAAGCGTGAGTGGTTTGCAGAATTTTTAACATCTCGCTTTGTTGCCTCTGCATAGTCATAAAGTATGGTTTTTGTTCAGTGTCAAGACATTGGACACACTATTCAAACAGCTGAATGTGCCCTACATCACAGGAGGCTAACACTTTCTTCTTGGACTGCTGCAAGTGAGATAAAACTAATTTAAAGGTGTACTGACAAACGGGGTGAGTTAGGACACCGGGGCGAATTCGGACAGCATGGCTTATTTACTCTTTGTTACTGCATAGAAACAAAGAGTTACTTATTTTAACGTCCAAGCTCCAGTTATTTTAAGCGCAAGATCGCATTTATCGCTTTCAACAACTTTTATTTTGCGTCAATTGTTTCCCTAGGTGAATAATTGACGAACAGTCTCAGTGTTAAAGGTCCATGCATTATCGTAAAATGGAAACTTTCTATTGCTGCGCCAAGTGGGAAATTATTGTAACCGTAATTGTCGACACGCTCAGTGGCTAACAGCATTGAGACAATTTCTGTAAAAGTTTGTCGAGTTTCTCGTGCAAAGTTATAAAGTAACGATGGTTTTTGTAAAACTGTGTGGGGTGATTTCAGATAATGCCAAGAACGTATAAAAGCAGGGGAGGTGCTACAGTACGGTGTAATAATGACCCGGAACTTTCAGATAAAGCTGTTCATGATATTCAGAGTGGTAAATTATTGTACAGATAAGCATGTCATTTGTACGGTATACCTAAATCAACCCTACAAAATAAAGTGTAGGCAGCACATATGAAAAAAATGGGAGGACAGCCAGTGCTAAATAAAGAAGAAGAAATGTTGAAGCAAGGTATCTTGAGGGCTGCACATTGGGAAGTTCCCTTCACTAAATTGGATATTAGATATTTAGTTAATGCCTACCATGATAAATCTAGCTGAAAAGAGAAGACATATCATAATAATTTGCCAGGAGAAGAATGGGTGCATTTATTCCTCAAACAACAGTCAGAAGATCTTTCCGTTCACTTAAGCGAAAATAATAAATGAGCTCGTGCAGAAGTGAACAAAGAGACTGTATATTTAAATTCTTGCAAAATAAAAACTTATCTGTAATATATAAAATTCATTATATCATTCCATATCACTTATTCGTAACAAAGGGCTGTCTTAAAATGTGTAAAATGTCACCAAAGCCAAATAAAAAGCATGTAGAATTTAAAAAAAAAAAGGCAGTAACTGTCTGAATTCGCCGTCTATATACTCTAACATCAGACAGAGATTTAAAAAAACATGTGTCAGAAATCACCCCAATCCATGGGGTGACTTCAGACACTTTATTTAACTGCCTCAGATAAATATGCCTACTCATACACTTTCTGGTTCTGGGATATTTTATTCGTTACACTTATACCCTACCACTTCCATAACAATCAATTTAACGTAACAGTATACGCGAAAGTTACAATCAAAATAACGACAAAACTGTCCGAAATCACCCCGTCTGACGGTACCTGTTTTCCAAAAGACTGAGCGTAGGGTGACACAGTAACTAACTTTCACAAACAGGAATTCCTTCCAGTATCAAAAGAGAGGAAATGAGGTAACTCGTGAATGGAATAGCAATTTTGCACAGAATGCTGAGATGGTTATCATGTCATTGGAATATTAATGGTGAAATACTTTCAAAAGATGATATGTAAAAACTTAAGGATCGACAAGTAAATGAGACAATAGCTCAGAAACCTCTGCTTTGATAGATTCCTTGCATGTCACGCAGCAGGTATTTGAAAACAAAGTAAAGAGGGTATCTTATTAGCCACTATTCAATTTATCAGAAGGTTTGGACTCTGGTGTGAATTCCAGTTAATGTTAATGTTCACACAACTTAACTACTGAGTGCACCGTGCCGGAATTCGCCTCGGCACAGAGGTGTAGAGTGAGGAGCCGCGGAGGGGATGAGGTTTGCTTGCAGCACGGTGACAGGAAGATGGCCAATTCCTTCCGTGTCTTCCAACCTTATTAAATCTCATTGCGGAAGGCAGTGAAAAGAATTTCATCACCAGGTCTGCAGAAGGAAACACTGAGATGACAAAGTGTCACGGGGCACCTCCTAATATCGTGTCGGACTTCCTTTTACCCGGCGTATTGTGAGGCTCGTGAAGAAATATTGAGTGTTGCTGCCTTTATAGTCATCCGTAATTGAGAAACTGTTGCCGGTGCAAGATTTTGTGCGCAAATTGACCTCTGGATTATGTCCTATAAATATTTGATGGGATTCGTGTCGGGCGATCTGGGTGGCCAAATCGTTCCCTCGAATTGTCCAAAATGTTCTTCAAACTAGTCGCAAAAAATTGTGACCCAGCAGCACGGCACATTGTCGAGAGGCACTCGTATCGATCATCTGCTGCCATAGCCCATTAATGCCCAATTTCATTGCACTGTCCTTACGGAGTCGTATGTTCCACATTGATTTCTGCGGTTATTTTACACAGTGTTGCTTGTCTGTTAGCACTGACAATTCTACGCAAATGTTGGTGCTCTCAGTTGTTACATGCGAAGGCCGTCAGCCGGTGGGTTGTCCCTTGTGAGAGGTAATGCCCGATATTTGTTATTTTCGGCACACTCTTGCCACCGTGGATCTCGGAATACTGAATTCCCTAATGATTTACGAAGTTGAAAATCCCGTATGTCTTGCTGGAACTACAATTCCACATTCAAACCCTGTTAATTCACATTGTGAAATGATAATGATGTCAGAAATCTTTTTACATTAATCACCTCAGTACAAATGAAATCTCTGTCAATGCCTATATCTTGTGTATGTGATACTACCGCAATTCGTATATGTGCATACCGCTATGCCGTGACTTTTGTCACCTCAGTATATTTATCGCAGAACAGCTCTACTCGTAGTAAGATGTCCAAATGCAGACTAAATTTCGTGGGCTTTAAGGGGTTAGAAAGGGGAGTGCAGAACGATTTAAAACTGAGTTGCCTTCAGACATGGCCTAGACTACAGTGGTAATGAGGTGATTTAGAAGTAACTCTAATAATTATCTGTGTGAGTAGATTAGCATTAATATTGTAATTGATTACTAATATACTGCACAGGAGCAGTTTGCAATAGGTACTTGTGTCAGTTAACATAAAATTTAACTCGATCCAAGTGCAAGAAAGCTCTTCATGGAATTTATTAAACATAATCGGTGAAAGAAAGAGAGAATAATTGTGTGTCTAATATAAGAGAGGCATTCAGTAAATAATGCAAAACTTCTTTTTCCTTGACCAAAATGTCGAATTTGCTGTAGAATATCGTGGAATATTCCCAGTTCATTCCCTATAGTTTCATGAAGTTCTGATAGGTGGCGGCACTATACATAGCCTTCAAAATGGCATCTGTAACAGAGGTGCGTTCCAGGTGGAGAGCTGTCATTGAGTTTCTTCTGGCAGAAAACCAGAGCAGGCATTCGTAGGTGCTTGCAGACTATCAATGGAGACTGGCAGTGAGCGAAACCACAGTAAGTACTTGGTTGGGCATCTGTCATCATCACAACAATGTCACAGAAAGCTGTCCGATTTTCTGTGCACCAGTTGTCCATATACAGCTGTGTCTCCTGGAATATGTTTGTTATTACAAAAATGCAAACGAACTTCTCCTTCTCCGTGACAACCCGAGGCCTTACACAAGTCTACGCACCCGAGAGGACCTCACAAAACTTCATTGAAGTTTTCCTCTTCATCCACCCAGTAGCCCAGATCTCACAGCTTCTCATTTCTGTCTGTTTGTTTCAATGAAGGATGCTCTCTTTGGGAAGCAGTACATTGATGGTGATGGGTTATTGATGCAGCAAGATGTTGGTTCCGACATTGATCAGTAGAGTGGTACCCTGTGGTCCCTACCAGTAAGGCAGTGTAAGCCTGTCACACCGAACGGAGATTATGTTGAAAAATACGGTTTTGTCGCCAAAAGAGTGGGGAAGAACATGATACGAGGGTAATCCCAAAAGTAAGGTCTCCTATTTTTTTATAAGTACATAGACCTGTTTACGTCTGAAATGGTTTAAATCAGTCTACAGTTTGAACATTTAGCTATTTTTTGACATTATCACCATTTGTGTCAATGCATATTTGTAAACACTGTGGCAGTTTTTGTATGTCCATGTCATACCAGCTTGCTCCCATGCTGTTCAGAAACTTGTGAACCTATACCTTCACCTCGTCGTCGGAGCTGAACCGCTTTCCAGCCAAATGTTCTTTTAACCTAGGGAACAGGTGATAGTCACTGGGCGCCAAGTCAGGACTATAGTGTGGGTGGGTGATTATGTTCCACTGAAACTGTTGCAGAAAAGCAATGTGTGGGCAAGCGTTGTCATGGAAAACGTGTACACCCTTGCTCAACAGTCCTCTTCTCCGGTTCTAAATTGCCCATTTGAGTTTTTTCAGAGTCTCACAGTACCTGTCAGCATTAATTGTGGTCCCAGCGATTCAGCTCCGACGACGAGGTGAAAGAAGAGGTTCGTAATTTTCTAAACAGCATGACGGCGAGCTGGTATGACGTGGGCATACAATAACTGCCACAGTGTCTACAAAAATACATTGACAGAAATGGTTATTATGTCGAAAAAAAGCTAAATCTTCAAGCTGTAAACTGATCAGGGTGTATACGACCCGGGACAACCGGGAGAAACCCGGGAATTTTTTGATTCAAGAGAAAACCGGGAAAAACCCGGGAATTTTTTAGAATTCCGAGATTTTTTTGTTTAAGTTTTCAGTTAAAGTTTTGTCATTTTGACTGGTAAGAAATAATATTCAAACAAAGAATATTACTGTATCCCGTTACTGCAGATTAATACTGCAGCAATAAAACATGAACGAGAGAAAAAACTAAAATAAAACATAAGTTGCAAAGGAAATGTGCCATGTACAACAACAAAACACAGTGCTCATATCCCCTGATGTCTTGTTCTTTTATGACGTAACGTAGGATCTTTTAATGTTTTACATGTACGAACATAACGGGCTTCTTGCGACATCGTAGCTGCGCAAGTGGTGTGACGTCTGTAATTGGCGCTCTCTGGCCACTGCTGAAACGAACCTCTTTCTAACAGGTCGCGGGAAAATATTGCGAATGATTGACTGAAAAGAGTTACTTTCAAAGTAAATTTCATTTTACCCAAGATGAACTATGTCCGATGAATTTCTTTAATCACAGAGCGTTTGACTCTCATTTAAAAATCAACTCTTTGAGGATGACCATGTAGAAAAATTTTGAGCCCAGAAGATCATACATTTATGTCGTTATTAAAAAATTTACTGGCACATTTGTGTGATGTATCTTAAAGTGTAACACGCGCAAAGATGATCAACGTTATACGTGAAAGTTAACCTTCTCTTGCAGCTTATTAATCGTTGATACCAATATTGTACGTGAAAGCTTTGCTTTTCTTGTAGCAACACTATGTATATTAATTTAAACCATTAACTTTTCCTATTTGTGTATACGCTCTACTTAACAGTGATAATGCTATTGGCTGACGACATGACGTGTCCTTTGCTTTGAATATCCGCTGTATCGGCTGGCGAGATCACGTGACATGAACTACGACTGGCTTACAACAGCGCGTTGCAATCTCTATAAATTGATAAGTTTTATAGTTCCGAGGAAAAGTATACTGTCACTTAACACGGAAAAGTGTATTTTCACCCGGGAGAAAGTGTATTTTTAACCGGGAAATCCGGGAGAAATCTGGGAATTTTTTTTCCTTGTTCACGTATACACCCTGCTGATGTAAACCATTGTAGAAATAAACAGGTCTATGTACTTATAAAAAAATAGGAGACCTTACTTTTGGGATTACCCTCGTACATTGGAACGCTGAATAAAATGAACATGCTTTCAGAAAAAAAATGTTGCATTACTTATTGAACGCCCCTCATAATAGGAGGATGGACAAAAACAGACAGGGAAAAAAGTAATTGGAAAAGGGACTTACGTTGGAAGAGCAACACTGCATTGGAATGTCGTAAAATAAAGCACCAATGTACGTTTTTCTTACATGGTACTTGGTGTTGATAGTGTGTTCTCTGTTGCTGCTATGAAGGCCTGAGCAAACTATAACAACACTGGATACTGGTGTATCCAGTACTGGAATTATGCATAGGCGTGGTAAGATCGGGCCTAGGTGCCAGTATACCTTGACTGGTACTTACTTTTTTGGTAACTGGCGCTTAATTTTTTGGTAATCATGGTGAGAAACATAAATGTATTTTGAAAATGTGGAAAGCGAGACAGCAGCACTTTCGCTGCAATAGCGTTTGGTTCATTCTTTGTGCTAAGTTGGAGGGTGATTGTCAGGTGTAATATAAAATATCACTTCGGTGAAGGGATGTGTTCCCAAAAACAAACAAAAACGCACAAGCATTTTTTGAACCAATGATGATGACCACTACAAAAATTTTATTTTAGTAATGAATATAATGTTTGGATGTAAGTTTTATTTATGTGCATTTATTGGTAGATGAATGGATGCAGCAGATGTGCAAACTCACATTATAATAAACATCTTAACAAGTTCACAGTACTTGCCGGTCAAGAAGTTTATTCAGTGTTCTCAGTTCCTGCGCCTCAGATATTGTGTGTGCCACACGGGAACAGTGGCTGTCACAATTGCTGTGAGGTCACAGGGACAAGAAAAACTTGTTACACACGGACTCAATTGAAATCTGTTAAAGTAAGACAGGCCATTTTTGGAGTGGTGGTCCATGTCAACGTATTGTGATTTTCCGTACAGTAAAGTACTTTTGTATCGCACAATCGTTGCGAACGAGAGTAGAATATACGAAACACTGTTTACCGGAAGCACCGTATTTATTTCGAGAACTGGATGTCGGATTTGTACGATAACTGCAGGACTCTGAGAAAAGAAGTTCGATCGGAAGAGGTCGGTGAGTGTGCTGGAATAAAAGGTGAGCGAGATTAAACAACTGGAAGTCTTAGCCTCCTAATTGGTATTTACTTGCCTCCCGATACAGTGGTAACAAGCCGGTGGAACATCACACGGCATTGTCGGTCTGTAAACCTGGCTCTGGCTTTGAGTGCAATACCCTGGATGTACCAGAGTTCAAAGGATATGTTGAACAGTAGACTGCAGTGAGTGATGGCTCAGTAGCTCCACCTTATTTTGCAACTGGAGAGGTTGGTGTTATGCCAAGACTGCTGTGCAAGGGAGGATTCATAGCAATACTTACTGGTGCTCTGCTGCGCTTCTCAGAATTCTTGCTTCGGCAGTATAATGCCCGGACACGTGTGGTGAGGGATCTGTAACGCTTCATTAGACAGAGGAATATTGCACCTTCCCTGACCTGGCATGTTACCCCCCCACTCGTTTCTCAGATATGGTGGATTGGCAGCTAGTTTGTCAGTCCCCCAGCAAATGTCTTTGAACTGTTACGTGCTCAAACTGTCTAGCGGCGATATATATAAAAAATAGAGGCCGACATTCCATGTGGGAAAAACATATATAAAAAACAAAGATGCTGTAACTTACCAAATGAGAAAGCTCTGGTATGTTGATAGGCACAATAAAAAACACACACACAAATTTGAAGCTTTTGCAACCCAAGGTTGCTTCATCAGGAATGAGGGAAGGAGAGGGAAAGACGAAAGGATGTGGGTTTTAAGGGAGAGGGTAAGGAGTCATTCCAATCCCGGGAGCGGAAAGACTTACCTTAGGGGGAAAAAAAGGACAGGTATAGCCTCGCGCGCGCGCGCGCACACGCAGACATATGTAAAGGCAAAGAGTTTGGGCAGAGATGTCAGTCGAGACGGAAGTACAGAGGCAAAGATGTTGTTGAATGACAGGTGAGATATGAGCAGCGGCAACTTGAAATTAGCGGAGGTTGAGGCCTGGTGGGTAACAGGAAGAGAGGACATATTGAAGGGCAAGTTCCCATCTCCGGAGTTCTGATAGGTTGGTGTCAGGATACTTCCCACTGACACCAACCTATCAGAACTCCGGAGATGGGAACTTGCCCTTCAATATATTCTCTCTTCCCGTTACCCACCAGGCCTCAACCTCCTCTAATTTCAAGTTGCCACCCCTCATACATCACCTGTCATTCAACAACATCTTTGCCTCTGTACTTCCACCACGACTGACATCTCTGCCCAACCTCTTTGCATTTAAATATGTCTGCCTGTGTCTGTATATGTGCAGATTGATATCTATCTCTCTCTCTCTCTGTGTGTGTGTGTGTGTGTGTGTGTGTGTGTGTGTGTGTGCACGTGCACGTGCACGCGAGTGTATACCTGTCTTTTTTCCTCCTAAGGTAAGTCTTTCCGCTCCCGGGATTGGAATGACTCCTTACCCTCTCCCTTAAAACCCACATCCTTTCGTCTTTCCTTCTCCTTCCCTTTTTCCTGATGAAGCAACCTTGGGTTGCGAATGCTTTAAAATTGGTGTGTTTTTTATTCTATCAACATACCAGCGCTTCCTCGTTTGGTAAGTTAAAGCATCTTTTTTTGGGGGGGGGGGGGGGTGTCATCCCCTCTGATCCCACATGTCATGTACATGTACTGATGTCAATAAGTATTTGAAGACTGTAGTCTTACAAGTCTTTAGTAGCCTAAATATACGCTTGTGAGAGATGGGTTTTACTATGCATTCAGTAAGCAATTCAACACTTATTTTTTGAAAGCGGGTGAATTTTAATCGGGATTCAAATACACAATATTATTCCCCATTCTTTTGGCTACAAAACACTGTTTTTTAAACATAATCTGAATTCAGTGCAATGGCGTTACACCACCTTATTGGGACGGCCTGTATGCCCACATGGTACCACTCTACAAGTTGACGTCGGACTCAACATCTTGCTGCATCAATAACTTCCTTATCATCCCCTTACTGCTTCCTGTAAAGTGCATCATTCATTGGGCCAAACAGATGGAAGTCTGGAGGTTCCAACATTGCAGGAGTCACAGCAATGTGTGACTGACTGACACCGGGGAGATCGGACAGGTTCCTGAAATCTTGTTGCAATGATGAAAGGCGCCTCATCTGATGACTCGCCGTACTTTTGTTCATTGCCAGGTCTCTGTAGATATTCGTAAATCATTTCTTGCTAATCCACGAACTAGAAAAATATGGGATTAAGGGTGCAGTACTTCAATGGCTTACTTCTTATTTATTTAATAGAAAACAAAGAACAATCATCTCTTTGAATGGTGTAAACTACCATTGAGACTGGAAAACAATAACGCAGGGTGTCCCACAAGGTTCTATCTTCGGTCCAATTCTCTTTCTATTGTATGTCAACGACTTACCATTAAACATAAATTCACCATCCATTCCGTTTGCTGATGACACGTCGGTCTTGATAGAAAGCGAAGAAACAGAAACGATTCCTGATAGTCACTGGTACATTAGACAGGCTAGAATCATGGTTCCTGTTAAATGGTCTGAAGCCCAACATATCAAAAACAAACTTGATTGAATTCAGAACCAAACAGTCAAGAGACCAGGAAATTAGTATAAATCGTAAAAGTGAAGAATTAACAGAAGTGCATTCTGCCAAATTTCTAGGTCTACACCTCGATAAGAATTTAAACTGGAACACACATATTGGGTACCTGTGCAGCAAACTGGGTAGCTTTGCATATGCCATGCATATATTATCAAGTGCTGCAAACATGTCCAATTGCAAAGTAGCATATCTAAGTTACTTTGAGTCAGTGATAAGATATGGCATTATTTTCTGGGGGAGCTCCAATAATATATCTCATGTACTGAAACTCCAGAAGAAAAATATCAGAAATATGTACATTGCACAGCAAAGAGAATCATGTTGTCCATTATTACAGAAACTAAAAATTTTGACTGTCCCCTCCCTATACGTATACGAGCTAATGATATTTTTACACAACAAACCGGAATTGTTCATTATACAACAAACTTAAAGGCAAAAACATTCTAAACATGGAACTAGGGATACTAAAAAAGAAGTTACACGAAATTCTTATACAGAAATAAGAGTTCATGGAAGATGAACTGATAATTTGAGCAGAATCTAACCGCAAATTAGCATTATATTGTTGGGGGGGGGGGGGGGGGAGGGGAAATGTCCATTATCAAGATAGATATTTACCTATGCTGGAAAATAAGAAAATATAGATACTGCTACATAGACTAAATATAGTTTTAAAAATTAGTTTTGTAATTTTTGACGTGTCTCCTATACCTTAATCACATGATTTGTAAGTGTATGTTGAGAGACTAATAAATCACAATTCACAAAGGTGCCTGTGGCTACATGTAGCACTGCCTACTGTCGGAACTTCATGATATGGGAATATTCCACGATGTCCGAAAACAAATTCCACATTTTTTCAACCAAACTGGCTGAGAAAAAGATGTGTTGCATAACTTATTGTATCTCTACGGAACATGCATAACAAACTACCTGGCAGTTGTCCCACGATCACAGAAATGATGCTTACTCCTGAAAAACTGCACTAGTATGGTGGGAGTGTGTTCTTTACCAGACTAGTGATGTAAGTTCTAGTTATTTACATGTTAAACTCATCACAATGATGACTGAAATAGTCTCCTCTATGTATAAACAACTTAACGCTTCTTTACGCCTCATTGCTCCCAAATAACTCTCTTGTGCCAACATAATTAGGATATGTTGAGACTGATGAGAATACAGAAGTGTGAAAGGAATTAAACTCGTATTGATTTGTGGTGGTAAACTTCCACCTTCCAGTGCAGGGTGGAAATGCAGTTATACCCACCAGACTTAGTTTCTCCTCTGAAAACATCTACCAACAGATTATTAAACTAGACAGTGAACTCTTCACTAAAACAAAAATTATGCATATTGCGTTGACCCAAAACAAGATCATATTTCGAGAAACCGGATAGGGTTTAGTTTTCATCAGAAGACGGTGATGCAGATGTAACAAAGGTGAAACCACATTACAATCATAGTCTGTTCATGAAAGCAGTTTAGTAATCAACACAGCACTGTAGCCTGAGAGGTTGTATCTACAGTATGGTTGCATTATTGTGAAACCAATAAATTGCTACAGAAATGTGCTACACCACACACAGGATATCTTCAGCATGAGATTACCATCAAGCTCGGAAAAAAATATTACTGGTAAGTGACAGTAATCAAGAAAACAGTGGAAAGTACTTTTTTCCAAAGAACAGTCATTATGGTTGAATGTTGTTTAAGAACATGAAAAAGAAAAATCTAGGAATATTTCAGACATCATCACAGATAATAGTGCTCAGTTTCATCTCTTGAATGAAAAGAGTGAAACAGAAAGCTCAGTAAAAAACGTATAGATGTCGTCCAAGGCAGTGAAATGTTAAATCTCAATCGGAAGGGGTTAAGGCAAAAAAGAAGTGTTTATGGTTCTGGTTATGGGTTGCAACTAAACCAGCAACTTCGCTAATGACCTGTCATCTTGATGTTTTCTACCTCATTGAAGATCTACTGTTCCCTTCTTGTGTTTTCTTTATGCAGTGGGCGTGCTATGCAGTGCCAATGATAGTGCTGTTGGCTACTTTGTTATTTCCAAGGGGTTGAATGCTGTAAGAGAGCCCATTTATACACTAACTCGCTACGAAATGATGTAACTGCCATTTTAGAGAACTCTTCTGTAAATGGTTGTTCTAGTACTTAACATTTCCAAATTAGGTGGCAGATCTCTTATTACTCAGAACAACGTACACATCTGAAATGAATCTGTTTCTGTTGGTGTTTTGCATTGTCCACAGAGGTGTTTGCTGTGTCTTCAGAGACACCTGCAAGCTGCGATGCCAAAGTATAAATACCATCCCCACAGCAGGTGGAGACTTTGACCGCATTGTGTCTTGCCAATGTCCTGTGCGCTCTCCTTTTTTATCGTTTGTAAACAAATCAAAATCAAAGTGCACAGTGGAAATTCTCTGTGTGCTAACTCCTTAAACAATGGTTTTACATTACCATCTTTCATCTGATTCTGAGGAAGAGCTGGAACAATCCGTTACATCAAAGCAGGAAAGGTGGATGGCTTTTAAATAAGAAACTGGGGGAAGTAATTAGGAAATCTAAATATTCTAAAGTTGCTGAACAAATAGATAAAATATTTTCCCTTAATATTATTTGGTTAACCGATTACTCAGTAAAGGTTTGAGACAATATCACATTCGCAAAGAAAAGTAATCTCGCTATTAAAACCTGGAAGAGATTCTAAGAACTATGGACCAATATTGCTCCCAAGTCATCTGTGTAAAACCTTTGAACATATAATCTTGACTCATTTCGATACATTTGTAGAACCAGAACTAATATCATCTGAACAAGCTGGTTTCAAGAGGTATAATATTCTACAGCATGTGTAACTAATCATATCCAAAACACACACACACACACACACACACACACACACACACACACACACACACACACGATTGGGCCTGTTATCTGTTGATCACACAGCCACATAGGATGTTAATACAACGTGGAATATTTGTAAGAATGTTTTTCAAAACAACAAAGAATGGTAGTGTTGCCAGATTAATATTGATATTAAAAGACAACGGAAAATTTTGCATTGATTTTTCAGAGCAGTCACAGCAGTTGGAAAGACCAGAGGAACTGTTTACTCTAGAGAAGTGCACTGTTTCCCATGTTGTTCAATGTGTGTACCAGTGACCATCATCCTCAAAACACAAAGTATTTTCTGTATGTTGACAGTCTTGCTCTGGAATTTCTAGGAATACTAAGAATACAACCAGCTGACTGTTAGTCCATCAGACATGAGTGGCAGAATTGTGCCTGTTTAATACAAATAACTGGAGGGCAACTAAGCATCACCTCAGATGGGTGAGGCCGAATACAGACTCAGCAATCTAGCTATGTATCATCACTGACTAGTCAGACATCTTCAAAAACCACTGTGAGACGTGAATACAGAGGATTGAGATGAGAAGAAATCAGTTTGTGACCGTGTCAGTTCTCGTGGAAAGCTAGCCTCTCAGTGAAATGGACTCCAGCGGTTGGGGTATGCTAATCTACAGCTGAATTTGCTTCCTCCATGTGGACTTATTCAGCATGTGCAGAGACTGTTAACATTGCACTACATAATACTTCCAGCTGTCTTAAATCCATCCGACTTGAAAAAGTTGCGTAGCAGTGGGAATATTTCAACCAAAGATCAAGATAAATGCCTATGATGATGTAGAATTCACTAAATGTGTGAGCGATAGTAAGCAACTCCTGCACGATTACATTTACTATAGGTTACCTCCCCCCCCCCCCCCCCTCCCCCCCCCCCCTCTCTCTCTCTCTCTCTCTCTCTCTCTCTCTCTCTCTCTCTCTCTCTCTCTCTCTCTCTCTCTTTTTCTTTCTATCTTTCTTTCCATTCCCATCTCTGTGGCGTGCCATATAACAATCTCTTTTATTACGCTGCTATTCCAGAAAAACTGTTGTTTTCTTGCCTTGCTACATTTTTTTATTTATATCAGTAGTGGTTCCACTGTTGGATGACTGTAATACTCTCAAGTATCTGAATCCCTCACATTCTTTGATTTATGTTAGTTCATTGTCCTTTCTTGTACTGCATAATATTGTGTTTTTTGAATGTTGAGATCTAAGGTTAGAGTCCCAGACAGCCACACAGTTTTAACCTGCCAAGAAGTTCAAAATCAGTGCACACACTGTTGCAGAGTGAAAATTCATTCTTGGTGTTAGTCATTCAGTATTTGTCATATTTGCCCATTAGCATTTGTAGTATATAGCTTGCATTTTCCGTATCTTCAGCTGCAATAACCTTAGTGATAGGTTGGAGATATGGATGAAATAAGTAAATAAAGTCACAATACAACATTCCAGTGTTCTGTCAGAGTGGGACACATTGAATAAGATGGTCATCCAAAGTAGCTGCAAAATGTAGTGTCAGAAAGTGAAAGTAATGGACACTGAAAACAGCAGCAGCAGCGATGATGATGATGATGAAGAAGAAGGGGAGGTGAGATATTAACCAGGGAAGAGGTGGATGACAATAGGACTGGTTGGCATAATTTGAGCTCATTGCTTTGCTAGACATTTCATCCGTGCTGTTGCCCATTGTCTGTCTCCTTTAGAGTGTCATTTGCTGCCCACTGTAAAAATCTGGAGTTTGCGAATAATGACCGTTTGATACCATTTTATTTGTAACTTAAATATTGATGTATCCTTTTATTTCATCTGTGTTGCGAGTATTGAATGTTTTTCCTACCCATTTCCTAAGCGTTCTTACTTCTTGTTTTCATTTGAAGGAACCACACGTTCTGAAAGTTAATGTTGGTGCCAATTCCCTCATTTTTGTGCCTGTGTTGTTGTTCTTGTAGAATTAATAAAGAGCCAATCAGTGCTAAATGGAAGCTTTATTTAAATCCTGTGTGTGTGTGTGTGTGTGTGTGTGTGTGTGTGTGTGTGTGTGTCAGTCAGTCAGTCAGTCAGTAATTCAGACTTATTGGGTTACATGTTGTGGCGGAGATTCATAAAATATAGCTGAAACACATCAGTCAGATATCAGATTTCTCCCCTGTAATAATTAAAACATACAGAATATGGTGGTTGTCAGTTTGCATTACCTCACCATTGTACAGCTAGTGCTCTGGTGTCACATATGCTATGCGTGGGCTAAGGAGAGCTTCCGACAAGAGAGGGCACTAGTAGTATGTGCAAAGGCGGTGCACAATAGTGAATGAACATTATTATGCTAGCAAGTTTAGCATAATAATGTTCGTTCACTGTCACACACCCTCATCGCACATTCTACTAGTGCCCCCTCTCGCCAGAATTTTTCCTGGGCCCAAGTGTTGCACACACGACACTAGTGCACTAGCTGTACAGTGGTGAGACAAAAAAATGACAATCACCATATTCCGCATGCTTTAATTATTGTTGTTGTTGTGGTCTTCAGTCCTGAGACTGGTTTGATGTAGCTCTCAATGCTACTCTATCCTGTGCAAGCTTCTTCATCTCCCAGTACCTACTGCAACCTACATCCTTCTGAATCTGCTTAGTGTATTCATCTCTTGGTCTCCCCCTACGATTTTTACCCTCCACGCTGCCCTCCAATACTGAATTGGTGATCCCTCGATGCCTCAGAACATGTCCTACTAACCGATCCCTTCTTCTAGTCAAGTTGTGCCACAAACTTCTCTTCTCCCCAATCCTATTCAGTACCTCCTCATTAGTTATGTGATCTACCCATCTAATCTTCAGTATTCTTCTGTAGCACCACATTTCGAAAGCTTCTATTCTCTTCTTGTCGAAATTATTTATCGTCCACGTTTCACTTCCATACATAGCTACACTCCATACAAATACTTTCAGAAACAACTTCCTGACACTTAAATCTATACTCGATGTTAACAAATTTCTCTTCTTCAGAAACGCTTTCCTTGCCATTGCCAGTCTACATTTTATATCCTCTCTACTTCGACCATCATCAATTATTTTGCTCCCCAAATAGCAAAACTCCTTTACTACTTTAAGTGTTTCATTTCCTAATCTAATTCCCTCAGCATCACCCGACTTAATTCGACTACATTCCATTATCCTCATTTTGCTTTTGTTGATGTTCATCTTATATCCTCGTTTCAAGACACTGTCCATTCCGTTCAACTGCTCTTCCAAGTCCTTTGCTGTCTCTGACTTAATTATTATGGAGGTGAAATTTTATATCTGACTTATGCCTTTCGGCTATATTTTAATGTACCACTGTCAACCTGTTTAGGTCGTCATTATTTGCTTCCCAAAAACCGTGGTAAATGGGTTTTAATAATCCTTCCATTTTAGAGCTGCTTGGCTGTTTGTTGATTCTACAAGGTGATTTCATCATACGGTTGTTGCTTCAGCCATTTACAAATTTTCTTTATAGAAGCTATGTTATTGTGTAGTTCTGATACAACTGACAAGGAGGCGATACAGACGTTCAACGACGTCCCGAACCTGCGTCACGTGAGCATGCAGCGCAGTGCTACATCCCGCGTCTTTCGTGCTCTCTACAACGGATGCCCCAAACTCTTGGAGCTGCACCTGCATGTCACCCAGGAGCTCAGCTACTCAGTAAGTGTTACATCCTTTAGATTAAAGTCTCACCTCTTGATACTGGATGTCCTCTTTTGCTACCAATTTTTACTATTAAATACCTGTAGGTTAGTAATAAGGACTAGTAAGCATTCCAAAGCTTGTGTAATACAACCATTCCTGGCCTGTACAACCTTGTTAGATGATATACAATTTTTTATACCTGATCTTTGTTAGAATCATATTTTTCTGCCTTAAAATAAGTCAGCTGCAGAGAGAGGCTGTGGGGAGTACCCCTGCATTGGTCTCTACCTGAGATTAATTGTCCATGGCTCATTACTTTTATTGTGCATGTATGGTTAGATAAAATAACCCAATTATTTCACTCAGTGATTCCTCTGGAAGAGAGTTGTGCACATTATTCAAAATGATGATGCTCTAGAACAAAAATCTTTGATTTGACCCTACTTGCAGGGCTTGTACTGGCTTTCGGGACATGCCCATTCAGTGAGTCATAGTGAAATGTCACTTACATTGACACGACTGTATCATCATCATAACACCCAGTCCCCAAGTGAAGAAAATCTCTGACCCGGCAAATTTGCTTAAGAATCTGCTGTGCAGCTACCGAGGCAGAATACTTACAGGGCGTAACAGCAATATTGAGGCTGGAGATAAAATTCAAGCTGCAAGATGGCTGAATGGAGAGGGGAGTTACCAACACTCAATGTTGATTGGTAACTCCATGGAGTGCTCTTTGCACAACGACCATATATGTTAAATTAAAAGGAAGGCCAGCGTTGGTCATAATAGTGATGTTTTATTAATAGCAGAATCGATTTTAGATCACAAGCTTTCATCCTAGCTCCTTCCAGGTTGCTAACCAAATTGGTTCTGTAGATTGGATCCACTAACAGAAACAAATTCGTACAATGTTTCTGTGAAGTTCAATTTTGTATGAGGCATAAGACTGACAATATATCTGTCTTTTCCACATCATGACAACAACTGAAATGGTTTCACTTCCTCCCGACATCATGACAACAAGGAACTGTTTTCACTTCCTCTCGACATCCCGATGTGATCGAAAATCGATTCTGCTATTAATGAAACATCAATATTACGACCAGTGCTGACCTTCCTTTTAATTTAACACTCAATGTAATATTTTGGCTCAGCATACAAAAGAATTTACACAGTCCAGTTACATTAATGTGACCGCCACCTGTGTTCAACATCCGTGTGCAATAATCTCTCACAGACGACACGTGGCAGCACTAGCAGTGGAGGGTCTATAAAGTGTATCGGGAGGAAGTGAAAACAATTCAGTTGTTGTCATAATGTGGAAAAGACAGATATGTTGTCAGTCTCGTGCCTCATACAAAATCAAACTTCACAGAAACATTACAAGAATTTATTTCTGTTAGGGGAGCCTACCTATGGTACCAATTTGGTTAGCAACCTGGAAGGAGCTAGGATGGAAGTGTGGTGTCACAAGGCTTAGGCCTCATTAAATCGACCAAGACTTACACGAATAATTGTAAGAACAGTTATTATTATTATGTTCTTTAAGTTCGTTTTTGGGGTTTCAGAAAGACTGTGGGAAGAAAGTTTACACTCCTGGAAATGGAAAAAAGAACACATTGACACCGGTGTGTCAGACCCACCATACTTGCTCCGGACACTGCGAGAGGGCTGTACAAGCAATGATCACACGCACGGCACAGCGGACACACCAGGAACCGCGGTGTTGGCCGTCGAATGGCGCTAGCTGCTCAGCATTTGTGCACCGCCGCCGTCAGTGTCAGCCAGTTTGCCGTGGCATACGGAGCTCCATCGCAGTCTTTAACACTGGTAGCATGCCACGACAGCGTGGACGTGAACCGTATGTGCAGTTGACGGACTTTGAGCGAGGGCGTATAGTGGGCATGCGGGAGGCCGGGTGGACGTACCGCCGAATTGCTCAACACGTGGGGTGTGAGGTCTCCACAGTACATCGATGTTGTCGCCAGTGGTCGGCGGAAGGTGCACGTGCCCGTCGACCTGGGACCGGACTGCAGCGACGCACGGATGCACGCCAAGACCGTAGGATCCTACGCAGTACCGTAGGGGACCGCACCACCACTTCCCAGCAAATTAGGGACACTGTTGCTCCTGGGGTATCGGCGAGGACCATTCGCAACCGTCTCCATGAAGTCGGGCTACGGTCCCGCACACCGTTAGGCCGTCTTCCGCTCACGCCCCAACATCGTGCAGCCCGCCTCCAGTGGTGTCGCGACAGGCGTGAATGGAGGGACAAATGGAGACGTGTCGTCTTCAGCGATGAGAGTCGCTTCTGCCTTGGTGCCAATGATGGTCGTATGCGTGTTTGGCGCCGTGCAGGTGAGCGCCACAATCAGGACTGCATACGACCGAGGCACACAGGGCCAACACCCGGCATCATGGTGTGGGGAGCGATCTCCTACACTGGCCGTACACCACTGGTGATCGTCGAGGGGACACTGAATAGTGCACGGTACATCCAAACCGTCATCGAGCCCATCGTTCTACCATTCCTAGACCGGCAAGGGAACTTGCTGTTCCAACAGGACAATGCACGTCCGCATGTATCCCGTGCCACCCAACGTGCTCTAGAAGGTGTAAGTCAACTACCCTGGCCAGCAAGATCTCCGGATCTGTCCCCCATTGAGCATGTTTGGGACTGGATGAAGCGTCGTCTCACGCGGTCTGCACGTCCAGCACGAACGCTGGTCCAACTGAGGCGCCAGGTGGAAATGGCATGGCAAGCCGTTCCACAGGACTACATCCAGCATCTCTACGATCGTCTCCATGGGAGAATAGCAGCCTGCATTGCTGCGAAAGGTGGATATACACTGTACTAGTGCTGACATTGTGCATGCTCTGTTGCCTGTGTCTATGTGCCTGTGGTTCTGTCAGTGTGATCATGTGATGTATCTGACCCCAGGAATGTGTCAATAAAGTTTCCCCTTCCTGGGACAATGAATTCACGGTGTTCTTATTTAAATTTCCAGGAGTGTATTTATGTTGCAGACAACGTGGAAGACGTTGCCCGACGATCGCCACGAAAGTTCGACGTAGCGGCAAGTAGGCAAGGAATAAAACGAATGCTGCAAACTACCGCAAGCCACGGAAGAGCCGGGGCCGCGAGGGCGTCGAGCTGCCTAGGTTGTTGTTGGACAACGTCAAAGGAAGAGAGATTCTGCCTTCTGTTTGTTAACAGATCGATCGAGTCTTGAAAGGTTCGTGTAAAACGTATAGGCCGGTGACACATTAGGTGGGACCCGATGCCTGTAATACGTCCACAGTTATTAAAAAGTTGTTAAACGACAAAACCAATAGTTCATCATTTATATAGATAGAAAGTAGTAAAGATATAGGAAAGGAAGAGTTGCGGCGTCAGAACAAAAAGTGGTACATCACTCAGCAACGAAGAAGGACGTAAACAGCAGGCGTTACGTGGTGAAAACAAATCAACTAATAAAATAGTAATTCTGTTATTAACCGTAAAGCCACGTAACACTGCAGAAGTTTATCAAAATGGCACTATACAAAACCAGTGCAGAGGCAACTGTTGTGCACCACATTTCATAGATGACAGGGGTAAATGACAGATACAGAGATGTGTGTGTGCAAATAGATGTGCAGCTGCTGAGCAGCTGACCCCCAGATGAACCGAGGGCTACCCGCAGTGTCTCCTCAATGACCATTCAGCGAAAGTTGCTGTGTACGGGCCTCTGCTGCAGGTGCCTTGTCGCCGCACCCACGCCGACTGCCGTTCGTCAGCAGTGGGGGGTGGAATCTGCATGTCGATACCGCAACTGGAAGTCACTGAGTGGCAATAGGTGGACTTATCAGACGAATCGTGTTTCACACTCTGTCGGACAGATTACCGTAGCTGTACGGTCTCGCAGCAATCGAAAGGGGCCCGATGTGGAGGAGGGAGGGTAACGGTCTGGGGAATTTTTTTGTGACATTCCCTGGGTGACACCATTCTGGAAGACACAGTGGATCACACAAGTACGGGTATATCGTCGCAGACTCTGTTCGCCCCTACGTGTAGTTTGTTTCTCCTCAGCTGGCAGGACAATGCAATGTCTCGCACAGCTCACAGTGTAGGTGCTTGTTTTGATGAGCACCACGATGGGTCTGCTGTACTCTACGGACCACCAAACTGCCGGATTTAGACCGATTCGAGAAACTGTGGGACCACCTCAATCGGGCTGTTACACGGATCCTCGAGCGAGAAAGTGAACACAGCTGGCAACAATACTGGAATCGCTACGGTTCCACACCCTTGTCGGTACTTCCAGAACCTCAGTGACACTCTTCCTGTATGTCTTGCAGTGATCCATGCTGCAAAAGCTGGCTATGCAGGGTTTACACAGGTGGTCACATTAATGTGACTGATTGTTACACACTACTGGCCATTATAATAGCTACACCACGAAGATGTCGTGCTACAGACGCAAAATTTAACCGACAGGAAGAAGATGCTGTGATATGCAAATGATTGGCTTTTCAGACATTCACACAAGGGTGGCGACACCTACAACGTGCTGACATGAGGAACGTTTACAACCGATTTCTCATACACAAACAGCAGTTGACCGGCGTTGCTTGGTGAAACGTTGTTGTGATGCCACGTGTAAGGAGGAGAAATGCGTACTATCATGTTTACGATTTTGATAAACGTTGCATTGTAGCCTATCGCGATTGCAGTTTATCGTATCGCGACATTGCTGCTCGCGATGTTAGAGAACCAATGACTCTTAGCAGAATATGGAATTCGTGGGTTCGGGAGGGTAATATGGAACGCCGTGCTGGGTCCCAACGTCCTCGTATCACTAGCAGTCGAAATGACTGGCATCTTATCCACATGGCTGTAACGTATCGTGCAGCCACGTCTCAATCCCTGAGTCAACAGATGGGGACGTTTGCAAGACAACAACCATCTGCACAAACAGTTCGACGACGTTTGCAGCAGCACGGACTATTAGCTCGGAGACCGTGGCTGCGGTTACCCTTGACGCTGCATCACAGGCAGGAGTGCCTGCGATGGTGTACTCGACGATGGACTTGGGTGCACGAATGGCAAAAAGTCATTTTTTCAGATGAATCCAGGTTCTGTTTACAGCATCATGATGGTCACATCCGTGTTAGGCGACATCGCGGTGAACGCACATTGGAAGCGTGTATTCCTCATCGCCATACTGGCGTATCACCTGGCGAGATGGTATGCGGTGCCATTGGTTACACGTCTCAGTAAACTTTTGTTCGTATTGACAGCTCTTTGAACAGTGGACATTACATTTCAGATGTGTTACAACCCGTGGCTCTACAGTTCATTCGATCCCTGCGAAACCCTAATTTTCAGCAGGATAATGCACGACTGCATGCTGCAGGTCCTGTACGGGCCTTTCTGGACACTGAAAATGTTTGACTGCTGCCCTGGCCACCACATTCTCCAGATCTCTCACCAATTGAAAACGTCTGCTCAATGGTGGCCTAGCAACTTGCTTGTCACAATACGCCAGTCACTATTCTTGATGAACTGTGGTATCGTGTTGAAGCTGCATGGGCAGCTGTACCTGTACATGCCATCCAAGCTCTGTTTGACTCAATGCCCAGGCATATCAAGGCTGTTATTATGGCCAGAGGTGGTTGTTCTGGGCACTGATTTCTCAGGATCTGTGCACCCAAATTGCGTGAAAATGTAATCACATGTAAGTTCTAGTATAATATATTTGTCCAATGAATACCAGTTTATCATCTGCATTTTTCTTGGTGTAGCAATTTTAATGGCCAGTAGTGTATATTGGCTCAGTTGGGAAACAATTTATAAATGCTGGAGCCCTGGTAAAAACTGCATCTATCCTTAATCCCCATTAATGCACAAGGTATAACGAGAAAGACACACAGAGATCTAATGAGTGAGAGAGAAATCAGAGCAACGATGGCACCATTGTTTCACTACACATGGAGAGTTTTCCTTTATACTGCAATATTGTTTGCTGCGGCAACAGTGACCTCAGTGCTGTGCCAATTTACTGGAAGAAATGAGAAACTCATCTTTCATAGAGACAGTTGCATGGCACAGCTCATCTTCAACACTGTCCGTCTAAAAGTGATCTTATCTTCCACATTGAAAACTGACAGCCTTCTTTCGCTGATCGTCTTCAGTAAATCTACTGCACTAGCTCCTTCCTGGTTGCCAACCCAATTGGTACTGTAGGAAGGCTCTTTTCACAGAAACAACACAATAATTTGTTTCTGTTAAGTTCAATTTTATACGAGGCAGGAGACTGACACACTATCTGTCTTTTCCACCAAGTTTGGCTGTAACGGCTTTGCTCTCACTTCCAGTCTTAAGAAGCGGCCATTGTACAAAATTCATCACGATGTGAAACCGAGAGCTATGTATAGCCAGATACGCACTGTGTTTCATTCCTTCTCCATCTCTTTTCCTCGCTTCACTGACAGTTTTTAAAAAATCCATCCGTACATATTATAAAAATTGGTATATGTATGTTTGTATGTTCCACATCTCCTCCTAAGTCATTGAACTGATTTCAACCAATGTTGAAACGCATATTCCTTACTGTCGGGTAACAATCGCTGTGGGGATAAGAACCACCTACCTGTCATAGTTAAGGAGATATGATGTCATAAATAATGAGATGTATGAAAAACTGCCACATCATGCATAGTGTTTAAATTTCTTACTTCTATGCTACTAACTCTGTTCGCAATAAATTTCGCAGGCAGTATCCACGTATGCCACTGAATGTACCTACACAAATACATCATTGTCAACACACAGTTCGAGAGGTGTGAGGTCATAAACATTGGCATGTGTGAAAAAATACATATTTAATTTTTAATACTTTTTCTCTTTATTATTAAGACGCTCCTAAAGTCAAGTCAACCTAAGGGAATCCCTGACATCTGGCAGTGCTGTTGAGAGCTTTCAACTGTGAAGTGAAGTGCAAATGTCTGTAGGTGAATACAGTAGCTATCTGTGGAGCTCTGAAGAGATGTTGCCATAGAGGTTAATATTAACTAACTTCCCTTTGTTGGAGTGTGGTCCATCTGTTATGCTGCTGTGGAACTAGTGCTGAAATTTGATTATGTGCTTCAGAACTGACAAAAAACAATTGTTTAAACACCTTGTAATGATGCTTCTTTCCTTTCAAGGTTTCCCAGTCCTTTGTTTGAAGTTGAAGTTGTGTGTGTGTATAGTAGGGAAATTGCTGTTTGGTTGCAGGTGTTGAAGAACTTGGTTGAGAAGTGCTCCAAAATACAAAAGCTGAGGATATCCAATGAATTGCTGAAGTCTGAGAAATTTTCAGAGGCAGTGTCACAACTGCAGCATCTCCGTGTGTTGAATCTGGAAGTACACTTTGCTGAAAGCACTCCTGTGTTGCGACCTTTGGGTGATGGATGCCCACAACTAAGCGAGGTTGACTTCGGATTCTCAGTTCTCGATATGGATGATCTGAGGTACTTCCTGAATGCCAAGAGGAACACCCTGAAGGCCATATGCATAAAGTGTGCTGTGGTTGGAAGAAAGTAAGTGCTCTTATTCCTGCTAATATGAATATATAAGATATCATAGAGTGACTAAACTTCTCAAGCATTGAGTCTTTTCATAGTACACAATATCTCATTGTTTCATGTTGCAGTAATTGTAAAATTCAGCATATTTTATCCTCATCTGTGCAAAGGTACCCATTACCTACAAAATGTGAGGAAGACTACTAATCTACAGGGTGTCTGAAAAGTCTCTCCCTGATTACATAAATTGAGAACTCGGGCTAGAAGTAAGAGTCAAATGTGAAACTTGTGTTGAATTGTTTACAACTATCAAAGTTTTCATCACACATCAGTAAACTTCCACATTAGCACCCTTGGTAGCACGTAGCACATCTAGACGATATTCAATTTCTGTCCACACATTAGCCAACATCACTAGAGGGATCGATTCAACGACTATGGTTATCCGTTGCCGCAGGATTTCAAGATCTGGTACACGTGTTCGGTAGACCTCGTCCTTGACATAATCCCATAAAAAGAAGTCTAATGGGGTTATGTCAGGAGAGCGTGGAGGCCAAACCGTTGGCCCATCAAGACCAATCCATCGTCCAGGAAAGGTCATATCGAGATAGACACGGACGTCCAAACCCTAGTGAGGCGGTGCACCGTCTTGCTGAAACAAGACATTGGGGTGATACTGAAGCAGCTGAGGAACAGCATACAGTTGCAACATGTCCAGATACACTGCAGCCTCAGCGAAGAAGAATGGCCCGCTCCATGATCTCGCCATGGAGTTGTGAACCCCAAATGCGCACATTATGGCGATTCACTACTCCACTGACAAAAAAGGTCGCTTCGTCAGAAAAGGCAGTTCGTCTGAGATAACCATTATCGTCCTCAATACGTGATAGCATTTCGACCGCAAAGTCATATTGATGTGTACTGTCATTGGGCAACAAGGTCTGAACAATTTGCACTTTGTATGCACGAACAATAATCGTTTGTGAAAAATGTCATGGAGAGAGCTTTTTGGCATCTGTAATTCACGTGAGGCCCTGCGCACAGATTTCTGTGGACTTCGCAGAAATTACAGCTTCCACCCTGTCTGCTGAGGTTCTTGGTCGACCAGACCTCGGAAGGTCAGCAACCGATCCTGTGTTCTTGAACTTCTCATACCAGGCTTTAATGCTCTTGACATCAGGTGGATTCCTTCCAAATGTTGTCTGGAAGTGTCTCTGCACTGTGGTTGGTGATTGTGTCTCATGGTACCACAGGACACACTGTGCCTTCTCCTGATTGGTTAACATGGCTTCTTGGGCACTGCACCTCATCCACTACGTACGTACTGCAAACCTAAAACAGAAAAAAAAACTTTGATAGTCGTAAACAGTTCGACACAAGTTTCACATTTGTATCTTACTTCTAGCCTGAGTTATCAATTTATGTAATCAGGGAAAGTCTTTTCGGACACCCTGTGTATTATTAAAACACTATCCTAGAACCCAGTACCAGGTGCCAGTGTAGGGGCAACAAAGATTTGATTTTCAATATTTAGCATTATTATTGACCAAATTTAAAATCTTAAAATTCTACCATAATCTAGTCATTGAGAGACATAATCTTAAGACAAAAGACTAACACAATAAGACAAGTATTAGTGTTACAGACCGTGAGTTTGGCTTGAGGCAGCGTAATGGATGGTGTGTAAATACACGGACTTCACTTATTCAGTATTTGAAAGTGAGGGCACTTAGCAACTATGAACAAAGTTTACACTTAATTTTAAACCTGTACAAAAATTTTTCTCACTGACCTCCCGTGCCCCTTCAAACTGCCACATTCCCACTCCTCCACATACATTTAAAATGATGAAAGGAAAAAACTGTATCGCTTACTATATTTTTGATGACCGTGCAGTCAAATTTTAGGGTCAGGCGTGAAGTTTCAATTTATTATTTCTTTGCTATTAACTCTGTTTGGAACTCCGTTTGCGTAAAGTAACTACGTGTATCAGGTAATGTCCTACAAAATTATATCACTATATGAGATGTAGTTCAGAAGATATAATATAAACATTGATATGTCAGAAAAAATAGCTTTTGCTTAAAATGAAGTGAAAATTACCCAGTTTAATCTCATCCAGTGTTTCATAATGAGAGCTCTTAGCGACTTCCAACAAAATTTAAGCGTAATTTTGAACCTTTCCTTAACTTTTTCTCAGTTACATGTTCAAAGGCAAATATTTAACAAAAGAATTGGGTCTTACTCGTTATTGCTCTTGTACCATTAACCCTTAACTGCATGCATTGGGTCAGTACGAGCCTAGGGTTTTTTGCTTCTGTTGTTGAGCTTTGACATGATGAGGAGCAAAGGGATCTGACTCCTGTAAATTCATCTTTTGTGCATCTGTCTCTTGTAAATTCCTCTTTTGTGCGTCTGTCTCTTGTGCTCTATTTAAAACCCTTACTACCCTCATTGTTTCTTCATATGTGTTTTTACCCCCATGCATCTATCTGACTATATGCATTTCAGTGAAGTGGGACAACATGACCACCTTGTTCAGTATGACAGTGAAATGACACGATTTGAATGCTTATGCTCGATCACCATAAAGTTAATTGCATACAAAGCTATACAAGAGTTTCTAACAACTGATGATGAGCAGTCTCTGTCTGAAGACAGTTCAGAAGATGGGAAGGACAGTGTTGAAATAAGTGAGCACAGCAGTGTGGAAATAAGTGAGCACAATTTGGATTCAGATGTCATTTTCTCTTCAGGTGACATACCTTTGAATTCATTTATTATTGAAGATTGCTATATGAGTAAAGATGGGCTGTCAAAATGGTAGATGAAACAGTTAGTCCTAAGGGAAAGCCCAAGGCCGAAATGTTATTCCTCATAAGTCAGGCACATTAGCACTGCCTACAGTTGCAAAGATTCTTTCTTTTGATGATAAATTGACGGATTACATTGTTATGTTTGCTAATATGCACATGACAAACATTTGTGAACCGTTTGACATATCTCATGATGCACAAGCTACAGACCGTATGTAGATGAATACTCTTGTGGGCCTCCTACAATACACAGCAAATTACAAAGTATCTCATACCCATTTCAAAAACCTGTGTAATTAGGATGGCGCCTTGTCACGGTCCGTGCGGCTCCCCCCGTCGGAGGTTAGAGTCCTCCCTCGTGTGTGTGTGTGTGTGTGTGTGTGTGTGTGTGTGTGTGTGTGTTTTGTCCATAGCATACATTAGTTTAAGTTAGATTAAGTAGTGTGTAGGCTTAGGGATCAATGACCTCAGCAGTTTGGTCCCATGAGACCTTACCACAAATTTCCAAATAAGGATGAGCCTGATGTATTTTCAGTTATTATGCCATACAGAAAATTGAAAATTCTGTTTTTTACTTTTCTGTGTTCTCTTTGATCATGAAAACACTGGAGATGAGAAGAAAAAGACTGAAAAGGAAACATCAGGAGCATGACCTTATATATCATGGAGAAAAACATACGTCAGCAACAACCAGCCCTTGCTATTGATCCTGCATGAAAATTTTGCCCATAAGTCATATAGTACACAGTTATGACCTTCAGAATGTACAGTTTTTAAACATTCACACACACACACACACACACACACACACGCACGCACGCACGCACACAGGTTACATGTTACTTGCTTTGCCCTACTGCAGCTATCTAATCCCCAAGGGCGAATTACTATACAGCAGAATGACAACCGGCGTGTTCCCATTCATGGAATGCTGAAGTTGAGGGAGGATTAGGGGAAAGGGAATCACATCTACCAAGTATGTTTTGAAATCTTGTCAGAGAACAAGTATTTTTATGTGAAAAGAGTGCATAATATGTCAGAAGACTCACACACATTGTTCAATATTAATTTAAGTGTGTGTGTGTGTGGGGGGGGGGGGGGGGGGGGTGCGGGCTATTATGAAATAACACCAATGACGTAGAACAACAGTGCAACTCGTGCAAATATACAGGGTGAGCACAAAGTCTTGCCCTGATTATAAAAATTTATAACAGAATAACCGTTCAACATATTAAGCTACATTTGATGCCATTACATAGGTTAGCGTTACTAGTTTTTGTAAGACCACTTACATTAGTAAACCTCAACATGTGCTCCCTTGACAGCTTAGAGAATGTCGAGGCGGTAATCCACTTCCCACCAGGTGTTTCGTAACGTGTTCTGTCACAGCACCCACAGCAGCTTGTATCTTAACCTTCAATTTGTTGACGTAAGCAACTGGTGTGACAAAGACTCTGTCTAGGATATAGCCCCAGAAAAAAAGTCAATGGGTGTAATGTCTGGAGAGGGGAGTTATGTCCAGATTGGTGGATTGGAGTGAATGGTCCAACACCCTGGCCAGCCCGCTCTCCAGACATTACGCTCCTTGACTTTTTTTTCTGGGGTTATATCAAGGACAGAGTCTTCATTACACCAGTTGCTGACGTCAATGAACTGAAGGTTAAGATACAAGCTGCTGTGGGTACTGTGACAGAACACATGTTACGAAACACCTGGCGGGAACTGCAATACTGCCTCGACATTCTCAGAGGTACCAAGGGAGGCGGGGAGGGAGGGGGGGGGGGGCTAGTAACACTAACCTATGTAATGGTATCAAATGTAAATTATTATGTCAAACAGTTATTCTGTAATAACTTGTTATAATCAGGGCAAGACTTTGTGCTCACCTTGTACTTCGCTTTTAACGGTATCAGCTTTCCAATTGAAATAAAGTTATCTACAATGGCAATGTTAATAATTAAATAGTCCTATGCTGCTGCTTTAATAAGTCACTCATTCATGTCATTAATTTAAACAACATTTCTAAAACATAACATAAAAGTGTTAAACACTGAGTGATCTGTGGCACCAGCTACAGTTTAGAAACCGCACAAGTTGATGCAGTGAACAGAGCACTACCACTTGTTCATTAGCCAATGTTATGAACACACATCTTTTACCCACTTCATTGTATAGTACTTCCAGCTCCTGGCCGCAGTGGGGCTGAGCGAATGACTACAGGTGTAAGGTGTCTGCGTACTAAATGGATACTACTTTTGATCTTAACTGCAACCCCCTCAAACAGTGAATAAACACGTAAACATTACCTATCTTTCAAAAATTAATATACCCCAAATAAACAAAATATAATCTGACTATTTGAGTTACGGTTCTACAGATGCCCTTATTTATTTAGTACAATGTAACATTTTGTTTAATATCTGTAATACTTTAGTATTACCTATTGATTAACCTCCCCCATCAGTATTTAGTATTTGCCTAATAAGCAAGACAGAAACTCATATTTATGCTTTCATATATGAAGCTGTTATACAGGTTGTATCAAAAAGGATCATCCAGTTTGGCACATCTATATTTCTGAAACTAATAAACGTATGCAATGAATTTTGTTTTTTGATGACTGGGAAACTCAAAAAGTGTTTTTTTCCCCCCTCTTCCCCCCCCCCCGTACCTTTTCATAGGTGTTCAATATGCCCCCCTTGAGGTGCATGGCATAAGTCAATGCAGTATTCAAACTTTTCCCACTCTGCAGCAAGCGTGTCTTGAGTTACAGCTTTCACTGCTCCTGTTGTGTGATGTCTCTGTTCATTTATTGTTGTTAGTTATGGTGTGACATAAACAGAGTCTCTTGTAAACCCCTACAAGAAATAATCACATACAGTGTGGTCTGGTGACCTTGGAGGCCAGTACTGCAAGGCTGAATCATATGGTGCAGTGTGACTGATCCATCACTCAGTAATGCTTTTGATTTAAAAATTCCCGCACTTCCAGGTGCCAGTGTGGCGGTGCCCCATCTGTTGGTAAATGAAGTCGTTTGAATCGGTCTCCAACTGTGGGAAATGAAAGTTCTCAAGCATATTGGGAAATGTGCTTCCTGTAACAGTGTTCACTGCAAAGAAAAATGGACCATATACCTTTTCCCACAAAACACATTAAATTTTGAAGAGTCCCTCTCACGTTGTACAACTTCGTGTGGTTGTTCCGTACCCCATATTCTTATATTATTACGGTCTATCTTTCCATTTACGTGGCAGATGCATTCACCGTCTGTGCCTGACACACTGGGACGGCTCAGCGATTTGTCTTTACATAAACAACTTGTTTCTCAGAATTGTTCGTGCCGTTGTCTAAATGTTCTGTGCTGTAGGAGGATCCGTACCGTGCCTAGTACAAAAGTCATGCTGAGCAGTTATTACTGACCCCTACTGTACAAAATGTAGAACACAAAATGCTTTCTGTTATCCCGACACCATTTTTACAAGAGCTGAAGTGGGCGCATACTGCTGCTACCTAGCGGAAACCATATAAAACTCAAGAGTTTGCTCTTTCCAACAGTACATTGTTCACACACATATCTCAAATAATGTAATAAATTGGATGATTCTTTTTGATACATTCTGTATACTCTGGAGGAACAGTGACAATATTATGAAAAGAATAGCTTGTTACTCACCATATAGAGGAAATGTTGAGTCGCAGACAGGCACAACAAAAATACTGCTAAACAAGTAAGCATTCGGCCAGAAAGCCTTCCTCTGAATTAGACGACACACACACACACACACACACACACACACACACACACACAAACACAAACACACAGCCGCTGTCCAGAGACAGTTGTCAGAGATATGGTCATGTGTATGAGAGTTGCATTTGCAGGAATGTGTGTTATCTAATTCAGAAGAAGGCTTTTTGGCCAAAAGTTTACTTGTTTAGCAGTCTTATTGTTGCACTTGTCTGTCACTCAACATTTCCACTATATGGTGAGTAGCAATCTATCATTTTCATAATATTGTCGTTATTCCAGCCTGGATTTTTCATTGTTTGATAAAACGAAGAAAACTGTCCATAGTGAGACAGGATCATTGCATGGTATCAAGTATTCATTGTTAAAATGCGATATGTGGAAAATTGTTGAAATTTGTCCAAGTCATCTTGTGTACTCCTACAGCCACTCAACGATGACACATTCCTGTACACCATGGCAACATCAGGAAACAGCCGCAGGTTGCTGCTCACTCTGTCTGCTAGATCATTTACATCTATAGAAGAATCCAAGTATTTCGTCCAAGCCTTGTCCTTTCGCATCATTGTTCCTCTGCTGCTTTCAGTTGTTGCCAGCTGCTCTCTTTGAAACACTCAACAACCTGTATCTCTTTAAATATATCCAGGCCACATCTCCTTACTCTCCTAGATTTCTGCAGTTTCTTCAGTTTTAATCGGCGGATCACAACCAATAAATTATGTTTACAGTTCACATTTGCCCATGGAAATATTTGCAGTTAAAAATCTAGTCCTCCTTCCGGTGTTTCCATATGTCTATCCCATCTACAACCTCCTCTCATGATTATAAAACCAACTTCTTGCAATGATTAAATTATGCTCTGTGCAAGATTCTATCAGATAGCTTCCCCCTGCCTTACTTTATCTCAATCCATTTCTGCTACTATCAAATTTGTCCCCCGTTACAAATAAATTCTCATCTCCCTTAACTATCAAAATTATTCTTTTTATCTCATTGTACAGTGTTTCAGTCTCTTCATCTGCGGAGTTAGTAGGCATATAAACTTGTATTACTGTGGCATAGTTTGGCTGTGTGTGCATCTTGGATGCGATGATTCACTGGTTGTGCTGTCGATAGTAACTTCCCTGCATTCCTATTTTCTTATTTATCATTTGACGTATTCCTGTCGATTTTTGATTTATAACCCTCTATTCACCTGCTCCTGTACTAATACCCACTATATCCAACTTCACCCTAACCATTTCCTTTTCATTGTCTAACCTACTTATTCAATTAAAGGTTGTTACAGTCCACTCTCCGACTCATCGAACGCCAATTTGGTTTTTCCTGCTGACGGCGTCCTACTGAGTAATCCACATCTGGAGACTGCAGTGAAGACTTACTTCACCTCCAGAATATTTTACCCAAGAGGATGACATCATTATTTAATTGTATGGTACAGCCACATACCCTTGGAAAAAAATAACGGTTGTAGTTTCCCATGCTTTGTCATTTACAGTACCAGCATGCCAAGGTCATGTTTGGCTAAAGTTACAATCCCAGGCCAGTCAATCATCCAGACTTTTGTCCCTGCAACTGTGGGAAAGGCTGCTGTCCCTCTTGAGCAACTACACCTTTGTCTGGTCTATACACAGATAACCTTACAGTGTCATTGCACCTATGGTATGTCCACCCGTATTGTTGAGTCACGCATGCCACCCCATTTGGCAACCTCCAAAAAACATAGGGGACATCTAACAGCTGCTGCTATCGAGTGTTTGCATAGACAAAGTCTGTCGTCAGGAAGTTTTCAAAATCTCTTCCACAGGGCTTCATCCTGGGCACATTATTTTTTTCCATTTATGTCAGTAATATTATACCTTGAGCCCCATGCCCTTCTACCTACTACTGCTCAAATTATTGGCATCAAAAGAGCAACAACAGTATGAGGAACTTAGCAACTCATGTGTGAAGAGTACGTTGTGACACACCTCATTTAGTAATTTAAATGTACTGTATAACTTTAGTATGAAACTATATGTAAAAACAGAGATAATGTGACTTACCAAAAGAAAGCGCTGGCAGGTCGATAGATGTATGTTTGTGTTTGTTTGTGTGTCTATCGACCTGCCAGCGCTTTCTTTTGGTAAGTCACATCATCTTTGTTTTTAGATATATTTTTCCCACGTGGAATGTTTCCCTCTATTATATTTAGTATGAAACTTTCGAAGAAAAGGGCTTTCACCTGCATTTCACATAATGAGGGATTGGCTACGATAATTCCATGCTTTTCTACCTCAAACAAAAATATCGTGAGTTGTTTCCACCACTTCTGTGTCAGCATACTATGATGCCGTGATATTTTTTATTCATTTTCCCCTCTTATAAGTTAACTGTTGTTCCCTGTTAACTATTATCAGGAATTGTGGCCTGGACTATCATTGTTACATTGTTATGCATCATACTGGCAGACACAGAAATTGCATACAATTAGCCCCTCCGAAATATGTACGCAAAACATAAATCTATATAAATAAAAATCAGTTGTCACATATATGAAAGGTAATCACTTGGGAATGGCCTGACTGATTTGGCTGATTTTTGTTGTTGTTTTTGTTGTTGTGTTTGTAATTGTGAGGACAAGGTTAATATGAAAGAAAATTTTTGGAAAATTTCACCAGAAAAATTGGAAATTTGGATGGCATTTTTGTATGAAAATCTCAATAAGAGAAATGTGATGTGACAGTTTGACAGTTCTGCTGTCACATGTTTTCATAACAGAAGGAATACGTGATTCAGTTTGACAGTTCTGCTGGCACTTGTTTTTATAACAACAAATTCTGCATTGAATATTGATATTCTGCAAAAAATAATACAAATGAAAGCGATATTTCAGTGCATTATCGGTTGTGATCATATCTTTGGTGTGTTGCAGAGATTGAATTGATATTAGTTTGCGGTAAATTTCTATGTTGCAAACATTCAGTTGATTTCAGTTTGTGATTTATTACTTTGGAAGAAAAATGTCACCAGTGAGGCATCAAAATATTGGTTGGTCTAAGCACAACACAGGCCAGTTACACGATCGTCTTGAGTCGGCGAGACTGAGGAAGAGCACAGATAGTGTTTACAGGCAAATCAGATAAGTATTTCTGAAGCACGATCCATTATGACTCCCGAACAGTGGTTAAGTTTGACTCACTCATTTGGAGCTTACACACAAAATAATTCAGAATGTCAACAAAACAGACAGCCAAACGTGTGTTAACCGGTGCGATGATTACTTCACTAATCAGTACGTAGCAATGTTGGTAACCATGTTTCAACTTGATTACTAACAAAAGTTCATTATTCACTTACAGGTCAAGAAACAAACAAAAAGATCAGCTGTATGAATTTTAATACATACCATTTGATGATTCATTGAAACGAGTACTACCACAATTGTTTCATCAGTTGTCCGTTGTTGTTGTTGTTGTTGTTGTTGTTGTGG
This sequence comes from Schistocerca cancellata, assembly GCF_023864275.1. Taxonomy (NCBI): domain Eukaryota; kingdom Metazoa; phylum Arthropoda; class Insecta; order Orthoptera; family Acrididae; genus Schistocerca; species Schistocerca cancellata. The sequence goes on from NC_064637.1 coordinate 43,219,355, forward strand.
TCTTCAGTCCTGAGACTGGTTTGATGCAGCTCTCCATGCTACTCTATCCTGTGCAAGCTTCTTCATCTCCCAGTACCTACTGCAACCTACATCCTTCTGAATCTGCTTAGTGTAATCATATCTTGGTCTCCCTCTACAATTTTTACCCTACACGCTGCCCTCCAATACTAAATTGGCGATCCCTCGATGTCTCAGAACATGTCCTACCAACCGATCCCTTCTTCTAGTCAAGTTTGTCCGTTGATATGTATGTCAAAATTGAAACGGAATGTCTACAATTAATAAATTGCAAGGCCAGTCATAGGAGGTCTGTGGAATAAACGTCAAATTGCTGCATTTTTCCCATGGGTATCCTACAGTGTTGGAAACAGTCAGTGCTACTTGCTTCCTCTCCAAGTGAAAAGACAAAAAATATCGTTCATCACTGAGAGTTGCGATGAACACACTAAAACCACAAACAAATTATTGTCAAAACAATGAATTCTGATTTTTTCATGTCAGTAAATTCATGATCTTACTGAAATTCTTTTGTTTTAGTTCACAGAAATTCAAGGAAAGATTTTGTTGGCTGAATCCTTTCTTGACCAATTGACTGATTGACAATGCAGTCTAAATCATTGGAAATATAGACATGTCATATATGAACACTTTCTGTTAAACCAGTTGCGAGAAAGAACATGCTAAGCTGTGCTGTGAAAATGTGCGGTTTCGTTTTCCTTTTCGCTGTAGATTTTAACAGAAAACAGGACAGTTGAGTTTATGGCTAACTTTATAAGGATGTTCTTATTCCAAGAATACAACTGATTTCAACCGACTTGCCACTCCTATTTGAGCATGTCCAGTTTGTGGTTAGCCTTGCATTCGCAATGACAATTAACAACTCACAAGGCCAGTAGTTGGAATTGTGTAGAATAAACCTTGAATTGTTGGAAGTGTGTAGAATAAACCTTGAATTGCTGTATTTTTCCCACGAGTGTGCTTCAGAGTCCATTTGTAGATTAAAACCATGTAAAATACTGTCATTAAAGCCACTATCCCTACAGATCCAGTAGCTGGTAAGGTTTCTCTCATACCCCATGCACTAATGATTCCAGCCAATTTACCAATTCATTTTGACTTCTATTCCCAGTCAAGGTTCCCTTTATAATATCAATAAATAAATTCAGAGGAGGGGGGGGGGGGGGGAGGAAGGGATGGACAGAGAAGGAAGGAGGAGATGGATATATAAAACGGGAAGGAGGCTAGACAGAGAAATGATGGAGGAGGAGGGCGTGTGATCAGAGTTGTATGCACTTGTCAGCATAAATGCATGTCAGCCACACCCTCATAATCCCACAACATAGAACACACAAAAGATAAAAAATTCTTTTAATATATATTTTAAATGCTATAATAATAATAATAGTAATAATAATACCACCAGTCACGCTAAAAATGAAAATCCAAAAGAAAACACCACGAATTCCCAAATTTGATTTGAAATCCAAGAATCAAAAATTACAGAAGTATAGGCAAATCAACCTACAAACAGCTGGAGAGATTTCCAAGTGAAAATTATATGGAAAGCAAGAGAATGATCCCATTACAGAAAAAATTCAAACACCCATGGTGGAATTCAAATTCCAGAATTAGATTTTCACTCTGCAGCGGAGTGTGTGCTGATATGAAACTTCCTAGCAGATTAAAACAGTGTGCCCGACCGAGACTCGAACTCGGGACCTTTGCCTTTTGTGGGCAAGTGCTCTAACATCCTTCTGCAAGGTTCGCAGGAGAGCTTCTGTAAAGTTTGGAAGGTAGGGGACGAGGCAGAAGTAAAGCTGTGAGTACCGGGCGTGAGTCGTGCTTCGGTAGCTCAGATGGTAGAGCACTTGCCCGCAAAAGGCAAAGGTCCCGAGTTCGAGTCTCAGTCGGGCACACAGTTTTAATCTGCCAGGAAGTTTCATATCAGTGCACACTTTGCTGCAGAGTGAAAATCTCATTCTGGAAACATCCCCCAGGCTGTGGCTAAGCCATGTCTCCGCAGTATGCTTTCTTTCAGGAGTGCTAGTTCTGCAAGTTTCGCAGGAGAGCTTCTGTAAAGTTTGGAAGGCAGGAGACGAGATACTGGCAGAAGTAAAGCTGTGAGGCGGGCGTGAGTCTTGCTTGGGTAGCTCAGATGGTAGAGCACTTGCCCGCAAAAGGCAAAGGTCCCGAGTTCGAGTCTCAGTCGGGCACACAGTTTTAATCTGCCAGGAAGTTTCGGAATTCAAATTTTGATAACACATTAGAAGAGAGACAATGAGCCTTCTTAAACTACAATTGTGCGAAATCAGAAACCACACAACAGAATTTTTTTGAAGTCAGAAAACAAATAGCTAAAATACGTAGACTAAAAGAAAATATGTTAATGAACAGCTAAACTCAACTGAAGAAGACTTTAGGAACCACAAAACACATGACTTTTTCAAAATGTTTGCAAATCAAATCAGAGAATACACTCCACGAAACCTCGCTTTGGAAGCAAATTGGAAAATTTACATTAAGTAACAAATAAAATTGTCAAGAAGTAGCCAAATGTTTCTCTCAACTTCAAAATTTCTCACAACCAAGTAGGAGATTCCCCATATTACAACCACAACACACAAAAAAACTTCACTGCTGCCAACTCAAGAAAAAATTTATAGGTACATTGAGAAGTTAAAAAAGTCGCTGGGATAAGATGGAGTTGTTGCTGAGTTATTGAAGAACCTTGCTCTAGTTCCTTAAAAGAGAGCACTCAAATCATCCAAGAAATTAGGTAGACAGAAAATATTCCAGAGGAATGGAAATGTGCACTAATTCATCCATTGCACAAAAAGGGAGAGGGGTCGGATATAAACAACTACGGAGGCATTTCACTTCTGCTGGTCACTTACAAAATTTTATACACGTGTCTCCTAAAGAGGGCATAAGAACAACTAGAACATACAATTTCATTTTACCAAGTGGGCTTTTGACTTACTAAATTGTGCCCAGAACAGATCTCTACCCTAAAATTATTTTAAAAATTAAAGCATTCGTGTCAAAACCAATAGTCTCCTCATTCATTCACAAAAAAGCGTAAGATTCTATAGATAGACAATCTCTATGGCATATTCTAAAAGAATGCGGATTAGACATCAAAACTACAAATCTGATCAAACAAACAGTGACAGAAAATAACTCAAAAATTAAATTCATAGATGAAATTTCAGAACCATTCTTAGTTAAAACAGGAGCAAGACAAGGAGATGGGATCTCACTGCTATTATTCAAAATAGTTTTAGACAAAGTAATGAAAGAATGGGAAATGGAACTAAAAAACAAAACTTTTTGAAGCCATTGCAGATGACTTTGTGATTCTCACCGACAAAAAAAAAAAAAAAAAAAAAATTGTGATCCTCAAAGAATGTGCAAAGCTGCTTCTAAAGCTGAGTCAGACCTCATACCCAATCTTTCCAGCTTCCTGGCATGAGAACTAGTAATATTATCCTTCAGACAATCAATGAGATACATAATATGCGCATATGCATTGTCAAAAGTGAAATGGGTCAGTTCCTTCGAAAATTTAATCTGTGTTACATAGGCTTTCTTTTTTAAGACATCTTTTGTTTTAATATAAACGTCTAATTTCTTTAATAATAGCAGTTTTCATGAGCTGCTGAATGTAACATGGTGAGCTAGCAATAATTCTATTGAAGTCTTCTGATAAAATTGGGGATCACATTATATGCTAGACACACTTTATTAAAATTAATAGTGGCTGATGTCAGACAGAGTCTCTTGCGTAAATTCAGAAATTGGTAATATATTCCAGTTGCCCTGTATGGCATTGTACTACAAACAATACTGTTGGAGAAACACCTGCGGCTGTGCGTTATACCGGAGGTTGAAAATACTGCCACAGTTGTAAAGTTCTTTTTATTATTACATGACCGGTTGCAGGCTCTTATACGCCCATCTTGAGGTGTCATACTGAAATAGTAAGAGACGGGAGATGATGTTTACATGCAGCAATACATATAAAAAACAAAAAATTTCAGAAAAAATGTTTTAAAACTTTAACTGTTATATAACAGTTCTAGAAAATGTTCAAGACAACTGTGTGAGTGTGGTGAGTGGTCAACAGAACATAGTAATACTCTGAAATATATGTATTCACTTACTGATGAAACTGGAGGCATACGCAGCATTTCCTGCATTACAACAATATGTCAGTGTGCCGCTATAGTTAAGTTAGGGCCAGCCCAGCTTGTAAACTTCATACATACTTGATATCAGAATACAGCGACCGCAGTGAACTTTGTGTGTTTCAGTGAGAATTATTTTGTCCCAGGCTGAAATCCAGTCCTTTGTCTTGCATAATAGTAAACAGCAATAGCCATTATTATTGTTATTGTTGTTAGTGAGTGTCCCCATTGGAGAATAATAAGCAGGTGATTTTCAATCTTTCTTAAAGGTTCTTCTTATTTTCCCAATATTTCTTCATTTTCTCCCTGAAGACCTCATTTCTTTCTGAGGTCCACTTTGGTTTGTATGGTTTTGGTTCTTTCTCTGGAGTAAACTTCCATTTGTCAGTTTTGTTTCTGAATGCATCCTTGTCTGATATGTCAGCTTTTGCTTTTGTCAAATCCTTCTTGACTTCAGTTATCTAGGGTATTAGTGCTTTGGGTATTGGTGCTTTAAGTCATGCCATGTAGTCCAATAGACATTTAGTTAGTCTGTTTCAAGGTAATCTGTCTAGGTGTCCATAGAATTTCATTCATCTCTTTCTGATGTCAGTTTTGATGTTTGATACTTTTTCTGCTGTGTCAGTGGAGTGCAGTCTGTATCCATATTGTGTCCCAAGATTCTTCTAATAATCTTGTCATCTACTTTCTTGTAAATCTAGTTCTTGTAAATCTAGTTTTTGATTCAGCATATGTCTTTCACTTGCATATGTGACTGTTGGTTTGATTACAATGTTGTAGTGTCTGATTTTAGTGCCTTTTGACAGGCATTTTTTGTTACACAAATTTTGAACAACTCTGGATGCTTTCTTGATTTTGAGCAACCTGTTTTTTTGTGCTATTTTTTTTCAAGTTCTGTTGGTTCAATAATTGAAAAAAGATGCTTAAAATGCTTGACTCTGTTGATTTCACTACAATTTGTTTTAAGTTTCGGAATATCTAACTTGGAACAGATGAATTCAGTCTTCTCAAAGGAGATTTGCAGGCCACCCTTCTTGGCACATTGTTTGAGGGTCTTGATATGTTTTACTGCTGGTTCTTTTCTTTTCTTTTCTCTCTCTCTCTCTCTCTCTCTCTCTCTCTCTCTCTCTCTCTTTCTTTGTTAGAATCACTAAGTCGTCTGCAAATGCTAATATGGAACATTCCTTGACATCTTCCTAGTTCGATTAGCTTCCAAAAGTTTTGTTTTCTTAGTTCCATTTCCACTGCCTATATATGCATTGGCTACTTACTGGTTAATCTCTTGACACTGCCCATTAAAGAATGTCCAACACTCGGTCACATGTCTACGCTTCTTACAAGTTCGTGTGGAAGATCTCTTATACTGCGGGGTAATCGTATCACGTAACAAACATTATTTCAAAGTGTTACAATGCACTATTGAATGCTTTTTGAGATATGTCTTGTTCACAAAGATTTTCATTTTGGCATTATTTTCTCATTTTCAGTAAACAGTGTCTGTATACATCAGAAACAGTTTAAATACGGGAAGGTACAAAATAATAATTTTACATACTATACCTAGCGGAATGAGCTATTTACAGGCTGCACCACAGATTGGTCAGGCATTGCATATGCACAGTAAGTATTGAATGCACACTTCACAAAAGCAAGAAAATATTATCTATAAGGAGATACCCAAAAGAAACCAAACACTATTATGTTTTAATGTATTTATTCATATTTTAAGCTCAAGCCTTCAATCCCTTTCAAAGTGGTCCCCACAAACACACTGGTCTAATCTTTTATTCCATTTTTCAGAACATTGTTTAAATTTATCTTTTGCAGTGGTTGGCAGCTCCACCAGAAAAAGACTTCTCTTTCGTGTCTTCATTCTAAGGAACAAAAAAAAAGTCATGGGGGCAAGGTGGGATGAGTGTGGAGAGTGAGGAATGGGTCATACCATTTTTGGCCACGAATTGTACAGAGCAGGGGCATTGTCATGATGGAAAAACTTGTCACTAGACTGCAACAAATTGGGTCATGCTGCACAGTCTTTTAAAAACTACCAAGTGGAAATCTTGGTTAACTGTCTGACCCTGCAGAACAAACTCTGAATGGACGACTCTTCTTACACTGAAAAGAGAAATTGGCATTGTGTTATTATTTGATTTCATGTAACTATCTTTCTTGGGGTGATCCAAACTTGAAGTTTTCCACTGGTTTGATTGTTGCTTTGATGCAGGATCCAAAGCACAGCACGAAGTTTTGTCACCTGTGATAATTTTTGGAAAAAAAAAAAAAGTTTGGATCATTTCAGGACTCTTGTTTCAAAGCACAGCATGCTTCCACTCAACTTGAGCAGTCAGTGGTTGTGGCACAAATATGGCAGTGACCCTTTTCATTCTCGAATCTTCTGTCACAGTTTCCAACACTGATACTTCAAGACACTCCTGACAGATTGTCAGTTTCTTCAGTGGCCCGTTGTCGATCTTCATTGATGACTGCACGAATGTTTTCAACATTTTCGTGCAATTGGGCCGTGGAAGGACGAGCACAACAAGATTTATCATCAATTGAAGTTTTCCATTTTTGAAATGGAAAAACCACTCAGACACTTGAGTTTCCCCCACAGCATTGTCCTTGTATGCTGTTTTTGACATGTCAAGAGTTTCTTCTGTTCAACTTTTTCTGGAAGGGGGTGGCTGAAGGGGGGGAGGATTTTGTGGTTAGGGATGGTAATAAGGTATTAATGTGTTGGCCTAGAAACTGAAAGGTCGCAGCATCAAATCCCAGTTGAAGTGTGGAAAATTTCTGTTAAGATTCACCAGGAACAACAAACACAGGTTTCAGATTCCGCATTAAACTGTGGCTCTATTTTTCCACTGTAGAATTGCTCGCTAGGTTAGGGAGCCACGTCACTGACATGGCGTACAGTTAAAAGACTTACACCAACCTGTTGAGCTACACAAAATTATCATTATTATTGTTGTTGTTGTTAATAGGTTGGTCCATAAGTTTATATCATTTTTGTCCATTATAATTATCCGGGCTGTTATGCCGTGGTCGGTTGATGAATGCTGTGGTGATTCCCAACGTTTCGTCTCCGACTGCGGGAGACATCTTCAAGGGGGTCCGTAGCTTGATGGAAGGTCCAACACACACACTGGCTCGCTACTGACTGCCGCTAAATTCCGTGTCCGCGCGCCCCCGCTCTGCGGCGTGACGTCACGTGTTTTGAAAACGTCAGTGCAATTGGCCGCTGTCCGTCGCCGTCGATCGCCGTTGCCATCACCCAGTAGTGGACGAGTGGTACACATCTTCTATAACACCGGCATCCATATACTGTTTAATTTGACGCCCTCCTCCTTTCGGTTGAAATGATTTGGGTGTTTAGCGATTTCGATCGCCTCCCTGTAGAGCCTTTCGTAATATCCGCTCTTGGCCGCTAGTACTTGCGTCTCCTCGAAACGAATATTGTGGTTCCCTGGCTGGAAAGCATGCTCTGCAACAGCTGATCGTTCATTCATTTTTGTTTTGCATGTTCTACATCTACATCCATACTCCGCAAGCCACCTGACGGTGTGTGGTGGAGGGTACCTCGAGTACCTCTATCGGTTCTCCCTTCTATTCCAGTCTCGTATTGTTTGTGGAAAGAAGGATTGTCGGTGTGCCTCTGTGTGGGCTCTAATCTCTCTGATTTTATCCTCATGGTCTCTTCGCGAGATATACGTAGGAGGGAGCAAATACTGCTCGACTCCTCGGTGAAGGTATGTTCTCGAAACTTCAACAAAAGCCCGCTGAGAGCTGGATTTCACACGATCGTCTTTTTCGAAACCTGTGCTGATTCCTACAGAGTAGATTTCTAGTTTCCAGAAAAGTCATTATACTCGAACAGAATACGTGTTCCAAAATTCTACAACTGATGGACGTTAGAGATATAGGTCTATAGTTCTGCACATGTTCAACGTCCCTTCTTGAAAATGGGGATGACCTGTGCCCTTTTCCAATCCTTTGGAACGCTACGCTCTTCTAGATCCTACGGTACACCGCTGCAAGAAGGGGGGCAAGTTCCTTCGCGTACTCTGTGTAAAATCGAACTGGTATCCCATCAGGTCCAGCGGCCTTTCCTCTTTTGAGCGATTTTAATTGTTTCTCTATCCCTCTGTCGTCTATTTCGATATCTACCATTTCGTCATCTGTGCGACAATCTAGAGAAGGAACTACAGTGCAGTCTTCCTCTGTGAAACAGCTTTGGAAAAAGATGTTTAGTATTTCGGCCTTTAGTCTGTCATCCTCTGTTGGTATTCTGGTCACTGTCGATTTATTTGCCGGTTGTCATTTTTTATTTGTGGTTTATTATTGCTATTTGAATTTACCTATTGTCATTTGGAGATAATGAGTGGAGCTGTGGATGCTAGAAAATGGAGTGCCGAGAGGAGAAATTGGAACATTTCCGACATATTCTTCTGTTTGAGTACAGTAGAAGAGCGACAGTAGCGGAGGCAGCTAGAGTCATCTTATGCTGTGTATGAGGATAATGCCATTGGACAGAGCACAGCAAGAAAATGTTTTCTCATTTTAAGGAGATTGTTTTGACATTATCAACTCTCCACATTAGGGAAGACCTTCAGGGTTCGATGAAGATCGTTTAAACACATTAATCCACAGTGATCCACATCAGTATACCCGAGGACTACAGATGTGATGCTCTGTGGTCATTCCACCGTCGTGTGACATTTGCATGCAATGGGAAAGTTTCGAAAATGGAGTGTACAGGTACTGCATATTCTAACCCAAAAAATCACAAAAATCACCAGGTGGTCATAAGTGCATCTTTGCTTGCTCATCATCAGTCAGCTCGTGAACACTGACCGTTCCTATCCTGTATTGTTACTGGTGATGAGAAATGCTGACTCTACGGTAACACGAGGAAAACAAAGGAATGGTTGTGCCCAAACAAAGCAGCAACTCCACGTACAAAGACCTGTGTACATTCACAAAGGAAAATGTTTAGGATCTGGTGGAACAGCGATGACGTGGTGTACTACAAATTGCTTCCGTGAGGTGTACGAGGGGGCACCCAAAAGAAACCGGATTGTTGTCATAAAACATTTATTGATGAACCTTTTTACAAAACTAGTTCAGTCACCTTCAAAATACTGTCCATTACGTGCGATGCACTTGTCAAGTCTCTTTTCCCACTGTTGGAAGCATGTTTGGAACTCTTCAAGTTTGATATTGTCCAGTGGCCTTTGCGAAACTGTTTTTACCGCCTCCACGTCGTCATAACGCTCCCCTTTTAGCATTTTTCTCATTTGTGGAAATAGGTAAAAGTCGCACGGGGCTATGTCCGGTGAATACCGAGTGTGGGGAACGACAGACCACCTCTGAGATGCCAAATAGCGGATCACTCGTAAGGCCGTGTGAGCTGGAGCGTTGTCGTGATGCAGAAACCGGTCACCTGATCGCCAAAGTTCCGGGTGTTTCCTCCTCACATCCTGTCACAGACGCCTTAAAACATCCGAGTAAAATTGCTGGTTAACACTCTGGCCAGGGGGTACGAATTCCCGATCCATAATTCCACGAACATAAAAAAAGACAATGATCATCGTCTTCACATTTGACCTCACTTGCCTTGCTTTTTTAGGTCTGGGAGAGTTGGGAGTCCTTCACTGGCTTGACGCTTGCTCGGTTTCTGGGTCATACCCGTAACACCGACTCTCATCCCCTGTAATGACTTTGTTCGAGAAGTTTGGATCACGTGCAATCTCTGTTTTCAAGTCCTGACACACATTCGTGCGGATGGTTTTTTGCTCCCGTGTGAGAAGGCGCGGAACTAATTTAGCAGCAACACGTCTCGTGTGCAAATTCTCACTCAAAATCCGCTGGCACGAGCTCCAACTGATCCCTGTCTCTGCTGAAATTTGGTCGATCGTTTGGCGACGATCCTCATCGATCTTTTGGAGGACAATTCCAATGTTCTCCTCATTTCACGATGTTGAAGGGTGTCCAGAATGAGCTCGGTCTTCAACACACATCTCACCACTTTTATATCGCCCAAACCACTCGAAAACCTGTGTGCGGATCATAGCGCCCTCCTAGAAAGCTTCCCGAAGCATTTGGTGTGTCTCCGTTGCAGTTTTTTTAAGCAAGAAACAAAATTTCACACACACACTCTTTGTTCTTTTAAAGTTGCCATAACGACTTCGCAGAGGTAACCCGCCAACAGTCAGAGAAACACAATACCACACTTGCACGTTCAGCTCTAACTGACGCAGTCTGCACAGCTATTTCATGAAGGTCTCTCCTAACACAATCTAGTGTGAGAACCCTGCACTACGTCTACGAGTGGCAGCACCCTCGGAGTACGGTTTCCTCTGGGTCCCCCCTCGTAACCATCACTGCTGAAATTTATTACCAGCAACTGTCTTGCAGATGCAGTCCGAGAACAATGACCAGGAAGACTGTGTGATGTGATGCTACTCCACGACAATGCTCGCCCATTCTACTAGACTGACAAAAAATGGTATCCAATAGTTTGGTTGGGAAGTCATGCTGCACCCCCGCCCCCCCTTATTCACTGAGTAAGTGCCCTCACATTTTCACTTTTTCCAAACATCCTTCAAGGAACTTCCTTTCCAGATGAAAATGACTTTGAACATCAGTCAACGAGTTGTTTGTCTCAAAGCTATGTGATTTCTACAGTTGCAGAATTGAAACTTAGGTCAGCATTGAGCGACTTGTAAATAGTGAAGAAGAATAATCGTCGATAATATAAAGTCTCTGATATGCATATTTATTGTGTTTATTAAATTTATGGAAGGACACTATGAACTTACGCGCCAATCCAATACTATTGTTGTTGCTGTTATTGTTGTTGTTATCTTCAGTCCTGAGACTGGTTTGGTGCAGCTCTCCATGCTACTCTATCCTGTGCAAGCTTCTTCATCTCCCAGTACCTACTGCAACCTACATCCTTCTGAACCTGCTTAGTGT